>NC_035107.1:293277532-296141352 GCF_002204515.2 Aedes aegypti | reverse complement strand
GCTACTTTTTTGGACTTTCAGTTTTGTTAGCGTTTTTAAAGATGAATAAAATTATTATGGCTTTTTATAACGTCATAAGGATGAATCTGAAACCGTCATCAGCTGAAGATGAAGCAAAGTCAAACCTCAATTTTATTGAAATACCAGTTTGTTCAGGCAGCTCAATTAAGCTTTTTTAAACGCACAGATATTCGTAAGGCCATACTGAGGCTCGCGGGATGGAACTCTCGCAGAATATTTCCGTACATTTGAGATTTTTTGGTACTGTTGGAAATAATTTATTTGTCGGAGAATTTTCAGCATAACAAAACCCTGGAAGCGCTCAAAGGACCATAAGCTAAGAAGCAAGGTAAATGTAACAGATGAGATGTTAAATCTGAAAGCAGAATATATTTTTTTTACGTTCAAAATTCCAATGTCTGAAAATAACGCCTTATAATTATATACGACTAACATTATTATGTATGAGCATGGGTAGGAGCCTTGTACAACATTATTGTGATTATGTTCTTTCGCTGTGATATACCGTCTACAGTAGGGGAAGATTCCCCAATACCGGAAACCCTCGAAAAATTGAATAATCATGGTCCAATCAAAATGTTAGAAGAAAAGGAGGCTATTATAGAGAGCTTGCGTTAATAACACATCATTGAATATGCACGTTCTTTTTAGAAGAGCAGAGATTTTTATACCTGCAAACTTGTTTTAACACAAGTACACTAGACTGATGCATATTTTGAAGTTTTTTGAACCCCTATGCTTAAACGGTTTCAATTATGATGACAATTATTCTCCCAAAATTTAAAGTGATTTGGAGAAATTTGGTTGTGCACACGCCATTTGAAGTTTATATGGGAATTACTATGGACAAGACAAACTGTACACTCAACCCCCTCAGAGAGTCGGAAGTGCAACTTTGACCATGCATATCTCTGTCGTTTTCGAAGTGATTTTCAAAAAAAATTCAGCAATGGCACTGGACACTATTTTAAGATTGATATTCATCTTAAGGTTTTTGAAAACAGATGCATTTATTTAAAGTTATTAAGCATAAGGCACTTCCTAGTTTTTTTTTTTTGAAAAACGATTTTTTTTTCACAAATTCAACAATAAAACAAAATTAAAAGCGATGACATGTAGTTTTTTCAGGCTTAATTAGCTTGTTTGAGTGTAGTGAAGATTTTTAAGTAGAAATAGGAAATTTTGATTACACTCAAAATTTACTTTACTTAAAATTTTACGAAAAACTTATATACAGCCCATTCCATAAAAATCCGATCTAGTGGGTCACCGAATTACGTGAAAATTTGCTAATTTTGTTCATTATCCGAAATAAGGATACACGTATTTTTGGATTTTTTTGAATTAGGATGACCATTTCCGAAATAGGATGACCAAAAAAAATCGCGATTTTGCAAAAAAAATTTCTAAAATTATTATAACTTCGAACCGTTTGACTGATTTTCAATTTTTTGGACGAAATGAAAGCTTAAGATTTTGACTTTTAAGAAAAATACACAATTTCACAAAATTTGTTTTTTTTTTTTTACATGAAAAGTAATTTCAGTTTTTTCGTGTTTTGAAGGCCTCGGGACCAAAAGGGGCTATTACTGTTCTCAGGTCTCAGCGCATTAGATTTATTTTAAAAAAATCATAACATTCGTGCATCTCAACCGATTTCCAATCTTTTTTTATGGAATGAAAGATTAAAATTTCAACTTTTCAGAAAAAAATAAAAAACTTTGATAAAATATTTTTTTATATTAAAATATCATGTTATATAATATTGTTGTATATATTTTTGCAGATTTTTCAATTTTTTCTAAAATCTTAAACCTTAATTCCATAAAAAAATATTGGAAATCGGTTGAGCTGATCAAAAGTTATGATTTTTTAAAAAATAATAAATCTAATGCGCTGAGACCTACAGTGAGTGCCGATGAATAATGACTGATTTTTGTATTTTAAAAAAAATATATATCTCAAAAACTAAAGAACATACATTGCTGAAAATTTGACAGTAAACGTAAAATTTTCTGAACTTTCAAGAAAAATTGAGAACAGCAATAGCCCCTTTGGTTCCGAGAATCCTTAAACACTCGGAAAAACTATAAAAAAAAATTATAAATGAGATCTGTCAGAAATCTTTAAAAAAAAAGTTAATGTTGAACAGTCCATGAACATTTCTAGCAGGCAATTATGGAATTTCAAGTATTTTGTTATGAGGAACTCGTGAAAAAGCTCGCAAAGCAAATATTTTTGTAGTTTTTTGACAGAATTTTAGAATAAATGTCCCAGAATTATTTAAAAATATGTTTTTTTTAGGATTCATGAAGAAATCACTAGAATTAAACTTCAAAAACAAGAACTATCTTTGAGGAATTTTCCATACAAAAGTTTCTGAACGAATACGTCGTGGAATTGTCTGCAGAATTCTAGGAGAATTTTCTGGGGGGATCTGGGGAACTTGCTCAGTTTTTGAACAAATCTCTAAATATATTTTAGTAATAAAACAAAGTCCATAGAACATTTTCTAGACTTATCGTTTTCAAGAATTACTTGAAGAGCCTTTATAATCTTTTATAACTTTCTTAAGAAAGAAGAATTCATTGTTGATTCCACTTTATATCCTGGAGAAATTACTTGGTGAAATTTTGTACAAAGGCACAGTAGAGTTCATAGATATATTTAAAAAAAAACTATTGGAGAAATTCAAAATAGTTGAATTTAAAATTACTAGAATCCGGAATTCCTTGGAAACAGTTCTTGGGAATATTGTGGAGAAATTCCTGAAGGAATATTTGAAACATTTCTTGGTGGAATTGAATGCGAACTTTCTGATGAAACCCTCGAGAAATCCTTAAGACGGGAATCCGTTAAGTCTATCTTGATAAAATGTTCCTAGAAACTCTTAGAGGATTCTCTTAAATCACTTAAATCTGGTGGAATTCCTGGCATCATTTCAGAAGAAAATCTTAGAAGTTTTAAACATGAATATATGAGGATTACCTAGTAGAATTTCTGGAATATACCTGCCGGAATTTATGTTTTATACTTGAATATCAGGAGAGATAATGTTGAGTCCATGGAGAAATTATTGGCGGAGTCTCTGGAGGTATCCTCAGAATGATTCTAGTTGAAATCCGTGGAGAAATTTCAGGAGACACATCAAATTCTTTGAGAAACCATTTGAAGGATATCTGTAAGAATTCTTAAAGCAATAGCTTAATACTTCCTTAAGCTTTTTTAAGAAAAAAAAAATCCTAATCAAATATTCGTTAAATAGATCGGCGGTATTTTCATAGAAAATTGAAGGGAGCAACAGGCTTGGTTCCAGTGGGAGCGTGAATGCAATAAAAATAAGTAAGAATGATGTATACAAATATTCAGCAATGACAAAATGTTGGTTTTAACATTAGCTTATAGCTCACTCGCAAAAACAGACAAAATTGAAATCTTTAGCTCTCATTTCGTCCAAAATCGGTCAAACGGTCAAAGTCAAAAGATTGTAAATCGGTCAAACGGTTCAAAAGTTATAATTTTTTTTAAAATATTTGTTTTGGCAAAATCGCGATTTTTCTGGTCACCCTATTTCGGAAAGGCAGATTTGCTCGCTGTCACTATCAACGCTTCAAATTTGCTGATTTGTACAGGCCGACTGCGATACAATTCGATCAATTTATATCACATCAACATCATGCTGTCTACTCCATCACAAGTGCATTGATGGCGATAGACTATGGATATCACTGATGGGTTAAGTTTAGCCTTAAATTAAGCAGTTAAAATGGTAATTTATCAGTACGAGATTTTTGACAGTATTGGCAGATAGAATGAAACTATTTGTTGGTCACTGAAAAACAGTAGTTGCATGGATGATTATCACGTGTTCTCTCATTCCACAGTGATTATGATCTAGAGTGCGATGTCGCATCACTGCTGTTGGTTGTCAAATAAAAGTGATATTGATAGCTCGCAAGTGATATTGATAGTTTTAGACCATCAGCCATCAGCTGATATGATTGATATTAAGCAACTCTGCGGAAAGGGTCACCCTAATCAAAAAATCCAAAACACGTGGAGCCTTGAAAATTGCAAAACACCCGTTGCTAACGGCAACCCAAAATTACTGTAGAAAAATGTTCTATTTCCCGCATTTAAAGCCTTCAATGACACTAACGTTTTTAGAAAATTCATGCACCCAACATAGGCTACTTGATAAGATTCACGTATTTGAACTAATGTACTGGAATAGCCACGTGATTATCGCTAAATTCAAGCCTACTACTATTACCATTCCCAGCACTGACCATCAATAATGTTCAGCATATTTATTTCTCGAGAACATAAGAACGGTTTAAACGGTGGCAATAATTATCAAAGGAAATAAGAAAGAGTTCATGTTTTCTGTATTATTCTTGTATTATTTTTGTGGGCCTCGTGGCCGTGTGGTTAGTGTCGTCAGGCATTTAAGCGCATTGTATCATGGGGTGTGGGTTCGATTCCCGCTGCAGCCATTGAAACTTTTCGTCAGGAATGTTTCTTGGCTGTGCCACTGGAGCATGCTTGTCCGTTGTCTAGTGTTAAGTACAGTCTATGCAGCTAAATGGCTGAAGACGGTGTCCGTGTCTTTATTCACAATTTTGTAAAAATATTGTAGTTCCATCAACAGAAAATCAGAACACCGGACACTTAAGCCATTAAATTTATAATTCGAAAAATATTGGTTTTATGCGTTCCTGTTACTCATTTATCTATATAAATAAAAATGGAGTGGTGTTTGTATGTCACGAAATATGTCACGAATGGGGCAACGGATTTGGATGATTCTTTCTCCATTTTGTTCGTCAAGAGTTCCGACGTGTTTTTGTGTATAAAAGTTCTAGGATGTTCACCGGAAAAGTAGAAAAAACGGAACTGTCATTTTGTATGGGACAGCCTACTTAATGGCAAAACGAAGTTTACCGGGACCACTAGTGATAAATATTATCATTTTTATAGCGTACAAAAATAAATTTGAAAATATTAATATGAATTTTGACATTGCATTTTGATGATGTATTTGAGTGACAAATTGAACGATCTTGAAAGGTGGCACCCAATACCGGACACAATCTGGAAATGCCTCAATATCTGTAAATTTGAACATCTTTAAATGTTTTTATTATAGGAATAGTATATAATTGCCAATTCAATGCATTTGCAACATGTACAAGAACAATTTGAGTTTTTATTTTTTTGCAAGATGTTCATCAAAAACCTCTTTCAAATATGATAAAAAATAGCACATTTTACGATATTGTTCTGAAAGATCATTTTTCCTAATTTTATTGCATGTTTGATACCATGACCGACAGAATTCATGTAAAATGAATGTATTTTAAGACACTGGTGCCATAATTACAAAGATATCATATAACAAATCAAGCTGTCCGAAACTGGGGGACAGGAGGTGCTTGAACAAAATTGTAATTTCACATTTAGTTCAATTATGGTACAAAATACATTCATACTATCAAATTAGGATTATGTTCGATCATGCTTGCGTGATCGAAAGTATTTTGTCATTTTCAAAATGATTGCTGAAAACGCTCAAAATTATGACGATACGTCAATTTTTTTAAGATTTTCAAACATTTCTACTTTTTTGAATAGGCATGCATATTTCAAGGATGTGTTATTCTACGCAAACGTTAGTCTTCAAAAAAGCTTTCTTTTCTACTAATACACCTTCTTGATTGAACCACGATTTCTCAATCCTTCTACTTTGTCCGGTATTGGGTGCTGTCCGGTACTAGGGGATCTCCCCCTACTACAAATCAAACAATAGATAGGCCCTGTCCCAATGAGGGCGTTAATACCAAGAAGAAGAAGAAAAGCTTAAGATTTTCATAATTTATGTAACAATACTGCTTGTTTGCTTCCAAGTTTTTTCATGATAGAAAAATAGTTACGAACGGGAATAGCTAAATGACACTTCTAAATAATGAAATCTTTTATTTTGTCTTACTTACTTGTTTCAAGAATCAAATATAACGTTTCCTTATCACTTAATAAAAAAACAAACTAAAGGCTAATTAACCACTAACTAAAACTACACTATACTAGAAAACTTGAACTATTAAAAAGAAAAATTGAAAAAAGTAGTAAAAAGTCACTTGGGTAATCGTTTCTATCGCAGAGCACACCAACGCGAGCCACACTTTTCGAGAGAAAAATAAAGAATGACGCGAATAAATGAAAAAGATCGCTAAGCCCATTGATACATGACGTCACGTTTCCATGGAAACGGTCGTGGGTGACTAGATCACTTGGAGAAAAATTCAAAATTTGCCTATGAATATCGGCCGTTTCCATAGCAACAAGCGTCGCGACTAGGTAGACCGTCGACACATGAACCTTAGTTTCCATGGAAACGGTCGTGGATGACTAGATTACTCAAAAGAAAAAATCAAAATTAGGCTGGATGTACAAGAGAGGCAGCGTCCATTTATTACGTAACGCTAAAATTGAAAATTTATTAACCCCTCCCCTCACCGACCTTATCGTTTTTTGAATGAACAATTTAATATTTTTGTATGACCCAATTTAATGTTTTTGTATGAACCTACTTCCCCACACCACCTAAAACGTTACGTAATTTGTGAACGGTACCAGATAGGGCAAATAATAGAGATAGGCAAAATTTTGCCCCAATTCAAATGCTAGGAAAATAGATTAAATTGGATGCATCCAGAAACATTCGATGGCAAATTTAATCTAGTATCAGTAATTCGTTTGGCCATGTATATTGGCCACCGGGCACCAGGGATGTTCTGGATTTTCCTAAGTCATGTCTAAATCACATTTGTAATTTTTTGCGGTTTGAAATTCTATAAACGTTAACATTTTTCAGAGGAACTAGAACCAATTGAAGATTGAATGTCGGCGGACGCATTAAGACTCAATTGAAATCTTCCGCAATATGGCCGTTTCCGTAAAACTGGTTGCGGAAAATATGATAAGTCACGTTTGTGTTTCCAATCATGTATATATCAACCGGATTGATATCCAAATGGGCATACAACTTCAAGATGGTGCTTCCGGGAGAATATTCAGTGCCGTTAGATGCTCTGACCACTCTAAAGTAGGTTCCTGGTGCCCTGGAATAAGTGGCCAATTGGGAACACGTGCGGCAACATATCGATATGGGTATCAAATTTTAAGATTTTGGACAATGATACTTTCGAAAGCATTACCAGAGCCACTGGCTTTCATGACCGCTCTATAGTAGGTTCTAGAGTGTCCATCACGGGGCAAGATTTTGTTTCTGATGTATGAATAATTTTGAATAGATAGAATTGTGTGGACTTCTCATGATTCTTATTCCGGACGCTTCCTTACTTTTGTCCCATATTCTGGACACTTTGATCCAAATTCCGCACAGCTCATAAAAAGACAAGTCAAATCATTATTTGAAATTGGCAAACCACTAAAGAGGCGTCTAAACCAGTTGAGTAATTTAAATTTGTATAGATATCTTTGAGAAATTTTAATTAAAATGAGCCTGGAAAGTGTGAACTTTTGAACGGCAATAATTGAAACATTTCATGTGAAATGTTCCCCATACAAAGTAGAGTGTCTGGACTAAGAAGCTGTCCGTAATATGAATCAAAACGGTAATTATTTTCATGAAAAGATCAATTTACCAAGTAAGAAACATATATTTTTATTTGTCTAGTTGCTAAGTTTAAATGCTTTTCTTTTTCAACATTAGCCATTTTTATAAGCCTATGCTGAGATACCACATTTGAAAGTACACCAAAACTGCCGCAAATCGCAAGCCGGTACCATCTGTAAAAAGTAAAAAGTAAGAAAATTGACTGAGAAGTTTCCAATCTCGTTTTCTCTACAAATATTCAAAAAAATCAGGAGATTGGAACATTTTTCGATTCCAATGAAACTTTCATAATTTGCTTTTCACTCCATTACCTTTCCAAGAAAAATATAAAGATGACCAAATAACGATTCGTTTTTGTGTTACACGATGGGAGAACCTGCTGTGGGACTGACATATGTTTACTTTTTATTATGGGACAATTTTACCTAATGTTCTTTTCTAATTTTTAAAAGTGATTTCTCGTTAGTGCAGTTAAAAGATCATTAGATCATTAATGAAAACTGATAAAAATTCAATTTTGAACAAAATGCAGATGGCACTGACTTTCGATTCACGGCAGTAAATTTCAGTCAATAATTTTCAGTAATTAACTTTTTAGCATGATCTGCAATACCTTCAATGATCTTTGATCGTTTCTTTTGTTCTAAAGTTTTTATGGCTTTTCAAATGTTTGAAGCAAATTGCTTTAATACAGTAAGGTGGGGCAAAAGTTCGACCTTAGAGGTATAATCAAAGTTTCCAGGAAAACAACAGCAGTTAAAACAAAACAAATACCATACAGTCAACCTTTAACATATTGGCTATAATTTTGCTCAACAAACTTGTGTCAAAATATTTACCCATGTTTAGTTATAACAGTTTCAAAATTGATTGCCTTAATCGAACTTTTGCCCCACCGGTGGGGCAAGAGTTCGAATCTAGTGTGGGGCAAAAGATCGCTGGATAAAACACAAAATATCGATCCTTTAATGACAGGCATACTTTATACCAGCCGTAAACTTAAGTTTGCCGAAAAATAAAAACGAAATTTTCATCAAAAAACTGCCCAAAACCGGGTTAATTGTAATACACTCAAAAATAGCAGTTTTTCGCAAAACTAAGTGGAAATGTAAAATTTTGGTGACAGTTTTCACACGATCAGACAAATTTAATTAAATTTGAAGATTATATGTGGATTTTAGGCAATTTGCAAATTTTTCCGTGATTTTATACGTGGGTCGAACTTTTGCCCCGCTGATTCGAACTTTTGCCCCACTATGGGCCAAAAATTGTTTTCAAGCATTTATGCAAAAACGAATACACCTCAAAGCAACCTTATGATAGGCCTAGAAACGCCCTGGCATAAAATATTGAAAAAGATTTTATCTTCAATTGATTCCATGCAACGAAGGTTTGACCAAAAATTACAATATTCACGTCGAAAAACAACAAATAGCCATAACTTTTCCAAATCTCAATAGGTTTTTATGATATTTTGAGTGAAAGTCTGTTACTTGAATAGCATTCGAACCACCATGAAATTTATAAGATTTGTTTTGAATTGAGCTAGAAATCTTAAAAAGAAACTCTTACCCTACTCGAACTTTTGCCCCACTTTACTCTATTACTTCCATTCATAAGTGTTATAGAGCTAAGTGCTAAGTTTTGATTTTTGTTAGGTTTCTTCTGAAAAATCTGAAATGTGATTTGCTATAGTTAACATATTATTTTAAAAAGTTACATTATCTGTTTATTTTATTAAAAAAAAACATTGTATTGTTATATTTGAACTTCCATTTCAACCGAAAGGCTAGTTTTATGGACATACTGATAAATCCCAGAATCCCGGGATTTCCCGGGACAAGCATAGATTTTTGTCAAATGGAACTTGACAAAAATCTATGCTGGACATGGACACACTAGAAGGTTCAAATACTGCAATTCGCCAAAAGGACTATAAGGACGAATCCTGCATGGTGGATATGTCCTGAATTTGTTTTGTATGGGAAGCAAAAGGACCAAGCAGACAAAAATATGAATTTATTCAAATAAGTCCATTTTCAACCTTAGAAGCTCATACTTACAGATCCGTGGCAAGAGTTCTCGGCATCAGAACTTGCCAACAGGACTCTAAGGACGAGTCCTGCATGATGGACATGTCCTGAATTTGTTTTGTTTTGGAGCCATATGGACCCAACCGACGAAATATATGAATTTATTCAAATAAGTCCATTTTCAACCTTAGAAGCTCAGACTTACAGATCCGTGGCCAGAGTTCTCGGCATCAGGACTTGCCAACAGGACTCTAAGGACGAATCCTGCATGATGGACATGTCCTGAATTTGTTTTGTTTTGGAGCCATATGGACCCAACCGACGAAATATATGAATTTATTCAAATAAGTCCATTTTCAACCTTAGAAGCTCAGACTTACAGATCCGTGGCCAGAGTTCTCGGCATCAGGACTTGCCAACAGGACTCTAAGGACGAATCCTGCATGATGGACATGTCCTGAATTTGTTTTGTTTTGGAGCCATATGGACCCCAACCGACGAAATATATGAATTTATTCAAATAAGTCCATTTTCAACCTTAGAAGCTCATACTTACAGATCCGTGGCAAGAGTTCTCGGCATCAGAACTTGCCAACAGGACTCTAAGGACGAGTCCTGCATGATGGACATGTCCTGAATTTGTTTTGTTTTGGAGCCATATGGACCCAACCGACGAAATATATGAATTTATTCAAATAAGTCCATTTTCAACCTTAGAAGCTCAGACTTACAGATCCGTGGCCAGAGTTCTCGGCATCAGGACTTGCCAACAGGACTCTAAGGACGAATCCTGCATGATGGACATGTCCTGAATTTGTTTTGTTTTGGAGCCATATGGACCCAACCGACGAAATATATGAATTTATTCAAATAAGTCCATTTTCAACCTTAGAAGCTCAGACTTACAGATCCGTGGCCAGAGTTCTCGGCATCAGGACTTGCCAACAGGACTCTAAGGACGAATCCTGCATGATGGACATGTCCTGAATTTGTTTTGTTTTGGAGCCATATGGACCCAACCGACGAAATATATGAATTTATTCAAATAAGTCCATTTTCAACCTTAGAAGCTCATACTTACAGATCCGTGGCAAGAGTTCTCGGCATCAGAACTTGCCAACAGGACTCTAAGGACGAGTCCTGCATGATGGACATGTCCTGAATTTGTTTTGTTTTGGAGCCATATGGACCCAACCGACGAAATATATGAATTTATTCAAATAAGTCCATTTTCAACCTTAGAAGCTCATACTTACAGATCCGTGGCAAGAGTTCTCGGCATCAGAACTTGCCAACAGGACTCTAAGGACGAGTCCTGCATGATGGACATGTCCTGAATTTGTTTTGTTTTGGAGCCATATGGACCCAACCGACGAAATATATGAATTTATTCAAATAAGTCCATTTTCAACCTTAGAAGCTCAGACTTACAGATCCGTGGCCAGAGTTCTCGGCATCAGGACTTGCCAACAGGACTCTAAGGACGAATCCTGCATGATGGACATGTCCTGAATTTGTTTTTGTTTTGGAGCCATATGGACCCAACCGACGAAATATATGAATTTATTCAAATAAGTCCATTTTCAACCTTAGAAGCTCAGACTTACAGATCCGTGGCCAGAGTTCTCGGCATCAGGACTTGCCAACAGGACTCTAAGGACGAATCCTGCATGATGGACATGTCCTGAATTTGTTTTGTTTTGGAGCCATATGGACCCAACCGACGAAATATATGAATTTATTCAAATAAGTCCATTTTCAACCTTAGAAGCTCAGACTTACAGATCCGTGGCCAGAGTTCTCGGCATCAGGACTTGCCAACAGGACTCTAAGGACGAATCCTGCATGATGGACATGTCCTGAATTTGTTTTGTTTTGGAGCCATATGGACCCAACCGACGAAATATATGAATTTATTCAAATAAGTCCATTTTCAACCTTAGAAGCTCATACTTACAGATCCGTGGCAAGAGTTCTCGGCATCAGAACTTGCCAACAGGACTCTAAGGACGAGTCCTGCATGATGGACATGTCCTGAATTTGTTTTGTTTTGGAGCCATATGGACCCAACCGACGAAATATATGAATTTATTCAAATAAGTCCATTTTCAACCTTAGAAGCTCATACTTACAGATCCGTGGCAAGAGTTCTCGGCATCAGAACTTGCCAACAGGACTCTAAGGACGAGTCCTGCATGATGGACATGTCCTGAATTTGTTTTGTTTTGGAGCCATATGGACCCAACCGACGAAATATATGAATTTATTCAAATAAGTCCATTTTCAACCTTAGAAGCTCAGACTTACAGATCCGTGGCAAGAGTTCTCGGCATCAGGACTTGCCAACAGGACTCTAAGAACGAATCCTGCATGATGGACATGTCCTGAATTTGTTTTGTATTGGAGCCATATGGACCCAACCGACGAAATATATGAATTTATTCAAATAAGTCCATTTTCAACCTTAGAAGCTCATACTTACAGATCCGTGGCAAGAGTTCTCGGCATCAGGACTTGCCAACAGGACTCTAAGAACGAATCCTGCATGATGGACATGTCCTGAATTTGTTTTGTTTTGGAGCCATATGGACCCAACCGACGAAATATATGAATTTATTCAAATAAGTCCATTTTCAACCTTAGAAGCTCATACTTACAGATCCGTGGCAAGAGTTCTCGGCATCAGAACTTGCCAACAGGACTCTAAGGACGAGTCCTGCATGATGGACATGTCCTGAATTTGTTTTGTTTTGGAGCCATATGGACCCAACCGACGAAATATATGAATTTATTCAAATAAGTCCATTTTCAACCTTAGAAGCTCAGACTTACAGATCCGTGGCCAGAGTTCTCGGCATCAGGACTTGCCAACAGGACTCTAAGGACGAATCCTGCATGATGGACATGTCCTGAATTTGTTTTGTTTTGGAGCCATATGGACCCAACCGACGAAATATATGAATTTATTCAAATAAGTCCATTTTCAACCTTAGAAGCTCATACTTACAGATCCGTGGCAAGAGTTCTCGGCATCAGAACTTGCCAACAGGACTCTAAGGACGAGTCCTGCATGATGGACATGTCCTGAATTTGTTTTGTTTTGGAGCCATATGGACCCAACCGACGAAATATATGAATTTATTCAAATAAGTCCATTTTCAACCTTAGAAGCTCATACTTACAGATCCGTGGCAAGAGTTCTCGGCATCAGGACTTGCCAACAGGACTCTAAGAACGAATCCTGCATGATGGACATGTCCTGAATTTGTTTTGTATTGGAGCCATATGGACCCAACCGACGAAATATATGAATTTATTCAAATAAGTCCATTTTCAACCTTAGAAGCTCATACTTACAGATCCGTGGCAAGAGTTCTCGGCATCAGAACTTGCCAACAGGACTCTAAGGAAGAGTCCTGCATGATGGACATGTCCTGAATTTGTTTTGTATTGGAGCCATATGGACCCAACCGACGAAATATATGAATTTATTCAAATAAGTCCATGTTCAACCTTAGAAGCTCATACTTACAGATCCGTGGCAAGAGTTCTCGGCATCAGGACTTGCCAACAGGACTCTAAGAACGAATCCTGCATGATGGACATGTCCTGAATTTGTTTTGTATTGGAGCCATATGGACCCAACCGACGAAATATATGAATTTATTCAAATAAGTCCATGTTCAACCTTAGAAGCTCATACTTACAGATCCGTGGCCAGAGTTCTCGGCATCAGGACTTGCCAACAGGACTCTAAGGACGAATCCTGCATGATGGACATGTCCTGAATTTGTTTTGTATTGGAGCCATATGGACCCAACCGACGAAATATATGAATTTATTCAAATAAGTCCATTTTCAACCTTAGAAGCTCAGACTTACAGATCCGTGGCCAGAGTTCTCGGCATCAGGACTTGCCAACAGGACTCTAAGGACGAATCCTGCATGATGGACATCTCCTGAATTTGTTTTGTTTTGGAGCCATATGGACCCAACCGACGAAATATATGAATTTATTCAAATAAGTCCATTTTCAACCTTAGAAGCTCATACTTACAGATCCGTGGCAAGAGTTCTCGGCATCAGAACTTGCCAACAGGACTCTAAGGACGAGTCCTGCATGATGGACATGTCCTGAATTTGTTTTGTATTGGAGCCATATGGACCCAACCGACGAAATATATGAATTTATTCAAATAAGTCCATGTTCAACCTTAGAAGCTCATACTTACAGATCCGTGGCCAGAGTTCTCGGCATCAGGACTTGCCAACAGGACTCTAAGGACGAATCCTGCATGATGGACATGTCCTGAATTTGTTTTGTATTGGAGCCATATGGACCCAACCGACGAAATATATGAATTTATTCAAATAAGTCCATTTTCAACCTTAGAAGCTCAGACTTACAGATCCGTGGCCAGAGTTCTCGGCATCAGGACTTGCCAACAGGACTCTAAGGACGAATCCTGCATGATGGACATGTCCTGAATTTGTTTTGTTTTGGAGCCATATGGACCCAACCGACGAAATATATGAATTTATTCAAATAAGTCCATGTTCAACCTTAGAAGCTCATACTTACAGATCCGTGGCAAGAGTTCTCGGCATCAGAACTTGCCAACAGGACTCTAAGGACGAGTCCTGCATGATGGACATGTCCTGAATTTGTTTTGTATTGGAGCCATATGGACCCAACCGACGAAATATATGAATTTATTCAAATAAGTCCATGTTCAACCTTAGAAGCTCATACTTACAGATCCGTGGCCAGAGTTCTCGGCATCAGGACTTGCCAACAGGACTCTAAGAACGAATCCTGCATGATGGACATGTCCTGAATTTGTTTTGTATTGGAGCCATATGGACCCAACCGACGAAATATATGAATTTATTCAAATAAGTCCATTTTCAACCTTAGAAGCTCAGACTTACAGATCCGTGGCCAGAGTTCTCGGCATCAGGACTTGCCAACAGGACTCTAAGGACGAATCCTGCATGATGGACATGTCCTGAATTTGTTTTGTTTTGGAGCCATATGGACCCAACCGACGAAATATATGAATTTATTCAAATAAGTCCATGTTCAACCTTAGAAGCTCATACTTACAGATCCGTGGCAAGAGTTCTCGGCATCAGAACTTGCCAACAGGACTCTAAGGACGAGTCCTGCATGATGGACATGTCCTGAATTTGTTTTGTATTGGAGCCATATGGACCCAACCGACGAAATATATGAATTTATTCAAATAAGTCCATGTTCAACCTTAGAAGTTCATACTTACAGATCCGTGGCCAGAGTTCTCGGCATCAGGACTTGCCTACAGGACTCTAAGGACGAATCCTGCATGATGGACATGTCCTGAATTTGTTTTGTATTGGAGCCATATGGACCCAACCGACGAAATATATGAATTTATTCAAATAAGTCCATTTTCAACCTTAGAAGCTCATACTTACAGATCCGTGGCAAGAGTTCTCGGCATCAGGACTTGCCAACAGGACTCTAAGGACGAGTCCTGCATGATGGACATGTCCTGAATTTGTTTTGTATTGGAGCCATATGGACCCAACCGACGAAATATATGAATTTATTCAAATAAGTCCATGTTCAACCTTAGAAGCTCATACTTACAGATCCGTGGCCAGAGTTCTCGGCATCAGGACTTGCCAACAGGACTCTAAGGACGAATCCTGCATGATGGACATGTCCTGAATTTGTTTTGTATTGGAGCCATATGGACCCAACCGACGAAATATATGAATTTATTCAAATAAGTCCATTTTCAACCTTAGAAGCTCAGACTTACAGATCCGTGGCAAGAGTTCTCGGCATCAGGACTTACCAACAGGACTCTAAGGAAGAGTCCTGCATGATGGACATGTCCTGAATTTGTTTTGTATTGGAGCCATATGGACCCAACCGACGAAATATATGAATTTATTCAAATAAGTCCATTTTCAACCTTAGAAGCTCATACTTACAGATCCGTGGCAAGAGTTCTCGGCATCAGGACTTGCCAACAGGACTCTAAGGACGAGTCCTGCATGATGGACATGTCCTGAATTTGTTTTGTATTGGAGCCATATGGACCCAACCGACGAAATATATGAATTTATTCAAATAAGTCCATGTTCAACCTTAGAAGCTCATACTTACAGATCCGTGGCCAGAGTTCTCGGCATCAGGACTTGCCAACAGGACTCTAAGGACGAATCCTGCATGATGGACATGTCCTGAATTTGTTTTGTATTGGAGCCATATGGACCCAACCGACGAAATATATGAATTTATTCAAATAAGTCCATTTTCAACCTTAGAAGCTCATACTTACAGATCCGTGGCAAGAGTTCTCGGCATCAGAACTTACCAACAGGACTCTAAGGAAGAGTCCTGCATGATGGACATGTCCTGAATTTGTTTTGTATTGGAGCCATATGGACCCAACCGACGAAATATATGAATTTATTCAAATAAGTCCATTTTCAACCTTAGAAGCTCAGACTTACAGATCCGTGGCCAGAGTTCTCGGCATCAGGACTTGCCAACAGGACTCTAAGGACGAGTCCTGCATGATGGACATGTCCTGAATTTGTTTTGTTTTGGAGCCATATGGACCCAACCGACGAAATATATGAATTTATTCAAATAAGTCCATTTTCAACCTTAGAAGCTCAGACTTACAGATCCGTGGCAAGAGTTCTCGGCATCAGGACTTGCCAACAGGACTCTAAGAACGAATCCTGCATGATGGACATGTCCTGAATTTGTTTTGTATTGGAGCCATATGGACCCAACCGACGAAATATATGAATTTATTCAAATAAGTCCATGTTCAACCTTAGAAGCTCATACTTACAGATCCGTGGCAAGAGTTCTCGGCATCAGGACTTACCAACAGGACTCTAAGGAAGAGTCCTGCATGATGGACATGTCCTGAATTTGTTTTGTATTGGAGCCATATGGACCCAACCGACGAAATATATGAATTTATTCAAATAAGTCCATTTTCAACCTTAGAAGCTCATACTTACAGATCCGTGGCAAGAGTTCTCGGCATCAGAACTTGCCAACAGGACTCTAAGGACGAGTCCTGCATGATTGACATGTCCTGAATTTGTTTTGTATTGGAGCCATATGGACCCAACCGACGAAATATATGAATTTATTCAAATAAGTCCATGTTCAACCTTAGAAGCTCAGACTTACAGATCCGTGGCCAGAGTTCTCGGCATCAGAACTTGCCAACAGGACTCTAAGGACGAGTCCTGCATGATGGACATGTCCTGAATTTGTTTTGTATTGGAGCCATATGGACCCAACCGACGAAATATATGAATTTATTCAAATAAGTCCATTTTCAACCTTAGAAGCTCAGACTTACAGATCCGTGGCAAGAGTTCTCGGCATCAGGACTTGCCAACAGGACTCTAAGAACGAATCCTGCATGATGGACATGTCCTGAATTTGTTTTGTATTGGAGCCATATGGACCCAACCGACGAAATATATGAATTTATTCAAATAAGTCCATTTTCAACCTTAGAAGCTCATACTTACAGATCCGTGGCAAGAGTTCTCGGCATCAGAACTTGCCAACAGGACTCTAAGGACGAGTCCTGCATGATGGACATGTCCTGAATTTGTTTTGTTTTGGAGCCATATGGACCCAACCGACGAAATATATGAATTTATTCAAATAAGTCCATTTTCAACCTTAGAAGCTCAGACTTACAGATCCGTGGCCAGAGTTCTCGGCATCAGGACTTGCCAACAGGACTCTAAGGACGAATCCTGCATGATGGACATGTCCTGAATTTGTTTTGTTTTGGAGCCATATGGACCCAACCGACGAAATATATGAATTTATTCAAATAAGTCCATGTTCAACCTTAGAAGCTCATACTTACAGATCCGTGGCAAGAGTTCTCGGCATCAGAACTTGCCAACAGGACTCTAAGGACGAGTCCTGCATGATGGACATGTCCTGAATTTGTTTTGTATTGGAGCCATATGGACCCAACCGACGAAATATATGAATTTATTCAAATAAGTCCATTTTCAACCTTAGAAGCTCAGACTTACAGATCCGTGGCAAGAGTTCTCGGCATCAGGACTTGCCAACAGGACTCTAAGAACGAATCCTGCATGATGGACATGTCCTGAATTTGTTTTGTTTTGGAGCCATATGGACCCAACCGACGAAATATATGAATTTATTCAAATAAGTCCATTTTCAACCTTAGAAGCTCAGACTTACAGATCCGTGGCAAGAGTTCTCGGCATCAGGACTTGCCAACAGGACTCTAAGAACGAATCCTGCATGATGGACATGTCCTGAATTTGTTTTGTATTGGAGCCATATGGACCCAACCGACGAAATATATGAATTTATTCAAATAAGTCCATTTTCAACCTTAGAAGCTCATACTTACAGATCCGTGGCAAGAGTTCTCGGCATCAGAACTTGCCAACAGGACTCTAAGGACGAGTCCTGCATGATGGACATGTCCTGAATTTGTTTTGTTTTGGAGCCATATGGACCCAACCGACGAAATATATGAATTTATTCAAATAAGTCCATTTTCAACCTTAGAAGCTCATACTTACAGATCCGTGGCCAGAGTTCTCGGCATCAGGACTTGCCAACAGGACTCTAAGGACGAATCCTGCATGATGGACATGTCCTGAATTTGTTTTGTATTGGAGCCATATGGACCCAACCGACGAAATATATGAATTTATTCAAATAAGTCCATTTTCAACCTTAGAAGCTCAGACTTACAGATCCGTGGCCAGAGTTCTCGGCATCAGGACTTGCCAACAGGACTCTAAGGACGAATCCTGCATGATGGACATGTCCTGAATTTGTTTTGTTTTGGAGCCATATGGACCCAACCGACGAAATATATGAATTTATTCAAATAAGTCCATGTTCAACCTTAGAAGCTCATACTTACAGATCCGTGGCAAGAGTTCTCGGCATCAGAACTTGCCAACAGGACTCTAAGGACGAGTCCTGCATGATGGACATGTCCTGAATTTGTTTTGTATTGGAGCCATATGGACCCAACCGACGAAATATATGAATTTATTCAAATAAGTCCATGTTCAACCTTAGAAGCTCATACTTACAGATCCGTGGCCAGAGTTCTCGGCATCAGGACTTGCCAACAGGACTCTAAGGACGAATCCTGCATGATGGACATGTCCTGAATTTGTTTTGTATTGGAGCCATATGGACCCAACCGACGAAATATATGAATTTATTCAAATAAGTCCATTTTCAACCTTAGAAGCTCAGACTTACAGATCCGTGGCCAGAGTTCTCGGCATCAGGACTTGCCAACAGGACTCTAAGGACGAATCCTGCATGATGGACATGTCCTGAATTTGTTTTGTATTGGAGCCATATGGACCCAACCGACGAAATATATGAATTTATTCAAATAAGTCCATTTTCAACCTTAGAAGCTCAGACTTACAGATCCGTGGCCAGAGTTCTCGGCATCAGGACTTGCCAACAGGACTCTAAGGACGAGTCCTGCATGATGGACATGTCCTGAATTTGTTTTGTATTGGAGCCATATGGACCCAACCGACGAAATATATGAATTTATTCAAATAAGTCCATTTTCAACCTTAGAAGCTCATACTTACAGATCCGTGGCAAGAGTTCTCGGCATCAGAACTTACCAACAGGACTCTAAGGAAGAGTCCTGCATGATGGACATGTCCTGAATTTGTTTTGTATTGGAGCCATATGGACCCAACCGACGAAATATATGAATTTATTCAAATAAGTCCATTTTCAACCTTAGAAGCTCAGACTTACAGATCCGTGGCAAGAGTTCTCGGCATCAGGACTTGCCAACAGGACTCTAAGAACGAATCCTGCATGATGGACATGTCCTGAATTTGTTTTGTTTTGGAGCCATATGGACCCAACCGACGAAATATATGAATTTATTCAAATAAGTCCATTTTCAACCTTAGAAGCTCAGACTTACAGATCCGTGGCAAGAGTTCTCGGCATCAGGACTTGCCAACAGGACTCTAAGAACGAATCCTGCATGATGGACATGTCCTGAATTTGTTTTGTATTGGAGCCATATGGACCCAACCGACGAAATATATGAATTTATTCAAATAAGTCCATGTTCAACCTTAGAAGCTCATACTTACAGATCCGTGGCAAGAGTTCTCGGCATCAGGACTTGCCAACAGGACTCTAAGGACGAATCCTGCATGATGGACATGTCCTGAATTTGTTTTGTATTGGAGCCATATGGACCCAACCGACGAAATATATGAATTTATTCAAATAAGTCCATTTTCAACCTTAGAAGCTCAGACTTACAGATCCGTGGCAAGAGTTCTCGGCATCAGGACTTGCCAACAGGACTCTAAGAACGAATCCTGCATGATGGACATGTCCTGAATTTGTTTTGTTTTGGAGCCATATGGACCCAACCGACGAAATATATGAATTTATTCAAATAAGTCCATTTTCAACCTTAGAAGCTCAGACTTACAGATCCGTGGCAAGAGTTCTCGGCATCAGGACTTGCCAACAGGACTCTAAGGACGAATCCTGCATGATGGACATGTCCTGAATTTGTTTTGTATTGGAGCCATATGGACCCAACCGACGAAATATATGAATTTATTCAAATAAGTCCATTTTCAACCTTAGAAGCTCAGACTTACAGATCCGTGGCCAGAGTTCTCGGCATCAGGACTTGCCAACAGGACTCTAAGGACGAGTCCTGCATGATGGACATGTCCTGAATTTGTTTTGTATTGGAGCCATATGGACCCAACCGACGAAATATATGAATTTATTCAAATAAGTCCATTTTCAACCTTAGAAGCTCAGACTTACAGATCCGTGGCCAGAGTTCTCGGCATCAGGACTTGCCAACAGGACTCTAAGGACGAATCCTGCATGATGGACATGTCCTGAATTTGTTTTGTATTGGAGCCATATGGACCCAACCGACGAAATATATGAATTTATTCAAATAAGTCCATTTTCAACCTTAGAAGCTCAGACTTACAGATCCGTGGCAAGAGTTCTCGGCATCAGGACTTGCCAACAGGACTCTAAGAACGAATCCTGCATGATGGACATGTCCTGAATTTGTTTTGTTTTGGAGCCATATGGACCCAACCGACGAAATATATGAATTTATTCAAATAAGTCCATTTTCAACCTTAGAAGCTCAGACTTACAGATCCGTGGCAAGAGTTCTCGGCATCAGGACTTGCCAACAGGACTCTAAGGACGAATCCTGCATGATGGACATGTCCTGAATTTGTTTTGTATTGGAGCCATATGGACCCAACCGACGAAATATATGAATTTATTCAAATAAGTCCATTTTCAACCTTAGAAGCTCAGACTTACAGATCCGTGGCCAGAGTTCTCGGCATCAGGACTTGCCAACAGGACTCTAAGGACGAATCCTGCATGATGGACATGTCCTGAATTTGTTTTGTATTGGAGCCATATGGACCCAACCGACGAAATATATGAATTTATTCAAATAAGTCCATTTTCAACCTTAGAAGCTCAGACTTACAGATCCGTGGCAAGAGTTCTCGGCATCAGGACTTGCCAACAGGACTCTAAGGACGAGTCCTGCATGATGGACATGTCCTGAATTTGTTTTGTATTGGAGCCATATGGACCCAACCGACGAAATATATGAATTTATTCAAATAAGTCCATTTTCAACCTTAGAAGCTCAGACTTACAGATCCGTGGCAAGAGTTCTCGGCATCAGGACTTGCCAACAGGACTCTAAGAACGAATCCTGCATGATGGACATGTCCTGAATTTGTTTTGTTTTGGAGCCATATGGACCCAACCGACGAAATATATGAATTTATTCAAATAAGTCCATTTTCAACCTTAGAAGCTCAGACTTACAGATCCGTGGCAAGAGTTCTCGGCATCAGGACTTGCCAACAGGACTCTAAGAACGAATCCTGCATGATGGACATGTCCTGAATTTGTTTTGTATTGGAGCCATATGGACCCAACCGACGAAATATATGAATTTATTCAAATAAGTCCATTTTCAACCTTAGAAGCTCAGACTTACAGATCCGTGGCCAAGAGTTCTCGGCATCAGGACTTGCCAACAGGACTCTAAGGACGAATCCTGCATGATGGACATGTCCTGAATTTGTTTTGTATTGGAGCCATATGGACCCAACCGACGAAATATATGAATTTATTCAAATAAGTCCATTTTCAACCTTAGAAGCTCAGACTTACAGATCCGTGGCCAGAGTTCTCGGCATCAGGACTTGCCAACAGGACTCTAAGGACGAGTCCTGCATGATGGACATGTCCTGAATTTGTTTTGTATTGGAGCCATATGGACCCAACCGACGAAATATATGAATTTATTCAAATAAGTCCATTTTCAACCTTAGAAGCTCATACTTACAGATCCGTGGCAAGAGTTCTCGGCATCAGGACTTGCCAACAGGACTCTAAGGACGAGTCCTGCATGATGGACATGTCCTGAATTTGTTTTGTTTTGGAGCCATATGGACCCAACCGACGAAATATATGAATTTATTCAAATAAGTCCATTTTCAACCTTAGAAGCTCAGACTTACAGATCCGTGGCAAGAGTTCTCGGCATCAGGACTTGCCAACAGGACTCTAAGGACGAATCCTGCATGATGGACATGTCCTGAATTTGTTTTGTATTGGAGCCATATGGACCCAACCGACGAAATATATGAATTTATTCAAATAAGTCCATTTTCAACCTTAGAAGCTCATACTTACAGATCCGTGGCAAGAGTTCTCGGCATCAGGACTTGCCAACAGGACTCTAAGGACGAATCCTGCATGATGGACATGTCCTGAATTTGTTTTGTATTGGAGCCATATGGACCCAACCGACGAAATATATGAATTTATTCAAATAAGTCCATTTTCAACCTTAGAAGCTCAGACTTACAGATCCGTGGCAAGAGTTCTCGGCATCAGGACTTGCCAACAGGACTCTAAGAACGAATCCTGCATGATGGACATGTCCTGAATTTGTTTTGTATTGGAGCCATATGGACCCAACCGACGAAATATATGAATTTATTCAAATAAGTCCATTTTCAACCTTAGAAGCTCAGACTTACAGATCCGTGGCCAAGAGTTCTCGGCATCAGGACTTGCCAACAGGACTCTAAGGACGAATCCTGCATGATGGACATGTCCTGAATTTGTTTTGTATTGGAGCCATATGGACCCAACCGACGAAATATATGAATTTATTCAAATAAGTCCATTTTCAACCTTAGAAGCTCATACTTACAGATCCGTGGCAAGAGTTCTCGGCATCAGACTTGCCAACAGGACTCTAAGGACGAGTCCTGCATGATGGACATGTCCTGAATTTGTTTTGTATTGGAGCCATATGGACCCAACCGACGAAATATATGAATTTATTCAAATAAGTCCATTTTCAACCTTAGAAGCTCAGACTTACAGATCCGTGGCAAGAGTTCTCGGCATCAGGACTTGCCAACAGGACTCTAAGGACGAATCCTGCATGATGGACATGTCCTGAATTTGTTTTGTATTGGAGCCATATGGACCCAACCGACGAAATATATGAATTTATTCAAATAAGTCCATTTTCAACCTTAGAAGCTCAGACTTACAGATCCGTGGCAAGAGTTCTCGGCATCAGGACTTGCCAACAGGACTCTAAGGACGAATCCTGCATGATGGACATGTCCTGAATTTGTTTTGTATTGGAGCCATATGGACCCAACCGACGAAATATATGAATTTATTCAAATAAGTCCATTTTCAACCTTAGAAGCTCAGACTTACAGATCCGTGGCAAGAGTTCTCGGCATCAGGACTTGCCAACAGGACTCTAAGGACGAATCCTGCATGATGGACATGTCCTGAATTTGTTTTGTATTGGAGCCATATGGACCCAACCGACGAAATATATGAATTTATTCAAATAAGTCCATTTTCAACCTTAGAAGCTCAGACTTACAGATCCGTGGCAAGAGTTCTCGGCATCAGGACTTGCCAACAGGACTCTAAGGACGAATCCTGCATGATGGACATGTCCTGAATTTGTTTTGTATTGGAGCCATATGGACCCAACCGACGAAATATATGAATTTATTCAAATAAGTCCATTTTCAACCTTAGAAGCTCAGACTTACAGATCCGTGGCAAGAGTTCTCGGCATCAGGACTTGCCAACAGGACTCTAAGGACGAATCCTGCATGATGGACATGTCCTGAATTTGTTTTGTATTGGAGCCATATGGACCCAACCGACGAAATATATGAATTTATTCAAATAAGTCCATTTTCAACCTTAGAAGCTCAGACTTACAGATCCGTGGCAAGAGTTCTCGGCATCAGGACTTGCCAACAGGACTCTAAGGACGAAGTCCTGCATGATGGACATGTCCTGAATTTGTTTTGTATTGGAGCCATATGGACCCAACCGACGAAATATATGAATTTATTCAAATAAGTCCATTTTCAACCTTAGAAGCTCAGACTTACAGATCCGTGGCAAGAGTTCTCGGCATCAGGACTTGCCAACAGGACTCTAAGGACGAATCCTGCATGATGGACATGTCCTGAATTTGTTTTGTATTGGAGCCATATGGACCCAACCGACGAAATATATGAATTTATTCAAATAAGTCCATTTTCAACCTTAGAAGCTCAGACTTACAGATCCGTGGCAAGAGTTCTCGGCATCAGGACTTGCCAACAGGACTCTAAGGACGAATCCTGCATGATGGACATGTCCTGAATTTGTTTTGTATTGGAGCCATATGGACCCAACCGACGAAATATATGAATTTATTCAAATAAGTCCATTTTCAACCTTAGAAGCTCAGACTTACAGATCCGTGGCAAGAGTTCTCGGCATCAGGACTTGCCAACAGGACTCTAAGGACGAATCCTGCATGATGGACATGTCCTGAATTTGTTTTGTATTGGAGCCATATGGACCCAACCGACGAAATATATGAATTTATTCAAATAAGTCCATTTTCAACCTTAGAAGCTCAGACTTACAGATCCGTGGCAAGAGTTCTCGGCATCAGGACTTGCCAACAGGACTCTAAGGACGAATCCTGCATGATGGACATGTCCTGAATTTGTTTTGTATTGGAGCCATATGGACCCAACCGACGAAATATATGAATTTATTCAAATAAGTCCATTTTCAACCTTAGAAGCTCAGACTTACAGATCCGTGGCAAGAGTTCTCGGCATCAGGACTTGCCAACAGGACTCTAAGGACGAATCCTGCATGATGGACATGTCCTGAATTTGTTTTGTATTGGAGCCATATGGACCCAACCGACGAAATATATGAATTTATTCAAATAAGTCCATTTTCAACCTTAGAAGCTCAGACTTACAGATCCGTGGCAAGAGTTCTCGGCATCAGGACTTGCCAACAGGACTCTAAGGACGAATCCTGCATGATGGACATGTCCTGAATTTGTTTTGTATTGGAGCCATATGGACCCAACCGACGAAATATATGAATTTATTCAAATAAGTCCATTTTCAACCTTAGAAGCTCAGACTTACAGATCCGTGGCAAGAGTTCTCGGCATCAGGACTTGCCAACAGGACTCTAAGGACGAATCCTGCATGATGGACATGTCCTGAATTTGTTTTGTATTGGAGCCATATGGACCCAACCGACGAAATATATGAATTTATTCAAATAAGTCCATTTTCAACCTTAGAAGCTCAGACTTACAGATCCGTGGCAAGAGTTCTCGGCATCAGGACTTGCCAACAGGACTCTAAGGACGAATCCTGCATGATGGACATGTCCTGAATTTGTTTTGTATTGGAGCCATATGGACCCAACCGACGAAATATATGAATTTATTCAAATAAGTCCATTTTCAACCTTAGAAGCTCAGACTTACAGATCCGTGGCAAGAGTTCTCGGCATCAGGACTTGCCAACAGGACTCTAAGGACGAATCCTGCATGATGGACATGTCCTGAATTTGTTTTGTATTGGAGCCATATGGACCCAACCGACGAAATATATGAATTTATTCAAATAAGTCCATTTTCAACCTTAGAAGCTCAGACTTACAGATCCGTGGCAAGAGTTCTCGGCATCAGGACTTGCCAACAGGACTCTAAGGACGAATCCTGCATGATGGACATGTCCTGAATTTGTTTTGTATTTGGAGCCATATGGACCCAACCGACGAAATATATGAATTTATTCAAATAAGTCCATTTTCAACCTTAGAAGCTCAGACTTACAGATCCGTGGCAAGAGTTCTCGGCATCAGGACTTGCCAACAGGACTCTAAGGACGAATCCTGCATGATGGACATGTCCTGAATTTGTTTTGTATTGGAGCCATATGGACCCAACCGACGAAATATATGAATTTATTCAAATAAGTCCATTTTCAACCTTAGAAGCTCATACTTACAGATCCGTGGCAAGAGTTCTCGGCATCAGGACTTGCCAACAGGACTCTAAGGACGAATCCTGCATGATGGACATGTCCTGAATTTGTTTTGTATTGGAGCCATATGGACCCAACCGACGAAATATATGAATTTATTCAAATAAGTCCATTTTCAACCTTAGAAGCTCAGACTTACAGATCCGTGGCAAGAGTTCTCGGCATCAGGACTTGCCAACAGGACTCTAAGGACGAATCCTGCATGATGGACATGTCCTGAATTTGTTTTGTATTGGAGCCATATGGACCCAACCGACGAAATATATGAATTTATTCAAATAAGTCCATTTTCAACCTTAGAAGCTCAGACTTACAGATCCGTGGCAAGAGTTCTCGGCATCAGGACTTGCCAACAGGACTCTAAGGACGAATCCTGCATGATGGACATGTCCTGAATTTGTTTTGTATTGGAGCCATATGGACCCAACCGACGAAATATATGAATTTATTCAAATAAGTCCATTTTCAACCTTAGAAGCTCAGACTTACAGATCCGTGGCAAGAGTTCTCGGCATCAGGACTTGCCAACAGGACTCTAAGGACGAATCCTGCATGATGGACATGTCCTGAATTTGTTTTGTATTGGAGCCATATGGACCCAACCGACGAAATATATGAATTTATTCAAATAAGTCCATTTTCAACCTTAGAAGCTCAGACTTACAGATCCGTGGCAAGAGTTCTCGGCATCAGGACTTGCCAACAGGACTCTAAGGACGAATCCTGCATGATGGACATGTCCTGAATTTGTTTTGTATTGGAGCCATATGGACCCAACCGACGAAATATATGAATTTATTCAAATAAGTCCATTTTCAACCTTAGAAGCTCAGACTTACAGATCCGTGGCAAGAGTTCTCGGCATCAGGACTTGCCAACAGGACTCTAAGGACGAATCCTGCATGATGGACATGTCCTGAATTTGTTTTGTATTGGAGCCATATGGACCCAACCGACGAAATATATGAATTTATTCAAATAAGTCCATTTTCAACCTTAGAAGCTCAGACTTACAGATCCGTGGCAAGAGTTCTCGGCATCAGGACTTGCCAACAGGACTCTAAGGACGAATCCTGCATGATGGACATGTCCTGAATTTGTTTTGTATTGGAGCCATATGGACCCAACCGACGAAATATATGAATTTATTCAAATAAGTCCATTTTCAACCTTAGAAGCTCAGACTTACAGATCCGTGGCAAGAGTTCTCGGCATCAGGACTTGCCAACAGGACTCTAAGGACGAATCCTGCATGATGGACATGTCCTGAATTTGTTTTGTATTGGAGCCATATGGACCCAACCGACGAAATATATGAATTTATTCAAATAAGTCCATTTTCAACCTTAGAAGCTCAGACTTACAGATCCGTGGCAAGAGTTCTCGGCATCAGGACTTGCCAACAGGACTCTAAGGACGAATCCTGCATGATGGACATGTCCTGAATTTGTTTTGTATTGGAGCCATATGGACCCAACCGACGAAATATATGAATTTATTCAAATAAGTCCATTTTCAACCTTAGAAGCTCAGACTTACAGATCCGTGGCAAGAGTTCTCGGCATCAGGACTTGCCAACAGGACTCTAAGGACGAATCCTGCATGATGGACATGTCCTGAATTTGTTTTGTATTGGAGCCATATGGACCCAACCGACGAAATATATGAATTTATTCAAATAAGTCCATTTTCAACCTTAGAAGCTCAGACTTACAGATCCGTGGCAAGAGTTCTCGGCATCAGGACTTGCCAACAGGACTCTAAGGACGAATCCTGCATGATGGACATGTCCTGAATTTGTTTTGTATTGGAGCCATATGGACCCAACCGACGAAATATATGAATTTATTCAAATAAGTCCATTTTCAACCTTAGAAGCTCAGACTTACAGATCCGTGGCAAGAGTTCTCGGCATCAGGACTTGCCAACAGGACTCTAAGGACGAATCCTGCATGATGGACATGTCCTGAATTTGTTTTGTATTGGAGCCATATGGACCCAACCGACGAAATATATGAATTTATTCAAATAAGTCCATTTTCAACCTTAGAAGCTCAGACTTACAGATCCGTGGCAAGAGTTCTCGGCATCAGGACTTGCCAACAGGACTCTAAGGACGAATCCTGCATGATGGACATGTCCTGAATTTGTTTTGTATTGGAGCCATATGGACCCAACCGACGAAATATATGAATTTATTCAAATAAGTCCATTTTCAACCTTAGAAGCTCAGACTTACAGATCCGTGGCAAGAGTTCTCGGCATCAGGACTTGCCAACAGGACTCTAAGGACGAATCCTGCATGATGGACATGTCCTGAATTTGTTTTGTATTGGAGCCATATGGACCCAACCGACGAAATATATGAATTTATTCAAATAAGTCCATTTTCAACCTTAGAAGCTCAGACTTACAGATCCGTGGCAAGAGTTCTCGGCATCAGGACTTGCCAACAGGACTCTAAGGACGAATCCTGCATGATGGACATGTCCTGAATTTGTTTTGTATTGGAGCCATATGGACCCAACCGACGAAATATATGAATTTATTCAAATAAGTCCATTTTCAACCTTAGAAGCTCAGACTTACAGATCCGTGGCAAGAGTTCTCGGCATCAGGACTTGCCAACAGGACTCTAAGGACGAATCCTGCATGATGGACATGTCCTGAATTTGTTTTGTATTGGAGCCATATGGACCCAACCGACGAAATATATGAATTTATTCAAATAAGTCCATTTTCAACCTTAGAAGCTCAGACTTACAGATCCGTGGCAAGAGTTCTCGGCATCAGGACTTGCCAACAGGACTCTAAGGACGAATCCTGCATGATGGACATGTCCTGAATTTGTTTTGTATTGGAGCCATATGGACCCAACCGACGAAATATATGAATTTATTCAAATAAGTCCATTTTCAACCTTAGAAGCTCAGACTTACAGATCCGTGGCAAGAGTTCTCGGCATCAGGACTTGCCAACAGGACTCTAAGGACGAATCCTGCATGATGGACATGTCCTGAATTTGTTTTGTATTGGAGCCATATGGACCCAACCGACGAAATATATGAATTTATTCAAATAAGTCCATTTTCAACCTTAGAAGCTCAGACTTACAGATCCGTGGCAAGAGTTCTCGGCATCAGGACTTGCCAACAGGACTCTAAGGACGAATCCTGCATGATGGACATGTCCTGAATTTGTTTTGTATTGGAGCCATATGGACCCAACCGACGAAATATATGAATTTATTCAAATAAGTCCATTTTCAACCTTAGAAGCTCAGACTTACAGATCCGTGGCAAGAGTTCTCGGCATCAGGACTTGCCAACAGGACTCTAAGGACGAATCCTGCATGATGGACATGTCCTGAATTTGTTTTGTATTGGAGCCATATGGACCCAACCGACGAAATATATGAATTTATTCAAATAAGTCCATTTTCAACCTTAGAAGCTCAGACTTACAGATCCGTGGCAAGAGTTCTCGGCATCAGGACTTGCCAACAGGACTCTAAGGACGAATCCTGCATGATGGACATGTCCTGAATTTGTTTTGTATTGGAGCCATATGGACCCAACCGACGAAATATATGAATTTATTCAAATAAGTCCATTTTCAACCTTAGAAGCTCAGACTTACAGATCCGTGGCAAGAGTTCTCGGCATCAGGACTTGCCAACAGGACTCTAAGGACGAATCCTGCATGATGGACATGTCCTGAATTTGTTTTGTATTGGAGCCATATGGACCCAACCGACGAAATATATGAATTTATTCAAATAAGTCCATTTTCAACCTTAGAAGCTCAGACTTACAGATCCGTGGCAAGAGTTCTCGGCATCAGGACTTGCCAACAGGACTCTAAGGACGAATCCTGCATGATGGACATGTCCTGAATTTGTTTTGTATTGGAGCCATATGGACCCAACCGACGAAATATATGAATTTATTCAAATAAGTCCATTTTCAACCTTAGAAGCTCAGACTTACAGATCCGTGGCAAGAGTTCTCGGCATCAGGACTTGCCAACAGGACTCTAAGGACGAATCCTGCATGATGGACATGTCCTGAATTTGTTTTGTATTGGAGCCATATGGACCCAACCGACGAAATATATGAATTTATTCAAATAAGTCCATTTTCAACCTTAGAAGCTCAGACTTACAGATCCGTGGCAAGAGTTCTCGGCATCAGGACTTGCCAACAGGACTCTAAGGACGAATCCTGCATGATGGACATGTCCTGAATTTGTTTTGTATTGGAGCCATATGGACCCAACCGACGAAATATATGAATTTATTCAAATAAGTCCATTTTCAACCTTAGAAGCTCAGACTTACAGATCCGTGGCAAGAGTTCTCGGCATCAGGACTTGCCAACAGGACTCTAAGGACGAATCCTGCATGATGGACATGTCCTGAATTTGTTTTGTATTGGAGCCATATGGACCCAACCGACGAAATATATGAATTTATTCAAATAAGTCCATTTTCAACCTTAGAAGCTCAGACTTACAGATCCGTGGCAAGAGTTCTCGGCATCAGGACTTGCCAACAGGACTCTAAGGACGAATCCTGCATGATGGACATGTCCTGAATTTGTTTTGTATTGGAGCCATATGGACCCAACCGACGAAATATATGAATTTATTCAAATAAGTCCATTTTCAACCTTAGAAGCTCAGACTTACAGATCCGTGGCAAGAGTTCTCGGCATCAGGACTTGCCAACAGGACTCTAAGGACGAATCCTGCATGATGGACATGTCCTGAATTTGTTTTGTATTGGAGCCATATGGACCCAACCGACGAAATATATGAATTTATTCAAATAAGTCCATTTTCAACCTTAGAAGCTCAGACTTACAGATCCGTGGCAAGAGTTCTCGGCATCAGGACTTGCCAACAGGACTCTAAGGACGAATCCTGCATGATGGACATGTCCTGAATTTGTTTTGTATTGGAGCCATATGGACCCAACCGACGAAATATATGAATTTATTCAAATAAGTCCATTTTCAACCTTAGAAGCTCAGACTTACAGATCCGTGGCAAGAGTTCTCGGCATCAGGACTTGCCAACAGGACTCTAAGGACGAATCCTGCATGATGGACATGTCCTGAATTTGTTTTGTATTGGAGCCATATGGACCCAACCGACGAAATATATGAATTTATTCAAATAAGTCCATTTTCAACCTTAGAAGCTCAGACTTACAGATCCGTGGCAAGAGTTCTCGGCATCAGGACTTGCCAACAGGACTCTAAGGACGAATCCTGCATGATGGACATGTCCTGAATTTGTTTTGTATTGGAGCCATATGGACCCAACCGACGAAATATATGAATTTATTCAAATAAGTCCATTTTCAACCTTAGAAGCTCAGACTTACAGATCCGTGGCAAGAGTTCTCGGCATCAGGACTTGCCAACAGGACTCTAAGGACGAATCCTGCATGATGGACATGTCCTGAATTTGTTTTGTATTGGAGCCATATGGACCCAACCGACGAAATATATGAATTTATTCAAATAAGTCCATTTTCAACCTTAGAAGCTCAGACTTACAGATCCGTGGCAAGAGTTCTCGGCATCAGGACTTGCCAACAGGACTCTAAGGACGAATCCTGCATGATGGACATGTCCTGAATTTGTTTTGTATTGGAGCCATATGGACCCAACCGACGAAATATATGAATTTATTCAAATAAGTCCATTTTCAACCTTAGAAGCTCAGACTTACAGATCCGTGGCAAGAGTTCTCGGCATCAGGACTTGCCAACAGGACTCTAAGGACGAATCCTGCATGATGGACATGTCCTGAATTTGTTTTGTATTGGAGCCATATGGACCCAACCGACGAAATATATGAATTTATTCAAATAAGTCCATTTTCAACCTTAGAAGCTCAGACTTACAGATCCGTGGCAAGAGTTCTCGGCATCAGGACTTGCCAACAGGACTCTAAGGACGAATCCTGCATGATGGACATGTCCTGAATTTGTTTTGTATTGGAGCCATATGGACCCAACCGACGAAATATATGAATTTATTCAAATAAGTCCATTTTCAACCTTAGAAGCTCAGACTTACAGATCCGTGGCAAGAGTTCTCGGCATCAGGACTTGCCAACAGGACTCTAAGGACGAATCCTGCATGATGGACATGTCCTGAATTTGTTTTGTATTGGAGCCATATGGACCCAACCGACGAAATATATGAATTTATTCAAATAAGTCCATTTTCAACCTTAGAAGCTCAGACTTACAGATCCGTGGCAAGAGTTCTCGGCATCAGGACTTGCCAACAGGACTCTAAGGACGAATCCTGCATGATGGACATGTCCTGAATTTGTTTTGTATTGGAGCCATATGGACCCAACCGACGAAATATATGAATTTATTCAAATAAGTCCATTTTCAACCTTAGAAGCTCAGACTTACAGATCCGTGGCAAGAGTTCTCGGCATCAGGACTTGCCAACAGGACTCTAAGGACGAATCCTGCATGATGGACATGTCCTGAATTTGTTTTGTATTGGAGCCATATGGACCCAACCGACGAAATATATGAATTTATTCAAATAAGTCCATTTTCAACCTTAGAAGCTCAGACTTACAGATCCGTGGCAAGAGTTCTCGGCATCAGGACTTGCCAACAGGACTCTAAGGACGAATCCTGCATGATGGACATGTCCTGAATTTGTTTTGTATTGGAGCCATATGGACCCAACCGACGAAATATATGAATTTATTCAAATAAGTCCATTTTCAACCTTAGAAGCTCAGACTTACAGATCCGTGGCAAGAGTTCTCGGCATCAGGACTTGCCAACAGGACTCTAAGGACGAATCCTGCATGATGGACATGTCCTGAATTTGTTTTGTATTGGAGCCATATGGACCCAACCGACGAAATATATGAATTTATTCAAATAAGTCCATTTTCAACCTTAGAAGCTCAGACTTACAGATCCGTGGCAAGAGTTCTCGGCATCAGGACTTGCCAACAGGACTCTAAGGACGAATCCTGCATGATGGACATGTCCTGAATTTGTTTTGTATTGGAGCCATATGGACCCAACCGACGAAATATATGAATTTATTCAAATAAGTCCATTTTCAACCTTAGAAGCTCAGACTTACAGATCCGTGGCAAGAGTTCTCGGCATCAGGACTTGCCAACAGGACTCTAAGGACGAATCCTGCATGATGGACATGTCCTGAATTTGTTTTGTATTGGAGCCATATGGACCCAACCGACGAAATATATGAATTTATTCAAATAAGTCCATTTTCAACCTTAGAAGCTCAGACTTACAGATCCGTGGCAAGAGTTCTCGGCATCAGGACTTGCCAACAGGACTCTAAGGACGAATCCTGCATGATGGACATGTCCTGAATTTGTTTTGTATTGGAGCCATATGGACCCAACCGACGAAATATATGAATTTATTCAAATAAGTCCATTTTCAACCTTAGAAGCTCAGACTTACAGATCCGTGGCAAGAGTTCTCGGCATCAGGACTTGCCAACAGGACTCTAAGGACGAATCCTGCATGATGGACATGTCCTGAATTTGTTTTGTATTGGAGCCATATGGACCCAACCGACGAAATATATGAATTTATTCAAATAAGTCCATTTTCAACCTTAGAAGCTCAGACTTACAGATCCGTGGCAAGAGTTCTCGGCATCAGGACTTGCCAACAGGACTCTAAGGACGAATCCTGCATGATGGACATGTCCTGAATTTGTTTTGTATTGGAGCCATATGGACCCAACCGACGAAATATATGAATTTATTCAAATAAGTCCATTTTCAACCTTAGAAGCTCATACTTACAGATCCGTGGCAAGAGTTCTCGGCATCAGGACTTGCCAACAGGACTCTAAGGACGAATCCTGCATGATGGACATGTCCTGAATTTGTTTTGTATTGGAGCCATATGGACCCAACCGACGAAATATATGAATTTATTCAAATAAGTCCATTTTCAACCTTAGAAGCTCAGACTTACAGATCCGTGGCAAGAGTTCTCGGCATCAGGACTTGCCAACAGGACTCTAAGGACGAATCCTGCATGATGGACATGTCCTGAATTTGTTTTGTATTGGAGCCATATGGACCCAACCGACGAAATATATGAATTTATTCAAATAAGTCCATTTTCAACCTTAGAAGCTCAGACTTACAGATCCGTGGCAAGAGTTCTCGGCATCAGGACTTGCCAACAGGACTCTAAGGACGAATCCTGCATGATGGACATGTCCTGAATTTGTTTTGTATTGGAGCCATATGGACCCAACCGACGAAATATATGAATTTATTCAAATAAGTCCATTTTCAACCTTAGAAGCTCAGACTTACAGATCCGTGGCAAGAGTTCTCGGCATCAGGACTTGCCAACAGGACTCTAAGGACGAATCCTGCATGATGGACATGTCCTGAATTTGTTTTGTATTGGAGCCATATGGACCCAACCGACGAAATATATGAATTTATTCAAATAAGTCCATTTTCAACCTTAGAAGCTCAGACTTACAGATCCGTGGCAAGAGTTCTCGGCATCAGGACTTGCCAACAGGACTCTAAGGACGAATCCTGCATGATGGACATGTCCTGAATTTGTTTTGTATTGGAGCCATATGGACCCAACCGACGAAATATATGAATTTATTCAAATAAGTCCATTTTCAACCTTAGAAGCTCAGACTTACAGATCCGTGGCAAGAGTTCTCGGCATCAGGACTTGCCAACAGGACTCTAAGGACGAATCCTGCATGATGGACATGTCCTGAATTTGTTTTGTATTGGAGCCATATGGACCCAACCGACGAAATATATGAATTTATTCAAATAAGTCCATTTTCAACCTTAGAAGCTCAGACTTACAGATCCGTGGCAAGAGTTCTCGGCATCAGGACTTGCCAACAGGACTCTAAGGAACGAATCCTGCATGATGGACATGTCCTGAATTTGTTTTGTATTGGAGCCATATGGACCCAACCGACGAAATATATGAATTTATTCAAATAAGTCCATTTTCAACCTTAGAAGCTCAGACTTACAGATCCGTGGCAAGAGTTCTCGGCATCAGGACTTGCCAACAGGACTCTAAGGACGAATCCTGCATGATGGACATGTCCTGAATTTGTTTTGTATTGGAGCCATATGGACCCAACCGACGAAATATATGAATTTATTCAAATAAGTCCATTTTCAACCTTAGAAGCTCAGACTTACAGATCCGTGGCAAGAGTTCTCGGCATCAGGACTTGCCAACAGGACTCTAAGGACGAATCCTGCATGATGGACATGTCCTGAATTTGTTTTGTATTGGAGCCATATGGACCCAACCGACGAAATATATGAATTTATTCAAATAAGTCCATTTTCAACCTTAGAAGCTCATACTTACAGATCCGTGGCAAGAGTTCTCGGCATCAGGACTTGCCAACAGGACTCTAAGACGAAGTCCTGCATGATGGACATGTCCTGAATTTGTTTTGTATTGGAGCCATATGGACCCAACCGACGAAATATATGAATTTATTCAAATAAGTCCATTTTCAACCTTAGAAGCTCAGACTTACAGATCCGTGGCAAGAGTTCTCGGCATCAGGACTTGCCAACAGGACTCTAAGAAGAGTCCTGCATGATGGACATGTCCTGAATTTGTTTTGTATTGGAGCCATATGGACCCAACCGACGAAATATATGAATTTATTCAAATAAGTCCATTTTCAACCTTAGAAGCTCATACTTACAGATCCGTGGCAAGAGTTCTCGGCATCAGGACTTGCCAACAGGACTCTAAGGACGAACCCTGCATGATGGACATGTCCTGAATTTGTTTTGTATTGGAGCCATATGGACCCAACCGACGAAATATATGAATTTATTCAAATAAGTCCATTTTCAACCTAGAAGCTCAGACTTACAGATCCGTGGCAAGAGTTCTCGGCATCAGGACTTGCCAACAGGACTCTAAGAACGAATCCTGCATGATGGACATGTCCTGAATTTGTTTTGTATTGGAGCCATATGGACCCAACCGACGAAATATATGAATTTATTCAAATAAGTCCATTTTCAACCTTAGAAGCTCAGACTTACAGATCCGTGGCAAGAGTTCTCGGCATCAGGACTTGCCAACAGGACTCTAAGGACGAATCCTGCATGATGGACATGTCCTGAATTTGTTTTGTATTGGAGCCATATGGACCCAACCGACGAAATATATGAATTTATTCAAATAAGTCCATTTTCAACCTTAGAAGCTCAGACTTACAGATCCGTGGCAAGAGTTCTCGGCATCAGGACTTGCCAACAGGACTCTAAGAAAGAGTCCTGCATGATGGACATGTCCTGAATTTGTTTTGTATTGGAGCCATATGGACCCAACCGACGAAATATATGAATTTATTCAAATAAGTCCATTTTCAACCTTAGAAGCTCATACTTACAGATCCGTGGCAAGAGTTCTCGGCATCAGGACTTGCCAACAGGACTCTAAGGACGAATCCTGCATGATGGACATGTCCTGAATTTGGTTTTGTATTGGAGCCATATGGACCAACCGACGAAATATATGAATTTATTCAAATAAGTCCATTTTCAACCATAGAAGCTCATACTTACAGATCCGTGGCAAGAGTTCTCGGCATCAGGACTTGCCAACAGGACTCTAAGGAAGAGTCCTGCATGATGCACATGTCCTGAATTTGTTTTGTATTGGAGCCATATGGACCCAACCGACGAAATATATGAATTTATTCAAATAAGTCCATTTTCAACCATAGAAGCTCATACTTACAGATCCGTGGCAAGAGTTCTCGGCATCAGGACTTGCCAACAGGACTCTAAGAAAGAGTCCTGCATGATGGACATGTCCTGAATTTGTTTTGTATTGGAGCCATATGGACCAACCGACGAAATATATGAATTTATTCAAATAAGTCCATTTTCAACCTTAGAAGCTCAGACTTACAGATCCGTGGCAAGAGTTCTCGGCATCAGGACTTGCCAACAGGACTCTAAGAAAGAGTCCTGCATGATGGACATGTCCTGAATTTGTTTTGTATTGGAGCCATATGGACCCAACCGACGAAATATATGAATTTATTCAAATAAGTCCATTTTCAACCTTAGAAGCTCATACTTACAGATCCGTGGCAAGAGTTCTCGGCATCAGGACTTGCCAACAGGACTCTAAGGACGAACCCTGCATGATGGACATGTCCTGAATTTGTTTTGTATTGGAGCCATATGGACCAACCGACGAAATATATGAATTTATTCAAATAAGTCCATTTTCAACCTAAGAAGCTCAGACTTACAGATCCGTGGCAAGAGTTCTCGGCATCAGGACTTGCCAACAGGACTCTAAGAAGAGTCCTGCATGATGGACATGTCCTGAATTTGTTTTGTATTGGAGCCATATGGACCCAACCGACGAAATATATGAATTTATTCAAATAAGTCCATTTTCAACCATAGAAGCTCATACTTACAGATCCGTGGCAAGAGTTCTCGGCATCAGGACTTGCCAACAGGACTCTAAGGACGAACCCTGCATGATGGACATGTCCTGAATTTGTTTTGTATTGGAGCCATATGGACCAACCGACGAAATATATGAATTTATTCAAATAAGTCCATTTTCAACCTTAGAAGCTCAGACTTACAGATCCGTGGCATGAGTTCTCGGCATCAGGACTTGCCAACAGGACTCTAAGGACGAATCCTGCATGATGGACATGTCCTGAATTTGTTTTGTATTGGAGCCATATGGACCCAACCGACGAAATATATGAATTTATTCAAATAAGTCCATTTTCAACCTTAGAAGCTCAGACTTACAGATCCGTGGCAAGAGTTCTCGGCATCAGGACTTGCCAACAGGACTCTAAGGACGAATCCTGCATGATGGACATGTCCTGAATTTGTTTTGTTTTGGAGCCATATGGACCCAACCGACGAAATATATGAATTTATTCAAATAAGTCCATTTTCAACCTTAGAAGCTCATACTTACAGATCCGTGGCAAGAGTTCTCGGCATCAGGACTTGCCAACAGGACTCTAAGGACGAACCCTGCATGATGGACATGTCCTGAATTTGTTTTGTATTGGAGCCATATGGACCAACCGACGAAATATATGAATTTATTCAAATAAGTCCATTTTCAACCATAGAAGCTCATACTTACAGATCCGTGGCAAGAGTTCTCGGCATCAGACTGCAGGACTCTAAGGATGAATCCTGCATGATGGACATGTCCTGAATTTGTTTTGTATTGGAGCCATATGGACCAACCGACGAAATATATGAATTTATTCAAATAAGTCCATTTTCAACCTTAGAAGCTCAGACTTACAGATCCGTGGCAAGAGTTCTCGGCATCAGGACTTGCCAACAGGACTCTAAGAAAGAGTCCTGCATGATGGACATGTCCTGAATTTGTTTTGTATTGGAGCCATATGGACCCAACCGACGAAATATATGAATTTATTCAAATAAGTCCATTTTCAACCTTAGAAGCTCATACTTACAGATCCGTGGCAAGAGTTCTCGGCATCAGGACTTGCCAACAGGACTCTAAGGACGAACCCTGCATGATGGACATGTCCTGAATTTGTTTTGTATTGGAGCCATATGGACCAACCGACGAAATATATGAATTTATTCAAATAAGTCCATTTTCAACCTTAGAAGCTCAGACTTACAGATCCGTGGCATGAGTTCTCGGCATCAGGACTTGCCAACAGGACTCTAAGGACGAATCCTGCATGATGGACATGTCCTGAATTTGTTTTGTATTGGAGCCATATGGACCCAACCGACGAAATATATGAATTTATTCAAATAAGTCCATTTTCAACCTTAGAAGCTCAGACTTACAGATCCGTGGCAAGAGTTCTCGGCATCAGGACTTGCCAACAGGACTCTAAGGACGAATCCTGCATGATGGACATGTCCTGAATTTGTTTTGTTTTGGAGCCATATGGACCCAACCGACGAAATATATGAATTTATTCAAATAAGTCCATTTTCAACCTTAGAAGCTCATACTTACAGATCCGTGGCAAGAGTTCTCGGCATCAGGACTTGCCAACAGGACTCTAAGGACGAACCCTGCATGATGGACATGTCCTGAATTTGTTTTGTATTGGAGCCATATGGACCAACCGACGAAATATATGAATTTATTCAAATAAGTCCATTTTCAACCATAGAAGCTCATACTTACAGATCCGTGGCAAGAGTTCTCGGCATCAGGACTCTAAGGATGAATCCTGCATGATGGACATGTCCTGTATTTGTTTTGTATTGGAGCCATATGGACCAACCGACGAAATATATGAATTTATTCAAATAAGTCCATTTTCAACCTAAGAAGCTCAGACTTACAGATCCGTGGCATGAGTTCTCGGCATCAGGACTTGCCAACAGGACTCTAAGGACGAATCCTGCATGATGGACATGTCCTGAATTTGTTTTGTATTGGAGCCATATGGACCCAACCGACGAAATATATGAATTTATTCAAATAAGTCCATTTTCAACCTTAGAAGCTCATACTTACAGATCCGTGGCAAGAGTTCTCGGCATCAGGACTTGCCAACAGGACTCTAAGGACGAACCCTGCATGATGGACATGTCCTGAATTTGTTTTGTATTGGAGCCATATGGACCAACCGACGAAATATATGAATTTATTCAAATAAGTCCATTTTCAACCTTAGAAGCTCAGACTTACAGATCCGTGGCAAGAGTTCTCGGCATCAGGACTTGCCAACAGGACTCTAAGGACGAATCCTGCATGATGAACATGTCCTGAATTTGTTTTGTATTGGAGCCATATGGACCAACCGACGAAATATATGAATTTATTCAAATAAGTCCATTTTCAACTTAAGAAGCTCAGACTTACAGATCCGTGGCAAGAGTTCTCGGCATCAGGACTTGCCAACAGGATTCTAAGGACGAATCCTGCATGATGGACATGTCCTGAATTTGTTTTGTATTGGAGCCATATGGACCCAACCGACGAAATATATGAATTTTTTCAAATAAGTCCATTTTCAACCTAAGAAGCTCAGACTTACAGATCCGTGGTATAAGTTCCCGGTATTGAGATTTGCAGGATTCTTTCCGTTTTTTTAGATATGACTTTTTAATTCACTATTTGGTTGTTTTGGAAGAACACCCCATTGGCATTCAAGATAAATTCAATCTACTCCGTAGAAAAAGTAAGAGGTTGTTTCCGAGATACGACCGCCAAGTTGACGTTGGATAACGTTAGCTTCTTCTATTTGCTGGCTTGAGACAGTCACAAACTTATGAAACATTTCTTTTGCTAAAAATCCAATTAATTTTCACACTATTTGTTGCATGTCAATTCTGATTTATTATAGACATTGTGTGTTATTATTTTGTGTTAATACAAAATAATCACTTTACATGTATTCAGAAGCTTAGGCGATTATATTGAAGAATTGTTTTTCAAATGTATTAATTCAAAATAACTCTTTTTCATTGATTTTGTGGTCCTGAAAAGGGGAAATTAGGGAATATTACACAATCAACTCTTTAAAACACATTTGTTGGCTCTGAAAAGGGCCGATTGATGAATTGTTGAATTTGCGTAACACGGACACATTTTGACGGCGCACTGGTTTCAATCCTCCTCGCCCGATGAGATTTGTGGTGCGGATGACGATGTGCGCTTCAACAAGCGGCTTTGGTCGATTTTCTTCAGCCATCTCGTACAACAGCTTGCCTCTGGTGGCGAGGAGCTGAGCAGGTTTGGAGGAGCTCTTACCAGCTCGAAAGCGAAAACAGAATGAAACCAGATTCAACGAAGGAGGGATGCTTTATACCCTTAGAATAGCAGATGATGCTCCTCCTTTCATATTCTTCGTTTTCTTATCTAGAAATAGGCTATATGAAACTGATGTCTGTGTAAGGGATGTACAGATTAGCATTATGCTGTTATTGCAACCCGACGGCACTGCAGCAGCATCCTCGGAAACAGCTTCAAATTGCCGTATTGTCAATTATTCGTAATAAATCAATTATTGTATGATGCTATGAGATGAATTAAGAGATTATAGCAAGTATGTGGTAAACACATTAGGGAATATTATACAAATAACTCTTTAAAACACATTTGTTGGCTCTCAAAAGGGACGATTGAGTTGTTGAATTTGCGTAACACGGACACATTTTGACGGCGCACTGGTTTCAATCTGCATCGCCCGATGAGATTTGCGGTGCGGATGACGATGTGCGCTTCAACCAGCGGCTTTGGTCGATTTTCTTCAGCCATCTCGTACAAATTAGGGAATATTACACGGACCGCGCTAGCCTACCGCATGGCAATGACAGCGGAGCACTGGCTGGTAGCGACGATTTCTGGCCGAAAACGATTATGCTGGCTGGTGCACTCAAATGAGCGGCTTCAGTTGCTGCGGCTCCGAAATGCGTGGTTCTTCGGTTCTAATGCGTGTTGTATTCGCGCCCTATTGAAAACTGAACTGAGGACGCGAATGACTCTCGAAATTTGCTCGCCGACCGTGTTCACAGTCTGACGGCAAAAAGAAGAATGAGGGAAGAAGCAGGGTGCGGTGCGCTTTTATAGTGGGAAGCGGAACCGAAAAATGTGCTTGAACGTGATTGGTTAGATAAGAAAGGGGTCAACGTTTTACGATATTTCAATAGTTTGTTGCTAATAATCAATAGTGTCCTCCATTTGGATCGACGCGTAGATAAATTTCCAATCGATTCATGGATAAATATTGAAAATCTATCGATAAATTACTGAGTTATTAGCGGTCAAAACCTGACCATTTTTCGTTACATGCTCAATTTTTCGTTTTTCTGAATTGTACCCCCATATGTTGCCGTAAGACGTTATCCAACGTCAAAAAATATGTGTCTATGTTTCTCAACCTTGCATTAAAGTGGCAAATAACTTTTAGATGTTAATATGTATGTCATGGGTTTATTATTATGCATAATGAATAAATATTTTGTTGCATTGTAAACAATTTACTGGATTTTCACGGCCTTCAAAAAAATAAAGGTTTTCTCGACTGCATTATCTACCTGACAATAATACTCCTTAATGTAAATCTTACATTATGCTTGGAGGATAACTAATCGTACTAAACCAAATCACATTGCTTTTGTAATGACTTTCTTTCAATGCGCCTAAATGTATGCAAATCTTCAATATTCTTGGAGGATGGAATGGGAAGATAACTAATCGTACTAAAAAAGTAGTACAAATTGCTTGGAGGATGGAACTTGGAGGATAACAAAACCTCGCTGAACATGATGTGTTTGTCTTCCAAGGTGTATTCCGGGAACAACTTCAAGTGCTTCTACAGGATGACTCGATTCCGACGAAGAGGGAAGTTTTGCGTGTCGTAATGAGCATCTTCGACCCCATCGGACTAGTAGCTGTTTTTGTCGTCCACGGAAAGGTGCTCGTTCAGCACATCTGGCGCTCTGGGCTTGGATGGGACGAGCGTATCCCAGCCACACTGCTCGAGCAATGGAAGCGATGGATCAAGTTGTTGCAGCAGCTGGATTATGTCGAAATCCCGCGATGCTACTTTCCTGGCTACTCTCCTGAAGACTACCGTGCCGTAGAGTTGCACATTTTCGTGGACGCATCCGAAGAAGCATTTGCTGCGGTAGCGTACTTCCGCATCGTCGAAGGATCCCGAGTACGATGTTCCCTGGTGTCGGCAAAAACAAAGGTGGCGCCTTTAAAGCTGCTGTCTATACCAAGGCTGGAGCTATCGGCAGCTGTTCTCGGCGCAAGATTATCGAAAACCGTTGCCGAGAATCACACGATTCCAATTAGCCGCAAAGTCTTCTGGAGCGATTCGTGCACCTTCCTCTCTTGGTTGCGGTCAGATCCCAGGAAATATCGACAGTTCGTCGCATTCAGGCTAACCGAAATTCACGATCTAACACAGGTCAACGAGTGGCGGTGGGTACCATCCCGCTCGAACGTGGCGGACGAAGCCACGAAGTGGGGAAAAGGTCCCAACATCGCCTCTGACAGCCGCTGGTTCCAAGCACCGACGTTCCTGTACCAACATCCGGACCTTTGGCCTCAGCAAGCAACAAAAGGAGAAGATAATCAGGAGGAACTTCGCCCAATCCACCTACATCGCGACGTAGTCAAGGAGCAGCTACTGCAGTTTGGAAGATTCTCCAAAAGGGAACGTCTGGTCCGAGCTGTTGCGTATGTACACAGGTTCATCGACAATCTGCGATGCAAGGTCAAGAAGCAACCATTAGGTAAACGGGAATGGCTAAGTCGGGATGAGCTGGTCAAGGCGGAAGCAACCATCGTCAAGCTGATCCAGCAAGATGCTTTCGGCGATGAACTCGTTATCCTCAAGATTAACCAAGACCTTCCAGTTGGGGAACAAAAGAGGATCGATAAGACCAGCAAGATAATCAAGCTTTCTCCCTTCCTGGACGAGCAAGGTGTTATCCGGATGGATGGAAGGATTGCAAGCGCGCAGCAGGTCTCATTCGACTTCAAGTTTCCCGTCATTCTTCCCAAAGGACACGAAGGGACGAAACTTCTCGTAGATTGGTACCATCGGCTGTACAAGCATTGCAATGCTGAAACGGCAGTCAACGAGATGCGTCAAAGGTTCCACGTTCCGGAGATGAGAGTTGCCTTGAAGCAAGCCGGAAAGCTTTGTCAGTGGTGCAAGGTCTATAAGGCAGTTCCGGCGATCCCGAGAATGGCTCCACTGCCTGAAACAAGGACTACATCACACGTTCGGCCGTTCACCTACGTTGGCTTGGACTACTTCGGGCCAATGCTGGTCAAGCAGGGGCGCAACGAAGTTAAGCGTTGGGTCGCGCTGTTTACCTGCTTGACCATACGCGCAGTGCATCTCGAGGTGGTGCACAACCTGACCACGGAGTCCTGCAAGATGGCGGTTAGGCGGTTCATTGCACGGAGGGGGGCGCCGAAAGAAATATTCAGCGATCGGGGCACCAACTTTGTGGGGGCTAGCCGGGACTTGAAAGAGGAGATACAGCGGATCACTACCAATCTCGCAAGTACGTTCACCAACACCGATACCCAGTGGCGTTTGAATCCACCCTACACGCCGCATATGGGAGGGTCTTGGGAACGCATGGTCCGGTCAGTGAAAAGCGCGCTGGCCTCGTTATCTACCAGCGGCAAGCCGGACGATGAAACACTTCGTACACTCCTGATCGAAGCAGAATCTATCGTGAATTCGAGGCCGCTTACGTACCTGCCGATTGATTCCGAGGAGCAGGAAGCACTCACCCCGAACTGCTTCTTGATGCTGAGCACCAGCGGAGTGAACCAACCGGCTAGAGAACCGATCGACGAGAGAACAGCGGCACGCTGTAACTGGGACTTGTGCAAAGTCCTACTGGACAAGTTCTGGGCGCGATGGATCAAGGAATATCTCCCAACGATCACTAAGCGCACGAAGTGGTTCAAGGATTGCAAGCCCATAGAAGTTGGAGATTTGGTGGTTGTGGTTGAGGACCGGATTCGGAACGGATGGCTGAGAGGACGAGTGCTTCGTGTGTTTCCAGGACGTGACGGCCGCGTACGGAATGTGGAAGTCCTGACAGCCAGTGCTGGAATGCTGGTTCGATCAGTTGCGAAGCTCGCCGTTCTCGAAGTTGGTGGTACAGCTGAAGTAGACTTCAAGCAATACGGGTCGGGGGATGTTCTGAACGACGAGAAATCAGCACCCCGGTGCGACAGGGTCACACGATCCACACGCAGGAGAAATCCGTAGTGTATGATATCGACAGCACACATGTATGCGCACCAATCCGTCATGCATAATAAATAGAATTAAATTTGTTCCTACCTAGTACATGCAGACACAAGAAGTAAAATTTGCTTACGGCTAGAACACAAAACATTGAATTGCTTAAATATATCCTTAAATTAGTAAAAGTTGAACTTAAAACTAGTGTAAAATTGTTGGACAGTGGACAAGTTTGCTATTAAGGACTAGAAATGTAAGTAAAACTGATTTTCCATGCAAAATAAGATAATAATTCGTCTCTAATAAATTGCAGCTAAAAAGCTGATTCATGTACACCGTACTTACGAGTCATGCTCTAAGATCTTCCGAAGCATCTTTCCGTAGCTGTCCCAACAGGAACTTTAATGCTACATGGCATACCGTGACAGGTTATCTACTAACTTCAAAAGTAGACCCTGCAAGTCAGAAAAAGTGCGTGAATTATACCCGATCGCGATGTGCATGTAAAGTTAAAAAAAAAAAGAGTACTTAGTGACTTGGAAAAACAGATGCGTGTAAAAGTGATGTGCGAAAATTAAGTGAAACGCATCAAAAATTGTTAATAACCACCAAAAACGCCAAGCGGAGCGCGTAGCCAATTTGGCAGTGCGTTTGAATAAAGTGTGATAAATAATTAAGAGAAGAACAGTGTACCTGTGAAATAAAGAACAGTTGAACAGTTAAAAATGGGGGGAAAATTACAAGAACAGTTAGACATAATAAAAGCACGAGTGCTAGTAAAACGGAAGTGGGTAATGTCTATAATATTACCGCGGGGTTGACGTAGAACTACGATGATTAATAATTTGATTTGTCATGTGTGTGAATTTGTAAGTGTACTAGTTTTGTGTTGTTATTGATCGGATGAAGTTTTCAGAAGTTAACTCTTTTGGACTCATTTTGGTAGTCCTGAAAAGAACCATTTGTCGTTCTGTGGTTTCGAGAACCAGTGTATGGTGTTCCAGGAATAATGCCAGATGATTGAATTTGTTTGTTTGGTCGTTGCTTCCTTGTGTTGCTTGGTTGGGTGATCGGTTTCTGGCTCCAGCTGTAGTTCGCCAAACTCCTCCAGTAGATAAGATGTTTGATAGCTCGGGTGCTTCGATCGTGAGAATCAATAAAATCGGTCCAGTGCTTTGGTCTGTAGCAATATCCATTGCATGAGCATTTAGGCTCTGTACATTGATACTCATCAATATGCAGGCTGGGCCACTATGATCCAGTATTTCACGTCTCAAAGCGTCACTAATCGATGATTGCCTAAGCGCTGCAGCTCATTCCTCAAGTCAACCCTTGGAATTGCTGCCTTTGGCGTGATGGAACTGGGAAGAATTGGTAGAGTTTGTCAAAAATAGTCCTTGCAGTGAAGTAACCCGCGACAAACCAACATATACCAATATCCTAGCTTTTGTCATAGTCGTACACGACCTCGGGGAAAGTTCCACCTTGCGACTTATGAACAGTTAAAGCACAGGCACTAACCATCGGGAACTGAATGCGTTTGCATTTGATTATGATTAATTTGATTTGATTAATTCTCTATGCAGGAGTGAAATTGGAATTTCAAAACCAAGAGCCTTACGTTGGCATGAAATATTTTGAACTCTTATAACTGTTTGCTGGTTAAACGAAATTCCTTGAATGGCACCTCAATTGAAAGACAAGACATCAAAGAGTCATGTCGTTTACTTACTGAATCCCACATAACTGTCCAAATAGCTTAATAACTGTTTTAAAAGAGAACGTTGATTTCAAGCAAATTTATAAATAGAGAAAATTTGACGTCATTTGCTTTCAATTCTCCGCTTCGATCGCATCTCAGCAGGCAACAGATCGTCTTGCTCTGACCGGGCGTGCTTCTCAGGCACAGACATCGATAGCGAGGGACCTCCCCGTTTGTCTTGCTTCGCGCAAATCAAACTGTCGAGCGAGCGAGAGAAGATGCCGTCCGAAGCCAAAATCATCACCGCTGCCGCCGCCAAGAAGAAGAAGAAGAAGAAGAAGAAGAGGAAGCAGTCCACAGGAAAATTTGCGGTCGAACTGTGAACACGGTCGGGCAAGTCATTCTCGCTTTGTGGTTTACCGCTTGTTTGCGTTCACCCAGCCATCGTCATCGCCGCCATCATCAGATTTCGACTTAAGCCCGGGAATCCACTACCTGTAACTGTTGTGCGCCATCCACGTCACGAAACTTTCGGTTCGTCGTATAAGCAAATAACTTGTTCAAATTTATACATTTGAGTTGAGGATTCCCCGTTTGACCATGGCAATCAACTGATAACATCCCGCAGTGTTACAGGGTGTCTACTCGTTTAGCAAAATGAAATTCCCTGATATTTCCAGGTTTTTTCCAGGTTTTATAAAAATAATTCCAGGTTCAAGAAATACTGTAATTTTATATGTCTAAAACAAATTAATGAACGGAACTTTCAAGTGCATCAGTATGTGTCTTCTTGAAATGTATTTTTTGTACAGATTATGTACCATTCATTTCCATCGGTCGTTTGGATAACTTAGACAGCTTCATGGGCGCTAAATTAAACTTTATTTGGATATGTGGCAATATATCTACAATCTAAATTAACACAAATAATTCGTAAAACTTTTGGATCCCGGATCCATTTTTTTATGATAGAAACACGGATTATCAAGCCCCTGGGTAATCGCGTTCGACCGTATAACATTTGACTGTGGTAATATGATTAAATTATAAATGTTTGCATTTCATTCGAAAAAGTTCTAAATTAGTCATGATTGGTCATTTTCTGAAATTAAATATTTTCCAATAATTTAAAAAATGAATGAGTTTCTTGAAAATATGAAATATAGAAACCTCTTTCCAGGAAAAAAGAGATTAAAAAGAGACCGAAAAGAGACAAAACAATAATCAAAAACCGAAACCTAACGGGAACCAGAACAAAATAGTTTAATCAGACCAGACATTTCTCTGAAAATATGTTTAAAACTTTTTTTTCTAATTTTTTTTTGCTACATTACGACGACATACCAGCATCTGGTATATACCAGTAAAAGACAAACATTCATTAATGTGTTACGACGACATTACGAAAGGGAAGGATTCATATCTATATTTAAGATATTCACTCTCCAAAAATTTTCCTAAGGTATTCCTCCAAAAATTTTGTTTTTTAGAATAGAACCAAGATTTTTCCAAACATTATCACAAAAAATACCACAAGGCTTTCATCAGAAATTCCTTCGGATATTTTTTTGTGAAAAAACCCTTAGTCCTCGAGGATTTTATCCGGTGATTCTACAATTTGATTTTTCTAGAACATCCTCCAAAACTCCCGTTTAAAACATGTTGTAATATTCAACTAGAAACTTCTCCAGATGCCTCCAAGGATTTCTCAGGATTTTCTACAAAATTGTTCTTTAGAATTTTTATAAGATTTTGACTACAAATTTCTCTGAAGATACCTTCAGGATTGCGCCTAATATTTCTTCTCGGAAATTCTTCTATTAATTCTAAGATATTTCTCAAGGAAGTTTTCAAAACCTTTTTCTCAAGCATTCTTCCAGGAGTTTTCACCAAGGAAATTTGAATGTAATTTCCAAGAAAGCTGAGAATTAAAAAAAAAATCCTTGACGTAAATTTATGGGTATCTTCTGTTACAGTTACTTATGTAATTTCTTAGGCCACCCTTGATTAAAGAGGATTTTCAGGAAGACTTACTCTTGAAGAACTTTTAGAAGATTTAAAAAATTATTGCTACGATAGTAAAAAAAAAAGAAAAATCATAATATCTCGCAGGATATTGCACAGGCGCAGGATCTCCTGGACCACTGGACGAAATTACTAGATAATTGTGTAGGAATAATCATTCCTACAGTCGAAGGATTTCATAGAAAAAATTGCTGTGGTGTTAAATTGCGTGGAACCTTCAAAGAACTTTTCAATATTCCATGGGGATTTTTTGAGAAATTCATTGAAAAATGTTTAGATGAACTCCAGTGATCCTTGGATGAAATGCTGGAGAAATTCCTAGAAAAAAAAAACTAAAGAAACTTAATAATGAAACACAGGTCGAATTGAGGAAATTATTTGAAATGTTCTCAATATAATGACTCGAATAACCCCTCGAGGAGCTTTTGGATCTTTTCTTTGGAATAACCGTAGACGAAATGGTGTTGAAATTCTTGTCAAGTTTTCTTGGGAGAAATTCTGTGGGAAACTTTGAATATCTCTTTGATTAACGACTGTAGAATTCGGTTGGATGATTAGTGAAAAAATATCTGGAGGAAGTCCTAAGATAGTCTTTGTTCAAAGTACTGCCTGAGAAAAATTTCTAGAGGTATTAACGTTGAAACGTTCAAGGATTTCCTGAAGCAAATTATGGAGGAACTCCTGCAAGCATCCTATGAAAAAAATGCTGAAGCAATTTCTTGAAGAATTCACAATAAAATCTTTGGAGAAACCACAAGGATATTTCCTGAGGCTGTTCTCGAGAAATACGAGAAGAAATTTTGCATCTCAGTTATCTGCAAGCAAGATAAGGAAAGAAAAGATACTTTAGATACTATTTTGGTTAAAATAGAGACTTCAGATACCCTTTATCAAAAATAGAGACTTTATGAAGACTTGCAAAAAAAATGTATATAAAAAGAAACCTGCTACCAGCCCTAGATATGTTACCGAATAAATTTAGATACATTAAAAATATCAATCATGTTTTGATAAGCTGATGAAATTTCATACTCGAAAGAATTCTTACTGAACAGCTCATATAGTTTTTGGAGCGCGGCGCAGCCGAATTTTTTTCGAATGAAGATAGTTTTCTGGCAATTAATGATAACTCTGGGTTATAACGCAAAAATCCTTTGTCGTGAACATATTATATCATGAATTACTGCTTCAAAATAATTTCCCTGATTGTGATCGAAATTCCCTGAGAATTCCAGGTTTTTTCCAGGTTGAATAAAATTCCCTGATAATTCCAGGTTTTCCAGGTTTTTCCAGGTAGTAGACACCCTGTGTTATTTCGTCCCCTTAATGCTACAACTGGATAACTCGAAAATCGACGTTTTGAGATAAACGACTTTGAACATTTGACCATTTTTCAAGTACATGGTTCACCGTTCCAAAGTGTATTTCAATTTGTATTTCATGAAGTATACGTTGATTAACTCATTATTTTTCCTATTGCGTGTAAATTTAACCTTCAGTATTATTTTGAACCAAGAAAAAAATCATTATTTAAAAAAATTGCGAGTTACCTAGTTGTAGCATGCAATATCATTCAACAATTTCTATATATTTCTAGATACCTAGTTTAAGCCAATGTATAAAAATAACGCAAATTCTACATAATTGTTAGTTTTTAAGATGACTTGCAATACTAGAATGTTAACTAATATTTAAAGAAATATTGATACACAATGGATACCCTCCTGTATTAAACAATGTTCAAACATATTTTTTTAAGGTGCAGAATTAGAAAAAAATGTTTTAATGAGCATCGTTTGCGTGAAATAACACATATTCATACACTAATTTTAAAAATATAAAGGTTTGGAGTTGTTGTACACTGCAATTGTGTCATTTATTTAAACATAACTAGCAATTTTCACTTTCAAAATTGATTTTAATCGCACAATCATGATCAAAAATAATCAAAATTTGGTAAAACGAATGTATTTTGCAGTACACTTGAAATAATGTGGGCAAAATATGGTTTAAGTCTTGCTTGGTTTGTGCTCAAATCCATGTTTTAATGATATAATGCAGGAATTCATACTTAATTCCACACTAGTGTCCAAAAATGCTCTAAATTTTCTTTGTTTAAGAAGATCATACCTTCATACATGCAATAAAATAGGAATACTGATCGTTAAGAACAGCACTGTAAATGGCATAACGTTTTGAATCACTAAGACTTTGACTGATTAAGTTTATTGATTGATGTCTATTTATTCAAGTCTAACTCAAATTTCCCGCGAGCATGTTAAAAGCGTTAAACTTCACATGTAGAAAAGCCTGAAAACAATTAATATTGCTTTCATACACTTCTAGAACGTGTATGGAATTGAAGGTTATTTTTCAAAATTGCTATATCTGTTTTACAACATATTTTCAAAAGGCAATTACAAAAGTTCATATCAATACTTTCAAATCTATTTTAGTACGAATAGACATGATTGGACTTCTCATAAATGAGTGACAAGCTAGCATACAATCAATAATTTCAAAGCTTGTTTTTCAATGGTTTAGCTGTTAGCCATCTAGATACTGTTGGATCTCTTCCTGAAACTTGTTCTCGTAATAGAACATTGTTTCTTAACATTTGAATGAGATATCCAGTTGTAGCACCCAAATCTACATAATGGCATGAGAGCAAATTTCAGAGCTCAAACTAGGTAACTCGAGTTACCTAGTATTAGCACAAAATACGTTTGTTCTACATTGAGATATCTAGTTTTGAAAATATACTTTAACTTTTTTGTTTAAAATCGCACGTTTATGAGCTTTGGATATGTTATGGAGCTAGTTAAGAGCAATATTTTGGTATACTCAACTCAAAAACTACAAATTTTAAGTTATCTAGTTGTAGCATTAAGGGGACGATTTATCTGTAAGAGCATCAAAGCTAACAAAGCCATCGGCCCTTTTCAGGGTCATCAAATTAGTAGAAAAGAGTTAAAAGAGAAATATTTCCGACTTTAAATATGACTTCTTATATTCCTAAATCAATTTCACAGTTTCATACAAAATTTCATTTGTCATGAATAATTTATGACTCAACATTTTGAGACTGTAATCGCGGACGCTGCTGCAGTGCCATCGGGGTGAGTGCTCAACATTCCACAACAATTGTAAAATAGAGTGGCATTTCCAACAGCGTCTTTGATGTTCCATATTTTGTGGGAACACTTTGATTAGCAAAATTATCACATGTAATAAAATTGCGACATATTGAGAATGCTTTTGAAAAGACATTCTCATTGAACAATTGTAATAATTTTGGCACCCATGGATCAGAAATTTACCGTCATAATGAAGAAAACTATTGATTATCAATATCTCGTATTGAATATTTAGTTAATGTCAACCCTTCCAGCAATTCATGTTCGACCAATTTCTCACGCATTAGCATTCTCCGCAATTTTCAAGTAATTCTAAGCCCAACAAATTATTGGCACATACCCATTTCCCAGATTGGTCGATCAGCGAAGAGCACAAAAGGGAGGAGCATCATCTGCTATTCTGAGGTTATAAAACATGCTTCCTTCGTCGGATTCAGTTTCATTCTAATTCCGCTTTCGAGCTGGTAAGAGCTCCTCCGAACTTGCTCAGCGAGAAGTACCTCGCTACTAGAAATCTGCTGAGCTGTTATTCTTCAAGCTGCCAATCCAGCATCTGGTCTGTGAAATCGCTCAAGATTTCTAGGTTGACCGATCCGCGCTTCTAGATTTCGCCTCGTGGTAAACTCGTGGTCACAGCATCCAAGCTCAATCGGCCCTTTTCAGGGCCAACATACGTTCATAAAAGGATTTATTGGATGATATTTACTGATTTATCTATAATGATCTAAATTTCGCGGTATACTACAATTTGGTTCACATAATTTACCCCACATAATTACATGAATTTGAGAATTTACCACTGCAGCGCCGTCGGACCGTAATAACATCATGCTACTCAGCATTGTATGGTATTTCTAACAGCATCGTTGATTTATCATATAATGGGGGAACACTTCCTAAATTCTCGAGTATTAAATTGGAAATTGTATTAAAATTGCGACAGATTTTAAATACTGTTCAATAAACTATTTCCTGACCAATTGTAATAAGCAACTATTGATCTGAAATTTTTCTACATGTTAGTCTATTGCGTTAATCTGAGAAATAGGCTATATGAAATTGATGTCTTGGCAAGGGATGTACAAGATGAGCATTATGTATTAATTTTCCAATTTCCGTACTCGAGAATTTTGGAATCGGGGGCCGTGATGCTCGGGATGGATTGTCCTCCATGACTGGTCCTGGCTGGAAATATTCGTGGGGAGAAACTCGACCCTTTGCTGCAGGAATTTCATTAATAACTCTTTGGTAAAGCAGAAATTTCTTATAAAAGTGAACTTTCTCAAAACAACTCTTATTGATTGGAATATTTATCAACAACTCTTTGTTAAGTAAAATCATCCTAAATAACTCTTTGCTCCATCGCCAAACCAAACCATTTCATTGAATTCATCAAGTACAAGAATATGAATGGTAAGGAGAGGCAGATGGTGTATATTTCGCTGGCGTTACTTTCCAACAGGTCGCCGGTTGGCGCTGACTACTAATCCGTCCACTGAATGATTTTCAGTTGTTGCTTTCGCTATCTGGTTCCGTTCGCTACTCGCACACTGCTGTGGCTTTCACGCGCTCTTCCTTGCTGCTCCGAATGATCCGTTCGTTACGCCGTTCGATTTGCGAATGAGGTGGGAGCAGAACAACCACTGGTTTTATTTGCTCGAGCTCCGTTCACCGATGGCGAGTGGTGGGGCTCTCGCTTGGTTGTTTCGTCACTTCGTCCGCTACTCGCACGCGATTGGTTATTGCTTTCGCGCTATTTTCGTTGATGGTGTGATTCTTCGCTGAGAAATAAAAACTGCAACTCTTTTGATTTTTCATGCAAAATGACCAACTTTGATAAACTATATCTCAGTTATTTATGGACTAATTTGAATGAAATTTTAACAGAATATCAGACATAGCTTAAATTTTAACATATGTTTTTGACTGATTTTCCAATCACACGTTGAAAAGCAGTAACGGTTTGACTAAAGTGAATTTTTTGACGATTTTTTATGATTGACATAACTAAACATATTGAAGGAATAGCTTCATGGTATCTTGAGAAGAGTTGTAGATTTTGACGAGATGAATAAGTTTGCGGAAGAAAGTTTTTGTGTAAGGCTATCAGATTTTAAGATAAAAAGTTTTGAATTTTTCGTCGAAAATTACAGTTTAGTCAAACCTTTATTACTTATAAACTTGTGATTGGAAAAATTTTCAAAAATATATGTTAAAATTCAAGTTACATCTGATGTTCTGTGAATGTTTCATTCGAAAATATTTACATAAATAACTGAGATCTAACTTACCAAAGTTGGTCATTTTGTATGGAAAATCGAAAAAGTTGCAAATGCATGCGAATAAGTTGGGGCCTTCCTTAGCCGAGTGGTTAGAGTCCGCGGCTATAAAGCAAAGCCATGCTGAAGGTGTCTGGGTTCGATTCCCGGTCGGTCAAGGATCTTTTCGTAATGGAAATTTTCTTGACTTCCCTGGGCATAGAGTATAATCGTACCTGCCACACGATATACGAATGCAAAAATGGAAACTTTGGCAAAGAAAGCTCTCAATTAATAACTGTGGAAGTGTCATAAGAACACTAAGCTGAGAATCAAGCTCTGTCCCAGTGAGGACGTTAATGCCAAGAAGAAGAAGAATAAAAAGATGTGAATAAGTTCTCTGTTTATTCGACAAACAAGCTTAATATTTCATGGGTACACAACAGCAACAGAGTAGCGTACACAGGGATTTAGTTGAAATCTGGAAATGTAGCTCAATCTTGAAATCTTGAGCGATTTCACAAACCAGATTCTGGATTAACAGCTCAGCAGGCTTCTAGCAGCAAGGTACTTCTCGTTAAGCAATTTCGGAGGAGCTCTTACCAGCTCGAAAGCGGAAATGGAATGAAACTGTATCCAACGAAGGGCTCATGTTTTATAACCTTGGAATAGCAGATGATGCTCCTCCCTTTTGTGCTCTTCGCTTTCTGATCGACCAATCTGGGAAATGGGTATGTGCCAATATTTTGTTTTGCTTGGAATTACTTGAAAATTGCGGAGAATACTAATACGTGAAAAATTGGTCGAACATGAATTGTTGGAATGATTCCCTATATATTCAATACGAGCTATTGATAATTAATAGTTTTCTTTATTATGGCGGTAAATTCCTGATCCATGGGTGCCAATATTATTACAATTGTTCAATGAGAATGTCTTTTCAAAAGCATTTAAAATATGTCGCAATTTTGTCACATGGGATAATTTTCCTAATCAAAGTGTTCCCATAAAATATGGAACATAAAAGGCGCTGTTGGAAAAGCCACTCTATTTTGCAATCGTTGTGAAATGTTGAGCACTCACCCCGACGGCACTGCAGCAGCGTCCGCGAGTACAATCTCAAAGGGTTGAGTCATAAATTATTCACGACAAATGAAATTTTATATGAGGCCCTGAAATTGATTTAGGAATACTAGAAGTTATAAATAAAGTCGGAAATATTTCTCTTTTAACTCTTTTCCACAAATTTCGTCCCCTTAATGCTACAACTGGATAACTCGAAAATCGACGTTTTGAGATAAACGACTTTAAACATTTGACCATTTTTCAAGTACATGGTTCTCCGTTCCAAAGTGTATTTCAATTTGTATTTCATGAAGTATACGTTGATTAACTCATTATTTTTCCTATTGCGTGTAAATTTAAGCTTCAGTATTATTTTGAACCAAGAAAAAAATCATTATTTAAAAAAATTGCGAGTTACCTAGTTGTAGCATGCAATATCATTCAACAATTTCTATATATTTCGAGATACCTAGTTTAAGCCAATGTATAAAAATAACGCAAATTCTACATAATTGTTAGTTTTTAAGATGACTTGCAATACTAGAATGTTAACTAATATTTAAAGAAATATTGATACACAATGGATACCCTCCTGTATTAAACAATGTTCAAACATATTTTTTTAAGGTGCAAAATTAGAAAAAAATGTTTTAATGAGCATCGTTTGCGTGAAATAACACATATTCATACACTAATTTTAAAAATATAAAGGTTTGGAGTTGTTGTACACTGCAATTGTGTCATTTTTTTAAACATAACTAGCAATTTTCACGTTCAAAATTGATTTTAATCGCACAATCATGATCAAAAATAATCAAAATTTGGTAAAACGAATGTATTTTGCAGTACACTTGAAATAATGTGGGCAAAATATGGTTTAAGTCTTGCTTGGTTTGTGCTCAAATCCATGTTTTAATGATATAATGCAGGAATTCATACTTAATTCCACACTAGTGTCCAAAAATGCTCTAAATTTTCTTTGTTTAAGAAGATCATACCTTCATACATGCAATAAAATAGGAATACTGATCGTTAAGAACAGCACTGTAAATGGCATAACGTTTTGAATCACTAAGACTTTGACTGATTAAGTTTATTGATTGATGTCTATTTATTCAAGTCTAACTCAAATTTCCCGCGAGCATGTTAAAAGCGTTAAACTTCACAGAAGAAGAAGAAAAGCCTGAAAACAATTAATATTGCTTTCATACACTTCTAGAACGTGTATGGAATTGAAGGTTATTTTTCAAAATTTCTATATCTGTTTTACAACATATTTTCAAAAGGCAATTACAAAAGTTCATATCAATACTTTCAAATCTATTTTAGTACGAATAGACATGATTGGACTTCTCATAAATGAGTGATAAGCTAGCATACAATCAATAATTTTGAAGGTTGTTTTTCAATGGTTTAGCTGTTAGCCATCTAGATACTGTTGGATCTCTTCCTGAAACTTGTTCTCGTAATAGAACATTGTTTCTTAACATTTGAATGAGATATCCAGTTGTAGCACCCAAATCTACATAATGGCATGAGAGCAAATTTCAGAGCTCAAACTAGGTAACTCGAGTTACCTAGTTTTAGCACAAAATACGTTTGTTCTACATTGAGATATCTAGTTTTGAAAATATACTTTAACTTTTTTGTTTAAAATCGCACGTTTATGAGCTTTGGATATGTTATGAAGCTAGTTAAGAGCAATATTTTGGTATACTCAACTCAAAAACTACAAATTTTAAGTTATCTAGTTGTAGCATTAAGGGGACGATATGTTACATATATGTTCTCATAAAATATGGCAAGTCTAAGAAGCTGTTGGAAATGCCACTCTATTTTACAATCGTTGTGAAATGTTGTGACGGCACTGCAGCAGCGTCCGTGAAAACAGTATCAAATTGTCGTGCCATCAATTATTCATGACAAATTAAATTTTGTATGAAGCTGTGAGATTGATTGAGAAATATAAGATGTAATAAGGTCGAAAATATTATTCTTTCAACTCTTTTCAACAAATTTGATGGCCCTGAAAAGCGCCGATTTGTTTATACGACGAACCAGCTAAATGACGTGACGTGGATGGCGCACAAGAGCGCTAATTACAAGTCCTAAATTCAATTTTTCCGTAACTTTTCAAAAAGATTTTGCATGCTTTGCAATGATAATCATGATTTGTTCACATTCGCAACTTAGAACGTTTTGAAAAGTTTCGCGAGAATTCACTTATTCAATGGAACACGTAGCCGTGATCCAATTCAATTTTTGGTTGTTTCTACACAATTCCGTAGTTGAGCCCAATTACTCAATTTAAAAATAAAATCCAAGTTCTCCACTAGGTAGTTTGCTTTTAATTGCATTACAAAAAATACTCTTTTTTGAGTTGATTTAACGCAATGTCACGGTATAAAAAAAAACATAAAAATATTCTCAGGGAATTTTCTGGTTTGATTTCATGCAGAACCAAACTCTTATATACTGGTTCCTGTTAGGTTCCATTTTGTTTTTTCGTTTATTTCTGTTCGGTCTCCTTTTGGTTCCGGTTTGGTCTCTATTTTGTCTCTTATCAGGCAAAAAGTCCCTAAAAATCTTTTCAAGACACTCAGTCGCTACCAGCCCTGAGAACGTTTTCGAGTGAAATGCAAACAATTCATCGTTACACTGAGAACAGCGTTGCGGTTGAAAATACTATATCAGAGGGTTAAATTAAATACACAACGCCACTTGATTTGTGCAGACTAAATTCGCATTTATATAGAATATTTTAGGCATTTAATTTTACCATGGCACCATTTGTATAGTAAAAATTACTATGTCATGGTTAAAAACTTGCAGCAGACCAGAATTAAACCGAAGATCTGGCGATTGTCAAGCGCGAACGCTAGCCGCTCGGCTATCGACGCGGTTGGATAGAGAGGGAACAAAACGCAAATAAAAAGCGTTCATTATAGCTCAATCGTGGTTGGAATAGTAAATTTAAAAACACGTTCATGGTTTTCATTACTGCAACGCTTGTTTCAGTGTAGTAAAAATACAAAATTCAAATGCTATACAAGTCGGGTTGTATTACACAAGTGTTCGATTAACCGGGGTCTCTATTATCCGTGGTTCTATTATCCGGAAAAAAACTGAATTAATCATCCGGGGATTTAAAAGTTTTAAGGATTATTTGTGTTTACTTATATTGCAATATACTGTAACCAGTGGTGTGTCTGTCTGTCCGAGATTTTTGAGATTTTCGCGATGTAGTGTGTTCCGTGTAATAGTTTGTACGAAAAAACCAAGAAGGTGTTTGAGTATTCGTGAGCATCACCACCCATCGCCCACTGGACAGCATGCAGCCACATCGAAACAAGTTCCGCTACTCACCACCAGGCATCGCTGGACGAGCAGAATGGGCGGCCATTGGGGGTGGTGTAGAAGGAGCCATGATGGGGCGAATTTAGGAAACTGTGGGAAACTCTAGGTCGAGGGCTCTGAAAAGGATATCCACCATTGCTCTGGATCATTATCGAGCCAAATATTAAGCAAGATAGACGTCTGTCGGAAGTTAAGGAAATTTGTAAAGAGTAGAAAGAGTTGTGAAAAGAATAGAAGATAGTGGATAGTGTGAATTATTGGAAGCATCCAGGTAACAGACCCTCGACAAGAGCCCCCATTCGTCCCCTAATTAAAACACCCCCCCCCCCCCCCATTCGTTCTTCAAATACCCGCAGGACCCTTGGTTTAACCCTTGGTTTTACCGTTAGTGTTACCTTTGGTGACCTTGGAGTGACCTAGGCCGTTGTCTTGGCGTAGAGCGTGGGCCTTGGTGTGCGCGTAGTAGACCCGAAGATCTTGAGTGGTCCTACCGCCTTGAAATACGCTGCAGTACTCTTCATTACCCTCGAGACTGCAAACGCGTGCCTTGTGCTTGAGGCCGCGTCTGGAGACGCCATTTTGCCAGCAGCGACGCAGCATCGGCTAGCCAAGGTCTAGGAAGGGGAAGACTGTAGGAAGGAAACACGGAGAGGAGTCGCGGTCGCAGTCAAACCGAGGAGAGAAGCGAACCGGCGGCGACGAAGCAAGGTGTGGTAGCGGAACAAAGAAGGGGCCCCGCCACCAGAAGAAGAGAAGAAGAGGAAGTGGAAGGTAGGAGATAGGCTGTAAGGAAGTGGGAGGAAATATAGGTACCTGTGTGCAAGAACAACCGTAAATAAAGTGGGTTTCAGTGGTGTTAATCTGTATTCAAGTGTTTTCTTGGTCGCGGTTAATCACGCGCATATGCCGACCCTGAGGCAGTGTAGAAGGGGGTCTCATTGATGCCGGATAGGGGGCTGCCCCATTAGTTACCCTCTTATAATTTTGACAAGTCGGGGCAAGATGAGCACTCCTTATGGAAATAAAAAAAATATTTCGATATTATTCTAATTTGCTTAGCAATGCTTAGTCTGATTGCCTTAGCTTTATTTTAATATGTTGGTTAGTTTGTATTCATATAATTGAGCCATTATATAGTCGTTTATCATCTTTTGCTTCCATTTGGAGTAAACAAGTAATGCATTTTTTTTCTCCAATTTAAGAATGGATTCCATCTTGCCCCACCCTACCCTAGATATTATATTTTAGCAGTTAGGGTCTCAGCAAAAGAATACGCCACCCATATTTGAGACAAATAAAATTGGCTTTTATGTACATTGAAATATGTCGATGAGCGCCCCATTTTACGGTACCATTCATTCCGATACTCTAACATCCAGTTGGTCTGAATTGTTCAATTATATTCAATTAAAATTAATCATGATTTTGATTAAAATTAACAAAAATCGATGAAATAAATCAGAATTGTATATAAAACCATTACACTCTTATCTGGATTTTTGAAATGGCACCCTTAAACGTAGAATTGTGTTCATCTTTGTTACTACAAAAATTTCACACTGTTCGGGAACGTTGGATATAAAAGGCATAAGTATGAAGAAGTGTTCCTTCCTTTATTAAACAATTAAAACATTTAACTTTTTATGCATCCTAATTCACTATTAACGTCGTATTAAAGTGTTTCATATTGCAAAGTTTCAGACAATATTTCTGGAAAAAAATCCTCTATGACAAAGTAAATCATGTATGTGCCTAATAAGTTCTTCGCCCTATAATTAGTGATCACCATGAGAAATGTCCTAATTGTCATATCTATTTTTTGTGTTACCTATAATGTTTTCTTGTTATGATTTTTATAGTATATATTGATGGATCTTTTTTTAATTTTATTTTAGCTTCCACAAACAGCAGAGCAATGGAATATTGAAGCAGAAAAATTCGAAACTAGAACAAACTTCCCTCACTGTTTGGGTTGCATCGACGGGAAACATGTGACGATTTTGAAGCCGCAACATTCCGGATCATATTATTTCAACTATAAAAAAACTTTCAGCATTGTATTGATGGCAGTAGTGAACTCGGATGCCGATTTTCTGATGGTGGATGTGGGAACCAACGGGCGTGTTTCAGACGGAGGAGTTTTTGCACGAACGAAATTCTTTGAAAAGCTTTCCGAAGATAAATTGGACCTACCTGAAGCAAGAAGAAGAAACATTACCATACGTGTTTTTGGGCGATGATGCATTTCCGTTGCGGCCGGATTTGCTGAAGCCGTATAAACACGAAAAACTGACACTCCAACAAGAACAATTCAACCACGCGTTGAGTAGAGCCCGGGTGAAAGTTGAGCAATCCTTCGGGATTATGTCGGCTAGATTCCGGGTGCTGCTCACAACAATTATGTTGAGTCCGCAGAAGACTACAAAAGTTGTGTTAGCATGTTGTTTTCTGCATAATTTTCTGCGTAAAGCAAGGGGTGTAGTTTACACTACTCTCGATCATAATGACATTGAAAGAAGCCTTCTACCGCTCGAATGTTCGATGTCGCGTAATTCAACTAACGAAGCAAAACTTGTCAGGGACAAATTCTGTAAGGCAATAGTTGGTTAGCTCATTCATTATCTCTATAACTTGTGACACTTGCGTGGATTGGGGCAGTTCAATCATTCGTGAATTAACAACCGCTCTGATATATTCGAATAAAAAAACGTGAAAGTACATATTCAAATACATTTATTTATCCCATCTGAATCCTCCAATCAACCTTCATGATTGTACTTAAAAAACTTATATATCTAGACTTTATGATGGACTGCGGGTCCTGAAATAACTCACTTACGTTTTCATAGCCTTCATTCTCTTGGTGCACAATCTCAGGTTGAGCAAGAGAAATGGAGTATTGAGTCAAATCCAGTTGAGAGGGAGATGGGTCACTTTCAAAAGTGTAGTTGCACACGGATATGGCGCGAAAAACATTCAACGAGAACAAAAATGTCTACCCAAAGTCAGCGGTCTTTCGAGAGCGCGCCAAGGGAAGACAGTTATGTCATAGACAAATAGACGTCTATTCAACTTCATAGATAAATAGATGTGACAGCCCGACAATTGTCTTCAGGTTTGTCGTTTTGCAAGTTTTATTTAGATTGTCTGGATAAGTTTCTGTAGGATTTCTTCAAGATGAATTTTTATGGGTATTTTTCTAGGAATATTTGATTTTTAGTTCAAAAGTTTATTATAGTTTCTCTAATAATTTTATCTAGATTTTTTTTTTGGAAAATATCCACTGGATTTTATTATAACTTCCTGCCAAGACTACATCAGAAGTTTTTTTTTTCCTGGAAATCGATATATGGAACTGTAATAGTACACTCAAGATTAAGTTCACATTTGATTTTTATTATGTGCGAAACAATGCACTATTTCCAATATTTGTTTGCATTGAAAGCATGATTATCTCAAGGAATCTGGCACATACATTTCATATATCACTTTCTTCGTAGCATACGTGTGCAAAATGCTACTATTTAGAATAGAGAGATTATAATGGAGTTGTAATTGCGTTATCATGCCTGTGACCAGCCCTTGGCAGCGAGTGTTTGTTTTGTATACAAAATAGAACCATTTTTATATTAAAATAAAATCAAAATAAATTCCAAGCTTTTAAACCTTTTTTTGTAATAAATAAAGAAGAAGCAAGAAGAACAGGCGTAGTTGAAACAAACATATTTTTATTTGGTTTGAACAAAAGTTTGATTAAGGGGACACGGGAGACCGTGTTATTTTCCCTATCTTTCGTCTCACTCTAACAATAATCATCAGAACTAGTAATCCTTTATAAGAGAGATTCGCGGAAGCTGACATTTCTGTCAAAGTGTGAGCCAATCGAGCAGCGAGAGCTGTCAAAGTGTGAGCCAAACGAACATGCGTTATGTTTGTTTTGAACTTTTCTTGAAGAGTAATGTAATCCGCTTGAAATTATTTCGGTAAAAGTAATTTTGCATGAAGCAAAAATATGAAATATTTTTCTTTTTTAAATTTTTGTCAATGCGATTTTTAGTTGTTGATTTTTTCGACTGTTTATTAGTTTGGATATGTATCTCAAAGATCTATAAAAAACAAAATACACTTTTTAGCTATGAGGAAGTCATGTCCGTGTTACAATATTATTCTCGAAGCCGAGCAAAATCAGCACTGCTGGTCTATTGCTAAATCATTCAATTTTACTTCCGCTTATCTCTCTATAAAGGATCACTAATCAAAACTTTGTGGAAGCAAATCTCGAGTTTTAGTGAACCGATGAAGCTGAAAATTTATCGGGTTGTGCACTACATATATAGAATCATGGTGATACATTTTCGTATCGATATATGGAGTGGTTCTTGGGATTTGCTTCTTGAAGCGGATAGGGTGATTATGATGACGTCCCGTGCGGCCTTAAATCAAACTGGTGTTTTTAGTTTAAAATAACAAAACTTTTTGGTTGGCTCGAGAGCTGTCAAACGCAACAACCATGTTTTTATTGTTTCAAACAATATTTTTGTTGAATTTAAACCATGCAGCGCATTAAAAATCACTTGCAATTGTAGTAACTTGAAAATAGTTTTCCTAACAGCGTCTTTACGAACCAAGATTAGAGTAATAACTGACAATTGGTTTCCATACAGACATTTTTCTAAGTCTGCTTGTTGCCTGAATGTATAATTCATCAACACTACATTACTTCCTCACTTTACTTCTTCTTTCTACTCTTTTTTTTAATTGAAATTCAGAGTTTAATTCTCATAACTCAAATCATCACCGAGGGCGAAAAGAAACTATTAGAAAGATGATAACAGTGATAACTTAAATATTAGATTCATAGTGAGCTTTCCTATATTGGCATAGGTTTGAAAGGCCTTTCATGGCTAATGTTGAAGAATAAGATTTGGAAGATGAATTGACGGTATTTTACGAAAAGTAGTGACAAAGAATATGCTTCACAGAAAGTGTTGCCATATGGTCATAGATTACAAAGTTTTACATCGTTGCTTTCTAGGAAGTATAATTTTACAACTTTTATTCAATTGTAAGAAGGTCTAATGACATCGGATATATGAACTTAGACTCAATTTTCAGTAGCCTTTGCATCCACTGTCCGTAAATCGAAGCATTTCATACTTGTTGAATTTATTTGTCTGTTTCTAAATTTCTTTCGATAAAATTACTACATGACATTGTAGCGAAGAATGGTAATCGCTTCGAAGTCTCCAAAATTTTCCGTTCATGAAAAATTCCAACAAATTGCTCTCTTATTGAGTAACCACGGAAAAGTCTGCTATTTCCATCCTGTGTTTGTTGAGCGTGATAATTTTTGAATATGAACTTATTCTTTGATAAAATACTGCAAAAACGACAACTAGTTTAGTCGATATCCTTTGAGTTGAAATTCATCTTCGCTTTTCAATCTCGTTATATTCAAGTGTCTACATCTATATGATTTTATCGATATTTGCTTGGATAATTTCAATATTCTAGAGCCCCAACGGTACTGTACAGTTGGTGAAATTCGTGAAAACCATGACAATCATTTTCATTTTCTTACCAATGGAAAAAAATTGGAAAATATGCTGATAGGACTCACGAGCTTTATGACCGTCTCTTTCAGTAATATGGTAATTTTTGTTGAAATCCCAGCTTAGAACACTGTTACACAACCCAGCGAATCGACCGAAAAACTTGTTCCAGGATTTTAGCGTGACACGAAGAAAATAAAACTATTTACAATAATTGCGTTATCATCTACATCTATTTCTCGCAAGTGAATAGTACGGACTAAAAACAACAACAACACAAAAAATGTTGATCAGCAAAAAGCTTCGTTATTCTATTACTTCTTACACAAACACGTAAACACTCAAGCAGTCATCGGAGTGACAGTTGTCATTACATCGACCAGGGTGCTGACTCTACTCTTTAATACCATATCGTCCCAGGGGGCTGTCATTACTCTAATTCAACACTCCTCCTTAATGCAGCCCCGTTCATCTGACTTCCTCATTCGGCTGACTCCTCCTGGATCAAAGCTAACTTCATAAACTTCTTCTAGTGCTTTAGATAGTACAAACCACCGAACTTCTTTCCTACAGTTACCACCTTGTTGGCATCCAGGATCTGACAACTACTCCGTCCGAAAACCACACTATATCCTTCTTCTGTAATACGGTTGACCGACAATACATTCCTGGACAAACCGGGTACATAAAGAACCTCCTTCAGTTTGACTTCAATTCGCTCTCCATCCATCCCAACTCCAACAATTCTACCTTGTCCTCTACCTTTTGCCTTGACTATTTTACCATCTGGAAGCATTACTTCTTCACTACAAGGGTTCCACCAACCGAGACTGGTTGTCGAATTGGTCATGTGCTTCGTGCAGCCAGTGTCGATAATCCATTTTTCTTCAGTTACATCACCACTAGTAGTCATATTGAAACACACTCCACGATCTTCACCACTGCTTCTTGGACTCAGTTGCTGAAAAGTTGTTGATTTCACCTGTGGTTGCTTTTTCATATCGGCTTTCGTCTCCTCCAGCAAAACGGGACAATTTCTTTGAAAGTGCCCTTCACGTCCACAATAGTAACACGCCCTAATAAAACTTCTTCTATTTTCAGTCTGCAACGTGGACTTCATAGCGTTTTCACGCACATTCTCATTGAGTTTTTCACTTTTTCTTCTCCACTCGTCCAGAAGCTTTCCCTTCACATAATCCACTTTCAGGTCATTCTCTGGTCGTCCTTCCAGCGCGGTAACAAGCGGATTATAAGACTCCGGCAGACTCGACAACAAAATTGCCACAACCAGATGTTCTTTTAGCATTTCTCCCATCCTGGCTAAACGGTGAACCAACTCCGACGCTTCCATCAAGTGATTGGACAAGTTTCCGTTTTCCTCCAAACGCATTGAACAAAGTTTCCTTAGCACATGAATTTTATTGGACAACGATCCTCGCTCATGATAGCTTTTCAGCTTTTCCCACATATCATTCGCTGAAACGGCTTCCATGACGTGGATCAGCTGACTATCATCCAGCGCCAAACCAATCACCGCTCGAGCCTTCTCGTCTTTCCTATTCCACGCTGATGTTATGCCTTCAGGCTCTGGCTTGGGATCCTTCACTGTCATCCAAAGATCTTCCTTCATAAGCAGCAGTTCCATCCTGAATCTCCATGTCGACCAGTTGACATCATTCAACCGATCGAACGCAATCTTAGCATCTGCCATTTCACAACTGATACAATTCGTCACAAAAAAAATGCCTTTTGAACCACAGTGCACGTTAAGACACAACAATCGGCGCAATTGTTACCGCTTCTTCTCGTTCTCACTCACTTGCTAATTGCACACTTGGTCCGTACCTGGGTCCGTACTAATCCGTGTTTCTGAGTGTATATCGTTCCGTGCTTGGCTCACATTCCTGCCAACGGCACTGCTTTCAACAAAACACTTCCAAGACTACTCTTCGATAACAGCATTCAGACGCTCCAGTAGAGACAAAAAAACAATCACTCTCTAAAACGTTCACAAAAATGCATCTTCCGACAACGCAATTTCTTCACGAAATCTGGGCCATAACCTGTTGAAATCCCAGCTTAGAACACTGTTACACAACCCAGCGAATCGACCGAAAAACTTGTTCCAGGATTTTAGCGTGACACGAAGAAAATAAAACTATTTACAATAATTGCGTAATCATCTACATCTATTTCTCGCAAGTGAATAGTACGGACTAAAAACAACAACAACACAAAAAATGTTGATCAGCAAAAAGCTTCGTTATTCTATTACTTCTTACACAAACACGTAAACACTCAAGCAGTCATCGGAGTGACAGTTGTCATTACATCGACCAGGGTGCTGACTCTACTCTTTAATACCATATCGTCCCAGGGGGCTGTCATTACTCTAATTCAACAATTTTCACCAAGTTGCTTTATTGTGACACTAAGTATTTTCATAATCCACTATGTAAACAACCGATGGCGTTAGAGTAATGTAATGACCTTCCATCATGCATGTCCTGTTCTAAATCCATTCCATTGAAGATTTCCAAAAAATCTACACCAGCGCTAATTTTAGAATTTCTCATCTTTAACCAAATATTTGCCATGATGATTAGATTCAGCGATGCACTAAAACTTTCTTTCCATGCAGCTATGTTCGTTAAATTCAGCCAAATTCAGACTCTCCTTTAGAAGGTTGACATGTCTGAACATTCTTCAGTGTACTCATATATATATATATATTTTTTTACTTAACTTTTTATTTAAGGCTCATGCGCCATTAGGCATTACGGAGCCGGTTTCTTTTTTGTATTTGTTTACAATGATATCATTTTCGCTTATCAATCTATGTTAGTTTGGGGAACCGAAGTACTCGCGGTTTGGCCGAGGTTAAGGACTACATTAAAAAAAAAAAAAAAAGGGGAGGATAGGTTTAAAGGTATCTTCCACTGATGTAAAACCATTCGACCGCATTCTATTGTTGCGGATAAAGCTGCTATCAACGAATGATGAACATGATGAACAACTGTAACGATACAACAAAACGAGTTTTCGAGCAGAGACGAGGTGGACAATCGACCAATGGGGAAGACAAACAGACCTATGGACGAAGGAATTACACAATATTCCTGTGAGCGAGATACTGAAGTGGGCGGGGTGGACAGTTGACGAACAGAAAAGATAAACAGACCTGAGACGATGGAATCAAATAGATATTTCAACTTGCTTCAGAAAATCGAAGACAAGTTTCATATAACCAAGATCGAGCTTGCCCAACACATCTCTAACGTCTTCCTTTTCTGGTTTCCCCTGGGCCCTAAGAGATGCATATAATTTAGATCTGGCCGTATACAGGGCAGTCCCATACCACATGGTTGGCGTCTTGATAGCCTGCACCACAGCTGCAGCGATTGCTGTTTGTGAGCCCTATTCGATAGAAATGCGAGCCTAGTGAATAGTGATTGGACATAAGACGACACATTACCTTGATAAAGTCTCGACTAATGTCCAAGCTCTTGAACCACGGTTTCTTCGATTCCTGCGGGAGAATGGAATGTAACCACCTGCCCATGTCTCCGGCATCCCATTTTTGTTGCCAACTGATCAAAGCGTGCTGACGAGCAATTGTAAAAAAATCGTTGAAGGCTATTTGTCTGTCATAAGTGTCACCTTCCATAGCGCCTACCTTGGCGAGCGAGTCCGCTTTTTCATTGCCCGGGATCGAGCAATGAGAAGGGACCCACACCAAGGTGATGGTATATGATTGATTCGATAGAGCACTCAATGTAGATCGTATTTCGCTAAGGAAGTACGGAGAGTGCTTTACCAGCCTCATTGAACGAATAGCCTCTATGGAGCTAAGGCTATCCGTAAAAATGAAGTATTGGCCAGAGAGAAGAGAGGCAATTCGCTCTAATGCGTAATGTATAGCCGCTAATTCTGCGACATATACGGAACAAGGATTCTGAAGCTTGTAAGCGGCGCTATGAAATTCATTATATACACCAAATCCAGTGGAATCATTTGTTTTTGACCCATCGGTGTAAAACCTTCTGTCGCAGCTGACGTGGCCAAACTTGTTTGCAAAAATTATTGGTATATGCTCCGAGCGAAGCAGATCTGGAATTCCACGGATTTCTTGCCTCATGGACAGATCAAAAACTACAGCTGAACTTGAGAAGTCTGGGAAACAACTACGATTGGGAACATTCGAAGAAGGGTTAACCTCCAGAGTCATGTATGAATAGTACAAAGTCATAAATCTTGTTTGAGGATTACGCTCGATTAGCTTTTCAAAGTTCTCAATTACCAATGGATTAGACACTTCACAGCGAATGAGGAACCTTAACGACAATTCAACGAAACGATCTGATAATGGCATTACTCCTGCTAATACCTCTAAACTCATAGTATGAGTCGAGTTCATGCAGCCTAGTGCTATCCGAAGACAGCGGTATTGGATACGCTGGAGCTTCAGGATATGTGTTTTCGCGGCGGCTTGAAAACAAAAGCTACCGTATTCGAGAACCGATAGAATTGTTGTTCGATATAGCTTTATCAGATCTTCCGGATGGGCTCCCCACCACGTTCCTGTGAGTGTACGCATGAAGTTGATTCGTTGCTGGCACTTCTGATACAGATACTTGATGTGCTTTCCCCAGGTGCATTTAGAGTCGAACCAGACCCCTAGATACATATGCGAAAAACCTTGAGTGAGTTCCTTACCCAGAAATTGAAGCTTAATCTCTACTGGATCACGCTTCTTAGAAAAGACAACCAACTCAGTTTTCTCCGGAGAGAATTCGATACCCAGCTTCACAGCCCAAGCGGACAAATTGTCCAGAGTATCTTGCAATGGTCCTTGCAGATCGTCCGCCTCTGGTCCTGTAACAGAAACAACGGCGTCATCCGCAAGCTGTCTTAGCGAGCAATTTCCCATGAGACAATCATCAATATCTCTTACGTAAAAGTTGTAAAGAAGAGGGCTTAAACACGAGCCCTGGGGGAGACCCATGTAACTAATTCGTGAAGTTGTTGAGGTTCCATGAGTAAAAAACATGTGCTTCTCAGACAACAAATTATACAAGTAGAGGGATTCCACGGAGGCATGCAAGTCGATTCTGATCGACCATTTCAAAAATATCTGAAACTTTGCACAGTTTTTCAGTTCCATCTAAATCGTCATTTTCCGATATCAAATCTTCAAGTTGAGTCACGACTAACTTTTCAAAAGGGTGTTTGTGAAAATGGTTCAAAAATATTCAAAAAGCTGCACAGCAAAAACGGTTCGTTCGATTGTTAGACAACTGTTGGGGTTGGTAGGTTTGGGGTCGAGTTAATTACCTCAAAGAAGTTTCCTACGTTGTGTAATCCGTAATTCCAATTTCTTTCCCGTTCCGACTCCGATTCCTTAAATCCTCAATCCTTCCCGACACAATATCAATCACCTTCCAATCCTTGCACTTAGTACCTTTTCTTCCCTTCTACAAATCAACTCCACTTCAGTAACTGTTCAAAAACTTAGCCACTTTATTCCGTAATTGAATTACAACTTTATTTATTGATTCAAAGAAACGCGCGCGTATAGTTGACCGCCTTTATTGGTTGGCTATCGGTTTGCTACTGACTATGTAGTCGATCTGGAGGTTCTTACTGACCTGTGCTTAGGGCGGTTCAAAATTTAAAAATGTTTGATAATCCAATCTCCCATATGTGCCTTACCATCCTTACAGTAAGAATAGTGTTCTGTGAAATTTTCAGTTTCCTAGATGGTGATTTAAAGGTGGCCCAAAGGCAATGTAGGTTTATATGGAAATTACTATGGAGAAATTTTGAGATATGTTCCAAACACGCTAGTACTGTAATGTAGGTACAAACTTTTTATCCCATAGTGAAAACTCATTCTTCAACCCATAGTAAAGAAATTTGCTGCAGAAAGAGATTCAATCTGATGGATAGCAGAATAGATATTCTTGAGTTTGTTTGCTATTATTTAGCTTCATATAGGATTACAGCCCTGCAAACATGTACAAAGATCCAAAACAAAATAAGCTCAAAAGGGATTTGTTTCTTCAGCAACATCCTTCATTATGGTTTGAAGGATGAGTTTTTAATATGGGATGATAAGTTTCTGCTTACATTACAGTACTAGCGTGTTTGGAACATTTCTCAAAATTTCTCCATATAAATTTCCTTATAAACCTACATCGTCTTTGGGCCACCTTTAAATCACCACTTAGAGAGCTGAAAAATTCACAGAACACTATTTTTATGGTAAGGATGGTAAGGAGCATATGGGAGATTGGATTTTCAAACATTTTTAAAATTTGAATCGCCCTAACCTGTGCTGCATGTGTTGTGTTCAGTTCGTTTTACAATCGGGTGTATAAGTTATGTATGGGTATTTTATAACCGTTACAGTTTTTAGGGTGGCCAATTTTAAGTTCAAATTTGCATGTTTAGTTTAAGTAATTCTAAATTCATATTAGTGTAAGAAATAATTCATACTAAATCTAACATTACCGGCCCCCTTGAACTCGCTTCAATATATCTTCTAGTATTCTTATTAACTAACTAAACTATTCTGCAATGTCCTGATGGGTGGGCAAGGGACAAATCCTATTGACAGGACGCTTATACGTCCCTTTGGTCGTCTCGATCGTGACTACCCGCACGACTCCATCTGCGCCAGGATGAACCTCGATGATCTTCGCTAAGGGCCATTTCAGGGGAGGTAAGTTGTCTTCTCGGAGAACTACGACGCTACCGACACGGATGAGACTTGGCTGAAGATTCTTGCTGGATTGCTGAAGTCCGGTGAGATATTCTTGGCTCCAGCGCTGCCAATATCGTTGGAACATCTGCTGTCGTTGCTGATAGTGGGTAAGGCGATTCGAGGGTATGGCTATCAGATCGGGCTCGGGGAGGGCTTGCATGGAGGTACCGATTAAGAAATGGGCTGGGGTGAGGGCTTTCATATCTACTGGGTCATCTGACAGCGGGGAAAGAGGTCTTGAATTGAGGGTAGCTGCGATTTGCACGAGCAAAGTGCAGAAGTTCTCGTGAGTAAGTTGGTTGGCACCGATGTCCTTTTTCAGGGCCGTTTTGGCGGAGCGGACTGCTGCCTCCCATAATCCTCCAAAGTTGGGAGCACGGGGTGGTATGAAGTGCCACGATATTCCTTGGTGTGCGAGCTCGGATCCAATCGTCTGTTGACCAGTCTTACTGTTGAGGATCTTGTACAACTCGTGTAATTCATGCTTTGCCCCTTGAAAATTCGTCGCATTGTCGGAATGAATCTCACTTGGGATTCCGTGAGTACCGATGAATCTACGCAACGCAGAGATGAATCCAGCCGAAGAAAGGTCCATGACGAGCTCCAGGTGGATCGCTTTGGTGGTGAAACAGATGAACACTGCGATGTAAACCTTTGGAGGGGCTGCTCGTCGATGAGGAGGTTTAAGGAAAAAGGGTCCGCAGTAATCGACACCAGTTTTAATGAAGGCTCGAGCAGGGCGTACTCGGGCGGAAGGTAGTTGACCCATCGGCTGCTCAATTGGTCTGGGATTGAAGCGAAAGCAGCGATAGCATTTTCGAAGGACGGATTGGACAGCTCTTTTACCATGAATTGGCCAGAACTCCTGTCTCATTACAGAGAGGGTTGCCTGATGTCCTCCGTGATGGGTTTGAAGATGGTAGTACTCAATAAGTATACGGGTGAAGACATGTGACTGCGGAAGGACGGCTGGATGTCTGGTGGCATAGTCCTCGAGGGAATAGCGTAGGCGGCCTCCTACTCTTATGATTCCTTCCTTGTCGATGAAAGGGCTTAGAAGTTTCAACAGAGATTTAGGCGAAACTTGGTAGGTCTTCTTCAAGGATTTGATTTCCTCAGAGAAGATTTCTTGCTGCACTAATCGTACGAGAGCCGTCTTAGCAGCGTTGATCTCTGGCGCAGTGAGAAATACTGCATTTTTGCGCTGGGATGTTCGCCTGCAGTTGTTCAAAAACCGTAGACAGAAGGCGACTATTCTGATGAGAGGAAGTAGCGTAGATCGGAGAGAAAAAATGGAGTTCGGCTCCACTGCTACGACGTTTGCTTGAACGACGATTCGGTGTTCCCGATCCACATCATCAGGAATTGGTTCCACATTTTCTGACAACCAACTAGAGGGTGATTTCTTCAGCCAATAAGGCCCCTTTTTCCAGAGATCATTTTTCAGGAAATCGTCTACAGGAATTCCGCGAGAAACCAAATCGGCAGGGTTCTCCTTACCCGCCACATGTTGCCATGGATGTCCGTAAGTTTCGGTTTGAATTGTGGAAACACGATTCGCAATGAAAGTTTTCCACGTATTTGGCGGAGATCTCAACCAGTGAAGAACCAGAGTTGAGTCCGACCAGAAATAAGCCTCAATGCCATTCAGTGCAAGGGCTTTGGTTACGGTCTGATAAAGATGTGCAGTTTCACGAGCGGCACATAGTTCCAATCTTGGGATAGTCATTCTTTGTAGTGGAGCCACTCGAGATTTTGCAGATAGAAGTTCGATTCGGGCGGTGCCATGGCGATCCACAGAGCGCACATATATGCAAGCACCGTATGCCACTTCCGAGGCGTCGGCAAAGCAGTGTAGCTGTACGTCGACGTAATCCCCAACAAAGGCGAATCTAGAAATGCTGAATTCTGCTAGCTTGGACAAACTGCTATGGAAGAGTTTCCATTTTCGCTCTAGCGGTGCAGGTACTGGAGCATCCCATCCAGTTTTCAGTACTGCTATCTCCTGCATCATGATTTTTGCGGTTACCACGACGGGAGATATCAATCCAAGAGGATCGAACAGCTTTGCTATTGCAGACAGTATTCGTCTCTTAGTGCATTCATTCTGATCGTCATCAATGTTGAACAGGAACCGCAGTTGGTCGGCTTTCGGTTCCCAAGTAATCCCCAGGGTTTTGACCCTTTCGTCTGGGCTTAAGTCGAATGTTATTGTAAGGTTTGTTCCTAATTGGTCCTCCGGAATACCAGCCAGGACCTCCGGGCGATTTGAACACCCTTTTCAGTATTGGGAATCCTCCTTTGGCCATCAACGACGTCAGATCTTTACGTAGACCGATAGCTTCGTCCACGTTTGCGGCTCCACCAATATAGTCGTCCACGTAGAAATCGTTCTTCAACGCTGTGCTAGCTGGGGAGTTTTCTGATCCTTCGTCCACTGCCAACTGCTGTAATGCACGTGTGGCAAGAAAAGATGATGGTTTTAGCCCGTATGTCACCGTAAGCAGCTCGTAGACGTCGACTGGTTCATCCTTTTCGAAGCGAAAAAATATTCTCACGCGTAGAGCGTCATTGGCATCATGTAGCACCTGCCTATACATTTTTGCTACATCTCCAACAAGTGCCACTTCGTGTTTGCGGAAACGAATCAGAAGATTGAGCAACTCTTCCTGAATTACTGGCCCTTTCAACAGAACATCGTTGAGGGAGTATCCGGTATCCGAGCGTGCCGAAGCATCAAACACGACGCGCACCTTAGTTGTTGTGCTCGATTCTTTGAGCACCGCGTGATGCGGCAAGTAGAAGGCCTTTCTTTGATGTATTCCTTCCGTTTCCATGGCCTCTGCTTGCAGCTCCTCTTCCGTCATCCTTCGCATATGTTCCATATCCAAATATTCTTTCATGAAGGCGTGGTACTGTTCCTTCATGTCCGAATTCCTCTCCAGTCGGTTCTCCAGTTTTCGGTACCTGTCCAGAGCTGCTGCCCAACATCCGACCGAAATTTGGATGCTTCGGCAACTGGACTATGTATCGCCCATCATCCGCTCTCGAATGCGTCCGCTTGAAATTCTCCTCGCAGTCTTGCTCTTCTTTGGACCATGCCGGTTGATCGTCGCAACTTTCCACTTTCCAGAATCTTTCCAACAGCTCCTCGAGGGGTTCCGTAGCAGTCACCGTACAGCATCGAACTGATCTCGTTTGTTGTAGACTTGCATCTCTGCCAGACACGATCCACCCGAACACCGAATCTATGAGCATTGGTAGTCCAGGACCGAGAGCCACCCGTTTCATCTCCCGCTCAAATAGGAATCTGAAGAAATGTTCAGCCCCCAGCAGCAAATCAATGTGGCCGCTTATATTGAACTCAGGATCCGCCAGCTGAAGATTCTTTGGGATGTTCCAATGCGAAACTGGAGTTGTAAACGAAGGTAAATCAGAAGTCACTCGCTGCAATACCAAGAAGTCCATTCCAACCGTGAAATCAGTGACTCGAGAGCTAACCGTTGCGTTGACCGCATGTTTTGCCGTAGATTCTGCCTTTCCAATTCCCGTGATGGGAACGTATATTGTCCGCCGCTTCAGCTTCAACATTTGACTCAGACGTTCACTCATCACATTCACCTCTGATCCGCTATCTAGCAAGGCACGAGCTAGCTGTCGCCCTCCGAACTGATCCCGTATCCACACAACCACTGTAGACAGAAATACACTTGACCGACAGCTTCCTTGTTTTGCTCCTACGCTGTATGATCCTGCTGTCGATAGTTCTGCTGCTTCGAGTTGTTCATCTTCCACTGCTTCCGATACAACGTGTGACCTTGCTGCGTCACCCTTCCTTCCAGTGCCAATTGATGAACCACTGCCTTCCGATCCGCTATTGTTGCTGCCACCGCTATTGGATTGGAATCCAGGATGAATGAGAGTGTTGTGTTTCTTCCCACATGTCTTGCAGCTGAATTTTGAGCTGCATTCACGCACCCAATGACCAACTTTGAAGCAGTTGCTGCAAAGACGCTTGCCGTTGACGAAATCCAGCTTTTCCTTCAACCCAAAGTTCTGGAACTTACTGCACCGAACCAAATAATGCTGCTCGCCGCAACACTGGCATGTTGGATCACTTCTGGTGTTTTCCGTTGCAGCATACACTGCCAATCGTTCCCTAGGCTTGGTTGGTGCCTTTGGAAGTAAACTGCTGACCTTGCCAATGTTGGATTGTACAGCATCCAAAACCCTCGTACGCTTTTCCAAAAAATCCACCAATGCAGTAAAAGTAGGATCTCGCAATGATGCTGCATGGTCCTCCCACAGCTGCAGGGTGTACGTATCCAGCTTTGAACACATCCAATGGACAACCATAGCTCCCCAATGCTCCGTCTTTTCGCCCAGCTGCTTCAAAATTTTCAATCGTTGATCGAATTCGTCCACCAATCCATGTATTTTTACCTCTGATTCCCTTTCGATCCGTGGGAAGTCCATTAACGCCTGAAGATGCCGTTTCTTCAACAGGTATTCGTTGGAATAGCGTTTTGTGATAGTGTCCCATGCTATGGCATAATTATCGTTAGTGATCGTTAGGGATTCGATCAGCTTGGCTGCCTCCCCCTTCATGGCAGATTTCAAATAATGAAATTTCTGCACGTCGCTGAGTTCCTGGGATTCATGGATCAACGATATGTAAGTTGACTTGAAGCAAAGCCACCCCTTGTAGTCCCCATCAAACTCTGGTAACGAAATCTGCGGCAGACGAACTCCTGTGTGCATTCCCAACGCACTGTTGTTCCGGAAAGTGTAGTCCGAATTTCCTCCCACCGGTTGTGGGTCGTTCGCCAATTTCCCCAGTAATGCAGCGCGAACCTCGTAGTACTGCTTCTCGAACACGGCGTACGCGTAGTTTGTCTCCTGCTCAGCCTCACCCTTCGTGTCTAACTCGCATATTTCCTCCTGCAACTCTTGAAACTCATCCCAAGTTGCCTCTAATTTGTCCAATCTTGATTGGACTTGCCCTTGTTGAGTTGCCTCATCATATCCCTCCAAAAACTGCACATGTCGACGCACGGCAGAAAACAGCCGTTCGCGCTTCTTTATTTTATCCTTAATGCCCCCAGCCATACCCACACTATCAGATCCGCAATCCGTGGAGCAAGCAATGGACCGGAAATGATAATCAAAAAGACCCAGGAAGTACCGCCGATACGATAATAGAGTCAATGGACAGTCACTCACCTGTGACCTGTCGTATTCAGGCCTTGTATATATACAAAACTCGCCAAATTCCGGCCCCCGTGACCAACTCGTCTGATATTATTGGCCCAGTCTATAGTTATCTAGGCCAATCGCTTCTTTAGTGTTTCTGTAGTCTGTCCACAGCAGGCAATAATATGTGCAGTACTAAACGCGCCTCGATACCATTTGATCGATCCCAAAAATTCGTCCCCTTAATGCTACAACTAGATAACTTAAAATTTGTAGTTTTTGAGTTGAGTATACCAAAATATTGCTCTTAACTAGCTCCATAACATATCCAAAGCTCATAAACGTGCGATTTTAAACAAAAAAGTTAAAGTATATTTTCAAAACTAGATATCTCAATGTAGAACAAACGTATTTTGTGCTAATACTAGGTAACTCGAGTTACCTAGTTTGAGCTCTGAAATTTGCTCTCATGCCATTATGTAGATTTGGGTGCTACAACTGGATATCTCATTCAAATGTTAAGAAACAATGTTCTATTACGAGAACAAGTTTCAGGAAGAGATCCAACAGTATCTAGATGGCTAACAGCTAAACCATTGAAAAACAAGCTTTGAAATTATTGATTGTATGCTAGCTTATCACTCATTTATGAGAAGTCCAATCATGTCTATTCGTACTAAAATAGATTTGAAAGTATTGATATGAACTTTTGTAATTGCCTTTTGAAAATATGTTGTAAAACAGATATAGCATTTTGAAAAATAACCTTCAATTCCATACACGTTCTAGAAGTGTATGAAAGCAATATTAATTGTTTTCAGGCTTTTCTACATGTGAAGTTTAACGCTTTTAACATGCTCGCGGGAAATTTGAGTTAGACTTGAATAAATAGACATCAATCAATAAACTTAATCAGTCAAAGTCTTAGTGATTCAAAACGTTATGCCATTTACAGTGCTGTTCTTAACGATCAGTATTCCTATTTTATTGCATGTATGAAGGTATGATCTTCTTAAACAAAGAAAATTTAGAGCATTTTTGGACACTAGTGTGGAATTAAGTATGAATTCCTGCATTATATCATTAAAACATGGATTTGAGCACAAACCAAGCAAGACTTAAACCATATTTTGCCCACATTATTTCAAGTGTACTGCAAAATACATTCGTTTTACCAAATTTTGATTATTTTTGATCATGATTGTGCGATTAAAATCAATTTTGAAAGTGAAAATTGCTAGTTATGTTTAAATAAATGACACAATTGCAGTGTACAACAACTCCAAACCTTTATATTTTTAAAATTAGTGTATGAATATGTGTTATTTCACGCAAACGATGCTCATTAAAACATTTTTTTCTAATTCTGCACCTTAAAAAAATATGTTTGAACATTGTTTAATACAGGAGGGTATCCATTGTGTATCAATATTTCTTTAAATATTAGTTAACATTCTAGTATTGCAAGTCATCTTAAAAACTAACAATTATGTAGAATTTGCGTTATTTTTATACATTGGCTTAAACTAGGTATCTAGAAATATATAGAAATTGTTGAATGATATTGCATGCTACAACTAGGTAACTCGCAATTTTTTTAAATAATGATTTTTTTCTTGGTTCAAAATAATACTGAAGGTTAAATTTACACGCAATAGGAAAAATAATGAGTTAATCAACGTATACTTCATGAAATACAAATTGAAATACACTTTGGAACGGAGAACCATGTACTTGAAAAATGGTCAAATGTTCAAAGTCGTTTATCTCAAAACGTCGATTTTCGAGTTATCCAGTTGTAGCATTAAGGGGACGAATTGTTCAGATATCGCTTACCGCTTCTAACTCGTCCAAACCATACGTCCTAGCGTAGCTCGCAGCAACAGGTAGCAGTTATGTATGTATAGCTGTTGTTATCCACCGACCAAAGCCGCACTACCACCGCCGGGCACGATCCAGACGTAAATAGTCCTATGAAGCCGATCCACCGACGACTCAGTCCAATAGTACATGGAAGGGTAACAAAAAACCAAGAAGCACCACAACAAGAGGGGTAATACATTGGACAGGCACTCACCTGAGGCCTGTCAACAATAGGCCTTATATTATATATCCTGCAGCAACCAGACGTAAACAACGGCACAGATGTGCACCGTTTTCCCGAAGCAGTAAGCCGATCGAGCACGTGTAGTCCAACGAGTTCAAACGAACCCAACCGATGATGCGATTAACCGATAGAGATGAGTATTCACGTCTGCTTGGTTCCACCAAACAACTATCCGATTCACACGGTCGGTAACTCGATCAAAACTATAAGGGTACATCCCTATGGGGTTGTACGAACTGGTGACGTAGGACCACGTAACAATTGAAAATATATTGCATCCCAACGGCACAGCAGCAGCGTCCTCGAAAACATCCTCAAATTGCAGTATTGTCAATAATTTGTAATAAACCAATTATTGTATGCTGCTATGAGATGAATTAAGAAATTATAGCAAGTATGTGGTAAACACATTGGGGAATATTACACAATTAACTCTTTGACACATTTGTTGGCTCTGGAAAGGGCCGATTGAATTGTTGAATTTGCATAACAAGGACACATTTTGACGGCGCACTGGTTGCGTCCTCCTCGCCCGATGAGATTTGCGGTGCTAATGACGATGTGCGCTTCAATAAGCGGCTTTAGTCGATTTTCTTCAGCCATCTCGAACAAATTAGGGAATATTACACAATCAACTCTTTAAAACACATTTGTTGGCTCTCAAAAGGGCCGAATAAATTGTTGAATTTGCGTAACACGGACACATTTTGACAGCGCACTGGTTGCAATCCTCCTCGCCCGATGAGATTTGCGGTGCGGATGACGATGTGCGCTTCAACAAGCGGCTTTGTTCGATTTTCTTCAGCCATCTCGTGCAAACAGCTTGCCTCTGGTAGCGAGGAGCTGAGCAGGTTTGGAGGAGCTCTTGCCAGCTCGAAAGCGAAAACAGAATGAAACCGAATTCAACGAAGGAGGGATGCTTTATTCCCTTAGAATAGCAGGTGATGCTCCACCTTTCCAATTCTTCGTTTTCTTATCTGGGAAATAGGCTATATGAAACTGATGTCTGGGTAAGGGATGTACAAGATTAGCATTATGCTGTTATTGCATCCCGACGGCACTGCAGCAGCGTCCTCGGAAACATCCTCAAATTGCCGTATTGTCAATTATTCGTAATAAATCAATTATTGTATGATGCTATGAGATGAATTAAGAGATTATAGCAAGTATGTGGTAAACACATTAGGGAATATTACACAAACAACTCTTTAATTTCTTTTCAAAAGCATTCTAAACATGTCGCAATGTTGTTACATGTGATCATTTTCGTAATCGAAGTGTTCTCATTAAATATGGCAAATCAAAGACACTGTCGGAAATTCCACTCTATTTTACAATCGTTGTGAAATGTTGAGCACTCACCCCGACGGCACTGCAGCAGCGTCCACGAATAGTCAATTATTCAAACAAATTAAATTTTGTACGAAGCTGCGAGATTGATTGAGAAATATAAGATCTAATAAGGTCGGAAATATTATTCCTTCAACTCTTTTCCACAAATTTGATGGTCCTGACAAGGTCCGATGGTAGATATACAGCACTGCGGGAAGTTATCACTTGATTGTCATGGTGAAACGGGAAATCCTCAACGCAAACAGCAACAGCAACAGCAACGGGTAGTGGATCCACGGGCACGTGTCGAAATCTGGAAACTCGAGCGATTCCGACGCTCGATTAGCAGCGACTCCTCGGATCAGCAACTCTGGGGGCTTCTGGTATCTGGTTCCTATCGGGCTTGCTTCTTGACCGCCGATGCTGAATTTATCACGGGTCGAAATCTGGGAGCGCGGATAAATTTGCGGCGGCGACAATGATGGCTTGGGCGCTTCTCCGAGCAGCAGTAGTTTGCCGCTCGGAGAAGCGTCAAGCCATCGTCATCGCCGCCGCAAATCACACACAAATTGGACTGTGACGCGGCACAATGGTCGGAAAAAAGTGAAGTTTGGCCAAAACTATTTTTATCGCCTTAATCGATGAAATATGTAATCTGACTATGTTATTTGGCGTTTTTGTTGTTTCAGTAGGGGTTATTCACAAATTACGTTACTTTGAAAAAAAGATTTTTTTTAAATTAAAATTGTTATCAAACTGGGCTGAAAGCACAAATTTTGTTTATATTTGATTGAGTTTGGTCAAAATGTGTATGAATAGTGGTAAAATATATTTTAAATAAACTTTGTATGAAAAATATCATCAAAATATATGTAAAATATTGAATTGTTCAAATAGCTCTAACTTGCAAATCAGCAAATTTCTGCAAAAATTTTAAAGGTTTTTTGTAAGATCTAAGGATGCTTTTTGATGTGCAATATTCGAAATGGCGGCGACATGACGCGACAAGAGTTGTTTTTCATATTCAAAATCACCAAAATTACTAAAGTGTAATATTGAATAGTATTAAAACTTAAACCAAATACTTTTTTCCATCCTTATGCTCGATAAAAGTGTTGAACCATAAGCTTTCAAATAGTGGGTAACTTTGGGGAAATATTGCATTCCTAAATTATAAATTTTGTGCTTTATTTTATTGTTACATTTTTCAATTTTTTGACTTCAGCTGGTTTGCCGTCATAAAAATGATAGAAATTTAAACTTTAGTTCAATTTCAATTAAGGATCATAATAATATAACACATGAGGTATATTTTAAAACTAAAAAAATCATAAAAATCTCAAAAAAGTTTTTGGTAGTTTTGGCCGCCCCTTTATATGGAGCCCGACCATTGTGCGCGGGTGCAAAAGCAAAGCGAGAATGACTCGCCCGACCGTGTTCACAGTCCGACCGCAAAAAGAAGACTGAGGGAAGAAGTTGTTGTTGTTGTTGTTGTTTGAGAGGGACTTTAACCCGAAGGTCATTCGTCCCTTATCGCAGGTTTTTAAAGGTGGTCCAGTAATCCGGTGGTGGTTAAAAATGCAATTAAAGCTTCCTCGTTTGGTGGCGATAACGTCTCTTCCAGGGTGCCGTCCAAATTACAAGCCAAGCGTTCAGTGTTGTAACTTTGACAATCAATCAAAATATGGGGGACAGTTAAAGGGGTACCGCAAGATGTGCAAGTAGGGGGATCTATTTTGTCAATACGGTAACTATGAGTTAAGCGGGTGTGACCAACTCGTAAACGGGTTAAAATGCGACGATGTTTGGGGTTGATGTTATCGGGCCAGGGGAAAGTGGATGATTTTAATCTTCTGAGTGCAATATCCCTGCTGTTGTACCATTTAGTACTCCAGGAGTCATGGATCTTCTCCTTTGTCCATCTCTGAGCGTCGATGGATGGAATGGAAACATCCTCTGGGTTCATGTTGCGACCTACACCTGCTAACCGGTCAGCCTCCTCATTACCGTGGATGCCAGAGTGACCTGGCACCCAACAGAAGGTGGCTCTGTTGACCAAAGCAAGTCTTTCGGCCTCCTGAAGCCAGGGATGTTTCAAGGAGTAAGAATTCATTTCTCGAAGACAACTAGCAGAATCGCTGAAGATTACTATGGGACGATCCGATAGGGTGGAACATAAGTGAGTGGCTTTTAGAAGGGCGTATGCTTCGGCACTAAATATGGAACAAAATGGGGGGAGGGCAGAACTGATGTTTGGGAGTGTAGAGAAGCTAGCAATACCATAACCAACATAACCGTTATATACAGAACCATCTGTATATACTGTTAGGTGGTTGGGGTATTTTTCAGTGCGGAGTTTGTTGAAGTGTGTTTGAATTATAGAAGGTGGATCACCAGCTTTGACCTGATCTAGAAGAATGAGATCTATTTTGGGGGTGGGTTGATTCCATGATTTGGTTTTGGATCTAGGTAATACGGCTATTTCTGGAAGAAGCAGGGACCCGTTTGCTTTTATAGTGGCAAGCGACACCGTCGAAAAGTGCTCGAACGTGATTGGTTGGATAAGAAAGGGGTCAAGTTTTATCAAATTTTCAATAGTTTAACAACAAAATTCACTTATCGGATATATTACTAACGATGCGTAGATACATTTCTGATCGAATGATACTAAAATCGTAATAATTGGTTCATAAACAACTGAGTTATTAACGTTCAAAATCTCCCCTAATTTCGTTACATGTCTCATTTTCCGTACTTTTAAAGTGCACCCTAATATAGAAAACAAAGACGTAGTCCTACGTCAAAAACCGAGTAGTCACGTGTAGTCGAAGAATGTCGATCACCAGTAGCACGCCTCCTCGCAAATGTGATTGCGACGATTGTAGTCACGTAGTCACCACAAATGATTGCGCGTGCCACAGAAAAGGAGAAAATAGATCCAAGTAGCACCGTACAAAACAATTTAAGAAATTAGGACCACCACTGTGGCCTAATTCAATTAGGCCTTGTATTTTATTATCCAACAGCTAAGATGCGATACTTAGAAGATTGCCAGCCGCGCGACTCGAAAGTGTTGTAGCTCTCCGTAGTGATATCGCAGCAGACTCCGTTGGGTGGTATAGTGGTTACCACATCCAAGTGCGACCGTTGTGTAGATGTTGTTGTGAATCTCTCCGGGTGATGAGACTGATAAGCAAACCGTTGAAATATTTCGCCGCGGTGAACTGCCAGCAATATGGATCCAACACCGTCCAAAGTCCGCGTTTTTCAGAAACAATACGACAATAGCCCAATTGTCCTCTGAGCCACAGATCTTCTTAACTCAACCGCCGATCCTGGTCACGGCGCCAAAATGTTGGGGTTGGTAGGTTTGGGGTCGAGTTAATTACCTCCAAGAAGTTTCCTACGTTGTGTAATCCGTAATTCCAATTTCTTTCCCGTTCCGACTCCGATTCCTTAAATCCTCAATCCTTCCCGACACAATATCAATCACCTTCCAATCCTTGCACTTAGTACCTTTTCTTCCCTTCTACAAATCAACTCCACTTCAGTAACTGTTCAAAAACTTAGCCACTTTATTCCGTAATTGAATTACAACTTTATTTATTGATTCAAAGAAACGCGCGCGTATAGTTGACCGCCTTTATTGGTTGGCTATCGGTTTGCTACTGACTATGTAGTCGATCTGGAGGTTCTTACTGACCTGTGCTGCATGTGTTGTGTTCAGTTCGTTTTACAATCGGGTGTATAAGTTATGTATGGGTATTTTATAACCGTTACAGTTTTTAGGGTGGCCAATTTTAAGTTCAAATTTGCATGTTTAGTTTAAGTAATTCTAAATTCATATTAGTGTAAGAAATAATTCATACTAAATCTAACAACCACTAAAGAAACAAAGTTAGACAACTAAATAAAGATTCCAAAAAAAAATACACACAGTAAAAAAATATGTTTTTTTTTGCATTAAAAAACATCATTTTTGTCACAAAATCTCAAATATCTCAAAACCCTATCGGAAAACCAACGTAATTTTTGAGGGAAAACGGTCCATTATATAAGCTATCTACCATAAAAATTTGGTGATGGTAAGCCAATAAACAAAAAAGTTATGACATTTCAAATATTTCACAAATTTGACACTTAGTGAAATTTTTTTTTTCATGGTTAATTTCTTTTAGGACCGCAGTTTGTTGCTGATTTTTTGTTAAGGGTACCACATGAGGTTGACAAGTTGTTTTCATGATATTTTATTTAATTATTCATAACTATTATAGCATCTATTAGAAAGTTAGACGCGATCCAGTGTTGTGATCTAAAGTCTTGATAGTGTCATATTTTTTATTGTACGTAACTGATGAAAAATTCTCTCAATAGTGTTGAAACCTTTTGATAAAAGAAACCTATAAGAAATCTAATATTGAAGACAAAAGCTACAAAAAAAGTTTTCTATACAGGTATACGACTAGTTCACCTGCAAAAAGTTTACCTCGTAGAGAACAAGGCGGGTCTATACCCAGGTTATCTAGTATACGTAAAGCAGGTTGGTTTTCTCGGCGCTGGTTTTCTCCACAAAGTTAAAATCTGATTACATCTGGGTATAGACCAGCCTTGGTAGAGAATAGACTTTGTTAATCATATTTGGGAGAAAGCGAGTAACTTCAACAACATCAAAAACATGATAGGTACATACCATGAACATACTCACGAAAAAGCTAAAAATATACTACCACTATGGTTATAAAAGATTTAATTGTAAAATTTGTCTTCAGTCAAGCAAACGACACCAAACTAGTCAGTAAAAACTTAAAAGTGATTTTGTTTATTAAAATCTAACGAGCAACATGAGTAGTCGCTTTCTCAACTGTTGCAGGCCGTTTGCAGAAAAAAAGTGTTCGAAAGAGCTACGAAATCTCACCGAAAGCACCATAGATAAACTGAAAGCGGCTGGTTATGCTCCAATGTCTACATTGAATATAAATTTACGCATTTGTACGTCCTGCCGTTTAAACGTTGACAAACGGGCAATCTGTACATCATCGGTGGATCAGGTTGCAGGAAGTTCGAAAACAACAACAACTGAGGAATTACTAGATGCACCGACAACAACTGAGGAGTTACCAGAAGTACCAAGTGCAGATAGTCTTGCCACGGTACCATCAGCGACATCTGTTTCAACAAATCAATCAGAAGATGAGTGCATCCAGAAGGTCAACATCGAACGCTTCAACGAAGGGATAGCTGGAATAAAAGTGACTCCGATTAAATGGACGAAGATGGGTTACGTCAATTATCCCGAGAAAAAATACCGTGAAATCAACGAAGCTGTACGAAGAAACCTCTTCAAATTAGGATGTGGAAAATACAGACTACGATGAGGTAATTATGAATATGAAGGAAAGGTTCTCGAATCTAGCCACGACAAGGAAAGAAAAATTATTGATTTTGTCGATGCTGCCAAGCTCGTGGTCTATTCAAGACGCCATTGATGAGTTCAAAACCAATAGAAATACAGCAAAAGAGGCAAAACAATTCAAAAATAACTGTCTTGCAACCAAAAATGCTCGAGTACTTCATTAACAGATGAGACAAAAGAAAAAATAATTCAATATTTTGAAGACGATGAAGTAAGTAGAGCTATGCCTGGCCAAAAAGATTATGTATCTGTAAAAAAAGATGGAAAGCGTCAAGCAATCCAAAAACGATAAATGATGACTACTTTGAAAGAAGCGTATACACGCTTCAAGGAAATTAACGAAAATATTAAGGTAGGTTTTTCCTCATTTGCAAGCCTTCGTCCAAGACAATGCAAGCTTCTATCCAATTCAGGAACACATAATGTTTGTGTGTCACAACACACGAAAATATTAACCTAATCTTACATAGTTTGAAAAGAATCAATTTATCAAAGGATATTAAAATGTTAACTGGTAGTCTTTTGTGTGAAAATACAACATCAAATTGCTATCTACGATCTTGTTCGGATTGTCCAGATTCTTCATCATTGGAAAATACTTTATTCGCTGAGTTTGAAGACAGTAGCGTAGCTAGGGGGGTGCGGTGGGTGCGGTCCGCACCGGGCCCCGAGATCATAGGGGCCCCAAAATTGCAGTGCGGATTTCTCAAAGCATTGAAAGTTTGACCTAACTTGACAATTTGTATGTTCTCAAACTAAAAATTAGTATAATAATCATAGGTTTTGAGGAGATTTGGATCAGCTATGTACGCCCCTTCATTATCCCTTATTTTAAATACTTAATGGCTAGATTTAGAACCAGCAGAGGGGCCCATAGGGATCGTCGCTTCGGGCCCCCATTCTAGGGGCCTCCACAAATATTTGTTGTTGTTAAATCGATTGGGCGCATGAAAGAACTGAGCCTTCGAAAAGGGCCGCGTTTAGCTAATCCTCATGTGGATACTTAAGTAGGCTCAGATACCTTTTTAAATGTCGAGTCTAATTACGACTTTGGATTTATAAATATTTACTTCATGAATTTTGATTTTTAATTAAATGTACCTTAGTTTGTTGGCCTCCAAAAATCTGGAGCATTGGTGAGTTTTGAGCTTGAGGCAATCAAAATTTCTTATTTATTTAGATCATCCAAAAATACTTACCAAAAATAATCTGAATTTATTCTCGGGTGGCTTTAAATAATTATTCAGGATATTTCTTTTAAAAAATCTCCTGGTTATTTACGTGAAATTATTCAATGAATTTTACCAATTTTTTTGTAAAACTTATTTTGAGAACCCTACAGGTTTCGTAATATTTCTTCCAATAATTTGTTTAGAAATTCTTTCAGGGTTTTTTACAGAAATTTTAACTGGGTTTCTTCAGAATAAACATTAACAACAAATTTAGGGATCTTTTTCCAGTGCTATCATGTAAAGAACATGCTGAGCAATGCAACCTGGAATTTTTCAATTATTATCTGAAAGAATTGCTTCGGGCGTAAAACCACCATAAAATAGCTAGTAATAATCGTTTTGGCTTTCCGATATGGGCGTCAATTAATTGAGGGGTTTTAAAAATTGCCTCAGAGATTCCGAAAATGATCACCCTGATTTTTTTCAAGGATCCTGGAAGATTGCATATAGGAATCGTTCAAGGATTTTATCAAGGTTTCAACCAAGAATTTCATTGAGGGGACTTCTAAGCATTTTCCCCTAAAAAAACAACTGAAGGGTTTTGGGTACCCTTGGTCAAGCCCGAGATTTTCCCGAGTACTTCTTTACCAATGCAATGACTCCAAGGAATCTTCCACGAATTATACCTTTTTAAATATACCCATAAAGACTTAACTGAGGACTTTTTTTTTGGTATTCATAATAGAAGTTTGCGAGAATTCCTCAGATGATTGGAAATCTTTTTGGATTTGTCTTTCATTGTTCCCTGGGAGCCCTTCTTCTTTACTATAGGGTGTCCGTAAATTACAAAACAAAATATGTGAAACATTATCTTTCATTTAAAACAATAAAAATCAATGTCGATGTATGTATTTTAACCCTCAAATACCCAACCCCGCCTTTAGACGGGGTACACTTTGGAATTTTGTGTATTTTTTCGTAGCTCGGAAATCAAAATGATTCTATTTTTGGCTTAAACCTTGACTCATAACACGCATATGAGTAAAGTTTTTTATAACTTTTGAAACTTTTATGTATATTTGAAAATTATTTGAAAAATTGTATTCTTATATAACCTACAAATGCCTGGGGTTTATTTTACGTGAAATATAAAAAATATTATCTTTTATATTTTTGTACTATTAACCTATAACAGAAGAAGAGCTTGGTGGTATTAAAATAATTTCCAACCTGTTTTTCAGTTAATTACACGGAAAATAAATAAAATCAGAAAAATATTTAAAATTTATTATTTTGAAAGTACTATAAAAATTAGAATTTATAATTGCCAAAATCAAGTAACTAGAAAAGACTTCAAAAAAAAACTGAAAAAGAAAAAAGATGTTCAAAAATAAAAATTATAAAAATAAAAACCAAAATTCATAGATTTGCGAAAAAAATCATTGCCCAAAACGATTTTAGATAACTCAAAATGATATTTAGATCGAAAATAAAAATTTGGGTTTCAGAGGGTGATACATCTATGAAATAGCGAAAAATACAATGATGGGTAATTTCAAAATTATTGCTTTTTACTAAGATAATCAAATTGAAATTTATTGGAGACATTTGTTTGGGAGGTGCTAGCCATATTAGATATAATTTCTATAAGATGAGTTCAAATATTCTTTTTATGATTGGAATTTTCTACAGAATCTTGGCTGTAGGATAGACGGAAAACAGAAAATTATTCAGTTTAAATCCATTGAGATCGAAGGGCTTTTCTCTTCCATCATAAAGCTCGAAAAACGGCGTTCGTTAAAACAGCCCAATACGATTGGGTTGGATTTAACAAATATTTGACATCAGAAATGGATCAAATTTGTTGCTTGAGAATATAATATTAAACAATGCAGGAATGCTCAATGTATCTATTTCGGTTGCATAGAGGCATGTCTTCAAATTTACTACGGATAATATGCGGATACCCTGTACGAGAAGTTCTTCAGGCGATAAAAGCAGAAATTTCCCCATTAACTCCCGCCAGTTTTTTTATATCAAGAATTCTTTTAAATATTCCTGCAAAATGTCTTCCAAGACTTCTATTACAAGGAGTTTTTTTTTATCCAAGAATTTTAAGAATTTCGATAGAGTTCTAGTTGTTCCAAAATTTTACTTTAGAAGAATCTGTTCATGTTTTTTTTCTTCAAGATACATTCTTAATTTTTTCTTAGGGTACCCATACGAATTTTGCTGGTAGTTCCTCATAAATAAAAACATGAAAAATCAAGGATATTATCTTGATTGCCTCCTAGATCTGCACAAAAAAACACAACAACGAATTTGTGCAATGACTGCACCAGATATTTACCGATGAACTTGTTCCAAATGTTTTTCACGAGTTTTCAAAGATATCAAATATAAATAACCGTAAGGGGCGGTCCATTAATTACGTAAGACAATTTAGGGGGGTTTGAAAAATCCCCAAGATAAGATATTTGTATGAAATTCCAAAATAAATTGTATGGCGCGTAAGAAATCTCAAACCCCCCCTCCCCCCATAACTCCTTACATAATTAATGGACAGCCCCTAAGTATACTACTAAATACCGTACACCATACAGTAATGTATCCAAAAGTATCTTTAAAGATCTTTTTAAATAAAAATAGATAGAAGCTTTATATACACTTATATTATTTCGTCGATCTCAGCAAAACGAATAGCCGAGAATCCAACAGCTGAGAATTCGGTACTTTTCAATACCGAATATCGGTTATTAGTTTACCGAGATTTCCGCAATCCAAGTTATTTTTATCGAGATTTCGGCAATCGCTATCGACATTCGGTATACGTTTGTCGAGATCTCGGTAAAAAACATTATAACATATCAGCTGTTGGAAGTGTGTATATATATATTTTTTTAGGTTCCACAAGAAGTTGAAACAAAAACGGTTTCTTGGCCGAAATTGTAATTTTTACCGGCAGATTATTTTTTGAACCTTTAACCCCTCTACCGGCAGCTTCATTTTTTTACCGCTAAATATATTCAAATCATGATAACTCTTTGGTGCTCAAATTTGTTGCACCATTTTTTCACAAGATCTCAATTTTTTTTTAATTAAGATTAAAATTCTTTGGGGACCGACGAGTAGCCATAACCCACGTGAATATCTCAGGATACAGATTATTTATAGTATTTGGATATTCATTCCACGGAATGATACATTAATGCGAGTATGTTGTGAAAAAAAATGAAGAAATTTGGTGCAGCTGTCTTTGAGTGATGAACATTTCTGTTTCTGGTACCACGCTGGATAAATAGAGATCTTGAAAACTCAAAAAACCTCATATCGTAATTTCCAGATTTCTCCAAGAATATTGAACCGATTTGTATGATTTTTTCAGAGTAGATCCTTATGACCTGGCTTTGTATAGTACACATTTTATTTTTTTGATAAATTGACCTAAAACAAAATGGCCACCAACGACATTTTATATGGAGCATGTCGGTCCTCCAAGGAACACGGAATATCTTCAAAACCAGATCACCAATGATTGTTATCGATACGGATTCTCAAATTAGAAGAGTTTTTTGAGATCTTGTGAAAAATGGTGCAAAAATATCGAGAAACAAAAAAGGTATCGTGATTTGAATATTTTTAGCGGTAAAAAGTTAGGCTGCCGGTAGAGGGGTTAATCACGATTTTTTTTTTTACAAATACTGAAGGTACGTGTGAACTCGCTAATAAAAGACATATCTTGCAAGGGGCCCCCAAATCAACCTCCGCACCGGGCCCCCAAAACTATAGCTACGCCACTGTTTGAAGAAAATTATATTGATCAGTTATCATTTGAGCAATGGGTGACCACGGATAGGTGTGACCTAGAAACTATTGTAAAACCTGTAGATGAGTTTGTGTCATTTTTTTGCTTTAAATTAGAAAGTTTAATTCCTCACGACTTTATTAAAACAGAGCAATCCCGCTTTTTAAAAAATACGAAAAATACATTACAAGATGGTGAATTTTTAGTCATTTGTGATTTTTCTGAAAACTATAGCTTTGTATTGCAAGATGAAGTGCAGTCCCATCACTGGAACGTACAACAAGCTACAATTCATCCATTCGTTATTTATTTCAATGGAAGTACGCAAATTGAACATTTTAGTTTTATTGTAATTTCCGAAGATTTAAGACACGACTCAGTATCTGTAAATTTGTTCATTGCCAAAATTATTAACTTTTTACGCGTTGATAAGGATAAAGAAATCAGAAAGATATATTTCATGTCTGATGGAGCAGCATCGCAGTACAAAAACCGTAAGAATTTTTCGAGCCTATGTCAATTTAAATCAAAGTACGGAATTGATGCAGAATGGCATTTCTTTGCTACGTCACATGGCAAAGGTCCTTGTGATGCTATTGGAGGAACCATAAAGCGCATGGCCACAAGAGCAAGTTTAGCCAAAGAACGTGAGCATCCAATTAAAACTGCAAAAGAACTATTTGATTGGGCGAATCGCAGAAAAGAAGAAGATTTAACAAAATTATCATTTTGTTTTACTACTACTGAAGAGTACGAATTAACGGCATCAGAGCTCAGCGAGCAATATAATAACGCGAAAACGATTCAAGGAACCCAAAAATTTCACTGTTTCATTCCATTGACAGAAAATAAAATTAAAGCAAAACTATACTCGAACTGTACTGATAATGATGCAAAAGTGTTCGATATTGTAAAAAAATTGAATAACAATAAATAAATAAATAAGTATTAATAAAATGTTTTCATGATCTCATAACGCATATCCAAATCCAAAACTATTAAAGTTTATATATAACATTTAGAAACCCATCGATCATACTCTTAAAAAAAAATATACTGGTAAAAAAAATTTTATTTTCGTGTAATCTGTTATTTCATTTTAATTTATACATACATACATATACATATAATATTTATACATATACATAATATTTATACATATAATATACATAATACTAATGAATACATGAAAACGACTTGTTTAATTCACGCAAGGCCCTTAACAATAAAATCAGCAACAAACTGCGGTTCCCGTAATAATTTACACCGAAAAAAAAAATTTTTTTCTACTGAATGTGAAAATTGTTACATGTTTGAAAGGTCATAATTTTTTGTTTATTGGTTTACCATCACCAAATTTTTATGGTAGATAGGGTTTTGAGATATTTGAGTTTTTGTGTCAAAAATTATGTTTTTTAATGCAAAAAATAATTTTTTTTTACTGTTTGTATTTTTTTTTTGGAATCTTTATTTAGTTGTCTAACTTTTTTTCTTTAGTTGTCCAACAATCGAACGAACCGTTTTTGCTGTGCAGCTTTTTGAATATTTTTGAACCATTTTCACATACACCCTTTTGAAAAGTTAGTCGTGGCTCAACTTGAAGATTTGATATCGGAAAATGACGATTTAGATGGAACTGGAAAACTGTGCAAAGTTTCAGCTCAATAGAAAAAAATGAATTAAAAAATTTACCAAAGAAAGCATCATGTTGATTATTGTGGGTGAGATTTCAAACATTTCGACGATGAAATCCACTAACCCAGAAACAGTCAGTTTTCCGGAAGCATCAATATGCTCCTGCTGACCAGTTTGTTGAGCTTCTGGGCGGAAAACTGGAACAACTGGGGTTTTAGATGTTCCTGGAAGGGACGGAAAGTCTCCAGCTGAATATTTAAAACCTGGAGGTGAAGCCTTTTTGGTGTTTCCGCCACTTCTTGATTTTACCAGAGGAGTTTGAAGAGTTGGTTGAAGAACAGGGACATTATGCGTAGCATGCTGTTGCGAGTGCCGTTTAGCAAGAGCTCGCTTCCTCTTTGTTCCTGTCTCAATGACGGTATACTCTTGTTCCCCCTCAGAGCCAGCACCTTGATCGTTGTCCGGCAGGGACGTGAAGATATTATTGTTGTTGATAGATTGGGCCGATGGAACAACAGCCGGAGCAACCTTTTTCAGCATTTCTGCATAAGATCGCCTAGACCGTTGCTTCAAAGAGTTTAGTGAATGTTTCTCCCGCTCTATGTATTTCGGGCATGCGATCAGCTCGTGGGGAGCTGGACCACAAGTTGTACATTTTGGTTCATTGTTGCAGGAACCCTCAGTGTGTTGTTCACCGCTTTTACTACAACGTGGTTTGTTGTTGCAGTAAAGTGCAGTGTGGCCCAACTGCTGGCACTTTTCGCAGTGCATAACCGTCGGTACATAGAGACGGACAGGTAAACGAAGACGACCTATCACCAGTACACTAGGCAGAGCTGAGCCAGAAAAAGTCACCCTAAAGGAGTTTGACAGCTGTTTCGAGACATCGGGAAAGATTTTATTCATTTGGCTAACGTCAAGTACTGGAACTAGAGGAACAGCACGATTTTTGAATCCCCCGGCTCCGGACATGATGTCAGCACGAGTTAGGTTGTATTCGGTGACTACTCCATAGCACTCTACCTCATGACTGGGAATATAGGTACGGTATTCTAACGTAAAGAGCTCAAAGGAAACAATCTTGTTCGCCTGTTCGCGATCACTTACAGTGACTCGCAATTTGTCTCGGCTGGGTGATTCTATCTCCAGGATGCCCTGAAACGATTTGGCCAGGTCTTTCTCGATTTGTAGTTTGTTAAGCGGTTTTCCATTAGCTTTGGGCCGAAAGAAAACCAGAAAGGGACCTTTAGATCCGGGTGGGTAAGCTTTCGGGCGGGGGGTCGCCGGTTTCGGGGAGGAATTAGAGGAAGAAGAGGAAAACACATGTAGTTGGTTTGAACTGCCAGAAAAACTGAAATTAGTATTCAATTGTTTTGTGGAGAATGTATTGCAGAGGAATTAACCATGGTGTTTACGAGAGGAGTTGTTTCTGAGTTCACATGGGGAACCACTGGAGCTAGCACGTGGGGAGCATTATCATTTTCGTTAGTTTCCATGATCTCCATGTGTTTGTTTTGTGCCATTGGATTATCAATCTGACTAGATAATGATTCATCATCAGATGAAATCAAGTATTCCGGCGAGCCCCCACCGGTATCATTCGGTTCCATTGCGAACCTTATTCAATTCGTCACAGGAACTAATGACGAAAGGGATATTTGAATTGAATTACTTATAACAATATAACATAAGAATATGAAAAAATCGAGAAGAAACCTTTGTTAGATACTTCTACTGAAGTATGAATAAATCTTAAACAATAATAAAAAAAAAAATACAAAAAAAATAACTAAAAAAAAGAAAAAAATATATATATTTACAAAAAACTCTCAACTATACGTGAGGTTTAATAACGTAATTCAAAAGGAAAAAAAAAAGGTGCAAATTTTTAATAAACAAGGGTAGCAAAAAAAAATAGTTGAGAACCACCAATGATTGGGAAACACTATACTGAGCCAAGCGATGGGAAGATAGATAAAGGGCGGCGGAAGAATCGAACTGTAATATTTACCACAACGAATCAATACGACCTGATCTCTGTAGGCAACTTCTTTGTGTGGTACTGCTGCTGCTCTGTAGTATGGCCCGGCAGAATCAGCGCACAAAACGACGAGCCACAATGGTGATGATGATGACGATGACGGTGATGACCTTCGATCTCGCTTGTGTACGATGTCTCGTTGAACTGCGATGACTGAAGGTAACAGCGACCCGTGTGTACCAAATTAATTGCCAATTTTGGTAATTTGGCAAATTTGGTTCCAACTCGCACTTGATGAAAAGTCCATCCACAGAACTATGCTGAGGATGGCTTCTTCCTGCGGTGCACGTTAGGTAACGACACTTTTCTTCCAGCAAAAAAAAACCACAACGGTGTGGGAAAAAATGCTTCAAATCGCGTTACGGAGCAAAAACTAAAGCGGGTTTACTCGGCGAGTGCACGACTAGGAATGACTTATATAATTAAACATAGGGTAATCATTATACATTCACATGTTAGATAGTCGTTCGGTGTGAATTTCAATGAACTGTGTCGTCAGACAATGATCATCGAATTTCGACACTAAAGATGCAACGAAATTCGAATTACGAGTGGTTTCAAGTTGTTCTCTGATGGTTGAATTTTTGGTTTTCTATACCTTTAGCTTTTTTGGAGACCTTTTGTATCATCACTGCTAATCACATCTGTTTCATTAGAACTTCGCCACGGTATATCACGACTGTCATCAAGAATGAAGACTACTCACGACTGTATCTGGATTCAGAATAGTTGAATAATGTATTTCTCGTAAGCTTATATCTAAGTTTTCTACCACTAGAATTTACCTAAGTTTACGTTACCTCACACAGACAGTTTATAGACAATATTTGGAATAACCCGAGTGAGGCATCATAAGCATAGCTCGGGTGACGCCCTTGCAAAGGTTGCAATTCGGCATAACCATGAGACATGCTTAACGGTCTCTCTACGTGAGTAATAAACAATAATAATACAGCGTCTGCAGGTAAAGGTCGCAAGCGCATCAAATTCAAAATAACCAACGTTACTGTTTTATGACCGTGATAATGAGCGTACACATCTGGTAAGCAGATTGTGCGTGATTTGGAAAAACCTATGATTAATGGGTAGCAGGGATGCTACACTTTTTCTATGCTATTTTAGCATCAACCTCAGCTGCTTTTTTAAAGCAATGTGTTGTATTTTCGACGTCCAGAATAATATGAATATTTCTTAAAACCTTCAATATTCCTGTATCATTCTCATAGATGTACTCAGTATTCATCATTGATAAGTTTTGCTCTGGATTTCTGCCCATTTCCGTCAGAATCCATTTTCCGGTTCTCTGTCTTTGTCCATCAGAGACCTTTTTTTGACGTAGAAGTACGTCTTTCTTTTCTATACAGGAGTGAAATTGGAATTTCAAAACCGAGAGCGTTACGCTGGCATGAAATATTTTAAACGTTTATAACTTTTCGCTGGCTTAACGAAATTTCTTGATTAGCACCTCAATCGAAAGATAAGACATCAAAGCTTCATGTCGTTTACTTACTGAATCCCACATACCTGTCCAAATAGTTCAATAACTGTTTTAAAATAGAACGTTGATTTCAAGCAAATCTATAAATAGGGGTGGCTAGAGAAAATTTGACGTCATTTGCTTTTCACTCTCCGATTGGCTCGCATCTCAGCAGGCGACAGATCTGCTTGCTCTGACCGGGCGTGCTTCTCAGGCACAGACATCGATAGCGAAGGACGCCCCCGTTTGTCGTGCTTCGCTGAAATCAAACTGTCGAGCGAGCGAGAGAAGATGCCGTCCGAAGCTAAAGCCATCACCGCTGCCGTCGCCTACAAGAAGAAGAGGAAGCAGTCCACAGGTGAATTTGCGGTCGAACTGTGAACACGGTCGGGCGAGTCATTCTCGCTTTATGGCTCACCGCTTGTTTGCGTTCACCCAGCCATCGTCATCGCCGCCGCAAATTTCATCGGCCGAGGAGCTGTTGACCCGCGCTTCAAAATTTCGACTCGTGATGAAATCATCATTGGTGGTCAAGAAGCAAACCCGTTAGGGGCAAATACCAGAAGCCCCCTGAGTTTTGCTGATCCGAGCAGTGTTATTTATCTGTAACAACATCGAAGCTTACAAAGCTATCGGTTCTTTTCAGAGCCATCAAATTTGTGGAAAAGAGTTAAAAGAGAAATATTTCCGACTTTATTTATAACTTCTAATATTCCTAAATCAATTTCACAAGGCTTCATACAAAATTTCATTTGTCATGAATAATTTATGACTCAACCATTTGAGATTGTAATCGCGGACGCTGCTGCAGTGCCGTCGGGGTGAGTGCTCAACATTTCACAACGATTGTAAAATAGAGTGGCTTTTCCAACAGCGCCTTTTATGTTTCATATATTATGGGAACACTTTGATAAGGAAAATTATCCCATGTAACAAAATTGCGACATGTTTAGAATGCTTTTGAAAAGACATTCTCATTGAACAATTGTAATAATTTTGGCACCCATGAATCAGAAATTTACCGTCATAATAAAGAAAACTATTGATTATCAATAGCTCGTATTGAATATTTAGGGAATGCCAATCATTCCAACAATTCATGTTCGACCAATTTCTCACGTATTAGTATTCTCCACAATTTTCAAGTAATTCCAAGCCCAACACATTATTGGCACATACCCATTTCCCAGACTGGTCGATCAGAAAGAGCACAAAAGGGAGGAGCATCATCTGCTATTCCAAGGTTATAAAACATCCTGCCTTCGTTGATTTCAGTTTCATTCCATTTCCGCTTTCGAGCTGGTAAGAGCTCCTCCGAACTTGCTCACTATTGAGCTACGTTTCCAGATTTCAACTAAATCCCTGTGATCCGCTACCCTGTTGCTGTTGTGCACCCATGAAATATTTAGCTGGTTTGTCGAATAAACAGAGAACTTATTCACATCTTCTTCTTGGCATTAACGTCCTCACTGGGACAGAGCCTGCTTCTCAGCTTAGTGTTCTTATGATACTTCCACAGTTATTAACTGAGAGCTTTCTTTGCCAAAGTTTCCATTTTTGCAATCGTATATCGTGTGGCAGGTACGATTATACTCTATGCCCAGGGAATTCAAGAAAATTTCCATTACGAAAAGATCCTGGACCGACCGGGAATCGAATCCAGACACCTTCAGCATGGCTTTGCTTTGTAGCCGCGGACTCTAACCACTCGGCTAAGGAAGGCCCCAACTTATTCACATGCATTTGCAACTTTTTCGATTTTCCATACAAAATGACCAACTTTGGTAAGTTAGATCTCAGTTATTTATGGAAATATTGTCGAATGAAACATTCACAGAATATCAGATGTAACTTGAGTTTCAACATATATTTTTGAATAATTTTTCCAATTACAAGTTTTTAAGTAATAACGGTTTGACTAAACTGTAATTTTCGACGAAAAATTCAAAACTTTTTATCTGAAATTCTGATAGCCTTACACAAAAACTGTCTTCAGCAAACTTATTCATCTCGTCAATATCTACAACTTTGCTGTTTAGTTATGTCAATTATAAACAATCGTCAAAAAATTGACTTTAGTCAAACCGTTACTGCTTTTCAACGTGTGATTGGAAAAATCACTCAAAAATATATGTTAAAATTTAAGTTATTTCTGATATTCTGTGAAAATTTCATTCAAATCGGTTCATAAATAACTGAGATATGGTTTATTAAAGTTGGTTATTTTGCATGAAAAATCAAAAGAGTTGCAGTTTTTTTTTCTCAGCGAAGAATCATCAACGAAAATAGCGCGAAAGCAATAACCAATCGCGTGTGAGTAGCGAACGGAGTGACGAAACAACTAAGCGAGAACCCCACCACTCGCCACCGGTGAAAGAAGCTCGAGCAAATAAAACCACTGGTTGTTCTGCTCCCAGCTCATTTGAATTCTTACTCTTTGAAACACCCCTGGCTTCAGGAGGCCGAAAGACTTGCTTTGGTCAACAGAGTCACCTTCTGTTGGGTGCCAGGTCACTCTGGCATCCACGGTAATGAGGAGGCTGACCGGTTAGCAGGTGTAGGTCGCAGTATGAATCCAGAGGATGTTTCCATTCCATCCATCGACGCTCAGAGATGGACAAAGGAGAAGATTCATGACTCCTGGAGCACAAAATGGTACAACAGCAGGGATATCGCACTCAGAAGATTAAAATCATCCACTTTCCCCTGGCCCGATAACATCAACCCCAAACATCTTCGCATTTTAACCCGTTTACGAATTGGTCACACCCGTTTAACCCATAGTTACCGTATTGACAAAATAGATCCCCCTACTTGCACATCTTGCGGTACCCCTTTAACTGTCCACCATATTTTGATTGACTGTCAATGTTACAACACTGAACGCTTGGCTTGTAATTTGGACGGCACCCTGGAAGAGACGTTATCGCCACCAAACGAGGAAGCTTTAATCGCATTTTTAACCACCACCGGATTACTGGACCACCTTTAAAACCTGCGATAAGGGACGAATGACCTTCGGGTTAAAGTCCCTCTCAAACAACAACAACTCCCAGCTCATTCACAAATCGAACGGCATAACGAACGGATCAAGCAGCGGAGCAGCAAAGAAGAGCGCGTGAAAGCCACAGCAGTGTGCGAGTAGCGAACGGAACCAGAGAGCAACGAAGCGAAAGCAACAACTGAAAATCATTCAGTGGACGGATTAGTAGTCAGCGCCAACCGGCGCGGCGACCTGTTGGAAAGTAACGCCAGCGAAATATACACCATCTGCCTCTCCTTACCATTCATATTCTTGTACTTGATGAATTCAATGAAATGGTTTGGTTTGGCGATGGAGCAAAGAGTTATTTAGGATGATTTTACTTAACAAAGAGTTGTTGATAAATATTCCAATCAATAAGAGTTGTTTTGAAAAAGTTCACTTTTATCAGAATTTTCCTCGGAAAATTTCTGCTTTACCAAAGAGTTGTTAATGAAATTCCTGCAGCAAAGGGTCGAGGTTCTCCCCACGAATATTTCCAGCCAGGACCAGTCATGGCCCCCGCTTCCAAAAATCTCGAGTACGGAAATTGGAAAATGTATTAAAATTGCGACAAATTTTAAATACTATTCAATAAACTGTTTCTTGATCAATTGTAATGAGCAACTATTGATCTGAATTGATTTTTCTACATGTTTTCTACTGCGTTAATCTGAGAAATAGGCTATATGAAATTGATGTCTTGGCAAGGGACGTATAAGATGAGCATTATGCTGTTATTGCATCCCGACGGCACTGCAGCAGCGTTCCCGGACCATCCTCAAATTGCCGTATTGTCGATTATTCGTGATAAATCAGATATTGTATGATGCTACGAGATGAATTAAGAGACTATAGCAAGTATGTGGTAAGCACATTAAGAAATATTACTAGCTATACTGTGTTTATCACGAGAAGTTCTTACTAGTTCGAAAGTGTAAATGAAATGAACCGAATCCAGTTGTTGTTACAGAGGGATTTTAATCCGAAGGTCATTCGTCCCTTAAATGAACCGAATCTGTCGAAGATAGTATGTTTTACATAATTTGAATTGCAGAAGATGCTCCTCCCTTTCGTATTCTTCGCCTTCTTCTGATTGACCAATCTTGGATAAGATACATGAAGTTGATGTCTTGGTTAGGGATTTACATACCTTGGAAAATTCACATGCGCGTTCGTATGGACAGTAAAAATATCAACATTATTTTAATAGCTTACAATTAATTAAAATCACGCATGTTTTGGTTTCGTGCAAATTTTAAATATTTCTGATCAATGTGCAATGTGTTCTGATTTATATACTATGACATTTGCAATAGACTAACATGTAGAAAAATTTCAGATCAATAGTACAATGGGTCGGGAAACAGTTTGTTGAACAGTATTTAAAATCTGTCGCAATTTTAATACATTTTCCAATATCAATACTCGAGAATTTAGGAAGTGTTTCCCCATTATATAATAAATCAACGATGCTGTTAGAAATACCATACAATGCTGAGTAGCATGATGTTATTACGGTCCGACGGCGCTACAGTGGTAAATTCTCAAATTCATGTAATTATGTGGGGTAAATTATGTGAACCAAATTGTAGTATACCGCGATATTTAGATCATTATAGATAAATCAGTAAATATCATCCAATAAACCCTTTTATGAACGTATGTTGGCCCTGAAAAGGGCCGATTGAGCTTGGATGCTGTGACCACGAGTCGAAATCTAGAAGCGGGGATCGATCAACCTAGAAATCTTGAGCGATTTCACAAACCAGATGCTGGATTGGCAGCTTGAAGCTCAGCAGATTTCTAACATCGAGGTACTTCTCGCTGAGCAAGTTCGGTGGAGCTCTTACCAGCTCGAAAGCGGAATTGGAATGAAACTGGATCCAACAAAGGCAGCATGCTTTATAACCTTGGAATAGCAGATTATGCTCCTCCCTTTTGTGCTCTTCGCTTTCTGATCGACCAATCTGGGAAATGGGTATGTGCCAATAATGTGTTGGGCTTGGAATTACTTGAAAATTGCGGAGAATGCTACTGCGTGAGAAATTGGTCGAACATGAATTGCTGGAAGGGTTGATATTAACTAAATATTCAATACGAGCTATTGATAATCAATCGTTTTCTTTATTATGACGGTAAATTTCTGATCCATGGGTGCCAAAATTATTACAATTGTTCAATGATAATGTCTTTTCAAAAGCATTGTAAACATGTCGCAATTTTGTTACATGGGATAATTTTCCTTATCAAAGTGTTCCCATAATATATGAAACATAAAAGGCGCTGTTGGAAAAGCCACTCTATTTTACAATCGTTGTGAAATGTTGAGCACTCACCCCGACGGCACTGCAGCAGCGTCCGCGATTACAATCTCAAATGGTTGAGTCATAAATTATTCATGACAAATGAAATTTTGTATGAAGCCTTGTGAAATTGATTTAGGAATATTAGAAGTTATAAATAAAGTCGGAAATATTTCTCTTTTAACTCTTTTCCACAAATTTGATGGCTCTGAAAAGAACCGATGGCTTTGTAAGCTTCGATGTTGTTACGGATAAATAACACTGCTCGGATCAGCAAAACTCAGGGGGCTTCTGGTATTTGCCCCTAACGGGTTTGCTTCTTGACCACCAATGATGATTTCATCACGAGTCGAAATTTTGATCGTGTTCACAGTTCGACCGCAAATTCACCTGTGGACTGCTTGCTCTTCTTCTTCTAGGCGACGGCAGCGGTGATGGCTTTAGCTTCGGATGGCTTCTTCTCTCGCTCGCTCGACAGTTTGATTTGAGCGAAGCAAGACAAACGGAGAGGTCCTTCGCTATCGATGTCTGTGCCTGAGAAGCACGCCCGGTCAGAGCAAGCCGATCTGTCGCCTGCTGAGATGCGAGCCAATCGGAGAGTGAAAAGCAAATGACGTCAAATTTTCTCTAGCCACCCCTATTTATAGATTTGCTTGAAATCAACGTTCTCTTTTAAAACAGTTATTAAACTATTTGGACAGGTATGTGGGATTCAGTAAGTAAACGACATGAAGCTTTGATGTCTTATCTTTCGATTGAGGTGCTAATCAAGAAATTTCGTTAAGCCAGCGAAAAGTTATAAACGTTTAAAATATTTCATGCCAACGTAACGCTCTCGGTTTTGAAATTCCAATTTCACTCCTGTATAGAGAAGAAAGACGTACTTCTACGTCAAAATGATAAAAAAAAGATTATTGCGTTATATAAAAATGAAATTTTGTTTTCATATTTTTCATGATAAAAAAAAACAGTATATATGTTCTCTTGACTTCTCCAAACGGTATACTACAATCTCCCCACTGAACGTTCTGTTCTAAAATCAACATATCGGTGCCATAATTCTTAAAATGAGTTGCTTGCAAAAACGCATAGCCAATTTGCAGAAGTTGTTCTTGAGTCAAAATGATCGATTCATCTATAGAAAACTCTTTTACTATTATACTAAAACCATGGTTAAAATTTAATCCCATATATGGGGCACGGTTTCTTATAATCGACTCATTCTAGGTAGCATTAATCAGCATTGGATCGATATTTTTTTATCAATGTGAAAGTAGAACCGTGATCTTGTTTTCTTTGAATAGCACCAGCAAAAGATTCCACAGAGTTTTCATGTTTTAAAGACTATTCATTTTATTAAGAGGACACCTTGTTTATGCTATATCTTTTTTACCATGTATATAAAATCCCAGAGTTTTCTGTCTGTCAGTAACGCTTTGAAAGGTTTCATTGAGCAGCATACAACAGCAATTTAAGAGCATAACAACAGTCAAATTAAGAGCACTGCAAAAGTCCATTTGAATGTTACAACATTACAATAGGGTTCTAAAGCCCTGTCCCAATTTTAGGCCCAAACGCTTACGTTCAGGCCAAAAACACATGTTTACTCAATTGTTTAATGTTTTTCATTTGTTTAAGTACAAAAGACATTTTTTTATGTTTTTATAGATTTTGTCACACTCCTTGATTTGAACTCAAATTTTGGGTGTATTTTGTTTTCCGTGTCCCTTCTGAAATGTCAGATAGCAACAACCCCAGTGTTAAAACTAAAACCCCTGTGATATTTTTGTCGACTAAGCGAACGTCAAACATGATCTCAAGTGTCAAGGTTCATTTATGGATCCAATATTGAAATTAAAGTTTTAATATGATATATCCGTTATTTGAGCGAGAAAAATTGCTAAAATAGTTGCAGTAATATGATCTTCCGTGTTATTAAATGAAAACAAGATTTCATTAACCATTTTAGGACTCTATTGCAAATTGTGGAGCACTATAACAGCTATTGCACAGGGTGTTCTAGAGTTTTCCGGAGCTTTGTCTTTCCTAATTCGTATAAAAGTCACGGTCTTGTTATCATTGTAGTTTTCCGGTTTTATGAACATGGACGGTAATTAAAATGTAAACAAACCAACTTTATGCTGTTCGACCGCACTTAAATTCCGATGCAAGTTGAAAATGTGATTCATTACGGGTTTCGTCATTTCAATATAAGGTTCAAAAACAAATAAGATATATGCAAAGGAAAGATAAACATGATTGTGGGCCGAATATTATAGTTTTTTTTTTATTTACACAACCTTCTTGAGTCGATGTTCCATGGTTCGATATCGACTTATGAAGGCAAAATAAAAATATTTTTTTATGGTAACTATAATGGTCCCCTAAAAGAGCTTTCCAAAGCATTCCTGTTCGATGACTCGATATATTCATTAGTCGATAGTCCCCTAATTACAATTCGATTCGTTTCAAATCGTTGACGATCGCCATCGCAGCACAAAGATCTATACAGAAATTGTAGCACTGGTTAATCGGGATTCAATAGAATATTCTAGAATTTTCAGTCAGATTCTTCTCTCTAATTTATAGAAGCTTCTGGAACTTTTGAAATATTTCACAACAGCATTTAAGGCTGTAATTATTTCAGATCAGAATAACGGCACTATAACAATGGAGTATGGTTAGAGCATAAATTTGGGCGATTTTGCGTTCATAAATATCATGCGTGTCTCAGCTTATTATTGATACACCAATGGCATATTTATCAACAGAGAAATTTCTCTGTACATGTTATCATTTTGCAATTGAACATAAACATTATTAATCTTTGAAAGAGGTTTTTGCTTGAAAATTCTTATGGAACGTGACTAGCCACGCTGGGTTAGCTAGTTTATCAATGAAATCATAATCGGTTTTCTGTGCATCGTAATAATATTATTTTCCTCTTATATGGAAATATAAGATCTTACAAAGAAGAACAAAGAAGTTTCGACAAAAATTTCCTAGAAAAGATGTTCTTCAAACTTAAACAATATTTTTCACATACCAAAAATCCGAATTTCTATGAATGAATTGTGTTTTGGTATACTCAACTATTATACTTGGCTCCAGACCTACCAATCTTTGACCATTCTAAACATTGTTCCTTATTCATGTGAATTATAAATTATAAAAAGCCATCAATTTTTTGTTATAACACCATCGTGCAATAATATAATAGTCGAACGGTACTGTATACAGAAAACCGATTACGATTCTATTGATATATTATAAAGATATAGCATGCACAAGGTGTCCACTTTATAAAATGAACAGTCCTTAAGTAAGTTCTACAATAGAGGTAGGTGATAAATTATTATGAATATACATTAAACTTGTTCAACATACGATGATTAACGCTTTACAGGAGACTTGACTGTATATCTTTATTTGGCTGGGGATAACACATGTTCACATGTTAATCAATAGCATGAGCAATCATGCATATGAAACGTAAAACCACATTGACTTTGGTTAAACATCAATTCAGTAGTGAGTTTGGAGCAGTAGATACATAGAGTGCTAGTCGATCCGATGATTATGGTTCGAATCTAGTTTGCACCCTTTCGGTTTTTTTGCGTATTTCCATACTTCCAATACATGCACTTAAAAGGCATATGTGTGGGAAGTTTTATTTTTTAATACATGTGTTGGCGATGCACGCACATGAAAAAAATTTGGTGTGGGTAATGTCTATTACATTACCGCGGGGTTGACGTATAACTACGATGATTAATAATTTGATTTGTCATGTGTATGAATTTGTAAGTGTAATAATGTTGTGTTGTTATTGATCGGATGAAGTTTTCAGAAGTTAACTCTTTTTGGACTCATTTTGGTAGTCCTGAAAAGAACCATTTGTCGTTCTGTGGTTCAGAGAACCAGTGTTTGGTGTTCCACGAATAATTCCAGATGATTGAATTTGTTTGTTTGGTCGTTGCTTCCTTGTGTTGCTTTGTTGGGTGATCGGTTTCTGGCTCCAGCTGTAGTTCGCCAAACTCCTCCAGCAGATTAGATGTTTGATAGCTCGGGTGCTTCGATCGTGAGAATCGATAGCATGATCCATTGCATGAGAATTTAGACTCTGTACATTGATACTCATCAATATGCAGGCTTGGCCGCTATGATCCAGTATTTCACGCAGTTCATCTCAAAGCGTCACTAATCGATGATTGCCTAAATGCTGCAGCTCATTCCTTAAGTCAACCCTCTTGGGAGAATTGCTGCCTTTGGCGTGATGGAACTTAAAAAAATTGGAAGAGTTTGTCAAAAATAGTCCTTGCAGTGAAGTAACCCGCGACAAACCAACATATACTAATTGCTGATCCTGGATTTTGTCATAGTCGTACACGACCTCGGGGAAAGTTCCACCTTGCGACTTATGAACAGTAAAAGTACAAGCACTAACCATCGGGAACTGAATGCGTTTGCATTTGAAAACCAAGAGCCTTACGTTGGCATGAAATATTTTGAACTCTTATAACTGTTTGCTGGTTTAACGAAATTCCTTGAATGGCACCTCAATTGAAAGACAAGACATCAAAGCTTCATGTCGTTTACTTACTGAATTCCATATACCTGTCCAAAAAGTTTAATAACTGTTTTAAAAGAGAACGTTGATTTCGAGCAAATTTATAAATAGGGGTGGCTAGAGAAAATTTGACGTCATTTGCTTTCCATTCTCCGCTTGGATCGCATCTCAGCAGGCAACATATCGTCTTGCTCTGACCGGGCGTGCTTCTCAGGCACAGACATCGATAGCGAAGGACCTCCCCGTTTGTCTTGCTTCGCTCAAATCAAACTGTCGAGCGAGCGAGAGAAGATGCCGTCCGAAGCCAAAGTCATCACCGCTGCCGCCGCCAAGAAGAAGAAGAAGAAGAAGAAGAAGAGGAAGCAGTCCACAGGAAAATTTGCGGTCGAACTGTGAACACGGTCGGGCAAGTCATTCTCGCTTTGTGCTTCACCGCTTGTTTGCGTTCACCCAGCCATCGTCATCGCCGCCATCATCAGATGTCGACTTAAGCCCGGTGATCCACTACCTGTTACTGTTGTACGCCATCCACGCCACGAAACTTTCGGTTCGTCGTATAAGCAAATAACTTGCTCAAATTTATACATTCGCCGTTTGACCATGGCAATCATCTGATAACATCCCGCAGTGTTATTTATCTGTAAGAGCATCAAAGCTAACAAAGCCATCGGCCCTTTTCAGGGCCATCAAATTAGTGGAAAAGAGTTAAAAGAGAAATTTTTCCGACTTTATATATGACTTCTTATATTCCTAAATCAATTTCACAGCTTCATACAAAATTTTATTTGTCATGAATAATTTATGACTAAACATTTGAGGATGTTTCGAGAACGCTGCTGCAGTACCGTCGGGATGCAATAACAGCATAACGCTCATTTTGTACATCCCAAGACATCAATTTCATATAGCCTATTTCTCAGATTAACGCAATAGACAACATGTAGAAAAATCAATTCAGATCAATCGTTGCTCATTACAATTGGTCAAAAAACAGTTTATTGAACAGTATTTAAAATCTGTCGCAATTTTAATACATTTTCCAATTTCCGTACTCGAGAATTTTGGAAGCGGGGCCGTGATGCTCGGGATGGATTGTCCTCCATGACTGGTCCTGGCTGGAAATATTCGTGGGGAGAAACTCGACCCTTTGCTGCATGAATTTCATTAGCAACTCTTTGGTAAAGCAGAAATTTTCCGAAGAAAATTCTGCTAAAAGTGATCTTTTTCAAAACAACTCTTATTGATTGGAATATATATCAACAACTCTTTGTTAAGTAAAATCATCCTAAATAACTCTGTTCCATTGCCAAACCAAACCATTTCATTGAATTCATTAAGTACAAGAATATGAATGGTAAGGAGTGGCAGATGGTGTATATTTTGCTGGCGTTACTTTCCAACAGGTCGCCGGTTGGCGCTGACTACTAATCCGTCCACTGAATGATTTTCAGTTGTTGCTTTCGCTTCGTTGCTCTCTGGTTCCGTTCGCTACTCGCACACTGCTGTGGCTTTCTTCTTTGCTGCTTCGCTGCTTGATCCGTTCGTTATGCCGTTCGATTTGTGAATGAGCTGGGAGCAGTAGTAGTAAATTTCTCTTTATTCACATTTTTCTTGTGCATTACAATGTTCTACAGGTCGATTGGTACAACTAAAAGTTTTTCAGCTCTGGTATTTAAGTGTATATAAAAAGGTGTGATTTTCTGTGGCTAAGTCATGTTTTTCATTTTCGCCCTTGTTTAGCGTTCAGTGTTGGGGTTTAGAATTATTAAATATAACCTACCTAACTTAACCTTATAACCGACAATGCTGTGTCGGTAGTTATATCACCGAACCTTGAGGAATACCATTTTCCTGACATCTCAGCTTAGATCGGTTATTGCCTAAGATGACCCTGAATCTCCTGTCTTTGAGGAAGTTTTGTACATAACGACCCATGCGACCTTTGATGTTCCATTCCTCAAGTGAGCTGGGAGCAGAACAACCAGTGGTTTTATTTGCTCGAGCTCCGTTCACCGATGGCGAGTGGTGGGGTTCTCGCTTGGTTGTTTCGTCACTCCGTTCGCTACTCGCACGCGATTGGGTATTGCTTTCGCGCTATTTTCGTTGATGGTGTGATTCTTCGCTGAGAAAAAAAAAACTGCAACTCTTTTGATTTTTCATGCAAAATGCCCAACTTTGATAAACTATATCTCAGTTATTTATGGACCGATTTGAATGAAATTTTCACAGAATATCAGACATAACTTAAATTTTAACATATATTTTTCCAATCACACGTTGAAAAGCAGTAACGGTTTGACTAAAGTGATTTTTTTGACGATTTTTTATAATTGACATAACTAAACATATTGAAGGAATAGCTTCATGGTGTTTTCAGCAAAGTTGTAGATTTTGAAGAGATGAATAAGTTTGCTGAAGACAGTTTTTGTGTAATGCTATCAGATTTTGAGATACAAAATTTTGAATTTTTCGTCGAAAATTGAAGTTTAGTCAAACCGTTATTACTTATAAACTTGTGATTGGAAAAATTATTCAAAAATATATGTTAACATTCAAGTTACATCTAATGTTCTGTGAAAGTTTCATTCGAAAATATTTCCATAAATAACTGAGATCTAACCTACCAAAGTTGGTAATTTTGTATGGAAAATCGAAAAAGTTGCAAATGCATGTGAATAATTTGGGGCCTTTCTTAGCCGAGTGGTTAGAGTCCGCGGCTACAAAGCAAAGCCATGCTGAAGGTGTCTGGGTTCGATTCCCGGTCGGTCCAGGATCTTTTCGTAATGGAAATTTTCTGGACTTCCCTGGGCATAGAGTATAATCGTATCTGCCACACGATATACGAATGCAAAAATGGAAACTTTGGCAAAGAAAGCCCTCAGTTAATAACTGTGGAAGTGTCATAACAACACTAAGCTGAGAAGCAGGCTCTGTCCCAGTGAGGACGTTAATGCCAAGAAGAAGAAGAAGAAGAAGAAGATGTGAATAATTTCTCTGTTTATTAGACAAACTAGCTGAATATTTCATGGGTGCACAACAGCAACAGGGTAGCGGATCACAGGGATTTAGTTGAAATCTGGAAACGTAGCTCAATCTTGAAATCTTGAGCGATTTCACAAACCAGATTCTGGATTAACAGCTCAGCAGGCTTCTAGCAGCGAGGTACTTCTCGCTAAGCAAGTTCGGAGGAGCTCTTACCAGCTCGAAAGTGGAAATGGAATGAAACTGAATCCAACGAAGGCAGCATGTTTTATAACCTTGGAATAGCAGATGATGCTCCTCCCTTTTGTGCTCTTCGCTTTCTGATCGACCAATCTGGGAAATGGGTATGTGCCAATAATGTGTTGGGCTTGGAATTACTTGAAAATTGCGGAGAATACTTATACGTGAGAAATTGGTCGAACATTAATTGTTGGAATGATTGGCATTCCCTAAATATTCAATACAAGCTATTGATAACTAATAGTTTTCTTCATTATGACGGTAAATTTCTGATCCATGGGTGCCAAAATTATTACAATTGTTCAATGAGAATGTCTTTTCAAAAGCATTCTAAATATGTCGCAATTTTGTTACATGGGATAATTTTCCTAATCAAAGTGTTCCCATAAAAATGGAACATAAAAGGTGCTGTTGGAAAAGCCACTTATTTTACAATCGTTGTGAAATGTTGAGCACTCACCCCGACGGCACTGCAGCAGCGTCCGCGAGTACAATCTCAAATTGTTGAGTCATAAATTATTCATGACAAATGAAATTTTGTATGAAGCCGTGAAATTGATTTAGGAATATTAGAAGTTATAAGTTGGAAATATTTCTCTTTTAACTCTTTTCCACAAATTTGATGGCTCTGAAAAGAACCAATGGCTTTGTTAGCTTCGATGTTGTTACGGATAAATAACACTGCTCGGACCAGCAAAACTCAGGGGGCTTCTGGTATTTGCTCCTAACGGGATTGCTTCTTGACCACCAATGATGATTTCATCACGATTCGAAATTTTGAAGCGCGGGTCAACAGCTCCTCGGCCGATGAAATTTGTGGCGGCGATGACGATGGCTGGGTGAACGCAAACAAGCGGTGAACCACAAAGCGAGAATGACTCGCCCGACCGTGTTCACAGTTCGACCGCAAATTCACCTGTGGACTGCTTCTTCCTTTTCTTCTTCTTGGCGGCGGCAGCGGTGATGGCTTTAGCTTCGTACGGCATCTTCTCTCGCTCGCTCGACAGTTTGATTTGAGCGAAGCAAGACAAACGGGGGCGTCCTTCGCTATCGATGTCTGTGCCTGAGAAGCACGCCCGGTCAGAGCAAGACGATCAGCTGTTGCCTTCTGAGATGCGATCCAAGCGGGGAATGGAAAGCAAATGACGTCAAATTTTCTCTAGCACCCCTATTTATAAATTTGCTTGAAATCAACGTTCTCTTTTAAAACAGTTATTAAACTATTCAGTAAGTAAACGACATGAAGCTTTGATGTCTTATCTTTCGATTGAGGTGCTAATTAAGAAATTTCGTTAAACCAGCGAAAAGTTATAAACGTTTAAAATATTTCATGCCAACGTAACGCTCTTGGTTTTGAAATTCCAATTTCATTCCTGTATAGAGAAGAAAGACGTATTTCTACGTCAAAAACTTAAACAAACTGTGCTCAGCATGTGTTGTTGTTGAACGAATGCTGAACAAAGTTTACTGTTTTGTACACTAGTTACCATGAGTAATAATGGTATCTACAACTTTTCTTCGACAATTTAAAAATAACACGTCATGAAATCCTGTCAAACAAACGTCTAATAAGCATCTCTGGATGTGCTCTGTATACCTGGTGGATTATATGTTGAATAAACATTATAAAGTTTATTTATAATGTTACTACTGTTTAACAGCCGAGGAAAGGTCATTGAATAAACATGTATTAGATTACGTTGATAAAATGGTTGTTGTTGAACAGATTCTCCATTTCTGGGCGAATAGGGCTTGAATAATAGTTAAATTTTAACTAAGTCAATAATTAAGCAACTAACAGCTTAATAAAACAGCTCTGAGAAACTTTTCTCAAAGCAAAAATTGTTTCTTGGGAAATTATTGCCGTTTGTGGGTAAACTGTGGAAATACGAGACAATGAGTAAAAAAGGTGAGCCAACTCATCCATGATTTTTTTTTTTTACTGCTGAGTTGCGTGATTGCAACTCACGCATGAAAACTCTCAAGCGTGAGTTATACACACTGATAAAAATCCACACGCTCGATCTGTGTGTTTAAAATTATGGATCGATTCATGAACGTCCATATCGATTTGCTATGATTTTCTTGCAAACTTCGTATGTGTTACACATTAAATTCCTGTGTTTTGCCTCATGGATTGATTCATCAACCGACAACAGGGATTCCATATTTTTTCCACATAAGTTCCCGAAGTTTTCTCTTCAGATTCATATGTGTCAACCTATGGACGCATAGATCATCACTCCAACACGGATTCAGTGTGTTTTGCTTATGGTTATCTTGTGTCATAATCATCATGTTCAAGTTGGTCGATTCATTGATTTGCGCAATGAGATTGTTATGATGAAATCCATGAGCTATGCTATCGATTTCCATGTTCAAAACTTCTAAATTGTTTGTGATCAACCCATGGGATGCATAGTGAACTGAATTGCGGTTGGACCTCGTGTCGAACGACAGTTATCATCATGCTTCCGAAGAGAAGAAGCAAATTTTGAAGCTGAAAGTGTTAGATGAAAATTTGTGAATTCGATTTTTCTTTTATTAGTGAAGTTGACCGATATACGAGAATTCTACCTTTCTATAAGAAAATGTTGATTATAATGTATAGTTTAGTAGAAAAATCGGATTCCACTAACAGATTTTCCTGTCTTTCAGTTTCGAGAAAAAATGGAATATGCTTATCCCTGGCTTCCCAAATTATGGATTTGCGGCGCCCCGCTTGTTGCTGGCTCACGGGTTTGAAAAAAAAAAATCAAGAGAGCTTGCAACAAGCAGAGGAGCCTCGGATCCATATTTTGGGGAGCAAAAGTTTTTCTACCAAATTTCTTCTTTCAGTCCCATGACATATATGTTCTATCACACATGACTATCTAAAGCTACTACATTTCGAATTCAATAAGCAAATCAGTTGGTTTTCATGATTTAATATTTGGAAATTTATGTTTGTTTCACATGACAACCTAATGTTGATACACATGTTTTTATACCGTGACATCAATGATGAAAACCATATGGCTACCACACTCAAATCATGTGGTTTTCCTCATTGCGCAAATCTATAAGTAAAACACACGACCTTGACGTGTAGATTTTTCTCAGTGCACTGAGAAAAATCTACACGTCAAGGTCGTGTGTTTTACTTATAGATTTGCGCAATGAGGAAAACCACATGATTTGAGTGTGGTAGCCATATGGATTTCATCATTGATTTTACGGTATAATAACATGTGTATCAACATTAGGTTGTCATGTGAAACAAACATGAATTTCCAAATATTAAATCATGAAAACCAACCGATTTGCTTATTGAATTCGAAATGTAGTAGCTTTAGATAGTCATGTGTGATAGAACATAAATTTCATGGGACTGAAAGAAGAAATTTGGTAGAAAAACTTTTGCTCCCCAAAATATGGATCCGAGGCTCCTCTGCTTGTCGCAAGCTCTCTTGATTTTTTTTTTCAAACCCGTGAGCCATCAACAAGCGGGGCGCCGCAAATCCATAATTTGGGAAGCCAGGGATAAGCATATTCCATTTTTTTTCGAAACTGAAAGCCAGGAAAATCTGTTAGTGGAATCCGATTTTTCTACTAAACTATACATTATAATCAATGTTTTCTTATAGAAAGGTAGAATTCTCGTATATCGGCCAACTTCACTAATAAAAGAAAAATCGAATTCACAAATTTTCATCTAACACTTTCAGCTTCAAAATTTGCTTCTTCTCTTTGGAAGCATGATGATGACTGTCGTTCGACACGAGGTCCAACCGCAATTCAGTTCACTATGCATCCCATGGGTTGATCACAAACAATTTAGAAGCTTTGAACATGGAAATCGATAGCATAGCTCATGGATTTCATCATAACAATCTCATTGCGCAAATCAATGAATCGACCAACTTGAACATGATGATTATGACACAAGATAACCATAAGCAAAACACACTGAATCCGTGTTGGAGTGATGATCTATGCGTCCATAGGTTGACACATACGAATCTGAAGAGAAAGCTTCGGGAACTTATGTGGAAAAAATATGGAATCCCTGTTGTCGGTTGATGAATCAATCCATGAAGCAAAACACAGGAATTTAATGTGTAACACACACGAAGTTTGCAAGAAAATCATAGCAAATCGATATGGACGTTCATGAATTGATACATAATTTTAAACACACAGATCGAGCGTGTGGATTTTTATCAGTGTATGAGAAATTGAGTTTCTCACACTCACTCTTCTTGGGATGTCCTTTCTTGTCTCACTTCAAGCTCAAATTCGCTTCCACCGCACCCCCGTACATAATCATAGACACTCCGTAGCGCAATTCCCGTGGGCAATTAGTGTGGGTCATTTTCTAAATCTTCCCATTAAAATGTTACATATACAGAACTTGTCATTCCAGTGTTCCTCTGCAATAATGTAAAACGAATCATCGAATACCACCGCCGCATTAGAAGCACTTCTTGACGAATGAGTAAGAGACAAGCAAGAAGAAAATTATTAAGTCAATGCTTGCTGAGAACGTTTTTCCATAATTTCAGTTCATTGAATTTTATGGCATGTAGTATTATAGCATGTTTGGCGCACTTGGCACACGTTGGCGCTTTAAAGGCGCAGCTGTGCCGACTGAAGTGCGTAGAGTGACCACCCCCTTGCGTTTGGGCAAATTTCATACGGGTAGGTAGTTTTCGGATCAATGGTTTTCGGATATACGATGTAGAATCCAAGGTGTGTGCATTTTACTCTGTAGCCAGAGTAAGGTGTAATCACTTGGCGAAAGTGGCTAGGAAGTCATCTTTAACTTGCTGGCCGTTTTGTTTACAAACATTACTGCCTTGCCTGGATGATGCTGAAACTGAAACTAACTGTGCTGCCATCAGTGCGGACGAAATTGTCAAAAAAAGAAAGAAAGGAGTAGAGCACACAAGGAGCAGGGGCGACCAGATTAGAATAATTCTTGACTACACTGTTTCTCCAACCAATCAGGAGTCAATCTCTCGACAAACTGTCTCAGATGTTTGTAAACAAAACGGCCAGCTCTTCTTCACCTACCTTGTCTGGTTTTCTCCACAAAGTGAGCATAATAGAACACCTTAGAGGATTGGACCCGCCTTTGTAGAATCCTCGCAACAAAGTGGATTGATAAAGCGATAAAATGACAATCACGTTAATAATGATTGTACTGCAATATATAAAGTGAAAACAATGCCTGAGGGTAATTCGATTTCAATCAAAAATGGATGTGGGTGACCGTTGCAGCGCAGCGAAAAATGAAATTCCAAGGTACCGGCACAGTTGTGTTCAGATATGTAGCAGTGATAGGCGATTTTCGTACAAAATTCTCAACCTTGACATGCTGTAACTGTGTTTGCTTGTGAGAAATTTTGACAGAGAGCTACAAATGTGCTTAATTTTATTATCATAAAGTTGGATACTTTTCCAAGCACCAGGTGGAATCGCTCAAAATAAAAAAAAAAGCCTTAACAATTTAAAATTTTTTTTTAATTTTCCTTTACAAATCGTTTTGACATGTTCGACCCAATCTACGAAGATATATGCCAGGGGAAGTGGTTCACCTAGAGTAAATTTATAGCAGAGAAAAAGTAGATTGTGTATGAAAATTGACAGGAAAATTAATAAAAAGTTCATCCACTTCTCCTGGTCTATGAACAAGCTTATTTTTTACGAAATTTGATGCTGATGGCACTCATAGGGAAATAAAGTTAGTTTGCATGGCAGAGAAGAGATTGACACACTGATATATGCGACCGGCTTTTTGACAAATCGATATAAGGTTTTGTTCTACTTCGTCTTAAGCCCTACTATTCGTCGTATCAAACTTTAATTGTTCCACTACGGCGGATATTCAAACTTACCTGCAACATAGATTCATTATCCAAGTGTAATTTTGTGAAAACTGTTATGGTTTGTACACTTGTACACCAAAAATGCAATAAAACTACTGTATTTCGGTAAATAACTTCAGTTCAATTATTCACTTTACACTTTTTCACCGAAATCGCATGGACGAACACGATTTGAGAGAAATGCTTAGCGATCGACTGAGCCACACCACTTTCCAACACAAGTTTCTTCCCGCCCCGGTGGGTGACTTACTTCACCGGGCACTTATTTTCACTATGGAAAACCTTCGTACTTCTTCACTGAAGGATTTCATTCCAATCACACGCCGTGAAACTTCGATAAATCACCAAATTTTACGAAATTTCCTCAAACGCCGCGAATAATTGAGAATGTAAACAAAGTTCAATCCGTCGTACTGAGAAAAAAAAAAGCTTGTGCGCATCAATGTGTGCGAGACGCTCGACGTAAAAATACGATTCCTTTGATTGTGTTGTTTTCGCTGTACTGTGCCATAATTGTACGGTCAAAATAAATTGTGTTCATATGTTCGGGCGGAATTTTGATGACGAACAATTAATTTTAAAGGAAATTAGTATATTTCATCATGCTGAAGGAATGGAGGGAGATGCCCGTAGATCTATATATTCTAGTAAAACATTTTATTATAGCGTTGATATGTTGTGTTTTAACCACTCAATACACTCAGTGAGCCGTAAGTTGTGAGACGAATCTGGAAACTGATTGCGACGGAGTTGAAAACGATACGACGGATTGAGAATACAGTAAGATGCATTTTCTTTGCATTATTTCCAAAAAGAGATCAAGATTTATCAAAATGTTATTGTACAATGCTAAAGCCGTTTTAAGAAAGATTTGTTTGGCATCGGTTTGTATCAGCATCATTCACTGCAATACTGGAAAAATTGCAGTTCTCACTGATCAATGCTTAATACGGTGGATACTAGCACATCACCCTAGCCGACGAATAAAAGGGTTGTGTGGTAGATTCGACCGCATTGTAACCTTGGATTTGTTGTGAATTTTTAGCTATGTAATCTGAGTTCCGTTCCAAGTTACTAAATTAAGATCAGCTCTGGAATTTGATTGTTCATTATGTTTCCGCTGGACGTTCAGCTCCGTTATTAAAAATATCGATTCAAATTAAATTATGATACTTATTTTTAGATCTCGGCTTGCAGTCACATTCAAAAACATTGATAATTTTAGTTCATCGTCGGCGTTTTAATCCTATGGTTTGGATATCCTTCAGGGCTCGAAATTAACCAACTGCTAAAAGGCCGCAGCTCTTACACGGAAGTATGTCGGTTTTGTGGTTTCCTCATCAACAAACGTGGTACCCTCACTGGTCATAATAGTAATGGATAGTAATGGAAATAAGTTTAATTTAGAGTTCATTTAAATACCATTGATAGTTATATGAATGAAAGTTAGTAGCATATAAAAATGTCCATAATATTTGCACTCGACGTTCAAAAGAAATACTTTCAGATCATATTTTTAGTTATTTGGAGAATAGGGTAAATTATGTATTTTGGACAGGCTAAGGATATGTCTGGAAACGGCGATCGATTAACTGCATTAAATACAAATATTTTATTAAGCAATGGTGCTTATATGCTAAAAGTCCCATTGAACCTTGATTTTCTGGGGAGAAAAAGCTTACAAACTGTAGTATTAGCTTCCAAAATAGCGTTTTTTGGCAGCCTGTCTGACATACATTTCGGACACCTAATATACATTTTGGACACCCTCATGTGAATATAATTTGGACAGAGGCGTTATCTCAATATCCATACAATGGTTTCTTGAAAAGACGATCATATCATAATACTGTAAGAGTTTACATGTGACTTATGCATTTTTTCGCTTATTGGATGTGTATATTAGTGAAAATCAATAATTTCATTTAATGCAAGCAAATATCATCAGATCCACGAAAAAACGCCTGCAAGTATGCATGCATGCGACATTCCAGTGTGTTTCATCAGATGGTCAAATTATATCAACTGAACAAAAACCATAATCTATTTTGGACATCCCCTGATTTATGCCATATATACTCATGTTAAGATTTTAGATGAACTTTGCTTAAATTTTAGACATATTTAATCATGTTTCCACTTTCAAACTTTTTGTGAATGCTAATTCTGAGCGCTATTATTGCATTTAATGTATGTTCTTGAAATGCACATCCTCTTGCATTCGTAGGTTTCACATATGTTCTGTAGATACAATTTACTATTTTTATGTTTTTGAAGCCAATTTGTAATTGTTATGAAAATGGTCATCATTGATAAGTAGTATAGTGTATTAACAATACAATACATGATTTCCCGTACATGTATGCTCCACCATCTCATTGGAAATAAGCATAGAACGACTAGCCTGTCCAAATTATATGCATGTCCAAATTATATACGTTACCCTATGTTATGCAGTGACAACGAAACTACAGTAAACAATTTTTGAAGTTAAGCTTTTTGAATTGCCCTTCACGCGAATGAATTGAGGAGGCTCGTACCAGGCAGCTGAACGGGATCGTGTATCGTGCCCCGAATTGAACATTTAGAATCATCAACAATTCTCATTTTTCAGACAACGAACGCTTGATTAACTCCCTAACGCCAGTGCGCATCGTACCTTCGTGCTGTGTGTACACAAATTCTCTCTGCTCTTGGAAGTTTTTTAAAACTACCTAAAGCAATAAAACAGTGCTTCTCAGTGCTACAAAAACAGTACTTTCCAGTAATATTTTTATACTGTTGATCCCTTTACGATCCTTGTTAAAACCCGTACCTTTGATTTTTCGTTGAACCCGTTAGCAAAAGCTAGCGGTGGTAATCCTTCTTGGACACAGCCTTTGGAAAAAAAAACTTCTAAGAAGGTCTCTTCCACTTTCGTTAATTCACTTAACATGGTTACAACTACAATCAAAAGGAATCTCTGAACTCACAACTTCCTTTAAAATTGCGGGATTAAAAACTGTCACCACACGTGGCAAAAATGGAAGGACTGACGTTTCTCCGGAATGCGTACTTTCTTTCAAGGATGAAAATTATTATTCAATTCACTTCGCATATATACTTTTACAATATAGTTTAAATAATTATTTTAAAACGGAATATTTATTTACATTGTTAGCTATAAACATTATAGAAATTATTTTATAGCAATCAAAACATATTAGCCTGATCAATTATTATGATATTAATTGTTTCAGCTTTAGGACACTTTAGAATGTTTGACTAATAATATGCTTCAAATAATCGTCTCACATCTCGTTATGCAACATTATGACAGTTGCCGATCGAGCATAATTATGCTGCTTCGTTTGCAGTTGTCAAATATTTTCCTTCCTAGAATCAGTTCCTACATCCTTCTTCTTCTCTACTCTAAGGGCCGATTTCTTCACTTTCGCTTAACCCGTAAACCACGTTTACCCATACGATTAAACCAGGTTTAAGGCCTAAGCGGTGGTGAAGAAACCGCTTATAAGATAAATAGAAGGTAAGTATAAATGAAATATTCAAATAACCATTCTTTATTTATAGGCAAACACATCTTGGCTCAGTTTAACGTTTACATTGTTATGCATTTTATAACGGTGAAAGAATAACTGCTGCGGCGACTGCTGTAGCTGCGTGTTTGTTTCCATCTAGTGGAATACATGGTATACGTAATCATCAAATCAAGCGTGTGCTAGAATAAGGGCGTAAGTCGCATGATCGATTTCTCTTCATCGATCCTCTCTTCTGTGAATAAAGCTGACAAGATGCGGGTTTGTCAGCATTTTTTCACCTCAGGACGCAAGATTGCATAGCAGCCTAGCGTCCTGAAGTGAAAAAATGCCAACAAACCCGCTTCCTGTCACCTTTATTCACAGAAGAGAAGATCGATGAAGAGAAATCGATCATGCGACTTACGCCCTTATTCTAGCACACGCTTGAAATCGTGAAGACCGTTTCATCTCTTCTTTACTCCGAAGTGAACAGGCTGGGCCGCCAGATTGTTGGTCACTTGCCGATGCACACGCAGGCCCGGACCAGTAGAAGCATTAACCTAAGAATGCTAATGTCTCTGCTGTTCGTGTTACCAACATCTAGTTTGCCACGAACTGACAGCTTGAGTATCGGGCCTCAAAGTGTCAGATTAATTTTAGAAACCAAAACAACGACATGGTATTGAACAAACAATGGAAATCCATAACTTAAAGTAATAATAATTAAAATCAGTTTTGTGACAACAACGCCATTAGCGTTCTACTACTAATATTTCTATTCCCGGACCCGAGTGGCGTTTCAGTGGATGGCGAAGAATTCCGTAATGGAACCGATTCTTGCGGATGTGGAACGTTCTCCGTCGAATCGAAGTTTATTTGTGCGGTCTCAGTCCGACGTTGGAACTGTTCATTTTCCCGACCCTGTGTACCATGATGTTGCGGTGCCAGTTTGATCTCTTGGACGTTTCTCGTGTACTGGACCCCTGTAGTACTCATTACCACAACCTTGGCTCCATCCCTGGCAACGACCCTGTACCGCTCCGGAGAAAAGGTTGGATCGGTTTTAGTTTTCCTTTGCTGTGCCAGCTATACTACATCACCAATGCCTATGTTGGATTCTTTCGCTCCTCGAACCGAATCAGTATATTGTTTGCTGATTAGCTTATACTCTGCATCTCTATCGCGAATCTCAGTGGCATCTACTCCTCTGGAAGATTTGGTCCACAAGCCCGGAAATATTCCGCGGTACTTCCAACCTGTCATCAACTCGAACAGAGTTACAGCTAGTCTCGAATGGGGAACGAGAGTGTTGTGTCGATGAACGTAGTCTTGAAGTGTAGATCGCCAGTTCCTTCCCTCAAGTTTTGATACTGATAGGGCCTTGATGATCCCTTGATTTTGCCTCTCAACCGCACCATTTGACTGGGGGCTGAGGGGTATCGCTTTTCGGATTGATACTCCTTTTCCTTCCCAAAATGTATTGAATGCTGAGCTTTGAAAGGGAGGACCATTATCGCTTTGGATCACTAATGACATACCCCATGTGCTGAACACTTCACAAAGGGCAGCATTAGTACTTCCTGCGTCAGTGCGCATCGTACCTTCGTGCTGTGCGTACACGAATTCTCTCTGCTCTTGGAAGCTTTCTTGAAAACTACCTAAAGCAATAAAACAGTACTTTTCAGTGCTACAAAAACAGTACTTTTCAGTGCTAAAATTAAAAACGGTACTTTTCAGTGCTACTAAAACAGTACTTTCCAGTACTATTTTTATCTACTCTTGATCCTTTTACGATCCTTGTTTGGACCCGTGCCTTCGATTTTTCGTTGGACCCGTTGACGAAAGCTAGCAGTGGTAATCCTTCTTGGACACCGTCTTGGGAAAAAACCTCTCGAAGGTCACGTCTTCTTATTCACTAAACATGGTTGCAACAACAAATAAAAGGAAGGGTGAATCTCTGAATTCACAACTTCCTTCCAAAAAAGTGGGATTTAAAACTGTCACTAAACGTGACAAGAATGGAAGAAAGGACGTATCCCCGGAATGCGAACTTTCTTCCAAGGGTGAAATGAATAATTGTATCGAAATGAGCAATCAGTTCGATGCTCTAGACAAATTTTCCGAACACCAAATCGAAGCAGCCTCTAGCCCAGGCTCTTTGATTCAAATGAGGAAGCTAAGAGTGCCGTCTATCGTGGTTAGTTGTTCCGAATTTGCGGGATTTAGGCAGGAGATCTTGAACTCCATTAGGGGAATCAAGGTTTCCTTCCAAATCGCAAAGAAAGGAGACTGTCGCGTTTTGCTGGAAACTCTAAAGATCGCGAACTTCTTCTCAGACATCTTGAAGAGAAGAAGCACAAATTCTTTACTTATGACGACAAAACTGAACTATAAGTGACTATAAGTCACCTGAAGAGATAAAAAATAGAAAAAATGATTTACTTGGATTTTCCCCAGTCCAAGTAATCATTATGAAAAAGAGAACCCAATCTGGCATTGTTCGGAAAGGGCTTTCTCAAGAATATTATTTATTTCACTTTAACCCATATCCGCCCAGCGTCCTAAAAATAGGACAGAAGCCCAGAACGCCCAGCGTCCTATAAATAGGACAGTACTTGTAGTGCAAATATCTTGAAAATAAAGAGGTTTAGGAGAAAACTGTCTTCTGCAAAGTTGATCACAGGACTGCTGACTTCCACTTGGTAACTATTTTAATTTAGAATTAACTCACCAGGTGGCGCACAGACGCCAACAAATGTCGCATTTATAAGCAACATATGAAACAACTTTCCAGCGTACAAATATTTGCTTCGTTTATATCTCAGTCCAGCGATGAGATACAAAATTGGTGTCTTCGACAAAGTTGAACAACTAAATAACACCTATTCGCATAGAACCTTATAAATTCGGAAAACACTCCCAAGATAGCGCTAGTGTGCCAAAACTTTATTTGCTTATATCACAGACATCTGTGCTTATATCTTAGCCCGGTTATGAGATACAAAAATGGTGTCTTCGACAAAGTTGAACAACTAAATAATACCTATTCGCATAGAACCTTACAACTTCGGAAAACACTCCCAAGATGGCGCTAGTGAGCCAAAACTTTATTTGCATATATCTTAGCCCAGTTATGAGATACAAAATTGGTATCTTGGACAAAGTTGAACAACTAAATAATACCTATTCGCATAGAACCTTATAAATTCGGAAAACATTCCCAAGATGGCTAGTGAGCCAAAACTTTATTTACTTATATCTTAGCCCAGTTATGAGATACAAAAATGGTGTCTTCGACAAGGTTGAACAACTAAATATTACCTACTCGCATAGAACCTTATAAATTCGGAACACTCCCAAGATGGCGGTAGTGTGCCAAAACTTTATTTGCTTATATCTGAGCCCGGTTATGCGATACAAAAATGGTGTCTTCGACAAAGTTGAAACACTAAATCGCATAGAACCTTACAAATTCGGAAAACACTCCCAAGATGGCGCTAGTGAGCCAAAGCTTTATTTGCATATATCTTAGCCCAGTTATGAGATACAAAATTGGTGTCTTCGATAAAGTTGATCAACTAAATGAGAACTATTCGCCTAAAACCTTGTTTGTTTGGAAAATACTCAAAAGTTGGCGCTAATGGTCGAACATTTTGATTGTTTATATCTCACACTCACTAGATGGCGCTAGTGAGCAGAGATTTTGTTTGCTTGTATCTCAGTCCAGTTATTAGATACAAAATTGATGTCTTCGACAAAGTTGATCAACTAAATGAGACATATTCGCCTAAAACCTTTTTAATTCGTAATACACTCAAAATATGACGCTAGCGATCGAACATTTTGATTGTTTATATCTCAGTTCAGTGATGAGATACAACATTGGTGTCTTCGACAAATGTGTTCAACTGAATGAGATCTATTCGCCCGAAAACTTATTAGTTCGGAAAACATTCACTAGATTGCGCTAGTGGGCAAATATTGTATTTGCTTGCATCTAAGTTCTGTTATGAGATACAAAATTGTTGTCTTCGACAATGTTGAACAACTAAATGATATTTAGTCACATAAAACCTTATAACACTCACAAGACGGCGCTAGAAGGCAAAGATTTTATTTGCTAATATCTCAGTCAAGTGATTAGATACAAGGTTTGTGTCATTGACAATGTTGAACAACTAAATGAATCCTATTCGCCTAAAACCATATTAGTTTGGAAAACACTCACAAGGTGGCGCTAGTGGTCAAATATTTTATTTTTTTTATATCAGTCCAGCGATGAGACTGAAAAAAATCGAACTCTCGAAATTGGATCTTCGACAAAAGTGTTCAACTAAATGGGATCTATCTATCGCCCAGAAACATAGTATTTTGGAAAATTCTCCCAAGGTGGCGCTAGTAGACAAACATATTATTTGCGTTTATCTCAATCTAGAGATTGGATACGAAGTTAGTGGTTTTGACAAAGTTAGAGAACTGAATGAGACCTATTCGCCTGGAAACTTATTACTTCAGAAATCACCTAAATTGCACTACTGGGCACACATTTTATTCTCTTATATATCAGTTCACTATTAAATCAGTGACTATCAGAAAACTATTCGGCTAAAACCTTCTTAGTTCGGAAGTCATTCTCATGATTGAAGTCCAGTGATGAAAAATTTTGGTATCTTCGAAAACGATGATCAGGAGATATTTTCGCAAAAAAATATATTAGCTGGGAATTGCTTCTTCTTCTTCTTTCTGGCGTTACGTCCCAACTGGGACAGAGCCTGCTTCTCAGCTTAGTGTTCTTATGAGCACTTCCACAGTTATTCACTGATAGCTTACTATGCCAATGACCATTTGCATGTGTATATCGTGTGGCAAATACGAAGATACTCTATGCCCGGAAGTCGAGAAAATTTCCAACCCGAAAAGATCCTCGACCGGTGAGATTCGAACCCACGACCCTCAGCTTGGTCATGCTGAATAGCTGCGCGTTTGGCGCTACGGCTATCTGGGCCCTTAGCTGGGAATTGCTATTATGTGCGAAACATCAAGGAAACAACCAATAAGAAATTGGTCTGCCTAGATCAAAACAATGGATACTTACTATCGATTCGAGCAACAATCGCTTATTTCCGATGCAATGCTCCTTAGGCGGCATCCACAAATTACGTAACGCTCTAGGGGGAGGGGGGGAGTAGGCTACAGTGTTACGGCTCATACAAAAATTTGAAATTTTTCATACAAAAAGCGTTACGGAGGGGGGGGGAGGGAGTCAAGAATTTCCAATTATAGCGTTACGTAATAAATGGATGCCGCCTTACATTTTTAGATGAACCTTGACACCATTTAGATCTTTTGTTCTTTTGAAGGGAGTGAAGAACGAAAAAACCGACAAATTGACTTATCAATCCATGAACTGAACTCCAAGGGTGAATGGCGGCTGTCAAATGAAAGTAAAATTGAATAGCCGCCAACCTAAGTCCAGAACCAGATTTATGACTTAAACGTGGAAAAGTAAAAATTATTATTCTCAAAATTACAGGTAATAAATGCGCTTGAAAGATATTGTTTACAAGCAGTTATTTTCTACGAGCTACTGCAGTGCGTTGTTGCCAATTTAATCAGAAAATTCTACTTAATTCCCAAAATGAATGTTTTCGAGAAAATTGATTACGCCTTCAACATTGTTTGGTCGTAGTTTTGTATGGTTGTTTACATTTCAGAACCAGCGACGCGTTGAGGTAGCAGTAAAGAGCCTTTTGGTGAACTCACTCGGACCATAACATAATAACATATGCTGATATAATTTTGTTATGTACCCTTAGTCGGGTATTTATATAAAAATTGGAATCCATACAAAAAGTGCGATACAGAGGAAAATTGAGGAGGATGAATATGGCAACACTTTGCGTGACGTAATTTATGGACGTACCCTGATAAAGATATGGCAACATAAAGAATAAAAATTTCAGAGGTGAAAGGTGCATGCCAGAACTAAATCATTTAGTGACTTCAATTCAATGTTCAGTTTTACCACGTAAGTAAGATACAGACATACATACATTTTCATACATGTACATGTATGAACAGTGCCAGTTGGGCTGCGATCGCCGAATCGCTGCACAGATTGGAGGTTCCCGAGTACCTTTGTAAGATTTTGAGGAGCTACTTTCAAAATCGTACACTGATCTACGAAACAGATGCTGGGAAAAGGTGCATGACAGTCACGGCGACAGGGTTCTATTCTTGGCCCGACCCTCTGGAACGCTATGTATGATGAAGTGTTGAAGCTGAGCTTCCCCCGGGGTGTGAGGATCGTCGGCTTCGCGGATGACGTGGTGCTCGTAGTCATCGGCGAATCATTAGAGGAAGTAGAGATACTTGCTACTGAAGCAGTAGACGCCGTGGAAGAATGGATGCGAGGGAAGAAGCTTGTGTTAGCCCATCACAAAACCGAAATTGTGATGATATGCAACCGAAAGGCAGTGCAGAAGGCGACAATCTCGGTTGGACAGTGTACCATCGAATCAAAGCGGGAAGTTAGACACCTGGGAGTGATGATCGATGATCGGCTGAGCTTCAACAGCCATGTCGATTATGCATGTGAGAGGGCCGTGAAGGTGATATCAGCTCTATCCCGGATCATGCCCAACAACTCAGCGATCAGCAGCAGCAAGAAGCGTCTACTGGCGAGCGCGTCGACGTCGATACTCAGATACGCTGGCCCCGTGTGGGTGACAGCACTGCAGACGAAGAGGAACCGCTCCCGGCTGAACAGTACGTTCAGACTGATGGTCATGCGTGTGGCGAGCGCGTATCGTACGATATCGTCGGAAGCAGTCTGTGTGATTGCAGGATTGATCCCTATAAGCCTTCAACTCGAAGAGGACAGCGAGTGCTACAGGGATCGACACACGCGGGGAATTCGGAAAAGAGCCCGGGATGAAACCATGAGGAAATGGCAACAGCAGTGGGATAGCGCTGAGAACGGTAGATGGACCCACCGACTAATTCCGTGCCTGTCGATGTGGGTAAACAGAAAACACGGAGAAGTGAATTTCCACTTGACGCAGTTTTTGTCTGGTCATGGCTGTTTCAAGAAATACCTCAATAGGTTTGGACACGCAAGATCGCCGTTATGCACCGGGTGCGGCGATGTTGACGAAACCCCTGAGCACGTGGTATTCGAATGTCCGCGCTTCGAGCATGAGCGAGCCGAGATGACATCCGTCGTCGGCAATGACGTTAATGTGCACAATATCGTCCAACGAATGTGTGCCGACGAAGAGAAATGGGACGCGGTAAACAGGACAATCGTTCAGATAATGTCTCTTTTATAACGAAAATGGCGAGAGGAGCAGCGGCACTCAACACAACGGACAGCACATGGCTCTGAATCGTTGGGGCAGCCGGAATCGTCGGACCGACCTTGGCGCTTGACAAGTCAGCCTGTTGAAGCGAGCATATGAAGGAGACCAACGGGCGCGACCGGATTAGGCTAGATCCTCCATCGGGGACTAGACCGAGTAGAGCGGGCGTAGCGTAATATCGGTAATAAGTCATCGAGGCGCCTGCAAACCGGAAGTCATCCTCCAACCGGAATTGCAGGACCGACCTCGGCACTTACCGACCAACATCGCGTCGGAGTAGGCTATGTCCTTCCGTCGGGGACTAGCCGAGTAGATTGCGAAACAGCCCCGGCAAATGGTCGTCGGGGCGCCTGTGAACCGGAAGTTTCCCTCCACCGGAATCGCAGGACCGACCTCGGCACCTGCCCGGTCAGCTTCGGAGTAGGTTAAGTTCATCGTCGGGGACTAACTGAGTAGAACGCGTAGTTGCACCGGCAAATGGTCGTCGGGGCACCTGTGAACCGGAAGCTTCCCTCCACCGGAATCGCAGAACCGACCTCGGCATCAGCCCGAAAAGCATCGGTTCGGGAGATCTTCCGCCGTCGGGGAAATCTTCGTCGGAGTAGGCTAGATCCACCGTCGGGGACTATGCTGAGTAGTCCGTAGCGAGTCACCGGCTTAAGTCGTCGGGGCACCAGTGAACCAGAAGCCATCCTCCAACCGGAATCGCTGGATCGACCTTGGCACTTCATCGGTCAGCAGCCGAGAAGCGGGAACAAACGCGTAACGTTAACGGTTTCGGGAGACATTTCTACGTCGGGAACTCTCCGCTGGAGTAGGCTAGCTCCACCGTCGGGGACTATGCCGAGTAGCAATCGTGACAACCACCAGTTTTGGGTCGTCGGTGCGCCAGTGAACCGGAAGCTACCCTCCAACCGGAATCACTGGACCTACCTCGGCATCCAACTGGTCCAACCTGGAGAACTCGAGAATCGGCGGATTAGCAGCAGCGGCAAAAGTTGCGCAGGGCTCTGGCGAGATGCCAGCCCCAAACATGTCGCAGCAGAGCAACGAAGCGTAGCAACGACAGAAGCGGCAGTAGAAACATGGCCCTGGCGCGATGCCAGCAGTATGAAGAGAGCAAGGTAATACAGGAGCGTAAGATGCACGTGAGTCACACGCAGAAAGCGAAACAAGGACCAGTGCAGCGGTAAGCACAATAGCCTCCCCCATGAAGTAATGCCAAGAGGCAGTTCCGGGGGGAATGGCTCGTGAGCGAAGGTGGATTTTAGTCGGTATAAAAGAGTCCGACACTCTGGCGCACGATGGACGAATTCGATATGACTAGCCTCCATATCGAATGTGAAACGCTGGGTTAGTTCGTAAATGTAATTTACCACCTTCTAAAACTAAAAAATTTGGTGTGGGTAATGTCTATTACATTACCGCGGGGTTGACGTAGAACTACGATGATTAATAATTTGATTTGTCATGTGTATGAATTTGTAAGTGTATTAGTGTTGTGTTGTTATTGATCGGATGAAGTTTTCAGAAGTTAACTCTTTTTGGACTCATTTTGGTAGTCCTGAAAAGAACCATTTGTCGTTCTGTGGTTCAGAGAACCAGTGTTTGGTGTTCCAGGAATAATTCCAGATGATTGAATTTGTTTGTTTGGTCGTTGCTTCCTTGTGTTGCTTTGTTGGGTGATCGGTTTCTGGCTCCAGCTGTAGTTCGCCAAACTCCTCCAGCAGATTAGATGTATGATAGCTCGGGTGCTTCGATCGTGAGAATCGATAGCATGATCCATTGCATGAGAATTTAGACTCTGTACATTGATACTCATCAATATGCAGGCTTGGCCGCTATGATCCAGTATTTCACGCAGTTCATCTCAAAGCGTCACTAATCGATGATTGCCTAAGCGCTGCAGCTCATTCCTCAAGTCAACCCTCTTGGGAGAATTGCTGCCTTTGGCGTGATGGAATTTAAAAAAATTGGAAGAGTTTGTCAAAAATAGTCCTTGCAGTGAAGTAACCCGCGACAAACAAACATATACTAATTGCTGATCCTGGATTTTGTCATAGTCGTACACGACCTCGGGGAAAGTTCCACCTTGCGACTTATGAACAGTAAAAGTACAAGCACTAACCATCGGGAACTGAATGCGTTTGCATTTGATTATGCCGCACAGTTTGAAAGTAAAATAAAAATTCTCTATACAGGAGTGAAATTTGAATTTCAAAACCAAGAGCCTTACGTTGGCATGAAATATTTTGAACTCTTATAACTGTTTGCTCAATTGAAAGACAAGACATCAAAGCTTCATGTCGTTTACTTACTGAATTCCATATACCTGTCCAATTAGTTTAATAACTGTTTCAAAAGAGAACGTTGATTTCAAGCAAATTTATAAATAGGGGTGACTAGAGAAAATTTGACGTCATTTGCTTTCCATTCTCCGCTTGGATCGCATCTCAGCAGGCAACATATCGTCTTGCTCTGACCGGGCATGCTTCTCAGGCACAGACATCGATAGCGAAGGACCTCCCCGTTTGTCTTGCTTCGCTCAAATCAAACTGTCGAGCGAGCGAGAGAAGATGCCGTCCGAAGCCAAAGTCATCACCGCTGCCGCCGCCAAGAAGAAGAAGAAGAAGAAGAAGAGGAAGCAGTCCACAGGAAAATTTGCTGTCGAACTGTGAACACGGTCGGGCAAGTCATTCTCGCTTTGTGCTTCACCGCTTGTTTGCGTTCACCCAGCCATCGTCATCGCCGCCATCATCAGATGTCGACTTAAGCCCGGTGATCCACTACCTGTTACTGTTGTACGCCATCCACGCCACGAAACTTTCGGTTCGTCGCATAAGCAAATAACTTGCTCAAATTTATACATTTGAGTTGAGGATTCGCCGTTTGACCATGGCAATCAACTGATAACATCCCGCAGTGTTATTTATCTGTAAGAGCATCAAAGCTAACAAAGCCATCGGCCCTTTTCAGGGCCATCAAATTAGTGGAAAAGAGTTGTAAGAGAAAATTTTTCCGATTTTATATATGACTTCTTACATTCCTAAATCAATTTCACAGCTTCATACAAAATTTTATTTGTCATGAATAATTTATGACTAAACATTTTGAGACTGTTAATCTTCAAGCTGCCAATCCAGCATCTGGTATGTGAAATCGCTCAAGATTTCTATGTTGACCGTCGGACCGTAATAACATCATATTACTCAGAATTGTATGGTATTTCTAACAGCATTGTTGATTTATCATATAATGGAGGAACACTTCCTAAATTCTCGAGTATGGAAATTGGAAAATGTATTAAAATTGCGACAGATTTTAAATACTGTTCAATAAACTGTTTCCTGACCAATTGTAATGAGCAACTATTGATCTGAAATTTTTGAACAGTATTTAAAATCTGTCGCAATTTTAATTCTTCTTTCTGGCGTTACGTCCCAACTGGGACAGAGCCTGCTTCTCAGCTTAGTGTTCTTATGAGCACTTCCACAGTTATTAACTGAGAGCTTACTGTGCCAATGACCATTTTTGCATGCGTATATCGTGTGGCAGGTACGAAGATACTCTATGCCCTGGGAATCGAGAAAATTTCCTTTACGAAAAGATCCTCGACCAGCGGGATTCGAACCCACGACCCTCAGCATGGTCATGCTGAATAGCTGCGCGTTTACCGCTACGGCTATCTGGGCCCCACACAATTTTAATACATTTTCCAATTTCCGTACTCGAGAATTTTGGAAGCGGGGCCGTGATGCTCGGGATGGATTGTCCTCCATGACTGGTCCTGGCTGGAAATATTCGTGGGGAGAAACTCGACCCTTTGCTGCATGAATTTCATTAGCAACTCTTTGGTAAAGCAGAAATTTTCCGAAGAAAATTCTGCTAAAAGTGATCTTTTTCAAAACAACTCTTATTGATTGGAATATTTATCAACAACTCTTTGTTAAGTAAAATCATCCTAAATAACTCTGTTCCATCGCCAAACCAAACCATTTCATTGAATTCATTAAGTACAAGAATATGAATGGTAAGGAGTGGCAGATGGTGTATATTTTGCTGGCGTTACTTTCCAACAGGTCGCCGGTTGGCGCTGACTACTAATCCGTCCACTGAATGATTTTCAGTTGTTGCTTTCGCTTCGTTGCTCTCTGGTTCCGTTCGCTACTCGCACACTGCTGTGGCTTTCTTCTTTGCTGCTCCGCTGCTTGATCCGTTCGTTATGCCGTTCGATTTGTGAATGAGCTGGGAGCAGTAGTAGTAAATTTCTCTTTATTCACATTTTTCTTGTGCATTACAATGTTTTACAGGTCGATTGGTACAACTAAAAGTTTTTCAGCTCTGGTATTTAAGTGTATATAAAAAGGTGTGATTTTGTGTGGCTAAGCCATGTTTTACATTTTCGCCCTTGTTTAGCGTTCAGTGTTGGGGTTTAGAATTATTAAATATAACCTACCTAACTTAACCTTATAACCGACAATGCTGTGTCGGTAGTTATATCGACCAGAAACTCTCTAGAAGCCGTTTTCGATTACGAAAAGACCCAGAGCGTAAATCTGGTCGATAGGTGTTTTGCAGCTTCGTAGTCGAGCTACAAGTTCCTTGTAGATTGGAACTAGCTGTTCCGAGGTGTAGGGAGGAAGGGCATCTTCAGCTGGAAGGGCTTCTCCTTGCTTCTTCCGGAAACCGGGAGGATGAATGGGAGGCCACTGACTTCTGGGTAGTTCAGCAGTTGATGGTTGATTGCCCTCCACCAGTTGCGGGAAGTTCACTTCGTTGAGCCCTGGAGGTCGCGTTCTGTTTGGTTGGTTATTCACTGCAGCCTTCTTCCGGATTGCAATGAATTCATGTCGTTTCGGGCAGTTTTTGGAGGTGGCCCAGTGTTTATCCCCACAGTTCACGCACTTGGGGTCAGCCTCCTCCATTGCGTCGCACATGTCGGAGGGATGTTTATCGTCGCACTTCTTGCACCGAGGCGCCATGTGGCAGTTCTTTGTACCATGGCCGAAATTGAAGCAATTCATGCACTGAGTAACATCGCGATGCGCCGGCCTGTACCGCTCCCACTTGACCATCGTGTCGTTGACGGTTCGGATGGATTTCAGGTCCTTGACGGAGATGGATCCACGCTCAAGATGGATCAGGTAGAGCTGATCCCGGTATTTTCTTGATTGATCGTGACGAACAATTTTGAAAATGTTGCTGATCTTGAGATGACGGCCTTCAAGTTCAGCGGTTAGATCCTTAACATCCATGTTGTCAAGGCCTCTTAGAACCACCTTCATTGGTTTGGTGGTAGGATCATCGTGGGTAAAGTACTCATACTTCCTCTCGTCAAGAAAGCCGAGCACCATCTGGTAGTGGGATTTCTCGTCGGTGATTATCTTCACGCCATCTGTGCACAGCCGGAATGTGCATCTTAGTCCCCGGGCAATGCACTTTCGTAGCGACGACTCCTTTGACGAATATTGGCGGACACTTCTCCTTCCGCTCTGGTGGTGGCACTGCATTTTGAGGTGCGGTTTTCTCCTTCCTCTCCTTGCTCTTTGCACCAAGGGGTTTTTGGTTGGCCGGTGGACTACCGGTTTCGCCATCCTTCAATCGATTGAAGATGTTGCTTTCAAGAAGATTTTTCTCCTGATTTTGCTGTCGGTCGTTCACCAGCACGCCTCCAATTGCTTCGTACAGTGTAGGACCGATCGGGTGACTAATCGGTGGTTTCCTTGCAACGTGCCTCCGCGGGGAGGGATTGCGTCGCATCATATTGGCATTGGTTTGCTTCTCCAATGCATCGGTTCTGCTTTTCTCACTTTCGGTCAACCTTTTCAGCACCTTGAGCGCAACCAGGGTAGCTGGATTGTCTCCCATGTTGGGGACGCGAGATAAACTCGCCGGGATGCGGTATTAACTGTATTTCGAGTTAATCGGATAGCTAAAAAACTATAAGGGTACATCCCTATGGGGTTGTACGAACTGGTGACGTAGGACCACGTTGGTTAATTTAACTGAATTTGATGTCGTTCTTGTTGCTCGTTTTGACTTCATACTGTTTTCAGTGCTCGAAACTTTCGTAAATATTTATGCATATAACGATTTGCAGCCAAGTGTACGTTTAATCATGTCCCAAATATACATTATCTTTATCCGATGAATTCGTCATATTTATCTATGAAAATGTGAAATTTCACTTCAGGTTGTATGATCATTTTGAAATCATATTAGTAACCTCCTATGAAATATAAGGTAGCATTGGAAAGAACAGTAGTGATTGAGGCTTGTTCAGCATGCTGAAGCAAAATCAAAGTAATTATAATTAAAGAATATTTAACAGCAATGTGTCTATAGGAAGTTATTCGAGGATTATAATGAAAGCTTCAGTCATCGCTTTGTTGATCCTTATATCCTTAGAAATAATATTCATCGCTTGGCAATGTGATAAATAAAGTCTGAAATATTACTCTGTTAACTCTCTTACACACATTTGGTGGCCCTGAAAAGAGCCAAAGGCTTTGTTAGCTCGGATGCTGTCATAGATGAATCGCACTACAGGATGTTATCAGTTGATTGCCATGGTTAAACGAAGTGCAAGTGTAGAAATTTGTATAAGTTCTCTGCTTATAAGACGAACCAGGTGAATGTTTCGTGGTGTGGATGGCACACATCAGCAACAGGTATTAGATCACACGGCTGAAGTCGAAATCTGAAAACGTAGCTTAAGTTTGAAATCTTGAGCGATACCACAAGCCGAAAGCTCGATTTGTCTAATAATAGTAGTAATGATGCCTAACGGGCTTGATTCTTGACTGCACCACAGATGAGTTTATCACGAGACGAAATCTCATAAACCAGATGCTGATCAACAGCTCAGCAGGCTTCTGGCTACGAGGTGCTGCTCGCTAAGCAGGTTCGGGAGCTCTTACCAGCTCCAAAGCGAAAATGGAATTAAACCGAATCCGGCGAAGGAAGCATGCTTTAAACCCTTAAATTAGCAGATGATGCTCCTCCCATTCGTGCTCTTCTCTTCTAGTCGACCAATCTGGAAAATAGGTATGTGCCAATAAAGTGTTGGGCTTAGAATTACTTGAAAATTGCGAAAAATGATAATGCGTGAGAAATTGATCAAACATGAATAGTTGGAATGCTTGACATTTACTAAATATTCTCTAGTTAGCTATTGATAATCAATAGTTTTCTTTAGTATGAAAGTGAATTTCTGATAAATGGGTGCCAAAATGATGAAAATTGTTCAATCAGAATTTCTCTTGAAAACCATTCTAAATATGTCGCAATTTTGTAACATGTGATCATTTTCATAATCGAAATGCTCGGCAAATCAAAGACACTGTTGGAAATGCCACTCTGTTATTGCATCCCGACGGCACTGCAGCAGCGTCCTCGGAAACATCCTCTAATTGCCGTATTGTCAATTATTCGCAATAAATCAATTATTGTATGCTGCTATGAGATGAATTAAGAAATTATAGCAAGTATGTGGTAAACACATTAGGGAATATTACACAATTAACTCTTTAAAACACATTTGTTGGCTCTGGAAAGGGCCGATTGAATTGTTGAATTTGCGTAACACGGACACATTTTGACGGCGCACTGGTTGCGTCCTCCTCGCCCGATGAGATTTGCGGTGCGGATGACGATGTGCGCTTCAACAAGCGGCTTTGGTCGATTTTCTTCAGCCATCTCGTACAAACAGCTTGCCTCTGGTAGCGAGGAGCTGAGCAGGTTCAGAGGAGCTCTTACCAGCTCGAAAGCGGAAACAGAATGAAACCGAATTCAATTTTTTTTTTTTTTTTTTCAATTTCAATTTGATTTATTCAGTTTAGTTCGTTTTTTGTTACAAAGGTTTACAAATCAAGTGTTTCAACTATAAATGTTATTCATTCTTTTTTTTTCTTCTTGGTTGTGCAAATTGCTGTTGTCGGATGATGGCTTATGCCTGTTGTACATTTGGTACTTTTGTACACTTTTGTTTTTAATTATTTAAAAATGCTACCTAACTACCTTAACCTACTATTTACATGATTGGGTACAGATTTCGGATGGACTCGAATTCGGAATTTTGCGCTTTAATTCTATGGCGTTCAGTGAATTTGGCCATTCGCTGCTCCACAGTGTCGTGGTTAGCCAGCCGATGGACTTCGGTGGTGCGCGTGCGTGTCGGTAGATTTAAAATCATTTTCAGGAACTTGTTCTGGAGTTTCTGCAGTTTCCTCCTGTGGGTTTTCGCGCATCCTCGCCAAACTGGGGACCCATATTCCAGCATGGGGGCAACGATGAGCTTGAATACCGCCAGTTTATTGCTGACGGACATTTTTGAGCGACGGTTGATGATGGGATACAGGGACTTCATCAAGTTGATTCCCTTCGATACCCGATCTTCGACGTGGGAGCGGAACAGGAGCTTGCTGTCGAGCATCAGTCCAATGTAGCGGACCTCAGGGGACCACTCGATTTCCGCATTTTGGATGCGGATTTTAGTTTGCGGTTTGAGTCGCTCGGAGTTTCGGTGTGGAAATACTATTACTTGGGTTTTGGAACCATTGACCCGTATCTTCCAATCCGTGAGGAATTTGACGTAGGTGTCGAGACCGCGTTGGAGCCTATCCACAAGGGGGCGTATGACACGACCCGAGTAGGAAATCGCAGAGTCGTCTGCGAATAGCGACAGGGTGCCTCCATCTGGGAGCGGAGGGACGTCAGCCGTATACAGGTTGTACATCAGGGGTCCCAGAATGCTACCTTGGGGGACTCCGGCGGGAATCGGATAGGGATCCGAGAGTGCACTGCCTACAGAGACCTGCGATGTTCTTCCCTCAAGATAGCCGGAAATTATCTTCACCAGGTATCCCGGGAAGTTGTATTGGGTGAGTTTGTGGACTAGGCCGTCGTGCCACACATTGTCGAAGGCCTTTTCGACATCGAGCAGGGCCATGACTGTCGTCTTCGAGATCGCTTTCGATTGGTTGATGGTGTTCGCTACTCTTTGAAGCTGATGGACCGTCGAGTGACCTCGGCGGAACCCAAATTGCTCCTCCGGAAGTATGTTGTTGGCCTCGGTGTGGGACAGAAGCCGGGAGTAAATAAGCTTTTCGAAGAGCTTGCTCATTGAGGAAAGCAGACTAATCGGCCTGTAGCTCGAAGGACAGGTTGGGTCCTTACCTGGCTTGGGAATGGCTACCACTTTGGATCGCTTCCACTCGGACGGAAAATATCCAGTCGCAAGGCAACGATTGAAGATGCTTACGAGAAGCGATAGGGCTTTTGGGCCGAGGTGTTTAAGGACGATGTTGAAGACACCATCGAATCCAGGGGCTTTCATGTTCCTCAATGATTTAACCGCTGAGGTGAGTTCGTCCAACGAGATCTGCTGATCGTCGGGGAGTTCACTTGGCGAGTTAGCGAGTTGGAAAATACTGTCAAATACCGACGCTTCCATCGGACTGACAGTGTCGCGACCCAGGTTATGGGAAGCCAGAAAGTGTTTGGAGAGAGAATTGGCTTTCTCCCCAGAGGTCAGATGGACCTTCTCGTCACTGGTTAGTGGAGGGATGGGTTTGGGCTTGGCTTTTAAGGCTTTCGTGAGTCGCCAGAAGGGTTTCGAGTAGCTAGGCATACAGCGAATGTCCTTCTGGAATTGAATGTTCCTAATCTTCTGAACCCTGATCACGATGATCTTACTCAACTTCCGGTAAAGAACTTTCCGGCCCTGATTTTTCGTGCGTTGGAACTGACGCCGAATGGCATTCCTGAGCGAGATAATTCGTTTCGTTTCCGAGTCGATATTAGTGAACTTACGTGTTACTGGCGTTGATGGGATGAACCGTTGCTCAGCTTCACCGATGTCTTGCGTGAGACAGCGTAGAACACTGTCGATTTCGTCCGTCGTTGCCAGCGGAGGGTCGTCAGGAATGCGGTCTTCGATGTAGCGAGTCAGTTGTGGCCAGTTCGCTCGGTGGTAGTTACGCCTCTGACCCTGTTGGCGCAGGTTGACGGCTTGATCCAATTCGAAGACCACCGGAAGGTGATCAGATGGCAGGTCGATGAAGGTACGAATGGCGGAACAGCTATCCGCCATGTTGGTGAGGACGATGTCAAGCGTTGAACCTACGCCAGCTGGAGAGAAGAACGTTGGCGAGTCTGGATGGAGAACGACATAGTGGCCGGCTTGGAGGTCCTCAGCCAGCACCGTGCCGTTCTTGTTGTTCCGGGTGTTGCCCCACAGGCTGTGGCGGGCGTTCAAATCACCAGCGATGATGAAGTTGCTACTCCAGCGGGTCAGCCTTTGGATGTCGTTTTTCAGGCGCACGGAAGAGCCATCTGGATCTCTGCACTGAGCAGGGCAGTACACGGCTATACAGATGACTGGGCCGTCGGGAGAAGCCAGCTCGACGCCGATGGCTTCGATGGTGGAGAGACGAAAGTCCGGCAGGATCTTGAACTCGAGGCCTCTCCTAAGTGCGATGGCTACGCCCCCGCCAGTCGCTTGGTTGGCTCGATCAAGTCGGATGATGGTGTGTTCCGGGAAGCAGATGTTCTTGTCCGGTTTGAGATACGTTTCCGTTAGAAACGCAATGTCGATTTCGTGATTTTGCAGAAAGTCGATGACTTCCAGCTGTTTTTTCGCCACGGAGTGGGCGTTCCAATTAAGCAACTTGAGGGTGAATGTTGCAACGGACGAAGAACTGCATCATCTGCATGATCATCTTTTGCATCTCGGTGACCAGAGATGTCAGTTGGTTGATGATTTGCGTCATGCCATCCGGGGGTGGAGGCGCGATCGGTTGACCTTGCTGGAACGCAGATCCGAGGCTGGAAGCGTTACCCCAAAAGCCAGGGGGTGGGCCGGAGTACGCTTGCTTCTGGGCTGGCCGTGTTCCTTTAGGGGTGGGCAACTCCGGGAAGGAGTCGAGGCCGAGATCGATGGGATCCTGCTTCTTCTTCGGGTGATGCTTCCGTTGATTCGCTTGCTTGCGGAACTGGATGAATTCCGCTCTCTTCGGGCAGGCGCGGCTTGTTGAGGAGTGATCTTGGTTGCAGTTGACACACAAGGGTTTTGGGTCCTCGACTGCACAGCTGGATGAAGCATGATTGCCTCCACAGTTGGAGCAGCGGCTTTGTATGTGGCAGTGTTTGGCCCCATGGCCAAAGCTCAAGCAGTTGGAACACTGCGTCACATCCCGGTGGACCGGCTTGTACCGTTCCCACTGAATGGAGTGGTAGAACAACGTTCTGACCACTTGTAGCTGTTGCATGGTGCAACCCTTGGGGAAGTGGATTAGGTACAGCTGGTCGCGGTACCGCTTGTTCTTGTCGTGGCGCCTGATCTTGAAGATCTTTAGCGGATCGAGACCCGCTGCCTTCAGCTCGGCTTCCAGCTGATTCTCCTCCATATCGTCGAGACCCCGAAGGATCGCCTTGGATGGCTTGTCGGCCTCAATGTCGTGGGTGAAGAATTGAATTTTCTTCATTTCCAGGTAGGATTCGATCGCACGGAAGTGCTTGATCGACGGAACGGTGATTTTGTAGCCGTCCGTGCACCGACGAAGGGTTACCTTCAGGCCTTGCTTGACGTAGTAGTCGATGTCTTCGTAGAGATTCGCCGGGAATCCCTTGGTGTAGAAGGGCGGCAGGCGCTCCTTCTTCTCAGCGTTATCCGCCGCGAGGGGGGCGAAACGGTTGTTGTTGAGCACGCGCTTCTTCGCGTTTTCGTCATCGTCAACGGCGCGACGTTTTTGCGTCCCGGAGGAACCGGGCTTTCCCATTGCAGGGTTCGGAGCGCGAGACAACGCGAAACAACTGTCGAAACTAAACTTGAGAACTTTTTACGAGCGGACCGAAAAACGCGTCTGAACAGACTCGATGACGGACTAAGAATGAAACCGAATTCAGCGAAGGAGGGATGCTTTATACCCTTAGAATAGCAGGTGATGCTCCTCCTTTCAAATTCTTCGTTTTCTTATCTGGGAAATAGGCTATATGAAACTGATGTCTGGGTAAGGGATGTACAAGATGAACATTATGCTGTTATTGCATCCCGACGGCACTGCAGCAGCGTCCTCGGAAACATCCTCAAATTGCCGTATTGTCAATTATTCGTAATAAATCAATTATTGTATGATGCTATGAGATGAATCAAGAGATTATAGCAAGTATGTGGTAAACAAATTAGGGAATATTACACAAATAACAATAACATAATAACAAACACAAATGATGATGATGAATCCAACAAAGGAAGCATGCTATATACCCTTAGATTAGCAGATTATGCTCCTCCCTTTCGTGCTCTTCTCTTTCTAATCGACCAATCTGGAAAATGGGTATGTGCCAATAATGTGTTGGGCTAAGAATTACTTGAAAATTGCGGAAAATGATAATGCGTGAGAAATTGATCAAACATGAATTGTTGAAAGGGTTGACATTTACTAAGTATTCTATAGTTAGCTATTGATAATCAATAGTTTTCTTTAGTATGAAGGTGAATTTCTGATTAATGCGTGCCAAAATGATGAAAATAGTTCTATCAAAATTTCTGTTCAAAACCATTCTAAACATGTCGCAATTTTGTTACATGTGATAATTTTCATAATCGAAGTGCTCCCATAAAATATGGCAAATCAAAGACACTGTTGGATGTGCCACTCTAGTTTAAATTCGTTGTGAAATGTTGAGCACTCACCCCGACGGCACTGCAGCAGCGTCCACGAATAGTCTCAAATTGTCGTGCCATCAATTATTCATGACAAATTAAATTTTGTACGAAGCTGCGAGATTGATTGATATTATATAAGATGTAATAAGGTTGGAAATATTATTCCTTCAACTCTTTTCTACAAATATTATGGCCCTGACAAGGGCCGATGGCTTTCTTAGCCTCGATACGGTCACAGATAAATAGCACTACGGGATGTTATCAGTTGATTGTCATGGTCAAACGGGGAATTTGCTTATACGACGAACCAGCTGAATGGTTCGTGACGTGGATGGCGCACAACAGCAACGGGTATTGGACTCCCGGGCACAAGTCGAAATCAGGAAACGATGCTCACTCTTGAAAGCTTGAGCGATTTCACCAGTCCGACGCTCGATTAGCAGCATCTTCTCGGATCAGCAACTCTGGGGGCTTCTGGTTCCTAACGGGCTTGCTTCTGGACCACCGATCACGAGTCGAAATCTGGGAGCGCGGATAAATTTGCGGCGGCAATGACGATGGCTTGGACGCTTCTCCGAGCGGCAGTAGTTCGCCGCTCGGAGAAGCGCCCAAGCCATCGTCATCGCCGCCGCAAATCAATCTTGCGTCTTCCTCTTCCAACGACACAAATTGGACTGTGACGCGGGTGCAAAAGCAAAGCGAGAATGACTCGCCCGGTCGTCTTCACAGTCCGACCGCAAAAAGAAGACTGAGGGAAGAAGCAGGGACCATTTGCTTTTATAGTGGGAAGCGACACCGTCGAAAAGTGCTCTAACGTGATTGGTTGGATAAGAAAGGGGTCAACATTTATCAAATTTTCAATAGTTTAACAACAGAATTCACTTATCGGATATATTACTAACGATGCGTAGATACATTTCTGATCGAATGATACTAAAATCGTAATAATTGGTTCATAAACAACTGAGTTATTAACGTTCAAAATCTCCCCTAATTTCGTTACATGTCTCATTTTCCGTACTTTTAAAGTGCACCCCAATATAGAAAACAAAGACGTAGTCCTACGTCAAAACACGTCTGCACGTGTCGCTTACTCGGACTGGAATGAGCTGGGAGCAGAACAACCAGTGGTTTTATTTGCTCGAGCTCCGTTCACCGATGGCGAGTGGTGGGGCTCTCGCTTGGTTGTTTCGTCACTCCGTTCGCTACTCGCACGCGATTGGTTATTGCTTTCGCGCTATTTTCGTTGATGGTGTGATTCTTCGCTTTTGATTTTTCATGCAAAATGACCAACTTTGATAAACTATATCTCAGTTATTTATGGACCGATTTGAATGAAATTTTCACAGAATATCAGACATAACTTAAATTTTAACATATATTTTTGAGTGATTTTTCCAATCACACGTTGAAAAGCAGTAACGGTTTGAAGTGAATTTTTTGACGATTTTTTATAATTGACATAACTAAACATATTGAAGGAATAGCTTCATGATATCTTCAGCAAAGTTTCAGATTTTGACGAGATGAATAAGTTTGCTGAAGGCAGTTTTTGTGTAAGGGTATCAGATTTTGAGATAAAAAGTTTTGAATTTTTCGTCGAAAGTTACAGTTTAGTCAAACCGTTATTACTTATAAACTTATAATTTTGTATGGAAAATCGAAAAAGTTGCAAATGCATGTGAATAATTTGGGGCCTTTCTTAGCCGAGTGGTTAGAGTCCGCGGCTACAAAGCAAAGCCATGCTGAAGGTGTCTGGGTTCGATTCCCGGTCGGTCCAGGATCTTTTCGTAATGGAAATTTTCTGGACTTCCCTGGGCATAGAGTATAATCGTATCTGCCACACGATATACGAATGCAAAAATGGAAACTTTGGCAAAGAAAGCTCTCAGTTAATAACTGTGGAAGTGTCATAACAACACTAAGCTGAGAAGCAGGCTCTGTCCCAGTGAGGACGTTAATGCCAAGAAGAAGAAGAAGAAGAAGAAGAAGATGTGAATAATTTCTCTGTTTATTAGACAAACTAGCTGAATATTTCATGGGTGCACAACAGCAACAGGGTAGCGGATCACAGGGATTTAGTTGAAATCTGGAAACGTAGCTCAATCTTGAAATCTTGAGCGATTTCACAAACCAGATTCTGGATTAACAGCTCAGCAGGCTTCTAGCAGCGAGGTACTTCTCGCTAAGCAAGTTCGGAGGAGCTCTTACCAGCTCGAAGGTGGAAATGGAATGAAACTGAATCCAACGAAGGCAGCATGTCTTATAACCTTGGAATAGCAGATGATGCTCCTCCCTTTTGTGCTCTTCGCTTTCTGATCGACCAATCTGGGAAATGGGTATGTGCCAATAATGTGTTGGGCTTGGAATTACTTGAAAATTGCGGAGAATACTTATACGTGAGAAATTGGTCGAACATTAATTGTTGGAATGATTGGCATTCCCTAAATATTCAAACGAGCTATTGATAACTAATAGTTTTCTTCATTATGACGGAAAAATTTCTGATCCATGGGTGCCAAAATTATTACAATTGTTCAATGAGAATGTCTTTTCAAAAGCATTCTAAATATGTCGCAATTTTGTTACATGGGATAATTTTCCTAATCAAAGTGTTCCCATAAAATATGGAACATAAAAGGTGCTGTTGGAAAAGCCACTTATTTTACAATCGTTGTGAAATGTTGAGCACTCACCCCGACGGCACTGCAGCAGCGTCCGCGAGTACAATCTCAAATTGTTGAGTCATAAATTATTCATGACAAATGAAATTTTGTATGAAGCCGTGAAATTGATTTAGGAATATTAGAAGTTATATATCGTCCCCTTAATGCTACAACTGGATAACTCGAAAATCGACGTTTTGAGATAAACGACTTTGAACATTTGACCATTTTTCAAGTACATGGTTCTCCGTTCCAAAGTGTATTTCAATTTGTATTTCATGAAGTATACGTTGATTAACTCATTATTTTTCCTATTGCGTGTAAATTTAAGCTTCAGTATTATTTTGAACCAAGAAAAAAATCATTATTTAAAAAAATTGCGAGTTACCTAGTTGTAGCATGCAATATCATTCAACAATTTCTATATATTTCGAGATACCTAGTTTAAGCCAATGTATAAAAATAACGCAAATTCTACATATTTGTTAGTTTTTAAGATGACTTGCAATACTAGAATGTTAACTAATATTTAAAGAAATATTGATACACAATGGATACCCTCCTGTATTAAACAATGTTCAAACATATTTTTTTAAGGTGCAGAATTAGAAAAAAATGTTTTAATGAGCATCGTTTGCGTGAAATAACACATATTCATATACTAATTTTAAAAATATAAAGGTTTGGAGTTGTTGTACACTGCAATTGTGTCATTTTTTTTAAACATAACTAGCAATTTTCACGTTCAAAATTGATTTTAATCGCACAATCATGATCAAAAATAATCAAAATTTGGTAAAACGAATGTATTTTGCAGTACACTTGAAATAATGTGGGCAAAATATGGTTTAAGTCTTGCTTGGTTTGTGCTCAAATCCATGTTTTAATGATATAATGCAGGAATTCATACTTAATTCCACACTAGTGTCCAAAAATGCTCTAAATTTTCTTTGTTTAAGAAGATCATACCTTCATACATGCAATAAAATAGGAATACTGATCGTTAAGAACAGCACTGTTAATGGCATAACGTTTTGAATCACTAAGACTTTGACTGATTAAGTTTATTGATTGATGTCTATTTATTCAAGTCTAACTCAAATTTCCCGCGAGCATGTTAAAAGCGTTAAACTTCACATGTAGAAAAGCCTGAAAACAATTAATATTGCTTTGATACACTTCTAGAACGTGTATGGAATTGAAGGTTATTTTTCAAAATTGCTATATCTGTTTTACAACATATTTTCAAAAGGCAATTACAAAAGTTCATATCAATACTTTCAAATCTATTTTAGTACGAATAGACATGATTGGACTTCTCATAAATGAGTGATAAGCTAGCATACAATCAATAATTTTGAAGCTTGTTTTTCAATGGTTTAGCTGTTAGCCATCTAGATACTGTTGGATCTCTTCCTGAAACTTGTTCTCGTAATAGAACATAGTTTCTTAACATTTGAATGAGATATCCAGTTGTAGCACCCAAATCTACATAATGGCATGAGAGCAAATTTCAGAGCTCAAACTAGGTAACTCGAGTTACCTAGTTTTAGCACAAAATACGTTTGTTCTACATTGAGATATCTAGTTTTGAAAATATACTTTAACTTTTTTGTTTAAAATCGCACGTTTATGAGCTTTGGATATGTTATGGAGCTAGTTAAGAGCAATATTTTGGTATACTCAACTCAAAAACTACAAATTTTAAGTTATCTAATTGTAGCATTAAGGGGACGATATATAAAGTCGGAAATATTTATCTTTTAACTCTTTTCCACAAATTTGATGGCTCTGAAAAGAACCGATGGATTTGTTAGCTTCGATGTTGTTACGGATAAATAACACTGCTCGGACCAGCAAAACTCAGGGGGCTTCTGGTATTTGCTCCTAACGGGATTGCTTCTTGACCACCAATGATGATTTCATCACGATTCGAAATTTTGAAGCGCGGGTCAACAGCTCGTCGGCCGATGAAATTTGCGGCGGCGATGACGATGGCTGGGTGAACGCAAACAAGCGGTGAACCACAAAGCGAGAATGACTCGCCCGACCGTGTTCACAGTTCGATCGCAAATTCACCTGCGGACTGCTTCTTCCTCTTCTTCTTCTTGGCGGCGGCAGCGGTGATGGCTTTAGCTTCGTACGGCATCTTCTCTCGCTCGCTCGACAGTTTGGTTTGAGCGAAGCAAGACAAACGGGGGCGTACTTCGCTATCGATGTCTGTGCCTGAGAAGCACGCCCGGTCAGAGTAAGCTGATCTGTCGCCTGCTGAGATGCGAGCCAATCGGAGAGTGAAAAGCAAATGACGTCAAATTTTCTCTAGCCACCCCTATTTATAGATTTGCTTGAAATCAACGTTCTATTTTAAAACAGTTATTAAACTATTTGGACAGGTATGTGGGATTCAGTAAGTAAACGACATGAAGCTTTGATGTCTTATCTTTCGATTGAGGTGCTAATCAAGAAATTTCGTTAAGCCAGCGAAAAGTTATAAACGTTTAAAATATTTCATGCCAACGTAACGCTCTTGGTTTTGAAATTCCAATTTCACTCCTGTATAGAGAAGAAAGACGTACTTCTACGTCAAAAACACCAGCATTGCTTTGTAGAAATAATTAGACATTTCTGAGAAAGTATTTCGAGGGATTGTTCCAAGAAACCATGTACCGTCAAACGGGGCTTCTTTTGACATTATTTTCACATACCTCAACATTGAGGATTTTTAGCTCTAAAAATTACGGATAGATTTCGATGATTTTTGCATATATTTAAGTTGTATATGTATGTAACAAATGTGCAAAATATACAGCAAATCCAGCAAGAAATAAAAAAAAATGCTTGAATAGTGAACAAAATTGCGACATACTTAGAATGGTTTTCAAGAGAAATTCTGATTGAACAATTTTCATCATTTTGGCACACATTTATCAGAAATTCACCTTCATACTAAAGAAAACTAGTGATTATCAATAGCTAACTAGAGAATTTTTAGTAAATGTCAAGCATTCCAACTATTCATGTTTGATCAATTTCTCACGCATTATCATTTTTCGCAATTTTCAAGTAATTCTAAGCCCAACACATTATTGGCACATACCCATTTTCCAGATTGGTCGACTAGAAGAGAAGAGCTCGAATGGGAGGAGCATCATCTGCTAATCTAAGGGTTTAAAGCATGCTTCCTTCACCGGATTCGGTTTCATTCCATTTTCGCTTTTCGAGCTGGTAAGAGCTCCCCGAACCTGCTTAGCGAGGAGCACCTCGTAGCCAGAAGCCTGCTGAGCTGTTGATCAGCATCTGGTTTATGAGATTTCGGCTCGTGATAAACTCAGTCAAGAATCAAGCCCGTTAGGCATCATTACTACTTTTATTAGACAAATCGAGCGTCTGGCTTGTGGTATCGCTCAAGATTTCAAACTTAGGCTACGTTTTCAGATTTCGACTTCAGCCGTGTAATCTAATAGCTGTTGCCGATGTGTGCCATCCACACCACAAAACATTCAACTGGTTGGGGATTCTTTGTTTAACCATGGCAATCAACTGATAACATCCTGTAGTGCGATTCATCTATGACAGCATCCGAGATAACACAGCCTTTGTCACTTTTCAGGGCCACCAAATGTGTGTAAGAGAGTTAACAGAGTAATATTTCCGACTTTATTTATCACATTGCCAAGCAATGAATAATATTTCTCTCAATGCTTCAGCATACTGAACCAGCCTCAATCACTACTGTTCTTTCCAATGCTACCATATATTTCATAGGAGGTTACTAATCTAATTTCAAAATGATCATACAACCTGAAGTGATAGATAAATATGACGAATCATAGATAAATATGACGAATTCATCGAATAAAGATAAGGTATATTTGGGACATGATTAAACGTACACTTGGCTGCAAATCATTATATGCATAAATATTTACGAAAGTTTCGAGCACTGAAAACAGTATGAAGTCAAAACGAGCTCTTGTTGCTCGACATCAAATTCAGTTAAATTAACCATCGTGGTCCTACGTCACCAGTTCGTACAACCCCATAGGGATGTACCCAGTGGCGCGAGAAGTGGGTAGGACAGGTAGGACATGTACTACGCACGAAAACACCTGGGTAGGACAGTCAATGGGTTGTCCTACCCACGATTCAACCAAAAAAGGAGAATAGCTTGAAAAATAAATGAAACTATACATCATCTGTTCAAACTCGATCAACGTCGTAATAATGTTATGGAGGATGGAAACACGATAAGGTTATTTTTATGCCTAGTAGAGCGTGACATGGCTTGTGCATGACCTCCGAAAATTCTGGCTCACGAGAAGAATGATCGAGAATATTTATAAAGATAATCATGGGAAACTGACTCTAAGAATTATTAAATCGATCTTCTTAATAATGAATCAATGGATAGTCTTTGAAAAAAAAAAACTACGGACAATCCTTTATATGGTCTGGGACAAAATGCCGTGAACATTCCTGGAAGCAATTCCTGGAACATCCATAGAGACTTATCAGAAGATTAAGAAAACTCCCACAGCACACTCTCTAGAAGTCCCTGGTGTATACAGAATCGCCGTAGAGAATGTTCGAAGTAGTTCTTAGTTAATTCTTGCAAAATAATTTGATCAGTTTCTGCGCGACAAAATGTTGTTCAAGCATCTTTAGTTTTTCTTGAACACTTTTGAGAAAGAAAAAACTGCATAAATTCACAAAATTCTTCTGAACGGAGACGAACCAGCCACTGGCTGAAAGTCTCCTTAATAAAGATAAAATAAAAAAAATAAAATAAATAACACAAAATTCTTGCCATTTAAATATCTAATATCTAGAAATAGATAAATAAACTAGAACAACCTCATACCATGAGCCATTGACTGTTACGGCAACCAAATTACTCTATTTTTGTCAAAGTTGATTGATAACATTGATTTAAATAGAATAAAATCATATAAAGGATATTTATATTTTTAAATATGAATGATAACAAAAGTTGATCCTATGAATGATGTTAAACACCGGATTTTTTTTTGATAAGGTACCGCGGGGCAAGTGGGTAAATGGGGTGAGTGAAAACAATTGATATATTTTACTGAATGTGTGAATTAACGTTTTTAACTCATGCGTAAACCTTTGAGGCCATTGAGAACATTACGATAGGTAAGGGATTTCTGAGATTTTTCAGCCATTATTGCATAATAGAGCGAAAAATTGTTAACCTGTCAACTGTTACTCCGTAACAAGTTGGCGGCGTACAATCTTATTTTAATATTTTCAGTGGAAAAAAGTTGCGGAAAATAATTTCCTGTACCACTTCTTAGTTGTCCTTTGTGACAGTTTCAAACTGCAATAAAAAAGTTTTAGAATTAATTCGACGTAGACCTAAAAATAACTAAATTTAAACACCGTCAATTTTCTTATCAGGTGGGGCAAGTGAAAAGTTTATCATTAGAAATTGAATTTGTGTTTTCTCTTTAAGTAGCCATAAGTAAACATGGTTCGCAATTATCATAGAAAAACATAACGTGCTGATAATTCAAGAAACACTATACTCAAGCGTTAAAAGCTATTAGAAATCATGGAACTTCTCTAAAAGATGTTGTCAAACATTACAATATTAATATGTCTACTTCGGGCAGCCAATTAAAAGGAAGACGTTGACTGAAAAGTTGCAATATTAGAGCACACACGGAAATCTCGTGGAATGTCTATGTAAAGCTAGTTCAAAACATAAAAATGGAGCATAGGTCTATCCACATAAAAAAGATTCGAAATACGTTATTGAAGGATTCCGTTTAATTTCTCCCGAAGAGTTATCCGACGTCATATCCGACTTTCTCAAAAACAAATAACGAGCGGTGGAAATTCTACAGAGCAGAAATGCGATTGCTGTCCTATAATGTAAGAACTAACATTGGAAATGTTGCAGTTATAATGTTGTCGAATCATTTCAACTAACATAACTGAACAGAAGAAAATTCAAGTGAAAAGAATAACATTTTCTTTGTTTACATGTTACTTATGTTATTGTTCATTGGGAAGCCTTAACAAATGTTAAAGCTAATGGAAATCGTGAATATAACTGTTTGTTTTTGAATTTATTGTTTAAAACGGTAAACTTTTCACTTGCCCCACTTTTGGGGAAAGCGAAAAGTAAGGAGACATTTTTTAAAAACTTTTTCTGTATTTTTTTCTTCAATTTTTCATAAAAATCAATTTTAGCATACTGCTTATATTTGGTGGGAGTTAAGCTAAAAAATATACACGACCTCGTTTGTTTCAATTCAAAGTCTCTAGAATTTAAAGAATCTCAACTATGCGAATTTCATAAATCACTTGCCCCACGGTACCTTAGTCCCTTTTTTCCTTATTCTGCAAATCTTATTTAAATTCTTGAGGTATCATAATCATAATTGAGAGGTTATAAACAAAGGGATGTCAGTGACAAAAACCTAGTATTGGGAGTTAATTTTTTTTCTTAGCTTTACTGTGCACAAAATATTTGCCGACGTTTGTCCTACCCATGGTTTCGAACGTGGACGCGCCTCTGGATGTACCCTTATAGTTTTTCAAACAGCTTACTGAGAGCCGACAGCAGACTAATTGGCCTGTAGCTCTTTGGACTGGTGGGATCTTTTCCTGGTTTCAGTATTGGTACCACTTTTGCCAACTTCCAACAATTCGGGAAGTAGTTCAGATCTAGGCATCTGTTGAAGATGTTGGCAATGCGGGACAGAGCGGACACACTAAGGTTTTTGAGAACCAGGTTAAAGATTGAATCAAAGCCAGGGGCTTTCATATTTTTAGCACCTTTGATGGCTGCAGAGACTTCTTCGATCGAGATTTTCTTGTTGTCAGGGACGTAACAGGGGGTGTTATTCAAAGTGAGGAGTGTATCTGAGACTGCTTGCTCCATTGGACTAACCAAATGGCTACCTATCAGATGATTTTTGCTGAAGCTAGATGCAATGGCATTTGCCTTCTCTAACGGAGACACCAGTAAGTTTTCATCACACTTGAAGGGGGGAATCTGTTGGGGTTTTGATTTTAAGATCTTGGCTACCTTCCAGAACGGCCTTGAAAACGGATCCATTCTCCTGACATCTCGCTCAAACCTGTCGTTCCTCATTTCCTGAACTCACAAAGCAATAATTTTGGTCAAGTAATTTGCTTGAGACTTTTTTGACAAATCTCCAGTACGCTGGAACTGCCTCCTAAACACATTCCTAGCTCGCATTATACTGCGGAGTTCAGGGTCGAACTGTAGTTGGCTACTTACGATTTGCACTCGTGGGACGCACTCGCTCTCGGCTGCTACGATGGCCGCTTGCAGGTTTTCTACCGCCAGGTCGATGTCTTCAACGGTGTCCAGTTGCACTTCTGCGTCGACTCTGGAATCGACTTTTCGTTGAAACACCACCCAGTTCACCCGGTGGTAGTCCTTCCTCGTTCGGCGTTGCCCACGTTCAGCGTCACCACCAACCCTTAGCAGAACAGGCAAGTGGTCGGAGCTCAGTTCGTTGATGGTTGTCGGTAGTGGGACCTCCATGTTGGTCAGGAAGAAGTCCAGGCAGGCTGGGATGCCGGCCGGCGACAGGAATGTCGGGTCCTTCGGAGCGTTCACCACGAAGTACCCCAGTTGGGACTCGTCGAATAGAAGGTTTCCGTTCTTGTTGCGGCGATGATTTCCCCACGCCTCGTGTTTGGCATTTTATTATTATTATTATTATTATTATTATTTATTACACACGTAGCATAAGATTTACATCTTTTGAACGCTACAACGTTTTTTTGCATGAAGTGCGTCACAGAAATATTCAAACTACTTTCTACCATTTTTCTTTTCTATAACGATTATTTTACTAACAACTAACTATTTGAAGTGAACCTTGCATTGCTTCTTAAATTTAAACATTGAATTTAACTCCTTAATGACATTAGGCAGAGAATTCCATATAATGACACCTCTTACGAAAAAAGAACCTGCGTACAAAGTTGTGAGATGTGCAGGAATTAAAAAGTTTCTTATTCTATTACTACGAAACGGTTGTAACTTAGAGTGTAGGTAAGAGGGCTGTTTCGTTATAATTATCTTATGCAATAAAAGACATATACGTGTTTTAAAGAAACTAAAAAAAGAGTTACCTAACAATGTATGTTGCAGGTGTGTAACATGATCTTGGCGCTTGAGATTATAAACAAAACGAACACATGAATTTAATGCAACTTTCAATCGTTCTTGAGTGTTAGAGGACACATTGAAAAAGAGAAAGTCACATGAAATAAAATAGGGTAAAATGAACGTTTTAAATAGTTTCAGCTTTACATTTGTGCTTAATAAACTAGCTTTAGTATAAAGAGATCGCAATGAACCGTAAATTTTACCACACTGACCTAACACATAACTATCCCATTTGAAGTTATTCCCTACAGTAAAACCCAAGCTGGTTGCACGATCTACAAATTCAATAGTTTCGTTACCTATTTTAATTTCTGGATATTCGACCTGAATGTAGCGAGAAATCAATAAAGCATTAGTTTTCTTCGCATTAAGTTTAAGCAAATTTCTCTCCGACCACGCTCGGATACATTCCAAATCCTCATTGATTTTGTTTGCGATCATATTTAGGTCGGATTTGTTACAGTTCAAATAAAGCTGGACGTCGTCCGCAAACAAATGAACTTGACAGTGTTTGATAATCGGGGGAAGATCATTAATATATAAGCTGAATAAAATGGGACCTAGGACAGAACCTTGTGGCACACCTGATGAAACATCTAGAAAAGATGACAACATATCATTTGAAAAAACAGCTTGCTTACGATTTTTTAAATAAGACGAAATCAAATCGACAGCGTCCTTATAAAAATTAAAATTGTGTTGGAGCTTTTTACAGAGTAAAGAGTGCGATATAGTGTCAAATGCTTTTGAAAAATCTAACAATATCATTATTACACTATTTCCCCTATCTAGAACAAGTCCAATGTCATCACAAATTTTTATCATGGCAGTTTTTACACTCTGGCCAGGCCTATAACCAGACTGACATTTTGAAAGTAAATGATTCTCATGAATATAAGCGCATATTTGTTTTTTGAGAATGCGTTCAAATGCCTTGGATAACGCGCTTAGAATGCTAATAGGGCGGAGATTGTCCAGCGAGCTACAGTTGTTCTTTTTCTTAATTGGAATTATTTTTGACAACTTCCATGCCCTCGGAAAAACTGATTTGGTGATGATACAATTATATAAATACGTGATTGGATGCAGCAACAGCGGTAGAACGAATTTGATAAATTTAATCGGTATGTCATCCAGTCCAACAGCATTTGAATTAATATCGAAGATAGCATTGATAACATCAAACTCTTGTATATTACTAAATCGAAAGCCATTTGAAACGAATGATTCAGATTGAACAGTATCACTAGACGACGTTGAGAAATGTTTGTGGAGTGACCAGTTGATTTCATCTGCGGTAAAATTATTCTCCACATTCAAAGAGCGTGTCGTAAATCCTAGTTCCTTCAGTTTATTCCACAGTTGCTTCGAAGGCAAGTCTGTATTCAATTGACAGTTAAAGAAATCACGTTTTGCTTTTGTTACTAAAGTATTCGTAACATTTCTCAGTCGCTTGAAGTTTTGAAAATCGTTATAACTTTTTGTAATTTTCCATTTTTTGTATGCACGATCTCGATCTACCATAGATTTCTGGATTTGTGCGTTAAACCATGGATTACTTCTGCCTTTTGGATTTTTTAATTTTCGTAGGGGTATACAGCATTCATAAAGAGTTTTTACATTAAGATTGAACAAACTAATAAGAGTATCAGGATTGTCAGCGTCATAAAAACTTACCCAGTCAAGTTGATTAAACTGTTCAATGACTCGATTCGGATTAACATTCTTATAGTCACGATAGTAAACATCTTGTTCTGATTGAACTGTCGTTAAATCAAGGGACACAAACATCAGATCATGGTGAGAAATATTTGGAACGCTGACTTGACCGAACTTGAGAATACTGTTGTTATTATTGGTCATAACTAAGTCTAACTGGGAACAGCCTTGTGAATAAAAAAAGGTCGGCTCAATTCCAACGTTCATCAAACCAAGAACATCCAGTGTCTCTAACAAACGTTCAGACTTTGTATTCTTTTTTAAAAGATTAGTGTTGAAATCTCCTGATACTAAGATTTCATCGTAATTTGAACCATATTCAGATATTTTTTCAAACAAAACATCCGAACAATCCAATTCAGGATGATTGTAGAACAGACCTATTAAAATCTTCCTATTTTGAATATGAGCTTCAATGAACATGAATTCAATTGTATGGCCATTGATCGTCACATAAGAAGTGTCTAGAGTTTTAAATTTGAAGCACTTTTTAATGTAGATCAGCAAACCGCCTCCTGTTCTACCAATCCGATCACTTCTTATTGAGTTATAGCCAGCAATTTCAACTAAGCTAGTATCGATTCTACTGTTCAACCAAGTCTCACACACACATGCAACATCCACATTAGACACATTCATTATCTGTCGCAATTCATCAAATTTGATCATATTTCTAGCACACAAGCTCTGAACATTGAGACACATAACAGATAACTTTTCAGCCACAAATGCAGATCTCAACACTATACCAGGTACACAAATATTCGTAGAGGTGTTCAAATCGGTTTGTTCAGCCATTATCCATGAATGAAATATTTAAGCAGCAATGCAAGGTGTCAAAACTAAAACTCAAAAACATTAATCAAACATAGCTACAGTGACGCAAATAAGAACTCAAAAAGTACACACAATATTCAAAATATTTTTTCAGCAATAACATTCTTCTTGAACAAATACATTTTTAGAATCATTTTGATAATCATCCCTAAATTCGGATAGCATTCTTCAGCACAGCAGTCAACAGCAACAGCAGCATCCTCGCAACAGCATCCCAACAGCATCCCAACAGCATAAAGGTCCAGATAACTTTTAGGAGAGGAAACATAGGATAATTTTGGGAATGGATTGGAAGGACAGAGAGCGTTTATTAGGAGAGGGTGCAAACTATCGAATGACTTTTAGGAGAGGAATCATGGGATTGTTATAGGATGGATTGGAAGGAGAGTGAGTGTAGCGAAGGAGAGGTTATAGTTGTTGAAGTACTTGTACCAGATGACTCTCCGACGAAATCAGGATAGCATTTGCTCCGGCAGATCTCTTGACGAATATTTCCCCGTTTTTCGAGAAGACAGAATGCAGCTTTCCTTCTTTTTTCACCAAGAGTGCCTTAGCCTTGATTGCTCTCGCAAGAGGTGTAAGATTTTCATTGATGAAAATCCTGTCGTTGCTCTTAAATCCAATTTGGTCCAGCGCGAGTGATCTTGCCTTCAGATACTTGTGGTAAAAATCGCTTCGTTGGTTGGTGATTGCGAACTGGAGCAGAATTTTGTAGCTCTTCCCAACATCCATCGCTTGTTTTGAGAGACGACGTATATCAACGAGTGGTACAGAGGTATATCCGAGTTGTTTGCACCATGTTTCAAAATAGTTCGTGAGAATCTCATCCTTGATGTACGGCACACCACTCACGATCAAGTCGTTCGTATACTGAGAACGACTTAGGGCTGACGTAGTGGATTGGATAGCATCACTGTTTGTAGCCACCGACTTGCTGAGATCACTTATGGATTTATCTAATTGAGAGCGCATAATATCCAGTTCGGTCTTGATCTCTGTTTTTACGCTCACCATTCCTTCGTTGATCCTCTTCACCAGTTCCTCCTTCGTAGTGTCGAGTTTGGACGAAATCCACTGGGCATTTAGGTCGCATGCCACGATGAACTTCTTGCGATGCCTGGTCAGCTTTACAAGATCATTCTTGAACTGCCTTGCCTTACCTGATCCTTCATAGCACTGCTGCGGGCAGTAGGCGGCAATTACCAGCAGAGGTCCATCTGGAGTAGCTATTTCTACCCCAACTGCCTCGATGACCGATGTCCTGTAGTCGGGCTGGATCACGAATTTGATCGGCTGCTTAACAGCAATGGCCACTCCACCTCCATTGGTAGCCGTTCTGTCAAGCCGCACTGTGTTGTATCCCGGAAGGCAGATATTGACGCCGGGCTTCAGATGGGTTTCGGTGATGGTGATTACTTGCGCTTCTTCTCTCTCCGCGAGTTCGAGTAATTCCACATCCTTGGGTTTAACGGAGTGGGCGTTCCAGAGCAGTACCTTCAGACCATTAGCCATGGCGGATGATGAATTCTCCCAAGCAGAGGATTTGGTCCGCACGGGTGCGACACTGTTGCATTTGCTGCCACATATCGTGGAAGATGGGCAGAAGTTGCTCAGGCGTGAGCAATGGAGCCGAGTTGTCGTGCGGCGCTGCATTGCTCTGCTGAGGCTGGAAGATAGATGTTCCACGCTGGCAAAGTCGATCCCGATAGGACAAGCCCGGCGGAGGAGTATCCGTGCCTGCTTGACGTTCGGATGGCCTGCCCCCGGCTTGCGATGGGATTGGGGGAAAGTTCTCCTCGCTGAATTTCGGCGCCTCCTTCATCCGGCGTCTTGGCTGGTTTTGGCTTGAAGCTTGCATTCGGATCCGCTTGTATTCCGCTCGTTTTGACGTAGGACTATGTCTTTGTTTTCTATATTGGGGTGCACTTTAAAAGTACGAAAAATGAGACATGTAACGAAATTAGGGGCGAGTCATTCTCGCTTTGCTTTTGCACCCGCGTTACAGTCCAATTTGTGTCGTCGAAAGAGGAAGACGCAACGGTGCGGCCATAGTAACGCGTCCGCGTCTGCGAACGCGATGCGATCAAAGGATTTCCTGTTGTTGATATTCTGCTTTGCGGGCTCGCACACGCGCACGCATCGCAAGACGCATTTACTATGGCAGCACCCCAAGATTGATTTGCGGCGGCGATGACGATGGCTTGGGCGCTTCTTCGAGCGGCGGACTACTATCTTATCCGCGCTCCCAGATTTCGACTCGTGATAAATCGGCGGTCAAGAAGCAAGCCCGTTACGAGCCAAACACCAGAAGCCCCCAGAGTTGCTGATCCGAGGAGCTGCTGCTAATCGAGCGTCGGACTAGTGAAATCGCTCAAGATTTCAAGAGTGAGTATCGTTTCTAGATTTCGCCTTGTGCCCGGTGATCCACTATCCGTTGCTGTTGTGCGCCATCCACGGACCATGGCAATCAACTGATCAATCCCGCAGTGCTATTTATCTGTGACCGCATCGAGGCTAAGAAAGCCATCGGCCCTTGTCAGGGACATCAAATTTGTGGAAAAGAGTTGAAGGAATAATATGTCCGACCTTATTACATCTTATATTCCTCAATTAATCTCGCAGCTTCATACAACATTTAATTTGTTATGAATAATTGATGGCACGACAATTTGAGACTATTCGTGGACGCTGCTGCAGTGCCGTCGGGATGAGTGCTCAACATTTCACAACGATTGTAAACTAGAGTGGAATTTCCGACAGTGTCTTTGATTTGCCGAGCATTTCGATTATGAAAATTATCACATGTAACAAAATTGCGACATATTTAGAATGGTTTTCATGAGAAATTCTGATTGAACAATTTTCATCATTTTGGCACCTATTAATCAGAAATTCACCTTCATACTTAAGAAAACTAGTGATTATCAATAGCTAACTAGAGAATATTTAGTAAATGTCAAGCATTCCAACTATTCATGTTTGATCAATTTCTCACGCATTATCATTTTTCGCAATTTTCAAGTAATTCTAAGCCCAACACATTATTGGCACATACCCATTTTCCAGATTGGTCGACTAGAAGAGAAGAGCACGAATGGGAGGAGCATCATCTGCTAATCTAAGGGTTTAAAGCATGCTTTCTTCGCCGGATTCGGTTTCATTCCATTTTCGCTTTCGAGCTGGTAAGAGCTCCTCCGAACCTGCTTAGCGAGGAGCACCTCGTAGCCAGAATTAGACAAATCGAGCTTTCGGCTTGTGGTATCGCTCAAGATTTCAAACTTAAGCTACGTTTGCAGATTTCGACTTCAGCCGTGTGATCTAATACCTGTTGCTGATGTGTGCCATCCACACCACGAAACATTCAACTGGTTCGTTTTATGAGCAGAGAACTTATACAAATTTCTACACTTGCGTTGGGGATTCTTCGTTTAACCATGGCAATCAGCTGATAACATCCTGTTGTGCGATTCATCTATGACAGCATCCGAGCTAACACAGCCTTTGGCTCTTTTCAGGGTCACCAAATGTGTGTAAGAGAGTTAACAGAGTAATATTTCCGACTTTATTTATCACATTGCCAAGCAATGAATAATATTTCTCTCAAACCATAAGATCAACAAAGCGATGACTGAAGCTTTCATTATAATCCTCGAATAACTTCCTATAGACACATTGCTGTTAAATATTCTTTAATTATAATTACTTTGATTTTGCTTCAGCATGCTGAACAAGCCTCAATCACTACTGTTCTAATATAATTTCAAAATGATCATACAACCTGAAGTGAAATTTCACATTTTCATAGATAAATATGACGAATTCATCGGATAAAGATAATGTATATTTGGGAGATGATTAAACGTACACTTGGCTGCAAATTGTTATATGCATAAATATTTACGAAAGTTTCGAGCACTGAAAACAGTATGAAGTCAAAACGAGCAACAAGAACGACATCAAATTCAGTTAAATTAACCATCGTGGTTCTACGTCACCAGTTCGTACAACTCCATAGGGATGTACCCTTAAAGTTTTTCACAGGTGCGATCGGTCGCTCGATGGTTACCGCCACAATTGGCACACTTGTAGTCAACCACCTCTTCGATGGGGCAGTCTCTGGTGTCGTGTTGCTGAGTGCAGACACCACACCTCGGCGTCACATTGCAATTTCTTGCTCCGTGACCGAAATGCAGGCAGCGCATACACTGAGTAACGTCTCGATTCGCTCCACGGTATGCCTCCCAGGTGATGATGACGTCGTTGACTGCTCTAGCTGCCTTCAGAGCTCCAAGAGTCACTGTTCCTTTCTTGAAGTGCACGAGGTACAGGGCATCTCGATACACTCTCTTCCTGTCGTGGCAATTCATTGGAAATACCGCTAATGGCTTGAGTTTGTAGCGGTTTTCCAATTCCATCTTGATGGCCTCTGGTTCCATGTCACAGAGACCACGGATGACAGCCTTGAATGGTTTTTCCGAAGGCATGTCGAAGCTGAAGAATTCGGCTTTGTTCCTCACCAGGTAGGCCTTGGCTTTTTGGTAGTCTTCCTTGCAGTTGAGGATCACTTTGACTCCAATGCGACATAGCTTGTACATCGCACTGATGTTGAGCGCCTTCATGGTGGCTTGCAGTTTGTTGAGGCCGACAGACTTTACCGTCAGCGGAGGGATTTTTCCAGGCGGATCGCGCTGCTGTTGTTGTTGCTGCTGCTCATCCGGCACATCGCCAAAGTCGCCTAAGTCGCTATCGTTGACAGCCGTTCCGCCAGTGCTGTACCGATTTCGCGACAGGATTGTCTCCTGAAGAGAGATTTCGTCAACTTGACGCTTCTTCCTCGTTTTGGACTGCTCCGGAGTGCTGGCCGTGATGTCAGCCGGCTTTCCGTTCCGAACCTTTCGCTTGCGTCCCATACTGGGTTGCAAGCCGCGAACTAACTACGATTTTAAACCGCGCTCTCGAAAAACGTCCGATACCCTCAAGGGGCAAAAGTAAACTGATGAAACCGAATCTAACGAAGGAAGCATGCTATATATCCTTAGATTTGCAGATTATGCTCCTCCCGTTCGTGCTCTTCTCTTTCTAGTCGACCAATCTGGAAAATGGGTATGTGCCAATAATGTGTTGGGCTAAGAATTACTTGAAAATTGCGGAAAATGATAATGCGTGAGAAATTGATCGAACATGAATAGTTGGAAGGGTTGACATTTACTAAATATTCTCTAGTTAGCTATTGACAATCAATAGTTTTCTTTAGTATGAAGGTGAATTTTTAATTAATGGGTGCCAAAATGATGTTTTCTTTAATATGAAAGTAAATTTCTGATCCATGGTGCCAAAATTATGAAAATTGTTCAATGGGAATTTCTTTTCAAAAGCATTCTAAACATGTCACAATTTTGTTACATGTGATCATTTTCGTAATCGAAGTGTTCTCATAAAATATGGCAAATCAAAGACACTGTCGGAAATTCCACTCTAGTTTACAATCGTTGTGAAATGTTGAGCACTCACCCCGACGGCACTGCAGCAGCGTCCACGAATAGTCAATTATTCATAACAAATTAAATTTTGTATGAAGCTGCGAGATTGAGAAATATAAGATCTAATAAGGTCGGAAATATTATTCCTTCAACTCTTTTCCACAAATTTGATGGTCCTGACAAGGTCCGATGGTAGATAAATAGCACTGCGGGAAGTTATCACTTGATTGCCATGGTCAAACGGGAAATCCTCAACGCAAACAGCAACAACAACGGGTAGTGGATCCCCGGGCACAAGTCGAAATCTGGAAACGATGCTCACTCTTAGAATCTCGAGCGATTCCGACGCTCGATTAGCAGCAACTCTGGGGGCTTCTGGTAATTAACTCCTAACGGGCTTGCTTCTTGACCGCCGATGCTGAATTTATCACGGGTCGAAATCTGGGAGCGCGGATAAATTTGCTGCGGCGATGACGATGGCTTGGACGTTTCTCCGAGCGGCAGTAGTCCGCCGCTCGGAGAAGCGCCCAAGCCATCGTCATCGCCGCCGCAAATCAATCTTGCGTCTTCCTCTTCCGACGACACAAATTAGACTGAGACGCGGGTGCAAACGCAAAGCGAGAATGACTCGCCCGACCGTGTTCACAGTCCGACCGCAAAAGAAGACTGAGGGAAGAAGCAGGGACCCGTTTGCTTTTATAGTGGGAAGCGACACCGTCGAAAAGTGCTCGAACGTGATTGGTTGGATAAGAAAGGGGTCAACATATATCAAATTTTCAATAGTTTAACAACAAAATTCACTTATCAGATACATTACGAACGATGCGTAGATACATTTCTGATCGAATGATACTAAAATCGTAATAATTGGTTCATAAACAACTGAGTTATTAACGTTCAAAATCTCCCCTAATTTCGTTACATGTCTCATTTTCCGTACTTTTAAAGTGCACCCCAATATAGAAAACAAAGACGTAGTCCTACGTCAAAACTACAAGAATGCTTGAACTCCTTTCAACAGTATGCATCCCTGTGGAAAATAAAGCTGAATGCAGCCAAAACCCAGGTGATAGTTTTCCCATACAATCGCTCCCCAAAGTTACTCCCTCCCGATGACTGCAAAATTGTTATGGATGGTGTTTCCATCGACTGGTCCACCGATGTCTTGTATCTGGGACTCACTATTGACCAGAAGCTCCTCTTCCGATCCCATGTAGAGAAAACAAAGACCAAATGCAACAAAATTGTAAAAGCACTCTATCCCTTAATAAATCGCAGATCAAAATTATGTCTTAAGAACAAAATAGCAAAATATTCAAACAGATTATATCACCAGTAATAGATTATGCTATGCCCGTCTGGCAATCAACTGCAATGTCCCATAGAAAAACACTACAAATTGTTCAAAATAAGGCTCTTAAAATGATATTAAATGTTCCATACCATACTAAGAATACTGAAGTGCATGATATTGCAGGTGTTCAAATGCTGGATCAAAAAATAATAGCCAATTTTGATAAATTCAAAGCAAAGTGTCAACAGTCAGAATATGCAATGATAAATACGCTGTTTCAGCAAAATTAGGTTAGGATTGTAGTTAGGATTAGTTTGTAAGTATTTGTAAGGAAAAATTATAACATTTGCTAAGAGCAAAAAATTAAAACTCCAAACTAATATAAGAAACAACACTTTTGTGGAAGAAGATCAAAGCTGAAATGCCATGAGCAGCATCACTTGAAATGTAAAATGTACAAAAATGTAAAATAAAATGAAATAAATGAACCTTTAATAATAAAAATGATGGTGATGGAAATGGTTTCATTCAGTTTTCGCTTTCGAGCTGGTAAGAGCTCCTCCAAACCTGCTCAGCTCCTCGCTACCAGAGGCAAGCTGTTGTACGAGATGGCTGAAGAAAATCGACCAAAGCCGCTTGTTGAAGCGCACATCGTCATCCGCACCGCAAATCTCATCGGGCGAGGAGGATTGAAAATAGTGCGCCGTCAAAATGTGTCCGTGTTACGCAAATTCAACAATTCAATCGGCCCTTTTGAGAGCCAACAAATGTGTTTTAAAGAGTTATTTGTATAATATTCCCTAATGTGTTTATCACATACTTGCTATAATCTCTTAATTCATCTCATAGCATCATACAATAATTGATTGATTACGAATAATTGACAATACGGCAATTTGAGGCTGTTTCCGAGGACGCAGCGTAGTTAACGTCATGCAATCGGGTCTTGTACACAGCCCCCTCTGAATTTTGTATAGAAATAAAAATAAATTAAAATATAAATTGTATGGCGCGTGAGAAATCTGAAACCCCCTCCCCCCATGAACCTTAATGTAATAAATGGATGGCCCCTAAGGATATTATTTCCATCTTTTAAATGTAAGGACTAAAGAAAATGATTATCTCTGGGATTATTCATAAGGGACGGTCGCATTTCCCAATTGATCCATTTCATTCATAATTTTCTTGTCAATTATCGCAGTCATGATCATAGATTAGTTGCGAGTTTGGTGATGCATTCCCTATTACGGACATCATTTTCATACTACAAACAGATCACCCAAAACTCTCTCTCTCTGGCCACAAAATCAATGAAAAAGAGCTTAAGCTTCTGAATACATGTAAAGTGATTATTTTGTATTAACACAAAATAATAACACACAATGTCTATAATAAATCAGAATTGACATGCAACAAATAGTGTGAAAATTAATTGGATTTTTAGCAAAAGAAATGTTTTATAAGTGTGTGACTGTCTCAAGCCAGCAAATAGAAGAAGCTAACGTTATCCAACGTCAACTTGGCGGTCGTATCTCGGAAACAACCTCTTACTTTTTCTATGTCTAGAAGAGCAAGACCAGTAGAATAGCCTTCAGATTTGTTGGAACGGATCAAATTTGTTACACGTAAAAGTTGATGAGTGGTCGAATGTCCATGGCGGAATCCGAACTGTTCATTGGCAAAAATTGAATTTTCGTTGATGTGGGCCATCATTCTGTTCAAAAAGTTTACTGATGGAGGATAGCAAACTGATTGGACGATAGCTAGAAGCTTCTGCAGGATTTTTGTCTGGTTTTAAAATTGGAACAACCTTAGCATTTTTCCATTTGTCAGGATAATATGCTAATTGAAAACATTTGTTAAATATATCAACTATAAATGATAAGCTTCTTTCTGGAAGTTTCTTGATGAGGATGTAGAAAATTCCATCATCGCCAGGAGCTTTCATATTTTTGAATTTTTCAATAATAGTTCTCACTTCTTCCAAATCAGTCTCCCAGGCATTTTCGAAAACGTTCTCTTGATTGAGAATATTTTCGAAGTCCTGAGTAACTTGATTTTCAATTGGACTAGTAAGTCCTAAATTAAAATTGTGCGCACTTTCAAACTGCATAGCAAGTTTTTGGGCTTTTTCACAATTAGTTAATAATAATTTGTTTTCCTCTTTCAATGCCTGTATTGGCTTCTGAGGTTTTTTCAAAATTTTAGATAATTTCCAAAAGGGCTTAGAGCCAGGGTCCAATTGAGAAATCTTGTTTTCAAAATTTTTGTTTCTTAATTGAGCAAAAAGTTTCTTGCAAATCCTGCCATATAATTTTCATAGCAGGATTACGAGTGCGTTGAAATTGTCGTCTCCTCACGTTTTTAAGACGGAACAAGAGTTTAAGATCATCGTCTATAATCACGGATTCAAATTTTACTTCACATTTTGGAATTGCAATGCTCCTGGCTTCAACAATGGAATTTGTTAAAGTTTTAAGAACATTGTCAATATCAAGTTTTGTTTGTAAGGGAATATTAACATCAAGATTAGAGTCAATAAATGTTTCATATATATTCCAGTCGGCTCAAAAATAATTGAAAGTGGAGCTGATAGGATTGAGAATCGCTTCTTGGGATATTTGAAATGTAACAGGGACATGATCAGAATCAAAATCAGCATGAGTAATCAGTTGGCTACAAAGATGACTAGAGTCAGTTAAGACCAAATCAATCGTAGATGGATTTCTAGAAAAGGAAAAACATGTAGGGCTATTAGGGTATTGAATTGAGAAATATCCTGAAGAGCACTCATCAAATAAAATTGTACCCTTGGAATTACTTTGAGAATTATTCCATGACCGATGTTTGGCATTAAAGTCACCAATGACAAAAAACTTTGACTTATTGCGAGTCAATTTTCGCAAGTCAGTTTTGAGCAAATTAACTTGCTGTCCAGAACATTGAAAAGGAAAATAGGCAGCTATGAAAGTATATTTACCAAACTGTGTTTCAACAGAAACACCTAAAGTTTCAAAAACTTTAGTTTCAAATGACGAAAACAGTTGATGTTTTATACGCCTATGAATGATGATTGCAACTCCCCCACATGCACCATCAAGTCGATCATTACGATAAACAAAAAAGTAAGAGGTTGTTTCCGAGATACGACCGCCAAGTTGACGTTGGATAACGTTAGCTTCTTCTATTTCCTGATTTAGGACCGTCACGAACTTATGAAAGATTTCTAGGTACTGACAAAAAATCTAATCAATTTTCAAACTATTTGTTGCATGTTAATTCTGATCTATTATGGACATTGAGTGTTATTATTTGGTTGGTCCGGTTAACACTTCAACACCGATAGAACCGGTCGATGGAAGATGAAGCATGAGCGGTAACTTTTGCTCTCCAAACAAATATACCGGTTGAACGTTAGGTCCATTCATGATCCACTAAGATTGGTTGCTTTAGTGGATTCCGAAGCCAGTTTGAGGTTGAGGCTCTTGTCCATGAAGTCCGCTAACTCTGTGTTCTACTCTTTGCTCAAATCGATGTTGAAGTTACCTGTCACGATGATTGGCATGGTCTCCTTTTGATACTCGAAGAAGTTCCGCGCCATGAAGAACTTCTTCTGCTTCATTGTGGTATCCGGAGAAATGTAGAAGCAAACCAGTAGAGCCCATCAATTCATTATAGTGATCTCGGCAGCGCAAATATCACCATAATCATCTGACAAGCCCACATCATAACCGGTGCAGAGTTTGCGAATCTTGTGCGCCACAGCAATCGTTGTTGCTGGCGGTGAAATCGATCAGGACTTTTTGATTAAGGCCACGGGACGGTGTTTTAATCACCCTCTCCATTTGAAAAGTTAATCTCAAGTACCACTCAATATATCGATGCGAAAAATGTATCACTAGCATTATATATATATGTAGTGCACAACCCATTAAATTTTCAGTTTAATCGGTTCACTAAAACTAGAGATTTGCTTCTGCAAAGTTTTGATGATAATTGTTAGAGTAAGACAAAAGATAGGGAAAATAACACGGTCTCCCGTGTCACCTTAAGACCGATCTGCGATTCCAGAGCGCGACCGTCATGGCCCTGCAAAATCGAAAAAAAAATATTGAAAAATCGAAGGCGCCGTTCTGGTATTTTTCCAGACATTGCATTGAGATTCATCGGGAAAAATATTTAGGATTCTTAAAACTATCCTTCTGAAAGGTATTATGGAAATTGCTTTGAAGTTAAAGAAGGATTTCCGGAAGAAACCTAGGTCGATTTAAAGAAGAACCACAGAGAAATCACTAAAATATTATCAGAGAGATTTATGAAGGAACTATTTAAGTACTTTTGCAAATATCTGAAAAAATCCCAGGAGAATTCCACATAGATTTTAAATGCTTTTTACAGTGTTATCCAAAAGAATCCTTGAAGTTATTTCGCAAAAATCCCTGAAAGATTCAAAGAAAATTCACAGATAATTCCGATGTCCAGAAGAACTCCAAAAAGATTTACGGAATTATTTCAAATGGAATTTTCGGAACCATTTAAAAGTAACTTTCAGAACATTATCAGAAAAAGAAATCAGTAATCAAAGAATCTCAAAGCAATTTTTTTTAAAGTCCTAGGGGCTGTCAGGTAGTTTTCTTGAAGGATTTCCATTTGAACTCTAGAGGGATTTTCAGAAGATTTTAGAAAATTTCCAATGAAAATCACCTAAAAATCACGAACAAAATCAAGAACACTTCGTTATGAATTTCCAGGAGAATCACTGTTTTTTTCTCAAAGAATCTTAGAAAAAATTCTAAAGAATCACGAATTTCCCGAAAAAATCCGGATATTCAAAATTATCTCAGGCAGAAACAATAAATCAATAAAAACAATAACAATACATCTGAAATAGATTCCATTCCACTGGAAAGCAAGCATTAAATCATTTTCGGCAGAATTCCAGAATTTTACAGAAGAATCCTGAAAGGATTTCCATAATAACCCAAGATGGGTTTCCGGGATAATCCAATAGGAAGTCCCAAGGAGGTTATTGGAAGAATCAGAGAGATCAAAGTAATAACTACATATAATAATTTCAGAAAAGTTTCTGAAAGAATCTCAGTGGATTTTCAAGAAGTCCTTTAGCACCACAACTAATATATACTAATATATACAACTCAATACATAATTATAAATTGCGTTGAGCTAAGTGATTTGTACGCTATCCATGTTGGGGCGGATTGACGGTATCGAAGTGGATTAAAAACAATAATAGGAGAGCGTGTGAAAAATAAGTATGAACTGCGCAGAATACATCAGACTGATTTACCATTGTTGCGCATTTTATTTTTATTAAAAATATTGTTTGCAATATTTTTTCACGCAACGTTTGATAATAGTAGAAGGACAATGATCATCAGTTGATTTTCCGCTATTGTTTTTTTTAAATCACAATTGTTATTTCTTTCCGTGCACGCGCTCGGGAAATGAATCTGACCATGGTGCAACAACCGCGCTACATTCGATGAATCCTATGCGACAAAAATTGTCGGCGCTATCCGTCAAAATCACTCACCAAAGCCATTTTGGTGGATTTACCATCACAGCTAATAGAGCAGTTGTTAATTACACATATCGTTTGTCTGGTGAGTTGCAAGCTTAGTGTCAATGATGATGTCGCGCTACACGATAAGTGTTCATCTGCAACAACCAGACAGCTCACCAATCCACCCCGAGGTGGATCGTGCTGAGTTGTTGAGTTGAAGGAGAGCGAAAGAAGGAAGGCACAAAAGTCTGTTTGACAGCTCTGCAGAAAGCGCGTGCGCACGGAAAGAACGCCAGTTCGGCTCGATTTGCAATGATCGGTTATTATTATTTTTCCGCTATTGGATATTCTATGGTTTGGTTGATCGATGTAAAAGTTTGTTTTAAAAGCAGCTCCACTTATTTTGAAACATGTTGCCGTGTACAATAGTAGACAACACAACTAATTTAATTAAAATAATTTGAAATTATAATTAGTACATAAACAAAAGGTGAAGAACGTTTAGGCTGGTTGTGCATTACGATAAAATCTCTTAACATAAGCAATGCTCGTTGTTGGTTCTTGTGGAAGGATCAACATGTTCGGCTTAACGAATCTTATTTTAAATATCGAATAACACCACATGCAATTGAACAAAAAGGATGTGATTACAATAGACTTTTGATATTTTCAATTCTGAACCACCGCAAAAAAAAAATATTGGGAATCAAAATTCTCCTGTTAGGGATGATGTGGTGGAGGCTCATTCTAATTAATGTTGTCGTTCAATTATAAGCATAAGCATAAGCATAAGCATAGATGACCGTACAATTCGTAGTTGCTACTCCGTGATTGACCAGAACAATCGAAGTTGCACAGGGAATTAATGAATGGGGCTTGGGATTAGCTTACCATTCTTCAATGTGCACAAATCGAGAGCTCAAATTTAAAAGTCAATAACGGCGCCGGCCACGTCCTTACGGTCATCGGGGAAGGGAAGGAATGTTAGTGTGACTACCGTTGTTACTAGAGACCGAGATCACCTCTGCATCTCCACGGTTGTCATGGAGAGGATATTGGGTTAGTGGGATAAGGTAAAGATCTGGGAGTCACCAATGTTTGGTGATGCGTGCCATGATATAATCACGCCTAACCGGATTCGCGGAATAATTCGATAATCGCATTAAACGCCGAACAAGTGTTCGTCACTCGCCCACGCAAGAGCAAGTGACGCGATCAATAGATCAAACACTACTAGCGATCCGCGGCGCTTTTTCATTTCTCTGAGCGAACGACGCGCGACAAGTTTGATCCTGCCCCCAACGCCCGCCCCCGCAAGAGCAAGCGTCAAGGTCGAAGGATCAAACACTACTAACGAACCGATCACTTTTTCACCGCTTCACTACCGACGCTCGACATGTTTGATCCTGCCCCTATCACCCGCCCCCGCAGGAGCAAGTGTCAAGGTCGAAGGATCAAACACTACTAACGAACCGATCACTTTTTCACCGCTTCACTACCGACGCTCGACATGTTTGATCCTGCCCTCATCACCCGCCCCCGCAGGAGCAAGCGTCAAGGTCGAAGGATCAAACACTACTAACGAACCGATCACTTTTTCACCGCTTCACTACCGACGCTCGACATGTTTGATCCTGCCCTCATCACCCGCCCCCGCAGGAGCAAGCGTCAAGGTCGAAGGATCAAACACTACTAACGAACCGATCACTTTTTCACCGCTTCACTACCGACGCGCGACATGTTTGATCCTGCCCTCATCACCCGCTCCCGCAGGAGCAAGCGTCAAGGTCGAAGGATCATACACTACTCAATTAATGTTGTCGTTCAATTATGGGGATAAATTAAAATTGTTATTGTTCTATACATACTTATTTATTATAATTACCTGTAAATATTGATACAGCACAATTCATGTATTTAAATATCAAATAGCAAACATAGATATGGTCGGTGTTCAGACAGACTGAACCAAGTGTTTTTTTTTTCAATCGAGTAAGAAAAATGTACCCCAAACATGTGAAACATCAAAATATTATAGATATTTACTGTAATAATGGAACTTATCTATTTGATGACACATTTGTATCAAAATAACATGGAAGATTTAAAATTGATGGAGTTCTTTACGTATCCTTAGAGCTCCAAAATTCATCTAGTCTTGTCTGTCTAAACACCGACCATATGATCCTCAAAAACTCATGAGAATGATATTTTTCTCTTTGAACTGTTATTTAATTTGGATGTGCTGAAAAGATTTATAAATTAAATTTATTATTGATGTTACGAGCTGTGTCTGCAGTGAAACATAATGCTACAAAAGAAATATATTTGAATCAAAGTATTTTTATATATAAATCATATGAAAAAAAAAATGTTCCAGAAATTACTCTAGAATTCTTTGGGAGCGTCTCCCGGGATTCTTCCTTAAATCACTCATGAATCCTTCAAATCCTCTCTGGGATTGTTCTGAAAATCTTGAGATTGTTTCTGAATTTTCTTCCAGATATCGCTTTGGGATTCATAAAAAAAAAACGTTACCATTCCGGTATTACTTTTGAGATTCTTTCGGATATCCCATTGCGATTCTTCTGGACATCTTTTTGGATTTTTTTTTTGCAGAACTCTGTATGTGATTTTGCGTGTATCTCCTTAAGGATTACTTTTGAAATCCAGGAAATTAAATTCTTTGAAATTTTTGAAAATTGTTTTCGAAATACTATGGAAGATTTTACCAAAAATCCTGATTCAATTCATTTGGATATTTAAAGAGAATTTTATCAAAAAATGTACGACACTACTAGAAATTCTTCGAGAATTCCTCCGAAAATAACTCTAGATTTTTTTTCCGGAAATACTTCTGGTATTCTTATGAGAATGCCTCTGGTATTATTCCGGAAATGACCTGAGATGCTTTCGGAAATCTTTCTGAAATTCTTCAATAAATTCCACTGAAATTTTTACGCCAATATCTTTGAAATACTTCTGGGACTCTTCCAAAAATCCTGTTGAAGATTTTTTTCGGATATCTTTCTATTCTAAATTTTTCAATAAATTTTGCTAAACCTGCTAAGATTCCTTTCATTCAAGAATTCCACCGGAAGTTTTCGTGAGATTCAACCGTAAATCGTTCTGGTATTTTTCAGAAATTCCATTGAGATTCTTAATAATATGCTTCTGAAAAATTTTCTGAGAATTGTTTTGGGATTATAGAAGGATTTCCAGAAGAATTCCAAGGCGATTCATAGAAACATCACTTTTGTATGAAGGATTATCGTTAATATCTGAAATAATCCCATGAGAATTCTAAATCCAAATTACTGTGTTATTCAAAAGAATCCCAGAAGTTATTTCGCCAGAATCCCTGAAAGATTTAAAGGATATTCACAGACATCCAGAAGATTTCATGAATGTTTTCCAGAATAATTCCGATGTCCAGATGAACTGCAGAAAGATTCATGGAATAATTTCAAACGGGATTTTCGGAATCATTTGAAAGTAACTTTTAGAAGATCCTCAGAAAAAGAAATCAGTAACACTGCGGAACACGGTTTTGTCTCAAGAACCAAAATACCGCTATTGACTAAATTAAGGGTTGCTGAGTCCATTGCCGTTTTCAGAAATATCATGGCACGTCTAGTTTTTGAGATATTGACGGTTGAAAATGCTAAATTTGGCTGTTTCAGCCAACTTGCACGCAAGTTTTCCAGCTTGTACGGCAATTTGTTTGCTCAATTTGTACCAGAATTCAAACTTTATGCATAGAACAATAATTATCAATGAAGTTCATAATATTTTCGATGGTAAAATGTTATTTTTTGGTGGTTCAGAAAAGTATTGTATTATGCCATATAAGAGAAACGAAGAATTTTATATGAAGACTGCAAACATGTTGAAAAAATAGATTTAACCTAAATTTTATCGTAAAATTTCAACTGATTTGTATCTAAATTGAAAGTTCAAGTCCTATTAAGCATGTTTGGTAGATTATATCACAAAAAACTATAAGGGTACATCCCTATGGGGTTGTACGAACTGGTGACGTAGGACCACGATGGTTAATTTAACTGAATTTGATGTCGTTCTTGTTGCTCGTTTTGACTTCATATTGTTTTCAGTGCTCGATACTTTCGTGAATATTTATGCATATAACGATTTGCAGCCAAGTGTACGTTTAATCATGTCCCAAATATACATTATCTTTATCCGATGAATTCATCATATTTATCTATGAAAATGTGAAATTTCACTTCAGGTTGTATGATCATTTTGAAATTATATTAGTAACCTCCTATGAAATATATGATAGCATTGGAAAGAAGTTATTCAAGGATTATAATGAAAGCTTCAGTCATCGCTTTGTTGATCTTATGGCTTGAGAGAAATATTATTCATTGCTTGGCAATGTGATAAATAAAGTCGGAAATATTACTCTGTTAACTCTCTTACACACATTTGGTGGCACTGAAAAGAACCAAAGGCTTTGTTAGCTCGGATGCTGTCATAGATGAATCGCACTACAGGATGTTATCAGTTGATTGCCATGGTTAAACGAAGAATCCCCAACGCAAGTGTAGAAATTTGTATAAGTTCTCTGCTTATAAGACGAACCAGTTGAATGTTTCGTGGTGTGGATGGCACACATCAGCAACATGTATTAGATCACACGGCTGAAGTCAAAATCTGAAAACGTAGCTTAAGTTTGAAATCTTGACCACAAGCCGGACGCTCGATTTGTCTAATAATAATAGTAATGATGCCTAACGGGCTTGATTCTTGACTGCACCTCAGATGAGTTTATCACGAGCCGAAATCTCATAACCCAGATGCTGATCAACAGCTCAGCAGGTTTCTGACTACGAGGTGCTCCTCGCTAAGCAGGTTCGGAGGAGCTCTTACCAGCTTGAAAGCGAAAATGGAATGAAACCGGATCCGGCGAAGGAAGCATGCTTTAAACCCTTAGATTAGCAGATGATGCTCCTCCCATTCGTGCTCTTCTCTTCTAGTCGACCAATCTGGAAAATGGGTATGTGCCAATAATGTGTTGGGCTTAGTATTACTTGAAAATTGTGAAAAATGATAATGCGTGAGAAATTGATCAAACATGAATAGTTGGAATGCTTGTCATTGACTGAATATTCTATAGATAGCTATTGATAATCAATAGTTTTCCTTAGTATGAAGGTGAATTTCTGATTAATGCGTGCCAAAATGATGAAAATTGTTCTATCAGAATTTCTCTTCAAAACCATTCTAAATATGACGCAATTTTGTTACATGTGATAATTTTCATAATCGAAATGCTCCCATAAAATATGGCAAATCAAAGACACTGTTGGAAATGCCACTCTAGTTTACATTCGTTGTGAAATGTTGAGCACTCACCTCGACGGCACAGCAAGGCGTCCAAGAATAGTCTCAAATTGTCGTGCCATCAATTATTCATGACAAATTAAATTTTGTACGAAACTGTGAGATTGATTGAGGAATATAAGATGTAATTAAGTCGGGAAAATTATTCTTTCAACTCTTTTCCACAAATTTAATGGCCCTGACAAGGGCCGATGGCTTTCTTAGCCTCGATGCGGTCACAGATAAATAGCACTGCGGGATTGATCAGTTGATTGCCATGGTTCGTTGATGGCGCTCAACAGCAACGGGTAGTGGATCACCGGGCACAAGGCGAAATCTGGAAACGATGCTCATTCTTGAAATCTTGAGCGATTTCATAAGTCCGACGCTTGATTCGCTGCTCTTTCCTCTTCGGATCAGCTTCTGGTATTTAACTCCTAACGGGCTTGCTTCTTGACCACCGACCACCAGACGCTGGATCGCTAGCTTGAAGGACGTCGCTGCGCAGAAACGGAGGAGCTCTTGCCAGCTCGGAAGTCGAAACGGAATGAAACCTTATCCAAGTAGTAGTAGTAGTAGTACAAGCTTTATTCATGTATGATTTTGTCACATTCAAAGTTTACATTCTTATAGTTTAAGTGATATAGCATTTGCTTTACATCTTTAGTAATGTTTCATAAATTTTTAGTTTAAATCAAATTATGCCATATTTTGATGGCAAGTATAAGTGTTGTGGCAAAAAGCCGTTTTTTTTTTTTTTCTTACATTTAATACTTAACCTACTAGTATCCATACTGGATGACGAAATTTCCGAGCACTTGAATTTGCTCAAATTTGGTTCTGCATCCTCGGAGAGAACTGGCCATTTCGTTGAAGATCTTGGTGAGCTCTGTTGGTGTGTACAACGAGGGAGATGCTTCCGAATGCCACGCAGATTTAGGTGGAGTTGGCTCGTTTGGATGTTGCTGAAATCCTGGAGGATGAGATTTCGGAGTTTGAGTCGAAAAGACTGGCTGATTTCCACGGATTGGGGGGAAGTTTGCTTCATAATTATCCATCGGATTGTTGAAACGCTTGCGTCCCGGCTGGTGACTTGTTGTAGCTTGCTGTCGGATCTTCAAAAACTCGGCTCGCTTCACGCACGATTTATCCGTTGCCGGATGCTTACCTGCGCAATTTGCGCACTGGGGCTCCGTTGTTTCCGCCGCTTTACAGGCTTTGGTTTCATGCTGCGCACCACATCGATTGCATCGGCTGATTCTATGGCAGTGCCGAGTGCCATGTCCAAAATGTAGGCAATTCATGCACATGGTGACAACTTGTTTGCTCCGATATGGGGCCCAGGAAACATGGATGTTGGAGATGAATCGGATCTGCTTCAACTGTCTCAGTGTGGTGGACCCACGGGGAAAGTGGACGAGGTACATCGTGTCCTTGTACTTGTCGTTTCGCTTGACTTCAATTACTTCGAGGGGATTCAGCTGGTGCTCCTCTTGTAGCTGCCGCTTGAGCGACTGCGTCGTGACACCGGGAAGGCCACGGATGATCGCTTTGAACGGTCGTTCTCCTGGTTTGTCATGAGTGAAAAACTCAACTTGCAGTTGCTTAAGCAGATTTTCCACCATTTGGAATTCACCCTCCGATTGGCACAAAATTTTTGTACCTATTCCAGTAATTTTATAGGCCGGTCTGACCCCCAATTTGTCCACAAGCGGTTGGAGCTTGTGATAGCTGACGTTTACTGCCACTAGCGGGGGCAGCTTCACCTTCCTCGGAACGTCCGTCGTGTCAGTCTGCAGCTGCTTTTGTTGTTTTTGGTTTTCCGGCGCGTTGCCGAAATCCTCCTGGAGATCAGAGAAAACATTCTCCGAATTTACGCTGGATGCGACGCTCAAAGTTTCAGTGTTTCTTCTTCTTATTTTCTTCGGCTTGACAAAGCCATCGGAATCACCGCTCATATAGACGAGCTTACTCATCGCGACGTGCACACCGTGCTGATTGGACGCAAACTCCCGAATCCATCGAAAACGAAACCTTATCCAACGAAGGAAGCATGCTATATACCCTTAGATTAGCAGATTATGCTCCTCCCATTCGTGCTCTTCTCTTTCTAATCGACTAATCTGGGAAGTGCATATGTGCCAATAATGAGTTGGACTTAGAATTACTTGTTAATTGCGAAAAATGATAATGCGTGAGAAATTGGTCGAACATGAATGAAAGGGTTGACAATTACTAAATATTCAATAGTTCGCTATTGATAATCAATAGTTTTCTTTAACATGAAGGTAAATTTCTGATCCATGGTGCCAAAATTATGAAAATTGTTCTATCAGAATTTCTTTTCAAAAGCATTCTAAACATGTCGCAATTTTGTTACATGTGATCATTTTCGTAATCGAAGTGTTCTCATAAAATATGGCAAATCAAAGACACTGTCGGAAATTCCACTCTAGTTTACAATCGTTGTGAAATTTTGATCACTCACTGTATGAAGCTGCGAGATCGATTGAGAAATAGAAGATCTAATAAGGTCGGAAATATTATTCCTTCAACTCTTTTCCACAAATTTGATGGTCCTGACAAGGTCCGATGGCAGATATATAGCACTGCGGGAAGTTATCACTTGATTGCCATGGTCAAACGGGAAATCCGCAACGCAAACAGCAACAGCAACGGGTAGTGGATCCCCGGGCACAAGTCGAGATCTGGAAACGATGCTCACTCTTGGAATCTCGAGCGATTCCGACGCTCGATTAGCAGCGACTCCTCGGATCAGCAACTCTGGGGGCTTCTGGTAATTAACTCCTAACGGGCTTGCTTCTTGACCGCCGATGCTGAATTTATCACGGGTCGAAATCTGGGAGCGCGGATAAATTTGCGGCGGCGACGACGATGGCTTGGACGCTTCTACGAGCAGCAGTAGTTTGCCGCTCGGAGAAGCGCCCAAGCCATCGTCATCGCCGCCGCAAATCAATCTTGCGTCTTCCTCTTCCGACGACACAAATTGGACTGTGACGCGGGTGCAAAAGCAAAGCGAGAATGACTCGCCCGACCGTGTTCACAGTCCGACCGCAAAAAAAAAGACTGAGGGAAGAAGCAGGGACCATTTGCTTTTATAGTGGGAAGCCACACCGTCGAAAAGTGCTCGAACGTGATTGGTTGGATAAGAAAGGGGTCAACATTTATCAAATTTTCAATAGTTTAACAACAAAGTTCACTTATCGGATATATTACTAACGATGCGTAGATACATTTCTGATCGAATGATACTAAAATCGTGATAATTGGTTCATAAACAACTGAGTTATTAACGTTCAAAATCTCCCCTAATTTCGTTACATGTCTCATTTTCCGTACTTTTAAAGTGCACCCCAATTAGAAAACAAAGACGTAGTCCTACGTCAAAAGTTTGATAAATCATACTTTAAATTTCATGTAAACATCAATAAAACCAGTGTTTTATACAACTTTGGCGACCTGTAGCTAAAAATTGTGACGTGCTGGAACATTTCTGAGAACGGCATCAGATTCAGCGACCCAAAATCTACTAGAGACACATAATTTGATCCTTGAGACACGCGAAAGTGTCATTTTTGTTACGCTGTGTAATCAAAGTAATCGAAAAACTATAAGGGTACATCCCTATGGGGTTGTACGAACTGGTGACGTAGGACCACGATGGTTTATTTAACTGAATTTGATGTCGTTCTTGTATTAGATCACACGGCTGAAGTCGAAATCTGAAAACTTAGCTTAATTTTGAAATCTTGAGCGACACAAGCCGGACGCTCGATTTGTCTAATAATAGTAGTAATGATGCCTAACGGGCTTAATTCTTGACTGCATCACAGATGAATTTATCACGAGCCGAAATCTCATAAACCAGATGCTGATCAACAGCTCAGCAGGCTTCTGGCTACGAGGTGCTCCTCGCTAAGCAGGTTCGGAGGAGCTCTTGCCAGCTCGGAAGTAGAAACGGAATGAAACCGAATCCAACGAAGGAAGCATGCTATATACCCTTAGATTAGCAGATTATGCTCCTCCCATTCGTGCTCTTCTCTTTCTAGTCGACCAATCTGGAAAATGGGTATGTGCCAATAATGTGATGGGCTAAGAATTACTTGAAAATTGCGGAAAATGATAATGCGTGAGAAATTGATCGAACATGAATAGTTGGAAGGGTTGACATTTACTAAATATTCTATAGATAGCTATTGATAACCAATAGTTTTCCTTAGTATGAAGGTGAATTTCTGATTATTGGGTGCCAAAATGATGGAAATTGTTCAATTAGAATTTCTCTTGACAACCATTCTAAATATGTCGCAATTTTGTTACATGTGATAATTTTCATAATCGAAATGCTCCAATAAAATATGGCAAATCAAAGACACTGTTGGAAATTCCACTCTAGTTTACATTCGTTGTGAAATGTTGAGCACTCACCCGGACGGCACAGCAGCAGCGTCCAATAATAGTCTCAAATTGTCGTGCTATCAAAATGACAAATTAAATTTTGTACGAAACTGTGAGACGTTCTCATAAAATATGGCAAATCAAAGACACTGTCGGAAATTCCACTCTAGTTTACATTCGTTGTGAAATGTTGAGCACTCACCCCGACGGCACTGCAGCAGCGTCCACGAATAGTCTCAAATTGACGTGCCATCAATTATTCATAACAAATTAAATTTTGTACGAAGCTGCGAGATTGATTGAGGAATATAAGATGTAATAAGGTTGGAAATATTATTCCTTCAACTCTTTTCCACAAATATTATGGCCCTGACAAGGGCCGATGGCTTTCTTAGCCTCGATACGGTTACAGATAAATAGCACTACGGGATGTTATCAGTTGATTGCCATGGTCAAACGGGGACTTTGCTTATACGACGAACAGCAACGGGTATTGGATCCCCGGGCACAAGTCGAAATCAGGAAAGGGGCTGTCCATTAATTACGTAAGGGTTTACGGGGGGAGGGGGGGGTTTCAGATTTCTTACGCTTCATACAATTTATTTTTTATTTTCATACAAAAAATATTACCATGGGGGAAAGGGGGTTTTAAAAAATCGTAAAAATTGTCTTACGTAATTAATGGATCGCCCCAAACGATGCTCACTCTTGAAAGCTTGAGCGATTTCACCAGTCCGACGCTCGATTAGCAGCATCTCCTCGGATCAGCAACTCTGGGGGCTTCTGGTTTCTGGTTCCTAACGGGCTTGCTTTTGGACCACCGATCACGAGTCGAAATCTGGGAGCGCGGATAAATTTGCTGCGGCGATAACGATGGCTTGGACGCTCCTCCGAGCGGCAGTAGTTCGCCGCTCGGAGAAGCGCCCAAGCCATCGTCATCGCCACCGCAAATCAATATTGCGACTTCCTCTTCCGACGACACAAATTGGACTGAGGGAAGAATCGTTGTTGTTGTTGTTTGAGAGGGACTTTAACCCGAAGGTCATTCGTCCCTTATCGCTGGGTTTTACAGTTGGTCCAGTAATCCGGTGGTGGTTAAAAATGCGATTAAAGCTTCCTCGTTTGGTGGCGATAACGTCTCTTCCAGGGTGCCGTCCAAATTACAAGCCAAGCGTTCAGTGTTGTAACATTGACAGTCAATCAAAATATGGTGGACAGTTAAGGGGGTACCGCAAGATGTGCAAGTAGGGGGATCTATTTTGTCAATACGGTAACTATGGGTTAAACGGGTGTGACCAATTCGTAAACGGGTTAAAATGCGACGATGTTTGGGGTTGATGTTATCGGGCCAGGGGAAAGTGGATGATTTTAATCTTCTGAGAGCAATATCCCTGCTGTTGTACCATTTAGTGCTCCAGGAGACATGGATCATCTCCTTTGTCCATCTCTGAGCGTCGATGGATGGAATAGAAACGTCCTCTGGGTTCATGCTGCGACCTACACCTGCTAACCGGTCAGCCTCCTCATTACCGTGGATGCCAGAGTGACCTGGCACCCAACAGAAGGTGGCTCTGTTGACCAAAGCAAGTCTTTCGGCCTCCTGAAGCCAGGGGTGTTTCAAGGAGTAAGAATCCATTTCTCGAAGACAACTAGCAGAATCGCTGAAGATTACTATGGGACGATTCGATAGGGTGGAACAGAGGTGAGTGGCTTTTAGAAGGGCATATGCTTCGGCACTAAATATGGAACAAGATGGGGGGAGGGCAGAACTGATGTTTGGGAGTGTAGAGAGGCTAGCAATACCATAACCAACATAACCATTACAAACAGAACCATCTGTATATATTGTTAGGTGGTTGGAGTATTTTTCAGAGCGGAGTTTGTTGAAGTGTGATTGAATTATAGAAGGTGGATCACCAGCTTTGACCTGATCTAGAAGAGAGAGATCTATTTTGGGGGTGGGTTGATTCCATGACTTGGTTTTGGATCTAGGTAATACGGCTATTTCTGGAAGCGATTGGTTTGTGAGGGATTGGAATAAGTCAGAGGCTCGTGTGACCAGGGGGACGTCATTTCGACCCCCCAGACTCAGCCATCTGATAGCTTTGGAAACAACGTTAGTTGTTAAGGAGTAGTCAAAAGGGAGTTGTCCGCATTCAGCCATAATGGATAAGATGGGACTTGTAGCAAAAGCTCCTGAAGCTAGACGGACAGCTTTGTTATACAGTGGGCTTAATTTGTTGCTTACCAAATCACCACCTCTGCTGAAGAAGCCAACACCATAGAACATCTTAGGTAGAATCCAACTGTTGACGATTTGTAGGATAGATGTTCGGTGGGCGCAAGGTATACGGGAGCCGATTACTTTTATGAGATTAAGTCTTTGGTTGATGGATTTGCGGACGCTATTAAGGTGCTGCCTGAAGCTAAGGGTTCGGTCGAGATGAATACCAAGGATTTTGAGGGATATTTGGGATTTTATAATTGTATTATTTAAAGTGATGTCGGGGAGTTTTGACATCTTTTTTCTATTGCGACTGATGTGTAGAAGTTGGGATTTTTCAGGGGATATAGTGAAACCGTGTTCGTCAGCCCATTTTGAAACACTCAGAACTGCTGATTGAATTCGTTTTCTGGACAGAGATTTTATGCTGTGGAAGGTGAGTATGGTGATGTCGTCAGCATAGACTAGTATGAAGATATTGGGCGGAATGTCCTTGAATAGCGATTGGATGCAGATGAGGAAGAGTGTTGGGGCAATTACCGAACCTTGAGGAATACCGTTTTCTTGACATCTCAACTCAGATCGGTTGTTGCCCAAGATGACCCTAAATCTCCTATCCTGAAGGAAGCTTTGGACGTAATGACCCATGCGACCTTTGATTCCCCATTCTTCAAAAGATTTGAGAATGGGAAAACGCCACGCACGGTCGTATGCTTTCGACAAGTCAAGGGATACAACGTCACCATGCATTCCCCTTTCCAGGTGAGAGTTAATGATATCCTCAAGTTCGGTAAGATAGTCATCAGTGCTTTTATCTGGGCGGAAAGCAAACTGTCGATTATCTAGTAAACCCCGAGATTCCAGAAGAGTGATGAGTCGTCTGTTAACCATTTTCTCAAGAATCTTCCCAATACAGTTTAATAAAGTAATGGGGCGGAAACTGTCGGCATTATTTTTATCTTTATCGAGTTTGGGAATGGGAACAACTAAACCTTCTTTCCAAGAGTTAGGGATTTCACCGCGGTTCCAAATGTCGTTGAATATTGTTAGGAGGATGGATTTACCTATTAGGGGAAGGTTCTTGAGAAGTGGATAACCTACATCATCCGGGCCAGCTGATGACCCGTGGACTCTGTGTAAAGCCCAATCTAACTCTTCATATGAAAAATCACAGTTATACTCTAGATTTTCATCAGTATTGAAATTGGGAGGAGATGCTTCTATGGTGTTTTTGTGGGAAATGAAGTTATCAGAGTAATTGGAGGAGGAAGATGATTGGGAAAAGTGATCAGCAAGATGTTCGGTTATAATTGAAGGATTGTCAGTGATTTGATTACTGATTTTTAGTTTAATAGGCTGTCTACTTTTACTACCATTTAATCGATGGACTTTGTCCCAAAGTTCTTTTGAAGTGCTGTCAGGGTTAATTGAGGAGATGAATTCGTCCCAGCTGTCCTGTTTGGCCTGTTTAATGACCGATCTGGCTGCATTCCTAGCAGCTTTGAATTCAGAAAAAGTGGTAGAGTCTTTACGATCTTCCTTTGCAATCTTCTGAAGAGCACGTAGTTTTTGACGTAGGACTACGTCTTTGTTTTCTATATTGGGGTGCACTTTAAAAGTACGGAAAATGAGACATGTAACGAAATTAGGGGAGATTTTGAACGTTAATAACTCAGTTGTTTATGAACCAATTATTACGATTTTAGTATCATTCGATCAGAAATGTATCTACGCATCGTTCGTAATGTATCTGATAAGTGAATTTTGTTGTTAAACTATTGAAAATTTGATATATGTTGACCCCTTTCTTATCCAACCAATCACGTTCGAGCACTTTCCGACGGTGTCGCTTCCCACTATAAAAGCAAACGGGTCCCTGCTTCTTCCCTCAGTCTTCTTTTGCGGTCGGACTGTGAACACGGTCGGGCGAGTCATTCTCGCTTTGCGTTTGCACCCGCGTCTCAGTCTAATTTGTGTCGTCGGAAGAGGAAGACGCAAGATTGATTTGCGGCGGCGATGACGATGGCTTGGGCGCTTCTCCGAGCGGCGGACTACTGCCGCTCGGAGAAGCGTCCAAGCCATCGTCATCGCCGCAGCAAATTTATCCGCGCTCCCAGATTTCGACCCGTGATAAATTCAGCATCGGCGGTCAAGAAGCAAGCCCGTTAGGAGTTAATTACCAGAAGCCCCCAGAGTTGCTGCTAATCGAGCGTCGGAATCGCTCGAGATTCTAAGAGTGAGCATCGTTTCCAGATTTCGACTTGTGCCCGGGGATCCACTACCCGTTGTTGTTGCTGTTTGCGTTGAGGATTTCCCGTTTGACCATGGCAATCAAGTGATAACTTCCCGCAGTGCTATTTATCTACCATCGGACCTTGTCAGGACCATCAAATTTGTGGAAAAGAGTTGAAGGAATAATATTTCCGACCTTATTAGATCTTATATTTCTCAATCTCGCAGCTTCATACAAAATTTAATTTGTTATGAATAATTGACTATTCGTGGACGCTGCTGCAGTGCCATCGGGGTGAGTGCTCAACATTTCACAACGATTGTAAACTAGAGTGGAATTTCCGACAGTGTCTTTGATTTGCCATATTTTATGAGAACACTTCGATTACGAAAATGATCACATGTAACAAAATTGTGACATGTTTAGAATGCTTTTGAAAAGAAATTCCCATTGAACAATTTTCATAATTTTGGCACCATGGATCAGAAATTTACCTTCATATTAAAGAAAACATCATTTTGGCACCCATTAATTAAAAATTCACCTTCATACTAAAGAAAACTATTGATTGTCAATAGCTAACTAGAGAATATTTAGTAAATGTCAACCCTTCCAACTATTCATGTTCGATCAATTTCTCACGCATTATCATTTTCCGCAATTTTCAAGTAATTCTTAGCCCAACACATTATTGGCACATACCCATTTTCCAGATTGGTCGACTAGAAAGAGAAGAGCACGAACGGGAGGAGCATAATCTGCAAATCTAAGGATATATAGCATGCTTCCTTCGTTAGATTCGGTTTCATCAGTTTACTTTTGCCCCTTGAGGGTATCGGACGTTTTTCGAGAGCGCGGTTTAAAATCGTAGTTAGTTCGCGGCTTGCAACCCAGTATGGGACGCAAGCGAAAGGTTCGGAACGGAAAGCCGGCTGACATCACGGCCAGCACTCCGGAGCAGTCCAAAACGAGGAAGAAGCGTCAAGTTGACGAAATCTCTCTTCAGGAGACAATCCTGTCGCGAAATCGGTACAGCACTGGCGGAACGGCTGTCAACGATAGCGACTTAGGCGACTTTGGCGATGTGCCGGATGAGCAGCAGCAACAACAACAGCAGCGCGATCCGCCTGGAAAAATCCCTCCGCTGACGGTAAAGTCTGTCGGCCTCAACAAACTGCAAGCCACCATGAAGGCGCTCAACATCAGTGCGATGTACAAGCTATGTCGCATTGGAGTCAAAGTGATCCTCAACTGCAAGGAAGACTACCAAAAAGCCAAGGCCTACCTGGTGAGGAACAAAGCCGAATTCTTCAGCTTCGACATGCCTTCGGAAAAACCATTCAAGGCTGTCATCCGTGGTCTCTGTGACATGGAACCAGAGGCCATCAAGATGGAATTGGAAAACCGCTACAAACTCAAGCCATTAGCGGTATTTCCAATGAATTGCCACGACAGGAAGAGAGTGTATCGAGATGCCCTGTACCTCGTGCACTTCAAGAAAGGAACAGTGACTCTTGGAGCTCTGAAGGCAGCTAGAGCAGTCAACGACGTCATCATCACCTGGGAGGCATACCGTGGAGCGAATCGAGACGTTACTCAGTGTATGCGCTGCCTGCATTTCGGTCACGGAGCAAGAAATTGCAATGTGACGCCGAGGTGTGGTGTCTGCACTCAGCAACACGACACCAGAGACTGCCCCATCGAAGAGGTGGTTGACTACAAGTGTGCCAATTGTGGCGGTAACCATCGAGCGACCGATCGCACCTGTGAAAAACTTTAAGGGTACATCCCTATGGAGTTGTACGAACTGGTGACGTAGAACCACGATGGTTAATTTAACTGAATTTGATGTCGTTCTTGTTGCTCGTTTTGACTTCATACTGTTTTCAGTGCTCGAAACTTTCGTAAATATTTATGCATATAACAATTTGCAGCCAAGTGTACGTTTAATCATCTCCCAAATATACATTATCTTTATCCGATGAATTCGTCATATTTATCTATGAAAATGTGAAATTTCACTTCAGGTTGTATGATCATTTTGAAATTATATTAGAACAGTAGTGATTGAGGCTTGTTCAGCATGCTGAAGCAAAATCAAAGTAATTATAATTAAAGAATATTTAACAGCAATGTGTCTATAGGAAGTTATTCGAGGATTATAATGAAAGCTTCAGTCATCGCTTTGTTGATCTTATGGTTTGAGAGAAATATTATTCATTGCTTGGCAATGTGATAAATAAAGTCGGAAATATTACTCTGTTAACTCTCTTACACACATTTGGTGACCCTGAAAAGAGCCAAAGGCTGTGTTAGCTCGGATGCTGTCATAGATGAATCGCACAACAGGATGTTATCAGCTGATTGCCATGGTTAAACGAAGAATCCCCAACGCAAGTGTAGAAATTTGTATAAGTTCTCTGCTCATAAAACGAACCAGTTGAATGTTTCGTGGTGTGGATGGCACACATCAGCAACAGGTATTAGATCACACGGCTGAAGTCGAAATCTGCAAACGTAGCTTAAGTTTGAAATCTTGAGCGATACCACAAGCCGAAAGCTCGATTTGTCTAATTCTGGCTACGAGGTGCTCCTCGCTAAGCAGGTTCGGAGGAGCTCTTACCAGCTCGAAAGCGAAAATGGAATGAAACCGAATCCGGCGAAGAAAGCATGCTTTAAACCCTTAGATTAGCAGATGATGCTCCTCCCATTCGTGCTCTTCTCTTCTAGTCGACCAATCTGGAAAATGGGTATGTGCCAATAATGTGTTGGGCTTAGAATTACTTGAAAATTGCGAAAAATGATAATGCGTGAGAAATTGATCAAACATGAATAGTTGGAATGCTTGACATTTACTAAATATTCTCTAGTTAGCTATTGATAATCACTAGTTTTCTTAAGTATGAAGGTGAATTTCTGATTAATGGGTGCCAAAATGATGAAAATTGTTCAATCAGAATTTCTCATGAAAACCATTCTAAATATGTCGCAATTTTGTTACATGTGATAATTTTCATAATCGAAATGCTCGGCAAATCAAAGACACTGTCGGAAATTCCACTCTAGTTTACAATCGTTGTGAAATGTTGAGCACTCATCCCGACGGCACTGCAGCAGCGTCCACGAATAGTCTCAAATTGTCGTGCCATCAATTATTCATAACAAATTAAATGTTGTATGAAGCTGCGAGATTAATTGAGGAATATAAGATGTAATAAGGTCGGACATATTATTCCTTCAACTCTTTTCCACAAATTTGATGTCCCTGACAAGGGCCGATGGCTTTCTTAGCCTCGATGCGGTCACAGATAAATAGCACTGCGGGATTGATCAGTTGATTGCCATGGTCCGTGGATGGCGCACAACAGCAACGGATAGTGGATCACCGGGCACAAGGCGAAATCTAGAAACGATACTCACTCTTGAAATCTTGAGCGATTTCACTAGTCCGACGCTCGATTAGCAGCAGCTCCTCGGATCAGCAACTCTGGGGGCTTCTGGTGTTTGGCTCGTAACGGGCTTGCTTCTTGACCGCCGATTTATCACGAGTCGAAATCTGGGAGCGCGGATAAGATAGTAGTCCGCCGCTCGAAGAAGCGCCCAAGCCATCGTCATCGCCGCCGCAAATCAATCTTGGGGTGCTGCCATAGTAAATGCGTCTTGCGATGCGTGCGCGTGTGCGAGCCCGCAAAGCAGAATATCAACAACAGGAAATCCTTTGATCGCATCGCGTTCGCAGACGCGGACGCGTTACTATGGCCGCACCGTTGCGTCTTCCTCTTTCGACGACACAAATTGGACTGTAACGCGGGTGCAAAAGCAAAGCGAGAATGACTCGCCCCTAATTTCGTTACATGTCTCATTTTTCGTACTTTTAAAGTGCACCCCAATATAGAAAACAAAGACGTAGTCCTACGTCAAAACGAGCGGAATACAAGCGGATCCGAATGCAAGCTTCAAGCCAAAACCAGCCAAGACGCCGGATGAAGGAGGCGCCGAAATTCAGCGAGGAGAACTTTCCCCCAATCCCATCGCAAGCCGGGGGCAGGCCATCCGAACGTCAAGCAGGCACGGATACTCCTCCGCCGGGCTTGTCCTATCGGGATCGACTTTGCCAGCGTGGAACATCTATCTTCCAGCCTCAGCAGAGCAATGCAGCGCCGCACGACAACTCGGCTCCATTGCTCACGCCTGAGCAACTTCTGCCCATCTTCCACGATATGTGGCAGCAAATGCAACAGTGTCGCACCCGTGCGGACCAAATCCTCTGCTTGGGAGAATTCATCATCCGCCATGGCTAATGGTCTGAAGGTACTGCTCTGGAACGCCCACTCCGTTAAACCCAAGGATGTGGAATTACTCGAACTCGCGGAGAGAGAAGAAGCGCAAGTAATCACCATCACCGAAACCCATCTGAAGCCCGGCGTCAATATCTGCCTTCCGGGATACAACACAGTGCGGCTTGACAGAACGGCTACCAATGGAGGTGGAGTGGCCATTGCTGTTAAGCAGCCGATCAAATTCGTGATCCAGCCCGACTACAGGACATCGGTCATCGAGGCAGTTGGGGTAGAAATAGCTACTCCAGATGGACCTCTGCTGGTAATTGCCGCCTACTGCCCGCAGCAGTGCTATGAAGGATCAGGTAAGGCAAGGCAGTTCAAGAATGATCTTGTAAAGCTGACCAGGCATCGCAAGAAGTTCATCGTGGCATGCGACCTAAATGCCCAGTGGATTTCGTCCAAACTCGACACTACGAAGGAGGAACTGGTGAAGAGGATCAACGAAGGAATGGTGAGCGTAAAAACAGAGATCAAGACCGAACTGGATATTATGCGCTCTCAATTAGATAAATCCATAAGTGATCTCAGCAAGTCGGTGGCTACAAACAGTGATGCTATCCAATCCACTACGTCAGCCCTAAGTCGTTCTCAGTATACGAACGACTTGATCGTGAGTGGTGTGCCGTACATCAAGGATGAGATTCTCACGAACTATTTTGAAACATGGTGCAAACAACTCGGATATACCTCTGTACCACTCGTTGATATACGTCGTCTCTCAAAACAAGCGATGGATGTTGGGAAGAGCTACAAAATTCTGCTCCAGTTCGCAATCACCAACCAACGAAGCGATTTTGACGTAGAAGTACGTCTTTCTTCTCTATACAGGAGTGAAATTGGAATTTCAAAACCAAGAGCGTTACGCTGGCATGAAATATTTTAAACGTTTATAACTTTTTCCTGGCTTAACGAAATTTCTTGATTAGCACCTCAATCGAAAGATAAGACATCAAAGCTTCATGTCGTTCACTTACTGAATCCCCCATACCTGTCCAAATAGTTAAATAACTGTTTTAAAATAGAACGTTGATTTCAAGCAAATCTATAAATAGGGGTGGCTAGAGAAAATTTGACGTCATTTGCTTTTCACTCTCCGATTGGCTCGCATCTCAGCAAGCGACAGATCGGCTGACCGGGCGTGCTTCTCAGGCACAGACATCGACAGCGATGAACCCCCCGTTTGTCGTGGTTCGCTCAAATCAAACTGTCGAGCGAGCGAGAGAAGATGCCGTCCGAAGCTAAACCCATCACCGCTGCCGCCGCCTAGAAGAAGAAGAGGAAGCAGTCCACAGGTGAATTTGCGGTCGAACTGTGAACACGGTCGGGCGAGTCATTCTCGCTTTGTGGTTCGTTCACCGCTTGTTTGCGTTTACCCAGCCATCGTCATCGCCGCCGCAAATTTCATCGGCCGAGGAGCTGTTGACCCGTGCTTCAAAATTTCGACTCGTGATGAAATCATCATTGGCGGTCAAGAAGCAATCCTGTTAGGAGCAAATACCAGAAGCCCCCTGAGTTTTGCTGGTCCGAGCAGTGTTATTTATCCGTAACAACATCGAAGCTAACAAAGCCATCGGTTCTTTTCAGAGCCATCAAATTTGTGGAAAAGAGTTAAAAGAGAAATATTTACGACTTTATTTATAACTTCTAATATTCCTAAATCAATTTCACGGCTTCATACAACATTGCATTTGTCATGAATAATTTATGACTCAACCATTTGAGATTGTACTCGTGGACGCTGCTGCAGTGCCGTCGGGATGAGTGCTCAACATTTCACAACGATTGTAAAATAGAGTGGCTTTTCCAACAGCGCCTTTTATGTTCCATATTTTATAAGAACACTTCGTTTAGGAAAATTATCCCATGTAACAAAATTGCGACATATCTAGAAAGCTTTTGATAAGACATTCTCATTGAACAATTGTAATAATTTTGGCACCCATGGATCAGAAATTTACCTTCATAATAAAGAAAACTATTAATTATCAATAGCTCGTATTGAATATTTAGGGAATGCCAATCATTCCAACAATTCATGTTCGACCAATTTCTCACGTATTAGTATTCGCCGCAATTTTCAAGTAATTCCAAGCCCAACACATTATTGGCACATACCCATTTCCCAGATTGGTCGATCAGAAAGCGAAGTGCACAAAAGGGAGGAGCATCATCTGCTATTCCAAGGTTATAAAACATGCTGCCTTCGTTGGATTCAGTTTCATTCCATTTCCGCTTTCGAGCTGGTAAGAGCTCCTCCGAACTTGCTTAGCGAGAAGTACCTCGCTGCTAGAAGCCTGCTGAGCTGTTAATCCAGAATCTGGTTTGTGAAATCGCTCAAGATTTTAAAATTGAGCTACGTTTCCAGATTTCAACTAAATCCCTGTGATCCGCTACACTGTTGCTGTTGTGCACCCATGAAATATTTAGCTGGTTTGTCGAATAAACTGAGAACTTATTCACAACTTATTCACATCTTCTTCTTTTTGGCATTAACGTCCTCACTGGGACACAGCCTGCTTCTCAGCTTAGTGTTCTTATGACACTTCCACAGTTATTAACTGAGAGCTTTCTTTGCCAAAGTTTCCATTTTTGCATTCGTATATCGTGTGGCAGGTACGATTATACTCTATGCCCAGGGAAGTCAAGAAAATTTCCATTACGAAAAGATCCTGGACCGACCGGGAATCGAACCCAGACACCTTCAGCATGGCTTGCTTTGTAGCCGCGGACTATAACCTTTCGGCTAAGGAAGGCCCCAACTTATTCACATGCATTTGAAACTTTTTCAATTTACCATACAAAACGACCAACTTTGGTAAGTTAGCTCTCAGTTATTTATGGAAATATTCTTGAATGAAACTTTCACAGAACATCAGATGTAACTTGAGTGTTAACATATATTTTTGAATAATTTTTCCAATCACAAGTTTATAAGTAATAACGGTTTGACTAAACTGTAATTTTTGACGAAAAATTCAAAACTTTTTATCTTAAAATCTGATAGCCTTACACAAAAACTGTCTTCAGCAAACTTATTCATCTCGTCAAAATCTACAACTTTGCTGAAGATACCATGAAGCTATTCCTTCAATATGTTTAGTTATGTCAATTATAAAAAATCGACAAAAAAATCACTTTAGTCAAACCGTTACTGCTTTTCAACGTGTGATTGGAAAAATCTATCAATAATATATGTTAAAATTTAAGTTATGTCTGATATTTTGTGAAAATTTCATTCAAACCGGTCCATAAATAACTAAGATATAGTTTATCAAAGTTGGTCATTTTGCATGAAAAATCAAAAGAGTTTTTTTTTCTCAGCGAAGAATCACACCATCAACGAAAATAGCGTGAAAGCAATAACCAATCGCGTGCCAGTAGCGAACGGAGTGACGAAACAACCAAGCGAGAACCCCACCACTCGCCATCGGTGAACGGAGCTCGAGCAAATAAAACCACTGGTTGTTCTGCTCCCAGCTCATTCACAAATCGAACGGCATAACGAACGGATCAAGCAGCGGAGCAGCAAAGAAGAGCGCGTGAAAGCCACAGCAGTGTGCGAGTAGCGAACGGAACCAGAGAGCAACGAAGCGAAAGCAACAACTGAAAAACATTCAGTGGACGGATTAGTAGTCAGCGCCAACTGGCGACCTGTTGGAAACTAACGCCAGCGAAATATACACCATCTGCCTCTCCTTACCATTCATATTCTTGTACTTGATGAATTCAATGAAATGGTTTGGCGATGGAGCAAAGAGTTATTTAGAATGATTTTACTTGACAAAGAGTTGTTGATAAATATTCCAATCAAAAAGAGTTGTTTTGAAAAAGTTCACTTTTAGCAGAATTTTCCTCGGAAAATTTATGCTTTACCAAAGGGTTGTTAATGAAATTCCTGCAGCAAAGGGTCGAGTTTCTCCCCACGAATATTTCCAGCCAGGACCAGTCATGGACCCCGCTTCCAAAAATCTCGAGAACGGAAATTGGAAAATGTATTAAAATTGCGACAGATTTTAAATACTGTTCAATAAACTGTTTCTTGACCAATTGCAATGAGCAACTATTGATCTGAATTGATTTTTCTACGTGTTGTCTATTGCGTTAATCTGAGAAATAGGCTATATGAAATTGATGTCTTGGCAAGGGATGTACAAGATGAGCATTATGCTGTTATTGCATCCCGACGGCACTGCAGCAGCGTTCTCGTCGATTATTCGTGATAAATCAGATATTGTATGATGCTACGAGATGAATTAAGAGATTATAGCAAGTATGTGGTAAGCACATTAAGAAATATTACTTGCTATTCTGTGTTTATCACGAGAAGTTCTTACTAGCTCGAAAGTGTAAATTAAATGAACCGAATCCTGTTGTTGTTACAGAGGGATTTTAATCCGAAGGTCATTCGTCCCTTAAATGAACCGAATCTGTCGAAGATAGTATGTTTTACATAATTTGAATTGTAGACGATGCTCCTTCCTTTCGTATTCTTCGCCTTCTTCTGATTGACCAATCTAGGATAAGATACATGAAGTTGATGTCTTGGTTAGGAATTTACATATCTTGGAAAATTCACATGCGCGTTCGTTTGGACAGTAAAAATATCAACATTATTTTAACAGCTTACAATAAATTAAAATCACGCATGTTTTGGTTTCGTGCAAATTTTAAATATTTCTGATCAATGTTCAATGTGTTCTGATTTATATACTATGACATTTGCAATAGACTAACCTGTAGAAAAATTTGCTCATTACAATTGGTCAGGAAACAGTTTATTGAACAGTATTTAAAATCTGTCGCAATATTAATACATTTTCCAATTTCCATACTCGAGAATTTAGGAAGTGTTCCCCCATTATATGATAAATCAACGATGCTGTTAAAAATACCATACAATTCTGAGAAGTATGATGTTATCACGGTCCGACGGTGCTGCAGCGGTAAATTCTCAAATTCATGTAATGGGGTAAATTATGTGAACCAAATTATAGTATACCACGATATTAAGATCATTATAGATAAATCAGTAAATATCATCCAATAAACCCTTTTATGAACGTATGTTGGCCCTGAAAAGGGCCGATTGAGCTTGGATGCTGTGACCACGAGTTTACCACGAGTCGAAATGTAGAAGCGCGGATCGGTCAACCTAGAAATCTTAAGCGATTTCACAAACCAGATGCTGGATTGGCAGCTTGAAGATTAACAGCTCAGCAGATTTCTAGCAGCGAGGTACTTCTCGCTGAGCAAGTTCGGAGGAGCTCTTACCAGCTCGAAAGCGGAAATGGAATGACACTGAATCTGACAAAGGAAGCATGTTTTATAACCTCAGAATAGCAGATGATGCTCCTCCCTTTTGTGCTCTTTGCTTTCTGATCGACCAATCTGGGAAATGGGTATGTGCCAATAATGTGTTGGGCTTGGAATTACTTGAAAATTGCGGAGAATGCTAATGCGTGAGAAATTGGTCGAACATGAATTGCTGGAAGGGTTGACATTAACTAAATATTCAATACGAGCTATTGATAATCAATAGTTTTCTTTATTATGAAGGTAAATTTCTGATCCATGGGTGCCAAAATTATTATAATTGTTCAATGAGAATGTCTTATCAAAAGCATTCTAAATATGTCGCAATTTTGTTACATGTGATAATTTTCCTAATCAAAGTGTTCCCTTAAAATATGGAACATCAAAGACGCTGTTGGAAATGCCACTCAATTCTACAATTGTTGTGGAATGTTGAGCACTCACCCCGACGGCACAGCGGCAGCGTCCGCGATTACAGTCTCAACATGTTTAGTCATAAATTATTCATGACAAATGAAATTTTGTATGAAGCTGTGAAATTGATTTAGGAATATTATAAGTCATATATAAAGTCTGAAATATTTCTCTTTTAACTCTTTTCCACTAATTTGATGGCCCTAAAAAGGGCCGATGGCTTTGTTAGCTTTGATGCTCTTACAGATAAATAACACTGCGGGATGTTATCAGTTGATTGCCATGGTCAAACGGGGAATCCTCAACTCAAATGTATAAATTTGAGCAAATAATACGACGAACCGAAAGTTTCGTGGCGTGGATGGCGCACAACAGTAACAGGTAATGGATCACCGGGCTTAAGTCGAAATCTGATGATGGCGGCGATGACGATGGCTGGGTGAACGCAAACAAGCGGTGAAGCATAGAGCGAGAATGACTTGCCCGACCGTGTTCACAGTTCGACCGCAAAATTTTCCTGTGGACTGCTTCCCCTACTTCTTCTTCTTGGCGGCGGCAGCGGTGATGACTTTGGCTTCGGACGGCATCTTCTCTCGCTCGCTCGACAGTTAGATTTGAGCGAACCAAGACAAACGGGGAGGTCCTTCGCTATCGATGTCTGTGCCTGAGAAGCACGCCCGGTCAGAGCCAGACGATCTATTGCCTGCTGAGATGCGATCCAAGCGGAGAATGGAAAGCAAATGACGTCAAATTTTCTCTAGCACCCCTATTTATAAATTTGCTTGAAATCAACGTTCTCTTTTGACGTAGGACTACGTCTTTGTTTTCTATATTGGGGTGCACTTTAAAAGTACGGAAAATGAGACATGTAACGAAATTAGGGGAGATTTTGAACGTTAATAACTCAGTTGTTTATGAACCAATTATTACGATTTTAGTATCATTCGATCAGAAATGTATCTACGCATCGTTAGTAATATATCTGATAAGTGAATTTTGTTGTTAAACTATTGAAAATTTGATAAATGTTGACCCCTTTCTTATCCAACCAATCACGTTCGAGCATTTTTCGACGGTATCGCTTCCCACTATAAAAGCAAACGGGTCCCTGCTTCTTCCCTCAGTCTTCTTTTTGCGGTCGGACTGTGAACACGATCGGGCGAGTCATTCTCGCTTTGCGTTTGCACCCGCGTCTCAGTCCAATTTGTGTCGTCGGAAGAGGAAGACGCAAGATTGATTTGCGGCGGCGATGGCGATGGCTTGGGCGCTTGGAGAACCGTCCAAACCATCGTCATCGCCGCAGCAAATTTATCCGCGCTCCCAGATTTCGACTCGTGATAAATCGGTGGTCAAGCAGCAAGCCCGTTAGGAGCCAAATACCAGAAGCCCCCAGAGCTGCTGATCCGAGGAGCTGCTGCTAATCGAGCGTCGGACTAGTGAAATCGCTCAAGATTTCAAGGGTGAGCATCGTTTCCAGATTTCGACTTGTGCCCAGGGATCCAATATCCGTTGCTGTTGTGCGCCATCCACGTCACGAACCATTCAGCTGGTTCGTCGTATAAGCAAATTCCCCGTTTGACCATGGCAATCAACTGATAACATCCCGTAGTGCTATTTATCTGTGACCGTATCGAGGCTAAGAAAGCCATCGGCCCTTGTCAGCCATCAAATTTGTAGAAAAGAGTTGAAAGAATAATATTTCCGACCTTATTACATCTTATATTCCTCAATCAATCTCGCAGCTTCGTATAAAATTTAATTTGTTATGAATAATTGATTGCACGACAATTTGAGACTATTCGTGGACGCTGCTGCTGTGCCGTCGGGGTGAGTGCTCAACATTTCACAACGAATGTAAACTAAAGTGGCATTTCCAACAGTGTCTTTGATTTGCCATATTTTATGGGAGCACTTCGATTATGAAAATTATCACATGTAACAAAATTGCGACATGTTTAGAATGGTTTTGAAGAGAAATTCTGATTGAACAATTTTCATCATTTTGGCAAGCATTAATCAAAAATTCACCTTCATACTAAAGAAAACTATTGATTATCAATAGCTTACTAAAGAATATTTAGTAAATGTCAATCCTTCCAACTATTCATGTTCGATCAATTTCTCACGCATTATCATTTTCCGCAATTCACAAGTAATTCTTAGCCCAACACATTATTCGCACATACCCATTTTCCAGATTGGTCGACTAGAAAGAGAAGAGCACGAATGGGAGGAGCATCATCTGCTAATCTAAGGGTATATAGCATGCTTCTTTCGTTGGATTCGATTTCATTCCGTTTCGACTTCCGAGCTGGCAAGAGTTCCTCCGATCCTGTGCAGCGACGTCCTTCAAGCTAGCGATCCAGCGTCCGGTGATCGGTGGTCAAGAAGCAAGCCCATTAGGAGTTAAATTCCAGAAGCTGATCCGAAGAGAAAAGAGCAGCGAATCAAACGTCGGACTTATGAAATCGCTCAAGATTTCAAGAGTGAGCATCGTTTCCAGATTTCGCCTTGTGCCCGGAGGTCAACTACCCGTTGCTGTTGTGCGCCATCCACGGACCATGGCAATCAACTGATCAATCCCGCAGTGCTATTTATCTGTGACCGCATCGAGGCTAAGAAAGCCATCGGTCCTTGTCAGGGCCTTCGAATTTGTGAAAAAGAGTTGAAAGAATAATATTTCCGACCTTATTACATCTTATATTCCTCAATTAATCTCACTGCTTCATACAAAATTTAATTTGTCATGAATAATTAATTGATGACACGAAAATTTGTGACTGAATTCGCGGACGCTGCTGCAGTGTCGTCGGGGTGAGTGCTCAACATTTCACAACGATTGTAAAATAGAGTGGAATTTAGGACAGCGTCTTTAATTTTCCATATTTTATGGAAATACTTAAATTACGAAAATAATCACATGTAACAAAATTGCGACATATTTAGAATGCTTTTGAAAACAAATTCTCATTGAACAATTTTCATCATTTTGACATCCATGGATCATAAATTTACCTTCAAACTTAAGAAACTATTGATTATCTATAGCTTACTATTGAAAATTTAGTAAATGTCAACTATTCATTTTCGACCAATTTTTCACGCATTATCATTTTCGGCAATTTTCAAGTAATTCAAAGCCCAACTCATTATTGGCACATACCCATTTTTCAGATTGGTCGACTAGAAAGAGAAGAGCACGAAAGGGAGGAGCATCATCTGCTAATCTAAGGGTTTAAAATATGCTTCCTTCGCCGGATTCGGTTTCATTCCATTTTCGCTTTCGAGCTGGTAAGAATTCATCCGAACCTGCTTAGCGAGGAGCACCTCGCAGCCAGAAGCCTGCTGAGCTGTTGATCAGCGTCTGGTTTTTGAAATCACCCTAGATTGACCCGCGCTTCTAGATTTCGACTCAAGATTTCAAAATTGAGCTACATTTACAGATTTCGACTTCAGCCGTGTGATCCACTACCTGTTTCTGATGTGTGCCATCCCTACCACAAAACATTCAGCTGTTTCGTCGTATAAGCAGAGAACTTATTCAAATTTATACACTTGTGTTGAGGATTCTCCGTTTAACCATGGCAATCAACTGATAACATTCTGTAGTGCGATTCATCTATGACAACATCCGACAAAGCCACCAGGGCCACCGAATGTGCGTAAAAGAGTTAACAGAATAATATTTCCGACTTTATTTATCACATTGCCAAGCAATGAATAATATTTCTCTCAATCCATAAGACCAACAAAGCGATGACCGGAGCTTTCATTACAATCCTTGAATAATTTCCTATAGACACATTACTATTAAATATTCGCTATTTAGTTTAGCATGGTGAACATTGAGAAACTACTGTTCTTTCCAATCCTATCATATATTTCATAATATAATATCAAAATGATCATACAACCTGAAGTGGAATTTCACATCCTCATAGATAAGTATGACGAATGATTGACCAAATTGAAATGTTCATACAAAACGAACTCACGTTCTTCGGATAAATATAAAGTATATTTGGGACATGATTAAACGTACACTTGGCTGCAAATCGTTATATGCATAAATATTTACGAAAGTTTCGAGCACTGAAAACAGTATGAAGTCAAAACGAGCAACAAGAACGACATCAAAATCAGTTACATAAACCGTCGTGGTCCTACGTCACCAGTTCGTACAACCCCATAGGGATGTACCCTTATAGTTTTTCAAGTTCCATCACGCCAAAGGCAGCAGTTCTCCCAAGAGGGTTGACTTAAGGAATGAGCTACAACGCTTAGGCAATCATCGATTAGTGACGCTTTGAGACGAACTGCGTGAAATACTGGATCATAGCGGCCAAGCCTGCATATTGATGAGTATCAATGTACAGAGCCTAAATGCTCATGCAATGGATATTGCTACAGACCAAAGCACTGGACCGATTCTGTCGATTCTAACGATCGAAGCACCCGAGCTATCAAACATCTAATCTAGTGGAGGAGTTTGGCGAACTACAGCTGGAGCCAGAAACCGATCACCCAACCAAGCAACACAAGGAAGCAACGACCAAACAAACAAATTCAATCATCTGGCATTATTCCAGGAACACCAAACACTAGTTCTCGGAACCACAGAACGACAAATGGTTCTTTTCAGGACTACCGAAATGAGTCCTAGAAGAGTTAACTTCTGAAAACTTCATCCGATCAATCACAACACAAAACTAGTACACTTACAAATTCATACACATGACAAATCAAATTATTAATCATCGTAGTTCTACGTCCACCCCGCGGTAATGTAATAGACATTACCCACCCCAAATTTTTACCACAAGTATCTGAAGGCAAGATCACTCGCGCTGGACCAAATTGGATTTAAGAGCAACGACAGGATTTTCATCAATGAAAATCTTACACCTCTTGCGAGAGCAATCAAGGCTAAGGCACTCTTGGTGAAAAAAGAAGGAAAGCTGCATTCTGTCTTCTCGAAAAACGGGGAAATATTCGTCAAGAGATCTGCCGGAGCAAATGCTATCCTGATTTCGTCGGAGAGTCATCTGGTACAAGTACTTCAACAACTATAACCTCTCCTTCGCTACACTCACTCTCCTTCCAATCCATCCTATAACAATCCCATGATTCCTCTCCTAAAAGTCATTCGATAGTTTGCACCCTCTCCTAATAAACGCTCTCTGTCCTTCCAATCCATTCCCAAAATTATCCTATGTTTCCTCTCCTAAAAGTTATCTGGACCTTTATGCTGTTGGGATGCTGTTGGGATGCTGTTGCGAGGATGCTGCTGTTGCTGTTGACTGCTGTGCTGAAGAATGCTATCCGAATTTAGGGATGATTATCAAAATGATTCTAAAAATGTATTTGTTCAAGAAGAATGTTATTGCTGAAAAAATATTTTGAATATTGTGTGTACTTTTTGAGTTCTTATTTGCGTCACTGTAGCTATGTTTGATTAATGTTTTTGAGTTTTAGTTTTGACACCTTGCATTGCTGCTTAAATATTTCATTCATGGATAATGGCTGAACAAACCGATTTGAACACCTCTACGAATATTTGTGTACCTGGTATAGTGTTGAGATCTGCATTTGTGGCTGAAAAGTTATCTGTTATGTGTCTCAATGTTCAGAGCTTGTGTGCTAGAAATATGATCAAATTTGATGAATTGCGACAGATAATGAATGTGTCTAATGTGGATGTTGCATGTGTGTGTGAGACTTGGTTGAACAGTAGAATCGATACTAGCTTAGTTGAAATTGCTGGCTATAACTCAATAAGAAGTGATCGGATTGGTAGAACAGGAGGCGGTTTGCTGATCTACATTAAAAAGTGCTTCAAATTTAAAACTCTAGACACTTCTTATGTGACGATCAATGGCCATACAATTGAATTCATGTTCATTGAAGCTCATATTCAAAATAGGAAGATTTTAATAGGTCTGTTCTACAATCATCCTGAATTGGATTGTTCGGATGTTTTGTTTGAAAAAATATCTGAATATGGTTCAAATTACGATGAAATCTTAGTATCAGGAGATTTCAACACTAATCTTTTAAAAAAGAATACAAAGTCTGAACGTTTGTTAGAGACACTGGATGTTCTTGGTTTGATGAACGTTGGAATTGAGCCGACCTTTTTTTATTCACAAGGCTGTTCCCAGTTAGACTTAGTTATGACCAATAATAACAACAGTATTCTCAAGTTCGGTCAAGTCAGCGTTCCAAATATTTCTCACCATGATCTGATGTTTGTGTCCCTTGATTTAACGACAGTTCAATCAGAACAAGATGTTTACTATCGTGACTATAAGAATGTTAATCCGAATCGAGTCATTGAACAGTTTAATCAACTTGACTGGGTAAGTTTTTATGACGCTGACAATCCTGATACTCTTATTAGTTTGTTCAATCTTAATGTAAAAACTCTTTATGAATGCTGTATACCCCTACGAAAATTAAAAAATCCAAAAGGCAGAAGTAATCCATGGTTTAACGCACAAATCCAGAAATCTATGGTAGATCGAGATCGTGCATACAAAAAATGGAAAATTACAAAAAGTTATAACGATTTTCAAAACTTCAAGCGACTGAGAAATGTTACGAATACTTTAGTAACAAAAGCAAAACGTGATTTCTTTAACTGTCAATTGAATACAGACTTGCCTTCGAAGCAACTGTGGAATAAACTGAAGGAACTAGGATTTACGACACGCTCTTTGAATGTGGAGAATAATTTTACCGCAGATGAAATCAACTGGTCACTCCACAAACATTTCTCAACGTCGTCTAGTGATACTGTTCAATCTGAATCATTCGTTTCAAATGGCTTTCGATTTAGTAATATACAAGAGTTTGATGTTATCAATGCTATCTTCGATATTAATTCAAATGCTGTTGGACTGGATGACATACCGATTAAATTTATCAAATTCGTTCTACCGCTGTTGCTGCATCCAATCACGTATTTATATAATTGTATCATCACCAAATCAGTTTTTCCGAGGGCATGGAAGTTGTCAAAAATAATTCCAATTAAGAAAAAGAACAACTGTAGCTCGCTGGACAATCTCCGCCCTATTAGCATTCTAAGCGCGTTATCCAAGGCATTTGAACGCATTCTCAAAAAACAAATATGCGCTTATATTCATGAGAATCATTTACTTTCAAAATGTCAGTCTGGTTATAGGCCTGGCCAGAGTGTAAAAACTGCCATGATAAAAATTTGTGATGACATTGGACTTGTTCTAGATAGGGGAAATAGTGTAATAATGATATTGTTAGATTTTTCAAAAGCATTTGACACTATATCGCACTCTTTACTCTGTAAAAAGCTCCAACACAATTTTAATTTTTATAAGGACGCTGTCGATTTGATTTCGTCTTATTTAAAAAATCGTAAGCAAGCTGTTTTTTCAAATGATATGTTGTCATCTTTTCTAGATGTTTCATCAGGTGTGCCACAAGGTTCTGTCCTAGGTCCCATTTTATTCAGCTTATATATTAATGATCTTCCCCCGATTATCAAACACTGTCAAGTTCATTTGTTTGCGGACGACGTCCAGCTTTATTTGAACTGTAACAAATCCGACCTAAATATGATCGCAAACAAAATCAATGAGGATTTGGAATGTATCCGAGCGTGGTCGGAGAGAAATTTGCTTAAACTTAATGCGAAGAAAACTAATGCTTTATTGATTTCTCGCTACATTCAGGTCGAATATCCAGAAATTAAAATAGGTAACGAAACTATTGAATTTGTAGATCGTGCAACCAGCTTGGGTTTTACTGTAGGGAATAACTTCAAATGGGATAGTTATGTGTTAGGTCAGTGTGGTAAAATTTACGGTTCATTGCGATCTCTTTATACTAAAGCTAGTTTATTAAGCACAAATGTAAAGCTGAAACTATTTAAAACGTTCATTTTACCCTATTTTATTTCATGTGACTTTCTCTTTTTCAATGTGTCCTCTAACACTCAAGAACGATTGAAAGTTGCATTAAATTCATGTGTTCGTTTTGTTTATAATCTCAAGCGCCAAGATCATGTTACACACCTGCAACATACATTGTTAGGTAACTCTTTTTTTAGTTTCTTTAAAACACGTATATGTCTTTTATTGCATAAGATAATTATAACGAAACAGCCCTCTTACCTACACTCTAAGTTACAACCGTTTCGTAGTAATAGAATAAGAAACTTTTTAATTCCTGCACATCTCACAACTTTGTACGCAGGTTCTTTTTTCGTAAGAGGTGTCATTATATGGAATTCTCTGCCTAATGTCATTAAGGAGTTAAATTCAATGTTTAAATTTAAGAAGCAATGCAAGGTTCACTTCAAATAGTTAGTTGTTAGTAAAATAATCGTTATAGAAAAGAAAAATGGTAGAAAGTAGTTTGAATATTTCTGTGACGCACTTCATGCAAAAAAACGTTGTAGCGTTCAAAAGATGTAAATCTTATGCTACGTGTGTAATAAATAATAATAATAATAATAATAATAATAAAATGCCAAACACGAGGCGTGGGGAAATCATCGCCGCAACAAGAACGGAAACCTTCTATTCGACGAGTCCCAACTGGGGTACTTCGTGGTGAACGCTCCGAAGGACCCGACATTCCTGTCGCCGGCCGGCATCCCAGCCTGCCTGGACTTCTTCCTGACCAACATGGAGGTCCCACTACCGACAACCATCAACGAACTGAGCTCCGACCACTTGCCTGTTCTGCTAAGGGTTGGTGGTGACGCTGAACGTGGGCAACGCCGAACGAGGAAGGACTACCACCGGGTGAACTGGGTGGTGTTTCAACGAAAAGTCGATTCCAGAGTCGACGCAGAAGTGCAACTGGACACCGTTGAAGACATCGACCTGGCGGTAGAAAACCTGCAAGCGGCCATCGTAGCAGCCGAGAGCGAGTGCGTCCCACGAGTGCAAATCGTAAGTAGCCAACTACAGTTCGACCCTGAACTCCGCAGTATAATGCGAGCTAGGAATGTGTTTAGGAGGCAGTTCCAGCGTACTGGAGATTTGTCAAAAAAGTCTCAAGCAAATTACTTGACCAAAATTATTGCTTTGTGAGTTCAGGAAATGAGGAACGACAGGTTTGAGCGAGATGTCAGGAGAATGGATCCGTTTTCAAGGCCGTTCTGGAAGGTAGCCAAGATCTTAAAATCAAAACCCCAACAGATTCCCCCCTTCAAGTGTGATGAAAACTTACTGGTGTCTCCGTTAGAGAAGGCAAATGCCATTGCATCTAGCTTCAGCAAAAATCATCTGATAGGTAGCCATTTGGTTAGTCCAATGGAGCAAGCAGTCTCAGATACACTCCTCACTTTGAATAACACCCCCTGTTACGTCCCTGACAACAAGAAAATCTCGATCGAAGAAGTCTCTGCAGCCATCAAAGGTGCTAAAAATATGAAAGCCCCTGGCTTTGATTCAATCTTTAACCTGGTTCTCAAAAACCTTAGTGTGTCCGCTCTGTCCCGCATTGCCAACATCTTCAACAGATGCCTAGATCTGAACTACTTCCCGAATTGTTGGAAGTTGGCAAAAGTGGTACCAATACTGAAACCAGGAAAAGATCCCACCAGTCCAAAGAGCTACAGGCCAATTAGTCTGCTGTCGGCTCTCAGTAAGCTGTTTGAAAAACTATAAGGGTACATCCAGAGGCGCGTCCACGTTCGAAACCATGGGTAGGACAAACGTCGGCAAATATTTTGTGCACAGTAAAGCTAAGAAAAAAAATTAACTCCCAATACTAGGTTTTTGTCACTGACATCCCTTTGTTTATAACCTCTCAATTATGATTATGATACCTCAAGAATTTAAATAAGATTTGCAGAATAAGGAAAAAAGGGACTAAGGTACCGTGGGGCAAGTGATTTATGAAATTCGCATAGTTGAGATTCTTTAAATTCTAGAGACTTTGAATTGAAACAAACGAGGTCGTGTATATTTTTTAGCTTAACTCCCACCAAATATAAGCAGTATGCTAAAATTGATTTTTATGAAAAATTGAAGAAAAAAATACAGAAAAAGTTTTTAAAAAATGTCTCCTTACTTTTCGCTTTCCCCAAAAGTGGGGCAAGTGAAAAGTTTACCGTTTTAAACAATAAATTCAAAAACAAACAGTTATATTCACGATTTCCATTAGCTTTAACATTTGTTAAGGCTTCCCAATGAACAATAACATAAGTAACATGTAAACAAAGAAAATGTTATTCTTTTCACTTGAATTTTCTTCTGTTCAGTTATGTTAGTTGAAATGATTCGACAACATTATAACTGCAACATTTCCAATGTTAGTTCTTACATTATAGGACAGCAATCGCATTTCTGCTCTGTAGAATTTCCACCGCTCGTTATTTGTTTTTGAGAAAGTCGGATATGACGTCGGATAACTCTTCGGGAGAAATTAAACGGAATCCTTCAATAACGTATTTCGAATCTTTTTTATGTGGATAGACCTATGCTCCATTTTTATGTTTTGAACTAGCTTTACATAGACATTCCACGAGATTTCCGTGTGTGCTCTAATATTGCAACTTTTCAGTCAACGTCTTCCTTTTAATTGGCTGCCCGAAGTAGACATATTAATATTGTAATGTTTGACAACATCTTTTAGAGAAGTTCCATGATTTCTAATAGCTTTTAACGCTTGAGTATAGTGTTTCTTGAATTATCAGCACGTTATGTTTTTCTATGATAATTGCGAACCATGTTTACTTATGGCTACTTAAAGAGAAAACACAAATTCAATTTCTAATGATAAACTTTTCACTTGCCCCACCTGATAAGAAAATTGACGGTGTTTAAATTTAGTTATTTTTAGGTCTACGTCGAATTAATTCTAAAACTTTTTTATTGCAGTTTGAAACTGTCACAAAGGACAACTAAGAAGTGGTACAGGAAATTATTTTCCGCAACTTTTTTCCACTGAAAATATTAAAATAAGATTGTACGCCGCCAACTTGTTACGGAGTAACAGTTGACAGGTTAACAATTTTTCGCTCTATTATGCAATAATGGCTGAAAAATCTCAGAAATCCCTTACCTATCGTAATGTTCTCAATGGCCTCAAAGGTTTACGCATGAGTTAAAAACGTTAATTCACACATTCAGTAAAATATATCAATTGTTTTCACTCACCCCATTTACCCACTTGCCCCGCGGTACCTTATCAAAAAAAAATCCGGTGTTTAACATCATTCATAGGATCAACTTTTGTTATCATTCATATTTAAAAATATAAATATCCTTTATATGATTTTATTCTATTTAAATCAATGTTATCAATCAACTTTGACAAAAATAGAGTAATTTGGTTGCCGTAACAGTCAATGGCTCATGGTATGAGGTTGTTCTAGTTTATTTATCTATTTCTAGATATTAGATATTTAAATGGCAAGAATTTTGTGTTATTTATTTTATTTTTTTTATTTTATCTTTATTAAGGAGACTTTCAGCCAGTGGCTGGTTCGTCTCCGTTCAGAAGAATTTTGTGAATTTATGCAGTTTTTTCTTTCTCAAAAGTGTTCAAGAAAAACTAAAGATGCTTGAACAACATTTTGTCGCGCAGAAACTGATCAAATTATTTTGCAAGAATTAACTAAGAACTACTTCGAACATTCTCTACGGCGATTCTGTATACACCAGGGACTTCTAGAGAGTGTGCTGTGGGAGTTTTCTTAATCTTCTGATAAGTCTCTATGGATGTTCCAGGAATTGCTTCCAGGAATGTTCACGGCATTTTGTCCCAGACCATATAAAGGATTGTCCGTAGTTTTTTTTTTTCAAAGACTATCCATTGATTCATTATTAAGAAGATCGATTTAATAATTCTTAGAGTCAGTTTCCCATGATTATCTTTATAAATATTCTCGATCATTCTTCTCGTGAGCCAGAATTTTCGGAGGTCATGCACAAGCCATGTCACGCTCTACTAGGCATAAAAATAACCTTATCGTGTTTCCATCCTCCATAACATTATTACGACGTTGATCGAGTTTGAACAGATGATGTATAGTTTCATTTATTTTTCAAGCTATTCTCCTTTTTTGGTTGAATCGTGGGTAGGACAACCCATTGACTGTCCTACCCAGGTGTTTTCGTGCGTAGTACATGTCCTACCTGTCCTACCCACTTCTCGCGCCACTGGGTACATCCCTATGGGGTTGTACGAACTGGTGACGTAGGACCACGATGGTTAATTTAACTGAATTTGATGTCGAGCAACAAGAGCTCGTTTTGACTTCATACTGTTTTCAGTGCTCGAAACTTTCGTAAATATTTATGCATATAATGATTTGCAGCCAAGTGTACGTTTAATCATGTCCCAAATATACCTTATCTTTATTCGATGAATTCGTCATATTTATCTATGATTCGTCATATTTATCTATCACTTCAGGTTGTATGATCATTTTGAAATTAGATTAGTAACCTCCTATGAAATATATGGTAGCATTGGAAAGAACAGTAGTGATTGAGGCTGGTTCAGTATGCTGAAGCATTGAGAGAAATATTATTCATTGCTTGGCAATGTGATAAATAAAGTCGGAAATATTACTCTGTTAACTCTCTTACACACATTTGGTGGCCCTGAAAAGTGACAAAGGCTGTGTTATCTCGGATGCTGTCATAGATGAATCGCACTACAGGATGTTATCAGTTGATTGCCATGGTTAAACAAAGAATCCCCAACCAGTTGAATGTTTTGTGGTGTGGATGGCACACATCGGCAACAGCTATTAGATTACACGGCTGAAGTCGAAATCTGAAAACGTAGCCTAAGTTTGAAATCTTGAGCGATACCACAAGCCAGACGCTCGATTTGTCTAATAAAAGTAGTAATGATGCCTAACGGGCTTGATTCTTGACTGAGTTTATCACGAGCCGAAATCTCATAAACCAGATGCTGATCAACAGCTCAGCAGGCTTCTGGCTACGAGGTGCTCCTCGCTAAGCAGGTTCGGGGAGCTCTTACCAGCTCGAAAAGCGAAAATGGAATGAAACCGAATCCGGTGAAGGAAGCATGCTTTAAACCCTTAGATTAGCAGATGATGCTCCTCCCATTCGAGCTCTTCTCTTCTAGTCGACCAATCTGGAAAATGGGTATGTGCCAATAATGTGTTGGGCTTAGAATTACTTGAAAATTGCGAAAAATGATAATGCGTGAGAAATTGATCAAACATGAATAGTTGGAATGCTTGACATTTACTAAAAATTCTCTAGTTAGCTATTGATAATCACTAGTTTTCTTTAGTATGAAGGTGAATTTCTGATAAATGTGTGCCAAAATGATGAAAATTGTTCAATCAGAATTTCTCTTGAAAACCATTCTAAGTATGTCGCAATTTTGTTCACTATTCAAGCATTTTTTTTTATTTCTTGCTGGATTTGCTGTATATTTTGCACATTTGTTACATACATATACAACTTAAATATATGCAAAAATCATCGAAATCTATCCGTAATTTTTAGAGCTAAAAATCCTCAATGTTGAGGTATGTGAAAATAATGTCAAAAGAAGCCCCGTTTGACGGTACATGGTTTCTTGGAACAATCCCTCGAAATACTTTCTCAGAAATGTCTAATTATTTCTACAAAGCAATGCTGGTGTTTTTGACGTAGAAGTACGTCTTTCTTCTCTATACAGGAGTGAAATTGGAATTTCAAAACCAAGAGCGTTACGTTGGCATGAAATATTTTAAACGTTTATAACTTTTCGCTGGCTTAACGAAATTTCTTGATTAGCACCTCAATCGAAAGATAAGACATCAAAGCTTCATGTCGTTTACTTACTGAATCCCACATACCTGTCCAAATAGTTTAATAACTGTTTTAAAATAGAACGTTGATTTCAAGCAAATCTATAAATAGGGGTGGCTAGAGAAAATTTGACGTCATTTGCTTTTCACTCTCCGATTGGCTCGCATCTCAGCAGGCGACAGATCAGCTTACTCTGACCGGGCGTGCTTCTCAGGCACAGACATCGATAGCGAAGTACGCCCCCGTTTGTCTTGCTTCGCTCAAACCAAACTGTCGAGCGAGCGAGAGAAGATGCCGTACGAAGCTAAAGCCATCACCGCTGCCGCCGCCAAGAAGAAGAAGAGGAAGAAGCAGTCCGCAGGTGAATTTGCGATCGAACTGTGAACACGGTCGGGCGAGTCATTCTCGCTTTGTGGTTCACCGCTTGTTTGCGTTCACCCAGCCATCGTCATCGCCGCCGCAAATTTCATCGGCCGACGAGCTGTTGACCCGCGCTTCAAAATTTCGAATCGTGATGAAATCATCATTGGTGGTCAAGAAGCAATCCCGTTAGGAGCAAATACCAGAAGCCCCCTGAGTTTTGCTGGTCCGAGCAGTGTTATTTATCCGTAACAACATCGAAGCTAACAAATCCATCGGTTCTTTTCAGAGCCATCAAATTTGTGGAAAAGAGTTAAAAGATAAATATTTCCGACTTTATATATATAACTTCTAATATTCCTAAATCAATTTCACGGCTTCATACAAAATTTCATTTGTCATGAATAATTTATGACTCAACAATTTGAGATTGTACTCGCGGACGCTGCTGCAGTGCCGTCGGGGTGAGTGCTCAACATTTCACAACGATTGTAAAATAAGTGGCTTTTCCAACAGCACCTTTTATGTTCCATATTTTATGGGAACACTTTGATTAGGAAAATTATCCCATGTAACAAAATTGCGACATATTTAGAATGCTTTTGAAAAGACATTCTCATTGAACAATTGTAATAATTTTGGCACCCATGGATCAGAAATTTACCGTCATAATGAAGAAAACTATTAGTTATCAATAGCTCGTTTGAATATTTAGGGAATGCCAATCATTCCAACAATTAATGTTCGACCAATTTCTCACGTATAAGTATTCTCCGCAATTTTCAAGTAATTCCAAGCCCAACACATTATTGGCACATACCCCTTTCCCAGATTGGTCGATCAGAAAGCGAAGAGCACAAAAGGGAGGAGCATCATCTGCTATTCCAAGGTTATAAGACATGCTGCCTTCGTTGGATTCAGTTTCATTCCATTTCCACCTTCGAGCTGGTAAGAGCTCCTCCGAACTTGCTTAGCGAGAAGTACCTCGCTGCTAGAAGCCTGCTGAGCTGTTAATCCAGAATCTGGTTTGTGAAATCGCTCAAGATTTCAAGATTGAGCTACGTTTCCAGATTTCAACTAAATCCCTGTGATCCGCTACCCTGTTGCTGTTGTGCACCCATGAAATATTCAGCTAGTTTGTCTAATAAACAGAGAAATTATTCACATCTTCTTCTTCTTCTTCTTCTTCTTCTTGGCATTAACGTCCTCACTGGGACAGAGCCTGCTTCTCAGCTTAGTGTTGTTATGACACTTCCACAGTTATTAACTGAGAGCTTTCTTTGCCAAAGTTTCCATTTTTGCATTCGTATATCGTGTGGCAGATACGATTATACTCTATGCCCAGGGAAGTCCAGAAAATTTCCATTACGAAAAGATCCTGGACCGACCGGGAATCGAACCCAGACACCTTCAGCATGGCTTTGCTTTGTAGCCGCGGACTCTAACCACTCGGCTAAGAAAGGCCCCAAATTATTCACATGCATTTGCAACTTTTTCGATTTTCCATACAAAATTATAAGTTTATAAGTAATAACGGTTTGACTAAACTGTAACTTTCGACGAAAAATTCAAAACTTTTTATCTCAAAATCTGATACCCTTACACAAAAACTGCCTTCAGCAAACTTATTCATCTCGTCAAAATCTGAAACTTTGCTGAAGATATCATGAAGCTATTCCTTCAATATGTTTAGTTATGTCAATTATAAAAAATCGTCAAAAAATTCACTTCAAACCGTTACTGCTTTTCAACGTGTGATTGGAAAAATCACTCAAAAATATATGTTAAAATTTAAGTTATGTCTGATATTCTGTGAAAATTTCATTCAAATCGGTCCATAAATAACTGAGATATAGTTTATCAAAGTTGGTCATTTTGCATGAAAAATCAAAAGCGAAGAATCACACCATCAACGAAAATAGCGCGAAAGCAATAACCAATCGCGTGCGAGTAGCGAACGGAGTGACGAAACAACCAAGCGAGAGCCCCACCACTCGCCATCGGTGAACGGAGCTCGAGCAAATAAAACCACTGGTTGTTCTGCTCCCAGCTCATTCCAGTCCGAGTAAGCGACACGTGCAGACGTGTTTTGACGTAGGACTACGTCTTTGTTTTCTATATTGGGGTGCACTTTAAAAGTACGGAAAATGAGACATGTAACGAAATTAGGGGAGATTTTGAACGTTAATAACTCAGTTGTTTATGAACCAATTATTACGATTTTAGTATCATTCGATCAGAAATGTATCTACGCATCGTTAGTAATATATCCGATAAGTGAATTCTGTTGTTAAACTATTGAAAATTTGATAAATGTTGACCCCTTTCTTATCCAACCAATCACGTTAGAGCACTTTTCGACGGTGTCGCTTCCCACTATAAAAGCAAATGGTCCCTGCTTCTTCCCTCAGTCTTCTTTTTGCGGTCGGACTGTGAAGACGACCGGGCGAGTCATTCTCGCTTTGCTTTTGCACCCGCGTCACAGTCCAATTTGTGTCGTTGGAAGAGGAAGACGCAAGATTGATTTGCGGCGGCGATGACGATGGCTTGGGCGCTTCTCCGAGCGGCGAACTACTGCCGCTCGGAGAAGCGTCCAAGCCATCGTCATTGCCGCCGCAAATTTATCCGCGCTCCCAGATTTCGACTCGTGATCGGTGGTCCAGAAGCAAGCCCGTTAGGAACCAGAAGCCCCCAGAGTTGCTGATCCGAGAAGATGCTGCTAATCGAGCGTCGGACTGGTGAAATCGCTCAAGCTTTCAAGAGTGAGCATCGTTTCCTGATTTCGACTTGTGCCCGGGAGTCCAATACCCGTTGCTGTTGTGCGCCATCCACGTCACGAACCATTCAGCTGGTTCGTCGTATAAGCAAATTCCCCGTTTGACCATGACAATCAACTGATAACATCCCGTAGTGCTATTTATCTGTGACCGTATCGAGGCTAAGAAAGCCATCGGCCCTTGTCAGGGCCATAATATTTGTAGAAAAGAGTTGAAGGAATAATATTTCCAACCTTATTACATCTTATACAATATCAATCAATCTCGCAGCTTCGTACAAAATTTAATTTGTCATGAATAATTGATGGCACGACAATTTGAGACTATTCGTGGACGCTGCTGCAGTGCCGTCGGGGTGAGTGCTCAACATTTCACAACGAATTTAAACTAGAGTGGCACATCCAACAGTGTCTTTGATTTGCCATATTTTATGGGAGCACTTCGATTATGAAAATTATCACATGTAACAAAATTGCGACATGTTTAGAATGGTTTTGAACAGAAATTTTGATAGAACTATTTTCATCATTTTGGCACGCATTAATCAGAAATTCACCTTCATACTAAAGAAAACTATTGATTATCAATAGCTAACTATAGAATACTTAGTAAATGTCAACCCTTTCAACAATTCATGTTTGATCAATTTCTCACGCATTATCATTTTCCGCAATTTTCAAGTAATTCTTAGCCCAACACATTATTGGCACATACCCATTTTCCAGATTGGTCGATTAGAAAGAGAAGAGCACGAAAGGGAGGAGCATAATCTGCTAATCTAAGGGTATATAGCATGCTTCCTTTGTTGGATTCATCATCATCATTTGTGTTTGTTATTATGTTATTGTTATTTGTGTAATATTCCCTAATTTGTTTACCACATACTTGCTATAATCTCTTGATTCATCTCATAGCATCATACAATAATTGATTTATTACGAATAATTGACAATACGGCAATTTGAGGATGTTTCCGAGGACGCTGCTGCAGTGCCGTCGGGATGCAATAACAGCATAATGTTCATCTTGTACATCCCTTACCCAGACATCAGTTTCATATAGCCTATTTCCCAGATAAGAAAACGAAGAATTTGAAAGGAGGAGCATCACCTGCTATTCTAAGGGTATAAAGCATCCCTCCTTCGCTGAATTCGGTTTCATTCTGTTTCCGCTTTCGAGCTGGTAAGAGCTCCTCTGAACCTGCTCAGCTCCTCGCTACCAGAGGCAAGCTGTTTGTACGAGATGGCTGAAGAAAATCGACCAAAGCCGCTTGTTGAAGCGCACATCGTCATCCGCACCGCAAATCTCATCGGGCGAGGAGGACGCAACCAGTGCGCCGTCAAAATGTGTCCGTGTTACGCAAATTCAACAATTCAATCGGCCCTTTCCAGAGCCAACAAATGTGTTTTAAAGAGTTAATTGTGTAATATTCCCTAATGTGTTTACCACATACTTGCTATAATTTCTTAATTCATCTCATAGCAGCATACAATAATTGATTTATTGCGAATAATTGACAATACGGCAATTAGAGGATGTTTCCGAGGACGCTGCTGCAGTGCCGTCGGGATGCAATAACAGAGTGGCATTTCCAACAGTGTCTTTGATTTGCCGAGCATTTCGATTATGAAAATGATCACATGTTACAAAATTGCGACATATTTAGAATGGTTTTCAAGAGAAATTCTGATTGAACAATTTTCATCATTTTGGCACCCATTTATCAGAAATTCACTTTCATACTAAAGAAAACTATTGATTATCAATAGCTAACTAGAGAATATTTAGTAAATGTCAAGCATTCCAACTATTCATGTTTGATCAATTTCTCACGCATTATCATTTTTCGCAATTTTCAAGTAATTCTAAGCCCAACACTTTATTGGCACATACCTATTTTCCAGATTGGTCGACTAGAAGAGAAGAGCACGAATGGGAGGAGCATCATCTGCTAATTTAAGGGTTTAAAGCATGCTTCCTTCGCCGGATTCGGTTTAATTCCATTTTCGCTTTGGAGCTGGTAAGAGCTCCCGAACCTGCTTAGCGAGCAGCACCTCGTAGCCAGAAGCCTGCTGAGCTGTTGATCAGCATCTGGTTTATGAGATTTCGTCTCGTGATAAACTCATCTGTGGTGCAGTCAAGAATCAAGCCCGTTAGGCATCATTACTACTATTATTAGACAAATCGAGCTTTCGGCTTGTGGTATCGCTCAAGATTTCAAACTTAAGCTACGTTTTCAGATTTCGACTTCAGCCGTGTGATCTAATACCTGTTGCTGATGTGTGCCATCCACACCACGAAACATTCACCTGGTTCGTCTTATAAGCAGAGAACTTATACAAATTTCTACACTTGCACTTCGTTTAACCATGGCAATCAACTGATAACATCCTGTAGTGCGATTCATCTATGACAGCATCCGAGCTAACAAAGCCTTTGGCTCTTTTCAGGGCCACCAAATGTGTGTAAGAGAGTTAACAGAGTAATATTTCAGACTTTATTTATCACATTGCCAAGCGATGAATATTATTTCTAAGGATATAAGGATCAACAAAGCGATGACTGAAGCTTTCATTATAATCCTCGAATAACTTCCTATAGACACATTGCTGTTAAATATTCTTTAATTAGAATTACTTTGATTTTGCTTCAGCATGCTGAACAAGCCTCAATCACTACTGTTCTTTCCAATGCTACCTTATATTTCATAGGAGGTTACTAATATGATTTCAAAATGATCATACAACCTGAAGTGAAATTTCACATTTTCATAGATAAATATGACGAATTCATCGGATAAAGATAATGTATATTTGGGACATGATTAAACGTACACTTGGCTGCAAATCGTTATATGCATAAATATTTACGAAAGTTTCGAGCACTGAAAACAGTATGAAGTCAAAACGAGCAACAAGAACGACATCAAATTCAGTTAAATTAACCAACGTGGTCCTACGTCACCAGTTCGTACAACCCCATAGGGATGTACCCTTATAGTTTTTGCGACGGAGTTTGACTGCAGAACGAACCTCGGGGTTCCACCATGGAACCGATTTTTTACCGGGAGAACCATTGGTTCTGGGAATGTGGTGCATAGCTATGGCATACAATTGTTGGACGAATTCCTCAGCTAAGGAAGGGGCTCTGTTGGAAAATACCGAGAAGACCTCGTTTTGATAGCTAGGCCAGTCAGCCAGCTCATATTTCCAACGAGGACGGCAGGAAGACACAGGAGGAGCTCTATTCAGTTGTATCACAATAGGAAGATGGTCACTACCACAACAGTCATTGTGGACCATCCAAGACAGCTGGGAATTGAGGCTGAATTGGATACTGAAAGGTCTAAAGCTGATGATTGACCAGTTGAGAGACTGATTCTAGTGTGACTACCATCGTTCAGCAGAGTCATGCCATATTCGTCAAAGAGTTGGCATAAAATCGATCCTCTAGAATCATTACGATGGCAGCCCCAAAGAGTTGAATGACCATTAAAATCACCCATTAGAAGAACAGGTGATGATATTTGGTCAAGTATTTTGGCAAGACTAGCTTTAATGTGAGGGAGAGATATAAATGGAAACCAGTGTGATTTTCAAGGGGAAATCAATTTCTATGGCTACTGCGAATAAAGAATCATATGAAGGGAGAGAAATTCTACGGTGAGGAATATCAGCTTTTATGGCTAAACTTGTACCGGTTTTGAAGGGATTATCAGGGTTTTCGCAAATATACAAATCATAACCTTTGATGAAGTTTTTTGAAGTTGAATTGGGAACCATTGTTTCTTGTAAAGCTAAAGCAATAGGGTTGAATTTAGATATTAATAATTGTAATTCTGAGAGTTTACCTTTAAGTCCGAAGAGATTCCATTGTAATGCTAGGCAGGATTGAGTTGGTTGGTTAGAGGACGATTAACTATTTATGGGGTTTGATGTGTTGGCCATTGTGAGATTGTGAGTGAGGGGAGTTGAGACGAGTGGAATCCATTAGAGTTTGCAGTTGGTCGAGAATGCCAGGGTGGTTTGGGGGAGATTTGCTGTTCAATGGGGGATAAGCAAGATCAGAAGATTGTTGCGATTGGTCAGCACTTGCTTTTTTAACAATAGGGGCATGAATTTCGGTAGTAGGGTGACGTTTGTGTTTCTGAACGCTTGGCTTTGGAAGGACAGCACTTACCTGGTTCGAAACGCCTACGCTGGGTTGTCCGGGGGTACTCTGCTTGGCACTGGAATCTGTTTCCATTTCGGAGCCGCTACCTTCATCCTTCAAGATCTGGATCTTGCGGGATCGCTTCTTCTCCTTCTTGCTCGTGCACTTCTTTTCCAGTTCATCGATCCTGTTGGTCAGCTTCGTGATGGTTTCGGTCAGTTGCTTGATTAAGTCGTCTTTGGCTTTCAGTTGATCTGATTGTCCCGTTGATGTACGGGCGTTGACCAACCTCTGCTGAACTGCTGAGCTGACGGCAGCGTAGGATCCGCCGCCGGATTGAATCTGCTTCTTGGCTTCTTCCTGGGAAATGCCTTTGGTGAATCGCAGCCTAACGATTTCCTTCTCCATCGCATACACCGGGCAGGATCGGTTCGCAGGTCCGTGGGCACCTTGACAGTGCTGGCAGAAAGGGACTGCGTTGCACTCCCCTTCAAGGTCGTGGGTCTTGGAGCAATTTCGGCACTTTGCAACGCCTTTGCACCGGAATTTGGAGTGGCCATAGTTGAAGCACTTGTAGCATATCATCGGGTCCGGGATGTACATGCGTGTTTTGATACGCAGTGGACCGACCTTGATATGATCGGGCACCGCTGTTCCGTTGAGTGTCAGAATGACAGTTGGGGTGTTGATTGGTTTTCCGTCCTGCATTCGAGTGATCCGTTTGACACCGACCACTCCGTCCTTGGCCAGCCATTCCATCAGCTCTTCTTCCGATTTGCTTTGGATTTCGCGACATGAAATCACACAGCGCCGCTTGTTGAAGATGGGGTGGAGTTCCACCGTCACCGCCGTTCCGTCGAAAAGTTTCTTCATGCTGAGCAGCTTCTTCACCTGCCCAGCGTTACGGACCCGCAGCACATACTTCATCCCGTTCGCTTCCGTTGTGGTGTTTTCAATTTCTCCGACGAGGTCCTGCATCGATTTGCCCACAATGAATGGGCAAAGCTTCTTCTCACCGTCCGTTGCATACAGGGAAAGGATTTGCAGCTGGCCGATGCCAACGCCGCCCATCCATTCCGGAACAGTAGGACCGCCATTAAAAGCCGTGGGGGGAAGCCCAGGGTCCCACCCCGAACTCGCCGCCATGCTCACGCTTCTTCACGCAAAGACTCTCTTTGCACAGTTTCCTTCTTTCACTTCACTAACGGTATCAAGACTTAACGGTTTCACTGTCACTGTTCACTGTTTCGCTGTCACTGTACCACCGAAAAGTGGTTAACTGTTCACTGTTTCTTCAACCGCGATCGGTTGGAATGTCACTGCACTGCTCACTGTTGAATCGCTCGGAAAATACTCGCTCTCGAATACACGTCCGCGCGCGCTGGTGGTTGAAAACTGAATGACATGAGGGAAGAAGCAGGGACCATTTGCTTTTATAGTGGGAAGCGACACCGTCGAAAAGTGCTCGAACGTGATTGGTTGGATAAGAAAGGGGTCAACATTTATCAAATTTTCAATAGTTTAACAACAAAATTCACTTATCCGATATATTATTAACGATGCGTAGATACATTTCTGATCGAATGATACTAAAATCGTAATAATTGGTTCATAAACAACTGAGTTATTTCAAAATCTCCCCTAATTTCGTTACATGTCTCATTTTCCGTATTTTTAAAGTGAAATGTTGAGCACTCACCCCGACGGCACAGCAGCAGCGTCCACGAATAGTCAATTATTCATAACAAATTAAATTTTGTATGAAGCTGGGAGATTGATTGAGCAATATAAGATCTAATAAGGTCGGAAATATTATTCCTTCAACTCTTTTCCACAAATTTGATGGTCCTGACAAGGTCCGATGGCAGATAAATAGCACTGCGGGAAGTTATCACTTGATTGCCATGGTCAAACGGGAAATCCTCAACGCAAACAGCAACAGCAACGGGTAGTGGATCCCCGGGCACGTGTCGAAATCTGGAAACTCGAGCGATTCCGACGCTCGATTAGCAGCAGCTCCTCGGATCAGCAACTCTGGGAGCTTCTGGTATCTGGTTCCTATCGGGCTTGCTTCTTGACCACCGATGCTGAATTTATCACGGGTCGAAATCTGGGAGCGCGGATAAATTTGCGGCGGCGACGACGATGGCTTGGACGCTTCTCCGAGCAGCAGTAGTTTGCCGCTCGGAGAAGCGCCCAAGCCATCGTCATCGCCGCCGCAAATCAATCTTGCGTCTTCCTCTTCCGACGACACAAATTGGACTGTGACGCGGGTGCAAAAGCAAAGCGAGAATGACTCGCCCGACCGTGTTCACAGTCCGACCGCGAAAAGAAGACTGAGGGAAGAAGCAGGGACCCGTTTGCTTTTATAGTGGGAAGCGACACCGTCGAAAAGTGCTCGAACGTGATTGGATGGATAAGAAAGGGGTCAACATTTATCAAATTTTCAATAGTTTAACAACAAAATTCACTTATCGGATATATTGCTAACGATGCGTAGATACATTTCTGATCGAATGATACTAAAATCGTAATAATTGGTTCATAAACAACTGAGTTATTAACGTTCAAAATCTCCCCTAATTTCGTTACATGTCTCATTTTCCGTACTTTTAAAGTGCACCCCAATATAGAAAACAAAGACGTAGTCCTACGACAAAATCTCATTATTTCAAGCAATGCTCGTTGGTTCATGTCGAAGGATCAACATGTTCGGCTTAACGAATCTTATTTTAAATATTGAATGACACCACATACAAATAAACTAGTATGTGATTACAATTCTGAATTACCGCAAAAAATATTGAGAATCACAATCCTTCTGAGAGGGATGATGTGGTGGATGCACATTCTAATTAAAATTGTCGTTCAATTATGGCGATAAATTAAAATAGTTACTGTTCCATAAATACTTATATATTATTATTACTTGTAAATATTGATACAGCATATAAAAAAGACATTGGTCCAGAAATTACTCCAGAATTCTTTGGAATTTCCCTCCTGGGATTCTTCCTTATATCACTTATGAATCCTTCAAAACCTCTCTGGGATTGTTCTGGAAATCTTGAGATTATTTCTGATTTTTCTCTAAGTTCTTCTGGAAATCACAGAATACTTCCATATATCGCTTTTGGACTCATCAAAAAAAAATCGTTAGCATTCCGGTACTATATTTGAGATTCTTTCGGATATCCTTTGTGATTCTTCTAAATATCTTATTGGAATATTTGCATAAATCTGTATGTGAGTTTGCGTTTATCTCCTTAAGAATTACTTTTGAAATCCAGGAAATTAAATTCGAATCGAAATTCTCGAAGATCCTTTCGGAAATTCAATAGAAGATTCTAACAAAAATCCTGATGTAATTCTTCTGGATATTTTTAGAGGATTTTAAAATATCTCTGGCCTTTTTCCGGAAATACTTCTGGGATTATTATGAGAATACCTCTGGTATTCTTCCGGAAATCACCTGAGATGCTTTCGGAATCCCTTTAGAATACTTTCGAGAATGCTTCCGAAAATCTTTCTGAAATTATTCTAGAAATGCCACTGAGAGTCTTACGTACATATTCTTGAAATTTGTCTGGGACTCTTCCAAAAATCCAGATATCTTTCTAGCATTCTTTCGGGAAGCCTTCTGGGATTCTTTCGGAAATCTTTCTGAGGATCCTTCAAATCCTTCTGTTAATGATTCTTGCAGAAATTCTTCCCGAATTATCCGAATCTAGAATCTGGGAGTATCCTGAATTTTTCAAGAAAACTGTTATTCTTTCGACTATCTCTCTAGGATTCTTTCGGAAATTCTTCTAAAATACCCCCGGATTTCTTTCTGTTATCCTGCTGGAAGACTTCAAAAAATCTTTCAAAGATATTTCCAGAAATTTTACTGGAATTTTTCAAGAAATTCTGCTGGGATTCTTCCGTAAAACCTGCCGAAATTCATCCGGAAATACGACTGGAATTCTGCTTGAATGATAAGCATTCAAGAATTCCACCGGAAGTTTTTGTGGGATTCAACCGTAAATTGTTCTGGTATTTTGTTCAATTACATTGAGATTCTTAGGGAAAAATATACAGGATTCTTAAAAATATCCTTTTGAAAATTCTTCTGGAATTAAAGGAGGATTTCCGGAAGAATCCCAGGTCGATTTACAGAAGAACCACAGAGAAATCACTAAAATATTATCAGGGAGATTTCAAAAGGAATTATTTTAACCCTGTAATACCCAACCCCGCCTTAAGACGGGGTACACTTTGGAATTTTGTGTATTTTTTCATAGCTCGGAAATTAAAATGATTTTATTTTTGGCTTAAACCTTAACTCATAACACGCATATAAGAAAAGTTTTTTAGGATTTTTGAAACTTATTTGTATTATTAAAAATTGTTTGAAAAATTGTATTCTTATAAAACCTACAAATGCCTGGGATTCATTTAACGTGTATTATAAAAAATCGTACATTTTATATTTTTTTACGATCAACCTATCACAGAAGAAGAGCCTGATGGTATTGAAATGATTTCAAATCTGTTTTCCGTTAGTTACACGGAAAATAAAAAATGTTCCAGAAAAAAATTAAAAAAAATCATATTTTCAAAAGTATAGTAAAAACTCATTTTTTTATTATTGTCAAAATTCAGTATCCAGAAGAAGCTTCAAGAAAAAATTTAAAAGGATAGGGATGTTCAAAAATAAAAATAATAAAAATCAAAAACCACAATTCATAAATTTGCGAAGAAAAATAAATCATTGCCCAAACCGTGTTTAGAATGATTTTAGATAACGAAAAATAATATTTAGGGGCCCAGATAGCCGTAGCGGTAAACGCGCAGCTATTCAGCAGGACCAAGCTGAGGGTCGTGGGTTCGAATCCCACCGGATCTTTTCTCGACTTCCCAGGGCATAGAGTATCATCGTACCTGCCACATGATATACGCATGCAAAAATGGTCATTGGCAAAGTAAGCTCTCAGTTAATAACTGTGGAAGTGCTCATAAGAACACTAAGCTGAGAAGCAGGCTCTGTCTCAATGAGGACGTAATGCCAGAAAGAAGAAGATGAAGAAGATGGAGGGTTAAGGATTCTCGTAAATTTCTGAAACAATCTCAGGATAATTCCGAATGGATTTTGAATGTTTTTTACAGTGATATCCAAAAGAATCCCAGAAGTTATTTCGCAAGAATCCCTGAAGATTCAAAGAAAAGTCATAGACATCCAAACGATTTCATGAATATTTTCCAGAATAATTACGATGTCCAGAAGAGCTCCAGAAAGATTTACGGAATAATTTCAAATGGAATTTCCAGAACCATTTAAAAGTCACATTCAAAAGATGCTCTCAGAAAAATAAATCAGTAATCAAAGAATGTCATAGGTATTTTTTTAAAGTCCCAGTGGCTGTCCGGTAGTTTTCTTGGAGGATTTCCATTTGAACTCAAGAGGGATTTTCAGAAAATTCTGCCAAGGATTTAAGAAAATTTCCAAGGAAAATCACTGATATATCGCGAAAAAAATCAAAAAAATTTCCTTATGAATTTCCAGAAGAATCACAGAGTTTTTTTTTTCTCAAAAAATCTTAGAAAAAAATTCTAAAGAATCACGAAGGAATTTTCGGAAAAATTCTGGATATACAAAATTATCTCAGGCAGAAACAATAAAATCAATAGCAATAAATCTGTAAGAATATAAGGAGGATTTCCAAACAATAACAGAGGAATTTTCGGATGATTTCCATAAATAAAGGTTTAAAAAAATCCCCGTCATCTGGAAGCTTCTTAGCAGGATTTTCGGAAGTATTCCACAGAGATTTCTGGGAGAATTCCATTGGGATTTACAAAAGTATTCCAGAGGAATTTCCGAAAGAATCCCAAAAATTTGCACGGAAGAAAGTGAAGTGAAACAATAGATTTTTTTAATTATAGTCTTAGGCGTCTTTCCGAGAGTATTCCAGAAAAATAGGTATAAACTAAGACATTTTTCGGAGAGAATCTCAAAGGGATTTTTGAAGAACTTTCAAAGAGTTTCACGGAAGAAATACTGAAGGATTACGAGGAAAATATCAGAATTTAAATAATAATTTCGATTGGATTTCCAGAAGATATCACGAGAAATTTTGTGAGAATCCCCGAACCCAGATTTTTAAAATAGATTCCATTACACTGGAAAGCAATCATTAAATCATTTTCGGCAGAATTCCAGAATTTTACGGCAGAATTCCAGAATTTTACAGCAGAATCCTGAAAGGATTTCCATAATAACCCAAGATGGGTTTCTGGGATAGTCCAATAGGAAGTTATTGGAAAAATCAGAGCGATCAAAGAAATAACTACATATAATAATTTCAGAAAAGTTTCTGAAAGAAGCTCAGAGGATTTTCAAGATGTCCCCTAGCACCACAACTAATATATACTAATATATACAACTCAATACTTAATTATAATTTGCGTTAAGCTGAGTGTACGCCATCCAGTTTGGGGGCGGATTGACGGTATCGAAGTGGATTAAAAACAATTATAGGAGAACGTGTGGAAAATACATTTGAACTGCGCAGAATAAATCAGACCGATTTACCATTGCTGCGCACTTCTAAAAGCATTTTATTTTTATTAAAACGTTTGATAATAGTAGAACGACAATGATCATCAGTTGATTTTCCGCTGCTGTTTTGACGTAGGACTACGTCTTTGTTTTCTATATTGGGGTGCACTTTAAAAGTACGGAAAATGAGACATGTAACGAAATTAGGGGAGATTTTGAACGTTAATAACTCAGTTGTTTATGAACCAATTATTACGATTTTAGTATCATTCGATCAGAAATGTATCTACGCATCGTTAGTTATATATCTGATAAGTGAATTTTGTTGTTAAACTATTGAAAATTTGATAAATGTTGATCCCTTTCTTATCCAACCAATCACGTTCGAGCACTTTTCGACGGTGTCGCTTGCCACTATAAAAGCAAACGGGTCCCTGCTTCTTCCCTCAGTCTTCTTTTTGCGGTCGGACTGTGAACACGGTCGGGCGAGTCATTCTCGCTTTGCTTTTGCACCCGCGTCACAGTCCAATTTGTGTCGTCGGAAGAGGAAGACGCAAGATTGATTTGCGGCGGCGCTTCTCCGAGCGGCAAACTACTGCTGCTCGGAGAAACGTCCAAGCCATCGTCGTCGCCGCCGCAAATTTCGCTGCCAGATTTCGACCCGTGATAAATTCAGCATCGGCGATCAAGAAGCAAGCCCGTTAGGAGCCAATTACCAGAAGCCCCCAGAGTTGCTGATCCGAGGAGTTGCTGTTAATCGAACGTCGGAATCACTCGAGATTCCAATAGTGAGCATCGTTTCCAGAATTCGACTTGTGCCCGGGGATCCAATACCCGTTGCTGTTGCTGTTTGCGTTGAGGATTTCCCGTTTGATCTTATATTTCTCAATCAATCTCGCAGCTTCATACAAAATTTAATTTGTTATGAATAATTGACTATTCGTGGACGCTGCTGCAGTGCCGTCGGGGTGAGTGCTCAACATTTCACAACGATTGTAAACTAGAGTGGAATTTCCGACAGTGTCTTTGATTTGCCATATTTTATGAGAACACTTCGATTACGAAAATGATCACATGTAACAAAATTGTGACATGTTTAGAATGCTTTTGAAAAGAAATTCCCATTGAACAATTTTCATAATTTTGGCACCATGGATCAGAAATTTACCTTCATATTAAAGAAAACATCATTTTGGCACCCATTAATTAGAAATTCACCTTCATACTAAAGAAAACTATTGATTATCAATAGCTAACTAGAGAATATTAAGTAAATGTCAATTCTTCCAACTATTCATGTTCGATCAATTTCTCACGCGTTATCATTTTCCGCAATTTTCAAGTAATTCTTAGCCCAACACATTATTGGCACATACCCATTTTCCAGATTGGTCGACTAGAAAGAGAAGAGCACGAATGGGAGGAGAATAATCTGCTAATCTAACCATGCTACCATGCTTCCTTCGTCGGATTCGGTTTCATTCCGTTTCGACTTCCGAGCTGGCAAGAGCTCCTCCGATCCTGTGCAGCGACGTCCGCACCTGCTGACCTCCAAGCTAGCGTTCCAGCGTCTGGTGATCGGTGGTCAAGAAGCAAGCCCGTTAGGAGCTAAATTCCAGAAGCTGATCCGAAGAGAAAAGAGCAGCGAATCAAGCGTCGGACTTATGAAATCGCTCAAGATTTCAGGAGTGAGCACCGTTTCCAGATTTCGCCTTGTGCCCGGTGATCCACTACCCGTTGCTGTTGTGCGCCATCCACGGACCATGGCAATCAACTGATCAATCCCGCAGTGCTATTTATCTGTGACCGCATCGAGGCTAAGAAAGCCATCGGCCCTTGTCAGGGTCATCAAATTTGTGGAAAAGAGTTGAAAGAATAATATTTCCGACCTTATTACATCTTTTATTCCTCAATCAATCTCACAGTTTCGTACAACATTTAATTTGTCATGAATAATTGATGGCACGACAATTTGAGACTATTCTTGGACGATGCTGCTGTGCCGTCGGGGTGGAAGCTCTACATTTCATAACGATTGTAAACTAGAGTGGCATTTCCAACAGTGTCTTTGATTTGCCATATTTTATGGGAGCATTTCGATTATGAAGATTATCACATGTAACAAAATTGCGACATACTTAGAATGGTTTTCAAGAGAAATTCTGATTGAACAATTTTCATCATTTTGGCACGCATTAATCAGAAATTCACCTTCATACTAAAGAAATTTAATAATTATCAATAGCTAACTAGAGAATATTTAGTAAATGTCAAGCATTCCTACTATTCATATTTGATCAATTTCTCACGCATTACCATTTTTCGCAATTTTAAAGTAATTCTAAGCCCAACACATTATTGGCACATACCCATTTTCCAGATTGGTCGACTAGAAGAGAAGAGCACGAATGGGAGGAGCATCATCTGCTAATCTAAGGGTTTAAAGCACGCTTCCTTCGCCGGATTCGGTTTCATTCCATTTTCGCTTTCGAGCTGGTAAGAGCTCCCCGAACCTGCTTAGCGAGGAGCACCTCGTAGCCAGAAGCCTGCTGAGCTGTTGATCAGCATCTGGTTTATGAGATTTCGGCTCGTGATAAACTCAGTCAAGAATCAAGCCCGTTAGACATCATTACTACTTTTATTAGACAAATCGAGCGTCCGGCTTGTGGTATCGCTCAAGATTTCAAACTTAGGCTACGTTTTCAGATTTCGACTTCAGCCGTGTGATCTAATAGCTGTTGCCAAGCAATGCATAATATTTCTCTCAAACCATAAGATCAACAAAGCGATGACTGAAGCTTTCATTATAATCCTCGAATAACATCCTATACACATTGCTGTTAAATACTTTAATTAGAATTACTTATATTTTGCTTCAGCATACTGAACAAGCCTCAATCACTACTGTTCTTTCCAATGCTACCATATATTTTATAGGAGGTTACTAATATAATTTCAAAATGATCATGCAACCTGAAGTGAAATTTCACATTTTCATAGATAAATATGACGAATTCATCGAATAAAGATAAAGTATATTTGGGACATGATCAAACGTACACTTGGCTGCAAATCGTTATATGCATAAATATTTACGAAAGTTTCGAGCATCAAATTCAGTTAAATTAACCATCTTGGTCCTACGTCACCAGTTCGTACAACCCCATAGGGATGTACCCTTAAAGTTTTTTAATTGAAACCATCATGGTGTCTGCCGACTCATAATAATCAATTAAAACAATATTTTTTTGCGTGGCAGAAAATTTCCTTACGATCGCGTGAAATTCCTGCCAATAAAAATTTACTGGTAGAATGACATAAAATTTTTCGATTTACAGCAACGCGCCACAGTTACGGCATCATTATTGGCTATCTAATATTTTGCTCCATTCCATTTTCAGAATGATTTCATGCTCATCTTAATCATAAATCGAAATTTCCCACGCATATTGTAATTATCAATCCGAAACGGCGACAATAAAAATGGATTCCATCCAGTTAAATCTTGCTGGTCTTGTCTGGGATAGTTTAAGATCATTTGGTGATTATTCTGAACAATTTAATCATTCATAAGCGCTTTTGATCTTAAGAACCCGTGCGCAAAACCCTTACTGGCTAAAATATTCCTAAATCAGAATATTTGTTCTGCACTAAGACAACTAGGTTTTTTGGGAGACTTGATTTAAACTTAATGCACTCAGGAAAGCTAGTGCTGTCAAAAAGGTAAACAAATAGGTAGATTCAGTTTTGTGATGCAATTTTATTCAATTTGTGCCGTTATGTATCTAAATGTTTTATTGGACTGGATTGTTATAATGAAACCCGTCGTGCTTGATCGGTTGTACTGATGCAGAAAACGGTAAGTGATAAGTGATAAGTGCCTGGAAAATGAAAGCTTTTTTCGTGTAGCTCAGCTGTTGTGTGCAGCAAAGTTGTCCCACTAGAACGGGAAGTTCAGGCAAACATGGGAAAAATATACTTTATGAGGTAGTTTGTTAATTCTTCGAGAGGAATATTTGTCATTTCTATGTTTGCGTTCTGATTAATCCATAATTCACTTCATGATTATCCTTTTCAACATAATGATATTAATCACCACACGCAGATTGCTTTCCAATAACATGCATCAGACAATTGAGATTTAAGAAGGCTTTAAAATGACTTAGTGTAGCCTTAGAAGTTTTACCTATGCCTTGACAAGACAAACAAGATGAGGTTTTAAGTATAGGTTTTAATAGACACTACACAGCTCCTTCCTTATTATCAACAAATGTGGCCAGCAAATAAGTTTTAACGGGAGCTCTTGTAGATATCTAAAAAGCATTTTAAAGTGGGTTTTACCGAAAAGAACGTTTGACACTTTGCAATGCTTTATTAAATCTGTTAGGAATGTATACATCTCTAATAAAACCTCCATAAATACCATCTAAGAACAAGAAGCACTGAAATTGTTACTTGGGCCTTCTATAATCCCAAAGCAATTCTCAAAAAAAATTCAGAAGGATATTTTTAATAATCTCAATGGAATTTATGAAAAATACCAGAACAATTTACGGTTGAATCTCACGAAAACTTCCAGTAGAATTTTTGAATGATATCCGGAAGAATGACAGTCGTATTTTTGGATGAATCTTAGCAGGTTTTACAGCACAATCCCAGAAAAATTTATTGAAAAATTAAGAATAGAAAGTGTAACGACCCCTCGGTCGGCGCTTCTCACTACACTGGAGATGGTCAGCTGTGGTAACTACAAACTTCATTGTGACAGGCGGCCTGTCACTGAATCTACGCTGTTCGGCGAAATAATAGAAGAGAGCGGAGGAAAATAAAACGTTGATTCATGCTAGAAGTTCGTCAAAATAATCAGCCAACTATTTTCAACATTTTCATAGGAGTTCTTTAGAGTTTATTGTTCTATAATGTCGAGGAATAGTCGCCAAGTGAATTGCACAAGGGTATAATTGAATTTATAAAAAATAATCAATGAATTTGCCTAAACTAAATACTTTTCCTTAAGATAACCCTAAAACTTCGTCCGTGCGACAAAACAGCTCTGCAGCCTTTCTTTGCGTATTACTCTTAGCTAGAGATTCAATCGGTAAGATAGCTTGAATTAGGCTTCATTATTTGTCCTAATACGATATGTCTAAACAGGTTGAACCCGCTCGCTGAAAACACGTAATAGTAGCGTAATACGTTAACGCTGTAGCTAGGATCTCGTCCGGTAATTCTAATTGCTTCTCCTAAACGATAATCTATTTTGAAACTGAAATCCAATTACAGAAGCTAAACTCCAAAGTACATAGGGTGAACAGAAAACTTAAACAGAAATAAGAACACTAAACGTAAGCTATGAATATGTACAAACATAAGTTCAACTCACTCAAATTGTACTTGTTTTACAGGAATTTTTTAATTACATATTATTTGTCATTAAAAACTTGGACGTTCTTATTACTGGCGTGCTGTCAGCAACAATTTAAAAAATTCGTTTACACTACGACCGTCTGCAAGTGAAAATGCCTAACCGCTCTCGGGCATCTGTAGGCAGTCTACAATCCCAGGAAGTTTTGAGCTCTACGCGAACAGAAAAATGCAATATCTGCAACAGTGCGGGCCAAGGTCGTTTGTGGAAATGCTGTGTATGCCGTAACTGCAAACATCCCACCTGCATCGGCCTAGAATCAGATGAAGACAACCACCAATTCGTCTGTCCACAATGCCAACCACCCTCCGGTGGGGTGACGCAAGCTTTTGCTCCAGTTCCTTCAGGTATGCCCACACAAACAGTTCCGATAGAATACGTGAATTTGTCATGGTCGCAAATATCACCAGTCACGACCGGAGCCTCATCGTCGGTTCCCATGTACATGCCACCAAACGCAGTCGGCTATTCCCATACCGTCATGCCAAGATACTCGACTGCTCCGTCATACTCGTATGCAGCACCGTGTCCTCCAAACAACTACGCATTCCCAGGTAATTTATCAGGATTTTGCAACCCCGCCCAAGCACAACCGCCGTACACAAATACATCGCTGCCGATGTTGATACGTCACCCATTGCCTATATTGTCAGATGCAACCCCAATCACTACCGGATCGATTCGAGAATCCACAGTGGTACCAACAATTCTTCCTCCACCAGGTTTCCCGGCACAATTCTCAGTGAATCAACCGACACCACAAGTTCCAACTGCTGTTGCATCTATCGGAAAACCCATGCCAATAGCTCCGACGCTGCCTTCATGCGTTCCGCAGAACACGTCTTTAGCTCAAGCGGATGTCAAAAGTCAAAGCTCCAAGGCTACAAGTTCCAGGCGATCCACCAAGCAGCAACAAAAACAGTTGGAATTAGAAATGTTGGATGAAGAAAGGAAGCTGCAGGAGAAGGAAGAAGCGAGTAAGCGGGATTACCTTCGAAGACGATACGAGCTGCTGCATGAAATCGCCAGCGAGACATCGTCAACATCGGGGATCAGTGAAGTAGATGACGGATGTAACGAGAAGGTCAACTCATGGTTGCAGAGTGGAATACCGAACAGGAACGTAACTCATACTATTGCATCTGCCTCGCAAGCATTCGAGTATATTCGGCCTGCACCCGCTATACCGCAGGCTATACCGTCACAAACCGCAGATCCCTTCGTGCAAAACGCGACACGTATCCAACCAGCGGAAAGTGGACTTCAGTTTGCACAAGATGACAGCCAACGCCCACTAAGAAGCATACGATTTGCCGATATGAGTGCTGCAGGCAGTGCACCAAACTTCAACCCAGTACAGCGATCAACTCCAAGGCAAATAACAACCCAGATCGAGTACGGTCAAAATCTATCACAGAATCAAGTAGCCGCAAGACAAGCTGTATCTCGTGAATTGCCTCCTTTCAGCGGCACACCGGAAGACTGGCCCCTATTTTTCTCAACCTTCAACTCCACAACGGAAATGTGTGGATACACGATGGAAGAAAACCTGATACGCCTGCAGAAATGCCTTAAGGGCAAGGCTTATGATGCTGTTAAATGCAGACTTATGCATCCAACTAACGTCCCTGGGATCATCGGTACACTGAAAATGCTCTATGGCAATCCTGAGGTTATTATTCACAATATAATAGCGAAGATTCATGCTGCTCCCGCTCCTAAAGCTGAAAAGCTCGATACTGTTATCGAATTTGCACTTACAGTTCAAAATTTACGTGCGACGATAGAAGCATGCGAGCTCTTGGAGTACTCATACAACGTTGCACTACTAACAGAGCTTGTCGACAAACTTCCACCACCACTCAAATTAGATTGGGCAAAACATCGACGTACACTTTCCACAGTTCATCTTTCTACGTTTGCTGACTGGCTTTATGATCTTGCCGAAACTCTATGCCCGATTGCATCACTTAACGCCGCACGCGCTGCTAAAAATGGTCCAGCTTTTCTCAATGCTCACTCTGAACAGCTTAACGATGCACCAGCAATGGGAAGCAACTCCAATGCTCTGAATATATCTACAAAAGGCTGCCCAGCGTGCAAAAGCAACTGTGTCAGCCTCGATAAGTGCCAGCGGTTCTTAGACCTCGGGTACAACGCAAGATGGGCAGTGGTTAAGGACGGCGGAGTTTGTAGAAAGTGTTTGAAGAAACACAAGGGAAGTTGCAAAGTGCAACAGACATGCGGAAGAAACGGGTGTAGCTTCAAGCACCATCAATTACTCCATAACAGCCAACGTGACGCTGCTGAACCATCTGGTAACCAGAATCACAAACCGGATGACGAAGTCTTAAGCAAAACATCTTCTAAAGAGCGGGATTGCAATGCTCATCACAGCTCCGCTGCAAAGACGTTATTTCACGTCGTCCCAGTCATGCTATATGGACGCGACAGGATGGTTAAAACCTACGCCTTTCTTGATGATGGCTCTTCGTGGACCCTAATGGACGCAGATCTGGGAGCAGAGCTGAATTTGGACGGTAAACCTGCACCTATATGCCTGAGATGGACTGGAGACAAACAACGATACGAGAGGGATTCGAAACTGGTAGATGTTGATATTTCTGGGACTGGAGAAAACTGTAAAAAGTACCCGTTACGAGAAGTTTATACGGTTCCAAATCTCGGTCTTTTCCACCAATCGCTATGCATGCATGACTTAGTGCACCAATACCGTCACCTTAAAGGAATACCAGCTGAATCTTATGAAGATGTACAGCCACGACTCCTCATCGGAGTGAATAATGCCAATCTTGGGCATCCACAGAAGAGCAGGGAAGGAGCTATGTACGAACCACTTGCTACAAAGACTCGCCTCGGATGGATCATTCATGGTGGCTCAGATAGTGGTGAATTCACTGGACATCATAGCTTGAGTGTCTGTGACTGCAGCGAAAACAGCAACGAAAATCTGCATCGAGCAATGCAAGAGTACTTCTCACTCGATAGTGTAGGAATATTAAAAGCAAATAATCTCGTAATCTCAGCGGAGGATCAACGTGCTCAAGCAATCCTACAAACAATGTCTCGAGCGGACAATGGTCGATTCGTGTCGCCTCTACTGTGGAAATTTGATGAGTTTCGTCTTCCAAACAGCAAGCCAGTAGCACTACACCGTCTACGATGCCTCGAAGCTAGACTTAAAAGAGAGCCTAAGCTAGCGGAAGCAATGGCACAGAAGATGAAAGACTACGTTGAACAAGGATATATTCGAAAGTTAACTGAAGCGGAGCTAAAACAACCAAAAACACGGATATGGTACCTCCCAATATTCCCAGTTTTCAACCCAAACAAACCGGGAAAACTTAGAATTGTTTGGGACGCAGCAGCGAAATCTCAAGGGATATCTCTAAACATGATGCTGCTCAAAGGACCTGACCAACTAACTTCCTTAAATTCTGTCCTTTATAAGTTCAGGGAAAACAAGGTGGCCATTTGCGGAGACATTAAGGAGATGTTCCACCAAACAGTGATCAAAGAGGAGGATCAAAATTGTCAACGTTTTTTATGGAGGGAGCATCCAAACGATCTGGAGCCAAGCATATTCGTAATGCAGGTGATGACTTTTGGAGCATGCTGCTCGCCCAGCTGTGCCCAGTACGCCAAAAACGTAAACGCGAGGGAACATGAAGAAGAGTACCCCGACGCTGCTGAAGCGATAATTAAAAAACACTACGTGGACGACATGTTAGCCAGTGTGGAGACCGAAGATGAGGCTATCAAGTTAGCTCAGGATGTGCGACACGTGCATGCTAAAGCGGGGTATGAGATGCGAAACTGGCTTTCAAACTCCTCAACCGTTCTCAACTCATTAAATGAAGGCAAAGAATGCGAGAAAAACCTGAACCTGACATCAGAGCTGGCAACGGAAAAAATATTAGGTATGTGGTGGTGCACGGCAACCGACACCTTCACCTACAAACTGTCTCCAAAACATGATAGCGACCTGCTAGCCAGGAAGCGAATGCCTACGAAACGAGAGATGCTGCGTACGTTAATGGCGATATTTGATCCTTTGGGACTCATCTCCAATCTGCTAATCTTCCTAAAAATTCTTCTACAAGAAGTCTGGCGATCCCGCGTTGGCTGGGATGATCAGATACCCGATGAGCTGAAGGATAAATGGGAGTTGTGGCTGCGTTATTTTCCGGCGGTACACTCCGTAAGCATACCCCGTTGTTACCGAGCAATGGTCCGCTTAGAAGACGATACGAACGTTCAGCTTCACACCTTTGTGGATGCTAGCGAACTTGGGTATGCAACTGTTATCTATCTACGGTTCGAGCAGCAAGGCAAGGTGGAATGCATGATAGTTTCAGCCAAGGCAAGAGTAGCACCGTTGCAGTTTGTCTCAATCCCGAGACTAGAGCTACAAGCGGCCGTAATTGGTTCCAGACTGGCTGAAACCATCGTAAACTCGCTATCGTTCAAAGTTAATCAACGCTTCTACTGGACGGATTCACTCGACGTTCTTTGTTGGATACGATCAGATCATAGACGATATTCACAGTTTGTTGGATTCCGAGTGAGTGAACTTCTTGAAACGACAACGATTTCCAGCTGGAATTGGGTAGGTTCCAAAGACAACGTCGCTGACGAAGCAACGAAGCAACAACAACCGAATCTGGAAAACAGTAGCAGATGGTTCAACGGACCAGATTTTCTTCACCAGGACCCCTTATACTGGCCAAAGGAACCAGTACATAGTGGAAATACGATAGAAGAACTACGCGCACATCTGCTTCACCAAGGAAACACTTCAGTATCCGCTGTTGATTTCAACTACTTTGATTCCTGGGTGCGTCTACTACGCGTGACTGCTAGGCTTCTTAGATATATGGGTAACCTTCGTAAAACAGCGACTAAGCAGGATCGAACAGGTGGACCGTTGTTAAAGTCAGAACTACAGTCTGCCTCGTTTTACATCTACAAGCATATACAACGAGAGGTGTATTCCGAGGAAATAAACCTACTTACAAACTCCAACAAGCCCCGTCTACCAAAATCCAGTCCAATATACTCCTTTACACCATTTTTGGATGAACATGGAATACTACGAATGCTGGGTCGAATAGGAAACTGTGAATTTGCAACAATGGATGTGAAGAATCCTATTATACTTCCAAAGGATCACCATGTAACTAGGCTGATCGTGCTGGACTACCACGTACGGTATCAGCATGGCAATCATGAGACGGTTGTGAACGAGCTGCGACAAAAGTACCGTATTCCAAGGCTCAGGGTGCTATACAAAAGTGTCAAATCGAGCTGCCAAGTGTGTAAGAACGAAAAAGCCAAACCAAATCCTCCACTGATGGGAGATCTACCTTTTGCTAGATTAGCAGCGTTCACTAGGCCATTTTCGTTCATCGGTGTGGACTATTTCGGGCCATTGTACGTGACAGTTGGAAGACGACTAGAGAAAAGGTGGGGCGTACTTGTAACATGCTTAACCGTACGTGCCATTCACGTTGAAATTGCACACTCACTCAACGCTGATTCATGCATCATGGCTTTGCGTAACTTCATGGCTAGACGAGGCGTACCGATACGAATCTTTAGTGATCGTGGCACAAATTTTGTGGCATCTAGCAAAGAACTCGAAGCTGCTTTAAGAGAGATGGATCAGGACAAGGTGATACATGAGATCGTGAGCCCTGACACGGAGTGGGAATTTCTGCCACCAGCATCTCCGCACATGGGCGGCTGCTGGGAGCGTCTTGTCCGTTCGGTAAAGGTAAACCTACAGAAGATGAAACCACAACGGAACCACTCGGATGAATCTCTACGCAACACGCTAACTGAAATCGAAAATATCATTAATTCGCGACCGTTGACGTTTGTATCCGTTGATGACCCCGATGCTTCAGTTTTGACTCCGAACCATTTTCTCTTGGGGTCGTCCAACGGGTTGAAACCAGCAGCACCCTTAGATGACAGCGGACGTAGCTTGAGGCGAGCATGGCGAGCGTCACAAGTCGAGGCGAACCTTTTTTGGCAACGATGGGTGCGTTCCTACTTGCCTGAACTGACCAAACGCTCAAAATGGTTTGAAAAGGTCAAACCTATTACCATCGATGACATTGTAGTTGTGGTTGACCCAGGACTACCCCGGAACTGTTGGCCTTTAGGACGCATAATCTCGGTCAAGAAGGGCAAGGACGAACAGGTCAGAACAGCTACGGTGCAGACCAAGAACGGTATCTACGAGCGCCCAGCTACGAAGCTGGCCGTTCTGGACGTTCGACGCGATTTACAGGTAAGCCAGGACACTGGCGTACCTGGGGAGGGCTGTAACGACCCCTCGGTCGGCGCTTCTCACTACACTGGAGATGGTCAGCTGTGGTAACTACAAACTTCATTGTGACAGGCGGCCTGTCACTGAATCTACGCTGTTCGGCGAAATAATAGAAGAGAGCGGAGGAAAATAAAACGTTGATTCATGCTAGAAGTTCGTCAAAATAATCAGCCAACTATTTTCAACATTTTCATAGGAGTTCTTTAGAGTTTATTGTTCTATAGTGTCGAGGAATAGTCGCCAAGTGAATTGCACAAGGGTATAATTGAATTTATAAAAAATAATCAATGAATTTGCCTAAACTAAATACTTTTCCTTAAGATAACCCTAAAACTTCGTCCGTGCGACAAAACAGCTCTGCAGCCTTTCTTTGCGTATTACTCTTAGCTAGAGATTCAATCGGTAAGATAGCTTGAATTAGGCTTCATTATTTGTCCTAATACGATATGTCTAAACAGGTTGAACCCGCTCGCTGAAAACACGTAATAGTAGCGTAATACGTTAACGCTGTAGCTAGGATCTCGTCCGGTAATAGGGTCTTAAAGCCCTGTCTCAATTTTAGTACCAAACGCTTAAGTTTAGGGCAGAAACACATGTTTACTCAATTTTTAAATGATTTTCATTGGTTTAAGTACAAAAAACATTTTTTTATGATTTTTGAGATTTTGTCACACCTTTTGGTTTAAACTCAAATATTGGGTATATTTTGTTTTCCGTGTCCCTTCCGAAATGTCAGATAGGAACAACCCCAGTGTTAAAACTATATGCCCTGTGGCATTTTTGTCGAAAAAGTGAATGTCAAACAAGATCACAAGTGTCAAGGTTCATATTTGGAACCATTTTTTTAAATTCAAGTTTAAAAATGTTATAGCCGTTATTTGAGCTGGAAAATTTGCTAAAGTAGTTGCAATAACATGCTCTTTCGTATTATTAAATAAAAACAAGAATTCATTAAACATTTTAGGACCCAATTCTAATTGCTTCTCCTAAACGATAATCTATTTTGAAACTGAAATCCAATTACAGAAGCTAAACTCCAAAGTACATAGGGTGAACAGAAAACTTAAACAGAAATAAGAACACTAAACGTAAGCTATGAATATGTACAAACATAAGTTCAACTCACTCAAATTGTACTTGTTTTACAGGAATTTTTTAATTACATATTATTTGTCATTAAAAACTTGGACGTTCTTATTACTGGCGTGCTGTCAGCAACAGAAAGATATCCGAAAAAAATCTCCAACAGGATTTTTGGAAGAGTCCCAGAAGTATTTCAAAGATATTGGCGTAAAAATCTCAGTGGAATTTCTTGAAGAATTTCAGAAAGATTTCCGAAAGCATCTCAGGTCATTTCCGGTAGAATACCAGAAGCATTCTCATAAGAATACCAGAAGTATTTCCGGAAAAAAATCTAGAGTTATTTTCGGAGGAATTCTCGAAGAATTTCTAGTAGTGTCGTACATTTTTTGATAAAATTCTCTTTAAATATCCAAATGAATTGCATCAGGATTTTTGGTAAAATCTTCCATAGTATTTCGAAAACAATTTTCAAGAATTTCAAAGAATTTAATTTCCTTGATTTCAAAAGTAATGCTTAAGGAGATACACGCAAAATCACATACAGGGTTCTGCAAAAAAAATCCAAAAAGATGTCCAGAAGAATCGCAATGGGATATCCGAAAGAATCTCAGAAGTAATACCGGAATGGTAACGTATTTTTTGGATGAATCCCAAAGCGATATCTGGAAGAAAGTTCAGAAACAATCTCAAGATTTTCAGAACAATCCCAGAGAGAATTTGAAGGATTCATGAGTGATTTAAGGAAGTATCCCGGGAGACGCTCCCAAAGAATTCTAGAGTAATTTCTAGAACATTTTTTTTTTTCATATGATTTATATATAAAAATACTTTGATTCAAATATATTTCTTTTGTAGCATTATGTTTCACTGCAGACACAGCTCGTAACATCAATAATAAATTTAATACGTAAATCTTTTCAGCACATCCAAATTAAGTAACAGTTCAAAGAGTAAAATACCATTCTCATGAGTTTTTGAGGATTATATGGTCGGTGTTTAGACAGACCAGACTAGATGAATTTTGGAGCTCTAAGGATACGTGAAGAACTCCATCAATTTTAAATCTTGTATGTTATTTTGATACAAATGTATCATCAAATAGATAAGTTCCATTATTACAGTAAATATCTATAATATTTTGATATTTCACATGTTTGGGGTACATTTTTCTTACTCGATTGAAAAAAACACTTGGTTCAGTCTGTCTGAACACCGACCATATCTATGTTTGCTATTTGATATTTAAATACTTGAATAGTGCTGTATCAATATTTACAGGTAATTATAATAAATAAGTATATACTTATATATAATGTATAATATTATACATATATGTATAGAACAATAACAATTTCAATTTATCCCCATAATTGAACGACAATATTAATTAGAATGAGCCTCCACCACATCATCCGATTCCCAATATTTTTTTGCGGTGGTTCAGAATTGAATATATCAAAAGTCTATTGTAATCACATCCTTTTTGTTCAATTGCATGTGGTGTTATTCGATATTTAAAATAAGATTCGTTAAGCCGAACATGTTGATCCTTCCACAAGAACCAACAACGAGCATTGCTTATGTTAAGAGCAGGGATTGAATCCTGAGAAAATTGAGAGAATCTCTCACGTATCGCTCTCTTTAACTATCATAACATGCTGCACATTATGAGAGACTGTTTATCGTATACTGCTACAACTTTGATCAGATTGGGGGGATAGTAGTGCATGATAAAACCCCTCTAAACATGCTCCAAGCTTGGGGGACACTATTGCTATTGGAAGTTCGTGGATTGTTTATCGTGCCAGTAAAAAAAACACCTATCCTCAACGGTAAACAAACGAGAAAAGTGGATTTTATCATCGCTCTCTCTTTGGGGCTCCCGCTCGCTGCTTCCATTTATCAGACTTGTTACACCTTGTGATACAATGACGATCGTGGACCACAACAGATGGTATGTTTTTCTTTGCTTGCTTTGATCGTGCTTCATACTCAAATGAGAGCGAATTCTGCAATGCCTGGTTAAGAGATTTTATCGTAATGCACAACCAGCCTAAACGTTCTTCCCCTTTTGTTTATGTACTAAGGTACCGTGGGGCAAGTGGGTAATGGAATTCGCATAGTTGAGATTCTTCCAATTCTAGAGACTTTAAATTGAAACAAATGAGGTTGTGTTTATTTTTTAGCTTGACTCCCACCATATATAAGCAGCATGCTGAAATTGATTTTTATGAAAAATTAAAGAAAAAATACAGAAAAAGTTTTTGAAAAATGTCTCCTTACTTTTCACTTGCCCCAAAAGTGAGGCAAGTGAAAAGTTTACCGTTTTGAACAATAAATTCAAAACAAACAGTTATATTCACGATTTATATTAGCTTTAACACTTGTTAAGGCTTCCCAATGAACAATAACATAAGTAACATGTAAACAAAGAAAATGTTATTCTTTTCACTTCAATTTTCTTCTGTTCAGTTATGTTAGTTGACATGATTCGACAACATTATAACTGCAACATTTCCAATGTTAGTTCTTACATTATAGGACAGCAATTGCATTTCTGCTCTGTAGAATTTCCACCGGTCGTTATTTGTTTTTGAGAAAGTCGGATATGATGTCGGATAACTCTTCGGGAGAAATCAAATGGAATCCTTCAATAACGTATTTAGGGTCTTTTTTATGTGGATAGACCAATACCCCATTTTTATGTTTTGAACTAGCTTTACATAGACATTCCACGAGATTTCCGTGTGTTCTCTAATATTGAAACTTTTCAGTCAACGTCTTCCTTTTAATTTTCTGCCCGAAGTAGACATATTGATATTGTAATATTAGGCAACATCTTTTAGAGAATTTCCATGATTTCTAATAGCTTTTAACGCTTGAATATAGTGTTTCTTGAATTATCAGCACGTTATGTTTTTCTATGATAATTGCGAACCATGTTTACTTATGGCTACTAAAAGAGAAAACACAAATTCAATCTCTAATGATAAACTTTGCACTTGCCCCACCTGATAAGAAAATTGACGGTGTTTAAATTTAGTTATTTTTAGGTCTACGTCGAATTAATTCTAAAACTATTTTTATTGCAGTTTGAAACCATCACAGAGGACAACTAAGAAGTGGTACAGTAAATTATTTTCCGCAACTTTTTTCCACTGAAAATATTAAAATAAGATTGTACGCCGCCAACTTGTTACGGAGTAACAGTTGACAGGTTAACAAATTTTCACTCTATTATGCAATAATGGCTGAAAAATCTCAGAAATCTCTTACCTATCGTAATGTTCTCAATGACCTCAAAGGTTTACGCATGAGTTTGAAACGTTAATTCACATATTCAGTAAAATATATCAATTGTTTTCACTTACCCCATTTACCCACTTGCCCCGCGGTACCATAATTATAATTTAAAATTATTTTAATTAAATTAGTTGTGTTGTCTACTATTGTACACGGCAACATGTTTCAAAATAAGTGGAGCTGCTTTTAAAACAAACTTTTACATCGATCAACCAAACCATAGAATATCCATTAGCGGAAAAATAATTATAACCGATCATTGCAAATCGAGCCGAACTGGCGTTCTTTCCGTGCGCACGCGCTTTCTGCAGAGCTGTCAAACAGACTTTTGTGCCTTCCTTCTTTCGCTCTCCTTCAACTCAACAACTCAGCACGATCCACCTCGGGGTGGATTGGTGAGCTGTCTGGTTGTTGCAGATGAACATTTCTAGCGTAACATTTGAAAAGGGCCTAACTGCAAAATGTAAACAAACTTGATTATTCATTATTCGTATCATTTTTTACGTAAATTATTCCTACATACTCTTACGGGCATGCAAAATGCATTATTAATGGTAATTTTATTCAAATTTAAAAGGGCCTATCTGAAAATGATAAAACTAAAAGGGCCTAACTGGTCATAAAAGGGCCTAACTGAAAATTTCCATCAAAATCAGATTGGCCCTTCCGTGCATTTTTAATTTTCCTCCATATTTTTCAATATTTAGCCATTGTATAGTGTTTTTGAAATATTTGAAAAGCGTCTATCAGCATAACGTAAAAATTGAGAAATGCTCGATTGAAGATTCTGTAACATATTGATTGTTACTATTTTAAACTCATTGCTATCTAATAGTTTTAAACTTTTGTTCGACACTCATAGTCTATTACTGGGCCACGTAACGTTTTAAATCTAACATAACATAAAAACTAGTAAAAAATGTTGAATTCAAACATCATCGGCAGATAGGCCCTTTTACGAGTCTTCAAACCAGTTAGGCCCTTTCAGTTAGGCCCTTTGATTGAACATGGTTTCAGTTAGGCCCCTCCAGTTAGGCCCTTTTATTAAACTTAGTTCCAGTTAGGCCCTTTTGGAATTTGTTAATTTTATTGATTATTGAATAGATTTTCAAAGTTTTAGATCAAAATCAATCGATTATGTGAGAAAATCAACATCGAATATTGAAACTTCTTTATTGAAGATCCTGTACTATATTGATTATTCATATTTCAAACCCTTTCTCCTATTTACTAGTTTTATACTTGTGTTCAACACTCATAATAGTCTACTAGGTGGCCCATAACGTTTTAAATCTTAAATAACAAAACAACTCGTGAAAATGGTTGAATTCAAACATCATCGGCAGATAGGCCCTTTCACGAGTCTGCAAACCAGTTAGGCCCTTTCAGTTAGGCCCTTTGATTGAACATGGTTTCAGTTAGGCCCCTCCAGTTAGGCCCTTTTATTAAACTTAGTTCCAGTTAGGCCCTTTTGGAATTTGTTAATTTTATTGATTATTGAAGTGATTTTCAAAGTTTTAGATCAAAATCAATCGATTAGGTATGTGAGAAAATCAACATTGATTAATAAAAATTCTTTATTGAAGATTCAGTACTATATTGACTCCTATTTCAAGCCCATTCCCTTTTTTGCTAGTTTTATCATAATCTTAATGCGAAGTTAGTTGAAAAACTGATTTTTTATCCTGAAAAAACAAATCAATTACATTAAAAATTTTGAATAATTTTTATTTGTTAATTTTTATTTATTGCCTCTAGTTGTGGATCGAGTTCCAAAAGTCGCGATTTTCACAAAAACAAATTCGTTTGTTTTTGTAACAGCCCTGCAAGAATTCTTCTTATACTTCTTCTTGGCATTACGTCCTCACTGGGACAGAGCCTGCTTTTAAGCTTTGTATTCAATGAGTACTTCCACAGTTATAAACTGAGAGCTTTCTTTGACAAGTTGCCATTTTCGCATTCGTATATCGTGTGACAAGTACGAAGGTACTCTATATTCAGGAAAGTAAAGGAAATTTCCATTACGAAATAACCTGGACCGACCGGGAATGGAACTCAGATACCTTCAGAATGGCTTTGCTTTGTAGCCGCGGACTTAAACTGCTCGGCTAAGGAAGGCCCTCAAGTATAAAACAAGTAAAAAAGTGAATGGGTTTGAAATAGATAAAATAAATAAGGTACTGAACCTTCAACCGAGAATATCCAATATTTAGCTATTACATTGTTTTTCTCTCGCTTTAATTTATTCAAAAACTATGAAAATTATTTCAATAAGCAATAAAATCAACAAATTCCAAAAGGGCCTAATTGGAACTATGTTTAATAAAAGGGCCTAACTGGAGGGGCCTAACTGAAACCATGTCCAATCGAAGGGCCTAACTGAAAGGGCCTAACTGGTTTCAAGATTCATTGAAGGGCCTAACTGCTGATGATATTTGAATGCAACCATTTTCACTAGTCGTTATGTTATTTGAGATTATTAACGTTCTGGGCCACGTAATAAACCATAATGAGTGTCTAACACAAGTATAAAACTAGTAAAAAAAAAGTGAATGGGTTTGAAATATCAATAATCAATATGTTGCTGATTTTGTATAGAATAGTTTCCAATACTTAGCTTGTATGATATTGTGTTGTTTTCTCACATAATCATTAAATGTTGTCGAAGAATTATGCAAATCACTTCAATAATCAATAAAATTAGCAAATTCAAATAGGGCCTAACTGGTTTGAAAATTCTTAAAAGGGCCTATCTGCGGATGATGTTTGAATTGAACTATTTTTACAAGTTGTTGTGCTATTTCAAATTCAAATCGTTGTGAGCCACGTAATAGACCATTATAAGTGTCGAACACAAGAGGTTATCCGAAAATGACGTCCATCAATTGGGGCCTCCTCCAATGGGGGGATGTACGAAAATGTGACAGTGCATGGATTGGGTATTAGAAAAAGCGTGACAGAGGGGGTAGAAGGGTTCTAGAAATCCCGAAAAACGATGGACGTCATTTTTGGATCTTCCCCAAGTATGAAACTAGTAAAAAGCGAATGGGTTTGAAATAGGAATAATCAATATGGTACTGAATCTTCAACCGAAAATTTCCAATATTTAGCTATTGGATAGTGTTTTTTTCACATAATCGCTAAATTTTGTTCAAGATTTATGCAAACCAATTCAAAAATCAATAAAATTAGCAAATTATAAAAGGGCCTAACTGAAACCTTGTTCAATCAAAGGGCCTAACTGAAAGGGCCTAACTGGTTTGAAGATTCATAAAAGGGCCTATCTGCCGATGATGTTTGAATTCAACAATTTTTACGAGTTGTTGTGTTATTTGAGATTTGAAACATAATGAGCCACGCAACAGACTTTAATGGGTGTCGAACACAGGTATGAAACTAGTAGAAATGCGAATGGGTTTAAAATAGGAATTATAAATATGGTACGGAATCTTCAATTGAGAATTTCTCAATGTTTACGTTTTGCAGATAGGCCCTTTTCAAATGTTACGCTAGATTTATCGTGTAGCGCGACATCATCATTGACACTAAGCTTGCAACTCACCAGACAAACGATAGGTGTAATTAACAACTGCTCTATAGGCCTTTTCATGTGACAGATCCGTCTATGCATTTGTTTACATCGGTGGAGGACCGGTGCATACACGAGGCTGTCATTTTCATAGAAGAACTGTCAAAGAGCTTCCCGATCAGCTGTTTTTGAACGTCATGTGGATAGGCCTATTAGCTGTGATGGTAAATCCACCAAAATCGCTTTGGTGAGTGATTTTGACGGATGGACTTATCCACACGGAGAAATATTTTTACCTAATTTTTGAGTTTACTTTACCCAAAATTAAGTATATCGATTATAGTTTCAACCCAAAATCTCTCGGTTTTCTCTTTCTCCCAAACGAATGTTGTCAAAAATAGAGAGAGCTGCATCTACCCAATGGGGGTACTTTGGCCCAATAAGCCAAATTTGGGTAAATGCAACTTTTCTTATGTTTGGGTCGAAAGAACTCAATTTTGCGTTAAATCAACCCAAAATTGAGTATATTTTTCTAATGGAATTAAAGCCAAACTACCTAGTGGGGATTTTGGTAATTTAGCCAAAATTGAGTTATTGGGCTCAACTACGGAATTGCGTTGAAACAACCCAAAATTGAGTTGAATTCCGTCTCCGTGCACGGTCTTCTTTAATTGTCGACTTTCTTTTTCTTTTTCGCTGTAAATGCGGGCCGTGTTTACATAAAATGACATCCGGACCAACATCCAGTGAATGAATGTTCACCGGATGAACATTGAGTGGATGAATGTGCAGCGAAATTGTTCATTTTTTGTAAACACGGCCCGCAGTAAAGGTTTTCTTCCCGCTGGAAGTTGCGGCGTGACGTCATCGTAGATTAGTTCATAGCGCCGACAATTTTTGTCGCATAGGATTCATCGAATGTAGCGCGGTTGTTGCACCATGGCCAGATTCATTTCCCGAGCGCGTGCACGGAAAGAAATAACAATTGTGATTTAAAAAAACAACTTTAAGAGCAACCGTAACGGTGCGCGACTAAACTAAATTACATAGCGCAGTATCATTACGCCGATCCGTACCGGGCGCTGCTAACCAGGGTAGCAAAATGACAGCGCTGCTTTCGGAAAGCATCGGGTGAGCAAATTTAGCAGCGCGATAGTTGCGCTGCTATTCGATTTGAATTCAAGCATACACTGAAACAAGCGTTGCAGTAATGAGAACCATGAACGTGTTTTTAAATTTACTATTCCAACCACGATTGAGCTATCATGAACGCTTTTTATTTGCGTTTTGTTCCCTCTCAATCCAACCGCATCGATAGCCGAGCGGTAAGCGTTCGCGCTTGGTAATCACCAGATCCGCGGTTCGATTCTGGTCTGCTGCAAGTTTTTAACCATGATATAGTAATTTTTACTATACAAATGGTGCCATGGTAAAATTGAATGCACAAAATATTCTAAATAAATGCGAATTTAGTCTGCACAAATCAAGTGGCGTTGTGTATTTAATTTAACCCTCTGATATAGTATTTTCAACCGCAACGCTGTTCTCAGTGTACGGTGTGGGATATGAAATTTCAAAATTTTGGGAATTCGGGTAAACCTTCAAGATTTTGATAAGAATACTAGGAATCTGATGCAATTATTGGAAATCCGATAGAAGTTTATGAAATATTCGAAAATCCTCGTAAGAATTTTTCGATTCAGGAGAATTATGGGATTTTGGAATTCCGAATCCTTGGGATTCCGCCTAGAATCCTTGGGATTCCGCCTAGAATCCTTGGGATTCCGCCTAGAATCCTTGGGATTCCGCCTAGAATCCTTGGGATTCCGCCTAGAATCCTTGGGATTCCGCCTAGAATCCTTGGGATTCCGCCTAGAATCCTTGGGATTCCGCCTAGAATCCTTGGGATTCCGCCTAGAATCCTTGAGATTCCGACTGGAATCCTTGGGATTCCGACTGGAATCCTTGGGATTCCGACTGGAATCCTTGGGATTCCGACTGGAATCCTTGGGATTCCGACTGGAATCCTTGGGATTCCGACTGGAATCCTTGGGATTCCGACTGGAATCCTTGGGATTCCGACTGGAATCCTTGGGATTCCGACTGGAATCCTTGGGATTCCGACTGGAATCCTTGGGATTCCGACTGGAATCCTTGGGATTCCGACTGCAATCCATGGGATTCCGACTGGAATCCTTGGGATTCCGACTGGAATCCTTGGGATTCCGACTGGAATCCTTGGGATTCCGATTGGAATCCTTGGGAACTGGAATCCAGTCGGAATCCCAAGGATTCCAGTCGGAATCCCAAGGATTCCAGTCGGAATCCCAAGGATTCCAGTCGGAATCCCAAGGATTCCAGTTGGAATCCCAAGGATTCCAGTTGGAATCCCAAGGATTCCAGTTGGAATCCCAAGGATTCCAGTTGGAATCCCAAGGATTCCAGTTGGAACCCCAAGGATTCCAGTTGGAATCCCAAGGATTCCAGTTGGAATCCCAAGGATTCCAGTTGGAATCCCAAGGATTCCAGTTGGAATCCCAAGGATTCCAGTCGGAATCCCAAGGATTCCAGTCGGAATCCCAAGGATTCCAGTCGGAATCCCAAGGATTCCAGTCGGAATCCCAAGGATTCCAGTCGGAATCCCGAGGATTCCAGTCGGAATCCCGAGGATTCCAGTCGGAATCCCGAGGATTCCAGTCGGAATCCCGAGGATTCCAGTCGGAATCCCGAGGATTCCAGTCGGAATCTCGAGGATTCCAGTCGGAATCCCGAGGATTCCAGTCGGAATCCCGAGGATTCCAGTCGGAATCCCGAGGATTCCAGTCGGAATCCCGAGGATTCCAGTCGGAATCCCGAGGATTCCAGTCGGAATCCCGAGGATTCCAGTCGGATTCACCATAATTAGGTCAAATTTGCAATATTTCTTGTAAGATTTACAAGGATTCCGGGAGAATTGGCAAGGGTTCCAATCAAATTAGCATCCAATCGAATTCATAAACAATCTCAAAAATTTTCGATAAAATTCTTATAATTCCGCACCAGAATATAATAGATATTCCAGCAGAGTTACAAAAATTCCGAACCTGAATTGATCACCATTATTTTCACAACTCATATGTTAACCCAAAAAGCAACGACCGGTACGGAAACGAGTTACTAAATATGGTAGTCACCGGTGTGAGAATGAGTGACTAAACTAAAATGACAACTCTGGGGGTGATCATTTTAATCACCCAAATAGTCGCCCCCGTTAAAGATGCTCTAAGGGTACATCCCTATGGGGTTGTACGAACTGGTGACGTAGGACCAAGATGGTTAATTTAACTGAATTTGATGCTCGAAACTTTCGTAAATATTTATGCATATAACGATTTGCAGCCAAGTGTACGTTTAATCATGTCCCAAATATACTTTATCTTTATTCGATGAATTCGTCATATTTATCTATGAAAATATGGTATAAAGGTTGTATAATCATTTTGTAATTATATTAGTAACCTCCTATGAAATATATGGTAGCATTGGAAAGAACAGTAGTGATTGAGGCTTGTTCAGTATGCTGAAGCAAAATATAAGTAATTCTAATTAAAGTATTTAACAGCAATGTGTATAGGATGTTATTCGAGGATTATAATGAAAGCTTCAGTCATCGCTTTGTTGATCTTATGGTTTGAGAGAAATATTATGCATTGCTTGGCAACAGCTATTAGATCACACGGCTGAAGTCTAAATCTGAAAACGTAGCCTAAGTTTGAAATCTTGAGCGATACCACAAGCCGGACGCTCGATTTGTCTAATAAAAGTAGTAATGATGTCTAACGGGCTTGATTCTTGACTGAGTTTATCACGAGCCGAAATCTCATAAACCAGATGCTGATCAACAGCTCAGCAGGCTTCTGGCTACGAGGTGCTCCTCGCTAAGCAGGTTCGGGGAGCTCTTACCAGCTCAAAAGCGAAAATGGAATGAAACCGAATCCGGCGAAGGAAGCATGCTTTAAACCCTTAGATTAGCAGATGATGCTCCTCCCATTCGTGCTCTTCTCTTCTAGTCGACCAATCTGGAAAATGGGTATGTGCCAATAATGTGTTGGGCTTAGAATTACTTTAAAATTGCGAAAAATGGTAATGCGTGAGAAATTGATCAAATATGAATAGTAGGAATGCTTGACATTTACTAAATATTCTCTAGTTAGCTATTGATAATTATTAAATTTCTTTAGTATGAAGGTGAATTTCTGATTAATGCGTGCCAAAATGATGAAAATGGTTCAATCAGAATTTCTCTTGAAAACCATTCTAAGTATGTCGCAATTTTGTTACATGTGATAATCTTCATAATCGAAATGCTCCCATAAAATATGGCAAATCAAAGACACTGTTGGAAATGCCACTCTAGTTTACAATCGTTATGAAATGTAGAGCTTCCACCCCGACGGCACAGCAGCATCGTCCAAGAATAGTCTCAAATTGTCGTGCCATCAATTATTCATGACAAATTAAATGTTGTACGAAACTGTGAGATTGATTGAGGAATAAAAGATGTAATAAGGTCGGAAATATTATTCTTTCAACTCTTTTCCACAAATTTGATGGCCCTGACAAGGGCCGATGGCTTTCTTAGCCTCGATGCGGTCACAGATAAATAGCACTGCGGGATTGATCAGTTGATTGCCATGGTCCGTGGATGGCGCACAACAGCAACGAATAGTGGATCACCGGGCACAAGGCGAAATCTGGAAACGGTGCTCACTCCTGAAATCTTGAGCGATTTCATAAGTCCGACGCTTGATTCGCTGCTCTTTTCTCTTCGGATCAGCTTCTGGAATTTAGCTCCTAACGGGCTTGCTTCTTGACCACCGATCACCAGACGCTGGAACGCTAGCTTGGAGGGCAGCAGGTGCGGACGTCGCTGCACAGGATCGGAGGAGCTCTTGCCAGCTCGGAAGTCGAAACGGAATGAAACCGAATCCGACGAAGGAAGCATGGTATATACCCTTAGATTAGCAGATTATGCTCCTCCCATTCGTGCTCTTCTCTTTCTAGTCGTCCAATCTGGAAAATGGGTATGTGCCAATAATGTGTTGGGCTAAGAATTACTTGAAAATTGCGGAAAATGTTAACGCGTGAGAAATTGATCGAACATGAATAGTTGGAAGAATTGACATTTACTTAATATTCTCTAGTTAGCTATTGATAATCAATAGTTTTCTTTAGTATGAAGGTGAATTTCTAATTAATGGGTGCCAAAATGATGTTTTCTTTAATATGAAGGTAAATTTCTGATCCATGGTGCCAAAATTATGAAAATTGTTCAATGGGAATTTCTTTTCAAAAGCATTCTAAACATGTCACAATTTTGTTACATGTGATCATTTTCGTAATCGAAGTGTTCTCATAAAATATGGCAAATCAGACACTGTCGGAAATTCCACTCTAGTTTACAATCGTTGTGAAATGTTGAGCACTCACCCCGACGGCACTGCAGCAGCATCCACGAATAGTCAATTATTCATAACAAATTAAATTTTGTATGAAGCTGCGAGATTGATTGAGAAATATAAGATCAAACGGGAAATCCTCAACGCAAACAGCAACAGCAACGGGTATTGGATCCCCGGGCACAAGTCGAATTCTGGAAACGATGCTCACTATTGGAATCTCGAGTGATTCCGACGTTCGATTAACAGCAACTCCTCGGATCAGCAACTCTGGGGGCTTCTGGTAATTGGCTCCTAACGGGCTTGCTTCTTGATCGCCGATGCTGAATTTATCACGGGTCGAAATCTGGCAGCGAAATTTGCGGCGGCGACGACGATGGCTTGGACGTTTCTCCGAGCAGCAGTAGTTTGCCGCTCGGAGAAGCGCCGCCGCAAATCAATCTTGCGTCTTCCTCTTCCGACGACACAAATTGGACTGTGACGCGGGTGCAAAAGCAAAGCGAGAATGACTCGCCCGACCGTGTTCACAGTCCGACCGCAAAAAGAAGACTGAGGGAAGAAGCAGGGACCCGTTTGCTTTTATAGTGGCAAGCGACACCGTCGAAAAGTGCTCGAACGTGATTGGTTGGATAAGAAAGGGATCAACATTTATCAAATTTTCAATAGTTTAACAACAAAATTCACTTATCAGATATATAACTAACGATGCGTAGATACATTTCTGATCGAATGATACTAAAATCGTAATAATTGGTTCATAAACAACTGAGTTATTAACGTTCAAAATCTCCCCTAATTTCGTTACATGTCTCATTTTCCGTATTTTTAAAGTGCACCCCAATATAGAAAACAAAGACGTAGTCCTACGTCAAAAAATTCTAAAGAATCACGAAGGAGTTTTCGGAAAAATTCTGGATATACAAAATTATCTCAGGCAGAAACAATAAAATCAATAGCAATAAATCTGTAAGAATATGAGAAGGATTTGTGTAAGAATATAAGGAGGATTTCCAAACAATTACAGGGGAATTTTCGGATGATTTCCATAAATAAAGATTTAAAAAAATCCCAGTCATCTGGAAGCTTCTTAGCAGGATTTTCGGAAGTATTCCACAGGGATTTCTGGGAGAATTCCATTGGGATTTACAAAAGAATTCCAGAGGAATTTCCAAAAGAATCCCAAGAATTTGCACGGAAGAAAGTGAAGTGAAATAATAGATTTGTTTAATTATAGTCTCAGGCGTCTTTCCGAGAGTATTCCAGAATAATAGGTATAATCTAAGACATTTTTCGGAAAGAATCTCAAAGGGATTTTTGGAGAACTTTCAAAGAGTTTCACGGAAGAAATACTGAAGGATTACGAGGAAAATATCAGAATTTAAATAATAATTTCGATTGGATTCCCAGAAGAAATCCCGAGAAATTTTGTGAGAATTACCGAACCCAGATTTTTAAAATAGATTCCATTACACTGGAAAGCAATCATTAAATCATTTTCGGCAGAATTCCAGAATTTTACGGCAGAATTCCAGAATTTTACAGCAGAATCCTGAAAGGATTTCCATAATAACCCAAGATGGGTTTCTGGGATAGTCCAATAGGAAGTTATTGGAAAAATCAGAGCGATCAAAGAAATAACTACATATAATAATTTCAGAAAAGTTTCTGAAAGAAGCTCAGAGGATTTTCAAGATGTCCCCTAGCACCACAACTAATATATACTAATATATACAACTCAATACTTAATTATAATTTGCGTTAAGCTGACAGTACGCCATCCAGTTTGGGGGCGGATTGACGGTATCGAAGTGGATTAAAAACAATTATAGGAGAACGTGTGGAAAATACATATGAACTGCGCAGAATACATCAGACCGATTTACCATTGCTGCGCACTTCTAAAAGCATTTTATTTTTATTAAAACGTTTGATAATAGTAGAACGACAATGATCATCAGTTGATTTTCCGTTACTGTTTTTTTTTTAAATCACAATTGTTATTTCTTTCCGTGCACGCGCTCGGGAAATGAATCTGACCATGGTGCAACAACCGCGCTACATTCGATGAATCCTATGCGACAAAAATTGTCGGCGCTATCCGTCAAAATCACTCACCAAAGCCATTTTGGTGAATTTACCATCACAGCTAATAGTCCAGTTGTTAATTACACCTATCGTTTGTCTGGTGAGTTGCAAGCTTAGTGTCAATGATGATGTCGCGCTACACGATAAGTGTTCATCTGCAACAACCAGACAGCTCACCAATCCACCCCGAGGTGGATCGTGCTGAGTTGTTGAGTTGAAGGAGAGCGAAAGAAGGAAGGCACAAAAGTCTGTTTGACAGCTCTGCAGAAAGCGCGTGCGCACGGAAAGAACGCCAGTTCGGCTCGATTTGCAATGATCGGTTATTATTATTTTTCCGCTATTGGATATTCTATGGTTTGGTTGATCGATGTTAAAGTTTGTTTTAAAAGCAGCTCCACTTATTTTGAAACATGTTGCCGTGTACAATAGTAGACAACACAACTAATTTAATTAAAATAATTTGAAATTATAATTAGTACATATACAAAAGGGGAAGAACGTTTAGGCTGGTTGTGCATTACGATAAAATCTCTTAACATAAGCAATGCTTGTTGTTGGTTCTTGTGGAAGGATCAACATGTTTGGCTTAACGAATCTTATTTTAAATATCGAATAACACCACATGCAATTGAACAAAAAGGATGTGATTACAATAGACTTTTGATATTTTCAATTCTGAACCACCGCAAAAAAAAAAAATATTGGGAATCGAAATTCTCCTGAGAGAGATGATGTGGGGGAGGCTCATTCTAATTAATATTGTCGTTCAATTATGGGGATAAATTAAAATTGTTATTGTTCTATACATACTTATTTATTATAATTACCTGTAAATATTGATACAGCACAATTCAAGTATTTAAATATCAAATAGCAAACATAGATATGGTCGGTGTTCAGACAGACTGAACCAAGTGTTTTTTTCAATCGAGTAAGAAAAACGTACCCCAAACATGTGAAACATCAAAATATTATAGATATTTACTGTAATAATGGAACTTATCTATTTGATGATACATTTGTATCAAAATAACATGGAAGATTTAAAATTGATGGAGTTCTTTACGTATCCTTAGAGCTCCAAAATTCATCTAGTCTGGTCTGTCTAAACACCGACCATATGATTCTCAAAAACTCATGAGAATGGTATTTTACTCTTCGAACTGTTATTTAATTTGGATGTGTTTAAAAGATTTATAAATTTATTTTATTATTGATGTTACGAGCTATGTCTGTAGTTAAACTTAATGCTACACAAGAAATATATTTGAATCAAAGTATTTTTATATATAAATCATATGAAAAAAAAAATGTTCCAGAAAGTACTCTAGAATTCTTTGGGAGCGTCTCCCGGGATTCTTCCTTAAATCATTCATGAATCCTTCAAATCCTCTCTGGGATTGTTCTGAAAATCTTGAGATTATTTCTGAATTTTCTTCCAGATATCGCTTTGGGATTCATCCAAAAAAAAACGTTACCATTCCGGTATTACTTCTGAGATTCTTTTGGATATCCCATTGCGATTATTCTGGACATCTTTTTGGATTTTTTTGCAGAACTCTGTATGTGATTTTGCGTGTATCTCCTTAAGGATTACTTTTGAAATCCAGGAAATTAAATTCTTTGAAATTCTTGAAAATTGTTTTCGAAATACTATGGAAGATTTTACCATAAATCCTGATGCAATCCATTTGGATATTTAAAGAGGATTTTATCAAAAAATGTACGACTCTACTAGAAATTCTTCGAGAATTCCTCCGAAAATAACTCTAGATTTTTATCCGGAAATACTTCTGGTATTCTTATGAGAATGCCTCTGGTATTCTTCCAAAAATGACTTGAGATGCTTTCGGAAATCTTTCTGAAATTCTTCAAGAAATTCCACTGAGATTTTTACGCCAATATCTTTGAAATACTCCTGGGACTCTTACAAAAATCCTGTTGGAGTTTTTTTTTTCGGATATCTTTCTATTCTAAATTTTTCAATAAATTTTGCTGGGATTGTGCTGTAAAACCTGCTAAGATTCATCCAAAAATACGACTGTCATTCTTCCGGATATCATTCAAGAATTCCACCGGAAGTTTTCGTGAGATTCAACCGTAAATCGTTCTGGTTCTTCTTCTTCTTCTTTCTGGCGTTACGTCCCAACTGGGACAAAGCCTGCTTCTCAGATTAGTGTTCTTATGAGCACTTCCACAGTTATTAACTGAGAGCTTTCTATGCCAATTGACCATTTTTGCATGTGTATATCGTGTGGCAGGTACGAAGATACTCTATGCCCTGGGAATCGAGAAAATTTCCTTTACGAAAAGATCCTCGACCGGTGGGATTCGAACCCACGACCCTCAGCTTGGTCTTGCTGAATAGCTGCGCGTTTACTGCTACGGTTATCTGGGCCCCAAATCGTTCTGGTATTTTTCAGAAATTCCATTGAGATTCTTAAAAATATCCTTCTGAAAAATTTTCTGAGAATTGTTTTGGGATTATAGAAGGATTTCCAGAAGAATTCCCAGGCGATTCACAGAAACATCACTTCTGTATGAAGGATTATCGTTAATATCTGAAATAATCCCATGAGAATTCTAAATCCAAATTACAGTGATATTCAAAAGAATCCCAGAAATTATTTCGCCAGAATCCCTGAAAGATTTAAAGATTCCAGACATCCAGAAGATTTCATGAATATTTTCCAGAATAATTCCGATGTCCAGATGAACTGCAGAAAGATTCATGGAATAATTTCAAACGGGATTTTCGGAATCATTTGAAAGTAACTTTTAGAAGATCCTCAGAAAAAGAAATCAGTAATCAAAGTAATCGAAAAAATCTCATTATTTCAAGCAATGCTCGTTGGTTCATGTCGAAGGATCAACATGTTCGGCTTAACGAATCTTATTTTAAATATTGAATGACACCACATACAATTAAACTAGTATGTGATTACAATTCTGAATTACCGCAAAAAAAATATTTAGAATCACAATCCTTCTGAGAGGGATGATGTGGTGGATGCACATTCTAATTAAAATTGTCGTTCAATTATGGCGATAAATTAAAATTGTTATTGTTCCATAAATACTTGTTCATTATAATTACTTGTAAATATTGATACAGCATATAAAAAGACATTGGTCCAGAAATTACTCCAGAATTCTATGGAATTTCCCTCCTGGGATTCTTCCTTAAATCACTTATGAACCTCTCTGGGATTGTTCTGGAAATCTAAAGATTATTTCTGATTTTTCTCTAAGTTCTTCTGGAAATCACAGAATACTTACAGATATCTCATCTAAAAACATCGTTAGCATTCCGGTACTATATCTGAGATTCTTTCGGATATCCTTTGTGATTCTTCTGGACATCTTATTGGAATATTTGCATAAATCTGTATGTGAGTTTGCGTTTATCTCCTTAAGGATTACTTTTGAAATCCTGGAGAGTGCTTCGTGAAGCCCAAGCAGGACAGTTCGGTTTTGCGTCGTCCGATTGATCTTGCTGATGGATTCGCGCGTTTTCGTTGCCGGAGATTTTTTTTTTCCCTGTTTTGGAGCGTCTTGCTGGGTAGTGCTTCGTGAAGCCCAAGCAGGACAGTTCGGTTTTGCGTCGTCCGATTGATCTTGCTGATGGATTCGCGCGTTTTCGTTGCCGGAGAATTTTTTCCCCCCTGTTTGGGAGCGTCTTGCTGGGCAGTGCTTCGTGAAGCCCAAGCAGGACAGTTCGGTTTTGCGTCGTCCGATTGATCTTGCTGATGGATTCGCGCGTTTTCGTTGCCGGAGAATTTTTTTTTCCCCCTCTTTTGGAGCGTCTTGCTGGGTAGTGCTTCGTGAAGCCCAAGCAGGACAGTTCGGTTTTGCGTCGTCCGATTGATTTTGCTGACGGATTCGCGCGTTTTCGTTGCCGGAGAATTTTTTCCCCCCTGTTTGGGAGCGTCTTGCTGGGCAGTGCTTCGTTGAAGCCCAAGCAGGACAGTTCGGTTTTGCGTCGTCCGATTGATCTTGCTGATGGATTCGCGCGTTTTCGTTGCCGGAGATTTTTTTTCCCCCTGTTTTGGAGCGTCTTGCTGGGTAGTGCTTCGTGAAGCCCAAGCAGGACAGTTCGGTTTTGCGTCGTCCGATTGATTTTGCTGACGGATTCGCGCGTTTTCGTTGCCGGAGAATTTTTTCCCCCCTGTTTGGGAGCGTCTTGCTGGGCAGTGCTTCGTGAAGCCCAAGCAGGACAGTTCGGTTTTGCGTCGTCCGATAGATTTTGCTGACGGTTTCGCGCGTGTTTTCGTCGCTAGAACTTTTTTTTTTTTTTTTTTTTTCCTCGTTTTGGAGCGTCTTGCTGGGTACGTATTTGGGAAGGCCCAAGCAAGACGGTTTATTTACGGGACGCCAAGAAGTTTTGCTGTCAGTGTCAGTTTTGTGTTCAGTCGAGAATGGATTACCAACTGGTGAGTTCGTTTCATGCTTATGATAACACATATTTTCTTGAAAGCGTAACTTTTATGTAATATTAAAACAGACTTTGTATGGTTTGTCACTATAGGTGTCGGCATTACGGAGTGCTTCGGAGAGCCCAAACAAGACGATTCGTTTTCGGGACGCCGGGAATGGTGTTTCGTTTCGCTTGTCTGCTGGGCAGTGCTTCAAAAAGCCCAAACAAGACGGTACGTTTTCGGGACGCCGGGAATTGTGTTTCGTTTCGCGTGTCTGCTGGGCAGTGCTTCGGAGAGCCCAAACAAGACGATTCGTTTTCGGGACGCCGGGAATTGTGTTTAGTTTCGCGTGTCTGCTGGGCAGTGCTTCGGAGAGCCCAAACAAGACGATTCGTTTTCGCGACGCCGGGAATTGTGTTTCGTTTCGCTTGTCTGCTGGGCAGTGCATCAGAGAGCCCAAACAAGACGATTCGTTTTTGGGACGCTGAGAAGTTCTACGGTTTGCGTTGTGTGATTGCGAAAAGATATCCGTGTTAATACGAGGATGGATTACCAACTGGTGAGCTCGTTTCATGCTTATAATGACACATTTTCTCATGACAGCGTTAATTTTATGTAATATTCAAACACACTTTGTATGGTTCGTCACTGCAAGTGTCGGCATTATGCCTGTTTTATATAATTCCAATTAACATATATTTTCTCTCTTTAACATTACTAAAAACATCTTTTGAATGGTTCGACATTATGGATGTTGACGTATATGTCAAACTCCTATCAAAAACTTTTCATCTCGAGACAAAAATGTACAGCGTTATTTTTCTGTAATTTTCAAACAAACTATGTATGGTTCGTCATTACAAGTGTCGGCATCATTCCTGTTTCATATTATTTAAAATATATACATATATTTTTCTCTTTTCGCAATTACTAAAAACATTTTTTGAATGGTTCGGCATTATGAATGCTGACGTATTTTTTTTAAATCTTCTACCTAAAACTTCTCGAGACAAAATGCAAAACTAGCTTTAAATTGTATTTTTCCTCCTTATCCATGCATCGCATCACTGACCATTGGTGACTCCCAGATCTTTTCCTCCCTCACTAATAAATACCCTTCCCGTAGTGATTGTGGAGATGCAGAGGTATTCTCGGTCTCTAGAAGCAACAATCATTACACCCTAACATTCCTTCTCCATCCCAACTGACTGTAAGGACTTGGCCGGCGCCGTTATTGATCAATAATATTAGAGCTGCTAAAATTGTACTTCGAGAATAATCGGACACTCCCATCCCTTATTCATTTGGATCGTAGTGCAATTCTTACCAGTTCCGATCAATCACGGAGTAGCAACCATTGACATGTACAGTCAGTCTATGCTATGCTATGCTATGCTATGCTTAAGGATTACTTTTGAAATCCTGGAAATCAAATTCGAATCGAAATTCTCGAAGATTCTTTCGGAAATTCAATGGAAGATTCTAACAAAAATCCTGATGCAATTCTTCTGGATATTTTTAGAGGATTTTGCCAAAAAATGTACTACGACTCTACTACAAATTCGTCGAGAATTCCTCCGAAAATAACTCTGGCCTTTTTCCGGAAATACTTCTGGGATTATTATGAGAATACCTCTGGTATTCTTCCGGAAATCACCTGAGATTCTTTCGGAATCCCTTTAGAATACTTTCGAGGATGCTTCCGAAAATCTTTCTGAAATTATTCTAGAAATGCCACTGAGATTTTTACGTCCATATTCTTAAAATTTTTCTGGGACTCTTCCAAAAATCCTGTAGGAAATCTTCCAGATATCTTTCTAGCATTCTTTCGGGAAGCCTTCTGGGATACTTTCGAAAATCTTTCTGAGGATCCTTCAAATCCTTCTATTAAGGATTCTTGCAGAAATTCTTCCCGAATTACCTCTAGACTCTGGGAGTTTCCTGAATTTTTCAAGAAAACTGTTATTATTTCGACTATCTCTCTAGGATTCTTTCGGAAATTCTTCTACAATACCCCCAGATTTCTTTCTGTTATCCTGCTGGAGGACTTCAAAACATCTTTCAAAGCTTCTTCCAGAAATTTTACTGGAATTTTTCAAGAAATTCTGCTGGGATTCTTCCGTAAAACCTGCCGAAATTCATCCGGAAATACGACTGGAATTCTGCTTGAATGATAAGCATTCAAGAATTCCACCGGAAGTTTTTGTGGGATTCAACCGTAAATTGTCCTGGTATTTTGTTTAAATACATTGAGATTCTTAGGGAAAAATATACAGGATTCTTAAAAATATCCTTCTGAAAATTCTTCTGGAAATTGCTTTGGAATTAAAGGAGGATTTCCGGAAGAATCCCAGGTCGATTTACAGAAGAACCACAGAGAAATCACTAAAATATTATCAGGGAGATTTCTAAAGGAATTGTTTTAAGGATTCTCGTAAATTCCTGAAACAATCTCAGGAGAATTTCGAATGATTGTTGAATGTTTTTTACAGTGATATCCAAAAGAATCCCAGAAGTTTTTTCGCAAGAACCCCTGAAGATTCAATGAAAAGTCACAGACATCCAGACGATTTCATGAATATTTTCCAGAATAATTACGATGTCCAGAAGAGCTCCAGAAAGATTTACGGAATAATTTCAAATGGAATTTCCAGAACCATTTAAAAGTCACTTTCAAAAGATGCTCAGAAAAAGAAATCAGTAATCAAAGAATCTCATAGGTATTTTTTTAAAGTCCCAGTGACTGTCCGGTAGTTTTCTTGGAGGATTTCCATTTGAAGTCAAGAGGGATTTTCAGAAATTTCTGCCAAGGATTTAAGAAAATTTTCAAGGAAAATCAATGATAAATCACGAAAAAAAATCAAAAACACTTCCTTATGAATTTCCAGAAGAATCACAGAGTTTTTTTTTCTCAAAAAATCTTAGAAAAAAATTCTAAAGAATCACGAAGGAATTTTCGGAATAATTCTGGATATACAAAATTATCTCAGGCAGAAACAATAAAATCAATAGCAATAAATCTGTAAGAATATAAGAAGGATTTCTGTAAGAATATAAGGAGGATTTACAAACAGTTACAGAGGAATTTTCGGATGATTTCCATAAATAAAGGTTTAAAAAAATCCCCGTCATCTGGAAAATTCTTAGCAGGATTTTCGGAAGTATTCCACAGGGATTTCTAGGAGAATTCCATTGGGATTTACAAAAGAATTCCAGAGGAATTTCCGAAAGAATCCCAAGAATTTGCACGGAAGAAAGTGAAGTGAAATAATAGATTTTTTTTGATTATAGTCTCAGGCGTCTTTCCGAGAGTATTCTAGAATAATAGGTATAATCTAAGACATTTTTCGGAAAGAATCTCTCCAGAAGAAATCCCGAGAAATTTTGTGAGAATCCCCGAACCCATATTTTTAAAATAGATCCCATTACACTGGAAAGCAATCATTAAATCATTTTCGGCAGAATTCCAGAATTTTACGGCAGAATTCCAGAATTTTACAGTAGAATCCTGAAAAGATTTCCATAATAACCCAAGATGGGTTTCTGGGATAGTCCAATAGGAAGTCCCAAGGAGGTTATTGGAAAAATCAGAGCGATCAAAGAAATAATTACATATAATAATTTCAGAAGGGTTTCTGAAAGAATCTCAGTGAATTTTCAAGATGTCCTCTATTAACACAACTAATATATAAGGTACCGTGGGGTAAGTGGATACAGAAAAATCAAAAGTCAACTTCATTGTTATGTACAGCTAACGTGAATAATGTAATTCAAACTTTTTTCTGTGGATAACGAATGAGGGACTAATATACTTCAAATCATCGATTATTTCGATTTTTCTGATTGTTATGTATTGAGTATGAGGGACTTAAAAATTTACGCCAAATAATCCATTTACTCCACCGTGGTGGGGTAAGTGGATCACCAATAGAAAAAAATCTGTTCTCAAAAGAATTGTGATGTAATTATGTATAGTAAGATTGATATTACTCTCGTTCTTATTATTAGTGCTAGTAATGATACATTTTAATACTTCAAAATTAAAAATTATCTTCATTTAATCAAAATATATTTAGAAATAAGTTTACATTAGTTTACACTAATTCGCACAACAAAAAAAACATTGTAACTAAAATAATTTGGAGAAAATTCATCCATTTATACACAAAAGTTAAATAGAAGCATTGTAGGATTATTCCTAACGATGTTTTCGATAAACACTCGTAGTTTGAAAATATTAGTTACATTTATTTTTGAATAACAAACTGAAATCTTTTTATTCTATTTATTAATATGTTTGTGTCATCTGTCTGGAATAATTTATATGGTCAAATAAGGTACGACAATATGTGTTGGAGAATTATTATATTTTGCTCTTTTGCAACTCAACTTAGATAAATCACGAAAAGTTTCGTATAGGTTTTGAAATTATTATTATTTTATATATATTTTTTTACACCAGAAAGGTTAAAAAAGCTTTTAGGTGGATTAATTCAAATTCTCTATGGTCAATTTGACAAATTTAAGCCGGGAATGAAAAAAATTAAGGAAAACAACATTTGCGAATATTAAAACTTAATACTAATAATACTTGATCCACTTACCCCACCCCATTAAAAAGTAGGGGTAAGTGTACCATGTACAATATATCTGTATTTATTTATAAAAATCTCATGTTTTTCATTGTGATTCATTCAACTAGAACTGAAATGCTCACCATGTGTCGAAAAAACTAATAGAATTCGATTTTAGACAGAGATACAATGGATTTTTGATTGATGGAAAACAATTTTATTTATTTATTTATTTATTTATTTTTTAACTTGAAATTTTGAAAGAGGCCCTTTGAGTGATTTCTAACTGAAATCTTTCTCAAAAAGGCATAAAACCTCTTTATCTTTTCAAAAAACATTACAAAATAAACAATCTTAAAATGAAAGGCTCAAACGGCATTGATCCATAGCAGAGCCAAGGTCTTGAAAGATCGAGAGGTCGTTGAAAATGTCCATATGTATCAGGATACCACACATAGTAAACTACTCTTCAAATCTGAAAAGAAGGAAAACAATTTTGAAATTAATTAATTTTTGCAGCTGATAAGTTTGCTTGTGTTAGTGTATGTGAAGTACCATTTTTGCAATAGTATCAGTGTCGACGTAAGAATATAACCTGAAACGAAGCAATGGCGCGGAAACAATGAACATATTCAAGTATTTATGCTTAATATTGACGAATGATCCACTTACCCCACTGATACACTTCCCCCACTGTACCTTACTAATATTTACAACTCAATACTTAATTATAAATCGCGTTAAGGTGATTATAGAACAAAGCCACACCTCAAATTTTCAAAAGCACAAGACTTGAGAACCAAACAGCTCTCACCGTTGAAAATTTATCCCATTAGTCACCACCAGCAAGCAAGCAGATTGATTGGTTTTCAACGCAAACTGTTGTCAGATTCTCCAGTCTTGTGCCCTTGTTTAGCTTCGTTTTATAATCACCTTAAGCTGAGTGTACGCCATCCAGTTTGGGGGCGGATTGACGGTATCGAAGTGGATTAAAAACAATTATAGGAGAACGTGTGGAAAATACATATGAACTGCGCAGAATACATCAGACCGATTTAGCATTGCTGCGCGATTCTAAAAGCATTTTATTTTTATTAAAATGTTTGATAATAGTAGAACGACAATGATCATCAGTTGATTTTCCGCTACTGTTTTTTTTAAATCACAATTGTTATTTCTTTCCGTGCACGCGATCGGGAAATGAATCTGACCATGGTGCAACAACCGCGCTACATTCGATGAATCCTATGCGACAAAAATTGTCGGCGCTATCCGTCAAATTCTTTCACCAAAGCTATGAACCGATGCACGAGTTCACTATTTGACGTTTGAGCGGTGCCGTGTTATTTACGTGACCATGACAACGAGTGAATACGGCACCGCTCAAACGTCAAATTAGTGAACTCGTGCATCAGTCCATTTTGGTGACTTTAACACAGGCAATGGACATGCCCTATATCAACTGCAGCGATTTGCAGTAGACAGGATGTCCCGGGCCCGATCTATCTGACAAGCCAATCGAGCCCTGTGTCACCATAGAAGATGGTGTCTCCATCATGTCGATAGCCTGCTTTAACATCACAGCTAATAGTCCAGTTGTTTATTACACCTATCGTTTGTCTGGTGAGTTGCAAGCTTACTGTCAATGATGATGTCACGCTACACGATAAGTGTTCATCTGCAACTACCAAACAGCTCACCAATCCACCGCGAGGTGGATCGTGCTGAGTTGTTGAGTTGAAGGAGAGCGAAAGAAGGAAGGCACAAAAGTCTGTTTGACAGCTCTGCAGAAAGCGCGTGCGCACGGAAAAAGCGCGTGCGCATAGAAAGAGCGCCAGTTCAGCTCGATTTGCAATGATCGGTTATTATTGTCGCACCGCCACCAAACCGGATCGCGCCAGTGAGACTCGCGACGCGCCTCAACTCGCGCGATTTTGAAATCAGTTTTTCAGTGTGGCGCTGCATTCTTGCGATTTTTATGAACACAGCGCACTATTCTCATATTAGCTGCGACGCACGGGGCCCGAGAAAACAATAATTATAAATAAATGTTGGTCTTGATTTCTACCGGATACATAATATTATTATTTTTTCGCTATTGGATATTCTATGGTTTGGTTGATCGATGTTAAAGTTTGTTTTAAAAGCAGCTCCACTTATTTTGAAACATATTGCCGTGTACAATAGTAGACAACACAACTAATTTAATTAAAATAATTTGAAATTATAATTAGTACATATACAAAAGGGGAAGAACGTTTAGGCTGGTTGTGCATTACGATAAAATCTCTTAACATAAGCAATGCTTGTTGTTGGTTCTTGTGGAAGGATCAACATGTTCGGCTTAACGAATCTTATTTTAAATATCGAATAACTTCACATGCAATTGAAAAAAAAGGATGTGATTACAATAGACTTTTGATATTTTCAATTCTGAACCACCGCAAAAAAAAAATATTGTGAATCGAAATTCTCCTGAGAGAGATGATGTGGGGGAGGCTCATTCTAATTAATATTGTCGTTCAATTATGGGGATAAATTAAAATTGTTATTGTTCTATACATACTTATTTATTATAATTACCTGTAAATATTGATACAGCACAATTCAAGTATTTAAATATCAAATAGCAAACATAGATATGGTCGGTGTTCAGACAGACTGAACCAAGTGTTTTTTTCAATCGAGTAAGAAAAATGTACCCCAAACATGTGAAACATCAAAATATTATAGATATTTACTGTAATAATGGAACTTATCTATTTGATGATACATTTGTATCAAAATAACATGGAAGATTTAAAATTGATGGAGTTCTTTACGTATCCTTAGAGCTCCAAAATTCATCTAGTCTGGTCTGTCTAAACACCGACCATATGATTCTCAAAAACTCATGAGAATGGTATTTTACTCTTCGAACTGTTATTTAATTTGGATGTGTTTAAAAGATTTATAAATTTATTTTATTATTGATGTTACGAGCTTTGTCTGTAGTTAAACTTAATGCTACACAAGAAATATATTTGAATCAAAGTATTTTTATATATAAATCATATGAAAAAAAAAATGTTCCAGAAAGTACTCTAGAATTCTTTGGGAGCGTCTCCCGGGATTCTTCCTTAAATCATTCATGAATCCTTCAAATCCTCTCTGGGATTGTTCTGAAAATCTTGAGATTATTTCTGAATTTTCTTCCAGATATCGCTTTGGGATTCATCCAAAAAAAACGTTACCATTCCGGTATTACTTCTGAGATTCTTTTGGATATCCCATTGCGATTATTCTGGACATCTTTTTGGATTTGTTTGCAGAACTCTGTATGTGATTTTGCGTGTATCTCCTTAAGGATTACTTTTGAAATCCAGGAAATTAAATTCTTTGAAATTCTTGAAAATTGTTTTCGAAATACTATGGAAGATTTTACCATAAATCCTGATGCAATCCATTTGGATATTTAAAGAGGATTTTATCAAAAAATGTACGACTCTACTAGAAATTCTTCGAGAATTCCTCCGAAAATAACTCTAGATTTTTATCCGGAAATACTTCTGGTATTCTTATGAGAATGCCTCTGGTATTCTTCCAAAAATGACTTGAGATGCTTTCGGAAATCTTTCTGAAATTCTTCAAGAAATTCCACTAAGATTTTTACGCCAATATCTTTGAAATACTCCTGGGACTCTTACAAAAATCCTGTTGGAGTTTTTTTTTCGGATATCTTTCTATTCTAAATTTTTCAATAAATTTTGCTGGGATTGTGCTGTAAAACATGCTAAGATTCATCCAAAAATACGACTGTCATTCTTCCGGATATCATTCAAGAATTCCACCGGAAGTTTTCGTGAGATTCAACCGTAAATCGTTCTGGTATTTTTCAGAAATTCCATTGAGATTCCTAAAAATATCCTTCTGAAAAGTTTTCTGAGAATTGTTTTGGGATTATAGAAGGATTTCCAGAAGAATTCCAAGGCGATTCACAGAAACATCAAAAAAAAATTTAGAATCACAATCCTTCTGAGAGGGATGATGTGGTGGATGCACATTCTAATTAAAATTGTCGTTCAATTATGGCGATAAATTAAAATTGTTATTGTTCCATAAATACTTGTTCATTATAATTACTTGTAAATATTGATACAGCATATAAAAAGACATTGGTCCAGAAATTACTCCAGAATTCTATGGAATTTCCCTCCTGGGATTCTTCCTTAAATCACTTATGAATCCTTCAAAACCTCTCTGGGATTGTTCTGGAAATCTAAAGATTATTTCTGATTTTTCTCTAAGTTCTTCTGGAAATCACAGAATATTTACAGATATCGCTTTTGAACTCATCTAAAAAACATCGTTAGCATTCCGGTACTATATCTGAGATTCTTTCGGATATCCTTTGTGATTCTTCTGGACATCTTATTGGAATATTTGCATAAATCTGTATGTGAGTTTGCGTTTATCTCCTTAAGGATTACTTTTGAAATCCTGGAAATCAAATTCGAATCGAAATTCTCGAAGATTCTTTCGGAAATTCAATGGAAGATTCTAACAAATATCCTGATGCAATTCTTTTGGATATTTTTAGAGGATTTTGCCAAAAAATGTACTACGACTCTACTACAAATTCGTCGAGAATTCCTCCGAAAATAACTCTGGCCTTTTTTCGGAAATACTTCTGTGATTATTATGAGAAAACCTCTGGTGTTCTTCCGAAAATCTTTCTGAAATTATTCTAGAAATGCCACTGAGATTTTTACGTCCATATTCTTGAAATTTGTCTGGGACTCTTCCAAAAATCATGTAGGAAATCTTTCAGATATCTTTCTAGCATTCTTTCGGGAAGCCTTCTGGGATACTTTCGAAAATCTTTCTGAGGATCCTTCAAATCCTTCTGTTAAGGATTCTTGCAGAAATTTTTCCCGAATTACCTCTAGACTCTGGGAGTTTCCTGAATTTTTCAAGAAAACTGTTATTATTTCGACTATCTCTCTAGGATTCTTTCGGGAATTCTTCTACAATACCCCCAGATTTCTTTCTGTTATCCCGCTGGAGGACTTCAAAACATCTTTCAAAGATTCTTCCAGAAATTTTACTGGAATTTTTCAAGAAATTCTGCTGGGATTCTTCCGTAAAACCTGCCGAAATTCATCCGGAAATACGACTGGAATTCTGCTTGAATGATAAGCATCCAAGAATTCCACCGGAAGTTTTTTTGGGATTCAACCGTAAATTGTCCTGGTATTTTGTTTAAATACATTGAGATTCTTAGGGAAAAATATACAGGATTCTTAAAAATATCCTTCTGAAAATTCTTCTGGAAATTGCTTTGGAATTAAAGGAGGATTTCCGGAAGAATCCCAGGTCGATTTACAGAAGAACCACAGAGAAATCACTAAAATATTATCAGGGAGATTTCTAAAGGAATTGTTTTAAGGATTCTCGTAAATTCCTGAAACAATCTCAGGAGAATTTCGAATGATTGTTGAATGTTTTTTACAGTGATATCCAAAAGAATCCCAGAAGTTTTTTCGCAAGAACCCCTGAAGATTCAATGAAAAGTCACAGACATCCAGACGATTTCATGAATATTTTCCAGAATAATTACGATGTCCAGAAGAGCTCCAGAAAGATTTACGGAATAATTTCAAATGGAATTTCCAGAACCATTTAAAAGTCACTTTCAAAAGATGCTCAGAAAAAGAAATCAGTAATCAAAGAATCTCATAGGTATTTTTTTAAAGTCCCAGTGACTGTCCGGTAGTTTTCTTGGAGGATTTCCATTTGAAGTCAAGAGGGATTTTCAGAAAATTCTGCCAAGGATTTAAGAAAATTTTCAAGGGAAATCAATGATAAATCACGAAAAAAAATCAAAAACACTTCCTTATGAATTTCCAGAAGAATCACAGAGTTTTTTTTTTGCTCAAAAAATCTTAGAAAAAATTCTAAAGAATCACGAAGGAATTTTCGGAATAATTCTGGATATACAAAATTATCTCAGGCAGAAACAATAAAATCAATAGCAATAAATCTGTAAGAATATAAGAAGGATTTCTGTAAGAATATAAGGAGGATTTACAAACAATTACAGAGGAATTTTCGGATGATTTCCATAAATAAAGATTTAAAAAAATCCCCGTCATCTGGAAGATTCTTAGCAGGATTTTCGGAAGTATTCCACAGGGATTTCTGGGAGAATTCCATTGGGATTTACAAAAGAATTCCAGAGGAATTTCCGAAAGAATCCCAAGAATTTGCACGGATGAAAGTGAAGTGAAATAATAGATTTTTTGGATTATAGTCTCAGGCGTCTTTCCGAGAGTATTCTAGAATAATAGGTATAATCTAAGACATTTTTCGGAAAGAATCTCAAAGGGATTTTGAAGAACTTTCGAAGAGTTTCACGGAAGAAATACTGAAGAATTACGAGGAAAATATCAGAATTTAAATAATAATTTCGATTGGATTTCCAGAAGAAATCTCGAGAAATTTTGTGAGAATCCCCAAACCCAGATTTTTAAAATAGATTCCATTACACTGGAAAGCAATCATTAAATCATTTTCGGCAGAATTCCAGAATTTTACGGCAGAATTCCAGAATTTTACAGCAGAATCCTGAAAGGATTTCCATAATAACCCAAGATGGGTTTCTGTTCTCAAAAGAATTGTGATGTAATTTTGTATAGTAAGATTGATATTACTCTCGTTCTTATTATTAGTGCTAGTAATGGTACATTTTAATACTTTAAAATTCAAAATTATCTTCATTTAATCAAAATATATTTAGAAATAAGTTTACATTAGTTTACACTAATTCGCACAACAAAAAAAAACATTGTAACTAAAATAATTTGGAGAAAATTCATCCATTTATACACAAAAGTTAAATAGAAGCATTGTAGGATTATTCCTAACGATGTTTTCGATAAACACTCGTAGTTTGAAAATATTAGTTACCGTAATCCAGGGTTACATTGATCAGCGGGGTAAAATTGATCGCAATGACCCTCTTCGTAAAGAGCTCGAATAAACATTTGTTGATGAAATATTTTCAATGCATGAATGGCGATTCTCCTTCTTCTAATCATGAGCTAATAAACAATGAGGTTTTTGCGAAAATAAAGTTGTGTTCATGCGTAAATTTTTCAACTTTTGTAAACAATCATTTTCATGATTATGGATGACACCATGAAAGAATCATGTCTCACATGAGTTCTGTAAACGATATGAGCAAGAGAAATGCGGTTGTTACTAAAAATGACATCGCCGAAAACGACTCCGTTGTCAAAATTTCCATAAATATGTTCAATAAAACATAATTCACTAATTATTATAAAACGTGAAGAATTTCCTTAGGAAATTGCATACATTTAGGCGTATTCCACAATTCAAGGTGTTTTTAATTTTAAAATAACTCAAAGAGTAAATGACTTATAAGAGTTTGACCTTCATATTCGACTTCAGGGACCATGATTTTAGTAAGTAATGATATTTTCAATATTACCGAACGATGTTTTCATGGTGTGATCAATGTTACCCCATATCAGCTAAATCAAAAACTCACTTAAAACATTTTTGACGTAGAAGTACGTCTTTCTTCTCTATACAGGAGTGAAATTGGAATTTCAAAACCAAGAGCGTTACGTTGGCATGAAATATTTTAAACGTTTATAACTTTTCGCTGGCTTAACGAAATTTCTTGATTAGCACCTCAATCGAAAGATAAGACATCAAAGCTTCATGTCGTTTACTTACTGAATCCCACATACCTGTCCAAATAGTTTAATAACTGTTTTAAAATAGAACGTTGATTTCAAGCAAATCTATAAATAGGGGTGGCTAGAGAAAATTTGACGTCATTTGCTTTTCACTCTCCGATTGGCTCGCATCTCAGCAGGCGACAGATCAGCTTACTCTGACCGGGCGTGCTTCTCAGGCACAGACATCGATAGCGAAGTACGCCCCCGTTTGTCTTGCTTCGCTCAAACCAAACTGTCGAGCGAGCGAGAGAAGATGCCGTACGAAGCTAAAGCCATCACCGCTGCCGCCGCCAAGAAGAAGAAGAGGAAGAAGCAGTCCGCAGGTGAATTTGCGATCGAACTGTGAACACGGTCGGGCGAGTCATTCTCGCTTTGTGGTTCACCGCTTGTTTGCGTTCACCCAGCCATCGTCATCGCCGCCGCAAATTTCATCGGCCGACGAGCTGTTGACCCGCGCTTCAAAATTTCGAATCGTGATGAAATCATCATTGGTGGTCAAGAAGCAATCCCGTTAGGAGCAAATACCAGAAGCCCCCTGAGTTTTGCTGGTCCGAGCAGTGTTATTTATCCGTAACAACATCGAAGCTAACAAATCCATCGGTTCTTTTCAGAGCCATCAAATTTGTGGAAAAGAGTTAAAAGATAAATATTTCCGACTTTATATATATAACTTCTAATATTCCTAAATCAATTTCACGGCTTCATACAAAATTTCATTTGTCATGAATAATTTATGACTCAACAATTTGAGATTGTACTCGCGGACGCTGCTGCAGTGCCGTCGGGGTGAGTGCTCAACATTTCACAACGATTGTAAAATAAGTGGCTTTTCCAACAGCACCTTTTATGTTCCATATTTTATGGGAACACTTTGATTAGGAAAATTATCCCATGTAACAAAATTGCGACATATTTAGAATGCTTTTGAAAAGACATTCTCATTGAACAATTGTAATAATTTTGGCACCCATGGATCAGAAATTTACCGTCATAATGAAGAAAACTATTAGTTATCAATAGCTCGTTTGAATATTTAGGGAATGCCAATCATTCCAACAATTAATGTTCGACCAATTTCTCACGTATAAGTATTCTCCGCAATTTTCAAGTAATTCCAAGCCCAACACATTATTGGCACATACCCATTTCCCAGATTGGTCGATCAGAAAGCGAAGAGCACAAAAGGGAGGAGCATCATCTGCTATTCCAAGGTTATAAGACATGCTGCCTTCGTTGGATTCAGTTTCATTCCATTTCCACCTTCGAGCTGGTAAGAGCTCCTCCGAACTTGCTTAGCGAGAAGTACCTCGCTGCTAGAAGCCTGCTGAGCTGTTAATCCAGAATCTGGTTTGTGAAATCGCTCAAGATTTCAAGATTGAGCTACGTTTCCAGATTTCAACTAAATCCCTGTGATCCGCTACCCTGTTGCTGTTGTGCACCCATGAAATATTCAGCTAGTTTGTCTAATAAACAGAGAAATTATTCACATCTTCTTCTTCTTCTTCTTCTTCTTCTTGGCATTAACGTCCTCACTGGGACAGAGCCTGCTTCTCAGCTTAGTGTTGTTATGACACTTCCACAGTTATTAACTGAGAGCTTTCTTTGCCAAAGTTTCCATTTTTGCATTCGTATATCGTGTGGCAGATACGATTATACTCTATGCCCAGGGAAGTCCAGAAAATTTCCATTACGAAAAGATCCTGGACCGACCGGGAATCGAACCCAGACACCTTCAGCATGGCTTTGCTTTGTAGCCGCGGACTCTAACCACTCGGCTAAGAAAGGCCCCAAATTATTCACATGCATTTGCAACTTTTTCGATTTTCCATACAAAATTATAAGTTTATAAGTAATAACGGTTTGACTAAACTGTAACTTTCGACGAAAAATTCAAAACTTTTTATCTCAAAATCTGATACCCTTACACAAAAACTGCCTTCAGCAAACTTATTCATCTCGTCAAAATCTGAAACTTTGCTGAAGATATCATGAAGCTATTCCTTCAATATGTTTAGTTATGTCAATTATAAAAAATCGTCAAAAAATTCACTTCAAACCGTTACTGCTTTTCAACGTGTGATTGGAAAAATCACTCAAAAATATATGTTAAAATTTAAGTTATGTCTGATATTCTGTGAAAATTTCATTCAAATCGGTCCATAAATAACTGAGATATAGTTTATCAAAGTTGGTCATTTTGCATGAAAAATCAAAAGCGAAGAATCACACCATCAACGAAAATAGCGCGAAAGCAATAACCAATCGCGTGCGAGTAGCGAACGGAGTGACGAAACAACCAAGCGAGAGCCCCACCACTCGCCATCGGTGAACGGAGCTCGAGCAAATAAAACCACTGGTTGTTCTGCTCCCAGCTCATTCCAGTCCGAGTAAGCGACACGTGCAGACGTGTTTTGACGTAGGACTACGTCTTTGTTTTCTATATTGGGGTGCACTTTAAAAGTACGGAAAATGAGACATGTAACGAAATTAGGGGAGATTTTGAACGTTAATAACTCAGTTGTTTATGAACCAATTATTACGATTTTAGTATCATTCGATCAGAAATGTATCTACGCATCGTTAGTAATATATCCGATAAGTGAATTCTGTTGTTAAACTATTGAAAATTTGATAAATGTTGACCCCTTTCTTATCCAACCAATCACGTTAGAGCACTTTTCGACGGTGTCGCTTCCCACTATAAAAGCAAATGGTCCCTGCTTCTTCCCTCAGTCTTCTTTTTGCGGTCGGACTGTGAAGACGACCGGGCGAGTCATTCTCGCTTTGCTTTTGCACCCGCGTCACAGTCCAATTTGTGTCGTTGGAAGAGGAAGACGCAAGATTGATTTGCGGCGGCGATGACGATGGCTTGGGCGCTTCTCCGAGCGGCGAACTACTGCCGCTCGGAGAAGCGTCCAAGCCATCGTCATTGCCGCCGCAAATTTATCCGCGCTCCCAGATTTCGACTCGTGATCGGTGGTCCAGAAGCAAGCCCGTTAGGAACCAGAAGCCCCCAGAGTTGCTGATCCGAGAAGATGCTGCTAATCGAGCGTCGGACTGGTGAAATCGCTCAAGCTTTCAAGAGTGAGCATCGTTTCCTGATTTCGACTTGTGCCCGGGAGTCCAATACCCGTTGCTGTTGTGCGCCATCCACGTCACGAACCATTCAGCTGGTTCGTCGTATAAGCAAATTCCCCGTTTGACCATGACAATCAACTGATAACATCCCGTAGTGCTATTTATCTGTGACCGTATCGAGGCTAAGAAAGCCATCGGCCCTTGTCAGGGCCATAATATTTGTAGAAAAGAGTTGAAGGAATAATATTTCCAACCTTATTACATCTTATATAATATCAATCAATCTCGCAGCTTCGTACAAAATTTAATTTGTCATGAATAATTGATGGCACGACAATTTGAGACTATTCGTGGACGCTGCTGCAGTGCCGTCGGGGTGAGTGCTCAACATTTCACAACGAATTTAAACTAGAGTGGCACATCCAACAGTGTCTTTGATTTGCCATATTTTATGGGAGCACTTCGATTATGAAAATTATCACATGTAACAAAATTGCGACATGTTTAGAATGGTTTTGAACAGAAATTTTGATAGAACTATTTTCATCATTTTGGCACGCATTAATCAGAAATTCACCTTCATACTAAAGAAAACTATTGATTATCAATAGCTAACTATAGAATACTTAGTAAATGTCAACCCTTTCAACAATTCATGTTTGATCAATTTCTCACGCATTATCATTTTCCGCAATTTTCAAGTAATTCTTAGCCCAACACATTATTGGCACATACCCATTTTCCAGATTGGTCGATTAGAAAGAGAAGAGCACGAAAGGGAGGAGCATAATCTGCTAATCTAAGGGTATATAGCATGCTTCCTTTGTTGGATTCATCATCATCATTTGTGTTTGTTATTATGTTATTGTTATTTGTGTAATATTCCCTAATTTGTTTACCACATACTTGCTATAATCTCTTGATTCATCTCATAGCATCATACAATAATTGATTTATTACGAATAATTGACAATACGGCAATTTGAGGATGTTTCCGAGGACGCTGCTGCAGTGCCGTCGGGATGCAATAACAGCATAATGTTCATCTTGTACATCCCTTACCCAGACATCAGTTTCATATAGCCTATTTCCCAGATAAGAAAACGAAGAATTTGAAAGGAGGAGCATCACCTGCTATTCTAAGGGTATAAAGCATCCCTCCTTCGCTGAATTCGGTTTCATTCTGTTTCCGCTTTCGAGCTGGTAAGAGCTCCTCTGAACCTGCTCAGCTCCTCGCTACCAGAGGCAAGCTGTTTGTACGAGATGGCTGAAGAAAATCGACCAAAGCCGCTTGTTGAAGCGCACATCGTCATCCGCACCGCAAATCTCATCGGGCGAGGAGGACGCAACCAGTGCGCCGTCAAAATGTGTCCGTGTTACGCAAATTCAACAATTCAATCGGCCCTTTCCAGAGCCAACAAATGTGTTTTAAAGAGTTAATTGTGTAATATTCCCTAATGTGTTTACCACATACTTGCTATAATTTCTTAATTCATCTCATAGCAGCATACAATAATTGATTTATTGCGAATAATTGACAATACGGCAATTAGAGGATGTTTCCGAGGACGCTGCTGCAGTGCCGTCGGGATGCAATAACAGAGTGGCATTTCCAACAGTGTCTTTGATTTGCCGAGCATTTCGATTATGAAAATGATCACATGTTACAAAATTGCGACATATTTAGAATGGTTTTCAAGAGAAATTCTGATTGAACAATTTTCATCATTTTGGCACCCATTTATCAGAAATTCACTTTCATACTAAAGAAAACTATTGATTATCAATAGCTAACTAGAGAATATTTAGTAAATGTCAAGCATTCCAACTATTCATGTTTGATCAATTTCTCACGCATTATCATTTTTCGCAATTTTCAAGTAATTCTAAGCCCAACACTTTATTGGCACATACCTATTTTCCAGATTGGTCGACTAGAAGAGAAGAGCACGAATGGGAGGAGCATCATCTGCTAATTTAAGGGTTTAAAGCATGCTTCCTTCGCCGGATTCGGTTTAATTCCATTTTCGCTTTGGAGCTGGTAAGAGCTCCCGAACCTGCTTAGCGAGCAGCACCTCGTAGCCAGAAGCCTGCTGAGCTGTTGATCAGCATCTGGTTTATGAGATTTCGTCTCGTGATAAACTCATCTGTGGTGCAGTCAAGAATCAAGCCCGTTAGGCATCATTACTACTATTATTAGACAAATCGAGCTTTCGGCTTGTGGTATCGCTCAAGATTTCAAACTTAAGCTACGTTTTCAGATTTCGACTTCAGCCGTGTGATCTAATACCTGTTGCTGATGTGTGCCATCCACACCACGAAACATTCACCTGGTTCGTCTTATAAGCAGAGAACTTATACAAATTTCTACACTTGCACTTCGTTTAACCATGGCAATCAACTGATAACATCCTGTAGTGCGATTCATCTATGACAGCATCCGAGCTAACAAAGCCTTTGGCTCTTTTCAGGGCCACCAAATGTGTGTAAGAGAGTTAACAGAGTAATATTTCAGACTTTATTTATCACATTGCCAAGCGATGAATATTATTTCTAAGGATATAAGGATCAACAAAGCGATGACTGAAGCTTTCATTATAATCCTCGAATAACTTCCTATAGACACATTGCTGTTAAATATTCTTTAATTATAATTACTTTGATTTTGCTTCAGCATGCTGAACAAGCCTCAATCACTACTGTTCTTTCCAATGCTACCTTATATTTCATAGGAGGTTACTAATATGATTTCAAAATGATCATACAACCTGAAGTGAAATTTCACATTTTCATAGATAAATATGACGAATTCATCGGATAAAGATAATGTATATTTGGGACATGATTAAACGTACACTTGGCTGCAAATCGTTATATGCATAAATATTTACGAAAGTTTCGAGCACTGAAAACAGTATGAAGTCAAAACGAGCAACAAGAACGACATCAAATTCAGTTAAATTAACCAACGTGGTCCTACGTCACCAGTTCGTACAACCCCATAGGGATGTACCCTTATAGTTTTTTAGCTATTTTTTAATGGCTGCTTGGGCCCGTCAGGAGTTAATCATCAATATTAACCTCCTTTTCCCGAGCAGCCTAGATAGCCGCGTAGTGTCGGTAGCGGTTGTTTCAACTGGCTAAGAATCAACACTACGGACTGCCTGTTCCGGTGGTAAAAGTCCACCTCACAGGTGACCCCTAATTTATGGTGTGATGCGTACCGTGCCTAAGAATGAATGGTTAGGGGGGTCTAAATAAAACCTAACCGCAAACGGAGCCTGTGGGGTACCAGGGCGCCCTCCACAGTATTGAGTCCTTCCTGTGCTACCCGGAGCAATGGTGCAGGTGACCTTGTGTTTCTCCGAGATAATCGGCTGCCCTTCTTCAGTCTCTATCCTGAGGCTTAATAAGGGTGGGATTATGAATATGTTGACATTTAATTTAAATTATCACCTATATGGATTCGCATTATGCGTTTTACACAGTGTATTCTGTGCTCATTCGCCTTTGGCGACTTTAAATAGATACCGATCTGGTTTTTTCGTTGCTGGTCTTTTTCGTGCTGAGATTGCAAAAAGCTTAATCCTGCCTAGTTTGGGTAGTGGCTACGGTTAGGTTAGCTCAGATCAATCTTCAGCATAAAAGAACAGCAACGATCAATCTTTGCAGACTCATGCAAAATGGTGCAGCCCAAGTGGCGCTAGTTCAAGAACCCTACTTTCGTAGAGGAAACTTCTATCTAGGTAACCTTGTGGACCCAGTTTTTGCTACTTTCAGCAAACTTGAAATGGCAAACTCGTGCTCCATGCCCCGCGCATGCGTGCTCGTAAATAAAGCAATCGTTGCTACACTCATTTCTGAGTTGACGACCAGAGATGTATGTGCTGTCACAATTGATGTTTCTGTTGGTGACCTCAACAGGAAATACGTCTACTGTTCGGTATATTTACCACATGATGAACCATCCCCAACGGATGACTTCAAACGAGTTGTCGTACACTGCGTAACAAAAGGCCTTCCGCTGATTGTGGGCAGTGATGCCAATGCTCATCACATCATCTGGGGCAGCTCGGATATCAATTTGAGAGGCTCCAGTCTGATGGAATACTTAAGTAGTAGAGACCTTGGATTACTTAACATAGGCAATCGCCCAACCTTCATGGTTTCTAATAGAGAAGAAGTGTTAGACATAACGCTCTGCTCGAATAGAATCAGTCACGAGTTGACGAACTGGCATGTATCAGATGAGGAATCATTATCTGATCATCGCTACATCTTCTTTGAACATTCAAATGTAACTGCGCAGACTTTGCGTTTTAGGAATCCCCGGTCAACAAACTGGGAACTCTACATTGAATTGGTTGCGACCAAATTTCATGGATATTCTCCGTCCATTGAAAATCCAAGTGATCTGGATGATGCCGTTGATACTACAACATCCTACATTATGGAGGCTTTTGAAGAAGCATGTCCTCTGCGGTCTGTAAAGACTACAAGAGGGACCCCATGGTGGAATTCTGATCTGACTAGACTCAGGAAACAATGTAGAAGGAGTTGGAACAGACGCCGTTCAGCTGGATCAGAGTCGTTCAAGTCAGCTCGCAAGGCTTACAAGAAGGCTCTTCGTTCTGCTGAACGATCCGGCTGGAAAAACCTTTGTACAAATGTTTCCAGTTTGAGTGAAGTCAGTCGGTTGAACAAAATTCTTGCAAAATCTAAGGATTTCCAAGTGAACGAAATTCGCTTACCTAATGGTGACTTTACTTCTTCCGATGAAGAAGTTTTAGAATGTTTATTCAATACACACTTCCCCGGATGTGTGGACATAGCATCTACGGATGAATTAAATGTCTTTTCATGTAGTTACGAGTCTCTGGCCTCGGCTCGCAGTATCGTAACTACTGAATCGATTCAATGGGCACTTAATAGTTTTGCTCCTTTCAAATCTCCAGGAGCGGATGGGATTTATCCTGTTCTGCTCCAAAAGGGATTTGAGTCTATCAAACATGTTTTGAAAAAGCTACTTGTAAGCAGTTTTGCTACCGGGTACATTCCCAAATCCTGGCGTGATATTACTGTAAAGTTTATCCCAAAAGGAGGACGTGCGTCGTATGAGGAAGCGAAGAGTTTTAGACCAATCAGTCTGACCTCTTTTCTTCTGAAATGTCTGGAACGCATTATCGATCATCACATCCGTGATGTCTATTTGGCAAACATGCCTCTTCATGTCAATCAACATGCTTACCAATCTGGAAAGTCCACTGTGACTCTTTTACACAAAGTTGTATACGATATCGAGAAAGCATTCGCTCAGAAGCAATCGTGCTTGGGTGTTTTCTTGGATATTGAGGGTGCCTTTGATAACGTGTCTTTCGATGCCATATTGGAAGCCGCACGAAACCATGGGCTACCTACAATGATTACCAATTGGATTCATCAAATGCTCAAAAACCGACATCTCTTCTCGACATTGCGTCAAGCAGCGATTCGAAAATTGAGTGTTTGCGGATGCCCCCAAGGGGGAGTCTTGTCACCACTTTTGTGGAATCTCGTAGCAGATACGCTATTGAGGCAACTCAATAATTGCGGTTTTCCAACATTTGGATTTGCCGACGACTATCTAGCTCTGATAGTTGGTATGTGCATAAGCACCCTATTCGACCTGATGCAAAGTGCTCTTCAGGTAGTCGAGAGTTGGTGTCGCCAATATGGCCTTTCGGTAAACCCGAATAAAACATCTATTGTTCTTTTTACGGAAAGACGAAACCGCGATGGAATTCGACCTTTACGTCTTTTTGGCACTGAGATTAATGTGACTGATCAAGTAAAGTATGTCGGAGTCATTCTAGATTCCAAACTTTTATGGACAGCTCACATTGATTTCAGAGTCAAAAAAGCTTGTATGGCCTTCGGTCAATGCCGGCGAACCTTTGGTAAAACTTGGGGCCTCAAACCCAAATATATCAAATGGATTTACACAACAGTTGTTCGACCAATATTAGCATATGGATGTCTTGTGTGGTGGCAAAAGGGCGAAGTGAGAACAATCCAATCAAAATTGGGCCATCTCCAAAGGATGTGCTTGATGGCGATGTCTGGTGCGTTCTCTACAACTCCCACAGCAGCGCTCGAGGCCCTTTTCGACGTTGCGCCACTACACATATATCTTAAACAAGAAGCACTTTCTTGCTCTTACCGTTTATGGGTACTGGATCTACTGGAGAAAAATCCAGTGAATCGTAGATCTACACACACTTCGTTGTTTCCACTTTTGGTGAATTGGGACAAAATTGTCCTTGCTCCAAGTGATCTCACAATTGCTTGTAACTTTCCTTACAGGACATTTACCACACAATTCCCTTCACGGGAAGAGTGGACGTCTGGCTATTTGGAAAGAAGTATATCAAACAATATAGTATGTTACACTGATGGCTCCCTTCTTGAAGGTAGAGCTGGTGCAGGAGTATATTCTCGTGAGCTAAGGCTGAATCAGTTTTACTCACTTGGTAGAAACTGCACCGTTTTTCAGGCGGAAATATTTGCTCTTATGTGTGGAGTGCAATCAGCACTTCAACAGCGCGTAATGGGTAAAGTCATATACTTCTGTTCAGATAGTCAGGCTGCTATAAAAGCTCTCGCTTCGGCCAACTCAAGGTCGAAGCTTGTTATCGCATGTCGAACTCAAATTGAGAAACTGAATTCAGTCAACTCTGTAAACCTTGTATGGGTACCTGGCCATTCTTCCATCGCTGGAAATGAATTGGCTGATGAGCTAGCTCGCGATGGAGCATCGCATGACTTCATTGGCCCTGAGCCGGCTATTCCAATTTCGAAGTGCTGGGTGAAGCTTCAGATAAACTCTTGGGCGGCAACTCAGCACAAGCAATATTGGAATAGTTTGGAGTCGTGTCGTCAAACAAAATTGTATATTACTGAGCCATCTCCAAAGGTGGCGAAGTATTTAACAAATCTGTCAAAGCAGAATTGCAGTCTCTTGGTCAGAGCGTTGACAGGCCACTGCCGACTCAACTATCACATGGCAAATATTCAGCGTGCTGACTCATTTGTGTGTGATAGTTGTGACTCCGATTATGGAACTTCGTATCACCTGATATGTAACTGTCCAGTTTTTGCGCAAATGCGATTCCAATTACTTGGTAAACACTTATTAAGTGAAACTGAATACAGAAGCCTGAATCTTCAGGACATTCTGTTATTCTTAACCCGCTGTGGTAATGAGCTATAGGCTCTCTTTACGCTCATGCGTTTTGCAGGGCCCTTTTTAGGGCGCTGTTCGAACCCATTGTGGTATGGAGCTACATGCTCTCATTTCGCTTATGCGATCTTCCCTCTTCAAGGGACCCCACTCCTATTTCCTCCCATCTTTCCCTTCCCTTTCCTCTCCCATCGGGTAGATGATGAAATAGGCTCAAATATGGCGATGGCACAAATCTCCCAACTGGTGGGGAACGTGCCTTTGGAGCCGGCCTTCTGATACCTGATACCTGATACGTCACCAGTTCGTACAACCCCATAGGGATGTACCCTTATAGTTTTTTAGCTATCCGATTAACTCGAAATACAGTTAATACCGCATCCCGGCGAGTTTATCTCGCGTCCCCAACATGGGAGACAATCCAGCTACCCTGGTTGCGCTCAAGGTGCTGAAAAGGTTGACCGAAAGTGAGAAAAGCAGAACCGATGCATTGGAGAAGCAAACCAATGCCAATATGATGCGACGCAATCCCTCCCCGCGGAGGCACGTTGCAAGGAAACCACCGATTAGTCACCCGATCGGTCCTACACTGTACGAAGCAATTGGAGGCGTGCTGGTGAACGACCGACAGCAAAATCAGGAGAAAAATCTTCTTGAAAGCAACATCTTCAATCGATTGAAGGATGGCGAAACCGGTAGTCCACCGGCCAACCAAAAACCCCTTGGTGCAAAGAGCAAGGAGAGGAAGGAGAAAACCGCACCTCAAAATGCAGTGCCACCACCAGAGCGGAAGGAGAAGTGTCCGCCAATATTCGTCAAAGGAGTCGTCGCTACGAAAGTGCATTGCCCGGGGACTAAGATGCACATTCCGGCTGTGCACAGATGGCGTGAAGATAATCACCGACGAGAAATCCCACTACCAGATGGTGCTCGGCTTTCTTGACGAGAGGAAGTATGAGTACTTTACCCACGATGATCCTACCACCAAACCAATGAAGGTGGTTCTAAGAGGCCTTGACAACATGGATGTTAAGGATCTAACCGCTGAACTTGAAGGCCGTCATCTCAAGATCAGCAACATTTTCAAAATTGTTCGTCACGATCAATCAAGAAAATACCGGGATCAGCTCTACCTGATCCATCTTGAGCGTGGATCCATCTCCGTCAAGGACCTGAAATCCATCCGAACCGTCAACGACACGATGGTCAAGTGGGAGCGGTACAGGCCGGCGCATCGCGATGTTACTCAGTGCATGAATTGCTTCAATTTCGGCCATGGTACAAAGAACTGCCACATGGCGCCTCGGTGCAAGAAGTGCGACGATAAACATCCCTCCGACATGTGCGACGCAATGGAGGAGGCTGACCCCAAGTGCGTGAACTGTGGGGATAAACACTGGGCCACCTCCAAAAACTGCCCGAAACGACATGAATTCATTGCAATCCGGAAGAAGGCTGCAGTGAATAACCAACCAAACAGAACGCGACCTCCAGGGCTCAACGAAGTGAACTTCCCGCAACTGGTGGAGGGCAATCAACCATCAACTGCTGAACTACCCAGAAGTCAGTGGCCTCCCATTCATCCTCCCGGTTTCCGGAAGAAGCAAGGAGAAGCCCTTCCAGCTGAAGATGCCCTTCCTCCCTACACCTCGGAACAGCTAGTTCCAATCTACAAGGAACTTGTAGCTCGACTACGAAGCTGCAAAACACCTATCGATCAGATTTACGCTCTGGGTCTTTTCGTAATCGAAAACGGCTTCTAGAGAGTTTCTGGTCGATATAACTACCGACACAGCATTGTCGGTTATAAGGTTAAGTTAGGTAGGTTATATTTAATAATTCTAAACCCCAACACTGAACGCTAAACAAGGGCGAAAATGTAAAACATGGCTTAGCCACACAAAATCACACCTTTTTATATACACTTAAATACCAGAGCTGAAAAACTTTTAGTTGTACCAATCGACCTGTAAAACATTGTAATGCACAAGAAAAATGTGAATAAAGAGAAATTTACTACTACTGCTCCCAGCTCATTCACAAATCGAACGGCATAACGAACGGATCAAGCAGCGGAGCAGCAAAGAAGAAAGCCACAGCAGTGTGCGAGTAGCGAACGGAACCAGAGAGCAACGAAGCGAAAGCAACAACTGAAAATCATTCAGTGGACGGATTAGTAGTCAGCGCCAACCGGCGACCTGTTGGAAAGTAACGCCAGCAAAATATACACCATCTGCCACTCCTTACCATTCATATTCTTGTACTTAATGAATTCAATGAAATGGTTTGGTTTGGCGATGGAACAGAGTTATTTAGGATGATTTTACTTAACAAAGAGTTGTTGATAAATATTCCAATCAATAAGAGTTGTTTTGAAAAAGATCACTTTTAGCAGAATTTTCTTCGGAAAATTTCTGCTTTACCAAAGAGTTGCTAATGAAATTCATGCAGCAAAGGGTCGAGTTTCTCCCCACGAATATTTCCAGCCAGGACCAGTCATGGAGGACAATCCATCCCGAGCATCACGGCCCCGCTTCCAAAATTCTCGAGTACGGAAATTGGAAAATGTATTAAAATTGTGTGGGGCCCAGATAGCCGTAGCGGTAAACGCGCAGCTATTCAGCATGACCATGCTGAGGGTCGTGGGTTCGAATCCCGCTGGTCGAGGATCTTTTCGTAAAGGAAATTTTCTCGATTCCCAGGGCATAGAGTATCTTCGTACCTGCCACACGATATACGCATGCAAAAATGGTCATTGGCACAGTAAGCTCTCAGTTAATAACTGTGGAAGTGCTCATAAGAACACTAAGCTGAGAAGCAGGCTCTGTCCCAGTTGGGACGTAACGCCAGAAAGAAGAATTAAAATTGCGACAGATTTTAAATACTGTTCAAAAATTTCAGATCAATAGTTGCTCATTACAATTGGTCAGGAAACAGTTTATTGAACAGTATTTAAAATCTGTCGCAATTTTAATACATTTTCCAATTTCCATACTCGAGAATTTAGGAAGTGTTCCTCCATTATATGATAAATCAACAATGCTGTTAGAAATACCATACAATTCTGAGTAATATGATGTTATTACGGTCCGACGGTCAACATAGAAATCTTGAGCGATTTCACATACCAGATGCTGGATTGGCAGCTTGAAGATTAACAGTCTCAAAATGTTTAGTCATAAATTATTCATGACAAATAAAATTTTGTATGAAGCTGTGAAATTGATTTAGGAATGTAAGAAGTCATATATAAAATCGGAAAAATTTTCTCTTACAACTCTTTTCCACTAATTTGATGGCCCTGAAAAGGGCCGATGGCTTTGTTAGCTTTGATGCTCTTACAGATAAATAACACTGCGGGATGTTATCAGTTGATTGCCATGGTCAAACGGCGAATCCTCAACTCAAATGTATAAATTTGAGCAAGTTATTTGCTTATGCGACGAACCGAAAGTTTCGTGGCGTGGATGGCGTACAACAGTAACAGGTAGTGGATCACCGGGCTTAAGTCGACATCTGATGATGGCGGCGATGACGATGGCTGGGTGAACGCAAACAAGCGGTGAAGCACAAAGCGAGAATGACTTGCCCGACCGTGTTCACAGTTCGACAGCAAATTTTCCTGTGGACTGCTTCCTCTTCTTCTTCTTCTTCTTCTTCTTGGCGGCGGCAGCGGTGATGACTTTGGCTTCGGACGGCATCTTCTCTCGCTCGCTCGACAGTTTGATTTGAGCGAAGCAAGACAAACGGGGAGGTCCTTCGCTATCGATGTCTGTGCCTGAGAAGCATGCCCGGTCAGAGCAAGACGATATGTTGCCTGCTGAGATGCGATCCAAGCGGAGAATGGAAAGCAAATGACGTCAAATTTTCTCTAGTCACCCCTATTTATAAATTTGCTTGAAATCAACGTTCTCTTTTGAAACAGTTATTAAACTAATTGGACAGGTATATGGAATTCAGTAAGTAAACGACATGAAGCTTTGATGTCTTGTCTTTCAATTGAGCAAACAGTTATAAGAGTTCAAAATATTTCATGCCAACGTAAGGCTCTTGGTTTTGAAATTCAAATTTCACTCCTGTATAGAGAATTTTTATTTTACTTTCAAACTGTGCGGCATAATCAAATGCAAACGCATTCAGTTCCCGATGGTTAGTGCTTGTACTTTTACTGTTCATAAGTCGCAAGGTGGAACTTTCCCCGAGGTCGTGTACGACTATGACAAAATCCAGGATCAGCAATTAGTATATGTTTGTTTGTCGCGGGTTACTTCACTGCAAGGACTATTTTTGACAAACTCTTCCAATTTTTTTAAGTTCCATCACGCCAAAGGCAGCAATTCTCCCAAGAGGGTTGACTTGAGGAATGAGCTGCAGCGCTTAGGCAATCATCGATTAGTGACGCTTTGAGATGAACTGCGTGAAATACTGGATCATAGCGGCCAAGCCTGCATATTGATGAGTATCAATGTACAGAGTCTAAATTCTCATGCAATGGATCATGCTATCGATTCTCACGATCGAAGCACCCGAGCTATCATACATCTAATCTGCTGGAGGAGTTTGGCGAACTACAGCTGGAGCCAGAAACCGATCACCCAACAAAGCAACACAAGGAAGCAACGACCAAACAAACAAATTCAATCATCTGGAATTATTCCTGGAACACCAAACACTGGTTCTCTGAACCACAGAACGACAAATGGTTCTTTTCAGGACTACCAAAATGAGTCCAAAAAGAGTTAACTTCTGAAAACTTCATCCGATCAATAACAACACAACACTAATACACTTACAAATTCATACACATGACAAATCAAATTATTAATCATCGTAGTTCTACGTCAACCCCGCGGTAATGTAATAGACATTACCCACACCAAATTTTTTAAACATGCTTTAAACTTTCAGAAAACAAAATACAGTACATAAACACGAGCAATGGGTGGCAGTACTTGTTTTAAAAATATAAAATTTGCAACACATGCATTTTCAAATCAAATGTTTAAGAAATATTCAAAAAAATGATCAATGTTACCCCGGATTACGGTACATTTATTTTTGAATAACAAACTGAAATCTTTTTATTCTATTTATTAATATGTTTGTGTCATCTGTCTAGAATAATTTATATGGTCAAATAAGGTTCGACAATATGTGTTGGAGAATTATTATATTTTGCTCTTTTGCAACTCAACTTAGATAAATCACGAAAAGTTTCGTATAGGTTTTGAAATTATTATTATTTTATATATTTTTTTTACACCAGAAATTTTAAAAAAGCTTTTAGGTGGATTAATTCAAATTCTCTATGGTCAATTTGACAAATTTAAGCCGGGAATGAAAAAAATTAAGGAAAACAACATTTGCGAATATTAAAACTTATTAAAATTCTCGTAAGCAGTCAGCCAATAAATGATAATAATACTTGATCCACTTACCCCACCCCATTAAAAAGTAGGGGTAAGTGTACCATGTACAATATATCTGTATTTATTTATAAAAATCTCATATTTTTCATTGTGATTCATTCAACTAGAACTGAAATGCTCACCATGTGTCGAAAAAACTAATAGAATTCGATTTTAGACAGAGATACAATGGATTTTTGATTGATGGAAAACAATTTTATTTATTTATTTATTTATTTATTTATTTTTTAACTTGAAATTTTGAAAGAGGGAAAAGCCCCTTTGAGTGATTTCTAACTGAAATCTTTCTCAAAAAGGCATAAAACCTCTTTATCTTTTCAAAAAACATTACAAAATAAACAATCTTAAAATAAAAGGCTCAAACGGCATTGATCCATAGCAGAACCAAGGTCTTGAAAGATCGAGAGGTCGTTGAAAATGTCCATATGTATCAGGATACCACACATAGTAAACAACTCTTCAAATCTGAAACGAAGGAAAACAATTTTGAAATTAATTAATTTTTGCAGCTGATAAGTTTGCTTGTGTTAGTGTATGTGAAGTACCATTTTTGCAATAGTATCAGTGTCGACGTAAGAATATAACCTGAAACGAAGCAATGGCGCGGAAACAATGAACATATTCAAGTATTTATGCTTAATATTGACGAATGATCCACTTACCCCACTGATACACTTCCCCCACTGTACCTTACTAATATTTACAACTCAATACTTAATTATAAATCGCGTTAAGGTGATTATAGAACAAAGCCACACCTCAAATTTTCAAAAGCACAAGACTTGAGAACCAAACAGCTCTCACCGTTGAAAATTTATCCCATTAGTCACCACCAGCAAGCAAGCAGATTGATTGGTTTTCAACGCAAACTGTTGTCAGATTCTCCAGTCTTGGCCCTTGTTTGGCTTCGTTTTATAATCACCTTAAGCTGAGTGTACGCCATCCAGTTTGGGGGCGGATTGACGGTATCGAAGTGGATTAAAAACAATTATAGGAGAACGTGTGGAAAATACATATGAACTGCGCAGAATACATCAGACCGATTTAGCATTGCTGCGCACTTCTAAAAGCATTTTATTTTTATTAAAATGTTTGATAATAGTAGAACGACAATGATCATCAGTTGATTTTCCGCTACTGTTTTTTTTAAATCACAATTGTTATTTCTTTCCGTGCACGCGCTCGGGAAATGAATCTGGCCATGGTGCAACAACCGCGCTACATTCGATGAATCCTATGCGACAAAAATTGTCGGCGCTATCCGTCAAATTCGCTCACCAAAGCTATGAACCGATGCACGATTTCACTAGTTGACGTTTGAGCGGTGCCGTGTTATTTACGTGACCATGACAACGAGTGAATACGGCACCGCTCAAACGTCAAATTAGTGAACTCGTGCATCAGTCCATTTTGGTGACTTTAACATCACAGCTAATAGCTGTGATGTTAAAGTCACCAAAATAGCTTTGGTGAGCGAATTTGACGGATAGCGCCGACAATTTTTGTCGCATAGGATTCATCGAATGTAGCGCGGTTGTTGCACCATGGCCAGATTCATTTCCCGAGCGCGTGCACGGAAAGAAATAACAATTGTGATTTAAAAAAAACAGTAGCGGAAAATCAACTGATGATCATTGTCGTTCTACTATTATCAAACATTTTAATAAAAATAAAATGCTTTTTGAAGTGCGCAGCAATGCTAAATCGGTCTGATGTATTCTGCGCAGTTCATATGTATTTTCCACACGTTCTCCTATAATTGTTTTTAATCCACTTCGATACCGTCAATCCGCCCCCAAACTGGATGGCGTACACTCAGCTTAAGGTGATTATAAAACGAAGCCAAACAAGGGCACAAGACTGGAGAATCTGACAACAGTTTGCGTTGAAAACCAATCAATCTGCTTGCTTGCTGGTGGTGACTAATGGGATAAATTTTCAACGGTGAGAGCTGTTTGGTTCTCAAGTCTTGTGCTTTTGAAAATTTGAGGTGTGGCTTTGTTCTATAATCACCTTAACGCAATTTATAATTAAGTATTGAGTTGTAAATATTAGTAAATATTAGTTGTGTTGCTAGAGGACATCTTGAAAATTCACTGAGATTCTTTCAGAAACCCTTCTGAAATTATTATATGTAGTTATTTCTTTGATCGCTCTGATTTTTCCAATAACCTCCTTGGGACTTCCTATTGGACTATCCCAGAAACCCTTCTTGGGTTATTATGGACATCCTTTCAGGATTCTGCTGTAAAATTCTGGAATTCTGCCGTAAAATTCTGGAATTCTGCCGAAAATGATTTAATGATTGCTTTCCAGTGTAATGGAATCTATTTTAAAAATCTGGGTTCGGGGATTCTCACAAAATTTCTCGGGATTTCTTCTGGAAATCCAATCGAAATTATTATTTAAATTCTGATATTTTCCTCGTAATTCTTCAGTATTTCTTCCGTGAAACTCTTTGAAAGTTCTTCAAAATCCCTTGGAGATTCTTTCCGAAAAATGTCTTAGATTATACCTATTATTCTAGAATACTCTCGGAAAGACGCCTGAGACTATAATCAAAAAACTCTATTATTTCACTTCACTTTCTTCCGTGCAAATTCTTGGGATTCTTTCGGAAATTCCTCTGGAATTCTTTTGTAAATCCCAATGGAATTCTCCCAGAAATCCCTGTGGAATACTTCCGAAAATCCTGCTAAGAATCTTCCAGATGAAGGGGATTTTTTTAAATCTTTATTTATGGAAATCATCCGAAAATTCCGCTGTAATTGTTTGTAAATCCTCCTTATATTCTTACAGAAATCCTTCTTATATTCTTACAGATTTATTGCTATTGATTTTATTGTTTCTGCCTGAGATAATTTTGTATATCCAGAATTATTCCGAAAATTCCTTCGTGATTCTTTAGATTTTTTTTCTAAGATTTTTTGAGAAAAAAAAACTCTGTGATTCTTCTGGAAATTCATAAGGAAGTGTTTTTGATTTTTTTCGTGATTTATCATTGATTTTCCTTGAAAATTTTCTTAAATCCTTGGCAGAATTTTCTGAAAATCCCTCTTGACTTCAAATGGAAATCCTCCAAGAGAACTACCGGACAGTCACTGGGACTTTAAAAAAATACCTATGAGATTCTTTGATTACTGATTTCTTTTTCTGAGCATCTTTTGAAAGTGACTTTTAAATGGTTCTGGAAATTCCATTTGAAATTATTCCGTAAATCTTTCTGGAGCTCTTCTGGACATCGTAATTATTCTGGAAAATATTCATGAAATCGTCTGGATGTCTGTGACTTTTCATTGAATCTTCAGGGGTTCTTGCGAAATAACTTCTGGGATTCTTTTGGATATCACTGTAAACAACATTCAAAATCCATTCGAAATTCTCCTGAGATTGTTTCAGGAATTTACGAGAATCCTTAAAATAATTCCTTTAGAAATCTCCCTGATAATATTTTAGTGATTTCTCTGTGGTTCTTCTGTAAATCGACCAAGGATTCTTCCGGAAATCCTCCTTTAATTCCAAAGCAATTTCCAGAAGAATTTTCAGAAGGGTATTTTTAAGAATCCTGTATATTTTTCCCTAAGAATCTCAATGTATTTAAACAAAATACCAGGACAATTTACGGTTGAATCCCACAAAAACTTCCGGTGGAATTCTTGAATGCTTATCATTCAAGCAGAATTCCAGTCGTATTTCCGGATGAATTTCGGTAGGTTTTACGGAAGAATCCCAGCAGAATTTCTTGAAAAATTCCAGTAAAATTTCTGGAAGAATCTTTGAAAGATGTTTTGAAGTCCTCCAGCAGGATAACAGAAAGAAATCTGGGGGTATTGTAGAAGAATTTCCGAAAGAATCCTAGAGAGATAGTCGAAATAAAAACAGTTTTCTTGAAAAATTCAGGAAACTCCCAGAGTCTAGAGGTAATTCGGGAAGAATTTCTGCAAGAATCCTTAACAGAAGGATTTGAAGGATCCTCAGAAAGATTTTCGAAAGTATCCCAGAAGGCTTCCCGAAAGAATGCTAGAAAGATATCTGGAAGATTTCCTACAGGATTTTTGGAAGAGTCCCAGACAAATTTCAAGAATATGGACGTAAAAATCTCAGTGGCATTTCTAGAATAATTTCAGAAAGATTTTCGGAAGCATCCTCGAAAGTATTCTAAAGGGATTCCGAAAGCATCTCAGGTGATTTCCGGCAGAATACAGTCAACTTTCGTTCGTTGCACTAAACCCGTGGCCCGATTAGTGAAAGACTTTCACTAATCGGGCTAAGATTTGAGCTGTCAAAACACCGATTACAATAGAAATTCAGGGCTACCAACATTGACAAATTTCGGTTTATGTCAGAAAGTGACGCTTGCCTTCGTTTTAGGTGGGCTATAGCCCACTTAACGGGAGCCCAATTAAAACGAAGTGCAATTAAACGTAGTGCAACGAACGAAATTCGACTGTACCAGAGGTATTCTCATAATAATCCCAGAAGTATTTCCGGAAAAAGGCCAGAGTTATTTTCGGAGGAATTCTCGACGAATTTGTAGTAGAGTCGTAGTACATTTTTTGGCAAAATCCTCTAAAAATATCCAGAAGAATTGCATCAGGATTTTTGTTAGAATCTTCCATTGAATTTCCGAAAGAATCTTCGAGAATTTCGATTCGAATTTGATTTCCAGGATTTCAAAAGTAATCCTTAAGGAAATAAACGCAAACTCACATACAGATTTATGCAAATATTCCAATAAGATGTCCAGAAGAATCACAAAGGATATCCGAAAGAATCTCAGATATAGTACCGGAATGCTAACGATGTTTTTTAGATGAGTTCAAAAGCGATATCTGTAAGTATTCTGTGATTTCCAGAAGAACTTAGAGAAAAATCAGAAATAATCTTTAGATTTCCAGAACAATCCCAGAGAGGTTTTGAAGGATTCATAAGTGATTTAAGGAAGAATCCCAGGAGGGAAATTCCATAGAATTCTGGAGTAATTTCTGGACCAATGTCTTTTTATATGCTGTATCAATATTTACAAGTAATTATAATAAACAAGTATTTATGGAACAATAACAATTTTAAATTATCGCCATAATTGAACGACAATTTTAATTAGAATGTGCATCCACCACATCATCCCTCTCAGAAGGATTATGCTTCTAAATATTTTTTTTGCGGTGATTCAGAATTGTAATCACATACTAGTTTAATTGTATGTGGTGTCATTAAATATTTAAAATAAGATTCGTTAAGCCGAACATGTTGATCCTTCGACATGAACCAATGAGCATTGCTTGAAATAATGAGATTTTTTCGATTACTTTGATTACTGATTTCTTTTTCTGAGGATCTTCTAAAAGTTACTTTCAAATGATTCCGAAAATCCCGTTTGAAATTATTCCATGAATCTTTCTGCAGTTCATCTGGACATCGGAATTATTCTGGAAAATATTCATGAAATCTTCTGGATGTCTGTGAATATCCTTTAAATCTTTCAGGGATTCTGGCGAAATAACTTCTGGGATTCTTTTGAATATCACTGTAATTTGGATTTAGAATTCTCATGGGATTATTTCAGATATTAACGATAATCCTTCATACAGAAGTGATGTTTCTGTGAATCGCCTTGGAATTCTTCTGGAAATCCTTCTATAATCCCAAAACAATTCTCAGAAAATTTTTCAGAAGGATATTTTTAAGAATCTCAATGGAATTTCTGAAAAATACCAGAACGATTTACGGTTGAATCTCACGAAAACTTCCGGTGGAATTCTTGAATGATATCCGGAAGAATGACAGTCGTATCTTTGGATGAATCTTAGCAGGTTTTACAGCACAATCCCAGCAAAATTTAGCTAGCTTAGCTTAGCTTAGACTGACTACACATATCAATGGTTGCTATTCCGTGATTGATCGAAGTCAGTGAAAATGCACAAAGAATCAACTAGAAGTTTGGCTGGGATTGGCCATAATCTTCTTCAATGTGCATAATTCAGTGCCTCTATTTATACAGGGTCAATAACGGCGCCGGCCACGTCCTTGCAGTCAGGTGGGATTGGGGGAAGGAATGTTAGTGTGTAACCTTTGCTATTTGGAGACCGTGTTTGCCTCTGCATCTCCACAAAGGTTACTGGGAGGGATGTTTGTTAATGGGAAGGATCGTTGGGTCACAGGATTCACTTTGATAAGCGATTAGACCATGATAAATAATGATTTGTGAGATACACTCCCGTGCATAAGTTTGGGTTCACCCCCTAAAAAACATGCAAAAGTGTTCTGTCCATATCTCTGTGATTACACGTCCAATTCAAACTCTCTAAGTCGCATTCGAAAGGAAAAGAGTTATTCTTACTTCGTATGTATTTCTCCAAAAACATTTTTTGAACTTTGTATACTAAATTTTTACTTGAAGTTGTGACATTTTTCAAAAAACACACTGAAAAATCATATCTAATTTCCTCAGTATTGGGTCAACCAAAACTTTAAATCAAAGTGTTATTAGAATCGTAATCTTATATTCTTTAAAGAGACCCCACGAAATTTTGGCGGAAAAATCTGGAAAGTATTCAAAAGCAATGAAACAGTCAGTCAAGTCATCGTGCAAAAGTTTGGGTTCACCCCTCAGTATGGTGTATAGTGCAAAAGTTTGGGTTCACCTGAACTTACTTAAATCTGTGAAATCTCAAACCAATCATGTACGCGCCATTATTTGCGCTCAAAAAAGCTTTAAACTATTAAAATCGGTTGAAAAATGGCAGAGATATCGACAAAAATGATGTGCGTGCGGCTCAGGTGAACCCAAACTTTTGCACGATTTGCATCATACTGAGGGGTGAACCCAAACTTTTGCACGATGACTTGACTGACTGTTTCATTGATTTTGAATACTTTCCAGATTTTTCCGCCAAAATTTCGTGGGGTCTCTTCAAAGAATATAAGATTACGATTCTAATGACACTTTGATTTAAAATTTTGGTTGACCCAATACTGAGGAAATTAGATATGATTTTTCAGTGTGTTTTTTGAAAAATGTCACAACTTCAAGTAAAAAATTAGTATACAAAGTGCATTTTTGTAAATATAATATTTTCATTTGATATGAACAATTTCTATGTAGTGGAAAATTATGCCGACACTTGAGGTGACGAACCATTCAAAGTTTGTTGAACAAATACCTAAATGTAACATTCCTACAGCTGTCAGGACGAAAGCATGTGTTATTATATTTTACTTATTTGAAAAGAAACAAAAAACTTCATTGGTTGGAACATCATAGAACACTCTTATTCTTATGCCGACACTTACAGTGGCCAACCATCCAAAGTTTGTTGAATAAAGTGAACTTTTCGCAAGTCTACACTTGTAGTGTCGAACCATTCAAAGTTTTTTTTTTTTTTAATTACAAAAATAAAGGTAAAAAGGGGTGTTCTGAAAATAAAAAAAATGTGAAACATAAATAATTCATGAATCAGAGTTTGTGTCGACACTCACAGTGACGAACAATTCATAGTTTGTTGAAAATTCATATTTACGTCCCACAATTGTAACGATTAAATGTGCAGCCATACATATTTTATAGATTAGAAATAGTAGCATGAAACGAGCTCACCAATTGATCCTTTATCCTTCACTGTGCAGCCACAATCCACTCTCAGCCTCACTCGTTTGCTCGGCTATATAAAAGCACTCAGAAAAAAAGGCGCGCGACCCGAAAAGGAAAAAAAACTTGGCTTTCTTGACGCACTGCCCAGCAGCACGCGTCAAGGTGAAAGGATCAAAAAGAACTAACCGATCACGCCATTTTTTCACTTACTAGACCGACGCGCGACACGTTTGATCCTGCCTTCGTCGCTCGCCCCCGTAGGAGCAAGCGTCAAGGTCGATAGATCAAACAGAACTAACCGATCGCGACACTTTTCACTTACTAGACCGACGCACGACATGTTTGATCCTGCCTTCGTCGCTCGCCCCCGTAAGAGCAAGCGTCAAGGTCGAAAGATCAAATAGAACTCTACAGCACAATCCCAGCAAAATTTATTGAAAAATTTAGAATAGAAAGATATCCGAAAAAAAAAAACTCCAACAGGATTTTTGTAAGAGTCCCAGGAGTATTCCAAAGATATTGGCGTAAAAATCTCAGTGGAATTTCTTGAAGAATTTCAGAAAGATTTCCGAAAGCATCTCAAGTCATTTTTGGAAGAATACCAGAGGCATTCTCATAAGAATACCAGAAGTATTTCCGGATAAAAATCTAGAGTTATTTTCGGAGGAATTCTCGAAGAATTTCTAGTAGACTCGTACATTTTTTGATAAAATCCTCTTTAAATATCCAAATGGATTGCATCAGGATTTATGGTAAAATCTTCCATAGTATTTCGAAAACAATTTTCAAGAATTTCAAAGAATTTAATTTCCTGGATTTCAAAAGTAATCCTTAAGGAGATACACGCAAAATCACATACAGAGTTCTGCAAAAAAATCCAAAAAGATGTCCAGAATAATCGCAATGGGATATCCGAAAGAATCTCAGAAGTAATACCGGAATGGTAACGTTTTTTTTGGATGAATCCCAAAGCGATATCTGGAAGAAAATTCAGAAATAGTCTCAAGATTTTCAGCAGAACAATCCCAGAGAGGATTTGAAGGATTAATTAATGATTTAAGGAAGAATCCCGGGAGACGCTCCCGAAGAATTCTAGAGTACTTTCTGAAACATTTTTTTTTCATATGATTTATATATAAAAATACTTTGATTCAAATATATTTCTTGTGTAGCATTAAGATTAACTACAGACATAGCTCGTAACATCAATAATAAATTAAATTTATAAATATTTTAAACACAGCCAAATTAAATAACAGTTCAAAGAGTAAAATACCATTCTCATGAGTTTTTGAGAATCATATGGTCGGTGTTTAGATACGTAATGTTAAGTGCTTATGTTAAGAGATTTTATCGTAATGCACAACCAGCCTAAACGTTCTTCCCCTTTTGTATATGTACTAATTATAATTTCAAATTATTTTAATTAAATTAGTTGTGTTGTCTACTATTGTACACGGCAATATGTTTCAAAATAAGTGGAGCTGCTTTTAAAACAAACTTTAACATCGATCAACCAAACCATAGAATATCCAATAGCGAAAAAATAATAATAATAACCGATCATTGCAAATCGAGCCGAACTGGCGCTCTTTCCGTGCGCACGCGCTCTGTCCGTGCGCACGCGCTTTCTGCAGAGCTGTCAAACAGACTTTTGTGCCTTCCTTCTTTCGCTCTCCTTCAACTCAACAACTCAGCACGATCCACCTCGCGGTGGATTGGTGAGCTGTCTGGTTGTTGCAGATGAACACTTATCGTGTAGAGTGACATCATCATTGACAGTAAGCGTGCAACTCACCAGACAAACGATAGGTGTAATTAACAACTGGACTAATGTGTCAGCTGACGTGACGTTTCTCGCCTCAACGCCGTTCGGTTGGCAACGCGCCCAGGTTCATCGCCGTCGTCGTGTCAGAAAGAGCCTCCCTCATACAGAAAAGAAGAAAGAGCCGTCGTCGTCCCTCCCGTCGTCATTCATCTCGAACTTCGGTCGTCGTCAATCAAGAGAAGAGAAAAAAAAGATCTCCATTGGAAAGTGCTTTTTTCGCGGAGTTTTCATAGGATTTTCTACGTAGAAATCGCAATCCTTAATTAGTGCGGTGTGTCGCGAAGTGATTTGCGGCGGTGGTTATCCAGATTTCGAGGGAAGAGTCGGTGTGTATTGCGAAGAAAGAACACGGAGCGAATACCATTACAAAGTGGAAGTGCTGTTCGGAAAATTAATCAGCCCAAAAGTCTCCTCTTTTGTGTGTTTGTGGATTATCGGAACAGGAATTCTGCCTGCAATAATCGACGTCGCATCAACCTAGAGGAAGGAAGAAGGAAATGTCCGCATCCGCGATGAGTCCCGAATAGTAAGTGTTCCGAACTGGCGCTAACTTGTCCATTTTTTCCACGTCCGTCCGTTTCTTATCCCCCGCCAACCCGCCGCCGTCCGCCGCGTCACAGTTTCCAATACGCCCTCTTCTGCAGGTGCTCCGCTTTTTTGGTTCTCCTCGCCTGCCTAGCAATAGAGTCAGTGATGATGACGATGACGAGGTTTTGTCTCTGTGTTACGTCGAATCTAATCGCAGCAAAGAAGATAAAGGAGAAATTCTGGGGAACTTCGAATGAGCAATCCGGATGAGTCGGAAGGGCACTACTAGGTGTTCAAATTGCTTTCGATTTCCCTTTGAAGCCACAAATCGATTTTGATTATTCGCATTACACTGTACTATTGAGCTGTTGATAATGATGATGACGACGATGATGGTGTGCCAAAGCGAGACGGCAGAAGAGCGGAGCGCCACCAGGAAGAGGATAGTGATACCCGATCCGTCGCAAAACACCCCCTGGAACTCTTCGCCACGGTGCTCTAGGTGCTAATCTCTAGCCAATCTAGGTGATAAGCCGTGTTCTTCTTCTGGAACTGTGCAGGACGGCAACAAAGGAAATTCCGTAACGTCGTCTCGTCATTTTTGCGACTCTCTTGTTGGCCACGGGGAGACATCATCGTATCGTCATTGTCGATGGCTGGTTGTCGTCATCATCATTTGTTATGTGTGAGTGTGACTGAAATGAGTCATTCCACTACCCTGGGCTCACTGGCTGCCTGTGAGCTTTGTTGTGAATCCATAATAATCGCTGATTATTCCGAAAATCAACAGTGCAGAGAGTTTCAGGGCATGGCCGACGTAACGATAGAGACAGGAGAACTCCTAAATACTACGTCTAGAAATTCTTGCTTCCCAATGCAAAAACGAAGTCGATAATGTTGTTTTTACCAAAATGGTCTCCAAAGTCCTGTTTTTTTTCTTTTCTGCCTTGTAAATAAATCCTGCTGCAAAATACTACAGGCCCCAGAGATATCTTTAGAGATTCTTAAGCGACTAGTCTACAGGTTCTTCAAAAATGTCTTCACGAATTCTTTGAAAAAAAAAATGCTTTTAATAATTTCTGCAGTTTTGTTTTCAATATAGAGGATTATCCCTCTTAGGCCCCAGAGATATCTTTAGAGATTCTTAAGCGACTAGTCTACAGGTTCTTCAAAGATGTCTTCACGAATTCTTTGAAAAAAAAAATGCTTTTAATAATTTCTGCAGTTTTGTTTTCAATATAGAGGATTATCCCTCCTATCATTATCACAGGCACAGGGTTGTTACGACTACACGGATTTGGCGCGATTTTAAAATTGAATTTTGACCTTTTCGCGCGGATTTGTCTATTAAAATCATAGACATTCTCTACATTCTTCAGCCATAGTATCGATATGTTAAAGAGTTTTTTAACCCATTCCATCTGGATGTCATTGTCAGATAAGAATTACAGAATGAAATTTCCAAAAATTGGTTTATCTCTAATTGTATAGAATAAAATTTGTGTACCCTCCATCCAACTTAACGATTTCACTAGGTATGGTTCAATGAATTCTTCCAGAAGCCTTCTGCTGAACAATGCTGACATTATACCTCCAGTAATTTCCACAGTGATTGTTCTGAAAGTTCTTACAGGATTTTTCGAATAATTTTTATTGTAATTTCTCCAGCTTTAAAAGTAGTTGTTACAGGAAATCTTTCAGAGATTCATCAAGTACTTCCACTAGGAGAATCCACAAATCAGAAGGCCGCCTGCAAAGGCAAGTTCCCAGTTTTTAAAGAAAGTTGTTCAGGGATTTTTCTAAAGAATTCCTACAAGAGTTTCTACGCTGACTTTTCTGCATTTTTTCCAACTATCATTGTTTAGTCAAAATCCGGACGGTACCAATATCCGGACCAGGGCCGTACAATTTATTCACTGGACATGGTTGCAACCACTAACAAAAGGAAGGGTGGATTTTAAACTGTCACTAAACGAGACAAAAATGGAGGCAATGACATTTCTCCGGAATGAAAACATTCTTCCAAGGGTGAAATGGATAATGTTGATAATTTTTTTTTTTTTTTTTGGTATTCAGTTGGAGCTGCCTGACAGCTTAACTTGTCAAGGCTGAACCCTTTTACGTTAGATTAGAGTCTTAAATGTCAATTGTCGTCAAGTTTTAACAAAATTAGGCTGTTTAGTAGTAGTTCTAGTTAATTTAATTTGTTGATGTTAAAAGTATTTATTGGTCATTACGTTCATATATCCTTGAAGAAAAAAGTCGCTTTCCTTGTCTGTTCAACAATTTTTCGAAACTAGCAAGTGTACCCTAATGATCGATCTCAGCGTCTTACTTTCCACAGTCATTTTATAGTGAATATTGAAAAGTAAAGTTACCTTAGGCTTCTATTACAGTCTCCTACATGATTCACTTTTCGGTGGCAAATGCAATGCTTCACAACGCCTACTTTCTACTTGTAAATTTTGCGAAAATGAAGCTGGAATTAGATTATTTATACCGCTGTTACAAAAGAGGTATTTCTTATTATGGCTATGTAAAAACCATATTAAAATAAGATTGTCGCCACTTATTTCTACTCAGTGAATCTACTAGTCATTTTCCTAAGAGTTCCTATGTATTCCCTACGTCGTATATGATAACGATGTATCTAGCTAGCTAATAGTAAGAGTGGCTACGGATCATTCTGGTTAGCAAAAGGCAAACTGAACGTCACCAATAGTATTAATGTCCACTTCGAATAGATTAATTATTTGAAATGGGCATCAATTCTATCAATGACGCAGAATGTCCGTTGGATCACATCCGAGATATTATTGCGTCTATGCCATATGAATTATGACGCGGCTTTAAGCAAAAAATGCCAAAATGTGATACCACCACTACAGGTTACGCCTTTGGTTTCCATCATATGGGCTAATGGATTATGCCCTCCCATCGCGGCAAGGTCGCATAACCAAGGGGAGGGAAATGGATAATGTTGATAATTGCATCGAGTTCGACGCTTTAGACAAATTTTTCAAACATCGAAGCAGTCTCTAGCCAAGGCTCTTCGATTCTATTGAGCAAACAAGGATCTTGAACTCCATTAGGGGAATCAAGGTTTCCTTCCAAATCACAAAGAAAGCAGACTGTCGCGTTTTGCCGGAAACTCTTAAAATCGCGAATTCCTTCTAAAATATCTTGCAGAGAAAAAGCACAGTTTTTGACGTTGGATAACGTCTTACGGCAACATACTGGGGTACAATTTCGAAAAACGAAAAATCGCTCGCGTCACGAAAAGTGGTTAGATTTTGACTGTTAATAACTTACAAACGCCCGGATATAATTTCAAGATTCTTGCACCAATCGATTGGAAATCTTTCTACGAATCTACTCTTACAATGAAAACTATTGATTTTTATGACTAAACTATTGAAATATTGGGAAATATCGAGGTATGTCTTATTTCCATAGAAAAGCACATTTCTCTTGTGTATTTCTGACACAGACATCATTGAGCGATATCTTAGCAAGTTTCGTCATTCAAAGGGAAACGCCCCTTTCGGTCTGCTTCTTGCTCCTCTTTATTCTATCGTGTTCAGTCGAAGCCAGCCAAACTCCAATCCAGTGATGCCACATACACAGATTTATCTGTAATTACACAGATTTTTTCCTGCTTCTTCTTCTTCTTTTCTGGCGTTACGTCCCCACTGGGACAGAGCCTGCTTCTCAGCTTAGTGTTCTCATGAGCACTTCCACAGTTATTAACTGAGAGCTTACTATGCCAATGACCATTTTTGCATGCGTATATCGTGTGGCAGGTACGAAGATACTCTATGCCCTGGGAAGTCGAGAAAATTTCCAACCCGAAAAGATCCTCGACCGGTGGGATTCGAACCCACGACCCTCAGCTTGGTCTTGCTGAATAGCTGCGCGTTTACCGCTACGGCTATTTGGCCCCCTAATTTTTCCTGCTCTTGCCTACAGATATCTGTGATCACAGATCACAGAATTTTGGGATAAGAAAGATTTTAAAGATTTTAGGATATTTCACAAGTCTATGACACGGTTTTGGAAGATATAAATCAGAAATGCCATTACTCTGTTTAGTTTTTCTCAAAAACTTAAGAATTTTTATATTTTAGAAGCTATTAGCACTTTTGTACTTCAAATTAAAAATTGTTGACACGCCGAAAACAGTCATAATACGCCTGCAAACATTATTTTTAGACCTAAAAAATAAAAATTTTGGATATTTTTGCGACACAGATTCTAACCAAGATTTTTGGAGGTTGACTTAAGATAAAAAAGATTTTTTCAGCCGAAAACACAGATGAGAGTCGGAAAAAATGTGGCATCACTGCTCCAATCAGCGACGCGCGCATCAGTCAATCGTCGACCAGCAACCGGAGAAGGACTCCTATTGGAATAATTTTTACATATTCGTCACAATCTAGCTAGCCTATCGAATGAGCAAACCATAGACACGAAGGATGGACAAGGAAGCATACAATTACCGACCGCATTTTAATTGAATCGTCTTCGGTAATCTTTTGGTGTGTTTCTGTTTCACAATGGAATGAAAACCCAGTTCGATCTAAGGTGACTACCGTAAAATGGGGTGTTAAGGACTCGTGGGGTTTTAAGGGATTGAACTTCTCAATCAAGTTCGACAAATCACAGAAACCTCAAAAATTGATATATAAGTCATCTGAAATGCTCGATTTGTTCAGAGGATTGTGGACTGCATTCTGTAATATGAACTGTCTATTAATATGAAGTATTGTGGTTTCTACAATTTGAAAACCTTTCAAAACATTTTTGAACGAATTTTATGGGCTAAATACATTTATCTACAAAACCATGAAATATATTTGAGAAAAATTCGCGAGTAAGGTAGAAGATAAGGAAATTTAATTGAGATCATAGTACAGACAAAAACTTCACAAAATTATGTCTGGGTTTCAATTTTCAGAAACTTTTATGAAAAAAGTCTCGTTTTGAAAATAAGTGGGGTGTTAAGGAATCATCTATTCTAACTTTTCTAAGTAACTAAACTCATTATATTTATGCCGTAATATGTTTCAATATAGTTTTGAGTTGTTCCGTCAAGTTGAACTACAATGTTAAGTTAAGGGATCTATTTAGTAAGTCACTAAATATCTCCAAAAATGACTTATTTCAAAATTTGGTAAAATTGGTAGGAAAATCTAAATAAAAACTGATTAATGTGAATATGGTTTTTTATGATAATGTTTTCATAAGTTGTTCCATCACATTGGAGAAAAGTTTGCATATAAGAATGATTATCTTATTTGAAATGGTTTTGGAGCTATTAATTTTTTTAAGTTTTGAGATTTATTGGTGTAATTTCGGTCCACGGGTTACATTAATAAACAATCGTTTTGATTAAAGCCGACTTTTCGAGCATTTATTTGCTCATATTCAGGGCAAACTACAATTTTCAAAAATATATACTATTTGTCTGGTCAAGTCCGAAACATTAATTAATACTACTTACATCATTGGTTTGTTTTTAAGTCAAGTGGGTTTGGACAAACATTGATTGAACGGCTAACAACATTACACTGCAATTACAAATACATTTCGGACATAATAACTTAACTCACATAATTTTGATTTAAACGGAGTACAAACTTACACAGCTTTCACCCGAGCACATCTAAACAGGTTTGACCTAAATTACGCCAATTAATCTCAAAATCAGTCTAGACGGTCGATATTCCATCAAATTCTTTTAAGTATTACCTAGGTCCTAGATAAACAATTATAGTATAAGGTTATTTCCGAGCTATTTTTGGAAAATATGTAGTGTGCGGTATAGTGTGAGCGATTCCACTCTGTATTGGAAACTTTTCGTTAGGATTTTTCCCGATCATGCCACTGGGTGTTACATGCAAATCCGTTATTTGGTGTGGTGCTTTATTTAAAAGGCAAATTTGACACCTACCCTTAAAGCTTGTTGAAATTATCCATCTTTTGACAAGTCATGACAAGATTGCTCTGCACTGTTCTAGAAAACGAATACTGCATAGAAGTATAAACATCTTTACAAGACAATTGTGCGATGCACTGATAGCTTGCTTGAAAATAGAATCAATAGGTATGAGAGATTTAGCAGTTAAAATAAAATGATTAGCGTTTTCAGGAGTTCCAACTTGAATTATATTGAAGTAATATCATCTTTAGATTTAACAAGACCTTTAGAGTTGAAGTCAACGATGTTGACCAAAATAATATTTTTTTGCTGTTGGCAAAATATAGTTTTATATACAAAGCTCAAATTCCTTAACACCCCATTTTGCATTTTCGTCAAAAATCACACATTTTCATGATTATCTCAGAAATCTGCCATAGAATCGTCTTCATTGTAATTGGCTTTTGATATACACGCCGGGAGAATGGTAGGAGTGTATTTCATTCAATTATTGGCATACTAGAAGTTGCTCAAATTTTAAGTGGAATTTTTTTATCATCCCTTAACACCCCATTTTACGGTACCCCTAACCGTCCTTTTCAGGACGACAATTTCATTTTGAAAGAGTTATGAGAATTTTCCATAGTGACGAGCGACATTACTGGTGATTGGTGATCAGGGCCAAATAATGCTTTTCGAGAATCACAGTGCCAAGAAATAAATTCCCCTGTGGGCATGAGTCGGATAAATTGCGGAAGACACTAGAATGTAGAATCCATCCCGGTTTGCCTCGCATTTAGCGATGATTAAATAATTCCGTTATAATTATAACGATTATATTCGTCGATTTTTACATGCATGCTAGAGCGATCAGTATCAACTTTTCGAACAAAGAGCTAAAACTAATCAGCAACAGATTTGTTGATGTTTTGATTTGGTATGAAAGTGTCGATCGAATCGAAATACGCACACAGAGAAGACTACAAAAATGCTACCGCCGCCCGACTCGAGCGACGGGAACCTAGGTAAAACTTTGTTTGCCTTTTCTCTCCATTGAAAACAATTCAACCGAAATTATAATTTATAATTAAATGAAATGTCTCTTGTTGTAACTCTTTTACGTGGAATGCATTGTTGTAGTACTAAAAAGGGTCGTTTTGTTTGAAATCGTGCTGTAATTCAATTTAAGCGCCACGAATACGACGAGCCTGCTGGCTGTCCTTCGGCACGCTTGGCGTGGATTGCGCACAGGTTGGTATCCACAAACAGACCGACCAGATATGCCTCGCTCGCTTCCTGCAGAGCCGTGACGGCCGAGCTCTGGAATCGCAGATCCGTCTTGAAGTCCTGAATTACAAACCAGGCACTTGCGGATCAGCAACTCCGTCGATATCTGGTAACGACGAATCTCACGCAGAGCAACCATTCCCGGCAGATAGCAATGCGGCTTCTCGCCTCCTCCGGTGGTTGTGGTGCTCTTGCGAGCGGCTTTCGTAGTCAGCTGCTTGCGAGGGGCCTTTCCTCCAGTGGACTTATGGGCAGTCTGATTGATACGAGCCATCGTCGTAGTAATGGTTTTGCTTTAGTGGGATCCGAAGTCAGTTTGAGGTTGGGGTACTTTTCCTTTAAGTCCGCGAACTCCATGTTCTCCTCTTTGCTCAAATCGATGATGAAGTTGCCGTCCGTCCCCAAATACCACTACGAAGCAGACGAAGTTCTTCATGGCGCGGAAATTCTTCGAGTATCAAAAGGAGACCATGCCAATAGGCACTGGAGAAGTACCTCAAACTGGCTTCGGAACCCACTAGAGCAACCAATCTAAGTGGGTCATGTGAGGACCTAACGTTCAACCGCTCATGTTTCTTCTTCCATCGATCAGTTCTATCGGTGTTGAACTGTTAAACCAAATAGTATATGACCAAATAGTAACACACAATGTCCATAATAAGTGAGAATTGACATGCAACAAATAGTGTGACAATTGATTAGATTTTTAGCAGTAGAATTCTTTCATAATTTCGTGACGGTCTCAAGCTATGAAATAGAAGAAGCTAACGTTATCCAACGTCAACTTGGCGGTCGTATCTCGGAAACAACCTCTTACTTTTTTTTTCAAATTATTTGTTACAATCTTCCTGGCGATATTCTTATATTGGCGGGATTTAAGAAATTCGAAATTAATCATTTCTCCACTTAAAAAATTGGTTGAATCACGTGCAATATTTGTGGTGAGATTTTCGACAGATATCTGTATTTGTGATTCTTTGGAGAAGATTCTGGACGAATATCTCACAGGGAAATCGAAATTTATAATGGTCGATAGTTTGCTCCTAAGACAACATGCAAGTTTTTCAAAATATGCACAGCTTCCAGTGGCGATTTGAACTTAATTGACTCAGTGCTAATAATATAGACAAATATAGTTTACGAAAATTAATTTTCGTAAACTTCAGTTTCAAGAATATCTGTTTTTGGGGATCCGTGAAATGTTTGTAGAACTGCGAAGATGGTCGTAGGTTCAAAAAGGTTGAGAACCACTGATATAAACCATAAGCTATTTCTCGATAATTTTTTCAAATCAACGTAAGTAACTTCCATACGGGTTTGAGAAAATTAATTCAGAAGAATCACAACCTGTCTTCTAAAACTGTTTTGAAATGAATCACCTTTTTAACATTTTTTCGCCGAGTGCAATGTGCTTAAATTTTGCATACAATAAGCTCGCGTTCAAAAACTATGGAGTTCCGTCATTTTCCACAAAAAAATCTATTACAAAATGATAAGCCGATTTATTCAGTTACTTGCGACGTTTTTGTACCAGTGTAAATTCGACTCAAGTAGTGTTTTGTTTTAATTCGTGGTTAAGTCACTTTGTCTCTCCATACAGCGGAGCGGCAAAGTTGTGGTTAGGTTGCGAATGTTGAAAATCTTACTTTCGTCCTTTTGTAAATCCGGAAATTAAATGTTCTAAAGGTGAAAAATCGAGTTGGTTCTGAGCGAAATGTGTAAAAATTCGTCTGCGAAACACGTAGAATCGATAAAGTAAGTTTGTATACTTTTTTGACTTGTGTCTATTTGAATAAGTTTTCGAGATTTATTTGAAACATTCAAGTAGACAACTTGTCATGTTGAGAGGGGTTTCAATAAATTGATCAGACGGAGTTCTAGATACTTAGGTCCATGCTAGATACAAATTTACATTTCAAAAATCACATTGAGGACATTCAACCTAATAATGTAACAATAAATATGCCACATTTAACAAATATATAAAATGTCTGCATTAACCTATTAACAGAAAATCAAAACTTGGTCTTAAGAACAACAGGGTGTCTACTACCTGGAAAAACCTGGAAAACCTGGAATTATCAGGGAATTTTATTCAACCTGGAAAAAACCTGGGATTCTCATGGAATTTTGATCACGATCAGGGAAATTATTTTGAGGCAGAGATTCATGATGTTCACGACAAAGGATTTATGGGTCATAACCCAGAGCTACCATTATAACTATAATTATGGAAAATTCTCTTCATTCAAAAAAAATTCGGCTGCGCCGCTCTCAACACTATATGAGCTGTTTTGATCCTGAGTAAGGATCCTTTCGAGTATGAAATTGTATCAGCTTACCAACACATGATTGATGTTTTCAATGTCTCTATATTTATTCAGTAAAGAACTAACAAACATATCTAGGTCTGGTAGCAGGTTTCTTTTTAGATACCATTTTTATGCAAGTCTCTAAAAAGTCTCTATTTTTTGAAAAGGTAAAGTTTCTATTTAAACCAAAATAGTCTCTAAAGTCTATTTTTTCCCTTATCTTGCTTGCAGGTAATTGAGATACAAAATTTCTACTCTTATTTCTCGAGAACAGCTTCAGGAATTATGCTTGTGGTTTCTCCAGAGATTTTATCAGAAATTCTGCAAGAAATTCCTCTAAGCTTGCTTCAAGAAATCCTTGACCATTTCAACGTTATCACCTCTAGTTATTTTCTCAGGGAGTACTTTGAACAAAGACTATCCTAGGGCTTCTACTAACATTTCAACCGAATTCTACAGTTGTCAATCTAAGAGATATCCAAAGTTTCCCACAAAATTTCTTACAAGAACCGACAAGAATTTCAAAGCTGTTTTATCTACGATTTTTCCAAAGAATAGCTCCAAAAGTACGTCGAGAGGTTACTTGAGTGAATCTATTAAGAACATTTCAAATAATTCCTGAAATTCGACCTGCGTTTTATTATTAAGTTTCTTTAGATGTTTTTATAGGAATTTGTCCAGCATTTCGTCCAAGGATTACTGGAGCTCATCCAAACATTTTTCAATGAATTTCTCAAAAAATCCCAAGTGGATATTGAAAAGTTCGTTTAAGATTCGACACCAGTTAGCACTACAGCTTTTTTATGAATTCCTTCGATTGTAGGAATAATTATTCCTACACATTTTTTCAATGAATTCCAAGAGTCCCTGTATATGGTATTCATTGACTACGAAAAAGCTTTCGACCGACTCAATCACGAAAATATGTGGGGTGCCCTGAGACGCAAGGGTGTTTCTGAGAAAATTATCGGCCTCATCGAAGCGCAGTACGAGGCCTTTACGTGCAGAGTATTGCACAACGGGGTCTTGTCTGAACCCATCCGGGTTGTAGCTGGAGTGAGGCAAGGATGTATACTATCACCACTACTGTTCCTCATCGTAATTGACGAGATCCTAATAGGCGCCATTGACCGTGAACAAAACCGTGGGCTGCTGTGGCAGCCTATTACTATGGAGCACTTAAATGATCTCGATTTGGCTGATGATATTGCTATACTAGCTCAACGGCGCTCTGATATGCAGAGTAAGCTAGACGATCTTGCCGAACGCTCCTCAGCGGCAGGTCTCAACATCAATGTCAACAAGACCAAATCGTTGGATGTAAACACGGCCGGCCCTTCCAGCTTCACAGTAGCCGGGCAAACAGTGGAGAACGTCGAAAACTTCCAATATCTTGGTAGCCAACTGGCGTCTGACGGCGGTACCAAGATCGACATAGGTGCACGGATCAAGAAGGCGAGGGCTGCTTTTGCGAGCTTAAGAAATATTTGGAAGAACAGTCAGATTAGTCAACGCACCAAAATTCGAATATTCAATTCCAATTTCAAATCTGTGCTGTTATACGCCAGTGAAACGTGGTGTGTATCAGCGGAGAACACTCAACGGCTGCAGGTATTCATCAACAGATGCCTGCGGTATATAATTCGGGCATGGTGGCCACACAACTGGATTTCTAATGTTGACCTCCATCGTCGGTGCCACCAGCAACCGATACAAACCGAAATTCGACAACGAAAGTGGGGGTGGGTCGGCCACACTCTACGTCGGGGCGGAAACGAAATCTGCAAACAAGCGCTGGAATGGAATCAAGCAGGACATCGCAGCAGAGGCAGACTCAGAGGATCATGGCGGCGCAGCCTCAACAAAGAAATAAAAGAAGTCGACGGCAATTTGACCTGGCCGCAGGTCAAGGCGATAGCTGGTAATCACCCAGGATGGAAATTTTTCACGTCGGCCCTATGCACCAGAATGGGTGCCCAGGACCCATAAGTAAGTAAGTAAGTAAAACACATTTTTTCAGGAGTTTCGTCCTGTTTTTCCAGGAATTCCTTCACAATATTCTGCGAGATCTTATGATTTTTTTTTCTCGATTATTTTAGCAATAATCTTGGAAATCTTCTAGAAGTTCTTCAAGAGAGAGTCTTCCTGAAAATCCTCTTTCGTCAAGGGTGCCCTAAGAAATTACATAAGTAACTGTAACAGAAGGTAGCCTAAAATTTGCTTTAGGAATACGTCACGAATTTTTCTCAGCAATTTCTCAGCTTTCTGGAAAATTCCATTTAAATTTCCTTAGAGAAAACTCCTGGAAGAATGCTTGAAAAAATGTTTTGAAAACCCTGGCCACGATCACAGGGTTTGACGGTGCCAAAGTAGAAGGTGCACCATAATAATACCCGTCTGTGAAACATATCACCTTCCCAATACTTTGGCACACCTCTAACGGTTCATGATTTATCATGAAACGGCTGCATTCAGACGGAGGATCTGTTAATATGTTTCGGCATATTATCAGGTCCTTTTCGAACGGAGGGACCGCCAGGGCTCATTAGTTACTTATAAACCAGTGCTGGTTGTTGATGATTCAGTTCGTTTACCACGAGCTGTAGCATCCTTTGTACTAATCAGTAATGGTTGTTATGTTTCGAAGCTAACGTGTGATCAATCGTTTTATAATGCAACATAAGAATGGGTGTTTTGTGGAACTGCGCGTAACACTTATTGTTATGAAATTTAGTGATTGTGTTGGTGCTAATAGTCTAATCTGCTAATCATCTAAATCTAGGGTGATGAAAATTTGAAAATGAAATTGGAAGTGATTCTGATAGTTTTGTTAGAAATATAATAATGATGATGTATAATTATGAACTCTACTAATTTAATAAAGGCCATAAAACATTTTGCAATCATTTCTCTGAATATAAACATTATTGCCTAGTTCTTCAAACATGCATGATAAAAGTGTTAATAATGACAGCGAGTGCAGAAAAATGGATCGAAGTGATTTTGTTTTACTGTAACTTTGTTGATAGTGCTAAATGGTAGTTTGAATAGTAATGACTCTACAGCAACAAAAATAATGAAACATTTAAATTGAATATCTTTTAATTATTTAGTAATGCTAACAGATGGTAAATGCTAATAACAATGAATTTATATGAAAATGATGTGATGTGAAAAATGATATAATGGAAAGTATATCTGAAGTGTATTACGAAAGTTGATGAGTGATAATCGGTGATAAACGTGATAGTGTCGAAAATAAAAGTGACGATAGTGAGTGATGAAATGAAATGGGGAATGAGGACCTTTTAATAAAACTAGAAATCCTTTATAAGAGAGATTCGCAGAAGCTGACATTTCTGTCAAAGTGTGAGCCAAACGAGCAGCGAGAGCTGTCAAAGTGTGAGCCAAACGAACATGCGTTATGTTTGTTTTGAACTTTTCTTGAGGAGTAATGTTATCCACTTGAAATTATTTCGGTAAAAGTAATTTTGCATGAAAAAAAAAAAAAAAAGAAATATTTTTCTTTATTATTTTTTTTTTCAATGCGATTTTTAGTTGTTGATTTTTTGGGCAGTTTATTAGTTTGAATGTGTAGCTCAAAGATCTATAACGAAACAAAATAATATTTTTAGCGATGAGGAAGTCATGTCAGTGTTACAATATTGTTCTCGACGCCGAGCAAAATCAGCACTGCTGGTCTGTTGCCAAATATTTCCATTTTACTTCCGCGTATCTCTCTATATAGGATCACTAAATAAAACTATTTCGTTCTTCACTTTAACCACTCTAGTAGCATTTCAGGCCTTATCATAGTTTGATAGTAGTCTAATGTACTAGACTGCAAAACTACGGTAAGGGCTGATTGCTGCTAGGGTACACAGTGACCATTTGAGCAACATTGCTTAGGAACGTCTGTGTGATGAACGCAATAGAGGCTTATAAAAGCAAATGCTGGGAAGGAGCTTAGGGCAGATTAAGAGTGCCAGTACTACCCCTATCGCTACCGACAAAAAAAAAAAAAGAAAACTGAAAAGAAAGAATGCTTGAAAAAATGTTTTGAAAACATTCTTGAAAAATCTCTTAGAATTAATGGAAGAATTTCTTAAGAAATCTTAGAAGCAATCTCTGGAGTAATTCCTGAAGGTATCCTCAGAAAAAAATGTAGTCAAGATCTTAAAAAATTCCTTGGGGGCATCTGGCGAAGTTTCTGGTTGAATATTACAACATGTTTTAAACGGGAGTCTTGGAAGATGTTCTACAAAAACTGAGTGGAGAATCACCAGATAAAATCCTAGAGGACTATTCTATTCTATTCTATTCTAAGTGCTTGCACAGCCAATATTGAAAAGCTTCCTGGAAATACCTGAGTATTTTTTTGTCAGAATTAATATTTGCAGAATATCAACGATATGATACAAATTTTAAAATGGCCAGGCCTACTATGCAGACTTTGGGGTTGAAGGTAATCGAAAAAAAAAATCACGATCAGGTTATTCACGAATGAATAACATGATAGGCGAAATATTTTCAATTTTTAGAAGGCAGAAGCGGGGACAACCGTACCAACCGTTTCGATTCAGGGATATAGGTAGGTAATCGTTGGGGGTGGCGTAGCTAAGAAAGTTAATGCACACTCCATCGTTGCTAGCTTTAGTTCTCCTGTGATGGGACACAGGCATTTCTTCCTCATGTATTGGCTCTAGAGCCATGGCTTAAGCACCTTTGCTCGCTCTCTGAACAGTCGTAATACATCGATGAATGTTTGTCCTGTACTGAAATATACCAGATTTGCTGATATGTCGTCATAATGTCACAATAAATAAAAAAAAAATCTTAAAAATATTTTCAGAGAAATGCTTGTCTCTTCAAACTATTTCATACTGGTTCCTGTAAGGTTTCGTTTTGTGTTGTGATTACTGTTTTTCCTCTTTTCGGTCTCTTTTTAATTACTTTTTAGTCTCTTTTTTTCTGGAGAGAGGTTTCTTAATTGAACGATTTTCGAAAATCAAGCTGGAGTTCAAATTCAACTTCAAATTCAAAATTTCGTAACAATCATGATTAATTTAGAAGTTTTTCGAATGAAATGCAAAAGTTCATCATTTATTTAAATTACCCTCAGTTAAATGTTATGCGGTCGAACGCGATTACCCAGGGGCTTGATAATCCGTGTTGCTATTATCCGAAAAAAATGGATCCAAAAGTTTTATGGATTATTTGTATTACTTTAGATGGGTATATATCTACTTAAATATGTAGTATTGTGATTTTTTTTTACTACTTAGACTTTGATGATCTGAATTTCGTCTTTCTCAGATTTCGCCTTCGATTTCGCTGCCCCTTTTCGATCACCGCCGCCCATGCAATTATCCTGATGTTCATGACAGTTTACTCCGGCCGGCTCAGTGTTTATCATTTTCTCTTTGTTTTCGACTCACCAGCTGGTCTAGTTTACATAACAAAACCAGCTGATCTTCCAATGTTTACAGTCATCGTCATTGTTCTAACCTCCAGCTGGTGTATCGAAACCAGATGGTAGTGACAGAAATCAAGGATGAATGGTTAATGGTGTTTGAAATTGTACCATCAGGACATTATTGGCAGCTTCTCAATTTCGTCATGAAAGTCTAATCATTCGTGAAAATTACAATAGATAATCACTAACAATTAATTCAATTTGAGATATTTTAAAGAATTTGGCTTTTTTTGCAGGTCAGAACTGTATGATTACTTGGTAATAAATCGGTTACCATAGTCTATATTGCCACAAATCTAAATAAATTTTTACTTTAGCGACCATGAAGCTGTCTTAGTTATTTAAACGACCAATGGAAATGAATGGCAAATAATATGTACTAAAAATACTTTGAAGAAGAAGCATACTGATGTACTTGAAAGTTCACAGAGCTCTTATAAACAAAATAAAAGACATCATCATTGAAAAAATACAATTCATTTGAATAAAACTTAAGCTTTGGTATTGTTAGCATCTTCATATTAAAATATAGGATATTGGAATAGCTTCAGCATGCTTTAAATAATGTTTAGAAGTTTATAAATAGCTATTATATGGAAACCACTTTAAAATTTGTCTTTAGTTGGTTTTAAACGTATAAAATTTGAGTATATCTTGAACCTGGATTTTTTTTTGTAAAACCTGGAGAAACCTGGAAATATCAGGGAATTTCATTACGGTAAACGGGTAGACACCCTGAACAAGTTTTTGATCTTCATACAAATTTTCAGGTCAGCCTTATTGTATACTTTACCAATATGGACTAGCTGTTGTAATACAAGGAAGAAAACTCTGCAGAGGTTTCAAAATAAAACTTTGAAACCTTTTCGTGGTGCGTTAAGGGGTAAGATCTACCAATTTGAACCTTAGTCTAATCTTGTTTGTCAGGCAAGGGTAATATTGCACATTTCTTTCACCACTGGACTATGTTTTAACAAGTGCGGAAATGCTAATAGAAGTGCGCGATTGCTTCAAATCGAGTCGGTGTCTTCAGCGGGGTTATTCCTCGAAGTCCAAACAACAACTCCGCTGAAGACACCGAAATGATTCGATGCAATCCCGCACTTTTATTCGCATTTTCGCACTTATGAAGCCGCACTTCGCAGTCCAGTAGTGAAAGAAACACACAATCTGTTCTAGTAATTCCAGGATCCTTGTTACTACCAACAGTTTCTGAAAATGAATCTATTTTATCTGCTTGGTTAAAGACTAGGAGTTTGTTCGTCCCGAGACTACACTTGAAGCCTGGGCAAAAATTGTGAGTATTAACTCAACAAGCACTGTTAAGTACTAGTAATTCAAGGACTGATTACAAAATACATTTCCTAGTTTGATTCGGTTTTGCTGCTAGTACAAAGCCCCTTTTTGCTAGTATTTTTCTGGGATTAAACTAAAAGCGAAACAAGGATGGGATTAGAGTTCCGTCGCATGGACAAATATGAATAGTACCGATGTGATTCCTGGGGATTTTTTTTTATTACCGTACGGGTTTGGGCCGAAGGGTCTCAGATTTTCATGAAACTTTTTCCACAGGCAGGGCTCATGGATATATGAATAAAAGAAAATTGAGAAAAATTCATTGTCGCCTGTTTTTCCGGAATATTCAGGTGGAAATTTTTTGTTTTTCCTTTACACTACTTACTTTGAAAAATCATAACTCAAGAACAAAGCATCGTAGAAACAAAGTTTTTCCATGAAAATTTTAGCAAATTTTCTCAAAAATCCAAAAAAAAATTGAACTGGAAAAAGTTTTCTACAAAATTTTCCACCGTTGGGAAAATTCGTAAAGAAAAGCCGGAAAAACTATGCCCGAACTCGTGGAAAATTTTCAAAAAAATATTTTCGAGAAGGTAATTTTATAAGCTTTAATCACTGAAATTTTTGGAATGCACTTTTTTTCGTTTTTGAGTTATGGCCAATTTTGTGAAAAATGTCCAGATGTGCCATATAAGACTTTTTTTGAAAAATCATAACTCAAGAACGAAACATTGTAGAAACAAAGTTTTTATATGAAAATTTAAGCAAATTTTCTCAGATATCCAAAAAAAATATGAACTGGAAAAAGTTTTCCACAAACTTTTTCATCGTTGGGGAAATTCATAAAGAAAAGCTGGAAAATCTATGCCCGAACTCGCGGAAATTTTTTAATAAAATATTTTTAAGAAAGAAACTTTATAAACTTCAATTCTGGTAACTTTTAGGATGTACTTTTCTTTAGTTCCTGATCTATGGTCAATTTTGTAAAAAATGCAAAGATTTGCCATACATGCCTTTTCGTTTAAAAATCATGACTCAAGACTCATCATGACTTGTCGAACCGAATTCAAATTATCTCAAAAATATGAAATTTTTGAAATGGAATCAGTTTCCCAGAACATTTTTCACTGTTTATGAAAACAAATAATGAAAACCCGATTAGCTATTCCAGCTTTCAAACAAAGTATATTTGAAAAGAGCGATCAATAAGATCCAATCCTACAATATTTTTCAATACGCTTATTTTTCGTTCCTAAAACATGATCAAATATTGCTAGGATGAGCTGTTTGAACCATATATTTACAAATTTATAAGTTCATAAACAAAATTTCTTAAGAACGAAACTACATAGAAACAAAGTTTTCGTCAATCAGAATGTAGGCAATTTTTTTCCTGTTAGGTAACTACAAAATTGACAGTTAAATAAATGGGTAGACAATATGACAAATAGGTATTTACCAATTCAAGTTTAAAGCGTAGAAATGGCTTGAGAATCATAAGTTTACCAAAAACTAACAAAGAGCAGTGAGAAAGTGCAAGTGTTGTCTATCAGCTGTATATTCCTCGTTATTAATTTTTGGAAAGTGAAAAAAGTTTTCCCGAAGCTGTTGAAATGGACAAAGTTCAATATTACGAATACAATTCTTTATGCTGTAACCCCTTCGGACTGGACGGCCACAAATCAGTAAGGACAAATCTATGATCGATCAGCCAAGGCCTCATCAGTAAGCTTCATTCGAATGGAGTTCGGTGGATTACGGAAAAGATGAAAATTTGCGTGAAGTGCTCCATTACCGGTGACCAGAAGGCTCTCGTAACGGATCTTCTAGAAGCAATGGCGTTTGAGGAACAAGTTTCACCACTATCTTCGTTGGCGTCGCCAAAGGAAACTCCTTCCTCGGGTGAGTCAGTTGGTTCTATAAATAATGTACAAAAAATACAAGAGCTTGCTAAATTCTTGGAAATTTCTTTTCAAGTAAAATCTTCACGTTTGGATGCTTCTAGTAGTAACTATCGCAATGCTTCTATGGACGAAATGTTCAATCAAATTTTGAGTAAAATAAAGACTTGGTTTCCGCCTAATATTGTCGATGTTACAGAGGATTTTAATTCCGTTTTATTAAATTTGAACTCAGCTGTTACAAAAGCCGAACCTGACAAGCAAATTGAACTTCTAAAATTACTTCCTAGGAATTGGTCATATGCCAAAGTTAAAGCTCATTTTGACGTGTCTCAACACGTTATAACTGAATCAAAAAAATACAATTTAGGGATTCAACCACTTTCAAAAGTAGGACGACCCTCGCATGGATCAGATGTCCAAGACATAGTTTCAAATTTTTACCTAAGGGATGATATCAGTCGGCCATTTCCTGGCTTGAAAGATACCATATCTATTAAGTTACCCAATGGAGTGCGCCAAAATGTTCAAAAACGCCTTTTGCTTGACCCTTTGGATACTTTATATAAACAATATTTGGAAACCTGTAAGAGTGAACAGGAATCTGTCTCATTCACATCGTTCTGGAAACTTAACCAAAACAATGTGTTTTTTTTTTCGCTTAGATGAGAACAACGTTGAAGAAGTTAAGTATTGTTATTTCTCCTCGTTATCAACAAAGAGGAAAATGTAAATGATTTTATAGAAACCTTGAAAAATCTCACAGAGAAGTTTCTTGTGCATCAATTCAAAGTAGATAAACAAAATAAATTTATAAGAGCTAAAAAGGAATCACTAGTTGAAAACAAAGAAATAATGTGCCAGATGGATTTCGCGGAAAATTATTCGTGCGTGATACAAGATTCCATTCAAAGCCAGTTTTGCTGCTAGTACAAAGCCCCTTTTTGCTAGTATTTTTCTGAAATTAAACTAAAAGCGAAACAAGGATGGGACTAGAGTTCCGTCGCATGGACAAATATGAATAGTACCGATGTGATTCCTGGGGATTTTTTTTATTACCGTACGGGTTTGGGCCGAAGGGTCTCAGATTTTCATGAAACTTTTTCCACAGCAGAGCTCATGGATATATGAATAAAAAAAATTGAGAAAAATTCAGGGTCGCCTGTTTTTCCGGAATACTCAGGTGGAAATTTTTTGTTTTCCCTTTACACTACTTACTTTGAAAAATCATAACTCAAGAACGAAGCATCGTAGAAACAAAGTTTTTCTATGAAAATTTAAGCAAATTTTCTCAAAAATCCAAAAAAAATATGAACTGGAAAAAGTTTTCTACAAAATTTTCCACCGTTGGGAAAATTCGTAAAGAAAAGCCGGAAAAACTATGCCCGAACTCGTGGAAAATTTTCAAAAAAATATTTTCGAGAAGGTAATTTTATAAGCTTTAATCACTGAAATTTTTGGAATGCACTTTTTTTTTCGTTTCTGAGTTATGGCCAATTTTGTGAAAAATGTCCAGATGTGCCATATAAGACTTTTTTTTGAAAAACGAAACATTGTAGAAACAAAGTTTTTATATGAAAATTTAAGCAAAGGAGATTGGGCAAATCTGGGCCCGGAATGTACACAGATGACTCATATGTCATTTGAAAGATCTGAATGATACAAGAAAAAGTTGGTATGGGGTCAAAAATATCCGTCGTGGGAGAAAAAAGTTATTCCGCATGGTTTGAGATGGATTTTTTATGTATTTTATTATATTTTTGCTATATTTTTTATCAATTAAAAATGAAAACATATATTTTTCTGCACCTATATGATGATTAGATGTTCTATGTTTTAAAGAAGTGAATTAGGACTTTGATTCAAAGATGAAAAACATTACATGTTAGACCGTAATAACATTAAAAATCATTTTAAAATACATATGTTTAATCAGTAAAGTTTTCTGCCAGACCCTGCTATCCACATTATACTAATCACAATTCCTAACTGTTTTTTAACCGACCTATACGATACTTTTTATTAGTAATAAGGTAATATTACAACTTGTATTCTAAAAAAAGTCAGCCTCGTTCGATGAAAAGCAATTGAGAAACAGTGGTGAAAGAAAAGTGTGTGGTGTCTTATAAAAGAACTGACTGTTTTGTTTTTGCTGAAGTAAATATTTCTCCAGGACGAATTTTACGAAGAAATCAATAAAACCATCAGCTCAACCCACTCAACCTCAATGAACAACATCATCAGCATCAAAAAACGTTTAATGTGAGTTGAAATGCTTATTGCTAAATGCTACGCAGTAACATATGCGTAGTTTTAGGATTTCATGTTTAAACACAATGGCAATCTAGCTCACTAGTATAAACCATCTCGCGTTGTATACCTCATACGTGGATGTTTAGTATCACCTGAGCTCCTACATTATTCAACCAGTCTTTAGTTAAAGTGTCAATCATTATCGTTTTACGAATTAGTATACGAATGCCGTGGAGTCCAATGAACTTATTTTTTTTCTAATGAGTGCATATCTTATATTATCTCCTATCTCTCTCCGTCTGTTACCCTCCAGTAACTTGTGTACAAGCCCTTGACAATTTTATGCAAGTTTTACAGATAGAAGAAAAGACAGATAAATAAGCACTACCGTTTTCTGTAGGCAGAGTATTTAACCCCTTGGCTCTACTCTTCTTGCAGATGTTTTAACTGCGAGGTTCTTAAGAATAGTAATTAATATCAGCCGATGCAGACAAGCGGTCAACTTTTTTGGGATAATCTTGATGAGTTCCACTCATATACCATCCTCAACAATTGCTGTGTTATTCTTGAGCTGTTGAACATTATCCTTAACTTCACTCAAAGTGGGATCAGGTTGGCTGCTTTTGTCCAACATTCGAACGTTGAAATGCTCTCCTTTGCCTTGAACCTCCGGTCCTGTGTCATCAACACTAGTCTGCTGCTTCCGCTTCTGTGTATGGTGCTTCACGTTTTTTTCCTCTAGAATAATTCTAAACTCTTCAGCAAACCAATCGTACCATAGACTACGTTCAACGCACAATGACTCCACCTGTGAGTTGATGGCTATTTTTACTGTAGTACAATAGCCAAGAAGGGTTTCAGCAAGCAAAACCTATTCCGGTTACACTTGCTAGAGATGTAGAACGATGCTGTGGCGACATCCGTGTAATTCAGACGCTGAAGGTCATGCTGAGGTGGGCGTCGGTACCGTTAATTGTTAACGACAGGAAGTTTGAAGCGCATTTTTATAATTATCAGGTAGTGGGTAGAATATTAGCATCACGATAGATTTTGACGTTAATTACGTCGGAGATGTGCAATCTATCAAGCAATACCTGACTGATTCAAGATTTCATTTGCTGTGGATAACTAGCGATCACCATTGGTACGGAAGGTTATCTTGGAAGTAGGTGCTACACCATAATGACCATATTCTTAGAGGCGGCAAAACAGTCAAGCATTGGACATTCATGTTTGCCAGTCCGACAGCACTGATCTCCCCAATCGTCCATCTCAATTCCTTATCTTGACGTTTTAATCTCCTACAATGATCTTAACGTGGAAACATGGGTGGCGGTCCTACTTGCGTTCCAGCTGCGTCATTGTCATCCGTTGATCGACCGTTGATCCTCAACATGCACACTCTTTTGTTGATTGACCACCATCCGATCTCATGTTTTTGCATGTCGTTCATCACGATGAAAGCTGTTCCCAGCTCAAGTGTGTCGCGCAGCTCTGAAAGATGGTATGATTACTTCTAAACATTCACATTATTGACATCCTCATGAGTATTTAGCGTTCTTAACGAAGCATTTGTGGAGCCACATGTGCTCAGGCGTCGCCAATGGAGCTGACGTTGATAGCAAACCGAAATGGTTTTGCTCGAATTATTGGCAGTTTGTTCACAGCAAACAGTCAAACACTACAGTTACTACTAGTGCAAATGATCTCCTTCTCTGAGAAACAATAGCATGCTAGTATAATGTTATTGATATCAAAGATATTAGTGAGGTAACTTTGTTGTTGCGCGGATTTCCAGCACGCTGAAGCTGTGTACGAGAAGCGAGGTATTTCTTCCAGTGTAGTACAGAATACAACAACATAACCACTGTAATGATAAAACGGATATAGTCTGGAAAATCCTTCCTTAGTAAACTGCCGTTTTCTACAAACATATTGCTAGAACACTGAAATAGGATAATACGATTTGATATTTGTGTCCAACTGTTACCTAAAGTGACGTGTTTGTGAAACGCTCATACCTATATCTTTATGTATTATTTATCACCGTATGTTTTAAGTATTCACATTTCAGCAACTCAAAACGTTCTGAAATCTGTGTCAAATCACAACATTTTTAAAATATTTACATTAAAGATAAAAACATACCTAAGCACATACATAGGCACGAATTCAAAACATTTGCGCAAGTAAATATTATTCAATAGGAACTGTCCAAAACATACCTCTTCTTACACCATTCCAGCACACATAACTTTTTTTTCCCACGACGAATATTTTTGGCCCCATATCAACTTTTTTTTGTCTCATTTAGATCTTTCAAATGATATATAAGTCATCCGTGTACATTCCGGGACCAAACTCCATACATTTTTGCCCAATCTCCTTTTCTCAGAAATCCAAAAAAAATATGAACTGGAAATAGTTTTCCACAAAATTTTTCATCGTTGGGGAAATTTATAAAGAAAAGCTGGAAAATCTATGCCCGAACTCGCGGAAATTTTTTAATAAAATATTTTTAAGAAAGAAACTTTATAAACTTCAATTCTGGTAACTTTTAGTATGTACTTTTCTTTAGTTCCTGATCTATGGTCAATTTTGTAAAAAATGCAAAGATTTGCCATACATGCCTTTTCGTTCAAAAATCATGACTCAAGACTTATCATGACTTGTCGAACCGGATTCAAATTATCTCAAAAATATGAAATTTTTGAAATGGAATCAGTTTCCCAGGACATTTTTCACTGTTTATGAAAACAAATAATGAAAACCCGATTAGCTATTCCAGCTTTCAAACAAAGTATATTTGAAAAGAGCGATCAATAAGATCCAATCCTACAATATTTTTCAATACGCTCATTTTTCGTTCCTAAAACATGATCAAATATTGCTAGGATGAGCTGTTTGAACCATATATTTACAAATTTATAAGTTCATAAACAAAATTTCTTAAGAACTAAACTACATAGAAACAAAGTTTTCTTCAATCAGAATGTAGGCAATTTTTTTCCTGTTAGGTAACTACAAAATTGACAGTTAAATAAATGGGTAGACAATATGACAAATAGGTATTTACCAATTCAAGTTTAAAGCGTTGAAATAGCTTGAGAATCATAAGTTTACCAAAAACTAACAAAGAGCAGTGAGAAAGTGCAAGTGTTGTCTATCAGCTGTATATTCCTCGTTATTAATTTTTGGAAAGTGAAAAAAGTTTTCCCGAAGCTGTTGAAATGGACAAAGTTCAATATTACGAATACTATTCTTTATGCTGTAACCCAGTGATTCCCAAAGTGGGCGAATTCGTCCCCCTGGGGGCGATTTTCGGGTCCAGGGGGGCGAAAATTTGTAAAACTGAATTTGGGGGGCGAAAATGCATAGAAAGGGGGCGAAAGTACTGAAAAATCATGCAAATTATAGGAGACTTAACTATCTTAACTCTTCTTGTTTGTACTGTTAAATATACTCATGTTTGAATTCTATTACAAAAAACTTTATGAATGTTAAAAGCAAAATGTTTGTATTTTTGAAACTTGAATGAGACATTGAAATTTTATCAAAAGATAACGTAAATTTGAATAGTTTTTAGTCACAGATATCATTGGAAGTATTTTTAAAGTGAGACATTTGTTGGAGCTGTTAGATTTTTTGGAACTTATTTCAACATCAGAACAAATATTTAGTAACTTTTTTGTATGAATACTTAAGATTAGGCAGCTTAAGTTTTTATTGGTAGAATCGGGCTTTTCACCAAAACAATGAACATTATGCATTTTGGAATTGTGGTTACACGTGGTCTTATCAATTTTGATGATACCATTTTTTTTAAAAACTTGTGTCAAATATGACTGACAAAAATCGGGTGCTAGGGATATAATCACTAATTGTCAAAAACAGAAAACTCCAAAATTAGGCAGATAGAAATTTCGATTTTCTTTTATGCTACACACCAACCAACTCCTATTTATGACATTAATCATGAAAATGAGAAAAACAATTCATTATGTTACGCATAACGTTATTTAAAGTTTTTAAGTCACCAAGCCCGGTAAAACAACGATTAAAAATGGTGCAAAAACACTATTTGTTCATGACTTTCTTCCATAGAATTTAAAATAAAATCTCGTTGAATTAGTTTTTCCTTTAATTTTTAGTTCCTTATTTCTTTTTAACACGTTGCGGGAATCTGTAATGTGATTGATATGCGCATACGATTCGTTACGGGACAATTTGATTTAGTGATTTTCCTAATCTTACTGAACAAATATCGTGGTATTGTGAGTGCAGCTGAAAGATCAATGGACAATACGTTGATAAATAACATCAATTTCATTTTGACAAAAATGCATCGGATTGATTTGCGTTTCACGGCCAAATTACTACACTAGTAAACTTAATAAATTGACCAACTTCAAAAATTCAACTCAGGATAGTATTTTATACATATATTCATTTAGGGGGGCGATTTTGAAATTTGTTGGCCTCGATTGGGCGAAAGTCAAAAAAGTTTGGGAAACACTGGTCAAAAACGAAAAAAAAGTGCATTCCAAAAATTTCAGTGATTAAAGTTTATAAAATTACCTTCTCGAAAATATTTTTTTGAAAATTTTCCACGAGTTCGGGCATAGTTTTTCCGGCTTTTCTTTACGAATTTTCCCAACGGTGGAAAATTTTGTGGAAAACTTTTTCCAGTTCATATTTTTTTTTTATTTTTGAGAAAATTTGCTTAAATTTTCATATAAAAACTTTGTTTCTACGATGCTTCGTTCTTGAGTTATGATTTTTCAAAGTAAGTAGTGTCAAGGGAAAACAAAAAATTTCCACCTGAGTTTTCCGAAAAAATAGGCGACCCTGAATTTTTCTCAATTTTTTTTTATTCATCTATCCATGAGCCCTGCCTGTGGAAAAAGTTTCATGAAAATCTGAGACCCTTCGGCCCAATTTGTACGATAATAAAAAAAAATCTCCTCCTCAGAAATGAAATCGATTATGTTTGCTATGGGGCGCGCCTTCGCTGATATGTAAGTCTCTATGAAGGGTATAAATAGCGGGACCTTTTCATCATATTCGGTTTTCATCAATTTCTGAGGAATCAAAACAAGAACTGTACGGAAATCGATGCTTCATTACATATCAATGGAAATGGAGTAATGCGACATGCACTATACACTAACGACATGGGTAATGTCACAATAGATCTAAATAATGGTCGCAGCGGAACATTCGAATAGAAAAAAAAGTATATTCATAAATAAATTTGTTAGTGAAAGCTTAAAGAAACAATTCTCGATTACTTTTTCAAATCGACGTAAATAACTTTCATACGGTTTTGAGAAAGTTAATTAAGAAGAATCACAACCTTTCTTCTAAAACTCAAGCAAACCGCACAATAATCAATAAGTGAACTTCTGAAGAAATCTTCAGAATAATACCAGAAGAAAGCTTTGAGAAAACACTTGAATTAATTTCTGGTTGAATTGGAGAAAGTAATGAAAAATACGAGCAGTAATACTTGTCGTATTGTCATAAGAAATTAAAAAAAAAACTAGGAATATGTCTGGTCAAATTGTCTGTTTGGTCTCATTTTTCAGGCATGAGGTCTTCAAAATTTCTATTTTTAAAACAATTAGTCGCTACCAGTCCTGGAATCCAAATCGCTGATGGTTCCTAAAATCAACAGTGCAAAGAGGGTTTCAGGATATGTTCGGCGAAAAAACTGGAAAAGCCATAATGGCTAGGCTATTGATGATTTGTCCAATACAAAAACGAACTCAATATTGAATCCAGGGCTAGTAACAGGTCACTTTTCAGAAATGGAGTTACTATTTCAATGCACTCTCTAGAAAATCTTCATTTTTTACAGAAAGCCTCATAAGTCCCTTCTTGCTTGCAAATAATCCTAGTGCAAAATTGTGGAGTCTTACGTGACTTTCACACAGGTTCTTGCAGAATTTCTCCATAGTTTCCTCAAAAAAAAGCTTCAGGAATTCTTCTGGAAACACATTCAGGGACTCCTCCAGGCATCCTTCCAGAAATTTATCTGGAAAGTCCTTTACTGACAAGAAATTCCTCCACTAATTTTTGAAGTATAATAAGAGAAATTTCTCCAGAATTCTATTTAGGAAATCTTTAGGCACTCCAACAAATTGCTTTAAAAATGTTCCTAGAGACTAACCCACACATATCCTCTAAAGATTTTTCAACAAATTATTCCCTTATTATATTATTCTACTAGGAGAAATGCCAATGATTCCATGCTTCCAAGAAAATCCATAAATAATGAAAAAAAATTCTTTAGAATGTATGCCTTGTTATTTCCAGGCGTTGTTTCGAACGTTTCCCTAAGCATAATGATAATCTTTCAGGGACTCTTGAATTGTATTGCTTTCTTTTGAAAGGATTTTTTCAAAAAAAAAAAAATCTATGTGTTTTAGAAAGAGGCCCAGAAAGCTGTAGCGGTAAACGCGCAGCTTTTTAGCAAGACCAAGCTGAGGGTTGTGGGTTCGAATACCACCGGTCGAGAGTATCTTTGTTCTAGCTACGCGATATACACATGCAAAAACGTCAATTAGCAAAAAAAGCTCGAAGTTTATAACTGAAAAGTGCTTATAAAAACATTTAACTGAGAAGCACACTGTGTCCCAGTTGGGACGTAACCCCAGACAGAAGAAGCTTTTAGAAAGTCAAGGAATGTCTTCCGCCAAAAGAAACAAACAGTGTAAAATGTTCAAATCAGCATTCAGTAAAGTTCCCATGCGCTCCGTCTTAGAAAGGCTAGTAAACCTCTATCCCGATAGGTATAGCCCACACTGATCCAACTATTCTTGTCATAGTTATATGAGAGACATATACTTTTGCACTATTGGAAAATCCTATGAATCTTATCATAGGGTGGAAATGAAAGTCTTGACCTATATGCAATGCATATGTAACTTGCACTTCAGTCAAACATGGCATTATTATTTGAAATGCATGTTCTGTTTACAAGTGGTGTGCGCATATCTTCTTCATATGCCTGTAAAATAAAAATCAATGGACATAAGTAACTTGTTTTATATGCGATCTAGATGCATTTCATTATTATTTCCATAGTGATTATAATTATTAAAATAAAATGCAGAAAAAAATAAACATTTCATTAAAACTTTTTATTTTCATTTAGGTTTAATATTTATGAAAAACAGATTGCTCTACCGGAAATAGGTGATCATCTTAAGTTGTTGGATTTTTCGGGATGGTCTGCTATGTAACCGGTGGTTCCAAATTCGGGCTTCGGGCCATCACAAGAAATGATTTTGTTTACCTGAATGCGGCCCTGTATATTATGCTCACGGGAAAGGGCTCATCTCTCACTCTCCCACTTCCAATATCTCCCTGCGATATCACACACTCTCGCCTCGAGAGATTTGTTCACAGCGGTTTGAACATCGGCGTGCACTCAGCCCCGAGTTCCTTAGCACTATCCATAGGCAAGGCAAGGAGTGGCGTAACTCATAAGGCACGAATATGAAAAATATCCGACAAACTCGGGTTTGTTTGGATTCTTATGAAAACTGAAAAAAAGGTAGATGCTCGGCATGCTAGCACTACAAAATTTAGTCCGTTCCGAACAAGCTAGAGAGCAGCAAGTGCGCGACGTGTTAATAGCTCAAGGTTCGCAAAAGTGCGATAGTGAACATATAGTGATTTTTTTAACATCTCTGTTTTGTACTTTTTATTAGGTCTAGTGTCCAAAAGTAATCAAAAATCATTATTAGTACTGTTAGTAGTGGTTAAAAAAAACTATGTACAAGTGGTTAGTAATGTTAAATGTGAATACTTCATGCAAAATATCTAAAATGTATTGTCTGCTTAAAACTAGGGTAGTGTGACACATAATCGCCTATACTAAAAGTGTTACTATCAATTTTCGATACGATCACAGAGAAAAAGGTAAATTATCCATGCAAAAATCTTAAAATCTGTGAAAACTATTGTATATTAGTTATGTACATGTAAAATTACGGTTTTTCATGGGAGTTCATATATATTACGTGGCAATATCCTAATATGGTGTGTAGGTCCATATCAGGGCCTTTTTCTTTTGTATTTTGGACAAGCCATTGTCTGCGCCGCCATCTCGCTTGGACAAAGGACGGAACAGGACAATACTGAACAAAAGGATCGAGCTTGAAAAGCGGGCAACAGTGTTGTGAAAAACTCAATTTCTCAAAACTCACGCTTGAGATTTTTCATGCGTGAGTTGTCAATCACGCAACTCCGCAGTCAAAAAATCATGGATGAGTTGGCTCACCTTTTTGACTCATTGTCTCGTATTTCCACCGTTTACTCACACACGGCAATAATTTCTTGTTAGTCTGGTAAAATTATAGGAATCCTTTCTAACGTAAACAACAATATTCGGGTCTCACAAGTTATGGCCAGGTTTTGCGACTGAATCATTTTTTACGGTTTGAGTTGATTGAGTTGATTTTGCATCAAAATCTCAAGCGTGAGATTTGCGAAGCAGATCTCTAATGAGTTTGCTCTGTCGGGAGAGCGTATTGATTGACATTTGAGAGCGAGTCTATCAACACTGGCGGGCAACCAAAACCCCGCTAGGAAGGCGCCATTTTGGATCTTCCAATTGCCGGAATTGTTCAACGGTTCTAAACCATATCCGGCCAAACTCTCATCCTAAAGCCAAGATCTAGCAGTTTTCCGGCTATACTGTGTACGATCAGTGGCTGTTGTTTTACCACCAACCCCGGAGGACGATATTCGCCGATGTTACCCTAGCTGTTCAGCTAGGCACCCAGTACAGCAACCCATTGTCTGGGTATGCAAGGAAAGACCACGCAACAACACCAAGCCAAACATAGACCTAACCGCAAGTAGCAAATGTGACGTCACAATATAGACTTAAGCTTAAATGAAAACGTTGATTATTGTAAAATTAGCTTAATACAATTCTGTGCATGTGAATTTGATCGTTTATGTCATTTCAGTGTGTTTAAAGTCTCACTATTGTTCCATTTTTTCTCTCTGTTCCATTCCGGGTCCACAAAGGGATCTTCATGCCTCCCTCCCTTCTTGTTCTGATTGGAATATTATTTGTAGTAGTGTGTGGCCTTTGAGCTTGCATACAATCATAAGTAGTTGTTAGTGAGTTTACCCAACCCTAGTTACGTCAGTGGATGTGCTCTTAGTTTCAGTTCCCGTTGGAGATGGATTCTTCGAGTGACGTTTGAGTGAGTGTGTACCGATTTCCCTTCTTCCGACCCTGTAGATCCCCTAAAAGCTAAAAAAAGATGATTCTGCTGAAACAGAAAAAAAACAGCTTGAATCACTTAATTATGATACAATACCTCATACTTACGCTGAAAATGTGGTTTAATCGTCCTTCCAATAGTTTTCCAATGAAGTCAAATCATATAGCAAGACTTATATTGATTCTGTGCTAGGCCACTGAAACATATATTAAAAATATAATCATTCCATATTAGTTTTGGCAATATATCATTACTCACCACTTAAAGGATAAGGTTTACTCTGAAGAATAAACATTATTGCTTTAAAAGCTACATTTTCAAATTCCGGGTTCAGCAACGCAACTTTGTTCTCATTTCTAACTCACTCTACTAAATAACAACAGCCGAAATGATACATTCAATATGACACGCATGCATATAAAAGACACAAACAAGCCGGTTCGTGAAATGTATATGCGAAGCTAGTATCGCTCATATTATGGGCATATCACTTAAGCGTGAGCTTACGCCTTTCATATTTATATGCACGCTGTTGATTTCGAACTGGAATATGAATAACAAGTATCGGAATGCATTTGAGATGTATGAGCCAAACGAGGAGTTTGATTTATATGAAATTTCTGATAAAATATCGTCCCATATTTATTTCAGTGCACACTCGCATATACTCAATTGTCGATATGCGCCACCAATTACAACTGTTCGCTTCTTACTCATTCATCGTTTGGTTAACTGTCATCATTCCAAGTCAGCAGCAGCAACAAAATCGGCTCTGATTTGTTTTGCACCATCCCATTTCGCTGGCACCACCTTCCTTTGTCGCTAGAAACCCTGCGATTGAAGATTGATGATTTACTAGAATTTAAATGGATAGGTCGTGCTGCACATCGATTCCAATACGCACTTCGAAGCATCAGAATAACTTGAGGCGATAATGATGGAAACAATGTACGAAAATAGGCACCACTTCAAGGTTGCGATCATCTGATTCGGTTCATCAGGATTTTACTTACACTGCGAAATATGAGGGAGCTGCTTCGGCGACAATCAAATTGCGATGCAGAGTATTTCAGTGGGGACCACATCGATTGGAATTAATCCAGCTATGTGGATTTATTCCTCATTTCGCTGTCTTATGTCACGGGTTGGTTTCATCTTTCTGGCGTTACGTCCCAATTGGGTGCTCAGTGTTCTCATGAGCACTTTCACAGTTATCAACTGAGAGCTTCCTTTGCCGTGGAAAATTCTCGACCGGACGGGTTTCGAATCTGCCACCCTCAGTATAGCTTTGCTGAATAGCTGTGCGCTGCGGATTTGTTTGCAGTTGATGATTGAGCAACGTCACGTTTCTTGAATGAGTAAAAAGCAGGTGATAAAGTCACACTTGTTAATAATTGTTACAATCGCGTCAGTCCAGCTTTCGTTGTGCGACAGGTACTCACTGTTTGCGGTTTGGTCACGCATGTCAGCAAGAGATGATTGACGGATTGGTTGGATTGGAATAAATAGGATGGCTGGTAGATAGAATTGAATGACATCCTGCAATTGCCAAACCGATTCTTGCTATTTCTGGAGATGTCTAAGAGATTTTTTGATATATAGGAATATTGATATAGAGAGATTACAAGTAACAATATGAGTCCTAGATAAGTACCATAAATCGTTCTTAAGCATGTTTGCTGCCTACATCACATCTTCGATTTGCTACAAGCCAAAGTTTTACTCTACAGTTGACTCTATACAACTTGATATTTGAAAGATCACTGGCATAGGACAAAATCGAGACCAAGAATGTTTAACATGTAGAACAATGGGACTGGAAAATGATTAACTAGGGCAAGTGTACCAGTAGCACCTATCAGGTATCAGAAGGCCGGCTCCAAAGGCACGTTCCCCACCAGTTGGGAGATTTGTGCTATCGCTATACTTGAACCTATTTCATCATCTATCCGATGGAAGAGGAAAGGGAAGGGAAAGATGGGAGGAAATCGTGATTTCATAATTAGGAAATTTCTATTTAAAACGGAAATTTCAAGTCGTCTTCTCCTTGAGAACAGTAAAGTTCAGTTAGTATAGTCACTGATATCAAAAATACTGTTTAAGGAAATATTAAAAGCAGTAACATTTTATTTGTAAATCATTTTCATTTTATTTGAAGTTATTTCTCTCGAGGGTCGCTAGTCAATCAAGAGATAGTTCCTCCCTCAATTCCTAATGACACTAATCTAAAATTCTATTCTATTGACGGGCGATCTATAGGTTCATGACTTTAAGATAAACTGGAAATAAAAAAATATACCGTTCAAATCCTGTGAGTTGAAGGACATTCCTCTTCCGTTAAAAATCATAGAAAATGACGCTCAGCAAGACCACTCAGCACATTTGGTTTGGCTTTAAAATATTTGAAATCAGAAATGTGTCAAATTTACTGATCATGAATATAATATGTCAAAATATTGAACCGTGTAAAAATTTGTACGGATAATATTCAGACACTCTGGCTGAGTGTTGGTGCTGCAGTCATAGTTGGTTACCCTATGAAATCTTAGGATCGATAGAAAAGTTTAAAATAATAGATAGCTCCGCAGTCAAATTAGGAGTTTTGTCAGTGAAGAATAAGTATTGTAAATCTAGAAGATACAAATTACTTGAAGTTAATGGAAAGCAGCACTAAAAATTGTATGTTTAATTAATGCCATATTTGACGTAAATATAACTAAATAAAACCTCTCGCAGTGTAAGCTGATCACCATAAAACCATTTCACGATCTGCTTTGAAATTGAGTGCAACGGTTGAATCACCACCACAACACACCGGTTAAAAAGTTAGCACCTGGTGAAATTTGAAGAAAACTGTTGAACACCGATGAGTGAAGAAAAATTTAAAAAAGCATAATGCAGCTGATATCAAAGCTACTATTATTTTGAGCGATTTCACCTGGTGCCTAACTGTTCAATCAAACACTTCAAAAATCTTTGAAATTTACGTCATATGTTCCCGACATATTGAAGCAAGTAAAATGACGTGTATCTATGTCACAAATCACGTAATTTTCCGTCACAATGGACTGAATATTATTCGAATCACAAACATTTTCAATCACATTGGACGTATTTTTACAAGAATGACGTATATTTAAGTTTTGTTGCCATCAAATTTATCAACTTACGTAATATTAGTTTTTATAAGTGTGCAGTACTATGACGAATTTTGTGATAATGAATTTGAAGAGATATTTAGAGTTGTCTGTCAAAATTTCATACGTTTTGCTCATAGCAAAACAAAGTTACAGCATGCCAAAGTTGAGAATTTTGTATGAAAATCGGCTTTCACTACTATTATTCTGAACACAACTGTATCTACATTACATTTTCAATACTTTTGTGTAAAATTGTAAGGTCCGCGTAATTAAACTGAGTAGTTTACAAACCAATTTTTATATATTTTTTGTTAAAATTTGGAATTTCATTTGTTTTAATATTTATAAGGTCTTGTTAAAATTTCATCAAAATTGTTTTATAGGTGACTCAGATCTGCCCTGTAGAGTTGGACATTTTGTGTCAATTGTCGAGAGAGTTTTAAATGTATAGCCAATAACTAATGAATATTACTGAAAAAAATGTAACAATTTTCGTAAACACATAAATTTGTTAAAAATATTAAATTATCACAACAGTCTTGTATTTTTACTTCATATTAATTGAGTATTAAGACTTGAAGTTTTTTAAAAATAAAAACAGTTTTCATACAATGACTGGCATGCATTTAAAACTTATTGTTTAACTATCCTCATCTTATAAAAAAAAAACATTATTTTTAGCAACAATATTTTTTAAAACAATATGATGGTGTTCGCCTATCCATGTAAGTATAGTTGCAAACTAGGCACTACCATTTATTGAATTGCACTATTTTTTATAAAAAATATATTGAAGTATTGATGACAAATAAACTTCGAGTGATATTGTTGAATACGATTTTCTCCAAGAAAAACTCGAATTATTGGATTTTTCCGCTTTTGCCTTTTTGTTCTACCTAGTGGCGCAACTGGAGTAAATTAAATATATTTCATAAGTTAACTCCACCCTTAGTGTTGACAGAAATCCGTATACCTACCGTATTTTTGTCTTGCTCAATTGTAGATACTTTAAGATAAGGCGAAAATAATCACTTAGTACCATTAAAAACCAACCAATACCAATTTTGATCAAGCACGTTTACGCATTTTTAATAATGAGTTGTAAATATGCAAATGAAACAGATTTTTTTAGGCGCGGATTGGAGTTCCTAGGCGCGGATCAAATTTCTGAAGTCGCGATTTTCGCGGATACGATTTTAAGATTCTTGTAACAGCCCTGGAAATGAGAGCATCTAGCTCCATACCATAATGGGTTCGAACAGCGCCCTAAAAAGGGCACTGCAAAACACATGAACGCGTAAAGAGAGCCTATTGCTCATTACCACAGCGGGTTAAGAATATGAGAATTTCCTTCTCAGGCTTCAGGCTTCTGAATTCAGTTTAACTCAATAGGTGTTTACCAAGTAATTGGAATCGCATTTGCGCAAAAACTGGACAGTTATATATCAGGTGATACGAAGTTCCATAATCGGAGTCAGCACGCTGAATATTTGCCATGTGATAGTTGAGTCGGCAGTGGCCTGTCAACGCTCGGACCAAGAGACCGCAATTCTGCTTTGACAGATTTGTTAAATACTTCGCCACTTTTGGAGATGGCTCAATAAGGTACAATTTTGCTTGACGACACGACTCCAAACTATTCCAATATTGTTTGTGCTGAGTTGTCGCCCAAGAATTTATCTGAAACTTCTCCCAGCACTTCGAAATTGGAATAGCTGGCTCAGAGCCAATGAAGTCATGCGATGCTGCATCGCGAGCCAGCTCATCAGCCAATTCATTTCCAGCGATGGAAGAATGGCCAGGTACCCATACAAGGTGTACAGAGTTGACTGAATTCAGTTCCTCAATTTGAGTTCGACATGCGATAACAAGCCTCGACCTTGAGTTGGCCGAAGCAAGAGCTTTTATAGCAGCCTGACTATCTGAACAGAAGTATATGATTTTACCCATTACTCGCTGTTGAAGTCCTGATTGCAATCCACACATAAGAGCAAATATTTCCGCCTGAAAAACAGTGCAGTGTCTACCAAGTGAGTAAAACTGATCCAGCCTTAGCTCACGAGAATATACACCAGCAACAGCTCTGCCTTCAAGAAGGGAGCCATCAGTGTAACATACTATATTGTTTGATATAGTTCTTTCCAAATAGCCAGACGTCCATTCTTCCCGTGAAGGGAATTGTGTGGTAAATGTCCTGTAAGGAAACTGACAAGCAATTGTGAGATCACTTGGAGATAGGACAGTTTTGTCCCAATTCACAAAAAGTGGAAACAACGAAGTGTGTGTAGATCTACGATTCACCGGATTTCTCTCCAGCAGATCCAGTATCCATAAACGGTAAGAGCAAGAAAGTGCTTCTTGTTTAAAATGTATAGACTACACATGAGAGATGGCCCAATTTTGATTTGATTGTTCTCACTTCGACCTTTTGCCACCACACAAGACATCCATATGCCAATATTGGTCGAACAACTGTTGTGTAAATCCATTTGATATACTTGGGTTTGAGGCCCCAAGTTTTACCAATGGTTGGCCCGGCATTAATCGAAGGCCATGCAAGCTTTTTTGACTATGAGGTGTCCAAGAAAGTTTGGAATCTAGAGCGACTCCGCAATACTTTACCTGATCAGTTACATTAATCTCAGTGCCAAAAAGACGTAAAGGTCGAATTCCATCGCGGTTTCGTCTTTCCGTAAAAAGAACAATATATGTTTTATTCGTGTTAACCGAAAGGCCATATTGGCGACACCAACTCTAGACTACCTGAAGAGCACTTTGCAGGTCAAATAGGGTGCTTAGGCACATACCAACTATCAAAGCAAGATGGTCGGCGGCAAATCCATAAGTAGGAATACCGCAATTATTGAGTGGCCTCAATAGCGTATCTGCTACGAGTGGTGACAAGACTCCCCCTTGGGGGCATCCGCAGCAACTCAATTTTCGAATCGCTGCTTGACGTAATGTCGAGAAGAGATGTCGGTTTTTGACCATTTGATGAATCCCATGGTTTCGTGCGGCTTCCAATATGGCATCGAAAGACACGTTATCAAAGGCACCCTCAATATCCAAGAAAACACCCAAGCAGGATTGCTTCTGAGCGAATGCTTTCTCGATATCGTATACAACTTTGTGTAAAAGAGTCACAGTGGACTTTCCAGATTGGTAAGCATGTTGATTCACATGAAGAGGCATGTTTGCCAAATAAACATCACGGATGTGATGATCGATAATGCGTTCCAGACATTTCTGGTTCATCATGTGGTAAATATACCGAACAATAGACGTATTTCCTGTTGAGGTCACCAACAGAAACATCCATTGTGACAGCACATACATCTCTGGTAGTTAACTCAGAAATGAGTGTAGCAACGATTGCTTTATTAACGGGGCATGGAGCGCGAGTTGGCCATTTCAAGTTTGCTGAAAGTAGCAAAAACTGAGTCCACAAGGTTACCTAGATAGAAGTTCCCTCTACGAAAGTAGGGTTCTTGAACTAGCGCCACTTGGGCTGCACCATTTTGCATGAGTCTGCAAAGATTGATCGTTGCTGTTCTTTTATGCTGAAGATTGATTTGAGCTAACCTAACCGTAGCCACTACCCAAACTAGACAGGATTAAGCTTTTTGCAATCTCAACACGAAAAAGACCAGCAACGGAAAAACCAGATCGGTATCTATTTTAAGTCGCCAAAGGCGAAAAAGCACAGAATACACTGTGTAAAACGCATAATGCGAATCCATATAGGTGATAATTTAAAATAAATGGCAACATATTCATAATCCCACCCTTATTAAGCCTCAGGATAGAGACTGAAGAAGGGCAGCCGATTATCTCGAAGAAACACAAGGTCACCTGCACCATTGCTCCGGGTAGCACAGGAAGGACTCAATACTGTGTAGGGCGCCCTGGTACCCCACAGGCTCCGTTAGCGGTTAGGTTTTATTTAGACCCCCCTAACCATTCATTCCTAGGCACGGTACGCATCACACCATAAATTAGGGGTCACCTGTGAGATGGACTTTTACCACCGGAACAGGCAGTCCGTAGTGTTAATTCTTAGCCAGTTGAAACAACTGCTACCGACACTACGCGGCTATCTAGGCAGCTCGGGAAAAGGAGGTTAATATTGATGATTAACTCCTGACGTGCCCAAGCAGCGCCATTGCCCAGTCCGTCTGAGTATTGGCCCTGGTAGAGGGGAAACTTGGCAAACGCCAGACCAAGGGTTCAGCCTTGACAAGTTAAGCTGTCAGGCAGCTCCAACTAAATACCATACAAAAAAAACATCTTTAACATGATTCTAATATAAAATTTAGTTTAGGATTTTCAGCGATTCTTGAACTAAATACTGACATATTCTTCTAACACAACTTCTTCGCGAGATCTTGATAGAATACTAGGTGGAATTCTTACTGAATCCTTAGTATGATGCTCAAAAACAGTCATCTCAATTTTTTCAAATCAAAAATCTGAAAAATTTGGGAACTACTGTCCTACGTTATGAAATCTCTTGAAGAAGCCTGCCCTCTTCGATCTGCTAAGACCGCAAGATAGACTTCATGCTATGGTTCCGATCTGGCTATTCAGCTGGATCAGACTGGATGTATTACATTCCAAAGTAGGGTCGATGTACCAATAGCCGCATAGCTAAGAACAAAAAATCGTATAAAATCGAAAAATCACGCTAGCGTCATTATTTTTACATCATCTGAAAGCTTTTTATCTTGGTTTTGCGGGAAAAACATGAAAACTACGAAAACTCAAATGTATGTATTTATTATCGCGTGTGCCACTATAGGAATACATGTGCCTATAGTAGCACTATTTCTAATTCCTGTTCCTATAGTAGCACTAGCATCACGGCGTTGGCAAAATACTTATCAAAATCGTATTTTTACAAAACTTTTATATTTTTCCTACACAGTGTGGATCAAAAGCTTTCGTTTGATGTAAAAAAAGTTGTTATTTCATCAAGTATTTTTATAATAAAAAATAGTTTCTCTCAGTAGCTAGTATAGCTAAACGGCCGTAAAAAGCCACTAGTGCGACTATAGGGGACTGTCCACTAAGGGAACACCGACCCTATCTAACATTTTAGGATTCATAATGGTCTTGTAACATACTTAATTTTTGTTATGGCTATAGCGGTCATGCGACTCAAAGGTAAAGGGAGTCTATACAAGATTTTTACAAATGATTGAAATTAATAGGTGGATAGGCGTCGCATGGGAGCGACAAGATTGAAATTTTATTAGGTGGTTCATTTTCAATCATTCGTAAAAATCTTCTAAAGACTCCCTTTACCTTTGAGTCGCATGACCGCTATACTGCTCATACTCGCATTACAGTTCCATTTGATTTTTCGCCACTTTTGAGTTAGCTTCATGAATAGTATTCATTTTTAGTGTACATTCTAAAACAAAACTCCAAATTCTATCTTTGTATGGACAAAATGTGAAAAAAATACCAAACCATGTGCGTCCCATATTGAAAGTACCCACAAAACAGTCCCATTCGATGATTATGAAGAAATTCAACTAAATCTATTCCTTATAAAAACAATTAAATAAATCAGGAAAGTACAAATCAACTATAATCAAGAAAAACTCTTATTTTTGTTCAAAAAAGGTTTTACCATAACTACTTCTTCTGTTCTTCGATTAATACTAACACCACATTAGGCTAGCAGCCTGTAAACTGAAATAAAGCAAAATAGTTTTCCTATTCTAGACTATTCTACTGCTCCATTCACACTATTCCTGCGACCAATCATTATCAGAATCTCCGGCAGACTGAAGTCCAACTGCGAGAAGTGAGAATCTTGTTTGGCCGCCGCAAGATTACGCACATCGTCGCTAGTGTTTACTTGGTCAAACTAAGTGTTTGCAGCACCAAATGCCGAGAAACAGGAAAACTCCTGACACACATCAGGATTATCTATATCTTGAGAACCGCAATTTGCCTTTATCAAGTGGACCGAAACATGTTCTATTCACCTTTCTTTGATAGTTTCCAAATCCTTCACCCGTCACGTCCTGCGATTTCAGCAAGCCTTCCATATGGCACGGTTAATTTGAATTCAGGAAATCTTCACCATTTTCTCATTCAGTTTCACCACTGTACAGCTTAAGAACTCCATGGGACATTATTACTACTGAAAGCTGCAAAAAAAAGTACATTGCAATCGATCGTAAACTTGAACAACAATGTGTCAAGGTGCACGATAACAAAGTAAGCGAATTCCAGTAATGGGACTGGTATGCGGGTATTCAAGAGTTTAGTGAGAGAAATACTCGGATAACGAGTCCCATCTGCAATAACCCTAATTTAGATAGGAGAAAACAAACAGTTTTACTAAATTTAGATTATTTACAGTTTTTGCACATTGCAATGATAGTATATTGAGCAATGCCACAGGCATTTACTACTTCCAGCAGCGGAAAAACGAAAATGGACGGTTTTATGTTTAGAAGCGTTTTTCTCGAGATCATGATTTTCCTAATGGGACTATATAGCGAGTATGGGCAGTATAGCCATAACAAAAATAATTTAAAACAACCACGGTCGATACCTTCTCCTTGTAACATACTTCAAATCACAAATTGGTCTATAAAACCGCAATCTATCCAACATTGTTACTAGTGATGTGCTGTAGAGATACGGCTCTTTTCCTCTTAGCTTACAGACGGTACAAAATGACTGAAAGCTTCGAAATTCGATTGGTTACTTCAGTGCACTTCCCGCAGGACATTTTAGCGAATCCATTCTCTCTAATATCGTTTCTGCGTACCTGTCTAGCCATGATTTAAATAAATCTCTGACAATGAAGTTATTGTCCTCGGTCGCCCCGTTTCTTATATCGACTCATTGTGCATCAGGCCCAAGTCAAGCCAAACCCATCATCATTGCCTCTTTGTAAACCAAAAAGTGCATCACCAGAGTGCTCGCCATATCGACGCAGTGGTAGGCGGGGCAAGATGAGCACCATTGGTTTGCCAGGTTCTCATCCATAACTCGATATTGAAAATACCATCGAGTTAGAGATGTATCGAGTTATAGAACACAAAACCAGTGCAAATGTGATCCAAGAAACCATCAAGGTAGGGAGCTCATTTTGCGCGATGACCACCCGGGAGTGAACGCGACTATGCTGAGACAGCGGAAAGGGTCACGTCCGCCACCACAAAGGAGGACTCCATAGGTTAAGTTGGGTTAAGTTGGAGTCTGAATAAATTCATTCTTGGTTCGACTGTCATCACGAGTAGTGTGATCTATGGACATCACAGCACAGGAAATATTACATGGCGACCTGCCAGACTGCGGATCAGGAGATCCCAGAAGCACAGTGCAAGTGAAAAACAAAGTGGCCCAAGTGCAACGATAAGAAAGAAAAAGTAAAAAAAGTGACTGTTAGTGAAAATGAGGTGGTTTTCGGTCGACGAGATCGTCACGCCAGCCCCAGTGAGAGTAATAAATGAACAAAACCACACCGCGCATACGGTAGTTATCTCTGGGATGGCAATTTTGGCGTTTGGCTATGTGCTGGCCCGAGCCATCATGAAAGTGCACAGGAGAAGCACGGAGCGCTTGGCCGAAAGGGCTGCTCGACGTGCCACTGTGAATGTGTAAGAAAAACTAACGATGATGAATCGGATCTGAAATGTGTGAAACTGAAAATTGGTGTTTCGGCAGAAGGGAAGCGATCGTAAGTGAACAACCAATCCCCAACAAGTGGAGTGTAACTGAAGAATGGAAACAGCCGCATTAGAATGCCTTCATAGAGGTAGCAGGTTCTTTTAGTTTTTACATTTTAGCACTCTGTGCAACATTGCAGAATATTACGACCCTCTGTATATCACGCTATCTGATTGAAGTGTTTGAAATTCTATATTACTTACTATATAAACTTTCTAATTGAAGTTAAAAATTCTATATTGAGGTGTAATGTTGTGTTGTAAGAAATTTTTTAATTGAAGTGTATCGAAGAGTTTTAAATTTTACATTGAAGCCCTCGCATTTTCTATGGAAAATGTTAGATGCGAAATTGAGCAATTAATTGGCCAATTTGTAGTCAATATCTTGAATTTCAAAAAAAAAAGTCCTAATAGGCAGTATTAGCGCGAAACTTTAACAAAGAAGCTAAAGTTTTGTGAGGATACTTTCTATGAGGCAATTGATAAAATACACAAATTTGAGAATACATTAGAAGCTTCTGAAGTTGAATCATATATGTAAGCCAAAAAATTTTTTCGGTGCGAGATCAGTTAAGGACATATAGGAAGGAATCCCTGTCATGGCAGTGAAGATGGCTTCCTCATATATACAAACACATTTCTGGAAGTCCACATTATTTTTCAAAATAATTCACATACCTACACTTAATCCACTCCCAAATTGCTAACGAGACATCAGAACACTATTACCTTACAATTTCCGTAGTTTTAACGCTAGTAGCTGGTGGATGGGGCCCAGATAGCCGTAGCGGTAAACGAGCAGCTATTCAGCATGACCATGCTGAGGGTCGTGGGTTCGAATCCCGCTGGTCGAGGATCTTTTCGTGAAGCTAATTTTCTCGATTCCCAGGGCATAGAGTATCTTCGTACCTGCCACACGATATACATATGCAAAAATGGGCAATCGGCAAAGAAAGCTCTCAGTTAATAACTGTGGAAGTGCTCATAAGAACACTAATCTGAGAAGCAGGCTTTGTCCCAGTGGGGACGTAACGTCAGAAAGAAGAAGAAGAAGCTGGTGGAAATTTAATAAACCGTGCTATTTTTTAACACGGACGTTTAACTTTGCTACAATTGTTTACACTTATCTGCCTGCGAACGAAGAACACTTTTCGCCGAATTTTACCACTTTCGCTAAACGTAGAACCTCCAGCACAGTTTACTTTCACTACTTGTTAATTAAAGAACAATTACTAGTTAATTTATGATGAACACAACTTAAAATTTCACCAAACCGTGCTAAAAACAATCACTCGATCACAGCATTTCGCTTTTTTTATTTTTCTAATTTTACGCCGGCTGCTCGCTTGCAGGGCTGTCAGATATGTTGATGGTTACGTACGACATCAAACAATCTTATTTAGTCGAAAGGGAAAAGACTCAAATTGAAGTAGTGATTACTGGCAACAACGTCTTATCAATTATAATTTCACTATTACCAACAAATAGGAGAATATATTTTGTGTACCACTACTTTTCTACAGTTATTAGTGGATTCAAAGGAGTTTCACCTTAAGAAAACTTATTGAAGACAGAGTACGGAAAATGGCACCAAAGCTAGATCTATCGCGCTTAAGGTAGTTAAACCTTTTGATGGATCGGTTACTGAATTAACCAAGTACATCGAAAGCGTAGAGCTCCTTAGGGATTACGCGGACGAAATTCCAGAGGCAGCTATTTTGCGATTCCTCAAAACCACGTTGACGGGAACTACCGTTGCATTAGCCATTGCTGAATTGCGAAAGAAGTTCGCAATAAAAGTAACGTCGAGAGCGGTAGAGAGTGAGATGCAATGCCTGAGGCAAAATCAGAAAAGTATTTCAGATTTTGGCTCAGAAATTGAAAAACTCACTGCAAAACTGGCAGCTGCGCATGTTTCTTCAGGAACATTCGCGAGCGAAGCAGCCGCAGAAAACATTGTCCAACCAATTGCAGTGGAAGCTTTCATTAGTGGTCTGAAAGAGCCATCTACGACATTTTTCTTGCGAGCAAGAAACCCAACAATGCTCAACAAAGCAATCTCCGACGCACTGGAGTGTACTCCAAGTACTTCGAGAAGCACCAACGAAACTGCACTGTGGTGTGGTTTCAACCACCAAGGACAATACAATCAAAGGAGAAACTGAGGTTTCTCCCGAGGACGAGGCTCCTTTGGAAATAGGGGTCATGGTAACTTCCAATCCTCCAGAGGACGGGGAGGTGGTTACCGAAACTCCTATGGAAATAGAGGGAGAGGTTTCCACCAACAAAATCAGCCCAATAATGGAAGAGGCTATAACAGGGGTGGAAACCAATATTACAACAACAGCCAGAGAGGACAATACAATGCTTAAACGGCGAATATGGCGGAGCAATCCCCAGCGCCCCAAGAGCAACAAAGAGCGGTTCCACGCCAAATCGGTAAACGATGAAACTACCTTGGATTCAAATGGAATTTTGCACATAGTTTCGATATAATAGAATAATTTTTTTCCACTGGTGGAGAGACCATTTAAAATCAAGAGTAACTTCTGATAAGAGCGTAAGTATTTTTAGCATCACCATTTAAAAAAAAATGTACCTCGGAAACCGTTTGTTATAGAGAAAAAGTGTCTGAGATGGTAGACAATCAAATAGGCTTTGTAAAAAAATATACACTGAAAAAAAATACTTTTATTTTTATGAAAAAATCGAAATTAAACCTTAAAACACAAATTGCAAAAAATAGGTATCTTCGATTTTTTTCAAATTTTTTCTGCAAAATTTCAATGTAAAACCAGATGTTTTAAGCACAGTTTCAACATGGTGCAGTCTAAAATAAAAAAGTTTTTCAATTTCTGGCCGTAGAAAAGACGTTTTGATGCTGTAATATGATTCTTCACCCAAAAACAATTCAAAATGCTAATAACAATGATCTTCCTAAAACTAGCCGTTTTCAAGATATTTAGAATTCAATTATATTAATATCATAAAACTTAAGAAAATACGCCCGTTTCATAAGTTACTCCAAATGCTCCACCAACAATGTTACGTTTATCTCTAGAAAGATTCGCGAATCAGGCGAAACTGACAAAATGTACACAATTTAAGAAACTATAGCGTTGAAATTGTAGCTCGATTGTCTATTCACTGCACTTGAACTTTTCCCCTATCGATAATTTAACTATTCAAAAAACGCAAATTTGTAGAAGACGAAACTTCACCTCATACCAAACTACACACTTTATTGATTACGCCTGTGTTTTTGTTTATCAAAGTGATGGGCGCATCTGAAATCGAAATCAAAACACGGCGAGAGTAAACGGCGACACTGCAAACAAAAAATAAACAAGGCGTACATGGCGAGCTTAATTGAAACCAGAATGTAAACACGGCGCAAAAGTAATAGGCGACACTGACAATAATATCGATTACAGGCTCATAACATTGGGCGATACTGGCATTCTTGAGTGCGTTTAAGGCGAAACTTTATAATATTTTTTTTATCGCGAAATAGCTAGGGAAATTGTAGGAGATGTGTGTGGTATTGATGAGGATTTTAAAACTAGGTTTATGAAATGTGTATTAAATCTGTGTAATCCCTCTCGATCTCTTTCCACATTAATATCCCATGTGTTAAGGGCAGTTTCAACATGGTGCAATTTAAAATAAAAAAGTTTTTCTAGGGCAACTTTTGGTGTATTTCTGAAAATTTAATTTCTGGTTATAGAAAAGGCGTTTTGATGCTGCAATATGATTCTTTATCCAAAAACAATTCAAAATTCTAATACCAATGATCTTCCTATAAGTAACCGCTTCAAAATATTTGGGATTGAATTATATTAATATCATAAAACTTAAGAAAATACGCCCGTTTCTTGCATTATTCCAGATGCTCCAACAATGGCACGTTAATCTCTTCCCACATTATTGGGTATTTCGTTCACCACTGGACTGCGCAGTCAGTTTTCATAAGTGCGAGAATGTAAATAAAAGTTCGATCCTGCATCAAATTTGGTGTCTTCAGCGCACTTATTCTACGATTTATAATGAATGAGTGCGCTGAAGACATCAACACGATTGGAAGCAGAATCGCACTTTTATTTTCCTTCCCTCACTTATAAAAACTAACTGTGGAGTCCAGTGGTGAATGAAATGCGCAATAATATCCCATCAAATTTATCTTTGACACTTACACAAATAAACGAATAAAAAAGAAGTAACAATAACAATATGTAACAATATTATTAGCCGCCACCAATCCCTCCAAAATGATCCGTCAAACAAACCAAGACAAATACGGAGGCAATGAAAACAATAGTTGATCAAGCGTTCGGCTCGCTCGGGGCACATTCTCTGTTTCGCTCGAAACACTAGCGGGTATATAGCGATACATACATACTTCAACGAATTCTTTGTTCTCTTAGTGCTTGAACTAGATTTTTTATATGCGTTTCCTATCTAGGTGTTGTGACCGTACGTTACATCTCGACCACAACCTACACAAGAATGCCCAGAGCCTGATCGTTCCCTGCCTTTTATAGCGGATTCTATCGAACTTTTCTATCTACCCACTCTCAATTTTCTCTTACTCGAAGTACCTCCCATTTTGCTTACCCGTACAAGCGTATACCTGGCCATGCTGGCAAATCATGACCGTACAAATTTACAAATATTCCCTACACTAGGTACCTAGTTATAGCATATAGAAGCGATTAACAGTTAAACAGATAAACAGTTAACGTTCAATATTAGAGCAAAATAGATCTCACAAAAGTGTACAAGTGCTGTAGACCGTTCCCGAAGAGTAACAAAAAATGTTCATCATCGAAACGTTTTTTAACCGAAGAAATGATTCAAAAACTAGTTGCCATGCAATGTGAAGTTCCTCTTAATACGTCGTTGAAGATTTGCGGCTCATGCCGTGTGTCTGTGTATCGTTTTAATCCGCAAATCAACAATCGTGAGGACCAACCTGCAACGTCGAGTGCGAATCAACCGTTATCATCACAGGATCGTTTTAATCCGCAAGTCAACAATCGTGAGGACCAACCTGCAACGTCGAATGTTAATCAACCGTTACCATCACAGGATGGTTAGAGGAGATACCATCAGCAAGCTCGATAGTGTCAGCATCATCTAAAAACAGTGATGTACCAGACTACTCCAGAATTCATAACATCGAGCTCTTCAACATGGGAATTTCTGGTATCAGCGTGTCACCGGTTTCGTTGAGAAAGCTCGAACAGAGGAGATAATTCAATCCCAAATATCTTGAAGCGGTAACTTATAGGAAGATCATTGATATTAGAATTTTGAATTGTTTTTGGATAAAAAATCATATTGCAGCATCAAAACGCCTTTTCTATAACCAGAAATTGAATTTTCAGAAATACACCAAAAGTTGCCATTAGAAAAAAAAAATATTTTAAATTGCACCATGTTGAAACTGCCCTTAAAACATGGGATATTAATGTGGAAAGAGATAAACGTAACATTGTTGGTGGAGCATCTGGAGTAACTTATGAAACGGGCGTATTTTCTTAAGTTTTATGATATTAATATAATTGAATCCTAAATATCTAGAAAACGACTAGTTTTAGGAAGATCATTGTTATTAGCATTTTGAATTGTTTTTGGATGAAGAATCATATTACAGCATCAAAACGTCTTTTCTACGGCCAGAAATTGAATTTTCAGAAATGCACCAAAAGTTTGAAACTGTGCTTAAAACATCTGGTTTTACATTGGAATTTTACAGAAAAAATTTGAAAAAAATCGAAGATACCTTTTTTTTGCAATTTGCGTTTTAAGGTTTAATTTCGATTTTTTCATGAAAATAAAAGTATTTTTTTTTCAGTGTATATTTTTTTTTACAAAGCCTATTTGATTGTCTGTCCCTCCTCAGACTCTATTTCTCTATAACAAACGGTTTCCGAGGTACATTTTTTTTAAAAAGGTGGTGCCAAGAATACATACGCCCTTATCAGAAATTACTCTCGATTCTAAACGATCCCCAATTATATAAGATAATTTTCGTCTCATATACTTAATACATCTGCGCAGTTTCATCCAAATCGGAATGGTACATGTCAGATTTCAGCATTTTATGGACGATTTCGCGTGGAACCGCTCCAAAGGAGGAATAACCCACCAACCAATGAGAGGTCAGGAGGAAGAAGCAAACTTAATCGATCTCTTTCGCTAATTTTGATGCGGGAAGAGCATTGAGAGCGACATTTTTGTTATTTAATAGAAATCTTAATTTGATTGTGGACAGTGGAGCTTCTTGCTGTCTGATTGACAAGAGATTTTTACCTGCAGATGTTCAAATTGATAATTCACACACGTTTGAAGTGGTTGGTGTGAATGGAATGACCAATACGCTGGGATTTAGAGACACCTTTTTAGGTTACGATTCAGTAGAGTACCCAATCAGATTTCATATAATGGATCAGTTACCATCTCACGTTGTGGGATTAATCGGCACCAATTTTTTGAAAAAAATCGGAGCAAAAATTGATTTTGGCCGAATGAAAATGGAATTTAAAATTCCAACAAATGAACTTTTTACAATACCGGCTAGAACGGAAATAATTAAGTTCATAGATACAAAATTCACTGAAACTTGTGTTGTACTTAACCAAGAAATACAACCACATGTTTTCATTGCAAATGCCATTGTACAGCCCACTAACGGGAAAATTCCTGTACGAATGGTTAATGTTAAAAATAAACCAATCCAAATTTCAAATGTTGAACCAATTATCAAGCCTGCAAGTGATTATTTGGTATTATCAACAGATTTCAAAAATAATAAAGCAGATAGAACTAATCAACTTCTAAAAGAACTTGATTTAGATCATTTGTCCAAGACGGAAAAACAGTATGTAGAACAAATATGTTCCAAATATGCTGACATTTTCTGTCTTGAAAAGGATCAATTGACTGTCACCGATATTGGACGACATTATTGTGTTTGGGAAAACCATCGAAGAGCACAATCGGAATTTGATTGCTGTCTTCGAAAAACTTCGGAAGGTAAATTTAAAATTAAACCCGAAGAAGTGTATTTTTTCAAAACAGAGCTACTGTACTTGGGTCATCTCATATCAGCGGAAGGGATAAAGCCAGATCCTGCAAAAATTGAAGTAGTGAAAAAATGGCCCACCCCTTCCAACGCTGATGAGGTGAAAAGATTTATAGCTTTTGTTAATTATTATCGAAAACACATTCGAAATTTTGCAGAATTATGTGCACCTTTAAATAAATTGACAAGAAAAGGAACACCATTTATCTGGAGCCTTGAATGCGAACAATCGTTCGATATTTTGAAAAAAACAATTTGTGAACCCCCCTGTACTAGATTACCCGGTTTTTGAGAAATCGAATACCTTTCATCTACATACCGACGCGTCTGGATATGCAATAGGAGCAGTCTTATCGAATGATAACGACAAACCTGTTGCATATGCCAGCAAGTCATTAAACCAAGCTGAGACAAACTACCCAACAATAGAGAAAGAGTTGTTGGCCTTAATATGGGCGATCCGACATTTTCGACCATATCTTTATGGTAGGAAATTCATTGTCCATACTGATCATAGGCCGTTAATATATCTATTCTCACTGACAGATCCCTCAAGTCGACTAACGAAATTCAGGTTAGCACTCGAGGAATATGATTTTGAAACAATATATATTCCAGGTAGAGAAAACGTCGTAGCGGACGCGCTATCACGTATCTCTACTGAATTAAAAGCTCTGGCAATGCCAGTAGTTACAAGATCAAATTCGAAAAAATGTCCAACACCAGAGACAACCGACACAAAAGGGTCTGATCAACCTCAAGTGCCAAAAGAATAAAGTTTTGCCTGCAAACAAAACACCAATGATAGTGACAACAACGGCCAATACGGCATTTCAAAAAATATACCTTGATCTGGTTGGTCCATTGATACCACACACCAAATTTTCTATCCATGTTTCAGCAATATCATTTGCTGGAACCGTTTCAGCAATGCATAGTTTTGTGTTTTTTTCAAAATTGTTGTGTTTTCCGATGGATAATCCAACTCTGAGTAATATCCAGTAAGTACAAAACATGTAATTATTGCTTAATTTTAATTTGTGATTGTATTACAGGATGGCGACAAAATTAGAAAGGCGAAAGATTATACGGCTCTACCACCTTCCTTAAAAGCGCACAACATGAGTTTTCTTTTATTTGATTGAAGTGTTAGATTGTTTTATTGAAATAAAAGTGTAGTAAAAATGTAAAAACTTATTGTCTTACAATTTGCGAGGGTCATACAAATCAACTATTTTTACAAACGGGTTAAATTTTCAATTGCTGGAAAGCAGCACAAATTTGCAGATTCCCAATTACTGATCAACCAGCAAAATGAAAAACAATTTGCTGAACGGTCAGCAAAACAACTGTCAGTTTTATGCGAATTCGCTTTGCTGAAAGATCCAGCAAATTTCATTTTGCTGGATCGATTGCTGAATTTACAGCACAAAAAAAAAAATCAGCAAAAATTTGCTGGTTTACAGCAATAAAATTTTGGTGTATAATAATGCAGATAATGACGATATTAAGTACATGATAATGATAATATTAAGTACATCCTCACGACACAATGTGAGTTAACAAAATTTTTAACAACAACTCCGATTAAAGATAAATTGTCTTGACCTATGGAGTTCTAAGCACTATCGCGACTGACAGAGGTACCGAATTTATGACCGCAATTTTTAAAGATGTCTGTGACATGCTAAAAATTGAGAAACTGAATTCGACTGCGTATCATCATCAGTCAATCGGAGCTTAGCTTAGCTTAGCTTAGCTTAGACTGACTACACATATCAATGGTTGCTATTCCGTGATTGACCGAAGTCATTGAAAATGCACAAAGAATCAACTAGAAGTTCGGCTGGGATTGGCCATAATCTTCTTCAGTGTGCATAATTCAGTGCCTCTATTTATACAGGGTCAATAACGGCGCCGGCCACGTCCTTGCAGTCAGGTGGGATTGGGGGAAGGAATGTTAGTGTGTAACCTTTGCTATTTGGAGACCGTGTTTACCTCTGCATCTCCACAAAGGTTACTGGGAGGGATGTTTGTTAATGGGAAGGATCGTTGGGTCACAGGATTCACTTTGATAAGCGATTAGACCATGATAAATAATTTGACGCGAGCAAAGGATCAAACAAAACTAACCCGATTCTCGATCCGCGACACTATTATATCACGCCACGCGAGCGACGCGCGACATGATTGATCCTGCTCACATCACCCGCCCCCGCAAGAGCAAGTGACGCGAGCAAAGGATCAAACACAACTAACCCGATTCTCGATCCGCGACACTATTATATCACGCCACGCGAGCGACGCGCGACATGATTGATCCTGCTCACATCACCCGCCCCCGCAAGAGCAAGTGAGGCGAGCAAAGGATCAAATACAACTAACCCGATTCTCGATCCGCGACACTATCATATCACGCCACGCGAGCGACGCGCGACATGATTGATCCTGCTCACATCACCCGCCCCCGCAAGAGCAAGTGACGCGAGCAAAGGATCAAACACAACTAACCCGATTCTCGATCCGCGACACTATTATATCACGCCACGCGAGCGACGCGCGACATGATTGATCCTGCTCACATCACCCGCCCCCGCAAGAGCAAGTGAGGCGAGCAAAGGATCAAATACAACTAACCCGATTCTCGATCCGCGACACTATCATATCACGCCACGCGAGCGACGCGCGACATGATTGATCCTGCTCACATCACCCGCCCCCGCAAGAGCAAGTGACGCGAGCAAAGGATCAAACACAACTAACCCGATTCTCGATCCGCGACACTATTATATCACGCCACGCGAGCGACGCGCGACATGATTGATCCTGCTCACATCACCCGCCCCCGCAAGAGCAAGTGACGCGAGCAAAGGATCAAACACAACTAACCCGATTCTCGATCCGCGACACTATTATATCACGCCACGCGAGCGACGCGCGACATGATTGATCCTGCTCACATCACCCGCCCCCGCAAGAGCAAGTGAGGCGAGCAAAGGATCAAATACAACTAACCCGATTCTCGATCCGCGACACTATCATATCACGCCACGCGAGCGACGCGCGACATGATTGATCCTGCTCACATCACCCGCCCCCGCAAGAGCAAGTGAGGCGAGCAAAGGATCAAATACAACTAACCCGATTCTCGATCCGCGACACTATCATATCACGCCACGCGAGCGACGCGCGACATGATTGATCCTGCTCACATCACCCGCCCCCGCAAGAGCAAGTGACGCGAGCAAAGGATCAAACACAACTAACCCGATTCTCGATCCGCGACACTATTATATCACGCCACGCGAGCGACGCGCGACATGATTGATCCTGCTCACATCACCCGCCCCCGCAAGAGCAAGTGAGGCGAGCAAAGGATCAAATACAACTAACCCGATTCTCGATCCGCGACACTATCATATCACGCCACGCGAGCGACGCGCGACATGATTGATCCTGCTCACATCACCCGCCCCCGCAAGAGCAAGTGACGCGAGCAAAGGATCAAACACAACTAACCCGATTCTCGATCCGCGACACTATCATATCACGCCACGCGAGCGACGCGCGACATGATTGATCCTGCTCACATCACCCGCCCCCGCAAGAGCAAGTGACGCGAGCAAAGGATCAAACACAACTAACCCGATTCTCGATCCGCGACACTATTATATCACGCCACGCGAGCGACGCGCGACATGATTGATCCTGCTCACATCACCCGCCCCCGCAAGAGCAAGTGAGGCGAGCAAAGGATCAAATACAACTAACCCGATTCTCGATCCGCGACACTATCATATCACGCCACGCGAGCGACGCGCGACATGATTGATCCTGCTCACATCACCCGCCCCCGCAAGAGCAAGTGACGCGAGCAAAGGATCAAATACAACTAACCCGATTCTCGATCCGCGACACTATCATATCACGCCACGCGAGCGACGCGCGACATGATTGATCCTGCTCACATCACCCGCCCCCGCAAGAGCAAGTGACGCGAGCAAAGGATCAAACACAACTAACCCGATTCTCGATCCGCGACACTATTATATCACGCCACGCGAGCGACGCGCGACATGATTGATCCTGCTCACATCACCCGCCCCCGCAAGAGCAAGTGACGCGAGCAAAGGATCAAACACAACTAACCCGATTCTCGATCCGCGACACTATTATATCACGCCACGCGAGCGACGCGCGACATGATTGATCCTGCTCACATCACCCGCCCCCGCAAGAGCAAGTGAGGCGAGCAAAGGATCAAATACAACTAACCCGATTCTCGATCCGCGACACTATCATATCACGCCACGCGAGCGACGCGCGACATGATTGATCCTGCTCACATCACCCGCCCCCGCAAGAGCAAGTGAGGCGAGCAAAGGATCAAATACAACTAACCCGATTCTCGATCCGCGACACTATCATATCACGCCACGCGAGCGACGCGCGACATGATTGATCCTGCTCACATCACCCGCCCCCGCAAGAGCAAGTGACGCGAGCAAAGGATCAAACACAACTAACCCGATTCTCGATCCGCGACACTATTATATCACGCCACGCGAGCGACGCGCGACATGATTGATCCTGCTCACATCACCCGCCCCCGCAAGAGCAAGTGACGCGAGCAAAGGATCAAACACAACTAACCCGATTCTCGATCCGCGACACTATTATATCACGCCACGCGAGCGACGCGCGACATGATTGATCCTGCTCACATCACCCGCCCCCGCAAGAGCAAGTGAGGCGAGCAAAGGATCAAATACAACTAACCCGATTCTCGATCCGCGACACTATCATATCACGCCACGCGAGCGACGCGCGACATGATTGATCCTGCTCACATCACCCGCCCCCGCAAGAGCAAGTGACGCGAGCAAAGGATCAAACACAACTAACCCGATTCTCGATCCGCGACACTATTATATCACGCCACGCGAGCGACGCGCGACATGATTGATCCTGCTCACATCACCCGCCCCCGCAAGAGCAAGTGAGGCGAGCAAAGGATCAAATACAACTAACCCGATTCTCGATCCGCGACACTATCATATCACGCCACGCGAGCGACGCGCGACATGATTGATCCTGCTCACATCACCCGCCCCCGCAAGAGCAAGTGACGCGAGCAAAGGATCAAACACAATTAACCCGATTCTCGATCCGCGACACTATTATATCACGCCACGCGAGCGACGCGCGACATGATTGATCCTGCTCACATCACCCGCCCCCGCAAGAGCAAGTGACGCGAGCAAAGGATCAAACACAACTAACCCGATTCTCGATCCGCGACACTATTATATCACGCCACGCGAGCGACGCGCGACATGATTGATCCTGCTCACATCACCCGCCCCCGCAAGAGCAAGTGACGCGAGCAAAGGATCAAACACAACTAACCCGATTCTCGATTCGCGACACTATCATATCACGCCACGCGAGCGACGCGCGACATGATTGATCCTGCTCACATCACCCGCCCCCGCAGGAGCAAGTGACGCGAGCATAGGATCAAATACAACTAACCCGATTCTCGATCCGCGACACTATCATATCACGCCACGCGAGCGACGCGCAGCATGATTGATCCTGCTCACATCACCCGCCCCCGCAAGAGCAAGTGACGCGAGCAAAGGATCAAACACAATTAACCCGATTCTCGATCCGCGACACTATTATATCACGCCACGCGAGCGACGCGCGACATGATTGATCCTGCTCACATCACCCGCCCCCGCAAGAGCAAGTGACGCGAGCAAAGGATCAAACACAACTAACCCGATTCTCGATTCGCGACACTATCATATCACGCCACGCGAGCGACGCGCGACATGATTGATCCTGCTCACATCACCCGCCCCCGCAAGAGCAAGTGACGCGAGCAAAGGATCAAACACAACTAACCCGATTCTCGATTCGCGACACTATCATATCACGCCACGCGAGCGACGCGCGACATGATTGATCCTGCTCACATCACCCGCCCCCGCAGGAGCAAGTGACGCGAGCATAGGATCAAATACAACTAACCCGATTCTCGATCCGCGACACTATCATATCACGCCACGCGAGCGACGCGCAGCATGATTGATCCTGCTCACATCACCCGCCCCCGCAAGAGCAAGTGAGGCGAGCAAAGGATCAAATACAACTAACCCGATTCTCGATCCGCGACACTATCATATCACGCCACGCGAGCGACGCGCGACATGATTGATCCTGCTCACATCACCCGCCCCCGCAAGAGCAAGTGACGCGAGCAAAGGATCAAACACAACTAACCCGTATCATCATCAGTCAATCGGAGCGCTGGAAAACTCTCATAAAACATTAGGCAACTTCCTCCGAATTTATTCAAACAACAAAATGCTTGAATGGTCATCGTGGATACCATATTTCCAATTTGCTTTCAACACTACATGCCACTCTGAGACAGGCTACACACCTTTCGAACTCGTCTTTGGAAAAATGTGTAATCTGCCATCAAATTTGACAGATATCTCTTAAGTCCAACCAGTTTATAACATTGATGATTATAATAAACTCCTACAATTCAAACTTCAAACACTTCAATTGGAGGTAAGGAACAAACTTTTGGATTTGTGTGTGTGTGATACAATCCACCTCCCACTGGCCGGCAGTGCTTTTATGGAAGAAAATTGTATGCATGTATTTTATGATACCCTTCGATATCTTTATATCTGCAGACAATTTTAGCCCAGGAGATGAAAGGTGATAGCTCTACTGAAATTCCAACGACCCATTTCTAGAATGGCAGTAAATACACACACATTCTGAGGTCATTTTCATTTACAGTAAGCCCCGCATAAAAACACCCATATATCAAATGGATATATGCAATGTTTTTACACTTCCCGAATCGAAAATTATATTTCCGACCCTGGCACGCATTTAGTTTGAATTGGTAATAAGTGAGTAAAGTAAACAATAATAAAGAACGATTTTACCAGGATGTGAAGCAGTTTTTCTCCGTCGCCGCACTGGGGTTTCCGTAAAATACTATCGTAAGGAACAAACTTTTGGATTTGAAACAAAAAAGATGCTCAGGTTACAATATTAACAAAACTCATTCCAAATTCAACGCCAAAGAACTCGTTTTAATATTGTTGTAGCAGGCCTTGGATTATCAAGACGTGTTTTTTTTTTTTCGACGTCTGACTTTTCTTTTCTTTTCAGGAGGAGAAAATTTTCCAAACAAGCTGATTGAGAATTGGATTGATCCAGTTTACGCGCTTTGGAATTGAGGAGAGACATTTCGTCCAGGATTGTTTTCAACATTGGAGGGTGATCGTTTTGTTGCGTGCGTTTGACTGAGGAGGATTTCTTTGCGATTTGGTGCGGACGACGGAGAATTTTTTTGGAGAACAATCTAATTTTTCGAAGCTTCTTCTGTTTTTTTTGGTCTTGTCAAGTGTCCAATATTGAAGTTGCTTCTTTCAAGGAGAAATAGGTCAAGATTTCGATTGGATTTTGTTAAGTATATTTTTTCTAGTTCATTTTTTTTAGTTTTAACTTTGATTAATCACTTAACTTTTTATTATTTATTTATATTCCCCGCAGATTTCTCGATATGGAAACTGACGGGGAATCTTCAAATTCTAAAGATGTTGATCATTCTGATCTTTCTGCTTCAGATACTAAACCATTTAAAGTTAAAATTTCCTTCCACTTTCATTGGTCCTTATCCTGTATATTTTAGAAGGAAGGATAAACCAATTAATGTTCTTTTGATTTCAGCTGAAGTTTACAAAAAATATAAAACTGTTAAAGAAATTAAAAAAATTTCGCTGGATAAATTAAGGGTAGTTTTTGGTTCTCGTGGAGATGCTAATGCACTCCTAGAATCAAATTTATTTGGAAATTCATACCGCATATATGCCCCTTGCGATTCATGCGAGATAAATGGCGTAATTTATGACGAATCATTGAGTTGCGATGACATTCGTAATTATGGTTTAGGAATTTTCAAAAATAAATCTATTGCTCCCGTCAAAATTTTAGACTGTAATCGTTTGTCTAAATTAACTTTCAATGGGAATGAATCAAGTTATATTCATTCTGATTGTATTAAAATAACATTCACAGGTTCTGTTCTTCCGGATTTTGTTTCAATTAATAATGTTTGTTTTAGTGTGAGACTTTACTTTCCCAAACTTATGCATTGCACGCATTGTCTTTTATTTGGACACACTTCTACTTACTGTTCAAATAAACCTAAATGCTCCAAATGTGGAGATTCACATTCTTCATCTGAATGTGATAAACATTCTGATGCTTGCATTTATTGTAAACAGACTCATTTTTCTATTAAGGATTGTTCAGTTTATAAAGCTAACCAACAAAAATTTAATCAACAAATTAAATTCAAAAATCGATGTTCCTATTCAGAGATCTTAAAAGCTTCTGGGGATTTTACTTCTTCTAATATTTATGATGCATTATCTGACTATGATAATGATGATTTAAATAATGAGTCTAATCAATTTATATATAAACCTCCCACAAAAAGAAAAAGAGCTAGCTTATTATCTAACAAAAATAATGAAAATTCTGATCCTCAGCCTTCTACATTTTTTGATAAAAAATTTCCTCCACTTAATACTTCGTCCACTTCACAAACGATTCCTGGGTTTCAAAAAGTTGAAGGTGAAAATACATTTGCTAATGAAAGTTCTAGGGAAAATATTGATAATTCATCTAATAATGAAAATTTTGAAAATTCCATTTTGAAAATTTTTGGAGCAAATTTTAGATTTTTAAGGATTTAGTGATTTTTGGAAAAGTTTGATTAAAAAATGTTTACCCTTTTTTGCGTTTATTTTTGAAAAGTTAAATTCTTTTGGACCCCTCTTTTCTTCATTATTTTCAGTGTAATAACTACTACCAATAAACTACATATATTACAATGGAAGTGTTGTAGATATATTTTGTTTAAACGAAACTTGGTTAGTGGAAAGTAAACACTTACATATTTCGACTTTCAATATTATTAGAAAAGATAGAAATGTTTCAGCAGGAGGAGTTTTGATTGGTGTTCGTGAAAATATACAATTTAAATATTTAAATTTACCTTTCAATTTTTCAATTGAATACATTGCTATTTCTGTTAAACATCTGAATAAGGAATTTTCTGTCATATGTTTTTATATCCCTCCAAATTATCCTTTTTCATTATCAGAAATTACGACTATATTAGATAATGTACCTTCTCCATTTTACATATTAGGAGATTTTAATGCGCATAAATCTGCTTGGGGTAGTAGGAATAGTGATGGTAGAGGTAATTTGATCCTGGATTTGGTTGATGAATTGAATTTGAATATTCTCAACGATGGATCATTTACCAGAATTGCTGTTCCTCCCACTCATCATACATGTATTGATTTATCACTTTGTTCTAATAGTTTAACATTCCTTTCTTCTTGGAAAATAATTAATGATCCTAATGGTAGTGACCATTTACCTATTTTGATCGAAGTTTGTAATAATGACAATAGACAATAATCTAATGAATCCCTTAAGCCTGATTTATGTAAAAATGTTGATTGGATAAAATTTTCGGATCTTATTTCATTTTCTTTAAATATAAAACTACTCCAATTTCTCCAAGGAAAAAATATCCTTCATTTTGGTGGGATAGTGATTGTTCTTTGGCTTTAAAAAATAAATCCGACGCCTTCAAAAAATGTCGTCGTTTTGGATCAAGGGAAAATTATTTTTTATACTGTAAAGCTGAGGTGTTATGTAGGTGTTATTGGAGGTGTTATTGGAGAAATTTTATAGAAAATCTTGATAAAGAATCTTCTCTTTCGTCTGTTGCTAGAAATTTAAGAAATTATAATTCTTCTTCTCCAAATATTCAAGAATATTCTGAAGATTGGATCAATAAATTTGCCTCTAAAATTTGTCCTGATTTTGTTCCTTGTTCCATAAATTTTAAAAATTGTCAAAGATATAATTATTTTCCTGAACTTAGTGCTTCATTTTTATTAGAAGAATTAGATTTAGCATTATCTGTTACAAAAAACACGTCTCCGGGAATTAATAATATTAAATTTATTGTTTTGCAAAATTTACCACATGATGGAAAAATACATTTGTTAGAATTGTACAATTCATTCTTTTTTCAAAATATTTTGCCTTCGGAATGGCATTAAGGTTGTCAGTATTGTAAAATCAAGCAAGGATCCTTCATTAGCTGATAGTCGTAGACCAATAAGTTTATTGTCATGTCTTCGTAAGCTTATGGAAAGAATGTTACTTAATCGTTTAGAATTATGGGCTGAAAGTAATAAAATTTTTTCTTCTTCCCAATTTGGTTTCAGAAAAGCTTGTAGCACTCGTGATTGCACTGCTCTTCTAGCTTCACAAATTAATCTTTCGTTTAATAAGAAGCAGGATATGGTTTCAACTTTTCTTGATGTTTCTGGGGCTTATAATTCTGTGTTATTAGATCTACTTTTTGAAAAATTAAAAAATTTCAATATTCCAAATATAATTTCCAATTTTTTATATAATTTTTTTTTCTTTCAAAATTATGCATTTTTTTCATAATGGCTCTTCCAAATTGATACGATATAGTTATTTTGGTCTTCCTCAAGGGTCTTGTTTGAGTCCATTTCTATATAATTTATTTACCAGTGACATATCATCTGTTATTCCGAATGGATGCTATTTTTATCAATTTGCCGATGATAAAGTTATTTCTATCAGCGGTAATAATAGAGAAATTATTCGTCATTTTATGCAATGTGCATTAAATAATATTGAAATTTGGGCAAACAATAATGGTTTTTCTTTTTCTGTTTCTAAAACTAAATTTATTTTATTTTCTCGTAAACGTTCTATTGTTAATATAAATTTATATCTTAATGGTCACGAAATTGAACAAGTTGATGATTACAAATATCTAGGAATATGGTTTGATTCAAAATTATTGTGGAAAAAACATATTCAATATATCCAGATAATTTGTGCAAAAAGAATAAATTTCCTTAGAACCATAACAGGTACTTGGTGGGCTGATTTAATTACACTTTACAAAACGACCATTAGATCTATTATTGAATATGGATGTTTTACTTTTGTAAATGCAAGTCAATCGCATTTTTGTAAGCTAGAAAAGATTCAATTTCGGTGTTTAAGAATTTGTTTAAAATTAATGAATTCAACTCACACTCAATCTATTGAGGTTTTAGCTGGAGTAATTCCACTTAAAACTCGCTTACATGAATTAAATTGTAAATTCATGTTGAATTGTTTTATGAAAAAACACCCAATAATTGATGTTTTGAAATGTTTAAATGATATAAATCCAACTTGCAAAATTTTAGATTCATACAAATCTTGTTCTTCTTTGAATATTGTTCCTTAAACAATTTCTACATTCAATTATCATAATTTTGATATTAATGTTCACTCGTTTCATCCTATGATCGATTTATCGTTATATGAAGAATTAAAACAAATTCCTAGTAATGAGTATTTTCGCTTCGCTCCTTTATTTTTTCGGCGTAAATTTGTTGGATTAGATTCACATCAATTTTACTTTTCTGATGGATCATTAATCCAAAATGTTGCTGGTTTTGGAGTTTATAATTACTATTCCGCTTATTTTTTTTCAAATTACAATCAGTTGCTCAGTTTTTATAGCTGAGCTAACTGCCTTGTATTTTACTTGTTCTTTGATTAAAAATTGTTCTCCAATTATTTTTATTATATGTTCAGACAGCTTAAGTAGTTTGAAAGCACTCAATTCCATAAATTTCAGTTCTAAAACTCATCACATTATGTTGTTGCTGAAAAAAGAATTATGTTATTTGCATTCTCAGGGATACATCATTAAATTTATTTGGGTTCCTGCTCATTCTAACATTTATGGTAATGAGCAAGCTGATTCTTTAGCAAAATTAGGGATTCGTTGTGGCAGTATGTTCAACAGACAAATTTCTTCGTCTGAATATTTTACAGATTTAAAACAATATTCTTTAAATAATTGGCAGCTTTCATGGGACTTTAGTGATAAAGAACGATGGTGTCATTCAATTTTACCGAAATGTTAGTCGATTTAGTTGGTTCAAAAATTTTGCTGTCGGAAGAAATTTTATTTGTACATTGTCGAGGCTTATATCCAATCATTATATTTGTAATAGTTATTTATATTGTATCAACATCAATGATTCTAATTTGTGTGATTATGGTGTTGCTTATGAGGATATTGACCATATTGTTTTTCATTGTACGCGTTTTGCTATACCTAGAATTACTTTCTTTAAAAATTTGAAAATATATCATCGTTTGCTCCCTCAATCTGTTCGTGATATTCTGGGAAGTAAATTCTTACCCTCGTTGAAAATACTTTATAGATTTTTAAATGATGCTTTGTATTTCGTATGATTCTGCTTCGTTCTTTTTCCTCTTTTCAGGTTTGATGGAAACATTTTCAATAAACTCATTTAAGGATGGCATCAAGTTGTTTTCGAGTCATGACCCTTTTTCAAGATTTTTGGCTCTGCAATGGATAAATGCCGCCTGAGCCTTTAGATTTATATTTTATTATTATTATCATTTTGTAATGTTATTTTGAAAAGACAAAGAGGTTTTGTGCCTTTTTGAGAAGAATTTCATAAAGAAATCAATCAAAGGGGCTTTTCCCTCTTTCAAAATTTTTAGTTAAAAATAAATAATAATAATAATTAAAACTCGTTTTAATCAAACAAGAAACAGGTACCGAGCTAGAACCAAAATACAGTGGACCCTATAAAGTGATTAATGATAAAGAGCCGAATGTAGATATTGATAGATGGAAAAGTTGAAACGGTACATAAAGATAGAGTTAAAAAATTTAATCAATAAAAACAGATAGAATAAAATAGGACGTGTGGCGGATGTCGCCACATTAGAAGTTTAGATTATCTTAGTTTAGAATATCTTAGAATTTCAACACGGATACGGGGTATCCATAATATAAATTCTGATAGGATAATGTGTCGATACGGGGTATCGTACACGAATAAGGGATATAAGGACAGTATTAGGAAACAGGTCTACGTGGTGCTGATATGGGATATCGCACACACGGTAGGAATAGTTATATATATTAATCCAAAACATCAGCCGTTTGCTGGCTATTTACAAAGAAACTCTAGAGTAGTTGAACGTCTGTGGGTGCAAAGTGGAAAACAAAAACGCCAAGCGAAACATCAACAACGAGAACACGACACAGCCAATGATGATGACGATGAGCGGGGTTGAAAAACTCGCTGCTCGCTGCACCAAATGGCAGGGCTGGTGGCAGGTCTCTTTTTTGGAAACTTGGTCTCTATTTCAATGCAAGTCTCTATTTTTTAAAGAGAGGTCTCTGAAGTAACTTTTTTACTTGAATACTGATGCAAAAGATGCTCAAGATATACCTTCAGGGATTCTTAGGCGACTATTTCAAAGGTTCTTCATTCGCGAATTCCTCGAGAAAATGCTTCAAGAATCTTTCTAATAATTTCTCCTGAGTTTTCTTTTAGAATACTTTGATGAACTGGGGAATCTCGCTTTCAATACTACGCAAGTTTTTTTCCCAATAATTCGTCCAGAAATTCCTCCAGCGATTTCTCAAGGAATGTGACATTTTTTTCCAGAATTTTGTGCATAAAAATCTTAAGCAGTCCTCTAGTAATTCTTTTTTTTTTAGGAACTATCCCAGGATTTCCTACAATTATTGTTCTACCAATTCTCCAGTTTCCAGGAATTCTTCCAATAAAATCTGGTACCAGTTTTCTGTACAGTTCCTATATTTAAGACACTCAGCCGCTACCAGCCCTGCAATAGGCGAAAAAAGCCAGCAGCCGGAACGACACCGAGCTATGCAGGAGCTAATAGGACGATAGCACAATTTTCCAATTCCATTTTCCTCTCGAGTTTCGTTTGTTTTGGAGAATGCGCTCGCCAAACTTTCTCAAGAAATCGAATGCATGGATGGACGACGGACAACTGCGTTATCGACAACTGGGCAGTTGATTGCCTCGAAGGTCGTCGGCGGCGGTGGCGATGATAAGCTCCTAACTTAACGATTAAATGCTGTTCCGGGTCATAGTCTAAATGTTCTAAACGCATGTCTCTTTTCCTTTCCTGTCTTATCTCATTTGCAGCGATTACCTGTTCAAACTACTGCTGATTGGCGACTCGGGAGTTGGAAAGTCTTGCCTTCTGTTGAGATTTGCGGACGATACATACACGGAAAGCTATATCAGCACAATCGGTGTAGATTTTGTAAGTGTAAATGAGTGTGGTGAAATAAATGTGAAGCGATGACTAATTGTATGCTTTTTCTATTCGTAGAAAATTAGAACAATTGACTTGGATGGCAAAACAATCAAACTGCAAATTGTGAGTATTCCGAAATTAATCCTAAATATTTAGGTTTCTGAGCTGTTTAAATAGTCACTATAATTAGCGTAAAGTAATGTAATCACTATTGTTAGAGAAACTGATCACCCGGCAACACTGACATCAGTTGACAGTCCGAATTCGACCTGACTTTGCAACGTCACAATCACAGACAACGACACACATAACGAATACTTAGACACACATGTAATCTACACTCAAGACAATTGTTAAACACGATAAACATTGAATTTGTACCACGCTTTAGTTAACAATAAATCTGAAACTAAATTAAACTGAATTTAAACAAGTAGATGAAGTTAGACTTGTAAGTACACGACAATGAAGAACTACATGCAGATGAAATAAATAATAGATATATAACGTTAATACATGACAGACAGGACAGTTGCAAGACCAGTTAGACACGGACAATTGAATAACAAAAAGGACTTAAAATTGTAAGTAAACATGGACTAACTAGGACTGTTAATGACATTTATTAAAACTAATTACAGCTTAAAGCAATACTCCACCAAATCTAAGTTTGCTACATAGAGCGTCCGAAAATCCGTGGCTAGGGCTGGCCGCAACAAACTTTAAGAATTTTAACCTCAATTCGGTGGATATTTCCCCCCTACAAGCGGAGGTTCTAAATTTCACGGTCACGGTGAAATTAATTTCATCCCGAAATGGCTACTTCCATCCGTCGGCAAAGCCTAGTGCGGCAGTTAACGGATGATGAAAACAGCTTCGATTGCCCACTTTGCACACAACCGAACATCGCCGATAAGTGGATGGTCCAGTGCGTCGTTTGTGAATGCTGGATCCACTTTTCTTGTGCCAGAGAGATCTCCTTCTTGAATTCTTCTACTGATATGGTGACTTGTTGTATTTTCGGAATTTTTGTTCTAAAACCTATTTAGCTCAAAATTGCATAAATATTTTTATCTTCTTCTTCTTCTTCTTCTTGGCATTAACGTCCCACTGGGACAGAGCCGGCTACTCAGCTTAGTGTTGTTATGAGCACTTCCTCAGTAATTATTGAGAGCTTTCTTTGCCTAAGTTGCCATTTTTGCATTCGTATATCGTGTGGCAGGTACGATGATACTCTATGCCCAGGGAAGTCAAAGAAATTTCCATTACGAAAAGATCCTGGAACGACCGGGAATCGAACCCAGACACCTTCAGCATGACTTTGCTTTGTAGCCGCGAACTATAACCACTCGGCTAAGAAAGGCCCCAATCTTACTATCGAATTCAGGAAATTTGGCCGACTAAAACTCCTCATGACGAAGAGAACAAAACGGCCGAAAATACGGAAGTTTCCCTATTTCTTAATTCTCCTGGTATTTCTCCCTTTTTTTGGTATTTCTCCCTGAATTCGGCCATGTGTTTCTCCGCAATTTACAGCAGGAAATGCTGTAGAAAATCCTACAGCTCGCGTAAAAATTCTGAACAGCCAACGACCAAAATGTAACAAATTGGTTTTCGATAGCTTGCTATAGTGTCCCCCAAAACTCACAAACTATGCAAACATTGTGAACATAATCACAAAGTTTACTGTTTTACCATCGTTTTCTGAATCTTTCATAGGCCTTCTGTTTGGAACGGCTTCTTTCTTCATCAAGAGTGCCTACAGCCGTAAAAATCTTTCCGCATAAAACTGCATATGACTCTTTATTGTTCATTCGATGTAAATAATTTTCTATTATTCGCTTAACAAGCAATTGATTGCAGATGATTGATTTTAAACATAAGAAGTACGAATTGAGATGTGGCGAAATATTTTCACGTCGAATTTCTTCGAATCCAACTTTCTGGAAAGTAGTACTTTTCTAAGTTGTGGCCCATTTAAAATTGGAAAATACGCAATTTGGCATATTTCGGATATAATTCAACAAAATTGAACTCTGTTTCAACTCAAATGTTGCATTGCATGTATAATTCAAAGGAAAAATATTTAAAAAAATTTAATCATTATTTCGAATATATTTTCTGACTTTTCCCGGAATATGGCTCATTAACCAGTGCACAGTATTTTCATCCTTCGTTTTGGTAATAATATTCCTTTAAGTTTGAAATTCGTCGATGTTTTTGACAAAACTGCTATTGCTCTTTTGTTTCCTATTCATAAGAGCCTAAAATCTTTCAATCGGTATGAATTGGGGTCATTTATGTTTTTTCATCATCCAGCAAGAAAAAACCCTTAATTTTCATCAACACTTGATCGTACAGCTTCCTGATACGAAGTCTGGCGAGAACGGATCATTTGACATAACGCCGTTTTGGCATTATGGACATTCGACATAATTCGGTCTTTTGGTATAACTAGAATCATATCCCTTTTTTCAAAATACAGAACAAAGAACAGATGAAATTTGTTTATGCCAAATGATCATTATGTCAAATGACCGTTATGTCAAAAGTCCTTTATGCCAAACGACCTTATGCGAAATGACCCAGAACCGAGTCTGGCCACATTACTCTTCATTTGTTCCCTTTGGGTCATTGCACAATAATATTCATCTCTCTTTCACTCTTGCATAAAATTTATAAACAACAAGGCCAGTAAACGTCAAAAGTGCAGTGGCCTATTTAGTTGTCCGCAGACATGATATGACCGGAGGCTTCAATATCTGGAAACGAATCTGTTGCACGGTACTGCATGTAGCACCGAACTTATTGGCCAAATCGGAGTCAGAGATGTTTGGATTTAGCTTTAATTCGCAGCTGACGGCGCATAGTAACTTCCCATCGCTTGCATTATGGCCTGCGTTTCGTCTAAATAAAATTTTTGGGCGCAAGTATTTTCCTTACGATCACATAAAAAACGCGACGCGAGACGGAACACAACACTTATTGTTCTTACAAATAAAAAGGATATTAAAAATTACCTTTTTATGTCGACCGGTTTCGGGCTCGATGTTGCCCATCTACGGGACGATGTCTGACTGATTATTCAGATTCACAAACACATATTCATACTGATTGCAGCATACGTCGATTGGGGGGGGGGAGTTTATTGCTAGGTCATCCGTTTCGTCAAGTTGAAGAGGGGTGATGTTATTGGGGGATCGTCCTCATTCATGAGAGGGCGATCAGCGGTAGCTATATACATACCCAAGTAACCACAAGCATTAAGGCATTACCGTCAGTGCGCATCGTACCTTCGTGCTGTGCGTACACGAATTCTCTCTGCTCTTGGAAGTTTTCTTAAAAACTACCTAAAGCAATAAAACAGTACTTTTCAGTGCTACAAAAACAGTACTTTTCAGTGCTAAAATTAAAAACGGTACTTTTCAGTGCTACTAAAACAGTACTTTTCAGTACTATTTTTTCTACTATTGATCCCTTTACGATCCTTGTTTGGACCCGTGCCTTCGATTTTTCGTTGGACCCGTTGGCGAAAGCTAGCGGTGGTAATCCTTCTTGGACACCGTCTTGGGAAAAAACCTTTCGAAGGTCACGTCTTCTTTCGTTTATTAATTAAACATGGTATCAACAACAAACAAAAGGAAGGGTGAATCTCTGAATTCACTACTTCCTTCCAAAAAAGTGGGTTTTAAAACTGTCACTACACGTGGCAAGAATGGAAGAAAGGACGCTTCCCCGGAATGCGAAGTTTCTTCCAAGGGTGAAATGAATAATTGTATCGAAATGAGCAATCAGTTCGATGCTCTAGACAAATTTTCCGAACACCAAATCGAAGCAGCCTCTAGCCCAGGCTCTTTGATTCAAGTGAGGAAGCAAAGAGTGCCGCCTATCGTGGTCAGTTGTTCCGAATTTGGGGGATTTAGGCAGGAGATCTTGAACTCCATTAGGGGAATCAAGGTTTCCTTCCAAATCGCAAAGAAAGGAGACTGTCGCGTTTTGCCGGAAACTCTTAAAGATCGTGAGCTTCTTCTCAAACATCTTGAAGAGAAGAAGCACAAATTTTTTACTTATGACGACAAAACTGAACGTTTGTTCAAAGTTGTCTTGAAAGGTCTCTCAAGTGACTATAAATCACCTGAAGAGATCAAAAATGGAATAAATGATTTACTTGGATTTTCCCCAGTCCAAGTAATCATTATGAAAAAGAGAACCCAATCTGGCATTGTTCGGAAAGGGCTTTCTCAAGAATTTTATTTAGTTCACTTTAACAAAAAAGAACTAAATAATATTAAAGCTTTAGAAAAAGCAAAACTTTTGTTTGATGTCCGTGTGACATGGGAACATTTCCAGAAACCTGGAGGAAATTACCAGAACCCCACTCAGTGCCGTCGGTGCCAAAAGTGGGGTCATGGTACAAAAAATTGTCGCATGGATGCTAAATGCATGATTTGCGGAGGTTCTTCTCACGCCAAAGACGTCTGTCCAGTGAAGGAAGATACCACCAAATTCATATGTTGTAATTGCGGGGCTAACCATAAGTCCAATTTTTGGAATTGTCCTTCACGAAAAAAGGTCATTGAGGCTCGTGCCAGGCAGATGAAAGATAATATCCGTTACGATAACGGTCGTTTCCGGAATTTGCCTGGTAGAGTATCGAACAATGCTCATTTTTCAGTTAACGATCGCTTGATCATGAATCATACCCATCAGGAAGATCATAATCATGCTCAGTTACAAACTAATTTTAATCCGTCGGGTAGCCGTTCGAATCTTTCTATTTCGAATGTATCTACCCACGGTAAATCCTTTGCCGATATCGTAGCAGGAAATTCGAACTCCTCCCCTGTTCGATCCATGGGTACCCATTCTACTTGTTTCAAATCAAATGGAAAAAACCCTACCGCCACAGGTAACTCCGCTTCTTCGTCTACCGAAAATTCCAATGGGAAATCACATGACATGTCTGCCTCTGATTTTAATTTTCTAACTGAACAATTGAATCTAATGATTGATGCAATGTTCAAAGCCACCACTATGACTGAAGCAGTCCAAGTAGGTGTAAAATTTACAAATCAAATTGTTATTGGATTACGTTTTTCTAATGGATCCAAATAATAATTTAAATATTTTAAATTGGAATGCTCGTTCTCTAAATGGTAAAGAGGACGAGCTGTTTAATTTTCTTACGGTTAATAACGTGCATATAGCAGTTATTACCGAAACGTATTTAAAACCTGGATCTAAACTCAAAAGAGATCCTAACTTTTTTGTTTATCGTAATGATCGACTTGATGGGGCATGTGGGGGAGTTGCAATCATCATTCATAGGCGTATAAAACATCAACTGTTTTCATCATTTGAAACTAAAGTTTTTGAAACTTTAGGTGTTTCTGTTGAAACACAGTTTGGTAAATATACTTTCATAGCTGCCTATTTGCCTTTTCAATGCTCTGGGCAGCAAGTTAATTTGCTCCAAACTGACTTGCGTAAATTGACTCGCAATAAGTCAAAATTTTTTGTCATTGGTGACTTTAATGCCAAACATCGGTCATGGAATAATTCTCAAAGTAATTCCAACGGCAGAATTTTATTTGATGAGTGCTCTTCAGGATATTTCTCAATTCAATACCCTGATAGCCCCACATGTTTTTCCTCTTCTAGAAATCCATCTACGATTGATTTGGTCTTAACCGACTCTAGTCATCTTTGTAGCCAACTGATTACTCATGCTGATTTTGATTCTGATCATGTCCCTGTTACATTTCAAATATCCCAAGATGCGATTCTCAATCCTATCAGCTCCACTTTCAATTATTTACGAGCCGACTGGAATATATATAAAACGTATGTTGACTCCAATCTTGATGTTAACATTTCTTTAGAAACTAAACTTAATATTGACAATGCTCTTGAAACTTTAACAAATTCCATTGTTGAAGCCCGGAGCATTGCAATTCCAAAATGTGAAGTAAAATTTGAATCCTTGATTATAGACGATGATCTTAAACTCTTGATCCGTCTTAAAAACGTGAGGAGAAGGCAATTTCAACGCACTCGCGATCCTGCTATGAAAATTATATGGCAGGATTTGCAGAAAGAAATCAAGAAACGTTTTGCTCAATTAAGAAACAAAAATTTTGAAAATAAAATTTCTCAATTGGACCCTGGCTCTAAGCCCTTTTGGAAATTATCGAAAATCTTGAAAAAACCTCAGAAGCCAATACCGGCATTGAAAGAGGAAAACAAATTATTACTAACTAATTGCGAAAAAGCTCAAAAACTTGCTATGCAGTTTGAAAGTGCGCACAATTTTAATTTAGGACTTACTAGTCCAATTGAAAATGAAGTTACTCAGGAGTTCGAAAATATTCTCAATCAAGAGAACGTCTTCGAAAATGCCTGGGAGACTGATTTGGAAGAAGTGAGAACTATTATTAAAAAATTCAAAAACATGAAAGCTCCTGGCGATGATGGAATTTTCTACATCCTCCTCAAGAAACTTCCAGAAAGTAGCTTATCATTTTTAGTTGATATATTTAACAAATGTTTTCAATTAGCATATTTTCCTGACAAATGGAAAAATGCTAAGGTTGTTCCAATTTTAAAACCAGACAAAAATCCTGCAGAAGCTTCTAGCTATCGTCCAATCAGTTTGCTTTCCTCCATCAGTAAACTTTTTGAAAAGGTTATTTTGAACAGAATGATGGCCCACATCAACGAAAATTCAATTTTTGCCAATGAACAGTTCGGATTCCGCCATGGACATTCGACCACTCATCAACTTTTACGTGTAACAAATTTGATCCGTTCCAACAAATCTGAAGGCTATTCTACTGGTCTTGCTCTTCTAGACATAGAAAAAGCATTCGACAGTGTTTGGCATGAAGGTTTGATTGTAAAATTGAAAAACTTTAATTTTCCAACATACATTGTTAGAATAATTCAAAGTTATCTGTCAAATCGTACACTTCAGGTTAATTATCAGATTTCCAGATCTGAAAGACTTCCTGTAAGAGCTGGTGTTCCCCAAGGCAGCATTTTGGGACCAATATTATACAATATTTTCACATCTGACTTACCTGAGTTACCTCAGGGATGTCAAAAATCTTTGTTTGCGGATGACACAGGCCTCTCCGCCAAAGGACGAAGCCTGCGTGTCATCTGTAGTCGATTGCAAAAAAGTTTGGATATTTTTTCTTCATACTTGCAAAAATGGAAGATTTCTCCTAATGCTTCCAAAACTCAACTAATAATATTCCCACATAAACCAAAAGCTCTTTATTTGAAACCTTCAAGTAGACATGTTGTCTCGATGAGAGGGGTTCCAATAAATTGGTCAGATGAAGTTAAGTATCTAGGGCTCATGCTAGATAAGAATTTAACTTTCAAAAATCACATTGAGGGCATTCAAGCCAAATGTAATAAATATGTAAAATGTCTCTATCCCCTTATTAATAGAAAATCAAAACTTTGTCTTAAGAACAAGCTGTTGATATTCAAACAAATTTTCAGGCCAGCCATGTTGTATGCTGTACCAATATGGACTAGCTGTTGTAATACCAGGAAGAAAGCTCTGCAGAGAATTCAAAATAAAATTTTGAAAATGATTCTTAGGCTTCCTCCCTGGTATAGTACCAATGAGTTACATAGAATATCCAATGTTGAAACATTGGAACAAATGTCAAATACAATCATTAATAATTTCAGGCAAAAATCGTTACAATCTTCTATTGCCACGATTAATGCGTTATATGTTTAGGTTAAGTTAGGTTAAGTATATTAAAAACATTTTTTTTTCTCTTATAAGCAGGTGAAATCAACTCACCTGTAAAAAAAAAACTGAACTGCTACGGCAAATGAAATGTAATATGTTGTTAACAAAATGTTAATTAAATCTTAAATTTGTTTTACCAAATTAGGATGATAGTGTTGTCAAATAACACAGAACACCTAGATATAAGAAATGAATGTAATGTTTAGAATGATACTAATAAAGAAATTAAAAAAAAAAAAAAAAAAAAAAAAAAAAAAAAAAAAAAAAAAAAAAAAAAAAAAAAAAGGCATTACCGTATTTTAACTTTAATTCAACGAGTGCAATGCATCATTGCTTTTATTCTGCAATATGCGTGCAGTAATGCTTTAATTCCATTTTATGAATGCAATGTAGCATTGTTCTGTTGTAGCAGTGAAATGTGCATTAATGGGTGATATACGGTCACCATTCAATGCTTCATTGCATCATCTTACTCAATGCTTCATCGCAACAAAAATGGCAAGATTTCATTGCTCTATTTATTGTCAACCTTCCCCTCACTCAGGCAAATAGACTATACAAATAGTTGAATATCCCTTATGAAAATTCATCACAAGAAATCTTGTTGAAATTCGTAGATTTATCTTACGAGAAACCAGAATTTGAAAACAAAAAATAAGCAACAGCCTGCAATTGAACCAAAAACCTTACGATTGATAGGCCCGTGCGCACACCACACGGCTATCGACGATTCCGATGTTCGATGTTCCGAGATTTAGGTTCAAATCCCAGCAACAGGGAGTAAACAAAATACACATATGAATCGGCAAAAAAAAGCAACGCTGACCTGACATCCAACGAACAAAAAAATACAAAAATATTTTGTGTTTCTATTTTTAATCCTTTCCTTCATGCATTAAATACACTTTGGCTAAAGCTTTTATACGGTACAGACAGTAACTATACTTTAGCAATTGCCAGCATAGAGCTAGGAAATGTAGCCGTATTTACACTTTAATAGCGGCCTTTTCCACTTTAATACTGCATTAACGAGACATGTAATGCAGTATGACTTTATATGCCATATTTTATAGAAGCATATAAAGTGATATTAATGCAACTATATACAGCTGTACGGTTACTTGGGTAGACTCCCATGCGTTGAGGTGTGAAGCTTTTCGGACATTTTTTAGCAACTTAGCCTGTTGCCAATCGATGTTATGGTTTTGAGCTATAGTGTGGGCTGCTACACTGGATTCGTTCGGTCGTTCATGGTCCACTGCATTTTTATGTTCACGCAGGCGAACTTTGAACTTACGGCGGGTTTGGCCGATATACACTGCAGGACAATTTTGACATGGGATTTCATATATTCCTGATTTTTCCTCAGCAGGAACCTTGTCCTTCAGATTACATAAATGATCCTTCAGTGTGTTGCCGCTTTTATACACCACATGAATATCATGGTGTTTTAAAGCCGCCTGAATAGGGTTTGTCATTTGGGGGTAAAGCGGAAGACTTATCCTTTTTATTTCTTCTTTGTCAGGGTGAAGACCGTACTCTACCGTAAATTTTATTGTTCTATGTCGGGCATTGAGCATATCGAGTGTTTGCTGCAGGTAACGTTCTTTTACAACAGCAAAAATGTCATCCACGTAGCGCCACCAAACTCTGGGGAAAAGTTTATGCTTCCAAATCGCTCATGAAAGCCTCCGCTAATAGTGGGGACAGTTTGTTGCCCATGCTGAGGCCGAACGTTTGCTTGTAGAACTTACCCCTGAACGAGAAGAAATTCTGGTTCATACAAGCTCCAGCAACTAGAAGGTACGCATTAATTTGGTTGAGAGGTACGCGATTTCGTTCTAGATGACTTTGCAGGCTATTCAATGCATCTTTTACTGGTATGCTTGGGAAAAGAGCAGTAACATCAAAGGATACCAAAATTTCGCCTCGTCGTAGCTCAACGTGTTTCAGTTTTCATACCAACTCTACTGAATTCTTAACGCTCTTACCGTGGGATATTGGATACATCTTCATCTCTTCAACCAATCAAGCAGCCAGTTTTTCGGTTGGGGCACAGATGTTGGACGAGAGTTTGGTGGCGCTACGTGGATGACATTTTTGCTGTTGTAAAAGAACGTTACCTGCAGCAAACACTCGATATGCTCAATGCCCGACATAGAACAATAAAATTTACGGTAGAGAAAGAAAACGAGGGCCAGCTCCCGTTTTTAGATTTGGTAGTCTCCAAAACAACAGACAACCAACTAAAGTTTGCGATTTACCGAAAATCCACGTCAACGGATCGGTACATCACATCGGATTCAAACCATTACGGGGCTCAAAAACAAGCAGCATTCCATTCCAATATACCGATGGAAAAAGAGGATTTTGTGGCAGAACGAAAAAGAATTCACTCTGCAGCCGAAATGAATGGATACGGTAAAGACTTCGTCGACAAAATCCTCCGTAAACATGAACGAAAAAAGCACAGACAGACTGCCACAACTCTTCACCCTGACAAAGAAGAAATAAAAAGGATAAGTCTTCCGCTTTACCCCCAAATGACAAACCCTATTCAGGCGGCTTTAAAACACCATGATATTCATGTGGTGTATAAAAGCGGCAACACACTGAAGGATCATTTATGTAATCTGAAGGACAAGGTTCCTGCTGAGGAAAAATCAGGAATATATGAAATCCCATGTCAAAATTGTCCTGCAGTGTATATCGGCCAAACCCGCCGTAAGTTCAAAGTTCGCCTGCGTGAACATAAAAATGCAGTGGACCATGAACGACCGAACGAATCCAGTGTAGCAGCCCACACTATAGCTCAAAACCATAACATCGATTGGCAACAGGCTAAGTTGCTAAAAAATGTCCGAAAAGCTTCACACCTCAACGCATGGGAGTCTATGTATATAGCTACCGCTGATCGCCCTCTCATGAATGAGGACGATCCCCCAATAACATCACCCCTCTTCAACTTGACGAAACGGATGACCTAGCAATAAACTCCCCCCCCACCCAATCGACGTATGCTGCAATCAGTATGAATATGTGTTTGTGAATCTGAATAATCAGTCGGACATCGTCCCGTAGATGGGCAACATCGAGCCCGAAACCGGTCGACATAAAAAGGTAATTTTTAATATCCTTTTTATTTGTAAGAACAATAAGTGTTGTGTTCCGTCTCGCGTCGCGTTTTTTATGTGATCGTAGTGGAAGTTCTTACGTTAGCACACCCAAAAAAATGGAATGTGAAGTATTTTCCTTCTCTCCTGTTTCTATTGAAATACGCTCGAACCAAGTGATATTATTACTGTTATGGAGTACACATAGACGGTTCAGCTTCTAAATTCGACCACTAGAGTCGCTGAAAGAACCAAACACGATTGTTCCAATTCTAAGTGGGCCACATGTAATGTGACTCAATATAAGGGATTCCTGATGTCTTCTGAAATTCATCCAACAGATTGTTCAGGGATTCTTTCAAGGATTTTTCCATGAACTCCACTCAGAGTTCTATAAGAGTTGTTATTGTCCTACAGGAATTTCTCCGAAATTTTTTATAAGAATCTCTTTGAAGACTTTTCCGGAAATTCCTAGTATCTGTCTAGAAATTCTTTGAAAAAAACCTTCGCCCCAGAGTTCTGTAGAGTTTTCTACAGCAATTGCTCTTGTTCTCAGAGTCCATCCATGGCTTCTCCTAGGAGTCTTTTTTTGTATCCTTCTAGAGATTTTGCAATGCTTATCTGAAGGGATTTCTTCTAAAGTTTCTCCAGAGATTCCTGCAAAAAAATCATTGTTGAACTTCTCCAAGCATTCCTCCAGAGAATCTTCTGAGAAGTTTTGCAGAGATTACTCACGGTATTTCATGGGATACAGGGATTTCTCCAGATATTCAATTCTGTAAGAGTTCTTCCAGGATGCTTTGCGAATATTTATCAGGATTCCATCAGGAATTTATCCATGGATCGAAGGATTTTTCCGTGAATTCTTCCAGGAATTTCTTGAGTAATTTGTGGAAATTAGAACACAGCGCGTATTTGTTTGGTATCCGTTCAACGAGAGAATAAGCAATCCGAGACGTGAAAACCGGAATCGACGGAAGCGTGTATCTATGATCTAAAATCCTCTATATTCAATAAGTATTGAAGCAAGTTCCATGAAAGTACCGATTGAACTCAAGCACTGCTAAAGCAATTCGAAACACACTTTTTTAGAATGTCGAAGCTTTTTTGTCTTCTGCTGCTTAAGATCAACGAGAAAGCCAGACATTACAGATCCTTTAATAAATGTTATAAAGAGCACTCTGGGTATATCTATTCTTAGTCAAATTTTCATGCATTAGGGTTCGTTCGTGCAACCTGCGATGGAAGCTAATTTTTGTTGCGATACGTGATATGTCTAGTGACGCGACTCGTAATTACGATTTAAAACATAACTTTATTAAATAAAAGAGAATAATGACTTAAAACGTGTATGTACGCGAGCCGCCGATCGCAATTGTGATTTTGATGATTGTGACCAACAATGGAACGACGAATGCCGAAACTTCCCATGACATATGTCACAGGGTGTCTACTCATTTACAGAAATGAAATTCCCTGAGTTTTCCAGGTTTCAAAATATAATTACAAGTTTAAGAAATTTTCCAAAACATACGAATAGTTAATTTTAGATGATTTAAAACATTTTTTTTTCAAATGAAAAGTATCTTCGATAATGAATTTATCTAGGAAAAAAAAACAAGAATGTTTATCCAATGATCTGAAAGGGCCTTTCTCATATTCTATCTCTTAAAATGGAGATTCAGATGTATGGACTTCATTGACGTACCCACAATATTTTTCTGGAGAGCGTTTTGCATTTTTTTTCTCTGGGGAAATTAAGACTGGTAGTATGCTGGTATTAGAAATAATTACTTTCGACACTTCTAGTTAAAAAAAAAAAAACAAGACCATCAATATATTATGAATAAAAAATGTGCGTTAAAGATAATCATGGAGTAATTTTGTGTGAGTTCTAAGTACGACTTCCTTGAATTCCTTCGAGGATCTTTAAAAGACCTCCTAAATGTTTGATGAAGTTCTTCCTAAAATACAAACAAATATTATCTCCAAATAATGTTCTACAAGACGTATTGAAGAAAATAATTGAAGTATTTGGTCCGAATTCCTGAACCTTGAATAAAGTTTTAAAAAATCTATGGAGAATGGGAAATTGTACAGAAAAAATATCAAAGCAACAACAATATGTTGATGATATGCTGGAAACATTCTAAGAGAAACTTCTGGAGGAACTTAATGAGGAATCCTAGAAACAAAATTATCGAGGAGTTCTTTGAAAAGTTTATAATAGACATCATCGAATAACGCCTGAAGAATTTCATGAGCAATTCCTGAAAGTAATGGAGGATGAATTGTAGGTTTTTGTGGAAAAGTGTCGAAACGAATAAACTTTTGTGGAAGCGTTAGAGCGCTCTATGATTTTTGGACCAAATCCTGAAGAAATTCCTCTAAGCATCCATTGAAAAATCGCATGTAGCATCCCTGAATAAATTTATGAAAGTATTCAAAAAGAAATCACTGGAGAAATTACTAGAAATCCTGAAGCATTCTGTAGATATAAGAAAAATATAATTAAGAGCTTGTGGAATAGTCGTCTAATAGGTTTTGTAGGTTTCTCTGAAGCGTTTAGAATTTTGCACCAAATGTTGATTTATTTTTTATAATAGGCGAAAAACAATTTTGTATTTTTTTTTAAGTTTTCAACTTATCAACTGCTCATGAACGACACCCAACTGAAACTGTACTTGATTTTACCAATTTGACAACCTTAAGTTCTGAATTCTTGTCTAAACATGTTTTATACTGATTAATTAAAAATCGTTAAAAGGACTGACATGTTCAGCGTTTTGATAGCGGTTGATTTATGGTTTTGATGAGTGTAGCCGAAATTCCCTGAGAATTCCAGGTTTTTCCAGGTTGAATAAAATTCCCTGAGAATTCCAGGTTTTCCAGGTTTTTCCAGGTAGTAGACACCCTGTGTCACAAGCTGACGGCTGTCAGCGTAAGAGCCTTGGTGGTTGTTTCGGTTGCGTCCGTTATTGGGATAGGGTTGTCCTCCCAACACCTCCCCCTGTTAATAAAGGCTGTACGGTTCGTACCTCACAGGCAGCCTTCGGATTCTTGAAGACTTCTTCTTCTTCTTCTTTCTGGCGTTACGTCCCCACTGGGGCAGAGCCTGCTTCTCAGATTAGTGTTCTTATGAGCACTTCCACAGTTATTAACTGAGAGCTTACTATGCCAATGACCATTTTTGCATGTGTATATCGTGTGGCAGGTACGAAGATACTCTATGCCCTGGGAAGTCGAGAAAATTTCCAATCCGAAAAGATCCTCGACCGGTGGGATTCGAACCCACAACCCTCAGCTTGGTATTGCTGAATAGCTGCGCGTTTACCGCTACGGCTATCTGGGCCCCAGTCTTGAAGACTGTCGAGTAGGAATCGGTGGTTGCTGTGTGTTGCTTTGGGGAGTTCGTTGACGACGTTGAATTGGTTGCAAATCATCAAGTAGCGCAACCGGCAGTGATGTAGGCTGACTACTTTCATCTTCGGTGTCCGTTATGGTACTTCGAAGACCCCAACTGTCCAGGAGTATTGATAGCGGGACTTGGGAGTTTGCAGGTGCACTGATGTTTCGCGCGCTGCCTTCAGACTCATAGCGCGACCGCATTTGATTGCAGTGGGATCGTATTAGATTCTGCTTCGATGATAGCCAAGCATTGTACATGACGCTACCAATACGCTCGATTACTCTTCCAGGCTGCCAGGTCCACGTGTTTGCTGAGTAGACTTTAGCCCAGACGAGATCGTGAGGATGGTACTCGCGAGTTTTCGTTCCGTGCTTCCGATTGAACTGCTTCTCTTGTTCATCTGTTGATTCATTGTACGGTGTTGGTGGCCGGAGCATTTCCAAAGATGTTCGTATCGGCCTTCCGTACATTAATTCACCACGAGATTTTCCATCCGGAGCCCTGCGACAAGGAGTTGATCTGTAGCAAAGCAGAAAACTATCGATGGCTTCGTCGAGGGCTTCCCCCCCGGCGATGATTTTTTTGAGGGTCCTTTTAAATGTATCGACAAACCGCTCTGCAAGTCCATTGGACTGCGGATGATATGGAGCGGTTTTGAGGTGGATGATTCCATTTGCTGCGCAGTATGCTTCGAACTTGTCACTGGTTAGCTGAGTTCCATTATCGGTAACTAACGTTTCTGGCTGTCCGTATCTTGCAAATATTCCACGGAGAATTCGCAAGGTTGTTGCTGTAGTGATGTCCTTCGTTCGAACTACTTCCGGCCACTTTGTGAAGGAATCGACCAGAATCAAAAAGTAGCTCCCATCTAAAGGGCCGGCGAAATCCAAATGCAGACGCTGCCACGGCTTTGCTGGTTTGGGCCAGGACTCCAGGTTCGTTTTTCGATCCGTCTTGGCTACGCTTGCGCTCTCGTTGCAGGAACGGACAAACTTGGACACGTCGTCGTCTATATTCGGCCAATAAACATACTGACGAGATACGGACCGCATACGTTCGACACCAGGGTGCCCCTTGTGCAGTTGTTGGAGCACTTTCTTGCGACAGACTGATGGTATGACTAGTCTTTCACCATACACGAGGCATCCAGCAACAATGGAAAGACCTTCACGACGTAAATAAAATTGCTCGATAACTGGATCAGCTATATTTTTTTTATACGATGGCCAACCTTAATTGACGTAACGAATGGTTCGAAGTAAACAGTCGTCTCTTTTGGTTGCCCCTTGAATGACCTTAAACAAGAGTGGGAAAGCTTGCATCGATTCATTGATGGTGGCTCGAACGCTGTGTTCCAACTCTAGAGAGGCAATAACATATTCTTCTTCGGGCCGCACGTGGCTATTGATTAGTCTTGATAGTACGTCCGCGTGACCGAAGCTGTCGGTGGAGATATAGCAAATTTCGAAGTCGTAGAGAAGAAGCGTAAGGGCCCACCGCTGGAGTCTGTTGGCTGTGTAGGTGGGTATGCCCTTTTACGAGCCGAAAATTTGTAATAACGGCTTGTGATCGGTTTCCAGGGTAAATTTTCTACCGAACAACATCCGGTGGAACCGAGTCACGGCGAAAACTAGTGCCAGGCCTTCTTTCTCTACTTGGCTGTAATTTGTTTCAGCAGCAGTCAAGCTACGGGACACATGGTAGATGGCTTTCACAGATCCGTCAGGGAATCTATGCGCAATGCGGGCTCCCAGCCCGACGGATGAAGCATCTGCTGAAACAATGATGTCCACTGATGGGTTGTAATGGGTGAGCAGTAATGGCGATTGAAGTAGCTCTCGGAAACGGTCGAATGACTTCTGGCAGGCGGGCGACCAATCGAATTTGGTGTCCACCTTCAAGAGCTCGTCCATCGGTTGTCGAAGAGTGCGCATCTCCTTAACATACTTCCCATAGTAATTAATTGAACCTAAATACGACCGAAGAGTGGGCACATCATGTGGGGGTGGCATGTTGACTATTGCTGCCACCTTATCTGGATCAGATTTGATGCCGTCTCCATCCAAAACTTGGCCCAGGTACTTCACTTGACGCATACTGAAGGTATATTTTACAATGCGCACCGTGAAGCCAAATTCCTGTAAGCGAGCGAGAACTTTTTGGAGATTTTGTTGATGTTCTGCTTTGGTGCGTCCTCCGACCAGAACGTCATCTAAATAACCAACAGTGAACTTTTGTGGTGAACACGTTTGGAAACTGAGCACGAAGATCGGCAACTTCTTGGGTTTCCTCAATGGTCACTTGGTTGCAGAACGACGTGATTGATTGGTTCCACAATCCAAACATATCCATGAGATCAATTCCCAAAATGTCAAGCTGGACGTTAGGAGCGGCAACGTAACACTTACCCTGTTTCGTGACGTTGTTTAGGGTGATGCCACACTGCAACTCCGAGACAAGATCCAGAGGCTCTCCGGACGCTGTTCTTGCTTGACACGTTGCAGTTTTCGTTTGCGGTCGACCAAGCTTTATCCACGAACGGTGCGAAATGATCGACACATCGGATCCCGTGTCCAGTTGCAGCCGGAGAGGAACACCATTAAGCTTGACGTTGATGAACTTCCGCCCCTGGCTTATGTTTCGGACTGTCACTGTTTTCGTCGACTGCTTCCGCTGATTTTTCTTGTTCTTCGTACTTGGCTTTTTCGAACTAGGTGCGCTGGATGAGTACTTCGATGAGAAACAAGAGCAGTACCCTTCTTTGTGGCCCTGTTTCCCGCAGTCACGACACTTGTGATCGCGGAACCGACAATCCTTGCTGAAATGCATCCCGCCACATGACCAGCAGGGTGTTTTAGGTTGATCTCGAGAAGAGCTGTTGCTGTTAGACCGGTATGGCTTGTTTCGCTTGTTGTGGGCTACAAAATTCACTGTCGACGGATTCTCCACAAGCACGGTGTCCTGTTTGAGGTTCACCAGGCTGTTGCACTGTTCAACCACTTGCTGGAGAGTGAGTTCCTCTGCTTCATTCAGTTTGTTGATAAGCCGCATTCGGATCTCCGCATCTTGCTTCGATTTGAGTCCACAAGCAAACGTCAAACACTTGAATTGTTCTTCGGTCAACTCCGACAACTTGAAATCGACGCATGATTTATTCACCTTGCATGAATAGGAGAGATAATCTTCACTGTCTTCTTTGGTTGTTTGTAGACAGTTATAGCGCCGGCGAAAGATGGAAATGGTGGCACCGAAGAGCGCCTTTAGCTTTTCAACAGTCTCGGCGAAAGTGAATTCCAGAGTAGTTTTCGGCAAGATAAAACTGTTATAACGCTCGTGATCCGGTAGGCTGAGCTTGCGTAGGAGTAAACGCACTTTCGCGGCGTCATCCAACTTGGACGCGTCTCGATCAAAAAGATCACTATAGCGAGAGAACCAGGCGTCGAATGTGTTACCGCTTTCCTTGTTGTACACGAATTCCACCATATTGCTTGAGAGGGAATCGAGCACAACTTCATCGCGGGACAAACTCTTGATGGCGGATTGGGTTGCTGCCAGCTGTTGTGACATTTGCCCCATAAGCGCTTGTTGGTTACGGAGGATCTGAACAATGGTGTCCGTGATGTTGCCCGACTGTTGTTGGCCTCCAGAACCTGCTGCACTATTGGCGTTGTTAGTCGCCATCGCACAATTTTGTCTCCCACTACCGATCCACGAAGAACGCCTTTTCTCGGGATGAACGCGTGAATTTAGCACGAATTTACTACCACCTCGTCGCCACTGTTGCGATACGTGATATGTCTAGTGACGCGACTCGTTATTACGATTTAAAACATAACTTTATTAAATAAAAGAGAACAATGACTTAAAACGTGTATGTCCGCGAGCCGCCGATCGCAATTGTGATTTTGATGATGGTGACCAACAATGGAACGACGAATGCCGAAACTTCCCATGACATCTGTCACAAGCTGACGGCTGTCAGCGTAAGAGCCTTGGTGGTTGTTTCGGTTGCGTCCGTTATTGGGATAGGGTTGTCCTCCCAACAATTTTGTAAAAACTTTAGAGTTTGAATTAGAACCTGAACCAGTCGGTTTCGCATGAACTGGGGAAGTTGTGCACAGATGTTAGGTTGTTCGAGATGATGTTAACATGATGTTAGAGTGCTCCAAAGAAACTGTGATCTTCTTAACTATTAACAAGGTGTTGTCAAATTTGTGGAACTTTTATAACTGAATGGAATTATTTGTAGAGCTCTATGAAACCCTTACTTTCTGCTTTTTCTGTCTGGCCATCTGCTGCGTATCTTAACGTCTAGAAGAATTTCTAAAATTATCAACGAAAAAGTTACATTTTTCTCAGAACAATTAGAAGAACTGTTCAACCATATTTACATTATAAAGTAATTTCATTTAAGGTTGTCAACTCCACGTGACAATCTGGGGCGCTAACAAGTCTACCTAAAGTGCAGGATATATTAACAAATGTAAACCTCTCTGTTTTCCTCAACAGTGGGACACCGCCGGCCAGGAGCGCTTCCGTACGATAACGTCGTCGTACTACCGGGGCGCGCACGGTATCATCGTGGTGTACGACTGCACCGACCAGGAGTCGTTCAACAACGTCAAAACGTGGCTGGAGGAAATCGAACGCTATGCCTGCGAGAACGTCAACAAGCTGCTGGTCGGCAACAAGTGCGATCTGCAGACGAAGAAGGTCGTCGACACGACCACGGCTATGGTGAGTGGGCTCTCTCTAGTTTAGATACATGTATAATATTCGACAATACATTTGCAAGTGTTTCAATTATCCATAACATATTTGGTAGGCTACATCTCAGTGATTCATGGCCCAATTTGAATGAAATGTTCACATCATATTAGATCACTTTTGTTAAAGTAAACTAAATAATATTCTTGAGAAAACCCTTTCCGACGAATGCCAGATTGGGATCTCTTTTTCATAATGATTACTTGGACTGGGGGAAAATCCCTGTCAATCATTTATTCCATTTCTATCTCTTCAGGTGACTTATAGTCACTTGAGAGACCCTTCATGACGACTTTGAACAAACGTTCAGTTTTGTAAAAAATTGTGCTTCTTCTCTTCAAGATGTTTGAGAAGACGTAAGCGATCTTTAAGAGTTCCCGGCAAAACGCGACAGTCTACTTTCTTTGCGATTTGGAAGGAAAACTTGATTCCCCTAATGAAGCTCAAGATCTCCTGCCTAAAACCCTCAAATTGGGAACAACTGACCGTGATAGGCGCTTCCTCACTTGAATCAAAGAGCCTTGTCTAGGGGCTGCTTCGATTTGATGTTCGAAAAATGTATCTAAAGCATCGAACTGATTGCTCATTTCGATGCTATTATGAACATTAACCACATCACCCTTGGAATGAAGCGCGCAATCCGGAGAAACGGACGCCAGATGATGGATAAAAACATTAGTTAGAATCCGAAAAAGTAATCAGAAAATAAAAATGATCTTTTTGTATGGAAATTCGAAACATTTGCAAATATCTTATCCAATACTGTAGGATTTCTGAACAAAACGAGTCTAAAACGATTGTTCTATCTATCCCGCGAATAGGAATATGCGAACCAGCTCGGCATTCCATTCCTGGAGACGTCCGCCAAGAACGCCACCAACGTAGAGCAGGCATTCATGACGATGGCAGCGGAGATCAAGAATCGCGTCGGGCCGCCGTCGAGCGCCGCGGAAGCACCCAGTGCCGTCAAGATCGACAAAAGCCGCAGCGTCGAGTCCAAGTCCGGCTGTTGCTGAACAGCTTTACCTTTGTTGTTCTCAGTTTCTCTTGTATATTTCCCCCCAACAAAAAATGAGATGGCGTTTTGCAGTAAAGATAACAACAACAACAAGAACAATAGGCTTGTCTGCTTCTTCTGATGAACTAAAAAAAATCTATTGTGCACTACAATTACTACTACAATTACCTAGTAATCTTATATTGAAATACTACCAACTTATTACACAACACTACCGATATCCGATTCTTCATTCGAAATCAAATCAGAAAGCGAAGCCCCTTCCTTCCTCCGGTAGCCATTAGAAGAGACACGCGTAGTTTATGCACTCTGGGCGGACGGACAAACGGAGGACCATTTCAATCATGTTGAGAACACAAACACACACAGAGAGACAGCGGACAGTAAGCAAAGAGGGATAACCAGTTTAGTGTATGATTTAACCCAAGATCTATTTAGCAGCGATAGAGAAAGCAAGTTATAGCAAAGCGAGAAAATGGGAAAAGAAAGGTGAAGTAACGTGCTAGTATAAGGAAAATAATTATTCATTAGAGGAAATACTTTTACTAGAAAGAACCAACCAAGAAGAGGAGGGATATGAAATAATGATTAGAAGATTCCAAAAAAAAAAAAACAAGAATTAAAAGAGAAGCAAATATTTGTAACGAATGCAATCGCTTGAAATGAGCGATCGAATAAAAGGGCAACACACACACATGATGCAGACAAAGAAGATGCAGAAGCAGACACTCACACAAGGCGGTAAAGGTTAAATAAATTCGCAATTTCGATTAATTTCTGGCCAAACGGACCTATCAGCAGTTGAAGTCCCCCATGGGGTCGTTATTTTCCGCTGAAAGAATGCTTGAGCTCGATTTTTCTTCACGTTGCATCAAGTCGTTCACCACAAAGGCAAAGGCTTCTGGCAAACAAAATTTGCATTATTCCACACTTAGATAGTAGGTAATAGTGAATCATCCGTTTCGTCCTCTTGATCAAGTTTTCTACAGCTAACGAAAAAAAAAACTTTATTATGATTGGCTTTTTGTCTGTGAACAGTTGTAACTCTAACGAAGTCCGTGTGTACGGAAGGGTACGGTTCTAGTGCACGTATTGGTAACTAAAAAGATGTGCAAACAGGTTTTAGAAGCCTTATCAATTAGATTATTTCCGTATTATTATCACACAAGTGAAAAGTACCCGTAGCCCTCTTCCTACTTCTTTTCTTTGTGTCTTATATTTTTAGTTAGGCGAACGCTAATTGGAGAAAGAAAATATATTGGATTGGATGTATTTATTCGTTTAATAGCTCTTCATTCAAATAGGAAAAACATATGATTAATCCCCGCCTTCTCCACCCACAGAAGCAATACCCGTTTCATCAAATCAAAACTCCAAATCAAATTTCACTGATAGCCTGTCAAAAAAGAAGAAAACTTTTGTACTAATTCCAAGGATGAGGCAAGATTTGATTTGATCTGCACCTTTCAACCAAAACAGAAGCAGGCATTGTTCACACCAGCGTCAGTGAATTTTATAGTTTCGAAATCCATATGATCTGTAAAAGAGGAAAAACCAACAACAACAGCAACTACAACAACCAATAGACGGAACCCGTAAAGTTAAAGCAGAAAAATCGTGAATAAAAAAAACTTTAAAATTGAATTGAGTATCTGTGGTGGTTTTGTATGTCTAAAGAGCATATCTGAAATCTTTTATGATCTGTGGATTCTTCGAATCAGTACATAGGGGTGATCGGGCCGCTTAAGGAAAACGTCATAGAATACATAGAAAAACAGCAAAAAATATGGTTTAAATACAAGAGACTTGTACTATAAAATGTTATCTTCCATGTTACGTCGATAATTAATGTTAACATCAACTTGCAAATTATTTCAGGAACTTTTTGGAAAACCATGTTTTTCTACGTGGTTATCCAGCATATGGGGCATTATGAGCCACCCTACGGGGCAGTATGAGCCACCTCATTCAATCGAATAATTTTTATTCAAAACAGTATAGAGAAGAATTAGTGGTGAAGAGTACATTATTGGAAAAAGAATTGTATTAGCTTTGCTTGAAATTATTGATTATAGCGGCTTATTTTTTAAAGATACATAATACATAGTAAACAGACCATGTTATACTAGTACTAAATTGCGATACCTGGTTCAACGTATTTTCTAGCAAAGTGTTCCACTTGTAATGCTGCATAAAGATGACTATGCAGTAAAAAAATAATCTGGTATATTTAGGCAATGCATTTTTATGTTCAAAACATTGTTTGTTTTGTTTAAATCTAGGTGGCTCATTTTGCCCCTTCATCTTGAAAATAATATATTCGGGTTTATTCTACGACTGGCGTGAGGTGACAATTGTCGGTCTCGTATAGCGAGGTGACAATTGTCGACTCGAGTGAAGTGACTCTCCATTTGATTTACACGGCGAGTCACTTCACTCGAGTCGACAATTGTCACCTCGTTATACGACACCGACAATTGTCACCTCACGCCAGTCGTAGAATAAACCGAATTGTTTTTCAATAATTTTGTTTACGAACAAATCTAATTTCGCTCACGAACTGTTCATTATGATCAGAAGTTTCAATGGATTGGTAAAATTTACCAGAATTAAAAATATAATTGTCTTATAGGCTTAATTAAAAACTGCCAAAATTATAAGCTTTTCATGACGAATGACAAATTCGTACATTTTTGTAAATATCTTGAGTGTTCAAACGAATATTCCTACGGTTTTTATTTTGGTGGCTATTCGAGGCATCCTTTAGCAGATCATAATGACACTAGACATTAAAACACTGTTTTTGAGGTCAAAACCGGGGTGGCTCATATTGCCCCGTATGTTCATATTGCCCCCATTGCCCCTATCAAAGAAATCGAATGATGATGAGAACAAGCATTGTTCACACCAGCGTCAGTGAATTTTATAGTTTCGAAATCCATATGATCTGTAAAAGAGGAAAAACCAACAACAACAGCAACTACAACAACCAATAGACGGAACCCGTAAAGTTAAAGCAGAAAAATCGTGAATAAAAAAAACTTTAAAATTGAATTGAGTATCTGTGGTGGTTTTGTATGTCTAAAGAGCATATCTGAAATCTTTTATGATCTGTGGATTCTTCGAATCAGTACATAGGGGTGATCGGGCCGCTTAAGGAAAACGTCATAGAATACATAGAAAAACAGCAAAAAATATGGTTTAAATACAAGAGACTTGTACTATAAAATGTTATCTTCCATGTTACGTCGATAATTAATGTTAACATCAACTTGCAAATTATTTCAGGAACTTTTTGGAAAACCATGTTTTTCTACGTGGTTATCCAGCATATGGGGCATTATGAGCCACCCTACGGGGCAGTATGAGCCACCTCATTCAATCGAATAATTTTTATTCAAAACAGTATAGAGAAGAATTAGTGGTGAAGAGTACATTATTGGAAAAAGAATTGTATTAGCTTTGCTTGAAATTATTGATTATAGCGGCTTATTTTTTAAAGATACATAATACATAGTAAACAGACCATGTTATACTAGTACTAAATTGCGATACCTGGTTCAACGTATTTTCTAGCAAAGTGTTCCACTTGTAATGCTGCATAAAGATGACTATGCAGTAAAAAAATAATCTGGTATATTTAGGCAATGCATTTTTATGTTCAAAACATTGTTTGTTTTGTTTAAATCTAGGTGGCTCATTTTGCCCCTTCATCTTGAAAATAATATATTCGGGTTTATTCTACGACTGGCGTGAGGTGACAATTGTCGGTCTCGTATAGCGAGGTGACAATTGTCGACTCGAGTGAAGTGACTCTCCATTTGATTTACACGGCGAGTCACTTCACTCGAGTCGACAATTGTCACCTCGTTATACGACACCGACAATTGTCACCTCACGCCAGTCGTAGAATAAACCGAATTGTTTTTCAATAATTTTGTTTACGAACAAATCTAATTTCGCTCACGAACTGTTCATTATGATCAGAAGTTTCAATGGATTGGTAAAATTTACCAGAATTAAAAATATAATTGTCTTATAGGCTTAATTAAAAACTGCCAAAATTATAAGCTTTTCATGACGAATGACAAATTCGTACATTTTTGTAAATATCTTGAGTGTTCAAACGAATATTCCTACGGTTTTTATTTTGGTGGCTATTCGAGGCATCCTTTAGCAGATCATAATGACACTAGACATTAAAACACTGTTTTTGAGGTCAAAACCGGGGTGGCTCATATTGCCCCGTATGTTCATATTGCCCCCATTGCCCCTATCAAAGAAATCGAATGATGATGAGAACAAGCACATGCTTGACGGCCCTAATATCCTAGACATGACAAACGTTTTACCTTTCTGATTGTTAGAATTACTGTCGCGCATCCTATTCAACAAATTGAGTAATTTTAAGAGAATATTTGGTATTTGAGTGCCCAAAGAGTAATGTTGGATCCGCTGAATCTGTTGCATGCTCCTTGTGGGCGAGCGACGGAATCCGGATCCATTGTGTCCAGTTTGCGCATTTTTTTTTTTTTTTGGCATCCCGTGCTTGTGGCCACTACTGTGCCGGAATCAGTTGATATGTAGCTTCTTAACCGATACAGATCTATTTTTAACTTATCTATATTTACATCTACACTCTCTCCTACTCTTTTTACTCTCACACCGAGCAGGTAGAAGAGAGCTCTGCTGTTAGTGAGGCTAGCTGCCTGCGAAGAGGGTCAGTTTGTCTCAGTCACCATCTGATACTGACGGAGGATGGATGTGCTCCCCAAAGCACGGTCCTCCGTGAGGCGTCTTCTGGTGGCTGGACGGGTTTTTTGTGGAGGGGCTGGGAATCGAACCCATGACCTTCCTCTTATGAAGTGAAAGCGTAACCTCAAGGCTACAGCCCCCCCTTACCAGTTTGCGCTGCGCGGAAGAAAAAACGAAGTGTTGTATGATCTTGTGGGCGAGCGACGGAATCCGAATCCATTGTGTCCGGTTCGCGTTGCCGCCGGAAGAAAAAACGAAATGCGCCAGTGACAAACAAAAAAAACGTGTCAGTAGAGTTTGATACGTTGACCCTTTTGTGTGCTCCTGTCGAGCAAGCAACGAAATCAGTATCGTGTCTGGTTTGGATAGTGCGGTCATTCGTGTATATGCTCACGTATTCATTTCGAATTATATATTTATCGTTTACCATATTTACACATTGAGGATGATACTGATCCCGAGTAGCGTCTGTTGGTTCCCTATGTAAGTACAGCTGTTCTTGCAATAACGGAGTAGCAACTGCGGGCGGTCAATCATGCTCATGCTCAATATTTGGTATTTGAGTGCCCAAAATAAGATGTCAAGATAGTCATCGGCGACGCAAATGCGCACATCGGGAAAGATGATTTCTTCCGACCCGTCATTACGACGGAAAGCCTCCATTCCGTTACCAATGATAATGGCTACTGCTAGAGGGATGACAATCAGCAGTACCTACACACTTAATCTCAGAATTTCATTTCGGTAAAGTGAAATGACGAATCCACTCGATAAGGCTGCTTTATACTGAAATCTCATTGAATTTTGACAGATAAATAAAACTTCAACCTTCAAATTAACGAACTTCGGCAATTCATATATTGAACCGAAATTCGGTAATTTAATTTGCCATAATGGACTAATGCACGTGTTCACTAATTTGACGTTTGAGCGGTGCCGAATTTACTGGTTGCTATGGTCACGTAAATAACACGGCACCGCTCAAAAGTCAAATAATGAACTCGTGCCATAATCAGCAAATGATTGATTTCTCCGAATTTCGGCAAAACACATCTGTCAAAATGGAAAACAACGCTGAAACACGTGCTTCTCAAAGTTTAGTGTGAAAATGAAAAGCTCCTGAGTTTAGATGACGCCAACAAGTAAGTATTTTTTTAATGATAAGCATAATTATTGGTGCGTGTGAATGATGTATTCGTTCCTTATTTTCAGGTAATGTTTTGGAATATATCTTCGCCTTAGGGAAGAACGACAACCATTATGACATGGAAATTTGATTGATTGTTTCCCTAAAACATGCTTCCCCCTGCATCGTGCAATATAGAAGTGTTGCTGGCATTATACGTGTACTCGGAATCATGGCTATATTGTGACTTCCTGCTTGAAATTGCATATTTATCTAGTTCTTTTATTTGTGGCTCAATCGCGTTTAACGCTTTACGGAGCCGAAATTCATCTTTTGTATTATTTACAATGTATTGACTTTTTGAGTGCCAAAAATTAGTACGGGATGGAGCCAGAATACTCGTGGCAACTCGAGGTTAGTGGTCACAATTGTTGAAGGAAGGACATGGTAAGGATTGGGTTTAGGGTTCTCTGCAGCTCATCCGGGAGGTATATCGTAATTTTCGTCTCATGGCGTTGGTACCAATTTCGTGTCGGTATTCGTCTGCCGGATGGCCAGGATCCTCAATCCAACACAAAGGGGACAACACAGAGAAAAAAAAACTGGGGAAGAAAACACAAGAGAATTAAACTTTTATACCACACAAGCGAAGGAAATCGTAAATTGCGACCATATACATGAAATCACGGGTTCCCAACACATCTCTAACTGAAACATAGGGTTGTCTACCTCGGGCCACAAGGGTATCCAAAAGTTGCGCTCTGGAGGCGTCCATATCCGGGCACTGCCAAACTACGTGATCGATGTCATCATAACCGGAACCACACCTATTACAAATATTGCTCACCGCGAGGTTAATCCTGTGCAAATGTGCATCTAGCGAGTAATGGTTGGACATAAGTCTTGACATCAATTCGTCTATCATAAATCTCACCTTCCTCAGCGCCCACCTTTGCGAGAGAGTCCGCCTTCTCATTGCCATAAATCTTAAATGATCTTTCGACCAGTGCACACATCTGCTCTCTTATTTTTGTAAGAAAGTAAGATGCATGTTTAACAGGTTTCATCGATCGGAGTGCCTCAATAGAACTGAGACTATCCGAGAAGATGAAGAAGTGGCCTGCGGGCATGTTTGAGATCATCCCCAAAGCGAAGTTGATTGCTGCCAGCTCAGCAACATAAACCGTGCAAGGTTCCTGAAGTTTTCGGAAGGCGGAATAGTTTTCATTGAAGACACCGAAGCCAGTGGATCCATTTATACGGGACCCGTCAGTGAAATATCTCCTATAGGAATCGACATTCTGGTACTTTGCGTTAAAAATACGTGGGATAGTTATATATCGAAGTTGATCTGGAATTCCATGAATAGCTTGTTTCATGGACAGATCATATTCAACATAGGAACTGTCATTGGTGAAGCGTACACGTGGAGGGTTATAACATTGGAGGCTAATGTCAGATGACATGTAGTAGAGATAAACTCTCATGAATTTCGACTGAGTATTCAGTTTGAGCATTTCTTCGAAGTTTTCGATAACGAGTGTGTTGCTCACTCCACACTTAATAAGTATTCTTAGCGAGAGCTCCCAGAATCGGTTCTGTAGCGGTAAAACCCCTGCCAGAACCTCTAGGCTCGCATTATGTGTTGAGTGCATACACCCTAAGGCGATACGCAAACAACGATATTGAATTCGTTCCAATTTAATCAGGTGGCAGTTGCTGCTGAGAGAAAACAGAAAGAGCCATACTCTAGAACAGATAGAATGGTTGTTTTATAAAGTTTTATGAGGTCTTCCGGGTGAGCACCCCACCATGTTCCGGTAATTATTGTTCGTAGAAAATTGATCCTTTGTTGGCATTTTTCCGTTAAATATCTAATATGGGTTCGCCAAGTGCCTTTTGAATCAAACCAGACCCCAAGGTATTTTGAAGTCAAAGACTGGTCGATGTCTGTTCCCAAAAGCTTAAGCTTTAGTTGGGCAGGATTCCGCTTCCTTGAAAATACGACCAGTTGAGTTGCGGAGCAAACTCGATCCCTAAATTTCTAGCCCAAGTGGATAGATTATCAAGGGAATTTTGCAATGGTCTTTGCAAGATTTCCGCTCGTGGGCCCTTCATAGAAACCACAGCATCATCTGCAAGTTGTCTAAGCGTGCATGGTTCTTCCAAACAGTTGTCAATATCTTTAACATAAAAATTATAAAGCAAGGGACTTAGACATGAGCCTTGGGGAAGACCCATATAGCTAATTCTGGAAGTTGTCAGTTGACCGAGAGTGAAGCTCATGTGTTTTTCTGACAACAGATTGTACAAAAAATTATTCAATATTCCAGGTAGTCCACTATTGTGCAAGTTTTCTGACAATATTTCTATGGAAACTGAATCAAAAGCGCCCTTGATATCCAAGAAAACTGAAGCCAATTGCTCCTTGTCCGCAAAGGCTAGTTGAATATCTGATGAAAGCAACGCTAGACAATCGTTTGTTCCTTTACCCTTGCGAAAGCCAAATTGAGTACTGGAAAGCATATTGTTTGATTCGATCCAGTGGTCGAGTCGCAAAAGGATCATTTTTTCTAACAATTTCCTTAAACATGATAACATAGCAATCGGGCGGTATGAGTTGTGATCGGACGCTGGTTTCCCAGGCTTTTGAATAGCTATTACTTTGACCTGTCTCCATTCAAGTGGAACAATGTTGTGTTCCATGAAAGAGTTGAACAGGTCAAGCAACCGTCTTTTATCGATATCAGGGAGATTTTTAAGAAGATTAAACTTAATCATATCGCGTCCCGGAGAGGAATTGTTTGATGAAAGAAGAGCCATAGAAAATTCCAGCATAGTGAATGGTCTGTCCAACGCATCGTCACTCTGGGTTTCCCAGAATGGCGGTTGAGCTGGAACTGAGTCTGGACAGACCTTTTTTGCGAAGTTGAATATCCAACGATTGGAGTATTCATCACTCTCATTTGAGAATGAGCGGTTTCGCATGTTGCGAGCCACTCTCCAAAGCGTCGTCAATGAAGTTTCTCTTGAGAGGCCATCGATGAAACGTCGCCAATAGCTACGCTTCTTCGCTTTAATAAGATTCTTCAGTCTTTTTTCGAGCTTCGAGTACTCTAAATAAAGTTCTGAGGTACCATATCTGCGAAAAGCTTTAAAGGCATTAGATTTTTCTCGATACAACAGAGTGCATTCATCATCCCAACCAGGTGTGGCTGGTCGTCTTTTGAAGGATGCACTTGGAACTCGTTGCTTTTGGGATTCTAATGCACTTTTATAAATCAATTCTGTTAGGAATCGATACTCGTCCAACGGAGGGAGAGTGTTGAATGATTCGATACCAAAAGTTACCGCTGATGCAAATTTTTGCCAATCGATATTCCTAGTGAGGTCAAAAGGAACCTGAATTGACTGTTCTGACCTTTCACAATTATTTCTGATAGAGGTTATTATGGGCAAGTGATCACTACCATGGGGATCATCGATAACCTTCCACATGCAATCGAATGATAGTGAACTTGAACCCAAAGATAGGTCAATGCGGCTTTCTTTGCCGTCGGATGAAATACGTGTCGCTTCACCTGTGTTCAAAATGTTCAAGTTGAAATCGTCGCATAAGTCATAGAAAATAGCCGCTCTATAATCGTCATAAGATTCGCCCCATCCAGTACCATGTGAGTTCATATCACCCAGTATTAGAACTGGGGATGAGAGCATGTTTACGTTTATTTGGCAAGCAACGATTTCTATGCCTGGATGAGTCGGGATGGGGATTCTGTAGAATGAATGGCACTTTTTGATCCCTAAAAGCACACCCCCGTAATTATCATCTCGATCCTGGCGTATAATGTTAAAATCGTAGAAGTTAAGATCATCTTCAGAAGAAAGCCATGTTTCACAGAGTGCAAATATATCACAATCGGAATTGTGAAGTAAAAACTTAAATGTGTCTAATTGAGGTTTTAGACTATGACAGTTCCACTGTAGCACAGCGATCATATCTTGTACCTCACTTGATGAGTTAGCCATCGAAAGATATGATCGAAGCAAGGAGGGGCCATGAAATAGTCAATTCCTTGAGATACTCTTCTATTGCGGGGAGAAAAAGGTCGAGTATGCCTCTGAATGAGTCTGAAACTCCGAGAGCATTACATATGCGATCCACAAGAGCCGTAAAAGTTATCAGACCTCGCTTGGCCCTGGGGGTTTTTGAGGAAGAGCGAGGAACTTCAGTAGCATTTCTTTTGCTTTCTTGTCTAGAGCTTCTTTTCGAAGTGTATTTTATCTGTGGAAGCGGGGGCGGCAGATCTTTGCTGCAGCACGGAACGGAAGCATCAAAGACCTGTTTCTTCGGGATTTTCAAATTTGCCCCACCACCTTTGGAATTAGGCAAACTTCTGAGGGAAGATTTTAATACCTTACGGCGCAATCCCGGAGAAGATGGAGACTTTCTTTTACCGGGTGCGTGTACCTCCGAAGAATCTCCCCCATCGGTTTCGTCGTCGTTCGCTTCATCGGAAGACAACTCTTGAAAAGAGTTACCAACTGGGATGGCTGATGAAGACTCTTTTGCAGGCGGATTTAGAGCTTTCACCATCTCCGCATACGTCTTCTTGGAGCGCTTCACAATTGAGCGACTCTCATTTCGAATGCGTCTTTTGTATGCCGGGCATTTCTGCAAGTCATGCAGATCCTTGCTACAGTAGCTGCATTTTTCAGCTTCCTGTGTGCAAGCATCTTCTAAATGAGCTTGGTTGCATTTGCCACAACGGGGCTTGTTGTCGCAAAAGCTAGCACTGTGGCCAAGCTGCTTGCAGTTGGTACAATTGAATACCTTCGGCACGTAAAGACGCACTGGGTAAAAAACACTATCAATGCAAACAAATTTCGGGAGGACGGAACCAGGAAAAGTCACTCGAAACGAGGCGGACGGCGAAAAAACTTTCTTATTTCCTTCCATGGAAACTGATTGCAACTGTTTGCAATCCAGTATAGCCACATCAGGAATTGACCGGTTCTCAAAAACGCCTTTGCCAGTCTTAATGTCTTCACATGTCAGACTCGCGTCGATGATTTTCCCTTCCACCTCGACTTCTCGTGCAGGAATGTAGATAAAGTATTCCACAGTAAAAGCCTCATGCTGAGCAATTTCGTTCGCTGCTTTGTAACTAGGTGCAGTTACACGCAGCTTGGATTGCTTCACTTGCACGGGAAAAAATCTGATCCCATTATCATGATTTACGAATCATGAAAATTATAAATTGCTCTTGGGACGAAATCATGATTCAGACTCATGATTTTTGAAGCTGAGCTACCACTATCATGATTCAGAGCAACCATTTTCATGAGCTCCAAATCATGACCATGAAAAGCGTTACGCACACGGTGCACCTGTCAAAACGTGTTTAGCAAAGCTTGTGCAAAGCATAGTTGGCTGCGCATTCACGGAAAAGTTGCCCTTTTTTTAAAAAAAAAGTTCACTTTTATTGCCGGTTTCCTGCGCCGCTGTTGCTCTACTGTCGTTCCTGCTCTACAATTCCGTTCCTGCTCCGTTGATATCGAGCTATTCCGGCTCTGCAGAACTACCGGTAAGTGAAAAAAACGCATGCAATTCAATACAAATGCTGACAATTTTCCACCGTCTTCTCTGTTTAGCCGTTTCATTCTGTTCCTTTCCTGCCGTAGCTGTTGCCCGTTCCGGCTCCTGTGTACCCGTTCCGGCTCCGCATGGAGGGAAAATTCTTCCGGCTCCGTTCTACTAACTACCGGTAAGTGATACAAAATTAATCCATTTTTGCGCCTGTAATCGAAATCCATTTTGACCATTTTCCACCGTCTTCTCTTTTTAGCCGTTTTATTGTCCCAGTGCCACTGTCGCCATTCCCGCCGCGGCTGTTGCCGTCCAATAGGTGCATCCGTTCCGGCTCCGCATTGAGTGACCAGCTCCGCCCTACCAACTACCGGTAAGTGATACAAAATTAATGTATTTTTGCTCCTCTAATCGAAATCAAATATTGACCATTTTTCACCGTCTTCTCCTCCGTAATAAGCTCCCGATTTTGTTGCCGTTCCGGACGTTTCGTTTTCAGCCTTGGCTGGTTCCGCCCAGTAGGTGTTCCCGTTCCGACTTCCCCCACAACTACCGGTAAGTGTTACAAAATGAATCTATTTTTGCATCTGCAATGGAAATCAAATGCAGACCACTTTCCACCGCCTTCTAATTCGTAATTAGCTTCCATTTCCATTGCTGTTTTGGGTGCCCCATTCCCACTCCTACTATCCTGTCCATAATCATATAGTCGACGTAAGCACTACTGTAGTTTTCTACACAATCTCTGTTGTCTAGCAACAAATAATACAAATTTAAATATTTTTATCAGGCAGACATTCAATCTGCCGCTCCACACATAATTGTCCCATGTTAGTTTTTGACTCTTTCTTTCTATCTCGACGTTTCTACTAAAATTTGGCCTGCCTCTTCAACTCAGTGTTCCTTTAGCACTTCATAGTAATTAATTGAAGAGATTTCTTTGCCTGCCATTGCACGAATATTATTGTACATTGTGTGGCAAGCACAATGATAATCTATGCCCAGGGTGTCGAGAAAAATTCTTCCTCGACCGGATCGGGAATCGAACCCGTCGTCTCCGAAATGGCGATCCAAAGCCTTAACCACTACGCTACCTGGAGACCCAAAGTAACTGCATATCAGCCCCATGATGGAATTGAACTGACCAGGAATCATCATAAGGATCTGCTTTCGAGGTCATTCAATTTTTCTATAATTTATTATAATATTGTAACTTCATTGTAACTGTAACTTTATTATCGTACATACATTATTGACCCAATTTTGTCAGCTCCTGTTTGGAGAACATGTTTTGCTCTCCTTTAAAATTTAAACATATTTTTCAACTTTTTATCGCTCTATTTTTTAGTTTTCGAAAGCAGTTTGATGATGAACCAAAAAGATTTGGAAAATTTTCATTTGTAAAATGATGACAGCATAAAGATTGTCGCAAAATGGAGCTGACAAAATCGGGTCGATGTTGTATATTGGCTAATTATAAGTGATTTTTCAAACATTTGCATGAATTATGTAGTTTGAAACTTTGATAACGATTTTCTCAATGCCAACTTTTTTCATATGGAACTGTTTTGCAGATACAGGCAATACATTACACAAAAACAATCTAATAAGAAGAATTTGAATGCTTGATACGGCTGACAGGTGAACTGTACATTGCATCCCATTCAAGATAATTGAAAAAAAAAAAACATCGTTTATAATAACTCAAACATAATATTTTATCGAAAGGCACAGAAATTCGGAAGCATAATGGAGCCGAAGTAGAAAAAACATCGTTAAAAAGTTGAATGCAGTTCTCTGTCTAAGCCAATCAATTCACAGAACAGAGGTGAGTTATTAAACGAATTAGAAAGTTGGTGAGAAAATGATTAAGTGAGGGACTTAGTGAGAATATGGGTGTTTGGGTGAGTTAGTGAGAAAATGATTTGGTACCTGCAGTTGAGGAATGGCGATTTCTTGTGAATGTGACCAGAATAGGAACAACCATAATGAAACCATCTTTCACATCTACTGAAATCCAGGAACTTAAAGATCTGATCAACATCACATTAACCCAGTATAAACAGTTGTTTAAAAAACACCTTAAGCCAAAAGCTCACTTTTTGACCCATTACCCACTGGCGATCCAATGGACTGGTCCTACCAGGTTTACATCTACCTTCATCCCTGAGATGAAGCACAAGTATTTCAAAAAATTGCCACAACAACTGCGTCAAGAAAAAACATTGCTCTGACCATTGCAATCAAAGATCAATTCAAAATGGCATACAACGTGATGACCAACAAGATCAATTTTGGACCGTTGAAGCTCATCGAAGGCACTGGTTTTTTCATCAAGCTTGGCTGTATACCGTTTCCATATGAACTAATTTCCGGAGACGAGAACATCATCGTTCAAGTATTACGACATGTTATGTTAGGAAAAACAACAATCAAGGCAGGAAGCGTATTGATTACCAAACCTCAAAGCTACGTCTTCAACGAAGTGCGACATATTATTGAAAGCGATGGCGCCATTACCTTCATTGTGCATATATACCGAAACCATCTGTTCGACGAGCATCTAGATTCGTTTATAGTGGACCCGGAAGATTACGATGTTGGGAAATGTTGCATTGAGGATATAAGTAATCCTCCGTCCCATCTTCATAACCTACCCGATGGTCGAAAGGCAATTTCCATTCAAAGCTAATATGTAATGAGAAACATTGAGTAAGTATGGTTTCTTTTGCTTCATTATAAAAATAAGTATATAATATCCTTGTTATTCTTTGGCGAGTAGAAGTTTACACGGAATAAAAGTTGTACTTCCAGAGAAAAACAGTTGTATTGTTTGAACAATATCTATATATATAAAAATGAATTTCTGTCTCTGTCTGTCTGTCTGTCTGTCTGACCGCTATAGACTCGGAAACTACTGGACCGATCGGCGTGAAAATTTGCATACAGGGGTTTTTGGGGACGGGGAAGGTTTTAAAGGTAGTTTGGAGCCCCTCCTCCCTCTGGAAAGGGGAAAAATAATGTGTAAAAGTGAAAAAAATATTATTTTTCTTTTTTTTTGCAGGTATTCTTCTAAATGAATCATTTGATTGATTCTAAATGTTTCTATATTTACCTTTGGACAAGCTGAGGACCACTCAAAGAGAACTAGTCCGTTTGTTGTATAAAGATAATGATTAAGTGTAATATAATTTTACTTGGGTCTCCAGTTAGCCTAGTGGTTAAGGCTTTGGATCGCCAATCCGGAGACGGCGGGTTCGATTCCCGGTCCGGTCGGGAAATTTTGTCGACTCTCTGGGCATAGAGTATTATTGTGCTTGCCACACAATGTACAAATCATGCAAAGGCAGGCAAATAAAGCCGATCAATTGATAACTGTTAAAGTGCTCTACTACTGTAAAAGTACTCTCTACACAAGTTGAAGAGGCAGGCCAAGTTCCAGTAAGGAACGTCAAGCCAGTAAGAAGAAGAAGAATATAATTTTACTTGCTTCAAATAAAACTATACCTTGTATTCATAGTGACAGAAGCCCTAATAAATGTAGTTAATATCAGCACAGAAAATCATGATTATCGACCATCTGCATAATCTGGATGTTACACATTCTTCTTCTTCTTCTTCTTTCTGTCTCAAACGTCCCCACTGGAATTTCGCCTGCCTCTTCAACTTAGTGTTCATGAGAACACAATTATATCAATTGTACCACATAATTTATAGCTGCACTTCATAACAAAGTTGTCTTTGAGTATAGTTTTATGCTTTATCATTTAATTTCGTATTTACTTTTTCTTTTTTTATACAGAACGCAGGTGATATAGAAGGGAGGATCGAGCGGCGACTGAACCATCTCCGCGAAAAATTCGGGGAATCATCGCTACAACCTCAAATTGTCGCAGTGGGCCCAAGCAACTCAACAAAAGCAACGATGGTTATTTTTGGCGGCGCGGAGTATATCGCAGATAATATTGTGCATGCTGTATGCATTTGTATGCATATCACTTATGTGCTAAATTTGCGATATACTCCGGACTGCAAACCGCTGTGGCTCTTTGTTCAGTCATACCTGTTCAAAATCCCGGCGTCCATTATTGAGCTCCCGAAGAGCACACGTGATTTGCTAAAAGGTATAGATAATTAAACTGGAAGATCGTTTTTTTTTTCTTAAAATAATCTTTTTTCAAGTGAAAAGAATAGAATAAATGAATTAAACTCAAAACCCCAAAATATGTTTTAAATAAATGTTGTACTCACAAATAGCTTAAGGTGAAGGTGCAGTGCGTTTACTTTCAAAACTATGCATTTTGCCTCGCGTTTTCTCGAGCACAAATCTGAAAATCTGCCTCAATCTGAAAATGTACCACAATGTTTACTGCGAGTGAGCGAGCAACGAGTTATATTTTCAGCTTCATAGACCTGCTGGATGATCAGATTTATGATCATGGGAATTAGAGCAGAATGAGAGGCGGCCATTGTGATAGCCATTTTTAGATTTCACAAACCATGTCCTTAATCAGACCGTCACACAGTAGTTTAGTCTGCAAAAAATGACAGACAAAACCTCTAGCTCAGTGCTTCCCAAACTGTGCGCCGCGGCGCCCTGAGGCGCCTTAAATCTTTTTCAGGGGTGACGTGGGCCGATTAAAAGTAAGGCCTGGCAAACCTTCTCAACTTATGTTATAATTGTATTACATTGATCGAAAGCATCAGACGAAAGTTGAATACGAAAATCGAACAAAGAAGACAATTAAGCTGCTCGCCACAGAAGTTGAATGCAACTTTTTGGGAGTGAAAACATTAAGATAGCTTTGAGATATCGCTCACCAGTTCAAAAAAAAAAAAAAATATTATCTATGTTCAAAGTTTTTCAAATTCCATGTTCCAAATTTATGTTGACAAACATTGTAAAGGTATATACAGTAGACGTTCGGTAACTGCAACATGTTTACGTTTCACTTAGCGAACGAAATTCGATAACTGCAACGACTGACAAACGTCAACAACCCATCAACTGACGTAAAATAAACGTGAAATTCATTCGACTGTTCATTTGGGCTAACAGGGGATAACATGGCGCACCATTTTGACGTTTGGTGGTGCGATAACTGGAGAATTGTTGCAGTTACCGGACTTGCAGTTAAAAAGCATTGCAGTTAAACCGTTTGCACCGACCGAACGTCTACTGTAATAGAGTTTTCTGTAGGATTAGTTAGAACTTTCTCAGAGTTTATATATTGATGAAGTTCTGAAACAACATCCTCTATAAATGATATCAAATTGTTATTACGCTATAGTCACAACCTTGCTGGTAGGGATCTCAGTAACAAACAGATCTTTAGGCTGGATGGAGTTACATTGTGTTGTTAAAAGTTCCACTATGATTTTTTCATCTTGCTTGCTTGCTCTTCCTCTGTTTACCTGTGTTATACTACACATTTTCATAGAAACGGAAGAACTTATGTTATTAATTGTTTAAGAGAATTGCAGCCCTAGGCTGGCTCATTTCTGCGATCATATGTCAAAAAGTAAACTAACCTGGAAAATGCCATAATTTTTATTCTCCTTATCAAAATTAAAGTCGCTTAGTTATATCGAGAAGGGGGTTTCACAACACTGGGAGAAACAATTTAACTTTTCTTATTTCTCATTCTGATGTTAACCATGTTAAAATCTTTCGCAAATGTAAAGACATTTTTATAGCCTCGAATTGAAAGGAATCCTTTGACGATTTTTTTTAAATCCTGCTTCGATCAAAATTTGTCGTTTTTTTCTATGTTTATGCTTTTACAATACAAGCGGCGCAAATTTAGCAAGAATTTAAAGTTCAATACAGGATCCAGAAACACCAGAAACTGTGATAGTTCAAAATATAATTTAATATTTTTTGCAGATTCCTATTTTTGTAAAAAAAATGTGCAATTGTTTTTCATACCAATAATTTTATTGAATTATCAAAGAACGTACTTTTTGCAAAAGTAGATTTTGTTCTAGCATGAAAAGTCTGGCAGAAACTTTGTCGAAAATATTCATATTTTTGTATAAAATGATAATAGCGCGCCGCGCTTCTGATAAAAAATGTCAAAGGGCGCCGTGATTACAAAAAGTTTGGGAACCCCTGCTCTAGCTAATCCATATGTAGTTACTAATAGCTGATATTACCAGTTAGGAATACTACAAGCAACTTCTAAAGGTACTAAAATGACAGGTAACTTCTTAAATTTAGTACCATACACTTCTAGTCAAAAGTTTGGGGTCACCCCTTGAAAAACATGTAAAAGTTTTATGGTCATATCTCTGCGAATTTACATCCGATTTCAAATCTTTTAAGCTCATTTGAAAGATAAGGAATGAAACTAATTTTGTACAAAGTTGGCAGGCAATATTTTTTTACATTTAATATATGAAAAATTGACACAAAAGTCATTTTGGTCATCGACCAAAAGTGTTGGGTCACCCCTTAGTATGAAGCAGTCCATAAAAGTTTGAGTTCATTTTCGTAAGACTTATAATGAGTACTATTCATTATCCTTCACCAGCAGTGTAGAAATATAATTTTGAAAAAAAAAATGATAGAGATATGAACGAAAAATTGTTACATTTTTTATGAAAGAGACTCAAAACTTAAGGATTGCATCATACTAAGGGATGACCCAAAAATTTTATCAATGACATCAGTTGATATTTTTTGGAATACCTTTTTTCCTAGATTTTTCCGCCATGATCTCTTAAAAATGGCTGAGAGGGTATAGAACTAGGCTTCTATTACAACTTTCATCTCAAAATTTGGTAGGCGCAATTGAAAATATCAAAATTTTGGGTCATTTTTCCATACACTATATGGTCGATGTCCAGTCAGACCGGACCATGTATTTTTCAATGATTTTAGAAAAATGTGCTTCAGGCACTTGGGATATCACATCAAACGCTTTATTTTCTGAAATACCATAGTTCTTTTATTATTACATCTCTAACAAAATAGCATCGAAAAGTTCAGAGTTGTCAAAATTGTTGGCTTCATTCCTTGCTTAGCGCTTGTACGAGTCGGTTGACTGATTCCCGGTCTCATCGCACGGCACTCTTGCAAAGTATTTTAGGCCTTTTTCTCCCACCGCCCGCGTGGGTTTTTGGTTCAATTTGTGCTCACAATCAATATTAAATTAGTGCAATTGTGTGCTTAGGCGATCGCGCTTCGCGAAGGAAGCGAGCTAGTGAAACTAGCATCGTTCCACCATAAGGAAAGTCATCACCAACTGCATCAACGGTGATTGATTTTTTTCTCCCCGCACCAAGAGCATCAACAAGGCAGAAGGCAAATCGGTCGTTCTGCTACCTACGGTGCGTGGACGAGCTGCTGTATACGGATAAGTATCAATTTGGATATCTATTGAATTGCTTTTACTTCTCCGAACAAACAGTGCTGAGTTCAAGGTTGTTTTCGCTTCTCCTCTGTCTCTCTCCCGGTGCGATTCTTTCGACCGAATTGGGGAGTTGGGTACAAAATAGCCCACTGATTGGTTAAGTTTTTTTTTTCTTTTTTTTTCCTTTGTAATTTTGCTTTGCTCATTTAGGGGAGGTGTGTACAAAATAGTCCACTGATAGGTTAATTTTTTTTCTGCATATTTTTGTTTTGTTTTTTTTTTATTATTATTATTTTTATTATTTTTTTTTTTTTATTTGATTGCGGTTGATTTTTATCCCGCATGGACGATTCGGATGGAGGCAATACGCCTCCAAAAGATCTCGTTGCTCGAACGCGGTTTTACCAACCGTCTTCGGCTGGGCCTTGGGTTGTCTATTTCCGGCGCAAAAATAAGATTTTGAATGTGCTCTCGATCTCTCGAGAGCTGACGCGTAAATATCCAGGGACCGTTATTCACCAAGTGAAGCAATCCAAGCTGCGTGTAACTGCACCTAGTTACAAAGCAGCGAACGAGATTGCTCAGCATGAGGCTTTTGCTGTGGAATACTTTACCTATATTCCGGCACGAGAAGTCGAGGTGGAAGGGAAAATCATCGACGCGAGTCTGACATGTGAAGACATTAAGACTGGCAAAGGTGTTTTTGATAACCGGTCAATTCCTGATGTGGCTATACTGGATTGCAAACAGTTGCAATCAGTTTCCATGGAAGGAAATAAGAAAGTTTTTTCGCCGTCAGCCTCGTTTCGAGTGACTTTTCCTGGTTCCGTCCTCCCGAAATTTGTTTGCATTGATAGTGTTTTTTACCCAGTGCGTCTTTACGTGCCGAAGGTATTCAATTGTACCAACTGCAAGCAGCTTGGCCACAGTGCTAGCTTTTGCGACAACAAGCCCCGTTGTGGCAAATGCAACCAAGCTCATTCAGAAGATGCTTGCACACAGGAAGCTGAAAAATGCAGCTACTGTAGCAAGGATCTGCATGACTTGCAGAAATGCCCGGCATACAAAAAGCGCATTCGAAATGAGAGTCGCTCAATTGTGAAGCGCTCCAAGAAGACGTATGCGGAAATGGTGAAAGCTTTGAATCCGCCTGCAAAAGAGTCTTCATCAGCCATCCCAGTTGGTAACTCTTTTCAAGAGTTGTCTTCCGATGAAGCGAACGACGACGAAACCGATGGGGGAGATTCTTCGGAGGTACACGCACCCGGTAAAAGAAAGTCTCCATCTTCTCCGGGACTGCGCCGTAAGGTATTGAAATCTTCCCTCAGAAGTTTGCCTAATTCCAAAGGAGGTGGGGCAAATTTGAAAAACCCGAAGAAACAGGTCTTTGATGCTTCCGTTCCGTGTTGCAGCAAAGATCTGCCGCCCCCGCCTCCACAGATAAAATACACTTCGAAAAGAAGCTCTAGACAAGAAAGCAAAAGAAATGCTACTGAAGTCCCTCGCTCTTCCTCGAAAACGGCCCGGGCTAAGCGAGGACTGATAACTTTTACGGCCCTTGTGGATCGCATATGTAATGCTCTCGGAGTTTCAGACTCATTCAGAGGCATACTCGATCTTTTTCTCCCCGCAATAGAAGGATATCTCAGGGAATTGACTATCTCGTGGCCCCTCCTTGCTTCGATCATATCTTTCGATGGCTAATTCATCATGCGAGGTACAAGATATGATCACAGTGCTACAGTGGAACTGTCATAGTCTAAAACCTAAATTAGACACATTTAAGTTTTTGCTTCACAATTCCGATTGTGATATATTTGCACTCTGTGAAACATGGCTTTCTTCTGAAGATGATCTTAACTTCTACGACTTTAACATTATACGCCAGGATCGAGATGATAATTACGGGGGTGTGCTTTTAGGGATCAAAAAGTGCCATTCATTCTACAGAATCCCCATTCCGACTCATCCAGGCATAGAAATCGTTGCTTGCCAAATAAACGTAAAGGGTAAAGATCTTTGCGTAGCTTCTGTTTATATTCCTCCAAGAGTTTCAATAAACCGCCGTCATCTTTGGAATGCAGTTTCCATGCTCTCATTCCCGATTTTAATACTGGGTGATATGAACTCCCATGGTACTGGATGGGGCGAATCTTATGATGATTATAGAGCGGCTATTTTCTATGACTTATGCGACGATTTCAACTTGAACATTTTGAACACAGGTGAAGTGACACGTATTTCATCCGACGGCAAAGAAAGCCGCCTTGACCTGTCTCTGGGTTCAAGTTCACTATCATTCGATTGCATGTGGAAGGTTATCGATGATCCCCATGGTAGTGATCACTTGCCCATAATAACCTCTATCAAAAATAATTGTGAAAGGTCAGAACAGTCAATTCAGGTTCCTTTTGACCTCACTAGGAATATAGATTGGCAAAAATTTGCATCAGCGGTAACTTTCGGTATCGAATCATTCAACACTCTCCCACCGTTGGATGAGTATCGATTCCTAACAGAATTGATTTATAAAAGTGCATTAGAATCCCAAAAGCAACGAGTTCCAAGTGCATCCTTCAAAAGACGACCAGCCACACCTGGTTGGGATGATGAATGCACTCAGTTGTATCGAGAAAAATCTAATGCCTTTAAAGCTTTTCGTAGATATGGTACCTCAGAACTTTATTTAGAGTACTCGAAGCTCGAAAAAAGACTGAAGAATCTTATTAAAGCGAAGAAGCGTAGCTATTGGCGACGTTTCATCGATGGCCTCTCACGAGAAACTTCAATGACGACGCTTTGGAGAGTGGCTCGCAACATGCGAAACCGCTCATCCTCAAATGAGAGTGACGAATACTCCAATCGTTGGATATTCAACTTCGCAAAAAAGGTCTGTCCAGACTCAGTTCCAGCTCATCCGCCTTTTTGGGAAACCCAGAGAGACGATGCGTTGGACAGACCATTCACTATGCTGGAATTTTCTATGGCTCTTCTTTCATCAAACAACTCCTCTCCGGGACGCGATATGATTAAGTTCAATCTTCTTAAAAATCTCCCCGATATCGCTAAAAGACGGTTGCTTGACCTGTTCAACTCATTCATGGAGCACAACATTGTTCCACCTGAATGGAGACAGGTCAAAGTAATAGCTATTCAAAAGCCTGGGAAACCAGCGTCTGATCATAATTCGTACCGCCCGATCGCTATGTTATCATGTTTAAGGAAATTGTTAGAAAAAATGATCCTATCCCGACTCGATCACTGGGTCGAATCAAACAACATGCTTTCCAGTACACAATTTGGCTTTCGCAAGGGCAAAGGAACAAACGATTGTTTAGCGTTGCTTTCATCAGATATTCAACTAGCCTTTGCAGACAAGGAGCAATTGGCTTCGGTTTTCTTGGACATTAAGGGCGCTTTTGATTCAGTTTCCATAGAAATATTGTCAGAAAGCCTGCACAATAGTGGACTACCTGGAATGTTAAATAATTTCTTGTACAATTTGTTGTCAGAAAAACACATGTGCTTCACTCTCGGTCAACTGACAACTTCCAGAATTAGCTATATGGGTCTTCCCCAAGGCTCATGTCTAAGTCCCTTGCTTTATAATTTTTATGTTAAAGATATTGACAACTGTTTGGAAGAACCTTGCACGCTTAGACAACTTGCAGATGATGCTGTGGTCTCTATGAAGGGCCCACGAGCGGAAATCTTGCAAAGACCATTGCAAAATTCCCTTGATAATCTATCCACTTGGGCTAGAAATTTAGGGATCGAGTTTGCGCCGCAAAAAACTCAACTGGTTGTATTTTCTAGGAAGCGGAATCCAGCCCAACTAAAGCTTAAGCTATTGGGAACAGACATCGACCAGTCTTTGACTTCAAAATACCTTGGGGTCTGGTTTGATTCAAAAGGCACTTGGCGAACCCATACTAGGTATTTAACGGAAAAATGCCAACAAAGGATCAATTTTCTACGAACAATAATTACCGGAACATGGTGGGGTGCTCACCCGGAAGACCTCATAAAACTTTATAAAACAACCATTCTATCTGTTCTAGAGTATGGCTCTTTCTGTTTTCTCTCAGCAGCAACTGCCACCTGATTAAATTGGAACGAATTCAATATCGTTGTTTGCGTATCGCCTTAGGGTGTATGCACTCAACACATAATGCGAGCCTGGAGGTGCTGGCAGGGGTTTTACCACTACAGAACCGATTCTGGGAGCTCTCGCTAAGAATACTTATTAAGTGTGGGGTGAGCAACACACTCGTTATCGAAAACTTCGAAGAAATGCTCAAACTGAATACTCGGTCAAAATTCATGAGAGTTTATCTCTACTACATGTCATCTGACATAAGTCTTCCATGTTATAACGCTCCACGTGTACACTTCACCAATGACAGTTCCTCTGTTGAATACGATCTGTCCATGAAACAAGCTATTCAGGGAATCCCAGATCAACTTCGATGTATAACGATTCCACGTATTTTTAACGCAAAGTATCAGAATGTCGATTCCTACAGGAGATATTTCACTGACGGGTCCCGCATCAATGGATCCACTGGCTTCGGTGTCTTCAATGAAAACTCTTCCGCCTTCCGAAAACTTCAGGAGCCTTGCACGGTTTATGTTGCTGAGCTGGCAGCAATCAACTTCGCTTTGGGGATGATCTCAAACATGCCCGCAGACCACTTCTTCATCTTTTCGGATAGCCTCAGTTCTATTGAGGCACTTCGATCGATGAAACCTGTAAAGCATGCATCTTACTTTCTTACAAAAATAAGAGAGCAGATGTGTGCACTGGTCGAAAGATCATATAAGATTACCTTTGTATGGGTCCCCTCACATTGCTTAATTTATGGCAATGAGAAGGCGGACTCTCTCGCAAAGGTGGGCGCTGAGGAAGGTGAGATTTATGATAGAAGAATTTCACACGATGAATTTTTTCATTTAGTACGTCAAAGTTCTCTTCACGGTTGCCAAAGCGATTGGCTAAATGGCCAACTGGGACGATGGTTACATTCCATAATTCCTAAAGTTTCCTTGCGAGCGTGGTGGAAAGGTTTGGATGTAAGTCGAGATTTCATTCGCGTGATGTCAAGACTTATGTCCAACCATTACTCGCTAGGTACACATTTGCACAGAATTAACCTCGCGCTGAGCAATATTTGTAATAGGTGTGGTTCAGGTTATGATGACATCGATCATGTAGTTTGGAAATGCCCGGATATGGACGCCTCCAGAGCGCAACTTTTGGATACCCTTGCGGCCCGAGGTAGACAACCCTATGTTCCAGTTAGAGATGTGTTGGGCACCCGCGATCTTATTTATATGGTCGCAATTTACGATTTTCTTCGCTTGTCCAGTATAAAAGTTTAATTCTTCTGTGTTCTCTTCTCCAGTTTTTCTTTTCTGTGTTTTGTCCCTTGTATGTTGGATTGAGGATCCTGGCCATCCGGCAGACGAATACCGGCAAGAAATTGGTACCAACGCCACTACACGTTAATCGCGATACCACGATATACCTCCCGGATGTGCTGCAGAAAACCCTAAACCCAATCCTTACCATGTCCTTCCTTCCAAAAAATGTGACCATTAACCTCGAGTTGCCACGAGTACCCTGGCTCCTTCCCATACTAATCTTAGTACAAAAAAGTGAATGATTTGTAAACAATACAAAAAATGAATTTCGGCTCCGTAAAGCGTTAAACGCGATTGAGCCTCAAATAAATGAACTAGGAAAAAAAAAAAAAAAATTGTTGGCTTGTCTACACCTGTCCAAAATATCGCCTAGTTCACTCTGACTTGACACCGACCATATGTAAAAATTATTATCTGCAAACTATGTACAAAGTTTAATTCTTTATCTTTCAGATGAGCCTAAAGGATTTGAAATCGGATGAAAATTCGCAGAGATATCACCATAAAACTTATATATGTCTTTCAGGGGGTGACCCCAAACTTTTGACCGGGAGTGTATGTAGGTACTCTATGTGTAGTAGCATTTACCAAAGAACAAACCTTCATCATTTCAATAAACAAGAAAATAATACAATACTATCTACAAATCACCAAACATGAAAAGTCAACTTTACGCACAATAATAGTTAAAATATTATTCTGTCTTTCACACTACAGTAGTTCTTTACAATAAATGAAAGTATCAACGCAATTTTGTCGTTACATCCTCCTCAGAGTCATTAGCAATATTAGCAATGCGCACCAAAAATCACCAAATTTCAAAAACGTGATTTGGTTTTATGGTGCCAACAAATTCAACCAGAATCAAAATCCCAAAATCATGATTCCAAATCCCAGTATCATGATTTCACTTTATGGTCCGAAAATATAATGATAATCATAAACGATGCGCACCAGAAATGATGATTTGGGATCCCAATGGCATGATTTAGCTGCATGATCCTGTAAAAAACGACCGGAATCATAAACCATGCGCACCTGGAATCATGATTCTAAAGCCTAAATATATGATTTCGCTTTATGGCGCTTGCAAACCCGACCAGAATCATAAAGATGCGCACCGGAAATTATGATTCCAAATCCCAACATCATGATTTAGCTTTATGATTCTGTCAAAAGTATAACGCACTGACTGCGTTACGGGTGCACCGAATCATGATATCATGCTTTCGAATCATGGTGTATTTTCATAAACTGAAAATACCCTAGGCTCCAGAAATCATGAGTCTTTTTTTATGATTTTGGGATCCGATTTTTACCCGTGTGGTGAATAACGGTCCCAGGATATTTACGCGTCAGCTCTCTGGAAATCGAGAGCACATTCAAAATCTTATTTTTGCGCCGGAAATAGACAACCCAAGGCCCAGCCGAAGACGGTTGATAAAACCGCGTTCGAGCAACGAGATCTATAGGAGGCGTATCGCCTCCATCCGATTCGTCCATGCGGGAAAAAATCCAACCGCAACCGAATCAACAAAAATTTAAAAAAAAAATGCGGAGAAAAAAAAATGAGTAGAAAAACTAATCAATTAGTGAGCTATTTTGTACACACCTCCCCTATAAGGGCAAAAAATAAATAATAAAAATAATTAAATAAAAAAAAAAAAAAAACTTTCGAAGAGAAAAAAAAACAGTCAGTGGACTATTTTGTACACACTTCCCCTAACAGAGCCAGCAAAATAGCTCCGGGAGAGAGACAGAGGCGAAGCGAAAAACAACTTTGAACTCAACACTGTTTGTTCTGGGAGATGCGAAAGCAGTTCAATAGAGTATGGATAGGTATAGAAATTTGCTACTTATCCGTTCCCGTTCGATGACCGCAAAGCAGCTAGCCTTCCACGTCGTAGGCAGGCAAAAAATCGTATCGCCGTCTTCGCTGTTGATTTGCACGGGGGGAACCAATCACCGGGGGATGAAGGTGACAATGTTTTATTGTGGCACGATACCAGTTGACCCTTGTCAATCTGGTTCGCTTCCTTCACGATGCGCGGTTTACAGCACTACGGTACAATACTGCACTGGTAAAAACCACACGGGCGGTGGAAGAAAAAACCAAAAACTATTGAGGATTTTGCCCTCTAATAGACTCACACCTAAATAATTTTGTCACACCAAAATATTCTCCCACCATGTTTGCCATATATTGGATGGCGTCGTAGCTAACAAAATCAACAAGTAACGCACATGTAACGCATTATGTTGGATTGTACATTGAATGCAAGTTGCGTGCTTCCATTAAAGTGCCATAGAAACTGACGTGTGAGTATTTTTTTTTCCACGTTCAAAATGTGCACGAGAATCTATTCCTCAATAAAACGAACAATACCGACTGCCAAAAACTGAACTGGCTTGTTCAAGCGCACAGCAAGGAATGATGAAATTGCATAATAAATATATTATTCAACCGCCATCATTACTTTTAGTACTTCTTTTTCTTCCATCGATCAAACACAAAAATAATTTGCTAAATTTCGGTAATCATTGCCGAGATTTTCGGCAACGGATTGCCGATCTCTTCGTAAAATTATGACAGTTGAGCTGGTATTCTCATTTTACAATGTAGTCGGCACTTTGAACTTTTACCGAAATTTTCGTCGAGATCTCAGCCGAGGCCGGCGAAATAAATTGAGTGTGTACTTCACACACGTGAATATCCGCAAACACACCTGACGCACACGAGTGGCAATGTCTGCTCTCAAGACCACGTTCTGGTCCATGACATTTCTCAGATGTCATGGATGTCAGGACCGAGACCATAATATCGACTCAGATTTATTATTTAGTTGTAGAACTAACAGAACGCTGTGCTTCAATACCCAACGCTTGTCAATTATTGATGACCGCCAGCAGAAACAACGTTACTGTGGGACTCTATCCACGAAGCTGTGGCAACAACGGCGCCAGAAGTGATTGGCATTGGTCAACAACGAAGACGAAACGGCTGGTACGATGAACAGTGCCAGACCGTGCTTGTGACCGGTACTCGACAGAACAGAGAGCGATACAAGGCAGCGAGAGCCGAAGAAAAACGAATTCACCGCAGAAAGAAAAGGCAGCACGAAGAAAGTGTGTCGAAAAGGGAATTTGCTGACCGATAAAACAGTGGTGACTGCCAAGTGGAAGGAGCACTTTCAGCAATTGTTGAACAGTGAAAATGAAAATGTAGCGAGAAACAGGATGAACATTGATGATGACGATCGAGCTATGGACCCACCAACCATAGGAGAGGTTAAAAAGGCTATCAGCGAGCTGAATAACTTTAAGGCTACTCGGAAGGACAAGATCCCGGTTGTCCTTCGTCGGCGAATACCAAGCTGGTTTTCGTGAGGGCCGCTCAACAACGGACCAGATGTTTATCTTGCAAATGATCCTAGATAAATTCCGGGAGTATAACTTGCAGACTCAACATCTGTTTATTGATTCATGGCGCCGTATATTTCAGTGAAAACAAATGAGCTGTAACAGATAATGTCTGAACATGGTTTTCCGGTGAAACTAATTATGCTGATACGTGCAACGCTGGATGGTTCGAAATCAAATGTTCGATGTCAACCTCGTTTGTGTCGTTAGACGGATTGAAGCAGGGATATGCACTTTCGAATTTACTGTTTAATGTTGCACTCGATGCTATTAGGAGATCTGGCATGCAGATAAACGGCACTCATCACACGGTCGCACATGCTCTTAGGCTTTGCGGACGATATCGACCTTATTTTTGGAATCGATCCTTCTGAAAAGGGAGACGGCGAGGATAGGCCTGACCATTAAGTCTACCAAAACGAAGTACATGCTTGCAGGTAGATGTAGAGGTAAGCTTGGTGGTGTAGGTGTCAAGGCAGTGTTTGATAGGGATGTGTTTGAAGTTGTTGTAGAATTTGTTTAGCTTGGAACACTTGTGACTAGGGTTGTCGCAAAATCCCAATTAATCGATTAGTTGGTAATCAATTATAGTCCAAGAATGCCGATTATCGATCACGTCTAATCGACTAGTATTTTTCGATTAATCGAATTATTCGACATTTTTTCTGTAAATATGAATTCTTACTGCCATATGGTACACCAGAGTAAGCTAAAACGGTCAGGAAAAATGAAATACTAAGTTTTAAACATGATGCCAATAAGTGTTAGCAGATTTTTGTTTTGCTTTCCTTATTTCTGGAGAATAATTTGATCGAATTTCCATTGCTATTTTGTGTCATGATTCATTGTAAATTGTAGGGAATAATTAAAAGAATTTGTAAAACAATTCGTATTTATCAGAACCACTTGAATGTTTACGGGATTGTAACAAAATTTTAGGGATATTTTGAAATGAATTTCTGCATGATTTTCAAATGAACTTTTGATTAAATTTTCAAGAATTTTTAATACCTACTAAAAATATTTAGATTGACTCGGGAATTTCTAGCTAACATCGGCAAGATTCAGTTTTCTCAGGTAAGTTCTGTTTAGTTCCTTCAGAATTTTCTACCTTCTGAATATTTTTTCCACAATTCTGCTAGGAGCAAAACGGCAAAGATTAATAGAATTTTTACTATTAATCCATTCGTTTTTTTTTTTCACATTACAACCTAGCTATCCCGGCATACTGCGCGTTTATGGGCGTTCATTATACAAATTATAACACACAATTTCCTAACGTTATCTTCAAAGTTTATGGAATTTTTCCTCGCACGAACGCGTCGAAGTCATGGACAATTGCATTAGTAAAAAAATGCAATTCCTTTGACCCGTTGCCTTGTCAACTCTTGACCAGGACTGGTACAGCACTGGAACTTTTTAGTTCATTCCTGAAAAAAGACACCAAACTGGAACCAGAAAAAAAAAACAATAAAAAACAAACAAAAATTAAGAAAACAAAAAGAAACTTAACAAGAAATAGGGGATATGAGATCGATTTATCATAAAATCTGACAAGGAATTTCTTCAAGAGTATCTTGAAAATTTTTTTGCATTGCTCGTGACATTATCATAAGTGTTACTTTTCATATTATTTTGTATGCATTTTGTCATGATTTTCACTAGGAATTTCATCTGAATATAAATAAGACTTCCCAGTTATTTTTCTAAGGATGCCTCCAAAGAAACATCAAGGATTTTTTCAGAAATTATCAGTAATTGAAATACCGAATTTAGTACTATACCATTTAAATCCACTACAGTTTGTATCCTTTGACAGGTACGCGTATTTCGACCTCAATTGTAAGGCCGTCTTCAGTGTCGTGTACTAGACTCGACTATGAAATTTTTAGATTATTTTTTTAAATAAATCTGGAATAAATTCTAAAGAAATTTTAAATGACGAAAACTAGCCGCACGGTTAATAGTCACATAGAACGGTACGAGGCGATCTTAACATGACATTTGTAAACACAGTTTTTGAGTAATTTTTTGCATAACAAATTTTATTTTTTTCTCTGTGTGCGACGCTTTGTATTGGTATACTAGTTCGCTTTAAATTATTTGGAAAAAGTATGCAATTATTTGAAGTGCAGATTTCTTTTTAAATACACGGGAAATGGTAGCTTATGGGTCTCCTTCTGAAATTTCTTCAGAAATGGCTGCAAGTATTTTGTTTGAAATTCCTCTAGGGAAGAAGAAGAATTCTTTCAAGAATTCTTTTAGAAATTTGTTTAGGGATTTCTCCAACCATTGCTTCAAATATATCACTTGGCTCCTCCAAAACATTTTCTGTGATTCTATCAAGAGTTCCTCCAGGAATTTCATCAGGAGTTAAACAAATCCTCCAAGAAATTCCTACGACTTTCCTTTATAAATTTATCTAGCGATTACTCTACGCCTTATTCTAGGAATTGTTTCAGTTTTTTTTTTTCAAGAGATTCTACCTGTTTTTTACAGTCATTCCTCCTAAAATCGGCCAGAATTTTCTCAAGTTTTTTGTTTTTATTTCAGAAATACCTTATTTGTTCTTGCAAGATTTCCATGAAGCCTACCGAAAATTCCTCAACAAATTCATCCTGAAATTCATTCCAGGGTATCTGTAGTAAAAAAACAACAAGTATTATTCCTGAAATTCTTTGAAGAATGCCTGTAAAAATTAATCCATTACATTGATACATCTGAAAACTCTTCTTGAAAATGACAGTTTTTTTTTCGGAATTTCTCCAGTTATTTCTTCTGTTTTCTTCAAAAATTTCCTCCAGATTTTTTCCTGGAATTCTTTCAGTAAATACCCCAAGAATTTCTGCAAGAAATCCGAGGAAAATTTTTCATTAGGTATCCCGTTTGAAATCGTAGAAAAAATCTCTTGGTAACGCCTGGAGAAATTTGTGAAGGAATTCTCGCAGGAATCCTAATAGGATTTTTTGGGGGAATCCCTTGAACAATTACTAGAAAAAATCAGAAGGAATCTGTGGACGGCTCCTGGTGGAATTCTTGGAGGATTTTCTGTAAGGATTCCTAGGGGAAAATACTGCAGGTGCACATAGAGGACGTCGTGTACGGTTTCATGAGGGTTTTCCAGTAGAGCGTTCCATAGGAATCCCAGATGGAACTGATAGAGAAATATTTTGGAATGTTTTTGGGAATGGCTGGTGATTAATTCGACACATTTTTTTTTTCTTTCTTTTTGAAAGATGCCTTGAGCAGTAGTCTTGGAAATAATGCCTGGAGGAATCTGGAAATTAAGGAAAGCGGTATTACTGTAGCAACACCTGGAGGAATCTCCATAAAAATTCTTTATTGATTGCCTAAAATAAAATTCGGGACAATCTCTACCAACTTCCTGGATAAATGCCAAGAATCATTTGAAGAAATGCCTGGTTGAATCACGAAATAATTTAGGAAGTAATCCATGAAGGAATTTCTGAAGCAATCCCTGAAAATATGAAGTAATCTCATATTTGAGCTTCGTATTGAATTCCTACAGATATCTACAGGTATTACACAGCTATAAATATTCCTAGAGATCTCTATAAAAAAATCTTCGCAGTGTGATTCCTGGAGCAATTTTAGGATTTATCTATGGAAAGATCCATACAAGTTTATTAATCTAGGAATTCCTGGATAAACTGTCGGGAGAATCACTCTGGAAATTTTTCATGCAATATTTGATAAGCATTCTGGAGAAATTTATGTAGCTCTATCTGTACTGATTCCATGATCTCAGTTATTGGTACCCTGCGACCATTTTTTTTACTTTTGTATTAAAAAAAAATTCGTTCTATCTTGATTTGTCATAAAATGAAGGATTCGGATATAACCTATTCAATATTTGCTATGGTACGACGTCTCTCTGAATGTGGATAAAAATCATGGATTTTGAGCTGTCGATGGTACAACATGATGATCAGAAAATGTCCACACAAAGATCTTCTTCTTCTTGTCAGCTTAGTGTTCTTATAAGCAATTCCACATTAATTAACTGAGAACATGAATATCTTCACATGCTGCAGAAATTCCTTCAAATTTTTTCATGAATCCCAGAAACTATGTTTTTAAGAATTCTTACGAGGTATTTCAGACAACTTTTCCATAAGGATGGTAGCGCATGCGTATCTAATGAAAAAGGGAATTTTGGAAACCTTGTGCTTAAAAAAAGAACAAAAGCAGGAATCGAAAAGAGACCAATCAGAATCCGAAAAACAGAACAGGAATCAAGGACATTTCGCGGAAGGCACTTCATAGATATTCTTAAGGAATTCTGCGTGCAAGTACGCCTGGTATCATACTAGTAATGATATTTTCCAGGAATTTCGTCACGAAATGAGTCGGGCATTCGCCCTTCAGGTATTACCAGAAAAATACTACTGGAATCTTTGCGAACCTGGCTGCAAATCCGACTGAAGTCTTTGCAAATCTGACTGTAAACCTTTTGAATATCACTGGAATCCTTGCGAATCCGGCTGAAAACCTTGAACTGAAATCCATGAGAATCTGAACGGAAGCCTTGAAATCCTTACGAATCCGACTGGTATCCTTGCCGAACCAATATAGATGCTTGTGATTAACACTATAATCTTTGTGAATCCGACTGGAACATTTGCGAATTTTACTGGAATCCTTGCGAATACTACTGGAATCCCAGCAAATCTGACTAGAACCCTTGCGAATACCACTGATATCCTTGCGAATCTGACTATAACCCTTGCGAATATCACAGAAATCCATGCGATTTCGATTGGACTTCTTGCAAATCCAACTGGAATCCATGAGAATCCGACTGAATTCCTTATGAAACGTAATCAAATCTTTGCAAATCTGGCTGGAATCCTTGCGAATCCGTCTGGTATCCTTCAAATCAGATAAGATTCCAGTCTAAATCACAAGGAGTGAGATTTCGACTGGAATCTTTGTGAAGCCAACTGAAATCCTTGCGAATTCAACTTGGATCCTTGCGAAAACCACTGGAATATTTGCAATTCCAATTGGAATCCTTGTGAATTCGACTGGATTCCTAGCGAATACCACTGGAATCCTTGCAAATCTGAATTAAATTCTTACGATTTCGACTGGAGTCCATGAAGATCTGACTGTAATCCTTGCGCATGCAATATGAATCCTTACAAATTCGTATGGAATCTCTGTCAATCTGAATAGAATTCTACTGGAATCCTTGCGAATTCGACTGGAACCCCTTATGAATACCACTGGAATCTACATAAATCCGACTGAAATAGTTGCGAATTCTTGAGAATACGACTTGAATCCAATTCACAAGTATATTATTCGCAAGAATTTCAGTCAGATTTGCTAGAATTCCAGTCAAAATCACAAGGATTCCAGTCCGATTCGCAAGGATTCCATTAGGATTCGCGAGGATTCTAGTTTGATTCTCTGGAACGCCAGTCGGATTCGCAAGAATTTCAGTTGGATGTGCAAAAATTACAAAACATCAAATCTTCTGAAGGCTGTTCGTATTCCTCTTTATGCGCAATCATTTGTGCAAGTACTATTATACGGTCGGTGTTCAGACAAACCAGACCAGTTGAAATTGTGTCCTCAATTTTGATGTTTTCGATGCTATTTTTTATACAAGTATATCCATCAAATAGGCAAATTCCAATATAATATTAAATAATGCAATTTTTTGTTATTCCAAATATTAGGAGTACGTTTATCTTAAACCACTAAATAACACTTGGTCCAGTCGACTAATTTTTCAGGTATTCTTCCTGGGAGTTCCCTAGATCCTTAGGATTTTACCCAACACTTTGGAATTTCAACCGGAAACTTCTTATCCTCTAGGAATTATTCCAAAACGCGTTACTTCGGAGATTTAAAAATAAGTGTATTTGTTTCAGGATTTTCACCACGTATTCCATCAGAGAATTGGCAAGAATTATTAAAGTAACCTCTGATGATACTCCTTAAGAAATTCCTGATGTTTTTTTTGTCACCTGAGGAAGTCGTCTATCAATTCTAAATTCTGTAAATTTACCAGAGAAATCGCTCAACAAACTGGGGAACAATACCTAGATCAATATAAGAAATCTCTGGAAGAATGTATATAGATACCATAGAGGATGTTCTGTAGTTTTATAAAACTCCTAAACGAATGGATTCGTTCAGCAGATTATGAAGCTTGTAGTTTTGAGTGAATTTTGTTTTTTTTTTCACACGAGATGCTTCAATAAAGAGCTTTTACAAGAGAGTCTACAAAACATGCAGACAGTCCTCATTTGTATCAGGGATACCTTCAAAAGCTCCTAATGAGAAAATTCAAATACCTACAAAAGCTTCTTAATTTGCATGGGTTTTACTGAAATGTCTATACCTGTACGTATTGTTACTCGTTTTCAAGTTTTTCTTTAAGGAACTATAGCTAATAACCTGATCCATTTTGGTATTTATTTAGGCTTTATTGAAAATTCACAAAACGCGCTGGTTGAGGCTTTAAATCGGAAAAAAAAAAACGATTTGCAGTTTTGGTAAAGTATTGTGTAACCAAAATTGGACCTGAAAACATAATTTAAAAGATCTGTTTGAGTGGATGTACGCAAGTCTCTAAGAAAATTTCAGAATGGTCATCTGAATAAACTTTTGGGAAACATTTGAGTGAATATGTAAAGTAACTTAAGTATAAATTCAATAATGAGCTTCTTAATAAGCAGCCTAAGATGAACTGTTGAACAAAATTTTAAAAGAACTGTGTAAAAAAATCTATAGTAGTTTGAAGTCGCTTTAAAAGATCTTTTAGATGTAACAAGAGTAGCTGATGATGATTTTAATATTAATCAATGATCGATACAGCGAATTTGTATTTACATACCGATGCTAACCCATCTTGTGTTCTGTTCTGTAGCTCTGGTATTTGATTCCAAAATACTAATTGGAATTTTAAGAAAGAATTATCTTGTTTGCACAGAAATGAGACATATAAAATTCAACTGTTTCGCTTAAACTATCGGAAGCTACATGAGAGTAGTAATTTCTGTTATATTGAGAGAATCCTTGTTGGAATCCACAAAGGATTCTAGAGAGAATCTTGAAGGAAGCTGAATCCTAGAATGTTTCTAATGAAATTCCTGGAACAGTAGCGTAGCTAGGGGCCCCAAAACCGCAATGAAGATTTCTCCTAGCATTAAATGTTCGATGTAACTTGTATGAAAATGACAATTTGTAAGAAAATGAGTATGCAAACATAAGTTTTGGTGAATACTTGGATCAACGATGTACAGGAGCCCCTTGATTATCCCTTATTTTTTTATATTTTAGAGCTAAGTTTATAGTGAACCGAGGGCCCCAGGGACCATGCCTGTGGGCCCCCTTATTTCAGGGGCCTTTCATAAATATTTGTTTTGTAAGTTATTTTCCTTGTTATTGTTCAATAGATTGTACGCAAGACTCTCTCTTCTAATAGCTAAACACGGCCCTGTGGATGTCACGGCTCTCGGTCTAATCACGGCTTGGAATTTAAAAATATTTATATTTCTATAATATTCTTCATGAATTCTGATTTCTAATCAAATATACCCAAGTTTGTAGGCCTCCAAAAATCGGAAGCATTGATGAGCTTTTAACTTGTACACACTTTCTTACGATCTACATACAGAGACCTTCACTTTTCAGCAATCAACATTGAAATTTTGTAGAATGAGTAAGCCAAAGATTTTGATTTTTTATTTACTCTTCAAATCGATGCAAATATGTATTCATTTTCTTTTATGTTCGTGACCACTTTGGAGCCTCAAGGAAAAAAAGGAGTACAAACAAATTTATATACAAAAAAAGTTAATTTTACAAATTTTAGTTTCATGTTTTTATTTGAAGCAGTGACTGTGAATCGAAATTCCTTCAGGTATTATTTTTTAAATCATCCGAAAATACCTACCAGAAATCATCGAAATTTTATTCTGCACGACCTTAAACAATTAATCAGTATATTTATAATGATATTAATTTAATTTATATGAGGATTTAATCAACATTTTTTATTAATCGTATCCAAAGATACATCTAGGATTTTGTTGAAAATACGAGAAAATACTTTCAGGAATTCTTTCAGAAATTCTAACATGATTTCTTCAGAATCAACATTTGCAAAAAAATCCAGAGAACATTTTCCAGTGCTCTGCAGAAACTTCTAAGCAATGACACCAGGATTTAAAAAAAATCTTTTTCCAAAACCACTTGAATATTGCTAGTAATATTTCATCTATCCATCATATATATACATTTATTCATTAAGGGACTTTCAAAGAAATTGCCACAAAGATTCCAAAACTTCCTACCAGGATTTTCTCAAGGATTCTTCAAGATTTTTTACAGGAATTATTCTAAGAATTTATCAAGGTTTCAACCAAGAACTCCACTGAGTAGAACTCTAAACATTGTCCTCTAAAACCACTGAAGGGATTTCTTGGTGTACCCTTGGTGAAGAAATTCCGTGGGTTTCTCTAGTTCTAGTTTTCCTTTACCAATTACTTCAGGGGTTCTTCAACGAATTATTTTATTCATTTCACAAATATACTCCTTGAAATTTATCTGAGGATTTTTTTTCTAGTATTCATATTAGTAGTTTTAATTCCTCAGATAATTTTAAATCCTTTTAGATTCGCCCTTTATATTTTCCAGAGAGCCTTTCTTAGATTCGTCCATTACTACAAAGAGCTCTTCAAGTGATAAAAGCAGTTGTCTCCCCTGAAACTTCTTAGCGATTCTACCAGATTTTTTCAGAATTCTCTGAAATATTCTTGCAATATTTCTCTAAGACTTCTTTTATAAGGACTTTATAGAAAATCCGAGAGTTTAAGAATTTTGACAGAGTTTCAGGAAAATATTTTAACTTCAGAAGAATCTCTGTTCGTTGTTTTTTCGATGTTTATTCCAAAATTTTCGCTAAGGGTACCTCTATGAGTTTCGCTGTGAATTCCTCGATAATAATATATTTAAGAAAATCAAACATTTTATCTTGATTGCATCCTAGATCTGTATCAAAAGCTACAACAAAAACTCAGTGATTAGAGCAATACAGGAATTTGTTCAGCGATTTTACCAGATATTTTCCTATGAATTGTTTCATTCACGACTCTTTGGAGAGTTCAACTAAGAATAACCATGAGCATACTACTTAATGTTGAAAATAACATTTCAATCTCACTGCATTGCAATACAGTGAAGAAAGAAATGTAGATAATAACAATTTGCCATTCATCAAATCACATATGGTCATCCGACATGTGGAACGAAGCTTAGGAAATTGTATCCAATAAAGTTGTTTATCCTATTGCGTTCAATATTGCATGAAAAGCTTTCAAGGGGAACTTGGAGCTTTGCATTATTTAGGCAGCCATTAGATGAAAGATAGACGTGTGCTGTAGTCAATATAAATGTGTGCAATAGGATGCGAACGTGAAACAAGAAATACGCGTGTAAATATTATAGTGTATCGATAGAGTAGAATACTTACTGATAATGACCTGATGAGATTATGTTCAATAAAATTATCCTTAAACCGTGAAGTAAATCAAAGTGTTTTTCATTTGATTGAATTATTCACAACAAATGGTTATGGGCCCAGTGGTTAACTGGCTCTAAACAGTTGGATAAACTGACCATATATCAAATCAGTGGTTAACTGATAGTCGGAAGACAAGTTGACGGACGAGCTGTTGGACGATTGCTGGACGAGACGACTACAGACGATCTTGAAGAGGAGCGATGAACGCAAGTAGCAGCAGTGGTCGGAGGAACGGTGGCTACGAGAGGGGAACTCTCGAGCGCACCATGCCGATGACCGGAGTTCTCATCGGTGGAGACCGCGCCAATGTCTTCGATGGAACAGAAGCCAACTTCGGAGCGTGGAAATGGCGGGTGCAGAATCGGCTAGCGAAACTGAAACTGCTCTACACATTGCTGAGAACCCCTGTAGAGGAGACGTATTATGAACCCGTTGCCGGTGCTACTCCTGATCAAGAGAAGGCGAGGAAGGATAAGCTACAGAAGCGGCTAGATGATGACGTCGAGGCACTGGACGAAATTGTCATGCTGGTTAATAATGACGTGTTGAACAAATTGATCGGCCTGAACTACGCAAAGGAGGCAATGGACATTCTAGTCAAAACCTACGAGAAGACGGGCACTGCGGCGATGGTTAACATGCGGGAGCGGCTGAACACGATCAAATATCGCCATCGAGATTCTCTGCGCAAAATCTTCGATGAATATGACCTGATTGTGCGGGAATTAGAGCGGATGCAGTCCGGCATTACCCAGGAGGAGAAGGTACACGCCCTTTTGTCCGCTATCCCCGAACGTTATAAGCACGTGAAGGGAGCGTTGTTGGTTCTATCGAATCAAGAACTGTGCCAGAAGTCAACGACCGAAATAAAGAGGATGTTCTTGGATGCCGAAGCTGGAGAAGAAAAAGTGGAGCGCAAAAACGTTGCTCTCAAGTCAAAGAAATTGACGACGCGTTGCTTTGGGTGTAATGAAGTGGGCCACTTCAAAAACAAGTGTCCTCTAATGAAGAAGTTCGTAGCAAAAGAGAAGGAGAAGAATAACAAGCGTTCATATGCCATGATGATGAAGACCAATAGGAAGAAGATGAATGACAAGCGCGTACGTTTCGTCGTGGATTCCGGAGCGAGTGACCATATGATCAACAAGGAAGATCTTCTGGAAGACGTTGAGGAACTGCCGAAACCGTTGACCATATCAACTGCCAAATCTGGCGAGAACCTTCGGGCTACGAAGGCGGGTAAGTTGAGGCTGAAGTCAGTGATTGGTTTGAACAAAATAAAGAAAATTGAATTGTATGATGTTTTATTCGTTCCTGGTCTTGAAGAAAATCTTCTTTCGGTTAGAAAGGCAAGTCTTCATGGGAAAAGGGTTACTTTTAAAAACAAAGAGGTCATCTTTGAGCATGGAACCGAAGTTATTGGTAAAGGTGAATTCACTGAAGGATTGTTCTACCTTGATTGCATTTGGGATGGAAAGTCTGAAGCAGAAGAGGCGCGTGGGTCAGCCTATGTTGGAAAACAGGCGAGCTTTGATACTTGGCATAGAAGGCTTGGCCATATAAGCGCTACAGGTTTGGAACAACTGATAAAGAAGGGGATGGTTGAGGATATCAATCTAGCTTCTAAAGATGAAGATCAGTCTGGTGTATGTGATGGTTGTTTGGCTGGAAAGCAAGCTGCTTTCAAATTTCAGGATATGAAGTTGCCAAGATCGAAACGACCGTTGGAATTAATACACACAGACGTATGTGGGAGCATGGAACAGGAAACCTACGATGGATATCGCTATTTTGTGACTTTTATTGACGACTATACGCATTTTGTAGTAGTCTATCTGTTAAAGCACAAATCTGAAGTATTTGAGAAATTTAAAGTGTTCGAAGCCATGGTATCGGCATATTTTGAAGCACGGATCTCAATGCTTAGATGCGACAATGGAGGAGAATACACATCTAACGAATTCCAAAGATATTGCAAACAAGCCGGGATTCAGATGATGTATACAGTTCCATACACTCCACAACAAAATGGAGTTAGTGAACGAATGAATAGATCATTGATGGAGAAGGTAAGAGCTATGCTTTATGAAAGCGATTTACCTAAAGATATGTGGGGAGAAGCTTTATATGCTGCCACATACCTAATCAACAGATCTCCAACAAGAGGGTTAGAATCTAACAGAACTCCTTATGAAATGTGGTTTAACAAGCGACCAAGTTTGAAGCATTTAAAAATCTTTGGATGCAAAGCTTTCAAGCAGATTCCAAAGGAAAAACGTCAGAAATTGGATTCCAAAACTAAATCGTTGATTTTTGTGGGATACGCAAATAACGGTTTCAGATTATGGAACGAAGAAACACGTTCCATTGAAATTGGAAGAAACGTCGTGTTTGACGAAACTAGCATACCTTTCCATGGCAATAGATCGATTGAGACCGAGCCTGGGGAACAGGATTTGGTTCTAGGTGCTCGAACTAGAAAAGGAGAGAACCATGATGCCTTTGATGAAGATCCAAGACAAGATAGTGAAGAAGAGGAATCGTCATCCGATAGAGAGCAACTAGAAGATGATACTCTAATCCAAGAAGGCCAAAACTCATTGGAAGAATCAGTTAGCGAGACTGATTATCAGAGTACATGTGAAACTGAAGCTGATGAAGGTGACAATGATTCAGACGACGACCAAGAATTGAGACGCAGCAAGAGGGACAGGAAACCACCTCATTGGTACTCGGATTACACGGCAAAGAAGGCTATAATTCATAATCATGAAATCCAGCAAAACATTAAGGATCTAAAGGAGCTAGCAGATTGGGAAGAATGGCGACAAGCACTTCAAGAAGAGCTAGATGCATTACATAGTAATGAAACTTGGACAGTGGTTAACTGTGTACCAAAAGGAGTAAAACCAATATACTCTAAATGGATTTTCTCATTGAAAGAGGATGGGCGACACAAAGCACGGTTAGTTGCTAAAGGATGTTCACAACGACCAGGATTCGACTATTGTGAAACATTCGCACCTGTTGCCAAGCTTGAAAGTGTGCGATTGGCACTAGCACTTGCAAATGAAAACAAGTTACACGTACACCAAATGGATGTCAAAACAGCATTTTTGAATGGGCATTTGGAAGAGGAAATCTTCATGAAACTGCCGCCTAACGAAAATGGGGAGATTCAAATTGTTCGTTTAAATAAAAGTTTGTACGGTTTGAAGCAAGCGAGTAGATCTTGGAACAGATGTTTCAACGATGCTATGGAAGAACTAGGATTTATTCCATTAAAGAACGATTGTTGTATTTACATATCGAAAACCACAGGAATAATTCTCATTCTCTATGTAGATGATATTCTATTAATTGCCGAAAATATGGATAAAATATCCTGGATTAAGGAAAAACTTGGAAGGTTATTCCAAATGAAAGATCTTTCCGAAGTAAAGTATTTTCTGGGAATGGAAATATATCGTGACTTTGAAAATCAAATAATCGAAATTTCTCAAGAACAATATGTCGAGAAACTTCTCCAAAGATTCGGAATGGCTGAGTGTAAACCAGTGGGGACACCTCTGGACAATAACACCAAATGGTCAAAATCCGAAGGAAAATTAACTGATCAACCCTACAGAGAGTTAGTAGGATGCCTTCAATATCTCTCTTTAACATCGAGACCAGATATTTGTGCTGCAGTGAACACGTTGAGCAAGTACACAAACTGTGCAACTGAATGGCATTGGTCAGGACTGAAACGAATTTTGCGTTACCTGAGGGGATCAAGTAATACGAAGATTGTTTATTCAAAACACAAAGACCATCCAGCTGTAATAGGGTATGCAGATGCGGATTTTGCAAATGATCCGGATGACAGAAAATCCGTATCAGGATACGCATACCTGGTGTATGGAAATTTGATTTCGTGGTCAACGAAACGTCAACCAACAATCAGCCTATCAACGAGTGAAGCAGAATTAATTGCACTGTGTGCTGCAACAAAAGAAGGTTTGTGGATAACAAAACTTCTCAAAGAATTGGACGTGGTAATAACGCCATTCATCATTATGGAAGATAGCATCCCGTGCATCAGCATAGCAGAGGAGCCCAGATCACACCAAAGAATGAAACACCTGGACATCAAATATCTCTTCATCAGGGATCTCATCAAGCAAGGTCGACTCAAAGTTCAATTTCTTCCGAGTGTAGATCAGCCAGCTGACGCGTTTACTAAGGGGCTACCTAAGAATACGCATAGAAGATTATTCAGCTTGCTGAACGTGCAAATTGCGGGGAAGTGTTGAAAATAACATTTCAATCTCACTGCATTGCAATACAGTGAAGAAAGAAATGTAGATAATAACAATTTGCCATTCATCAAATCACATATGGTCATCCGACATGTGGAACGAAGCTTAGGAAATTGTATCCAATAAAGTTGTTTATCCTATTGCGTTCAATATTGCATGAAAAGCTTTCAAGGGGAACTTGGAGCTTTGCATTATTTAGGCAGCCATTAGATGAAAGATAGACGTGTGCTGTAGTCAATATAAATGTGTGCAATAGGATGCGAACGTGAAACAAGAAATACGCGTGTAAATATTATAGTGTATCGATAGAGTAGAATACTTACTGATAATGACCTGATGAGATTATGTTCAATAAAATTATCCTTAAACCGTGAAGTAAATCAAAGTGTTTTTCATTTGATTGAATTATTCACAACACTTAATACCGTGCAACATAGAGACAGTTATCCAAGAATATCTATAAAGATCCTTTTAAACAGAAACATATAAAAACTTGTGTTTTGATTCTACAAGACATAGCAAAAAAAACTACTTCATGGTGGAAATCCTGGCTACATTCTCGAATGGGTGAATTTTTACCGGCAGAATATTTTTCGACATTTTACTCACGAAAGTATTTCATAATGGTCAACTTTTTCGAATAAAAGGTATATTTTGCGAACCTCTATTTGTAGGGCCCCCAAATCTACCTCCGCACCGGGCCACCAAAACTTTAGCTACGCCCCTGCCCTGGAAGCGTCAAGTCTAGTACACGACACTGAAGACGGTCTTACAAGGGAAATACGCGTATCTGCCAAAGGGTACAAATTCTAATAGAATTAACTGGTACAGTACTAAATTCGGTTTCTCATTTTTTTAGGTATACTGTTGGAGTATTTAGAATTAAGCTGTGGTTTATCTAGACCATTATCTGTGCTGGCATATTTGCTTTAACCCATATTTCCCTAAACGCGAGTTAGCGTGTAAGTTTTTTGCTCTATTCAAATAAATCAGTTACTGAATAAATGATCAACCGATACGGACGTTTTTCTTTTCTCTGCGCGTATTATCTCCCCATTAGGTTATGGGCCGTTCGCGAATGTTCTATCGGTACGGAAAAAGTAGTTTCTCGGTTGTTTTTCGCGAAATCGAATAAAAAGCAAGCCGGAAGCTCGAGCGCTAGCGGTAATAATGCTGCTGCAGCTGGAAGTGGGGCAGTCCACAGCATTTCGAGCCTTCCGGGAATCGCGCGGCTCACAGGACGCGATAATTGGCCGACATGGATGTTTGCTGTACAAACTTACCTGGAGCTGGAGGACCTGTGGAGTGCGGTGAAACCGGAGAGGAATGCGGATGGAACCTACAAGGCTGTTGTTGGGAGGTGTTCGAGGCAGCATAACGAAAAACCAGTTTCTGGAGTACTGTTGTTCGACACACTCAAAACTAGAAATATATTGGTTCTTTAAATTCACAACATTACACGTATTACAATAACTTACAAATTTAGTCTTCGCAATATCAATCCAACCTTCGAACAGTTCAAACTCCCTACAATTTCCTTCCTATTATAAATCAACATTGTACCATTAGTATTTCAGTTTGTACAGTTATATAATTACTACTTACGGCAACTATCAATCACTTTGGTATCGTTTTAGTGCCTTTCTTCTAGCTATTCCAACACTTGCAGCTCTACGGTTGAGGCAATAAGTTAGATAAGCAGATTCAATGGTTACAACTTTTATACTTACTTTTTGCTTGAATACAATTCAAATTCAATTTTATTATCTAAATTATTCTATCTCAATTCCTTTATGTTTAATAATTCAATTAAAGAGCGGCTATCCAATCAACAACGTCTTGTTTGTGGCTGTACACATCAAAGATGTCAGCGCCCTAGATTTGTCAGTCATTGCATCTGTCTAAAGCCTTGACATATTCCACCACACACTTTGAAGGTCGCGTCCACGGAGCGCACCCTTTCTATCCCGGCGTAACATCTCCCCGCCCCGTAAGCCCTGTAGTCGATGGTAGTCACTACTGCGCTTACCACTCTTAGGCTCCGATCTCCAGAATTGCTAATTTTGCCACTGCTCGCTTCTTCAATCCTGTGCTAGTACGTACCATAGCTGATCGTATTCTTCCATCGTTTCCAGGAAAAACGTCTTCAATTACTCCACGCTCCCAAGTTCTTCGTTTCTCTGAATCCGCGACATATACCAAGTTACCAATAGCCACGGGTTTGCTTTCGTCAAACCACTTCGTTCTCCGGTTCAACAAGGGTAGATACTCCCGTTGCCAACGCTTCCACAATTCGTCAGCCAAGTACTGAGCTTGGCTATAGCTGTTTCGTAGTCGATCTGCTAGTTCTGTTGGACTTCTTGATGCCATACAATCTATTAAAGGGCAACTCATCAAAAAATGATTTGGAGTAAGCGCCTCTTTATCCTCCTGTATGTTAGTGGATACATATGTCAATGGCCGTGAGTTGATTAAAGTTTCTGCTTCTACAAGAGTAGTTTGTAGAATTTCGTCTGTCAATTTTTCTCCATCCGCAAATACTGCCATCGCCTCTTTCACGGATCGTACCATGCGCTCCCAAACGCCCCCCATATGGGGAGCTGCAGGTGGATTAAACGTCCATTTTGTTCTCGCTCCAGTGAACGTATCGGCACATTCAGCGTTAATAGTTCGAATTTGTTCTTCCAAATCCCTGTTCGCTCCAACAAAGTTTGTCCCATTGTCGGAAAAAATTTCAACCGGGCTTCCACGTCGTTTTACGAAGCGGCGAATTGCCATTTCGCACGACTGTGTTGTCAGGCTGTGGACAGCTTCTAAGTGCACGGCACGTACTGTCATGCACGTAAATAATGCTACCCAACGTTTCTCACGCCTCCGCCCAACAGTCACTTCTATTGGTCCGAAGTAATCTAGACCAACGTATGAAAACGGATGTTCATTTACCGCCAACCGAGATATTGGAAGTGGTGCCATTCTAGGAACAATTGGCTTCGCCTTTCGAACTTTGCACCAAAGGCAATCTCGTATTACTCTTTCTACCAAAGATCTCAGTCCTGCAATGTAGAATCGCTGAAGAACTTCGTTTATCACCATTTCTCGGCTACCATGACCACATTCTTGGTGATAAAACTCTACCAATTTCCGGACAATCATGTGCTTTTTCGGTAGAATTACCGGGAACCGTACATCACAAGTTGCATAGCTGGCTGCAGTTGTTCTGCCTTCCATGCGCATTACTCCATATTCATCCAAGAAAGGTGACAGCCGGTACAAGGGACTGCTTTTCTCGATTGTTCTCAACTGGTCAATGGGCGAATTTTGATGTTTTATTAACGTCTTTACCTCGTCAGCATACTCTTCACTCTGAGCTACACGCCAAATTAGATTCTCCGCCAACAGATACTCCTCCTGACGTAACGGAACTAGCTTTGCTGGAATCTTCACAGTGCCTTTTTTCGATGTAGGTAACGCTTCTATCGGTTGCTTGTTAATCCTGCGTCGACAGTTCGAAACGAAACGGTGCATTGATGCCACCATTCGAATAAGTACCTTCCATCTCGAGATGTGCTTCACCCTTGATAATACTGCATCTGGCAAGATGATGTCATGGAAAAGCACATTAGCTCGTACTTCTTCTTCTATTTCCAAGGCTTTCCACCTCTGTACTGGCCAGTCGCATTCTGCTTGATATAGGAATTTTGGACCGCAAAACCATCGATTACTGGAACTTATTTGTGTCGCCTCTCCCCATTTGGTAACATCATCTGCGGGGTTGTCTTTTGAAGGCACCCAATGCCAGTCTTCTGGACTCGTTATGCTCAATATTTCTCCAACACGGTGAGCCACGAACGGTTTATAGCGCCTGACGTCTGATTTTACCCATGAAACAACTGCATTCGAATCAGTCCAAAGGAAACGTCTCTTTAACTCGAAGGAATGATTCTCACTTATCGCCTTCAGCAATCTCGCTCCCAATACAGCTGCTTCTAATTCCTTCCTCGGGATAGACAAATGTTGTAAAGGAGCTACTTTTGCCTTTGACTCTACAAACGCACAGTGAACATTTTCTCCGTCTGTAAATCGGAAATATGCTACGCAGCCATAAGCATCTTCTCCAGCATCCGCAAACACGTGAAGTTGAACAGTATCATATGTATTCGAACTCATCTTTCCGAGATAGCAGCGAGGAATACTAATATTGTCTATCAGTGGAAACAATCCTGTCCATCGAAGCCATCGATCATAATGGGCTCTTTCAACTTTCTCATCCCAGTTGATGCCGCTCCGCCACAAATCCTGCATCAAAATACGTCCGTGGATCAATAGTGGCGCCAAAAACTGCTTAGGATCAAACATGCTCATAATACAGCGTAATGCGATTCGTTTTGTGGGCCAAGCTCCTTCTCGAATATATGGCCGCAAATCTTCCCTGAATTCAGTGGAGAACACAAACGAATCACTGTCCGGTCGCCACATAACTCCAAGCACTCTTTCTGCATCAGAAGCTGTATCAAAGGATTTCGTCATGTTTGAATCTGCTTCGCCGAGTTCTTTGAGCACTTTGGGTGAGTTGCTCAACCAGTTTCGTATTTCAAAACCAGCGTTTGCATGCACTTCCCTGACATCTTTAGCTATTGCTATTGCTTCACTTTCCGTATCTGCACTATCAAAATAGTCGTCAACGTAATGTTTGCGAACTATGGCGTCCGATGCTATTGGATGATTCTTTTGATGTTCCTGAGCGTTGAGGTTTTTTACAAACTGTGCCAAGCAAGGGGAACAGCTTGCTCCAAAAATTACCACGTCCATTACGTAAATGTCCGGTTCAGAATTCACATCGCATCGAAATAGAAAACGTTGAGCTTGTTTATCTTCTTGTCGCACCAAAATCTGGTGAAACATCTCTCGAATGTCTCCGCCAAATGCCACCTTTCGCTCACGAAACCCGTTGATTACTCCGGACAACGATGTCATCAAATCAGGTCCCTTCAGAAGACTATCGTTGAACGAGACTCCGTTAGTCCTTGCTGCAGCGTCCCACACCATTCTTACTTTTCCGGGTTTCTTGGCATTAACAACATAATTCAAAGGTAAATACCAACACTGTTCCGGTGGTGTTTCTAACAATTCACGTTCCGTGATCTTGTGAGCGTAACCCTTGACCACATACTCATCAATTTGCTTCTGCAAAATTTCCCGGATACCCGGATGCCGTTTCATTCGATTTTCTAGATTCTTCAATCGCTTGTAAGCCATGTAATAACTGTTTGGAAATCTCGGTGCGCCATCCTTCCAAAGAAGACCGATCTCGAACCTTTCGCCTACTCGTCTTGTCGTCCTTTCGAGAATCTCTCGCGCCCTATAGTCATCCGTTGATTCTAACCTTACAGGAGACACTCCAACGGCTTCAAGTTGAAAACTGTCACGCAACATCTGATTCAAATTGTGATCCGCTTTACTGCACTCCTCGCAGACACATCGATGATGACCAAGGAAGTGTACAACGGACAGTAGATTCGGCCGAGGGCCGTAGATTGTCCACCCTAATTTGCATTTAACAGCAATTGGCTGTCCCTTCTCTCCGATTCGAGATGCAACCGGAGCGATGAGGTGCATATTATCGATCCCAATCAACAGTTTGGGAGTGTCCAACTCATAACTCAATATTTCAACTCCTTCTAGGTGACGGAATTCTCCAATCAACCTATCTGCATGCAATTCTTGAGCCGGAAGATCCAGTTTATTAACCGTCCTTGCTACACACACTCCTGATTCCTTTTTTCGCTCGATTCCCGCAATCTCCATCTGAACATTCCTAGAGTGAGTTTCGGTTCGACTAACTCCATTCGTCCAGCGCATTTCAAATGGTTCGCGTGGTCCATCAAGCTGCAGAAATTCAGCTACTTCATTGTCTATGAGTGATGTAGACGATCCTTCATCTACTAACGCGAGTGTATTGTAACTCCGATGTTCTCCATACAATGTAACGGGAAGTATACGAAACAATACTGTCTTATTCGGTAAACAATGACTATTACAACGTGCCTCTGCTTTGGTCGCCTCCGTATTAACCGGGTCGTGAAGTAATGTGTGATGTGAACCATTACACCCTTCTATTTCACAACGATTCTTCGTCCTACAAGGCCATTTTCCATGGTTGAATATACAAAGTGGACACAAACCCATATGCTTCACAAGCATCCATCGTCGTTCCAAGCTGGTGTTACGGAATTCTCGGCAATCCCGCCCGAAATGTCCCGGTTGGTCACAGATAGAGCAACTGATGTCCTTTCTTTGAGCACTCTGAAATTGTGGTGGTTGTGTCTTGTTATAGATATTACCTTTAGCGCCGATTGTTTCGTTATCTTCTTTCATCATGTGGGTGAAAATTTTGGCCTTTGGTTTTTCCCGTCTTTTCGATGAGCTTACATCAATCCTTTCGAACGTCACCTCCAGTGCTTTATCAACCAAATCCTCCATGAATTTTCCAAAGGTTTTCAAGTCCACCACTTGGAAGTTTCGTTTATATTCCACCCACTGCATGGCATAACACGGCGGAAGCTTCTGTATCAGACTCTGCATTAATATGGGGTTCTTCAAGTGATCATGCAGTTTTGAAACCTCTAGATGTTGCGTGAATTCTCCAATTGCACTTCCAAATTCGATTAGGGATTCCAAATTTTCCGAATCTGGTCCCTCAAGTTTTTGAATCCGTTGTGCCAGCATAGATGACAAAATTTCAGGATTTCCAAAACGTCGACGTAACTTATTGATGATCGTTGGTACATTTTCGGGTAACAGCATCAGATTCCGTACAATTTCTAACGCTTTTCCTTGCAGTGACTGTTGAAGTCTGACGAGGTTCTCTGCATTGGTGAAACCACAGGATGCGTTCGCTTGTTCATAAGCGCTGATGAAAAGTGGCCAGTCTTGTGGGTGCCCTTCGAAAGCAGGAAGATTTCTCGGGAACACCTGACGTGCAGCAATCTGGAACGTTGTCGGACCTACTGCCATGGTGGAACTCCTCTGCTGTACGTGCTCTGGAGGCAAGAAGGAGAACTGGCGATCATTTGCCTCTGAAGCGGTATTCGACTGCCGCAACATCACAGGATCCACTGCGTTACAAGAGTTCATCCATCCCTGTACCTTACTGGTGTAACTAATATCGCTTTCACCTCGCTCGTCGATTTCCTCATTGCACTCGGAATCTTCTTCGACCAATTTAGAAAGTTGTTGCAACTCTTCCAACTCGCGTCGCTGCCGTTCAATCTGCTTCTGCTTTACCTTCAACATCTGTAATTGAGTTTCTTCTTCCAGCGCTTCCAAACGACTCCTTTCCTTCAATTCTTCAATCCGTTTCAACGCCAAATCACGTTTAGAACTACTCGACTTACTGGTGCCACTTATCTTTGAATTTTTACCACTTTTGCTACTTTCCGAACGAGAATTTTCACTGATAATCGAAACGCGACTACGCGACGGCTTGACTGACTTAGGAATACTTGTTTGTCCTGCCGCTGATGTCCCTGCCTGACATGTTTCTTGACCTTTATTTCCTTCTTGCTGGCTTGTCGGCCGTTCAGCCACTTCCTTCTGCCCTTTCGTTCCGACTAGTATATCTATTCGTTTCTGACTGGTCTTATCGCTTATCTTACCGGTGTGATCTTTACCCTTCTTTGCTGCCCTAGAAGGTTGTATACGTGTGACGCCTGGCTGCCCTAACGACTCACGTGCTGAAACGTCCTCTCCGAGGCACTTACGGCAGTACCACACTAGCTCCGCTATGCTTTGGTCCACCCCGACACATGAAAAGTGGTGCCACTTTTGACACCGACTACACTGCACCATCGCGTCATACTGGTCGTCTTCCTCGCAGCACGGGTAGATCACATCCATCGATAAATTTTTTTGAGGTTTGTTGGGAGGTGTTCGAGGCAGCATAACGAAAAACCAGTTTCTGGAGTACTGTTGTTCGACACACTCAAAACTAGAAATATATTGGTTCTTTAAATTCACAACATTACACGTATTACAATAACTTACAAATTTAGTCTTCGCAATATCAATCCAACCTTCGAACAGTTCAAACTCCCTACAATTTCCTTCCTATTATAAATCAACATTGTACCATTAGTATTTCAGTTTGTACAGTTATATAATTACTACTTACGGCAACTATCAATCACTTTGGTATCGTTTTAGTGCCTTTCTTCTAGCTATTCCAACACTTGCAGCTCTACGGTTGAGGCAATAAGTTAGATAAGCAGATTCAATGGTTACAACTTTTATACTTACTTTTTGCTTGAATACAATTCAAATTCAATTTTATTATCTAAATTATTCTATCTCAATTCCTTTATGTTTAATAATTCAATTAAAGAGCGGCTATCCAATCAACAACGTCTTGTTTGTGGCTGTACACATCAAAGATGTCAGCGCCCTAGATTTGTCAGTCATTGCATCTGTCTAAAGCCTTGACATATTCCACCACACACTTTGAAGGTCGCGTCCACGGAGCGCACCCTTTCTATCCCGGCGTAACAGCTGTCGATGCTGCTGCGGATCGCCGAGCAAGGGCGAAAATCATTTTGCTTCAGGAGCCGGAAAATTATGTGCATGTGAAGGAGGCGCAAACGGCAAAAGCCGTTTGGGACAAGCTACCCAAGTAACCACAAGCATTATAACATTGCACGTATTCTACTGCATATCAACAACATTGAGGTAACATTGCTTTTATTCGACATATTTCAAGAGTTGTCAAGCAATAAAGCATTAACTCTACATTTCAAATGTATCAATGCACTTTATCGGAAACCCGGAGCGGCCGGTCGAGGTAAATACAAGCCAAAAAGCGAACCAAAAAGTGATAACCCCAAAGGGCCGAAATGTCGCAAATGTCATAAATTCGGCCATATTGCACGAGATAGAGTGCCTGTAAACAAGAGTGAAGTCATGTTCCAGTTTTGACAGGTCTCCTGCTCAATTGGAACGCGGATTTGTATGGAAATGACAGTTCGTCGCTGTTCCAATTTTGACATTGACGCCACTCTTATCTAGATCCACTCTGGCACGAGAGTGTCGAATCACAAGAAAGGACGATGCATTTTGTGCAGTGTTGTCGACGTTTTCGTCGACGAGGAAAAACGACTGGTTCATCGACTCCGGTGCAAGCGTGCACATGACCAGTCGTCGTGAGATTTTGGATAATGTAAAACCTTCGAATGGAACCGTCGTTGCTGCTAACGGGAATTGTATGAACGTCGGTGGAATAGGGTCAACCACCCTGAAGCCAGTCTGCCAGGAACATAGCATTCCAGTTCAGGAAGTACAATTGATTCCGGATCTTTCGGTGAACCTGCTCTCCGTAAACCAGATTGTCAGGAAGGGGTACACAGTCGTGTTTTCAAACACCGGATGCAAGGTGATTAACGGACACGGTGACACTGTGGCAACAGGTAAGCACGAAAACGATTTGTTCAGGCTCGAACAGCGGCAAGATCCAGACAGCACTCTGGCCTGTACGACGGCAGTCAATCTAGAGACCTGGCACAAGAGGCTGGGGCATCTGAACACAAAGAGCGTTCGTAAGCTAGCCTGCGGATTAGTGGACGGTATTTCGATCGTCGATACTAACGCCGGTGACTGTAAAGTGTGCCCAATGGGAAAACATTGCCGGCTTCCATTCAGCAGGAAAGGCTCGCGTGCTGCAGAGGTGCTCGACATCTGCGGGCCGATGGAAGTGAAATCAATCGGAGGAAGCAGATATTACATCGTTTTCGTCGACGATCGATCAAGAAAAATGTGGGTGTATTTCTTGAGGACGAAATCTGAGCCTGAGGTATTGAGAACCTTCAAGGAGTTCCACGCATTAGTTGAGCGGCAGTCCGAGCGGAAGATTAAAGTGCTTCGCAGCGACAATGGGATGGAGTATCTCAACAAAGGCTTTCAAAATTATTTGAAGCTGCACGGCATCCAACACCAGACGACAAATCCTTACACTCCGCAGCAGAACGGAATGATGGAGCGTGCCAATCGTTCAATAGTTGAGCGAGCTCGATGTCTTTTGTTCGAAGCTGGGATGGCGAAGACGTTCTGGGCCGAAGCTGTGAATACTTCCGTTTACCTGCTGAATCGATCGCCCACGCAGGGACACGATTGCACACCGGAACAGGTGTGGTCCGGACGAAAACCGGATATTTCTCATCTCCGGATTTTCGGTACCAAAGTGATGGTACAGATCCCGAAGCAACGGCGACAAAAATTGGATCCAAAGTCTCGAGAGTGCATTTTCGTCGGATATGATGTCAACACGAAAGGGTATCGGCTCTACGACCCGGAAGCGCGGAAAGTTTTAACCAGTCGCGAGGTATGCTTCATTGATGAAGGAATTTCAAATCCACCGGACTGTGTAAAACGTCGGAATGTCATCGAGTTGGACTACGAATTTGTCACCATGAAGTCAGTCGTAGGAGGTTCGGGCGACCATCCATCCGACGACGAAGAAGACGAGTTCTACACGGACGATGAGAACGCTAGCATCGGCAACGAGGAAGAATTCAACGGTTTTGACAACACAGTGGCCGACGTGACTTCTGTGCTCCCACCGCGCAAAACTTCACATCCGCCTATGTCACAGGTGTCGAGGCCTAGCGGTCGGGAGCACAAATTACCAGGCAAGTACCGTGATTTGGGGTTTCGTTCAAAGGTCTGCCGCATTTCAAATCCTTACAGGGAACCGAGCCGGTTCAAAGCAACCAACCGGTGCAGGACGACGTGCCAGTACCATCCGATGACCAGGCACAGTTCAGCGGGGTCGCAACCGCGATCGACATGGCAGTAGCTAGGAGTCCACTAGTTGACGGTGATCCAGCCACGCACCAGGAGGCCCTGTCCCGGGAGGATGCGAGTCTCTGGAAGCAAGCGATGTGTGCCGAGTACGAGGCACTGATGACCCTCACCGAGCTGCCACCCGGTCGGAAACCGATTAAATGCAAGTGGGTCTTTAAGACCAAGCGCGATGCGAATGGAAACGTGGATAGGCACAAGGCACGCCTAGTTATGAAAGGGTTTTCGCAGCGAAAGGGGGTGGATTATGACGAGACCTACTCCCCCGTGGTTCGTCATAGTTCACTTCGATACCTTTTTGCCTTGTCTGCCAAGCTCGGACTTTCCATCGACCAAATGGACGCAACGACAGCGTTTCTCCAAGGAGAATTGTCGAAGGTCATCTATATAGAACAGCCACCCTGTTTCGAAAGGTCGAATAAACGCAATTTATTTATTTATTTATTTATTTATTTCCATACCAATACATGTAGAGTAAGGTTATTACCTTTTTTAATTCTACATTCAGAAAAAAAAAAACAATATGTATGTGACGAATTCATTTGGTTTGCCGACTGAATAAGGCGTTATACGGGCTCAAACAGTCCAGCCGGGTCTGGAACGCCAAGCTCGATGCAGTTTTACGTAGTTTTGGATTGCTTCGATCCAAGTACGACCCGTGCCTTTATTACTTGATTGATGGAAATCGGATCTTGTTTGTCGCTATTTACGTCGATGACGTGATTATCTTTTCCAACGACGAGGCACTCACTAACGACATCAAGGCGAAGTTGAGCGATGCTTTCCGCATGAAGGACCTAGGAAAGGCTAGCAACTGTCTTGGAATTAGGATCACTCGTGAGAAGAATGCTGTAGCACTAGATCAGGAGGCGTATATCGAGTCGGTGCTGGCTCGATTCAACATGGAGAATTCTAAACCAGTTTCAACTCCGATGAATCCAGGTGTGAAACTGACCAAGGACATGGCGCCGCAGACCGCGGACGAAGCTGAGAAGATGAAAAAGGTACCCTATCAGGAAGCGGTGGGCAGTCTTATGTACCTTGCCCAGTGTACTAGGCCCGACGTTCTCTTCGCAGTCAATCAACTAAGCCGCTTCAACACGAACCCTGGACCTAAACATTGGAACGCTGTAAGACACTTGCTTCGATATTTGCGAGGCACGTCGAAGCTCAAGCTACGCTACACCAAGCATGGAGAATCCGAGTTGCAAGGTTATTCCGATGCTAGTTGGGCTTCAGACTTGGACGACAGGAAGTCAACTAGCGGCTACATTTTCATGTTACAGGACGGTGCAGTGTCTTGGTGTTGCAAACGCCAACCACCGGTCGCTCTTTCCACCTGCGAGGCTGAATACATGGCCCTATCTGCTACAGTCCAGGAGGCCATGTGGTGGCGAGGTTCGACATCACAGTTCAGATTGAAGCAACCCGTCGAACTTCGTTGCGTGAGTGCAATATGCATCGCCAAAAATGGAGGGTACACACCACGTACCAAACACATAGACATCCGACACCATTTCATCCGGGATGCTCTGGATCAGAAGGCTGTCGTTTTGAACTATGTAAGCACTGATCAACTAGTCGCGGATGGTCTGACAAAACCGCTTGACCGCATCAAGCTTGAACGAAATCGAACATCGATGGGAATAAACGCATCACCTTAAGGGGGTGTGTTGGAGTATTTAGAATTAAGCTGTGGTTTATCTAGACCATTATCTGTGCTGGCATATTTGCTTTAATCCATATTTCCCTAAACGCGAGTTAGCGTGTAAGTTTTTTGCTCTTGATATTTTGCTCTATTCAAATAAATCAGTTACTGAATAAACGATCAACCGATACGGACGCTTTTCTTTTCTCTGCGCGTATTATCTCCCCATTATATACCACTAAACAGCTCGAACATTTAATATCACTTGGAAGCTTTCTGATAAGGTCCTGGAAGGTTTCTGATGAAAACTGATGACAACTGATGAAAAGGTTTCTGATATGAATCGTAGAAGGTATCGGATGAAAACTCTGGACAATCCTGATGACAATGCTGGAAGGTCCCTGGTGAGGAATTCTGATGAGAATCCAATAAATATGAGAAACTTGGAAAAATTGTGATGACAATCCTGATTTCAGATGAGATCTCTGCTATGTTTCTGATGGGAATCCTTCAAAGTTTGAATAAGAATCGTGGAAAGATTTGATGTGAATCCTGCATGAGTTATGATGAAAATCCAGGAAGGATTCTGTTGAAAATCAAGGACGAATTTTTATGAGATTCTAGAAAGGATTCTAATCAGAATATTGAAAGGATTTCGGTAAGAATCCTGGAAGGATTTTGATTTGATTACTGAAGGATTCCGAAGCCTGGAAGGGTTCTGTTCCGACTACATTAAAGATTCTTATGAGAATCGTGGATGAATTCTGATAAGAATCCTGGATTAATTTTGACAAGAGTCCTGGAAGTATTCTGTTGAGAAGGTATTCAGTGGAGAATTCTGAGAGGATTCTGATGAGTGTCCTGGAATAATTCGAATGAGTAAACTGGAAGGATTTTGATAAGAATAATGGAACGATACTGATAAGATTCATGGAACGATTCTGATGAGAATTCGGAATCCATGCTGATGAAATCCTGGAAGGATTTTTAAGAGAATCCTCAGAGGATTCTCATGAGAATTTTGAAAGTGTTCTGATGAGAATTCTAAGACTATTCTGAATCTGATTTTAATGAAAATCTTAGGACGAGTCTGATGGGACTGGAGGACTGAGAGGACTCTGATGAAATATCTTAAAAGCTTTTCAAAGAGAATCCCTCAAGGATTCTAATGAGAATCTTGAGAGGACTATGAAGATAATTTTAAGAGCATTCAGATGAGAATCATGGGAAAATTCTGAAGAGAATCCTGATAGAATTTCGATGAGATTTCTGCGAAGAATTTAATGTGATTCCTGCGAGGAATCTTATGTGAATCCTGCGATTATTCTGATAAGAATCCAGAGAGTACTCTGATAAGAATCATAAATAGATTCTAATGAGAATCTTTAGAGTAATACGATGTGAATCCTGCGAGGAATCCAATGATAAAGAATTCTGAGAGGATACTGATGAGAATTCTGTGAGGATTCTGAGAGACCCCTTCTCTCAATGGAATCAAAATTTCAAAAATAAATCCGCGTTTCAGCACAATGATCGTATATATCCAAAATCAACGTTAGCTTTCGATGATTTTACACATTCATAATAGGAGGTGTACACTAATGGCCACCTGTATCCAAATCTTGGTGAAGATGCAACTAATCCCCTTCACAAAAACGGTAAAATTTTAAAAATTGATCAATTGAGTCAAAAGATATGAGCAAAAGAGAGCAACAAAGCATTTTTGACAGGTTGTGAAAAAATACAACAAAAGAGTTTTAGCAATTCTTGTTTTTTTTTTGTAGTAATAAACTGATGCTGCTGATAGAGGGGTCATTCAGTGAATTTATACATAATAAAAACATTTTCACTTCAAAGTTTTCGGCGTAAATCTCAAAATAAGTCGTTCGTTTAAAATAATTTATTTCCAAAATCACTCCTCCAAATCTCGATACACTCTTCAGCCCAAAATTGTTTGCTCGGATGGCTAGAACTACATTGCTATTATGAGATAATATGACACGTGAATGTTGAGTCAGGCAGGTGCGTTCGATTCCAATACCCTTGTAACACGCACTCTGCCCGCGCACATGGAAGATGATTAAATGGCCTTACTTACGTTTCTAGTTCCTACAATCGATATAAATTGTCATAGATGGGATAAAGTTGTACCAAGAAGACAGTAGAAATAATAAATATTGTACGTTTTTTTTTAATGTTAAATATTTTATATGAAATTAAACCTAATCTGGGCATCCTTGGGCTTTCAGCCGAAGGCTCCGAATTGCAAATGCGATTGCACTGGGTCGAGATGGTTCTCCGCGGCTTCTCACATGTTCTGCAGCAGCTCCTCCGTGTCCCGGTTGTAGGCCTCCGATGGATCCGCATCCAGAACCCTTCCAGCTGCGGCGGATGACGTCGAAGTGGAGCTTCTCGGTGTGGCCGCTGTGGTCGCAAGCTGGAACTTGGTTCGCTTCGGGAGATTGTGCTCCAGTTCTTCCTGTTCGTGCAGTGGACTGTCGAAGGCATCCGAATCGCTGAAATCGATCACGGACGAGCTCTTACGGCTGACGACGGACTCAACGTCCTGGCCCGCGGCAGTGGACGCCATTGGACCACCCCCGGTGGAACGACCTTCCATGCCGCCGTCTCCGAGCTCATCCCGACGAAGTTGTTGCCCTGGATGATGGTTGTCTCCGTCCAGGTCTTCGTCGTCATCATCGGCCAGCTGTTTCTTCATCTGATTGATGACCACTTTCTTCTCGTTCAGAATAGTTATACACTTGGTGATCAGTTCGATTTCATACAACCGATTGTCCTCCTCCTGTTGGCGTTGAAACTCAAGAAGCTCTTCGTGCTCCTCCTTCAGCTCCAGCAGAATCTGGTTCCTCAACTGGACTACACCGCGCAAATGGCTCTGGACGTTGATCGAGTTCTGGAGAACATCCGACAGTAGACAGGGTGATCTGAGAAGAATCACCGAACCGTACGTCACGGTCAGCGATCCGCCCAACTTTCGCCAGACAAAGTTGTTGTCTTCGACCGAGTAGCTGAACCCGGGTGCACCGCCATCGGTACAGAGGGCCACCTTGGTCTCGGCCAGAAAGTCTTCCATACTCTTCTCCAACCGGATCGCCGTCTGCTGGAGAACTTCGTGGTCGATTTCACTCAGGAAACTCAACGGAGTGTTGTAGATTGGGCTGAAGACTATGATCTTGAGCAGAATCTTCCTCTCACCCCAGCTACTTTCCACCAGGGCATAGGGTACCATGACGCTGTCCCCCGTGGCCGCCGTTATCGGCAGCTTGTTCAGATAGATATTGTCGTAGTCGGCTTCCATCCTTCGTTGGTCAAATGATTTCGCCAGGGTAAATAGCAAACAGTTAAAAATTGCACACAGAAAATTTCTTTTCAGCAGCAGTAAAAATCTTCGCACGGAACTTGTTTCTTCCTTCTGTCCCTTTAAACACACTCAACAATAATTGGACTAGGCTCTTCTCACTCGTTCGCACTCACGCACGTCGGTCCCTCTTTAAAATATCACCAGGGTGTGTAAATGCAATGGGGAAATCGGTGCGTTTGTGAGATGTGCGTATGCGTCGCGAAGATGTCTTTAGCTCGATGTTTTCCGCGCACCGTGCTTTTGTCTCGTTCATTGACTGATATACGACTGACCGTCAATTCGAACCCATCCTCCAGTGTGCATGAGTAGAGTGGCAATAGTTGTGCTGTACGCTTCACTCCTGTATCAGTCGAACGCGAGTCGAGTGGCTTTTCACGTAAACACACGAATGATGTGTGAAGCTCTACTAAACGCGCCTCTGTCAAACGTCTCGTCTAGTAAAACGGTTCAATGAAAAATTCATTCATTTTATTGATGCAGTTTAGGTTGTGTGAGTGAGTTACGATTGACTAGCGGTACTGTGTGTACGCAATTTCAAAGCGAAGCACATTGGTGGAATCGCTTCATTATGGCCAAAAGAGAAAAATGGATATTTTTCAGCGGGTGGATAGGGGAAATGTTAAACACTATAAGCAAATGGACTATCGAAATACATAGGAACCCCTTTTGAAAATTCGCCACAAGAAATCGGGTTGAATTCATAAATTTGCCTTATGAAATCAAAAACTGAAAACAAAAAAATGTTTTCGCAGCGACCAGGAATCGAATCAAGAACCTTGCGATCGATAGGCCAGTGCATACATCACGCGCCTATCGACGCCTTGTTATAAAGTGATGCTAGAACGATACATAAAGCGCTCGTAATGCAATGGACCATTGCATGAGTTCATTTTTTGACGTTTGAGCGGTGCCGTGTTATTTATGTGGCCATGCAAACGAGTGAATTTGGCACCGCCCAAACGTCAAATTAGTGAACTCGTGCATAGGTTCATAATCGCTCTCGCTAAGAATACTGATTAAGTGTGGAACGAGCAACACACTCGTTATCGAAAATTTCGATGAAATGCTCAAACTGAATACTCAGTCAAACTTCATGAGAGTTTATCTCTATTACATGTCATCTGAAATAAGTTTTCCATGTTATAACCATCCACGTGTACGCTTCACCAATGAAAGTTCCTCTGTTGAATACGATCTGTCTATTGTCGAATTCGTTTTTGAACCTAGGTTGGAACTGGCGCAACCCGTTCTGAATCAACCTTAACCCGATTCAGGTTCGACCGAACTACAATTTGCCTAACGTTGGTTTGTTTATGTGTTGATCACCGACCCAGTTCCTAAAAACGAAAATGACATATGAAACAAGCTATTCGATGTATAACTATCCCACGTGTTTTCATTGCAAAGTACCAGAATGTCGATTCCTACAGAAGAAATGTCACTGACGGGTCACGTATTAATGGATCCACTGGCTTCGGTGTCTTCAATGAAAACTCTTCCGCCTTCCGAAAACTTCAGGAACCTTGCACGGTTTATGCTGCTGAGCTATTAGGGTCCTAAAGCCCTGTCTCAATTTTGGTACCAAACGCTTGAGTTTAGACCAGAAACACATGTTTACGCAATTTTTAAATAATTATCGTTTGTTTAAGCCCAAAAATCGATTTTTGAGATTTTGTCATACCCCTTGGTTTAAACTCAAATTTTGGGTATATTTTGTTTTCCGTGTCCCTTCCGAAATGTCAGATAGGAACAATCCCAGTGGTGAAACTAAAACCCCTGTGGCATTTTTGTCGACAAAGTGAACGTCAAACATGGTCAAAAGTGTCAAGGTTCATATTTGGAACTATTTTTAAAATTGAAGTTTAAAGATGTTATAGCAGTTATTTGAGCTGGAAAAATTGCTGAAGTGGCTGAAAGAACATGCTCTTTCATATTATTAAATAAAAACAAGAATTCATTTAATGTTTTAGGACCCAATTAACTTCGCTTTGGGGATGATCTCAAACATGCCCGCAGACCACTTCCCCATCTTCTCGGATAGTCTCAGTTCTATTGAGGCACTCCGATCTATGAAATCTGTAAAGCATGCATCTTTCTTCCTTACAAAAATAAGAGAGCAAAGGTGTGCACTGGTCCAATGATCATTCAAGATAATCTTTGTATGGGTCCAATTACATTGCTTAATTTATGGCAATGAGAAGGCGGACTCTAAAGGTGGGCGCTGAGGAAGGTGAGATTTATGATAGAAAAATTTCACACGATGAGTTTTTTTCATTTAGTACGTCAAAGTTCTCTTCACGGTTGGCAAAGCGATTGGCTAAATGGATAACTGGGAAGGTAGTTACATTTCATAATTCCTAGAGTTTCCTTGTGAGCCTGGTGAAAAGGTTTGGACGTAAATCGAGATTTTATTCGCCTAATGTCAAGACTTATGTGCAACCATTACTCGCTAATGTATTAAAGTTATGTGTCAGTCCACATGGAAATTAAAAATGAAAACCATGAGCTCTATGGGAATGATCCATGGATAAAATAATTGATTTTTATTCCATACTTGCTTAGATTGAAAACTCTTAAATACAACTCGTAACGAAGTATGGTAATAAATTTATTAGCATTCTTATTACCGTATTCAAACAACTTCATCTAATGAATTAAATTAGTCACAATGTTAAGCAATGTGAAGATTATTGTGTGGTGCAGAATCGCGAATCCACGAACAGTGATGGCATCTGGTTATTCTTGATTGTATCCCAAATAACTCCATGGATGGAACTTCCCTCAGTTGGACTATATATAGACGCTTCCTACTCGCACCTACTGGCACTAGTGGGCAACAATTTTATTTGCTTATTTCTCAATCAAGTGGTGTTAGATACAAAGTTGGTGTCTTGGACAAGTTGAACAACTAAATGAAACTTATATGCCTAAAACCTTATTAGTTCGGAAAACATTCACAAGATGGCGCTAGTGCTTAAAAGCTTATTTTTATATCTCAGTCCAGTGATTAGGGAAAGTGTACCAGTTATGGCTATAGTGGTTCCCTATTTCGTCATGTGTTTTTATAGAAACGTTTACATTTTGAATATTTATATTTATTTTTATATTTGATATCGAACTACTTAAACACACCGAATGATTAAAAATTTGAAGATAATCAAATTATCACATATGGCGAAATAGGGAACCGTTATGTCCATAACTGGTACAACTACCCTAGATACGAAATTGGTGTCCTCGACAAAAGTGTTGAACTAAATGATATCTATACGCCTAGATCTGTAGTTTTTTTTATAATCAGGATTTCCAACACACTATTTTGATTTGTTTTTAGTATCAAGGGTGTAAGTGTGCAAAATTGTAAACCTGTTTGGTTATATTTATATGTATGTCTGTAGTTTCCTTATGTGATAGACCAGAAAATTGGATTGAAGCCACTGAATGATTTAACATTTTTTTTCAATCTTGCAAATATGTAGCCCAGAACCGAAACTAATTTGATGCCCCGAATAAAAAATACAATTAATTTAATAGCTGAACCCTGAGACGAGACTCGCGAAGATGGTCTGTGTCTTTTTCTGTGATTGCTCAGTTTTATTTTACTCTGTGTTTACGACCATCATGTACAAGCCGGTCAAACCCTAACATGAACATCTCAGTAAAACATATTGCATTTGCATTACACCGAAGCAAAAATAGCCTTTGAGCGAAATTTCATGCCAGCAAACGTAGCAGACATTGGAAAAACTGCTCCCACTGAACCCACGACTCCCTATTCGCTAGCTGGGCGCTTCAACCTACAAGCTGCGGAATCCCTTGAGAGACCCCGACGCTCCTTTTATATCCTGCAACTAGAGAATAATAAATACCTCGTGAGATAGGTAGACATAACAGCTCCAAGGCGAACTGAACTCGATTACCCTAAAGCTTCGATCCCTGGGTTCGATCCCCACAGGAGCACGTGGTTTTCTTTACGCAGTTTCAATTTCGATATGTACATTTTTAAATTTTTTTCCTCCTAAATTTCCACAATCTCTGAATTCATAATGAAATTTTGTCAGGGATGTAAGCTAAAATCAACCTAAAAAACATTCATGATACCATGGGAATTACAATTGAAACTACAACGCAATCAAAACCCTTTACAGTTATCAATGCAATACTACCATGAATTACCAGTCAAAAGAGCCGTAGAGATAATCCCACAACTATTCAGAATTTTTTTTTTTTTTTTTGATCTCGACAAATTAGTAATTATCTTGATTTTCCTGGGCATACCGTATCCTCTTACTTGCCGAAATACAAAATTGAATGCAATAATGGTCAATTCGTACGCTCTCAGTTAATAACTATGAAAGTGCTCATTAGAACACTAAGCTGAGAAGCAGGCTCTGTCCCAGTGGGGACGTAACGCCAGAGAGAAGAAGAAGAAAAAGAATGGTCAATTCGTAAAGATAGTTCTCAGTTAACACTAACCTGAGAAGCATGGTCTGTCACAGTTAGGATATAACACCGAAATAAACAGGGTATTTATTCAAAATCAGTTTTCTTATTCCCGAATTTTTCCAAGATTCTTATACAATTAAAAACGGATGACAAAATGATCCTCCTTTTGTTTTTTTTTTCATGCATATAAAGTAAATTTAGAGATCTTGATATAAGTTATTTATGAATTATTTCAGAGTAAATTTATTAAATGATGTTCGAAATCAAAAGAGTTTTGGACAAACATACATAAACGGTTTGTTGAAATATCTAAAACACCATTCCCATAAAGAGAACAGTTCAATAGCCAATCCATTCCCATCTAAGAATGCCTTGGAATCATGCGTTAGACACTGGATTACTGGACTGGATCCGGCAAAGCTCTTGTCGGATCCCAGGAGAGCTATGGATCTAGCCAAATTTTTTGGCATAAATCCGAAAAAGTATCTTCCAATCAATCTATCAAAGATTGTCCTAAGAATCTCTTCAAGAACTTAATAAGAAACTGTCCAAGAATACCTCAAGATACCACGTTGTAAATTTGCATAAATCCATAAAAAGTCTCTATCATACTACATCGAGGACTAATCAAACTAGTAATCTTGGCTTCATCAAGAATCCTTTTCACCAACCTCTACAAATCTATCAGGAATTAAAAAAAAATCAGCCAAATGTCCTTTCTAAGATTCTTATTACCTTTACATCTAAAAGAACTAATAAGAAACTATTTAATTATTACTTTGATTTGATTGATTACTTTGATGAATTCCTGCAAAGATCTCGTTAGAAATGTGTCATGAATTCAGATGGAAATCAATCTACAATTCACCAAGAACCTTGCCAGAAACCCCTAAGTGCCCTTCTAGACATGTTTCATTTAATGACAGGATTTTAATGATGTTCTATAAGAACCCCATTGAATCCGTTCAACATATTAACGCTAGAAATCTACAATTTTACAAGAAAACGGCAAAAAAATGTTAGTAAAATCTACTACTAACCAACTCCCTAGAAAACAAACGATTTTTCACAGGACTTTCATTAAAAATATTTTAAAAATATATAGAAACGTAGAGAGATATACCAACTCATCAAAAGTTAGTCATGCTGTCACACCAAATTTTCAATCAGTCTTCCAGCAATTTCGTTTGCTGAAACCCATTCAGCAATACACAATTTTACTGATTTACAGCACTTCTGAAATTATTTACTGGAATTCAGCAATTCAACTTGCTGGATGATTGTCAACACCATCAGGTTTACTGATTTTCAATAATTTATATGACAGGTGATTGATAATCAGCAATTGGTTAGAAATTTTGCGGTAAACCAGTAAATATAATTACTGATTTCCAGCAACAGTTGTACTTGTCAACCGAGAAACTTAAAAAGAGAAAAAAATTCTCCCACTTTCATTTGCAACAGCATGGAGGTTGTTTATAGCAACGGAATAACATTTTCTATGTTTTTGTTGACGAACTTCACTTAAATTTTGCTTCAATCAGAACGGCGGCCCTAAATTGCTTTAAACCAGCATGAAATCGAACAAGAGTAACAAATAACCAAGTGCTGATCATTCAGCAAATTGAAATGTTCTTTGCTGGATGTTCAATAAACCTGCTGTCATTTTTATGAGAATTTGATTTGCTGAATGATCCAGCAAATTTCATTTTGCTGGATCAATTGCTGAATTTACAGCACAAAAAAAATCAGCAAAAATTTGCTAATTAACAGCAATAAAATTTTGGTGTGTAAAGTACGAGTTGTCAGGCCGTCGCACTGAGAACAGCGTTGCAGTTGAAAATACTATATTAGAGGGTTAAATTAAATACACAACGCCACTTGATTTGTGCAGACTACATTTGCATTTGTTTCAAATATTTTGTGCATTCAATTTTACCATGGTACCATTTCGACAGTAAAAAATACTATATCATGGTTAAAAACTTGCAGCAAGCCAGAATCGAACCGAGGATCTTGCGATTGTCAAGCGCGAACGCTTACCGCTCGGCTATCGATGCGGTTGGATTGAGAGGGATCAAAACGCAAATAAAAAGCGTTCTTGACAGCTCAATCGTGACTGAAATAGTAAATTCAAAAACTTGTTCATGGAAACGCTTGTTTCAGTGCGTGCACTTGCAGGCATTTTTTTTATTTTCACCCATGGTGCTTAAAATTGAAACAAACCGATATATACATCATACTCGCATTTTGCGTATTTTCCCCTGTTACTTGTAATTTCCGGATTTTTTTGGATTTTAATGGGAAGTTTCTCCAAGTGCTTTGTAAAGTTAAATTCTAAATTCCAGAACAATTTTGCTAACTTCGGATATTTTATAATGAGCTGATTTTAATTTTGTAATAATGCAATATAATTATTAATCCTGTGGTACATTTCCGTGAACTGTTAAATTTTCCAAACCACTCGGTATGGCAATATTTACCGAGGTAGACTGAGGTCAATAAAAATGAGAATCATGCGGAGACGGTGAGCGCCACCGACAAACACAATCGAAACTTTTCGCTCCACTTTGGTGTAGGACATTTAACTGTGTGCTCATCAGTGATGCCACATACACAGATTTATCTGTAATTACACAGATTTTTCCTGCTCTTGCCTACAGATATCTGTGACCACAGATCACAGATTTTTGAGATAAATAAGATTTTTAAAATTTTATGATATTTCACGAGTTTAGGACACAGTTCTGGAAGATATAAATCAGAAATACCATTTATCTGTTTAGTTTTTCTCAAATACATCAATATTTCAATATTTTAGAAACTATTACGTACCTTTAACTTTTTGACGTTGGATAACGTCTTACGGCAACATATGGGGGTACAATTCAGAAAAACGAAAAATTGAGCATGTAACGAAAAATGGTCAGGTTTTGACCGCTAATAACTCAGTCATTTATCGATAGATTTTCAATATTTATCCATGAATCGATTGGAAATTTATCTACGCGTCGATTCAAATGGAGGACACTATTGATTATTAGCAACAAACTATTGAAATATCGTAAAATGTTGACCCCTTTCTTATCTAACCAATCACGTTCAAGCACATTTTTCGGTTCCGCTTCCCACTATAAAAGAGCACCGATGCCTTGACGCCTTTGTTGAGTACGCTTCCACCTGGAAAATCAAAATTAATGCCTCCAAAACCCAAGCGGTGATGTTCCTCCATCGGCAGTCCTACAGACTAAAACCCCCACCAAACTGCACTGTGACAATGGATGGCACAAGGGTCGAGTGGTCGTCAGAGGTAGTGTACCTCGGCCTACTGTTTGACGACAAGTTACTGTTTCGCTGCCACGTCGATCGATCTCTTACCAAATACTCAGCCCTTACAAGAAGCCTTTATCCGCTGATTGCCCGCAGATCTCGCCTCTCGAGGGCGAATAAACTGGCGGTCTACAAGCAGGTGATATCCCCTGCATTACTCTACGCAGCTCCGGTGTGGGGTCAATGCGCACAAACCCACATAGCTAGGATCCAAGTCGCAAAAAATCGTGCGCTAAGGATGATCCTTGATAGCCCTTTTGGCACAAGGATCATCGACCTACACGAGGAGGCAAATTGCCCCAGAATTAGCGAGAAAATTAGGTATACGACAGAGTCTTTTAAGCAGAAATGCATAATATCTGAACATGCTCTAATAAGCGCCTTGTATATAGTAGATTAGGTTAGTTTTAAGGTGTAAATAGTAGTTTTAAGCGAGGGGGGCGACACATCCAGATCACCGTTTAGATGCTCTCTGGGATAAAATCCGATTTTTTATATCAGTGTATTATTCTAGATTTGACGTGCTGACATCTTCTGCTGAACGATGCGTGCAGATTGATGAGATGCATGGAGATGTGAATGGGTGGAAGAAGAATCAATAATGATGTTGATGATGTGGAGCGTAGTGCTACAGTTTTTTGTAAACAGTTTGTAGAAAAGTGAGCTTTTGTGTAAAAAGCGAGTAATTGGTAACTATTTATTTCCAGAACTGCGTTTAAGATGCTAAATTATGAGAAATTTTAAGGTAGTTGTTTTTGTTCTGAGATTATCATTATTTACATGCGAGAAAGCGCTTAATAGAAGCAAATCCGACGACCATGATTACGGTACTGGATTTCGGCTTCCGGAAGGGGTAGGTAAATGTGTTCTGTATTATATACAATTTTACTGATAACCTTTCTAATCTTTAGAGAACTGCACAACCGAAATGTCATCCGTAGATATGATAGACCAATCCTCCCCAAAAACATCGGCTTACAGCTTAACTTGCTGCCTCACAGTTTCGTCAAAGTAAACCCGATAGAACTTACGGAATTCCTAGCTTCCGGAAAGCGAAAAAACTATGGCTCTTATTATTATGTATATTTTAAATCAATAAATTGTTCAGGAATTGTCAGTAATGGCATGTACTGAACAACTAGGGAAATTCATTTTATTAATTAACAATGAAAATTCATTCACTACGAGATTCTTCCGCTGCCCCTCTCGATTCAATGCGCCAGGAGGAACCCCGTCAAAATCAATAAACTGGTCAAAGAACGCTATCTGTGGTCCGCTCATGTCCATCCACAAAGCAACTTGATCGCCGAAATGACATTTGTCCCTCAAGCTACATGCCTCTTCTGGTCATCTTCAGTCGAATCTGCCCGCGCCTCTTGGACCTGGCGCCGAACATGACGCATCTCGTCTCGAAGGCAATCAGTGAACAGCTTCTGCTGGGATATCTAGCCAACACATCCGTTCTATTCATCGTTTCCGGTTGCATCATGGGACCGATGACCAGCATCCTGCTGGAACCGGCCCAAACTTCTGACCACTGGTAAACTAGGAGAACATCTACAAGAGTCTGTTGGACTTGAAATGCGTCATGATGTTCGGGAACATTGCACCGATGATGTTCCCACCTCGCGTGCTCTCTTCCTTATCCGTTTTCCTTCAGCAACAATCTTTTACATACTGGAAAATTCGACTTAGTGACAATGTTGTTGTTGAATTAAATTTATCCTACCACTTCAACCTCTATTTTTAAAAAATAAACTATTATAAGTTACTACAGGTTACTACTAATATTTTTGTGATGTTTCGTTGGTCTTCGTTGCTGATCGCAGACGTCTGAATCAATCCGTTAAAACGCTCATGTAAGATGCGGAAAGATGAGCCGGATTTATGAAGCTGGAAAAAGATGTTTAATAAGATGCCACAGATGAAACAAGATAATATGCTGTGAGAAGATTAATGTTCATCTCAAAGACTGGTCAAAGATATCCTAGTAATCTAATATATCTGGATGTGTCGCCCCCCTCGGTTTTAAGTTTGTATATATTTTCCAAATTCCACCAATCCCACATTTGTGGTGAACTTTATATTTCATTTTATTTCTAAAAAACCATTATTATATTTCAAATCGACCACCAAAGATGAAAAGGCATACTCCTGTATCACTTAAAACTAAATATGTAATCCACAAAAACATGCAATAAAGATTATTGAAAGTCAAAAAAAAAAAAGCTTCTTCCCTCATTCTTCTTTTTGCCGTCAGACTGTGAACACGGTCGACGAGCAAATTTCGAGAGTCATTCGCGTCCTCAGTTCAGTTTTCAATAGGACGCGAATACAACACGCATTAGAACCGAAGAACCACGCATTTCGGAGCCGCAGCAACTGAAGCCGCTCATTTGAGTGCACCAGCCAGCATAATCGTTTTCGGCCAGAAATCGTCGCTACCAGCCAGTGCTCCGCTGTCATTGTCATGCGGGAGGCTAGCGCGGTCATTCTGGTTCATTAGATCGAGCGGCACAGCCGTCACCGTCCGTGTAATATTCCCTAATTTGTACGAGATGGCTGAAGAAAATCGACCAAAGTCGCTTGTTGAAGCGCACATCGTCATCCGCACCGCAAATCTCATCGGGCGAGGCAGATTGAAACCAGTGCGCCGTCAAAATGTGTCCGTGTTACGCAAATTCAACAACTCAATCGGCACTTTTCAGAGCCAACAAATGTGTTTAAAGAGTTGATTGTGTAATATTCCCTAATTTGTTCGAGATGGCTGAATAAAATCGACCAAAGCCGCTTGTTGAAGCGCACATCGTCATTCGCACCGCAAGTCTCATCAGGCGAGGAGGATTGAAACCAGTGCGCCGTCGAAATGTGTCCGTGTTACGCAAATTCAACAACTCAATCGGCCCTTTTGAGAGCCAAAAAATGTGTTTTAAAGAGTTATTTGTATAATATTCCCTAATGTGTTTACCACATACTTGCTATAATCTCTTAATTCATCTCATTCTATCATACAATAATTGATTTATTACGAATAATTGACAATACGGCAATTTGAGGCTGTTTCCGAGGACGCAGCGTAGTTAACGTCATGCAATCGGGTCTTGTACACAACCCCCTCTGATTTTTGTATAGAAATAAAAATAAATTAAAATATAAATTGTATGGCGCGTGAGAAATCTGAAACCCCCTCCCCCCATGAACCTTTATGTAATAAATGGATGGCCCCTAAGGATATTATTTCCATGTAATGTAAGGACTAAAGAATATGATTATCTCTGGGATTATTCATAAGGAACGGTCGCATTTCCCAAGTGATCCATTTCATTCATAATTTTCTTGTCAATTATCGCAGTCATGATCATTGATTAGTTGCGAGTTTGGTGATGCATTCCCTATTACGGACATCATTTTCATACTACAAACAGATCACCCAAAACTCTTTCTCTGTTTATTTGAAGAGCAAAAGTTACCGCCCATGCTTCTTCTTCCATCGACCGGTTCTATCGGTGTTGAAGTGTTAACCGAACCAACCAAATAATAACACTTAATATCCATAATAGATCAGAATTGACATGCAATAAATAGTTTGAAAATTGATTAGATTTTTAGATTTCTAGGTAAATCTTTCATAAGTTCGTGACGGTCCTAAATCAGGAAATAGAAGAAGCTAACGTTATCCAACGTCAACTTGGCGGTCGTATGTTGGAAACAACCTCTTACTTTTTTTTGGGGACGGACCTGGTTAGAACACACGCCTCTCACGCCGAGGACCTGGGATCGAATCCCATCCCCGAGATAGTCACTGACAAAAAATTGTTGTGACGACTTCCTTCGGAAGGGAAGTAAAGCCGTTGGTCCCGAGATGAACTAGCCCAGGGCTAAAAATCTCGTTAATAAAGATAAAAAAAAAAAAAAAAAAAAAACCTCTTACTTTTTTAGAAAAATAATTACAAAATTAGAAATTGTTGACATGCCAAAAACAGTCATAATACGTTCGCCATTTTTTTTTACCTTAAAAATGAAAATTTTACATGTTTTTGCGTCACAGATTTTTACCAAGATTTTTGGAGGTTGACTTAAGATAAAAAAGATTTTTTTAGTCGAAAACACAGATGAGAGTCGGAAAAAATGTGGCAACACTGGTGCTCATACGCACGCACATATGAATCAAATAGGAAGCGCAAATGGACTTATCCACGGTCTTCTTTTATCCTCGACTTTCTTTTTCTTTTCTGCTCTAAATGCGGGCAATGTTTACATTAAATGACATCCAGACCAACATCCGGACAACGAATGTTCAGCGAATGAACACGAAGTGGATGAATGTACAACGAAATCGTTCATTTTTTGTAAACACGGCCCGCAGTAAAGGTTTTCTTCTCGCTGGAAGTTGCAGTGTGACGTCATCGTAGATTAGTTCATAGCAACCAAAACAAAGAATCTGATGAACACCGTGAGTGCTATTTTCGTATTTTCGTAGTTAGTCGAACAAAGCTGCTATTGGAGCTTACCTGCTCACCTGGTTGACATTGGATATCAGATGACGAAGAAAACAAAGCCGAATTCGGCAGTGAATATTGTCCTTAGAGGTAGAACATCCAGTGGAATTAACTCCAGGTAAGTGTCGTGGCTCGACGCGAGAGAGTCCTGACCTCACGTACGCCAAGTAGCACACGACAAGCCAAAGGCCTGTCCTGCTCTTATCGCTTACTCATTGTAAAGAGACGAACAAGTCACAACAAACAAATACCTATACGTAAGTACATTTTTATTTCCGAACAGCAGCAGCTGGATCGCGTATCATTATCACTGAAGCTGGTTCGGGCTGCTTCTCCGGGCGGCAAGATTCAGTGTAGAGGAAATCAAGCGTAACTCGGCGGCAGCATCCACGATCAGTAATCGCCAAGGACTCGATCGCGTAACAACTTCTCGGTGAACGATCGCTTCCAGAATACAGCAGAGGAAACATTATTTCGGAAAATGTTGATTCCCATGTGAGCCGTTGATACATTGTACCCCACTTGACGGTGGTTCAACAAATCTGTGCCACAAGAAAGTTGCAAAGCCCCCGAGTCCCCACCATAAATCTTGCTCGCGGGGCACAAATATTGACCGAAGACTTCGACTGTTATTTACACACGACGCCGCTAGCCTCTAAACCAGCCAAACCCTCGGAAATTATGGCGTCGGATAGCTTGCCGTCTTCCTGCGCTCGGATCGGAATTCTGTGGAAGAACTATCTGAATACCAGCAATGACGATCGCGGACTGGACGACGATGGCGATCACAACAACTACAACGACGACGATATGGGATCCTCGCCGCCGTTTGTCGGTGCAAGCAAGGTAATTGCGTCTTTTTAATTTTTACTTGGCGGTACTTTTTATGGCTTAGAATAATTCATAATTATACAGTGATGAATCGAAATCCGTACGATTCGTTTGAATAGTAGGCGGATTTAGATTCGCTCCCAAAGTGAATGAGTTTTGATTTGAAGATTTTCATCCTAGTAACCCGATCATTAGTGTTTAACAAACTTATAACAACCTGAGATACACTCCCACGGTGCCCGACAGACCGTTATTATGCAAAAAAATTGTCCATCAAATTTGAGCACAGGGCTCGGTTCCTTAGGTCATTCTGCACATCTAGGCCAATTTTTTAAAAAAATCCCTAGGAGAAATCTCGATAAATCTTGATATAAACTTTTTTACTTAGAAATTCAATATGATCCATATTAAAATTTTGCAATAGCACTGAAAAAAAAAACTACAAAAACACTCAACATGTTGGCAAAACTGTTCTCAACTAGTATATAACGGTTACCGTTGTTATAGCTATAGTTGTTATAGAAGTATGCCTTATGTTTTTACATGGCTTAAACCAGTAAGCTTAGTTTAATGGAATGAAATCAAAGAAATTAATTCCAGTATATAATTGATGGCACGATAACCGTGAAACATTCAATGCTTAATATTTTTAATTTATAGTTTTTTTTTCTCGACTTTTACACTAAGTGACCAGCCCACCAAAGTCTGCCGTATTTATTTTGCTTAATAAAATTTGCTTTCTTGTACACCTGACACTACTCTTGATGTTTACGTCTAGTTTTCCACCGAGTATTGCAGCACTTTACGTAAAATATATCCTGTTCAAAATTCTTGGCCACAACAGGATGATAACTACACGTGAAAAATGATTGTCATATATATGACATGACATAGGTCACAAGTGTTCGAAGATTAACAGTTTCAAACAAATCCCCAATAAGTACTTCTTTAGTATCAATATCACTAGGACTTCCACTCTATGTACCTGCAATTATTTACTTCGTTTTATTTTTTCGGGATTTCTTCGTCAATCTGTTTATGATTTATAGGTCGCGTTCAGCTCAGAAACGAAAATCTAGTTGCTGCAGCAACTAGCATGAAAATAAGACTTGAAGCCGATGAAGCTGGCAAATACAATCAAGTGCAAGAATTGTTGACGAGGAGCTTATTTTTTGTAAATTTACATGAAATGAAAAGAGATGAGCTTCAGAGTTTAATGTTCAACATTGCGTTTTGTCGCAAATACTCCTTGATTTTGCAGACGGTGACTTTATTGGAGTCGATCGCAGTGCAGTAAAGCAGGTTTTCAGTATTTTACAGATGGACAACTAGGATAAACTTGTAATGACATTCACCCTACCCAAACGTATATGGTTGCATGTAGAGAAAGAAGCTGGGTGAGGTGTGTTGGTGCTAAAGCAAAGCTTTATGGAGATGTAGATGATTTTGTTGAGGAGCCATATAACACATATAATAATGTTTCTCGTGTAGTAAAAACACGTGTACTGGTTGTGAATATCTCCTTTTACGGATTACGTAACCAGCTTAGGGACCTGCAACTTGCAAAGGGAAACTGCTTGATAAAGGCTTATCTGACTTCATAGATCCATTCCCAATGATAGCTGAATAAAAACTTAGTAAGCTACAATGCGGTTTATACATCCTCTTTACAGCTGAATAAACCGTAGTTCAGCTACCAATGTTACCTGGATTTTTTCGTTAACAACTTCGCCAAAACACTTCGCGATCCTTTATCGTACAACAGTGAAAAGTGTATGATAATAATGCAAAGAGAGCAACAATTAATGCAAGCATGCCTTTATGAAACATAATAGTCAATTTGCCCTGTATAAAACGCTTATTCTTGGCTTTAAGCACATTTATTTGAGAACAGGAGCGAAAACTGTTGAGCAAATAAAATAAGCAAACTTCAGTGAGCTGGTCATTTAGTGAGAATGCCGTAAGAAAAAGATGCATCATTCAGGTGGAGGTCAACAGCCCCGTGGAAAACATCTGCGTATATTCTATCAGAATGAATGACGTGAGCGAACCAGAGCAACCAAATCATTCCAGATTTGAAACAAACAGTTGATACTAGCTCTAATTTACTATAAAAGAATTCACATGGCTTATCTTCTAATTAGTATTGTGCTACATTTATTCTCAAATCGTTTTTTTTTTTTTTTTTGAAATAACAACATTGTTAATTGGTTTGATTAAGCTTTCAATCAGTTCAACATAGAAAACAACAATAAATTGAATGTAAACCAGTGAACTATGTAAAAACATACTTTAGTCACTCCGGTAAGTTAAGTCTAAATTATAACAATTACAATAATTATATCAACGGTAACAATTTTATATTGATAGAGAAAAGTCTGGCCAACTTTTTGAGCGTTTTTGTAGATTTTTTCAGTGCTATTGCAAAAATTTAATATGGATCATATTTAAATTTTTAGTCAAAAATTTCAAATCAAGATTTCTCGAGATTTCTCCTAGGAATTTTTAAAAATTTGACCAGAGGTGCAGAATGACCTAAGGAATCGAGCCTTGCGCTCAGCTTACATGGACATTTTTTTTTTTGCATAATAACGGTCTGTCGGGGCACTCCCGTTCAAAGGTTTGGGATAAACCCTTAAAATATACAAAAGAATATTGTCCAGAGAGATTATCTCTGTGATCACACGTCTAACTAAAACTCTTAGCTCATTCAAAAAACAATGAGGTTACTGTTTTTCAACAACAATTATAAATTTAACTTAAAATTATGACCTTTTTCATTGAGTGCTAAGTATACATATATTGAGTATAAGAAAAAAATATTTATATAAAATTGAAAAATAAAGCCAGCGCTTGGAAAAAAAAACACAACTACAAAAACTCATATTTTTGTATTTAATATCGCTTGTGCCACTATAGGAACACATGTGGCTATAGTAGCGCTATTTCTAATTTCTGTTCCTATAGTAGCACTAGTCTCGCGGCGTAGGTAAAACACAAATCATAATCGAGTTTTTACAAAACTTTTATATTTTAAAAAGTATCGATAAGCTTACAACTGATGTCAAAATAATCTTAATTCTTCAATTATGTTGTTTAATAGACAATAGTTTCTCTTACTAGTGCTATAAAAAAAAAAAAACATTGGATCTATTGTAGGTGCAGGAAAGCCTAAATTTCAAGTAATACTATTTATTCCGATCATTATAACTAAATCGAGCTATGAATCAATGGTTCTCAAATAAATAGCACTACTAAGCATCTACTAAGGGTACATCGACCCTATTTTAGTAACTTGAAAATAGTTTTCCTAACAGCGGCTTTACGAACCAAGATTAGAGTAATAACTGACAATTAGTTTCCATACAGACATTTCTTTAAGCCTGCTTGTTGCCTGAATGTATAATTCATCAACACTACATTACTTCCTCACACCTATCTGAACTTATATTATTTTTTATGTGACGTTTCCCCTGAAAAGCAACATATTTAAATATAACAAGCATTGATATGTTTAACAATTGATGATATAATTATGTTACAATTTTGTTACGCATTCCTGATCGGGAATTCATAACTGGTTTCATTCTGGTGATTGAACTCAACTCAAGGATTGCATTACTTATGCTGTTCAATCAATTTCATGTATACCTCTAGAAAGGATTTTGAAACTTTGACGACCATTCCCTTTAAAATCGTATTCATTTTGACCCCTTGCATGATGTAATTGGGGTGACTCCGGGGTTCAACTTTCCGGTTAATAACTGCAAAGATTATCTCCCAGTCTTTTAATTCACAACCGCATTGATTTTTTCAGACTGCATGGTTGGAGGTGTTCCTGTATGAGTTCGGGAAGCTGAACGATGAACGGCGGGCGTACTTTCAGCGATCAAAGTGAGTACACACACAATATACCTACTTAAAATACGAGTACAGCACATAAGAATGGTGCAAGTAGCGGGAATTGCATGTTTGTTTGTACGAATAATTACGTTGGTTGGTGAACAAGTAAATCAAAGCAAATGTTGCAAGAAGGGAAACAGGCTTATCATCGAGCAGTAACGGCAAGATGAGCGACAGGGGAACGATTATCAGCGCGCTGTGCTTTCATTCTAGTTTGTCACTCGAAGGCAACATCATTCATAGGGAGTCGATACCGGTTATGGACCCTTTGCGTATTATGGACCCCCTACAGAAAAACATAAAATTAACACTCAAAGCAACTTTATTCCTATGAAAATCCACCGGGAGAACTTCGATTACATTGTTAATCAGCAGTTTCAGGCAAAATATTTGGTTTGAGACGCATAAATATTTGATATTTGAACAGTTTTGTAAATGAAACCGCACAAGAGGGTCCATAATACGCATTTCCAGGTGGGTCCATAATAGGCTCGTCGGCAGCGAGCCGGATTACATGGGAATCAAATGGAGGGTCCATAATACGCAACGACAAATTTGTAAACAATCCTATTATGGACCCCGGGAGGGTCCATAATAGGCATTCGGACAAAAGTTTTTCAAATGCATATTTCGCTGGAAAAATCGAATGATTTTGTATGTTTCATAGACGTACTATGAAGTAAAGACATTGAATTTGTTGTTAGACTCCACAAAACGTATATGCGTCTGAGATATCATTGCGGAAAAGCGTCTAGAATGAATTTCAGCTACTAAGGGGTCCATTACTAGCATTGAAACCCTATATAGTTTTGACATCGATCAACCAACGCAGTGCGATGACCACTATGGCTTCACGTGGCTTTACCACAAACAACTTTTTATTTTCGATCGTGGATCGTAATCTGATACCTACCTGTTTGGTGGCAAAGAGAGAATGCTTTCTAATAGCCATTGCCGCAACACGTTGCAAAAAATCGTTATTAATCCATAAAGGTAGCTGCCTGTATCTGACTTACAATAATTTATAGGGGACAGAATTATTCCCGCTAACTTATATATTCATACTAATGTAGATTCCAAATTAAGGATTGATGATGGAGGACATTGCTAATAATTTTAAACATCATTTGACCGGAAAGTTTTTCGCTTCAAAAAATTTCTATGTTTTTACATGTCTTACATTTTTTTAGCTTTTTTATTACTAACCCCTAAAGTATAGTATGAATATCTATTTATACCTTTTAGTTAATAGAATTCTGTGAGGAATCTATTAATCAATTCCTGAAGGAAAATGTGGAGTTATTCCTGGATTTATTTTCGAAGGAATCCCTGTAGAATTTTCCATTGAGTATTCCTCAAGCTCCCTCAAAACCCCCTGTAAAACTTTCCTAAAGAAAATCAAAGTTTTTTTTCGAAAACTTCTAGATGAATTCTTAGAAAAACTTCTTTATGAATCAACGATCGATGTATCAGTGATTCCTTTCCTGGAGGAATGCCTTCAAAGAAAAATTTCAAAGCGAAATCTAGATGAGAAAAATCACATGGAGAAATTATTTGAGGAACTAAAGGGTAAGTTCCATTACATAACAAACAATTGTTTTCTCTGACAAGGCTGTCTCCGAGATTTTAATTCTTGAAAGAATTCCTACGAGAATTCTGGAAGATTCCAATTTGCAGTTGAATACCAGACTATGGTATTCCATACGAGATAATTTGCAATACTTACTACCTGAATGAGATATGAAAGAGCTTTGCATAATAGATATAAATAATATCAAATGGTCGGTGTTCAGACAGATTGACTGGCCTTGTAAAGATGAGTCAAGGAATCCATCCATTCTGATTTTTCCGGTACTATTTTGATACAGATGATTCATCAAATAGTTAAGTTCCATTATTACAGCAAACAATGCAAATATTTTGTTATTTCAAATGCTTGGAGTAAGTTTTCCTGAAATCATTAAATAACACTTGATCAAGTCTGTCTAAATATCGATCAATTAACCTTTGTGTCCCTGACCTACAGGGGATAGACAAAATAATAGGCAAAATTTTGCCTAATTTCAAATGCTTATAACTTTATGAAAAATGTATGCAATTGGATGCATCTGGATGCAGTCGACAGCAAATTTGGTCTAGTTTACTTGACCATGCATATTGGCCACCGGACACCGGAGATGTTCCGGATTTTTCAAGGTCATGTTTAAAAGCCATTTTTTTGTCGCTTGTAATGTTTGTGCGTTGTGAAGTTGTATAGATGTAATTTACCTAGAAACAAAAACTAATATGAAGTTTAATGCCGGTGGACGCATTACGATTCGTTGAAAATCTTCCGAAATATGACCATTTCCGTAAAACAGGTTCTGGAAAATATGATTAGTCATGTTTGTATTTCCAATCATGTCCGGAGCTATATCCAAGTGATTATCAAACTTCAAGATGATGCTTCCGGCAGTATATTCAGAACCATTAGACGCACTGACCACTCGATAGTAGATTACAGGTGCTCTGGAGGAAGTGGCCAATTAGGAACATGTTTGGAACCATATCAATATGGGTATCAAACTTCAAGATTTTTGAAGGTGATAATTCCTAAAGTATTCCAGGTGCCTTAGTTTCATGACCTGTACCGGTAATCCAACTCGGACAGTCGGTTCCGGATTTATATGGTTGTCCCGTTCATAACTATTTTGCAAGGGTTAAACAAAACTATAGTGTTTGTATCTGAATCATGAACGATTAGGATATTCCTACTCTTTCAACTCATTTGTACCATTCTGGCCGGTTCCGGATTCCCTAGAACCTGTTCCTGGGCCATCAGTTGGAGACCAAAATGTGATCAGAACAAACCATATCATGCGACACATCAATTTTTAAGATTTCACAACGAGAGTATAATACAATGCATACTGAGTAATTGTACGCAACATAGGGTCGGTCATCTACAAGTACTTTCGGCCAATTCCGGGACCCTGGAAAATGACGTCACAATCCGATGAAAATGTGATCAGAACGAACCCTATCAAGCGACACATCAATCTTCAAGTTTTTTCACCATTAAAGCCTGTCCACGTTAAATTTCGGACACCCAAATAATGGCAGCAAAAAAAAGTTACTCATAATTCAACAAAAACAATTGTTTATTTCAGAATAAAAGAGTTATATCTACAAAATAAACAGTTGACAAGGATGTTAATCCTTCTTTCTGTAAAATTCTCGAACTTTCTGTGGTACACCCGCCATCCGTGTCCGAAATTTATCGTGGACAGGCTTTAGTATAAAACGATGCATATTAAGTAATTTCATGCAACTTAATGTCATTTATAAGTACTTCAGGATGTTCTGGAGCCGAGTCAGGAACCCTGGAAACGGACATCAATCCAATGATTGCAAACCCTATCATGCGATACATCAATCTCTAAGATTTTTCGCCGGGAGTATAATGCGATGCAAACTGAATAATTTCTTGCAACATAGCGGAAAAGGACATTAATCCGATGATTGCAAACCTTATCATGCGCCACATTAATTCATCAAGTAGCTCGGGATTGGCTTCAGAACATCCCGAAAGTACATATAAATGATCCTATGTTGCTAGAAATAATTCAGTATAAATTGTATCATATTCCTGACGAAAAATCTTGAAGATTGATGTTTGCGAGAAAATGTAACGATGTGCAATTACTTACGATAAATGATCGCAGCAAGCCATGCGCGCGACCGGTTGCGTTTTGAATTTGTGCCACGTTAACCTCTTATCGTTTTTTTTTTGATACGGCTGGTGAAAATTAGATTCGGCGGATGGTATTATGCCACGTGCAAATGTTCTGTGGAAACATGTTTTTCAAAATGATAAAAGTGATTATATCTGATTATATCTGTGGCACGGTAAATGGCTGGGCATGGCGTACCATTGGTACCTCGCGTACCTACAGGAATAAAATAGACCCCATTGTGTGGTCCTTAGCCTCTTGCCCAGCAACTCCTATCCCTACCTCCTCGTGGTACTGGCCGGGGTACAAGTAACCTTGGGGAAGATCGGGTAACCAACCCCCGGTGGGAACTTTGGTCGTATGCTGACAGGGAAGGGGGGGTTTGCTTCTGCAAACCTTGAGCGTCTGTACTCCATGTTAGGAGCGGCTCACAGCAGCGTCTGTTCCCCATGTCAGGGGCGGCTGATCATCGTCCGAGTGCCAGAGAAGGACTCTAAGCTAAACTGCGCACTATGGCCCTCCGAACATATAGGGGGAATGGTCCTCCGGAAATCGAGGGGGTTGGTGTCAGGCCCTGCAAGCCAGCCGTAAAAATACACCAGCATAGGAACGTCAACGAGAGAATACGGACCGGAACAATCGGCAAAGACCACAGCGACGAAAATGGACTTGCGATTGGAAACTCGGTACGTGGAACTGCAAATCTCTCAACTTCATCGGAAGCACACGCATACTCTCCGATGTACTGAAGATCCGCGATTTCGACATCGTAGCGCTGCAGGAGGTGTGCTGGACAGGTTCGATGGTGCGAACGTTTAGAGGTAATCATACCATCTACCAGAGCTGCGGCAACACACGTGAGCTGGGAACAGCTTTTATAGTGATGGGTGATATGCAGAGGCGCGTGATCGGGTGGTGGCCGATCAACGAAAGAATGTGCAAGTTGAGGCTCAAAGGCCGGTTCTTCAACTTCAGCATCATAAACGTGCATAGCCCTCACTCCGGAAGCACTGATGATGACAAGGACGCATTTTACGCGCAGCTCGAACGCGAGTACGACCGCTGCCCAAGCCACGACGTCAAGATCATCATAGGAGACTTAAACGCTCAGGTTGGCCAGGAGGAGGAGTTCAGACCGACGATTGGAAAGTTCAGCGCCCACCAGCTGACGAACGAGAACGGCCTACGACTGATAGATTTTGCCGCCTCCAAGAACATGGCCATTCGCAGCACCTACTTCCAGCACAGCCTCCCGTATCGATACACCTGGAGATCACCACTGCAGACGGAATCACAAATCGACCACGTTTTGATCGATGGACGACACTTCTCCGATATTACCGACGTCAGAACCTATCGTGGCGCTAACATTGACTCCGACCACTACCTGGTGATGGTGAAACTGCGCCAAAAACTATCCGTCATTAACAATGTACGGTATCGACGCCCGCCTCGGTATAACCTAGCACGACTGGCCCAACCGAACGTCGCTGCCGCATACGCGCAGCATCTCGAGGTAGCGTTGCCGGAAGAGGGCGATCTTGACGAAGCCCCTCTTGAGGACTGCTGGAGCAACCTAAAAGCAGCCATCAACAACGCAGCCGAGAGCATCGTCGGGTACGTGGAAAGGAGGACATGTGACGATTGGTTCGACGATGAATGCAGGCAGGTTTTGGAGGAGAAGGATGCAGCGCGGGCTGCAATGCTGCAGCAAGGAACGCGACAAAACGTGGAGCGATATAAAAGAAAACGAAAGCAGCAAACCCGCCTATTTCGGGACAAAAAGCGCCGCCTGGAAGAAGCGGAATGTGAAGAAATGGGACAGCTGCATCGTTCACAAGAAACGCGAAAGTTCTACGAGAAGCTTAACGCATCCCGAAAAGGCTTTGTGCCGCGAGCCGAAATGTGTAGGGATAAGGACGGAAGCATCTTGACGGACGGACGTGAGGTGATTGAAAGGTGGAAGCAGCACTACGATGAACACCTGAACGGCACGGAGAACACAGGCGCCGAGGGTCACGACAGCGGAGGAAGTGGCTACGTCAGCACGGCGGATGAAGGAAACCAACCTGTCCCCACATTGAGGGAAGTTAAGGATGCCATCAACCAGCTCAAGAATAACAAGGCCGCTGGTAAGGATGGCATTGGAGCTGAACACATCAAAATGGGCCCGGAGAGGTTGGCAGCCTGTCTGCACCGGTTGATTGTCAGAATCTGGGAAACGGAACAGCTGCCGGAGGAGTGGAAACAAGGGGTCATATGCCCCATCTACAAGAAGGGCGACAAACTGGAATGTGAAAAGTATCGTGCGATCACTATCCTGAATGCCGCCTACAAAGTGCTATCCCAGATTATCTTCCGTCGTCTATCACCAATAACAAATGAGTTTGTGGGAAGTTATCAAGCTGGTTTCATCAACGGCCGCTCGACAACGGACCAAATCTTCACTGTACGGCAAATCCTCCAGAAATGCCGTGAATACCAAGTCCCAACGCATCACTTGTTCATCGATTTCAAAGCGGCTTATGATAGCATCGACCGCGAAGAGCTATGGAAAATCATGGACGAATACAGCTTTCCCGGGAAGCTCACAAGACTAATAAGAGCAACGATGGACAGTGTGCAGAATAGCGTGAAGATTTCGGGCGAACATTCCAGTTCGTTCGAATCCCGCCGGGGACTTCGACAGGGTGATGGACTTTCGTGCCTGCTGTTGGCGAAACCACTGGGCTGTTTCCTAACCCGTTGAAGTGAGTTCCTGAGTATGCCACTCGCTTTAATTGTCCGTCATGCGTTGACAGCTTTGGGGAAACGTCATTGGGAAGATATGTTCATGATCATTCAAAAGCAAACATTTCGAACAATAGAAAGTGAAGATAGAAGGTCGATTTATTGAAGCTAAAGTTAATCCTAAAGTAAAATTCATTGAATTCCTATTATAATTGAATTTATGTACAATTTGTGCAATAGCCAGGTAGATATATATCCTAAATTATAAATGCATTACTCTAAACCTATAAACTACTATCACAGATTGAATTTAGTACGGAGAAAACAGTGAGGACAAATATAACCTAAAATTAGTAAAGAACACCAAATGTAAGTAAACCTTATAAAACTATGAATTTGTCTAAAACTAACATGCAAAATAAAATTCTAGCTTGAAGCTGTTTCTAACGGACTCGCTATCAGGATTGTTCATTCCCGTCCGAACTGAAAGTTCTCCCCAACAAAATCTTCAAGATTTGCGATTGATTCGATGTCCACGTGGTAGTCATCCGGCATAGGAATGGATCCTTCGGAGAGCCACTGTATGTTGTGCAATCGACCAAACAACGTCGACAACCTGGTGCAGTGTGACCGTTGTGATGGATACGTGCATTACTCGTGTGCAGAGGTGGGAGATTCGATTGCCGACCCTGATCGGAGTTTCACCTGTAAGAGGTGCGTCGAAAACGATGATATCGTCACTGTTTCCTCACATCGCACGAGCCATGTAAGCTCCTTACGAACCTCTCGTAGTAGTAACTCAGCACGGATAGCATTACGACTGCAACAGCTAGAGAAGGAGAAGGAAAACCGCCTCCGAGAACTCGAAGACGCAGAGAAGTTCCAGAGGTTGCGACGTCAGGTCGAGGTGGAATTTGAGCAGCAACAATTTGCCATTCTAGATGCACAGCTACAAGAGGAAGATGAACATCGCAGCTTTAGAAGTAGAGTGAGTTCTAAGCAGATCCGAGATAGTACCAGGGAGTGGGTCAGTGCGTCGAAACCGACTGATGTAGTGAATGCCCAGATAGCTACGACGTCGACTCACTTATGTTCCTCCCAGTTGGGTGGAACCCAGCAGAACGCTGATGTCGCATCCATAGATCAGATCGCATCAACAGCAACTAATACCGAGCAAGCAAAAGAGGCAATCCGAACACCGCCGACAGGGGCACAGCAAGGAAGGGCGCCTATAACGTCGACGAGCGCAATCGGTGCATTTAGCGAGCAACAAACCACTCAAATCATCGAACACCAGGGAGAGGCATCGCCAGCTATCATCGGGCCAAGGGCAGACATGCCAGTCGAAACCGTTCCATCATCCCATAGGCATACTGGGGTGCCGAAGACAAATGCGTTTGTACAGCAAAAAACAGCAGAATCTCTGATGAGGGCCAACTTGGAGACGCTATCTCTCGTGGATGGAGCACGTATTGAGAACCCTATCACTGCAGGTTTGTCTACGGAGAGTCAGGTGAGAACTAGTGTCAGTACGTTGCACGTAAGGTTACAGCCTATAGCTGAGGTAACTAGTACACCTTTAATACCATCAATAAAACGAAGCGTAGATAGTCAGTCAGGGCATAAGGCACACCACAAAATTATTGCCCAGCCAAGCAATCAGTTAGGAGTAGTTCAGGGCCAACTAACACGAAATCCTAACACGGTTCCTGGGGCAGAATCGGGTGAACCTCCTCCGGGGTTGAACGTAACAGGGCAAATACCGCTGTCAAAATTCGCGCAGTTAGGCAAATCGAAAAAGGCTGTGCTCCAACCGCCATTGGAGCGAAAGCGTTTAAACGATCCGAATCCGTCCGCTATTATACCCGGTCAGTGTAATGAGTCAACCCTGTTATCTTTGCCACCAACGGGTTACCAGCACTTTAGTGCGTCAAATCGCCAAGAATTACCACCAACATCGGGCCGTGAGCAGTATACAGTGACAAGTGCTAAACATCAATCAGTGATTCAACCACCTCCTGGATACGAAAATTTCGTGAGGAAACCGACTGCAGCATCTGGGATTCAGCCGTGGTCATCAGTCCCTCAGCCTGGAACAAGCAATCTCCAGCCATCATTGCCACATCAACCAGGATACGGCTATCCGGGGTATAAGCTGAATTCGACTGAGTACATGCCGTCAACAAGTCATCCCAGGCTGGAGAATCAACCTGAACAACAGATGTACTCGGAACCACTGTCGCAGTTTAGTCATCAGTTCGTGCCCGATCAGCCGAATCAATCGCGTCGAACAGGGCCCACAGCAGAGCAAATGGCTGCTCGGCAAGTCATCCCAAAGGAATTGCCTGTATTTTCCGGAGATCCTCAGGATTGGCCTCTGTTCCTGAGTTCCTTCAATAACTCGACGGAAGCATGCGGGTACAACGATGCCGAAAATTTGGCAAGGCTCCAACGCTGTTTACGTGGACATGCGCTGGAGAGCGTGAGAAGTCGATTGCTGATTCCGGAGTCAGTGCCGTACGTACTTGCGACGCTGGAGCGTTTATACGGCAGACCGGAAGTGATTATCAATGCACTTCTAAAACGAATGCGGGAAATTCCTTCGCCTCGTGGCGATGATCTGAAAACCCTTATCAAATTTGGAATGGGTGTTGAGAACTTGGTGGAGCACATGATTCTTGCCCAACAATTCCAGCACATCAGCAACCCAATGTTGCTCCAAGAGATGGTAGATAGGCTTCCGCCTAACCTGAAGCTACAGTGGGCGGCCTACAAGCGCAACTACAATCCAGTGAACATGGCAACGTTCAACGGTTTCATGAAGGATCTAGTGACGATGGCCAGCGACGTCACTCTACTGACCAGTGTAGGGCAGCTGCCAGCAGAAAAATACGACAGGGGAAGACGCGAAAAATCCTCTAAGGAAAAGTTTTTTGTCCATCAACAATCCCCCGCTTCAACGGACATGTCTGGGGCCGAATCAAGCGGTTCCATCCCTAAACCCTGCGTCAACTGCTCCAAAACAGATCATCGTATTGCCGAGTGTCCAGTATTCAAACGACTGACTGTGGATGAAAGATGGAAGGTTTTGCGGCAGAAAGGGCTCTGTCGAATATGCTTAGTTCCACATCGATCATGGCCTTGCCGGTCAAAACAAGAATGCGGAGTTGAAGGTTGTCGCATGCGCCATCATGCTCTACTGCACTTAAGAAAAGCGGCATCTGGAGTACCCTCATCGACAACAGCAGCGGAAAGGAACGTCGTCCACCAGAATCACCATTCAGTTACTTCTTGTGCTCTGCTGCGCTATTTGCCTGTGACATTGCACTTCAATGGAAAGAGTGTGGAAATATTCGCGTTCTTAGATGATGGATCTTCGTCAACAATGATGGATGCGGAGGTAGCGGAACAGCTAGGTGTAGTAGGACTTGCTGAACCGTTGTATTTAGGCTGGACAGGCGATATATCAAGAACGGAAAAAGACTCCCAGCATATAAGAGTCGCGATATCCGGATTCAACAAGGCCAAGGAGTTTCCACTGAAAGCCAGGACTGTAGGACAATTAAAACTCCCGAGCCAAACAGTGAACTACGAGGAACTTTGTTTGGATCATCCATACCTTAGAAAGCTACCTCTGTCCAGCTACACCAATGCCGCACCTCGACTTATTATTGGCGTAGACAACGCTAAGCTAATCAGTGCTCTTAAAAGCCGTGAAAGCAGAACTGGACAACTAGTTGCAGTTAGAACTCGACTAGGATGGTGCCTCTATGGACGACATGCCACCACTGACAGCAGCCTTGTAGACTACGTGAACACGCATATGGAGTTGCACGAAGCAGACACAGATTTGCACAATCTGTTCAGGCAATTTATGGCGGTCGATGAAGCAATCGTCAAACGGAGTCCACTTTCAAACGAGGATAAGAGAGCTTTGGATATTCTACAGAAAACAACCAGAAGAGTAGACGGAAGACTGGAAACTGGACTGTTGTGGCGGAGCGATGAGCCTTCTCTTCCAGATAGCTACGATATGGCTATCCGTAGAATGGAAGCCCTTGAGCGTAAATTGTCGAAGGATGACCAACTGCGGGAAAAAGTCAGAGGGTTGATTGAGGAGTACCTTGCGAGCGGATATGCTCATCGGATTACAACGGCAGAGCTGGATACTACGGAACCAGGACGTGTGTGGTACTTGCCCCTGGGGGTAGTGAGGAATCCACGCAAACCAGAAAAGGTCCGTCTGATTTGGGATGCTGCAGCCCGAGCCAAAGGAATTTCGTTCAACGATATGGTGTTGAAAGGACCGGATCTGTTGACTGCTCTTCCAGTTGTTCTATTACGCTTCCGTCAGAAAAGCGTGGCATTCAGTGGAGACATTAAAGAAATGTTTCATCAGTTTCGGATTCGGAAGGAGGACAGACAAGCGCAAAGATTCCTATATCGGGAAAACCCTGGAAAACCACCACAGATCTTCGTGATGGATGTTGCCACGTTTGGCGCTGCGTGCTCACCTTGCATTGCGCAGTATTTAAAAAACAAAAATGCTGAGGACTACAAAGAGCAGTATCCGGAAGCAGCTCGTGCCATCATCGAAAACCACTATGTAGATGATTTTCTGGATAGTGTTGACACGGTGGATGAAGCAGTGGAGCTCATCGAAGATGTGAAGTATGTTCACGCCCAAGCAGGGATGGAAATTCGGAACTTTGCATCCAATTCTTCCGAGGTTCTTGAGCGTATTGGAGAAGCCAGCAGAACTCAACAGAAGTCGATCAACCTTGAAGCGAATATGGAAAGGGTTCTTGGCATGGTATGGAATCCGTCCGAAGATACGTTCACGTTCGAGCTGGACCTGAAGGAAGAGGTGCAGAACATCGTAGCGAACAAAATAGCACCAACGAAGCGACAAGTTTTGCGAACAGTGATGTCTCTATTTGATCCGTTGGGTCTGGTGGCGCATTTTGTTGTGCACGGAAAGCTTATCATGCAGCGAATCTGGAGGGAAGGATTAGACTGGGATGAACAAATAAGCGGCGAAGTACTAGAAGACTGGTGTAAATGGAGCAGATTGTTGACGAAACTTAACGAAGTTACTGTTCCAAGATGCTTCTTTTCTGGAAACGGTAGAGCTCACAACGATGCGCAGATTCACATGTTCGTGGATGCTAGCGAAAACGCGTATGCTTGCGTAGCGTACCTTAGAAGTTACGGCAACGGGCCTCCACAATGTACCCTGATAGCGGCGAAGACAAAAGTAGCACCTCTAAAACCGCTATCGATTCCGAGGCTTGAATTGCAAGCGGCTCTTATCGGGAGCCGTTTACTAGAGACAATTTGCAAGGCTTTAACCATCCCAATTACCACGCGATATCTTTGGACCGACTCTACAACTGTTTTAGCATGGCTAAGATCCGAAACACGGCGATATCACCAGTTTGTCGGCTTTCGAGTTGGAGAGATTCTTACCACGACTACAATCGACGAATGGAGGAAGGTTCAGACCAAACTAAATGTAGCTGATCAGGCGACAAAGTGGAAGGACGGACCTAGTTTTGACCCGGAAGATTGGTGGTATTCCGGACCAAGATTTCTATCCGACCCTGCAGAGAGATGGATTACTGATTTGACTCTGCATTCGTCTGAGGAACTTGCGACAACGGTAGATCTTCGTTCTTCATTCATGCACCATCGATCTCTACATCAACAGCCTTTCATAGCTGTAGACAGATTTTCTAGCTGGCAAAGGTTGCTGCGAGCTACTGCATACGTTATCAGAGCAGCCAAACTGTTCCTTGGACTCAGAGCAACGGGCCCGTTGATACAGGAAGAGCTGGCAAATGCGGAAATACTGCTGTGGCGACAGGTGCAGATGCAGGTTTACCCGGATGAATATGTAACGCTAGTGTACAACAAGGAACATCCAAAGGAAGAACCTAGGCGGTTGGAGAAAACAAGCCCGCTGTACAAGATGTCACCGATACTGGACGACAATGGAGTATTGCGGATGAACAGCCGAATAACCAGAGCACCAATAGTATCCAGGGATTTAAAGTATCCGGTTTTTCTTCCTAAAGAACACCGGGTAACTGCGTTGCTTGTGGAAAGCTACCATAAACGTTTCCTGCATAGAAACAACGAGACGGTGCTCAACGAAATGAGGCAGCGTTTCTTCATCCCTCAGCTTCGTTCGGTTGTGTCCAAGATTGCAAAACAGTGTCAGCATTGTCGTGTATGGAAGGCGACTCCTCAAGTGCCAATGATGGCACCTCTACCCACAATTCGGCTAACGCCCTTCATCCGGCCGTTCACGCACACTGGAGTGGACTACTTCGGTCCAATTTTCGTGAAACAAGGACGCAGTATGGTCAAACGATGGATAGCCCTTTTCACGTGCCTTTCTATCAGGGCAGTGCACCTTGAGGTAGTCCATAGTTTATCAACACAGTCATGTGTTCTAGCCATTCGAAGGTTCGTCGCACGCAGAGGTTCCCCTGCTACCTTTTGTTCCGACAACGGAACTAACTTTGTGGGTGCGAGTAATATACTCAAGGAGCAAATTCGCACCATAGGGAAGAGCTGCGCAGCAACCTTCACAAACACGGATACGAAATGGCTCATCAATCCTCCACTTGCGCCTCATATGGGCGGACCATGGGAGCGCATGGTAAGGTCGGTGAAGGTCGCAATGTCGGCAATTGCAGATCATCCTCGACATCCCAGTGATGAAGTTCTGGAGACCATAGTACTGGAGGCTGAGGCCATAGTGAACTCCAGGCCACTAACCTACGTGCCGCTGGAACATGAGAATCAGGAAGCATTGTCTCCAAACCATTTCCTGTTGTACGGGACACAAGGGATCAATCAACCATGCCAGGAATTAACTGAGGAACACGTACTGCTGAGAGATAGTTGGAAGTTGGCAAAGTACCTCGTCGATACGTTCTGGACTCGTTGGGTGCGCGAATATCTCCCAACCCTTACGAGACGCACCAAGTGGTTCCAGCCTGTTAGACCATTGAAACCGGGTGATCTGGTTGTGGTGGTCGAGGAGGGGAAGCGGAATGGATGGATTCGCGGAAGAATAATAGAAGTTCTACCTGGAAAAGACGGACAAGTACGTAGAGCAGTAGTTCAGACGGGTCATGGATCAATTACCCGGCCGGCCACTAAGCTGGCCTTACTGGAAGTTCAAGGACTGCCAACAGAAGACTCAGGGACACCCAGATATGGCGTACCGGAACTACACGGGCCGGGGGATGTTGGCGAAACCACTGGGCTGTTTCCTAACCCGTTGAAGTGAGTTCCTGAGTATGCCACTCGCTTTAATTGTCCGTCATGCGTTGACAGCTTTGGGGAAACGTCATTGGGAAGATATGTTCATGATCATTCAAAAGCAAACATTTCGAACAATAGAAAGTGAAGATAGAAGGTCGATTTATTGAAGCTAAAGTTAATCCTAAAGTAAAATTCATTGAATTCCTATTATAATTGAATTTATGTACAATTTGTGCAATAGCCAGGTAGATATATATCCTAAATTATAAATGCATTACTCTAAACCTATAAACTACTATCACAGATTGAATTTAGTACGGAGAAAACAGTGAGGACAAATATAACCTAAAATTAGTAAAGAACACCAAATGTAAGTAAACCTTATAAAACTATGAATTTGTCTAAAACTAACATGCAAAATAAAATTCTAGCTTGAAGCTGTTTCTAACGGACTCGCTATCAGGATTGTTCATTCCCGTCCGAACTGAAAGTTCTCCCCAACACCTGCTGTTCAACATCGCGCTAGAAGGTGTCATGCGGAGAGCCGGGTTCAATAACCGAGGTACGATTTTCACAAGATCCAGCCAATTTGTTTGCTTCGCGGATGATATGGATATTGTCGGCAGAACATCTGGAACGGTGGCAGACCTGTACACCCGCCTGAAACGTGAAGCGACAAAAGTCGGCCTGATGGTGAATGCGTCAAAAACAAAGTACATGCTGATAGGCGGAACCGAGCGCGACAGAGCCCGCCTGGGAAGCAGTGTTACGATAGACGGGGATACTTTTGAGGTGGTTGATGAGTTCGTCTACCTCGGATCCTTGTTAACTGCTGATAACAACGTTAGTCGTGAAATACGGAGACGCATCATCAGTGGAAGTCGCGCCTACTATGGGCTCCAGAAGAAGCTGCGGTCGAGAAACATTCACCCTCGCACCAAATGTACCATGTACAAAACGCTTATAAGACCGGTGGTCCTCTATGGACATGAAGCATGGACCATGCTGGAAGAGGACCTGCATGCACTTGGAGTGTTCGAACGAAGGGTGCTTAGGACGATCTTTGGCGGAGTACAGGAAAACGGTGTGTGGCGGCGGAGAATGAACCACGAGCTCGCTAGGCTCTTCGGCGAACCCAGTATCCAGAAGGTTGCGAAGGCCGGAAGGGTGCGCTGGGCAGGGCATGTTGCAAGACTACCGGACAAAAATCCTGCAAAGATGGTGTTCGCGTCGAATCCGGTTGGCACAAGAAGGCGAGGAGCACAGCGAGCGAGGTGGCTTGATCAGGTGCAACAAGATCTGGAGAACGTGGGCCAAAATCGAAGTTGGAGAGACACAGCCATGAACCGAGTAAATTGGCGTAACATCGTTAACGAGGTTTTATCAAATTAATTGATGTAATACCATCTAAATAAATAATAAATCTGAAGATAATTAGTGGAGATTTATTGCGAACTGCAGTTTTTTGACGAACTTTCGTGCAGTATGTGCATATTGATGGGCAGTGCCAAGTTCCGGTTATGCTATTCTTCATTGTTAGAGGAGCGACGGATTGCAGTTTCCAAAAAGGAATTTTATAAGTTTGTTCTGATCAGCAGCGGATGATCACAATGCGTAAATATAAACCATTTGTCGGTCATAACGTCTACCGAACGTATCCTATGGCATTACCCTTTTCATCAACATTCCACAACATCCCGTAACACCTATGAGAGGTCGTAGAGTTCTCTGCATTTTTCTTAAGTAGGTGTTCAAGCAATCATCCTTTCCCATTCCCCCAGCTTTCGCAAGGACGTGGCCAGGACAGCTCTCGACTATTGGAGGATGCGTCAATCTTGTCTAAGAGTTAGAGGTTAGTCCCAAATTTCTGACTTTGGTAACGGGCCGGAAGGAGGATATTACGGAAGTACTTGTAAAAAATCATATGTAGCAAGAAATGTTTCAATATGCATCATATTATACTCTTGGCGGAAAATCTTGAAGATTAATGTGTCGCATGATAGGGGTTGCAATAATCGGATCAATGGCCCTTTTCAGGGTCTCGAAACCGGCTCCAGAACATCCCGAAAGTACTTGTAAATGACCCTATGTTGCAAAATATGCAATCATATTATGCGTCCTCCGCGTTAAGGCTCCCCCAAATCAACGCGATTATTTTCGGCGACATCGATAAAAAATCGCCGCGATTTCGCAGTTGTGTCGTTGCAAGCACTCTCATATGAAACCATCTAGATCTCACGCGACGAAAATCGCAGCGAAATCGCGTCGCTGTGGCTTAGACACGCACATCAAACTGTGCATGCAGTGAAACATACGCGAAATCAAGGCGTCGCAGCTACTTCAAATCGTTTTGGTATCCTCTTCGCGATTATTGCTGATTTGAAGTAACTGCGACGATCTGTTGAGTAATGTATTCAATATTAGTAGATGAATTTATTAAATTCATAAGAAGTCGCTGAAGTGCGTTTTGTTCAATAACATGTTACTCAAACGTAGCATGTGTGGAGCAACACCACGCGAAAGTTTATAAATATTTGACACATCGGAATTTGGTGCCGATGTTGTTTAACCTAGTTTTGGTAAACTATGAACCTGGAACTTTCGGTCTTTTCTTGATTGCTATATGTTTACGTTTGAAGTATATGATTGAATAAAGACGATTCCAACTTCGGACATTGATGAAGAAGGTTCACCTTCCGTGATCATCTTCAGAACTAAAGCAAAGCGTTATAATTACAAAGTGATGCATCACCGGTATCCATTCGAAGTCCTTCTTCACCATTAGGCAAAACCACGATAATACGTAATGCCAAGAAGAAGAAGTTTGAAATAAATTTCACGTGAGGTGGTCTTTGCTTCAAACCGGTTCCAAACGCAAAATAATCAATTTTTAGCGTGAATTGAGTTTTTCACAACACTGGACCTGACACCGGAATCCAGTTGAAGGTTCTTTTAGAATCCTGCCCTTGTTATTCGTGAAAGTTGCTCCTAGCGCTATTTGAGAATGTTGTCAAAGATTTTGTGAAATTTCTATTTTTTATGTTATTTTTTTTAAATTTCTTTATTAGTATCATTCCAAACATTACATTCATTATTTCTTATATCTAGGTGTTCTGTGTTATTACACAACACTATCAGCCTAATTTGGTAAAACAAATCTAAGATTTTATTAACATTTTGTTAATAACATATTACATTCAATATACTTAACCTAACTTAACCTAAACATATAACGCATTAATCGTGGCAATAGAAGATTGTAGCGATTTTTGCCTGAAATTATTGATTATTTTATTTGACATTTGTTCCAATGTTTGAACATTGGATATTCTATGTAAATCATTGGTACTATACCAGGGAGGAAGCCTCAGAATCATTTTCAAAATTTTATTTTGAATTCTCTGCAGAGCTTTCTTCCTGGTATTACAACAGCTAGTCCATATTGGTACAGCATACAACATGGCTGGCCTGAAAATTTGTTTGAATATTTGAATTGTTCTTAAGACAAAGTTTTGATTTTCTATTAATAAGGGGATAGAGACATTTTACATATTTATTACATTTGGCTTGAATGCCCTCAATGTGATTTTTGAAAGTTAAATTCTTATCTAGCATGAGCCCTAGATACTTAACTTCATCTGACCAATTTATTGGAACCCCTCTCATCGTGACAACATGTCTACTTGAAGGTTTCAAATAAAGAGCTTTTGGTTTATGTGGGAATATTATTAGTTGAGTTTTGGAAGCATTAGGAGAAATCTTCCATTTTTGCAAGTATGAAGAAAAAATATCCAAACTTTTTTGCAATCGACTACAGATGACACGCAGGCTTCGTCCTTTGGCGGAGAGGCCTGTGCCATCCGCAAACAAAGATTTTTGACATCCCTGAGGTAACTCGAGTTACCATCAGGTATGTCAGGTATGTCAGATGTGAAAATATTGTATAATATTGGTCCCAAAATGCTGCCTTGGGGAACACCAGCTCTTACAGGAAGTCTTTCAGATCTGGAGTTCTGATAATTAACCTGAAGTGTACGATTTGACAGATAACTTTGAATTATTCTAACAATGTATGTTGGAAAATTAAAGTTTTTTAATTTTACAATCAAACCTTCATGCCAAACACTGTCGAATGCTTTTTCTATGTCTAGAAGAGCAAGACCAGTAGAATAGCCTTCAGATTTGTTGGAACGGATCAAATTTGTTACACGTAAAAGTTGATGAGTGGTCGAATGTCCATGGCGGAATCCGAACTGTTCATTGGCAAAAATTGAATTTTCGTTGATGTGGGCCATCATTCTGTTCAAAATAACCTTTTCAAAAAGTTTACTGATGGAGGAAAGCAAACTGATTGGGCGATAGCTAGAAGCTTCTGCTGGATTTTTGTCAGGTTTTAAAATTGGAACAACCTTAGCATTTTTCCATTTGTCAGGAAAATATGCTAATTGAAAACATTTGTTGAAGATATCAACTAAAAATGATAAGCTACTTTCTGGAAGTTTCTTGATGAGGATGTAGAAAATTCCATCATCGCCAGGAGCTTTCATGTTTTTGATTTTTTTAATAATAGTTCTCACTTCTTCCAAATCAGTCTCCCAGGGATTTTCGAAGACGTTCTCTTGATTGAGAATATTTTCGAACTCCTGAGTAACTTCATTTTCAATTGGACTAATAAGTCCTAAATTAAAATTGTGCGCACTTTCAAACTGCATAGCAAGTTTTTGAGCTTTTTCGCAATTAGTTAGTAATAATTTGTTTTCCTCTTTCAATGCCGGTATTGGCTTCTGAGGTTTTTTCAAGATTTTAGATAATTTCCAAAAGGGCTTAGAGCCAGGGTCCAATTGAGAAATTTTATTTTCAAAATTTTTGTTTCTTAAATTTGCAAAACGTTTCTTGATTTCTTTCTGCAAATCCTGCCATATAATTTTCATAGCAGGATCGCGAGTGCGTTGGAATTGCCTTCTCTTCACGTTTTTAAGACGGATCAAGAGTTTAAGATCATCGTCTATAATCACGGATTCAAATTTTACTTCACATTTTGGAATTGCAATGTTCCTGGCTTCAACAATGGAATTTGTTAAAGTTTCAAGAGCATTGCCTGTATCAATTTTAGTTTCTAAAGAAATGTTAACATCAAGATTAGAGTCAACATACGTTTCATATATATTCCAGTCGGCTCGTAAATAATTAAAAGTGGAGCTGATAGGATTGAGAATCGCTTCATGGGATATTTGAAATATAACAGGGACATGATCAGAATCAAAATCAGCATGAGTAACTAATTGGCTATTCTATTTTTTATAATTCAGGCAATGATTCTGCGTAAACTACTCCCAGGAGATGATAAAATTCATTTCCAGGATTCTGTGAGAATATAAGCCTATGATTTAGTGAAATTATGTTTAAATCTTAGCCTTGCAGCAATGATTTTTTTAATTAATTTATCAAATATACAAAAACGTCATGGTAGAAAAAAATTGATGTAATCCTAGCATGATTTATGTTATACACTTGTTTTTTATATAATGAACCACAAGTCAGATCAACTGAAACCGTTATAGCATTTTTTCACGAGCTCGGCTGTGCGAATCTCGGTTTTCCAATTTTAACCAAGACTCAGGAAACAATTTGTTGGATTGCTTAGCAACAAAGCACGATTTACTGATACTCGGCATTTATTTCCCGAGATCCCAGGAAATTAGTTTGCCGACTACTCGGCTGTGCGAATCTCGGTTAAAATTAGCCGAGATTCGGCATTCTAAATTTAGTATGGGCACATTAGAACTCCAATCGAGAGTGCATATTTGAAGCTGCAAAATATCCAGAAATCCAGAAATTACCGAGCCAAAGTATTAGCCTGAAAGCAAGTTAAAAACTGAAACAATTACCCTTGGTGTGTTCTAAGAACATTGCTCTTACTAGTTGGTAGAATCATCAACGTTGATGTGGGATTGGATTTTCAGTCTTGACAATATTGAAAACTGTTTTTTTTTTATTTTGTCCAACGTTACGGTACGTATGGGACCTTCTTCAGGGACTGAAGAAGTTCCCAAACGGTCCGAAACGTTGAACAAAATAAATAAATAACGTACCATTTTAAAGGGGAAAGAGGAGTCTATGATTACGTGACGAACCATGTATACCGAACGAACCAGGTATAGGAAAATAGGCTACGATGGGGGCCAAAATGCTACGTCATGTATGGACGTTCCCCAACATTTTTTTTTTATTTTGTTAAGAATGAAAAGCCAATCCAACATCAACAAGAAACTACAGTCGAACAAGCTAGAATAGTCAACGACAGTTTCTTCTTAGAAACATCATGAACTCGTCCACTAAACAATCTGTTGGCAAATAATGACCACTAACTCCGACAACGCGATTGCTCATAACAATCCCATAGGAAAGACCAAACTGTGCACACGACACATGTCGAACACGACCTAATTTCCATGATGTAATGCACCGTGAAAGTGAACGTTCCACCCTTTCCGCACGTAGGGACCGAATTGTTTAGTTGCTGATAAGCCCTCCCCGTACCTTTAAGCATGTGGCCCGTAGTGTATGCACAGTGCAAACACTATCACGACTATCCTCAGATTTGCCTCATTGGGGGTTGTTTATGAATCACGTGGACTTTTTTGGGCAATCTGGGGATCTAATCAAATTTGAAGGGAGACAAATCTAGGAGCGGCCCTATATTTGTCCACGTGGTTTATGAACAACCCCTTAAGATAGCATCGTATAAACATTGCACCTATTCATTGTATTTTTCCTGAGCAGCATCTCGGAAACCATACCGTCGGTCTTATCGCGCCAGTTGCTACTATTTATCTACGAGATCTGCGATTCGTCGAAAGGCATCCCGGAGGAACAGACGCCTCGCAAACGTGCCTCGTCCATCACGTCGTCCCTCTCGTCAGCGTCCACGTACATGACGGCCCGCAGCGGAACGACTGACTGCGTTGCCAATTCTGCTTCTGCTGCTGCAGACGACACCAACCACGACGACCATACGTTGGATCTCCTACTGCCACAAGCGTCTGCTACCGATCATAATCAGCAGAACGATAACAAGGTAATTTTCTACAAGTGTGTTGTGTGGAAGTAAACCACCACCGTCCGACGGAACTTTGCATGTGGCCCACATTTGATATCTTATCGTCGCGGATGCTGGACGTACGTGTGTTCTAATCTCACTTTCTTCGTTTTACATTTTGTTAGATCGAAGTCGATTCGTTCGGTGGCGATCCCGGCGAGGATCGATGCAGTGCACTGAGGGAATTTCTTTTGGAAGGCATTGGAGGACGAATCCTGAAGGTGCTGGATCAAATCGGAGCCAAAGTAGGTTGAAGTTTTGTAGATTCGCGAAAATGATATTTGATGATCGATTTTCCTTTCACAGGACATTGTCAACGCGCGGGAGTTTGCGGAGGTGTTGATCCAGATTCTACCGACTCGAAAAAAGTGGCTAAGCCTACAAACCGATCTAGAATATCAAGTAGAGTACAACGCGCAGTTGTTGAAGGTGTTCAAAATGCGCACCGGAAACAGTGATTGGAGGAACGGCGCGAAGCGCAATTCTCTGAACATGAGCTCATCGCAAATCATCGAATGCACCAGCCCGGTGCTGACTTCGTCTCCGCCGGCGATCTGTCGGATGCTGTCGTGTCCACCGGTCCCACAGGAGCACAAGCCTACACAAGCATGTGCCGATCATCCGCAACCCACAAATCTCGCCGACTATCACACCGAAGCGTTCAACGCGAATCTCCACACGGCTTTGAGCCAAGATCGGCTCACCATGATCGTTCTGAATCTCCTGGAAAGTCTAGTGATACACGAGAACATTTTCATGATCGACGAAAAGTCCGTCACCATCAGCTGCCTCCGCATGGCAATCGAACGGCTTCGTCGGCAGGAAGTCCTAGAGGAGAACCCTCGCAATCGGCAGATCCTCCGGCACAAACTCCTCGGAATATTAATGCTTAGTTTGAACAATCTGTTCTTCCTCGATACGCTGGAGAGTGATCACGTTAGCTTGAAGCAGATCACCTCCGACGTCATGGAACTGCTGCAGAAAGAACTCGACGCTGGCAGTATAAACCCAATAAGCTGTGATTTCGTGTATAATCTCACGTACACGATCGTGTCAACCGTAAACCAAACCTTTCTGCATTACTGCGAACATTTGGTCAGCGAGCAGTTCTTCAAAGCGATTTTCCGCTTGCTGGAGAGTAATCTGGACATCGTCAAACACGTTTATGGTCTGCTTCACGAGCAGAACGGTATCAACGGGACACATCAATCGTCCGTGGTTGACATCCTACTGAAGATGCTGCAGAACTTCATCCTCGTCCTCGCTCCGAATCGTGCTTCTGGCAAGAAACCTCCTCGAGCTCGACACAGACTGCACCATGCGCGGCAAGATCCCAAAACGGCGTACATCTGCGCGCTGGAAAACCTCCTCCTCAATATCCTCCCCGTTGTCAAATACTCCGACCAACGCATGCTTCTGCACTTCTTCGGCGAACATCAGATCTGCTGTTGCAACGCAACCATCGAAACGCTGGAAGCCCTTCTGGTGATCACCAACGACGATCTGGTGCCGAGAATCTGTTTGAACTTCGCCAACCGTAGTGTGATATGCGCGATCTTCGGCCGATCCAGCTGCACCCAGTGCGAAGGCGAACGGTATGGCGATCGGTTCGACGAACGCTTCGAGCGCCTTCACCGGCAAGCGTTCGAGGCGTTTGCTCGCGCGGAGAACAGACCTCGGATGCCGATCTTGCTGAAGTACTTGCAGGATGTCGTGAAAGTGATTCCCGCACCGTTGGAGAGATTTGTCTTGTTTGAGTTGGTGCTGCCACAGCTACGCAAGGAAAAGGCGGAGTTCGCTGGAAGAGTGCTGGATGATACGAGTAAGGATCTCGTCAACGGTTGTCTGACGATCGTTGGAAGGTGCTTGAGGAATGCTCATCTGTTTGAAGAGTTTTTCACGGAAGAGAACGTGGCAATGCTGAGGGATCTTTCGAGGCGAGCCGAGTTCGTGTATCATGTTGGAGTAATTTTTAGGATCGCGTTCGATGCTGCGGATGTACTGGACGTGATAGAGGATCAACTCGGGAGGATCATTTTGGACAACCTGCGGGATTTGGCCGAACGTTTGGCCACGCTTTTCGCAATTCTTAAGACGAGTGATGTGCATATCAGACTGAAAGGTCCCGCGGCCAAGGGTGAAGATAGTTTGCCAGAAGAGGAGTCAACAAACAACGTTTTGCAGGTGTTTGCGGAACACTGGAAAATTGTTCGGTACCTGATTCAAGTGAACGATCATTTCTACGATGCCTTTTGCAAAACATTCGGTGAATGTGAAGACTTCCTACGCTTAGTGAGTAACCTCTTTAGTGCAATTCTATACCACGACAAACCGAACCGGAGTGAGTTGTCGCCCGCCAGGTCATCCACGCTTGTGTTGACGGAGCAGACTAGCCCAGAACGTCGTAGTATTTTGAACATCTTTCACTTCAACGATCGGCTGATCGATCACCAGCTTCAGAGTGAGCAGTTCGTCTTCAGCTGCAGCTCGATCGCTTCCGACGGGCTCGAAGACGAGGAGTACTCCCTTATTCGGGAGTTGGCCGTCGAGAAGCTTTTGCAGATCCCGTCGGCCACCCAAGATCAGCTCAATAATGGCAAGTTGGAACGGAGTTGGTCGCTGTTCGATAAGATTAATATCCGACAATTGTTGGCCGAACTGGTAGATGAATACTTTCCGGGTTCGGTGAAGCACCGGACGCGATTCGAAGAGCTTCCCGAGCAAGCACGGCAACTGTTGGCCACCGGTGGGTTCATACGGAAACGGTTGGCCATGTTGGTGGAGCTTATTCTCAGTACGTTCCAAGTTCTGGTGGACAAAGACAACCGGTTGGGTGAGTATCTCTAAGATTGCCTTTTCCTCATTTCATTTGTTTGAGTTGCAATACGACTCACTAGCGTAATCTGATACGTTTCATTTCTGTTTTCTTCGAGTGGAAAGCACCAAGCAAGTTGTGCTCGTGCGAGGATAATCCACTTCGTTTCAAGTTAGGGTGGTCCTAAAAGTGAAAATTGAACTATTATTCAACGAGAATTACAAAATCAGGATATCATTGGGGCAACTAACACTTCGAGTAATTTCGGTAATTAGCTCAAGAATCACCCTAACATTGCTGCGAAGCGAGCCATCCACACGGCAGCTCATGAACCGCGAAGCCTTACAAAATATCACGGTCGTCTCCCTTTCATACACAATCGAGTATTACCTACGTCAGTCAGTGCAAAAGCACACAGCAAGACCACGCCAAATCATTGAACAATTTCCATTCTGCGTGTGATGGTTTCAGCAGAACTGTGCTCGGTTCATTATCGCCTTTCGCGTGCCTTCGGTTAATCAATCAGTCAGTAATCAAATTCCATTTCGCATGTTACAGAGGACGCCATGCAGTCGGCACTGATCGAACTGAAGAAATTGCTACTCAGCGGAGCCCTCGAGCATTGGGATTCGCCGGAAGTGACGAAAAATGTGATGAACGCGCTCCAATCGCTGCTCAAGATCGCCGAAGTGCGCAGTGCAGTGACCGGTTTCGAAATAATCGATGCTCAACAGGCGAATGAGTACTACTTTCCGGCACAGTCGTTCACCAGCGTCGGAAGGAAGTCCGTCAGTGCAGAAGATGAGGTCAGTTCAACAGACGAAAGCTACACGACAGCCTTCGACGACGGATACGACGGGGACGTGGAGAACGATCAACTGTTGACGATCGTTTCGCGCAGGGGTAGTGGATCGCGATCCCGGGAGATCGGGACTACGAAAGTCAACCAGCATATTTGCAACATTGTGGTGGACATATTGGTTGAGTTGTCAAAGAAGTGTGCTACAGATCCACAGAACTGGTGTTCTACATTGTCGCAGATGGTCTTGAAGCTCAACGGGATTAAAAATCATCTTGGAGGATCACTGTACCTGATCACCGGATTCGGTCCTGTGCTGCAACGAAGTGATGTCCGCTTGAAAGAGCTTCAGACGTCCATACTGGAGTTGATCACCGATCTGGACAGTCCAGAAGTGTTCTCCAAATTTCTACAGCTGTTGAGTCTCGACGATCCGCCAGTTCAACTGATCCTGACCAAGCTGATGAACCTGGTAGACACCACTTTCAAGTTGGAAAGTTACACCGAGATCAGTTTTCCCGATCCAAGCGATGACGGAACTCGGATATCCACGTGCGATGTTCTGCTCTCGAAGAAGATTAGTTATCTACGGGAACATCACCGTTTTTACAACATCCGATCGCCTTTCACGTGCTCCGCCAAGATGGTCCCGTTAAGCTACGTGAACTTCTCGCCGTGGAATGCCGAAGGCTGTACAGCTTCAGTTTGGTTCCGGTTGAGTTCCACGCAGCAAGACAGCAATCGCCTCACAATCACGCACCTGATTTCCGTCGGCAGCGAGAAGCAAATCGTTTCAGTGTTCATCAACCGCCAGCGTCAGTTTACGGTGCGCTTCAACAAACCTGATCGGATTATCACCAGTGCCAATACCAAGCGCTACCTGGCTAGTGCTGTCAATGTAAGCTGTTGTGATACGTGTGTCAAAGAGCTGTCTCACATGTGGAGTTACAAAAACTTCCTTCGCTCGATAGAACCTTCCGTGTCAGTCTTCCGCATCGACGCTCCAGGAGCGCAGTGCCTCTATTGCTACAAACATCTTCCAGTAGGTAAAACAGAAGCGAGCACCAGTCTCTCCAATGACTACTTCTACGACCTTCATTCGGAACAGTACACGATCAAAGACCTGCAACTGGTGGAAGATCAATGGACGTCCCTAGTCCTTTCCGTACAACAGCTAGATAACTCCATATCCATCGTCCTAACACTGGACGGCGTTCAACAGCAAACTCTCACCATAACTGATCCTTGCCAGATCCACATCGACACGGCCCTTCCCGTGCTTGCCCTCGGTCATCGAATCGGCGTTGAAGATGATTGCCCCATAAACTACTCCCTTTCCAACGTTCAACTCTTCAGAAAGAGCTTCACGGACATATCCACCCTGGCAAACCTGTACTCGCTCGGTCCCAACTGGATCCACCTAGCAGGATTCCTGAAAGGTGAGATCGTCCCAAACTACGGCAGCCTCAACTTGACCAAGCTGTCTCTCGAAGACCTGCATCCACGGAATCACTTCCACATGCTGCACCGTTCGCACGTCGGTAGCTATGCTGCTCACAAACCGGATGTTTTCATCTCCGGTAAACCTGGTTATGGCAGGATCGCGCTAGGAATGCTCAGTTTCTCGCCACGAATCGTGCCACAGGAAAACCTCTCCCTGCAACGATCGATACAGCTGTCGGGAGGCATATCTGCGATGCTGTTCGCTTTTGCCCGAGTCGTCGAGCTGTCCGACTCGCCGAGAATACACGCCGACGCGCTGAATCTACTGTTGCGGATAGCACACGACAACAACGATTTCTACAACGAATTTGTCCAACGAGATCTGCTGGAACTGGTGGGGATCGTTCTCAAGAACAAGAAATGTCACAAAGAAGTGTGCGTCCTGGCTGCCATGTTGGAGGTAACGTTCGATCAACCGATCTTGGTTTACCGTGGCGATTCGTACAGCGTGCTGACCAACTCCGTAGCCCGGATACGCTACCCGGAGATCATCGTATTCTTCTTCGAAAACTTCCAAATTTGGATCGACCACTCGGAAGAGGTGTTGAATCTGGTGTTCAAAGTGCTGATGACGATCACCCGCGACAAGCACCCCGGTATGGATTTCAACTGCAAACGTCTGGCCGATGCGGGTCTCGTGCCAACCTTGATCGACTTCTGCCGGATGAACTTCGTCATTCCACCGAAGACCGTAAAGATATCAGAAGCCGCTGCAGATTGGCTGGTGGCGCTCATCAAGAATCTCTCCAGCAACCCTCCAAAAGTGAGTTTACTGAAGGAAATCATCGATCTACTGCTGCTCATGCACAAACCTACGGATAGCTACGTCACCCACGATCGCCAAAAGTTCTACTTCAACATCAATCCCCATTTGCCAAACAAGAGCACCAAGACCAGTGAGAACAAACTGTCGCAACGCCTCAATCTCCGTGAACGACGTCTCAAGTATTCCCAACTGCGTAAGATCATCCCTCTGGCTATCACCAACACCAACAACGCTTCGTTCGAATCGACCACCAGCTTCATCGAAATGGGCAAGCTGGAGAGCAAGACGATTGATTCGTTCGAAGCTTCACCACAAGTCACGCCCAGATCCCTCCATGGTAGCCCTACTGCAGGAAACTATCAGGCTAACTACAACAAGTTGAACCAGGCCCTCGCAAAAGTTAACATTCGCCGAAAGAGTTTGAAAAGCGAGAAACGCAAAGTTCGTCGGTTGCAAAGTCCGACCACTAGGATCAGCTTGACTCCTAAGGAACGATCGTCGCCTTCTAAGCTTTGCCCGAGGAAGGAACTCAACCAGTCAACGCAGTCGCTACCCACCAAGTTCAGTAAGTTTCTACGGATTAGGGCTTCTACAGAATACTAATCACTTCATTCCTATTACAGAATTCTTCGAGCAGAACTACTTCGGGACCGGTAACGACTTCATCCAGGAGAGTTTCCTGCGGGCAATGTGTGACTTGCTGCTAATCCTACCGGACCAAGAAGCCAAGCAGTTCTTCTCGGCGGAAAACCAAATCATCGAAACCCTTCTTATCCTGGCCAACAACTCGAATATCCGGATCCGGACGATGATCATCAACCTGATCGCGGTTATCAGCGATCGGATACTGTGCAGCAGCTACACCGAGGAGCAGTTCAAGATCTTTTGGCACCACCTAGGCAACCAGATCGGGTCGCATAGTGTCAGCATTGAACTGTTGAACAGCTGCTTCCGATGGATCACAAAAACGGGTTCGGTGCTGGCGTTGGAATCGTTGATCTTGGAGTACCACGTCAGTGTTGTGCAGGAATGCGGGCTGAATGTTCTGATGGCGATCCTGCCGCAGTCACACATCGACTCGAGGCTGTTCCAGCTGGTGCTGCATCTGATGGACTACATCGGCGTGAAACATCCGAAAGCGACGCAGTACATGGTGGACAACGGACTGGTGGGAACGATCGTCAAGACGGCAGTCAAAATGCACGAGAAGGACGAGACTGGTGAGGTGATTGCCAATCGGGATAGTTTTCTGAGCTTTATCACCAACTTTGCGCAGCGAGCGTTGATATCCGAGAACTCCATAAATGTGAGTGTTTGAGTAGGTCTGAACTGCGTGGAGATGATTGATCTTTTTTGTTGTTTCAGCCTTTCTGGGATCTTATTAGTGGTTTGACCCTCGCTGAGGGACACAAGAATCCAAAAGTTACACAGGGACTTCGAGATATTCAGGCTCTGTTCTATCGTAACTTGTTGCAACTTTTCATCTATAGGCCAACAGACTCGATCATTGGACATAAAAATAACTGTAAGTTCCCTATTTTAGACCTTAGATTAGACTTATTATTGATCGCGTGTTTTTCCCATTCAGCTTTCACTGTGGACCTCCCGGGCAGCGCAATCTCAAAGGCAGAAGCGAAAGCCCGCTTCAACCAGATCCACGACAAGGCGGTTCAGTTCATAACCAACTGCGATGCCGATCATCAGGTCTTCGAAGCGGAAGTTCTGCTGATCAAGAGTCTGATGAACAGAACTTTGAACGGGAACCCCCGCGGCGGTAACATCATCCTGTGGTGTCTTCTTCCGAAACGTCCGGCCAGTTTGAAGCTGTACACGATTCGACAACTCGGGCAGTACATAGATAGTGGGAATTACCTTTCGTTGATCTGTGATGTCCGTATGCTGAAGGTATTTAGCAACAGCATCTTGTTGCTCAACCACAAGGACTTGAGCGTCGAGGATCTTGCATTTGTGAACAGCTTTTGCAAGGCAATCGATGGAACGCACAACATCATGTGGACGTTGACACAAACGATAGAAGAGTTTGACTATCTTCGGAAGACCAACATGAACGAACAAGAACAAACGATCCAAAAGTCGATTAATAAGCAGGAAAAACTAATTCACACATGCACGATCGCTGCTATGGAGATCACCCGGAACATAGTAGAAAAGCAGAACAAGCTACGCAAGGAGTTGATCATTCAGCTCAAGAAGGACAACGACTTCAAATTCTTCAATCAATGGAGACAGATCATCGCGCAGATGACCCACGAAGACGCTCCATGGTACAATGAAAAGCTGTATCCGACTTCTTGGGAGTTGGACGACACGTACGGTCCCGGTATGGTCCAGAACCGGATGAAGCGATGCCACCGAACCGTAGAGCAACGATTCTTGCAAAAAGACTTCAGAACTTTCGACGATCAACCGCTGAAGCCGCTACTGGACTACTTGATACCGCACAACCGGAGTCAGGAGTTTTCGATGGAGAATCAAGTGCTGTACACGTGGACTGTGCGACAAATTTCGCCCAAAGAGGAACGTGACTGTGAGTGCATTTTGACGAGTACGGAGCTGGTGTTGAGTCTCAGTACTGGCGATATTTCAATCTATGATCTGCACGACATCACTAAAATCTGGAAGAAGCGCTACCAACATCAGGAAACGGCTGTGGAGATCTTTCTCCAAAGTGACAAATCGCTGTTCTTGGTGTTCGACAAGTCCCTGGAACGGGAGCAGTTTGTCGGATTTTTCCACGATCTCGTACAACGCGAAGGCCGACAAGAGCTGGAAGTTCATACACAGGCTTGGAAAGAGGGATTACTAAGCAACTGGGAATATCTAATGCACTTGAACCAGATTTCAGGTAGAAGCTACCACGACCTTATGCAGTATCCGGTGTTTCCTTGGATATTAGCAGACTACGAAAGCCAGACACTCGATCTCCTCTTAGAAAAGACTTTCCGAAACTTGGAAAAACCTATCGCCGTGCAATACAAAGACCAGGAGAAACACTACATCAACAATTACAATTACTTGAAGCAAGCAGAAAGCGATTTACATAGCAGACAACGGATCCACCCGTACCACTACAGCTCTCACTACTCGAACTCCGGAACGGTGTTGCATTTCTTGGTTCGAATGCTGCCGTTCACATCACTCTTTCTGCAATATCAAGACGACAGCTTCGACATCCCGGATCGAACGTTCCACTCACTGGCAACCACTTGGAAGTTAGCCAGCAAAGATTCTCCCACGGACGTCAAAGAACTGATCCCGGAGTTCTATTGTTGTCCGGAATTCCTGGAAAACGCCGAGGGGTTCGACTTCGGGTTGCGTCAATCCGGCGAACCGGTCGATCACGTTGAACTGCCACCTTGGTGTCACCAATCTACGCGACTGTTCATACTGATCCACCGTCAAGCGCTAGAGTGCGATTACGTAAGGCGACGGATTTCCAGCTGGATCGATTTGATTTTCGGCTACAAGCAAACTGGTTCGGCTGCCGTTGACGCGATCAACGTGTTCCATCCGGCGACATATGCGAATTTCAACGCTACTGATATCGACGATCCTGTGGAAAAACTCGCTCTGGAAACCATGGTCAAAACATACGGTCAGATGCCCCGGCAGCTGTTCGACAGTCCCCATCCGCAGTCAAACGTGACGCCACTCTGGGCCAATCCACCCGAGGTCATTGACAAGGTCAGTGGTTTGAAATGGGGTCTGTATAGCGGGTCACCTGTGCTTCCTAGTCCCAAGATCGTAGACATTCGAGCAACCCTCAATAACCTCGCCACCCTGACGCACATGGAAGGTAACCGGGTGGTAGGTCTTCCCTCGCGGATGAACATATTCCGAGGACAGCACACCAAAGCTCACTATCTGATGAATTGGGGTCACCTGGACGACGTGGTACGATTCCGATCGATACAGGAGAGCGACACGCGATCAAGCGAGCTGGTCTACAACACCAACATGGATCCCATCACAGCATGCGGAAGTGATCCCAACTGTCCGGATATATGGTTCGGGCATCGATCCGGTCGGATCGCCGTGTTTCAGCAGAGACAACAGAAGAAAATGTCATTCTTCAATGCGAACATTCAGCCGACGGTGACGCGATCGCGATCCAGCTCGTTCCGGAAGTGGATTGATCGCAAGAGCGCAACGCTGCGAAGAAAGTTCGAAGGCGATGAAGAGGGAGAAGAATCGACGGGAGGTGTACCGATCAAGTGGAATTTCCCGGTGATTCTGATCAAACATCGGGCAGAGATAACGGCGATCGCGATCAGCACGGAGTTCAAGATTGTGGTCAGCGTCGGCGTGGATGGGACCGCTGCAATCTGGGACTGCAATACGTTGAGTTATGTGCGGGAGATCCCCAAACCGGTCAACGGGATCAACTCGAAGATCAGTTTGGTGGCGATCAGTCCAACGTTGGGAGATATCGTGACGGTTCATTCGAGTACGCATGCGGCATCGATGTCGAGTCGATCGAACGATACCACAACGCTGGTGGACGACGAAAGTTTTGAAGTGACGGAGAACTACAACATGGACTACGTGAATGTGGCAATGGTGTCCAGTCGCGATCAACTGCGGCTACATACGATCAATGCCAAGTACGTGGAGCACGTGTTCATGGAAAGTCCGGTGATGGCGGTGTGCTACACTTCTGTGAAGGAGGGTTGCGGAGTTAATTGTATAGCCGTGGGAATGGAATGCGGCGTGATAAGACTGTACAGTAGCTGGAATTTGGCGCTGGTTCGGGAGATCACCACCAACCTGGGTGATCCTTTCGGAATCATCAGGTTTGCCTTAAATTACCATTCAAATCAATCGATCATAGATAACGTTTAAATATCTTTTCAGCCTCATCTACTCGAAGAACCAGCATCTGGTCGTACTAATGTCAAGCAATGTGATTCAAACGTGGAAATCCGAAGGTCTTCCTGGGACATCACCTCAGATCTCGGAACTACCGGTTCGGCGATCGATTGGCTAAGAGCCAAAGCGAGAATAGTACTTCATAGGAACATAACCCGAGAGCTTTATCAAAATTGTTATTATATGTTTTGTTGGAATGTAATACAAGTAAATGATATTATATTTTTTCTAATTTAAAACTAAATTTATTTCCACCCTCATTTATCTATTGAGAAACTTCAAATCTTTGTAACAAATGCCATTCTGCAGCAGAACTTCGATGAGGTTCGCCGCTTTCAGTACGGTTCCGGACACCAAATGCGGGAACTTCTGAACCTTCCCTTCGTGGTAGTTGAACGCAATCCGTTTGCTGGTGAAATCGGAGTAGTAGCAAACGTTACCAACCGCCATGAAGTTCTTCGATCGTGGACTGTAAACCTCAACATCCACGCGCATCGCCTCCGATGCTTCCAAGCGATGAGCTGGAACTTGCACCAACCTGTAGCTCAACTCCATTTGATCGTAGAACTTCTTGTACAGCTCAACTGTTTCGTCAAATATTTGAACCGCTTCTGGTCCTTGCTGACTGGCGCCCAACATTTGTACCGCACTGGTTTGCGTCTTGTCGTAGAAATACTGCTTGCCGATGGCAACCAATCGCAGCGGTAGTGCCGTCGGAAACACCGAAAGCTTGGTCAAATATCCGAGGAAGCTCAGCATGGATCCTCCACCGCACAAGTGCAGCAGGTTCAGTTTGTGTTCCAGATCCACTTCTTCGTTGATGAGGTAGATCGAGTTGGGGTCCACTCGAGCTGCTTCCACCAGAACACTGCGCGCGAAATCTGGATTGGAGAAGAGTAGAAATCCAGCATCCTGCAGTACACCGGCACAGTTCATTGGCAGGAAGAGGTCCATGAAGGCGGCATCCTCCGTCATGTAGAAACTCGTCGAATCGTACTTCTCCAACCATTCCTCTCCAATCGGGCTAGCATTTCTGGACGAACTCCGCTCGTGCAACACCTGTTCATGCTCCGCCGGTGTCCTCTCGTGCAGCTCATTCGGAATGGCGAGGAATGTTCCAGCGACGAACTTATCCGCTACTGCGTAACTACTTTCCTTCAGGTTCTTCAGATCATCCCTGGCGAGCGTTGCCTGCATCTTCAGCTGCTTGATCTCGTCCTCACATTTTGATTTGTTGATTTGCTCCTTTAGTTCAACTCTCCGGGCTTCGATGTCCCGTTTGCGTAACTGCATCGACCGGTAGAGATCCCATTGATTCTTGAGTTGTTCAAAATCCAGCTGGTATCGCCGAAGTTTCAAATTCCGCTGAAGCTTCTCGAGGTCCGATAGTTTTGACTGGAAGTCCAGGTAGGGCACCAAAGGAGCATACTGTTCCTTGGCTTTGTCACCGGTGATGTACAGAGCAGAGGAGTATGGCCTTCGCGGCAGCCAGTGAAGTAAACTTGTTCGAAGCATTTTCGAGTCAGCTGTTGTTCATAACTTGAGGAAATTGAAGGGGGTTCAATGTAGATCAGAACTTCAAAAAGAGGATATGATTACAACACTTTAGGCGCATACCTGACATATGCTTGTTATCATGTGCACTGAGAGTACCGTTTGTTACGAAGGCGGTGGAGTAGTCAGACTGTAGAGAATGAATTGAGTTACGAATTGTGAGAAGCGAGTCTTGTAAATGAGACGATGGTGAACCGGTTGAATATGGGAAGCTTAACCCTAGAAGGGGCGCCACTTTTATTCTAGCTTTTCGTTGCACTCCGCTGATTTGATTTTTTCATAGTTCTTAAAAGGATAACAGACAACGCTCATGATAAAAATGTTTCATATCTAATGTTTATAGACGCTTCTACATCATTTAAATGTGAATTCATTATGTTTTCAACTACTTTTGAAATTAACACATCCTAGTTAAATTAAATTTTTGTTCCATTACAAACAACATGAAATATTTCAATCAAAATCGAAAGTGTAAATGACACGCTACACAATTAGGAACAATTGTCTTTCTAATTAAATTTCAAAAATGCGTTGTTCTCGTGAGACTATGTCACTAAAATAAAGTAATTGATCTTATACTTACCTGATTCCCAGTCAATGCTCTGAAAATAGACAGAAAATAAATATCTATCATGATAAGATTTCACAAAAAAAAATCTTAGAAATAAAAGCCAAAGGCTTGTAAAAAAACGAAATAACCTTTCATAAGCTGGACATTGGGGTGAATATCGGAATAAAAAATTAAAATGAGGAAATAATTAAAAATTGCGTTGTAAGGGGTAACCTTTTTTTACATATTCAGAAACTACATTGAACCATGGGACAGAAATCAAATTAAGAATTTTCAATGGCCTGGAATACATTTTTGAAAAGCATTTGCAATCAATATGGAAATCATCTAACGTAAGTTTTAGTACGGAACGAGTTGTCATTATATGAATTAAGATGTTATTAAGCCTGTAGATTTGAATGTTTTTAATCGTTTAAAAAATCAAAATTTATATAAAAAGATATTATCAGGTATCACGTTGTTTTCATTGTAACACTTTGTTACAATATGTTTAGATTTTTGGACCATCCTTGGGTTCATCCTGAAACCCTTCGTCAATACGCCACTGGACCTAATGGATCTACTCGGATATGTTGTGATTCAATGCAACATGTTGCATTTTTCAAGTCTTGTTTGGGGAATGTCCAGTTCCCCCTTATGTTAGGATTGAACGTCGATAAGGAAAAGCATCCTGGAAATACCGAAATGTCGTCCAGTATCTTAATATTTGCAGCATATTAATGATTTGATACAAATACAGCGGGGATTCGCTGGTTGGAACACAACTGCCTTCCATGTAGCGGATCCGACCCGGTTAATCGGAGCGACTGACAGCTGGTGAAAATGCTCCATACTAGCGCATCTGGAGAGAAAATCGTCACGAAATGCACATATACATTTGCGTCTACGATGGTAATTACCACAGTTGACCCTATGCGTGAAGCTCAGATTATTTTACATGGCAAAGCATAGGAAGTCAATTTTCAAATGCTTCTAAAAAATTCAAAATCCTTTTTAATTAAATTCTGTTAAGTGTACAGGGTTAGACTATTGATCAACTATAGAATCAGCAGCATATTGAGAAAAAAATATAAAACTAAAAATGATATGCCTATAATGTAGCCCATCAAAAGTATATCAACATATACTGAAAAGATTTTAAATAACAATTGTAGATAATTTTATATGAGCTTTTGAAATTTCGCTTCCTATACCTTGCCGGGTTAAATTTTCGACGCTTCACGCATCGAGCAAACTTTTCCCAGATGGCAGCACCGTACCTGCGTACACTCAAATACGCATTTGTTCTATATATGGAGACTTCAATGCGACGGTACTCAGACGTCAAAGTAAGTTTGACATTTCAGTGCTTTTTAGTTGAAATATTTTCCAACCAGCGAACATCCAACCATCGAGTCATTCCATGTAACGGACCCCCAACGAGTGAATTCCCATTGTATTACAATGGCCAGGCCCACTGCGAAGACTTGGGTTTTGAAGATAATTCAAACATTCCCGGAGATCAGATTATTTATGAATGAATAACAAGATTGACGATTTTTTCAAATATTGCGATGGAAAAAATGAAGACCATTCTATTTAAGAGGATAGGTAAAATAGTTGGGAGGTGTTGCTAAGAGAGCTTATGTGCACTCCATTGTTGTCTGTGGTCCTTTTGCTAGGATGGGACAGGTATTTCTCCCGTATGTCATGGCTTTATAGCCTAAGCTTAAGTGCACTTCCTTGCATTTTTTCAACATTTTCCGAAACACATTTTTTGAAACACAGCCACAGCAGTAGCACAATTCAGCAGCAAATTGATATCAGAATTTTGACATATTCTGGTCGGGTTTTCTAGCAAACACAATTTTAAATTTTCACAAAACGAACACTATCCCCTCGTAAGACATTTCTTATCACAGCAACCCATCACATTCAAATAAAGAAGCCATCCTCCAAATGTCAACCACCACATCATCACCTTTGGGCTGTTTGGGCTGTTTGGGCACGGCAGGAGTTAATCATCAATGTTATCTTCCTTTTCCCGAACAGCCTAGATAGCCGTGTAGTGTCGGTAGCGGTTGTTTCAATTGGCTAAGAATTAACACTACGGACTGCCTGTTCCGGTGGTAAAAGTCCATCTCACAGGTGACCCCTAATTCATGTCGCTTTAAGCTTACCGTGCCTAAGAATGAATGGTTAGGGGGGTCTAAAAAAACCTAACCGCAAACGGAGCCTGTGGAGTACCAGGGCGCCCTCTACAGTATTGTGCCCTTCCTGTGCTACCCGGAGCAATGGTGCAGGTGACCTTGTGCTTCTCCGAGACAATCCGCTTCTCTTCTTCAGTCTCAAACCTGAGGCTAAATAAGGGTGGGATTATAAGGATGTTGTAAATTAGTTTAAATTTTTCACCCTTATGGCTTCGCATTATGCGTTTTTTTTTTTTTGTTGGGGCAGCAGGGACGAAAGTCCAGGGGCTTAACGGACCCCCCCCCAGGACCTCTGCGAGTTGGGGAGTTGCCCAGGATGTGGTGAAGTTCGCAGTGGGCTCTGATGAACCTTCATAAAAACCACAAAAATCCGAATGCAACTCTGTCACAGCGACCGGTGCCGCTTAAAGTACCCTAGCCCAAACTAACAGGAGTGCCAACCGGCACATCAGGATTGATACCAGTGAGATCCTGATTATGGCATACTGGTCGCGATACAAACGGACAAGGCATGGAATTACGAGTAGGAGTGCTTCGAGCACATTGGGACCAACGCCAGTACGGCCCCAATTATGTATACTGGCAGCGCACGACAAAGGACAAGTAACGGTATATGTACTGGATAATATGCTTTGAGGCTGACAGCGGCGACATTCTACTCCCTTAGTAGGGTCGGGTGACACTGGCCCGAAACGGCGAGTGGGTTAATGGCGCAGGCTGCCCCCGTCCCGTAAAACCGTGGCAGGCCTTAGAGTACGTTCCAAATCCGTCGCCTGGTTGTTCCAACTGGGCGGGAGTAGGCTCAGATGCCATTACCTGACCTGCGCCGATCTGGCTCTGAACATAGTACCTCATAAAGGACTATGTCAACCCTAGCATGGCCTCCCTGCTTGCATAGATAACCATGGGATCATAAAGGCGACTATTCCAGCGGAGATGGATAGCGGCTCTTAGGGGGACCCATAAGAGATGATCAACCAAAACAAACAACCAGCGGAATGTGAAGGAGAGGCTTCTGGACCTATCAGTAACCGGCTAAGGTTCCCGCCAAGGAAGGAGGCGACCAACTTTATTGAAAACAGTGTGGGCAAAAGCCTAGATACTGTGACGACGGCAGGCACTGGCCGCTCCAGTGCAACATGTGTGGTGACCGATGGCCCGGGACTAATCGAGGCCATGGATCGCAATAGGGAGTACCTCCCTAAAATGCAGGTAGCTGCTGAGCAACTTGATGTCATCATCGAATATGTTAAAAGCAAAACAAATATCAGCAAAGACTTGAAAACAAGTCTACTGAAATTGCGACAATCAGTCCTAGCTGCAAAGCAGGACTACGAGAAAGCCAAGGAACAACTTGGCAAGGTAGAAGGCCAAAAAGACACTAGGTCGTGTCAGACCGAAGTGTTTTCCTTCACAGGCAACGCGAATATATCTGATGATATTATTCGATATGCGATGCGGAAGAGGGAAGCTTCCGGGGATGAATACGTGGCGAAAAGACGTATGGTTGCTAAGGGAAAAGTGACCTACGCGGCCGTCCTCCAGAGCGGAAAAGCTGGCACGAGCCAAGCACCGCGATCAAGAGGACATGGCAACAAAGGAGAGGCCAACACCAAGCCTAAGGCCAAGAAAGCCAAGAAAAAGGAGCCACGGGTTAACCGGAACCAGGCAGTGCATCCACAGGAACCACGGGCGCAAGGCAACAGCAACCCGTGGCTACGAGTTGGAAATAAGAAAAAACAGAGGAAACCGAAAACGGAGCCCAAGGAGAGCGCTAAACCGAAAACAGCGAAACGTAGGAATTTAGGCGAAGCCCTCGTTATCAAAACGGAGGAAGCAAAATACGCCGAGGTTCTGAAGGCGATGCGAAGCACAGAGAAGCTATCGCCATTGGGCGCAGACGTGCGAAGCATAAGGCGAACTAGGATTGGTGAAATGATCCTAGTCTTAAAGAAGGACGCCAAGGAAAAGGGTGCAGTCTATAAGCAACTGGCACAAGAAGTACTTGGTGACGAGGTTGATGTAAGATCCCTTACTGCTGAAGCGACTCTCCAGTGTAAAAATCTGGATGAGGTCACCGATGCAGCGGAGGTCTCGGCTGCCCTCAAAGAGCAGTGTGACATCGACGTAGCCAGTAAGGCCATCCACCTTAGAAAGGGCCCGCAGGGCACCCAGGTGGCGGCGATCAGGCTGCCGGTCGCAGAGGCCAACAAAGCGAAGAACTTGGGCATACTCAAGGTAGGCTGGTCGGTTTGCCGGCTGAGCATACAACAGCCTCCTGAAGTTTGCTTCAAGTGTTTCGGGAAGGGCCATAAGTCGTGGAATTGCAATGGTCCCGACAGAAGTAAGATGTGCAGAAAATGCGGCGCTGAAGGCCATAGGGCAAGCGATTGTAAGCAAATCGCTAAGTGCCTAATATGTGTCGACAGAGCAGACAACGGACACTTAACGGGCGGACCCAAATGTCCGGGCACAAGCGGAGTATCAAAGCAGCCAAAACGGAAGTAACACAGTTAAATTTAAACCACTGTGATGCAGCCCAGCAGCTGCTTTGGCAGTCAGTCTCGGAAACCAAGACTGACGTGGTGTTACTATCGGACCCATACCGCATACCAGCCAACAACGGGAACTGGGTGGCGGATAGGTCTCAACAGTTAGCAGCTATAGGGACGACAGGACGATACCCAATCCAAGAAGTAGTCTCTAGCTCAAATGACGGTTTTGCGATAGCAAAAATCAACGGCGTGTTCTATTGCAGTTGTTACGCGCCCCCAAGGTGGTCGATTGAGGAATTTTCCCACATGGTCGACAGGATGATAGCCGAACTAGCTAATCGGCAGCCAGTAGTGATAGCTGGCGACTTTGATGCATGGGCAGTGGAGTGGGGTAGCCGCTGCACCAATCAAAGAGGCCAACTATTGCTGGAATCCCTGGCCGCTTTAAATGTAGAGCTGGCAAATGTGGGTACAGTGAGTACCTTCCGCAGAAATGGTGCAGAATCGATTATCGACGTGACGTTTTGTAGTCCTAACCTTTTAGGTACCATGAACTGGCGCGTTGATGACGGTTATACTCATAGCGATCATCAATCGATTCGCTATAGTATAATACCAGGCGGGCGGAAGGCAGCGCGATGTAACTCGACCCAAGCCCGAGGATGGAAAACAGCGCGCTTCGACGGCGAAGTATTCACTGAAGCCCTGAGGCGCGAACGAAACACTCTGGACCTAAACGGTGAAGAGCTAGTTGCTATGATATCACGAGCGTGTGATGCTTCCATGCCGAGAAAAGCCCCTCCTAGAGAGAACAGGCCGCCAGTGTATTGGTGGTGCGAATCAATTGCAAATCTTCGAGCAATCTGCCTTCGGGCTAGACGAAGAATGCAACGCGCACGCACAGAAGCACAAAGAGAGGAACGCGGTGCAGCATTCAGAGAGGCAAAGTTGGCTCTCAAAAAGGAAATCAAGAGTCGAAAACGGGCATGCTTTGAAAGTCTATGCGAGAGTGCCAATTCTAGTCCATGGGGTGACGCCTACAGAGTGGTAATGGCTAAGACCAAAGGAGCCATAGCGCCCCAAGAGAAATCGCCCGAGTTGCTGCGATCGATAATCGATGTACTTTTCCCGCACCATCCCATAAGCCCATGGCCCCCAGCGCCGTATGCGGCAGATGAAGAAGAAGAAGTGGCGAGAGTGACGAACGAAGAGCTGGCAGAAGTCGTGAAATCATTCGCGTCAAACAAGGCACCGGGACCCGATGGTATCCCGAATGTTGCCTTAAAAGCGGCAGTGAACACGGATCCGGACATGTTCAGAACCACGATGCAACGCTGCATTGATCAAGGAATCTTCCCGGATGTATGGAAGCGACAGAAATTGGTGCTACTACCAAAGGCGGGGAAACCACCAGGTGACCCGTCGGCGTATAGACCTATCTGTCTACTAGATACGACAGGCAAGTTATTGGAGAGGTTGATTCTCAACAGACTAGTACCGTATACGGAGAGTGCGGACGGCCTGTCCAACAACCAGTTTGGATTCAGAAAAGGTAAATCTACTCTGGACGCCATCCAGTCGGTCGTTCAAACAGCTGAGGTGGCAATCGAGCATAAAAGGAGCGGCATCCGTTACTGCGCGGTTGTCACTCTGGATGTGAAGAATGCGTTCAACAGCGCAAGCTGGGAAGCAATAGCACACGCGCTTCACCGCCTCAAGGTACCGGTGCAGTTGTGTAAGCTTCTAGAAAGCTATTTTGATGGTAGGATTCTACTGTATGACACAGAGGAGGGGCAGAAAAGCGTTCGAATTACCGCGGGAGTACCTCAAGGTTCAATCCTGGGCCCGCTGTTATGGAATGCGATGTACGATGACGTACTGAGGCTGCCCCTTCCGACGGGTGTTAAGATTGTTGGCTTCGCCGACGATATCACCCTAGTGGTCTATGGTGAATCGATGGAGGAAGTAGAGTTGACAGCAGCGCACTCTATTTCCCTGGTTGAGGAATGGATGAAGTCTAGGAAACTAGGACTGGCCCGCCACAAGACTGAGGTGGTGGTGGTCAACAACCGCAAGTCCGAGCAACGGGCGCTTATCACGGTAGGTGATTGCACCATAGAGTCCAAACGATCCCTTAGGCATCTTGGGGTAATGATTGATGACAAGCTGAGCTTCGCTAGCCACGTTGAATATGCCTGTAAAAGGGCATCTACGGCTATAGCGGCGCTTTCGAGGATGATGTCTAACAGCTCTGCTGTAATTGCCAGCAAACGCAAGCTGCTGGCAAGCGTGGCGCTATCCATACTAAGGTATGGAGGACCAATCTGGTCAAAAGCGCTTATAACGAGAAGAAACCTAAAGCGGTTGGAAAGCACGTACAGGATAATGTGCTTAAGAGTAGCAAGTGCATACCGGACGGTATCTAAAGAGGCCGTGTGCATCATAGCCGGGATGACGCCCATCGGGCTCATCATCAAGGAAGATGTTCAATGCTTCAACCAAAGGGGTACCAGAGGAGTCCGCGACACGTGTAAAGAGGAAACGCTCAGAAGCTGGCAGCAGGAATGGGATAACTCCACTAAGGGTAGATGGACCCATCGACTAATACCAAATGTGTCAGATTGGTATGGTAGAAGCCATGGGGAAGTGAACTTCCACCTGACGCAGTTTCTGTCAGGACATGGTTGCTATAGACAGTATCTGCATAGGTTCGGGCACTCAGAATCTCCTGCGTGCCCCAATTGTGCTGGTGTAGAGGAAACAGCGGAGCATGTCGTGTTCGATTGCCCCCGTTTCATTGTTGTGAGAGGTCGCATGCTCACTACATGCGGAGGGGACACGTCCCCCGACAATATTATAGAGAGAATGTGTGCGGATGCCGAGTGCTGGAATGCAGTAACTACGGCTGTCACTCACATTATGTTAGAATTGCAGCGTCTATGGCGCGCCGACCAAGAGTTGGCTGCAGAGGATTAGCACTGCCGAGGCTGGTCCCTTGTAACATTGTTTAAGTCGGCTAGGAGAAGCAGTTTGCCTAGGCTACTTCTGCTACACGTGTTGTGCTATATGCACTGGTCCCTTCCCGAAGAAATACCGTAAGGCGGTTCCGGGGAGATGAGGGTCTGAGTCCAAGGGTCATGTCGATTCACTGTTCACCACTTGAGCAATTCTAAATGAATTGCTCATGCACAGTGCATAGGCTGGTTTTAGCGGGTCGTCGTTGGTGCGTCATCCCCGCATTCCCTGAGTTATCTTCTCAGGGGATCTGTTTGCAGATTTCCCCCTTGTAAAAAACAAAAAAAACATCATCACCTTGGTATCACATGATGTACCCGATCATCCGCATGATTTTTTCACCCACCAGTCGGCAGCGGGAAACCTTTTCGATTCCCAATGCTTTTAACGATAAGCGACTGATTGTATTTCTATCTAAAGATTTCTACTATTTTCCATTTAAACTTAACATTAAACTGGAACGATATTCCGAACTACCACACACGCGACAACCATCACTTTAGAATTAATTTTCAACTCGAATTTATATGTTTTCGTTGTATATTTTCATCAATAATACCAAATATAATAAAGTATGGCCACTTTCAATGGTAAAACACTGAAATTCTTGAGGAAACTTCCGGGAATTAAATAACCATCAGACGAAATTCGGCTGACCTCGAAACGCGATATGTGGCACGGAGAAAAAGCACGAGAACAGAAAAAAAGCGTCCGTCCACGCGCACAGCACACTACGATCCCCCGAAACTTTGCGTGTTTCTATTGCAACAAAACTACACGCAAAAAATTGTGCGGTAAAAACTACCATTCTAGGGGGTTAACTTAAGCGCTCGCACCGGAAATTTTCAGCAGACCAGAAATGCGCTTGATTTTACCATGTTGTGGTAGCTAGAGTTGATTGATTGATTTTATATGAGCGTGCATGTGTGATTTGAGCGTGCATGCTTCATATGAGTATTAATGCTTAGTCATGTATGTTTCATTTAAGCGTGTAAGTATTGACAGCTAGAAAGCTCGAAAAACCGCGCACAAGACTGTTTAGTTTAGTGAAAGATTTTGTGGCGAGCGGTTGTGCTGGCTTGTAACTAGCACATCCGTGTTCGGCCGATGGCGGAATCGGCCGAAAGTGGAGTGAAATATCGGATTCGGATACCACACATGTCTGTTGTCGAAATCAGATTGTTGTAAATTATTTCTGTCAAATGTACCAGTAATGTGGTGGGATGTACCGTAAACATAGTAAATTGGTCTGAAATTCCATGGTAGTTTCAAGAATTGGCGTAGTCAGCTAAAATAGTAATTTTTACCACAGAATTTTTTCCGTGTAGGTAAATACATTTTCATAGCTGTCTATTTGCCTTTCCAATGCCCTGGGCAGCAAGATGTATTTTAGATTAAAATAATGTATATTTAGGGCATGCGTTAAAAGTAAACAAAATAATGAGTCCATTGGCTACCTTTCAATGGTTTTCTTTACCATCTTAATGATTTTTTTTTTGTTGGAATCAGGATTCAAACCCACAACTAGGATGATGGTGTGCTGGATGCCTGATGCGTTGGTGTCCTGCGCTAAAGCTGCTGATGTGATAAGGTAGGATAAAAGATCCTTATAAACGAAGTCACTGTGTGTGTTAACCATTACTATTCGCCCAGTTATTACGAATAGAAAGAATTCTGTTCGGCGATTGTACCACAGTGATTTCCTTTCCTCACCAAATAAAACATCAATGGGGCTCTGCACTGTTTTGATTTTGTAGGGGATTTTTACGTTTACTGGCCTTTTTGTTTACAAATTTCATGTAAGAGTGAAAGAGAGGGGAAGATTTTTGTGCAGTGACCCATAGAAAGAGTTTGATCACCATTCTTTCTCGTACACTTAGGCAAATGGACTATCGATAAACATAGGAACCCCTTATGAAAATTCGCCACAAGAAATCGGGTTGAAATTCATAAATTTGCCTTATGAAACCAGAATTTGAAAACAAAAAACGTTTACGCGGCAACCTGGAATCGAACCAAGAACCTTGCGATCGATAGGCCCGAGCGTACATCACGCGCCTATCGACGCCTTAATGTGGAGTGATTCTAAAACGATACATAAAGCGTTCGTATTGCAATAACCGTTCCACCTTTCATAAGGCAAAATGTATGAAATGCGATAGTCCAGTTCGCTGCGAGTAGAGTAAATAACAGAACTTAACCCATAAAACAAAGCCCTAGCGCATTAAAAAGATTTCAAGGGAGAGAAATTGATCGACATTTCTTCTCGCTCCATATGAATAAAAGAGTCTCATAGATAAAATAAAATATAATTCTGAATGAATACATACATCCGTAGATCATGAAATGGAGGTTTGAGAGTGCAAAAGTGATCGATCGTCTTACTTATTTATTACAGATTCGAGTGCGTTCAATGAGGTTACGTAATCTTGTATGACAGCATAACTGTATATTCACTCTGAACGCTTAACATAATGCTGAATTAAAATAATGCTACAGAGCATTTACAATGTTATTCAAATGGATCATTGAGTCATTAACAGTTATTGAATAAATGCATGATAACATTACACTGTTCGACAAAAAAAGTCGATCTGAATGCACAGAGTCGGGACACCCCGGACTTGAAAGTATAAAAATAAACAAAAATAATGGCGTTTTCAGAATGTTCGTGTCTGCCCCTGGTCATTTTTAAAATATACTTGAATATTTTGTATGTTTTGTTCATATATATAATCTAATCAATAACCCGACAAAGTGTTTTATATTCAGGACAGCAGAATTCATGTGCCCAATTAAATTTTAAGCTTGAAATTCAATATGAAGAGTTGTACTAAGATTTGCACCCTCCCTATTTTTAAAGTATTGCAAATGATGGAATATTTGATACAAATGATTGAAATAAGAGATTTTAGTGATACTACAATCCACCAGCTATCTCTCCAGAAATATCGTGGTTTATGCACAACCCCTTTACCATACTGTAGAACCGTCCATAAATTGTGTGTTCATTTTAGGAATGGGGGGGGGGCTGTTCAAAGATTATGTTCATGTAAATAAAAATAAAAACATTGAAGAGTTGACCACAAGGGAAAGGGGATGAAAAATACCAAAAATATAATCACGTGGTTTATGAAGGGCCCCCTTGCAGGCTATTTTGTTTCATGTTTATAATATCCAATTTTAAATCAAGGGGCTATCCATAACCCACGTGACTTTTTTTAAATATGTACATGGACAAAATACCACGATGGGGGAGAGGGATCTTGATTTCCAAAAAAAAGGTCCACGTGGTGTATGAATGTTCCCTGATAGATCAACGGACTTTGAACTAATTTTTAATTAAACCTATGCTTGTGTGACTACACCGAATATACAATCATTATGGTGCAGTCCGTAAACTGCTTTGTTCTAGGTATTAAACATTGAAGGACAAACAATGCAATGAAGCTATTGGACATCGGTACATTTCACATTAATTAATTGTAACACAAGCAATACTTGTACCACCTGGCCAACGATTCACAGATAAGATCAATGTATTGAATATAGAAAAGCGATTGATTTTTGTTGTTATCACGGTAAAAAGAAGCAAGGTATTATACTCCGAAAAATGACATTTGGCATTGACGTCATTCCTATCGCAAACTCGAAAGAGTGCAAAGGAAAGCAAGGCCCCATGCTTGACGATAGGAATGACGACACATGTTTTGATGGAAAATCGTTGTTGTGTCTACCGTGGTTGTTATCAAACTTGCTTTTTTCGACCTTTGAATTCATTTATACAGTCAACCCTCCATGAGTCGATATTGAAGGGACCATCGACTCATGGATATATCGGGTCATCGAACAGCAGTGCTATGGAAAGCCGTTTAAGGGGACCATCATAGTAATCATGAAAATTGATTTTTAATATGGTTCCATTAGTCGATATCGAGTAATGTACAGCCGTTCTATGAAAAACTGATCTAGTGGGCCACCGAATTCCATGTAAATTTGTAAAAATGTTTGTTTGTTTGAAGGCCTCGGGACAAAAGGGGCTATAGCTGTTCTCATTTTTGATTGAAAGTTCATAAAATTTTACATTTATGTCTTTTAAGTAGATGAAAAAACCGAATTTAGTACTATACCATTTAAATCCACTAGAGTTTGTATCCTTTGACAGATTTCGACGTATTTCGACTTCAACTGTAAGGCCGTCTTCAGTGTCGTGTACTAGACTCGACTTGAAGAAAACCATCGTATGCACACATTATATATTAACACTAGGTATAAATGTATTTCCCTACCCATTATTATTTTTTTACCTTGAAATTTATGAGTTTTTAGGTACATTCCATCCCTCTTTTGTTGAAGCTTTAAATGCTGAAAGGTACATCACGGGAACGATTAGTAGGTACCAAGTTGAATAGCCATGGATTGCCGTTGCCGTTGTCTCTGTTGAGTAGCGTCGTAGGTACCTGTTCGCAAATTTCCAGACTCTCCGCCACATCCAGTTTCCAAGGAGAAGAAACATTTCTCAAAATTTTGATATCGGCCGTCGTAAATGTATGTTCTCCTTGTCTATCGTCTTCTGAGCTTTTACGTGTTCCTTGAATCTAATCTCGAGAGACCGCTTTGTTTGACCAACGTAGACCTTGCTGCAGTGGGAACAGCACATGAATTTTGCTGTTCTGAATATAAAACACTTTGTCGGGTTATTGATTAGATTAGATTTTTAAACAAAATATACAAAATATTCAAGTATATTTTAAAATTGACCTGGGGCAGACACGAACATTCTGAAAATGCCATTATTTTTGTTTATTTTTATACTTACAAGCCCGGGGTGTCCGGTATCTGTGCATTCAGATCGACTTTTTTGTCAAACTGTGTTATTAATGCAAAAAATGTTGACTTTCGATCAAATTAATGCAATGATATAATGCTTGTGGTTTCCTTCGCGACCCACAACTCAATAGGTCATATGAATAAAACCGAGTACTTGCTCATGCTCAACCCGATTCGAGCAAAGTAAAGTCTCTGAGCATTTACTTGAAACCGTATGAATAAAACGATACTTTGCTCAGAGTAAGTTCGAATTTCGAACTTAGCTTTTACTCTGTCAAAAAATGTTGTTTATGTTTTGGCTAGCTGATTTTTGCGAGGGAGCAGAATCCGAATGGTGCAAAAAGTATTGGTTTTGCAGATCTTAACTGAATTTTGCCGATTGCTGGAACCTCACAACACCCGGCAAAGCCCAACCAGGAGTAATTTGAAAAACCCTGTGCTACCTGCAAGGACTAAAAACGGGCTGATAAAGTTGCAGCCGATCCGTCTACAACAGTAAGTGTTTTGCGCTTGTGTTATTTGTTCATATAATTATTTCTCAGGTGCTCAAATGAAGAGACTGTTGGTGTGCAAATACCAAGGCCATCCCTTTGCCGATGCAAACATAAATAAACTAAGCTACGAAACTAAAAATACGTTACAATTTTTCAATGATTTTCTTAAGTAATCATATCACAAATAACATTTGCGTCTAAAGATAATTCTCTGAGAATTCTTGAAGTTCTTCAAAAATATTGGCAGCTGCTAAAAATGTCACCAGATGGCATTTATTGGTTTCGACAAGAATACGCAGATTTTGCAAATAGTTATTCAAAATCTTCAGGATTCTTGAAAATTTGAAATTTGGCTTCGATTCATCTTCACCTGAAAGAATCATCTTTTAGAGCTTTTGGGATATCTATTAATTACGAAAGACAATTTACAGAGTTCTTAAAAAATGTATTTTATGCATGAGGTTTAAAAATAAATTGTATGGCACGTATGGTATCTCAGACCTCTCGTAATAGGGCGATATTCAAAACTGAAAAGGCAATAGATGGCTCTTTTTCAGTGGTAGTAAAAACGAAATCCTGAAGCAAAGAAAGCTCTACGGAAGATGAACTAAACACAAAAAGTTATGTATGCACATTACACTTGATTTCTAATCACTACTTTTTTGATCCAGTTTCCAAATTGCAAGTAATTTACGTTTTTCATTATTTTCCATACGTTTTGACAGTTCTCCGACTACCATTCTTCCATGCGCTTGTGTTGAAAGTTTGAGAAATTTGAGAATCCAGCGTAGCGTGATCAGTGGGAAGAATACAAACAACAGTGTCGTCGCTCGACGGCCGGTGAAAGAAACTGAATGTTCGAAAGGTTGTTGCCTGTACTTTTTGCCGCTGGCGCCAACTGTTAGCGATTAAGAACGAAATAAACAGTCGTTACCCTATTAATAGACGGCCCTTTCTGTAAAAATTACGCGCAATTTTTCATAGTAATCTTTCTTGCAAATCTATGAGAAATACCGTAAACTTAAAAGATTCATACATGAATTAAGAAACGAACTCGATAATTCTTCCAATTTGTTTCTAGTACTAATCCAAGCGTTAATTTAGATTTTTAAGAGCTTTTTATGGATTTGTACAGTTTTACTAAGAATATTCTAAATAAATTATCCAGCTTTTTACGCTCGCCATAAAAACAATATGCTATAAAATATTTGACAGAAGCTGACTTCCACCACTGAACTGAAACTTGGAAATATATTCTCAGCATGCCGTGACGAACAGTCGAATTTCATTGTTTTCTTCTTTCTGTCAAACAAAGGTTTTTTTTTGGATTTGCGGAAATAATCATGATTTGTTATTGTAATATTTCTCAAGTTAAATTTAATTATGGAGAATTCTTTATTTTATTTTAGGCTTGAATAAGTTGATGATGATGGAGTTGGTTTCCCATACATACCTCAAAACAACTTGAAGAAGAGATATTAAAAAGACCCGGCTTAGCTTTTCGAATTTCGCAAGACCAAGGCTCACAAATTTTCAAAAACAAAAACAAATTGAGCAAACATATCCTCACTAAGTCATAGGAGGAAGTCTCAAAAAATCATGTTAAAAGTTTTATCACATTTATACAATCCTGGAAAGAATTTACGCAGCATATAATCATGCCGTAATTCTCACAAAGTTCAAAGCATAGTTTTCACATATTTCTGTGTAGGATTATGATAAAATCCTGGACTATATCCTTACAGATTCCATGACAGGATTGTAGTTTAGAATGTTGGACAATGTTCTGATGAAAAGTTCATTACAGATTCCAGCACACGATTCTCACTTAATCTTAGGAAGAATTGTTACTTAATTCTGTAGATTTTTGCAAAATCCTTTACAGTATTCTTACAAAACTCGAAGCTTTATTATAGTTATTTGGCGAGATGCTAGAATTATTGCAAAATCCTGGAAATCATTCTCACAGATTGGAAAGAATTGTTCTTAGAATCCAGAGCTAGAGTCCAGCGTAATATTAAACACGATTTTGATTGTGGGCAATATTATCATAAAATCCTGGAAGATGTTCTCATCTCACAATATTTTGTGCAAATTGCACAGTAGTAGAGATTTCAGTTTTCACGACAAATTACATTCAATTTTCCAGACAATTCCTTGACTGATTTTCATTTCATTTACGTAAGTTTTGCACCGCACTATATTGTTTGAAAGATTTGGCCTACAGCTCAAAAGGTATAGCGGCCATGATCTAGAGGAAACCTAAAAAAGAAAGGGAATTATCAAGCGATTAAAACATAATCAATGTAAATCGGAATTAGATTTTAGTTTGAGTGACAGAAAAGCAATGAAAATTATTTCAGTGATGGATGGGCTACTAAGGATTTATTTTCGAGTTTCAGTTCAGTGGTGGTAGTGAGCTTTTGTCAGATATTTTATAGCATGGCAAGCGTAAAAAGCTGGATATAGATACCTCATAAATTTTTCTAGTAATTACCTCAAGTATTTGTTCTGCAACTCTCTCCTTGAAAGTCTTCTAAATAAATAATCGATATATCGAAAAATGTCTTTAAAAATCCTAAAACGCGTAGAATGCACAAATCTAAAAGAAAATTGGGCATTTTTGCGAGAATCCCTTGAAATTCTGTGAGATTTTTTGGAGAGACATCATTGAAGTTTTATTGGAGGAATTGTTTAGAGTATTTAGACAAAACTCAAGAGGGGCATCTGAAAAAATATTTTAGCTAATTTTAGTTAGAGGTGTTCTTAACAAATTTATGGATAAATTCCTGAATGCATGTTATTAATAGTTTCTTAATTAATTCCTCTTGGACGAACATTTTGGCAAAATTTATTTTATATACAGTATTGGACAAAAAATTTGTAACTTTTTCGATTTTCCATACAAAGTTAAATCTCAGTTATTTATGGACCGATTCGAATGAAATTTTCACAGAACATCATATTTAACTTGAATTTTGACATATATTTTTGAATGATGTTTACAATCACGAGTTACTTAAATAACGGTTTAACTAAAGTGCAATTTTCGACGAAAAATTCAAAACTATTTATCTCAAAATCTGAAAGCCCTACACAAAAACTGTCTTCAGTAAACTTGTTCCTCTCGGTAAAATCTACAACTTTGTTGAAGATACCATGAAGCTATTTCTATATGTTTAGTTATGTCATCATCAAAAAATCACTTCCGTTACTGCTTTTGAACTTGTGATCGGAAAAATCACTCAAAAATATATGTTAAAATTCAAGTTATGCCTAATGTTCTGCCAAAATTTCATTTAAATCGGTCCATAAATAACTGAGATATAGCTTATCAAAGTTGGTCATTTTGTATGGAAAATCGAAAAAGTTGCAAGTGTTTTGTCCAATACTGTATTTATTTTATCTTCTTTTTCTTCTTCTTCTTCTTGGCATTATGTTCTCACTGGGACAGAGCCTGTTCTTCAGCTTAGTGTTCTTATGAGCACTTCCACAGTTATTAACTGAGAGCTTTCTTTGCCAAAGTTGCCATTTTCGCATTCGTATATCGTGTGGCAGGTACGATTATACTTACTCTATGCCCAGGGAAGCCAAGGAAATTTCCATTACGAAAAGATCCTGGACCGAGCACGAATCGAACCCAGACACCTTCAGCATGGCTTTGCTTTGTAGCCGCGGACTCTAACCACTCGGCTAAGGAAGGCCCCATATTTATTTTATATAGTATTATTTCATAAAAAATGATAATCAAGTAGCGGAATGTGTTTAACATTGACTTTTTTGCAGGAATTAGTAAAATTGTTGTTGCGGTCAATCAATATTCGAGGAAACACATCCTTCTTTTTTCACAAATTTTCAACTGAGCATGGTAGGTAGGTGACTCAGGATTTTCTGAGCTTTTGCTACTTTATTCATACGAATTCGGATGTTCGAAAAGTAAATGCTCAAATGCTCAGTTTTATCATACCGACTTGAGTAAATGCTCAAGAAAATGATTTGACAGGTGGATTTGAGTAAAGTAAAAGCTTTTGCTCAGTTTATTCATACACTCAAAAAAATCCACACGTCAAGGCTACGTGAAAAATCACGTAGACCCCTTAGAAATGAATTTTTCTAGAAGTTACCTGACATATGTACCAATCACCGGATCATCGATAGAAATGGCATAAACTGTCTGTCGTATTTACTGTCGTGCCCTATCAAGCTTACGTGAAATTCATGTACCAAGGCATGTTCATTTTGACAGCTGTATGTTGTGTTCATTCTCTATCATACCTGTGAAACAAGATGGTGCCTATAGAAGAAAAACTTTCAACAACCACTAGACAATTTCAATATTGGGACTCATTTTGGTAATATTTTGAGCTAAAAGGAACGAAAGTGAACTGAACTACTGCATAATTGTGTTTTATCTTTTGGATCGGAAAGTTTATGATCCATGAAACGGATCAAATCCGCTCATCAATGGAATAAACGGAACCAAAACACTATTATTTTCCTCGAAGACAAGATGTAAGTAAATATTTATATTGTAATAGTGCAATTAATACATATTTTGTCTCCGGTATGTTTCCGCAGGAATCTGGAATCATAAATCATAATGGCAAAGGTGCAGCTCTGGACTACCAAAACGCTCATGGCCAAACAAAACCAACTTGCGCTCCTCAAAACAACTCGCGAAACAACAATTAAAAGAATCAACTATATATGTAATAAAAAACGCTTCAACGATTATTAATTTGAATTATTTGAAATCATTTGAGTGTTCACATATGATGGAAATCAACTCGAAACAACGTAATATACATCTCATTTTTTGGTACAACGCACTGGATTTTCATCTACGTTCTACAAATGCATTCTATCAAACATACCAAAAAAACACGTCACAACTACCGGTCACGTCGATGAAATGAATGAAGTTCATCAATTCATGCGTTCATTCATCTTCACCTTCGATTCACGTAAGTGCTACGTGAAAAGTGCGATGGAAAAAAACTACGTATGTTTTCACGTAGCCTTGACATGTGGATTGTTTTGAGTGTACGACCTAATATGTCATCGGTCTGAAACTATTCTCACTTCGCAGTGTGAGAACGCTCTCGCTCAGGTGAGCAATACTCATGAATGAATCCTTCGCGCCTGCACTCACACGCATGGAGCGCGTGGCCGATAGTGTAAACAAAACGGTTTGTTGTATTCATTCATGAATGAAAAACACTCGATATTAGCGGCTTCGGGCGGTTTGAGCATGTGTAGGTTTGTTTGTGATTGTTAGGTGATGTTTTTTAAATACTATGGACCGATGCACGAGTTCACTATCTAACGTTTGAGCGGTGCCGTGTTATTTCCGTGAACATGGCAACGAGTGAATTCGGCACCGCTCAAAAGTCAAATTAGTGAACTCGTGCATTGATCTATGGACCAATGCACGTGTTCACGACTTTGACGTTTGAGCGGTGCCAAATTCATTCGTTGCCAAGGTTACGTAAATAACACGGCACCGCTAAAACGTCAAATAGTGAACCCGTACATAGGTCCATACACACATTCAACATCCCTTTTACTGAGTGACGCTCTCCCGCAGGTAAATAATTCGGCTCGAACTCGTGTTTTAATTGCGAGTCTTCTTCATTGAAGCACAGTTCACAGTTCCCTCTAGTATTACTAGCGAATCTACGCGAAGAGTCCCCGGCGGGGTGTGGTGTGATAACAAACAATCATCTGAATTGTACAATTTACACACTGCCTGCCCGTCAAGAGAGTATGCGCTTGTAATTAATCCTCCTTCTAGTCGGTAGATTGTACAAAAGTTAGTCGATTGGCGACCGGTCGTTCGAGTGGTTCAAATTTTCAGTATTTGCGAAAAGATTAGTTGTAGATTTTGAGTGATGGCTACTTCAGCGGGACTCGATGATAGCAGGTTCATAATCAGTGGCGGACCCGTTCCGCAGAATGTCACCGAAGGGCATGGATCCCTGGGGGCGTACCTCAGGAATCGCATGCGACTCAATGGCAACGATGTCGGTCTTGTAAGTATATAGCCTAATAGTGCTGCTAGCAGGGCTGGGAGCGATTAAGTGTGTTCAGAAAAGGAGACCTCTTGCCTGAGAAAGAGACCAAAAAGAGGGAAAAATTTACCAGATGGGTAAAAAAAACCTCAGCGGTTCCAACAGGAATTTCAAAGATTTTTTTAAGAAAGTCCCAAATCTTCATGAATTCAACCAGTATTTCTCCAATGTTTTTTTTCCTACTAAATTGTGATTTCAACCTGATTTTTTTCTAAGAATGGTTTCAGGAATCACTCCAGAGTTTACCCTTAAGATTGCTTCAAAAACATTCTTGGAGAAATTTCTCAAAAATTCCCCCAAAGAATTTTTCCCAGTCAGTCTTTCAAAAAATGGGAAGTTTTCAGAAAAATATAATTTTTTAGAAATTGTTTGTTTTTTTTCTCTATAAAAATCTTAGGAAGATCTCTTTTATCAAAAACTGGGAAAATAAGTGGAAGTATTAGTCAAAAATTATCTGAAAGATACCCTGAAATAATCTTTGAGGAATTTTTGCAGCATTTTTTGTGGAAAATATAGTAAATAGAAGCTTTGGGGTGCTTAAGGATTTCCTGGATAATTTCCTCTAAGCATCCCTTAAGACACCGCTGGAAGAATTTTGAAAGATTTTGTGATACCTTCACAAGAGGAATTACTGGGGGATCTCTGAAGAAATCCCTGAAAAACTTGTGAAGTAGTCGCACGATAGTCTCTGAAAGTTTCTCTGGAACCTCTAGGATTTGGCAGCAAGATTCAGGGTATTCAAAATAATGAAAAAAGTGACTTTAGAGATGATTTTGGTGAAAATAGAGAATTATGAGGCATTCAATTGAAAATAGGGACCTGCTACCAGCCCTGCTGGTAGTGGATGTATAGTGGCGGTAAACCAACTGTTCGACCTTCGACTGGATAGTACAAGCGAGGGGTTAATTAGATGCGATTGCACTATTTTATTTTTTGTATCCCCATTACATGACTAGATCGACGGAGTCTTCGGTACGGAGCTGCGCTATCTGGAACTGCTGGAACAAACCGTCCGGCTGGCCGAGTGCTTACGAACGCTGGCCGATGTCCGCGTGGGAGACGTCGTAGGGATCGTCAGTGAAAATCGGCTCGAGTTCCCCGCTGCGTTGTTTGCTTCGATCTTCCTGGGAGCGACCGTAGCGCCCATCAATCTGACCTACAGCGAGCGTAAGTATTATCCCCAGTAATCCTACAAAAGTGTTTTGATTATGCTGGATCATGCAGCGCACAGTGGGACAAATCCAAACAGTAGATGGTCAAAACCTCTGTAGGTAGAGGTAAAAAATGCGGAAATCCTCATATCATGTTGTATAATAGTTTTCAAATAAAACTATAGAGTATGGACCACTTGATCAATCATGGCGTTTTCGGAGTTCCTCTTAACGATTTGTTAAGTAATTTATACGGAACCTCTACAGCATAGTCTGTTAAACTTGTTGGCTGAATTGACGCAGAAGTTTTTAGAAAAACATTTTATTTTATTTCTGGATGATGATTGGATCAAAAATTGACACTGATATGTTGTGGCATGATTCATGAAACTTGTGCAAATTATAAACATGATATGTTCTACAAAATTTTATGTATTACATAATACATAATAGATGTGAACCCATCACAACGAAAATATTGTGAATATATGGCAAAATTGCGATAATCCAAACAGGAACTAAGAGATGACAATTCATTTCAGACAATTATCATTGATATTTCTTTTTGGTTTTGGGAATAATAACAAGCATTACTGCTCCCATATGTTTGTATTTTCCCTGTAACGCGGGTATATCACCTTTTCGAGGTGCGTTGCGAGGTAAGATCTACCATATTATACTCGTGTCGTCTTGATAATACTGATAAGTTATGGTTGGAAGAGTATAAGAAAGATAGTAACAAGTCACTAAGACCCATCTATTTGTCCCAAATGATACGGGTATACCACAAAAGGCCGAATCACAAAAGGCCGAATCACATAAGGCCGAATCACAGAAGGCCGAATCACAGAAGGCCGAATCACAAAAGGCCGAATCACAGAAGGCCGAATCACAAAAGGCCGAATCACCAAAGGCTGAAATTTTAAAATAAATTTTGGGGAAAGCCACATATATTCAGCTCATTTTTCTACAATATTATGGATATTTTTACAGTAGGGTAAGCGGGACAAGATGCACAAGTAACATTACTAACCGAATAAGAGTGTATGGTTAGTGGTTTTTGGGTGTGTCAGCCGGTCTATTCTTAGCTGACACACCCAAAAAAAGTTCTATGATTGAAGCTTAAAGTAGTCGTGCTGTTGTTTTTTTTTGTACAACATACACACTTAGAACAAATCACCGACGTCGGTAATTTATTTACCCAAATCTCAACAGCTGAACGATCGGTAATCAGTTCGGTAAATGAAAAGATTACCGAACGGTCCGTAATTTGCTTTCCGGATGGTAATTGTCAAAATTACTGAGCGATCGGTAATTATTTACCGAAAATCTGTAACTTCGGACCGGCGCTTTTATCTCGTAAGATTGTTTTTAGCATGAAAAAAAAACAAAAATATAGGATTCTTCCACTACACTTTATTAACAGTAGTAATTAACTATTGCCACTAGGCTTGGCAATTATTGGGGACATGTCCATGCTGCATGCGTCGAACTCAACCAAATGAAACTGTAACGTGGAATCTTCTGTGTGGTGCTGGAAAGGAGCAGTGGAAAGGCTGCAGACGGACGTGAACATAAGCTGTAAACGATTTAAAATTATATACTCAATATAATCTAAATAATTTGCTTTATTTACCTTAACTTTATATCATCATCCGCACTAAATCTTTAAAATAATTGTTGTACTAAAATGGTAGGAAAAATCGAAATTCGAACTCCATAAGTAAATAGCTAAAGGTTTGTTTTGACGTTTCGAACGGGCCAGATTACTGAGCTGTCGGTAGTCTAACTCATTGATTACCGAATAGTCAGTGAAATATTTCACAGACTTCGGTGATATCGTAGATTTACAAAATGTTCGGTAATTTTTAATAACAGCTTACCGAAATTCAGTAATTTTGTTCGTGACGCACCGTCAAAAGCTGGTCAATTACCGAAACATCAGTATTTTTGTGAATTACTGATCGGTTTCGGTGATTTCGTTTACCGAACTCATAGAGTCTGTTTAAGTGTGTGAGTGTAAAAACCTCGCGAAAACTGGAAGGATATACAGTGCCTGTTCGATTTTGGCAACATGCCAAAAATTTTCTGTTGCCTAAATTGAACCGTTCCAAAATTTAATGGCTGTTTTTATTAAAACTTGTATCGCCGTAATAATGACCACGAATTTACCTATTTTGAATATGGTAAGCCTTACGAAGGCCCACAGAATCATTGAGATTGACAGGATTTGTGACTGACCATGATCCATTTGTGTGTACATGGTTTTCCGTGTTGCCAAATTCAAACCGAGTAAACTTAGTATTCTTATGATCGCTTAAGGAGCGCTATTTGGTTCTCAAGTCTTGTGCTCTTGAAAATTTGAGGTGTGGCACCTTAACCCCTCTACCGGCAGCTTCATTTTTTCACCATAGAAAATATTCAAACAGCGATAACTTTTTTTTTTTTCGATATTTTTGCACCATTTTTTCACAAGCTCTCAAAAAACTCTTCAATTTTAAAAGTATGTATCAATATTGATCATTGATCATATGGTTTTGAAGATATTCAGATGTTCCTTGGGGGACCGACATTCCCCATACAAAAATTCTTTAGGCGCCATTTTGTTTCTAGTCAATTTATCAAAAAACTAAAATGTGGGCTATACAATGTCAGGTTATAAGGAGCTTCACTGAAAAAATCATACAAATCGGTTGAGTAGGCCTCAAGAAATCTGAAAATTACAAAAAGACGTTTTTTGAAGTTTTTAAGATCTTCATACGGCCAGATTGGTACCAGACACATAAATGTTCGTTACTCCAAAACGGTTGCACCAATTTGCTTCATTTTTTCACAACAAACTCTCATTGAAGTATTGTTTCGAACAGTGAATGACCGAACATGAAAAAAAATCTGTAGCCTGAGATATTTACGTAGATTGTAGAAAAAAGTTGGTCCCGCAAGAAATTTTGGAATATTTATTATTTATTATTATATTTCACCGTCTTCGTCTACGACGTACAGACTGTCTTAAAGTTAATTAAAATTTGATAAACCTAAATTTTTAATCCTAGTTTTGAACATCACTTTCGACAAATTAAAATCAAACCGATCACTAACGTCATTAAAAGCTCTAACACACAAACTAAAAGAGTTATTTTGACCATAAGCAGTCCTGTGATAAGGAATTGTCAATAAAGAGGAACTACGAAATCGCCGTGGAGGAACGTTGAAAGAGACTTCACCGAGAAGAGCAGGACAGTCGAGGTTGCCACATATGGTGTCAAAGATAAACAATTGCTGCAGCTGGGTCCTCCTTGCCGACAGAGTTTCCAAATTGATGAGTCGGCAGCGGTCTGGGTAATGAGGAAGATTTGTAGGATCAATCCACGGTAAGTGGCGCAATGCAAAATGCACAAATTTCTTCTGAACACGTTCAATCCTCAACGTTTGCGTCACATGGTATGGTGACCACACGGGAGCTGCGTACTCTAGTATGCTCCGACATGACTGCATTTAACAAAGCATGGACTTGTTCTTTTAATATCCAAGCTTTATTCTTTAGGTTTGTAACTCTAATTCGGCCTTCTGTGATTCGGCCTTTTGTGATTCGGCCTTCTGTGATTCGGCCTTCTGTGATTCGGCCTTTTGTGATTCGGCCTTCTGTGATTCGGCCTTTTGTGATTCGGCCATTTGTGATAATCCCAAGAAAACTGGTCGCATTGGTTCATTCCGAACAGAAACAGATGTATGTATATTATCAAGAGGTTCTTACCAAAGACAAATTAAAGACCCCCATGTCCCTTGCAATTGCCCAAAATTTTATGGCTCATAAGGTAATCTAGAATGTCGTTCAAAGTGTACTGCGATCTGTCAAACTTGGGTACCTTTTGCACTACCGAGGGACCAAATGCAGTACTAGAAGTGGTACCCAATCTGAGTCCGAGTGGGAAGGACCTGTTCTTACACTAATTTCTCAAAAATATCGTTCAGGATTCCGTTAAGATTTCAACCAGAAAGTTTTTTTTAGGACATTTTTAGAATATTCTCCTGAAATTTCTCCGAGGATTCCTTCAGATTTTTCCAGGGATGTCTCTAGGGATGTCTGAAAAAAATGAAAATTGTTTCCCTGAATAATAACTTTTAGGATTTTCTACAGAGATTTATTGAAAAACATTGAACTCGATCCCTGAAAAAAAAATGTAGCAATAATCGGAAACGTTGCTGTAATATTGGCTTTTGTGAAAACTTTTTCTAGAGAAATTGCTCAAGAATTGTGTAGAAGAACTGCTGGATGAAATGTTGGATAACTTCCTTGAAAAAATTCTGAAGGAACTTTATGCGGAATCCCTGATTAAATTTACTGAGGAATTCCTGAAAGGATGAACTAATGAAAAAATCCATATAAAATGGCTGCGATATAACTTGAAAAATTTATGTAGGAACTCCTTGAGGAGTTCTCATAGGGTTTTCTGGAAAAATCTTTAGCGATTTTGTTTTCAAATACTCAGAAATAAACTTTTGAGGGTATTTTTGCAAGAATCTACTGGTGTAACTACTGGAGAAATCGGTGGAACAATTGATAGAAAATCCATCTAGAAAATAGTATCTAGGTAATTTATAAGGCTAATTTTGTAAAAATGCTGTAAACATCCCATGAAAAACCTCTGGAAGAATTGTTGCGCGAATATTTGCTAATTTGTGAAAATCTTCAAAGAATTTTCTAGAGGGAGTCCCTAGATATTATATGGAGAAGAATTCCTTAAGTTTTTCTAGTGTAATCCGAGAAGAAATTTCTGGAGAAAAATCAATTCAGTATCTGAAGGTTTTTCCTGGAGCCTCTAAAATCCATTAGGAAAGGCGAATTTTTAGATACTTGCATTGATATAGTGACCATGGAACGGCTTATTTTCCTGCACTAAATTATGCTGTTTCATAAGAACTATAGAGTAAAAGCACCGGTTTTGGCCAGCCTAGGAGAAAATGTTAAAAATTATATGCGAAGCCCTATTTATACTACATATACGTCAAATGTAAGCTTTTCATCCATATTGTGTATAAACAATATCGAAACTGAGCTGAAGTATTTTTTTCGCTTTATTGGCTCATTATGCAACGCTTTTCCATTACACAACGCTTTTGAATCGCATAATGAACCATTACACAACAATTTTCAGAGATTGCGAAACAAAAGATTGATGCATTTCAATCTGGTTTAGATACAAAAAATGTTGTACGTAGCTCGTTGCATAACTCGATTTTTACAGCACTCGTTGTAATTAGACAACTCGGTAAGCCTCGTTGGAAACTTGTTGCGTAAACTACTATTAGCCTTTGTTACTGTTATTACATATACATATATTACTTGTTTCTTAAATCTTTCATGCACACTGTGATCGAAGACGATTCATTGTCGTCAATCAACAACTAGGTCATAGATTCCCAAACTTTTCGTCTGCGCGACCCACCTAGTCATCAGGAGTATTCCTCGTGACCCATCAGTAAAACATGTGAAAAAATGGGTATTGTACTAAAACTTTCGTGATTTTCCATTTCTTTGTCAAAATAAGCAACGCTGTAGTTTTTAACTTGTTCTCGTTATTAGAGCGATAGGTAACGAATATTTTTAGATTAGCTCTGCACAGACATCTAATTGAGGTTTAAAACGAACTATCTATTATCACAACATATTATTTGCACCCATTCATTGATAAATGTAGTAAGAATGCTGAAATTGTAAATAGTGCTCAACGTCGACTTAAAGATCATGGGCAGTATTTTCATAAGTTTGTTTGAAATGTCTTCAAAAGTTGAAAGTTTTAGCTAGTTTTTTTTAATTATTTCAAATGAAATTATTCATGAAATGTTTTTACCATCTATTTTAAGTTTAGTCCCACTGTCCAGCACCCGCAGGTATCTAATCTGGTTAACCACCAAATCAGCATATAACAACAAGCTAGATAACGAGAAAGAGAGCGCACCGGATTGCCGCTATCTACACTGGCTTGCAACTCCAAGTGCCCATTGAACTGATAAGAGCGTTTGTTTTTCACCAACCCCCGCCCCTCACAGGTGAACTGGATCATGCCTTTAACCTCTCGAAGCCAAAGGTCATCTTCGTGTCGCCGTTTTCGGCCGATCGGGTTGTGGCGGTGGCCCGGCAAAACCGGCACATCGTCCAGCGGGTGATCCTGTTCGGCGAGGAGAACCCCTTCGGAAGCGATGTGCAGCTGTTGGAGGAGTTCCAGAAACCGGTCTCGTTCGTCAACCCGATGAACTTCTACATTCCGCCGGTCGATGTGGACAACCATGTGGCGCTGATCATGTGCTCGTCGGGGACGACCGGACTGCCGAAGGGAGTTCAGCTGACGCACTACAATCTGATGGCCAGTATCGCGCTGTTGAAGTGAGTATGTTGGTTGGAGATGGTTTGGATGGAAGTTCGGGTATCGCATATTGGAAAATGTGTCTAAAATCGTCATTCTCTTAATTTCTATTCGCATTTTTGCAGTTTCGCCAGAGAAAGGGATGAGGTGCCATCTGGGTAAATGATTCAAAAGAATAGTTTTGAAACTTTTGAACTAATACGCTCGTTTTGACGCCATTGAATGTTTTCTGACTAAAACCTTATAGCTTGGTAGACTAACATATATAATAATACAGCTTTAGATAATCAAAAAGTATTTTTGAGTATTTTGTACCATTTAATTTCGCTTTAATTGCTTATCTTCTGACTGATACTTCTCCTTCTTCTTGGCATTAACGTCCTCACTGGGACAGAGCCTGCTTCTCAGCTTAGTGTTGTTATGAGCACTTCCACAGTTATTAACTGAGAGCTTTCTTTGCCGAAGTTGCCATTTTTGCATTCGTATATCGTGTGGCAGGTACGATTATACTCTATGCCCAGGGAAGTCAAGGAAATTTCCATTACGAGAAATCCTGGACCGACCAGGAATCTAACCCAGCCACCTACAGTATGGCTTTGCTTTGTAGCCGCGGACTCTGACCACTCGGCTAAGGACAGCCCCGCATTTAGAATACCACTTGCAGTCCTCTTCAGTATCAGTTACTGAAGAAGACTGCAAGTGGTAGTCAAAATACGCGCAACTGTCAAAAGATGAGCAATTATGGCAGAATTAAAAGTGATACGGAATACTTAAATCTACTTTTTGATTTTCCTTATCTGTAAGTCTGCTCCGAGGTTACTACTATATGAAAGAATTGCTTTTCAAATTAATACTTATGCTAACAATTGTGGAGGTTGCTTTAAAAAGCAAAATGGAAGTATTTACGTTCTACAGCTTCAGTATCACTAACTACTAACCTTCAGATTTTGTAATGAACTTTTATGATTTTGGTAGAATCTATTGTATGTTGGTAGTAAATTATGAATTCTATTGTTAGGACAAGTTAAGAGTTTATTAGAACAGAAATTTGTCGACTTTGTTTGCAGTTGTTCCTTCGTAGAGAGTAATTAATTTGACATAATGCCCATTTTGCATAACATGAAACCTGTTCATTTTCCACGAGTGCCGGATTGTTATGTCTTGGGGATATACATTTTATGTGCTCTCAGCACTTCATCACTCATTTTCTCCTACCGGAATCATTTGTTATGAATCCTTAAGATCTCACCCAGAATCTTTTCTTAAAACACGTACAAAATAAGTCGAATCAATCCATAGCAACTGTCAAATCAACTTTGTTGTCATAAGTTAAGTCGCATAAGATTACAGATTATTTCGCAATAGAATCAATACACTCGCATTGAATGCCAATTTTCATCTTACAAAATATTCACATATATTGTCTTCAGTTTTGTACGGCCATTTGACGATATCTTATAAGGAAGCTTTGCACATTTAAGCATCGTATAACGCAAATGTTAATTTCCTCATACGTACATTTTGGTTGTGAAGTTCCTCAGTTTTGTGAAGTTTCACAAGGTTTGAAAGAATTCCTGCTGAAAATTGCAATCAAATTATATCAAAATCTGTTCTATTAGGTGTTTACGGAATTTCTGCCAGCTTATTTATGAATTGCTCCACACAGTGCTGGAAAGCGTCAATGTAAATAGAGGGTGTCGCGCGACTTTTACATAGGTGTTCCTCTCACTGTCATCGGACGGCGAGACAATGATAGAAGCTTTCTTCAAATTCTCCTTCATTTTTCCGTCGCTACGGCTTGTGACGGAATTGTAAACTAGACCATTTTTATTTAATTGTCAGATATGATTGTTATTCATATCGCTAGAATCATGAAAATATATCCACTTTACTTATCTAACACATTTGCTTCCCGAAATTTTTCAAAATTAGATAGAAATTGTTAAAGCAAAACAACTTTACAATTGCTCTCATGAAAGCCCCGTCATTGCGACCTGACGGAGTGGGCACATGAAATATAGCTTCGCCTAGTGACAGTAGACTGATTTCGTTGGTGTCGCAAGCCGGTCATGATTCTTAACAGCTCTGGCCTCCACATTTGTTGAAAAATGAAATACATACCGTAAAACGGGGTAACATCGATCACCGGGGTACCATTGATCGGTGTGACCCTTCTCGTAAAAAGTTCGAATCAACTTGTTTTGTTGGAATATTTTGAATTGATGAATATTTTTTTTTATTTATTCATAAGCTCATAAAAATGTGTTTTTATGAAAATCGAGTTTTGTTCATGCGTAAATTAGTCAAATTTTCTAAACAACTATTCCCATAATTATGGATGACACTACCTAAGATTCATGCCTCACATGAGTTCCGCAAATAATATAATCAAGAAAAATGCTGTTCCGCTGTCATAATTTCAATAAGTATGTTCGATTCAACAGAATCAACGAATTGCTATAAATAATTCAGAACATCCTTACCCAAGTAACAATTTTAGTTTTACGAATTACTTCCAGGGTGCTATAAATAAACGCCCATAAAACCACGGTCAAGGCACTGTTGCCTTCATAGCATCCCTCATAACCTCTTGTAGATTAGAACGTGACTGGTTGGCCCACTCTGAAAGAGGCTATGAAGTGTATAGTTATGTCACACGAATAAAGCAAAATACCATTTATGGTAGCTTTTTAGAGGCCGCCTGTTCTAGATGAATGTCGCTTCATCTTGAAAATGATTTTATCATAACGTCGATCTTGCCGGATTTATTCCAACATAAATAAAACAAAATAAGATTTAAAACACGACTGTAGTAAATTGTTTCGTAGTGCGTGTTAAATATTCGAAGTGATTTATTTTGATATAGTGCTTAAATCTCTAGTGCCGAGTGAGATTTACTGTGAAATGTGATGAAAAAGAAGTTAAATTGCGTGTCCCCCCTCTGAAAGTGTTATATTTCAAGTTATTTAGCATTTGTTAAAATGAATCGCCAGGAGAAGAGTAAATCTTATTCAACATTTCTTGGTTTGTTTGGGCAGTAATTGTGCTTCAAATAATAGCATGTCAGTTTATTCATCATACCATAGCATCTTATGAGCGAATTCACGGATATAATTTGATTTGAAAATAGTGAAATTTGGCAACAGGAGTGAAATTAATATGACGGAACCATAATTGATAGATTGCCATCGACAAATGCTCTTTTGTCATCATGAATACACAAATAAGGGCACCTTGTTATGATTCGGCATTTGTGGATGTAAAATTGTCTTAACAAATGCTGATTGAAGATGATTCAGCTTTTTTTCCGCTTTTTGTGGTAACTAAGCAGCATTCAACAAAATTTGACATTTCGGGTGTGCTGTTTCGAAGAATATGAAAAAAAAAATGAAAACGGTTTTGCATTTTTTTATCAGGAATAATTGTTCCTTAGTGATAACGCAATATAAGTGACGTTATATTGTAGTGACAAGTATTAAATTTGCAATGCTAATGATGTTTTCGCATCTTATGAGCCCAAATACTGATTTGGGAGGTGTAAATAAGGTAAGTCATCTGAAACCAAGTGGAAGTCATTTAGTTTAAAAGCAGATTTTATGACAACAAGGTGTATTATATGAGTCTTTTATCAAAGCCGAAATAAGAGTCGTTCAGCCACGGCAAGCAGTTGAAATAAGGTATTGTATGCTGCAATAAAGCTGGTTTTGTAGCCACAAAATTTTGACTTTATGTTTTGGCTCTAAAAGGTTTTGAAAACAGCCAAGAGCCGAATTACAAAATATCATCTTTTGGCAACGTTAAATGTCGCCTCTAAGTATTGTAGCAATCACGTAACTGTCATAAAACATTAACAAATCCACACGAAAGTCAAGTTGCTGTTGAATTGTTACTTGGGTAGGGAATTACCCTACCTTTAGGCGTTTCCCGCTGTTCAAAGAGTTTTCAATATTAGAATAATTCAAAAAGTAAATGACTAATAACAGTTTGGTCTTCATATTCGGCTTCTGGGGCGATGATTTTGATAAATAACGGTATTTTAAATAACACCGAACATTGTTCACAAGGGTGATCAATGTTACCCCAAATCAGCTAAATAAAAATGAGCGATGTATGCCAGTACTTGTTTTATAAATATAAACTTGCAAAATTTGAAATTCTTAAGAAAAAACAAAATTTAATGTTTCAAAAATCTGTTCAATGTTTCCCCGGATTGCGGTACTCGAAAACCTTTGCTTGAAGTATAATCTCTACAATTTTCTTAATCATGGACTGTTGTAAAACTTTACCAAAATCCCGAGATTATTTCTAAGAATACCTCTCAACAACTCCACGAATTTTCTGAAGTATCTTACCGTTTAATCTTGTCCTTTTGTAACGTTATGTTCTACGTAATGGCTATAGCGATACGAAATCCGTAAAAGAGCGCATTCGCAATACGTCGTTTCACCTAACGGACCACTTCTGTTACATGTCACATCTGTTGCAAGATGAACAAATTCTTCAACAACGTCAAACAAATCTCCTCTAAACACTACATCAGCACAAACACACTTAGATCTCCCTCTATCTGTACATATTGGAATGTACTTTATCCTGATAGAATTACTGATGCTTCGAAAAAAGCTCCTGGAGAAGCTTCTGTGCATGCGTCTGGAAAAGTTTCAGGAAAAGCTTTTAGAATGTTACAGCTTCAGCTTCTGGAAAAGCTACTTGGAAAGCTTCAGCTTCTGGAGAAGCTTCTTGGTAACGTTCAGTTTCTGGAGAAGCTTCTTGAAAAGTTTTAGCTTCTGTAGAAGCTTCTTGGAAAGCTTCAGCTTCTGGAAAAGTTTCTTGGAAAGGATCAGCTTCTGGAGAAGCTTCTTGAAGCTTTCCAAGAAGCTTCTCCAGAAGCTTATCCTTTCCAAGAAACTTCTCCAGAAGCTGAATGTTACCAAGAAGCTTCTCCAGAAGCTGAAGTTTTCCAAGAAGCTTCTCCAGAAACTAAAGTTTTCCAAAAAGCTTTCCAAGAGGCTTCTCAAGAAGCTGAAGCTTTCCAAGAACCTCCATCAACAGTTTTCGGAGAAGCTTCTGAAGAAGATTCTTGTAAAGCTCCAGCTTCTGAAGAAGATTTTTGGAAAGCTTCAGCTTCTGGAGAAGCAACATGAAAAATGTCAGCTTCTGGAGAAGCTTCTTGAAAGGCTTCAGCTTTTGGAGAAGCTTCTTGGAAACCTTCAGCTTCTGGAGAAGCTTCTCGGAAAGCTTTAGCTTCTGGAGAAGCTTTTTCAAGAGTTGCAGCTCTTGATGAAGCTTCTTCAAGAGCTACAGCTTCTGAAGAAGCTTATTGGAAAGCTTCAGCTTTCTTGAGAAGCTTTTTGGAAAGCTTCCTGAATAAGCTTCTTGGAAAGCTCCTGCTACTGGAATAGCTTCTTGAAAAGCTTCAGCTTTTAGAGAAGCTACTTGGAGAGCTTCAGTTTTTGGAGAAGCCTCTTGGAAAGCTTAAGCTTCTGGAGAAGCTATTTGGAAAGCCTTGAAAAGTTTCTGGAGAATCTTCGTAAAGCTTCTGAATGAGCTGTGGGAATATTATGATGTAATTTTACGACAAGTTTTGTGGAAAAGTGTCGGAAAACTTATGGAGATGCTTCTTGAAAAGCTTCAGGTATATCATCTGGAGAAACCTGCAGTAGCTTCTGTAAGAGGTTCTGGAAAAGTTTTTATATGAGCTTCTGGAAAAACTTTTTAAGAGTTTCTGCGGGAGCTTCTGAAATTGACTCAGCAGAAACTTCTAAAAAACTGCGGAAAGGTCCTGTTAAAAATGTTGATAGCTTATGGGAAAACTTCTAAGAAGATTCTGGGGAAACCTTTGGAGAAGCTTCTGGTGAGCTTCTTAAAAGGCTTCTGGAGAATTTTCTGAATAAGCTTTTGAGAAAGCTTCTGGGGAACCTTCTGGGAAAGCTTTAGGCGAAGCTTCTGTGAAAACTGTAGAAGACGCATTGGAAAGCGCTTGGATAAGCATTAAAAAGTTCCCGGAAAAGCATTAGAAAGCTAGTAGCTTCGGATGACCCTGAAGAAGCTTCGAAAAGCTTCTGGAAAAGATTCGAATAGCTTCTGGAAAAGCTTCGAAAAGTTTCAGCGAAGCATCTGGAAAAGGTTCTGAAAAAGTTTCTAAAGGAGGTTGTGAAAAAGCTTCAAGATCAGCTTCTGACAGCAGAGGCTTCTGGGAAAAAACAATTAATTGAACTTTAACACTTCACTTCACTTTTATGAGAGATAAAATAAAAAAAGTGTAGAGGAGCTTCTGGTTTTACATAGGATTTTGTAGAGGTTAAAAACATTATCTGCAGTATCTTCGAATAATTGAAGGAAAAACAATGACAAGCTTTTCCTGTAGAAGTTTCGGTAAAATTCTTCTTGATAAACTTTTGAAAGCTAGGATTTTTCCAGCATTACATACTTCCAAATATTACTCCTGCAGTTTAACCAAATATTTCTTAAGATTCTTAAAAAAATCTCAGGCAGTCTACAGAATTTTTTTTTCGAAAAATCTGCTTAGAAAATTCTGCGGAATACTATCCTGAGATTAGATTGATTTTTTTTTCGATTACTTTAGCAAATTATCCAGGAAAAGTTCTAAAAATTTCTTAAGAGTCCAGGAGTTATTTCAGAAATCCTTGTTCATTAAGGGTAATTTTAAAACTTACCCATGTTTTATCAGAGGTTACTTTATAATTTTCTTTAAAAATATTTCCTTGACATTTCCACGTAGATTTTTCTTAAAAAAAATCCAGACTGGCTTGAGCAAATCTCAAACAATAAGTTGAAGAATTTCTGTAGAAATTTTATAAGCAATCTTTAAAGCACTTGCTGAAGGTATCTTCAAATCCGTGATTTAAATCTTATATAAATCCCTAAAGACAATTTAAAAGAAAATCCTTAGAAATTTCTGGAGAAGTTATTGATCAAATTTTCGAAGACGTTTCGACCGAGAACCTTGGAAGGTGTAGGACTTTCTTGAAAAAGATCTCAAAGAATTCTTGTAGGAATTCAGATGATTTCTGAATCAATCGTTGGACTAATTCTGTTTCTGTGGTTCTCCTTCGAAAAATCCAGGTACCCTAAACAAAATTCTTGGCGAAATTCCTTAAGAAAATACGTGGAGAAATTCATTGAAAAACAATCACTAAATGAACTCATTTGTTAATTCCCGGAGTAAATATCTAGACATTCGTGCAAATACCTGAACAATTGATGATGAAATTCATGAACAAACACATAAAGTAATATTTGTTGTAATGTCACGAGGAATTCTCGAAAAATAATCTTAGATCTGAGAGAAATGTTTGCTCTAATGCTTTAAAAAATCATACTTTTATCTCCTGGCTCCTATTAGGATTCGTTTTGTTTTCTTGGTTCCTGTTTGGTCTCTTTTTGGCCTTTTATTTTGGTTCGTTTAAGGTCTCATTTTTCTGGCAGGAGGTCTTCAATTTCCTATTTTAAAAGCACTCAGTCGCCAGGCTAGTGGTGGTGTGGGCTTCGTGGCCGTGCGGTTAGTGTTACCAAGCATTTAGCCGCATCGTGTCCAAGAGTGTGGGTTCGATTCCCGCTTCAGTCCGGAAAACTTTTCGTCAGGAACGTATTTCGACTGTGCCACTGGGCGTTGCATGCTAGTCCGTTGTCTAGTGTGATGCTTCCTTCAAAGGGCAAATCGCCCACTGGAAGCATTGACGAGCCGGCGTCTTTTAAAAAAAAAAAAAAAAAAAAAAAAAAAAAAAAAAAAAAAAAAAAAAAAAAAAAAAGACAAAAAGCTATCTTGGGGTAACGACTGGCATGAAAATGAGAGGGGTGTCAGTGACAAAAACCTAGTTTTGAGAAAATCTACCGAAAAGACTTAAATTTTCAACAATTTTTCATTTTACACAAATTGTATGAGAGTCAAAAAAAAAACAAGTCAGTCTTCTAAGAATTAGGGCGTCTGTACCAGTGATAGTGGCAATAGTAACGGGTTGACGAATAAAAAATCGCCAAAAAATAACGGAAACTCGTTTTTTATATCTGAATACGTCATTCGAAAGCTTTTTTATTACATTTCACGTAAAAAATACTCTTAAAATGATAAAATCATTAAATCTATCAAAAAAGCATTTCCTCCATTACTGGAACACGTTCCAGTAATAGTGGTATTTGCTAACTTTTGTTCCTATAATAGTGGTTTACATTGATTTCCCATTGAGACTCACTATTATAGGAACGCCCCACTATAACTGGTGCAAAGGAGCAAAAAAGTTAAGGATTTTAATTGTTTTCTACTATTTCCTGACTATTTCACAAGATTTTTTGTCACACATTCATATCATTTTGACAATGTCCATGTTAGAAAAATACACATAAAAATAAAAATTGGCTATAACACGCTTGAAACGGCACTACCACTATTATTGGTACACACACTATGACTGGATCAGACACCCTATGTAATTTTTTTCTGTTGAACAGAACGTTAGATTGCTTGGAAACAGTAGAATGTACACAACTAAAAACCGACCAAAATTTCACTTTCCCCCCGTTTTTGTTTCAATCCCCAAAATATGATAACTTTCAATTTCAAATCCAGAGTTATTTTTTTCTTAACTTCACTGTGCACAAAATATTTGCTAACGCTTGTCCTACCCATGGTTTCGAACGTGGACGCGCCTCTGCTTTGAAAAAAAAAGCATTGAACAGCTGGCAGTTCAACCCTTTTTGCAAACGATTGTTAATCAATTTCGCTCATAAATCTCGGATGATGAATGCCTTATTTTCAAGTTAATTCCATTTACAAGTTTCTGGAGAAAGTCTTTAAATCTCTCGATATATTTTTGTACAAGTAATAAAGGGAAAGCGATTCTTTTCAAGGAAGTGATATATTTTTAAATTTTTGGATAACTACTCAGGAGACTTTTGAACAAAATCTAGGATAATTTGTACCTTCATATTTATGAAAGCTTTCTTGAGGGACTTCCTTTGAAGGAAGGAGTTATTGGAGTATCTTTTCGAAAACTTCCTAGGACTTTTTCAAAGATTTTGTTCTGGGATTTCTCTAAGAGTCTTCATGCTAATACGGAACGCTTCTAAAATGTTTTTTTTGTTGCACGAGTAATTTTCAATTATAGTCCAGTGGGATGTAAAGGTTCCTTCCTTACATAATCAAAAATTTCTCCAAAAAAAATTTCATAAGTTTTTGAGCTAGAAACAATTAACCCGGTAACTTTCAGGACTATGAATTATTGTAAACAAGTTCTGACGAAATTATAAGTGCCGAATGATTTTTTACGAACTACTGGAAGTAGTCACATCGGCACAAATCAGAGAAACCAGAAAATCGATCACGCAGAAAATTTCATCGACTGATGACCATCAGCGAAAGACCAATCAATCAGGTCTTCAGCTTAAACAGATTTCAGGTTCTGCAGAGTTGGGCTTTTGAAAATTTGAGATTTGGCTTCGATTTATTTTCTTTTTAAGCAGCTAAAAATTCCGGTCGGACTTTATATATTTAAACTTGGAAGTGTTCCATCCACATCTACATTTGCAAATTTAGGATAGATTTTTATCAGTACTAATCTTCTAATCCACTACTAACCTTACATATTCGCTAATGAATCTATTGAACGAATACTAATCCAGTATCAACCAGTAAAGTTTACGTACTAATTCATCCTTGTTCGCTCCCCTACCCCCACAGAGAATCCTCGGAACTGCTAGAACCCCCACCGGGAGGAATCGTCCTGCTCGGCGTTCTTCCGTGGTTCCACGCCTACGGCTGCATGACTCTGATCAACGTGGTGTGCAACAAGCAGCTGCTCGTATCGCTGCCCAAGTTCGAGGAGGGTCTCTTCTTGAGCTGCATCGAAAACTACCGCTGCACGATGGTATTCGTGGTGCCCCCGTTGGTCGTGTTCCTGGCCAAGCATCCCCTAATCGAGAGCTACGATTTGAGCAGCGTCGATACGCTGCTTTGTGGAGCGGCACCGCTGAGCAAGGAGACGGAGGATTTGGTTAAGAAGCGGTTGAAGGTGAAGCACGTACGCCAGGGATACGGCATGAGTGAGACTACACTCGCCACGCTGGTTCAGAGCGGCGAGGGACACAAGTCTGGGAGTGTGGGGATCGTTCAGGTGGGAACACTGGCGAAGGTGATCGACCCGAACACGGGTAAGGCCTTGGGACCGAACCAGCATGGGGAGTTGTGCTTCAAGGGGTCGCAGATTATGAAGGGCTACATCGGTAATGAAGCGGCTACGAAGGAGACGATCGACGCGGACGGGTGGTTGCACACCGGGGACATTGGGTACTATGACGAGGATCATGAATTCTTCATAGTGGATCGGTTGAAGGAACTGATCAAGTACAAGGCGTACCAAGTGCCACCGGCGGAGTTGGAGGCAATTTTGCTGACGAACCCGAAGATCAAGGACGCCGCTGTGATCGGGCTGCCGGATGAGAGCGCCGGGGAACTTCCGTTGGCGTTTGTGGTCAAACAGGAAGGAGTGGACATGAGTGAGGCCGAGATTAAGAAGTACGTTGCCGATCGGACGTCACCGGCCAAGAGACTTCACGGCGGTGTGAGATTCATTGCGGAAATTCCGAAGAACCTAAGTGGAAAGATTCTGCGGAGGGAGCTGCGCGCACTGCTGCAGAAACCGAAGTCGAAGCTGTAGGGTTTGGGCTGTCTGTGTGTGAGTGCAATAATGGTTACCATGAAGGGGACTGTAGCTTCCAGTGGAGTTCCGAGTGGTTTTTAATTTGAATAAACGCCTACAGTACAGCTATAGGGAATGGATCTATTGTGTTTTATTCATAGCCTGTTTCACAGCGTCCGGTAGCTTAGCTAGGATGTCCTGGTGTGAAGTTCCGCTAGCGGTTCCGAGAACTCCGCAAGCGTTTGGGAAACTGACGTCCTTGCCATACGAGTAATGTCGGCCGAGAATATCGGTCAGCATTCCTCCTTGAGCCTCGAGGACAGCTTCCGGGGCACACGTGTCCCACTTCTTGCACCCAGCGCTTGCAAACACGTAGGCATGGGCATTTCCTTCCAGCAGTTGGAGAACTTTGTAGCCAGCTCCGCCGACTCGAAGGACTTCGTCCGGAGAAAGGGCGTCCAAAGCTGACTGCACCAGTGCATTGGAATGAGATCTGGTGGTCGTCACGATGAACCGGTCCGATGGAGGCTTAACCGGATTAAATCCACCTGCTCCGATGCCCTTGACGCCCCAGATGGTTCGTCCCAGCGAACCGTTGTCTGTTTTGAAGTACGGTTGGTGAATGACTCCTCCAACGGCGCGATCATTCACGGAAATCCCAATTAGTACGGTAACTCTCTCGAGGAATCCCTGCGTATACTCGCTGGTTCCATCCAGTGGGTCCACCCAGATGACCAAATCTGATTCTTTGACCTGCTTCAAGCCATCGGGGCAAGCATTCCGCTCGAGGAATTCGCTGTTCATTTCCGTGACCAACCAGTCTTCGGGTACCTGAAAGCCAGTTTTCCAAAAGTGATTATTTGACCCCATTACAGACCCCATCACTGACAGGTAAATTGCCCATCAACTTACCTTCAAGTCGCTTTTGCCCTCTTCGCCAATGATGGTCACGTTCGGGAACAGGCGCTCCAGTGAGGCCATGATGCACCGCTGGGCCGATCGATCCGCCTCGGTTTGCAGGTCATCCTTGCCCTTCTCGACGATCCCGAGGTCGCCTTTGGCCATCACGTCCCGGATGATTCTCCCGGCGCGGCCCGCAATCTGAATCGAGCTGGCCACTATCCGCATCAGAAGCGGGGCGGCACTCGCCGCAGCCGTAACACTGGCCATTTTCTTTCGCTTCGGATCTGTTATCTAGCGCTGGAAGTGTCGCAATCGAATGTTGCGACAATTGCTTCGAGCGATGCACCGAGATTCGTCCACTGGCAAGGAGATAACACCAGCGACTGACCCACTACTAGATGGTGCGAACAGAGATAGCAGAAAGAAGCGAATGACTCTCTCTTCTGGCTGCAGTCAAAGTTCAACTCAGCTGATGGCAAAATAGTTTTGCGCTAATTCATGAATGGTTCCAATTGGATTCAGAGAGTTGCACTGCCAGAAAGCGAGAAAAACTTATTTTGACGGGATTCATTCATCCCTCCGAGTTGTCAGTCGGCGACGAACGGCACTTACTTTGGCTAGACAAGCTACGCAACGTACCGTTATCTCTTTTCAACATGATCCGAGTCGCACGGTGGTTTCCAGACCGTTATTATAAAAAAAATGTCCATTGGATTAGCGCTCATCATTTGTTTTCTATAAAATGGCTCTGATGCATGTCAGGACGAAATAAAAAAAATCGTGTTGCCCGTTTTAAAGTTAAATCCTCTTCATAAGTATTAGTCCAAAAATTCAAAGGAAATCAGAGATATTAAAAAAGTATTCTCGTTACGTTATATCGAGATTGCGTTATATTGAAGCTAAAAGTTTTTTACTAGCTTTTGTTCAAAATATATTCTTTGACGTAAGAATGAACCTATAATTTAGATTATTCACTTAACTTTTACAGTGCTGGGTGCCAACATCAAGATTTCAAAATTATTTAATTTCGGCATTACTCGATCGATTTTTATGAGATTTTTAGTAAAAATCACAAATATGTTGAATTTTTACCCTTCTTACAACCATAAGAAGGGTATAAAGATCGCTTGAAAAAACCGACTTTTGATCCGAGGCCCGGAGGGCCAAGTCTCATATACCAATCGATAGAGCTCGACGAACTGAGCACATGTCCGTGTGTGTGTATGTGTGTGTGTATGTGTGTGTATGTGTGTGTGTATGTGTGTGCGTATGTGTGTGTGTATGTGTGTGTGTATGTGTGTGTGTGTGTTACAAAAAATGTCACTCAATTATCTCAGCCGTTTGTCAACCGATTTAAACACTTTTAGCTCTAAAAGAAAGCTACAACATTCCCATAGAACGCTATTGAATTTCATTGCGATCGGACATTTCGTTACAGAGTTATGATTCAAACAGTATCTTGAAGTACTAGAAAAAGCATATTCTAATATTTTCAACTGTCTGCATTTTGATCGATTTCTCAGCCATTTTTGAACCGATTTAAGTTCTTTTATCGGCTAATGAAAGCTCTAACATTCAATCATAAGCCTTCAAATTTTCATTGAAATCGGATTATTTGTTACAGAGATATCAATGGAAGAATTTTTTAAGGTACTGGAATTTTTTTTTCCAAAATATTCAACTTTTTACATTTTGATCAATTTCTCCGCTATTTTTAATCCGATTTAAGCTCTTTTTTCATCGATTGAATGCTCTGACATCATTCACAATCATATTGCAATCGAACGAAAAGTTACAGAGATAAAAATCATTTTTTTTTTCAAAAATCTCTAAAATTCCCCTTTTTACCCTTCTTACAACCATAAGAAGGGTATAAAGATCGCTTGAAAAACCGACTTTTGATCCGAGGCCCGGAGGGCCAAGTCTCATATACCAATCGATAGAGCTCGACGAACTGAGCACATGTCCGTGTGTGTGTATGTGTGTGTGTATGTGTGTGTGTATGTGTGTGCGTATGTGTGTGTGTATGTGTGTGTGTATGTGTGTGTGTGTGTTACAAAAAATGTCACTCAATTATCTCAGCCGTTTGTCAACCGATTTAAACACTTTTAGCTCTAAAAGAAAGCTACAACATTCCCATAGAACGCTATTGAATTTCATTGCGATCGGACATTTCGTTACAGAGTTATGATTCAAACAGTATCGTGAAGTACTAGAAAAAGCATATTCTAATATTTTCAACTGTCTGCATTTTGATCGATATCTCAGCCATTTTTGAACCAATTTAAGTTCTTTTATCGGCTAATGAAAGCTCTGACATTCAATCATAAGCCTTCAAATTTTCATTGAAATCGGATTACTAGTTTCAGAGATATCATTGGAAGAATTTTTTAAAGTACTGGAAAAAAAAAAATTTCTCTGAAATATTCATTTTTTTACATTTTGATCAATTTCTCAGCTATTTTAAATCCAATTTAAGCTCTTTTTTCGTCGATTGAAAGCTCGAATATCATTCACAACCATATTGCAATCGAATTATAAATTACAGAGATAAAAATCATTATTTTCAAAAATCTCTAAAATTCCCCTTTTTACCCTTCTTACAACCATAAGAAGGGTATAAAGATCGCTTGAAAAACCGACTTTTGATCCGAGGCCCGGAGGGCCAAGTCTCATATACCAATCGATAGAGCTCGACGAACTGAGCACATGTCCGTGTGTGTGTATGTGTGTGTGTATGTGTGTGTGTATGTGTGTGCGTATGTGTGTGTGTATTTTTTTTTTTTTTTTTTTTTTTTTAGTAGGGTTTAAAAAAGCTTCAAAAGCCTGGCCTGTTGTGTGTTGGCACGGTGTGGGACTCACGTTAGGCGTGCTTAACCACTAAAAAACTTTCCCTACTGCTCCTGTGCCTCGATCTCCCCCGGAACTACATCAGGCAACTTCATCGGGGGAGGGCTGTGCTCATGCACTTCTGTGCTCATGCACTTCTTCAATCTCAGCCTCTAACTGTTCTGCTAGTTCGCTGTTGGAGCGTTTTGCCCAATTGGCGGTTGAACCTCTCGCCGGGACTTTGGACAGCTTTCTGTGCGACGACGCATACTTCCCTTGGGCTGGCCTCGCATCAGAGCTCTGTTGATCTTCTACTGGACGCTCATGTGCACTTCGTTGCTCTACGACGACTTGTTCTCCGCTGCTGCTGTTCGAGCTCTCCTTGTTGACCAGTTGGATGCCGAGGTCGGTCCAGCGATTCCGGTTGGAGGATGACTTCCGGTTCACTGGCGCCCAGACGACCCAAAACTGGTTTGTGACGATCGATGCTACTCGGCTTAGTCCCCGACGGTGGAACTAGCCTACTCCGGCTACGCGCTTCTTCATGATTCGATACAGGCCGGTGGAGTGCCGAAGTCGGTCCAGCGATTCCGGTTGGAGGATGGCTTCCGGTTCGCTGGCGCTCCGACGACTCAAGCCGGTGATACGCTACGTACTACTCAGAGTAGTCCCCGGCGGTGGATCTATCCTACTCCGACGAAGATTTCCCCGGCGGCGGAAGATCTCCCGAACCGATGCTATCCGGGCAGATGCCGAGGTCGGTCCTGCGATTCCGGTGGAGGGAAGCTTCCGGTTCACAGGCGCCCCGACGATCATTTGCCGGTGCAACAACGCGATCTACTCAACTAGTCCCCGGCGGTGGACTTAGCCTACTCCGAAGCTGGCCGGGCAGATGCCGAGGTCGGCCCTGCGATTCCGGTGGAGGGAAACTTCCGGTTCACAGGCGCCCCGACGACCATTTGCCGGTGCTATTTCGCGAATTACTCAGCTGGACCCCGGCGGTGGACTCAGCCTACTCCGACTCGACGTTGGTCGGCCAAGTGCCAGGGTCGGTTCTGCAATTCCGGTTGGAGGATGGCTTCCGGTTTGCAGGCGCCCCGACGACTATTAACCGATACTACGCTACGCCCGCTCTACTCGGTCTAGTCCCCGACGGAGGATCTAGCCTACTCCGATCGCGACCCGGAGCTCTCTGGTCTTCACGCCATCTCCTTTGCAGCAACGACATAATCGCCGTTATTCCCCTGTTCACCGCATTCCAGGTGCTTTCATGCTGGCACATGTTCTGCACGATGTTGTCCGGATTTAGAACGCTTGCGGTTTCTGACATCATCTCGCTTCGTATATCCCTGAATCGAGGGCAGTCGAATATAACGTGCTCCGGTGTCTCCTCGATATTTGGACAGGCCGGACAATGTGGCGATTCTGCGTGTCCGAATCTGTGCAGATATTTCCGGAAGCATCCATGGCCTGACAGAAACTGGGTCAGGAAGAAGTTAACTTCTCCATGTTTTCTGGTCGTCCACACCGACACGTTAGGAATGAGCCTGTGGGTCCACCTTCCTTTCTCCGAGTTATCCCACTCCTGCTGCCACCTGGCCATTGTGTCCAACCTAATGGTATTCCTCACATTCCGTGTGTCCCTTTGCTGGTAACATGCGATGTCTTCAGCCAGAGTGATGCAGATGGGGATCATTCCGGCGATAACGCACACTGCCTCCGATGATATAGTGCGGTAGGCACTCGCAACCCGTATAGCCATGAGCCGGAACGTACCTGCCAGCTTATCTCGATTACGTTTGGTTCCCAACGCTGCAGCCCAAACCGGGACTCCATACCTCAGTATAGACGATGATACGGTCGCTAGAAGACGCCTCGTGCTGCTTCTTGGTCCTCCAATGTTGGGCATGATCCTGGCTACGGTGTTAGCAGCTTTCGCTGCCTTTTCGCAGGCATAGTCTACGTGGCTGTTGAAGTTTAGCCTGTCGTCGACCATTACTCCGAGATGCTTTAGAGAGCGCTTCGATGGGATTGCGTGCCCTCCGACGTTGATTTCCAACTGCTGTACCGCCTTGCAGTTGCTGACCAGCACCACCTCCGTTTTATGATGAGCCAACTGCAGCTTGACTCCAGTCATCCACGATTCGATGGTTTCTAGCGATTCCGCCGTCAGCATCTCCACCTCTTCCGCAGTCTCACCAGTTATCGCAAGAACGACGTCGTCTGCGAACCCGACGATCTCGACTCCATTCGGCAGTGACAAGGTTAGCACTCCATCGTACATCATGTTCCACAATGTTGGACCAAGTATGGATCCTTGTGGAACTCCCGCCGTGACTTTAATTGACATCCGTCCCTGATTCGTGTCGTAGACCAGTACCCGGTTCTGGAAGTAACTTTGCAGAACTTTACACAGATATCCGGGAACCCGCATTCTGTGTAGGGCTGCGGCAATAGCCTCCCAACTGGCACTGTTGAACGCGTTCTTGACGTCTATTGTTACCACTGCGCAGTATCGATTGCCTCTCCTCTTCTGCTTGGCCGCTTTCTCCGCGCACGCGATGACTGCCCGAACAGCATCCACCGTCGAAGTCTTTTTACGGAATCCGAACTGCCTTTTCGACAATCCGTTCTCGCCTTCCGTGTAGATCGTCAGCCTGCCGAGGATGACCTTCTCCAAAAGTTTGCCAAGAGTATCCAGCAAGCATATTGGTCTATATGAAGCAGGATCTCCTGGCGGTTTTCCCGGTTTTGGCAGTAACACCAGCTTCTGCACCTTCCATCTGTCTGGGAAGCAGCCTTCCGCTAGACACTTCTGCAACGCTGTCCTGAATATGTCTGGGAACGCCAAGATTGCTGCCCTTAGCGCAACATTAGGGATACCATCTGGTCCGGGAGCTTTGTTCAGCTTCAATCCTTTCGCAACCGTTATCAGCTCGGCGTTAGACACTTGTATACCGGCATTTTCCTCATCTACGTCAGCGTACGGTGTGGGCGGCCACGCTGTTGGAGCATGCGTAGGAAAGAGACCGTTCACTATCGCCTTCAGTTTGTCGGGACACATTTCAGCTGGGGTAACTGGGCCCTTGATCTTCGCCATCACTACTCGATAGGCGTTGCCCCAGGGATTTGCGTCAGCTTCCCGGCACAACTCCTTGTAGCAGTTCGTTTTACTCGTCGATATTTCCCGTTTGAACGCGGCTCTGGCCAGTCGGTAGGTCACTTTACGCTCTTCCATGCTGGCTTCGGATCTAGCTCTCTGCACGCGTCTTCTGGCTCTTAAGCAGGCTGCGCGAAGGGTGCTGAGTCTGTCGTTCCACCAGTATGCAGGACGCCGTTGATTCCTTGGCTCCAGTTTTCTCGGCATAGTCGCGTCACACGCTCTTGCCAACGCTTCTGTCAGCTCTCCTGCATCCATGTTTGGAGCGTCGCTTACTGCTCGGAGTGCTTCGACGAAAAGATCCTTATCGAAATGCTTCGTCTTCCACCTTCGTTCTCCATTCCTCCTCTGCCATACTGCACAACTTCTCTGGCCAACGCAGTAGTGGATCGCTTGATGGTCACTGTGGGTGTATTCTTCGCTAACTCTCCAGTTCATATTGGTGACTAGTGACGGGCTGCAGAAGGTCACGTCGATGATGGACTCCCTACCGTCTTTGCGAAATGTGCTAGCGAGACCGTCGTTGCACAGCCTTACGTCGAGCTTCGCTAGAGCTTCCAGCAAACTGTATCCTCTCGCGTTGGTCAGTCTGCTACCCCACTCCACGGCCCAAGCATTGAAGTCTCCTGCTATTATTACCGGCGTTCGACCGACCAGCTTGTCGGTTAGCACATCCAACATCTGGGTGTACTGCTCCAGTGTCCATCTCGGGGGGGCGTAACAGCTACACACGAAGATTCCGTTAATTTTAACGATCACGAAGCCCTCGTATGAGCGTTCGACAACTTCTTGGATAGGGAATCGGCCCATTACTTGAATCGCCGTCGTCTCTGCTCTGTCTGCTACCCAATTGCCGTTATCGGGAGGAACCCGATACGGTTCTGCAATGATCGCAATGTCGCACTTTGTTTCTGTTGTCGACTGCCACAACAGTTGTTGTGCGGCGTCGCAATGATTGAGGTTCACCTGCGTTATCTCCATCATCATTACTGCCCTGCCTTCGCCTTCTGATATTTGGGGCACTTGAAGCCACCCGTCGTATGGGCGTTACCTTCCTCCACCTTACACAGCATGCACCTAGGTGACTTCAGGCAGTCCCTGCCAACGTGACCTTTTTCACCACATTTCCTGCAGTGTTCGGACCTGTCCGGGCCTTTGCAGTTTATTGCCCGGTGGCCGAAATCCATGCATTTGAAGCATCTCTCCACCGGATTTGTCTCCCGAGGGATCAGTTTCAGCGGGCAAACCGACCATCCCACCTTGATCTTACCAGCCTCGACGAGTTTTTTGGCTGCTGCGACTGGTAATCGGATCGTCGCTATTTGCATACCTCCGTAAGCTCTCCTCAGCCGGATGGACTGTGGTGCTTCTTCCAGGTTGCATTGAGATAGCAGTGCACCCCTCACGTCGTCTTCTGTTGTGATCTCGTCCAGTTCTCTACATTCGATCACTGCCTCCTGGGATAAGGCTCTCACGCGTGCCTCGTTGCCCAGCGACTTCGCGATGAGCTCTCGGCAGGCCGAACTCTTGATCGACGGATCTTTTTTAAGCTCAAAGAGCATGTCACCTTTCTGGGTGCGCCTGGTTCTCACCACGTTTTCACCCAGCTCCTTAAGCTCTGGGTCCTCCCTCACTCTCCTGAGAATCGCCGCGTAGCTTGTCTTATCGCTTGCCTCAATGACAAGAGCATCGCCCCTGAACCTCTCGCGAGGTGACCGTTGCTTTTCTTTCTTCTTCGGTTCCTTTTTTTGCCGCTTCCTCTCCTTACGAGCTGTATTCTTCTGCTTTTGACCTTTCACGGTGCGCCATCCACTGCCGTTCTGCTCACTGACGCACTCATTGCCGCTTCTCTGCTTTTTGGGATCTTCCTCCTCTCCTGGTGTATCCCTCGTTCTTTTTTCCGTGCGGGTGGTCGGATTGCTCCTAGGCGTCTCCTGTTCAACGGCTGTTGCATTCACCGAAGTTAATGCTTTTTCGGCTTTTTCCGCTCTACTCCGCAATTCCTTCTGCCCGCGTTCTGCGGCTGTAACGGCAGACTTGATGCTCGTGACCAGCTGCTTGATTCTGAGGTGGACGTTGTTTTTCGTCTTGACGAACTCATAGAGTTCATTGACCTTCCTCTTTACTTCCGACAGCTCCGACTTATCATGCTGCCGGTCGTCTTGAGCGGTGCTACTCCCCGACTTTGGTGTGAGCACTTGACTCAGGAAGCCTGCATCCCGCTGGTTTCCCGGTAGCTCACTCGGTGTGCTGCATTTGCTAGTGCTGGCTGCTACCGTCTGTGGTATCACTGGCGATCTCTGCATCTTTCCGCTCCTTGCGAATACTATCGCGTCTTCGTTCCCTCCACTAGATTCTCCATCCAAATCGATTATTTGCTCCATTCGATTGGGTCCCCCCTTCGAGCCGCTATCTCTACTCGTTGTAAATAGTCGCCTCTCGTGATCCCATGGTTGTCTATGCAAGCAGGGAGGCCATGCTAGGGTTGACACAATCCTTCATGGGGGTTGTGTTCAGAGCCGGATCGGCGTAAGTCAGGAATGTTACATCTGAGCCTACTACTCACCGAGGTTGGTGACGAGTTTCGAACGTACACGAAGGCCTGCCAAGGTTTTATCAGGACGGAGGCAGTTTCCTCATAGTCCTATTCGCCGTTTCAAGTTGGTGTCACCCTTCCTTACTCAGGGAACAGTAGAGTACGCTGCCAGCCCACGACTGTTAGTCGACGTATCCAATCCGTAATCCGTGTCCTGTCCGTTGTTCTGCGTTGTGACCAGTATACCATAATCAGGATTTTACTGGCATCCATCCTGATGTGCCGGTTGGCACTCCAGAGGGCTAAGGTACTTTGAAAGCGGTACCAGGTCGCTTGTTCAGGGTTACTTGCAGATATGTGGTTTTTTGGAGAGATTCACCAGAGCCCACTGATGAAACCCCGCCACATCCTAGGTAGACCATGCTTGAGCCCCTGGTCAGATGGACCAGACGCTCGGTCACCTCCCGAAGGAAGTACTAAAGGTGGTATTCCATACGGCTGTATGTACGAGTTTCGCTTGGAAAGGGTAAAAATCCCAAGCTCCCACCTGGCACCTCCTCACTCTAGCTGATGTCAGAAGGACAACAGTGCCCAGGTTGCACTACCAGCAAAGTACGCAACCCTTTGCTGGCGGTCTTTGTCATCGTTAGACCCGTGGAAGCGTGAGGTAGGGGCTTGTGAGGACCAGAGCTATGTTGGACGCTCCTTCCTGGTTGTCGACTCACCATTTTGCAACCCTATGTGTGTGTGTATGTGTGTGTGTATGTGTGTGTGTGTGTTACAAAAAATGTCACTCAATTATCTCAGCCGTTTGTCAACCGATTTAAACACTTTTAGCTCTAAAAGAAAGCTACAACATTCCCATAGAACGCTATTGAATTTCATTGCGATCGGACATTTCGTTACAGAGTTATGATTCAAACAGTATCTTGAAGTACTAGAAAAAGCATATTCTAATATTTTCAACTGTCTGCATTTTGATCGATTTCTCAGCCATTTTTGAACCGATTTAAGTTCTTTCACAGATAACAGATGTTCAAGTCCGATTACAAAACTGTGTAAGGCAATAAATGGTCATTTTATATGGCAACACACTGTGGTGGCGCTGTTATCGCTAAGTTCCCATGACGATGTGAGTGGTGAATATGAAATATTTCAAGATATCTATATTCACCACTGATTGACGCAATTCGTTGTGTGGCGGCGCTAGTGATTGCAAGAAGTTTCTGTTTAAATATTTACACAGGTTTTTACTAAATTTTTGTTCTAGCATAAACATCTGTTATCTGTGGTTCTTTTATCGGCTAATGAAAGCTCTAACATTCAATCATAAGCCTTCAAATTTTCATTGAAATCGGATTATTTGTTACAGAGATATCAATGGAAGAATTTTTAAGGTACTGGAATTTTTTTTTCCAAAATATTCAACTTTTTACATTTTGATCAATTTCTCCGCTATTTTTAATCCGATTTAAGCTCTTTTTTCATCGATTGAATGCTCTGACATCATTCACAATCATATTGCAATCGAACGAAAAGTTACAGAGATAAAAATCATTTTTTTTTTTCAAAAATCTCTAAAATTCCCCTTTTTACCCTTCTTACAACCATAAGAAGGGTATAAAGATCGCTTGAAAAACCGACTTTTGATCCGAGGCCCGGAGGGCCAAGTCTCATATACCAATCGATAGAGCTCGACGAACTGAGCACATGTCCGTGTGTGTGTATGTGTGTGTGTATGTGTGTGCGTATGTGTGTGTGTATGTGTGTATGTGTGTGTGTGTGTTACAAAAAATGTCACTCAATTATCTCAGCCGTTTGTCAACCGATTTAAACACTTTTAGCTCTAAAAGAAAGCTACAACATTCCCATAGAACGCTATTGAATTTCATTGCGATCGGACATTTCGTTACAGAGTTATGATTCAAACAATATCGTGAAGTACTAGAAAAAGCATATTCTAATATTTTCAACTGTCTGCATTTTGATCGATATCTCAGCCATTTTTGAACCAATTTAAGTTCTTTTATCGGCTAATGAAAGCTCTGACATTCAATCATAAGCCTTCAAATTTTCATTGAAATCGGATTACTAGTTTCAGAGATATCATTGGAAGAATTTTTTAAAGTACTGGAAAAAAAAAAATTTCTCTGAAATATTCATTTTTTTACATTTTGATCAATTTCTCAGCTATTTTAAATCCAATTTAAGCTCTTTTTTCGTCGATTGAAAGCTCGAATATCATTCACAACCATATTGCAATCGAATTATAAATTACAGAGATAAAAATCATTATTTTCAAAAATCTCTAAAATTCCCCTTTTTACCCTTCTTACAACCATAAGAAGGGTATAAAGATCGCTTGAAAAACCGACTTTTGATCCGAGGCCCGGAGGGCCAAGTCTCATATACCAATCGATAGAGCTCGACGAACTGAGCACATGTCCGTGTGTGTGTATGTGTGTGTGTATGTGTGTGTGTATGTGTGTGTGTATGTGTGTGTGTATGTGTGTGCGTATGTGTGTGTGTATGTGTGTGTGTATGTGTGTGTGTGTGTTACAAAAAATGTCACTCAATTATCTCAGCCGTTTGTCAACCGATTTAAACACTTTTAGCTCTAAAAGAAAGCTACAACATTCCCATAGAACGCTATTGAATTTCATTGCGATCGGACATTTCGTTACAGAGTTATGATTCAAACAGTATCTTGAAGTACTAGAAAAAGCATATTCTAATATTTTCAACTGTCTGCATTTTGATCGATTTCTCAGCCATTTTTGAACCGATTTAAGTTCTTTTATCGGCTAATGAAAGCTCTAACATTCAATCATAAGCCTTCAAATTTTCATTGAAATCGGATTATTTGTTACAGAGATATCAATGGAAGAATTTTTTAAGGTACTGGAATTTTTTTTTCCAAAATATTCAACTTTTTACATTTTGATCAATTTCTCCGCTATTTTTAATCCGATTTAAGCTCTTTTTTCATCGATTGAATGCTCTGACATCATTCACAATCATATTGCAATCGAACGAAAAGTTACAGAGATAAAAATCATTTTTTTTTTCAAAAATCTCTAAAATTCCCCTTTTTACCCTTCTTACAACCATAAGAAGGGTATAAAGATCGCTTGAAAAACCGACTTTTGATCCGAGGCCCGGAGGGCCAAGTCTCATATACCAATCGATAGAGCTCGACGAACTGAGCACATGTCCGTGTGTGTGTATGTGTGTGTGTATGTGTGTGTGTATGTGTGTGTGTATGTGTGTGCGTATGTGTGTTTTTTTTTTTTTTTTTTTAGTTTTAGAAGGTGGTAAATTACATTTACGAACTAACCCAGCGTTTCACGTTCGATATGGAGGCTAGTCATATCGAATTCGTCCATCGTGCGCCAGAGTGTCGGACTCTTTTATACCGACTAAAGTCCACCTTCGCCCACGAGCCATTCCCCCCGGAACTGCCTCTTGGCATTACTTCATGGGGGAGGCTATTGTGCTAACCACTGCACTGCTCCTTGCTTCTTACGCTCCTGTACTTCCTTGCTCTCTTCGTACTGCTGGCATCACGCCAGGGCCATGTTTCTACTGCCGCTTCTGTCATTGCTACGCTTCGTTGCTGCGACGTGTTTGGGGCTGGCATCTCGCCAGAGCCCTGCGCAACTTTTGCGCCTGCTGCTAATCCGCCGATTCTCGAGTTCTCCAGGTTGGACCAGTTGGATGCCGAGGTCGGTCCAGCGATTCCGGTTGGAGGGTAGCTTCCGGTTCACTGGCGCCCCGACGACCCAAAACTGGTGGTTGTCACGATCGCTACTCGGCATAGTCCCCGACGGTGGATCTAGCCTACTCCAGCGGAGAGCTCCTAACGTAGGAATGTCTCCCGAAACCGTTAACGTTACGCGTTTGTTCCCGCTTCACTGCTGCTGACCGGTGAAGTGCCGAGGTCGATCCAGCGATTCCGGTTGGAGGATGGCTTCCGGTTCACTGGTGCCCCGACGACTTAAGCCGGTGACTCGCTACGGACTACTCAGAATAGTCCCCGACGGTGGATCTATCCTACTCCGACGAAGATTTCCCCGACGGCGGAAGATCTCCCGAACCGATGCTTTCCGGGCTGATGCCGAGGTCGGTTCTGCGATTCCGGTGGAGAGAAACTTCCGGTTCACAGGCGCCTCGACGACCATTTGCCGGTGCAACTACGCGTTCTACTCAGTTAGTCCCCGACGGTGAACTTAACCTACTCCGAAGCTGACCGGGCAGATGCCGAGGTCGGCCCTGCGATTCCGGTGGAGGGAAACTTCCGGTTCACAGGCGCCCCGACGACCATTTGCCGGAGCTGTTTCGCGATCTACTCGGCTAGTCCCCGGCGGAAGGACATAGCCTACTCCGACGCGATGTTGGTCGGTAAGTGCCGAGGTCGGTCCTGCAATTCCGGTTGGAGGATGACTTCCGGTTTGCAGGCGCCTCGACGACTTATTACCGATATTACGTTACTCCCGCTCTACTCGGTCTAGTCCCCGGCGGAGGATCTAGCCTACTCCGGTCGCGCCCGTAGGTCTCCTTCATATGCTCGCTTCAACAGGCTGGTTTGTCAAGCGCCAAGGTCGGTCCGCCGATTCCGGCTGCCCCGACGATTCAGAGCCATGTGCTGTCCGCTGTGTTGAGTTCCGCTGCTCCTCTCGCCATCTTCGTTGTAAAAGAGACATCATCTGAACGATAGTCGTGTTTACCGCGTCCCATTTCTCTTCGTCGGCACACATTCGTTGGACGATATTGTGCACATTAACGTCATTGCCGACGACGGATGTCATCTCGGCTCGCTCATGCTCGAAGCGCGGACATTCGAAGACCACGTGCTCAGGGGTTTCGTCAGCATCGCCGCACCCGGTGCATAACGGCGATCTTGCGTGTCCAAACCTATTGAGGTATTTCTTGAAACAGCCATGACCAGACAAAAACTGCGTCAAGTGGAAATTCACTTCTCCGTGTTTTCTGTTTACCCACGTCGACAGGCACGGAATTAGACGGTGGGTCCATCTACCGTTCTCAGCGCTATCCCACTGCTGTTGCCATTTCCTCATGGTTTCATCCCGGGCTCTTTTCCGAATTCCCCGCGTGCTTCGGTCCCTGTAGCACTCGCTGTCCTCTTCGAGTTGAAGGCTTATAGGGATCAATCCTGCAATCACACAGACTGCCTCCGATGAAATCGTACGATACGCGCTCGCCACACGCATGGCCATCAGTCTGAACGTACTGTTCAGCCGGGAGCGGTTCCTCTTCGTCTGCAGTGCTGTCACCCACACGGGGCCAGCGTATCTGAGTACCGACGTCGACACGCTCGCCAGTAGTCGCTTCTTGCTGCTGCTGATCGCTGAGTTGTTGGGCATGATCCGGGATAGAGCTGATATCACCTTCACGGCCCTCTCACATGTATAATCGACATGGCTGTTGAAGCTCAGCCGATCATCGATCATCACTCCTAGGTGTCTGACTTCCCGCTTTGAGTCGATGGTACACTGTCCAACCGAGATTCTCGCCTTCTGCACTGCCTTTCGGTTGCTTATCATCACAACTTCGGTTTTGTGATGGGCTAACACAAGCTTCTTCCCTCGCATCCATTCTTCCACGGCGTCTACTGCTTCGGTAGCAAGTATCTCTACTTCCTCTAGTGATTCGCCGATGACTACGAGCACCACGTCATCCGCGAAGCCGACGATCTTCACACCCCGGGGGAAGCTCAGCTTCAACACTCCATCATACATAGCGTTCCAGAGAGTCGGGCCAAGAATAGAACCCTGTGGGACGCCCGCTGTGACTGTCGTGCACCTTTTCCCAGCGTCTGTTTCATAGATCAGTGTACGATTTTGAAAGTAGCTCCTCAAAATCTTACAAAGGTACTCGGGAACCTCCAATCTGTGCAGCGATTCGGCGATCGCAGCCCAACTGGCACTGTTGAAGGCATTTTTTACGTCTAGAGTGACCACACCGCAGTACCGATTTCCTCTCCTCTTTTGCTTCCGCGCCGTCTCCATAGCTTCCACGACCGTTCGGATGGCATCGATGGTGGATCTACCCTTCCGAAAGCCGAACTGCATGTCGCACAGGCCGTTTTCTCCCTCCGTGTATTTCGTAAGCCTGTTTAGGATTACTCGCTCCAGCACTTTGCCAACTGTGTCCAGCAGACATATCGGTCTATATGCTGAAGGATCTCCAGGAGGCTTGCCTGGTTTAGGCAGCAACACCAGCTTTTGTCGCTTCCAAATGTCGGGGAAGTTACCCTCCTCGATACATTTTTGCAGCACGGTCCTGAACATATCCGGGTTTTCTTGGATTGCTGCTTTCAGAGCTACGTTGGGGATACCGTCTGGTCCCGGAGCCTTCCTGGTTTTTAAGGCTTTTGCCACCGCGATCAGCTCATCGTTCGTTACCTGGGCTTCTTCTTCGTCGTTCTCTTGTGCTCCGTAAGGTGTGGACGGCCAGCTCGTCGGTTCGTGCCGGGGGAACAGCACTTCAATGATGGTCTTCATCTTCTCCGGACACCTATCGGGTGGTACAGCTGGGCCCCTCAACTTCGCCATTGCAACTCTGTAGGCGTCACCCCACGGGTTTGAATTGGCGTTGCGACAGAGCTCCTCCAGACAGGCTTTCTTGCTGAGCCGGATTTCCCTGTTGAGAGCGGTTTTTGCCGCCTTGTACGCTGGTCTTCGATCTGCTCTTTCAGCGTCGTTGCGGGCTCTCTGCATCATTCTCCTAGCCCGAAAGCAGCTTGTACGCAGATCGGCAATCGTCGAGTTCCACCAATAAGCTGGGCGGCGACCATGTCGCGGTTTACCTTCCCTCTGCATGGTTGCATCGCACGCTCGTGCTAATGCCGCTGTCAACTCATTCGCAGTAAAGTGCTGAGCATTGCGCTCCAGTCTCAACGCTTCAACAAACACCTCCTTGTCAAACTGCGACGTTTTCCACCTTCGCTCCTTTGATGGAATCGCACGCGCTTCCAACTGCCGTCCGCTACCAATATTGTATCGAAGCGCTTGGTGGTCACTGTGCGTATACTCCTCACTCACTCGCCAGTTCAAACTTCCTGACAGCCCAGGGCTACAGAAAGTTACGTCAATAATTGACTCTCGACCATCCCGACGGTATGTGCTGGTGGTACCATCGTTGGCGACATCGACGTTTAGCCTTGCCAAGGCCTCCAGTAGACTGCTCCCTCTTGAGTTGGTGAAGCGACTGCCCCATTCTATGGCCCACGCGTTGAAATCGCCGGCTATGACGACTGGTCTGCGGTCTGTGAGCTCTTCCGTCAGCTTGTCGAGCATCTCGTTGAACTGGTCAATAGACCATCGCGGGGGTGCGTAGCAGCTACAGAAGAAGACTCCGTTAATTTTGGCTATAACAAAGCCTTCATCTGCACGATGTACCACTTCCTGGAAAGGATATCTTCCCACCGTCCATATCGCCACTGATTTTGCGTTGTCTGCTATCCAGTTCCCATCGCCGGCCGGGACACGGTATGGCTCCGAGATGATAGCCACATCGCACTTGTACTCCGCCACAGATTGCCTCAGCAAGTGTTGTGCTGTGTCACAGTGGTTGAGGTTAATTTGAATTACCTCCACTGTGGTTTGGTAGCAGTCGCCTTTATGAAGGCCGGGCATCGCAGGCCTCCTGTAACGTGGTTGTTATTCTCTCCGTTAGCGCAGATCATGCACTTTGGAGGCTTCCGGCAGGCTTGCGCCTTGTGGCCTTCTTCTCCGCACCTTCTGCATAAATTACCTCTGTCAGGCCCCTTGCAGAATCTAGCAAGATGGCCGTACTCGTGGCATCTATAGCACGCTTCCGGTTTCTGAGAGACGCTCAGTGGACATACCGACCAGCCTACTTTAATCTTCTCCGTTTTTAGTGCCTTGACGGCCGCTTCAATCGGAAGCCTAATTGATGCTATTAGCATTCCGGATGGCCCCTTCCTTATGCGGATCTGCATCTGCACTTCCCCTAGCTTGCACTGCTCTTTCATGGCAACCCTTACATCGTCGTCCGTAGAGATTGCGTCCAAGTTCTTGCATTCAAGGACTGCCTCCGGACACACGGCTCTCACTTCTACCGTATTACCCATGGCTTTCTCGGCGAGCTCTTTGTAGGAAGAGCTGCTGGCCATCGGGTCTCGTTTTAGCTCCAGGATCATATCTCCGGTGCGGGTGCGCCTGACTTTCCGCACGTCTGACCCCAGCTGTTCGAGCTCCGGGTTTGTCCGCATTGCACGGAGAACCTTCTCGTACGAGTCATCGCTTGCCTTGACTATAAGCGCCTCGCCTCTCTTCCGGCCCTTGAAGAGGCTTTGTTTTTCGGACCTGCTCTTGGTTTTCGTCTTCCGATTTTTTGCCTTGACGATTTCCCATGGGGTATCGTTGCCTTCCTTGGTGGTTGCTGCGTTCGCTGGGCCTGACTCGTTGACGCGAGTGTCCTTATGTTTTTTGGAACCACCCGGTCTTGCATCTCCTGGTGATGCTCTTGGCCTCTTCGGTGTGAAGGGCACGCTCTCCGTCCTCTGTGTGCGTATGTGTGTGTGTATGTGTGTGTGTATGTGTGTGTGTGTGTTACAAAAAATGTCACTCAATTATCTCAGCCGTTTGTCAACCGATTTAAACACTTTTAGCTCTAAAAGAAAGCTACAACATTCCCATAGAACGCTATTGAATTTCATTGCGATCGGACATTTCGTTACAGAGTTATGATTCAAACAGTATCGTGAAGTACTAGAAAAAGCATATTCTAATATTTTCAACTGTCTGCATTTTGATCGATATCTCAGCCATTTTTGAACCAATTTAAGTTCTTTTATCGGCTAATGAAAGCTCTGACATTCAATCATAAGCCTTCAAATTTTCATTGAAATCGGATTACTAGTTTCAGAGATATCATTGGAAGAATTTTTTAAAGTACTGGAAAAAAAAAATTTCTCTGAAATATTCATTTTTTTACATTTTGATCAATTTCTCAGCTATTTTAAATCCAATTTAAGCTCTTTTTTCGTCGATTGAAAGCTCGAATATCATTCACAACCATATTGCAATCGAATTATAAATTACAGAGATAAAAATCATTATTTTCAAAAATCTCTAAAATTCCCCTTTTTACCCTTCTTACAACCATAAGAAGGGTATAAAGATCGCTTGAAAAACCGACTTTTGATCCGAGGCCCGGAGGGCCAAGTCTCATATACCAATCGATAGAGCTCGACGAACTGAGCACATGTCCGTGTGTGTGTATGTGTGTGTGTATGTGTGTGTGTATGTGTGTGCGTATGTGTGTGTGTATGTGTGTGTGTATGTGTGTGTGTGTTACAAAAAATGTCACTCAATTATCTCAGCCGTTTGTCAACCGATTTAAACACTTTTAGCTCTAAAAGAAAGCTACAACATTCCCATAGAACGCTATTGAATTTCATTGCGATCGGACATTTCGTTACAGAGTTATGATTCAAACAGTATCTTGAAGTACTAGAAAAAGCATATTCTAATATTTTCAACTGTCTGCATTTTGATCGATTTCTCAGCCATTTTTGAACCGATTTAAGTTCTTTCACAGATAACAGATGTTCAAGTCCGATTACAAAACTGTGTAAGGCAATAAATGGTCATTTTATATGGCAACACACTGTGGTGGCGCTGTTATCGCTAAGTTCCCATGACGATGTGAGTGGTGAATATGAAATATTTCAAGATATCTATATTCACCACTGATTGACGCAATTCGTTGTGTGGCGGCGCTAGTGATTGCAAGAAGTTTCTGTTTAAATATTTACACAGGTTTTTACTAAATTTTTGTTCTAGCATAAACATCTGTTATCTGTGGTTCTTTTATCGGCTAATGAAAGCTCTAACATTCAATCATAAGCCTTCAAATTTTCATTGAAATCGGATTATTTGTTACAGAGATATCAATGGAAGAATTTTTAAGGTACTGGAATTTTTTTTTCCAAAATATTCAACTTTTTACATTTTGATCAATTTCTCCGCTATTTTTAATCCGATTTAAGCTCTTTTTTCATCGATTGAATGCTCTGACATCATTCACAATCATATTGCAATCGAACGAAAAGTTACAGAGATAAAAATCATTTTTTTTTTTCAAAAATCTCTAAAATTCCCCTTTTTACCCTTCTTACAACCATAAGAAGGGTATAAAGATCGCTTGAAAAACCGACTTTTGATCCGAGGCCCGGAGGGCCAAGTCTCATATACCAATCGATAGAGCTCGACGAACTGAGCACATGTCCGTGTGTGTGTATGTGTGTGTGTATGTGTGTGCGTATGTGTGTGTGTATGTGTGTATGTGTGTGTGTGTGTTACAAAAAATGTCACTCAATTATCTCAGCCGTTTGTCAACCGATTTAAACACTTTTAGCTCTAAAAGAAAGCTACAACATTCCCATAGAACGCTATTGAATTTCATTGCGATCGGACATTTCGTTACAGAGTTATGATTCAAACAGTATCGTGAAGTACTAGAAAAAGCATATTCTAATATTTTCAACTGTCTGCATTTTGATCGATATCTCAGCCATTTTTGAACCAATTTAAGTTCTTTTATCGGCTAATGAAAGCTCTGACATTCAATCATAAGCCTTCAAATTTTCATTGAAATCGGATTACTAGTTTCAGAGATATCATTGGAAGAATTTTTTAAAGTACTGGAAAAAAAAAAATTTCTCTGAAATATTCATTTTTTTACATTTTGATCAATTTCTCAGCTATTTTAAATCCAATTTAAGCTCTTTTTTCGTCGATTGAAAGCTCGAATATCATTCACAACCATATTGCAATCGAATTATAAATTACAGAGATAAAAATCATTATTTTCAAAAATCTCTAAAATTCCCCTTTTTACCCTTCTTACAACCATAAGAAGGGTATAAAGATCGCTTGAAAAACCGACTTTTGATCCGAGGCCCGGAGGGCCAAGTCTCATATACCAATCGATAGAGCTCGACGAACTGAGCACATGTCCGTGTGTGTGTATGTGTGTGTGTATGTGTGTGTGTATGTGTGTGTGTATGTGTGTGTGTATGTGTGTGCGTATGTGTGTGTGTATGTGTGTGTGTATGTGTTACAAAAAATGTCACTCAATTATCTCAGCCGTTTGTCAACCGATTTAAACACTTTTAGCTCTAAAAGAAAGCTACAACATTCCCATAGAACGCTATTGAATTTCATTGCGATCGGACATTTCGTTACAGAGTTATGATTCAAACAGTATCTTGAAGTACTAGAAAAAGCATATTCTAATATTTTCAACTGTCTGCATTTTGATCGATTTCTCAGCCATTTTTGAACCGATTTAAGTTCTTTTATCGGCTAATGAAAGCTCTAACATTCAATCATAAGCCTTCAAATTTTCATTGAAATCGGATTATTTGTTACAGAGATATCAATGGAAGAATTTTTTAAGGTACTGGAATTTTTTTTTCCAAAATATTCAACTTTTTACATTTTGATCAATTTCTCCGCTATTTTTAATCCGATTTAAGCTCTTTTTTCATCGATTGAATGCTCTGACATCATTCACAATCATATTGCAATCGAACGAAAAGTTACAGAGATAAAAATCATTTTTTTTTTTCAAAAATCTCTAAAATTCCCCTTTTTACCCTTCTTACAACCATAAGAAGGGTATAAAGATCGCTTGAAAAACCGACTTTTGATCCGAGGCCCGGAGGGCCAAGTCTCATATACCAATCGATAGAGCTCGACGAACTGAGCACATGTCCGTGTGTGTGTATGTGTGTGTGTATGTGTGTGTGTATGTGTGTGTATGTGTGTGCGTATGTGTGTGTGTATGTGTGTGTGTATGTGTGTGTGTGTTACAAAAAATGTCACTCAATTATCTCAGCCGTTTGTCAACCGATTTAAACACTTTTAGCTCTAAAAGAAAGCTACAACATTCCCATAGAACGCTATTGAATTTCATTGCGATCGGACATTTCGTTACAGAGTTATGATTCAAACAGTATCGTGAAGTACTAGAAAAAGCATATTCTAATATTTTCAACTGTCTGCATTTTGATCGATATCTCAGCCATTTTTGAACCAATTTAAGTTCTTTTATCGGCTAATGAAAGCTCTGACATTCAATCATAAGCCTTCAAATTTTCATTGAAATCGGATTACTAGTTTCAGAGATATCATTGGAAGAATTTTTTAAAGTACTGGAAAAAAAAAAAATTTCTCTGAAATATTCATTTTTTTACATTTTGATCAATTTCTCAGCTATTTTAAATCCAATTTAAGCTCTTTTTTCGTCGATTGAAAGCTCGAATATCATTCACAACCATATTGCAATCGAATTATAAATTACAGAGATAAAAATCATTATTTTCAAAAATCTCTAAAATTCCCCTTTTTACCCTTCTTACAACCATAAGAAGGGTATAAAGATCGCTTGAAAAACCGACTTTTGATCCGAGGCCCGGAGGGCCAAGTCTCATATACCAATCGATAGAGCTCGACGAACTGAGCACATGTCCGTGTGTGTGTATGTGTGTGTGTATGTGTGTGTGTATGTGTGTGCGTATGTGTGTGTGTATGTGTGTGTGTATGTGTGTGTGTGTGTTACAAAAAATGTCACTCAATTATCTCAGCCGTTTGTCAACCGATTTAAACACTTTTAGCTCTAAAAGAAAGCTACAACATTCCCATAGAACGCTATTGAATTTCATTGCGATCGGACATTTCGTTACAGAGTTATGATTCAAACAGTATCTTGAAGTACTAGAAAAAGCATATTCTAATATTTTCAACTGTCTGCATTTTGATCGATTTCTCAGCCATTTTTGAACCGATTTAAGTTCTTTTATCGGCTAATGAAAGCTCTAACATTCAATCATAAGCCTTCAAATTTTCATTGAAATCGGATTATTTGTTACAGAGATATCAATGGAAGAATTTTTTAAGGTACTGGAATTTTTTTTTCCAAAATATTCAACTTTTTACATTTTGATCAATTTCTCCGCTATTTTTAATCCGATTTAAGCTCTTTTTTCATCGATTGAATGCTCTGACATCATTCACAATCATATTGCAATCGAACGAAAAGTTACAGAGATAAAAATCATTTTTTTTTTCAAAAATCTCTAAAATTCCCCTTTTTACCCTTCTTACAACCATAAGAAGGGTATAAAGATCGCTTGAAAAACCGACTTTTGATCCGAGGCCCGGAGGGCCAAGTCTCATATACCAATCGATAGAGCTCGACGAACTGAGCACATGTCCGTGTGTGTGTATGTGTGTGTGTATGTGTGTGTGTATGTGTGTGCGTATGTGTGTGTGTATGTGTGTGTGTATGTGTGTGTGTGTGTTACAAAAAATGTCACTCAATTATCTCAGCCGTTTGTCAACCGATTTAAACACTTTTAGCTCTAAAAGAAAGCTACAACATTCCCATAGAACGCTATTGAATTTCATTGCGATCGGACATTTCGTTACAGAGTTATGATTCAAACAGTATCGTGAAGTACTAGAAAAAGCATATTCTAATATTTTCAACTGTCTGCATTTTGATCGATATCTCAGCCATTTTTGAACCAATTTAAGTTCTTTTATCGGCTAATGAAAGCTCTGACATTCAATCATAAGCCTTCAAATTTTCATTGAAATCGGATTACTAGTTTCAGAGATATCATTGGAAGAATTTTTTAAAGTACTGGAAAAAAAAATTTCTCTGAAATATTCATTTTTTTACATTTTGATCAATTTCTCAGCTATTTTAAATCCAATTTAAGCTCTTTTTTCGTCGATTGAAAGCTCGAATATCATTCACAACCATATTGCAATCGAATTATAAATTACAGAGATAAAAATCATTATTTTCAAAAATCTCTAAAATTCCCCTTTTTACCCTTCTTACAACCATAAGAAGGGTATAAAGATCGCTTGAAAAACCGACTTTTGATCCGAGGCCCGGAGGGCCAAGTCTCATATACCAATCGATAGAGCTCGACGAACTGAGCACATGTCCGTGTGTGTGTATGTGTGTGTGTATGTGTGTGCGTATGTGTGTGTGTATGTGTGTGTGTATGTGTGTGTGTATGTGTGTGTGTGTTACAAAAAATGTCACTCAATTATCTCAGCCGTTTGTCAACCGATTTAAACACTTTTAGCTCTAAAAGAAAGCTACAACATTCCCATAGAACGCTATTGAATTTCATTGCGATCGGACATTTCGTTACAGAGTTATGATTCAAACAGTATCGTGAAGTACTAGAAAAAGCATATTCTAATATTTTCAACTGTCTGCATTTTGATCGATATCTCAGCCATTTTTGAACCAATGTAAGTTCTTTTATCGGCTAATGAAAGCTCTGACATTCAATCATAAGCCTTCAAATTTTCATTGAAATCGGATTACTAGTTTCAGAGATATCATTGGAAGAATTTTTTAAAGTACTGGAAAAAAAAATTTCTCTGAAATATTCATTTTTTTACATTTTGATCAATTTCTCAGCTATTTTAAATCCAATTTAAGCTCTTTTTTCGTCGATTGAAAGCTCGAATATCATTCACAACCATATTGCAATCGAATTATAAATTACAGAGATAAAAATCATTATTTTCAAAAATCTCTAAAATTCCCCTTTTTACCCTTCTTACAACCATAAGAAGGGTATAAAGATCGCTTGAAAAACCGACTTCTGATCCGAGGCCCGGAGGGCCAAGTCTCATATACCAATCGATAGAGCTCGACGAACTGAGCACATGTCCGTGTGTGTGTATGTGTGTGTGTATGTGTGTGCGTATGTGTTTTTTTTTTTTTAGAAGGTGGTAAATTACATTTACGAACTAACCCAGCGTTTCACGTTCGATATGGAGGCTAGTCATATTGAATTCGTCCATCGTGCGCCAGAGTGTCGGACTCCTTTATACCGACTAAAGTCCACCTTCGCCCACGAGCCATTCCCCCCGGAACTGCCTCTTGGCATTACTTCATGGGGGAGGCTATTGTGCTAAGCACTGCACTGCTCCTTGCTTCTTACGCTCCTGTACTTCCCTTGCTCTCTTCGTACTGCTGGCATCGCGCCAGGGCCATGTTTCTACTACCGCTTCTGTCATTGCTACGCTTCGTTGCTCTGCTGCGACGTGTTTGGGGCTGACATCTCGCCAGAGCCCTGCGCAACTGTTGCGCCTGCTGTTAATCCGCCGATTCTCGAGTTCTCCAGGTTGGACCAGTTGGATGCCGAGGTCGGTCCAGCGATTCCGGTTGGAGGGTAGCTTCCGGTTCCCTGGCGCCCCGACAACCCAAAACTGGTGGTTGTCACGATCGCTACTCGGCATAGTCCCCGACGGTGGAGCTAGCCTACTCCAGCGGAGAGTTCCCGACGTAGGAATGTCTCCCGAAACCGATAACGTTACGCGTTTGTTCCCGCATCACTGCACTATGGTCCAGGAATCAGTTTTACGCGGAAAGATGCATTTTGAGCTTTAGAATGAAACATTAGACAAAAACGGTCTTCTACAAAGTTGTTTCAGGCCTTACTAATGGCCCTTTGTTTGATGTTATTTAAAATTAGGGTGGACCACATTTTCATAGAAATTGTGTAACTAACTTTCTTATTTGTAGAAATTATACTATACATGCTTCAGCAAAGTTGTAGACTATTCAATTTGAAGCAACTTCGCCAAAAAAAGTTTTTTTATATCTCTTAAATTGACCGATTTAGAGCTATTTTACTACGGTGACATAGGGTGGTCCGAACAAAATTGGTTTTCTGGCTCTAGAGTTTTCAATTCAAATTTCACATCAAAGTAGTCTATGAAACACTTTTAGAGCTTTGAAAAATGCGTTGTTTGGTGAGTGAAGAAACTCGTTATCTCTTTCCGTTTGGGAGTTATTATTGTTTTTCTCTCAAAAACATGCCTACTTCGATTGTGAATATTTCTGATTGGGGCAAACATAAAGAATATCTTTTGACGGCATTTAAAAGACAAAATAAAATTGTATATTATATCAAAAAATTACAGATGTGTTATTTTTGTAACTCTAATAAAACACCTTGAAAATCAAATATTTTTTATCACAAAAACTTTAATAACTTTTGAACTAAAATAGATATCAGCAATATTTTTGCATGAAAATTTGCGTTTTGTTAAGTTCTAAAAGTCGTTCATAGACGACTTTGACGAGAAACTTATATTAAAAACACTAGAATTGAAAAACTGATTTTTGTTGGACCACCCTTTGATGATTAGGAAAAAATGCTCTAGATTGGTCAAATTTTGAGCTACAGAAAAACTTTTTTTGGCAAAGTTGGTCAAAATTTCAAGTTCTACCGCTTTGCCTAAGAGTATATACCAGTATTTTTGCAAATAAAAAAGTTGATTATATGATGTGTGTGAAATTGTGGACCACCCTAGTTTTGAATGACTCAGTATGAAAGCCTACATTTTTATAAACAATTTTGTAGAAGATCATTTTTGTCTAAAATTTTATTTTCATGCTCAAAATGCAAAAAAATAAAGAAATACATACTATGAAAATCTTCAAAATAGTTTTAAAGCCCTATCTTTCTTATTTCAGATTTCTCGTCAAAGCGGTCTATGAACGACTTTTAGAACTTAACAAAACGCAAATTTTCATGCAAAAAGATTGATGATATCTTTTTTAGTTCAAAAGTTATTAAAGTTTTTCTGCTTAAAATCATTTGTTTTTAAGGGCATTTTATTAGAATTACAAAAATAACACATTAGTAATTTTTTGATATAATATACAATTTTATTTTGTCTTTTGAATGCCGTCAAAAGATATTTTTTATGTTTGCCCCAATCAAAAATATTCACAATCAAAGTAGGCATGTTTTTGAGAGAAAAACAACAATAACTCCCAAACGGAAAGAGATAACGAGTTTCTTCACTCACCAAACTACGCATTTTTCAAAGCTCTAAAAGTGTTTCATAGACTACTTTGATGAGAAATTTGAATTGAAAACTCTAGAGCCAGAAAACCAATTTTGTTCGGACCACCCTATGTCACCGTAGGAAAATAGCTCTAGATCGGTCAATTTAAGAGATATAAAAAACTTTTTTTGGAAAAGTTGCTTAAAATTGAATGGTCTACAACTTAGCTGAAGCATGTATAGTATAATTTCTACAAATAAGAAAGTTAGTTACACAATTTCTATGAAAATGTGGTCCACCCTAATTTTCAATAACACCAAACAAAGGACCTTACTAATACAAACAACTTTGTAGAAGACCGTTTTTGTCTAATGTTTCATTCTAAAGCTCAAAATTCATCTTTCCGCGTAAAACTGATTCCTGGACCACTGTGCACTGCTGCTGACCGGTGAAGTGCCGAGGTCGATCCAGCGATTCCGGTTGGAGGATGGCTTCCGGTTCACTGGTGCCCCGACGACTTAAGCCGATGACTCGCTACGGACTACTCAGAATATTCCCCGACGGTGGATCTATCCTACTCCGACGAAGATTTCCCCGACGGCGGAAGATCTCCCGAACCGATGCTTTCCGGGCTGATGCCGAGGTCGGTTCTGCGATTCCGGTGGAGGGAAACTTCCGGTTCACAGGCGCCCCGACGACCATTTGCCGGTGCAACTACGCGTTCTACTCAGTTAGTCCCCGACGGTGAACTTAACCTACTCCGAAGCTGACCGGGCTGATGCCGAGGTCGGTCCTGCGATTCCGGTGGTGGGAAACTTCCGGTTCACAGGCGCCCCGACTACCATTTGCCGGAGCTGTTTCGCGATCTACTCGGCTAGTCCCCGGCGGAAGGACATAGCCTACTCCGACGCGATGTTGGTCGGTAAGTGCCGAGGTCGGTCCTGCAATTCCGGTTGGAGGATGACTTCCGGTTTGCAGGCGCCTTGACGACTTATTACCGATATTACGCTACGCCCGCTCTACTCGGTCTAGTCCCCGGCGGAGGATCTAGCCTACTCCGGTCGCGCCCGTTGGTCTCCTTCATACGCTCTCTTCAACAGGCTGACTTGTCAAGCGCCAAGGTCGGTCCGACGATTCCGGCTGCCCCAACGATTCAGAGCCATGTGCTGTCCGCTGTGTAGAGTGCCGCTGCTCCTCTCGCCATCTTCGTTGTAAAAGAGACATCATCTGAACGATAGTTCTGTTTACCGCGTCCCATTTCTCTTCGTCGGCACACATTCGTTGGACGATATTGTGCACATTAACGTCATTGCCGACGACGGATGTCATCTCGGCTCGCTCATGCTCGAAGCGCGGACATTCGAAGACCACGTGCTCAGGGGTTTCGTCAACATCGCCGCACCCGGTGCATAACGGCGATCTTGCGTGTCCAAACCTATTGAGGTATTTCTTGAAACAGCCAGGGCCAGACAAAAACTGCGTCAAGTGGAAATTCACTTCTCCGTGTTTTCTGTTTACCCACGTCGACAGGCACGGAATTAGACGGTGGGTCCATCTACCGTTCTCAGCGCTATCCCATTGCTGTTGCCATTTCCTCATGGTTTCATCCCGGGCTCTTTTCCGAATTCCCCGCGTGCGTCGGTCCCTGTAGCACTCGCTGTCCTCTTCGAGTTGAAGGCTTATAGGGATCAATCCTGCAATCACACAGACTGCCTCCGATGATATCGTACGATACGCGCTCGCCACACGCATGGCCATCAGTCTGAACGTACTGTTCAGCCGGGAGCGGTTCCTCTTCGTCTGCAGTGCTGTCACCCACACGGGGCCAGCGTATCTGAGTACCGACGTCGACACGCTCGCCAGTAGTCGCTTCTTGCTGCTGCTGATCGCTGAGTTGTTGGGCATGATCCGGGATAGAGCTGATATCACCTTCACGGCCCTCTCACATGCATAATCGACTTGGCTGTTGAAGCTCAGCCGATCATCGATCATCACTCCCAGGTGTCTGACTTCCCGCTTTGAGTCGATGGTACACTGTCCAACCGAGATTCTCGCCTTCTGCACTGCCTTTCGGTTGCTTATCATCACAACTTCGGTTTTGTGATGGGCTAACACAAGCTTCTTCCCTCGCATCCATTCTTCCACGGCTTCTACTGCTTCGGTAGCAAGTATCTCTACTTCCTCTAGTGATTCGCCGATGACTACGAGCACCACGTCATCCGCGAAGCCGACGATCTTCACACCCCGGGGGAAGCTCAGCTTCAACACTCCATCATACATAGCGTTCCAGAGAGTCGGGCCAAGAATAGAACCCTGTGGGACGCCCGCTGTGACTGTCGTGCACCTTTTCCCAGCGTCTGTTTCGTAGATCAGTGTACGATTTTGAAAGTAGCTCCTCAAAATCTTGCAAAGATACTCGGGGACCTCCAATCTGTGCAGCGATTCGGCGATCGCAGCCCAACTGGCACTGTTGAAGGCATTTTTTACGTCTAGAGTGACCACACCGCAGTACCGATTTCCTCTCCTCTTTTGCTTCCGCGCCGTATCCATAGCTTCCACGACCGTTCGGATGGCATCAACAGTGGATCTACCTTTCCGAAAGCCGAACTGCATGTCACACAGGCCGTTTTCTCCCTCCGTGTATTTCGTAAGCCTGTTTAGGATTACTCGCTCCAGCACTTTGCCAACTGTGTCCAGCAGACATATCGGTCTATATGCTGAAGGATCTCCAGGAGGCTTGCCTGGTTTAGGCAGCAGCACCAGCTTTTGTCGCTTCCAAATGTCGGGGAAGTTACCCTCCTCGATACATTTTTGCAGTACGATCCTAAACATATCTGGGTTTTCTTGGATTGCTGCTTGCAGAGCTACGTTGGGGATACCGTCTGGTCCCGGAGCCTTCCTGATTTTTAAGGCTTTCGCCACCGCGATCAGCTCATCGTTCGTTACCTGGGCTTCTTCTTCGTCGTTATCCTGAGCTCCGTAAGGTGTGGACGGCCAGCTCGTCGGTTCGTGCCGGGGGAATAGCGCTTCAATTATGGTCTTCATCTTCTCCGGACACCTATCGGGTGGTACAGCTGGGCCCTTCAACTTCGCCATTGCAACTCTGTAGGCGTCACCCCACGGGTTTGAATTGGCGTTGCGACAGAGCTCCTCCAGACAGGCTTTCTTGCTAAGCCGAATTTCCTTGTTGAGAGCGGTTTTCGCCGCCTTGTACGCTGGTCTTCGATCTGCTCTTTCAGCGTCGTTGCGGGCTCTCTGCATCATTCTCCTAGCCCGAAAGCAGCTTGTACGCAGGTCGGTCGTCGAGTTCCACCAGTAAGCTGGGCGGCGACCATGTCGCGGTTTACCTTCCCTCTGCATGGTTGCATCGCACGCTCGTGCTAATGCCGCTGTCAACTCATTCGCAGTAGCGTGTTGCGCATTGCGTTCCAATCTCAACACCTCAACAAACACCTCCTTGTCAAACTGCGACGTTTTCCACCTCCGCTCTTTCGAAGGGATCACACGTGCTTCCAACTGCCGTCCGCTACCAATATTGTACCGAAGCGCTTGGTGGTCACTGTGCGTATACTCCTCACTCACTCGCCAGTTCAAACTTCCTGACAGCCCAGGGCTACAGAAAGTTACGTCAATAATTGACTCTCGACCATCCCGACGGTATGTGCTGGTGGTACCATCGTTGGCAACATCGACGTTTAGCCTTGCCAAGGCCTCCAGTAGACTGCTCCCTCTTGAGTTGGTGAAGCGACTGCCCCATTCTATGGCCCACGCGTTGAAATCGCCGGCTATGACGACTGGTCTGCGGTCTGTGAGCTCTTCAGTCAGCTTGTCGAGCATCTCGTTGAACTGGTCAATAGACCATCGCGGGGGTGCGTAGCAGCTACAGAAGAAGACTCCGTTAATTTTGGCTATTTGGCTGTGCGTATGTGTGTGTGTATGTGTGTGTGTATGTGTGTGTGTGTTACAAAAAATGTCACTCAATTATCTCAGCCGTTTGTCAACCGATTTAAACACTTTTAGCTCTAAAAGAAAGCTACAACATTCCCATAGAACGCTATTGAATTTCATTGCGATCGGACATTTCGTTACAGAGTTATGATTCAAACAGTATCGTGAAGTACTAGAAAAAGCATATTCTAATATTTTCAACTGTCTGCATTTTGATCGATATCTCAGCCATTTTTGAACCAATTTAAGTTCTTTTATCGGCTAATGAAAGCTCTGACATTCAATCATAAGCCTTCAAATTTTCATTGAAATCGGATTACTAGTTTCAGAGATATCATTGGAAGAATTTTTTAAAGTACTGGAAAAAAAAATTCTCTGAAATATTCATTTTTTTACATTTTGATCAATTTCTCAGCTATTTTAAATCCAATTTAAGCTCTTTTTTCGTCGATTGAAAGCTCGAATATCATTCACAACCATATTGCAATCGAATTATAAATTACAGAGATAAAAATCATTATTTTCAAAAATCTCTAAAATTCCCCTTTTTTTAATTTAAACCTGCACATAAATCTTAAAAAAATCGCTGGCAAAATCATTTTAGGTCATCAATTTTTCATTTTTCGATATTATTTTACAGGATGGCAACATGGGTTTATATACCCTCTTAAACTATGATAATAAGCGTATGAAAACTAATAAAGTTCGATATCCACCTTTTGACGTGCAGTTTTCTGGACTTTTTCGCAAACCATTAAACTATTAGGGCAGATAGAACATAGTCACATCATCCTAAAGTTTAGTTATACACCGGGGATTCGCTGGTTGGAACACGACTGCCTTCCATCTAGCGAATCCGACCCGTTAGTAGGAAAGACTGACAGCTGGTGAAAATGCTCCACACGAACGCATCTGGACAGCAAATCGCCACAAAACGCACATATACATACGCATTTGTTCTATACATGGAGACTTCAAAGCGACGATACTCAGACGTCAAAGTCAGTTTGACATTTTCTGTTGACATTTGAGTGCTTTTAGTTGGAATATTTTCCAACCAGCGAACATCCAACCATCGAATCATTCCATGTAGCGGAACCCCAACGAGCGAATCCTCACTGTACTGGTACAAGGTTCCAAATGAATGATGAATAATAATTATCTCATACCTGTATGGAAATGTAAGAAGGGTTCAGTCTCACCATCGGTGGATTAAGTCAGGTTTTACCCTTCTTACAACCATAAGAAGGGTATAAAGATCGCTTGAAAAACCGACTTTTGATCCGAGGCCCGGAGGGCCAAGTCTCATATACCAATCGATAGAGCTCGACGAACTGAGCACATGTCCGTGTGTGTGTATGTGTGTGTGTATGTGTGTGTGTATGTGTGTGTGTATGTGTGTGCGTATGTGTGTGTGTATGTGTGTGTGTATGTGTGTGTGTGTGTTACAAAAAATGTCACTCAATTATCTCAGCCGTTTGTCAACCGATTTAAACACTTTTAGCTCTAAAAGAAAGCTACAACATTCCCATAGAACGCTATTGAATTTCATTGCGATCGGACATTTCGTTACAGAGTTATGATTCAAACAGTATCGTGAAGTACTAGAAAAAGCATATTCTAATATTTTCAACTGTCTGCATTTTGATCGATATCTCAGCCATTTTTGAACCAATTTAAGTTCTTTTATCGGCTAATGAAAGCTCTGACATTCAATCATAAGCCTTCAAATTTTCATTGAAATCGGATTACTAGTTTCAGAGATATCATTGGAAGAATTTTTTAAAGTACTGGAAAAAAAAAAATTTCTCTGAAATATTCATTTTTTTACATTTTGATCAATTTCTCAGCTATTTTAAATCCAATTTAAGCTCTTTTTTCGTCGATTGAAAGCTCGAATATCATTCACAACCATATTGCAATCGAATTATAAATTACAGAGATAAAAATCATTATTTTCAAAAATCTCTAAAATTCCCCTTTTTACCCTTCTTACAACCATAAGAAGGGTATAAAGATCGCTTGAAAAACCGACTTTTGATCCGAGGCCCGGAGGGCCAAGTCTCATATACCAATCGATAGAGCTCGACGAACTGAGCACATGTCCGTGTGTTTTTTTTTTTTTTTTTTTTTTTTTTCATGCAACTAGGAGTTTAAAAATCTTCATAGACTGGCCTGTATATGTTCATGCTCATGCCAGTGTAATTTTTGGCGCGGTGTGGGATCCACTTAGTGCCTTCCCCACTAAAAACACTCTCCTAGGTTTAGTACCATCACCATCACCCTCCGGAACTACCTTCCGGTATTACTTCGAAGGGGAGGACAACGTGCTGAGCGCACCACTTCAATTTGTTATTCTACATGCTGAGCCCTTCGGCTCCTGAGCCCTTCGGCTCCTGAGCCCTTTGGCTCCTGAGCCCTTCGACTCCTGTTAGCAGTTTTAAAACCGTTCAACGACGTGCCTCATGCTGAGCCCTTCGGCTCCACTCGTTAGTAATTTGTTAATACCTATTTTCGCCCTTTGGCGACCCGTCAATTTGTTAGTACCTACATGCAACATTCTGAGCCCTTCGGCTCCAGTTTGTGCACCACTCTGAGCTCATACAAAGCCCGCACTCGTAGGTTACGGCGACCATCTCCTTTCCATAGTTCAGCTGGTAAGATGCCGAGGTCGGTCCAACGATTCCGGTTGAGCATAACTTCCGGTTCGTAGGCGCCCCGACTAATCAATACCAGCGTTCCGACGTATTCTACTCGACCAGTCCCCGACGGTGGACCTAATCTACACCGACGGAGAGTTCCCCGGCGGTGGAATTTCTCCCGACACCGATTCTTCTACTTCTACGATACGAGCCGACCGGAGGGGTGCCGAAGTCAGTCCAGCGATTCCGGTGGAGCCTAGCTTCCGGTTCACTGGTGCCCCGACGACCCTCAACCGTCGCTATGACACGTCTACTCACCTAGTCCCCGGCGGTGAACCTAGCCTACACCGACGAAGAATTCCCCGGCGATGGAAGTTCTTCCGATACCGATTCTTCTTCTGCTGCTGCTACTGCTGCTCTTCAATTTTTTACGGGCCGACCGGTAGGGTGCCGGAGTCAGTCCAGCGATTCCGGTGGAGGCTAACTTCCGGTTCACTGGTGCTCCTACGACCCGGGACCGGTGCTACGTCGCGTCTACTCAGCTAGTCCCCGGCGGTGGATCTAGCCTACTCCGGCGGAGAGTTCCCCGGCAAAGGAATATCTCCCGGAACCGAGCAGTATCACTTTCCCTTCGTCCGCTCTTTTAGAGTGTCGAAAACAGTCCGGCGCCCTTCTTCGTTCGGCAGGGCTGCCTACGTCATCTGACGCTGCTCCTCTCGCCATGTCCGCTGTAGTGTTGACATAATCTGAACAACAGATCGGTTCACCGCGTTCCACTTATCTTCATTACTACACATCTTTAGGACGATATTTTCCACGTTCACGTCGTCTCCGACGATGGCAGTCATTTCGCTTCGCTGCTGTGCAAACCGTGGGCAAGTAAAGACTACGTGCTCTGGTGTTTCTTCTATGTCTCGGCATTCAGGGCACAACGGTGACCTTGCGTGACCGAACCTGTGCAAGTACTGCTTAAAGCAGCCATGACCAGACAGGAATTGCGTCAGTTGAAAATTAATCTCGCCGTGCGCTCTAGTGGTCCATATCGACACGTTTGGAATCAGTCGGTAAGTCCACCTGCCCTTCTCTGCGTTGTTCCATTGCTGCTGCCATTTACTAAGCGTGTTGGCTCTCGCTCTGTTCCGGCCTCTCCCTGTGGCTCGATCCCTGTAGCACTCGCTATCCTCCTCCAGTAGAAGGCAGATAGGAATCATTCCGGCTATTACGTGCACGGCGTGCGATGATATCGTTCGATACGCACTCGCTACACGCATTGCCATCAGCCTAAACGTACGGTTCAACTGGGCACGATTTCGTCCTGTCTTCAGTGCCGCCGACCACGCTGGAGCTGCATACCGGATGATCGACGTTGACACGCTCGCCAGTAGCCTCCTCTTGCTACTGGTAATCGCAGAATTGTTAGGCATAATTCGGGATAAGGCCGATATCACCTTTGTCGCCTTATTGCAGACGTAGTCGACGTGACTGTTGAAATTCAAACGGTCGTCCAACATCACGCCCAGGTGTTTCACTTCTCGCTTCGAGTTTATGATGCACTCACCGACCATGATGCTCACATTTTGTACTGCCTTCCGGTTACTGATCATAACCAATTCAGTCTTTTGATGGGCCAACGCTAGCTTCTTCTCTCGCATCCAATTTTCCACGGCATCTATCGCCTCCGTTGCCAGTACCTCCACCTCTTCCCGTGATTCGCCGATCACTACAAGCACTACATCGTCCGCAAAACCGACAATCTTGACTCCTCTGGGCAGGTTCAGCTTCAGCACTTCATCGTACATGACATTCCAAAGGGTGGGACCCAAGATGGATCCCTGTGGAACGCCCGCCGTAACCAACAGATTTCTGATCCCGGCATCTGTTTCATATATCAGTGTCCGGTTCTGAAAATAGCTTTTCAGAATCTGACATAGATACTTAGGCACCCTCAACCTGTGCAACGAGTCGGCAATTGCTACCCAGCTGGCGCTGTTGAAAGCGTTTTTAACGTCAAGAGTGACAACCGCACAATATCGGTTCCCTCTCCTCTGCTGCTTCTGTGCCGTCTCCATGGTTTCCACTACCATTCGGATGGCATCTATCGTAGATCTACCTTTCCGGAATCCATACTGCATATTCGATAGACCGTTCTCGTTCTCCGTATACTTCGTAAGCCTGTTAAGAATCACTCTCTCCAACAGTTTTCCGACAGTATCCAACAAGCATATCGGCCTATATGCAGAAGGATCGCCGGGCGGCTTACCTGGCTTTGGTAGCAGCACCAGCTTTTGTCGCTTCCAAATGTCGGGAAAGTTTCCGTCCTCCATACATTTTTGCAGTGTAGTCCTGAACATGTCTGGATTCTCCTGGATTGCCGTTTTAAGGGCCAAGTTTGGAATCCCGTCCGGACCCGGTGCCTTCTTCACTGGTAAGGCTTTCGATACCACGACCAGTTCCTCGTTCGTTACACGGGTCTCTTCGTCGTGTACATCCTGTTCATCGTACGGTGTAGGTGGCCAGACCGTAGGCTCGTGCGTCGGAAAAAGAGTTTCGATAATAACCTTCATTTTCTCCGGACATCTGTCGGGTGGTATTGCTGGACCTTTCATCTTTGCCATGGCCACTTTGTAGGCATTCCCCCACGGGTTTTCGTTGGCATTGCGGTAGAGCTCTTCCAGGCACGCTTTCTTGCTGAGCTTGATTGCCTTGTTGAGTGCGGCCCTTGCCGCCCTATAGGGCAATCTTCTTTCTTCTCTTTCGACGTTGTTGCTAGCCCTCTGCATCCTCCTCCTAGCTTGGAAGCAATGTGCGCGTAGGTCACCGATCGTCGAATTCCACCAGTAGGCTGGTCGTCGACAGTTTCTAGGTTTCCCCATCCTCGGCATAGTTGCATCGCACGCCCGCGATAGGGCTGCAGTCAACTCCTCTGCGCTTAGGTTTACTAAGTTATCCTCACGCCTCATCGCTTCCACGAAAACGTCCTTGTTAAAAATCTCTGTTTTCCACCTCCGCTCGTATATCTGGGCTCCACTCGATTCCATCTGCAAACAGCGCCCAAAGCGGTACCGAATCGCTTGGTGGTCGCTGTGGGTGTAATCCTCGCATACTCTCCAGTTCATATCACGTATCATTCCTGGGCTGCAGAAAGTGACATCGATGATAGACTCTCGACCATCCTTACGGTAGGTGGTGGTGGTACCGTCATTGGCGAGATCGACGTTCAACTTAGCTAGGGCCTCCAGAAGGCTGCTCCCCCTTGGGTTCGTGAGGCGGCTGCCCCATTCGACCGCCCAAGCATTGAAGTCTCCAGCTACTACCACTGGTCTTCGGTCGGTTAGCTCTTCCGTCAGTTTGTCCAACATCCGGTTGAACTGTTCGATCGTCCATCGTGGAGGTGCATAACAACTACAGATGAAGACACCGTTGATTTTGGCTATAACGAATCCTTCATCTGCGCAGTGCACCACTTCTTGAATGGGGTATTTTCCCACTGTCCATATCGCTGCAGTTTTGGTTCCGTCTGATATCCAGTTTCCATCTCCGGGTGGAATTTGGTATGGCTCCGAAATTATCGCAACATCGCATCTATGTTCCGCAACAGATTGCCGCAGAAGATGTTGTGCCGTATCACAGTGGTTGAGGTTGATTTGCACTACCTCCACTGGGACTTCGTTGCTCTCGCTCGTTTGGAGGCTGGGCATCTGCTACCGCCTGTAGGGTGTTTGTTATCCCCCGTAGCAGCGCAAATTAGGCATTTCGGAGGCTTCGAGCAATCCTTTGCCTTGTGACCTTCCTCGCCACACCTTCTGCATAGTTTGCTCCTATCTGGCCCTTGGCAATTCCGTGCGAAGTGACCAAAGCCCAGACACTTGAAGCACACGTCCGGTTGCTGGGAAACGCTCAGCGGGCACACAGACCAGCCCACACATACTTTCTCCACTCTCAACGCTTTATTAGCTGCATCTACTGGCAGCTTAATTGATGCTACCTTCGTGCCATCAGGCCCATTCCTGATACGGATGGTCATCTGGACCTCTCCTAGCTCGCATTGCTCCTTCAGGGCTAATTTTACTTCCTCCTCCGTGGTAATCTCGTCCAGATCTTTACACAGGAGAGTCGCTTCCGGGCACAAGGCTCTTACTTCCACCTTGTTTCCGAGAGCTTTCTCGGTAAGCTCCTTGTACGAGATGCTGCCTGGAGCTTCCGTGTCCGTGTGTGTGTATGTGTGTGTGTATGTGTGTGTGTATGTGTGTGTGTATGTGTGTGCGTATGTGTGTGTGTATGTGTGTGTGTATGTGTGTGTGTGTGTTACAAAAAATGTCACTCAATTATCTCAGCCGTTTGTCAACCGATTTAAACACTTTTAGCTCTAAAAGAAAGCTACAACATTCCCATAGAACGCTATTGAATTTCATTGCGATCGGACATTTCGTTACAGAGTTATGATTCAAACAGTATCTTGAAGTACTAGAAAAAGCATATTCTAATATTTTCAACTGTCTGCATTTTGATCGATTTCTCAGCCATTTTTGAACCGATTTAAGTTCTTTTATCGGCTAATGAAAGCTCTAACATTCAATCATAAGCCTTCAAATTTTCATTGAAATCGGATTATTTGTTACAGAGATATCAATGGAAGAATTTTTTAAGGTACTGGAATTTTTTTTTCCAAAATATTCAACTTTTTACATTTTGATCAATTTCTCCGCTATTTTTAATCCGATTTAAGCTCTTTTTTCATCGATTGAATGCTCTGACATCATTCACAATCATATTGCAATCGAACGAAAAGTTACAGAGATAAAAATCATTTTTTTTTTCAAAAATCTCTAAAATTCCCCTTTTTACCCTTCTTACAACCATAAGAAGGGTATAAAGATCGCTTGAAAAACCGACTTTTGATCCGAGGCCCGGAGGGCCAAGTCTCATATACCAATCGATAGAGCTCGACGAACTGAGCACATGTCCGTGTGTGTGTATGTGTGTGTGTATGTGTGTGTGTATGTGTGTGTGTATGTGTGTGCGTATGTGTGTGTGTATGTGTGTGTGTATGTGTGTGTGTGTGTTACAAAAAATGTCACTCAATTATCTCAGCCGTTTGTCAACCGATTTAAACACTTTTAGCTCTAAAAGAAAGCTACAACATTCCCATAGAACGCTATTGAATTTCATTGCGATCGGACATTTCGTTACAGAGTTATGATTCAAACAGTATCGTGAAGTACTAGAAAAAGCATATTCTAATATTTTCAACTGTCTGCATTTTGATCGATATCTCAGCCATTTTTGAACCAATTTAAGTTCTTTTATCGGCTAATGAAAGCTCTGACATTCAATCATAAGCCTTCAAATTTTCATTGAAATCGGATTACTAGTTTCAGAGATATCATTGGAAGAATTTTTTAAAGTACTGGAAAAAAAAAATTTCTCTGAAATATTCATTTTTTTACATTTTGATCAATTTCTCAGCTATTTTAAATCCAATTTAAGCTCTTTTTTCGTCGATTGAAAGCTCGAATATCATTCACAACCATATTGCAATCGAATTATAAATTACAGAGATAAAAATCATTATTTTCAAAAATCTCTAAAATTCCCCTTTTTACCCTTCTTACAACCATAAGAAGGGTATAAAGATCGCTTGAAAAACCGACTTTTGATCCGAGGCCCGGAGGGCCAAGTCTCATATACCAATCGATAGAGCTCGACGAACTGAGCACATGTCCGTGTGTGTGTATGTGTGTGTGTATGTGTGTGTGTATGTGTGTGCGTATGTGTGTGTGTATGTTTTTTTTTTTTTTTTTTTTTTTTTTTTTAGTTTTAGAAGGTGGTAAATTACATTTACGAACTAACCCAGCGTTTCACGTTCGATATGGAGGCTAGTCATATCGAATTCGTCCATCGTGCGCCAGAGTGTCGGACTCTTTTATACCGACTAAAGTCCACCTTCGCCCACGAGCCATTCCCCCCGGAACTGCCTCTTGGCATTACTTCATGGGGGAGGCTATTGTGCTAACCACTGCACTGCTCCTTGCTTCTTACGCTCCTGTACTTCCCTTGCTCTCTTCGTACTGCTGGCATCACGCCAGGGCCATGTTTCTACTGCCGCTTCTGTCATTGCTACGCTTCGTTGCTCTACTGCGACGTGTTTGGGGCTGGCATCTCGCCAGAGCCCTGCGCAACTTTTGCGCCTGCTGCTAATCCGCCGATTCTCGAGTTCTCCAGGTTGGACCAGTTGGATGCCGAGGTCGGTCCAGCGATTCCGGTTGGAGGGTAGCTTCCGGTTCACTGGCGCCCCGACGACCCAAAACTGGTGGTTGTCACGATCGCTACTCGGCATAGTCCCCGACGGTGGATCTAGCCTACACCAGCGGAGAGTTCCTAACGTAGGAATGTCTCCCGAAACCGTTAACGTTACGCGTTTGTTCCCGCTTCACTGCTGCTGACCGGTGAAGTGCCGAGGTCGATCCAGCGATTCCGGTTGGAGGATGGCTTCCGGTTCACTGGTGCCCCGACGACTTAAGCCGGTGACTCGCTACGGACTACTCAGAATAGTCCCCGACGGTGGATCTATCCTACTCCGACGAAGATTTCCCCGACGGCGGAAGATCTCCCGAACCGATGCTTTCCGGGCTGATGCCGAGGTCGGTTCTGCGATTCCGGTGGAGAGAAACTTCCGGTTCACAGGCGCCTCGACGACCATTTGCCGGTGCAACTACGCGTTCTACTCAGTTAGTCCCCGACGGTGAACTTAACCTACTCCGAAGCTGACCGGGCAGATGCCGAGGTCGGCCCTGCGATTCCGGTGGAGGGAAACTTCCGGTTCACAGGCGCCCCGACGACCATTTGCCGGAGCTGTTTCGCGATCTACTCGGCTAGTCCCCGGCGGAAGGACATAGCCTACTCCGACGCGATGTTAGTCGGTAAGTGCCGAGGTCGGTCCTGCAATTCCGGTTGGAGAATGACTTCCGGTTTGCAGGCGCCTCGACGACTTATTACCGATATTACGTTACTCCCGCTCTACTCGGTCTAGTCCCCGGCGGAGGATCTAGCCTACTCCGGTCGCGCCCGTAGGTCTCCTTCATATGCTCGCTTCAACAGGCTGGCTTGTCAAGCGCCAAGGTCGGTCCGCCGATTCCGGCTGCCCCAACGATTCAGAGCCATGTGCTGTCCGCTGTGTTGAGTTCCGCTGCTCCTCTCGCCATCTTCGTTGTAAAAGAGACATCATCTGAACGATAGTCGTGTTTACCGCGTCCCATTTCTCTTCGTCGGCACACATTCGTTGGACGATATTGTGCACATTAACGTCATTGCCGACGACGGATGTCATCTCGGCTCGCTCATGCTCGAAGCGCGGACATTCGAAGACCACGTGCTCAGGGGTTTCGTCAGCATCGCCGCACCCGGTGCATAACGGCGATCTTGCGTGTCCAAACCTATTGAGGTATTTCTTGAAACAGCCATGACCAGACAAAAACTGCGTCAAGTGGAAATTCACTTCTCCGTGTTTTCTGTTTACCCACGTCGACAGGCACGGAATTAGACGGTGGGTCCATCTACCGTTCTCAGCGCTATCCCACTGCTGTTGCCATTTCCTCATGGTTTCATCCCGGGCTCTTTTCCGAATTCCCCGCGTGCTTCGGTCCCTGTAGCACTCGCTGTCCTCTTCGAGTTGAAGGCTTATAGGGATCAATCCTGCAATCACACAGACTGCCTCCGATGAAATCGTACGATACGCGCTCGCCACACGCATGGCCATCAGTCTGAACGTACTGTTCAGCCGGGAGCGGTTCCTCTTCGTCTGCAGTGCTGTCACCCACACGGGGCCAGCGTATCTGAGTACCGACGTCGACACGCTCGCCAGTAGTCGCTTCTTGCTGCTGCTGATCGCTGAGTTGTTGGGCATGATCCGGGATAGAGCTGATATCACCTTCACGGCCCTCTCACATGTATAATCGACATGGCTGTTGAAGCTCAGCCGATCATCGATCATCACTCCTAGGTGTCTGACTTCCCGCTTTGAGTCGATGGTACACTGTCCAACCGAGATTCTCGCCTTCTGCACTGCCTTTCGGTTGCTTATCATCACAACTTCGGTTTTGTGATGGGCTAACACAAGCTTCTTCCCTCGCATCCATTCTTCCACGGCGTCTACTGCTTCGGTAGCAAGTATCTCTACTTCCTCTAGTGATTCGCCGATGACTACAAGCACCACGTCATCCGCGAAGCCGACGATCTTCACACCCCGGGGGAAGCTCAGCTTCAACACTCCATCATACATAGCGTTCCAGAGAGTCGGGCCAAGAATAGAACCCTGTGGGACGCCCGCTGTGACTGTCGTGCACCTTTTCCCAGCGTCTGTTTCATAGATCAGTGTACGATTTTGAAAGTAGCTCCTCAAAATCTTACAAAGGTACTCGGGAACCTCCAATCTGTGCAGCGATTCGGCGATCGCAGCCCAACTGGCACTGTTGAAGGCATTTTTTACGTCAAGAGTGACCACACCGCAGTACCGATTTCCTCTCCTCTTTTGCTTCCGCGCCGTCTCCATAGCTTCCACGACCGTTCGGATGGCATCGATGGTGGATCTACCCTTCCGAAAGCCGAACTGCATGTCGCACAGGCCGTTTTCTCCCTCCGTGTATTTCGTAAGCCTGTTTAGGATTACTCGCTCCAGCACTTTGCCAACTATGTCCAGCAGACATATCGGTCTATATGCTGAAGGATCTCCAGGAGGCTTGCCTGGTTTAGGCAGCAACACCAGCTTTTGTCGCTTCCAAATGTCGGGGAAGTTACCCTCCTCGATACATTTTTGCAGCACGGTCCTGAACATATCCGGGTTTTCTTGGATTGCTGCTTTCAGAGCTACGTTGGGGATACCGTCTGGTCCCGGAGCCTTCCTGGTTTTTAAGGCTTTTGCCACCGCGATCAGCTCATCGTTCGTTACCTGGGCTTCTTCTTCGTCGTTCTCTTGTGCTCCGTAAGGTGTGGACGGCCAGCTCGTCGGTTCGTGCCGGGGGAACAGCACTTCAATGATGGTCTTCATCTTCTCCGGACACCTATCGGGTGGTACAGCTGGGCCCCTCAACTTCGCCATTGCAACTCTGTAGGCGTCACCCCACGGGTTTGAATTGGCGTTGCGACAGAGCTCCTCCAGACAGGCTTTCTTGCTGAGCCGGATTTCCCTGTTGAGAGCGGTTTTTGCCGCCTTGTACGCTGGTCTTCGATCTGCTCTTTCAGCGTCGTTGCGGGCTCTCTGCATCATTCTCCTAGCCCGAAAGCAGCTTGTACGCAGATCGGCAATCGTCGAGTTCCACCAATAAGCTGGGCGGCGACCATGTCGCGGTTTACCTTCCCTCTGCATGGTTGCATCGCACGCTCGTGCTAATGCCGCTGTCAACTCATTCGCAGTAAAGTGCTGAGCATTGCGCTCCAGTCTCAACGCTTCAACAAACACCTCCTTGTCAAACTGCGACGTTTTCCACCTTCGCTCCTTTGATGGAATCGCACGCGCTTCCAACTGCCGTCCGCTACCAATATTGTATCGAAGCGCTTGGTGGTCACTGTGCGTATACTCCTCACTCACTCGCCAGTTCAAACTTCCTGAAAGCCCAGGGCTACAGAAAGTTACGTCAATAATTGACTCTCGACCATCCCGACGGTATGTGCTGGTGGTACCATCGTTGGCGACATCGACGTTTAGCCTTGCCAAGGCCTCCAGTAGACTGCTCCCTCTTGAGTTGGTGAAGCGACTGCCCCATTCTATGGCCCACGCGTTGAAATCGCCGGCTATGACGACTGGTCTGCGGTCTGTGAGCTCTTCCGTCAGCTTGTCGAGCATCTCGTTGAACTGGTCAATAGACCATCGCGGGGGTGCGTAGCAGCTACAGAAGAAGACTCCATTAATTTTGGCTATAACAAAGCCTTCATCTGCACGATGTACCACTTCCTGGAAAGGATATCTTCCCACCGTCCATATCGCCACTGATTTTGCGTTGTCTGCTATCCAGTTCCCATCGCCGGCCGGGACACGGTATGGCTCCGAGATGATAGCCACATCGCACTTGTACTCCGCCACAGATTGCCTCAGCAAGTGTTGTGCTGTGTCACAGTGGTTGAGGTTAATTTGAATTACCTCCACTGTGGTTTGGTAGCAGTCGCCTTTATGAAGGCCGGGCATCGCAGGCCTCCTGTAACGTGGTTGTTATTCTCTCCGTTAGCGCAGATCATGCACTTTGGAGGCTTCCGGCAGGCTTGCGCCTTGTGGCCTTCTTCTCCGCACCTTCTGCATAAATTACCTCTGTCAGGCCCCTTGCAGAATCTAGCAAGATGGCCGTACTCGTGGCATCTATAGCACGCTTCCGGTTTCTGAGAGACGCTCAGTGGACATACCGACCAGCCTACTTTAATCTTCTCCGTTTTTAGTGCCTTGACGGCCGCTTCAATCGGAAGCCTAATTGATGCTATTAGCATTCCGGATGGCCCCTTCCTTATGCGGATCTGCATCTGCACTTCCCCTAGCTTGCACTGCTCTTTCATGGCAACCCTTACATCGTCGTCCGTAGTGATTGCGTCCAAGTTCTTGCATTCAAGGACTGCCTCCGGACACACGGCTCTCACTTCTACCGTATTACCCATGGCTTTCTCGGCGAGCTCTTTGTAGGAAGAGCTGCTGGCCATCGGGTCTCGTTTGAGCTCCAGGATCATATCTCCGGTGCGGGTGCGCCTGACTTTCCGCACGTCTGACCCCAGCTGTTCGAGCTCCGGGTTTGTCCGCATTGCACGGAGAACCTTCTCGTACGAGTCATCGCTTGCCTTGACTATAAGCGCCTCGCCTCTCTTCCGGCCCTTGAAGAGGCTTTGTTTTTCGGACCTGCTCTTGGTTTTCGTCTTCCGATTTTTTGCCTTGACGATTTCCCATGGGGTATCGTTGCCTTCCTTGGTGGTTGCTGCGTTCGCTGGGCCTGACTCGTTGACGCGAGTGTCCTTATGTTTTTTGGAACCACCCGGTCTTGCATCTCCTGGTGATGCTCTTGGCCTCTTCGGTGTGAAAGGCACGCTCTCCGTCCTCTGGGATTTGTCCCTCTTTGCGTTGGTTTCCCTCGCAAAAGTAATTGGCACCGCCGTTTGTTGAATCGGCACTTGCCTTATTTCTAAGACAGTCTTGGCCGCCGACAACTCCTTCTCAGTCGATTCCACTTTCTGTGCAACGGCCGTCCATTCCTTGACAGCTAGTCCAAGGGTTCCTTGGATCTTCAACACCAAAGTCTTGATGTCTTTGTGCACATTACTTCTTTTATCGACGAACTCGTGCAATTCGTCCACCAGTTTCTTGGCTGCTACAACTCTCGGTAGCTTTGGCACCTTCGACCATGCACTGACCTGAGCCTGTTGCTGCTGCTGAAGCTGTTGCTGCTGCTCTCGAGGCTGCTGCTGCTGCTGCTGCTGTTGAAGCTGCCGCTGTATCTGCTGCTCCTCCTGATTGCGCTGCTGCTGCCCTAGCTGCGATGGTGGTGACCGTACTAAGCCACCTTTGGCGAAAGGGTTCGCCGCGCCTTCTTCGATTTCAATTATACTCTCTTCCATTCTTCAGGGTCCCCCCTCTGGGCCGCTATCATTTCCCGCCGTACGTAGTCGCCTTTCATGATCCCATGGTTATCTTTGCAAGCAGGGAGGCCATGCAAGGGTTGACACGATCCCTTATGAGAATCGTGTTCAGAGCCGGATCGGCGTAGATCGGGGTTTAGTCATCCGAGCCTAGTACTCATCACTTAAGATGGACGGGATCCGAACGTATCCAGAGGCCTGCCAAGGTTTTACCGGGACGGGGGCAATCGCACCATTAGCCTATTCGCCGTTTCAAGATGGTATCACCCATCCTTACTCGGGGAATAGAATAACACGACTGTCAGCTCTGTGTCGCAATGTGGTGTGTAATCCGTAATCCGTGTCCTGTCCGTTGTTCTGCGCCGTGACCAGTATACCATAATCAGGATTTTACTGGCATCCATCCTGATGTGCCGGTTGGCACTCCAGAGGGCTAAGGTACTTTGAAAGCGGTACCAGGTCGCTTGTTCAGGGTTACTTGCAGATATGTGGTTTTTTGTAGAGATTCACCAGAGCCCACTGATGAACCCCCGCCACATCCTAGGTAGACCATGCTTGAGCCCCTGGTCAGATGGACCAGACGCTCAGCCACCTCCCGAAGGAAGTACTAAAGGTGGTATTCCATACGGCTGTATGTACGAGTTTCGCTTGGAAAAGGTAAGAATCCCAAGCTCCCACCTGGCACCCCCTCACTCTAGCTGATGTCAGAAGGACAACAGTGCCCAGGTTGCACTACCAGCTAAGTACGCAACCCTTAGCTGGCGGTCTTTGTCATCGTTAGACCCGTGGAAGCGTGAGGTAGGGGCTTGTGAGGACCAGAGCTATGTTGGTCGCTCCTTCCTAGTTGTCGACTCACCATTTTGCAACCCATGTGTGTGTGTATGTGTGTGTGTATGTGTGTGTGTGTGTTACAAAAAATGTCACTCAATTATCTCAGCCGTTTGTCAACCGATTTAAACACTTTTAGCTCTTAAAGAAAGCTACAACATTCCCATAGAACGCTATTGAATTTCATTGCGATCGGACATTTCGTTACAGAGTTATGATTCAAACAGTATCGTGAAGTACTAGAAAAAGCATATTCTAATATTTTCAACTGTCTGCATTTTGATCGATATCTCAGCCATTTTTGAACCAATTTAAGTTCTTTTATCGGCTAATGAAAGCTCTGACATTCAATCATAAGCCTTCAAATTTTCATTGAAATCGGATTACTAGTTTCAGAGATATCATTGGAAGAATTTTTTAAAGTACTGGAAAAAAAAAATTTCTCTGAAATATTCATTTTTTTACATTTTGATCAATTTCTCAGCTATTTTAAATCCAATTTAAGCTCTTTTTTCGTCGATTGAAAGCTCGAATATCATTCACAACCATATTGCAATCGAATTATAAATTACAGAGATAAAAATCATTATTTTCAAAAATCTCTAAAATTCCCCTTTTTACCCTTCTTACAACCATAAGAAGGGTATAAAGATCGCTTGAAAAACCGACTTTTGATCCGAGGCCCGGAGGGCCAAGTCTCATATACCAATCGATAGAGCTCGACGAACTGAGCACATGTCCGTGTGTGTGTATGTGTGTGTGTATGTGTGTGTATGTGTGTTTTTTTTTTTTTTTTTTTTTTTTTTTTTTTTTTTTTTTTTTTTTTTTTAGTTTTAGAAGGTGGTAAATTACATTTACGAACTAACCCAGCGTTTCACGTTCGATATGGAGGCTAGTCATATCGAATTCGTCCATCGTGCGCCAGAGTGTCGGACTCCTTTATACCGACTAAAGTCCACCTTCGCCCACGAGCCCTTCCCCCCGGAACTGCCTCTTGGCATTACTTCATGGGGGAGGCTATTGTGCTAACCACTGCACTGCTCCTTGCTTCTTACGCTCCTGTACTTCCCTTGCTCTCTTCGTACTGCTGGCATCACGCCAGGGCCATGTTTCTACTTCCGCTTCTGTCATTGCTACGCTTCGTTGCTCTACTGCGACGTGTTTGGGGCTGGCATCTCGCCAGAGCCCTGCGCAACTTTTGCGCCTGCTGCTAATCCGCCGATTCTCGAGTTCTCCAGGTTGGACCAGTTGGATGCCGAGGTCGGTCCAGCGATTCCGGTTGGAGGGTAGCTTCCGGTTCACTGGCGCCCCGACGACCCAAAACTGGTGGTTGTCACGATCGCTACTCGGCATAGTCCCCGACGGTGGATCTAGCCTACTCCAGCGGAGAGTTCCTAACGTAGGAATGTCTCCCGAAACCGTTAACGTTACGCGTTTGTTCCCGCTTCACTGCTGCTGGCCGGTGAAGTGCCGAGGTCGATCCAGCGATTCCGGTTGGAGGATGGCTTCCGGTTCACTGGTGCCCCGACGACTTAAGCCGGTGACTCGCTACGGACTACTCAGAATAGTCCCCGACGGTGGAACTATCCTACTCCGACGAAGATTTCCCCGACGGCGGAAGATCTCCCGAACCGATGCTTTCCGGGCTGATGCCGAGGTCGGTTCTGCGATTCCGGTGGAGAGAAACTTCCGGTTCACAGGCGCCTCGACGACCATTTGCCGGTGCAACTACGCGTTCTACTCAGTTAGTCCCCGACGGTGAACTTAACCTACTCCGAAGCTGACCGGGCAGATGCCGAGGTCGGCCCTGCGATTCCGGTGGTGGGAAACTTCCGGTTCACAGGCGCCCCGACGACCATTTGCCGGAGCTGTTTCGCGATCTACTCGGCTAGTCCCCGGCGGAAGGACATAGCCTACTCCGACGCGATGTTGGTCGGTAAGTGCCGAGGTCGGTCCTGCAATTCCGGTTGGAGGATGACTTCCGGTTTGCAGGCGCCTCGACGACTTATTACCGATATTACGTTACTCCCGCTCTACTCGGTCTAGTCCCCGGCGGAGGATCTAGCCTACTCCGGTCGCGCCCGTAGGTCTCCTTCATATGCTCGCTTCAACAGGCTGGCTTGTCAAGCGCCAAGGTCGGTCCGCCGATTCCGGCTGCCCCAACGATTCAGAGCCATGTGTTGTCCGCTGTGTTGAGTTCCGCTGCTCCTCTCGCCATCTTCGTTGTAAAAGAGACATCATCTGAACGATAGTCGTGTTTACCGCGTCCCATTTCTCTTCGTCGGCACACATTCGTTGGACGATATTGTGCACATTAACGTCATTGCCGACGACGGATGTCATCTCGGCTCGCTCATGCTCGAAGCGCGGACATTCGAAGACCACGTGCTCAGGGGTTTCGTCAGCATCGCCGCACCCGGTGCATAACGGCGATCTTGCGTGTCCAAACCTATTGAGGTATTTCCTGAAACAGCCATGACCAGACAAAAACTGCGTCAAGTGGAAATTCACTTCTCCGTGTTTTCTGTTTACCCACGTCGACAGGCACGGAATTAGACGGTGGGTCCATCTACCGTTCTCAGCGCTATCCCACTGCTGTTGCCATTTCCTCATGGTTTCATCCCGGGCTCTTTTCCGAATTCCCCGCGTGCTTCGGTCCCTGTAGCACTCGCTGTCCTCTTCGAGTTGAAGGCTTATAGGGATCAATCCTGCAATCACACAGACTGCCTCCGATGAAATCGTACGATACGCGCTCGCCACACGCATGGCCATCAGTCTGAACGTACTGTTCAGCCGGGAGCGGTTCCTCTTCGTCTGCAGTGCTGTCACCCACACGGGGCCAGCGTATCTGAGTACCGACGTCGACACGCTCGCCAGTAGTCGCTTCTTGCTGCTGCTGATCGCTGAGTTGTTGGGCATGATCCGGGATAGAGCTGATATCACCTTCACGGCCCTCTCACATGTATAATCGACATGGCTGTTGAAGCTCAGCCGATCATCGATCATCACTCCTAGGTGTCTGACTTCCCGTTTTGAGTCGATGGTACACTGTCCAACCGAGATTCTCGCCTTCTGCACTGCCTTTCGGTTGCTTATCATCACAACTTCGGTTTTGTGATGGGCTAACACAAGCTTCTTCCCTCGCATCCATTCTTCCACGGCGTCTACTGCTTCGGTAGCAAGTATCTCTACTTCCTCTAGTGATTCGCCGATGACTACGAGCACCACGTCATCCGCGAAGCCGACGATCTTCACACCCCGGGGGAAGCTCAGCTTCAACACTCCATCATACATAGCGTTCCAGAGAGTCGGGCCAAGAATAGAACCCTGTGGGACGCCCGCTGTGACTGTCGTGCACCTTTTCCCAGCGTCTGTTTCATAGATCAGTGTACGATTTTGAAAGTAGCTCCTCAAAATCTTACAAAGGTACTCGGGAACCTCCAATCTGTGCAGCGATTCGGCGATCGCAGCCCAACTGGCACTGTTGAAGGCATTTTTTACGTCTAGAGTGACCACACCGCAGTACCGATTTCCTCTCCTCTTTTGCTTCCGCGCCGTCTCCATAGCTTCCACGACCGTTCGGATGGCATCAATGGTGGATCTACCCTTCCGAAAGCCGAACTGCATGTCGCACAGGCCGTTTTCTCCCTCCGTGTATTTCGTAAGCCTGTTTAGGATTACTCGCTCCAGCACTTTGCCAACTGTGTCCAGCAGACATATCGGTCTATATGCTGAAGGATCTCCAGGAGGCTTGCCTGGTTTAGGCAGCAACACCAGCTTTTGTCGCTTCCAAATGTCGGGGAAGTTACCCTCCTCGATACATTTTTGCAGCACGGTCCTGAACATATCCGGGTTTTCTTGGATTGCTGCTTTCAGAGCTACGTTGGGGATACCGTCTGGTCCCGGAGCCTTCCTGGTTTTTAAGGCTTTTGCCACCGCGATCAGCTCATCGTTCGTTACCTGGGCTTCTTCTTCGTCGTTCTCTTGTGCTCCGTAAGGTGTGGACGGCCAGCTCGTCGGTTCGTGCCGGGGGAACAGCACTTCAATGATGGTCTTCATCTTCTCCGGACACCTATCGGGTGGTACAGCTGGGCCCCTCAACTTCGCCATTGCAACTCTGTAGGCGTCACCCCACGGATTTGAATTGGCGTTGCGACAGAGCTCCTCCAGACAGGCTTTCTTGCTGAGCCGGATTTCCCTGTTGAGAGCGGTTTTTGCCGCCTTGTACGCTGGTCTTCGATCTGCTCTTTCAGCGTCGTTGCGAGCTCTCTGCATCATTCTCCTAGCCCGAAAGCAGCTTGTACGCAGATCGGCAATCGTCGAGTTCCACCAATAAGCTGGGCGGCGACCATGTCGCGGTTTACCTTCCCTCTGCATGGTTGCATCGCACGCTCGTGCTAATGCCGCTGTCAACTCATTCGCAGTAAAGTGCTGAGCATTGCGCTCCAGTCTCAACGCTTCAACAAACACCTCCTTGTCAAACTGCGACGTTTTCCACCTTCGCTCCTTTGATGGAATCGCACGTGCTTCCAACTGCCGTCCGCTACAAATATTGTATCGAAGCGCTTGGTGGTCACTGTGCGTATACTCCTCACTCACTCGCCAGTTCAAACTTCCTGAAAGCCCAGGGCTACAGAAAGTTACGTCAATAATTGACTCTCGACCATCCCGACGGTATGTGCTGGTGGTACCATCGTTGGCGACATCGACGTTTAGCCTTGCCAAGGCCTCCAGTAGACTGCTCCCTCTTGAGTTGGTGAAGCGACTGCCCCATTCTATGGCCCACGCGTTGAAATCGCCGGCTATGACGACTGGTCTGCGGTCTGTGAGCTCTTCCGTCAGCTTGTCGAGCATCTCGTTGAACTGGTCAATAGACCATCGCGGGGGTGCGTAGCAGCTACAGAAGAAGACTCCGTTAATTTTGGCTATAACAAAGCCTTCATCTGCACGATGTACCACTTCCTGGAAAGGATATCTTCCCACCGTCCATATCGCCACTGATTTTGCGTTGTCTGCTATCCAGTTCCCATCGCCGGCCGGGACACGGTATGGCTCCGAGATGATAGCCACATCGCACTTGTACTCCGCCACAGATTGCCTCAGCAAGTGTTGTGCTGTGTCACAGTGGTTGAGGTTAATTTGAATTACCTCCACTGTGGTTTGGTAGCAGTCGCCTTTATGAAGGCCGGGCATCGCAGGCCTCCTGTAACGTGGTTGTTATTCTCTCCGTTAGCGCAGATCATGCACTTTGGAGGCTTCCGGCAGGCTTGCGCCTTGTGGCCTTCTTCTCCGCACCTTCTGCATAAATTACCTCTGTCAGGCCCCTTGCAGAATCTAGCAAGATGGCCGTACTCGTGGCATCTATAGCACGCTTCCGGTTTCTGAGAGACGCTCAGTGGACATACCGACCAGCCTACTTTAATCTTCTCCGTTTTTAGTGCCTTGACGGCCGCTTCAATCGGAAGCCTAATTGATGCTATTAGCATTCCGGATGGCCCCTTCCTTATGCGGATCTGCATCTGCACTTCCCCTAGCTTGCACTGCTCTTTCATGGCAACCCTTACATCGTCGTCCGTAGAGATTGCGTCCAAGTTCTTGCATTCAAGGACTGCCTCCGGACACACGGCTCTCACTTCTACCGTATTACCCATGGCTTTCTCGGCGAGCTCTTTGTAGGAAGAGCTGCTGGCCATCGGGTCTCGTTTTAGCTCCAGAATCATATCTCCGGTGCGGGTGCGCCTGACTTTCCGCACGTCTGCACCCAGCTGTTCGAGCTCCGGATTTGTCCGCATTGCACGGAGAACCTTCTCGTACGAGTCATCGCTTGCCTTGACTATAAGCGCCTCGCCTCTCTTCCGGCCCTTGAAGAGGCTTTGTTTTTCGGACCTGCTCTTGGTTTTCGTCTTCCGATTTTTTGCCTTGACGATTTCCCATGGGGTATCGTTGCCTTCCTTGGTGATTGCTGCGTTCGCTGGGCCTGACTCGTTGACGCGAGTATCCTTATGTTTTTTGGAACCACCCGGTCTTGCATCTCCTGGTGATGCTCTTGGCCTCTTCGGTGTGAAGGGCACGCTCTCCGTCCTCTGGGATTTGTCCCTCTTTGCGTTGGTTTCCCTCGCAAAAGGAATTGGCACCGCCGTTTGTTGAATCGGCACTTGCCTTATTTCTAAGGCAGTCTTGGCCGCCGACAACTCCTTCTCAGTCGATTCCACTTTCTGTGCAACGGCCGTCCATTCCTTGACAGCTAGTCCAAGGGTTCCTTGGATCTTCAACACCAAAGTCTTGATGTCTTTGTGCACATTACTTCTTTTATCGACGAACTCGTGCAATTCGTCCACCAGTTTCTTGGCTGCTACAACTCTCGGTAGCTTTGGCACCTTCGACCATGCACTGACCTGAGCCTGTTGCTGCTGCTGAAGCTGTTGCTGCTGCTCTCGAGGCTGCTGCTGCTGCTGCTGCTGTTGAAGCTGCCGCTGTATCTGCTGCTCCTCCTGATTGCGCTGCTGCTGCCCTAGCTGCGATGGTGGTGACCGTACTAAGCCACCTTTGGCGAAAGGGTTCGCCGCGCCTTCTTCGATTTCAATTATACTCTCTTCCATTCTTCGGGGTCCCCCCTCTGGGCCGCTATCATTTCCCGCCGTACGTAGTCGCCTTTCATGATCCCATGGTTATCTTTGCAAGCAGGGAGGCCATGCAAGGGTTGACACGATCCCTTATGAGAATCGTGTTCAGAGCCGGATCGGCGTAGATCGGGGTTTAGTCATCCGAGCCTAGTACTCATCACTTAAGATGGACGGGATCCGAACGTATCCAGAGGCCTGCCAAGGTTTTACCGGGACGGGGGCAATCGCACCATTAGCCTATTCGCCGTTTCAAGATGGTATCACCCATCCTTACTCGGGGAATAGAATAACACGACTGTCAGCTCTGTGTCGCAATGTGGTGTGTAATCCGTAATCCGTGTCCTGTCCGTTGTTCTGCGCCTGTTTTTTTTTTTTTTTTCTTTTTACCCTTCTTACAACCATAAGAAGGGTATAAAGATCGCTTGAAAAACCGACTTTTGATCCGAGGCCCGGAGGGCCAAGTCTCATATACCAATCGATAGAGCTCGACGAACTGAGCACATGTCCGTGTGTGTGTATGTGTGTGTGTATGTGTGTGTGTATGTGTGTGTGTATGTGTGTGTGTATGTGTGTGCGTATGTGTGTGTGTATGTGTGTGTGTATGTGTGTGTGTGTGTTACAAAAAATGTCACTCAATTATCTCAGCCGTTTGTCAACCGATTTAAACACTTTTAGCTCTAAAAGAAAGCTACAACATTCCCATAGAACGCTATTGAATTTCATTGCGATCGGACATTTCGTTACAGAGTTATGATTCAAACAGTATCTTGAAGTACTAGAAAAAGCATATTCTAATATTTTCAACTGTCTGCATTTTGATCGATTTCTCAGCCATTTTTGAACCGATTTAAGTTCTTTTATCGGCTAATGAAAGCTCTAACATTCAATCATAAGCCTTCAAATTTTCATTGAAATCGGATTATTTGTTACAGAGATATCAATGGAAGAATTTTTTAAGGTACTGGAATTTTTTTTTCCAAAATATTCAACTTTTTACATTTTGATCAATTTCTCCGCTATTTTTAATCCGATTTAAGCTCTTTTTTCATCGATTGAATGCTCTGACATCATTCACAATCATATTGCAATCGAACGAAAAGTTACAGAGATAAAAATCATTTTTTTTTTCAAAAATCTCTAAAACTCCCCTTTTTACCCTTCTTACAACCATAAGAAGGGTATAAAGATCGCTTGAAAAACCGACTTTTGATCCGAGGCCCGGAGGGCCAAGTCTCATATACCAATCGATAGAGCTCGACGAACTGAGCACATGTCCGTGTGTGTGTATGTGTGTGTGTATGTGTGTGTGTATGTGTGTGCGTATGTGTGTGTGTATGTGTGTGTGTATGTGTGTGTGTGTTACAAAAAATGTCACTCAATTATCTCAGCCGTTTGTCAACCGATTTAAACACTTTTAGCTCTAAAAGAAAGCTACAACATTCCCATAGAACGCTATTGAATTTCATTGCGATCGGACATTTCGTTACAGAGTTATGATTCAAACAGTATCGTGAAGTACTAGAAAAAGCATATTCTAATATTTTCAACTGTCTGCATTTTGATCGATATCTCAGCCATTTTTGAACCAATTTAAGTTCTTTTATCGGCTAATGAAAGCTCTGACATTCAATCATAAGCCTTCAAATTTTCATTGAAATCGGATTACTAGTTTCAGAGATATCATTGGAAGAATTTTTTAAAGTACTGGAAAAAAAAATTTCTCTGAAATATTCATTTTTTTACATTTTGATCAATTTCTCAGCTATTTTAAATCCAATTTAAGCTCTTTTTTCGTCGATTGAAAGCTCGAATATCATTCACAACCATATTGCAATCGAATTATAAATTACAGAGATAAAAATCATTATTTTCAAAAATCTCTAAAATTCCCCTTTTTACCCTTCTTACAACCATAAGAAGGGTATAAAGATCGCTTGAAAAACCGACTTTTGATCCGAGGCCCGGAGGGCCAAGTCTCATATACCAATCGATAGAGCTCGACGAACTGAGCACATGTCCGTGTGTGTGTATGTGTGTGTGTATGTGTGTGTGTATGTGTGTGTGTATGTGTGTGCGTATGTGTGTGTGTATGTGTGTGTGTATGTGTGTGTGTGTGTTACAAAAAATGTCACTCAATTATCTCAGCCGTTTGTCAACCGATTTAAACACTTTTAGCTCTAAAAGAAAGCTACAACATTCCCATAGAACGCTATTGAATTTCATTGCGATCGGACATTTCGTTACAGAGTTATGATTCAAACAGTATCTTGAAGTACTAGAAAAAGCATATTCTAATATTTTCAACTGTCTGCATTTTGATCGATTTCTCAGCCATTTTTGAACCGATTTAAGTTCTTTTATCGGCTAATGAAAGCTCTAACATTCAATCATAAGCCTTCAAATTTTCATTGAAATCGGATTATTTGTTACAGAGATATCAATGGAAGAATTTTTTAAGGTACTGGAATTTTTTTTTCCAAAATATTCAACTTTTTACATTTTGATCAATTTCTCCGCTATTTTTAATCCGATTTAAGCTCTTTTTTCATCGATTGAATGCTCTGACATCATTCACAATCATATTGCAATCGAACGAAAAGTTACAGAGATAAAAATCATTTTTTTTTTTCAAAAATCTCTAAAATTCCCCTTTTTACCCTTCTTACAACCATAAGAAGGGTATAAAGATCGCTTGAAAAACCGACTTTTGATCCGAGGCCCGGAGGGCCAAGTCTCATATACCAATCGATAGAGCTCGACGAACTGAGCACATGTCCGTGTGTGTGTATGTGTGTGTGTATGTGTGTGTGTATGTGTGTGTGTATGTGTGTGCGTATGTGTGTTTTTTACCCTTCTTACAACCATAAGAAGGGTATAAAGATCGCTTGAAAAACCGACTTTTGATCCGAGGCCCGGAGGGCCAAGTCTCATATACCAATCGATAGAGCTCGACGAACTGAGCACATGTCCGTGTGTGTGTATGTGTATGTGTATGTGTGTGTGTATGTGTGTGTGTATGTGTGTGTGTATGTGTGTGCGTATGTGTGTGTGTATGTGTGTGTGTATGTGTGTGTGTGTGTTACAAAAAATGTCACTCAATTATCTCAGCCGTTTGTCAACCGATTTAAACACTTTTAGCTCTAAAAGAAAGCTACAACATTCCCATAGAACGCTATTGAATTTCATTGCGATCGGACATTTCGTTACAGAGTTATGATTCAAACAGTATCTTGAAGTACTAGAAAAAGCATATTCTAATATTTTCAACTGTCTGCATTTTGATCGATTTCTCAGCCATTTTTGAACCGATTTAAGTTCTTTTATCGGCTAATGAAAGCTCTAACATTCAATCATAAGCCTTCAAATTTTCATTGAAATCGGATTATTTGTTACAGAGATATCAATGGAAGAATTTTTTAAGGTACTGGAATTTTTTTTTCCAAAATATTCAACTTTTTACATTTTGATCAATTTCTCCGCTATTTTTAATCCGATTTAAGCTCTTTTTTCATCGATTGAATGCTCTGACATCATTCACAATCATATTGCAATCGAACGAAAAGTTACAGAGATAAAAATCATTTTTTTTTTCAAAAATCTCTAAAATTCCCCTTTTTACCCTTCTTACAACCATAAGAAGGGTATAAAGATCGCTTGAAAAACCGACTTTTGATCCGAGGCCCGGAGGGCAAAGTCTCATATACCAATCGATAGAGCTCGACGAACTGAGCACATGTCCGTGTGTGTGTATGTGTGTGTGTATGTGTGTGTGTATGTGTGTGTGTATGTGTGTGCGTATGTGTGTTTTTTTTTTTTTTTTTTTAGTTTTAGAAGGTGGTAAATTACATTTACGAACTAACCCAGCGTTTCACGTTCGATATGGAGGCTAGTCATATCGAATTCGTCCATCGTGCGCCAGAGTGTCGGACTCTTTTATACCGACTAAAGTCCACCTTCGCCCACGAGCCATTCCCCCCGGAACTGCCTCTTGGCATTACTTCATGGGGGAGGCTATTGTGCTAACCACTGCACTGCTCCTTGCTTCTTACGCTCCTGTACTTCCTTGCTCTCTTCGTACTGCTGGCATCACGCCAGGGCCATGTTTCTACTGCCGCTTCTGTCATTGCTACGCTTCGTTGCTGCGACGTGTTTGGGGCTGGCATCTCGCCAGAGCCCTGCGCAACTTTTGCGCCTGCTGCTAATCCGCCGATTCTCGAGTTCTCCAGGTTGGACCAGTTGGATGCCGAGGTCGGTCCAGCGATTCCGGTTGGAGGGTAGCTTCCGGTTCACTGGCGCCCCGACGACCCAAAACTGGTGGTTGTCACGATCGCTACTCGGCATAGTCCCCGACGGTGGATCTAGCCTACTCCAGCGGAGAGCTCCTAACGTAGGAATGTCTCCCGAAACCGTTAACGTTACGCGTTTGTTCCCGCTTCACTGCTGCTGACCGGTGAAGTGCCGAGGTCGATCCAGCGATTCCGGTTGGAGGATGGCTTCCGGTTCACTGGTGCCCCGACGACTTAAGCCGGTGACTCGCTACGGACTACTCAGAATAGTCCCCGACGGTGGATCTATCCTACTCCGACGAAGATTTCCCCGACGGCGGAAGATCTCCCGAACCGATGCTTTCCGGGCTGATGCCGAGGTCGGTTCTGCGATTCCGGTGGAGAGAAACTTCCGGTTCACAGGCGCCTCGACGACCATTTGCCGGTGCAACTACGCGTTCTACTCAGTTAGTCCCCGACGGTGAACTTAACCTACTCCGAAGCTGACCGGGCAGATGCCGAGGTCGGCCCTGCGATTCCGGTGGAGGGAAACTTCCGGTTCACAGGCGCCCCGACGACCATTTGCCGGAGCTGTTTCGCGATCTACTCGGCTAGTCCCCGGCGGAAGGACATAGCCTACTCCGACGCGATGTTGGTCGGTAAGTGCCGAGGTCGGTCCTGCAATTCCGGTTGGAGGATGACTTCCGGTTTGCAGGCGCCTCGACGACTTATTACCGATATTACGTTACTCCCGCTCTACTCGGTCTAGTCCCCGGCGGAGGATCTAGCCTACTCCGGTCGCGCCCGTAGGTCTCCTTCATATGCTCGCTTCAACAGGCTGGTTTGTCAAGCGCCAAGGTCGGTCCGCCGATTCCGGCTGCCCCGACGATTCAGAGCCATGTGCTGTCCGCTGTGTTGAGTTCCGCTGCTCCTCTCGCCATCTTCGTTGTAAAAGAGACATCATCTGAACGATAGTCGTGTTTACCGCGTCCCATTTCTCTTCGTCGGCACACATTCGTTGGACGATATTGTGCACATTAACGTCATTGCCGACGACGGATGTCATCTCGGCTCGCTCATGCTCGAAGCGCGGACATTCGAAGACCACGTGCTCAGGGGTTTCGTCAGCATCGCCGCACCCGGTGCATAACGGCGATCTTGCGTGTCCAAACCTATTGAGGTATTTCTTGAAACAGCCATGACCAGACAAAAACTGCGTCAAGTGGAAATTCACTTCTCCGTGTTTTCTGTTTACCCACGTCGACAGGCACGGAATTAGACGGTGGGTCCATCTACCGTTCTCAGCGCTATCCCACTGCTGTTGCCATTTCCTCATGGTTTCATCCCGGGCTCTTTTCCGAATTCCCCGCGTGCTTCGGTCCCTGTAGCACTCGCTGTCCTCTTCGAGTTGAAGGCTTATAGGGATCAATCCTGCAATCACACAGACTGCCTCCGATGAAATCGTACGATACGCGCTCGCCACACGCATGGCCATCAGTCTGAACGTACTGTTCAGCCGGGAGCGGTTCCTCTTCGTCTGCAGTGCTGTCACCCACACGGGGCCAGCGTATCTGAGTACCGACGTCGACACGCTCGCCAGTAGTCGCTTCTTGCTGCTGCTGATCGCTGAGTTGTTGGGCATGATCCGGGATAGAGCTGATATCACCTTCACGGCCCTCTCACATGTATAATCGACATGGCTGTTGAAGCTCAGCCGATCATCGATCATCACTCCTAGGTGTCTGACTTCCCGCTTTGAGTCGATGGTACACTGTCCAACCGAGATTCTCGCCTTCTGCACTGCCTTTCGGTTGCTTATCATCACAACTTCGGTTTTGTGATGGGCTAACACAAGCTTCTTCCCTCGCATCCATTCTTCCACGGCGTCTACTGCTTCGGTAGCAAGTATCTCTACTTCCTCTAGTGATTCGCCGATGACTACGAGCACCACGTCATCCGCGAAGCCGACGATCTTCACACCCCGGGGGAAGCTCAGCTTCAACACTCCATCATACATAGCGTTCCAGAGAGTCGGGCCAAGAATAGAACCCTGTGGGACGCCCGCTGTGACTGTCGTGCACCTTTTCCCAGCGTCTGTTTCATAGATCAGTGTACGATTTTGAAAGTAGCTCCTCAAAATCTTACAAAGGTACTCGGGAACCTCCAATCTGTGCAGCGATTCGGCGATCGCAGCCCAACTGGCACTGTTGAAGGCATTTTTTACGTCTAGAGTGACCACACCGCAGTACCGATTTCCTCTCCTCTTTTGCTTCCGCGCCGTCTCCATAGCTTCCACGACCGTTCGGATGGCATCGATGGTGGATCTACCCTTCCGAAAGCCGAACTGCATGTCGCACAGGCCGTTTTCTCCCTCCGTGTATTTCGTAAGCCTGTTTAGGATTACTCGCTCCAGCACTTTGCCAACTGTGTCCAGCAGACATATCGGTCTATATGCTGAAGGATCTCCAGGAGGCTTGCCTGGTTTAGGCAGCAACACCAGCTTTTGTCGCTTCCAAATGTCGGGGAAGTTACCCTCCTCGATACATTTTTGCAGCACGGTCCTGAACATATCCGGGTTTTCTTGGATTGCTGCTTTCAGAGCTACGTTGGGGATACCGTCTGGTCCCGGAGCCTTCCTGGTTTTTAAGGCTTTTGCCACCGCGATCAGCTCATCGTTCGTTACCTGGGCTTCTTCTTCGTCGTTCTCTTGTGCTCCGTAAGGTGTGGACGGCCAGCTCGTCGGTTCGTGCCGGGGGAACAGCACTTCAATGATGGTCTTCATCTTCTCCGGACACCTATCGGGTGGTACAGCTGGGCCCCTCAACTTCGCCATTGCAACTCTGTAGGCGTCACCCCACGGGTTTGAATTGGCGTTGCGACAGAGCTCCTCCAGACAGGCTTTCTTGCTGAGCCGGATTTCCCTGTTGAGAGCGGTTTTTGCCGCCTTGTACGCTGGTATTCGATCTGCTCTTTCAGCGTCGTTGCGGGCTCTCTGCATCATTCTCCTAGCCCGAAAGCAGCTTGTACGCAGATCGGCAATCGTCGAGTTCCACCAATAAGCTGGGCGGCGACCATGTCGCGGTTTACCTTCCCTCTGCATGGTTGCATCGCACGCTCGTGCTAATGCCGCTGTCAACTCATTCGCAGTAAAGTGCTGAGCATTGCGCTCCAGTCTCAACGCTTCAACAAACACCTCCTTGTCAAACTGCGACGTTTTCCACCTTCGCTCCTTTGATGGAATCGCACGCGCTTCCAACTGCCGTCCGCTACCAATATTGTATCGAAGCGCTTGGTGGTCACTGTGCGTATACTCCTCACTCACTCGCCAGTTCAAACTTCCTGACAGCCCAGGGCTACAGAAAGTTACGTCAATAATTGACTCTCGACCATCCCGACGGTATGTGCTGGTGGTACCATCGTTGGCGACATCGACGTTTAGCCTTGCCAAGGCCTCCAGTAGACTGCTCCCTCTTGAGTTGGTGAAGCGACTGCCCCATTCTATGGCCCACGCGTTGAAATCGCCGGCTATGACGACTGGTCTGCGGTCTGTGAGCTCTTCCGTCAGCTTGTCGAGCATCTCGTTGAACTGGTCAATAGACCATCGCGGGGGTGCGTAGCAGCTACAGAAGAAGACTCCGTTAATTTTGGCTATAACAAAGCCTTCATCTGCACGATGTACCACTTCCTGGAAAGGATATCTTCCCACCGTCCATATCGCCACTGATTTTGCGTTGTCTGCTATCCAGTTCCCATCGCCGGCCGGGACACGGTATGGCTCCGAGATGATAGCCACATCGCACTTGTACTCCGCCACAGATTGCCTCAGCAAGTGTTGTGCTGTGTCACAGTGGTTGAGGTTAATTTGAATTACCTCCACTGTGGTTTGGTAGCAGTCGCCTTTATGAAGGCCGGGCATCGCAGGCCTCCTGTAACGTGGTTGTTATTCTCTCCGTTAGCGCAGATCATGCACTTTGGAGGCTTCCGGCAGGCTTGCGCCTTGTGGCCTTCTTCTCCGCACCTTCTGCATAAATTACCTCTGTCAGGCCCCTTGCAGAATCTAGCAAGATGGCCGTACTCGTGGCATCTATAGCACGCTTCCGGTTTCTGAGAGACGCTCAGTGGACATACCGACCAGCCTACTTTAATCTTCTCCGTTTTTAGTGCCTTGACGGCCGCTTCAATCGGAAGCCTAATTGATGCTATTAGCATTCCGGATGGCCCCTTCCTTATGCGGATCTGCATCTGCACTTCCCCTAGCTTGCACTGCTCTTTCATGGCAACCCTTACATCGTCGTCCGTAGAGATTGCGTCCAAGTTCTTGCATTCAAGGACTGCCTCCGGACACACGGCTCTCACTTCTACCGTATTACCCATGGCTTTCTCGGCGAGCTCTTTGTAGGAAGAGCTGCTGGCCATCGGGTCTCGTTTTAGCTCCAGGATCATATCTCCGGTGCGGGTGCGCCTGACTTTCCGCACGTCTGACCCCAGCTGTTCGAGCTCCGGGTTTGTCCGCATTGCACGGAGAACCTTCTCGTACGAGTCATCGCTTGCCTTGACTATAAGCGCCTCGCCTCTCTTCCGGCCCTTGAAGAGGCTTTGTTTTTCGGACCTGCTCTTGGTTTTCGTCTTCCGATTTTTTGCCTTGACGATTTCCCATGGGGTATCGTTGCCTTCCTTGGTGGTTGCTGCGTTCGCTGGGCCTGACTCGTTGACGCGAGTGTCCTTATGTTTTTTGGAACCACCCGGTCTTGCATCTCCTGGTGATGCTCTTGGCCTCTTCGGTGTGAAGGGCACGCTCTCCGTCCTCTGTGTGCGTATGTGTGTGTGTATGTGTGTGTGTATGTGTGTGTGTGTGTTACAAAAAATGTCACTCAATTATCTCAGCCGTTTGTCAACCGATTTAAACACTTTTAGCTCTAAAAGAAAGCTACAACATTCCCATAGAACGCTATTGAATTTCATTGCGATCGGACATTTCGTTACAGAGTTATGATTCAAACAGTATCGTGAAGTACTAGAAAAAGCATATTCTAATATTTTCAACTGTCTGCATTTTGATCGATATCTCAGCCATTTTTGAACCAATTTAAGTTCTTTTATCGGCTAATGAAAGCTCTGACATTCAATCATAAGCCTTCAAATTTTCATTGAAATCGGATTACTAGTTTCAGAGATATCATTGGAAGAATTTTTTAAAGTACTGGAAAAAAAAAAATTTCTCTGAAATATTCATTTTTTTACATTTTGATCAATTTCTCAGCTATTTTAAATCCAATTTAAGCTCTTTTTTCGTCGATTGAAAGCTCGAATATCATTCACAACCATATTGCAATCGAATTATAAATTACAGAGATAAAAATCATTATTTTCAAAAATCTCTAAAATTCCCCTTTTTACCCTTCTTACAACCATAAGAAGGGTATAAAGATCGCTTGAAAAACCGACTTTTGATCCGAGGCCCGGAGGGCCAAGTCTCATATACCAATCGATAGAGCTCGACGAACTGAGCACATGTCCGTGTGTGTGTATGTGTGTGTGTATGTGTGTGTGTATGTGTGTTTTTTTTTTTTTTTTTTTTTTTTTTTTCATGCAACTAGGAGTTTAAAAATCTTCATAGACTGGCCTGTATTTGTTCATGCTCATGCCAGTGTAATTTTTGGCGCGGTGTGGGATCCACTTAGTGCCTTCCCCACTAAAAACACTCTCCTAGGTTTAGTACCATCACCATCACCCTCCGGAACTACCTTCCGGTATTACTTCGAAGGGGAGGACAACGTGCTGAGCGCACCACTTCAATTTGTTATTCTACATGCTGAGCCCTTCGGCTCCTGAGCCCTTCGGCTCCTGAGCCCTTTGGCTCCTGAGCCCTTCGACTCCTGTTAGCAGTTTTAAAACCGTTCAACGACGTGCCTCATGCTGAGCCCTTCGGCTCCACTCGTTAGTAATTTGTTAATACCTATTTTCGCCCTTTGGCGACCCGTCAATTTGTTAGTACCTACATGCAACATTCTGAGCCCTTCGGCTCCAGTTTGTGCACCACTCTGAGCTCATACAAAGCCCGCATCTACACCGACGGAGATTTCCCCGGCGGTGGAATTTCTCCCGATACCGATTCTTCTACTTCTACGATACGAGCCGACCGGAGGGGTGCCGAAGTCAGTCCAGCGATTCCGGTGGAGCCTAGCTTCCGGTTCACTGGTGCCTCGACGACCCTCAACCGTCGCTATGACACGTCTACTCAACTAGTCCCCGGCGGTGAACCTAGCCTACACCGACGAAGAATTCCCCGGCGATGGAAGTTCTTCCGATACCGATTCTTCTTCTGATGCTGCTACTGCTGCTCTTTAATTTTTTACGGGCCGACCGGTAGGGTGCCGGAGTCAGTCCAGCGATTCCGGTGGAGGCTAACTTCCGGTTCACTGGTGCTCCTACGACCCGGGACCGGTGCTACGTCGCGTCTACTCAGCTAGTCCCCGGCGGTGGATCTAGCCTACTCCGGCGGAGAGTTCCCCGGCAAAGGAATATCTCCCGGAACCGAGCAGTATCACTTTCCCTTCGTCCGCTCTTTTAGAGTGTCGAAAACAGTCCGGCGCCCTTCTTCGTTCGGCAGGGCTGCCTACGTCATCTGACGCTGCTCCTCTCGCCATGTCCGCTGTAGTGTTGACATAATCTGAACAACAGATCGGTTCACCGCGTTCCACTTATCTTCATTACTACACATCTTTAGGACGATATTTTCCACGTTCACGTCGTCTCCGACGATGGCAGTCATTTCGCTTCGCTGCTGTGCAAACCGTGGGCAAGTAAAGACTACGTGCTCTGGTGTTTCTTCTATGTCTCGGCATTCAGGGCACAACGGTGACCTTGCGTGGCCGAACCTGTGCAAGTACTGCTTAAAGCAGCCATGACCTGACAGGAATTGCGTCAGTTGAAAATTAATCTCGCCGTGCGCTCTAGTGGTCCATATCGACACGTTTGGAATCAGTCGGTAAGTCCACCTGCCCTTCTCTGCGTTGTTCCATTGCTGCTGCCATTTACTAAGCGTGTTGGCTCTCGCTCTGTTCCGGCCTCTCCCTGTGGCTCGATCCCTGTAGCACTCGCTATCCTCCTCCAGTAGAAGGCAGATAGGAATCATTCCGGCTATTACGTGCACGGCGTGCGATGATATCGTTCGATACGCACTCGCTACACGCATTGCCATCAGCCTAAACGTACGGTTCAACTGGGCACGATTTCGTCCTGTCTTCAGTGCCGCCGACCACGCTGGAGCTGCATACCGGATGATCGACGTTGACACGCTCGCCAGTAGCCTCCTCTTGCTACTGGTAATCGCAGAATTGTTAGGCATAATTCGGGATAAGGCCGATATCACCTTTGTCGCCTTATTGCAGACGTAGTCGACGTGACTGTTGAAATTCAAACGGTCGTCCAACATCACGCCCAGGTGTTTCACTTCTCGCTTCGAGTTTATGATGCACTCACCGACCATGATGCTCACATTTTGTACTGCCTTCCGGTTACTGATCATAACCAATTCAGTCTTTTGATGGGCCAACGCTAGCTTCTTCTCTCGCATCCAATTTTCCACGGCATCTATCGCCTCCGTTGCCAGTACCTCCACCTCTTCCCGTGATTCGCCGATCACTACAAGCACTACATCGTCCGCAAAACCGACAATCTTGACTCCTCTGGGCAGGTTCAGCTTCAGCACTTCATCGTACATGACATTCCAAAGGGTGGGACCCAAGATGGATCCCTGTGGAACGCCCGCCGTAACCAACAGATTTCTGATCCCGGCATCTGTTTCATATATCAGTGTCCGGTTCTGAAAATAGCTTTTCAGAATCTGACATAGATACTTAGGCACCCTCAACCTGTGCAACGAGTCGGCAATTGCTACCCAGCTGGCGCTGTTGAAAGCGTTTTTAACGTCAAGAGTGACAACCGCACAATATCGGTTCCCTCTCCTCTGCTGCTTCTGTGCCGTCTCCATGGTTTCCACTACCATTCGGATGGCATCTATCGTAGATCTACCTTTCCGGAATCCATACTGCATGTTCGATAGACCGTTCTCGTTCTCCGTATACTTCGTAAGCCTGTTAAGAATCACTCTCTCCAACAGTTTTCCGACAGTATCCAACAAGCATATCGGCCTATATGCAGAAGGATCGCCGGGCGGCTTACCTGGCTTTGGTAGCAGCACCAGCTTTTGTCGCTTCCAAATGTCGGGAAAGTTTCCGTCCTCCATACATTTTTGCAGTGTAGTCCTGAACATGTCTGGATTCTCCTGGATTGCCGTTTTAAGGGCCAAGTTTGGAATCCCGTCCGGACCCGGTGCCTTCTTCACTGGTAAGGCTTTCGATACCACGACCAGTTCCTCGTTCGTTACACGGGTCTCTTCGTCGTGTACATCCTGTTCATCGTACGGTGTAGGTGGCCAGACCGTAGGCTCGTGCGTCGGAAAAAGAGTTTCGATAATAACCTTCATTTTCTCCGGACATCTGTCGGGTGGTATTGCTGGACCTTTCATCTTTGCCATGGCCACTTTGTAGGCATTCCCCCACGGGTTTTCGTTGGCATTGCGGTAGAGCTCTTCCAGGCACGCTTTCTTGCTGAGCTTGATTGCCTTGTTGAGTGCGGCCCTTGCCGCCCTATAGGGCAATCTTCTTTCTTCTCTTTCGACGTTGTTGCTAGCCCTCTGCATCCTCCTCCTAGCTTGGAAGCAATGTGCGCGTAGGTCACCGATCGTCGAATTCCACCAGTAGGCTGGTCGTCGACAGTTTCTAGGTTTCCCCATCCTCGGCATAGTTGCATCGCACGCCCGCGATAGGGCTGCAGTCAACTCCTCTGCGCTTAGGTTTACTAAGTTATTCTCACGCCTCATCGCTTCCACGAACACGTCCTTGTTAAAAATCTCTGTTTTCCACCTCCGCTCGTATATCTGGGCTCCACTCGATTCCATCTGCAAACAGTGCCCAAAGCGGTACCGAATCGCTTGGTGGTCGCTGTGGGTGTAATCCTCGCATACTCTCCAGTTCATATCACGTATCATTCCTGGGCTGCAGAAAGTGACATCGATGATAGACTCTCGACCATCCTTACGGTAGGTGGTGGTGGTACCGTCATTGGCGAGATCGACGTTCAACTTAGCTAGGGCCTCCAGAAGGCTGCTCCCCCTTGGGTTCGTGAAGCGGCTGCCCCATTCGACCGCCCAAGCATTGAAGTCTCCAGCTACTACCACTGGTCTTCGGTCGGTTAGCTCTTCCGTCAGTTTGTCCAACATCCGGTTGAACTGTTCGATCGTCCATCGTGGAGGTGTGTGTATGTGTGTGCGTATGTGTGTGTGTATGTGTGTGTGTATGTGTGTGTGTGTGTTACAAAAAATGTCACTCAATTATCTCAGCCGTTTGTCAACCGATTTAAACACTTTTAGCTCTAAAAGAAAGCTACAACATTCCCATAGAACGCTATTGAATTTCATTGCGATCGGACATTTCGTTACAGAGTTATGATTCAAACAGTATCTTGAAGTACTAGAAAAAGCATATTCTAATATTTTCAACTGTCTGCATTTTGATCGATTTCTCAGCCATTTTTGAACCGATTTAAGTTCTTTCACAGATAACAGATGTTCAAGTCCGATTACAAAACTGTGTAAGGCAATAAATGGTCATTTTATATGGCAACACACTGTGGTGGCGCTGTTATCGCTAAGTTCCCATGACGATGTGAGTGGTGAATATGAAATATTTCAAGATATCTATATTCACCACTGATTGACGCAATTCGTTGTGTGGCGGCGCTAGTGATTGCAAGAAGTTTCTGTTTAAATATTTACACAGGTTTTTACTAAATTTTTGTTCTAGCATAAACATCTGTTATCTGTGGTTCTTTTATCGGCTAATGAAAGCTCTAACATTCAATCATAAGCCTTCAAATTTTCATTGAAATCGGATTATTTGTTACAGAGATATCAATGGAAGAATTTTTAAGGTACTGGAATTTTTTTTTCCAAAATATTCAACTTTTTACATTTTGATCAATTTCTCCGCTATTTTTAATCCGATTTAAGCTCTTTTTTCATCGATTGAATGCTCTGACATCATTCACAATCATATTGCAATCGAACGAAAAGTTACAGAGATAAAAATCATTTTTTTTTTTCAAAAATCTCTAAAATTCCCCTTTTTACCCTTCTTACAACCATAAGAAGGGTATAAAGATCGCTTGAAAAACCGACTTTTGATCCGAGGCCCGGAGGGCCAAGTCTCATATACCAATCGATAGAGCTCGACGAACTGAGCACATGTCCGTGTGTGTGTATGTGTGTGTGTATGTGTGTGCGTATGTGTGTGTGTATGTGTGTATGTGTGTGTGTGTGTTACAAAAAATGTCACTCAATTATCTCAGCCGTTTGTCAACCGATTTAAACACTTTTAGCTCTAAAAGAAAGCTACAACATTCCCATAGAACGCTATTGAATTTCATTGCGATCGGACATTTCGTTACAGAGTTATGATTCAAACAGTATCGTGAAGTACTAGAAAAAGCATATTCTAATATTTTCAACTGTCTGCATTTTGATCGATATCTCAGCCATTTTTGAACCAATTTAAGTTCTTTTATCGGCTAATGAAAGCTCTGACATTCAATCATAAGCCTTCAAATTTTCATTGAAATCGGATTACTAGTTTCAGAGATATCATTGGAAGAATTTTTTAAAGTACTGGAAAAAAAAAAAATTTCTCTGAAATATTCATTTTTTTACATTTTGATCAATTTCTCAGCTATTTTAAATCCAATTTAAGCTCTTTTTTCGTCGATTGAAAGCTCGAATATCATTCACAACCATATTGCAATCGAATTATAAATTACAGAGATAAAAATCATTATTTTCAAAAATCTCTAAAATTCCCCTTTTTACCCTTCTTACAACCATAAGAAGGGTATAAAGATCGCTTGAAAAACCGACTTTTGATCCGAGGCCCGGAGGGCCAAGTCTCATATACCAATCGATAGAGCTCGACGAACTGAGCACATGTCCGTGTGTGTGTATGTGTGTGTGTATGTGTGTGTGTATGTGTGTGTGTATGTGTGTGTGTATGTGTGTGCGTATGTGTGTGTGTATGTGTGTGTGTATGTGTTACAAAAAATGTCACTCAATTATCTCAGCCGTTTGTCAACCGATTTAAACACTTTTAGCTCTAAAAGAAAGCTACAACATTCCCATAGAACGCTATTGAATTTCATTGCGATCGGACATTTCGTTACAGAGTTATGATTCAAACAGTATCTTGAAGTACTAGAAAAAGCATATTCTAATATTTTCAACTGTCTGCATTTTGATCGATTTCTCAGCCATTTTTGAACCGATTTAAGTTCTTTTATCGGCTAATGAAAGCTCTAACATTCAATCATAAGCCTTCAAATTTTCATTGAAATCGGATTATTTGTTACAGAGATATCAATGGAAGAATTTTTTAAGGTACTGGAATTTTTTTTTTCCAAAATATTCAACTTTTTACATTTTGATCAATTTCTCCGCTATTTTTAATCCGATTTAAGCTCTTTTTTCATCGATTGAATGCTCTGACATCATTCACAATCATATTGCAATCGAACGAAAAGTTACAGAGATAAAAATCATTTTTTTTTTTTTCAAAAATCTCTAAAATTCCCCTTTTTACCCTTCTTACAACCATAAGAAGGGTATAAAGATCGCTTGAAAAACCGACTTTTGATCCGAGGCCCGGAGGGCCAAGTCTCATATACCAATCGATAGAGCTCGACGAACTGAGCACATGTCCGTGTGTGTGTATGTGTGTGTGTATGTGTGTGTGTATGTGTGTGTGTATGTGTGTGCGTATGTGTGTGTGTATGTGTGTGTGTATGTGTGTGTGTGTTACAAAAAATGTCACTCAATTATCTCAGCCGTTTGTCAACCGATTTAAACACTTTTAGCTCTAAAAGAAAGCTACAACATTCCCATAGAACGCTATTGAATTTCATTGCGATCGGACATTTCGTTACAGAGTTATGATTCAAACAGTATCGTGAAGTACTAGAAAAAGCATATTCTAATATTTTCAACTGTCTGCATTTTGATCGATATCTCAGCCATTTTTGAACCAATTTAAGTTCTTTTATCGGCTAATGAAAGCTCTGACATTCAATCATAAGCCTTCAAATTTTCATTGAAATCGGATTACTAGTTTCAGAGATATCATTGGAAGAATTTTTTAAAGTACTGGAAAAAAAAAAAATTTCTCTGAAATATTCATTTTTTTACATTTTGATCAATTTCTCAGCTATTTTAAATCCAATTTAAGCTCTTTTTTCGTCGATTGAAAGCTCGAATATCATTCACAACCATATTGCAATCGAATTATAAATTACAGAGATAAAAATCATTATTTTCAAAAATCTCTAAAATTCCCCTTTTTACCCTTCTTACAACCATAAGAAGGGTATAAAGATCGCTTGAAAAACCGACTTTTGATCCGAGGCCCGGAGGGCCAAGTCTCATATACCAATCGATAGAGCTCGACGAACTGAGCACATGTCCGTGTGTGTGTATGTGTGTGTGTATGTGTGTGTGTATGTGTGTGCGTATGTGTGTGTGTATGTGTGTGTATGTGTGTGTGTGTGTTACAAAAAATGTCACTCAATTATCTCAGCCGTTTGTCAACCGATTTAAACACTTTTAGCTCTAAAAGAAAGCTACAACATTCCCATAGAACGCTATTGAATTTCATTGCGATCGGACATTTCGTTACAGAGTTATGATTCAAACAGTATCTTGAAGTACTAGAAAAAGCATATTCTAATATTTTCAACTGTCTGCATTTTGATCGATTTCTCAGCCATTTTTGAACCGATTTAAGTTCTTTTATCGGCTAATGAAAGCTCTAACATTCAATCATAAGCCTTCAAATTTTCATTGAAATCGGATTATTTGTTACAGAGATATCAATGGAAGAATTTTTTAAGGTACTGGAATTTTTTTTTCCAAAATATTCAACTTTTTACATTTTGATCAATTTCTCCGCTATTTTTAATCCGATTTAAGCTCTTTTTTCATCGATTGAATGCTCTGACATCATTCACAATCATATTGCAATCGAACGAAAAGTTACAGAGATAAAAATCATTTTTTTTTTTCAAAAATCTCTAAAATTCCCCTTTTTACCCTTCTTACAACCATAAGAAGGGTATAAAGATCGCTTGAAAAACCGACTTTTGATCCGAGGCCCGGAGGGCCAAGTCTCATATACCAATCGATAGAGCTCGACGAACTGAGCACATGTCCGTGTGTGTGTATGTGTGTGTGTATGTGTGTGTGTATGTGTGTGCGTATGTGTGTGTGTATGTGTGTGTGTATGTGTGTGTGTGTGTTACAAAAAATGTCACTCAATTATCTCAGCCGTTTGTCAACCGATTTAAACACTTTTAGCTCTAAAAGAAAGCTACAACATTCCCATAGAACGCTATTGAATTTCATTGCGATCGGACATTTCGTTACAGAGTTATGATTCAAACAGTATCGTGAAGTACTAGAAAAAGCATATTCTAATATTTTCAACTGTCTGCATTTTGATCGATATCTCAGCCATTTTTGAACCAATTTAAGTTCTTTTATCGGCTAATGAAAGCTCTGACATTCAATCATAAGCCTTCAAATTTTCATTGAAATCGGATTACTAGTTTCAGAGATATCATTGGAAGAATTTTTTAAAGTACTGGAAAAAAAAATTTCTCTGAAATATTCATTTTTTTACATTTTGATCAATTTCTCAGCTATTTTAAATCCAATTTAAGCTCTTTTTTCGTCGATTGAAAGCTCGAATATCATTCACAACCATATTGCAATCGAATTATAAATTACAGAGATAAAAATCATTATTTTCAAAAATCTCTAAAATTCCCCTTTTTACCCTTCTTACAACCATAAGAAGGGTATAAAGATCGCTTGAAAAACCGACTTTTGATCCGAGGCCCGGAGGGCCAAGTCTCATATACCAATCGATAGAGCTCGACGAACTGAGCACATGTCCGTGTGTGTGTATGTGTGTGTGTATGTGTGTGCGTATGTGTGTGTGTATGTGTGTGTGTATGTGTGTGTGTATGTGTGTGTGTGTTACAAAAAATGTCACTCAATTATCTCAGCCGTTTGTCAACCGATTTAAACACTTTTAGCTCTAAAAGAAAGCTACAACATTCCCATAGAACGCTATTGAATTTCATTGCGATCGGACATTTCGTTACAGAGTTATGATTCAAACAGTATCGTGAAGTACTAGAAAAAGCATATTCTAATATTTTCAACTGTCTGCATTTTGATCGATATCTCAGCCATTTTTGAACCAATGTAAGTTCTTTTATCGGCTAATGAAAGCTCTGACATTCAATCATAAGCCTTCAAATTTTCATTGAAATCGGATTACTAGTTTCAGAGATATCATTGGAAGAATTTTTTAAAGTACTGGAAAAAAAAATTTCTCTGAAATATTCATTTTTTTACATTTTGATCAATTTCTCAGCTATTTTAAATCCAATTTAAGCTCTTTTTTCGTCGATTGAAAGCTCGAATATCATTCACAACCATATTGCAATCGAATTATAAATTACAGAGATAAAAATCATTATTTTCAAAAATCTCTAAAATTCCCCTTTTTACCCTTCTTACAACCATAAGAAGGGTATAAAGATCGCTTGAAAAACCGACTTTTGATCCGAGGCCCGGAGGGCCAAGTCTCATATACCAATCGATAGAGCTCGACGAACTGAGCACATGTCCGTGTGTGTGTATGTGTGTGCGTATGTGTTTTTTTTTTTTAGAAGGTGGTAAATTACATTTACGAACTAACCCAGCGTTTCACGTTCGATATGGAGGCTAGTCATATTGAATTCGTCCATCGTGCGCCAGAGTGTCGGACTCCTTTATACCGACTAAAGTCCACCTTCGCCCACGAGCCATTCCCCCCGGAACTGCCTCTTGGCATTACTTCATGGGGGAGGCTATTGTGCTAAGCACTGCACTGCTCCTTGCTTCTTACGCTCCTGTACTTCCCTTGCTCTCTTCGTACTGCTGGCATCGCGCCAGGGCCATGTTTCTACTACCGCTTCTGTCATTGCTACGCTTCGTTGCTCTGCTGCGACGTGTTTGGGGCTGACATCTCGCCAGAGCCCTGCGCAACTGTTGCGCCTGCTGTTAATCCGCCGATTCTCGAGTTCTCCAGGTTGGACCAGTTGGATGCCGAGGTCGGTCCAGCGATTCCGGTTGGAGGGTAGCTTCCGGTTCCCTGGCGCCCCGACAACCCAAAACTGGTGGTTGTCACGATCGCTACTCGGCATAGTCCCCGACGGTGGAGCTAGCCTACTCCAGCGGAGAGTTCCCGACGTAGGAATGTCTCCCGAAACCGATAACGTTACGCGTTTGTTCCCGCATCACTGCACTATGGTCCAGGAATCAGTTTTACGCGGAAAGATGCATTTTGAGCTTTAGAATGAAACATTAGACAAAAACGGTCTTCTACAAAGTTGTTTCAGGCCTTACTAATGGCCCTTTGTTTGATGTTATTTAAAATTAGGGTGGACCACATTTTCATAGAAATTGTGTAACTAACTTTCTTATTTGTAGAAATTATACTATACATGCTTCAGCAAAGTTGTAGACTATTCAATTTGAAGCAACTTCGCCAAAAAAAGTTTTTTTATATCTCTTAAATTGACCGATTTAGAGCTATTTTACTACGGTGACATAGGGTGGTCCGAACAAAATTGGTTTTCTGGCTCTAGAGTTTTCAATTCAAATTTCACATCAAAGTAGTCTATGAAACACTTTTAGAGCTTTGAAAAATGCGTTGTTTGGTGAGTGAAGAAACTCGTTATCTCTTTCCGTTTGGGAGTTATTATTGTTTTTCTCTCAAAAACATGCCTACTTCGATTGTGAATATTTCTGATTGGGGCAAACATAAAGAATATATTTTGACGGCATTTAAAAGACAAAATAAAATTGTATATTATATCAAAAAATTACAGATGTGTTATTTTTGTAACTCTAATAAAACACCTTGAAAATCAAATATTTTTTATCACAAAAACTTTAATAACTTTTGAACTAAAATAGATATCAGCAATATTTTTGCATGAAAATTTGCGTTTTGTTAAGTTCTAAAAGTCGTTCATAGACGACTTTGACGAGAAACTTATATTAAAAACACTAGAATTGAAAAACTGATTTTTGTTGGACCACCCTTTGATGATTAGGAAAAAATGCTCTAGATTGGTCAAATTTTGAGCTACAGAAAAACTTTTTTTGGCAAAGTTGGTCAAAATTTCAAGTTCTACCGCTTTGCCTAAGAGTATATACCAGTATTTTTGCAAATAAAAAAGTTGATTATATGATGTGTGTGAAATTGTGGACCACCCTAGTTTTGAATGACTCAGTATGAAAGCCTACATTTTTATAAACAATTTTGTAGAAGATCATTTTTGTCTAAAATTTTATTTTCATGCTCAAAATGCAAAAAAATAAAGAAATACATACTATGAAAATCTTCAAAATAGTTTTAAAGCCCTATCTTTCTTATTTCAGATTTCTCGTCAAAGCGGTCTATGAACGACTTTTAGAACTTAACAAAACGCAAATTTTCATGCAAAAAGATTGATGATATCTTTTTTAGTTCAAAAGTTATTAAAGTTTTTCTGCTTAAAATCATTTGTTTTTAAGGGCATTTTATTAGAATTACAAAAATAACACATTAGTAATTTTTTGATATAATATACAATTTTATTTTGTCTTTTGAATGCCGTCAAAAGATATTTTTTATGTTTGCCCCAATCAAAAATATTCACAATCAAAGTAGGCATGTTTTTGAGAGAAAAACAACAATAACTCCCAAACGGAAAGAGATAACGAGTTTCTTCACTCACCAAACTACGCATTTTTCAAAGCTCTAAAAGTGTTTCATAGACTACTTTGATGAGAAATTTGAATTGAAAACTCTAGAGCCAGAAAACCAATTTTGTTCGGACCACCCTATGTCACCGTAGGAAAATAGCTCTAGATCGGTCAATTTAAGAGATATAAAAAACTTTTTTTGGAAAAGTTGCTTAAAATTGAATGGTCTACAACTTAGCTGAAGCATGTATAGTATAATTTCTACAAATAAGAAAGTTAGTTACACAATTTCTATGAAAATGTGGTCCACCCTAATTTTCAATAACACCAAACAAAGGACCTTACTAATACAAACAACTTTGTAGAAGACCGTTTTTGTCTAATGTTTCATTCTAAAGCTCAAAATTCATCTTTCCGCGTAAAACTGATTCCTGGACCACTGTGCACTGCTGCTGACCGGTGAAGTGCCGAGGTCGATCCAGCGATTCCGGTTGGAGGATGGCTTCCGGTTCACTGGTGCCCCGACGACTTAAGCCGATGACTCGCTACGGACTACTCAGAATATTCCCCGACGGTGGATCTATCCTACTCCGACGAAGATTTCCCCGACGGCGGAAGATCTCCCGAACCGATGCTTTCCGGGCTGATGCCGAGGTCGGTTCTGCGATTCCGGTGGAGGGAAACTTCCGGTTCACAGGCGCCCCGACGACCATTTGCCGGTGCAACTACGCGTTCTACTCAGTTAGTCCCCGACGGTGAACTTAACCTACTCCGAAGCTGACCGGGCTGATGCCGAGGTCGGTCCTGCGATTCCGGTGGTGGGAAACTTCCGGTTCACAGGCGCCCCGACTACCATTTGCCGGAGCTGTTTCGCGATCTACTCGGCTAGTCCCCGGCGGAAGGACATAGCCTACTCCGACGCGATGTTGGTCGGTAAGTGCCGAGGTCGGTCCTGCAATTCCGGTTGGAGGATGACTTCCGGTTTGCAGGCGCCTTGACGACTTATTACCGATATTACGCTACGCCCGCTCTACTCGGTCTAGTCCCCGGCGGAGGATCTAGCCTACTCCGGTCGCGCCCGTTGGTCTCCTTCATACGCTCTCTTCAACAGGCTGACTTGTCAAGCGCCAAGGTCGGTCCGACGATTCCGGCTGCCCCAACGATTCAGAGCCATGTGCTGTCCGCTGTGTAGAGTGCCGCTGCTCCTCTCGCCATCTTCGTTGTAAAAGAGACATCATCTGAACGATAGTTCTGTTTACCGCGTCCCATTTCTCTTCGTCGGCACACATTCGTTGGACGATATTGTGCACATTAACGTCATTGCCGACGACGGATGTCATCTCGGCTCGCTCATGCTCGAAGCGCGGACATTCGAAGACCACGTGCTCAGGGGTTTCGTCAACATCGCCGCACCCGGTGCATAACGGCGATCTTGCGTGTCCAAACCTATTGAGGTATTTCTTGAAACAGCCAGGGCCAGACAAAAACTGCGTCAAGTGGAAATTCACTTCTCCGTGTTTTCTGTTTACCCACGTCGACAGGCACGGAATTAGACGGTGGGTCCATCTACCGTTCTCAGCGCTATCCCATTGCTGTTGCCATTTCCTCATGGTTTCATCCCGGGCTCTTTTCCGAATTCCCCGCGTGCGTCGGTCCCTGTAGCACTCGCTGTCCTCTTCGAGTTGAAGGCTTATAGGGATCAATCCTGCAATCACACAGACTGCCTCCGATGATATCGTACGATACGCGCTCGCCACACGCATGGCCATCAGTCTGAACGTACTGTTCAGCCGGGAGCGGTTCCTCTTCGTCTGCAGTGCTGTCACCCACACGGGGCCAGCGTATCTGAGTACCGACGTCGACACGCTCGCCAGTAGTCGCTTCTTGCTGCTGCTGATCGCTGAGTTGTTGGGCATGATCCGGGATAGAGCTGATATCACCTTCACGGCCCTCTCACATGCATAATCGACTTGGCTGTTGAAGCTCAGCCGATCATCGATCATCACTCCCAGGTGTCTGACTTCCCGCTTTGAGTCGATGGTACACTGTCCAACCGAGATTCTCGCCTTCTGCACTGCCTTTCGGTTGCTTATCATCACAACTTCGGTTTTGTGATGGGCTAACACAAGCTTCTTCCCTCGCATCCATTCTTCCACGGCTTCTACTGCTTCGGTAGCAAGTATCTCTACTTCCTCTAGTGATTCGCCGATGACTACGAGCACCACGTCATCCGCGAAGCCGACGATCTTCACACCCCGGGGGAAGCTCAGCTTCAACACTCCATCATACATAGCGTTCCAGAGAGTCGGGCCAAGAATAGAACCCTGTGGGACGCCCGCTGTGACTGTCGTGCACCTTTTCCCAGCGTCTGTTTCGTAGATCAGTGTACGATTTTGAAAGTAGCTCCTCAAAATCTTGCAAAGATACTCGGGGACCTCCAATCTGTGCAGCGATTCGGCGATCGCAGCCCAACTGGCACTGTTGAAGGCATTTTTTACGTCTAGAGTGACCACACCGCAGTACCGATTTCCTCTCCTCTTTTGCTTCCGCGCCGTATCCATAGCTTCCACGACCGTTCGGATGGCATCAACAGTGGATCTACCTTTCCGAAAGCCGAACTGCATGTCACACAGGCCGTTTTCTCCCTCCGTGTATTTCGTAAGCCTGTTTAGGATTACTCGCTCCAGCACTTTGCCAACTGTGTCCAGCAGACATATCGGTCTATATGCTGAAGGATCTCCAGGAGGCTTGCCTGGTTTAGGCAGCAGCACCAGCTTTTGTCGCTTCCAAATGTCGGGGAAGTTACCCTCCTCGATACATTTTTGCAGTACGATCCTAAACATATCTGGGTTTTCTTGGATTGCTGCTTGCAGAGCTACGTTGGGGATACCGTCTGGTCCCGGAGCCTTCCTGATTTTTAAGGCTTTCGCCACCGCGATCAGCTCATCGTTCGTTACCTGGGCTTCTTCTTCGTCGTTATCCTGAGCTCCGTAAGGTGTGGACGGCCAGCTCGTCGGTTCGTGCCGGGGGAATAGCGCTTCAATTATGGTCTTCATCTTCTCCGGACACCTATCGGGTGGTACAGCTGGGCCCTTCAACTTCGCCATTGCAACTCTGTAGGCGTCACCCCACGGGTTTGAATTGGCGTTGCGACAGAGCTCCTCCAGACAGGCTTTCTTGCTAAGCCGAATTTCCTTGTTGAGAGCGGTTTTCGCCGCCTTGTACGCTGGTCTTCGATCTGCTCTTTCAGCGTCGTTGCGGGCTCTCTGCATCATTCTCCTAGCCCGAAAGCAGCTTGTACGCAGGTCGGCAATCGTCGAGTTCCACCAGTAAGCTGGGCGGCGACCATGTCGCGGTTTACCTTCCCTCTGCATGGTTGCATCGCACGCTCGTGCTAATGCCGCTGTCAACTCATTCGCAGTAGCGTGTTGCGCATTGCGTTCCAATCTCAACACCTCAACAAACACCTCCTTGTCAAACTGCGACGTTTTCCACCTCCGCTCTTTCGAAGGGATCACACGTGCTTCCAACTGCCGTCCGCTACCAATATTGTACCGAAGCGCTTGGTGGTCACTGTGCGTATACTCCTCACTCACTCGCCAGTTCAAACTTCCTGACAGCCCAGGGCTACAGAAAGTTACGTCAATAATTGACTCTCGACCATCCCGACGGTATGTGCTGGTGGTACCATCGTTGGCAACATCGACGTTTAGCCTTGCCAAGGCCTCCAGTAGACTGCTCCCTCTTGAGTTGGTGAAGCGACTGCCCCATTCTATGGCCCACGCGTTGAAATCGCCGGCTATGACGACTGGTCTGCGGTCTGTGAGCTCTTCAGTCAGCTTGTCGAGCATCTCGTTGAACTGGTCAATAGACCATCGCGGGGGTGCGTAGCAGCTACAGAAGAAGACTCCGTTAATTTTGGCTATTTGGCTGTGCGTATGTGTGTGTGTATGTGTGTGTGTATGTGTGTGTGTGTTACAAAAAATGTCACTCAATTATCTCAGCCGTTTGTCAACCGATTTAAACACTTTTAGCTCTAAAAGAAAGCTACAACATTCCCATAGAACGCTATTGAATTTCATTGCGATCGGACATTTCGTTACAGAGTTATGATTCAAACAGTATCGTGAAGTACTAGAAAAAGCATATTCTAATATTTTCAACTGTCTGCATTTTGATCGATATCTCAGCCATTTTTGAACCAATTTAAGTTCTTTTATCGGCTAATGAAAGCTCTGACATTCAATCATAAGCCTTCAAATTTTCATTGAAATCGGATTACTAGTTTCAGAGATATCATTGGAAGAATTTTTTAAAGTACTGGAAAAAAAAATTCTCTGAAATATTCATTTTTTTACATTTTGATCAATTTCTCAGCTATTTTAAATCCAATTTAAGCTCTTTTTTCGTCGATTGAAAGCTCGAATATCATTCACAACCATATTGCAATCGAATTATAAATTACAGAGATAAAAATCATTATTTTCAAAAATCTCTAAAATTCCCCTTTTTTTAATTTAAACCTGCACATAAATCTTAAAAAAATCGCTGGCAAAATCATTTTAGGTCATCAATTTTTCATTTTTCGATATTATTTTACAGGATGGCAACATGGGTTTATATACCCTCTTAAACTATGATAATAAGCGTATGAAAACTAATAAAGTTCGATATCCACCTTTTGACGTGCAGTTTTCTGGACTTTTTCGCAAACCATTAAACTATTAGGGCAGATAGAACATAGTCACATCATCCTAAAGTTTAGTTATACACCGGGGATTCGCTGGTTGGAACACGACTGCCTTCCATCTAGCGAATCCGACCCGTTAGTAGGAAAGACTGACAGCTGGTGAAAATGCTCCACACGAACGCATCTGGACAGCAAATCGCCACAAAACGCACATATACATACGCATTTGTTCTATACATGGAGACTTCAAAGCGACGATACTCAGACGTCAAAGTCAGTTTGACATTTTCTGTTGACATTTGAGTGCTTTTAGTTGGAATATTTTCCAACCAGCGAACATCCAACCATCGAATCATTCCATGTAGCGGAACCCCAACGAGCGAATCCTCACTGTACTGGTACAAGGTTCCAAATGAATGATGAATAATAATTATCTCATACCTGTATGGAAATGTAAGAAGGGTTCAGTCTCACCATCGGTGGATTAAGTCAGGTTTTTTTTTTTAAAAAGACAATTTACACCGTCTTCAGCCATGGGCTGCACAGACTGAACATAACTAACATTAGACAACGGACACACGGAACGACCAGTGGACCAGTGAAGAATTGTGTGTATGTGTGTGTGTATGTGTGTGCGTATGTGTGTGTGTATGTGTGTGTGTATGTGTGTGTGTGTGTTACAAAAAATGTCACTCAATTATCTCAGCCGTTTGTCAACCGATTTAAACACTTTTAGCTCTAAAAGAAAGCTACAACATTCCCATAGAACGCTATTGAATTTCATTGCGATCGGACATTTCGTTACAGAGTTATGATTCAAACAGTATCTTGAAGTACTAGAAAAAGCATATTCTAATATTTTCAACTGTCTGCATTTTGATCGATTTCTCAGCCATTTTTGAACCGATTTAAGTTCTTTTATCGGCTAATGAAAGCTCTAACATTCAATCATAAGCCTTCAAATTTTCATTGAAATCGGATTATTTGTTACAGAGATATCAATGGAAGAATTTTTTAAGGTACTGGAATTTTTTTTTTCCAAAATATTCAACTTTTTACATTTTGATCAATTTCTCCGCTATTTTTAATCCGATTTAAGCTCTTTTTTCATCGATTGAATGCTCTGACATCATTCACAATCATATTGCAATCGAACGAAAAGTTACAGAGATAAAAATCATTTTTTTTTTCAAAAATCTCTAAAATTCCCCTTTTTACCCTTCTTACAACCATAAGAAGGGTATAAAGATCGCTTGAAAAACCGACTTTTGATCCGAGGCCCGGAGGGCCAAGTCTCATATACCAATCGATAGAGCTCGACAAACTGAGCACATGTCCGTGTGTTTTTTTTTTTTTTTTTTTTTTTTTTTTTTTTTTTTTTTTTTTTTTTTTTTTTTTTTTTTTTTTTATTATAGTGGGGTATCAAAAAAGTTTCAAAAACCTGGCCTGTTAATTATTGGCACTGTGTGGGATTCACTTGCGTGCCTATCCACTAAAACCTAGTCCTCACTTTCGGCGGTAGCCTGGATCCCCCCGGATTCCACTAGATGCGACTTCGTCGGGGGGGGCTGTGCATCTGCACTTCTCTTACGTTCTTGACGTTTTCCCGCTCTGTGCTCTTACACTCTGCGCAGTCTGCCAGTGGTTTGCTCTTGCATGTTGAGCAGACTGCCGTTCCACCTTCTTCCGCTTTTCTTTCTCCTTCCATCGTTCATCCCTTCTCGCTTCCTTCTCCTCCTGACTTCCCCCGGCGTCGGAGGTTGTCACCAGTACCGGTTGGGGAGACGTCCGCACTGATGGTGCCCCGACTACCGGCGGCTATCGCAGGGGAGATCTTCGCCTTCTTTCTTCGTCAGGCTGACTCGAGTGCCGAGGTCGGTCAAACGATTCCGGTTGGGGGTTGACTTCCGGTTCGTTAGCGCCCCGACGACCCGATGCCAGGCACTGCTCTCTGCCTCTCGCTTCGCTGCTCTTCCCGCCAGTTTCTCTGCAAGATAGATGTTATCTCCACCACCATTTTTTCCACCAGATTCCAAAGGTTAGCATCGCCTATCATTTTGCTTACAATCATGTCTGCATTGAAATCCTGTCCAAAAGCAGCCACTGCCGCGCTTCGTTCCATGTTGAACCTCGGGCAGTCGAAAACTACATGTTCCGGCGTTTCCTCTCTTTCACTACACACAGGACAGAACGGTGACGGCGCGTGGCCGAACCGATGTAAATACTGCTTGAAGCAACCGTGACCTGACAGGAACTGTGTCAGGTGGAAGTTTACTTCGCCATGCTTCCTGTTTACCCAGGTCGACACATTCGGGATGAGTCTGTGGGTCCATCTACCTTTCTCAGAGGCGTCCCATTCTTGCTGCCACTTGCCCAGCGAGCCGATCCTCGCCAATTTCCTCACCTGACTAGTGCCTCTCCGCTGATAACACTCGATGTCTTCTCCCAGGGTGATGCAAATCGGAGTCATCCCGGTGATCACAAATACCGCCTCCGACGATATTGTTCTGTATGCGCTTGCTACTCTCATAGCCATGATCCGGAACGTGCTGTTGAGCTTATCCCGATTGCGCTTGGTTTGCAGTGCTGCACCCCAGGCCGGAACTCCGTATCGCAGTATCGACGATAATACGCTAGCCAGAAGACGCCTCCTACTGCTTCTCGGACCATGAGCGTTCGGCATGATCCTTGTGAGTGCGTTGGTCGCCCTTGCCGCCTTCTCACATGCATAGTCGACGTGGCTGTTGAAATTTAGCCGATCGTCTATCATCACGCCCAGGTGTCTGAGTGACCGCTGTGACGCTATGACATGTCCCCCGACGGTAATCTCAGCGTGTTGAACCGCTTTGCGATTGCTGACTAATAGCACCTCCGTTTTGTGGTGGGCTATTTTCAGCTTGACTGCATTCATCCAGTTCTCAACCGTACCCATTGCCTCCGTTGTTAGCACTTCCACTTCTTCCAGCGTTTCGCCTATTACAGTTAGGACAACGTCATCAGCGAAGCCGACGATCTCGACGCCCATGGGTAACTCCAATGATAGGACCCCGTCGTACATCCCATTCCACAGCGTCGGACCCAGTATGGACCCTTGAGGAACTCCCGCCGTTACTCTTAACTCCTTTCGGCCGGCGTCGGTTGCATACACCAACATCCGATTCTCGAAGTAACTCTGTAGAATTCGGCACAGATAGTCAGGAACCCGCATTCTATGTAGCGCTGTGGCGATGGCCTCCCAACTGGCACTATTGAACGCGTTCTTAACGTCTATCGTAACTACGGCGCAGTAACGATTCCCTCTTCGCTTTTGCTTCGATGCCTTCTCGGCCCTCTCCAGGACCGTCCGAATAGCGTCTACCGTCGATTTTCCCTTCCGGAATCCGAACTGCCTTTCTGATAGTCCGTTCGCGCTCTCCGTACATTTAGCCACCCTGTTTAGGATGACCCGTTCCAAGAGTTTGCCCAGTGTATCCAGCAAGCATATAGGCCTGTATGATGAAGGATCACCGGGTGGTTTTCCTGGCTTCGGTAGCAGCACCAGCTTCTGGATCTTCCATATATCTGGGAAAAGACCTTCGTCCAGGCATTTCTGCATCACTTTCCGGAACATATCCGGATACGCTAGAATCGCCGCTTTTAGTGCCACATTCGGTATTCCATCCGGTCCGGGGGCCTTTTTTACCTTCAATGCTTTCGCCGCTGCTACAAGCTCGTTATTGGAAACCTGACGATCTTCAGTGATTGCTTCTTCCTCGTCGACATACGGCGTGGGTGGCCACGGTGTCGGATCATGCGTTGGGAAGAGACCCTCAACAATAACCCTCAGCTTTTCAGCACACGTTTCAACCGGAATTGATGGACCCTTAACTTTTGCCATGACCACTCGATAAGCGTCCCCCCAGGGGTTGGCGTCAGCTTCTCGGCACAGCTGCTTGTAGCACTCAGACTTGCTCAGTGTTATCTCGCGTTTGAAAGCAGCTCTGGCTGCTTGGAAAACGACCTTTCGCTCCTCTTTGATTTCTACGTTCGTTGCTCTCTGGTAACGCCTCCTGGCTTTAAGGCAAGCAGCTCGGAGTTCGTTGAGTGTCTCGTTCCACCAGTACGCGGGACGTCGATCGTTGCGGGGCTCCCGTTTCCGTGGCATCGTTGTATCACATGCCCTTGCCATCGCTGTTGTCAGCCCTACCGCATCCAAGTTCAGGGCATCGCTGTCGGCGCGAAGTGCCTCAACAAAGAGATCTTTGTCGAAAGCCTTAGTCTTCCACTGCCGGTCGCCAATTGGGTTCCTCTGCACTGCCGCAGTGTTCCGCCGGCCAATACTGTAGCGTATCGCCAGGTGATCGCTATGGGTGTACTCTTCGCTTACCCTCCAGTTCATGTTGCCCGCCAGTGATGGGCTACAAAATGTTAGGTCAATGATCGACTCCCGTCCGTATTTCCGAAATGTGCTAACGGTGCCTTCGTTGCACAATACTACGTCTTGGTTTGCTAGAGCCTCCAGTAGGTTGTAACCTCTGGCATTGGTTACCCTGCTACCCCACTCCACGGCCCATGCATTGAAGTCACCTCCAATCAGCACTGGTTTTCGACCAACTAGCTCGTCGGTCAACTCCTCCAACATATGACCAAATTCTTCAAGCGTCCATCTTGGAGGCGCGTAGCAGCTGCAAAAGTAGATTCCGTTGATTTTGGCGATCACGAACCCCGCGTTTGAGCTGGCAACCACTTCCTGGATAGGAAACCTACCCGTCACTTGTATCGCCGCTGCGCCTGTACTATCCGCCACCCAATTGGCGTTATTGAGTGGTACTCGATACGGTTCAGCTATTATCGCAACGTCGCACTTAGTTTCTGTTGTCGACTGCCAAAACAGTTGCTGTGCGGTGTCGCAGTGATTCAGGTTGATCTGCGTTACCTCCGTTACTGTTGGGCTGCGATCGCCTTTTGGTACGCGCGGCAACTGAAGCTACCCGTCGAATGGGTGTTTCCTTCCTCCGATGAGCAGAGCAAGCACCTTGGTCTATTCTTGCAGTCTTTCCCAAAGTGACCTCTATCTCCACATTTCCTGCACAGTTCGGTTCTGTCTGGGCCTTTACAGCTCGCCGCCGGGTGTCCGAAGTCCATGCACTTGAAGCAACGCATCGGTGGCCTATCTGCTCGCGTGACAAGTCTCAGTGGGCATATCGACCAGCCAATTCTTATCTTGCCTTTCTCCACCAGTTTGTTCGCCGTGTCGACTGGTAGCCGAATTGTCGCTGACAGTGTGCCGTCGTACGACTTCCTCAGACGGATTGCCATGGCCTCCTCACCAAGGTTGCATTGCTTACGCAGCTCCTCACTCACTTCGTCCACAGTTGTAATCTCGTCCAGGTATCTGCACTCAACAACTGCTTCCTGAGTAAGTGCTCTAACGTCCGCCTCGTTCGCCAAAGATTTCGCGACTAGCTCCTGATAGGCCGAGCTCTTGATCGCTGGGTCACTCTTCAGCTCAAACAGCATTTCCCCTTTCTGGGTGCGCCGCGTCCTAATCACGTTTTCTCCGAGGTCCTTCAAGTTCGGATCGTCCTTAACTTTCCGAAGGATATCTGCGTACGTTATTTGGTCGTTTGCCTTAACAAGTATGGCATCCCCTTTCGACCACTGCGGACGTCGCTTCGCTTTTTTCTTCCCGTCCTTTTTCTTCTCCACCTTCTCATTCTGTTTCCTTTTTTTATCTTTGGCGTTTACGACGGTTTGCCATCCTTCACCATTCCCGTCTTTTTTCGGCACATTTTTTCCTTGATCGTTGCGCTGCTTGTTTGGGTCTTCCTCTTCTCCTGGTGACTCTCTATCTCGCTTCTTCGTAGGCTTGTCACTACGTACCTTTGGGGTCCTAAGCTTGTCAGCCGCTGCTTGCTCCGTAACCTTCTTCAGTGATTTTTCGGCAAACTCTGCCCTCATGATCAGCGCTTCCTGCTCCTTCATGGCAGCATTGACAGCGGATTTGATGCTCGTCAGCTTGCTCTTGATCACAGTATGCACATTGTGCCGGTCCTTAACGAACTGGATGAGTTCATCGACCTTATTCTTCACCTCAGTCAACCTCAAGTTTTCAGGTAGTTGGCCTCCTTGAGTGTTATTGCTCGATTTCGGTGTGAACACTGGACTTTGAATCCCTAATCCTCCTTGTGGTCCCTGTGTTTCACATTGCTTCGAGCTACTGCTAGCCGTCGGTATATTCTCCGTGGTGTGCACCGGCGATCGTGGCACCTTACCGCTTTTCTGGAACGCGCTAGCGTTCTCAACTCCTGCTGCATTAAACTCCATTGTTTCGGCATTGTTTTGGAAATTCTCCATTTTAGTGGGTCCCCCCTCTAAGCCGCTATCCTCGCCCGTCGTAAGTAGTCGCCTTCGTGATCCCATGGTGATGTTTGCCAGCAGTGACGCCATGCTAGGGTTGACCCGGCCCCTTATGGGGTGCCAAGTTCAGAGCCAGATCGGCGCAAGTCAGGAAAGGTTCAACTGAGCCTACTTCCACCAGCTAAGGTGGCGGGTTTGGAACGTACTTGGAGGCCTGCCAAGGTTTTAACGGGACGGGGGCAACCGTACCATTAACCCACTCGCCGTTTCAGGGAGGTGTCATCCATCCTTACTAAGGGTGTAGAATAGTACGACTGTCAGCTCTGTAGCGTAGTTCCTATGCGTGGTCCATAGTCGTGTCCATGTTCTTATGCTGCCAGTCTTCCATAATCAGGATCTTGCTGGCCTGGATCCTAATGCGCCGGGTGGCGCTCCTGGTGATGGGCTAGAGTACTTTGAAAGCGGTACGGGTCGCTTGTACGGAGGTGTGATTGCGGACCTGTGGGTTTTTGTAGGAGTTCAACAGAGCCCTGCATTGAACCCCCGCCACGCCCTAGACAACCTCCCCTTGGGCTGACTGGAAACCGGTAAACCGGAACCAGGGCCCGGTCAAGCCAACTGGTGGTTTTTCATTGGCGCTAGGGAACAAGTCCCTAGCTCCCACCGCAGCACATGTCCGTGTGTGTGTATGTGTGTGTGTATGTGTGTGTGTATGTGTGTGTGTATGTGTGTGCGTATGTGTGTGTGTATGTGTGTGTGTATGTGTGTGTGTGTGTTACAAAAAATGTCACTCAATTATCTCAGCCGTTTGTCAACCGATTTAAACACTTTTAGCTCTAAAAGAAAGCTACAACATTCCCATAGAACGCTATTGAATTTCATTGCGATCGGACATTTCGTTACAGAGTTATGATTCAAACAGTATCGTGAAGTACTAGAAAAAGCATATTCTAATATTTTCAACTGTCTGCATTTTGATCGATATCTCAGCCATTTTTGAACCAATTTAAGTTCTTTTATCGGCTAATGAAAGCTCTGACATTCAATCATAAGCCTTCAAATTTTCATTGAAATCGGATTACTAGTTTCAGAGATATCATTGGAAGAATTTTTTAAAGTACTGGAAAAAAAAAAATTTCTCTGAAATATTCATTTTTTTACATTTTGATCAATTTCTCAGCTATTTTAAATCCAATTTAAGCTCTTTTTTCGTCGATTGAAAGCTCGAATATCATTCACAACCATATTGCAATCGAATTATAAATTACAGAGATAAAAATCATTATTTTCAAAAATCTCTAAAATTCCCCTTTTTACCCTTCTTACAACCATAAGAAGGGTATAAAGATCGCTTGAAAAACCGACTTTTGATCCGAGGCCCGGAGGGCCAAGTCTCATATACCAATCGATAGAGCTCGACGAACTGAGCACATGTCCGTGTGTGTGTATGTGTGTGTGTATGTGTGTGTGTATGTGTGTGCGTATGTGTGTGTGTATGTGTGTGTGTATGTGTGTGTGTGTTACAAAAAATGTCACTCAATTATCTCAGCCGTTTGTCAACCGATTTAAACACTTTTAGCTCTAAAAGAAAGCTACAACATTCCCATAGAACGCTATTGAATTTCATTGCGATCGGACATTTCGTTACAGAGTTATGATTCAAACAGTATCTTGAAGTACTAGAAAAAGCATATTCTAATATTTTCAACTGTCTGCATTTTGATCGATTTCTCAGCCATTTTTGAACCGATTTAAGTTCTTTTATCGGCTAATGAAAGCTCTAACATTCAATCATAAGCCTTCAAATTTTCATTGAAATCGGATTATTTGTTACAGAGATATCAATGGAAGAATTTTTAAGGTACTGGAATTTTTTTTTCCAAAATATTCAACTTTTTACATTTTGATCAATTTCTCCGCTATTTTTAATCCGATTTAAGCTCTTTTTTCATCGATTGAATGCTCTGACATCATTCACAATCATATTGCAATCGAACGAAAAGTTACAGAGATAAAAATCATTTTTTTTTTTCAAAAATCTCTAAAATTCCCCTTTTTACCCTTCTTACAACCATAAGAAGGGTATAAAGATCGCTTGAAAAACCGACTTTTGATCCGAGGCCCGGAGGGCCAAGTCTCATATACCAATCGATAGAGCTCGACGAACTGAGCACATGTCCGTGTGTGTGTATGTGTGTGTGTATGTGTGTGTATGTGTGTGCGTATGTGTGTGTGTATGTGTGTGTGTATGTGTGTGTGTGTGTTACAAAAAATGTCACTCAATTATCTCAGCCGTTTGTCAACCGATTTAAACACTTTTAGCTCTAAAAGAAAGCTACAACATTCCCATAGAACGCTATTGAATTTCATTGCGATCGGACATTTCGTTACAGAGTTATGATTCAAACAGTATCGTGAAGTACTAGAAAAGCATATTCTAATATTTTCAACTGTCTGCATTTTGATCGATATCTCAGCCATTTTTGAACCAATTTAAGTTCTTTTATCGGCTAATGAAAGCTCTGACATTCAATCATAAGCCTTCAAATTTTCATTGAAATCGGATTACTAGTTTCAGAGATATCATTGGAAGAATTTTTTAAAGTACTGGAAAAAAAAAATTTCTCTGAAATATTCATTTTTTTTACATTTTGATCAATTTCTCAGCTATTTTAAATCCAATTTAAGCTCTTTTTTCGTCGATTGAAAGCTCGAATATCATTCACAACCATATTGCAATCGAATTATAAATTACAGAGATAAAAATCATTATTTTCAAAAAATCTCTAAAATTCCCCTTTTTACCCTTCTTACAACCATAAGAAGGGTATAAAGATCGCTTGAAAAACCGACTTTTGATCCGAGGCCCGGAGGGCCAAGTCTCATATACCAATCGATAGAGCTCGACGAACTGAGCACATGTCCGTGTGTGTGTATGTGTGTGTGTATGTGTGTGTGTATGTGTGTGTGTATGTGTGTGCGTATGTGTGTGTGTATGTGTGTGTGTATGTGTGTGTGTGTGTTACAAAAAATGTCACTCAATTATCTCAGCCGTTTGTCAACCGATTTAAACACTTTTAGCTCTAAAAGAAAGCTACAACATTCCCATAGAACGCTATTGAATTTCATTGCGATCGGACATTTCGTTACAGAGTTATGATTCAAACAGTATCTTGAAGTACTAGAAAAAGCATATTCTAATATTTTCAACTGTCTGCATTTTGATCGATTTCTCAGCCATTTTTGAACCGATTTAAGTTCTTTTATCGGCTAATGAAAGCTCTAACATTCAATCATAAGCCTTCAAATTTTCATTGAAATCGGATTATTTGTTACAGAGATATCAATGGAAGAATTTTTTAAGGTACTGGAATTTTTTTTTCCAAAATATTCAACTTTTTACATTTTGATCAATTTCTCCGCTATTTTTAATCCGATTTAAGCTCTTTTTTCATCGATTGAATGCTCTGACATCATTCACAATCATATTGCAATCGAACGAAAAGTTACAGAGATAAAAATCATTTTTTTTTTTTCAAAAATCTCTAAAATTCCCCTTTTTACCCTTCTTACAACCATAAGAAGGGTATAAAGATCGCTTGAAAAACCGACTTTTGATCCGAGGCCCGGAGGGCCAAGTCTCATATACCAATCGATAGAGCTCGACGAACTGAGCACATGTCCGTGTGTGTGTATGTGTGTGTGTATGTGTGTGCGTATGTGTGTTTTTTTTTTTTTTTTTTTTTTTTTTTTCATGCATCTCTAGGAGTGAAAAAATCTTCTCAAGACTGGCCTGTATTTGTTCATGCTCATGCCACAGTGTATGGTTTGGCACTGTGTGGGATTCGCAATGGGGCGCCTACCCACTAAAAAACAGTCTCCTAGGTACACCGTCACCGTAAAGAATTCTTCTCCGGCACCACCTTGCGGTATTACTTCGAAGAAGAGGCGACACATGCTACGCGCACCCTTCATTAAGCCCTTCGGCTCCATCATTAATTTGTTAGTTCCTAATCCATGCCATGCTGAGCCCTTCGGCTCCCATTAATAATTTGTTAGTATTCCTAGTTTGTGATCTAAACATGCCATATTCAGCCATTCGGCTCACGATACCATGGGTGCCAGAAACTCCCTGACGAAGGAAGTTCTCTCGGTGCTGGACGCATGCCATTTAGCACTCCAGGTTCTCGCGCACTATTCGGATAGTCCCCGGCGGTGAATCTACCCTACCCCGACGAAGACTTCCCCGGAGGTGGAAGTTCTTCCGGTACCGATGCTGCCCGGATAGGTGCCAAGGTCGATCCTGCGATTCCGGTTGGTGGATGACTTCCGGTTCACAGGTGCCCTGACGACCAATTTGGCAAGACAATTTACACCGTCTTCAGCTCAAGGCTGCACAGACTGAACAATCACAAACATTAGGCAACGGACAACACGAAACACCCAGTAGCCCAATGATGAATTTTTCGTTTGACGAAAAGTTTCCACCGACTGGAGTGGGAATCGAACCCACACTTCATGGCACAATATGCCTAAACGACTGACGCCGCTAACCGCACGGCCACGAAGCCTACAATTTCCGGGGCTTTTCCACGATCTACTCGGTCTTGTCTCCGACGGTGGATCAAGCTTACCTACCGGTTGGGTGCCGAGGTCGGTTCGGCGATTCCGGTTGGAGACTGACTTCCGGTTCACCGGCTTGTTCCTCCCTCCACTTCCGCTGAAGCAATGACATTATTTTCGTCACCGCCATGTTCACCGCGTTCCACATCTCTTATCCGACCATAAAAGAGCATAAACAATGTTTTTCACATCTAAAATCGCTGTTTTCCTTAACGTGGGCAAACTACCCCCAGTCCCCCTATTTGACAGATCTTGTTGTGCCTTCTTATCGGGAGCATAAATTTATACTCCAGTTGAAATTCTCACGCACACTCATGTATTTGTTGAATGTTTACCTTCCGTATGAGTGGAAATGGTACAAAATGCGCCTAACAAGACAAAAACTGCGCAAAGCTGCTATGTGACAATGTGCAATGAAAGTCTTCGGTTTACTTATCAGTGGTTTAATCTGCGTTCGCAATGGCATCTATCCCGCGCATCGATATTGGTTGGAAACTTGTGATGCGAAATGTTATCATCGTGATAATTGTTCTTCTGATTATGAGAATCGACATCGAGAGAAGGAAACAACACTTCATTGTGGTTTTTATGATAATATATATGAAACTTACTTTTATTTTAAACCGCGAGCTACGCTATGGAAATAATAACGACCAAATGCGTAGATTTTGTGTGCCTAGGTTCATTTTCCCACATTCACACCAGCTGCATTGCTTATAGCGTAATTGTATTGGTGAGCGCTGCTTGCGTTCGATAAGAGGCAACAAAATATGGCCATCATATCGGCCCCCTGACCCAAACACAACGAGGTTCGCTCTGCCGATTTTTTTGCGATCCAACCTGAGCAGGGTCCAACTGTCAAAAATGGATTGTTCACATTTTTGTAATTATCAAAATTAACTATTATAGAAACATATTAGTAACAAGAGATGTATAAGAAAGCATTCGGCATAATTCATTGCATTACTAATGAGACTTCATTTTGCCTTTTTGCACTATAAGAAGTTAAATTTGATGAAACTGTGTGGCTGACATTTCGAATGTAGAAATGCCACAGTTGATTTGACTCGAACCTGAATCCGTTTTCGTTCCATTATTGCGGGTTGGGTTAGCTCTGACCCCAGGTTTAAAACCGATAACGCCGAATACTATCCCGATTATTTTAAAAGTATAGGGAATCTTCTAAAACCTGCTCAAGGCTCCAGGAGTTATTTCAGAGATCTTTGTTCGTTAGGGGGATTTTAAAAGTAACACAAGTTTTTATCAAAGGTAACTCTAGGATTTTCTCTAAAAATATCTCACGGATTCATTTTTCAAAAAAAAAAATCCTTGGCATTTCCGTGGAGACATTCCTACTAGAATTTCTGTAAAAAAAAAACAAACTTTCAAGACTTACTTGAGAAAATCTTAAAGAATTACTCGAGGAATTCCTGTAGCAATATTAAAAAAGTATCTGGAGCAATTTATGATGGTGTCTTTGAAAAAATGCAAGTTGAAAGACAATTGTTAAGGAAACCCTTAGAAATGAAATGAAGAAGATATTAATTGAATTTAAGAAGATGTTTTGATCGGGAGTCTTGAAGGATGTCCTTGGGGAAATCTTGTTGAAGTTAGAACTTTCTTGGAAAGTTTCTCAAACAATTTTTGGAGGAATACAGATGATTTCTGAAATAATCTTTGGAGAAATTCCATTGGTTCTACTTGAACTTTTGAAGTACCATAAACAAAATTCTTGGAGGAAAATTTGTGGAGAAATTCCTTGGGAAATAATCACTACATTTACTCCTTTATAAATTTCGGATTCGGGTCGGGTTCGGGTTTGATAATTTGAAATTTTCCGGGTTCGGGTTCGGGTCGGGTTTGAAGGCTACAAAATTATCGGGTACGGGTCGGATTCGGGCTCACAAAAAGTCGGGTTTGAGTCGGGTTTAAGTCGGGTTTGGTGAGAATTGTGAACAGAGTAACAACCTAAAAACTTCCTCATGCATCAGAAACGATGAATTTACCATTTTTTCAACCTCGGGTTTTTCTTGCAAAAAAATTTCGGGTTTCGCGTCGGGTTTGGGTTTAGACAGCGAAAGATTTTCGGGTTCGGGTCGGGTGCGGGGTTGCTTTTCAATTATGGTCTCGGGTTCGGGTCGGGTCCGGGTTTGAAGAAATAAAATAAGTCGGGTACGGGTCGGGTTCGGGTTTGAAAAATGTGAAACCCGACCAACTCTACTATCGGACCCAACATTTTACGGCAAAAAGCTATTTTTCATTATTATTGGTATTTCTATTGATTGTTTATACTTTTAAAAGATCTAATATGCGCAACATCATTCTTTCGCGGATATTCAAGATATGTTATCATATTTACATGTTAAAGAAGCCTCAATTCCTTGAAAATGAAGTGGGCGTGTAGCCCGGTTGGGGCGCATTATACCAATTGACCCTATATTGCGACCCCATGCCAGAATATTGTGCTACAAGCACTATTTTGGTTATAAGATGAAATTAGCTCCATAATGCCTTAAAGCACTTGAGCCTATGAGAAAACAGTTGATTTTGAAAGACTTTGGTGACTTGTAAGCGTAATATATCATTGGAAGCATTTGAACATGCTAAACGGTATGAGAATGCCTGAGTAATCTATTTAAAAAAAGTGTTTTCAATGGTTACACCAAAGACAAATTAAAGACCCCCATGTCCTTGCAGTTGCCCAAAATTTTATGGCTCACAAGGTAATCTAGAATGCCGTTCAAAGTGTACTGCGATCTGTCAAACTTGGGTACCTTTTGCACTACCGAGGGACCAAATGCAGTACTAGAAGTGGTACCCAATTGAGCCCGAGTGTGACGGACCTGGTTACACCTCAAAAAGGGCGTAACACCAAATTTCGTCTATTTTCTCATTCAAAACTCTACAAAGAGATTCCAAATAACAAAACAAACCAACTTTGAACCAAATTTTGATGGTAAATCTCAGATTTTCTTCCAATTAGTGGACCTAAACATTCAAAAGGGCGTAACTCCAAAACGGGCCCTACGATTTTTTTTAAATTTTGATCAGACATGCAGCTTAGCTATAGAAAACGACTGGTGAGTACCGATTTGATGGAGATTTTTTTCTGATAACAACGCTTATACACTACGGTGCGGCTTAGTTTTAAAAAGTTCTCAAAGCCAAATATTCGTGTAGTCTAATGAATTCAAATCACATTAAAAGAGAAATCTCAAAATTTGAGCTAAAAACATTAAGATTTAAAGGTGGCGCAAGCGTCTTGAAGGCGAATTTTCAAGTTATTAAAAATGGCCTTTAGTGAAACTTTTAGCATCATTATCTTAAAAATCAAATTTATGAAAACTTCGTAGAGCATCAAAATTGTCTGCAATCTATACTAGTCTTAGCAAAAAATAGTTTTCTCCAAATTTTCCCCCATTTACTTAAAAGTTCATCTTTGTTTGACCAAAACTTCATAACTTGAACTGAATAACTTCATAAATACTCAGTCGATTCCAAATATCTTTACATGTTTTTGAAGCAAATTTAGTGTTTTCAAACTGTTCACACAAAACATTTCTCTTAAAAAGGGTTTTGACTTAGTTATGCATCAAAAACATGATTTTTAATGAAAAAAAATTTCTAAATAACCTGGGTTATTTTTTTATTGTTATAAATTATTTGAGTTAATGTATTTATCGGCGTGAAAACGCAAAATCGGCGGCGAGACGTTGATCGGCGTATGGCGCGCCGCCGATGTATCAGTCGGCGTCGGCGTGACGTAAAATGGGTCGGCGGCGGCGGCGTGGCGCGGCGGCGCACAGGTCTACTTCCAACTCGAAACAACGAATGGGAATGTGACTACAGTGAAAACTCACTCCTAGTACACCTCACCAAAATACAAGGAACTATACACTATGAAATATAATACCGGATTTACTTCACTATTATGTATTCACGTTTTGATTGATATACAAATACAGATAAAATGTGTGGTTTGATTTGATCGTCCTAGTCTCTAGCCTACCTGTAGCGTTAGTGATGCGTATGTTAGAACGATTGCTAAGATTGCTAATCTCACACTCTCTCTCTCTCTTTATTATTCTCCCGCTCATTCTCCCACAGACCAATATACACTGGAGGAAATTGTCATTATAATTCCATATCAACACTTCCCCTCAATTTCCATTCTTAACAATTGAATCATTTTCGAAAATTTCGTTCGAACCAAAGATTTAGTAAAAACATCTGCTAACTGATTATCCGAAGGAACATATTTCAAATTAATCTTCTTGTTTTGAATTTGTTCACGAATAAACAGGTATTTCACATCGATATGTTTAGTGCGTTGATGATCGCGGGGCTCTTCTGCAATTTTGATACACGGTATATTGTCTTCAAACATTGAGAATGGAGTTGCTAGAATTCCAACCTCACACAACATTTTGGACAACCAAATTCTTTCCTTGGATGCTGCGCACAGTGACACCAGCTCTGCTTCGGTTGATGATAAACTGACCAGTTGTTGTCGCTTTGTGCTCCACGACACGAGGTTGCCGTACACGGTAAAGGCATTTCCAGATACCGATCGTCTGTCCTCCTCGTCATTGGCGAAGTCGGCGTCCGCTTATCCCGCCAGTGGTGCCTCGGTGTCCATCCTTCGATAAACCAGGCATAGGTTGCGGGTTCCTTTCAAATATCTTAGAATTCGCTTAAGTCCGGTCCAGTGGGTGTCATCAGGGCTACTCTGAAAACGACTAAAAAGACTGACCGCAAACGTAATGTCCGGTCTGCTCATTAATGTTAAATATAGAAGACAACCCAGCAAGGCCTTAAAAGGCGCGCTAGTCTGTTGTCCACTTGATTTCTTCCATTTCGTTCCAGCATCGATCGGCGTGGAAACAGGATTGCAATCTGGCATCCTGAATTTATCTAGGATCTTTGAAATATACCGTTCTTGGGACAATATCATCCATCCCGATTCCAGATCACGTCGGATATCTAGGCCAAGAAAGTTACGAACTTCCCCTAAATCCTTCATTTTGAATCGTTTGGAAAGATTGTCTTTGACCCACGTAATTTCTTTAATATCTTTTCCAAAGATGAGAACATCATCTAAATATAGAATGATGTACAGTCCTCGTCTTTCAGATACATACAGACACGTATCAGAATCAAGTTTCTTAAATCCCATTTCAGTGATAATTTCATTGAATCTCAAATTCCATGCTCTGCTGGACTGCTTAAGACCATAGATGCTTTTATTTAATCTGCAGGTCTTTATGTTGCCGTCCATATCTGCAGGCAATCTCATGTAGACTTCTTCTTGTAACAGTCCATTCAAGAAAGCTGTTTTAACATCCATTTGTTGTATGAGTAAATTTCTTTTAACAGCTATGGATAGCATTGTTCGTATCGTGCACATCTTGGCCACTGGAGCAAAAGTCTCACCATAATCCAAGCCTGGACGCTGCGAGCAACCTTTTGCCACTAGCCTCGCTTTATATCGATTTGACTCATCATCTTTTATCGAGAAAACCCACATTGAATTGATAGGTCGTCTTCCTTTCGGAACGGCACTCACCAAAGTCCAAGTCTGGTTTTCCAATAAAAAGGTCATTTCTTCGTTGATTGCATCCTTCCATTTTGGCCAGTCATCTCGTTGCATGAGATGCTTAATGCTTTGTGGAACTTCCCTTGATTGGGCGTCATAAAGAAACTACTGTCGAAATTAGTTTCGTAGTCCTGAAGCCAACCAGGTGCTTTACGACACCTTTGGCTTTGACGTATTTGTAAGTCAACATCGTTGTTTTCAGTGTCATGCTCAGAATCATTCTCTGAAGGAAGGGAATGCTAGAGATTGTCCTCTTCATCCTCCTCTCCATTCTCTGAATCCACAGACTCTGTTTCTGTAACCTCAGGACACATTTGATGCTTCAGTAAGGCTATCTCAAAGATATCGTCTTGTTTGTCAAGCCTTTTATTCAAGTCTTCGTTAGAGGGTTTATCCTTGTTTTTGAAGTAGAAATTACCTTCGTCGAAAATGACGTCCCTCGAGATGACGATTTTGTTCTCGTCACTATCCCATAGACGAAAACCATTCGGAGCATAGCCTACCATGGCCAGCATTCTGCTCTTGCCATCAAGTTTGCTACGATGTCCCTTGTTGATATGTGCATAAGCAACACAACCAAACACTTTTAGTTTTCCCACTTCTGGTTTACAGTTAAACCACATTTCATAAGGTGTCTTTGATGTGGGTAATGCTCTAGTCGGACTTCTGTTTGTTAGATAAGCCGAGACATAAACCGCCTCTCCCCACAACTTATGAGGCATTCCACCTTCTTGTAGAATAGTTACTGCCTTTTCCATCAGGGTGCGATTCATACGCTCGCTCACCCCATTCTGTTGAGGGGTATATGGTGCGGTAGGTATCATCTGGATTCCTTTGTCAGCGCAAAAGGCCATGAATTCTTTACCGTAATACTCGCCACCATTATCCGACCTCAACTTTGAAATTCGCAAATTGAATTGAGCAGTAACAAACGCTTCATACTCTACAAACTTTTGGAAAACATCACTCTTATTTCTGATCAGGTAAACAATCACGAAATGAGTGAAATCATCAATGAAGGAGACATAATATCTGTACCCGTCGTAAGTTTCTTCAGTCATCTGTCCGCACACATCGGTGTGAATCAACTCTAGTGGCCTCTTTGAGCGAATCTTTCCTCCCTTATTAAACGCTTCACGTGATTGCTTACCTATTATGCAACCTTTGCATACGATAGGGTCAAGCTCCTCACTTTCAAGTTTAATATCGAGTCCATCCACCATATGATGCTGAAGCAACCGTTTCATATTTGTTTCTCCTAGGTGAGCAAACCGTTTATGCCAGATATTAACATTACTTGAAATCTTTCCCAAATTTGCATAATCACAGTTACCACTTGAAGTGTCATCAAGGCTCACATCCAGGGCATAAAGTCCATTGACTTTCCTGCCTGTTGCTATCACTTGCCCCGATTCATCCTCGATTTCAACTTTCCCTTTGCAGAAAATAACCTTCTTACCAGTTTCCTCGATTTTTGATACCGATATTAAGTTACAGTGTAGTTCAGGAATGAAATAGGAGTTGTAAAGGTTCAAACGGAAACGTTTATTGTTGACATTGCTTCTCAATACCGCATTACCCATTCGCTTACATTTCAGCTTATCACCGTTGGCCATAGAAATGGATTGTTCATCACCTACCATGTCCCACAAGTGGCTGAAATACCGCATCTCACGAAGCATATGTGCACTAGCACCCGAGTCCACATACATGGGCAAGGTAACGGGCATCTCGTGCAGCGCCATCTCACGAACCTTGATGTCACGCTGCTTATCGTCCTCAATGATTTTGTTCACGCGCACCATGTTGATTCGTTCCAAGGGAATCCTCACCTTGAAACCGTTCTGACGATCGACCTCGACTAATTCTGCATCTACACCATCACCTTCCGGCGGGGAAGGCAGGGAGCAGTCTTCTTGCACCGGGGGTGCGACGATCTCGGGAGCATTGAGCCACAAAGCCACATTCGAAACGGCCGCCGCTAGATCTTCGGTTGAATTCTGCTGCTCTTGACGTATCTTCCTTTTCAGCTGGAAACAATTACGACGCTTGTGGCCAGTCTTGCCACATTCAAAGCACACCACCTGTTTCCTGTTGCTATGCGATGCTGAGTGTTGCGGCTGTGTGTGTGGTTTTTCCGAGTTTTCTGACCAATAAACGCTGTCTGCCGCGGTAGCGCAACCTGCTTTGGCATAGCTTCATCAGCATCCAAGAATATGCGCTTGATTTGTTCCAGTGTCATCAGCTGCAGTTCCTGTTTGCGAACCACTGACAGTGCGCTCAGCAGATGTTTAAACTGCTCTGGGATAGCGACCAGGAGTGTATGGATTTGCTCCATGTGCTCCACCGCCTCTCCCATGGTCTCGAGCTGCCGCACAATGTCATGGTGAGCAGCAAACAGGTCCTTCAGATTTTGGAATCGACGGTTGCTGAGTAGATATAATTTGGACCGTAGTCCGACCATAGCGACTTCCCCTTTTGGCTGATAAATCTGCTGCAGCTTTTCCATTACCTCCTTCACCGATTTGCAGTTAATCACGTGGCTCATCGTCTCGTCATTCAATGCGTTCCAGAATTCGTTAAGCGCAAAATTTTCTTGCTTGATTCGATTCTGGAGCTGCTTCTTGCGTGCTGTTTCGTCCGCCGCAGTAGCGTTTGCAACCGGCTGGAAGAAAGTTTCCTCCTCAACCGTGTTTACCAGTGTATGTAGCAAATCGTCCTGCTTAAGATGTTGCTCCATGCGCACCTTCCAGAACGGGAACGATTTTTCTTCTCCGCTAAACAGCGGTGCCAGCGATCGACGAGTGCGATTCTCCATGCTTCAGCGGAATCTGGGCCTATAACCTATTGAGCAGAGTGTAGTTTAAAGTCTAGAGGAAATCCCTCTCAGACACTACCAACTTACCCTTCCAACTCGAAACAACGAATGGGAATGTGACTACAGTGAAAACTCATTCCTAGTACACCTCACCAAAATACAAGGAACTATACACTATGAAATATAATACCGGATTTACTTCACTATTATGTATTCACGTTTTGATTGATATACAAATACAGATAAAATGTGTGGTTTGATTTGATCGTCCTAGTCTCTAGCCTACCTGTAGCGTTAGTGATGCGTATGTTAGAACGATTGCTAAGATTGCTAATCTCACACTCTCTCTCTCTTTATTATTCTCCCGCTCATTCTCCCACAGACCAATATACACTGGAGGAAATTGTCATTATAATTCCATATCAACATTACTATGCCAATGACCATTTTTGCATGTGTTTATCGTGTGGCAAGTACGAAGATACTATATGCCCTGGGAAGTCGAGAAAATTTCCAACCCGAAAAGATCCTCGACCGGTGGGATTCGAACCCACGACCCTCAGCTTGGTCTTGCTGAACAGCTGCGCGTTTACCGCTACGGCTATCTGGGCCCCTGCTCTTATCTTACGTTGTTCCGTTGTCCATCTGTTGTTTCTACCTACTTCAACATTTTGTTGTTTCTTCTTCCTGCACATGACGTTTTCTTGAAGAACTTCGTTTTCTGTAGAAAACGGTAAATTTAAGGAGTTTTGAAAACATGCAGAATTATTATTTCCTGTAATCCATCAGGACAGCAAGCATTCAAAGCAAAGTCAAAATTTTCTCAACCATTTAAATTCAGTTAAATCTTTTATTACGAATTTTAGCATTAGACATCTTTTGCAATGTTCTTATAACATATAGCTAATATTTTTACGTTAAACTTCTGCAGTTATAACACATTAATTGAAAATAGCCCCTCCAAAAAAGTTTGTTCGGGATTTCTGCAAGTTGGAAAAAAATGGATTCTACATCAATCTGTTAGGCGTAGTATCATGGCTGTTCATTCCATTTTTTACCCTTCTTACAACCATAAGAAGGGTATAAAGATCGCTTGAAAAACCGACTTTTGATCCGAGGCCCGGAGGGCCAAGTCTCATATACCAATCGATAGAGCTCGACGCACTGAGCACATGTCCGTGTGTTTTTTTTTTTTTTTTTTTTTTTTTTTTTATAGTAGGGTTCAAAAAAGCTTCAAAAGCCTGGCCTGTTGTGTGTTGGCACGGTGTGGGACTCACGTTAGGCGTGCTTAACCACTAAAAAACTTTCCCTACTGCTCCTGTGCCTCGATCTCCCCCGGAACTACATCAGGCAACTTCATCGGGGGAGGGCTGTGCTCATGCACTTCTGTGCTCATGCACTTCTTCAATCTCAGCCTCTAACTGTTCTGCTAGTTCGCTGTTGGAGCGTTTTGCCCAATTGGCGGTTGAACATCTCGCCAGGACTTTGGACAGCTTTCTGTGCGACGACGCATACTTCCCTTGGGCTGGCCTCGCGTCAGAGCTCTGTTGATCTTCTACTGGACGCTCATGTGCACTTCGTTGCTCTACGACGACTTGTTCTCCGCTGCTGCTGTTCGAGCTCTCCTTGTTGACCAGTTGGATGCCGAGGTCGGTCCAGCGATTCCGGTTGGAGGATGACTTCCGGTTCACTGGCGCCCAGACGACCCAAAACTGGTTTGTGACGATCGATGCTACTCGGCTTAGTCCCCGACGGTGGAGCTAGCCTACTCCGGCTACGCGCTTCTTCATGATTCGATACAGGCCGGTGGAGTGCCGAAGTCGGTCCAGCGATTCCGGTTGGAGGATGGCTTCCGGTTCGCTGGCGCTCCGACGACTCAAGCCGGTGATACGCTACGTACTACTCAGAGTAGTCCCCGGCGGTGGATCTATCCTACTCCGACGAAGATTTCCCCGGCGGCGGAAGATCTCCCGAACCGATGCTATCCGGGCAGATGCCGAGGTCGGTCCTGCGATTCCGGTGGAGGGAAGCTTCCGGTTCACAGGCGCCCCGACGATCATTTGCCGGTGCAACAACGCGATCTACTCAACTAGTCCCCGGCGGTGGACTTAGCCTACTCCGAAGCTGGCCGGGCAGATGCCGAGGTCGGCCCTGCGATTCCGGTGGAGGGAAACTTCCGGTTCACAGGCGCCCCGACGACCATTTGCCGGTGCTATTTCGCGAATTACTCAGCTGGACCCCGGCGGTGGACTCAGCATACTCCGACTCGACGTTGGTCGGCCAAGTGCCAGGGTCGGTTCTGCAATTCCGGTTGGAGGATGGCTTCCGGTTTGCAGGCGCCCCGACGACTATTAACCGATACTACGCTACGCCCGCTCTACTCGGTCTAGTCCCCGACGGAGGATCTAGCCTACTCCGATCGCGACCCGGAGCTCTCTGGTCTTCACGCCATCTCCTTTGCAGCAACGACATAATCGCCGTTATTCCCCTGTTCACCGCATTCCAGGTGCTTTCATGCTGGCACATGTTCTGCACGATGTTGTCCGGATTTAGAACGCTTGCGGTTTCTGACATCATCTCGCTTCGTATATCCCGCTTCGTATATGTTCGTATATGTCCGTGTGTGTATGTGTGTGTGTATGTGTGTGCGTATGTGTGTGTGTATGTGTGTGTGTATGTGTGTGTGTGTGTTACAAAAAATGTCACTCAATTATCTCAGCCGTTTGTCAACCGATTTAAACACTTTTAGCTCTTAAAGAAAGCTACAACATTCCCATAGAACGCTATTGAATTTCATTGCGATCGGACATTTCGTTACAGAGTTATGATTCAAACAGTATCGTGAAGTACTAGAAAAAGCATATTCTAATATTTTCAACTGTCTGCATTTTGATCGATATCTCAGCCATTTTTGAACCGATTTAAGTTCTTTTATCGGCTAATGAAAGCTCTGACATTCAATCATAAGCCTTCAAATTTTCATTGAAATCGGATTACTAGTTTCAGAGATATCATTGGAAGAATTTTCTAAAGTACTGGAAAAAAAATTTCTCTGAAATATTATTTTTTTTACATTTTGATCAATTTCTCAGCTATTTTTAATCCAATTTCAGCTCTTTTTTCGTCGATTGAAAGCTCGGATATCATTCACAATCATATTGCAATCGAATTATAAATTACAGAGATAAAAATCATTATTTTCAAAAATCTCTAAAATTCCCCTTTTTACCCTTCTTACAACCATAAGAAGGGTATAAAGATCGCTTGAAAAACCGACTTTTGATCCGAGGCCCGGAGGGCCAAGTCTCATATACCAATCGATAGAGCTCGACGAACTGAGCACATGTCCGTGTGTGTGTATGTGTGTTTTTTTTTTTTTTTTTTTTCATGCATCTCTAGGAGTTAAAAAATCTTCTCAAGACTGGCCTGTATTTGTTCATGCTCATGCCACAGTGTATGGTTTGGCACTGTGTGGGATTCGCAATGGGGCGCCTACCCACTAAAAAACAGTCTCCTAGGTACACCGTCACCGTAAAGAATTCTTCTCCGGCACCACCTTGCGGTATTACTTCGAAGAAGAGGCGACACATGCTACGCGCACCCTTCATTAAGCCCTTCGGCTCCATCATTAATTTGTAGTTCCTTAATTCCATGCCATGCCTGACCCTTCGGCTCCCTTAATAATTTGTTAGTTTCCGTTGTGATCAAACATGCCCATATTCAGCCATTCGGCTCACGATACCATGGGTGCCAGAAACTCCCTGACGAAGGAAGTTCTCTCGGTGCTGGACGCATGCCATTTAGCACTCCAGGTTCTCGCGCACTATTCGGATAGTCCCCGGCGGTGAATCTCCCTACCCCGACGAAGACTTCCCCGGAGGTGGAAGTTTTGCCGGTACCGATGCTGCCCGATAGGTGCCAAGGTCGATCCTGCGATTCCGGTTGGTGGATGATTCCGGTTCACAGGTGCCTGAGACCAATTGGCAAGACAATTTACACCGTCTTCAGCTCAAGGCTGCACAGACTGAACAATCACAAACATTAGGCAACGGACAACACGAAACACCCAGTAGCCCAATGATGAATTTTTCGTTTGACGAAAAGTTTCCACCGACTGGAGTGGGAATCGAACCACACTTCATGGCACAATATGCCTAAACGACTGACGCCGCTAACCGCACGGCCACGAAGCCTACAATTTCCGGGGCTTTTCCACGATCTACTCGGTCTTGTCCCGACGGTGGATCAAGCTTACCTACCGGTTGGGTGCCGAGGTCGGTTCGGCGATTCCGGTTGGAGACTGACTTCCGGTTACCGGCTTGTTCCTCCCTCCACTTCCGCTGAAGCAATGACATTATTTTCGTCACCGCCATGTTCACCGCGTTCCACATCACCTCATCGCTACACATTCTATCCACTACGTTGTCTACGGTTACGTCAGCACCGCAGACCGCTGTCATCTCGCTACGTTCCGCAGCAAAACGTGGACACTCGAAAATGAACGTGTTCCGGCGACTCCTTACGACTGGGCACTCAGCGCAGAGCGGCGACTCTGCGTGGCCGAACCTGTGCAGATATTTCTTGAAGCAGCCGTGACCTGACAAGAACTGCGTCAAGTGGAAGTTGACTTCTCCATGGGATCTGCTCACCCATTTCGCAGATTTGGAATAAGGCGATAAGTCCACCTTCCCTTCTCAGGGTATCCACTCGCGTTGCATTTCACCATCGTGTCGGCTCGGGCAATCTTCCGGGCTCCTCTAGTACTACTAGCTTCGTAGCACTCCTTATCCTCTTCCAAAACGTAGCCGATAGGGGACCATTCCGGCAATCACGCATACTGCCTCCGAAGATATGGTTCGGTAGGCACTCGCTACCCGCATGGCCATCAGCCTATACGTGCTGCTTAAGCTTGACTCGGTTCCTCTTCGTCTTCATTGCGGTTCCCACGCCGGCTAGCGTAACCTCAGGATCGACGTAGCCACGCTAGACAATAGCCTGCCGCTTACTGCTGCAAATCGCCGAGTTATTAGGCATGATCCTGGACTAGCGCCGTGACTGCCCTGCTGCTTTCTCGCACGCGTAATCGACATGGCAGTTGAAGTTCAGCCGATCGTCGATCATTACGCCGAGGTGTATTAGCTCCCGCTTTGAGGCTATGGTGTGTTCTCCCACTGTCAATCTCAGCCTTCTGCACCACTTTTCGATTGCGATAAGCAATAGCTCCGTTTTTTGGTGGGCTATCACCAGTTTCTTCTCGTACATCCAGTTTTCGACTGCGTTCCACTGCTTCTGTAGCGAGAAAACCTCCACCCTTTCCAGTGAGTCACCAATGACCACAAGCGTGATGTCGTCTGCAAATCCAACGATTTTGACGCTGTTGGCAGCCCTAAGCGTCAGCACTCCGTCGTACATTAGCATTCCACAACGTTGGACCCAGGATAGAGCCTGTGGAACTCCCGCATTTACCGACCTCGTCTTCTGTCCTTCGCTAGTGCTGTAGCTCAAGACCCGGTTTTCAAAGTAGCTTCCTATATCCTTGCACAGATAATCCGGAACCTTCATTTTATGTAACGCCACAGCAATGGCTTCCCAGCTTGCACTGTTAAAGGCGTTTCTCACATCTATCGTCACGACAGCACAGTAACGGTTACCTCTTCTTTTTTTTGTCCTTGCTTTGTCGGCTGTGTCAATCACTGTTTTGATGGCATCTACCGTTGACTTCCTTTCCGGAATCCAACTGCCACTCCGACAGTCCACGCTCTCCCTCAGTGAACGCCATCAGTCTATTGAGGATGATCCTCTCCAACAGCTTTCCGAGTGTGTCGAGCAAACATATCGGCCGAAACGAGCCTGGATCACCGGGGGGCTTACCCGGTTTCGGTACAGAACCAGTTTTTGCCTTTTCCACTGTGCTGGGAAATGTCCCTCATCTAAGCAGATCTGGAGTGATGTCCGGAACATATCTGGGTTGGCCGTGATAGCTGCTTTCAACGCTACGTTGGGAATACCATCTGGGCCAGGCGCTTTCTTCGGCTTCATTTTCTTGGCCGCCTCTATGAGCTTCCTCATTGGTAATGATTGCTCTTCTTCACCTTCCTGGCCCATACGGTGTCGGTGGCCAGACCGTTGGCGCGTGTTGTGGGAACAACCCGTCGACGATAATCTGCAACTTTCTCTGGGCATGTTTCAGCGGGTACGGCTGGACCACTGATCTTGGCCATCGCCACCCTGTATGCATCTCCCCACGGATTTGCATTGCATCCCGACACAACTCCTTGAAGCACGTTCTCTTGCTCAGCGAAATTTCTCTTTTTCAGATCGGCTTTTCGCCGCCCCTCAATGTTACTCTTCGCTCTTCCCCTCTCACCATCGGTTTTGGCTTTCTTTGCATCCGTCTCCTGGCTTGGAGACATCTTTTGCGGAGGTTGCCAAGTGTCTCATTCCACCAGTTATACCGGACGACGTCTGTATTTCGGCTCGACCTTCCGTGCGCATTGGCAATGTCGCATGCTCGTACCATCGCAGCCGTTAACTCCTCCGATCTCAAGTTCCAGAACCTGCTCTTCTCTTCTGAGGGCTTCCACGAAAAGCTCTTCGTTAAAACGTTTCGTTTTCCACATCTGCTCATGAGGTGTACTCGCTCTCTGTGAGCATTGTGTTCTTCCACCATTCTATACCGGACCCTCCTGATGATCGCTATGAGTGTACCCCATCGCAGACTCTCCAGTTCAGGCCTCCCGTCAACACAGGACTACAGAAAGTGATGTCGATTATTGATTCCCGGCCATCTCTACGGTAGGTGCTGGTTGTTCCTTCGTTACCCAAGTCTACGTCCAGCCTTGCCAGCGCTTCTAGTAGACTACGCCCTCTTGGGTTGGTGAGACGGCTGCCCACTCAACTGCCCAAGCATTGATAGTCGCCAGCGATGACGACTGGTCTCCGGTCGGCTAGCTTATCGGTTAGCTCGTCCAGCATCTCGTTGAACTGGTCCAATGTCCAGCGGGGGGGTGCGTAGCAGCTACACACGTACACATCGTTAGCTTTGCAATAACGAAGCCTTCGTCCGCCTGGAACACTATTTCCTGGATAGGATACCTCCCCATCGTCCAGATTGCCGCTGTCTTCGCCTTATCAGCGATCCAGTTACCGTTCCAGCTGGTACTCGATACGGCTCGGCAAGGATAGCTACGTCGCACTTCGATTCCGATACGGACTTCCACAGCAGCTGTTGCGCTGTGTCACAGTGGTTGAGGTTTAGCTGAGTTACCTCCACTGCGGTTTAGAATTTCTCGCTATGCTTGAAGGCCGGACACTTAGGGCCTCCCGTCGCGTGTCTGTTGCGACTTTTTGTCCTTGCAGATCAGGCACCTTTTGCTTATGTTGCAATCTTGCGCCTTGTGAACCTTCGTCGCCACACCATCTACAGAGCTTACTTCTGTCTGGTCCTTCGCAGTTCCGTGCCAGGTGGCCGTATTCCAGGCACCTGTAGCATCCCTCCGGGTCTCTGGGAGATCTTCAGTGGACATACTGAACAACCGACTCGAATTTTCCCGACTTCCAGCGCTTTGTTGGCTGCGTCTCTACTGGGGCTTTATGGACGCCGCCTGCTGTACCAAAGCGGTGCTCTTCTTAGCCGTACTGTCATCTGCACCGTTTCCAGATCGCCACTGCTCTTTATGGCGGTCCTCACTTCCTCTTCGGTGGTGATCCAATCCAGATCCCGCAATTGGAGTGTCACTTCAGGGCACATGGCTTTCACCTGCACCTTTTCGCCCATGACTCTCTCGGTTAGCTCTTTGTATGTCGAGCTTTTGTTCACCGAGTCTTTTTTAGCTCGATGAGCAATGTCTCCCGTCTGGGTGCGTCTGATCTTCTGAACGTCGGCACTAAACTCCTTTAGTTGAGGGTCCGTCCTCATGGCCCGCAAGACTTCAGCATAAGTGTCCTCGCTAGTTTTGACGACAACAGCTTCGCATTTTGCCTTCTTCCTGATTGGCCTTTGCTTTCTGGCACTCTCCTGTTTGCCTCTCTTCTTCTTGTTCCGGACCTCTTGCCATGGGATATCGCCGGTCCCCCTCTGAGCACTTCAATCCGCCGGTTTTGGATTTACTTTTTCGGCTTCTTGGATACAGCCTGTCTTTTCGTCTCTGGTGACGACCTATGTCTTTTGGGGTGAAACTTGGCGTAGTTCCTATTCCCGCTGACCTTTCTTTCCCCTTGCTGTCTTTCCGAGGGGCTATGCGGTTTTTTCCGGCTGCACTACCGCAGCTGCCAGGGCCTTTTTGGTCGCCGCTAACTCGGTTTCAACAGCTTCAATCCTCTCATCACTTTCCTCCAGTCCTTGACGGCGATCCGAGGGTTCCTTGATCCTTGCCACGAGTCTTAATGTCTTTGTGACGTTGTGCCTCTTATCGACGAATTCCCGAAGCTCATCTACGACGGTTTTCGCCGCTTCCACCTTCGATTGCCTCGGGGGTAACTTCCACGCACTTTGCAGCTGATGTTGCTGCTGTCTCTCACGCTGCTCTGCTCACTTTGCGACTTATCCCGCCGCTCCTGTCACGTGTTCGCTGCTCGTGCAAGCTCATCTTCGCTCTGCTGTGTTCCAGCTGCCATGCTGTTTCCAGCTCCTGCTGTTGCCATTGCTTCGGTGGCGACCTCGGCAAGCCACTTTTTGCGAACGGATTCGCTGTTCACCTACGTTGATGTTGTTAACTTCCATGCTTAAGGGTCCCCCCTCCAAGCCGCTATCTCCACCCGTCGTAAGTAGTCGTCCTGTGATCCATGGTACCTTGCTTGCAGTGAGGTCCACGCGAGGGCTGACACGGTCCTTCATGGGGTACCGGGTTCAGAGCAGATCGACGCTAGTCAGAATATCCATCTGAGCCTACCCTTCCACCAGTAAGGTGGCGAGCTTTGAACGTACTAGGGGCCTGCCACGGTTTTAACGGGACGGGGGCAACCGTTCCATTAAGCCCACCTGCCGTTTCAGAATAGTGTCACCCATTCTTACTAAGGAAGTGGAATAGAGCGATTGTCAGCTCTATAACGTCGTGTTGATACAGTCCTTGACCTTGTCCTTGTCCTTGCAGCCAGTATGCCGTAATTAGGATCTTACTGGCATCGATCCTAATGTGCCGGTTGGCACTCCAATGGTTGGGCTAAGGCACTTTGAAAGCGGTACCAGGTCGCTTGTTCAGGGTTACTTGCAGATATGTGGTTTTTTGTAGAGATTCACCAGAGCCCACTGATGAACCCCCGCCACATCCTAGGTAGACCGTGCTTGAGCCCCTGGTCAGATGGACCAGACGCTCGGCACCTCCCGAAGGAAGTACAAAGGTGGTATTCCATACGGCTGTATGTACAAGTTTCGCTTGGAAGGGTAAAAATCCCAAGCTCCACCTGGCACCTCCTCACTCTAGCTGATGTCAGAAGGACAACAGTGCCCAGGTTGCACTACCAGCTAAGTACGCAACCCTTTGCTGGCGGTCTTTGTCATCGTTAGACCCGTGGAAGCGTGAGGTAGGGGCTTGTGAGGACCAGAGCTATGTTGGACGCTCCTTCCTGGTTGTCGACTCACCATTTTGCAACCCTGTGTATGTGTGTGTGTGTGTATGTGTGTGTGTATGTGTGTGCGTATGTGTGTGTATGTGTGTGTTGTGTGTTACAAAAAAAAAAAAAAAAAAAAAAAAAAAAAAAAAAAAAAAAAAAAAAAAAAAAAAAAAATGTCACTCAATTATCTCAGCCGTTTGTCAACCGATTTAAACACTTTTAGCTCTTAAAGAAAGCTACAACATTCCCATAGAACGCTATTGAATTTCATTGCGATCGGACATTTCGTTACAGAGTTATGATTCAAACAGTATCGTGAAGTACTAGAAAAAGCATATTCTAATATTTTCAACTGTCTGCATTTTGATCGATATCTCAGCCATTTTTGAACCGATTTAAGTTCTTTTATCGGCTAATGAAAGCTCTGACATTCAATCATAAGCCTTCAAATTTTCATTGAAATCGGATTACTAGTTTCAGAGATATCATTGGAAGAATTTTCTAAAGTACTGGAAAAAAAATTTCTCTGAAATATTATTTTTTTTACATTTTGATCAATTTCTCAGCTATTTTTAATCCAATTTCAGCTCTTTTTTCGTCGATTGAAAGCTCGGATATCATTCACAATCATATTGCAATCGAATTATAAATTACAGAGATAAAAATCATTATTTTCAAAAATCTCTAAAATTCCCCTTTTTACCCTTCTTACAACCATAAGAAGGGTATAAAGATCGCTTGAAAAACCGACTTTTGATCCGAGGCCCGGAGGGCCAAGTCTCATATACCAATCGATAGAGCTCGACGAACTGAGGTTGTGTATGTGTGTGTATGTGTGTGGGTTGTGTTTTTTTTTTTTTTTTTTTTTTTTTTTTCATGCATCTCTAGGAGTGAAAAAATCCTTCTCCAGGGACCTGGCCTGTATTTGTTCATGCTCATGGCCACAGTGTATGGTTTGGCCACTGTGTGGGGATTCGCAATGGGGCGCCTACCACTAAAAACAGTCTCCTAGGTACACCGTCACCGTAAAGAATTCTTCTCCGGCACCACCTTGCGGTATTACTTCGAAGAAGAGGCGACACATGCTACGCGCACCCTTCATTAAGCCCTTCGGCTCCATCATTAATTTGTTAGTTCCTAATCCATGCCATGCTGAGCCCTTCGGCTCCCATTAATAATTTGTTAGTATTCCTAGTTTGTGATCTAAACATGCCATATTCAGCCATTCGGCTCACGATACCATGGGTGCCAGAAACTCCCTGACGAAGGAAGTTCTCTCGGTGCTGGACGCATGCCATTTAGCACTCCAGGTTCTCGCGCACTATTCGGATAGTCCCCGGCGGTGAATCTACCCTACCCCGACGAAGACTTCCCCGGAGGTGGAAGTTCTTCCGGTACCGATGCTGCCCGGATAGGTGCCAAGGTCGATCCTGCGATTCCGGTTGGTGGATGACTTCCGGTTCACAGGTGCCCTGACGACCAATTTGGCAAGACAATTTACACCGTCTTCAGCTCAAGGCTGCACAGACTGAACAATCACAAACATTAGGCAACGGACAACACGAAACACCCAGTAGCCCAATGATGAATTTTTCGTTTGACGAAAAGTTTCCACCGACTGGAGTGGGAATCGAACCCACACTTCATGGCACAATATGCCTAAACGACTGACGCCGCTAACCGCACGGCCACGAAGCCTACAATTTCCGGGGCTTTTCCACGATCTACTCGGTCTTGTCTCCGACGGTGGATCAAGCTTACCTACCGGTTGGGTGCCGAGGTCGGTTCGGCGATTCCGGTTGGAGACTGACTTCCGGTTCACCGGCTTGTTCCTCCCTCCACTTCCGCTGAAGCAATGACATTATTTTCGTCACCGCCATGTTCACCGCGTTCCACATCACCTCATCGCTACACATTCTATCCACTACGTTGTCTACGGTTACGTCAGCACCGCAGACCGCTGTCATCTCGCTACGTTCCGCAGCAAAACGTGGACACTCGAAAATGACGTGTTCCGGCGACTCCTCTACGACTGGGCACTCAGCGCAGAGCGGCGACTCTGCGTGGCCGAACCTGTGCAGATATTTCTTGAAGCAGCCGTGACCTGACAAGAACTGCGTCAAGTGGAAGTTGACTTCTCCATGGGATCTGCTCACCCATTTCGCCAGATTTGGAATAAGGCGATAAGTCCACCTTCCCTTTTCAGCGGTATCCCACTCGCGTTGCCATTTCACCATCGTGTCGGCTCGGGCAATCTTCCGGGCTCCTCTAGTACTACTAGCTTCGTAGCACTCCTTATCCTCTTCCAAAACGTAGCCGATAGGGACCATTCCGGCAATCACGCATACTGCCTCCGAAGATATGGTTCGGTAGGCACTCGCTACCCGCATGGCCATCAGCCTATACGTGCTGCTAAGCTTGACTCGGTTCCTCTTCGTCTTCATTGCGGTTCCCCACGCCGGGCTAGCATACCTCAGGATCGACGTAGCCACGCTAGACAATAGCCTCCGCTTACTGCTGCAAATCGCCGAGTTATTCGGCATGATCCTGGACAGCGCCGTGACTGCCCTTGCTGCTTTCTCGCACGCGTAATCGACATGGCAGTTGAAGTTCAGCCGATCGTCGATCATTACGCCGAGGTGTTTTAGCTCCCGCTTTGAGGCTATGGTGTGTTCTCCCACTGTAATCTCAGCCTTCTGCACCACTTTTCGATTGCTGATAAGCAACAGCTCCGTTTTTTGGTGGGCTATCACCAGTTTCTTCTCGTACATCCAGTTTTCGACTGCGTCCACTGCTTCTGTAGCGAGAACCTCCACCCTTTCCAGTGAGTCACCAATGACCACAAGCGTGATGTCGTCTGCAAATCCAACGATTTTGACGCCTGTTGGCAGCCTAAGCGTCAGCACTCCGTCGTACATAGCATTCCACAACGTTGGACCCAGGATAGAGCCCTGTGGAACTCCCGCATTTACCGACCTCGTCTTCTGTCCTTCGCTAGTGCTGTAGCTCAAGACCCGGTTTTCAAAGTAGCTTCCTAGTATCTTGCACAGATAATCCGGAACCTTCATTTTATGTAACGCCACAGCAATGGCTTCCCAGCTTGCACTGTTAAAGGCGTTTCTCACATCTATCGTCACGACAGCACAGTAACGGTTACCTCTACGTTTTTTTGTCCTTGCTTTGTCGGCTGTGTCAATCACTGTTTTGATGGCATCTACCGTTGACTTTCCTTTCCGGAATCCATACTGCCACTCCGACAGTCCACGCTCTCCCTCAGTGAACGCCATCAGTCTATTGAGGATGATCCTCTCCAACAGCTTTCCGAGTGTGTCAAGCAAACATATCGGCCGAAACGAGCCTGGTTCACCGGGGGGCTTACCCGGTTTCGGTAGCAGAACCAGTTTTTGCCTTTTCCACTGTGCTGGGAAATGTCCCTCATCTAAGCAGATCTGGAGTGATGTCCGGAACATATCTGGGTTGGCCGTGATAGCTACTTTCAACGCTACGTTGGGGATACCATCAGGGCCAGGCGCTTTCTTCGGCTTCATTTTCTTGGCCGCCTCTATGAGCTCCTCATTGGTAATGATTGCTCTTTCTTCACCTTCCTGGCCATACGGTGCGTATGTGTGTGTGTATGTGTGTGTGTATGTGTGTGTGTGTGTGTTACAAAAAATGTCACTCAATTATCTCAGCCGTTTGTCAACCGATTTAAACACTTTTAGCTCTAAAAGAAAGCTACAACATTCCCATAGAACGCTATTGAATTTCATTGCGATCGGACATTTCGTTACAGAGTTATGATTCAAACAGTATCGTGAAGTACTAGAAAAAGCATATTCTAATATTTTCAACTGTCTGCATTTTGATCGATATCTCAGCCATTTTTGAACCAATTTAAGTTCTTTTATCGGCTAATGAAAGCTCTGACATTCAATCATAAGCCTTCAAATTTTCATTGAAATCGGATTACTAGTTTCAGAGATATCATTGGAAGAATTTTTTAAAGTACTGGAAAAAAAAAATTTCTCTGAAATATTCATTTTTTTACATTTTGATCAATTTCTCAGCTATTTTAAATCCAATTTAAGCTCTTTTTTCGTCGATTGAAAGCTCGAATATCATTCACAACCATATTGCAATCGAATTATAAATTACAGAGATAAAAATCATTATTTTCAAAAATCTCTAAAATTCCCCTTTTTACCCTTCTTACAACCATAAGAAGGGTATAAAGATCGCTTGAAAAACCGACTTTTGATCCGAGGCCCGGAGGGCCAAGTCTCATATACCAATCGATAGAGCTCGACGAACTGAGCACATGTCCGTGTGTGTGTATGTGTGTGTGTATGTGTGTGCGTATGTGTGTGTGTATGTGTGTGTGTATGTGTGTGTGTGTGTTACAAAAAATGTCACTCAATTATCTCAGCCGTTTGTCAACCGATTTAAACACTTTTAGCTCTAAAAGAAAGCTACAACATTCCCATAGAACGCTATTGAATTTCATTGCGATCGGACATTTCGTTACAGAGTTATGATTCAAACAGTATCTTGAAGTACTAGAAAAAGCATATTCTAATATTTTCAACTGTCTGCATTTTGATCGATTTCTCAGCCATTTTTGAACCGATTTAAGTTCTTTTATCGGCTAATGAAAGCTCTAACATTCAATCATAAGCCTTCAAATTTTCATTGAAATCGGATTATTTGTTACAGAGATATCAATGGAAGAATTTTTTAAGGTACTGGAATTTTTTTTTCCAAAATATTCAACTTTTTACATTTTGATCAATTTCTCCGCTATTTTTAATCCGATTTAAGCTCTTTTTTCATCGATTGAATGCTCTGACATCATTCACAATCATATTGCAATCGAACGAAAAGTTACAGAGATAAAAATCATTTTTTTTTTCAAAAATCTCTAAAATTCCCCTTTTTACCCTTCTTACAACCATAAGAAGGGTATAAAGATCGCTTGAAAAACCGACTTTTGATCCGAGGCCCGGAGGGCCAAGTCTCATATACCAATCGATAGAGCTCGACGAACTGAGCACATGTCCGTGTGTGTGTATGTGTGTGTGTATGTGTGTGTGTATGTGTGTGTGTATGTGTGTGTGTATGTGTGTGTATGTGTGTGTGTGTTACAAAAAATGTCACTCAATTATCTCAGCCGTTTGTCAACCGATTTAAACACTTTTAGCTCTAAAAGAAAGCTACAACATTCCCATAGAACGCTATTGAATTTCATTGCGATCGGACATTTCGTTACAGAGTTATGATTCAAACAGTATCGTGAAGTACTAGAAAAAGCATATTCTAATATTTTCAACTGTCTGCATTTTGATCGATATCTCAGCCATTTTTGAACCAATGTAAGTTCTTTTATCGGCTAATGAAAGCTCTGACATTCAATCATAAGCCTTCAAATTTTCATTGAAATCGGATTACTAGTTTCAGAGATATCATTGGAAGAATTTTTTAAAGTACTGGAAAAAAAAATTTCTCTGAAATATTCATTTTTTTACATTTTGATCAATTTCTCAGCTATTTTAAATCCAATTTAAGCTCTTTTTTCGTCGATTGAAAGCTCGAATATCATTCACAACCATATTGCAATCGAATTATAAATTACAGAGATAAAAATCATTATTTTCAAAAATCTCTAAAATTCCCCTTTTTACCCTTCTTACAACCATAAGAAGGGTATAAAGATCGCTTGAAAAACCGACTTTTGATCCGAGGCCCGGAGGGCCAAGTCTCATATACCAATCGATAGAGCTCGACGAACTGAGCACATGTCCGTGTGTGTGTATGTGTGTGTGTATGTGTGTGCGTATGTGTTTTTTTTTTTTTAGAAGGTGGTAAATTACATTTACGAACTAACCCAGCGTTTCACGTTCGATATGGAGGCTAGTCATATTGAATTCGTCCATCGTGCGCCAGAGTGTCGGACTCCTTTATACCGACTAAAGTCCACCTTCGCCCACGAGCCATTCCCCCCGGAACTGCCTCTTGGCATTACTTCATGGGGGAGGCTATTGTGCTAAGCACTGCACTGCTCCTTGCTTCTTACGCTCCTGTACTTCCCTTGCTCTCTTCGTACTGCTGGCATCGCGCCAGGGCCATGTTTCTACTACCGCTTCTGTCATTGCTACGCTTCGTTGCTCTGCTGCGACGTGTTTGGGGCTGACATCTCGCCAGAGCCCTGCGCAACTGTTGCGCCTGCTGTTAATCCGCCGATTCTCGAGTTCTCCAGGTTGGACCAGTTGGATGCCGAGGTCGGTCCAGCGATTCCGGTTGGAGGGTAGCTTCCGGTTCCCTGGCGCCCCGACAACCCAAAACTGGTGGTTGTCACGATCGCTACTCGGCATAGTCCCCGACGGTGGAGCTAGCCTACTCCAGCGGAGAGTTCCCGACGTAGGAATGTCTCCCGAAACCGATAACGTTACGCGTTTGTTCCCGCATCACTGCACTATGGTCCAGGAATCAGTTTTACGCGGAAAGATGCATTTTGAGCTTTAGAATGAAACATTAGACAAAAACGGTCTTCTACAAAGTTGTTTCAGGCCTTACTAATGGCCCTTTGTTTGATGTTATTTAAAATTAGGGTGGACCACATTTTCATAGAAATTGTGTAACTAACTTTCTTATTTGTAGAAATTATACTATACATGCTTCAGCAAAGTTGTAGACTATTCAATTTGAAGCAACTTCGCCAAAAAAAGTTTTTTTATATCTCTTAAATTGACCGATTTAGAGCTATTTTACTACGGTGACATAGGGTGGTCCGAACAAAATTGGTTTTCTGGCTCTAGAGTTTTCAATTCAAATTTCACATCAAAGTAGTCTATGAAACACTTTTAGAGCTTTGAAAAATGCGTTGTTTGGTGAGTGAAGAAACTCGTTATCTCTTTCCGTTTGGGAGTTATTATTGTTTTTCTCTCAAAAACATGCCTACTTCGATTGTGAATATTTCTGATTGGGGCAAACATAAAGAATATCTTTTGACGGCATTTAAAAGACAAAATAAAATTGTATATTATATCAAAAAATTACAGATGTGTTATTTTTGTAACTCTAATAAAACACCTTGAAAATCAAATATTTTTTATCACAAAAACTTTAATAACTTTTGAACTAAAATAGATATCAGCAATATTTTTGCATGAAAATTTGCGTTTTGTTAAGTTCTAAAAGTCGTTCATAGACGACTTTGACGAGAAACTTATATTAAAAACACTAGAATTGAAAAACTGATTTTTGTTGGACCACCCTTTGATGATTAGGAAAAAATGCTCTAGATTGGTCAAATTTTGAGCTACAGAAAAACTTTTTTTGGCAAAGTTGGTCAAAATTTCAAGTTCTACCGCTTTGCCTAAGAGTATATACCAGTATTTTTGCAAATAAAAAAGTTGATTATATGATGTGTGTGAAATTGTGGACCACCCTAGTTTTGAATGACTCAGTATGAAAGCCTACATTTTTATAAACAATTTTGTAGAAGATCATTTTTGTCTAAAATTTTATTTTCATGCTCAAAATGCAAAAAAATAAAGAAATACATACTATGAAAATCTTCAAAATAGTTTTAAAGCCCTATCTTTCTTATTTCAGATTTCTCGTCAAAGCGGTCTATGAACGACTTTTAGAACTTAACAAAACGCAAATTTTCATGCAAAAAGATTGATGATATCTTTTTTAGTTCAAAAGTTATTAAAGTTTTTCTGCTTAAAATCATTTGTTTTTAAGGGCATTTTATTAGAATTACAAAAATAACACATTAGTAATTTTTTGATATAATATACAATTTTATTTTGTCTTTTGAATGCCGTCAAAAGATATTTTTTATGTTTGCCCCAATCAAAAATATTCACAATCAAAGTAGGCATGTTTTTGAGAGAAAAACAACAATAACTCCCAAACGGAAAGAGATAACGAGTTTCTTCACTCACCAAACTACGCATTTTTCAAAGCTCTAAAAGTGTTTCATAGACTACTTTGATGAGAAATTTGAATTGAAAACTCTAGAGCCAGAAAACCAATTTTGTTCGGACCACCCTATGTCACCGTAGGAAAATAGCTCTAGATCGGTCAATTTAAGAGATATAAAAAACTTTTTTTGGAAAAGTTGCTTAAAATTGAATGGTCTACAACTTAGCTGAAGCATGTATAGTATAATTTCTACAAATAAGAAAGTTAGTTACACAATTTCTATGAAAATGTGGTCCACCCTAATTTTCAATAACACCAAACAAAGGACCTTACTAATACAAACAACTTTGTAGAAGACCGTTTTTGTCTAATGTTTCATTCTAAAGCTCAAAATTCATCTTTCCGCGTAAAACTGATTCCTGGACCACTGTGCACTGCTGCTGACCGGTGAAGTGCCGAGGTCGATCCAGCGATTCCGGTTGGAGGATGGCTTCCGGTTCACTGGTGCCCCGACGACTTAAGCCGATGACTCGCTACGGACTACTCAGAATATTCCCCGACGGTGGATCTATCCTACTCCGACGAAGATTTCCCCGACGGCGGAAGATCTCCCGAACCGATGCTTTCCGGGCTGATGCCGAGGTCGGTTCTGCGATTCCGGTGGAGGGAAACTTCCGGTTCACAGGCGCCCCGACGACCATTTGCCGGTGCAACTACGCGTTCTACTCAGTTAGTCCCCGACGGTGAACTTAACCTACTCCGAAGCTGACCGGGCTGATGCCGAGGTCGGTCCTGCGATTCCGGTGGTGGGAAACTTCCGGTTCACAGGCGCCCCGACTACCATTTGCCGGAGCTGTTTCGCGATCTACTCGGCTAGTCCCCGGCGGAAGGACATAGCCTACTCCGACGCGATGTTGGTCGGTAAGTGCCGAGGTCGGTCCTGCAATTCCGGTTGGAGGATGACTTCCGGTTTGCAGGCGCCTTGACGACTTATTACCGATATTACGCTACGCCCGCTCTACTCGGTCTAGTCCCCGGCGGAGGATCTAGCCTACTCCGGTCGCGCCCGTTGGTCTCCTTCATACGCTCTCTTCAACAGGCTGACTTGTCAAGCGCCAAGGTCGGTCCGACGATTCCGGCTGCCCCAACGATTCAGAGCCATGTGCTGTCCGCTGTGTAGAGTGCCGCTGCTCCTCTCGCCATCTTCGTTGTAAAAGAGACATCATCTGAACGATAGTTCTGTTTACCGCGTCCCATTTCTCTTCGTCGGCACACATTCGTTGGACGATATTGTGCACATTAACGTCATTGCCGACGACGGATGTCATCTCGGCTCGCTCATGCTCGAAGCGCGGACATTCGAAGACCACGTGCTCAGGGGTTTCGTCAACATCGCCGCACCCGGTGCATAACGGCGATCTTGCGTGTCCAAACCTATTGAGGTATTTCTTGAAACAGCCAGGGCCAGACAAAAACTGCGTCAAGTGGAAATTCACTTCTCCGTGTTTTCTGTTTACCCACGTCGACAGGCACGGAATTAGACGGTGGGTCCATCTACCGTTCTCAGCGCTATCCCATTGCTGTTGCCATTTCCTCATGGTTTCATCCCGGGCTCTTTTCCGAATTCCCCGCGTGCGTCGGTCCCTGTAGCACTCGCTGTCCTCTTCGAGTTGAAGGCTTATAGGGATCAATCCTGCAATCACACAGACTGCCTCCGATGATATCGTACGATACGCGCTCGCCACACGCATGGCCATCAGTCTGAACGTACTGTTCAGCCGGGAGCGGTTCCTCTTCGTCTGCAGTGCTGTCACCCACACGGGGCCAGCGTATCTGAGTACCGACGTCGACACGCTCGCCAGTAGTCGCTTCTTGCTGCTGCTGATCGCTGAGTTGTTGGGCATGATCCGGGATAGAGCTGATATCACCTTCACGGCCCTCTCACATGCATAATCGACTTGGCTGTTGAAGCTCAGCCGATCATCGATCATCACTCCCAGGTGTCTGACTTCCCGCTTTGAGTCGATGGTACACTGTCCAACCGAGATTCTCGCCTTCTGCACTGCCTTTCGGTTGCTTATCATCACAACTTCGGTTTTGTGATGGGCTAACACAAGCTTCTTCCCTCGCATCCATTCTTCCACGGCTTCTACTGCTTCGGTAGCAAGTATCTCTACTTCCTCTAGTGATTCGCCGATGACTACGAGCACCACGTCATCCGCGAAGCCGACGATCTTCACACCCCGGGGAAGCTCAGCTTCAACACTCCATCATACATAGCGTTCCAGAGAGTCGGGCCAAGAATAGAACCCTGTGGGACGCCCGCTGTGACTGTCGTGCACCTTTTCCCAGCGTCTGTTTCGTAGATCAGTGTACGATTTTGAAAGTAGCTCCTCAAAATCTTGCAAAGATACTCGGGGACCTCCAATCTGTGCAGCGATTCGGCGATCGCAGCCCAACTGGCACTGTTGAAGGCATTTTTTACGTCTAGAGTGACCACACCGCAGTACCGATTTCCTCTCCTCTTTTGCTTCCGCGCCGTATCCATAGCTTCCACGACCGTTCGGATGGCATCAACAGTGGATCTACCTTTCCGAAAGCCGAACTGCATGTCACACAGGCCGTTTTCTCCCTCCGTGTATTTCGTAAGCCTGTTTAGGATTACTCGCTCCAGCACTTTGCCAACTGTGTCCAGCAGACATATCGGTCTATATGCTGAAGGATCTCCAGGAGGCTTGCCTGGTTTAGGCAGCAGCACCAGCTTTTGTCGCTTCCAAATGTCGGGGAAGTTACCCTCCTCGATACATTTTTGCAGTACGATCCTAAACATATCTGGGTTTTCTTGGATTGCTGCTTGCAGAGCTACGTTGGGGATACCGTCTGGTCCCGGAGCCTTCCTGATTTTTAAGGCTTTCGCCACCGCGATCAGCTCATCGTTCGTTACCTGGGCTTCTTCTTCGTCGTTATCCTGAGCTCCGTAAGGTGTGGACGGCCAGCTCGTCGGTTCGTGCCGGGGGAATAGCGCTTCAATTATGGTCTTCATCTTCTCCGGACACCTATCGGGTGGTACAGCTGGGCCCTTCAACTTCGCCATTGCAACTCTGTAGGCGTCACCCCACGGGTTTGAATTGGCGTTGCGACAGAGCTCCTCCAGACAGGCTTTCTTGCTAAGCCGAATTTCCTTGTTGAGAGCGGTTTTCGCCGCCTTGTACGCTGGTCTTCGATCTGCTCTTTCAGCGTCGTTGCGGGCTCTCTGCATCATTCTCCTAGCCCGAAAGCAGCTTGTACGCAGGTCGGCAATCGTCGAGTTCCACCAGTAAGCTGGGCGGCGACCATGTCGCGGTTTACCTTCCCTCTGCATGGTTGCATCGCACGCTCGTGCTAATGCCGCTGTCAACTCATTCGCAGTAGCGTGTTGCGCATTGCGTTCCAATCTCAACACCTCAACAAACACCTCCTTGTCAAACTGCGACGTTTTCCACCTCCGCTCTTTCGAAGGGATCACACGTGCTTCCAACTGCCGTCCGCTACCAATATTGTACCGAAGCGCTTGGTGGTCACTGTGCGTATACTCCTCACTCACTCGCCAGTTCAAACTTCCTGACAGCCCAGGGCTACAGAAAGTTACGTCAATAATTGACTCTCGACCATCCCGACGGTATGTGCTGGTGGTACCATCGTTGGCAACATCGACGTTTAGCCTTGCCAAGGCCTCCAGTAGACTGCTCCCTCTTGAGTTGGTGAAGCGACTGCCCCATTCTATGGCCCACGCGTTGAAATCGCCGGCTATGACGACTGGTCTGCGGTCTGTGAGCTCTTCAGTCAGCTTGTCGAGCATCTCGTTGAACTGGTCAATAGACCATCGCGGGGGTGCGTAGCAGCTACAGAAGAAGACTCCGTTAATTTTGGCTATTTGGCTGTGCGTATGTGTGTGTGTATGTGTGTGTGTATGTGTGTGTGTGTTACAAAAAATGTCACTCAATTATCTCAGCCGTTTGTCAACCGATTTAAACACTTTTAGCTCTAAAAGAAAGCTACAACATTCCCATAGAACGCTATTGAATTTCATTGCGATCGGACATTTCGTTACAGAGTTATGATTCAAACAGTATCGTGAAGTACTAGAAAAAGCATATTCTAATATTTTCAACTGTCTGCATTTTGATCGATATCTCAGCCATTTTAGAACCAATTTAAGTTCTTTTATCGGCTAATGAAAGCTCTGACATTCAATCATAAGCCTTCAAATTTTCATTGAAATCGGATTACTAGTTTCAGAGATATCATTGGAAGAATTTTTTAAAGTACTGGAAAAAAAAATTCTCTGAAATATTCATTTTTTTACATTTTGATCAATTTCTCAGCTATTTTAAATCCAATTTAAGCTCTTTTTTCGTCGATTGAAAGCTCGAATATCATTCACAACCATATTGCAATCGAATTATAAATTACAGAGATAAAAATCATTATTTTCAAAAATCTCTAAAATTCCCCTTTTTTTAATTTAAACCTGCACATAAATCTTAAAAAAATCGCTGGCAAAATCATTTTAGGTCATCAATTTTTCATTTTTCGATATTATTTTACAGGATGGCAACATGGGTTTATATACCCTCTTAAACTATGATAATAAGCGTATGAAAACTAATAAAGTTCGATATCCACCTTTTGACGTGCAGTTTTCTGGACTTTTTCGCAAACCATTAAACTATTAGGGCAGATAGAACATAGTCACATCATCCTAAAGTTTAGTTATACACCGGGGATTCGCTGGTTGGAACACGACTGCCTTCCATCTAGCGAATCCGACCCGTTAGTAGGAAAGACTGACAGCTGGTGAAAATGCTCCACACGAACGCATCTGGACAGCAAATCGCCACAAAACGCACATATACATACGCATTTGTTCTATACATGGAGACTTCAAAGCGACGATACTCAGACGTCAAAGTCAGTTTGACATTTTCTGTTGACATTTGAGTGCTTTTAGTTGGAATATTTTCCAACCAGCGAACATCCAACCATCGAATCATTCCATGTAGCGGAACCCCAACGAGCGAATCCTCACTGTACTGGTACAAGGTTCCAAATGAATGATGAATAATAATTATCTCATACCTGTATGGAAATGTAAGAAGGGTTCAGTCTCACCATCGGTGGATTAAGTCAGGTTTTTTAATTTAAACCTGCACATAAATCTTAAAAAAATCGCTGGCAAAATCATTTTAGGTCATCAATTTTTCATTTTTCGATATTATTTTACAGGATGGCAACATGGGTTTATATACCCTCTTAAACTATGATAATAAGCGTATGAAAACTAATAAAGTTCGATATCCACCTTTTGACGTGCAGTTTTCTGGACTTTTTCGCAAACCATTAAACTATTAGGGCAGATAGAACATAGTCACATCATCCTAAAGTTTAGTTATACACCGGGGATTCGCTGGTTGGAACACGACTGCCTTCCATCTAGCGAATCCGACCCGTTAGTAGGAAAGACTGACAGCTGGTGAAAATGCTCCACACGAACGCATCTGGACAGCAAATCGCCACAAAACGCACATATACATACGCATTTGTTCTATACATGGAGACTTCAAAGCGACGATACTCAGACGTCAAAGTCAGTTTGACATTTTCTGTTGACATTTGAGTGCTTTTAGTTGGAATATTTTCCAACCAGCGAACATCCAACCATCGAATCATTCCATGTAGCGGAACCCCAACGAGCGAATCCTCACTGTACTGGTACAAGGTTCCAAATGAATGATGAATAATAATTATCTCATACCTGTATGGAAATGTAAGAAGGGTTCAGTCTCACCATCGGTGGATTAAGTCAGGTTTTTTAATTTAAACCTGCACATAAATCTTAAAAAAATCGCTGGCAAAATCATTTTAGGTCATCAATTTTTCATTTTTCGATATTATTTTACAGGATGGCAACATGGGTTTATATACCCTCTTAAACTATGATAATAAGCGTATGAAAACTAATAAAGTTCGATATCCACCTTTTGACGTGCAGTTTTCTGGACTTTTTCGCAAACCATTAAACTATTAGGGCAGATAGAACATAGTCACATCATCCTAAAGTTTAGTTATACACCGGGGATTCGCTGGTTGGAACACGACTGCCTTCCATCTAGCGAATCCGACCCGTTAGTAGGAAAGACTGACAGCTGGTGAAAATGCTCCACACGAACGCATCTGGACAGCAAATCGCCACAAAACGCACATATACATACGCATTTGTTCTATACATGGAGACTTCAAAGCGACGATACTCAGACGTCAAAGTCAGTTTGACATTTTCTGTTGACATTTGAGTGCTTTTAGTTGGAATATTTTCCAACCAGCGAACATCCAACCATCGAATCATTCCATGTAGCGGAACCCCAACGAGCGAATCCTCACTGTACTGGTACAAGGTTCCAAATGAATGATGAATAATAATTATCTCATACCTGTATGGAAATGTAAGAAGGGTTCAGTCTCACCATCGGTGGATTAAGTCAGGTTTTTTAATTTAAACCTGCACATAAATCTTAAAAAAATCGCTGGCAAAATCATTTTAGGACATCAATTTTTCATTTTTCGATATTATTTTACAGGATGGCAACATGGGTTTATAGACCCTCTTAAACTATGATAATAAGCGTATGAAAACTAATAAAGTTCGATATCCGCCTTTTGACGTGCAGTTTCCTGGACTTTTTCGCAAACCATTAAACTATTAGGGCAGATAGAACATAGTCACAACATCCTAAAGTTTAGTTATACACCGGGGATTCGCTGGTTGGAACACGACTGCCTTCCATCTAGCGAATCCGACCCGTTAGTAGGAAAGACTGACAGCTGGTAAAAATGCTCCACACGAACGCATCTGGACAGCAAATCGCCACAAAACGCACATATACATACGCATTTGTTCTATATATGGAGACTTCAAAGCGACGAAACTCAGACGTCAAAGTCAGTTTGACATTTTCTGTTGACATTTGAGTGCTTTTAGTTGGAATATTTTCCAACCAGCGAACATCCAACCATCGAGTCATTCCATGTAGCGGAACCCCAACGAGCGAATCCCCACTGTACTGGTACAAGGTTCCAAATGAATGATGAATAATAATTATCTCATACCTGTATGGAAATGTAAGAAGGGTTCAGTCTCACCATCGGTGGATTAAGTCAGGTTTTTTATCTATTCATTACCAATTTTGAATTCGGTGATGGTTCCGCAGTTGTATCTGTATCTGTTGAGGTATCTAGGGTATTTCGAAATGTAAATTATAGGAGAAAAGCTAGAAATACCATCAAAATTTTTAAAAATTAAGGGCATATTGATCTATTTGATAGAATCTCATAATCCAGTGTGCACAATATTGTGGTTATTTTGAGAGTATGGTCACCGGATATCTGTTTCGGTAGGGAACCCAAAGCACTGATATTTTTCGACGGCTCAAAATTCACGCTTTTTCACTCAGAGGTGATAGAATATCCTGTCATGAAATATAAAGTGGTTCTGGCCATTTTTGGAAACTCGGCGACAGGTTCCGATAGTGCTCCAAATGGCCAATTATGGAGCCTTTTCTGCCGTTGTCGTGGCTTTAATTTCATGATTATTTACAAAGCAGTTTATTGACACCATCTTATATTTTTCCTCTTCTTTCTGTCCTTACTTCCCAACCTGATCACAGCCTGTTTCTCAACTTTGTATTTCACGAGCGCTTTCACATTATTACCTGAGAACTTTCTTTAAAAATTTACATTTTTTGCTCTTGTATTCAATAGTCTACAAATTAAAACAGGTTATACATTATGTCCAGAAGATCAATTTCATTTTATATTTTTAAAATTTTTGATCATGTTTCTTGCATTTCACTATCTTTTCTATTTCGAAATACCCCAACACATTTGGACCTTAATCCAACGTCATCGAATTCAAAATTTCAATGCTTGAATCAAAAATATAACTCATTTTTTTATACTTCCTGAAAATTACATCGAAATCGATTGAACGATGGCAAAGTTACAGAATTTCGAAACTTCGATAATGGCACCTAGTACTGTAAAGGTATTTTGATCCTTTCCTACAATATTATGTTCAATGTTTTACTTTTTTTATTTGTTTTTGTTGTATGTAGTGGAAACGGAAATGGTCAGAGTACCCAAGTAGCAAAGTTAATTTTATGCTATTCTTGAAGTATTCTCTTACACCAATTCTATAAAACTAGAAATAAAACCAGTAATTCTACAAACCTACGCTAACCCAATGATAAACCTCTCATAAGTCTAAAGTGGCCCACACTAGAGACGGTGTTGGAGAGCAACTGTCAAGTATCTCTTAAAACTTGTAATCATCACTTATGGCAATCCTCAACACATCAATAAACCTTCCACAAGTAGTTCTCAAGCCAAGTTAAACTCACAATATGTTTATCATGTTGGTTCGGCTAACGAATTTATAAATACTTTTTAATAAAATTATCAATTAATAATAAAACACAATCCAAAATAAAACATTTGTGATGATAACTTTCCGCTTTTTTTTCGATACCTACCTGTGTTTCAGTTGTCACGCTTATTACATCTTGAATATCATGCATGAAACACCCGAAACGCACTATGCGCCTCGACAATATGGCATTTTCAGAAAAACAATTTCATCAATTTGGTGCCCGAAAATGTTGAACAATCCAGCATACATGGATTCTCCCATCATGGCTCCCTTGCCTAAGCATAGATAATTACAATCATGGCGGTAGTTTTACTCAACACCATCATAGAACCATGATAAACTTTGCTGAACTCGGGCAGGCGTAACAAATATCACTTGAGAGTTCTTAGGCTTAAGGCGCTCATGATGAAGAAAAACTAATCTTCTTGAAGAACGTGATAAGATTCGTTCGATTTATTCAAGAGGAGCACATTTTGACGTTTGTTTATTTACACTTTTCGTTTTTGAAGAAAAACGTTCATGCTAGATTTTGTTACGGCATGAAATTTAAAGCTATAAAACGACTAAAGGTAAGTATTACCAGCTGTGGATAACTTCTTAATAAGGCCCAGATGTTGAGCAGGGAACCTTGCAAGGAGGTGTCCAGTTGTCCAGTTCCGCTCATATATCATGGCCAAGGGGAGGAACACCTCTGGAACTGGTTATTTGCGTTATTAGTAAGTTGTGCGCCTTGAGTTCAACAACGACTTCCGTGAAGAACAGATTGAAAATCCACGCAAGAATTCATAATACAAGAATCAATAATGTACATATTAGAGCGTTGATTGATAGGGGAGAAATTTATGATGTTCTCGGCCAAGAGTTCTTACTCTCGCTCGAGCGCATTCTTACAGATAAGTACGAGAGTTTCATAAAACTGTTGCCAAGGTCACTTGTTCTTATTGAAAATGAGGTTTTATGTGATGCATCCTAAGTGTTCTTGAAGAAGTATTTAAAACCAAAAACGGTTCAAAATCATTTCTACTGGGTGAAAATCACTATAAAACCTAGAATAATATGCAAATCAACGATAAAACTATCATAAAAATAAATAAAGCCAGTTAGAATCTAAATTGTTACTTGGGTAGGCTGCTAATGTTTAATGTCAGTAATTTGATTAGGAAATATACCTCATTCATGTTTGTTCGTTCATTCTAACCAGACGTGTTTTAATCACTGCTAGTCACTCTTTACAAGAGGTTATGGGCCCAGAAGCATGCCGAATTCCTTCAACCCATTAACAACGGCTCTGGAAAGTCGTTCGGATGCCGATCTAACGTTTGATCGTGTAAAGACAAAGTTAATCGACGAAGCGGCCAAGCGAAGCTGTTCGGCAACAGAGCAATCGGTGTTGAAGCAAGGTACCAATAATTTGCCATCATTGCCAGAAGGTTGGACACAAGCAGATGAACTGTCGTTCGCTGGCGCAGAGCCGGTAAGCAGAACCGAAGAAAAATGAACTGAAGCAGAAGGGAAAATTCAAGCCGAGGCCGGAAGTTTTCCATAGTAACGTGAAAAACAAGAAAAATTCGTCGCAGTCCAAGGGTCCACAGTGTCGGAAGTGCAGCAAGTTCGGCCACATAGCGATGTCTTGTCCGGATAATCAAGCCAATAAGAAAGCAGATGCCTTCTGCACTGTTTTGTCGACGATTCAAGGTCAAGGCAAGAACCAGTGGTATTTGGACTCAGGTGCAACCAGACACATGACCCGGGACCTAGAGCTGCTGAAAGACGTGCGTCGTGAAAACGGAATCGTTGTAGCTGCGAACAAGGAAACGATGAAAATCGAAGCGTGTGGTACTGCTACCCTTCATCCAGTATGTCAGGATAGTGACGACGGAATTTCAGTTCATGACGTGCAGTACAATCCGGATCTGTCCACAAACCTTCTGTCGGTGGTTGAGATTGTCAAAAAAGGCTACAAGGTGGTGTTCCAATCGAGCGGATGTGAAATCTTCAACATGGAAAGTAAGCTAGTGGCAACCGGAATAATCGAGAATGACTTGTCCAAGCTGGCGCAGTCGGAAGCAGCTGGTAAAGTAATGTTGAGCTCCGCTTGTGCATCGCTAGAAACTTGGCATAAGCGGATGGGGCATCTCAACTACAACAGTGTGAAGAAACTGGCTGACAGTGTGGCGTGTGGAATGCGAATTTCAAATGAGAACCATGACGATTGTACCGTGTGTCTAATGGGGAATCAGACACGAATTCCATTCAGCAAGAGCGGATCAAGAGCAGAAGAGCTACTAGAAGTGATCCATTCGGACGTAGCGGGACCAATGGAGGTACCATTATTGTCAGGAAGCCGTTATTATGTGTTCTTTATTGATGATCGATCCCGCTGGATGTTCGTGTATTTCTTAAAGACCAAATCTGAAGAAGAGATCCTTGCTCGGTTCAAGGAATTCCACGCTCAGGCGGAGCATCAGAGCGGTCGGAAGATTAAGGTCTTGAGGACAGATAATGGTAAGGAGTATATGAATAAAGGATTTCAAAGCTTCTTGAGACAGATGGGAATACGACATCAAACCACCAACGATTATACCCCGGAACAAAATGGTATGACGGAGCGTGCAAACAGGACGATTGCTGAGCGAGCACGCTGTATGTTATTTGAAGCTAATCTTCCAAAATCGTTCTGGGCGGAGGCAACGGCAGCGGCGGTGTATCTCGTTAACCGCTCTCCCACTCGCGGTCATGGATTGACTCCAGAAGATATCTGGAGCGGAAGAAAGCCCGATATCTCCCATGTCAGGGTATTTGGAACGAAGGCTATGGTGCAAATACTTAAGGCTAAGTAGCCCGTCATTCATTTTGGCAACAATGATGACTTTTCAGCTTGCATTTCAAAGTGATAAAACTCAGTCTTGATAGTTTATATTGACTTGAAAATGTATCACTGTACGCGCTAACATGCATAAAGTATGCTGATACTTTTTCAGCTGTGTCAGTGCAAAACCAACAGATTTTCTTTGATTCGAAATCGTGAGATGAATTAGCAACAATCATCAACGACGCGTACAAATTACAATGACGGCCTACTTCGCCTTAAACTAAAGAGACGGAAGTGGGATCCGAAATCAAGACCGTGTGTATTGACCGGATTTGAGGAGGAGACGAAAGGCTACCGTTTATATGATCCAAATACGAAGTGCTTCCTGAAGAGTCGAGAAGTGTGTTTCATCGACGAGTACACAAGTAAGTGTGCTCTACCAACCAGACAGCCACGAACGGTGATTCCAGTGGACTTCGAAAGCATTCCAACCACAGTTTCAAGTTGTCCTTTAGTTCCAGAAGTTGAGGAAGCTGTGCACGAATCCGACGAAGCGGTCACTGAAGATGAAGACATCAGCAATACCTCTACAGACACCGTAGTTGACGTGACAGTACTCCCATCGCGACATTTTTCAAATCTACCCCGGCGGAGCCAAAGAAAGCGTACAGTTCCGAAGAAGTACTTGGATTTTCATCTAGCAAGCAAGAGTCTTCCCGTAAGTATTAATTCCCAGGACAGACCGAATCAAGAGTCAGACGAATCAAGTGACTTCGAAGGCTTCAATAATGAAGCCAGCGATCTCGATCCTGACCAGTGCTTGGCTTTGAACTCCAATCGTGGGAAGACAGCAAATGATGGGAACAATGATCCGAAAAATTACAGGGAGGCGATGGCTTCGCCTTACGCCGAAAACTGGAGAGAAGCAATGGCTGAAGAAATGGAGTCGATTCACACCAATAAAACATGGACATTGGTTGATCTCCCTCCAGGAGGGAAGGCTGTAGGAAGCAAGTGGGTGTACAAAATCAAGCGACACATCAACGGTGAGATTGTACGATTCAAGGCCCGCTTAGTTACCCAAGGATATAGCCAACAATACGGAGCAGACTACGACGAAGTATTTGCTCCAGTGGGACAGCAAACCACTTTTCGGACGCTAATGGCAGTCGCTGCGAAGAAAAACATGTGAAGCAATATGATGTCAAGACCGCATTTCTGTATGGCGAACTTGAGGAGGAGATATAAATGCGGCAGCCATGTGGATTTGAACAGAAGGGAAGCGAAAACAAGGTGTGTCGGTTACGTCGGAGCTTGTGTGGTCTGAAGCAAGCGGCTAGAGCGTGGAATCAGAGACTACACGAAGAACTAGAACGGCAGCAATTTCAGCGATCTCTATCCGATCCGTGCTTGTACCGGAAGCAGCTCAAAGACCGATGGTGTTACGTGCTTGAATATGTTGACGACCTGGTTGTGGTGAGCGAAGATCCGAAGATGATCGAAGCGCCTGTCATAAGCCTGAAGAAATCATTTCACATCAGCGAACTGGGTGATATCCGATATTACCTTGGAATGGAAGTCGAAAAGGATCGTCATGGTGATTACTTCTTGAGTCAGCGAAAGTACATTCGAGAGGTGATCAAAACAAGCGGTTTGATAGATGCCAAAGTTTCGAAGACTCCCTTGGATGCCGGATATGTCAAGAACGTAAGCGACGGAACCCCTTTAGTAAGCAACAGCGAATACCAGAAGTTGATCGGGAAAGTTTTGTACATAGCTGTGAACACTAGGCCCGACATTTCGACAGCTGTATCCATCCTGAGCAGGAAAACAAATCGTTCAACGCAAGAGGATTGGAACGAGCTTAAACGTGTAGTACGGTATCTCAAGGGGACAATCAACTATTGACTTCGACTGAGCAAAAAAGGGGAGACCGGGACCATCATCGGTTATTCGGATGCAGATTGGGCAGAAAATCGAGATGACCGGAAATCGCATAGTGGGTTCGCGTTCAAGGTGAATGGAGGAACGGTAAGCTGGGCATGCCGCAAACAAACTTGTGCAGCTTTATCAACAGCGGAGGCAGAGTTTATCGCAATAGCTGAGGCGGCACAGGAAGCTGTATGGTTGAAACTCTTACTGCAAGAGCTGAATGATGGACAGCGAGTAGTCATTAATGAAGATAACCAAAGTTTTTTTTTACCTTTTTTGACGATTGTAAGAACGATAAGTGTTATGTCTTGTCTCGCGTCGCGTCTTGTATGTGTCGTTTAGTTCTTACGTTAGCACACACCACAAAATGAGTGATAACCAAAATTGCCTGAAAATTATAGAAGGAGAGAAACTAAAGAGGAAAATGAAGCACATTGCAACAAAGTTCCACTTTACAAAAGATCTTATTCAAAAACAAGAAATGGAGTGTGTCTACTGCCCATCTGAAGACATGGTAGCGGATTTATTGACGAAACCATTGCAGCGCGTTAGATTGGAGAAATTGGTCAAGATGATTGGACTGGCTATTGCCGTTTAGGAGGAGTGTTGTAGTGGAAACGGAAATGGTCAGAGTAGGCTGCTAATGTTCAATGTCAGTAATTTGATTAGGAAATATACCTCATTCATGTTTGTTCGTTCATTCTAACCAGACGTGTTTTAATCACTGCTAGTCACTCTTTACAAGGCGTTACATCTTTACTGGCGTTACGTCTTTATTGGAACAACGTTTCCTAAGCAAAGAATACTATAAGCACTTCCATAGTTGGCAGTTGTGTTGATGGTGCATAAACTTTTCGTAATGGAAATTTTCTTGACTTTACTGACATAACAGCACCGTGCCTGGTGTTCGATAAACAATGGAAAAATGGCAACCTAGTCAAAAAAATATATAGAGGGTTTCTAGGATTAATTGTCTCAAGTTATGCGAAAAAAAGCACTTTAATACGACGCATATTGTGGCAAAATATGTAAAAATTTTCTCCGAGAACCCAACACCTGAGAATTCGGTAATTTTCAATGCCGAATCTCGGTACTTATTTTACCGAGATTTCGACAATCCAAATTTTTTGCCGAGATCTCAGTGAACGTTGCTGAGATTCGGTAAACGTTTACCGAGATATCGGTAAAAGTTTTACCGAGAGTCGTCAAATTATTACCGAGATATCAGTTGTTGGGTTCTCAGCGATTCTGTTTAAGTGTGTATATGGAGAAATCCAGGCATTGAGGAATTACTAGAAGAAATTCTTAGAAAAATTCATGATGAAATTGCTGGAGCATTATTTGGAAGAATCCCTGAAGTAACGCATAAAGCAGATTACTGTAGTAATCCTCAATAAAATGTATTTAAAAAGCCCGTGATCCTTATAGCTAGTTATTATGGGTGCAATATTATTAGAAAAATCCTTGAAAGAACCTTTGACCGAATGCTTGCATAAATTCCATAAAGATTCAAAATACATTGTGGTAAGTTTTTGGCTGATTTTATTGGTTGTATTTCTAAAGAAATTGCTCCAGAAAATAATTATGAAGGATCCTTAAAAGGACTTCTTGCCAGAACACATAATAAAACTCTTGAAAAAAATATGTAGAATTTCAACGAATTCTGAGGAGAATTTTGAAAAAAAAAATGTGTGGGAGAATTCGTGAGAAAACTTGAAGAGTCGCTGACAGGATACTACAGAAATATCTGTATTGATACTTAATCCGTTTTTAGAGGAATTCTTTAAAAAATATTGTAATAAAAACCTCCAGGATTTCGAAGTGAACACTGTGAACGAACACTTCTAAAACTTTTTGAAGAAATCAGTTGAATAACTCATGGCAAACGTTTCTCACAAATAGTTAGTGGAATGATTTCATTCCTCACGAAATCATTCTTATTCAAATTTCTAAAAACATTCATAGAGAGCATTTTCAGGTTTTTTATTGCGAAACCCAGAATCCCTACTTTTTGGAGTTATTTTTAAAGACATTCCATAAATAATAACTGGATTGCTTTTAAAAAGCCGCTGAAGAAAAATCTCCTCGCAGTAAGCCTTAGAGGTGTTAATGATTGAATTCATGTAGGTATTCCAAGATTTATCCAAGAAAAAAATATTGGTCGAACATCTGGAGACATCTTTAGAATGATTCCTAATAAAATGCTTGAAGGAACGCATAAAGAAATTCTTGGAGAAGTTCCTCACACGAATTTTTAAAGTTAGATTTAACGTTAAGCTTATAGTTCACTAGATATCGATTTGATATTGAATTTTGAAAAATGTATTTTTCAATTCATAAACCACGTTCATAATACTGAGTAGACGCACTTTGAAAAAATCTCGCTTTTCATACACAGCTCGAGCGAGGTGGTGTTGACGATACCTGAATGCGCGACCACTCTTGAGTTAATTAAAAAAAAAAGTAACTATCTTTCTGCGGCATATACTTGTTATACGCAGTAATTTTAAATAGAATAAACTTTTTTCATAATTAATTGATTTTTCACGGGCTCAAACGCTATAGAGGAGTTGTTGAAATTTAAATTTAGCGTGACATAATTTGTGTACCATCCCTAACTACCCATAATACTTTGTCTCGTCTTTCTTTTCCAGTGTTGATCTTATGATCAAGTCGTACTAAGTCTTGCCGTAGAAGCAAGTTTTATTACCGTGAAAAATTTAGTGTAAGTATTGTATGAAATAAATGAAATGGCATAGAGGTTCACAATTGAAAAAAAAAATATAATACAAGGTATTGTATAAATTGAAGATTATTTTGTTCCAAGGAATTTAAAATCGTAGCACAAATTTTCGACCCATTCATACGATATTGGCTTACTCTGTATGAATATCCGTAAATTGGTACATAATTCTTGTAGATAGAAATTTCTAACCCTAACACTTGTAGAACTGAATTTCAATTGTTTGTCTTGAAAATTGAAGACTGATCGTATAGAAAAACTCTGGACTAACATTTCAAAAGGGAACATCGACATTGGTAAACATTGTCTTTGCAAGACGCTGGTGAACCAAATTCAACTCGATCACGCTCACCAATACCACTATCAGGAAGAGCTAACACCAATCTTTCTGATAGTGGTGCTAGTTTGCGTGGGCGGGCTGAAAAGGGCTCAACACCAACGTTTCTGAAAAAAGGCTCAAGACCTCTTGGGCCCTTTTAAAATGTTTGTTCAGAACTCTTCTTGTTTTTGGTCCGGAAAACTTGAGGATATGGTCCAAGTGGTTCCAGAGTTATTCCAGATTGTCTTGGGGTATCAAAATTTACCAAATAATCTATTCTACGAATATCTCAAGTCTGTGAGAAGGTTGGTGTCTTCGGAAAAGTTGTGAGGCAGATCAACGGCGAACTGTTAGTGAAGATCCGTGGGAATTCATCCTCTAGGTGGCACTTGTAACAAATTTCCCTCAAACTTCTATATCCTAAGACCCTGAATCAGTTTCATTCTGTAGTTATGATTTTTTAAAGCTTGAAAATAGCCCAAAAACACATAATTGATTTGAAGCACAACTATATTTACTCTAAATTGAGTGAAATTTTGACCAGAAGTTCATTTCGCAAAGAAAAATCAAGGTATTGGTTGACTGGGAAGTTTCCAGACATTTTTGAAAATATGAATAGGTCTAACCCTGATATAACGCTAGGCGGCTTCAGAAAATTTTTAAATTTACAGCTTCTGCAGTATTTTTTTTCGTTTGCCTTCTGCAACTGATGTACCATGCCCACACAGTTACGGATCACCCACATATTTTTCCCATGTCATACTATTTGTCTTCTACCATTTGTAATGTTATGCACAATATCCGCTAAATAATGGCGTTTTTGACAAATGTTTAGTTGGCTCCACATAGTTATCATTATATGGCCGTTTTCTGTAAGAAGTGCCGTCAGCATTCATAAGCTCCCACAGGTGATAAAATTCCAATGTTATAGCATAAAACATGCTCGTTCGCTTCGATTTAGTATGAATTCATCTTTAGGAAACATTTTTCTTGATTGTTGATTCTGAATACCGAAAATTAGCACTTCTAACTAGTGATCCATAATATGGGCCAGGAAATTATGTTTTACCATGGTTATGGATCACTTCCAAAGAATGTAGATTTCTGCCATTTTAAGCATTAGATTTTCAGACAATAGTACTAAGGATAAAACTCATAAAACATCAAGGTTTCTAAATTTCATTTTTTGGCAGACAAAAATGGGTGGAAAACTTGGTGTGGAGCGAAAACAGTTCATATCTTAGTTACTACAATGCAGCATCACAAAAAAAGGCATTTAACCCTTGTTTCCTGCTCTAATACTGCTATTTTTTGGAATAATATGCGACGCATTGTTAACTTTCGCCATATAATGCAATACAATTACACAAAAATTGCATTTTGTTTCGCAAAACCAAGTAAAAACGTGAAATTTTAATGGCTTTTTATTCGCAAGAACGTTAAATTTCAAGATAAGGAGCCAGATACTATTCTTTGCACTTTTAATTCACTTCGGTAGTGAGATTTTTTGAAAACTACTGAGCTCATATTTGGCCACAATATGCGTCGTATTGAAGTGCAACGTTTCAGACGTTTCGGCCTAGAAAACCCCCCATGCCAAATTGAATCATGGAAGTGCCCAATTAGCGCTGCACCCTAATAAGTGGATTCCAGGCGTTTTGCATTCTTTTTTGCAAGAACTTTTGCCCCGCTAATTTGATCTGTTGTCACACTATGGATCAAAAATGGTTTTCAAATATTTATGCAAAAACTAATACTACAATTCAAAGTATCCTCATGATAGGTATATAATCGCTTTTACATGAAAAACATCGATTAATATTTTATTTTTATGTTGTTCTATGAATTGAAAGTTCTGTTGGAGAAAGCAGTATTCGCCTCACTGCGAATGATCTTTAGTACAAGTGATTTTGCAGCGCTGTACCGTGATAAGAAAAAAAGGAGGGAGGAAAAGCGCGCTGTGGCGTGTTGATGCGTTCTGTTTGGGGCTGTCCATTAATTACGCAAGACAATTTGAGCGGTTTTTCAACCCCCCGTCCCCCCTAATGGTAAGATTTTTTGTATGAAAACCAAAAATAATTTATATGGTGCGTAAGAAGTCTTCAGCCCCCCCTCCCCCCATAAGCCCTTATGTAATTAATGGACCACCCCTTTGTTATAGTGTGAATTCGACCGTCTTGAGAGACACACCTAATAAATAAGTTATCGTTAAACAACTTCGTGCGTAGGTGTTATTATTTCGATTGTGAAACCGCTCGTTGAGCCGGTTGTAAGCCAACAAGTTCAACCAACAATTTTAACGTTGAAAACAACATTTTTTTTTCGAATCTCAATCGATTTCTATAATATTTAAAGTAAAAGTGTCGTACTTGAATAGCATTCGAACCACCATGATATTTATAACATTTGTTTTGATTTGAACTGGAAATTCTAAAAAGAAACTCTTTGCAATAGATCTGAACATGGACATTTGAACATGAACTAACGGTATTACAAAGCCCTATTATTTCTAATCAGTGCTTTTGATGGTTATACTGCAAAAGGAGTGTACCTCAAAATCTTATTAAAATCAGCATGTAATTCATTAAACCATCAAAACGGCATAACTTCAAAACGGGCCCAATGATTTTGTTTGTAATTTTACTCAGACATGCTGCATGCTGCAACAGCTTAGCCAATAGAAAACGATGGTGCGCTGATGGGAGATTTTTTTTCCGATAATAATGATCTGGGGAGCACCGTGAGCCGGTTTCTGCTTATCATCATGAACAGGGTTGCCTGTTCAACTATAATTTCGCCGGTCACTCCAAGCACAACCGATCGTCTATCAAGCCTCAAATCCCATCATCCGGGAACCCTTCCGTCCCGTTTGTTGCCAATCAACCTTTGTTCATCTGCCGTCCCATTCCAACGTCCGTTCCGTCCTGCTTTCCCCAACGGTCGCAAAATTCTTCTCCATATCCGTGTTATTGTGCTTTACCTTCCACAAACCTCTCTGTCGGGTTGTGTCTGTGTCTCGTTACTCAATCAACGCCATCACTGAGAGAGGACTTATTCTCGAGTCTTGTTCCACTGCACTCCTCCAACAGATCAGCACAAATTAATTGAGTAATAAGTCGTCACGGTTCGCGGTCCATCCTTCAAGAAGCAGCCATGTCTCGAGTCCTGGTCGGAGTTAAGCGTGTCATCGACTATGCCGTCAAGGTACGTATCCCTATTTTCATAGGGAAGATGGAGAATTCCATCCTCTGGTCAAACACAGATAAAGCGATTTCCATTCGCTGATAAGAAGACAGTGCCGAACGCGAACGCGTTTGCTACTCGAAATAGGCTAACCTTGAATTACACAACAGGTTGAGGAATCTAAGCCGATGGGAACTTTTCCGTTTCGTTCTAGATCCGCGTCAAGCCGGACAAGTCCGGTGTGGTGACCGAGGGCGTCAAGCACTCGATGAACCCCTTCGACGAGATCGCCGTCGAGGAAGCGGTCAAGATGAAGGAGAAGAAGATCGCCTCGGAGGTTGTGGCTGTTTCGGTGGGACCGGCCCAGTCCCAGGAAGTGCTCCGTACCGCACTGGCCATGGGTGCCGACCGAGGCATTCACATCGAGGTGTCCGGAAAGGACTACGAGCTGCTGCAGCCGATCCATGTGTCGAAGATCCTAGCTAAGTTGGCCCAGGACGAGAAGGCCGATCTGGTGATCCTCGGAAAGCAGGCGATCGATGACGATTGCAATCAGACCGCTCAGATGACGGCCGCCCTGCTCGATTGGCCACAGGCCACGTTCGCTTCCAAGGTGGAGAAGACCGGCGATGGTTTGACGGTGGTTCGTGAGGTCGACGGTGGTTTGGAAACGATCAAGACCAAGGTGCCGGCCGTGATCAGTGCCGATCTGCGTTTGAACACTCCCCGCTACGCTACGTTGCCCAACATCATGAAGGCCAAGAAGAAGCCCATCAAGAAGGTGGCCCCGAAGGATCTCGGCGTGGACACGACGCCCCGCATCGAGGTGGTGTCCGTTGAGGATCCTCCGGTGCGCCAGGCCGGCTCGATCCTGCCCGACGTGGACACGTTGCTGAGCAAACTGCGTGATGGAGGACATATCAAGTAGGATGGTGAGCTAGGAGGAGGTGATGTGAAGAAGTAAATTCGTATCGTACGAGCAATTCAGTCTCAAAGTGCATTTTTCTATTTTTCAAACTGGTGCCGATCGGTCGCATGCGATCGAGCTGAGTTGATCGAGAGATTTTTTTGTTTAGATGTGTTTGTTACAGTGCAAATGGAAATTGTGAAATAAAAAGGAAAATCTAAGGGCTTCCAATCACCGGATGGATTTTATTTGGAAAGAATGTCATCTGATACAATGCAAAAAAATTTACAACCGTACCGAAGTTTTTTTCTTGAGATCATTCAGATTAATATTTACTCTTATTGTCAGTAACATTACTAGCAACGGTATTTTTTCAACTAACAACAGCTTTGCCAATTTTGAACCGATTTGGAATCATGAAAAAAAGATTTTAGAAAATAAGGGGATTTCCACAAGCTTCCGGGAGGTTCTGATTGGAGTTTCTGATAAATGAAATCCCAGAAGCTTCTGAAAGGAGTTTTCACGAAGTTTCTGAAAGGAGCTTCCCTGGAGCTTTTGATAGGAGCTTCCCAGAAGCTTCTGATAGGAGTTTCCCAGAAGCTTCCAATAAGCTTCTGAAAGAAGCTTCTGAGAAGTTTCTGAATGGAGATTTCCACATTTTCTACAAAGAGCTTTCCACAAGCTTCTTAAAAAAGCTTTCCAGAAGCTTATGAAAGCAGCTTCTCAGAAGCTTCTGAAAGCAGCTTCCCAGAAGCTTCTGAAAGGAGCTTCCCAAAAGATTCTGTAAGAAGCTTCCCAAAAGCTTCTAAAAGGAGCTTACCGGAGAAGAGCTTTCCACGAGCTTCCTAAAAGAGCTTTCCAGAAGCTTCCCAAGAGATTCTAAAAGGAGTTTTCCAGAAGATTCTGAAAGGAGTTTCCTAAAAGCTTCTGAAAGCAGCCTTCCCAGAAGCTTCTGACAGGAGCTTCAGAAAACCTTCTGAATCTAGCATCCCAGAAGCTTCTATAAGGACTTCCCTGCACCTTCTGAGAGGAGGTTCCCGAAAGTTTTTGGAAGGAGCTTTTCAGATGCTCCTGAAAGGATCTTTTCAGAAGTTTCTGAAAGGAGCATCCAGAAGCCTCTGAGAGGAGCTCTCCATAAGCATCTGAAAGGAGCTTCCCAGAAGCTTCTAAAGAGTTTCCCAGAAGCTTCTGAAAAGAGCTTCCCATAAGCTTCTGAAAGGATTTCCACAAGCTTCTGAAAGGAGCTTCTCGGGAGGTACTGATTGGAGATTCTGATAGGAGTTTCCCGGGAGCTTCTTAAAGGGAGCTTCTGAAGCTTCTGGAGTTTCCCAGAAGCTTCTGAAAGGAGCATCCCGGGAGCTTTTGATAGGAGCTTCCCAGAAGCTTTTGATAGAAGTTTCCCAGAAACTACAGAAAGCAGCTTCCCAGAAGCTTCTGAAAGGAGCTTCTCCAAAAGTTTCTGAAAGGAGCTTCCCCAGAAGCTTCTGAAAGGAGCTTCCCCGGAAGCCTTTGAAAGGAGCTACCCCAGAATGCTTCTGATGCTTCTGAATGGGGATTTCCACAAGTTTATGATTAGAGCTTTCCAGTAGCTTCTGAAAGCAGCTTCCTAGAAGCTTCTGAAAGAAGCTTCCCACAAGATTCTGAGGGTTGCTTCCTAAAAGCTTCTAAAAGCGCTTTCCACGACCTTCTGAAAAGAGCTTTCCAGAAACTTTAAAAAAAAGTTTCTCAGAAGATTCTGAAAGGAGTTTCCCAGTAGCTTCTGAAAGGAGTTTCCCAGAAGCTTCTGAAAAGAGCTTCTCCAGACGCTTTTGCAAGGAGCTTCCCCAGAATCTTATGTAAAAGGTGCTTCACAGAAGCTTCCAAAAGGAGCTTTCCAGAAGCTTCTAAAAGGAACTTTCCGGAAGTTTATAAAAGGAGTTTCCCAAAAGCTTCTGAAAAGAGCTGCCCAAAGGCTTCTGAAAGTAGCTTCCTAAAAGCTAATAGGAGAAGCTTCCTTGAAGCGTCTGAAAGGAGATTTCCTGAAACTTCTGAAAGGAGCTACACAGAAGCTTCTGAAAGAAGATTTCCACAATCTTCTGAAAAGAGCTTAATAGAAACTTCTAAAAGGAGATTTCCAGAAACTTCCAAAAGGAGCTTCCCAGAGTTTCTGAAAGAAGCTTCTTAAAGAATATTCCCACAGAAGCTTCTGAATGGAGCTTCCCCAGAAGTATCTGAAAGGAGCTTCGCAGATGCTTCTGAAAGAAGCTTCATATAAGTTTGTGAAAGAAGCATCCCAAAAGCTTCTGAAAGGAGCTGCTGAGAGGAGCTTCCCTGAAGCTTCTAAAAGGAACTTTCTCGAAGATTCTAAAAGGAGCTTTCCAGAAGTTTCTTAAAGGAGTTTCCCAAAAGCGTCTGAAAGGAGCTTCACAGAAGCTTCTGAAAGAAGATTTCCACAATCTTCTGAAAAGAGCTTACCAGAAACTTCTAAAAGGAGATTTCCAGAAACTTCCAAAAGGAGCTTTCCAGAAGCTTCTGGAAAAAGCTTCTTTAAGGTGCTTCCCAGAAGCTTCTCAAAGGTGTTCCCAAAGGCCTCTGAACGGAGCTTCTCAGAAGCTTCTGAATAGAACTGCCCATAAACTTTTAGAAGGAGCTACCAAGAAGCTTCTGAAATGAGCCTTTCAAAAATTTAAGAAAGGAGCTTTTCAGAAGCTTCTGAAAGTAATCAACTAGAAGCTGCTGAACGGAGCTTCAGAAAGGAATTTCACAGATGTCTGAAATGAGCTTTCCAGAAACTTTTGAAAGGAGTTTCCAGAAGCTTCTGAATGGGGATTTCCACAAGTTTATAAAAGGAGCTTTTTACAAACTTCTGATAAGAGCTTTCCAGAAGCTTCTGAGAGCAGCTTCACAGAAGCTTCTGAAAGCAGCTTCCCAAAAGATTCTGGAAGAAGCTTCCCACAAAATTCTGAAAGATGCTTCCTAAAAGCTTCTAAGGGAAGCTTCTCATAGAAAAGCTTTTCAAGAGCTTCTGAAAGAAACTTTCCAGAAGTTTCCCAGAAGTTTCTGAAAGGAGCTTCTCCAGGAGCTTTTGTAAGGAGCTTCCCCAGAATCTTATGTAAGGAGCTTCACAGAAGCTTTTAAAAAGAGCTTCCTCAGAAGCTTCTGAAAGGAGCTTTCCGGAATCTGAAAAGAGCTTACCAGAAGCTTCCGAAAGGAGCTTTCCAGAAGCTTCTAAAAGGAGCTTTCTAGAAGTTTTTTAAAGGAGTTTCTCAAAAGTTTCGGAAAGGAGCTGCCCAGAAGCTTCTGAAAGGAGCTTTCCAAAAGCTTCTCAAAGGAGCTTCCTAGAAGCTTCTGAAAGGAGCTTCCTAGAAGCTTCTGAAAGGAGATTCCCAGAAGCTTATGAAGAAAAAAGCTTTCCCAGAAGCTTCTGAAATGAACTTCCTTAGAAGCTTTTGAAAGACGCTTCCCAGCTTCTGAAGGGAGCTTCTCACAAGCTTTTGAATGGAGCTTTCCAGAAGCTTCTGGAAAGAAGCTACCAAGACGCTTCTTAAAGGAGCTTCTCAGAAGCATCTGAAAGGAGCTTCCCGGAAGCTTCTGAATGGAACTTCCTAGGAGCTTCTGAAAGCAGCTTCCCAGTAGCTTCTGAAATAAGCTTTCCAGATGCTTCTGAAAGGAGCTTTCCAGAAGCTTCTAAAAGGAGCTTTCCAGAAACTTCTGAAAGGAGCTTTCCAGAAGCTGTTGAAAGGAGCTTTCCAGAAGCTTCTGAAAGGAGCTTTCCAGAAGCTCCTGAAAAGATCTTACCAGAAGCTTTTTAAATGAGGTTTCCAGAAGCTTCTAAGAGGAGCTTTCCAGAAGCAAAAGAAAGGAGCTTCCCATAAGCGTCTGAGAGTAGCTGCTCAGAAGCTTTTGAAAGGAGCTTCCCAGAGGCTTCTGAAAAGAGTTCCTAAGAAGCTTCTGAAAGAAAATTTCCACAATTTTCTGAAAAGAGCTTACCAGAAGCTTCTAAAAGTACATTTTCAGAAGCTTTTAAAAGGAGCTTCCCAGAGCTTCTAAAAAGAGCTTACCAGAAGCTTCTGAAAAGAAATTCCCAGAAGCTTCTGAAAAGAACTTCTCATAAACTTCTGAAAGGAGATTTCCACAAGCTTCTGAAGGGATCTTTCCAGAACAGGCTTTCGAAATGGACGAATACAAAATCATGGTAACAAAGTTTTCAAAGGCTTGTCAGATGGGGTGGACCCGAGACATTCAGTCTACTGCCAATCGCTGCAGTGATATACACGCTCGTTCAAATCTACTCAAAAGAGAGTAACTTTGACTCACTTTTGAAGTTTCAAGTTAGCTGTCAAAAGTGAGTAACTTTATTTTATCAAAGTGAGTAACTTTTTACTCAACCATGAAAGAAAACGACCTTACTCACTTTTGAGTAAACACAAACATATTTGACTCACTTTGTAAACGTCAAAGACTTGTGAAAATTTCGCGCGCTCGAACTGACAAATCCTCCGTTGTGGTGAAATTTCTTCCGTCGCCGTGATGTCGGACTGTTTTCAAAAACAGTCGAGATAAAAGCCGAGCCGGCAGAGCGCTTCGGAAGTCCAACCGGCGAACTCCAGATTAGTGCTGCGAAGTCAATAATCCTGATATCAAGTGAAGCGAGGTCGGATTGAAAATGACCAAGGTTTTGATCAAATAACCGCAAAAAAAATATAAACTGTAAGTTTTACCGTTGTTTTTTTATTGGACTAAATATCAATTCTTTACAGTCTAACCGGGAAGGCTACTGGATCGGTCAAACTACATCCTCCATAACTTTCATCAATGCCCCAGATATTTATAACATCCGGGGATCCATTCCAGAGCAGCGAAAATTTCAACACAAATATCACAATTTTTTAACTTGTTATCATGTATTATTATTATGTATTATGTATGAGATAATGAATAAATGTTATGCTCTTTGTATATTTCTTCTGAGTTTATAAATAACATAATACATTTATTTCCAAAATTATTATTTCCTGAAGTGAGTGACATCTACTCACTTTCGCAAATTTCAGATTAAACGAAGTGAGTAAGTGTTACTCCCATATTGACATTTGGCTATGTTACTCTAAAGTGAGTAACGATGGTGTTACTCACTTTTGAGCAGTTCCACTTTGTTCCGAAATGAGTCGAAATCTACTCACTTTTTAGTAGATCTGAACGAGCGTGTAGGGCAGGTCGATAGTCTATATCAGAAGCTTATGAAAATAGCTACTACTCGAATTATGTTCAAGAATATGTTCCTGATCAATCTTCTGATTTAATCCCTTTTAAGATTCTACTCAAATCTCGTTCAGGACAATGCTGGATTCACGAAACGATTCGATTCGATTTCCGAATTCCGATGTCTAGCCAAAACTTTCTCAATAATCACACCATATTGATGAAAATCGGTACGTAGGATAAGGTATCTACAATTGTTAATAATATTTATTACTGACAACTAAATTGTGCTAACTTAAATCAAAAGTCAAAATTAAGAAGATCATCCACATTGTCATCGTCCGCCTTGGCCATCGGTTCCAGACAGCGCTTCTTGTGCCTGCAGAAGCTGGCATTGTCGTTGAACCGTTTCAGGCAGTTCACACATTGGTAAGGCTTCTCGCCGGTGTGGATTCTAAAAAAAAAACTTTTCGTTACCAACCAATTCAATCCATACGATTCTCCCATAATTTATAATAACGTCCTAAAAGCCATTGGTAACCGAGTGTGTTCGTAATCAATAAGTATCATCCTCTATCACTTGGTTCGATGGCTTTTAGGGCGTTATCATAAACTATGCGAGAATCAGACAAAAGCAACTCACCGGCGGTGTATCAGCATGTGATCCTTCCGCACGAAGCCCTTGTTGCAGAACTCGCAAACGTACTTCTTCCCGTGTGAGTGCGTGGCCATGTGCTGCCGCAGCGAGACCGCCGTTTTGTACGACTTGTTGATGCAAACCGGACAATCGTACCTTCGAACATCCGAGTGCGCCCTCTCCACGTGGGTTTGCAGCACCTGGATGGATGTGTGCCGCTTGCCACACTCCTGGCAGGCGTATTTGTCGGTGTGGATGGCCTTGTGCTGATCCAAGTGGCTCTTGGAGAGGAAAGTTCGCGGACAATCCGCGCACTGGGTGTACGGATAGGACTGATCGCTATGGTCCACTTCGATGTGTCGCTCCAGGTCGGCCGTTTTGGTGTGGGTCGCCTTGCAGAGTTTGCAATCGAGATGATAAATCCGTTGCTTGGCCTTCCTGGCGTGGGCCTTGTTCTGGTGCACGATCTGCTTGTGATTGTAGAGTTGATGGTAGTTCTTGAACTCCTCGTTGCATTCGCTGCAAACGTGGGGATTTTTTCCCTCGTGCTCCATCGACATATGGTGCCGAAGCTGAAGCGCTCGACGAAAGGACGCTCCACACTTCCCGCAGACATGTGGCTTCTCGTTCGTGTGCAGAAGCATGTGCCTTTCGAGGCTGGACGTTGCAGTGAAACTTTTATGGCAAATGCTACACGTCGGTTGCTTACTTCCCATGTGCACCATTCGAACGTGAACCTTCAGCTTGTGCCTGTAGTTGAATGCTTTTCCACAGATGTCACATTCTATTCTGGAGGGCTGTTCCGGAAGGTAGTTTACGTCGTGGTCTGTGCCGTGGAATTTGTTCTCGTGGGCTTTCAGTCGAACCGTCGATTTGAAATGGATTGGGCAGAAATTGCACTTGAACGGTCTTTCGGACTGTTCATGACGAGAAAGATGCCGGTTGTAAGCCGGCAAGAGTGGGAAATCTTTGGAACATTCTTTGCAGTGGTAGCCACTCGTGGTGGAATGCATCTCCGTTAGATGCAGCGATAGTTCGTTGGCATCTTTCAGAACCGTTGAGCAAATGTAACATTTCCTTTTCATCATTTTGACCAGATTTAACTGCACCCGTCTTCGTTTCTTTCTGACCCTTGAATTGCAAGACATGTGAGTTTAGTAAATACACAGAACGATCTTATTTTGCGAGAAATATTTTAACTTCGTGGTTTTGTAACATTTTAAGGTACAATTTTCTTTAACATCAAATGAAATAGTTAAACGCAATTTCTTTTTTGCTATTTTTTAAACTGTTCAATCCTGCCTTACCTACGTCATTTTGATTGGATCATGATTTTCACATTTTTCGACGATGTCGGGATCATAGGAATTTTATAGGATGATGTGTAAGTATCCATCGTATTAAGCATTGATCAGTGAGAATGTTCCCAGTATTGCAGTGAATGATGCTGATACAAACCAATGCCAAACAATTCTTTCTCAAAACGGCTTTAGCATTGTACAATAAGATTTTGATAAATCTTGATCTCTTTTTGGAAATAATGCAAAAAAATGTATCTTGCCGTATTCTCAATCCGTCGTATCGTTTTCATTTCTGTCGCAATAAGTTTCCAGATTCGTCTCACAACTTACGGCTCACTGTGATATATTTAGTGGTCAAAACACAACATATAAAAGCTATAATAAAATGTTTTACTAGAGTATATAGATCTACGGGCATCTCCCTCCATTCCTTCAGCATGATGGAATATACTAAAATCCTTTAAAATTCATTGTTCGTCATCAAAATTCAGCCCAAACATATGAACACATTTCCTTTTGACCGTACAATTATGGCATTTCCTGACAGTGCAGCGAAAACAACACAATCAAAGGAACCGTATTTTTACGTCGAGCATCGCGCACACATTGATGCGCACAAGCTTTATTTTTCTCAGTACGACGGATTGAACTTCGTTTACATTTTCAATTTTACGCGGTTCATGAGGAAATTTCATATTTTTTTTGTGAATTATAGAACTTTTACGGCGTGTGATTGGAATGAAATCCTTCAGCGGAGAAGTACGAAGGTTTTCCATAGTGAAAATAAGTGCCTGGCGAAGTAAGTCACATAGGTGGACGGGAAGACACTTGTATCATAAAGTGGTGTGACTGGTGTCGATCATTAAGCATTTCTCTCGAATCGTGTTCGTCCATGAGATTTCGATGATAAAGTGCGAAGTGGATAATTGAACTGAAGTTATTTAACGAAACACAGTAGTTTTATTGCATTTTTGGTGTACAAGTGTACATACCATGACAGCTTTCACAAAAATACACTTGGAAAATGAATATATGTTGCAGGTAAGTTGGAATATCCGCCATAGTGGAACATTTTAAGTTTGAATAATAGCGCTTACGACAAAGTAGAACGAAACTCTACATCTAATCACATTTTTTTGCATGACTACTAACAAAATCCAAAGTATTTCAATGGCGTTTCAATTATTATAGAGGGATTATTACTATTTATCTTCATAAACGTGGCATTTCGCCCCTGGCGAGTTCCTATATTTTAGAGACTGTGAATAGCATAAAATCTAGTCCAAAAACCTGTTGTCAATTTTACCTCAAGTTGGACCGACTATTTTTTCTACACATGTAGATAGACATATGGTGTCTTTCACAAAGTTGTGGAAGTGGCAATTTGAAACAACTTTGTCGAAGACATGATTTTTCTATCTCTTAGTAAAAAGGTATCGGGTCAAAATGAACACTTGCATGAAATTTAATGATTCCAAAATGTCAGTCGTCCGTATGAGTAAAAGGGCTCTTCCTCTATCAAAAGAGCTAAAATGAACCGTTCTGGGTTCGTTATTCTGCTCAAAAACTAGATTCTCACACCGCCTTGCTTATATGCCAATTTAAAGCAGAGAAAAACTTAAAGTCAAATTTCAAAGGATAATTGAAGCAAAACATAAACTTTTTTACCGTCAAACATTTCAAATACAATACAGATTTCATGCAGTGTATGAACTTTTGATGAAGTATGCATATTCTCAGAGATTGACGGGGTGTCCATTTCGCCCCGGGTGTTCATTATGCCCCTAATCCCCCAATATGTTTGTATGTGCCGTTGTATGTGAATGACCCTAAAAAATCATATTTTTTATCATAACTTTTTTCCAACACTTTTCACATTTTTTGTGTTTTCTACAAAAACCCGTGTTTTTGCTGAACATGTCACCACGCTGTCTTTTAAAAAAACAAAGTTATTCAAAAATTATTCACTTTCAAGGAGTAGTTTGGGCCCCAATACCTGCTTCCGGTGCAAAATGGCGGAGACATCCCATACATATTATAATTACCATATCTTCCCTTCCGGCAGATGATAAAAACTTTTGTCTATGAGAGTCTTTTCATGCGTTTTTACTGTAAAACAAATGAGCCGTATGAAACCGGTTGGCCACGGAGTGATCACAGCAAGCCGAGCGCGCGGGCGGCTGCGTTTTGAATTTTCTGTCACGTTTATCTCGGTTCCGCGTTTTCGGATAGTGAAAAATAGATTCGGCTGATGGTGCTATGCCACCTGTAAATTTTTTTCGTGCTCTCGTTGTTCGCAATTCCGCCGATATTAGCATGTGCAATGTTATCCGGATTGTAGTGCTTTGTGCAACGCTAAATAACTGCAATAGAACTGGCTGATTGTGCTGCATCAAAGTGTATTTTTATAGCGAAGATTTTGAATATTGCTTGTGGCGTGCTAGATGTTGACATGATCCCGTTGGTGCTACGCCACCCGGATAGTTTTTGTTTCGTTTGAAATAATTGTGATTCTGACAAATTAAGAAAAAAAATCATACGGCATCTCACGCATCATTTTAAATGTTTTTTTTTTTATTTTAATGCTTTTAGATATTGAATATATATTGAACAACCCGTGTTAAGTGTGAAACCCGCATTCGATGATGATTATTGTGCTACACAGAATTATTTCAAACCAAGCTTTCTCCATTTATTGTGTAATTTTGAAATAGACAAAAAAGGTTATGGCTACAAGGCTTTGCCGTTAAGATCTATTCATATACGAAATCATTCAGAGGAATTGAAGTTTTTTGAGGAAACGGTTTTAAACTCGGCGTTTAGACATATGAACGTTTTTTTTTTTTAATTTCTTTATTAGTATCATTCCAAACATTACATTCATTTCTTATATCTAGGTGTTCTGTGTTATTTGACAACACTATCATCCTAATTTGGTAAAACAAATTTAAGATTTAATTAACATTTTGTTAACAACATATTACATTTCATTTGCCGTAGCAGTTCAGATTTTTTACAGGTGAGTTGATTTCACCTGCTTATAAGAGAAAAAAAAAGTTTTTAAGATACTTAACCTAACTTAACCTAAACATATAACGCATTAATCGTGGCAATAGAAGATTGTAACGATTTTTGCCTGAAATTATTTATTATTTTATTTGACATTTGTTCCAATGTTTCAACATTGGATATTCTATGTAACTCATTGGTACTAAACCAGGGAGGAAGCCTCAGAATCATTTTCAAAATTTTATTTTGAATTCTCTGCAGAGCTTTCTTCCTGGTATTACAACAGCTAGTCCATATTGGTACAGCATACAACATGGCTGGCCTGAAAATTTGTTTGAATATCAAAAGCTTGTTCTTAAGACAAAGCTTTGATTTTCCATTAATAAGGGGATAGAGACATTTTACATATTTATTACATTTGGCTTGAATGCCCTCAATGTGATTTTTGAAAGTTAAATTCTTATCTAGCAATGTATGTTGGAAAATTAAAGTTTTTTAATTTTACAATCAAACCTTCATGCCAAACACTGTCGAATGCTTTCTCTATGTCTAGAAGAGCAAGACCAGTAGAATAGCCTTCAGATTTGTTGGAACGGATCAAATTTGTTACACGTAAAAGTTGATGAGTGGTCGAATGTCCATGGCGGAATCCGAACTGTTCATTGGCAAAAATGGAATTTTCGTTGATGTGGGCCATCATTCTGTTCAAAATAACCTTTTCAAAAAGTTTACTGATGGAGGAAAGCAAACTGATTGGACGATAGCTAGAAGCTTCTGCAGGATTTTTGTCTGGTTTTAAAATTGGAACAACCTTAGCATTTTTCCATTTGTCAGGAAAATATGCTAATTGAAAACATTTGTTAAATATATCAACTAAAAATGATAAGCTACTTTCTGGAAGTTTCTTGATGAGGATGTAAAAAATTCCATCATCGCCAGGAGCTTTCATGTTTTTGAATTTTTTAATAATAGTTCTCACTTCTTCCAAATCAGTCTCCCAGGCATTTTCGAAATCGTTCTCTTGATTGAGAATATTTTCGAACTCCTGAGTAACTTCATTTTCAATTGGACTAGTAAGTCCTAAATTAAAATTGTGCGCACTTTCAAACTGCATAGCAAGTTTTTGAGCTTTTTCGCAATTAGTTAGTAATAATTTGTTTTCCTCTTTCAATGCCGGTATTGGCTTCTGAGGTTTTTTCAAGATTTTCGATAATTTCCAAAAGGGCTTAGAGCCAGGGTCCAATTGAGACATTTTATTTTCAAAATTTTTGTTTCTTAATTGAGCAAAACGTTTCTTGATTTCTTTCTGCAAATCCTGCCATATAATTTTCATAGCAGGATCGCGAGTGCGTTGAAATTGCCTTCTCCTCACGTTTTTAAGACGGATCAAGAGTTTAAGATCATCGTCTATAATCACGGATTCAAATTTTACTTCACATTTTGGAATTGCAATGCTCCGGGCTTCAACAATGGAATTTGTTAAAGTTTCAAGAGCATTGTCAATATCAAGTTTAGTTTCTAAAGAAATGTTAACATCAAGATTGGAGTCAACATACGTTTTATATATATTCCAGTCGGCTCGTAAATAATTGAAAGTGAAGCTGATAGGATTGAGAATCGCTTCTTGGGATATTTGAAATGTAACAGGGACATGATCAGAATCAAAATCAGCATGAGTAATCAGTTGGCTACAAAGATGACTAGAGTCGGTTAAGACCAAATCAATCGTAGATGGATTTCTAGAAGAGGAAAAACATGTGGGGCTATCAGGGTATTGAATTGAGAAATATCCTGAAGAGCACTCATCAAATAAAATTCTGCCGTTTGAATTACTTTGAGAATTATTCCATGACCGATGTTTGGCATTAAAGTCACCAATGACAAAAAATTTTGACTTATTGCGAGTCAATTTACGCAAGTCAGTTTGGAGCAAATTAACTTGCTGCCCAGAGCATTGAAAAGGCAAATAGGCAGCTATGAAAGTATATTTACCAAACTGTGTTTCAACAGAAACACCTAAAGTTTCAAAAACTTTAGTTTCGAATGATGAAAACAGTTGATGTTTTATACGCCTATGAATGATGATTGCATCTCCCCCACATGCCCCATCAAGTCGATCATTACGATAAACAAAAAAGTTAGGATCTCTTTTGAGTTTAGATCCAGATTTTAAATACGTTTCGGTAATAACTGCTATATGCACGTTATTAACCGTAAGAAAATTAAACAGCTCGTCCTCTTTACCATTCAGAGAACGAGCATTCCAATTTAAAATATTTAAATTATTATTTGGATCCATTAGAAAAACGTAATCCAATAACAATTTGATTTGTAAATTTTACACCTACTTGGACTGCTTCAGTCATAGTGGTGGCTTTGAACATTGCATCAATCATTAGATTCAATTGTTCAGTTAGAAAATTAAAATCAGAGGCAGACATGTCATGTGATTTCCCATTGGAATTTCCGGTAGACGAAGAAGCGGAGTTACCTGTGGCGGTAGGGTTTTTTCCATTTGATTTGAAACAAGTAGAATGGGTACCCATGGATCGAACAGGGGAGGATTTCGAATTTCCTGCTACGATATCGGCAAAGGATTTACCGTGGGTAGATACATTCGAAATAGAAAGATTCGAACGGCTACCCGACGGATTAAAATTAGTTTGTGAATGAGCATGATTATGATCTTCCTGATGGGTATGATTCATGATCAAGCGATCGTTAACTGAAAAATGAGCATTGTTCGATACTCTACCAGGCAATTTCCGGAAACGACCGTTATCGTAACGGATATTATCTTTCATCTGCCTGGCACGAGCCTCAATGACCTTTTTGCGTGAAGGACAATTCCAAAAATTGGACTTATGGTTAGCCCCGCAATTACAACATATAAATTTGGTGGTATCTTCCTTCACTGGACAGACGTCTTTGGCGTGAGAAGAACCTCCGCAAATCATGCATTTAGCATCCATGCGACAATTTTTTGTACCATGACCCCATTTTTGGCACCGACGGCACTGAGTGGGGTTCTGGTAATTTCCTCCAGGTTTCTGGAAATGTTCCCATGTCACACGGACATCAAACAAAAGTTTTGCTTTTTCTAAAGCTTTAATATTATTTAGTTCTTTTTTGTTAAAGTGAACTAAATAAAATTCTTGAGAAAGCCCTTTCCGAACAATGCCAGATTGGGTTCTCTTTTTCATAATGATTACTTGGACTGGGGAAAATCCGAGTAAATCATTTATTCCATTTTTGATCTCTTCAAGTGATTTATAGTCACTTGAGAGACCTTTCAAGACAACTTTGAACAAACGTTCAGTTTTGTCGTCATAAGTAAAAAATTTGTGCTTCTTCTCTTCAAGATGTTTGAGAAGAAGCTCACGATCTTTAAGAGTTTCCGGCAAAACGCGACAGTCTCCTTTCTTTGCGATTTGGAAGGAAACCTTGATTCCCCTAATGGAGTTCAAGATCTCCTGCCTAAATCCCGCAAATTCGGAACAACTGACCACGATAGGCGGCACTCTTTGCTTCCTCACTTGAATCAAAGAGCCTGGGCTAGAGGCTGCTTCGATTTGGTGTTCGGAAAATTTGTCTAGAGCATCGAACTGATTGCTCATTTCGATACAATTATTCATTTCACCCTTGGAAGAAACTTCGCATTCCGGGGAAGCGTCCTTTCTTCCATTCTTGCCACGTGTAGTGACAGTTTTAAAACCCACTTTTTTTGAAGGAAGTAGTGAATTCAGAGATTCACCCTTCCTTTTGTTTGTTGTTGATACCATGTTTAATTAATAAACGAAAGAAGACGTGACCTTCGAAAGGTTTTTTCCCAAGACGGTGTCCAAGAAGGATTACCACCGCTAGCTTTCGCCAACGGGTCCAACGAAAAATCGAAGGCACGGGTCCAAACAAGGATCGTAAAGGGATCAATAGTAGAAAAAATAGTACTGAAAAGTACTGTTTTAGTAGCACTGAAAAGTACCGTTTTTAATTTTAGCACTGAAAAGTACTGTTTTTGTAGCACTGAAAAGTACTGTTTTATTGCTTTAGGTAGTTTTTAAGAAAACTTCCAAGAGCAGAGAGAATTCGTGTACGCACAGCACGAAGGTACGATGCGCACTGAGACATATGAACGTATTTGGTGAGTTTGTTCCGATAAGACCACATGTATTAATGCAATCTGGGCTCTTTCTGTATCATGGGGACGGGCCAATTTATTTTCTCGTTTCAGAGAGCGAGTAATGGCGCTCAAACCAAGGGCGCTAGGTGGAAATACCTGTGTCCCATCCCTGGAAGACTAACGTGCATGAGGTGTCATTAACTTTCTTAGCTGCGTCACTCCAACGATGATCAAACCATTACATTCACACTTACACCCAATTACAAAAAGTATACTAAACTACACCTACACTAAATTTCAAACTGGTCGCATCACTCGCTCATAGTGAATTCTAGACCATCACCCTTCCCTTCATCCAACTCCTTGACATCTATGAGGGCGTCGGTGAGTCGCTCGCAAGTAGGTGTCATATCATTTTCCTTTCCTTGTAACGGAGAAGATGGGCGTGGACGGCAAGGGACATTGTCATGTCTTTTCATTTCTAACTTCCGATTGGATAACTATTCCATCCAAAATAGTTCTTCATAAGCAATTGGAATAAGAGTGGTAAAGTAACTAACATGACAGTTTTCAGTATGCAATCTACGAAACACTCCGTTACCACGCAACGCAACGCAAAACAAATGAGCCGTATGAAACCGAAATCGACCGATAACTTCTTTACTTAAAACTCTCTATTTGGGGTCCTCAACAAAACACGTTTTAACATATTTTACAACTTTGTAGAAGACATGAACAATGTTAAAGATGTTAGTAAAAAGTTAAAGACAAATATAATTTCAAACGAGTTTTCTCTTACAAATTTCTGCAAATTTTGTTAAAAATTACATAACTCGCTAACGAGATTTTTACCATTTTTGCTTTACATTGCAAGTTTGTAATTCTTGTTATTTGGAAGTTATGAACAAATTTAGGTGAAGAACTATAGCTATTTTATATATAAAATTTAATATGCCCATAATTCATGGAGTTGGTTCGATATTATTTTCTTTAAGCGACATTCGTTAGGTAACGTTTGCTGTCAAACGTGCGACAAGGTCGTTTTAGTAAATTGAAAAATTTCACTTCAAAAATAGACTTAAAAAAACTCGAAATTTGCCTGTAACTCACAAGACTTTGAAATTATCGGCGTGCTGTCCTCAACAAAGTTGTAAGTTTTAACTTATTTTATTTATTTATTAATGAAAATACTTGCTGCGTAAAAGTATTTCCCTTATTATTTTTTACAATCGGTATTATTTTTGTTTTTCAAATTTACCACTTCCATTTTTATACAAATAAAATAAATTTAAACAATACAAACATTGAGTTTTCTCTTTTTAATTGACTTGCTGCATCGATCACTTTGATTTCCCCCATTAAGCCAGCTTAAACATTCACGACGGAAACTTGTTGCTGAACGCGTAACTTTAATTTCATTAGGAAGTTGTTTCCATAGTATAATTGCACGTACAAATAAAGTATTACCGTAGTCCGACAAGTTATGCTGCAATAGCACAAAGTATCGTACTCGGATGCTTCTGAAAGGTTGCAGCTTATCAGTAAGATATTTTGGCCCATTATTTATTATCTTAAGCAACGTTATGTAGCAACGTAATTTGAAGAAATTATAAAAGAAACATCCTAGAAGTTGTCGTTGTGAGTGCGTTACTCTAGAATACCTGTTAAGATTAAATATCCAGCGTACACAGTGATTCAAAGCAACTCTTAAACGGTCATAATCAGAAGCCGAAGAATTTAAAATCAATTCTAAACCATACGAAAAATGAGGCAACAAAAGTGATTTGAACAATCGTAGTTTTGTAGAAACGGGAACCATAGAAGCTGTAAGTTTTAAGTGTCGAAGACCTGCGTATATTTCCCCGCATCGTGAGTTCACTTGGACATTCCATTCAAGATTATTTTGGAATATCACTCCTAGGTTAGAAGCTTTGTCAACATATTGGATGATTTCAACATTGATCAACAAATTAGGTAAAGGCGAACGAGCCTGTTGCCTATAAATAAACATTGACTTTTTATAGATGGATTTATCGGAAGAAGATTTTTTCTCAACACGCTTAAGATCAGAATTTATCAGTACTGCTACGCTTTCTAAATTGGTATTAGCCGTGCAGAAATAAAATTGCACATCATCTGCAAACATGTGTATTAGGCAGAACTTCAGAATGGATGGCAAATCGTTAATAAATAAAGAGAAAAGCAAGGGACCCAAGACGGTACCCCTGAGGTAAACCTCAAAGAATAGTGATTGGACTACATAGTTCACCGTTAGTATCTACCACTTGTGTACGTAAATTCAAATATGATTTGATTGATGTTACAGCATTACGATGAAAGTAAAATTAAGTCGACAGCTTATTTAAAAGCTTAACATGTGGTACTCGATCAAAAGCTTTTAAAAATCAATTAAAAGTAAAAAAGCTTCACCTTTTTTAACAATGATTTGATCGATATCGTCATGAACCTTGAATAGTGCGGTAGTTGTGCTTTGCTCTGCTCTAAATCCGGATTGGTACGGACTATTTGGTATTTGAATTTTTAAAATCTTTTCAAAAGCCTCAGAAAGCGAGCTCAGAATGCTAATTGAACGAAGATTGTCCAACCTGTTACTCTTTGGCTTTTTACGAATTGGCAAAACCTTTGCAGCTATCCATGCTCGAGGAAACTTTGATGTAGAAATAAACAAGTTGAAAAGATACGTGATAGGGGTAATGACATAAGGTAAAACCATTTTTGTGAATCTCAATCTGAAAGACACACCATCAAATCCAACTGCATTTGATGAAATAGAAAAGATTGCTGACGTTACTTCTAACTCACTACAAGAGGTGAACTTGAACCCATCGACGTTTATTGGGGATACAGAATGGTAATCTGATTCACGTGTAAAATTACCAATAAAGTAAGAGTTGATTTCATCACTAGTATTACAGAATTCCACCTCGTTATTTGAAGCAGTAGCATATCCAGCTTCCTAAATCTTCGCCATGTTTTCTTGTTAGAAGACGATGATTCTATGTTTATTGAAAGATATTCAGATTGAGCCTTATTAATCAAGCAAGTGACCCTATTTCGAAGCCTTTTGTACTGATTGCGATCAGCATCACTCTTACTACAGACCCATTGACGATATGCTACATCCTTTACTACCATAGCATTTAGAAAATCGTTGGTGAACCAAGAAGCATTTGAATTTGGTCTAGACATGCGCAGTGGAACATAATTTTCGAAAAGTTCAATAACACTGCGGAACACGTTTTTGTCTCAAGCATCTAAATACCTCTATTTACTCAATTTAGGGTTGCTGAATCCATTGCCGTTTTCAAAAATATCATAGTACGTCTAGTTTTTGAGATATAGGCTATTGAAAATGCTAAAATTGGCAATACCAGCCAACTTGCATGCAAGTTTGTCAGCTTGTAAAGCAATTTATTTGCTTGATTTGTCACAGAATTCAAACTTTATGTATATAACAATACTTATCAACAAAGTTTATAATACTTTCGATGCAGAAAATTTATTTTTTGCTGGTTTGAAAAAGTGATGTATAAGAGAAACAAAGAACTTTGTATGGAGACAGCAAGCATGTTAAAAAAAATCGGTTTATTCTAAATTAAATCAGGTAATTTCAACCACATTACATCTTAAATGAAAGTTTAAGCCTATTATGCATGCTTGGTGGATTAGATTACAAAATAGTTTGATAATTGATACTTAAAATTTCAGGTAAACATAATTGAAACCAGTGTTTAATACAACTTTGGCGACCTGTAGCTAAAAATTGTGACGTGCTGGAATATTTCTGAGAATGGCATCAGATTCAGCAACCCAAAATCTACTAGAGACACATAATTTGATCCTTGGGACACGCAAAAATGTAATTTTTGTTACGTTGTGTAATTATTATACGATTGAAGAAATCGAGAGCTGTATCGGCCTCAGTAATACATTAGCGTAACGACCAATTGATACATTCCAAGCTTTCTCTTAGACGAGTATAATCAATTTAATTGTAATCTCTAAACATTCTTGTTCGATCAGATGGCGTACGAGCAATGTTAAGCGATGAGGAAATTATGTCATATTGGGAAAACCCAGGAGCTGATTGAAGTTTAGTACAAAATTGGAATTGTTCGTTCACAGCAAATCAATCAAGGAGCTCCCACCATTGTAAAAGTGAGTTGGTTCGCTAGATATGCAACTTAATTATGATCGTGGTTTATGGCTAACCAGCCGAGTGGAAGTTTAACAACTACCGAAAAGCTAAACATTACATATACTTTGCAATTGGATTAAATGGAAAAATTGATGTGAAATTTGCGAAAAAGTTACACGTCTTTGGAATGATACTAATAAAGAAGTTAAAAAAATAGGAAAAAGACAGACATAAGATTGAATAGTTTTGAAAAATAACGAAGAAACACGTATTTTATGCTGACAAAAAAGGAGGGAGGGCGCATAAGGTTAATTTTACCCTTGACTTTGAGGAATATTGCACCTAAACATGTTAGAAAACCGCCAAATCTCAAACTTACCTGACCACCGGCAGATCCTTCCTCTTCCTTTCCGTAATGGTCACCTTAACGGTGGCTTTCTCGGTCGCGGTCTCATCGTGGATAACTTCCTCAACAATGTCGTACTCCGGCTCCGGAGTCGATTCGGCTCGTTCCTCCTCTATGAAGGCATCCACCGAGGGATGCTCCAGCTTGACCATACTGTGTACGTCGAACGTACTTTCCCGCGCCGATTTGAGCAACTCCTGGAACTCCACTTCCGCCTGGGAAAACTCCCGCTGAATCGAATTCAGTATCTCCAGTCGGGCTAGGCACTCCATACAAATGTGCTGCAGAAAATCGTCCTCCCCGAGAGCGATGCTCAACGCTTCGTAAATGGTCGACTTAAGGTCCACTCCGTCAAGGATTCCATCCGAGGATACCACGCAATAGCGCGGGTAGAAATGCAAGCACAACCGGCAACTGACGATTTCCACTTTCTCCCCATTGCTGGAAACAGAATTCAAATTCTATCATCTTATAATTCGCAAATTCCCTCATCAGGCACCTACCCGTTCAAGAACAGCTTCGGTTCCCGATAGCGCAGGTCCTCCTCGTCCGGCACAGTTTCGTTCGCTTCAAAGTGCCACAGGCAGATCTCCGTCTGGCTCAGATCGCGCCCTTCGGCCAGCTCCATCAGAATACCACAGCCGATCTGGATGGCCTCGAACCACCGTTCCGACAGCGACCCGTCCCTGGGGAACAGCATGAAGCTGCCCTCGGATGTGCCACAGGTCGGCACCACACAGGGCATTATTGCCACTACAGAGTGACGACTGATTACCAGATCAGATCACTAGTTTATCACTATAAAACCGCTTTGTAGAACAGAAGTGTACGAACAGTGATGTGTTGCAGCTGCCCAGCTGTTAATCGAGGCCAGTCAAAATGTAAACATCATTGAATGATGATGTTTAAAGAGACTGCGCGATGATCATCATCAATCATCCCGAACAAAACACATCAAGGACGTAGTCAGGTGTACAACCAGGACCAGAAATAGTGTGGGACAAATTCCTATTTTCGCTCCAGTCGACTTTTTAGATTCCGTTTTCGTTCCATAAAAATTGTGAAAAATTTCAGTTCGATCGGTGAAATTATAATTAAGCGCTAGTTGTTCAAAGTTTATATGGGATCTACTATGGGAATAGTTATTTAGGCAACAAGTTGCAAAATGATGATTTTTTCAGCACGAGTTGTACATTTATCCAACGAGGCTCGCCGAGTTGGATAAATACAACGAGTGCTGAAAAAATCGAGTTTTGCAACGAGTTGCCTACAACATTTTTTGCTATTTCGAAAAATGCCATTTCATCTGGATGAACTCTAAAAACACAAACAAACATTTCAAGAGGCACATATCCATGCGTATTTAGTATCAATTCAGTATTTTTCAATCACGTAGGCTTTGATAAAGTAGTACCTACCCATGAATGTCACAAGTTTTCACGCTCCCATCGAAATCAGGTAAGACAGCACAAACAGTAGCTGACTACAAATGTTGGTCTATTCGATTACAAATCAGAATCGCCAGCCTGTGTGGGGTCGTCCATAGATCTCGTGGTCATTCATGGGGAGAGGGAGGGTCTGGCCAATGATCACGGTCCATCCAGCTTTTTACGCTAGCCATAAAACTACGAGGGATGAATTGAATTTGACATTTCTTGCCTTCAAATTTTATAGCTTGATCTTAGTAGGCTGTTTTAAGATTGTTGAATGAGCTGTCAAGAATTTTCACTATTTACATTTGTTTGTACGTTCCTTCGTAAGAATTAATTTCTGAATTTAAAAAATATTAACTTTCTCTGCGTTTATTTTTAGGAATACAAAGAGAGCAATTATGAAACTGTTGGGAGGACAACCCTATCCCAATAACGGACGCACCGAAACAACCACCAAGGCTCTTACGCTGACAGCCGTCAGCTTGTGACAGATGTCATGGGAAGTTTCGGCATTCGTCATTCCATTGTTGGCCACCATCATCATCTATTACAATTGCGATCGGCGGCTCGCGTGCATACACGTTTTTAATTCGTTATACTTTTTAGTAATAAAGTTATATTTTAAACCGTAGTTACGAGTCGCGTCCCTAGCCATATCACGTATCGCAACAGAAACTGTATAATGAAAGAATACGCCAACAGAGACGCTGTTTTGTTCGATATTTTCGGAGTATCTACACTACCCGATGTTCAATGCTGGCCCATCAATAGGTCCGCTCGTCTTTATTTTCAGATAGCCGTTCGTAAACTTTTCATGGGCTTTGAGATAAAAGGTGTAAAAAATGAAATATTCGATAATGGATAAACGTCGAGATGTACGAACTCCTTATGCCGTACATGGCTGGTTTTGTTACGACGAGTTTCAGTTAAAGAAACTATGCTTGATCGAAATATTATTGAAGGCTTATTCAAACGTTTACTTTATCATTTAGAAGAGGAAGTCAACGGAAATAAAAAAGGTTAATTATAAGATTAATGCGAAAATAAGAGAGATAGAAAGGTGTAGGATTCCCCCAGAGCACTGCTTAATTTGAATATCGGCAGAATACCGCGGACCATGGATATGCTGCGTCCTAAGGGTCACTTGTTCGTCGTCTATATTCAGGTGGAAATCACTAGGCACCTTATAAAGCTGATAATGTCCTCTGGGCGCATTACAAATACAACATAACGTTCAGTAGTGATGAAAAATCCGTTACCCACCCGGATAAAAACGTATCATTCAGTGAATGGAATAAACCATTAATGTACGGTATAACGTATTGGATACAATACAGCGTATTGTAATTGAATGTCGAAGCAATATTATTCATGTTTGGATATACAATTCAAAAACAATATAATATATTGTAACAGAACATTGTATTGTTTTTAATTGGTTTTATACCTTACAATTTTGGTCAAATTCCTATTTTCGCGTAAAACAACTGTTGCTTTTTTCTATGTAGCTTTGCTGAAAGAAATAAACAAAACAAGTTCAAAAAGCAAGAAATGTTGGGTGGAAAATATTCAAAAAGTAAAAATAAGTAGTTTTTTAGAAGTCACTTGACATTAGTTGTAACGACGAATGCAACCATGATACAGTTTGTTGAATTGTTTTTGAATTGTACAACAATACACGAATTGCTTATCAAGACAATACATGCACAATATATCGTATTGTATTTTCAAAATGTGTGTATGAGAAAATATCTATATTTGTATTGTTACGATACTTAACCACCCATACATTATATTGCAAAAATCTCATATACCATACAGTGAACTGTTCAAAACAATATATTGTACTGTAATTGTATTGTCATTTTATAATATACTGTATTGTATTTCCAATATATTGAATGGTACTGTTTCAATACGTTATATTGTTTTTGTATTGTATTTTTTATCCGGGCCTCGTGGTTTCCCAACCGAATTTTCCAACGTAAGCAGTTAAAATCGTGCTGAGCCTTTTTGGCTGCTTAAAATGGTTGATTTTCTCACTAAATTTCGACTACTTACCACGAGAAAGCGCAAAATAGGTGCAGGAAAAGTTTGGTTGCAATAGCCGTGTCTTCCGGCGCCGGACGATTCTACAGCAGGAGATTCTCATTTGACACTTTCCCGCATGCGCATCAATTTGTTTTGATTTGATTTTGACGACAAGTCAGTAAAAAAATATCAGCTACTGAATAGTCGGTAATTGTTTTTACTGACTTTTCGGCCTGTTCGGTAATGTTGCAAAATTGGGTCTGACAGCTACCGTAGTTCAGTAAAAAGTACAAATTATTACTGAACCTCAGAAGTTTTTAGTCAAAAAGCTGAAAGTTCGGTATTTCTTATGATTTACAATTCGTACCCAGTATAAAAAACTACCGAACAAGCAAATCGTGATTGAGTGTGTGGTTCCGCGTTCCGCTTCGGTGACTCTGTTCTGCGTTGTGGTGTGTCCACCTCTGTCCAACACTCGATAGGTATTTTTACGATGAACAACATTGAGACCGCATGCCTCTTTAAATATTTTTAACTGAAAATTTTGGATGGAGCAACAGTTTTTCCGTAGTAATTCCCAAACAAACTACATTATAGTTCATTTGAGGTTTCATCGGTCTAGCAGAAATTTCGCACTGTTGATAACATTCAAGAAGTGCACATGGGTGAAAATTTATATTTTTATTTAATCGTGCACTAGGCAAACGAACAACCACAACAAGTTTGTGTAGGGTAATTGAACCTGAATGAAACTGTATCATATAGTAATTAAACAGTAACTGTTATTTCATGTTATTATATAATTAACGATAAACTTATAATAGTGCAAATCATATTAAATATATCGTTCGTTCTGGGAAGCTTCTTTCGGAAGCTTCTAAAAAGCCTTTTTTTTCGAATTCAGACAACCAGAATGTACGTATAATCAAATCACCTTCTACGTATAAAAGTGTACGTGTATATATTATGTAATGAAAAATGGCATACAATGCGAGTGTGTAAATTTGCTACCGTATTAGTTTGCGATCTTATGCCACTTCACTTATGATAACAAATCTCGCATAACTTCTGATCTCGCCCTAAAAGCCATTGGTAACCATGTGTGTAGCTCGATGTTTCTGAGCATTTGAATGGGTTTACATGTTTTTTAACAACTCTATGGTGAAAAATGGATCATTCTCTTCCTGCCAGTGGTGTTGGTTTGAATGCTTATTCATTCATTTGCTCAGAAAAAACGATTTATACACGTGGTTACCAATGGCTTTTAGGGCGTTATCTCAGATTATGCGAGAAATCTTGATTTGACAGCTGCTACCGATTGATTCGACTTACTTTGTACGAGTGTACGGAACGAGACATAGTATGCAAATGAACTCGAAAAATAGCGTTTTATGCGAAGAAACTCATAAAACTGACAATTTCATGCACCGTGTTATGCGGGTTTGATGTAATTTGTATGAATAAACGAGTTATTACGTGAATTTTTATGCTCCTTTTGGAAGCTTCTGAAAAGCTCCTTTTGGAAGCTTCTGAGAAGCTTCTTTCGGAAGCTCATGAGAAGCTCCTTTCGGAAGCTTATAAGAAGCTCCTTTCGAAGACTTCTGAGAAGCTCCTTTCGGAAGCTTCTGAGAAGCTCCTTTCGGAAGCTTCTGAGAAGCTCCTTTCAGAAGCTTCTGGGTAAGCTCCTTTCAGAAGCTTCTGAGTAAGCTCCTTTCAGAAGCTTCTGGGTAAGCTCCTTTCGGAAGATTCTGGGAATCTGCTGGGAAGCACCTTTCGGAAAATTTGGGGAAGCTCCTTTCAGAAGCTTCTGGGAAGTTCCTTTCGGAAGCTTCTGGAGAAGCTCCTTTGGAAAGCTTCTGAGAAGCTCCTTTCGGAAGTTTCTGAGAAGCTCCTTTCGGAAGCTTATGAGAAGCTCCTTTCCGAAGCTTCTGAGAAGCTCCTTTCCAAAGCTTCTGAGAAGCTCCTTTCGGAAGCTTCTAAGAAGCTCCTTTTGAAAGTTTCTGAGAAGCTCCTTTCGAAAGCTTCTGAGAAGCTCCTTTCGGAAGCTTCTGACAAGCTCCTTTCAGAAGCTTCTGGGAAGCTCTTTTCGGAAGCTTCTGGGAAGCATATGAGAAGCTCCTTTCGAAAGCTTCTGAGAAGCTCCTTACGGAAGCTTCTGGCAAGCTTCTATCGGAAGCTTCTAGAAAGCTCCTATCGGAATCTTCTGGGAAGCTCCTATCGGAAGCTTCAGGGAAGCTCCTATCGGTAGCTTCTGGGAAGCTCCTATCGGAAGCTTCTAGGAAGCTAATTTCGGATGCCTCTGAGAAGCTTTTGTAAGACTTCTTTCGGAAGCTTCTGGGAGCTCCTATCGGAAGTTTCTGGGAAGTTCCTTTCAGAAGCTTCTGGGAAGCTCCTCCCGGAAGCATTTGGGAAGCTTCTAGGAAGCCCTTTTCAGAAGCTTCTGGGAAGTTCGTTTTGAAAACTTCTGGAGAAGCTCCTTTCGGAAGATTCTGGGAAGTTCCTTTCGGAAGATTCTAGGAAGCTGCTTTTAGAAGCTTCTTTTGGAAGGCTCCTTTTGGAAGCTTCTGGGAAGCTCCTACCGGAAGCTTCTGGAAGATCCTTTCAGAAGCCCCTGGGGAAGCTCCTTCAGAAGCTTCTGGAAAGCAGCTTTGGGAAGCTTCTGGGGAAGCTGAAGGTGCAAGATACAAATATGTTGGCATGTTTCCACCTCAGGATGCAAGATTGTTTCGCTGACTAGCGTCCAGATGTGCTAAGACACTTGAATATTGTCACCTTCTTTCTCAGAAGAGAGGATCGATGAAGAGGAATAGATCATGTAACATTCGCCATAATTCTAGCACACGCTTGAATTGTTCCCTCAATATAGTCCGTAAGGAAAATTTTCATGTGACATGTTCGTCTATGCATTCGCTTACATCGGTAGGGGACCGGTGCAAACACGGGGCTGACTTCTCCACAGAAGAACTGTCAAAGTGCTTCAAAATCAGCTGATTTGGAAAAAGGCCTATAAATAAGTTTGTAATGTAGGATTTTGTAGTGATTTTGTGTTATTTACTGAGTGGTCAGTTGAATATCCAATCTTCCATATCTTCTTTATCATCCTAACCATATAAATAGTGTTCTGTGACATTTTGCGCTTTCTTGGTGGTGATTGAAAGGTTGGCAAAAGACTATGTAGGTTTAGATGAAAATTATTGCAAATTTTCCACCGTATTAGACCCATGCTCAAAAAATTTTGTCACACCAAAATATGTTCTCACCAGTCAACAATCAAGTCCACATTTAACGCGATGTGCCATATAACAATAAACAGAGGTATATATTCTCGTTGTTTCAAAATTTTGCTTTAATTGATGTGTTTTATTGTTTTTATTTATCATTTTCTTTAAATTTAGCAATGTAGCGCATAAATACTATCTATCAATCATTAAAATTGATAGTACAGCGGGGATTCGCTGGTTGGAACACGACTGCCTTCCATCTAGCGAATTCGACCCGTTAGTTGGCACGACTGACAGCTGGTGAAAATGCTCCACACTAACGCATCTGGAGAGCAAATCGTCACGAAACGCACATATACATACGCATTAGTGCTATATATGGAGACTTCAATGCAACGGCACTCAGACGTCAAAGTGAGTTTGACATTTTCTGTTGACATTTGAGTGCTTTTTAGTTGGAATATTTTCCAACCAGCGAACATCCAACCATCGAGTCATTCCATGTAGCGGACCCCCAACGAGCGAATCCCCACTGTAAATGATAATCGCAAAATGCAAGTGCTACCTTATGGGTCGATTTTTGTAGACTCCACTGTAACCACATTTTTGACATTTGTTTGTTTTGTTTTGTTCTGTGTATCGGCATTTTCCCGACTGTGTTTTGGATCTGATTCAAGTTCATAAATATTCGAAAATTTATATTTTGGTGCTTTTCTAATCCCTCTGTAAGTATTACAAATATAACGAACAAATTAAACATAAATTATAATGACTAAATTTTGGTTGAATAGGAAAGAAAGCGTTATCGGTCGGGTAGCATGAACGAGGGAACGGAAACAGATAGCGATGCGGATGCACCAGCAGCAGAATATCTGGATGATTTTGAGTTGCCGGATGCATGGAGTACGCAGCTGCCGGAGGATCCTCTGGACAAAACATTGGATGAATTGGAAAACTCGAGTGCCACTATCCATTCACGTGAAAACCGACAGAGCAGTATTTCCGAGGATGGCGAAGACTCCAATCATTTCGAGAAGGATCTTTTCAGTTGTGCCTGTTAGCATATAAACGGCAATTCAAAGGCCAATCTTCCGGCTCGTATATTGCACGCTGGCAAATTACTGCCCATAGTACTACAAGCTTCATTCGTAAGGTATGGAACTTGGCTAAGGAGCACTTGAATAGAGAGGTTATCTTTGATGTGAAAGCGGACGGGACAACCTCCCCAGTGTGGGCGGAAAATGAATCTTCCTCTGAAAAGGAATTTGGCAAGTTTGTGTTGTTCCAATTGGGCCGTCGACACTACGTTCTGGAGAAGCTCACCGAAAGCAGCAACCTATTACAAAGTTGGAGGAACAAGGAAATCACAGTTCTCTTGCACGTGTATTCATTGTCTGTGAGTAATCGTACAATCTGGAGCTCGGTGAAGGAGAACCTAATCGACCCATCTGAACGGGACCGTTCGGGTGCTGCTACAACACAAGCTGTAATCGGACTGGCGGATGAGCTCAGGTCAGTACACGGTAAACATTTGGATGCGCACGGTATGGCATGGTCATTTTGGGCTAATTCCATACTAAATGGTCCTGCCCACCTGAGAGAATCACTCAAGGACCACCCTCCGCAGCATCTTGCACATCTGTTTCGTGTGAAGGAAGGACTACATGTCAATGCTATTCGAAGAGAATTAACAGTAGCACACAGCGTGAATAACAGTTATCACGAAGAGGTCGTTGCATTGCGGCAAGTTTTCGACGTAGTCGAATCGAATGTGGAAAGCTTGAACGCCTCACTGAAAATGTTCAAAACTCGTCTAGAGGCGTTGGAATTACGAGACAGGCTGAGTGATTCAATGATCAATGCTATGGAGACGGCAGTGAAAGTTCAGGAAGACGATCTGGGACAGGAGTTGAAGTCAAAAATCATTGACATGGAGGATATGGATCACATGTAAAAATCTGGGGATGCCTGTGCTTTATTAAGTTTTATGAACAAGAACAAGAATTATGTATTTTAATGAAATAAAACATTGAATGATTGATTTTAACCTTATCAAACTGTTTTTCGTTTGTGTGAATTTTCTTCGAAACCCAGATCGATTATGTTTTCCGGAGAAGCAACAGTTGGGTCAAATTTCCCCCCGTTTATGTAACCACATTTTCGAAACAATCGATCCATTTTGTACGAGTAGAAACTAGTCATGATTTCTGAAATAAACAGTTTTAAATCACGAGTATCATTTTCTTTGTAGTCTTGCTGAGCTCTTCTTTTTATGGTTCCGAAAACGAGCTCAATTGGATTATAAAAGGGAGTATACGCGGGTAAAAAAAATCGGGTAAATACCCAACGATCTCAGGTAAGAAATGATGCTCGCGTCGCAATGGATCCGTGCTCCATCTAGGATCCAAATTGAGTGTATGCCAGGATATGTTTCAACTTTATCGCTTTGGAGCGCGAACTGGCGAATATGATGGAAGAAATTCAATGTTCCTTCTGTGTAGCTGCATTCCAACATACCATTTTGACCAATCATGCATAGACAGGACACTCGTGGTTTACGAACAAACTCTCCACGACAGATAAGTCTTTTACCCTTCTCAGCATAACCTCTATTACGAAGCATTCCTCGGTTGTCGAAAGAGACTTCATCTAAAAACAGTAGGTTCGAGTAATCCCATGGTAATGAATTCAGCTCCATGAAGAATCTGTATACATCATCTTGCCTAACTTGTATTGCTCGTCTTTCAAGACACTTCCATGTCAACCCTTCACTGTGGAGTATGCGGCAGATGGATGAGGCTGATATCTTCATCCGGAAATGATCTTCGAATAGTTTTCCAGCTTCATGCAGAAAGAGTAGCGGTTTTTGTTTATATAGATCGACGAGCCAGCGACGTTTTTCAATACCAAATTTTCGAGTGATGGTTTTATTCTGAATTCTTCCGTACGATCCTTGTTGCTCATACGTGGTAATCCAGTTGCTTATGGTTGAGCGGTGCTTCCCATAGATAAAAGCGAGCTTGGCTCTCGAGAGACCTAAGAAATAATATCCATATAGTGCGTGATATACCGTGCAGGATGATGCGTGGCGTTGTTTCACAGCCTGCATTATTGCTGCCATTTCTTGCTGTGGTAAAAGAAGTAGTTAGTTTATAAAACAAAGCTTTAGGTTAACAAATATTCAAACAAATAGAAACTAACGTGATAATATCAACACTCGATGTTATTGTTATTCACACAAATCAACTGTCAATAAAACTGTCAGTCATATGTGGGAATCTTTTTGACAGATTTGAAAAAATGTCGAATAATCTAATAATGAATGCAAGAAGCAATACTGTAGAGAAATTTTGAAAAATGTTCCAAACACGTTAGTACTGCAATGTAAGTACAAACTTATCATCCTTTAGTAAAAAATCATTCTTAAAACTATAATAGAGATTTTTTCTAAACAGAGCAATTCAAACCTACACACTTAAAAAAATTTACGGATTACGGTGAAATTTCACCATAATCTCAACAGCTGAAGGTTCGGTGAAAAATCACCGAACAATCTGTAAAATCGTTGAACACAATCATAAAGAAAAACAAGAAAATGGTTCAACCGGGAATCGAACTCCCGACCTGCCGATCAGGAAGCAGGCTTGCTACCACTAAGCCAGCTTACACTGCTTGTAAGTGGTGTGCAAAAACTGAAACAAAAGGAAGCTCATGCCTGCCAGAGCGGCTGTCACACGATTTCACAGAAGTTCGGTGAAAATAATGCTTTTACCGAACTGTTCGTTAGTATTTCACAGGGTTACAGTAAAATGGTTTGTTTCACGGATTTTTCCGGTAAAATAGTAGATTTCACCGATTTTCTCCGGTAAAATAGCTGATTTCACGGATTTTGTCGGTAGAATAGTAGATTTCACAGGAAAATCTGTATTTTTACTGTTTAAGCTAAGTATGCTGTTCCGCTCAAGAAAAGTAAAAATTTCTGCCCAAGAAATGGTCAAGAAATTTCGTTCAGTGAGCTCCATTTGAATTGACATTTCTTTTCAACTGCGTACTGCGATCGAAGAAAAATGCTTTTCTTGAGCATTTCTTGCAAGAAATTTCTCACGCATCGAGATAGGCGATTACTTTTCTGTTGAAGTGCATACTTCGCTTTACAGTTCAATTTCGGTGATTTATTTCACAGGATACTGCGATTTATTTTAAGTGTGTACGGTTAGGAGGAGAGACATTCATGTGTTTGTTTGCTATTACTTGGCTTTATACGGGAGAGATTTGTTTCTTCTGCAACATCCTTCATAATGGAATGAAACATGAGTTTGCACTATGGGATGATAAGTTTGTACTTACATTACAGTACTAACGTGTTTAGAATATTTTTCAAAATTTCTCCATAGTAATTTTCATATAAACCTACATTGTCTTTCGCCCACCTTTAAATAAATCACAACCGAAAAAGCTGAAAATTGCACAGAACACTATTTTTATGGTCAGGATGGTAAGGAAGATATGGGAGATTGGCTTTTCAAACTTTTATAAATATTGAATCGTCCTAGTGGTCAGTCCAAATCTGACTTTGTGCTGTCTTGGGTTTTATGCGGACTGGGACGAGTGAACTCTTTGGACTGGGCCTGAAAGGAAAATTCCATCTTTATAGGTTGTCCTCAGCCAATTATCAAAGGAATTTATTTGTAAGATTTGCTGAGGTTGATGTGTCCGCTCGGTAACGTGAAGTACGACGGACTATTTGAGTCAGCAAGTCAGCGAAAAGACACTTCCCCAAGAAGGTAACAAGCCGGGCAACGCAATCTTTGTTGGATGGTCTCCTGTCGGAATGGCGCATAAACTATCCAATATAAATCCCATACAAAATCAAAGCAGTGCAGAGCCTCATTGAGTCGGGTCAAATGTCATTTTGAAATATTCCATCATGAATTGCTTATTTTACACAACTTTACGTGAATACCCCTGTTACTTAAATATTACAGTTATTTTTCATTCCCTTTTCATAAACCAGAGGAAAAGGGTGTGGTTCTCTCTGCCCCCTGGCTACGCTCATGCTTATATTTATTGCTAACAAAGTATGTTGTGACAGTTCTCTTGGTTAACAAAAGAAATTTTTCAACAATAAACTGCGGCTTTTTCCGGTCGTCATTCTCAAAATCATCCTCATAAGCTAGCAATGTCCTGCATCGTTCCGACCTGCAACGTTGCGTACGGTTACTTCAGACGATTCCCCCGTAAAAGTGTTCTATCGGAGCGATGGCTCGATTCTATCCAGAAGGGATGCGGCATGGAGGTGAACCTGCTAGACGACGGCAGCAACGAGAGCCAAATTTGCGTGTGGCATTTCGAAACAACCGGCGACGATAACCCGTTGATGGAACCGAGGAAGTACATTGATCGGTATGTACGGATAACCCCCAGTTATGAATAACCCACAGATATGGATCAGTGCTGGATTGAACAGAACATTTTTCGTCAAATAGATTTGCAATCGCGCAAAATATAAAAAATACGTCAATTAATCTCAAAAGCTTTGCTAAGAACAGTCTTTTGTTCAACGCACCATGATGTTTAATCATATTTTGTTCTGAAAAATGACCTTCAGTTGATCCATAACTATGGGGTCATTGTAATCTCCACCATCTAAAAAAATATCTTTCTAGATATGGCCATCAGGTGGAAATCGATAGCTGCCGGTTGTGCCTTGAGCTCTTCCCCACCAACCAAATGGTGGACGCTGATGGGAAGCTGGGTGGCGCGAGAATCAAATCATTGATTTCCGAATCGGTGGAAACAGATTTCCAATGGAATGCGGTTTCCACCTTGATCTGCACCGGTTGTCTTGTGCGGTTGGATCTGCTGACGGCGATTAAGAACGATTTCCTGAGTGCAGCTCTCAAGCTGCACCACCTGATGGATCTTGTGCAGCAGGAACCCGTTCAGAAAGTTGAGGTGGACGTGGAAATCGAAGAGGATTGTTACCTTGAAGAGACGGCCCATGATGAAATGTCCCTCGTTCTTGCAAACGTACAGGAATGTTTCGTAGCTGAACTTGATCTAAAACAGATTTTACAAAGTGAGGAGGAGGATTATCACGAGGAGGAAACGAGCGTTGATGAACTGATGAGCGATAGTGACGAACGGAATCCTCCTGTTGACTGCGAGCCGAAAATTCCAAAGAAGATGGGAAGGCCACCCAAGTAAGATATTACCTACTCATTCATATTACAAATCCAATTGACTATGATCGTCTCAGGACTGGTAGCGACTTGGGGTTTTATAAATGGGAACTTTAGAGACCTCATGCCTGAAAAAAGAGACCGAACATGAACCGAGAAGGAGATAAGAAACCTCAGAGAACCCAACCATACGTTTTTTAGAGTATTTCTAGGTGCTTTTTTTTAATTCTTTGTAACATTATGACAAGCATTACCGTTCGTTTTACTAAGGTACCGCGGGCAAGTGGGTAAATGGGGTAAGTGAAAACAATTAATATATTTTACTAAATATGTGAATTAACGTTTTAAACTCATGCGTAAACCTTTGAGGCCATTGAGAACATTACGATAGGTAAGAGATTTCTGAGATTTTTCAGCCATTATTGCATAATAGAGCGAAAAATTGTTAACCTGTCAACTGTTACTCCGTAACAAGTTGGCGGCGTACAATCTTATTTCAATATTTTCAGTGGAAAAAAGTTGCGTAAAATAATTTCCTGTACCACTTTTTAGTTGTCCTCTATGACAGTTTCAAACTGCAATAAAAAAAAGTTTTAGAATTAATTCGACGTAGACCTAAAAATAACTAAATAGAAACACCGTCAATTTTCTTATTAGGTGGGGCAAGTGAAAAGTTTATCATTAGAGATTGAATATGTGTTTTTTCTTCAAGTAACCATAACTAAACATGGTTCGCAATTATCATAGAAAAACATAACGTGCTGATAATTCAAGAAACACTATACTCAAGCGTTAAAAGCTATTAGAAACCATGGAACTTCTCTAAAAGATGTTGCCAAACATTGCAATATTAATATGTCTACTTCGGGCAGCCAATTGAAAGGAAGACGTTGACTGAAAAGTTGCAATATTAGAGAACACATGGAAATCTCGTGGAATGTCTATGTAAAGCTAGTTCAAAACATAAAAATGGGGGGGTCATAATGCCATAATGCCGTTTGGCATACAATCGTTTGGCATAAAGTCGTTTGGCATAACAGTCGTTTGGCATAATAGTCGTTTGGCATAATGGTCGTTTGGCATAATTTGAAAAAGGAAGATACTGCAGTGGTACAGTAATATGCCGTACCATAAGGTGCGTCATAAAATTCCATGTTCCTTTTTTTTCAAATGACATGGAATAACTTAGGCGTTGGATATATTTTTGTTAAAAATGCGCCATAATATCCCGGACATAATGACCCCGGAAGTCATGTATGGTGCAATCCAAAAGAGCTTTATTGGATATTGATTCCTTGAAAAAATGATGATAAGAAGTATGTCCTATCACTAACTGACAACGGAATGTACGATCGTGAGCAGTTTATACACACCCCTTTGCTTAATGGAAGGAATTTGATTAAATTCAATGTTTTTCACAATTATGCCAAACGACCGTTATGCCAAATGGCATTATGCCAAACAGCTATTATGCCAAACGACTGTATGCCAAACGGCATTATGCCAAACGGGGTAGACCCAAATGGGGTATAGGTCTATCCACATAAAAAATATTCTAAATACGTTATTGAAGAATTCCGTTTGATTTCTCCCGAAGAGTTACCGACGACATATCCGACTTTCTAGAAAACAAATAACGAGCGGTGGAAATTCTACAGAGCAGAAATGCAATTGCGGTCCTATAATGTAAGAACTAACATTGGAAATGTTGCAGTTATAATGTTGTCAAATCATTTCAACTAACATAGCTGAACAGAAAAAAATTCAAGTGAAAAGAATAACATTTTCTTTGTTTACATGTAACTTATGTTATTGTTCATTGAGAAGCCTTAACAAATGTTAAAGCTAATAGAAATCGTGAATATAACTGTTTGTTTTTGAATTTATTGTTCAAAACGGTAAACTTTTCACTTGCCCCACTTACTTATTATATATATATATATATATATATATATTATATATATATATATATATATATATATATATATATATATATATATATATATATATATATATATATATATATATATATATATATATATATATATATATATATATATATATATATTTTTTTTTTAATTCAGTGATTATTTCACGAATTTGCTCTAAGATTTTCGACCAAGAAACCGTCAAGAATTCATTCTGCAATTTTTCCTACGCTAACACCAAAAATTGCTCTACATATTTCAACCCTAGAATTTATTCAGGAATTTCTGCAAATATTGTTTTAGAAAGCTCACAGAAAATCCTCAGAGAAAGGAATTGACCCAGTAATTCTTGCATTGATTTCCTTAGGATTTCGTCCGAGATTTCCGTTTAAGGCTAAGTAGCCCGTCATTCGTTTTGGCAACAATGATGACTTTTCAGCTTGTATTTCAAAGTGATAAAACTCAGTCTTGATAGTTTATATTCACTTGAAAAAGTATCACTGTATGCGCTTACATGCATAAAGTATGCTGATACTTTTTCAGCTGTGTCAGTGCTAAACCAACTGATTTTCTTTGATTCGAAATTGTCAGATGAATTAGCAACAATCATCAACGACGCGTACTAATTTCAATGACGGCCTACTTCGCCTTAAGACATCTTCAAGAATTCAGTCAAAAATTGCTCCAAAGATGCCTCCATTGGGGCCCAGATAGCCGTAGTAGTAACTTACCTACTTTACTTTTCTTTTGATGGCGCTACGTCCTTCAAGACATGACCTGCGCCACAATGCTACTACGTCAACTAACTCGGTCCATGGCTGCTAACCTCCAATTTCTCGATCGCCCCACACTTCCAAGATCCTACTCCATTTGGTCAAACCACCTAGCTCGTTGCGCTCCCCTTCGTCTTGTACCGGCTGGTTTCGAGGTGAACACCATTTATGCGGGATTGTTGTTCGGCATTCTAACAACGTGTCCGGCGCATCGTACCCTTCCAGCTTTGGCGACTTTCTGGATACTGGGTTACCGTAGAGTTGCGCAAGCTCGTGGTTCATTCTACTCCTTCATTCGCCGTTCTCACATACTCCGCCAAAGATCGTCTTAAGCACACGTCGTTCAAAGACTCCTGGCGCTTGCAAGTTCTCTTCGAGCATTGTCCACGTCTATTGTCCGTAAAAAACTACCGGTCTCATCACCGTCTTGTGCATGGTACACTTCGTACGGAAGTGAAGCTTACCAGACCGCAAGGTCTTGTGGAGTCCATAGTAAGCACGACTTCCGGCGATGATACGTCTTCGAATTTCTCTGCTGCAGTTGTTATCCGACGTTATCAATGATCCGAGGTAGACAAATTCGTCCACCACCTCGAACTCATCCCCGTCGATCATCACGCGCCTGCCAATGCGAGCTCTATCGCGCTTGGTTCCTCCAGCCAGCAGATATTTCGTCTTCGACGTATTTACCTTCAATCCAACCCGATCTGCTTTCCGTTTCAGCCTGTTATACTGTTCAGAAACCACCTGGAACGTTCTTCCGACAATGTCCACGTCGTCAGCAAAACATATGAACTGGCTGGATTTATTGAAGATCGTGCCCCGCATGTTGAAGCCCACCCGTTTCATAACACCTTCTAGCGCAATATTGAACAGGAGGCAGGAAAGACCATCGCCTTGTCGAAGACCTTTGCGTGTCTCAAACGGGTCCGATAATGCGCCCGATATATCAAGCGTGTGCTAGAATAAGGGCGTAAGTCGCATGATCGATTTCTCTTCATCGATCCTCTCTTCTGTGAAGAACAGTGACAATATGCGGGTTTGTTAGCATTTTTTCACTTCAGACCACTTGGCAGCGATGCAATCTTGCGTCCTGAGCTGAAAAAATACTGACAAACTTGCGTCTTGTCACTTTTATTCGAAAAAGAGAGAATCGATGAAGAGAAATCGATCATGCGACTTACGCCCTTATTCTAGCACACGCTTGATATTCACACAGCACTGTACACCAAGGTATATTGAAGAAAGGTACAGCAATCTAAGCAGTCAGTGGATGCGGGGATGTAGGGGTGGAAAATGACAGCTAGCGAGTCGGCGAGCTGGCGAGTTTGTTGATGAAATTTTTCCCTCTAGTGGTTGCTATCGTTTCCATAGGATTGTTTATTATTTATTCATCACGACCATAATGAGAAGGAAAACTCAAAGCATTTCCAAGTAAGTTCTTTGATAGTATTATCACAGACAAACAGACGTAACACTTAGAACAAATCTCGATCAAAATCATAGTCACGAAGACATATACGCCTAATGCTAAAATCGGTGTGTTTGGCAAACAGGCCAACAGATGGCGGTAGTGTGTAAACGTCAAACACGAACAAAAACGACGCGAGCGCTGCAGGTGGCGGATTAGCCACCTACAATATTTTTGAATCGACCGTTAAAAAGGTGGTCGATGGACAATGATGAGAGTGTGACGTCTGTTTGTCTGTGTGTATTATCTTAAATGTAAGTATAATTTTGTTGTTTTAAGACGACAAACGAATTCCGTAAACTCAAAAAATCTAGTTTAGAGTTGCTTTCATACAGGGGACCAGCCAGAAGAACCGCATGAGCAAATGAAGACTCTTATCCGTAGACACACGGCAAAGCTCTGTCGATAGAAAGAGGAAGATCGCCGAAATTTCACGGTATCGTGTACCATTGGCTGATCAACGGAATTCAAAAGATGAGGAGCTTTTAAAATTATCGACACTACCATACACTAACCAGGGTTCTTACTTTTTAGCAAAGAAATTTAATCGTAACAGACAGATCGCATTGAAACAGGACATAACCGATGAATCTTTCGAGTATGTACTGCGCTAGTTCTCACTCTGAACGGGAGCCAGTCACACGATTAACTGTAACTGTAATATATATTACTCAATAAAATGGAATTGAATTTCTCGAATGCATTCCGGTTGCCAATATTCACAAATTTATTTATTAACACTTCAATTATCTCGCTGTTGTATTTTGAACTACACTGGCTTGTCCTTCACTGCACCTACGCTCTAACGATGTGGTTCGCGCGACAATTGAAAATACACTTGAACCGCAATTTTTTTTTTGTTATTCGTGAATGGTATGATGCTGGGTGTGTACAGTATTCTGGAAGCGTTCCAAAGAATTTTAAATTGAAAACAGAACTGACGTTTTCGAAAACAAATTAGATTGAGGGGAAACACTTTTTTTAATTTCATGGCTTGCTGACCTGATCGAGCATAACAAACCTGCCAGCTGTCACCCTTTTTTCCAATATGGTGGAATGCTCCATTTAACACATCGAATTACCTCCCTTCTAATTACCTTGCTGTACACTATCCATCGTTGCCTTTATCAGTCTGGTCAGTTTATCGGGAAAACCATTCTCGTCCATAATCTTCCATAGCTCTTCGCAGTCAATGGTATCATCGCTTTGAAATCGATGAATAGATGGTGCGTAGGGACTTGACACTCGCGACACTTTTAGAGGATCTGGTTTGTCGTCGATCGCCCGTCCCCAAAACCGGCTTGATAACTTCCAACAAATCTGCTGGCGATAGACGGCGAAAGATGATCTGGGAAAGCTCTTTATAGGCTGCGTTAAGAATAGTGATCGCTCGATAGTTCTCACATTCTAACTTGTCACCCTTTTTGTATATTGGGTATATTACGGTTTATGGGCAATTCGACTTTTTGCCAAAACGTCAAACGTCAAAACTTCAAAACGTCTAAAGGACAAAAGATCGAAAGGATTTGCTTGGTGGGAAATTTTTCCTTCTTTGAAAAAACATTTTCGATCTTTTGTCCCATCGTTTTTGTTCTTCGACCTTTTGTCCTTTCGACCTTTTGTCTTTCGACCTTCTGTCTTTTCGACCTTTTGTTTTTCGACCTTTTGTCATAGATTCGTATATTACTCCCTCCTTCCACTATGGGCCAGAAATCATAATTTCGCGACAAAATTCCAAAAACCTTTTTTCAATAAAATGAATTATTGAGATGAATTTCTTATTATTGAGAACATGTGTGATTGTATACCAACTATCTTATTTGATTAATTACATTATTTCATTGCACTTTATGGAGGTCAATATTGTCTATACTGAAAAACTTGAATTTCAGCCTATCATAAGAAAATTTTGTTTAAGGGGGAAAATGACAACAAAAATTATTGTGTTTATATTTTCGGAAAGCAAATTAAGTTCATTTTACATGTCTGGTATAAAATAGAGTTAATTTTAAATTTAAGCATTGATTTTACAATGCGCCAGTCAATTTTACTATATTTTCAATAGTTCACCTTAAAAGTTAAGGTATTCCACCGTATTCGACTTGCAACCAGCTTGAGGTGGAAGCCTAGACTCCACTCTTTCATATGCTATTAAAAGTTTTTGCATATATTTGCGGATGGCCGAGATACATCTGTTCAAGTACATGCGATAATTTAGTCGAGTTTTTAATTCTATATTTCTAGCTTCGCTGCTCTTCAAGCAATTAGCAAATCAAATAAGATTGATTGGTATATCTTTTTAAGTTCTTTTTAAGTTCGATGGTTTACTGAGAATGAATTGATATTTATCAATAGATTATAAAAGAAATAAAATAATGAAAAAAAATATAATTAAAAAATAAAAATTATAAAGGTTGCTTAATCAACCTCCTGTACCATCTTCCTACGCTACGTTGGAACATCAGATAAATACAGTATAAAAAAATAAAAGACAGCACTAAACGGCCAGGTCAACAACCATCAATGAAGAAAAAAAACACATTTGAATCCATTAAAATTGCTGTCAGAAATATCGGTAACTAGAGCGTAATGTTGTCGGGAGAATGTTAGTAGTTTAATCATATGAACTATTTAATTGTGCATAAACGAATCATCTCATTTCGTTAAAAGGAAATGATCATTAGGACTTCAACTTGATTCATTGCAAATTAAAATCAATCAAATACGAAGTCTGGGCAAAAATTCATGATTCTCATATAAGAATTTGCTGCACGTTATCATATAATGGATTTCATAAGCTGGTGTAAACAAGATGCTCTGATGTTTTAATACATCAAGTAAGGCCTCCATTTCAGCTAAAATATTTTTGACAATAATGTTTCGAAAGTGATTTTGACTGAAATTGAAGCGTTTGTGAATATTCACCTTTTTAAACAGCATAGCATCTACAAAAATGTAATTCATATTATCTTGTTCCATTTTGGGCCAAGCCTATATGACTCTCTGATGATTTTATGACTTTGTCATAGGTTATGTAAAGTGGAAACAATACGTTATAAAATTTCAATAGTGCAAATGATGAATTAAATGCAAATGTACTGTGAAGTACCAATAAATATGTATAATAAACAATTGCCAATGCATTTCAAACAGCTATGGTAACTATGATCTAATTTTTCAGGTATTTTTAAACTATTCCGAGAAACTTTATAGTGTATCTTTAAAATGCTTTGAAATGTTTGAACCATATCTTTGAAAATGTACTATGGATTTTATAGTATGAAATATAAGCGAATCCTTTTTTTTTTTGGTATTCAGTTGGAGCTGCCTGACAGCTTAACTTGTCAAGGCTGAACCCTCGGTCTGGCTTTTGCCAAGTTTCTCCTCTACCATGACCAATACTCAGACGGACTAGGCTATGGTGCCCACATGAACACTGTTTTTTTATTAGTACTGTAACGTGATAGTTTTTGAAAAATTCCCATATTCCCTTGCTTCTGAGAAAAGGAAGCATTGTGAAAATCAGCAGTTCCATCAGAATTTGTTTGAAATAGTACTGTCTAAGCAAAATTGTTTTGAATAATAATTTATCATTTAAGTGCTATTCTGATTACCGTTAAGTCACCAGTCACCGTGCGGCCTCCATTCACCGTGCACATATTCAAATTCCTACAGAAAATTCATACAATTTTCAAAAATTATTATTTTGTCGGCAAAATAAGATAAAACTAATGAAGTGTATTAGTTCTTGTCACAAAACATTTTGAAAAACCTATTTTATGTAGTCAAAATCATATGAATTCTGTTTATTCTCTTAGTAGAAACGCCAAAAATTCACATTTATTTTCATTTGAACGATAGAGTACAAAATTTTTCATAATTTCAATAAGATTTCGCTGTATATACTTCAAATAAGATGTATTTCATAGTATGAACCATGAGATCTTATGCAAATATTATTTTTTTATTTTGTTTCAGTCGAAACGCAAATGCGTGGTGAATGGATCCTTTAAAATATTTATGGCTCCTACTACAGTGTATTAGTGTAAAAGGCTTGAAATTATTGGGTAATATTGGATTTATTGTTAAGTCGTGATTTAACTACTTCATATTTAGTTTTTGAGCCAATATGAAATGGTTTGGACAATACAGTCAAACCTTCTATAACGATTTTGATAAAAAAAATGATTTAGCCATTTTTTCCAAATTTTTATGGTTTTTACTGTAAAATAAGATTTGAATGCCCTAAAAAATGAGTGCGCACACTACTAGCAACATATTTGCTCCACAAACAACGTTTCTTCAAGATACAAAATTCAATCATGCCAAAAACTATACGCACGGTGAATGGTGATGTTGAACGGTACGAAGCGACCTCAACATGATATTTGTAAACATAATTTTTGAGTTTTTTTTGTTATGCATCACTGATTTTATATTTTTCCCTGAATTATTGCATAATTGCACGCTTCAAAGTGGTATTCTAGTCCTCTTCAAATGATTTGGAACAATTATATAATTTTTTGAAGTGCAGATTTTTCTTCAATGCACGGTGAATGGTATCTCGACGGTACTCCTGTCGTAAGATTAGAGGCTTAAATGTCAATTTTCGTGAAGTCTTAACAAAATTAGGTTGTTTAGTAGTAGAATTATTTGGCTTTACATCAATTATCTTGATAAAGCCTCGCCAACAATAATTCGCCAATTCACTCGGTTCATGGCCGCTTCTCTCCATTCTCGACTGTGACCCACGCTTACTAGGTCCTGGTGCACCTGGTCAATCCACCTAGCTCGCTGCGCTCCACGCCTTCTTGTTCCGACCGGATTCGTAGCGAACACCATCTTTACAGGGTTGTTGTCCGGCATTCTTGCAACATGCCCTGCCCAGCGTATCCTTCCAGCTTTAGCTACCTTCACGATACTGGGTTCGCCGTAGAGTTGGGCGAGCTCGTGGTTCATCCTTCGCCGCCACACGCCGTTCTCCTGTACGCCGCCGAAGATCGTCCTTAGCACTCGGCGTTCGAAAACCCCAAGAGCTTGCAAGTCCTCCTCGAGCATAGTCCACGCCTCATGCCCATAGAGGACTACCGGTCTTATGAGCGTTTTGTACATCGTACATTTGGTGCGGGGGTGAATCTTTCTTGACCGCAGTTTCTTCTGGAGCCCATAGTAGGCACGACTTCCGCTGATGATGCGCCTTCGTATTTCCCGACTAACATTGTTGTCAGCCGTCAACAAGGATCCGAGGTAGACGAGCTCGTCCACCACCTCGAAGGTATCTCCGTCTATCGTAACACTGTTTCCTAGGCGGGTCCTGTCGCGCTCAGTTCCGCCAACCAGCATGTACTGTTTAGTAGTAGTTCTAGTTAATTTCATTTTTATTGTTAAAAGTATTTATTGTTCATTACGTTCATATATCTTTAAAGAAAAAAGTCAATTTCCTTGTCTGTTCAACAATTTCTCAAACCTAGCAAGTGAACCCTAACGATCGATCTCAGCGTCTTACTTCCATAGTCATTTTTATAGTGAATATTTAAAAGTAAAGTTACCTTAGACTTCTATAACAGTCTCCTACAAGATTCACTTTTCGGTGGTAAATGCAATGCTTCACAACGCCTACTTTCTACTTGTGAATTTTGCGAAAATGAAGCTGGAATTAGATTATTTATACCGCTGTTACAAAAGAGGTATTTCTTATTATGGCAATGTAAAAACCATATTAAAATAAGATTGTCGTTACTTATTTCTACTCAGTGAATCTGCTAGTCATTTTCCTCAGAGTAATATACCCTACGTCGTATATGATAACGATGCGTCTAGCTAGGTAATAGTAAGAGTGGCTACGGATCATTCTGGTTAGCAAAAGGCAAACTGATCGTCAGCAATAGTATTAATGTCCACTTCGAATAGATTAATTATTTGAAATGGGCATCAATTCTATCAATGACGCAGAATGTCCGTTGGATCACATCCGAGATATTATTGCGTCTATGCCATATGAATTATGACGCGGCTTTAAGTAAAAAAATGCCAAAATGTGATATCACCACTACAGGTTACGCCATCATATGGGCTAATGGATTATGCCCTCCCATCGCGGCAAGGTCGCATAACCAAGGGGAGGGATGTACTATGGATTTTATAGTATAAAATATGAGCGAATCTGAATTAATAATGCCTTAAATAACATATATTTCCAAACATTCATAATCCTTACAAAAATTCTCAATTTAATTCAAAATGCATCTTAGTCGTTTCATACATAACTTTTTCATGCATGCTCAAGTTTGTACTACTTTTAGGATAATTTTTGTGCATTTTGGAGGTGTTTGGAATTTTTTCGCGAAATTTTGTTTTTGGCCCATAGTGCCTTCCACTCCTCCGGTATCCCAGATCCTGGCTATCAATCGGTGCAGAGAAGTTGCCAACCTGTCTGGGCCCATTTTGATAAGTTCCGCTCCAATACCATCCTGTCCAGCTGCTTTGTTGTTTTTGAGCTGTTTGTTAGCATCCATAATTTCACCTATTGTGGGAGTTGGCACGTCTCCCTCATCCGCCGTACTGATGAAGCCATTCCTCCTGCTGTCTTGGTCTTCCTCCTCTGCGCCATTTAGGTGTTCACCATAGTGCTGCTTCCACCTTTCAATCACCTCACGTTCGTCCGTCAAGATACCTCCATTATTATCCCGGCACATTTTGGCTCGCGGCACAATGCATTGAGTTTCTTGTAGAACTTACGCGTTTCTTGAGAACGATACAGCTGCTCCATCTCTTCGCACTCCAACTCTTCCAGGCGGCGCTTTTTATCCCGGAAAAATGGGTTTGCTGTCTTCGCTTCTGTTTGTATCGTTCCACGTTTTGATGGGTGCCTTGCTGCAGCATAATCGCCTGCGCTGCATTCTTCTCGTCCAAAACCATCTGAAACTCCTCGTCGGACCAACCGTTCCGTAGATTTCCTTCCACGAACCCAATGGCACCTTCCGCTGCGTTATTGATGGCTGCTTTGACACTACTCCAGCAGTCCTCAAGAGGGGCTTCGGTGAGCTCTCCCATTTCCGGCAACGCTGCTTAAAGGCTTTGTGCATAATCAGTTGCGACTTCGGGTAGCTTGAGTCGTTCCAGATTGTACCGAACTGTTTAGATTTCCACGCTGGCACTAGAGCGATGATAAGCCGCTCCTAACATGGAGAACAGACGCTGTTTTGAACCGCCCCTAACATGGAGAATAGACGCTCCGATAAGCTACACACACAGAAGAGAAGAGCCCCCATTCCTTGTCAGTATACGACCAAGGTCCCACCGGGGTTGATTACCCGATCTGCCCTACGGTTACTCGTATCCCAGGCGGCACCACGGGGAGGTAGGGATAGGTGTTACTGGACAAGAGGCTAAGGACCACAAATGAGGTCTATTTTATACCTGCAAGTACGCGACGTACCAATGGTACGCATTGTCCAGTCATTTACACCCATGAGTGGGGGATCCGTCTGCCGAAATGATTTCTCGCATTTATTTTCGTGGTTTGTGAATTATCGGAAGGCCTCGCAATACGTTGTGGAATATGGGGGCCTATCTTAATCCTATGACTAACGGGTGTTAGTTTTTCTTTTAGACATTTCCTTAGAAGTGCCATTTCCTATCAAGTCGTAGGATCATTTGGCATCCATTTTTTATGTTTTAGAAATACGGGAAAAATCGTGAAAACTGTTTTTAAATGGACACTAAAGTGGTTCAAAATATCGTTTCTGCTCCACACCGCGACAGTTTTGAGAACGGTCTTATCTATATCTAACAGTATCAGCGTTGCTCTAACCCTCAAGACCACCTGGGCAAACACTATGACCGATTGAATTAGCTTGCTTTTTCCATAGTAATTCCCATACAAACTTTGAATCTAGAATCGGATGAGCAGTGTGGAGCGAAACCCATTTTTTGAACCACCCTAATGGGCACCCTGTTATCACAGACAAACAGACGTAACACTTAGAACAAATATCTTCAAAATCCATCGCCCAGCTTACACCATCATCATCTGGTGAGCATGTTTCACGAAAAGGTGTTTCGTGCAACAAGACCGGCAGATGGCGGTAGTGTGAAACGTCAAACTCAAAGAAAAACGATGCGCGCGCCTCTGGTTGTGAGATTTGTAACATTGCCAATTCGAAATGATCGTTAAATGGGTGGTCGATGGAAATTTCGTCAGTGTTACGTCTGTTTGTCTGTGCTGTTATGTTTGATATCATCTCCAATATTTTAGGCCACGCCCTGAGAATCCCGATCAGCGACCTCTACTAAAAGACATCGTCGTAAGGAAGTGCTACATTTGCCCAGAGCTTCTCGCAGACAACTCTGCCTTAGCAGCCCATCTTATAGAAACCCATTCCTCCGTAGACTATGAAAAGTGCTCCCTATGTTCGCAGAAATGTTCTTCTCTGCCATCATACAACCGACACCTGTCCCGACACGACGAATCCGAACGACCCTTCAAGTGCAGCTCTTGTCCGCTGCGTTTCGCTGACAAACTGGCGTGTAAACAGCACATGAATACCGCTCACGATGGCATACCCAGAAAAACGGTGAGCAACGAGCGACCGATTTGCGAAATCTGCGGAAAGTCGTTCATCTCGAAGACCAGCCTTCGCATGCATGTCAATGGGGTTCACAAAGAGGTTAAAAAGCATTCGTGCAAGATTTGTCAGAAAACCTTCCGCTCGAATTTTACCCTCGAGAGACACATGCTACTGCACACGGATAGTAAACCGTTCAGCTGTAACCAATGCGATGAATCGTTCCGACGAGCCTTGTATCTCCGATGTCACATGCGGCGGATTCACGAAGAAAAGAAATTTGTCGTTTGTCCTGTCTGCAGTAAAGAATTCAACAGTTACAATGCCATGTATTTGCACAAAAAAGCTGTTCATTTCAAAGCGAAACGGAAAGCAGAGGAACCCGGCATCTTGGCATGCAAACTATGTGACCATCTAGCATCGAGCCACGAATTGCGGAAACATATCGTGGCATCGCACGCCAACGAGGCCTACCCATTCCGGAGGTGTTCCGACTGTCCGCGGACATTTCTCACGTACACCGCGTGGTACGCTCACAAATCCGTCCACAACGACAAGTATGCTTGCCAAGAGTGCGGCAAACGCTTTGCTTCGTCCCATCAGCGGCAGACTCACGTGGACACTACCCATATGGGTGGGAAGCGCTGGGAGTGCCCGCAGTGTCCGGGTAAGCAGTTCAAAACGACTCGCACGCTGAACACTCACATGGGCAGGACGCACGGCACACTAAAGGCGCACGCGTGCGAGATTTGCCAGAAGCGATTTAACCGGAAGGACAACCTGGACACGCACCGGAGGTGAGGAATTGTGGGGGTTTGAATTTGTGTGAAACTGAACGTTCATTGCGAAGTTTTTTTTTAGGATCCACACGGGAGAGAAGCCTTTTGAGTGCGACAAATGCTCGATGCGGTTCGGCGATCCCAGTACGGCTCACAAGCATAAAAAGCGCTGTGGTGGTGACCAGCAGGAACTCTCTAAGGAATGATATTAGAATACTTGACTAGAATGCAATGGATTGCAGATTATTATCTACTTATCATTTGAATAACCTTGTTGATTTTTCCAACAGCTTATCAGATATCTACTAATTATTCGGAAAGAAATCTCTAGCATCATATTCCGCAAGCAGTGATAAAGGTAGTCGACACGTTATCGCTGATATTCGACAGCGCTTCCCTAAAACTTTCAGAAGACGAGCGATAAATAGAATGTCGGAAAGAAAAATGTCAATTGAATGCCTTAGACTACGATAGCTTCGCTAGGAAACGTTATGGTTTTGTTTGTTTCTGTCATGTTTTGTAATAGACGCTGCTTTTTCTGTATGTGTGTCACATTCGACACAACAAGCAAGATCAAACTATTCATGCTGTTAAGGATCCGATATGTCTCAATAAATAATACGCAAAACTTATGATTTATGCAAATGTCATCGTGTCAGACGACATTCAATTGACAGTTTTTTGTTTTTGTCGACGTTAACAGAAAAATAGGATGACCGCAGACTATGGCAACGAAACGAACGTCGCGCAAAGTGTCGAATGTTAACAGCACTGCGAATGTTTTCAACAGTATCTACATTTTGGAGTATTGGGTAGTGCTTTATAGTCGTGAGAAGTTATTTAACAATTCTCCAGTAATGCCTTTGGATGTTTCCGTAGAGGTTACTCCAAGAATTATACGAGATATCGATCCTGCAATTTCTTTAGGCATGTTTTCACAAATTTTCAAGCGATTTATCTATAGAAACTATCTACAAAAAGTCTCCTGATAGTTTATCCGGAAATTCATTCATGAAACCTTCTAAATATCAGGGCAATGTCCGAGAAAAGAGACCAAACAGGAATCAAAAATTATACGTGAAACAAAAAAACCAAACAGCAAATAGTAATTTCGATTAATAGGGTCAGTGTTCCCTTAGTAGACAGTCCCCTATAGTCGCACTAGTGGCTTTTTACGGCCGTTTTGCTATGAACTGTTTCAAAATATTTTTTTACATGAAGGTCAGAAGCTTTTTATCTAAGTACCATCGATACACAGCTTGATTTTGTTCAAACAATTTAAGAAATAATTAGTTTTGCTTAAAATGTAAACTCCCTTGCGCCTATAGTAAATCTATTGTTCCTATAGTAGCACTACTGAGAGAAACATTTTTTTTTCTTACGAATTAATTGATAAATTAGGAACTTTTTATACATCAAACGAAAGCATTTGATCCACACTTTAAAGGAAAAACATAAAAGTTTTGTAAAAATACAGTTTTGATTGGTATTTTGCCAACGCCGTGAAGCTAGTGCTACTATAGGAACAGAAATTAGAAATGTGTCCCTATAGTGGCACAAGCGATAATAAATACAATCATATGAATTTTCGCAATTTTCATATTTTTCCTACAAAGCCAAGATAAAAAGCTTTCAGATGATGTTATTTTTCGATTTTATACGAATATTTGTTCTTAGCTATGCGGCTATTGGTACATCGACCCTATGAGTTTATCATCACAAAGTATTTGAAATATATACAAAATTAGTCTGCACAAATTTAGTGGCGTTTTGTATTTAATTCAACCCTCTGATATACAGTTTTCGTAACTGTAACGTTGTTCCCAGTGCGGATGAAATACTGGAGGAATTTCTAGAAAAATTTCATCCGGAATCCCAGGTCATGTTTGTGGAAGAATTCCTGGAAGATTTTCAGAAACAGTGTCTGGCGAAATTTTCGGATTAGCTCTTGGGAGACACCTTGAATAATTCCTTGAATGCCTGCAAATAAAAATGACTTCCGGGAAGCTCCTTTCAGAAGCTTCTAATAAGCTCTTTGCAGATGTTACTGATAAGCTCCTTTCAGAAGCTTCTGGGAATGCTCCTATCAGAAGCTTCTGGGGAAGCTCCTTTCAGAAGCTTCTGAGAAAGCTTCTGGGGAAGCTCCTTTCAGAAGCTTCTGAGAAAGCTTCTGGGGAAGCTCCTTTCAGAAGCTTCTGAGAAAGCTTCTGGGGAAGCTCCTTTCAGAAGCTTCTGAGAAAGCTTCTGGCGAACCTCCTGAGAAAGCTTCTGAGGAAGCTCCTTTCAGAAGCTTCTGGGGAAGCTCCTTTCAGAAGCTTCTAGGAAAGCTCCTTTCGGAAGCGTCTGGGGAAGCACCTTTCAGAAGCTTCTGGAGAACCTTTTTTTCAGAAGCTTATGAGAAAGCTCCTTTCAGCAGATTCCGAAGAAACTCTTTTCAGCGGATTCTGAGAAAAAAACCCTTTAAAAAGCAGCTGAGAAAGCTTCTTCTAGAAGCTTCTCTGAAAATTCTTTTCATAAGCTTCTGGGGAAGCTCCTTTCAGAAGCTTCTGAGGAAACTCGTTCAAAAACTTCTGGGGAAGCTTTTTTCAGAAACTTCTGGGGAAGCTCCTTTCAGAAGCTTCTGGGGAAGCTCCTTTCAGAAGCTTCTGGGAAAGCACCTTTCAGAAGTACTGGGAAAGCTCCTCTCAGAAGCTTCTGAGGAAGCTCCTCTTAGAAGCTTCTAGGGAAGCTACTTTCAGAAGCTTGTGGGAAGCTCCCTTCAGAAGCTTCTGGAAAACCTCCTTTAGAATTTTCTGAAGAAACTTCTTTCAGAAGCTGCTGACGAAGATTTTTTAAAACGCTTCAGAGGAAGCTTTTTAAAGAAGCTTCTAAGGAAGCTGTTCGAAAAAAAAACTTCTGAGGAAGCTTTGTTAAGAGGCTTCTGAGGAAGTTTTCAAAGAAGCTTCTAAGGAAACATTCTTAAGAAGCTCCGAGGAAACTTTTTTAAAAAGCTTCTGAAGAAACTCTTTTTACCAACTTTTGGAAAAGCTTCTGGGGAAACTCCTTTCAGAAGCTTCTGGGGAAGCTCCTTTCAGAAGCTTCTGGGGAAGCTCCTATCAGAAGCTTCTGGGGAAGCTCCTTTGAGAACCTTTCAGAAGCTTCTTGGGAAGCTCCTTTCAGAAGCTTCTGAGAAAGCTTCTTTCAGAAGCTTCTGGGGAAGCTCCTTTCAGAAGCTTCTGGGGAAGCTCCTTTCAGAAGCTTCTGAGGAAACTTCTTTTAGAAGCTTCTGGGGAAGCTCCTTTGAGTAGCTTCTGGGGAAGCTCCTTTCAGAAGCTTTTGGGGAAGCTCCTTTCAGAAGTGTCTGGGGAAGCTCCTTTGAGAACCTTTCAGAAGCTTCTGGGGAAGCTCCTTGCAGAAGCTTCTGGGGAAGCACCTTTCAGAAGCTTCTGGAGAACCTTTTTTTCAGAAGCTTATGAGAAAGCTCCTTTCAGCAGATTCCGAAGAAACTCTTTTCAGCGGATTCTGAGAAAAAAACCCTTTAAAAAGCAGCTGAGAAAGCTTCTTCTAGAAGCTTCTCTGAAAATTCTTTTCATAAGCTTCTGGGGAAGCTCCTTTCAGAAGCTTCTGAGGAAACTCGTTCAAAAACTTCTGGGGAAGCTTTTTTCAGAAACTTCTGGGGAAGCTCCTTTCAGAAGCTTCTGGGGAAGCATATTTAAGAAGCTTCTGGGAAAGCACCTTTCAGAAGTACTGGGAAAGCTCCTCTCAGAAGCTTCTGAGGAAGCTCCTCTTAGAAGCTTCTAGGGAAGCTACTTTCAGAAGCTTGTGGGAAGCTCCCTTCAGAAGCTTCTGGAAAACCTCCTTTAGAATTTTCTGAAGAAACTTCTTTCAGAAGCTGCTGACGAAGATTTTTTAAAACGCTTCAGAGGAAGCTTTTTAAAGAAGCTTCTAAGGAAGCTGTTCGAAAAAAAAAACTTCTGAGGAAGCTTTGTTAAGAGGCTTCTGAGGAAGTTATCAAAGAAGCTTCTAAGGAAACATTCTTAAGAAGCTCCGAGGAAACTTTTTTAAAAAGCTTCTGAAGAAACTCTTTTTACCAACTTTTGGAAAAGCTTCTGGGGAAACTCCTTTCAGAAGCTTCTGGGAAAGCACCTTTCAGAAGTACTGGGAAAGCTCCTCTCAGAAGCTTCTGAGGAAGCTCCTCTTAGAAGCTTCTAGGGAAGCTACTTTCAGAAGCTTGTGGGAAGCTCCCTTCAGAAGCTTCTGGAAAACCTCCTTTAGAATTTTCTGAATAAACTTCTTTCAGAAGCTGCTGACGAAGATTTTTTAAAACGCTTCAGAGGAAGCTTTTTAAAGAAGCTTCTAAGGAAGCTGTTCGAAAAAAAAAACTTCTGAGGAAGCTTTGTTAAGAGGCTTCTGAGGAAGTTTTCAAAGAAGCTTCTAAGGAAACATTCTTAAGAAGCTCCGAGGAAACTTTTTTAAAAAGCTTCTGAAGAAACTCTTTTTACCAACTTTTGGAAAAGCTTCTGGGGAAACTCCTTTCAGAAGCTTCTGGGGAAGCTCCTTTCAGAAGCTTCTGGGGAAGCTCCTTTCAGAAGCTTCTGGGGAAGCTCCTTTCAGAAGCTTCTGGGGAAGCTCCTATCAGAAGCTTCTGGGGAAGCTCCTTTGAGAACCTTTCAGAAGCTTCTTGGGAAGCTCCTTTCAGAAGCTTCTGAGAAAGCTTCTTTCAGAAGCTTCTGGGGAAGCTCCTTTCAGAAGCTTCTGGGGAAGCTCCTTTCAGAAGCTTCTGGGGAAGCTCCTTTCAGAAGCTTCTGGGGAAGCTCCTTTCAGAAGCTTCTGGGGAAGCTCCTTTCAGAAGCTTCTGGGGAAGCTCCTTTCAGAAGCTTCTGAGGAAACTTCTTTTAGAAGCTTCTGGGGAAGCTCCTTTGAGTAGCTTCTGGGGAAGCTCCTTTCAGAAGCTTTTGGGGAAGCTCCTTTCAGAAGTGTCTGGGGAAGCTCCTTTGAGAACCTTTCAGAAGCTTCTGGGGAAGCTCCTTGCAGAAGCTTCTGGGGAAGCACCTTTCAGAAGCTTCTGGAGAACCTTTTTTTCAGAAGCTTATGAGAAAGCTCCTTTCAGCAGATTCCGAAGAAACTCTTTTCAGCGGATTCTGAGAAAAAAACCCTTTAAAAAGCAGCTGAGAAAGCTTCTTCTAGAAGCTTCTCTGAAAATTCTTTTCATAAGCTTCTGGGGAAGCTCCTTTCAGAAGCTTCTGAGGAAACTCGTTCAAAAACTTCTGGGGAAGCTTTTTTCAGAAACTTCTGGGGAAGCTCCTTTCAGAAGCTTCTGGGGAAGCATATTTAAGAAGCTTCTGGGAAAGCACCTTTCAGAAGTACTGGGAAAGCTCCTCTCAGAAGCTTCTGAGGAAGCTCCTCTTAGAAGCTTCTAGGGAAGCTACTTTCAGAAGCTTGTGGGAAGCTCCCTTCAGAAGCTTCTGGAAAACCTCCTTTAGAATTTTCTGAAGAAACTTCTTTCAGAAGCTGCTGACGAAGATTTTTTAAAACGCTTCAGAGGAAGCTTTTTAAAGAAGCTTCTAAGGAAGCTGTTCGAAAAAAAAAACTTCTGGGGAAGCTTTGTTAAGAGGCTTCTGAGGAAGTTTTCAAAGAAGCTTCTAAGGAAACATTCTTAAGAAGCTCCGAGGAAACTTTTTTAAAAAGCTTCTGAAGAAACTCTTTTTACCAACTTTTGGAAAAGCTTCTGGGGAAACTCCTTTCAGAAGCTTCTGGGGAAGCTCCTTTCAGAAGCTTCTGGGGAAGCTCCTTTCAGAAGCTTCTGGGGAAGCTCCTTTCAGAAGCTTCTGGGGAAGCTCCTTTCAGAAGCTTCTGGGGAAGCTCCTTTCAGAAGCTTCTGGGGAAGCTCCTTTCAGAAGCTTCTGAGGAAACTTCTTTTAGAAGCTTCTGGGGAAGCTCCTTTGAGTAGCTTCTGGGGAAGCTCCTTTCAGAAGCTTTTGGGGAAGCTCCTTTCAGAAGTGTCTGGGGAAGCTCCTTTGAGAACCTTTCAGAAGCTTCTGGGGAAGCTCCTTGCAGAAGCTTCTGGGGAAGCACCTTGCAGAAGCTTCTGGGGAAGCTCCTTGCAGAAGCATCTGGGAAGCTCCTTGCAGAAGCTTCTGGGGAAGCTCCTTGCAGAAGCATCTGGGGAAGCTCCTTGCAGAAGCTTCTGGGGAAGCACCTTGCAGAAGCTTCTGGGGAAGCTCCTTGCAGAAGCATCTGGGAAGCTCCTTGCAGAAGCTTCTGGGATGCTCCTTGCAGAAGCTTCTGGGAAGCTCCTTGCAGAAGCTTCTGGGAAGCTCCCTGCAGAAGCTTCTGGAAAGCTCCCTGCAGAAGCTTCTGGGAAGCTCGCTGCAAACGCTTCTGTGAACTTCTGGGAAGCTCCTTCCAGAAGCCTCTGGGAAGCTCCTTGCAGAAACCTCTGGGAAGCTCCTTGCAGAAGCCTCTGGGAAGCTCCTTGCAGAAACCTCTGGGAAGCTCGTTGCAGAAGCCTCTGGGAAGCTCGTTGCAGAAGCCTCTGGGAAGCTCCTTGCAGAAGCCTCTGGGAAGCTCCTTGCAGAAGCCTCTGGGAAGCTCCTTGCAGAAGCCTCTGGGAAGATCCTTGCAGAAACCTCTGGGAAGCTTCCTGTAGAAACCTCTGGGAAGCTTCCTGCAGTTCTCCAGACCATCCTACAAAGCTTTCTTTGAAGCTTTCTCAGAGCACGTTGCGAAACTATTTCAGTGCAAGCTCTTTTAGAGCTTTTTCAGAGCATTTTGCTAAGTTCTTCTAGAGCATTCTGACACTCAAGGTATATATTGGAGAACTTTGCTAATAATTACAAAAGGACAGTCACTGCAGCAGTAAGACATGAATTCATACAGGAACGGATCAATATGAATTGGATTTGAAACGAAACCGACTTTGGAATCGGTCCCAAATCCAATTCGCATTGATAGTTCCAATTGGATTCCCTTCGTCTTTGGGACGTTTCCCTTATCCAACAAGAACAGTGTTGGAAAGTTTACATGCGCCCTTTAGCTACCCGGCATTTTATCTCTCTCACACTCTGTCGTGAGAATTTGTTGTCTCCTTATGTACATATAAATCGATGACAGTAAAAAGGCGTCTTGTTTACATTCTGCTTTTCGGCATCGGTTTAGTCTCGTTTCGGTCGGAAAATGTTTGAAATTTTATCTATTAAAATTTGAGTAAATTTACATAAATCGAACTGCAATCAATAAATTACTAGTCAAACGATGTAATATTAGTGTTTAGTGTTAGTAGGGTCTACTAAGAATCAACTAATGTTAAGTTAAAGGTGCTCCGTAAGCAAACTGGATCTACGCGAGTGACAGAAAGTGTAGAATGGCCGTCTAGGAATATTACAAATCATGACTTAAGCTAGGTTCAAAATCAAAGACTGATCGCGTAGCAAGATGGTGCACTTCTGCAAGCTATGCCAGCTGCTCCACAAGAGCATGGACTTCATCGAGTGCGATGAGTCCAACGTCTGGCTTCTGGAGGCCGTCTTCAAATTGAAGATAGTCCCTATCAATGGCCGGGTGGAGCCGATATGCCAGAAGTGCATCAACAAGTACAACAAGGTGATGAAGCGCAAACGGAAGGCCAATGGAGGATTTCCGATATCGCAGAGTCAGATATTCCCCATCACGACCACTACGGTGACTTCGTCAACTCAGCTGGTCATATCCGGTTCGATGATGAACGAAGTGATGCAGAGGCAACTACAGGAACAACCGCAGATGTCGCTGGCGACGGCTGCGCAACTTCGCGAGGAAGACTCGTCGACGGAAACGTCGATCGTGACGGCGAACAGCTTCCAGTTGAACATTACGGGGGCTGCTGCAGTGTACAGGACTGCAGGAAAGGATGGACGAAGTAGCTCCGATGATGAGAGTTCCGTCGAGATCGTCAGCGACGTGGAAGACGATGAGGAGGATGAGAACGATGCAGAAGGCGATAGCAGCGAGAGTAGTGACTGCTGTAGCGATACGGACGGAAGTAGCTACAGTTATAGCTCTAGCAGTAGTACTGGGAGTTCATCGCTGACGGGAGCTAGTTTGCCGGTGGACGATCAGGGAGAGTTGGAGAATGAAGCGGAAACGGAATCGTTGAGCTCTTTCATGGAACGCGATGACGGTGAGGCGAACGGGCAACTGGAGTCGATTGTGGAGCTGAAGGATACTGTCCTGATGGAACAGGCCAAGGCGACCGTTCAGCAGGAGAAGAAATCGAAGAAGAAACGAAGTAAAGAGGCGGGACCTAAGCAGCATGATTGTGAGGTTTGCGAGAAGACTTTTACGAAGGCAATCTACTTGAAGGTTCACATGCGGACCCATACCGGCGAGAAACCGTTCGCATGCGATGTGTGCTTCAAAAGCTTCACGCAAGCATCCAGTTTGAATACGCACAAGCGACTGCATTCCAATATAAAACCGTTTGTTTGTCAGGTAAGCGGAAAAAATATATTTGAAGGGATAGATTATTGTACTGAATGTAATTTTAGATCTGTGGAGCCGAGTATACCAGTTCGGGAAACTACAGGGTTCATCTCCGAACGCACACCATGGAGAAGCCTTACAAATGTAGCTATTGCGAGAAGACTTTCAACCAACTGACGTCGAAGAAGCTGCACGAAAGGGTTCATAACAATGAGAAACCTTACGTTTGTCAGGTAATTTGATAGGAAACAATGCGCTTTTGCTAGGCTTTGCATGTACAATGGACGCGTTGCGGTGGGAAAGGCATCAGGTTTATCTGAAGAATGAGTCTTATCGTGGCTAATTGATAATGCGCCCGTCTACTAACTGAGAGTTGCGAGTTCAAATCTCGAGCGGAATATTTTTTTTCAGTTCATTCTTTTTAATCTGTCTAACCCACGCATCGTATATGCAAAGTCTAGTTTCGCTGTTCATCAATCTATTTTCAAACTATTTCCAGGTTTGCCTGAAAGCTTTCACCAACATCAGCAATTTGCACGTACATTCCCGGACGCACAGCAATCAGCGGCCGTATTCGTGTGATCAGTGTGGCAAGCGATTTGCCCAATCACAAACCCTGAAAACGCATGTCCTATCAACGCATGCCGCGGAACGGCCTTACAAGTGCGACCTTTGCCCGCGGTCGTACGCCACGCACTCCAACCTCAGAAATCATCAGAACAGTCATCTGAAGGAAAAGCCTTTCATCTGTAACGAGTGCGATCGCCGATTCACGCAGAAGAGTACCCTGAAAACCCATCTGCTGTCGCATCGCAAAGAGAGAGACTTCAAGTGCGTTGATTGTGACAAATGTTTCCCAACTCAGGGCGTCCTAAACACCCACTGGAGGCAGGTTCACAACAAGAAACCACCCGAGTCGTCGCAGCGAGAGTTCAACTGCAGCGAGTGTGATCGGGTGTTCAAATTCAGGGCCCGTTTTGTTACCCATATGCGTACGATCCACCACAAGGAGGTCGACGTAGTGCCAAAGAAGGAAGATGCGACTGTATTGGCTACCGATGGTCAATTCAATGGAGAAGTCGCTGAAAAGTCGATGACCCTGGGATTCGACGAAATCCCGCCGGATCTGGTTCCGGATCTGCATTTCAATTAGTTTCCTATTACCAAAATAAAATATATCGAGTATTCTAGCACGGAATCTGTGTTTCATTCCAATGTCTTTTGCGCATGCTTCAGAACATGAAATCTTCGATTTTATGTCGCATATGGGGATTTTTTTTATTACCGTACGGGTTTGGGCCGAAGGGTCTCAGATTTTCATTAAACTTTTTCCATAGGCAGGCCTCATGGATATATGAATAAAAAAAAAAATTGAGAAAAATTCAGGGTCGCCTATTTTTCCGGAAAATTCAGGTGGAAATTTTTTGTTTTCCCTTGACACTACTTACTTTGAAAAATCATAACTCAAGAACGAAGCATCGTAGAAACAAAGTTTTTATATGAAAATTTAAGCAAATTTTCTCAAAAATCCAAAAAAAAATATGAACTGGAAAGAGTTTTCCACAAAATTTTCCACCGTTGGGAAAATTCGTAAAGAAAAGCCGGAAAAACTATGCCCGAACTCGTGCAAAATTTTCAAAAAAATATTTTCGAGAAGGTAATTTTATAAGCTTTAATCACTGAAATTTTTGGAATGCACTTTTTTTCGTTTTTGAGTTATGGCCAATTTTGTGAAAAATGTCCAGATGTGCTATATAAGACTTTTCTTTGAAAAATCATAACTCAAGAACGAAACATTGTATAAACAAAGTTTTTATATAAAAATTTAAGCAAATTTTCTCAGAAATCAAAAAAAAAAAAAAATGAACTGGAAAAAGTTTTCCACAAAATTTTCCACCGTTGGGGAAATTCATAAAGAAAAGCTGGAAAATCTATGCCCGAACTCGTGGAAATTTTTTAATAAAATATTTTGAAGAAGGAAACTTTATAAACTTCAATTCTGGTAACTTTTAGGATGTACTTTTCATTAGTTCCTGATCTATGGTCAATTTTGTAAAAAATGCAAAGATTTGCCATACATGCCTTTTCGTTTAAAAATCATGACTCAAGACTCATCATGACTTGTCGAACCGGATTCAAATTATCTCAAAAATATGAAATTTTTGAAATGGAATCAGTTTCCCAGGACATTTTTCACTGTTTATGAAAACAAATAATGAAAACCCGATTAGCTATTCCAGCTTTCAAACAAAGTATATTTGAAAAGAGCGATCAATAAGATCCAATCCTACAATATTTTTCAATACGCTCATTTTTCGTTCCTAAATCATGATCAAATATTGCTAGGATGAGCTGTTTGAACCATATATTTACAAATTTATAAGTTCATAAACAAAATTTCTTAAGAACGAAACTACATAGAAACAAAGGCAATTTTTTCCTGTTAGGTAACTACAAAATTGACAGTTAAATAAATGGGTAGACAATATGACAAATAGGTATTTACCAATTCAAGTTTAAAGCGGCTTGAGAATCATAAGTTTACCAAAAACTAACAAAGAGCAGTGAGAAAGTGCAAGTGTTGTCTATCAGCTGTATATTCCTCGTTATATTTTTTTGGAAAGTGAAAAATGTTTTCCCGAAGCTGTTGAAATGGACAAAGTTCAATATTACGAATACAATTCTTTATGCTGCAGGGTGGCCACCGAACCGGGAAAAACGGGAAAAGCGGGAAAAAGACGGGAATTTGAATCCACCGGGAAAAAGACGGGAAAAACCGGGAATTTGAGCAGATTACCTGGAAAATCGATTTGAACGAACATATTTAAGCTGTAATCTACAATCCAATCTAACTAATTTTGTTACAAGTTGTAGAACGTAGTTATGTTTTATGCCATGAGGCATCCGTAATTTCGAACAAATATCTTTGAAACATTTATGATTTAATTTCTACTATGCTACACCATATTTCATAATAATGTTTCACTTTTTTCTTAGCAATCTTACGATTTTTTTTAATTTTTGTTCTCGCACAGTCAGGGCTAATATTTTTGAACTTTTCTCTAACTCTTATTCGACGTTTTGAATTAAAGTTTAATTACTTATTGCAGATTGGTTTAGCACTCTTCTGTAATTGCTGAATATCACAACTTATCTTAAAAAAAAACTTTTATTTATGAAAGCTTTTAATATGTCACTAGTTAGGGGCTGTCCATTAATTATGTAAGGGTTTATGGGGGGAGGGGGGTTTGAGATTTCTTACGCGCCATACAATTTATTTTTAATTTTTATACAAAATATCTTACCAAGGGGGGGAGGGGGGTTTAAAAAAACCCCGAAAATTGTCTTACGTAATTAATGGATCGCCCCTTACCTAATCGACAAAGTTTTGAATAAAGGCTCATTTACGATTTTAATAACGATCAATCTATTGTAGCTCATATAAATAGAGTAAAAGTACAATATCCATAAAAAAGCATTACGAAAGGGGTGGTGGATGTCAATAATGATAATCTTCGGTGTTATTTAAATTATGAGTGAGCACTAAGTAAGTGCTTCAACATGTGTGGCCTTATTTCATCCGTGCCTTGAACTTATTTGCTTCAGAGAACTCTTTATTTTTATGAAGACAATTCAAAGGATTAAACATTGAAATAATTTCAATTACGGTAAAGAAGTACTAGGGCATCTTGATTATTTACTTAGGCACCTGGGCTTCTGTCGGCCAAATTATCTGAAGTTCAGCATAAAGATGCACATAAACCAAAGCCAAACCTAGAAATTTCAAGAGCACGAGTCTAGAGAACCAAACAGAGCTCTGCGCTGAAATTTTGATCGTTTTATCATCACCAGAATGCAACCAATCTTGAAAATTCGAAGGTTGGCTTAAAGGGCATATTGTTGGTAAATATGGTTCAAATTGCATTCAATTTAAACTCCTGTCGTGTATAGAGTAGGATCTGTTTTATTATCACAATTAACCATCTCTCTCCCATGATAGATAGGTCATGAGCTCCATTTATTTTCGACGAACGCGAGACAAATCGATTCAGATGAATACCATACTATTCCATCATAAGATTCTATATAGATTAGAACAACCTAATAGTCAACTTATTGTTCCAATAGTGAAACTATTGATAAACATTCAAATTACTATGAAAAAACAACTAAACAATTTTAAACCGATCTCAAAAATAAATGTTGCTATGCTATTCATAGAAACGATTTTTGATATAGAAAACGTCAATTAAAGTCTTTGGATTAAAAACCGGGAAAATTATGTAAAATTTACCGGGAAAACCGGGAAAAAGCGGGAATTTCAAGATCGAAATTTGGTGGCCACCCTGATGCTGTAACCCCTTCGGACTGGACGGCCACAAATCAGTAAGGACAAATCTACGATCGATCAGCCAAGGCCTCATCAGTAAGCTTCATTCGGAAGGAGTTCGGTGGATTACGGAAAAGATGAAAATTTGCGTGAAGTGTTCCATTACCGGTTCGACAAGTCATGATGAGTCTTGAGTCATGATTTTTAAACGAAAAGGCATGTATGGCAAATCTTTGCATTTTTTACAAAATTGACCATAACTCAAGAACAAAAAAAGTACATCCTAAAAGTTTTTAGAATTGAAGTTTATAAAGTTTCCTTCTCAAAAATATTTTAATAAAAAATTTCCGCTAGTTCGGGCATAGATTTTTCAGCTTTTATTTATGAATTTCCCCAACGGTGGAAAATTTTGTGGAAAACTTTTTCCAGTTCATATTTTTTTTTGGATTTCTGAGAAAATTTGCTTAAATTTTCATATAAAAACTTTGTTTCTACAATGTTTCGTTCTTGAGTTATGATTTTTCAAAGAAAAGTCTTATATGGCACATCTGGACATTTTTCACAAAATTGGCCATAACTAAAAAATGGAAAAAAAGTGCATTCCAAAAATTTCAGTGATTAAAGCTTATAAAATTACCTTCTCGAAAATATTTTTTTGCAAATTTTCCACGAGTTCGGGCATAGTTTTTCCGGCTTTTCTTTACGAATTTTTCCAACGGTGGAAAATTTTGTGGAAAACTTTTTCCAGTTCATATTTTTTTTGGATTTTTGAGAAAATTTGGTTAAATTTTAATATAAAAACTTTGTTTGTGCAATGTTTCGTTCTTGAGTTATGATTTTTCAAAGAAAAGTCTTATATGGCACATCTGGACATTTTTCACAAAATTGGCCATAACTCAAAAACGAAAAAAAAGTGCATTCCAAAAATTTCAGTGATTAAAGCTTATAAAATTACCTTCTCGAAAATATTTTTTTGAAAATTTTCCACGAGTTCGGGCATAGTTTTTTCGGCTTTTCTTTACGAATTTTCCCAACGGTGGAAAATTTTGTGGAAAACTCTTTCCAGTTCATATTTTTTTTTTGATTTTTGAGAAAATTTGCTTAAATTTTCATATAAAAACTTTGTTTCTACGATGCTTCGTTCTTGAGTTATGATTTTTCAAAGTAAGTAGTGTCAAGGGAAAACAAAAAATTTCCACCTGAGTTTTCCGGAAAAATAGGCGACCCTGAATTTTTCTCAAATTTTTTTTATTCATATATCCATGAGCCCTGCCTATGGAAAAAGTTTCATGAAAATCTGAGACCCTTCGGCCCAATTTGTACGATAATAAAAAAAAATCCCCATATCGGATTTTTTCAACCATGTGTAATTGTTTCTTAGACAGAAACGCAAGAATTTTTGTTTAATTTTAAGGTGCTGTTTTATCCTAGTGTTTGTCGCAATGATGATTCCTTTTTGAAAGTTATTCCACACTTGTCTAAAATCGAACTGTTGCTGTACGTTCGCGGACAGCAACCACTTGTTGAATGAATATTTTGCCATGCATCTGAACAACCACGAGAAAACTGCAACATTACATATGTTCGCTATTTTTAACTTTTCTGATGGAATTATTGATCAAATAACGGTGAAAATTTGGTGAAGTTCAGTTAAACTGATCTCAGCGAGCATGGAAATTGAGAATCTTCCGAACGAGGTAATTGATCGTAGCAACCTTCTCCCAAGAACAGCAGAATCAAGGCCTACTTTGTCACTTTCAGTTACTAGAAAAGATCTTCCGCCATCTGCCGGTAGATGACCTGGAAAACGCTGCCTTGGTTTGCCTGGCCTGGAAAGACATCATTCTCTCTGTCATAATTCCGAAATATGTGACAATTCACCTAAAACCAGTTTATCCCGTAACCCATGAACTGATCCCGATGCCCTCATTACTATCATCCCAGATGATGAATCCTTTCGCGAAGTCGCACTATAAAATCACAATCCCAAACGAAGAATTGGTCCAATCGCCTGAGTTCATCGATTTCTTCATGCATTGTGGAAGCAATTTGAAATCCCTTCATCTACAATTCGTTCAACTCTCTGAAGCGATTCTCAAAGTCTTTCCCTATCTGTCGAACCTGGAAGAACTTTGCTTGACGACCGAATCCGATGAACTTTACGGTCCCCGTCCGCAAAATCCCGAACTCTATCTTTCTTCCTTCAAAAATCTGAAAACCCTAAAGCTCTTCCATCCCAACTACTTCATTCTTCATAACACTTCCCTCCTGTCCTCCACTCCTCTCGCTTCCATCTGCTTCGAGCGCTTCGAAGCAGACCTTCGCCACTTGAAGCCTATTCTGCAGCAGCATTCATCATCCTTACGGGAGCTCACCGTCCGAGTGGAAGAAATGAAACCCTTCCTCCAATACCTTAACTCCCTTCCCGATCTCAAATTGTGCAAACTCAACATCAAAAGCGGCGGCAACGAAGACGACTTCACCGACGCCCTCATCCAGCTATTCGACGCACAGTCCCAGACGTTGCGCGTCCTCCGAATCGGGTCCGAGCTGTCCCTTCGGGCCGTTTCGCAAATTCCGAAGATGCTACCGCAGCTGCAGGAACTGGAGCTGATCGCCGAGAGTATCCACGACTGTAAGGCGTTCGCCGAGTTGAGGCACCTCCGCAAGCTGACCATGTCGCTGTACGACGTCCGGGCTTGGGACGAATCTGCTTGCATCGAGAGCGTCGTCGATTTTGCTCTTTCCGTAACGTTTCCGCTGATCTCGCCGGCCGTTTTCTGCTCGTTCCCCAACGCCAGAAGCTTCTACTTGGAAGACGTTGACGACGATACGCTCATGCGGGACATCATCGTGGTGCAGACGTTGATGGATAAGGTTCAACGCGTGGAGCGTTTGGACCTGGAGAACTATGTGGTGAGTATTGGTACGAAGTCACGGTTTAGGCCTGATCTCAATTCAGAACTAATTTGCAGCTCAAAGAACGGGAAATTCTGAACGATAGCGTTCAACGCTTCGACACGATCGAAGGCTTGCGGATGCTCAAGTACTGCTGCCGGGACATGTCGGATGCATCGCTGATGACGATGGCACTGCCGGAATTGCGGGAGCTACATCTGACGCACTGTCCGCGGGTCACATTCAAGGGCATCTCGTTTTTGGTACGCAGCTGTCCGCTGATTGAAACTCTGCACTTGGAGTACAACAAGATCGGTTTCAACGACGATTGCATGGATGTTATAACGAGGAAGTTGACGCGACTTCGGCGACTGTACTTGGTGAATCTGAAGGGGTTGACCAACGAGAGTGTGGAGATTATTTTGAACAACTGTAGAAATCTGAGGGTAATGATCCTACTTAAAATCTGACAAGAAGCATCAAACAATCCACGTTTAATTTCAGGAACTAACATTCTCGTACTGTATTGGCATAACGATGGACAAGGCGGAAGCCATCGAGAAGCTGAGTTCGCTGAAGACGTTGCGAAACTTGGTTTACAGTTGAACTACATATGTGGGAGATTTCAAATCGTTGGTCTGTCGAAGATATCGCAAGGTATTTTTGTGACATTGCAGTATGGCTTTGTATGCATATAACTTATATTTTAGTAATATATTCGATTGTTGATCTCTGTAGCTTTTAATCCAATAATAAACTATTCATATGAAGTATTGACATGCTTTAAAAATCGTTTGAGCTGAATTCATTTCAATAGAAAAATGATTATCATACATTATCAGGTATTGCAGAATTAGGGTAAGTGTACTGGTTATGGACATAGTGGTTCCCTATTTCGCCATACGTGATTACTTCAATGCCTTCAAATTTTGAAATTTTTTGTGTGTCGTAGTTGTTAGATTTTAGATATAGCTTGATGTTCAAGTATTCAAAAAGATTTAAAATGTGAAAGTTTTCAAAATGTCACATATAACCAAATAGGGAACCACTATGGCCATAACTGGTACACTTCCCCTAGTTCGCATTCGATTTCGAAGCATGATTAAAGCAAGCGAAGAAAAACATTCCATCGGTATACCGCGGTATCGGTCCATGATCGACAATGTTTCGCAATTTGTAACACGCTCGATAAATAATAGTAGCGAACGAGAACTACAACGAGAGAGCGATTATAAAACTCGTTTTTCTCACTTATTTACCATTAGCATAGCATAGCATAGACTGACTGTACATGTCAATGGTTGCTACTCCGTGATTGATCGGACCTGGTAAGAATTGCACTACGATCCAAATGAATAAGGAATGGGAGTTTCCGCTTATTCTCGAAGTACATTTTTAGCAGATCTAATATTATTGATCAACAACGGCGCCTGCCAAGTCCTTACAGTCAGTTGGGATGGGAAAGGAATGTTAGGGTGTAATGATTGTTGCTTCTAGAGACCGAGAATACCTCTGCATCTCCACAATCACCACGGAAAGGGTGTTTATTAGTGCGGGAGGAAAAGATCTGGGAGTCACCATTGCACAATGGTCCAGATAGCCAGTTTAGGCGGACATGAACTTTTCGACGTCATTTTGTGTTTTTAGAGTATAGGTTGCTTCCCAGAAGTGTCTCGAAATTAGTTGTACTACAATTCGTACGAAAGGGATTTTTTCTCTGCAATAATCGCAATAGTGTCCTATACGCCAACTTTTTTATGTTAATAGATAGCAAGTTGGTATGTTCAGCAAAGTTGTAGCATATTTTAATACAAAAAACTTTGTAGAACAAACTTTTTCTCTATATCTTATACTTTCTGAGTTAATTGACTTTATATATGAAAAAATGAAGAAAATCATTTTTTCACTCATAAGTCATTTATTTACAAATTTTAGCAGCCTACTATGTTCTACAAAGTTTTTGGTACTGCTATATTCTACAACTTTGGTGAATATACCACAGTTGTATTCCTTCTCGTTTTCTTATTGTCTTCTTCTTCTTCATCCTGACGTAACGTCCCAAAGAAGATTTTAATTTAAAATCATGCCGTATTAAAAGTCATAAATGGTAATATGTTGCAAGAGTTGAGAGGCATTCAATTTATTTATCTTGGGTCTTTGATTTATGTATAGCAGTAATTATTACAGTAGTTAAAGTCGTATTGAAATCAGTCATAGTAACCATGTCAAAAAAATACAATTGCGATTGCTACTCACATTAGATCCAGTGATCTCACTGACAAATCGTCGAATCGCACAGAAGCATTCGGAATTGCACGAAGAAGCGCAAGAATTATTGAAAAAGTTTTGAAAGTTATGCTTTTTAACAAATATAGTACACTCTACAAAATCAAACAGGTGTTGATTATTTCATGTTGAATCGCGGCGGCCATGACTTTTGTGTGTTTTTTTTTAAAAATATTACTATAATTAATGTGTTTTAATTGCAAATCACCCGTCATTGAAAATAGTCTTAAAAATATATATAAACATAATATATTCACCAAATTTCACTCAAATACTCTTTAAGGGGTGTAGAGCCACGTTGTGACAGGTAGGTTCATTTTCAAGTGCATCTTTGCGAGTTATTTGGCCTGCAATACGGTATGATTTTAAATTAATATCTTCTACAATAAGAAAACCAGAAGAAACACAACTGTGGTATATTCACCAAAGTTGTAGAATATACCAGTACCAAAAACTTTGTAGAACATAGTAGGCTGCTTAAATTTGGAAATAAATGACATATGAGTGGAAAAATGATTTTCTTCATTTTTTTATATGAAAAGTCAATTATCTCAGAAAGTATAAGATATAGAGAAAAAGTTTGTTCTACAAAGTTTTTTGTATTGAAATATGCTACAACTTTGCTGAATATACCAACTTGCTATCTATTAACATAAAAAAGTTGGCGTATAGAACACTATTGCGATTAGTGCAGAGAAAAAATCCCTGAAACTTCTGGGAAGCAACCTATACTCTAAAACCACAAAATGACGTAGAAAAGTTCATGTCCGCCTAAACTTGCTATCTGGACCACTGTGCATTGGTCAGTGATGCGATCCATGGATAAGGAGGGAAAATACGACTTAAACTTAAAGCTAGTTTTGCATTTTGTCTCGAGAAGTTTTTGGTAGAAGATTTAAAAAATACGTCAACATCCGTCATGTCGAACCATTCAAAAGATGTTTTTAGTAATGGCGAAAAGGAAAAAATATATGTATATATTAAAAATAATATGAAACAGGAATGATGCCGACACTTGTAGTGACGAACCATACATAGTTTGTTTGAAAATTACAGAAGAGTAACGCTGTACATTTTTATCTCGAGATGTAAAGTTGTTGGTAGGAGTTTTAAAGAATACGTCAGCATCCATAATGTCGAACCATTCAAAAGATGTTTTTAGCAGAGGCGTCGCGTGGCCTTATTATCAACCTGTGCACTTCTAATTTATGTTGAATTCGTTTTTAAACCTAGGTTGGAACTGACGCAACCTGTTCTGAACCACAGTTTCAACCCCAACCCGATTCAAGTTCGGCCGAACTACAATTTGCTTGACGTTGGATTATTTATGTGCTGATAACCGAACCAGTTCCTAAAAACGAAAACAACATAAGTGTCATTTTATATATGTAATTATTAGGTACACCGTGGATTCAAACCATTTTTTTCTAAGGTAATAAAATGTATAATCAATCTTTACTAACCTTCGTTTTCAAATATATTTGTTTTTAGTCTTTCAGTTGATTAAAAACATACATGATTGCAGATGCTAATCGGGTTGTTTAGTTTTATTTACTCACTTTTTCATTTCTAACGATTAGTCATCACTATGGGGAAATTGTAAAATTACATATGAAAATAATTCAAATTATGCGGGTCATCAGTTTCGATTTATAAAGCACTGGATCCTAACTAATATTGCAATATAGAGTTAGTGATCATAACCCACATATTTTTACATAGAATTAATACAAGATCGTTCGCTTCGTGTACTTGGTGCACGCATCAAGAAAATTGCTCGCTTTTAAACCACACCACTAGCGTTATACTGACGATGACGGTACGGAGGGCACGACCGCTTTTGAATTCATTTTCTGATTGTCTTCCGATTGACCATCACAAGTACCACCGCGCTAATACTGTATGCTGGAAGCGAGGTTCTTAACCAGTATTGTACAAAAATACGCGCGGGCCCTGGGTCTCAAACTTACAGAAACTTCTTACCGTCAGCCGTCTAAAAAATCACGCCAGTACTCCACACCACAAGCGTGGTGATGTTGAAAGAGCGAAGGAAAAAAGAGAGCAAGCAAAATGGATCTCTCTCGTGGATTGATTTGTCTCTTGTCTTCCCACCGCACGCTCGCACAGATTGATGTGGCAAGACTGTGCACCGGCCAGAGTCGACGCTTTGGCTACTTACACACTGGCATTTGTAGTGCAAAAAACATTCTACCACATATACAGAATTGTGTGTACGACGAAAGGCAACGCGTCTCCCGATGAGAGTGCACAGGTTGGATTTCATAGTCACAGCAGCAACGTGTAGCGTGGAACAAAGTGTTGCGTAGCATGCATCGCACTGAGCGCGTAGGGAAAATTAGGGCACAGATCTCGCGCCGCACCAAACAGCTTTTGCATTTAATTTGAATACCAAAAATATAACAACAAATATTTTGAAAGGTGTAAATTGCGATGATCAATGATAAAGATAATTGAAATAGGCCAAATTTTATTGAGAGAATTGAAGAACCGTACTTCAATAATAGTAGAAATTGTAGGTTGTTATGATGAACGATTTGCCACCTGTGCAGTGCACATGTTGCACATGTGGACGCGACGCCTCTGGTTTTTAGTAATTTTAAAGAGAGAAAATATATGTATATAGAAATTATGTAAAACAGGCATAATGCCGACACTTTTAGTGACGAACCAAACAAAGTTTGTTTGAGTAATACATGAAAATAACGCTGCCATGAAAAAATGTGTCATTATAAGCATGAAACGAGCTCACCAGTTGGTAATCCATCCTCGACTAAACACGGATATCTTTTCGCACTCACACAACGCGAACCGTAAAACTACTTGGCGTCTCGAAAACAAACTGTCTTGCTTGGGCTTTTCGAAGCACTGCCCAGCAAAACGCGTGAGAACGAAACACAAAATCCCGGCGTCCCGCAAACACGCAAAACGAAACACAAACTAACGGCGTCCCGAAAACAAACTGTCTTGCTTGGGCTTTCCGAAGCACTGTCCAGCAAAACGCGCGAAAACGAAAAAAAACCCGGCGTCCCGAGAACAAACTGTCTTGTTTGGGCTCTCCGAAGCACTGCCCAGCAAAACGCGCAAAAATGAAAAACAAACTCCCGGCGTCCCGAGAACAAACTGTCTTGCTTGGGCTTTTCGAAGCACTGCCCAGCAAAACGCGTGAGAACGAAACACAAAATCCCGGCGTCCCGCAAACACGCAAAACGAAACACAAACTAACGGCGTCCCGAAAACAAACTGTCTTGCTTGGGCTTTCCGAAGCACTGTCCAGCAAAACGCGCGAAAACGAAAAAAAACCCGGCGTCCCGAGAACAAACTGTCTTGTTTGGGTTCTCCGAAGCACTGCCCAGCAAAACGCGCGAAAACGAAAAAAAAACCCCGGCGTCCCGAGAACAAACTGTCTTGCTTTGGCTCTCCGAAGCACTGTCCAGCAAAACAGCCCCCGATCAAACCAGAGCTGTAGCAGAAAATGATATACAGACTCTCATGGTGTGTTGCGGATCATGATTGTTACAGCGAGCAATAAGTGATATATCCTCAATTATCTTAGAATTCAACCACTGTACATAATACATCTCGAGTGATATCGTAATACGCGACAACGACTACTAACAGAACATTGGATAATAGAAAGTGAAAATCATGATGACAAAGATGATATACAGGTAACCAGCAAACCAAGAAAATATAGTGCTGATGATGTTCAAGTATTCAGAACTGAAATGCGAATAATCAATAAGAATAGTGAAGCGAGCTTAGACTGAAGTTCTTCAAATCAACTTGGATGTTGGATTATTATTTCCTTTGAGAGCAATCAAGACTCGAAAAAATGGTCGTTGTTCCGAACTGATAAAGAATACGCTCACAAGTTTAAAGTAACTATGGTATTTCATTATCGATTCTACATAGGTGCTTCAAAACGTCCTTGTCAGATTTTCTCAACTTTCAGCTAAAAAAACTTCAAACCCAAAATGCGCAGCTATTCAGCAAGGCCATGTTGAGAATCACGGTTTTGAATCTAACCGTTTCAGCACCTTTCTATAATGGAAATTTCATGGACTTTCGAGGTCATAAAGTATCACCGTACATGATGTACACATACGAAGATGACCTATTAAAGAAAAATCATTCAGTAGATAAATGTGGAAGTGCTCTTAAGAACACATACAGGGTGTCGACTCAAATTTGAAAATGAAATTCCCTGACTTTCCCTGACCTTCCAGTCGTTTCAGAAAAAATCCAGACCACTTAATTGATTTGAATTTGGACCGTAATAAGTATTGTTATAGACTATTTTGCATGATATATATTTTATGTTATGGGTCGTATGAATAAAGCAAAGGATTTACTTTACTCAAATACACCTGTCAGATAATTTTCTGGAGCTTTTTCATGGTGGTTTGATAAAACTGAGCACTTGAGAATTAACTTTTAGAACTTCAAAATTCGTGTGAATGAGAGTAGAAGCTTTGAAGGTCCTGTGTCACTAATCAAACTCAATTGAAAGTTATATTCTGTACACACAAACGAAAATTTTGACATCTTCCGCATTATGAGTATACCAAATGTTGTTAAATATATTGCCAGAAGTTCCTCAACGCTTTTCTCCACACATATTTCTTTAATATCAAAAGGAATTGTTTCATAAACTATTCCAAAAAATCGTACTTTATTCTCTAAGATTTCCATTAATTACACCTCCAGAGGACTATCTCAATTTTTTAAAGTATTTAAATTTTTAAGAAAAACATTTGGAGCTCTTAAGAATATCTCAGAAATACAGCTTATGCTCGATAACTGGGCTGAGAGAACCTTCCAGTTACCGAGCAGTGCTCGATAACTGGACTGCCATTCCAACGCACATACACATTCAAATAAAAATCGAGGGGGACTTAGATGCAAAGTTTTGGTTGGCGTCATTCGGTTTTGGAATCGCGTCGTGTTCGTGTCATTCCGTCATTGAATTCGCGTTTTAATCGTACCGTCTTGTAAATTTTGAGGTGAATTAAACAGTTTTCGTTCCTGCAATGGACATCCCACCGGGCACCAACCGCAAACGGAAACAAAAAACCCTTACGTTGGTGGAAAAAGTTAAAATTATCGACGATTTCGAAAGAGGAGGTGGATCGCACGAGTCGCTCACCAGAAAATATGGCGTAGGATCTTCCTCGGTGACTCGCTTCCTAAAACACCGAAAAGAATTACGACAAAAACTGTATCAAAAAAATAATGCCGAAACCTTATTTTGCATTTGCACGCCCCTCGTCAGTTACGGGATGGTGGAAGTTTTTGACGTTTAACTGTTTTTTAACTGGGCTACAGCCCAGTTAGCGAGCACCCAGTTAAAAAGCAGCCCAGTTAAATAGCACCCAGTTATCGAGCATTAGCTGTACTTTGTAAGTTTTTAATATTTTTAATAATTATTCGCAATTATTCGTTACAGGTATTTTGTTTTATTAAATAAGACTTAAGTTTTTAAGACTTCTGATATGGATGTTGCCTTTGTTTTCATGTCGAAGGAACTTATCTTCTTCTCTTCTTCTATTTGGCGTTACGACCCCACTGAGACAAAGCATGCTTCTCAGATTAGTATTCTTATGAGCACTTCCACAGTTATTAACTGAGAGCTTTCTTTGCCAATTTACCATTTTTGCATGTGTATATCGTGTGGCAGGTACGAAGATACTTATCTATAGATTCTTAAAGAAATGAATTCAAGGATTCAAAGTTACGCTAATAAAAAAAAATTCTCGTGCATCTCTTAAATTTGTCGTGCCTCTAGCAATGATCTGAAGAACTACTCGCATAATCCTTTAACAATTTATACTATGAGTAGCTCCAAGAAATCTCACCAAATTACAATGAATTATCGAAGAGATTCATTCAAATCAAATTCCTTGAAGACATTCAAGGGGTATTCTGGATAAATGAAAAAAAATTTGAAATAATATCTGTTCTGAATAAATTGCGGAATAAATACTTGAGGGAATCAGTACAGGCATTTTACGAGGAATCTTTAGATGAACTTCCAAAACTGTTGAGGAATTGGTCTAATCGATAACTTTGCAGACAATCAACTCGTTTGATGTGGTTGTAGTATAGATTGGTACTTGGGTGTATAGAGATGAAAAAAAGTTTAACTTAAAATTCGAGCAACTTCTAGAATACTAATAATTGAACAATAGGCAGCCCTACCATTCTCCCGGCGTGTATATAAGAAGCCAATGATGGCGCTTCTATAACAGGTTTCTGAGATAATCATGAAAACGTGTGATTTTTGACGGAAATGCAAACGCTTTTGAGCTGTGTAAATAAAACTATATTTTGTCAACAGCAAAACATCTTTTTGGTCAATAACGTTGATGTTTTCATTCAAATCCATAGGTTTTGTTCAATCTAAAGCTGGTATTACTTAAATATTATTCAAGTTGGAACTACTGCAAATGCAAGCCGTTTAAGTGCCAAATATGTTATACATAATAACTATATTTTAAAGCTGCATCTTGAAATTATTTTCATACTTATATGCAACTGATACCATCTGATCAGTTAAAAAAAACAGATTTTTTTCGTAAATGTTTTAAAAACTCAAAAACTGGAAATCAAAAAATTTCCTGCTAAATCAGAACGGATGGTAACCTTGTAACTATGATGAAACAGGATTATAACGTTTATATTTACTGTTTACGAATCCTAGAAGCTATACAGAGTAATTTGGGAATATCCTATCTTATGTTAGGATAATTTCAACAAACTTCTAATTTTAACAGTAAAAGTTGTCAATTTTCAATGCAAATAAAGTACCACACTGAACGACGTATTTGCATGCAACATCTAGTGGCATGAGTGTTCCACTATGGAGCGAAAACTTAAGGCACACTCTGAAGTATAATGCGTTCAATACCCGACAACACTACATACATGTGGAGGAAACACCGGAGCACGTAGTCTTCGAATGTCCTAGGTTCGAAGAAGTGAGGAGGGACATGCGAGGAGTCACTGTCGATAACGTTGTCGAAGAGATGTGCCGAGAAGAAAGCATTTGGAACGCTGTCGATAGCACGGTATCGAGAATAATGTCCGAGCTTCAGAGGAAGTGGCGTAGCGACCAACGATCTGCTAGCTAGGGTGAACGCACGAAAAGGAAGAATGGCTGCTCGGTTTCGGGAGATATTCCTTTGCCGGGGAACTCTCTGACGGAGTAGGCTAGATCCACCGTCGGGGACTAGCTGAGTAGACGCGGCATTGCACCGGTCCCGGGTCGTAGGAGCACCAGTGTACCGGACGATAGGCTTCACCGGAATCGCTGGACTGACTTCGGCACCCTACCGGCCGTCCCGTAAAAAAAAAAGTGAAGATCAGCAGTAGCAGCAGCAGCAGCAGCAGCAGGAGAATCGGTCTCGGGAGAACTTCCATCGCCGGGGAATTCTTCGTCGGTGTAGGCTAGGTCCACCGCCGGGGACTAGTTGAGTAGACATGTCATAGCGCCGGTTTTAGGGTCGTCGGGGCACCAGTGAACCGGAAGCTAGGCTCCACCGGAATCGCTGGACTGACTTCGGCACCCTGCCGGTCGGCTCGAAACGTAGATAAAGAAGAATCGGTCTCGGGAGAATTTTCACCGCCGGGGAATTCTTCGTCGGTGTAGACTAGGTCCACCGTCGGGGACTAGTCGAGTAGAGTACGTCGGGACGCTGGTAGTGGGTAGTCGAGGCGCCTACGAACCGGAAGTTATGCTCAACCGGAATCGTTGGACCGACCTCGGCATCCTACCAGCTGAACAAAGAAAAGGAGAAGGTCGTCGTAACTGTGTGAGTACGCGCTCTGAATGAGTGCAGAGTAGTGTACAAACTGGAGCCGAAGGGCTCAGAATGTTGCATGTAGGTACTAACAAATTGACGGGTCGCCAATGGGCGAAAATAGGTACTAATAAATTACTAACGTGAGGAGCCGAAGGGCTCAGCATGAGGCACAACGTTGAACGGTTTTAAAACTGCTAACAGGAGTCGAAGGGCTCAGGAGCCAAAGGGCTCAGGAGCCGAAGGGCTCAGGAGCCGAAGGGCTCAGGAGCCGAAGGGCTCAGCATGTAGAGTAACAAATTGAAGAGGTGCGCTCAGCACGTTAGCCTCTCCTCCGAAGTAATACCGGAAGGTGGTTCCGGAGGGTTATGGTACTAAACCTAGGAGAGTGTTTTTAGTGGGGAAAGCACTTTGTGGATCCCACACCGCGCCAAAAATTACACTGGCATGAGCATGAACATATATAGGCCAGTCTATGAAGATTTTTAAACTCCTAGTTGCATGAAAAAAAAAAAAAAAAAAAAAAAACACTACACACATGGTCACTGAACCTTAAAAAAATGTCAGAAAGACTTCAAAAATAACATCGTATTACTACTATTGTTTAGTTAGTGCTTAAAAGGATCAATAGCTACATAACCAGATCCATCCATCCTATCCAGATTTTCCCATCAAATTTTGAATACTATCATTTTTGACGATATTCAGTGACTGACAAAATAGATCCCTTACTTTTTCATTGTAGTTTTACTTCACGAAACAATCCAAAAATCTATTGGAATACAATACAGCATTTATCGAATGAGTTTAGTAACCTAGAAAGTAGAATATCCCACTTATTTTCAAAGAGATACTTTTTTCACAGAAATAATTAAATATTGGAACATAGATAAAATTTTCAAAAGTTATTATCTGTGTTATGATTTTAAGCATTTCAGATGATGTTTCTGTGATTTGTCGAACTTGATAGAGAAGTTCAATCCCTTAAAAACCCACTTTTCCATAACACCCCATTTTACGGTAAATATTTTTTCCCTGACCTCCATTGAAATTCCCTGACTTTCCCTGACTTTCCAGGTCAAAAATATTTTCCCTGACATTCCCTGACTTTCCAGGTTTTTCCAGGTTGTCGACACCCTGACATAGCTGAGAAGCAAAATATGTCCTGGTTGGAACAATGCATTAGGAAGAAAAAAAAAAAATTGCAATACATAATTTCACATTGTTTTCCAGGATGAACAATGATCCTGAATGATAGCCAAATCCGCGTCCACATCCGGAACCATGAATAGGACAACAGTTGACTAACATATTATGTCTAAGGGAAAGCCAAGACAAGTTTCAAGACGAAAAAAAATCCAGAATATGCTTAAGATACTTGGAGAATTAGTCAAGTGCTTGTTCAGAAACCATGCATGAACCCTTCCCGATATTACGCCACAATTTCTTCAACAGTTCACTAGCATTTTTAGAGATTCTGATGAGAATTTTCTTAATATAATTCTCTGAACATCTCTATGAATCATACCACAATAGCACTTTTTCGTTCTTCAGATTTGTGTTGTTCAAAATCGGCTCACTTCCAGAAATTCAGTCAAAAATTTGCACAGGGTGTGTTGTGGGAATTCTGTAGGGATCACTGAAAAAATCGTCTAGAGATTCTACCAAGAATGCGAAAAATAAACTCAACAGCCCTTGGTCATCGTTAAAAGCACCATAGGTTCGTACTGTGGCCAGTGTTGCATTTGATGAACGCGTTCCAGTTCAATTTTTTGAACGAGAGATCAAGTAGGCTTGAACATTGATCAGTTCAAAAATATGAACTCAAAGGAGCTGGAAAATGAACGCGAAAGGAGAATTGCGTTCATTGCAAGAATTTTGCTCGAGAGTTCAATGTTTACTGCGTTCACGTGCAAAATTAGAACGGGTTCAGTTCACTTTTGGCTCGCGTTCAGTTTGAAATGCATCACTGACTGTGGCATGCTTTTTTTTAAGTCAGCCGGTCTTTGGCTTAATCATTTACTTGTTCCAACGATTCCTCAGGAGTCTCCTAATAATTCCTCATGATGATTTCAGTAGTCTGTCAAGAAATACTTTCACAATTCCGCACGGCAACGTAGCCAAGAAGGTCTACCGGATTGGCTGAAAGAATAACTTCAGTAATCATCCAAAGATTCCTCTTGAAATGCTTTGAAAATCTGGGAAAATTACCATTCTAAATCTTTTAAAGATTTTTTCGATGAGATTCTCGAAAAAACGTGCTTGTTAAGGTGTTGTTTTTATTTTGGCAGCCAGATTAGCCAGAACTTAAAGAAATGGGACAATCTGTGTTTTGTCAAAAAGTAGTTAATAACATAATTAGATAGAAGCAGTAATTTGACAAATTTAACAATAAAAACAAAAGTACTTAAATATATTACCGGTAAGGTAAATCTAAAAACAATAAACAAAATTTCTAAATCACCAAATGAAAAAAAAACATAAATAAGCACTAAACAAATTAAAATGTTGTCAATAAAAAATCTAACACTTGACAGCTATTTATTATATTTTAGGTTCTATTTTTTATGTTTGAAATCCTGGGGAAACTTCTGTTGAAATTTTTGGGGAAATACTGTGATGCGCCGTAATTCAGCGCAGCTAAAACCTTAATTATAGGTCATTGTAAGTTTTACTAAAACTGTGATATCATCCCCTTAATTTTTACTAAGACTGTGATATATGAACCCTGTATTCTGGTAGCGCAACGGGCAAAAATTACGGCACTTTATGGTATCATGAAATTTTTGGAATTGTTGAAAAAAAGTAGATCAATCCTTCGAAGCAGGGGTTTCAGACTTTTTGGCTCGCCGAGCACTTTCTTAAATAAAATTGTTCCGTGGAGCACTTGTTCATTATCGCAATTTCGACAAGCGTAAGATAAAATCAAACTTTCGGTATCCAATCCGAAAAGACGAGATTTCGTCTATATTTCAAGCTGTTTAGAGACGGGGTTGGTAGTCTAATGGCTATCGCTTCTGCTTCTCAAGCAGGAGGTCGTGGGTTCAATCCCAGGCCCGTCCCTTTCTCATCTTTGTAACGTTCTACCTAAATGCTATCTTTCTCTACTTCTCTGCGCCGTTATGACGCAAACATTATCGGTTCTATCTATCGCTAGAACTGAATAAATCGACTTAACCGCTTACCACAGTGGTATCCATACGGTCGAATACCCCCATCCATCACTAACAATAACTCCTACGTCCAAGGTAGCTGTGGGAAATGCAGGAGATTCTCCGGTTTTCTAGTAACAACGACTATCTAATTAACATTCCTTCCTATCCCCGATGGACATAAGGACGTGGCCGGCGCCGTTATCAATCTAGAAATATCAAGGATAGTGTAATTGCACATTGAAGATGGTATAAAGCTAAAACCCAAGCTCCCATCTGAGTGGTTCTCTGTGCAAATACCACTATCCTGATTGATCACGGAGTAGCAACTACGAAGTGTATGTTTCATCAGTTGATCGTTTTTGATCGTTTTGATCGATTTCAAGCTGTTTAGACTCAAATTGTAAACATTCGGCATTCCATTAAAATTCTCGCGTTTAGTATCATACAGGCGTATCTGCAGCGATCGATGTCTCTTTGAATTAGTAAAATTTTCATTGCATTTTACGTTGCAGAAGGACGATGAGTAGTTTCTATTCAATCAAGAATAGTAGTCAAAAACAGTTGCCCGGCCAAGTTATTAGCTAAAGAGAAAGTCGATCGATCATTGCAGTTACGCCCTTATGATACTGAACATAAGAATTGAATTTTGTTTTCTACCAAACTTTTCAAACCAGCTGGTTGCAAATGGCAGAATTACTGACTTTAATTTTAATTTAGTAACGTGTTATTTCTAATTGTCCTAAAAATTCTCGTGAAAACATTTGAATTATAAGAGGAAAACGAATAGACATGAGCATTTACACCAACCTAAACGAACAAACACACGTTTTTTTCTAGAGTTTGTTAGAATAGTTTAACATATAAAACAGGTGCTACGACAGTGACCAGATGTTTACGTCAATGCATGCACATAATCATTCGCCAAACTTACTGATTGGTCGCATAAATTGATGTAGGCGTTTTTAGATGAAAAAAATCTCCCTCAGTCAACACATAAATAATTCTAATTATTAGAATCTTTAACACTTAACACTTTAACTTTAATGTATAGATTATTTGTTTGAAAGTGTGAATGCAGCCGGGAACACAAAAACGCATTTTGCAATGATAGTGTAGGTGGCCAGGTCGCCCATGCGAACATGGACAGAACAATAGTGCTGCAATTGCAAGGTTTAAAAGATACTTGTAACACCAAGAATGTTCCTTCTTGTCGCATCTATCGGTCATTTCAAACACAACGCCTACTAAAATTAGCGAGTCTCGACGAATATTTTAGCTCTTGGTTCCCTCGTCCAGACCCCTTTCCCACAATATCCACCCTCCGCAAGAATACTTTCCCTTAACCACCCCGCATTGCCATTGATGGGGATTTACCCACGATAATGCCGAGTGCGCGTGTTATCGGCGGGCGATAAAATTTGCTGTTGCTCATCCCCAAAATCGCCCACCCAACACACCCACACACAAAGCCATGCTCAACAACACGCTTTCTGATGTCCTCCGTTCTCACACCAACCAGTTGGGGGATAGTTGTGTCCTGTTTCCCCATATAAATACGGCTCGGCAAGTGGCACACAAACGCGGCCTGCTGCGTGATATGACACTGGTCGTCAGAAATTTGAAGCATGGCTTTGGGGTGGGGTGCGAAAAAGCTCAAAAACTTGCTATGCAGTTTGAAAGAGCGCATAATTTTAATTTAGTCCAATAGAAAATCAAGTTATTCAGGACTTCGAAAACAAGAAAACGTTTTCGAAAATGCCTGGGAGACTGATTTGGAAGAAGTGAGAACTATTATTAAAAAATTCAAAAATATTAAAGCTCCTGGCGATGATGGAATTTTCAACATCCTCATCAAGAAACTTCCAGAAAGCAGCTCATCATTCTTAGTTGATATATTTAACAAATGTTTTCAATTGGCATACAAATGGAAAAATGCTAAGGTTGTACCAATTTTAAAACCAGGCAAAAAACCTGCAGAAGCTTCCAGCTATCGTCCAATCAGTTTGATTTTCTCCATCAGTAAACTTTTTGAAAAGGTCATTTTGTACAGAATGATGATCCATATCAATGAAAATTCAATTTTTGCCAATGAATAGTTCGGATTCCAACATGGACATTCGATACTCATCAACTTTTACATGTAACAAATTTGGTTCGTTCAAACAAATCTGAAGGCTGATTGAACTGCTCGAAACTTCAATTTTCCTACATACATGATTAGAATAATTCAAAATTATCCTTCAAATCGTACACTTCAGGTTAATTATCATAACTCCAAGTCTGGAAGACTCCCTATAAGAGCTGATGTTCCTCAAGGCAGCATTCTGAAGCCAATATTGTACTATATTTTAACATCTGATTCATCTGAGTTAGCTCAGGGATGTCAAAAAGCTTTCTTTATTTACAGTTGATACAGGCCTGTTCACCAAAGTATGAAGCCTGCGTGTCATCTAAAGTAGATTGCAAAAATGGATACTTTTCCTACATACTTTTGAAAATGGAAGAATTCTCCAAACCAAACTTATAATATTCCCACATAAACCAAAAGCTCTTTATTTGAAACCTTCAAGTAGACATATTATTACGATGAGAGTGGTTCCAATAAATTGGTCAGAAGAAGTTTAGTATCTTTGGTTCATGCTATATACAAATTTCAGGCTATAGGTGGGTTTTCAGGCTGGCCATGTTGTATGCTGTACCAATTTGAACTGGCTGTTATAATGCCATGATGAAGGTTCAACAGAGGATTCAAAATAACAAATTGAAGATGACCTTGCAGCAGTGTTGACCAGACTCATTTCCCCGAAATTCGAATTGTGAAGCCATGAACTGTTATAACTGTGCGTTGTATTCCTGAGATGGAGGGGGAGGTGGTTGGGCTTGAGTGTTGCACATGGGATCCGACAGTTTCGATCTCGGTGGGCCGCAATTCGAGTTTCGGTGAAATGATTCGCACTCACTCACTCACTCATCTCATTTCACCGAAACTTGAATTGTGGCTCTCTGAGTACTCAAGCTTAACCATCTGCTTTTCTATCTTAGGAGGATAGAGCATGGTTGTAGTAGTTCGTGGCTTCGTAGTTCGGAAAATGTTATTTTCGGGGAAATGAGTCTGAACAACACTGCCTTGCAGCTGTCCCCCTGGTATAGTACTAATGAATCATACAGGGAATTCCATGTGGAAACATTAAAGAAAATATCGAATACAATTATCATTAGTTTTAGGCAAACGTTGCAATGTTTTATTGACTCAATAAGTGCTTTTTACATTTAGGATAAGTTAAGTTGGCTAAATAACGATTTTTATGTGCAGAAGAATTTAACTCACATGTAAACGTTTTGTAGTCAGGGCTAATAAAAGTAGGAATTTTAGGGGTCACAGAGCCCCAGAGAGAGAGAGAGAGAGAGAGAGAGAGAGAGAGAGAGAGAGAGAGAGAGAGAGAGAGAGAGAGAGAGAGAGAGAGAGAGAGAGAGAGAGAGAGAGAGAGAGAGAGAGAGAGAGAGAGAGAGAGAGAGAGAGAGAGAGAGAGAGAGAGAGAGAGAGAGAGAGAGAGAGAGAGAGAGAGAGAGAGAGAGAGAGAGAGAGAGAGAGAGAGAGAGAGAGAGAGAGAGAGAGAGAGAGAGAGAGAGAGAGAGAGAGAGAGAGAGAGAGAGAGAGAGAGAGAGAGAGAGAGAGAGAGAGAGAGAGAGAGAGAGAGAGAGAGAGAGAGAGAGAGAGAGAGAGAGAGAGAGAGAGAGAGAGAGAGAGAGAGAGAGAGAGAGAGAGAGAGAGAGAGAGAGAGAGAGAGAGAGAGAGAGAGAGAGAGAGAGAGAGAGAGAGAGAGAGAGAGAGAGAGAGAGAGAGAGAGAGAGAGAGAGAGAGAGAGAGAGAGAGAGAGAGAGAGAGAGAGAGAGAGAGAGAGAGAGAGAGAGAGAGAGAGAGAGAGAGAGAGAGAGAGAGAGAGAGAGAGAGAGAGAGAGAGAGAGAGAGAGAGAGAGAGAGAGAGAGATGATAATTATTCAGTGAATATTTCGATGATTTCCTAGGAACTCCATCGAAATGTTTGTTCAGAATATATTGAAAAAAAACACGTATTTTTTAAGGATGTCTTGAGAAATCACTTCACAATCCTGCAAGTATTATTCATGGAATTTCTAATAAAAATCCTCAGATATCCAAGAAGGCGTTCAATAATTCTTACATGACATTTCCCATTATTTAAGCAGGAATTCCCCTAAGAACACTGCTAGAAACTACTTCAGAGCCCTCTTTAGTTTCTCAAGGCAATGAATTTTAATTTTCGGGCAGTTAATAAAAATAAAATAAATAAAACAATTAAAAATGCATTCCTTAAGAAACTTGTTAAGAACAAAACTCGATAGTTTCTGTTTACAGTATGACCCTTTATAATGCGGTAAAATCAACAAATGTACATAGAAGTCGCATAATAATGAACGCACTATATACGATTAAAGTACACCACAATTTGAAATCGGGTTATTTCAAAATCCAGATAATTTCGAAACATGGGATCTTCAGTTAAGTTGTTTTGGAAGTGGACCGCTATCTCACTTATTTCGTAATTTGACCGCTAGGTGACACAAGTGGGCGTGAAACTTTTACTCTTATTTTGCAGATGTTTCAGGATCCTGGCCATCTAGTTGTTCAGTAAGTTAAGGACTAGCATTGTTCGAGCTAGTTGATTCAAAATTTTGCCATTAGGTGACAGTGAGCATGAAACTTTTGTATAACTTTGTACAACACCCTTGGTTTTGTGGATATCCCAGGAGCCAGGCTACTTAAAAGATAGCATCTTCGGCAGAATAGTTCAATAACTCAACGGCTATCGCGTTACATAAGTTCGCGCGACTACTGGAAGGTTACGATTCTCCAAAAAATCATCCAGTGATTCCGTTGATTTTTCTAGCAGTTTTTTCAACATTTGCATTCAGTACTTCTTCAAGAGTTAAAGCAGTAAATACTTCGACGATATTCTTAGTAATTCCCCTTTTAACTCCAGGGCTGGTAACGACCAGACAGTAAAATAATAAGACTAGAAATCATAGTTCTGAAACGGGTATCAAAATTCTTTTTTTTTATACTAATGGTTTTATACGCAATGTACAAAATGCAGCATCAGCATCAATGGAAATAATGTGACTAAAAGATTAAACAATGAAGATCTCTTCCCTCGTTTTTATATGTGTCAAGTCAAGTCGGTAACTATTTGAAGTTCCATGGATTTAGAACTCCGAAGTAAGAAATTTGCGAATGATCTTCTGGAAAAAAAATTCAGTGTAAATTTCAATCTATTTCACAGGCTTTTCACCTATGCAGCTTTTTTTTTTTGGTAATTTACCGAATTTATTTCCCAATGTCAATTGAACATTTTCCAGGCAGCGCCACAGAGGTTCCCTCATAGGTCATAAATCCAAAAAATCAACTTTAACGGAATCGGGATATTTTTTCAATGATATCATATTAAATACTTATAGAACAAGGTTTAATAATTGTTTCTGATGAATTATTGCTTTTTCATTCCGATTTGGCTCATTTGAGTGAGATGAGTTGTGTGGAGATATAAATTAAAAATATCTAAATGTTTTTAACAGTTTCATTGCGCTGTGAGAAATGCTAACGATACTTTATAAGTACGCTATCAATGGCACTGGTTTTCAATAAAGTTTTGATCGATCTCTAAAAAAAAACATTAAATTTTACATATACACAGACTTAATTCGAAAAAATCCAAAGTCTAGAAACATTCACTAAGCCGAAAAAAATGTTTCCCCTCCGAATCCCTCCATGCATTCTTCTACGAAACTTACCTATACAGTCATATTACAATTTGCACATAAATGCAGCAGCGACCGTTTGCCACCAAATTGGTAATAACCGCTTAAGTGTCGTATGTCCAGTTTACCAAAACATTACTTGATAAACAACAAATGGTAGCTGTCAAGTATCTTATTTTTAAGTTTTAAATGTAAAATCATAGTAGGCTGCTCAACAATACACGTAGAAAGCCTTAATTGTATAGCTTCTGCTACTTTGTCCACTCTTCTGGTACATGTGAGTGAATAAAGCTGAAATCATGTTAATATCAGTAAAGTCAATACGCGGAGGAGGAGGGAATGAAAACCTTAGCACGTAAACATATCAACAACATATTTATGACCACCCTTCTGAATAACTGAAACCACGATGCAGCGTAGAAGTGTAAAATTATTTCGCTTTTGGCACGTCTTGCAGGAGTTTAGGGGGGCATTTTCGATGCTAGTTGCGGAAATTTTTTGGCGAAATTGTTAAAGTAAACATTGATAAACTTCAGATAAATGGTATTGCTGGCAGAATTCAAAATTTAAATAATCAGAAGGATTCACTGACCTTCTTGGCACATTTGTTCGAATATTCATCTAAATTTCTGAAAGAAGGGTTCAGAGGGGGGGGCTTCCATGATTCACTTTGGCATGAGAGGTTTTTCTCGGCAGAATTGTCTTAAATTTTGCAATAAGATACGATACGACGCACATTGTGGCCAAATATGAGCTCAGTACCTTTAAAAAAAACCCACTGCCTAAGTGAATCAAAAGTGCAAAGAATAGGATCCGGCTCCCTATTACTGTCAAAATAATTGAAAGAATTACTATTGATTTTTTGGTAAAATTCCTGGAGGGACTTCTGAACAATTGTTTGGTTACTTTTTGGTCGAAATTACAGTGGTATTCCTGGTAGTTTAGGGCAACCGTGAAAGTGTATGGATTAGCGGAACATTCTGCAACTGCCCCATTGGAACGGAATCAGAAGATATTATCTGAACAGCTGAAGGGGATTCCAATGTAAAATGCTGAAATTGGTGAGTTTGTTCCAGTTGGAAAGCTTAATTGTTATCCAATTATATTTTTTTTTAATGTGATCCAATGACCATCAATCTGGCTGGAAAACAAACACATTTCAGTTAACCATTCTATGTTTTGTTACATTCAAAGTTTTGTTAGTCTCAAAGTTTAAATTAGATGCCTCGCGATTTGCCGGAGCTTTATTTTGTTCTTTTTTTTATTCCGATGACCCTAGAGGGATCGGTTCTGCTTAAAAATCGCAGAGCAGAAAATTACTCCCCTACTTTTTGTTTCAAGCACTACATTAACATATTTCTTCTTTTGTTTAGTTACACGTTAATCGTACCCACGCGACATTTTATTTATTGTTATTTTTTTTGTTCCGATGACCCTGGAGGGATCGGATCTGCTTTTAATGATTACTGAGCAGATACCCAGAGCTTACACTACTTTCACAAAAACGGTTGATAGTACTATTCGATGCAAAATAATCTATACGGTAAATAAAACACATGTTTTCTTTTTTGAATGCCGGCATTCAAAAGATTAAAACTTAAAAAAAATAAACAACAAATGCCCTCGGTCTATCGCCAGCTTTTCAGGCGAATCCTGACAATATACCTATCCCAACCTCCACCTCCGTAGCACTTATGAGGGCGTCGCTGAGTCGGTGGCCTCTCATTAAGTAAGTGCTACATCAACATTTCCTTCCCCTATCCCAAGTTACGGTAAAGATGGGCGTGGCCGGGAATAGCGATGTTAATGCTATTGGTATTCTTCTTCATGATTGGATCAAGGTTCACTTTCCAGCCTTGTTCCTAAAAGCAATCTGGATTAGATTATCAAAAATAAACATTAATGTTGCTAGTATCCAATCTACGAAGTATACCGTAACTACGCTAACGCTAATTACAGTGGTATTCCTGGCTTACATTCTACGAAATTTTGCCAGAATTTCTACCACAAATTTCTCCCAGGAACACGAAAAAAAACTCATGGGATCTTACTTCTACACAATATTCTCCGGAAAATTCAACAGGAATGATTTCTTCTCTTGATACTTTATGTCATCATTAAAATAGTGACCTTAGAAACCATTTAACTGAAAGAAGTGACTTTAGTTACTTTCTGTTGCAAATAATTACTTTTTAGTGATCAGGTCGAAAATAGTGACCAAGTCACTAAAAACTTACCGGCTACCAGCCCTGTAACTCTTTTAAGAATTTTCGCAGAGATTCTTACACGCGCATTGTGATTTTACCTAGTTTTATTAATGGGATTCCGCTATAAATTCATACAAAACCTTTAACGGATTTATGAGATTTCCTTTAAAAAATGTTCAGGATTTCACTTAGATTATAATAAAATAGTTCTCTAAGGATGCTTCCTTTAAGAAAACTTACAAGATTCTTAAATAAAAATCCTAAAGAAATTTAGGAAACCTTCAAGATGTTTTTATGGATTATGAGAAAAATACAGAGAAATTAAAACATTCGGGATTTTTTTCTAAAGGAAATTTTACAGTAAACTTCTGAAGAAAAGAACTCGTACAAGGGTCTCGGATGAAACTTCGAGCTGTTTAGAAAGCTTGAGAAGATTGCTGAAAAATAAAATTACCAAACGATACCTTCAACTCCGAGTAATAGCTCCAAAATTTACTTGCGTAGTATAACCTAGAAGCATTATTTTAGGAATCTTAGAGAAAAATGGAGAAATTGATAGATTAACAAGGAAAAAAAACGAATTGCACATTTGAACTTATAGAATAGCATTTTATGTTATTCTATGTAGAAATAAATGACTTTGATCGTTAACTTTTATGGGATTTCAGGATGTCTGGGATGTTGTTAACAAAATATCAATACAGTGAAACCTCAATGACTCGATGTTCTATGACTCGGTATCGACTCATGGAACCATAAGTCGACGGAGCTTCCAAACTTCAAGAAAAAAACCTCCAAGGTTTTAGAAACGGAGCTTTCATGCTTCTGAAATAAAAACTTTCAAGCTTCTGGAAAAGAAGCTTTCAAACTTCTAGAAGCTTTAAAGGTTCAGAAAACGAAACTTCCAAGCTTCTGAGAAAGAAGCTTCCAAGCTTCTGTAAAAAATGCTTAAAAGCTTCTGGAAAAGAAGCTTCCAAGCTTCTGTAAAAGAAGCTTCCAAGCTTCTGTAAAAGAAGCTTCAAAGCTTCTGGAGAAGAAGCTTCAAAGCTTCTGGAAAAGAAGCTTCTAACCCAAGTAACAAATTCGCAGCAATTTGGCATTCGAGTGGATTTATTAATGTTTTAAGACAGTTACGTGAATGCTATGATAGCTAGAGGCGACATTTAACGTTGCTAGAAGATGATATTTTGTAAGTCAGCTCTTGGTTGTTTTCAAAACCTTTTAGAGACAAACTATAAAGTTGAAATTTTGTGGCTACAAAACCAGCTTTATTGCAGCATACAATACCCCATTTAAACTGATAGTGGTGGCTGAGTGACACTTATTTGTGACGGCTATGATAAAAGTTTGATATAATACACCTTGTTGCCATAAAAGCTGCTTTTAAACTGATTGACTTGCACTTTAATCTTGATAACTTACCTTATTTATACCTTCCATATCAATATTTGGGCTCTTCAGATGCATTACGAATGCATTGCGAACACTTATTCCCGACGAAATAACGACGAACTAATGCCCGTTTTCATTTTTTTGCGTATATTCTTCATAATAGCGTACCCAAACTGCAAACTTTGTTGAATGCTGCTTGGTTGCCGTAAAAAGCGAAAAAAAAGCTGAATCATCTTCAATCAGCATTTGTTGAAGCAATTTTACATCTGCAAATGCCGAATCATAACAGTGTGCCCTTATTTGTGTATTTATGATGACAAAACAGCATTTGTTGATGACACTCTATCAATTATGGTTCCGCCATATTAATTTCACTCATGTTGCCACAATTTCACTTTTTCAAATAATATTATCTCCATGAATTCGCTCATAAGATGCTATGGTGTGATGAGTAAACTGACTGAATATAATTTAAAGCACAATTGCCGCCCAATCAAACCAATAAATGTTCAATTCTTCACCTGGCGGTTCATTTTAGCAACTACTAAATAACTAGAAATATGCCACTTTCAGACGGGGCACGAGCAAATTTACTTCTTTCTCATCACATTTCACAGTAAATCTCACTCGGCACTAAAGATTTGGGCACTATATTTAAATAAATCACTTCAAATAATTAGCACTAAGAAATAAACTATCACAGCCATGTTTTCAATCTTATTTTCTTTTGTTTACGTTGGAAAAAAACCGGCAAGATCAACGTTATGATAAAATCATTTTCAAGATGAAGCGACATTCATCTAGAACAGGTGGCCTCAAAATAGCTACCATAAATGCTATTTTGCTTTATTCGTGTGGCATAATTATACACTTCATAGCCTCTTTCAGAGTGGGCCAACTAGTCACGTTCTAATCTACAAGAGGTTTTGGGGGATGCGATGAAGACAACAGTGCCTTGACCATGGTTTTATGGTCGTTTATTTATAGCACCCTGGAAGTAATTCGTAAAACTAAAATTGTTACTTGGGAAGCTTCTGGAAAAAGCTTCCGAGCTTCTAGAAAAATAAGCTTCCAAGCTTATGAAAAAGAAGCTTCCCTCAATCAGCTTTCTAAAGCATTTCTGTTCCATGTCTCGGTATTTCCATGAGTCGATTTTCCCGTCAGGTATCAACTCATGGAGGTTTTAATAACTTAATTTAATAATAAGGATCATAGTGTTGCCTAACACAGAACACCCAGATATAAGAAATGAATGTAATGTTTAAAATGATACTGATAAAATAAGTAATACGTGGTAAAGTAAGCGCGATATCATGGGGAATCATATGTTGCTCAAGGTAGGAAGTTATGAAATATCCCCACCAGTGTAAACTTTATCAAAGTAAGTGCCATGCTTGATGGGGGTTGGAGGTATCCACACGGCAACCATCACCAAAACACACCCACACACGAGCACCAGCAGCCAGCCAGCCAGCCAGCGAGCAACGACGACGACGACGAATGGGGACGGTCGCGGTCAGAGCCAAAAGGCATCAGCAAAAATCATCCACCATTTGTTGGGGAGGAAAAAACTTCGATGTTCAATAATTTTCTTCTCTCACTTCTCTGAAACGCATCAAACCAAAACGCATCGAAATCTACTTAAAACGCCCGGGAACGGATTAAGCTACCGAACGAAACCTGCATCGAGTCGAAGTTTAGGCTGAAAATTGTTGAATATATTGTGTGCATTTGCTCTGTGTGTCCTGTGTCTCTCGCAAAGTGTAACAACAAGTTTTTTAGTTTTCAAAAACCGTTTGTGTGTCGTGTAAATAAGAATCGAAAATCGGTAAACTTTGTCCTTTGCGGTGTGCGGGACGATAAAAAAAGGATACGCGAAAAAGGGTACAAAGTTGATCGCAGGATAGAAGAAATTGCAAGCCTTCCGGGAAAAGAATCGCATCGAAGAAAAACCACCGCCTGAAAGCATAAGAAAAAGTCTGGGTTTTCCAGTGCACAAATGCTGTAAAAAAGGGAATAAGCAACAAGAATGCCTGATGATAATGCAACAGCGAACATAAAACAAGCATATTATATCCGAAAACGATAAACGGAAACGAGAAGTGGAAAATCCAAGGAAACCAATTTCCTCCCTCACAATACGAACGAAGCAAGCATGGAGAAACGGGTGTGATGCGAAATTGATTTGTGATTCGAAGAAAGAAGAAACAAAGGAAAAATCAAGTTAGGAGGGATCAGCTCCAGTTTCAGGACCAGAGTCTCAGCCCCCGGGGAGTGCAAGTTGGGAAAAAAAACCACCACATATTCGTCCTTAAACAAACATCGAATTTTTACGCAGAAACAAAAAACGAAAAATAAATCAAGGAAAATACCATACACATACGCACGCAGCAAGAAGGTGGGATCAAAATTGCCGAAGTCTTTTTTGTTTTTCGTTACGAAGTGATGTTGAGCATATGATATATTATTCTACATTGTTACCAGACAAGTTGATAAGTGAATAAGGATAAGCAAGTAAGGAAATATTTAGATTAAGGTGGTACCACCGATGAACGAAATGGGAAAGAACTTATCGAAGGAAGCCATGAATCGCTAAAAGCGTGTGAAAAAAAAAAGAAAATCGAAGCAACCACAAGCAAGAGAAGTGCCCGCCGAAGGCTTCCAAGTTCGAAAAGTGAAAGCAATCGCACGCAGTAGGCCGTGCCATTCTCGAGTGTGATTTTATTTCACGAGTTATCACGCTCTCTCTAACTCTCTCTGTCGAATCCTGATCGACACAGAGCCGCTCTCGTGAAACATTCGGATCCATTCGGCTGTCTAGGGTTACCCTAAAATCAGGACGACTGCTATCTAAGGACCACCCTTAACCGTTTCGCTGTTCGGCGTGTAAAATCCTCTCATCCCCCCACACACTTTTCACACTCGCAAAACAACCCCCCTCACCCCCTCTCATCTCACCCATCCTAACCAACTGCGGCAAAAATGGGTGACGACAGGAATAACAAGAAGATTCTGCAAAATATAAAAATGCCAGAGCAGAGCAACGACTACCGAGTGGTGAGTAGTGGATTTCGGCGGATTTAACCGTGAAAAGTGCCATTTCCGGTCCGGTTCCGGTGCTAATTCGCTTCCCACGACTTGCAGGTGGTGTTTGGCGCTGGAGGTGTCGGGAAAAGTTCGCTGGTTCTCCGGTTCATCAAGGGAACATTCCGGGAAAGCTACATCCCAACCATCGAGGACACCTACAGACAGGTCAGTGTGGGAAGGGGGGAGGGGGGCGCAATGTGTAGAGGGGTAGTGCAGTGCAGTTATTGGCGCAAAGCCGTCGCAAGGCTGTCGTCACTGTCACCACAGAACCGGAATCGGGAGTGGGTTGCGAGATATGTGTGAGCTATTAATGGTTTGCTATGATTGCTGTCTGTCCAGGCGTCCCACATGTGTCACCGCATCCTAGGTCCCGGTCGGGTGCAGCGCACAGTTGCTGGTGAAAAGCACTGCAACCTAGGATGATGGGTTTCGCGGGGTCTAACGAAGTAGGCGGGCGCAAGGGGCGGTGGAAAATTTATTTGAACGTTCACAAGGCAACGGAGCCATGGGCGTAGCCTAAGTGGGCAACGGAAAGTAATCGGAATTGACTATAATTTAACAAAGGTTAATTTATTTTTTTTCCAAATATTTTTTTAAACATGCATATTTACCGTCAGTCGGAGCTTCTTTCGACACTTATTTGTCATTTTTAACTTTGAGATAAATACATACAGTAAACTCTCCCTTACTCGATAATCCGTGTGTGGATATCAAATTAGTTAGAGAACCATAGTAAAAGTTCGTTTTTATGACTAACTCGATGGTCCCTTCGGATCGCAGTTGCACTGGTTTTGTATTTTGTATTTTTGGCTAATTCTCAGAGACCTACTCAAAATCAGACTTCTACCAATGATTTTTCAAGAAATAGTTCAGAAAATTACATCTCGCTTCGCCCCTTCGATAGAAGTTAACCCTTCTACCAGCAGATTAATATTTTCACCACAAAAATATATTAAAATATAATAACTTATGGGATAACTTTCTTGTTTCTTATTCATTTTTAGAGTCTGCGCTAATTTTGATTATTGGACATTTGATTATGAAGATATTCCAATGTTCCTGTGGAGACTGACATTTTTCATGTAAAATTTCATTGGCCACCATTTTGTTTTAAGTCGATTTATCAAAAAATAAAATAACATATAGACTAGATAATGTCATATTACAAGGAGATCCTTGTAGGGATTAAGAAGGGTACTAAAGGAGATATCAAACAAGCATAAGGGCATATAGTTCCAGTAACAATGGAAATATAAGCAAACGGGAAGAGACGAATAACATTTCAGTCTTATGAAGTGTTTCGAGCGATGAAGTTGTGCTGGAATTGCTCCTGATGCAATTTGGGTGCTCGAGCCATTATCAATTGCTTTGATGGAGTTCAGAGATCACGATAAATATACCTTTTGATGATTTAGTTTTGTAGCTATTTGAAGTGAATTTGAAAAGACTCTCCCCCGTGAGAGGAAATCGTTTTTTTCCGAGAGGGTAAATCAATTCCCCCGAGATGATAAATCAATTGTCTTGAGAGGGTAAATCAATTCCACCGACAGGGTAAACCAATTTGCTTAAGAAGGTAAATTAATTCTCCTGAGAGGGTAAATCATTTCCCCGAGAGGGTTAATCAATTCCCCTGAGGGGTTAAAACAATTCTCCTGAGAGGGTAAATCATTTCCCCTGAGAGGGTATATCATTTCCCCCGAGAGCGTTAACCAACTCCCCTGAGAGTCAATCAATTCCACCGGCTGGGTAAGCCAATTCCCCGAGAAGGTAAATCAATCCCCCGAGAGGGTAAATAATTTCCCCGAGAGCGTTAACCAATTCCTCTGATATGGTAAATCAATTCCACTGAGAGGGTAAGTCGATTCCCCTGAGTAAACCGATTCCCCCGACAACGTAAGTCGATTCCCGCGAGAAGGTAAATCAATTCCCCTGAGAGAGTAAATCAATTCCCCCGACAGGGTAAATCAATTTCCGAGAGAAGGTAAATCAATTTCCCTGAGAGGGTTAATCAATTCTCCGAGAGGGTCAAACATTTCCCCTAAGAGGATTAATATATTCCCCTGAGAGGGTAAATCAATTCCCCTGAGAGGGGGAATCAATTCCCCAGAGAGGGCAAATCAGTTACCCTGAGAGGGTATATCAATTCACCGGAGAGGGTAAATCATTTACCCCGAGAGCGTTAACCAATTCCTCTGAGAGGGTAAATCAATCCCATCGACAGGGTAAACCATATCCCAAGAGGGTAAATCAATTCCCTTGAGAGGGTAAATCATTTCCCTGACAAAGTAAATCAATACCCCCGAGAGGGTAAATCATTTTCCCCCTAGAGGGTTAATCAATTCCTCTGAGAGAGTTAACGTATTCTCCTGAGAGGGTAAACCAATTCCCCTGAGAGAGTAAATCAACTCCCTCGATAGAGTAAATCAATTCCCCTGAGAGGGTAAATTGATTCCCCCGAGGAGGTAAATTGGGGGAATGAGAGGATAAATAGATTCTCCCGATGATGATGATTATTAATTGTGTGTTAATTTTGATAATATCAACTATAGCTTAACACGTACGTCTCCAATCCCCATTCCGACTAATTGATGGCTCTCAGCCGTTTTCTGACGGATTTTGAAGATTTTTTCCTGGATCGATCACAAAATTCTTCTAGTTTCAGAGACTGAGTTCGGCTTTCCGATAATGACCATGGTTTCGGATGTGTTCTGGGGTAACCCTTATTCCCGTGAAGTTGGCCACTTTTTCATCGAATCTATAACCTCGCTTGTGACACATAAAACATCATGATTTTGCAAAATATGCACATTGGGATTCGTTTTGAGACTTTTGGCTACATTGGGCACTGACATGGACACTCCGGGAACCTTGTGTTCTCGTGTAGGAGGACAGTTTGCAATAATCTACCAAACCTATCTTTCGACCTATCAAACTTCATGTTTTTGCAAAATATTTACACTGGTAAGCATTATGAGACTTTTTGACCGTATTTGGCGATCACTATGGACACTTTGGGCCCAGATAGCCGTAGCGATAAACGCGCAGCTATTCAGCAAGACCAAGCTGAGGGTCGTGGGTTCGAATCCCACCGGTCGAGGATCTTTTCGGTTTGGAAATTTCCTCGACTTCCCAGGGCATAGAGTATCTTCGTACCTGCCACACGATATACACATGCAAAAATAGTCATTGGCATAGTAAGCTCTCAGTTAATAACTGTGGAAGTGCTCATACGAGCACTAAGCTGAGAAGCAGGCTCTGTCCCAGTGGGCAGTGATGCATTTTAAATTGAACGCGAGCCAAAAATGAACTGAACGCGTTCTGATTTTGCACGAGAACCTAGTAGACATTGAACTCTCGTGCAAGATTCTGCACCTGCTCATGAACGGCCGCTTCAGTTCAAAATGCACATTGAAGATAAAACCCAAAAAAAAAAATGCATCAGAACATAATGAATTCCTATCATTACAAATATAAGGAACCCTAAATGTTTCTTAACATATTTGCAAAACTCCCGCATTCAAATATGTCATGTGTCTGGCATGACGACAGTTTTCATTTCGCGTTCAATTTTCAGCTCGCACGGGTTCAAATTTTTGAACTGCTCAATGTTCAAGCCTACTTGATCCCTCGTTCAAAGGTTTGAACTGGAACGCAAACTGAACGCGTTCAAATGCAACACTGGCAGTGGGGACGTAACGCCAGAAAGAAGAAGAAGATGGACACTCCAGGAACCCGTATTTGGCCATCAGCTTAGACACTCCGGGAACCTGGTGTCCTCGGGAAAAAGGACACTGTGATAATGCACAAAAACCTATCTTGCGACGTATCAAACTTTATGTTTTTGCAAAATATGTACATTGGTAAGCATTATGAGACTTTTTGACCATATTTGGCCAACGCTATGGACACTCCGGGAACCTGGTGCCCTCGGGGGAGTGGACGACTGGTAATAATACTAGCTGTTGAAATACAATTTTGAAACAAAATGTTTACACATTTTTGTATAATATCTTGTACATGAAAGAATTCAAGGACATTAAGAGGTGAATGATAGATGTTATGAATTTATTTTATTATTGAAGTTATATCCTTATAAACGGTCCGATTAGTATAAGAGTAAATCAGGAGGAGAATGTAGGGATTGTGAGGGGTACTAGAGGAGATATCAATCAAGCAGAAGAGCATATAAGTAGTTACAGTAGTTACAACTAATCAAACGGGAAGAGACGAATGGATCCCGGAACAAAAATCAAATGCTTTCAAAACGACTATCGAACGACCAGAGCGCGTATTGAAACCTTGTTTAGTATTATAGAGCAGTTCCACAATACCCGAACCTGATTTACAAGGTTAAGTTGAATTAAAATAGACAAAAACAATGTTGTCTTAGATTTCATTCATCAATATTTCACCTATCTGCAGTTAAAGTATTATAGTTAATTTGAAATGAAAATCAGTTGTGATGCATAGGTATATTTCAATGTATAGGTGATACCAATCACTTTCAAATTTTACCATATCTTTTAAAATCTAATCTCATGTTTATGCAACTTATTTACATTGTTGTGTCAAATGGAATCTTCATGCTTTTAAATTGTTGGCATGACAAACACAGGTATATTTGTCCTGGAAAATTGTAAGGTACACCGAGCAAATTAAAACGGATACTGAAAGATAAAATGGCCTTAAAAAAATTAAATATGATGAATAATTCAAGCACCAAAGAATTTATGTTATTGACAAATGGAACAAACTGTAGAGTAACCTGCTATAGTTTATTGAACATTACGTAACTAACATACCAGAAAAAAAAAACAAATTCAAGCATAAATGGCCTTAAACCTCAATAAAAACGCTTATTGAGTAAGCTAAATGCAATAACTAAAATACATTCCTGTATCAACAGTCACCGGAAAAACATGCAGCTTGTTCTGTGCCATTATTTGAAAATAATACAACAGTATTTTCTAGTTCAACATTCAATTTCGGGAAATCCCGGGATTTTCGAAAATATCCCGGGATTCGGGATTCTTTAGATCCCGGGATTTTTGTCCCGGGATTCCCGGGACAAGACCCTCTACTCCGGGGATTCTTCAAAGAATGTTGCACTGAATAGTTTGTAGATACTTTGCTAGGAATTTCCACAGAATTTTCTCCAAACAACTTCGATAGTTGGAATTTGTTTAGGAATTCTACCTGGAGTTCTCTTGATGACTCCTCAAAAAGTTTTTCGAAAATTTTAAAGAGAATTCAGAAACTTTTAAGAGAGATAATTCAAGAATTTAACCAGAAGTACCTCAAATGATATACAGTCATCCCTCCATGAATCGATATTGAAGGGACCATCGACTCATGGAAATATCGAGTCATAGACAGGCATTGAAGACGTGAGGGAGCGTAATGAGCATGAACTTTGCACAATCAAAGCGACCATGTTTCCCGAGCGAACTGTGCTACTCAGTTTGACTCCAGTTAGTGATCATGATCGATCACTGTTGGGATAAATAATGAGCTCGGATTTTCACCTACAGGGTGGCCAGTGAAAAGTCAATTTCAAATTCCCGGTTTTCTCCCGGTTTTTTCCCGGTATTTCAAAAATATTCCCGGTTTGATGATATGCTAAGAAACATTATTGCGATTTTTTTACCATTTAAAAAGACTTTTAAGTACGAGTTTTTTGGTCATAAACCAAAGCATTTCTATTAGGGGTAGACGGAAATCTGATATTTTGCTGTGCATTCCAATTTTCTGGGCTTATACTGATTCTGCTAAATTCCAGTTTGATATAATAGATCCGGCAGAAATAAGGACAAATCTTTTTTTTTATTATTATTTTGTCAATCTTCAAGCGTCTAATATTTCAATAGCGCGCTGTGTTCATAAACATCGTAAGAATGCAACGCCACATTTAAAAACTGATTTCGAAAAGCGGCGACTTGAGGTGCGTCGCGAGTCTCACTAGCGCGATCCGGATGGGTGGTGACGCGACAATATAAGAAACGATATTTTACGACGTAATCGTGGAATTTGTTATAAAAAAGTTCAGTGTTAAAAAAGTTTGACCTTTTTTTATATGATGGGATCGAGTCAATCTTTGAATGAATCATAGTTTAAATTTCAAACGGTCACAGATTTGGTAGACATAAAAATGAATTTATCAATTGTTCAACATTTCGGTCATCAGCATAGAATTTTTTGTTATGTTTGATTCCCACAAATCTGGAATGTCATAATTCTGAAATGAATTACAATTTTACCAGATTGAGCAAGCCATTTTAAAGTCAGTAAGCATCGAAGCGTCCTGTATTTTGCCTAGCTTCGCTACTCTACCCTTTTCCAGTAGAGAAGCTAGGCAAAATTCAGGACGCTTTGATGCTTAGTGACTTAAAAATGGCTTGCTCAACTTTCACCACCTGATTAAATTTCAATCTTGTCGCTCCCTTGCGACGCCTATCCACCTATTCATTTCCATATTTTGCTTCTATAGACTCCCTTTAGCTTTGAGTCGCATGACCGCTACAGCCATGAAACAAAATAATATACAGGGTGTTTGCTTCCATGTTTTTAATAATTTGAGGGTCGATAGGTCTCCATGAGATATGAAAAAGTGCCCATGGAACATAGGGTCGCAAACCACTGCTAAGTGAGTTATTCACGATTTTAAGATTTTCAACTTGGTCATCTTTGAAACCTCATATCTAATTAACTATGTGTCATACATTTAATCTCAGCGCATGAATCGAAAGCTTATAATCTAATCTATCTTAGTTTCTTGGACGTGAATTTTGTAGAAAATGATTCAAAGGCTCAAATTACGAAAAGTTTGCAAAAAGTGACGGAAAAATCAGCATTTTTCGACGTATTTTCATGAATTTTATTAAAATTATCGTAATTAATGTAAAAAAAGTTCTTCTACAAAATATGCATTAACTTATTAGCTACCAAAGTGTCTTTGAGAGCAAAAGTGTATCTCTTGTAGATTCGTCACAATAGCGTGTTGAAAGTTGTGCTTCAAACAGCAAAAAAATCAAAAAAATTGACGGCTGTTTACCCTATTCGTTCGTTCGTTCGTGTGTTGATGCCTCCGCGTGTGAATGAAGTGCTCGGAGACCTAAGTATATTGACAGCTATAGAAGGTATGCTATTCACGACTGTGCATTAGTATTAGTAGATAGTTATGAACTTTTTCTGGATTTGTATGGCATTTGTTATATTTCAATGCAATTTAAGTAAATTTAGGTATTTAGGATAACAATATATCGATAACTTAGCAGAATAATTTATTACGTATCCGATTGGGAGGTCATTGTCGTAAATTCATTCAAATTAAATGCATTTGTTCTATTTATGAGGAGTATTTTTCATGTTTCTCATCACAACCCATTACCTCCCTCAGAAATAACTAGCAGTGCAAGTTGTTTTTTGTTTTTTAATTTATACACAAGAATATATTTACTATATGTACATAGAAAGGCCTTATTGTACGGAATGCAGCAGTTGAATCTGATATAATTTGGGAAATTCGACCGAACGTCCTGGCAAAGACACATGAAAGGCCCAAATACAAAGGAGTGAGAGTGACATTTAGGTCGATACTGAAAAGCTTCAAGCTTTACATCAGTGTTTTTGGAAGATTTTCGATAGACCCTTTCGATATTTTAGATAGGTATAATATAATAAATAACGCAAGTTGCATTTACTTGTTGTTTATTGTTCAGTATAATTTAACTTTCGATAGTTATTCAAAACTTACATCAGGATAGCTATAGTCCTGCTATCTGATTCTCGGAAGTTCTTGGAACATACGAAAAGATTCGTGGTATTTGTTTTCACGTTTTAGCTCAAAAATGTTAGTCACCGGTTTCTCTGCACAATGATCGTTGGAACTCTATGGAAAGTAACCGGTTTACATGGTTCTGTTTTAGGTTTCTTGGAATACAATTTGCATGTCGGAACATGACAATTTTCTAGTTCCAAACCGGTGAAAACTGGCACTGAAAAAGTTTTCGTAGCTTGATCGAAAGAGTACATTTGTCTAAGTATAATATATACAATTTGAAAGCGCTTCAATATCATAATTTTGATAACGTGATTAATGAAGGTTTAAATCTGTAGACTCAATGAGATTTCAATGGACATAATAACAGCTCGTCCCGCAGTAACATTTGCCGAGCAATGATTCAAAAGCGATTTCCATACTAACTTCAAATTTATTTGAAAAATAGTTCCAGGGCACGAAAAATTATGAAATTTCGGATTCTGGCTCAATTTTTGACGTAGAATTATGATATGTAAAAAAATGAATACTTCTAAACAAACCAATTGAATTAATTGAATTTATATGCCGATTTCAGTACAAATCTGATGGATTTTCATAACTATTTTATCTGTGTGAGTGTTTTCGTGTAAGATAGACAAAAATGCAGCGTACCTTTAGTAGCTGTCAAAATACGTTGCTCGGAGACAACAGATGTCGGTCGTGCCGAAGCGAAGGGGAAATGAAATCGCTTCGCAACATGCGCCATTTTCTCTTCGCTGCGGTGTTTGGTTGCAAACAGTCGCATAAATAGATTTAGTGAGATCGCCACACGACCATCGCAGAAGCGAAAGTGTGCTCATAAAGACAGATCCTTTTAAATTCTTCGCACTAGTAGCTGAGCTACGGTGCAGAGCAGATGGGGGGTGCGCTTGCGCGTGTAGCGAGAACTTAATTAATGCATTTCTCGCCTATGACGTTGAACTTTTGATGCATTTTAAAGGGTTTTAGGTCGTCTATTAATTTCATACAGGTGGACAAGGGAGAGTAGAAATTATGACGTGCCATGCACGCCGTTGTAAAAGTACAACATTACCAAGTAAACCTCGCCCGTGATACACAGCACGAGCGAGGTGAATTCTTAGGTTCAATAAATTAATTTAGGTATCGCACTAATGCTCAGCGTGAACTGATGGAGCAGCAGGATGAAATATCTCACAAAATTAGTGACCGTCTATCCAACTACAGCTTGGTTTTCTGTATAAGGTTGCTTACAAATTATGTTCAATAGATCAATAATCTCTCAGTGAACTATTTTTATAAAATCAAATAATGGACCTACATGTAATATTTCATATAATTTGCAGTGACGTATCCAGAAAATTGCTCAGGGGAGACAAACGACGCAAAAAAAAAATAGATGTTTTTACAAAAGTTGAGATGGCTTAAAGACAGTTCAACCAAATCATTTTGTTTTTGTTTTATCCAGTTAAATAATAAAATAACTGCATAAAATGAAGATTTTTTTTTGCTTGAAATTGAGATTTTGACAGTTTAATAGGTATTTTGTGCAGTCACAACAATTAAAAGTCAAAATTTGTAGATCAGTACTTTTCTTAAAAAAAAGCCTTGCAATGTTTGTAATACGAAATCAAATATTTTGAAAAAAAAAAAAAATTTAATAATTCATCAAATTCCAGCAATTTATGATAGATTGAACGAAAACGACACAATTTTATCAAGCAGGTTGATGCGGTTCTTGTACAAGAATAATAATAAACCTGGCGGTATGTCCCAACTGAGTCAGGGCCCTGCTCCTCAGCTTAGTGTACTTATGAGCACTTACATAGTTATTAACTGAAAGGTTTTCTCAGCCAAAGTTGCTGTTTTGTATGCGTATATGGGCAAAGGCATATACATTTTAAATGTTTTAAAGTCCACGAAAACCCTTCCAGCTCTGAAATTCTTTGGAAATGGGCATGTAGCTTAAGGACAGTCATGAAAGCACTGCAATATTAAATAAATGAAAAACCGAATAAAGTATCTGTCAAATAATACAAACTCTAGTGGAATTAAATGGTATAGTAGTAGATTTGGGTTTTCTTTTATTTATAGGTATTCCACTAAACAGATCGAAGATTTATTACACAATATTCTCAATTTTTCTCATGATCTCAATTAAATGCTTTTCACACAAATCAAAAGCATGATTACTGCATCCAGATGAAAATACTAATTTAGAAAATTTTCAAGAGTCTATCTTGCAATTTCCAAGTTGTTCATTAGTAAATGACCAATTAACTATGCTACGAATTGTAATATGAAAACAATTAATTCCTGGTTTCTTAAGACACCAAAAATATGGAATAGATTCAGCGGGTAAAACTTTTCTTTGGAAATCATCCAATAATTTCTCCACAAATTCCTTCAGGAATTATTTCAGTTAATGTTCTCAGGAATTTCCCAGGGATACCTTCAGACTGAGACCACTTGAGGAATCCTTTGTTGGCCAATACCAGGCTGGTTTTCGGGAGGGCCGCTCCGACAACGAACCAGATATTACCAGGTACATATTGCAAATAATCTTAGATGCATTCTTGGAGTATAACTAGCAGACTCACCATCTGTTTATTCACTTGTTTGGATTGGAGACGAGGTGTCAATGTCGTTTGTGAATTTAGATGGAAGAAAAGAGACGCGCTTTGGATTTCATTGTTCAACATTGCACTCCAGGTTAATATTAGGAGATCAGGCGTGCAAAGAAATGACACTATCATGACACGGTCACATCTTCTTCTTCTGCTTGACATTACGTCCTCACTGGGACAGAGCCTGATTCTCAGCTTAATATTCTTATGAGCACTTCCACAGTAGTTAACTGAGAGCTTTCTTTGCCAAAGTTGCCATTTTCGCATTCGTATATCGTGTAGCAGGTACGATGATACTTTATGCCCAGAGAAGTCAAGGAAATTTCCATTACGAAAAGATGCTGGACCGACCGGGAATCGAACCGAGACACCTTCAGCATGGCTTTACTTTGTAGCCGCGGACTCTAAAAACTCGGCTAAGGAAGCCCCACGGTCACATATGGTCCTTGGTCTTGCGGACGATATCGGCCTTATTTAAATCAATCGCAGGTCAGTGAAGGAGGTTTTCGAGGCTCTGAAGAATCTGAATATCTCCAAGAGTTCGTTGAGGAATATCTGCAAAACTTTCTTCAGCAATATTTTTAGGGATTACCCCTGATACTTCTTCAAGAATTATTTTATGAACTCCTCCAGGATTTTCTGCAGAAATTCTTTGGTAAATTCTAGCAAAATTTTTTTCAGGATTTCCTATGAGATACATCAAAGGATTCCTCTAGGAACTCCTCTAAAATTTCTTCGGGGATTTCGCGGATTCCTCCTAGCACTCCTTCTCTTAGGAATTCCACTAGGGATTTGTTCAGAATTTCCTCGAAAGATTTTTACAGGAATTCTCCCAAAGATTCTATCAGGAATACCTCTTTGAATGCCTCCAGAAATATTTACAAGGATTTCTCGTGAAATACTTCCAGAGCTCCTTCCAGAAATTCCTTAAATTACATGCCTTCAGCATTTTCTCCAGAAATATCACCAAGAATACATCCAAGAGATTCTCCAAGGATTCCTTTAAAAATACGTCCAAGGTTTCCTCCACGAACTACACATGAAATAACTTTAAAAATTTTACTAAGAATAGCTTCAGGTATTCTTTAGGATTAACTTCATGGTTTCTTCCAGGTATACCTCCAGGTAGAGGAATATCTTTCAGGATTCGTCCATAAACTACTGCTTAGATTCCGCTAGCAATAGCTCCTGAGATTCCTCCTGTAATTTCACCATGGGTTCCTCCTAGATAAACTTCAGGATATTTTTATCAATTTCTCTGGGGATTTGTATAGAAGCTGTCTAGAAACCTTCAGTAACTCCTCCAGTGATTCTTTCGGAGATTCCCGCAGTAATTCCTCCAGAAATACTTTCAATTTTTCCTCCAGGAATATCTCCAATGAAGTGTTAGAAATACCGTCAGGGTTTTCTCTAGCAATCAATAATATATCCACTGATTTTTTTTTTCAAGAGTACCACTAGGGTTTTCTCTAGGAATACCTTAAAGGATTCCGTCAGTTATAACCCCATGAATCCCTACTGGAAAACGTTCAAAGATTTTTTCAGAAATATCTAAGGATACCTCGATGAATATCTCAAAAAATTGCTCCAAGTAAACTATAGAGATTTCCTTCAGGGACTCTTCCTGGAATTCTGTTTAAACTTTTCTTCGGTGACTCCTGCAGGAATTCCTCTAAGGAGTTCCTCCAAGAATTCCTTTAGGGTTTCATCCAACAATTTCCTTAGGAATCTCTCCAAGGATTCCTTCCGGAGCTTCTCCATTGGTTTCTCCAGGAATTCTTCCAGAGTTTCTCCCTGTTTTTAAGAATAACTTCTGGGATTTTCTCTTGGAACTTCAAAGGTGCCTTCAGGAGTCCTTCTTAGAATAATTTCAGGATATTGTTCATGATCTTTTCAAGAATTCTTATGAAGCTCCTGGAATAGTTCAACAAAAAACTGCTAGAGGAGTTTCCGAGCATAATTGAAGATAATAATAAACCTTAGAAATTCTATTTAAGGAATGTTTGGAGGTATATTTGGAAGAACCTTTGAAAATATTCATGGAGACACTGCTGGAAGATTTTTTGGAATAATTCCTGAAATCTCCATAAAAATTCTTGAAAATATCATGAACAATATCCTGAAATTATTCCAAGAAGGACTCCTGAAGGCACCTTTGAAGTTCCAAGAGAAAATCCAAGAAGTTATTCTTAAAAACAGGGAGAAACTCTGGAAGAATTCCTGGAGAAACCAATGGAGAAGCTCCGGAAGGAATCCTAAGGAAATTGTTGGATGAAACCCTAAAGGAATTCTTGGAGGAACTCCTTAGAGGAATTCCTGCAGGAGTCACCGAAGAAAAGTTTAAACAGAATTCCAGAAAGAGTCCCTGAAGGAAATCTCTATAGTTTACTTGGAGCAATTTTTTGAGATATTCATCGAGGTATCCTTAGAGATATTTCTGAAAAAATCTTTGAACGTTTTCCAGTAGGGATTCATGGGGTTATAACTGACGGAATCCTTTAAGGTATTCCTAGAGAAAACCCTAGTGGTACTCTTGAAAAAAAAATCAGTGGATATATTATTGATTACTAGAGAAAACCCTGACGGTATTCCTAACAATTCATTGGAGATATTCCTGGAGGAAAAAATGAAAGTATTTCTGGAGGAATTACTGCGGGAATCTCCGAAAGAATCACTGGAGGAGTTACTGAAGGTTTCTAGACAGCTTCTATACAAATCCCCAGAGAAATTGATAAAAATATCCTGAAGTTTATCTAGGAGGAACCCATGGTGAAATTTCAGAGGAATCTTAGGAGCTATTGCTAGCGAAATCTAAGCAGTAGACGAATCCTGAAAGATATTCCTCTACCTGGAGGTATTCCTGGAAGAAACCATGAAGTTAATCCTAAAGAATACCTGAAGCTATTCTTAGTAAATTTTTTAAAGTTATTTCATCTGTAGTTCGTGGAGGAAACCTTGGACGTATTTTAAAGGAATCCTTCTAGAATCTCTTGGACGTATTCTTGGTGATATTTCTGGAGAAAATGCTGAAGGCATGTAATTTAAGGAATTCCTGGAAGGAGCTCTGGAAGTATTTCACGAGAAATCCTTGTAAATATTTCTGGAGGCATTCAAAGAGGTATTCCTGATAGAATCTTTGGAAGAATTCCTGTAAAAATCTTTCGAGGAAATTCTGAACAAATCCCTAGTGGAGTTCCTAACAGAAGGAGTGCTAGGAGGAATCCGCGAAATCCCCGAAGAAATTTTAGAGGAGTTCCTAGAGGAATCCTTTGATGTATCTCATAGGAAATCCTGAAAAAAATTTTGCTAGAATTTACCAAAGAATTTCTGGAGAAAATCCTGGAGGAGTTCATAAAATAATTCTTGAAGAAGTATCAGGGGTAATCCCTAAAAATATTGCTGAAGAAAGTTTTGCAGATATTCCTCAACGAACTCTTGGAGATATTCAGATTCTTCAGAGCCTCGAAAACCTCCTTCACTGACCTGCGATTGATTTAAATAAGGCCGATATCGTCCGCAAGACCAAGGACCATATGTGACCGTGGGGCTTCCTTAGCCGAGTTTTTAGAGTCCGCAGCTACAAAGTAAAGCCATGCTGAAGGTGTCTCGGTTCGATTCCCGGTCGGTCCAGCATCTTTTCGTAATGGAAATTACCTTGACTTCTCTGGGCATAAAGTATCATCGTACCTGCTACACGATATACGAATGCGAAAATGGCAACTTTGGCAAAGAAAGCTCTCAGTTAACTACTGTGGAAGTGCTCATAAGAATATTAAGCTGAGAATCAGGCTCTGTCCCAGTGAGGACGTAATGTCAAGCAGAAGAAGAAGATGTGACCGTGTCATGATAGTGTCATTTCTTTGCACGCCTGATCTCCTAATATTAACCTGGAGTGCAATGTTGAACAATGAAATCCAAAGCGCGTCTCTTTTCTTCCATCTAAATTCACAAACGACATTGACACCTCGTCTCCAATCCAAACAAGTGAATAAACAGATGGTGAGTCTGCTAGTTATACTCCAAGAATGCATCTAAGATTATTTGCAAGATGTATCTGGTAATATCTGGTTCGTTGTGGCCCTTCCGAAAACCAGCCTGGTATTGGCCGACAAAGGATTCCTCAAGTGGTCTCAGTCTGAAGGTATCCCTGGGAAATTCCTGAGAACATTAACTGAAATAATTCCTGAAGGAATTTGTGGAGAAATTGTTGGATGATTTCCAAAGAAAAGTTTTACCCGCTGAATCTATTCCATATTTTTGGTGTCTTAAGAAACCAGGAATTAATTGTTTTCATATTACAATTCGTAGCATAGTTAATTGGTCATTTACTAATGAACAACTTGGAAATTGCAAGATAGACTCTTGAAAATTTTCTAAATTAGTATTTTCATCTGGATGCAGTAATCATGCTTTTGATTTGTGTGAAAAGCATTTAATTGAGATCATGAGAAAAATTGAGAATATTGTGTAATAAATCTTCGATCTGTTTAGTGGAATACCTATAAATAAAAGAAAACCCAAATCTACTACTATACCATTTAATTCCACTAGAGTTTGTATTATTTGACAGATACTTTATTCGGGTTTTCATTTATTTAATATTGCAGTGCTTTTATGACTGTCCTTAAGCTACATGCCCATTTCCAAAGAATTTCAGAGCTGGAAGGGTTTTCGTGGACTTTAAAACATTTAAAATGTATATGCCTTTGCCCATATACGCATACAAAACAGCAACTTTGGCTGAGAAAACCTTTCAGTTAATAACTATGTAAGTGCTCATAAGTACACTAAGCTGAGGAGCAGGGCCCTGACTCAGTTGGGACATACCGCCAGGTTTATTATTATTCTTGTACAAGAACCGCATCAACCTGCTTGATAAAATTGTGTCGTTTTCGTTCAATCTATCATAAATTGCTGGAATTTGATGAATTATTAAATTATTTTTTTTTTTTTTCAAAATATTTGATTTCGTATTACAAACATTGCAAGGCTTTTTTTTAAGAAAAGTACTGGGGGCCCAGATAGCCGTAGCGGTAAACGCGCAGCTGTTCAGCATGACCAAGCTGAGGGTCGTGGGTTCGAATCCCACCGGTCGAGGATCTTTTCGGGTTGGAAATTTTCTCGACTTCCCAGGGCATAGATTATCTTCGTACCTGCCACACGATATACACATGCAAAAATGGTCATTGGCATAGTAAGCTCTCAGTTAAAAACTGTGGAAGTGCTCATAAGAACACTAAGCTGAGAAGCAGGCTCTGTCCCAGTGGGGACGTAACGCCAGAAATAAGAAGACTGATCTACAAATTGTGACTTTTAATTGTTGTGACTGCACAAAATACCTATTAAACTGTCAAAATCTCAATTTCAAACAAAACCAATCTTCATTTTATGCAGTTATTTTATTATTTAACTGGATAAAACAAAAACAAAATGATTTGGTTGAACTGTCTTAAGCCATCTCAACTTTTGTAAAAACATCTATTTTTTTTTGCGTCGTTTGTCTCCCCTGAGCAATTTTCTGGATACGTCACTGCAAATTATATGAAATATTACATGTAGGTCCATTATTTGATTTTATAAAAATAGTTCACTGAGAGATTATTGATCTATTGAACATAATTTGTAAGCAACCTTATACAGAAAACCAAGCTGTAGTTGGATAGACGGTCACTAATTTTGTGAGATATTTCATCCTGCTGCTCCATCAGTTCACGCTGAGCATTAGTGCGATACCTAAATTAATTTATTGAACCTAAGAATTCACCTCGCTCGTGCTGTGTATCACGGGCGAGGTTTACTTGGTAATGTTGTACTTTTACAACGGCGTGCATGGCACGTCATAATTTCTACTCTCCCTTGTCCACCTGTATGAAATTAATAGACGACCTAAAACCCTTTAAAATGCATCAAAAGTTCAACGTCATAGGCGAGAAATGCATTAATTAAGTTCTCGCTACAGTGCGCATCGTACCTTCGTGCTGTGCGTACACGAATTCTCTCTGCTCTTGGAAGTTTTCTTAAAAACTACCTAAAGCAATAAAACAGTACTTTTCAGTGCTACACAAACAGTACTTTTCAGTGCTAAAATTAAAAACGGTACTTTTCAGTGCTACTTAAACAGTACTTTTCAGTACTATTTTTTCTACTATTGATCCCTTTACGATCCTTGTTTGGACCCGTGCCTTCGATTTTTCGTTGGACCCGTTGGCGAAAGCTAGCGGTGGTAATCCTTCTTGGACACCGTCTAGGGAAAAAACCTCTCGAAGGTCACGTCTTTCTCGTTTATTAACTAAACATGGTATCAACAACTAACAAAAGGAAGGGTGAATCTCTGAATTCACTACTTCCTTCCAAAAAAGTGGGTTTTAAAACTGTCACTACACGTGGCAAGAATGGAAGAAAGGACGCTTCCCCGGAATGCGAAGTTTCTTCCAAGGGTGAAATGAATAATTGTATTGAAATGAGCAATCAGTTCGATGCTCTAGACAAATTTTCCGAACACCAAATCGAAGCAGCCTCTAGCCCAGGCTCTTTGATTCAAGTGAGGAAGCAAAGAGTGCCGCCTATCGTGGTCAGTTGTTCCGAATTTGGGGGATTTAGGCAGGAGATCTTGAACTCCATTAGGGGAATCAAGGTTTCCTTCCAAATCGCAAAGAAAGGAGACTGTCGCGTTTTGCCGGAAACTCTTAAAGATCGCGAACTTCTTCTCAGATATCTTGAAGAGAAGAAGCACAAATTTTTTACTTATGACGACAAAACTGAACGTTTGTTCAAAGTCGTCTTGAAAGGTCTCTCAAGTGACTATAAGTCACCTGAAGAGATCAAAAATGGAATAAATGATTTACTTGGATTTTCCCCAGTCCAAGTAATCATTATGAAAAAGAGAACCCAATCTGGCATTGTTCGGAAAGGGCTTTCTCAAGAATATTATTTAGTTCACTTTAACAAAAAAGAACTAAATAATATTAAAGCTTTAGAAAAAGCTAAACTTATGTTCGATGTCCGTGTGACGTGGGAACATTTCCAGAAACCTGGAGGAAATTACCAGAACCCCACTCAGTGCCGTCGGTGCCAAAAGTGGGGTCATGGTACAAAAAATTGTCGCATGGATGCTAAATGCATGATTTGCGGAGGTTCTTCTCACGCTAAGGACGACTGTCCTGTGAAAGAAGATACCAGAAAATTTCAATGCGCCAATTGCAAGGGCCCTCACAAAGCTAACTTTTGGGAATGCATTTCACGCAAAAGAGTCGTTGAGGCTCGTGCCAAGCAGATGAAGGATAATATCCGTTACGATAACGGTCGTTTCCGGAATTTGCCTGGTAGAGTATCGAACAATGCTCATTTTTCAGTTAACGATCGCTTGATTAGGAATCATACCCACCAGGAAGATCATAATCATGCTCATTCACAAACAAATTTTAATCCGTCGGGTAGCCGTTCGAATCTTTCAATTTCGAATGTATCTACCCACGGTAAATCCTTTGCCGATATCGTAGCAGGAAATTTGAACTCTTCCCCTGTTCGTTCCATGAGTACCCATTCTACTTGTTTCAAATCAAATGGAAAAAACCCTACCGCCACAGGTAACTCCTACCCCGCTTCTTCGTCTACCGAAAATTCCAATGGGAAATCATCAGATGATATGTCTGCCTCTGATTTTAATTTTCTAACTGAACAATTGAATCTAATGATTGATGCAATGTTCAAAGCCACCACTATGACTGAAGCAGTCCAAGTAGGTGTAAAATTCACAAATAAAATTGTTATTGGATTACGTTTTTCTAATGGATCCAAATAATAATTTAAATATTTTAAATTGGAATGCTCGTTCTCTGAATGGTAAAGAGGACGAGCTGTTTAATTTTCTTACAGCTAATAACGTGCATATAGCAGTTATTACCGAAACTTATTTAAAACCTGGATCCAAATTTAAAAAAGATCCTAACTTTTTTGTTTATCGTAATGATCGACTTGATGGGGCATGTGGGGGAGTTGCAATCATCATTCATAGGCGTATAAAACATCAACTGTTTTCGTCATTTGAAACTAAAGTTTTTGAAACTTTAGGTGTTTCTGTTGAAACACAGTTTGGTAAATATACTTTCATAGCTGCCTATTTGCCTTTTCAATGCTCTGGACAGCAAGTTAATTGGCTTCAAACTGACTTGCGAAAATTAACTCGCAATAAGTCAAAATTTTTTGTCATTGGTGACTTTAATGCCAAACATCGGTCATGGAATAATTCTCAAAGTAATTCCAACGGCAGAATTTTATTTGATGAGTGCTCTTCAGGATATTTCTCAATTCAATACCCTGATAGCCCTACATGTTTTTCCTCTTCTAGAAATCCATCTACGATTGACTTGGTCTTAACCGACTCTAGTCATCTTTGTAGCCAATTAGTTACTCATGCTGATTTTGATTCTGATCATGTCCCTGTTACATTTCAAATATCGCATGAAGCGATTCTCAATCCTATCAGCTCCACTTTCAATTATTTACGAGCCGACTGGAATATATATGAAACGTATGTTGACTCTAATCTTGATGTTAACATTTCTTTAGAAACTAAAATTGATATTGACAATGCTCTTGAAACTTTAACAAATTCCATTGTTGAAGCCAGAAACATTGCAATTCCAAAATGTGAAGTAAAATTTGAATCCGTGATTATAGACGATGATCTTAAACTCTTGATCCGTCTTAAAAACGTGAGGAGAAGGCAATTTCAACGCACTCGTGATCCTGCTATGAAAATTATATGGCAGGATTTGCAGAAAGAAATCAAGAAACGTTTTGCTGATTTAAGAAACAAAAATTTTGGAAATAAAATTTCTCAATTGGACCCCGGCTCTAAGCCCTTTTGGAAATTATCTAAAATCTTGAAAAAACCTCAGAAGCCAATACCGGCATTGAAAGAGGAAAACAAATTATTACTAACTAATTGCGAAAAAGCTCAAAAACTTGCTATGCAGTTTGAAAGTGCGCACAATTTTAATTTAGGACTTACTAGTCCAATTGAAAATGAAGTTACTCAGGAGTTCGAAAATATTCTCAATCAAGAGAACGTTTTCGAAAATGCCTGGGAGACTGATTTGGAAGAAGTGAGAACTATTATTAGAAAATTCAAAAATATGAAAGCTCCTGGCGATGATGGAATTTTCTACATCCTCATCAAGAAACTTCCAGAAAGTAGCTTATCATTTTTAGTTGATATATTTAACAAATGTTTTCAATTAGCATATTTTCCTGACAAATGGAAAAATGCTAAGGTTGTTCCAATTTTAAAACCAGACAAAAATCCTGCAGAAGCTTCTAGCTATCGTCCAATCAGTTTGCTTTCCTCCATCAGTAAACTTTTTGAAAAGGTTATTTTGAACAGAATGATGGCCCACATCAACGAGAATTCAATTTTTGCCAATGAACAGTTCGGATTCCGCCATGGACATTCGACCACTCATCAACTTTTACGTGTAACAAATTTGATCCGTTCCAACAAATCTGAAGGCTATTCTACTGGTCTTGCTCTTCTAGACATAGAAAAAGCATTCGACAGTGTTTGGCATGAAGGTTTGATTGTAAAATTGAAAAATTTTAATTTTCCAACATACATTGTTAGAATAATTCAAAGTTATCTGTCAAATCGTACACTTCAGGTTAATTATCAGAACTCCAGATCTGAAAGACTTCCTGTAAGAGCTGGTGTTCCCCAAGGCAGCATTTTGGGACCAATATTATACAATATTTTCACATCTGACTTACCTGAGTTACCTCAGGGATGTCAAAAATCTTTGTTTGCGGATGACACAGGCCTCTCCGCCAAAGGACGAAGCCTGCGTGTCATCTGTAGTCGATTGCAAAAAAGTTTGGATATTTTTTCTTCATACTTGCAAAAATGGAAGATTTCTCCTAATGCTTCCAAAACTCAACTAATAATATTCCCACATAAACCAAAAGCTCTTTATTTGAAACCTTCAAGTAGACATGTTGTCACGATGAGAGGGATTCCAATAAATTGGTCAGATGAAGTTAAGTATCTAGGACTCATGCTAGATAAGAATTTAACTTTCAAAAATCACATTGAGGGCATTCAAGCCAAATGTAACAAATATGTAAAATGTCTCTATCCCCTTATTAATAGAAAATCAAAACTTTGTCTTAAGAACAAGCTTTTGATATTCAAACAAATTTTCAGGCCAGCCATGTTGTATGCTGTACCAATATGGACTAGCTGTTGTAATACCAGGAAGAAAGCTCTGCAGAGAATTCAAAATAAAATTTTGAAAATGATTCTAAGGCTTCCTCCCTGGTATAGTACCAATGAGTTACATAGGATATCCAATGTTGAAACATTGGAACAAATGTCAAATAAAATAATCAATAATTTCAGGCAAAAATCGTTACAATCTTCTATTGCCACGATTAATGCGTTATATGTTTAGGTTAAGTTAGGTTAAGTATATTAAAAACTTTTTTTTTTTCTCTTATAAGCAGGTGAAATCAACTCACCTGTAAAAAATCTGAACTGCTACGGCAAATGAAATGTAATATGTTGTTAACAAAATGTTAATAAAATCTTAGATTTGTTTTACCAAATTAGGATGATAGTGTTGTCTAATAACACAGAACACCTAGATATAAGAAATAATGAATGTAATGTTTGGAATGATACTAATAAAGAAATTAAAAAAAAAAAAAAAAAAAAAAAAAAAAAAAAAAAAAAAAAAAAAAATTTTTGCTACACGCGCAAGCGCACCCCCCATCTGCTCTGCACCGTAGCTCAGCTACTAGTGCGAAGAATTTAAAAGGATCTGTCTTTATGAGCACACTTTCGCTTCTGCGATGGTCGTGTGGCGACCTCACTAAATCTATTTATGCGACTGTTTGCAACCAAACACCGCAGCAAAGAGAAAATGGCGCATGTTGCGAAGCGATTTCATTTCCCCTTCGCTTCGGCACGACCGACATCTGTTGTCTCCGAGCACTTCATTCACACGCGGAGGCATCAACACACGAACGAACGAACGAATAGGGTAAACAGCCGTCATTTTTTTTTTGATTTTTTGCTGTTTGAAGCACAACTTTCAACACGCTATTGTGACGAATCTACAAGAGATACACTTTTGCTCTCAAAGACACTTTGGTAGCTAATAAGTTAATGCATATTTTGTAGAAGAACTTTTTTTACATTAATTACTATAATTTTAATAAAATTCATGAAAATACGTCGAAAAATGCTGATTTTTCCGTCACTTTTTGCAAACTTTTCGTAATTTGAGCCTTTGAATCATTTTCTACAAAATTCACGTCCAAGAAACTAAGATAGATTAGATTATAAGCTTTCGATTCATGCGCTGAGATTAAATGTATGACACATAGTTAATTAGATATGAGGTTTCAAAGATGACCAAGTTGAAAATCTTAAAATCGTGAATAACTCACTTAGCAGTGATTTGCGACCCTATGTTCCATGGGCACTTTTTCATATCTCATGGAGACCTATCGACCCTCAAATTATTAAAAACATGGAAGCAAACACCCTGTATAAAGAATATGTTCCTGACTTTATTGATTTATTCGAATTCAGAAGCTTTTGTAAATATCCACTAAAGTTTAGATCGTGCTGGTTAAAACATTACTTGGTATGCAAAATTTTCCCGGTGCTAATTGAAATTCCCGTATATTTCCCGGTTTTCTCCAGGTGATTCGAAATTCCCGGCTTTTTCCCGGTTTTCCCGATTTCCCGGTGCGCTGGTCACCCTGTCACCTAGCAACACTAAAGTGAAACACTACCCCGAGCCACGATTGCTACGAACTGGTTGAACACAAAGCAAACCAAACTGATCCTAAATGTCACTGAATTTGCGAAAAATATTTTGTGGGAACTTCAATCTTCAGCTTTCTGCAATGACATTTCACACTTGACTTGAACTCGTATAGGATGGACTGAATTTTGCCATTGACAATCACAATCTATTTCCATTAATTGATGCCATCGACTCATAGATCAAGCGTAAGGCTTGTTGGTCGACTTGCGGATTATAGAATTATGCTTTCGCAAACAAAAACATCCCAATCTTAAATACCCAATTTTCTATGGCAGTCAGGTGCAAGAATAGCGGGAATCGGAATCCGATAATGAATTTTCCGATACCTAGTTTAAAACAGTCACTAGTTTCACTATCAGGATGACTGAAGTGAGCCACACGTACAGCGCGATACAAAACCACAAAACATGGTGAACTGCCATTTTCATTCCTAAAATCTCCCGCCTCCCGCCAACCGACTTCGATTGCAGTCTCAAGCGAACTCCATGTGTCCGTCGCCTTTAGCCTTTCAGATCTGATTCATTGGCACTGAAATATAAACACTCCGTATCCCTGTAGAATCCTCGAAAGGGGGGAAAATTGCCTGCTAAAACTACAATTGCTTCAAATTTGTCGATGGGATATAGTGATCACTTGGTTTCTAATTGCTGATCTGCTCTGATCACGTATGGGCGTTCTGATGAGCGTCAATCCTCAACGAGCTCGCCAACTCACCGCCTACCCTTTAGCTGAGCATCAACGATGCCTAAAATCGACTGATTTATGCTCATGAGCTGAGCACTTTCAATGCCTGGTCATGGAACAGCATTGCTATGGAAAGCTGTTTGAGGGGACTGTAGTAACCGAACTTAAATGAACCATACGCTCATCCCGCGCAAAAGGACTGAACGACCACTACTCACAAAATTACTTTTATGACTGAATGTCTAGTCCAACTCTCGACCGCAAGCCAACCCGATAAACTCCTTTTTTCTTTCTCGCACCTATCATTTGGATTCTCTTTCATTCCATCTACCATTCCCTCATGCCGTTCGCGGGCATCATTCGTATGCAGAACGATATATTAACACACACAACCATAGTCCCTCATCGTCATCCTTCATTTCATTCCTGTCGAAGAGCTTTTCTGACACTCCTGTAAACTTTCGGCTACCAAACTGTACACGCTCAATGAATTTCAGCAACTTATACAGCTCATTCACTACATCCTTCCCCTTGTCTACTCTTTTGACGTGCATTGTGTTCCACGCTTTTTTTTGACTGCTCAATTATTTAAAAAATATTGTATATAATTTCACTGACAGTTTCTCAATCGACTACAAAATCAAAAAACAAAAACTAGGTCACTAGTACTTTATTCCAAGAATAAATCAATTTAAATCCAATCCAAATCCAATCCAAATCCAATCCAAATCCAATCCAAATCCAATCCAAATCCAATCCAATCCAAATCCAATCCAAATCCAATCCAAATCCAATCCAAATCCAATCCAAATCCAATCCAAATCCAATCCAAATCCAATCCAAATCCAATCCAAATTCAATCCAAATCCAATCCAAATCCAATCCAAATCAAATCCAAATCCAATCCAAATCCAATCCAAATCCAATCCAAATCCAATCCAAATCCAATCCAAATCCAATCCAAATCCAATCCAAATCCAATCCAAATCCAATCCAAATCCAATCCAAATCCAATCCAAATCCAATCCAAATCCAATCCAAATCCAATCCAAATCCAATCCAAATCCAATCCAAATCCAATCCAAATCCAATCCAAATCCAATCCAAATCCAATCCAAATTCAATCCAAATCCAAATCCGATTCAATCCAAATCCAATCCAAATCCAAATCCAATCCAAATCCAATCCAAATCCAATCCAAATACTCTCCGGCAATTTTCATTCCAATTAGTGGTCGGAGAACTCTCTCTCCGGTCATTTCACTTATTGCACGAAGAACTCTCTCTCTCCGGCATTTTTTCAATTATTGCACAAAGAATTCCCTCTCCGGAATTTTCTTGTTGTTTTTTTAATTATTATTATTATTACACGAAGAACTCTCGCGCCGGCATTTTTTTCTCTAATTATTGCCCGAAAAACTCTCTCTCCGGCAATTTTCATTTCAACTAGTGGTCGGAGAACTCTTTCTCCGGTCAATTTATTTTTCCACTTATTGCACGAAGAACTCTCTCTCCGGCATTTTTCGATTATTGCCCGAAGAACTCTCTCTCCGGCAATTTTCATTTCAACTAGTGGTCGGAGAACTCTCTCTCCGGTTATTTTTTTCCACTTATTGCACGAAGAACTCTCTCTCCGGCATTTTTTTTTTTCAATTATTGCACGAAGAACTCTCTCTCCGGCATTTTTTCAATTATTGCCCGAAGAACTCTCTCTCCGGCAATTTTCATTTCTATTAGTGGTCGGAGAACTCTCTCTCCGGCCATTTTTTTTATTAATTACTGCACGAAGAACTCTCTCTCCGGCATTTTTTTTTTCCAGTTATTGCACGAAGAACTCTCTCTCCGGCATTTTTTTTTTTTTCAATTTTTGCACGAAGAACTCTCTCTCCGGCATTTTTTTTCAGTTATTGCACGAAGAACTCTCTCTCCGGCAATTTTCATTTCAACTAGTGGTCGGAGAACTCTCTCTCCGGTCATTTTTTTTCCCACTTATTGCACGAAGAACTCTCTCTCCGGCATTTTTTTGTTTTTTGTTTTTTTCAATTATTGCCCGAAGAACTCTCTCTCCGGCAATTTTCATTTCAACTTTTTCTTCCCGGCCATTTTTCCCCAATTATTGCTATAAGAACTTAATGGTACATTTACCATTTATTTCTCATTCAGATATTTTACCATTTACCGTACTGCGCCATGTAGTAACCGAACTTAAATGAACCATACGCTCATCCCGCGCAAAAGGACTGAACGACCACTACTCACAAAATTACTTTTATGACTGAATGTCTAGTCCAACTCTCGACCGCAAGCCAACCCGATAAACTCCTTTTTTCTTTCTCGCACCTATCATTTGGATTCTCTTTCATTCCATCTACCATTCCCTCATGCCGTTCGCGGGCATCATTCGTATGCAGAACGATATATTAACACACACAACCATAGTCCCTCATCGTCATCCTTCATTTCATTCCTGTCGAAGAGCTTTTCTGACACTCCTGTAAACTTTCGGCTACCAAACTGTACACGCTCAATGAATTTCAGCAACTTATACAGCTCATTCACTACAGGGACCATCATAGTAACCATGAAATTTGATTTTTAGTATGGTTCCATGAGTCGATATTGTGTAATGGAACATCGACTCATGGAGGTTCAACTGTAATATGATTTCATACAGGAATTACAGCTAGAAAGTATTGCATTTATTTGTCCAAAGTTTGTCTAAGCATTCATTAGGAATAAATTCAGGGGCCCAGATAGCCGTAGCGGTAAACGCGCAGCTATTCAGCAAGACCAAGCTGAGGGTCATGGGTTCGAATCCCACCGGTCGAGGATCTTTTCGGGCTGGAAATTTTCTCGACTTCCCAGGGCATAGAGTATCTTCGTACCTGCCACACGATATACACATGCAAAAAAACGGTCATTGGCATAGTAAGCTCTCAGTTAATAACTGTGGAAGTGCGAAAGTTGAGAAGCAGGCTCTGTCCCAGTTGGGACGTAACGCCAGAAAGAAGAAGAAGAAGGAATAATTTCAGAGATTTTTCCAGGACTCCATTTAGAGCTTGCTTCAGATTTTACTATAATTTATCTATGAATACCTCTAAGAACACCAAAATTTCATTTGCAGAATTCGAAGGAAATAAAAAACAGATTCATGGATTCCATATGTTTCTTTGTAATAAAGTTTTAGAAAAAATCTTGGAGAAATTTCTGAAAGAATTTCTGGAGTATTAATAGATAAACGAATATCGAGAAACACCTGGATGCATGTCCGAAGCACGCTAGGAGTATTTTATGTAGAAATCTCTGAAAAAAATCTAGAGGAGTGCTTTAAAGTAATTTGACAGGATTTCAAGAAAAGCTCGTGCGGAATTTATTGTTTTAATTTTGCACGAGTTCCTATAGAAGTCCTTGGAGAAATGTTTGTATGATTCTTTGTAGGAATTTTGATGATTTGAAAAAAAATGCTTAGATTCTTGGTGTAGTCGTTGGTGTTAATTCCATAAGAATCGAAGTAGGAATGTCACGATTTTTTTTCTAAGAAAAATGTCTAAAAAAAACTTTTGTTAGAATCCTTGTATGAGATACATTGAATACATTTTGTGGGCTTCGTAGCCGTGCGGTTAGCGGCGTCAGTCGTTTAGGCGTATTGTGCTACAGAGTGTGGGTTCGATTCCCGCCCCAGTCAGAGAAAACTTTTCGTCAAACGAAAAATTCTTCATTGGTCCACTGGTCGTTCCGTGTGTCCGTTGTCTAATGTAAGTTATGTTCAGTCTGTGCAGCCTATGGCTGAAGACGGTGTAAATTGTCTTTTTTTTTAAATCTTCAAATAAATTATACAGGCAAGAGATCACTGGTAGAATCCTTATTAGAATTCAAGCTAGATGCACGGAGACATTCAGGAGAAGGAAAGAAATGCTTGAGGAACATGCTACAGATGCTAAGATTCTTGAAGTAATCGTATGAAATCCTTATACACCCGATTCTGTTTTTGCACGGATTTTTTTTACACGGCCGTGCAAAAAAAGTTTCCATACATTTTTTTCCACCAAAACCTTATTTTTGCATGAAACGTCGAGAAATGGTGTTACTTTTTTTGCACGGTTTTTGAAATTTTGAACTGAAAACTTTTTTTGCACGGTACGCATACCCCGTGCAAAAACAGAATCGGGTGTATTCAGTTTCAATGTCTGGCTAGGCCCCAATTGCCGGCCAATAGGAGTCTTCCTTAGCCGAGTGGTTAGAGTCCGCAGCTACAAAACGAAGCCATTTTGAAGGTGTCTGGGTTCGATTCCCGGTCGGTCCAGGATCTTTTCGTAAAGAAAATTTCCTTGACTTCCCCGGGCATAGAGTATCATCGTACCTGCCACCTGAGAAGCAGGCTCTGTCCCAGTGAGGACTCAGCCAACAAATTAAACGAAGACGCGATTTGGACTTCACTTTGTTCTCAATGAAAGAAAAACAAAAGTGTATGCCCTTCATAGCTTAATGTTTCATAAACAAAATGCAGAGGTTGTGTATACTGATCATTTTTCATAAAGTGACCTCAAACTCGTTCAATACCCACCACCCAACCCCTCTGATAAGCATCTTAGATACGTTCATGAACGGGGCTGTGATTGTGATTTGCCTGTGTTGGTACGCCAACCGACGCAGTCCCTCCTCGTTTGTTAGTATGTATAGTAGTCAGATGGATACACGGTAAAAAATCAGCACGTTCGATTGAATAGATTGATCACTTGACTCAATTCAAAACACTAATCACCATGATTTAAAGAGTTTCAACTTTAGATTTGCTCTACTGTCTCTAGAACTAGACTCTGAAGTGAAAAGACGTTGATTTTGAACATCATGTCTTTTGTATGAGAGCAATCATTGACAGCTCGTTGTAGAAAGTAATTGAGATCAATTCGATCCCTTTCAACAGATGCGAGTTGGTGTCGGGGTAAGACACTAGACCTGCACTCCGAAGGTTGGTGGTTCATATCTGGGTCAGGCGGAAATGTTTATTTTAACTTTTTTTTATTTCAAATCAAAACATGCAACGTTGAATTCAAGTGCTGTTACCTTGATTTTGTCAAGATTCAACAGTAGTGCAAATCCAAGTGCAGAACTATTGATAGCATGGTGCTTATTTTTTACCGTGTATAGACCAGAAGGGTGACTTCATTTCATTGATAAAACAACACACAGCGGGTTCTGCACGTGCAACGGACCGGGCGTGAATGAGGGGATGGAGACGCATGGTCGGTTTATTTGGAAGTCCAAATTGAGCGCAGTAGGCGTTTTGATGCTCCGCGAAGTAATGCCTACATTAATAATTAAGTAATGAAGGCCGATTTGATGCTCAAACTTTCTTGGCGTGTTGCGATGCGTGGGAAATTCTGGCAAGGAATCGCACAAGAAAATTATTTGTTTCTTTATCACAGTGCGTAGTTGGAAGGAATTCTAACAAGAGGCGCTAGAAAGTTACTGCTATGAATCGATAAGAAATTTCGTGAGCAATCCTGCGAAATAGCCTTAAGATTGAGTTCTGTATCCATTGCAGAGAGTTAGCTGTTGTTGTTCAGACAATTCTGAAAAAAAAAACTCAATGTATCCGGACTAATGAACTGAAGTGATGTGTTGAGATATTACTGAAGATATCTTAAGAAAAAATATTCCTACGAGAAATTCGAGAAAATATGTATGAAACTAATCTAGAAGTTTAACAACTACCGAAAAGCTAATTTGCAATTGAATTAAATGAACAAATTGATGTGAAGTTTTGCGAAAAAGTTATACGACTTCTCGGTGAGAATCGAACTCACGACTCTAGTTAGGGCGCGTTACCCCTACGCCACGAGAGGACTCATGGACGCAGAAGTTAACCTGAATTCGATTTCAGCTAAATAATCACGTGGTTCTTTTTCGCAAAGTGCACCTCTTTCGGAACTATTACAAAATCGATGGAAGAATCACCGGATAAAAACCTTAGGCCTTCCTTGAAAATTATCAAAAAAAAAAAAAAAAAAAAAAATATTGGAGAGATTTTTGATGGAATCTTTTAGGTTATTTTTTTGGTTATCCTTGGAAAATCCTGGTTATATTCTTGAAACACCCAAAACAAAATTTTTGAAGGAATTCATTAGGAAAGTTTATGGATAGATTCCACGGGAAATAATCACTTTTTGAACTCCTGGAGAAATCTTCAGAATAATATCCGAACAAAAAACACACCTTAGTTCTCATGAAATTCCGAGAAAAAATTATAAAAATTACATGCAATGATATGAGCTCTGAACTCTTTTTGTTTTTTTTTTCAAGGTAGGAGTCTCTTAAGTTCCTATATTCAATGCAGTCAAACATTACCAGCTCTACTATGCGAACGATAATGTCAATTTCAATATACATATTCATATAATTAAATCTTATTACTTGATCTTCAGATATATAAATTTCATTCGAACCTAGTCTTAAACTTATTTGCGAATGCTTTAGTTACAATTTGAGCAAAGGGATGACATTCTACTTGTGTATGTATGTATATTGGTAGCCACCATCCTAGCTTGAGTCTTGATTCTGCATGCGGTTCCACTAAACAGTACAGTCAATTTTCATAATCAATCTGAACTCAACATACCATTGTATGAAGGGCCAAAATGGGGTGTGGCGGACCCGTAAGCAGAGATACTTACGCGAAACCCGCGAAAATAGAGAATCTCCTTCCAATAGTATGATCCAACGGAAATTATAATGAAATATGCAATACCTGTCAAGCTATCCACGGGATGGTTTGTTATAAGAAGGGCGCGACAAATTTATTACAACTGCACTATGGGCCAGAAACTAAAATTTCGCGACAAAAGTCCAAAAAACTTTTTCTGCAAAATGAATTATATAAGATCAATTTTGCATTATTGAGACCATGTGTGATAGCATACTGACAATTTTATTCGATTTATTATTGTATTTCAATGCACTCTATGGGATTAAACTTTGTTTAAACAGAAAAATGTAATTTTCAGCACATTTAAAAAATAATAATTTCCCTGCAGAAAAGAACAGAAAAAATTATTGTCAGTACATTTTTGGAAACCTTATTTAGTATATTTCATATAACTGATATCAAAGTTACGAAAAATTTAAATTTAACCAATGCTTTTACAATTTACCCATAATTTCTACTATTTTTTTACTAGTTTGCCTTAAAAGTTAAAGTATTCCGCCGTATTCGACTTGCAACCAGTGTATGGTGGTAGCCTGGACTCCTATCTTTCAGGTGCTACCAGAATTTTTTGCATATATTTGCGGATGGCTGAAATGGATCGGTTTGAATGCAAGTGATAATTTTGCCGATTTTACCATTGTATTTATTTACCATTGTTTCTAGCGTTCCTGCTGACTGTATCACTACGATGATCTCACTTTCATTTGTTTGATAACAATGGAATGAACACAATGGAATAGTACACAATATGATTGGGTTAACATGAGCTGGAACTTTGTTACCGCTTTTAATTTTGTTGCGCAGATTCAAAGACATCCCATACAGTTCGAGTCACTTCGCCTAACGTGTCACATCGCTGTGTATCCACGTGCTCTGACAGCACCGCGATGGCTTCAATTCCTAGGATACACTTAGTAGATATTTTTGTGAAAAATCAAACTAATCCAGTCGATGTTTGCTTGAAGAGGATTGAGTCATTGATAGGTGCTATGACGCAAGTCGGAAAAATTGAGATGAAGAAAAAGCTTAGCAATTTACGCACCAAATTCAAAGTGAAATTCAAAAAATGTCATAGGAATCTGCATATTTTCAAGAAATATAACTCAGAATGGGTGAGTGGTTTTTTTGACATAGATCCTAAGTGGATTGAGCAAACTCCTGGACCGTCTCAATATGTTGGAAGGCCAAAAAAAAGTTTGAACGATTTGAGTACGGAGAGGCAGCGTAAAATTGCTCGGACAGAAGCGGTTGCAAAACAGAATTGTGAAATCCTCTTGCTCGAGGCTGTTAAAAATGCTGCCAGGAATAACGGTAACGTAAGTTTGTATCAATTAGTGAAGAAAATTATTGAGAACATAGATGGAGTAGATAAAATGATGGAATGTTTAGAATCAAAACAACCTGTACCGATGACGGCAAATGAGGCCTTAGGAATTTTACTTGAATTGTCATTGTCGAAGGAAGCTTATTCGAGAATCAGAATGGAAGCTAAGAGTCGAAACGCTGATATATTCCCGGCATATAATCATGTAAGGGATGCCAAAATATTGTGTAGACCGGATGCTGCAGATATTTCCATCACTTCAAGTAAAGCTTCCACTACCGTCAAAAGCCTTGCTTTGCATACTGTCTCGCGTATCATTCAATCGATCAAAATGCCACCAGAGCTGTCAACAGGTAAAACAACTATACAAAGTTACAAAGTGATTATTATTATTTATTTTTATTGTTTCTATCAATACAGCAAGAGTTTCAGCGACAATGATTTTTTCATGGGGTATGGACGGCACAACAGGACAATCACGATATAATCAAGCAGATGCGGATGGTGTAGTAATCGATGATCATTCGTTATTCACGGTTACTCTGTCACCATTGCAATTAAAATCATCTTGTGGCATTTTGATTTGGGAGAATAATGCTCCACAATCAATTCAATCCGTACGACCCTTGATTATTGAGTTCGCAAAAGAAAATAAGGATTATGTTTTAAATGTGCACAACCATGTAAAAGAACAAATCGATTGCTTGGAACCATTTTGGTTTGAAAAAGATTCCTTCGGTGTCTCTATTGATTGTAAATTCTATGAAACGATGATAGATGGAAAAATTTTGAACATTCTCACAGGTAAATTAGGCGTTTTTCTCTAGTTCATTTAATTACAAAAACATTTAAGATTCTTATATGTCTTCCAGATACAAAGTCCTCGCAATCCTGCCCAATTTGCCACAGCACTCCAAAACAGTTTAATGTTACTGACCGGAACATCTTTGAAGCCGAAAAATCGGCTCTTATTTATGGATGTCAGCCATTGCACGCATCTATAAATATTTTCAATTGTTTGCTTCATATATCTTACAAAAAAAATCTGATGAGATGGCAGGCAAAAACCGTTGAGGATAAAGCTGAAGTGAAACGTCGCAAGAAGGAAATTCAAGAACGTCTTTTGGCAGAATTCAAAATCCGCGTTGATATGCCAAAAGAAGGATCGAGTGGAAACACGACAACCGGTGCTGTGTGCCGCAAAATGTTTGCAAAACCAGAAGCATTAGCAAAGGCATTGGACATTAATGAGAACTTGGTGAGGAATTTGTCTGCGATATTGATTATTATAAATAGTAAATATCAAATCGATAGCCAGGAGTTCGACAAATTTTGTGGGGAAACGTACAACTTGTACATTCGCTATTATAATTGGTATCCTATGTCAGCAACACTGCACAAGATTTTGGTGCATTCTTCATCAATTATGACAACGTTGCCTTTAGCTGTTGGATTTATGAGTGAACAAGGAGCCGAAGCACGGAACAAATATTACCGTAACGATAGATTAAATCATGGCAGAAAATGCTCACGGACGGCCAATATGGAAGACGTTTTTTATAGGGCAATGGATTCATCAGATCCTTTGATCATCAGCAAGAAAAGAAAAAACTCTACAACTCGTGAATTAGCAGAAGTATTAAATGCGTTAGGATTTTGTTTCCCTGTTATCGGGGGAATAAGTGTATCAGATGTAGACCAAGAGGAATATGGAATAATGCTGGAGCAATATCACGAACCTACAGAAAATTGTCTTAGTGATTCTGATGTATAAAATGTGATTTTTTTTATTTTTAAGCGTTATTATTGAAATAAATAGATTTGAAAACTCAATTTTTTTTATTTTATTTTGTTTATTTCATATTTTGTTGAAATAAATTTCATAATGAAATTGGACGTATATTCAGGAGTGTTTTTAGAAACATTCAGATTGTGAAATCGATATGAAGAAAATTAACCGATTATTCACATTAATTAATAAAATAATCAATGCTTATTAATACTCATTATTCAAACAAATCATTCTCAAAAATATCTAAATCACTTCAAACACAACTTACACAAATAAATTTTAGTTTTTGTAGCACTTGAGCTGTTTTTTGTTTGGAATGGAAGCGTTTGGAATTTTGTCGCGAAATTTTATTTTCTGGCCCATAGTGAACTGTTGGGATAGAAGAACCCATCTACAAGGATGTTACGGTTACTTCAACTCTTGATTCCGGCTGGCACTCCACTTCATTGACCAGCTGTAACTTCAATGATGTCCTGATGCACTCCCCCAATATCACCCATGTTATATGATTCAATTAAATGATTGTTGTGTAATAAAATTAATGTGATTTTTGAAAGTTAAATTCTTATCTAGCATGAGACCTAGATACTTAACTTCATCTGACCAATTTATTGGAACCCCTCTCATCGTGACAATATGTCTACTTGAAGGTTTCAAATAAAGAGCTTTTGGTTTATGTGGGAATATTATTAGTTTGGAAGCATTAGGAGAAATCTTCCATTTTTGCAAGTTAAGGAAAAAATATTCAAACTTTTTGGTAATCGACTATAGATGACACGCAGGCTCCGTCCTTTGGCGGAAAGGCCTGTGTCATCCGCAAACAAGGATTTTTGTCATCCCTGAGGTAACTGAGGTAAGTCAGATCTGAAAATATTGTATAATATTGGTCCCAAAATGCTGCCTTGGGGAACACCAGCTCTTACAGGTAGTCTTTCAGATCTGAAGTTCTGATAATTAACCTGAAGTGTACGATTTGACAGATAACTTTGAATTATTCTAACAATGTATGTTGGAAATTTAAAGTTTTTTAATTTTACGATCAAACCTTCATGCCAAACACTGTCGAATGCTTTTTCTATGTCTAGAAGAGCAAGACCAGTAGAATGGCCTTCAGATTTGTTGGAATGCATCAAATTTGTCACACATAAAAGTTGATGAGTGGCCGAATGTCCATGGCGGAATCCGAACTGTTCATTGGCAAAAAATGAATTTTCGTTGATGTGGGCCATCACTCTGTTCAAAATAAGCTTTTCAAAAAGTTTACTGATGGAGGAAAGCAAACTGATTGGACGATAGCTAGAAGCTTCTGCAGGATTTTTGTCTGGTTTTAAAATTGAAACAACCTTAGCATTTTTCCATTTGTCAGGAAAATATGCTAATAGAAAACATTTGTTAAATATATCAACTAAAAATGATAAGCTACTTTCTGGAAGTTTCTTGATGAGGATGTAGAAAATTCCATCATCGCCAGGAGCTTCCATATTTTTGAATTTTTAATGATAGTTCTCATTTCTTCCAAATCAGTCTGCCAGGCATTTTCGAAAACGTTCTCTTGATCTCCTGAGTAACTTGATTTTCAATTGGACTATTAAGTCCTAAATTAAAATTGTGCGCACTTTCAAACTGCATAGCAAGTTTTTGAGCTTTTTCGCAATTAATTAGTAATAATTTGTTTTCCTCTTTCAATGCCGGTATTGGCTTCTGAGATTTTTCAAGATTTTAGATAATTTATTTATTTTTTTCGTCAACCGACGTAGACTAGTACATTTAACATATACATATTTTTGTTTCATTTCTTAATTCTAAAATTATGAAAAAAGGGCTTAGAGCCAGGGTTCAATTGAGAAATTTTATTTTCAAAATTTTTGTTTCTTAATTGTGCAAAACGTTTCTTGATTTCTTTCTGCAAATCCTGCCATATAATTTTCATAGCAGGATCGCGAGTGCGTTGAAATTGCCTTCTCCTCACGTTTTTAAGACGGATCAAAAGTTTAATATCATCTTCTATAATCGCGGATTCAAATTTTACTTCACATTTTGGAATTGCAATGCTCCTGGCTTCAACAGTGGAATTTGTTAAAGTTTCAAGAGCATTGTCAATATCAAGTTTAGTTTCTAAAGAAATGTTAACATCAAGATTAGAGTCAACATACGTGTCATATATATTCCAGTCGGCTCGTAAATAATTGAAAGTGGAGCTGATAGGATTGAGAATCGCTTCATGGGATATTTGAAATGTAACAGGGACATGATCAGAATCAAAATCAGCATGGGTAACTAATTGGCTACAAAGATGACTAGAGTCGGTTAAGACCAAGTCAATCGTAGATGGATTTCTAGAAGAGGAAAAACATGTGGGGCTACCAGGGTATTGAATTGAGAAATATCCTGAAGAGCACTCATCAAATAAAATTCTGCCGTTTGAATTACTTTGAGATTTATTCCTTGACCGATGTTTGGCATTGAAGTCATCAATGACAAAAAAATTTGACTTATTGCGAGTCAATTTTCGCAAGTCAGTTTGGATCAAATTAACTTGCTTTGAAAAGGCAAATAGGCATTTATGAAAGTATATTTACCAAGCTGTGTTTTAAAAGAAACACCTAAAGTTTCGAAAAAAAAATAGTTTCAAATGACGAAAACAGTTGATGTTTTATACGCCTATGAATGATGATTGCAACTCCCCCACATGCCCCATCAAGTCGATCATTACGATAAACAAAAAAGTTAGGATCTCTTTTGAGTTTAGATTCAAATTTTAAATACGGTTCGGTTATAACTGCACGTTATTAACTGTAAGAAAATTAAACAGCTCGTCCTCTTTACCATTCAAAGAACGAGCATTCCAATTTAAAATATTTAAATTATTATTTGGATCCATTAGAAAAACGTAATCCAATAACAATTTGATTAGTAAATTTTACACCTACTTGGACTGCTTCAGTCATAGGCTTTGAACATTGCATCAATCATTACATTCAATTGTTAAGTTAGAAAATTAAAATCAGAGGCAGACATATCACTTGAAGTGGGTACATCTGATGATTTACCATTAGAATTTTCGGTAGACGAAAAAGCTGAGTAGGAGTTACCTGTGGTGGTAGGGTTTTTTTTTCTTTCGATTTGAAACAAGTAGAATGGGTACTCATGGAACGAACAGGGGAAGAGTTCAAATTACCTGCTACGGTATCGGCAAAGGATTTACCGTTGGTAGACACATTCGAAATTGAAAGATTCGAACCCGACGGATTAAAATTAGTTTGTGAATGAGCATGATTATGATCTTCCTGATGGGTATGATTCCTAATCAAGCGATCGTTAACTGAAAAATGAGCATTGTTCGATACTCTACCAGGCAAATTCCGGAAACGACCGTTATCGTAACGGATATTATCTTTCATATGCCTGGCAAGAGCCTCAACGACTCTCTTGCGTGAAGGGCAATTCCAAAAATTTGACTTATGATTAGCCCCACAATTACAGCATATGAACTTGGTGGTATCTTCCTTCACTGGACAGACGTCCTTAGCGTGAGAAGAACCTCCGCAAATCATGCATTTAGCTTTAATATTATTTAGTTCTTTTTTGTTAAAGTGAACTAAATAATATTCTTGAGAAAGCCTTTTCCGAAAAATGCCAGATTGGGTTCTCTTTTTCATAATGATTACTTGGACTGGGGAAAATCCAAGTATATCATTTACTCCATTTTTGATCTCTTCAGGTGATTTATAGTCACTTGAGAGACCTTTCAAGACAACTTTGAACAAACGTTCAGTTTTGTCGTCATAAGTAAAAAAATTGTGCTTCTTCTCTTCAAGATGTGTGAGAAGAAGTTCGCGATCTTTAAGAGTTTCCGGTAAAACGCGACAGTCTCCTTTCTTTGCGATTTGGAAGGAAACCTTGATTCCCCTAATGGAGTTCAAGATCTCCTGCCTAAATCCCCCAAATTCGGAACAACTGACCACGATAGGCGGCACTCTTTGCTTCCTCACTTGAATACATGGAGGATAATTTAAACATCAACATAATCAATTTAAATGAATATCAGAGGACACAAAATGAACCAAATTCCTTTTTCAATCTGATTTTAGTTGATTTACGTCGCAATATGAAACATTCTCAGCGAATCTATTGATGCCGTTCTGAAGCTTAGAAATCCCTATGCTAATCCATCTTCTATCTGCAAATGAGCTTTTTCACTTTTAACCACTACACTGACACATACTGCTCCGCACACCAAAAAATTTTCAACATTTTCTTCGGATACCATTTGAAATTATTTTGCACATTTTTTCACCGTACATCACAACTCTAAATCAGGCTAATTTTTTCAAATCATTCATTTTCACATAAACTTTACAGTTTTGGTAATCTTTACTTCAAGAAAAGCACAATGAACAAAAAATGTACATTAAATAGAACATTTATCGCCTAGAAATTGAATACTTTAAATTCACTTCACGAATCGATGCACTAGTTTAAACCATTTAGATGAAAAATGTTGAACACGCAGGGTGTCCATGCAAAATCAGTTTTTAAATTCCCGGATTTTTCCGGTTATCCATAATCCAAAAACTGATGGCAAAATCTTAGGATTTAATACTGTCGTTTTTTTATCAAATCTTTTCAAATTTGTAGGACCTAAACTACCTTAATTATGAACAATTTTTAATTAAATTTATAAAATACTGTATGCTTTAGGCGGCATTAATTTCGTAAATTTTTTGGACAAAAAGATATAATCTAAAAATATATCTAAAAGACCATCTTTCCATTAGAATTCATAGGAAGTTCAGAGAGATGTTGGAAGAATATAAAAACATTCCTGCTCTGTTTATCTTCTAATTATGCGTTAGACATAGCCCATGGCTGGTTCCTTGAGAAATTTTTGATTTGTGAAACTCAGTTTGAATCCAAGGAGAGATGTTTCAACATAAACTATATCTTCAAATACATTTTATTGTTCTCAAAGATCTGTCTAAGAATTTCGTCAAGAACTTAACAAAATTTGGCTTAGAATAGCTAAAGAAACTCGATATTTATTTTTTCATCAGAGATCTTGCCAAAAAATCATGAAAAATCTTACGAATTTGTTGGGGATGACTGGAATAATTTGCTGCAAATATGCAGAACACCATACGCACTTTCGCCGAGCGTCTCATAAATACTTCGCCATAGATCAAGGAATAGTCCAACTAGTAATCAAGACGAGGCTTCATCAAGAATTAGTATTATCACTAACACTAGAAATCCTCCAAACGAAATTCTTAATTAATCTGTCCAGGATATCAATATATCTCCCAAGAAATATGCCCAATATTTTTGGGTCGGCTTTTTGCCAACCTCTACGAATCTACTAAGAATTTCAAACAAAATAGGCAAGGATCTTTTCTAGAACCTATTGAAAACCTTATTAGCAATCTACTAATAACCTATTCGGTGAATCTCTCTGGAAGAACTTTCAAGAAGAATTTGCCATGAAACTAAAAGGAAGTTTAGCAAGCATATCGCCAAAAATATTTCCAGGAATCACATAGTACATTTCTCGAAATGTTTCAAAGCTCTTATTCGTTAACTATTTCTCTACCAACTCATCCACAGTTATTCATGATTCAAAGTACGAGTGGCAGGCAGTCGTACACTACCTGAAAAATATTTCTAGTTTTGTCCATAGTGCTTGAAATGGACACAAACCGGAAGTCTTATGTTTAAATACATATTTTCCCGGTGAGTTCTCTAAATTTAGGGTTATTTCCCGTATTTTCCCGGTGATTTGTAAACCCCTTTGGAACAAGAAGAACTTCTTCGAAATCCTAAGAATTTTAAGAATTCGTTCAATACCCCAAGAATTCCTTTGAGATCCCATGAATTTCAACATAATTTGAAGTTTAAATGATTATGTCTTTAGTTATAAACTCCCAGTATCTAACACAGCTTCAAACATATTTCAATTCAGTTCCAATTGACCACCACGTCTTGGCAATTTGATGACGTATATCAGTCATATATTAACACTTCAGTCGTCACGCTGTTTATTTTGTACAACAATAGCGAAAAAACCTTGCTTATCGTACACAGCATCAGCGTGGTAGTTCTGACAGTGGCAAACCGCGCGACGACTGAAGGGTTAAAAAAACTCCGAAGGAAATGCAGTGCTCGTAATATTAGTTAATTCGAAATCTGGGACCAAATGGTACCAGGTTATCCATCTATTTTATAAGAATCAGTGATTGTTATAACAATTTCATATGGAAATTCTTGGATTCGAACATTTCAAAATCTCAGAATTAACTATATACATAAGAAATGACAAGTATTTGTGAAATTTGCAACCTCAACTGTGCTGATCACGAAGTATGAAAAAACGGAATTGGCCACAAGTGTAATATTTTAGGCATGAGTTGATATTACAATACAAGTAAGATAATGATTAAAATCACCTTGGCAAACTAAATTCAGCTTACCTTATTACGGATGATGTGTAATTAACACCAGCATACAAAACGTAGATTCAATCTGAAATGAGAAAAATACAAATTAGCATATGTACTAGGAGATCTTCAATATTACGGAGAACGTGAGATCGTTTAACCTCACTGAAGGTTTTCCAATGCTAGTTGTGAATCATTTTAACCTCTCATTGAACTAGTATATTACTTTTCGGTACAGATTACATTCAGTTTCATTTAGCTCAGAGATCTTCTAACATTTTACACATCCAAGTATATTTCTGTCCACAAATAACCTTTCTATAGAAATGTGAACTTCATCGGTCCTTTTTAGCGTAATTGTTTCACTTCTCATCACATTGAAAATAAATAAAATAAAATAAACTCAAACTCTAATCAACTGTACCTAACCTAACAGGTTCCATTTCGTCCCTCACAACGGTTTAGTATATCTATTCTTATCATTTCCCATTGCAGGTGATTAGCTGCAACAAGAACATATGCACACTGCAAATCACCGACACCACCGGGTCGCATCAATTCCCGGCCATGCAACGACTTTCCATCACCAAAGGACATGCCTTCATTCTCGTTTACTCGGTGTGCTCCAAGCAGAGCCTGGAGGAGCTCAAACCCATCTGGAGTTTGGTCCGGGAGCTGAAGGTGAACTGGCTAGGAATATGTGTAATTAAAAAAATAATTACATTTTATTTTCTCTCTAAATCGAAATCCACAGGGCGAGGAGATATCGCAGATTCCGGTGATGCTGGTGGGAAACAAGTGCGACGAGCCGGAGGATCTGCGAGAGGTAACAAACATCGAAGGCCAAACGGAAGCGGCCACCTGGGGTATTTCCTTCATGGAGACCTCCGCCAAGGAGAACCACAACGTTACCGAGCTGTTTCAGGTGAAATTGTTTCTTCCGTACATTTGTTATCTGTTCTAACGAGCTTTTATTTCTCTTTTAGGAACTGCTGAACATGGAGAAGAACCGGAACGTATCGCTGCAGCTGGACGGTAAAAACAAGAAGAAAAACAAAAAGAAAATGATGAAGGAGCAAGCGAAAGAGGAGAAGCTACTCAAGGAAAAGAAGGAGAAGGCGAAACAGCAAGCCAAGGAGAAGGAAAAATCTCAAAAGGAGAAGGAAAAGAAGAAGGAAGAGCCCAAAGACAAAGCGAACGGAACCAAGACCAAAGAGGGGGCTGCTGCGGGCGGAGGAGCCGAAGGCGAGGGAAGCGGTACTCTCAAGGAAAAATGCAAAGTGATGTAAATGTAAGGAACGTTGAATTAGCACAGTCTCGCCAATCGCCGAAAGGCAAGACGAAAAACGAAGAAACAAAAAACAAGCAACAAGAACAACAAAATCGAATAAAAGTAAAAACTAAAGCAAGAAAAGAATATAAACAAGTGAACGGGAAAAGCGACACACACATTATCAGGTTTTAAATCGATTTTAGACGCTAAAGAACACTTAATTGATTAAAAACAAAAACGACGAAGCGGAAGATGATCAAGAGACAAAAGAACAAAAATGATATTATACAACCATAATTATATTTATATATACTAAAAAGAAGAAGAAAAAAAAAACACAATATTATGTACATATGATAGTGCTAAATTTAAAATTATAACGCAACGTAGAAACAAGCAGACGCTTACAAACTTCATGATATGCCATTAAAAATCACTAGCAAATATAGCAAATTATTATATATTTTGCTTCGATAATTCAATACATTTGAATAAATCGTTAAATTAAAAATCATTCACCAGTTGTTTCGTTTTATTGCCATTTGTCTGACATTTCAGGAGTATCACGGTTCTTCACATGCCAAATTTAGTCTTCCTCTGTATCTATCTGCAACCATGCACGTTGTATTAATCAATATACCTCTTTCTTCAGCATCTATCTTTCTTTTCATGGTCCCAATCTTTTTTTTCTGGCCTCTTTGCATTGACGGCAACGTTGATGAATATTAAAAAAATGAAAAGGTAGCCCTGCTCTTTTTCCGGGATGTAGCGAAAATATGGAGCTGATGGAAAATGCTGGAGAAAGTTGACATGTTGGATGAAACGTAAGGATTCAATGAGCAAGCTGAACATGAGAAGTCCCATAGTAATTAGAGTCTCGCGAGATGCATCTGTAAAATGTTGGAAACTATAAAAGACTTAGGATTTCCGGAGGAATTCGAGAGTTCCGAAAGAAAGAAATTACTGGCAAAAGCGGAGGGATAGGAATCTTGTTATTGAAGCTGACAAATTTTTGTTTATCTAAAACAATGTTGGAATTCCTTAAGAAAATTGAAAATTTGTTTGGCTTTAGATATGTTTCGCAAGGGATCTGGATTTTTTTCGGAGCAAAGTGTAAATTGCGGGAGAAAGGTTGTAAGCTTAATAAGAATGGAATTAGAGATATTATGAGTAAGCTGATTACTCCTGGCGGTAGTTGGGATTTCCAAAAAGTTGAAAATGAACAATGACTAATGGAATAGACCAAAGATTCTAGGATGTAGAATGCTTAGTATCCAATAAGAAGTATGAGGAAGGAAGCTGGAGGCCAACGGATATTCTAGGATGGTGTTAAAGATTGCTTATTAAATCTGATAGTGCCTGAAGGAAACGAGCAGAAGCATGAAATACAGGCCAAAAGTGAAGCCTTTACTCAGAATAAGCTGGGGTTTTTGTAGGTAGAAACTGATTATTCCGCGTGAAGCTGTGAAGGCTGATGGTTTCTTGAGAAAGTTGAAGTTCTGGGATAAAACCCTCAGGGCTGGTATCGACTAAACGTCTAAAATGGGAACATTAGGGACAACATGCCGGAAAAAAGATACTAAAAAGGAACCAGATAGGAATAACAAAATACTCCAAAATTGTAGTAAGGAATCATCAGAGAATTTGACTAGAAATCCCAGAGATTATTTCTATGAATTGCTTTCGGGATACTACGTGCGATTATACCAAGTATTACTAAGTATTTTTCATGATTTTCTAATGAAATTTCAGTACATGGCAATACATGTATCTGCTCAAAGTTTCATTTGGATATTAGTCTGAGGATTATTCTCTGGAGCTAATCCAGTGATTTTCACACGGACTCTCCAATATTTTTGTTCAGAACACTTTCGTAGATTTTTGTTTAGTACCTTTTCAAGAATTAAAACTAGAAGGTCTCTAAGGATTTCTTCAGAAATCACTCCATAGATTATTTAGAATTTGGTCTTTATTTTGCGTGTAACTTGATTAAAGATTGTACTCCAAATATTTATATTGTTTGTTCTGATAGTTTGAGTTGTCTCCAGGCTTTGAGTACAATTAATTTCAATTTTAAAACTCATCTTATTATATTAATGATGAAAAGATTATTATTTGAACTTAAATCTCGAGGATTTATCATTAAATTTGTTTGGATTCCTGCTCATTGTAAAATTTATGGGAATGAACAGGCAGATACGTTAGCTAAATTTGGTGTTCATCATGGAATTATTTATAATCGTAACATACTTCCATCTGAATTTTATCCAAAATTGAAAGCAAAATCTCTTTTGGATTGGCAAACGTGTTGGAATTCAAGCGATAAAGGACGATGGTGTCATTCTATTTTTCTTAAAGTCAATTATTTTCCGTGGTTCAAAAATATGCCAGCAAGTAAAAATTTTATTTGTTCTTTTTCGAGATTAATGTCAAATCATTATATTTGTAATAGTCATTTGTATCGCATCAACATAAAAGATTTCAATTTATGTGATTGTGGGGATTTTTATGAAGACATCGATCATATTGTATTTCAGTGTCACAAATTCATTTCTCAAAGAAATAAATTTTTCAACAATATAGTAAATTTGGGTCGACCTATTCCTGTATCTGTACGTGACATACAAAATGGTATCCCATAATGAAACTTTTGTTTCAGTTTATGAATGAGAGCTCATATTTGGTTTGATACTCTTTGTGTTTTTTTACTTTTATTTTCAGATGTCACATTCCATTTTGATTCTCTCCCTCACTGGCTTTCGATGACACTCCTAACTTAATGCAGATTGTTATTTTTCAAGATTATGGCTTTGTTATGGTTTACTACCGTGTGAGCCTTTAGTTTTAAGTTTGATTTATAATGTTTACTGAAAAGATAAAGAGGTTTTGTGCCTCATTGAGAAAGATTTTCAATGAAAATCACTCAAAGGGGTTTTTCCCTCTTTCAAAATTTTAATAAAAATAAATAAATAAATAAATAGAATTTGGTCTTAAATTTTTGTTTATAATGTCTATAATATTTTGACCTGGAATTTCTCTGGGAATATGTTTAGGAAGAACTATTAGTATTTATCCAGAAATCCTTACAGTAATTTCTCCAAGAACATCCCCAAAGGATTGCCCTCTAGAAAAAACTCTGATATAATAGAGAAAAGTGGGCCCAGATAGCCGTAGCGGTAAACGCTCAGCTTTTCAGCAAGACCAAGCTGAGGGTCGTGGGTTCGAATCCCACAGGTCGAGGATCTTTTCGTGAAGGAAATTTTCTCGACTTCTCAGGGCATAGAGTATCATCGTACCTGCCACACGATATACACATGCAAAAAATGGTCAATTGGCACAGAAAGCTCTCAGTTAATAACTGTGGAAGTGCTCATAAGAACCCTAAGCTGAGAAGCAGGCTTTGTCCAAGTTGGGACTTAACGCTAGGAAGAAGAAGAAGATAATAGAGAAAAAAAAGATTCCCATACGAAACCCTATCCTGCAGGAGTTTTGTAGGAAATGCTTAAAAATCTCGGGCGGAATCCTTGGAGAAATTTGTAAAGATACTTAAGGATATATTACAGGAATAGCGACTGTAGTATTTTATGGTGTGAAATCCTAAATGAACTTTAATAGAATTCATATAAATTTAGCTTCAGCAATTATTCGAGAAACCTTTGGAAGAAATTGCAACTGTAAACTTGGATGAAATGCAGGAGAAATTCCCAAAGAAATCTCTGGAGAAAATTTTTGAGGAATCTCTTTGTTGATAAATTTATGGAAATTTTTAATAGATTTCAAGGAACAATCCCAAGAGAAATTCAAGGAGCAAATCTATTATTGGAGAAATCCCTATGAGAAAGAACCATAGTGCATTTTATTCATTTAAGCATACCTCTAAAAACCACTAGAGGAATTTCAGAATGAAGTCCTAGAAGAACTGCTGGATAAATATTTAACAATATCTGGAAAATTATCTAATTGTATTCCTGAATAGATCTGTAAAGAATCCCTGAACTTTCCTTTGCGGAATCTTTTTTTTTTTCCTTTGCGGAATCTGTAACGAAATTAGTAACGACAGGTTTCCTCACTTTTTATTTGTTCAACGAATTCAAATATAGCAATTATGTTCCAGGAGGAATCTTTGGTTGGATTCCCTGTGAGATTCCTGGAAAAAAAATTGAGAAATCTGATGACTCCAAAAGTATGCTGTGATTCTGTGGGAAAATTCTAGATTGCTTTAGAAAATCCTTCGGAAATTATTAGAAGTATCCGGGCTTTCCCTGAATTCTGCCACGAATTTTTGCAGGGACTATTATTATTGTAGGGACCCTTATAGCCGTTGCCGTAAACGCACAGCTATTCAGCTAGACCGTTCTATGCTGATGGTCATGGGTTCGAATTACGAATTATTTCGACTTCTCAGGGCACAGAGATTATTCGATTCTTGCCACATAATATAAAGTCTGTTTCATTTAGTATTTGGCCGCCAAACAATGAGAGATTTCTATAAGAGGAGAACACTTGCAAAAATCTTAGCGCATCATTTTGCAGTATTTTTATCAAGATGCAAGGGAAAATTTAAGAAATATACCTCAGCTTTTTAGTTGAGTTTTCTAACTTTTTGCGGAATCCCACCAAATAAATTCATGCACAGTGCTGTTGTCTACCTTATCTGCGTTGCGTTGCGTGGTAACGGAGTATTTCGTAGATTGCGTACTGAAAACTGTCATGTTATTTACTTTACCACTCTTATTCCTACTACTCACAAAAAACTATTTTGGATGAAATAGCTGTTCAATCTGAAGTGAAAACACATGACAATTTCCATTGTCGGCCACGCTCATCTTCTCCGTTATGAGGAAAGGGAAGAATAATGATGCTATTACATTCACTCAAGAAGAGGCCAGCGACTTACCGACGTCCTCATAGATGTTAAGAAGTTGCATGGTAAGGAATGGAATGATCTAGGATTCACTGTAAGCGAGTGATACGACCGGATTAAAATTATTATTGTTATTTCATGTTTTTCAGGTATGGGACACAGGTATTTCCACCTCGTGTCATAGCTAAAGAGCGTTGGTTTAAGCGCCATAGCTCGCTTTCTGAAACGAGAAAACAAATTAACCTTACCCTCTGAAAAAGCCCTAGATTCATAGAAAATAAGTACTTTAATTGGAACAAACTCACCAAATCCAATGCAAACAAATGATTTTGTTTGTCACCCGATTGATCATCGCCAAAAGCAGCGCGCTGATTCTGTGTATGAACAACAGTGTTTTCGAAGAACTTTTTCCACATGTGTTGTAAACTACAATTGAAGTTTTACTGTCGAATGAAGGTACGGTTTCCACAATGATTTTGGACAATTAATTCTAGATTAAAATTATCTCTCTTACAATGATCATAAACAAAGCGGTTTCCACAATTCAAAACGTTATCTTTTACAAAGAAGTAAGCATGGCACTATTTGCAGCTATATAATCGCTGTAATTTCTCATCAGAATCACACTTATCAAACAAAAAAAACCGGGTGGCGTAGCACCGGCCGAAACACTAGCGGAATCGCGTAAAAGCCACCACGCAGAACACGAGCAAAACTGTGACAGGCAGTTGGAAACACAACCTTCGCGGCGCGGCCTACTGCGTTTTTTTTTCAGTACTGCTGTCTACCTGTCATTTTTGTATATCCCTTCTAGCACTAAGCCGAATAGCGCCTTCCGCTTTTTCACTAGCGCTGCCTTCCCTGTACGTTAAACATAATGTCAGAAGTATACGGTATACATATTTCTTAGATTTACTCATGATAACTGCCCAAATTTTTTTGTTCAGTTGGATATATGGATAATTTGGTAAACTGGTACTTTTCTCACTAAAATATTGATATTTTCAATGTCACGCGACATTATTGGGCTAATATTTGTCCATGAGTCAAGTCGAGTCAGAACTTCACGGAACCATTTTGCGATCGCTTCAATGGAAAAAAATATATTTTAAAGACGCTTCTTCTTGTAAACTTGTCCATTTTGTTGCTTCAGTGATCCAGGGGAATCAAACCCATGTTGATCTGCGTATAAAACAAACGTGTAGCCAACTACGCTACGTTTAACCTTTTTTTTCTTCTATTATCTTTAGCCTGTTTTTCTCTTCTGCTGTATTATGCTCTTCCATAAGCATCTATCTTTTCATCTAGTTTTTATCTCATTCTCCAGCCTTGATTTATTTTTACTCGGAATTTATTCTATTCTTATACCATTTTCTCTTCCTTAACCCCCATCTCTTTCTAGAGCTGCATTTTTCTGATTTTTCGGAGTCTATTTCTCTTTTTGGCCTCTATGTTTATTCTTTTTACTCTGCGTTTATTGCCATACCGTTACCGAATAGAAGAAGGAGTTTACAATTGAACCTATTAATCCGTTATTTATGTGTCTATTTTGTTCTGTCTAACCTTTTATTTGCTCTCTATCTTTTCTTCGGTTCTGTCTCTATTGATTCTGTTTCCACCGCTCTTTTCCTTAATGTTTATCTCTCCTCCTCCGATATTTGTTTCTCAACCTTTTTTTAAAACCGAAATTCAGATTAACGATCGTTTTTATAAATGCTCAATATATAAAAAGTGATCAGAATAGAGGATCAAAATTGTTCAGTAGATGTAGGGCTAACATGCGGTGGACATTGAGATGTGGCATTCTGCCACCATGCGGCGCTAGTGGGCATCGGAATTTAGTTTTTCTGATATCTCAGGAACCTGGCTCCTTAGAAAGATGGCGTATTTGGCAAAGTTGCTCAGCAGCTCAAACGCTTTCATTTTAAAAGCCATGATATTCAAAATTTAGTCACCAGGCAGCGCTAGTGCGCATAAAACTTTTAGTTTGCGGATATCTAAGGATCCTGACTACTAAGAAAGATTGCGTCTTCGGCAAAATTGTTCAGTAAGTCAAGGGCTAATATTGTTCGAGCCATGTAATTCGAGGTTTCGCCATCAGGCGGCACCTCTGAGCATAAAACTTTTGTTTTCGATCCTGACCACTTGAAAAGATGATGTCCTACAGCAAATTTTCCACCAGGTGGCACTAGTGAGTATTAAACTTTTGTTTTGCCGGTAATCTCCGTATCTTGACTATTTAGAAAGAAAGCGCCATCGTCAAACTTGTAAAGGTAAAAGTAAAAGACTTGTAAGTAAAAATGGCTATCATTGTTCGAGCTATGACATTCAATATTTTGCCACCAGGTCTTCTTCTTCTTTCTGGCGTTACGTCCCTACTGGGACAGAGCCTGCTTCTCAGCTTAGTGTTCTTCAGAGCACTTCCACAGTTATTAACTGAGAGCTTACTATGCCAATGACCATTTTTGCATGTGTATATCGTGTGGCAGGTACGAAAATACTCTATGCCCTGGAAGTCGAGAAAATTTCCAACCCGAAAAGATCCTCGACCGGTGGGATTCGAACCCACGACCCTCAGCTTGGTCTTGCTGAATAGCTGCGCGTTTACCGCTACGGCTATCTGGGCCCCTTAGGTATCGCTAGTGAACATTAATCTATTGTTTTGCGGAATCACAGGAGCCTGACTACTTAGAAAGATGATGTCTTCGGCAAAATTGTTCAATAGCTCTAGGACTATCACTATTAGAGTTAAAAGATTCGAGATTTGGCCACCAGACAGCGCTAGTAAGCATCATTTTTTTTGCAAATATCTCAGGATTCTGATCACTTCGGCCAAACTCGTAATTTGGCCAGCAGACGACGCATAAAATTTATGTTTCGCAGATATCTTCAAACCCTGACTTTGTGAAAAGGTGGGGTATTTGGTAGAGTTGGTCAGTTGGTTAGAAACTATCATTATTTTAGCCAGAAAAAAATCATGCTCACTGGTTCAGCCTGGGTGCAAAATTATGAATCGTTTGGCTGATTTGGAATGATAGTCCTTGATTTACTGAATAAATTTGCCGAATACGTCATCAAATGGTCAGGTTACTGAGATATCCGCAAAACAGAAGTTTCATGCACTCCGACTGCTGGTAAAGTTTTAAATCAACTAGCCAGAACAATGATAGCCCTTGACTAAGTTAACAGTTTTACCCAAGATGTTCAGGATCCTGAGATATTTACAAAAAAAAATCATGCACACAAGCGCCATGAGGTGGCAAAATCTCGAATCTTGTATCTCAAACATTGATGGTTCTTTAGCTACTGACGCCATTTTAATAAGTGGCATGCAAATCAAAAATTTCAGCCTCACTATACCACCTGGTGGCAAAGTTATGAATCAACTAGCTCGAACAATGATAACCCTTGACTAACTGAGCAAATTCGTCGAAGACACCATCTAACCGCCTGGTGGCGAAATCAATTGGCTCAAATAATGATAGCCCTTGAGCTACTGAACAACTTTGCAGAAGATGCCATCTCTCTAAATAGTCAGGATTATTCTAAGATATCTGCAAATAGTAGTTTACGGAACAAGTTGCAGAATGATGATTTTTACAGCACGAGTCGTAAATTTGTCCTACGAGGCTTGCCGAGTAGGATAATCACGACGAGTGCTGTAAAAATCGAGTTCTGCAACGAGTTACGTAGGGTAAAAGCACCGGTTTTGGCCAGTCTAAGAGAAAATGTCAATAAAAATTATGTGGGAAGCCGTATTCATACTACAAATACGGCAAATGCAAGCTTTCAATCCTTATTATGTATGTAAAATATCGAAACTGAGCTAAATCTATTAGTTTGCTTAGAAATCACGTTGGTCAATATAGGTCACCAGAACCAGTTTCGGCCAGAGATCTAACTTTGGTTCCTAAATTGGCCAATCACATTGATTTCTAATGAGAGTGGTCAAATTAGGAGTAGAGTAAAGTGGGGCAAAAGTTCGAGTGGGGTAAGAGTTTCTTTTTAAGATTTCTAGCTCAATTCAAAACAAATCTTATAAATGTCATGGTGGTTCGAATGCTATTCAAGTAAGAGACTTTCACTCCAAATATCATAAAAATCGATTGAGATTTGGAAAAGTTATGGCTATTTGTTGTTTTTCGACGTGAATATTGTAATTTTTGGTCAAACTTTCGTTGCATGGAACCAATTGAAGATAAAATCTTTTTCAATATTTTATGTAAGGGCGTTTCTAGGCCTATCATAAGGTTGCTTTGAGGTGTATTAGTTTTTGCATAAATGCTTCAAAACAATTTTTGGCCCATAGTGGGGCAAAAGTTCGAATCAGCGGGGCAAAAGTTCGACCCATGTATAAAATCACGGAAAAAATTGCAAATTGCCTAAAACCCACATATTCTCTTCAAATTTAGTTAAATTTGTCTGATCGAGTGAAAATTGTCACCGAAATTTTACATTTCCGCTTAGTTTTGCGAAAAACTGCTATTTTTGAGTAAATTACAATTAACTCGGTTTTGGGCAATTTTTTGATGAAAATGTAGTGTGTATTTTTCGTTAAACTTAAGTTTACGGCTGGTGTAAGGCATGCCTGTCATAAAAGGATCGATATTTTGTGTTTTAGCCAACGAACTTTTGCCCCACACTAGATTCGAACTCTTGCCCCACCGGTGGGGCAAAAGTTCGAATAAGACAATCAATTTTGAAACTGTAATAACTAAAAATGAGTAAATATTTTGACACAAGTTTGTTCAGCAAAATTATAGCCATTATGTTGAAGGTTCACTGTATGGTATTTGTTTTGTTTTAACTGCTATTGTTTTCCTGGAAACTTTGATTATACCACTAAGGTCGAACTTTTGCCCCACCTTACTCTACCCTGGCCAAATTAGGTGTATGGGAGCTAAAAACATAAGGAAAATTAATTGTTTTCCTTATGTTTTGAATCAATTCGGACGAGTAAATGGATGTTGCTCTATCTTGTGAACGTGATCTACTAAACACAAAAGGTTTCATGCTGTTTCATTGGCTATGTAAAACGGTGTTTAATCCACTATGACTAAAACTGGCGTATGGCCAAAACCGGTGCTTCTACCCTACAACATTTTTTGCTATTTCGTTGAAGACCACTTGAGGGTATCAGAAATTATATCGGAATGCTTTCACCATTATTTTATAATTTCTGGAAAATGGTTGTGTAATGATTCATTACGCAACTCAAAACAGTTGCGTAATGAGAAAGCGTTGCGTAATGAATCATTACAGCATTGATTTCAGTTACGTAATGACTATTCTCGCACTGCATACTTTAGTGTAGGAAAGTAGGCCGTTTCATGTCAGATTGGCGTGATGAAAAACAGCCTATTACGATGAGAAATTGCAAAAACAATATTCCGATTCCCACTAGCGCCGTATGGTGGCGGAATTCGGTATCTGAATGGCCACAGCATGCCAGCCCTTGAGCTACTGAACAACTCTTCCGAAGACACCAACCTCCTCAGCTGGAGGTTTTGAAATAAACATAAGAACAAGTAGACAAGTAGGGCTCTACCCCATTTGGTATAAAGCTATTTGGTATAATGCCGTTTCTTATTAGAATCGTTTTAGGTTAATGTATATGTTATATATTTATACCGTGCACCCCCGTTAATTTGAACACTACCTCATCCAAACCATCGGGGTTCCATTTTTTAGATTGAACTTCTAGTCACCCTGAAACCGTGTTTCTGGTTACCTCTTTGGCTGTTTTGTTTTGATTCTGCATTCCGTTTCACAACGATCCGTTTCAATTTACTCCGTTCCATGAGCTAAATAACGTTTGAACCATTTTTAATCTGAACGATGTGCAAATTAGCGGGGTACAAATTAAAAAGTGCTCAGATTAAACGTGGTCAAACCAACGGGGGTACCCGGTAAAAGAAGTTGGAGTGGCAGACGAAAGTCTCCTGTTTTTGCACTTCTTCCTCTTTTTGTTCTCTTTTTCTTGGCATTAACGTCCTCACTGGGACAGAGCCTGCTTCTCAACTTAGTGTCCTTGTGAGCACTTCCACAGTTATTATTAAGTCGCCATTTTCGCATTCGTATATCGTGAGGTAGGTACGATGATACTCTATGCCCAGGGAAGTCAAGGAAATTTCCATTACGAAAAGATCCTGGACCGACCGTGAATCGAACTCAGACACCTTCAGCGTGGCTTTGCTTTGTAGCCGCCGACTCGAACCACTCGGCTAAGGAAGGCCCTTCCTGCACTTCCAATTGTCCAGGAACCAAAATTTGTTTTAAAACGCGTAATATTGGTGCACAGTAATTCAATCAGATTAATACATTTTACCTTGAGCTGTTTTTGTTTTGGGTTTGCAATTTAGCAAATCATAACTTATATATCGTTTTTATTCATAATACGAACGCTTACGCCCTTAGTGATATATAACTTATCAAGAGGCATACCCAATAAATCATTCTGTATAGTTTCTGAGTGTTATCGACCATCCAAACCATTTCACTTTCAAATGATGGGTGAAGATTTTTATTTCGCAACAAGAATAACTTAAAATAATCAGAAATGCGTGGACTTCTTATGAATCGTATTCCAGACACTTCCTTACTTTTGCCTTATATTCCAGACACTTTCATCAAAACTCCGGACAGTTCATGGAAATCATAATAAGAAATGTCAAACCCTTAATTGGAGTCACATAACCACTAGAGAAACGTCTAAGGCAGTGGCTACAATTGAGATGTGCTACTAAAATTTTCGTAGTTATCTATGAAAGATGCTAATTAAAAAGGAATGAGAGCTATAAATATTGATCATTTTGTATGAAATCGAAATGTTTTTTTTTTTTAATTGAGTGTCCGGAATTTGAAGCTGTCTGGAAAGTGAACCAGATCCCTAAGCAAATCGATGTAAATTAACATTGATATTGGCGTGCCTATAAATCGCTCCACTGCAATCTAAGAAAGAACAGCTTTTGTTTGAAAGAAGGTAATATTTTCAACGCTGAACCGTGTGTCAAATCATTTTTCTTTCGAACATTGGGCTTATTGAGGTGAGAACTCTTTGTCTGATATAGCAAGAAGACAATACTCGAGTGAAGTGATTCCCCATTTGATTTGTACGATGAGTCACTTAAGACAAGTCGAGTATTGTCACCAGAGTTCTGAGATTCACACTACAGTAGGCAAGCGTAGCGAATCACAGTCATCGGAGCTCACAGTCATGAAACTCACGCGTATCGCTGCTGTAGGCAAATGGTTTGAAAATAGCGAAACACCCGTTGCTAAGGGCAACCCAAAACTACTGTAGAAAAATGTTCTATTTCCCGTTGCATTTCCCGCATTTGCAGCCTTTAATGACACTCCTGATTTAAAAAATTCATGTACCCAACATAGGCTACTTGATGAGATTCACAATTTTGAACTACTGTATTTAGAGAGCCACGTGGTTTTCGCAAAAACTCAAGCCTACTACTATTACCATTCCCAGCACTGATTGCCACCTCGCTATAAGAGAGCTACAACTATCACCTCATCCCTCGCAAAGAATAAGCCCAAGTACTCATAGTAAGAAGCTCAAGTTGGAAAGCGCCGGTCAGTACTCGGACGTGATTCAATTCTACTGTCTAGAGTCTAGACTGTCTAGATGACATTTTTTTTCTAACTTTATTAACGAGATTTTTGGCCCTGGGTTAGTTCATCTCGGAACCAACGGCTTTACTTCCCTTCCGAAGGGAGTCGTCACTGAAAGTTTTTAGTGACTATCTCGAGGATGGGATTCGATCCCAGGTCCTTGGCGTGAGAGGCGTGTGTTCTAACCACTACATCAGATCCTTCCCCTGACATATATTTGATTAGGGGGCACGATCCGTCATTGATTTCAAAATTTTCAGAAGCAGTTTTTTCGTTCAAACTTAAGAAAATTTACAGCAAAATGTGTTCACTGTATTCTATTCTTCAACTGAAACACAGTGAACACATTTGTGTAGAATAGTTTTTGGTTCTGAACAGAAAAACTGCTTTCAAAATTTCGACGATGACGATGATTACTATGACGGCGCGTTGAACGTTAAAGCAGATCATAAATGAATCAAATGACAAGAATGTGTTTTTCAAATTATGCCAAATGGCGGTTATACCAGACTTCCATTATGTCAAATGGTGTAGAATCGACAAGTAGATCTGAGTTTTTCAAGATAATAGATATTGTTTCTGGAGGAAGCCTTAAAGAGATACCTAAAACCTAAAAAAAACATCATAGAGCAATTGTTGAGACTTCCTGTAAGAAAAAAAAAACTATTATTATGGATTCCAAGTACACAACTTCTATCAGCGTCGTAGCAATAAAATTGCCAGACACTGTAGATGCTTCAAAATCACGTCTTCTGATAAAAATCACCACGATCCGATACTCAAACCTTCAAAATCGCCGTACCGCGAAACAAACCTTGCTCCGAAACCTCTACCCAAGACGCCTGCGCACCATTTGTTGATATCCTCCGGGACAAAATCAATACCGACCAACCGAAAACACAGCAGCAAGGGTGGCTTTCGCTTTCTTCGATACCTCCACACAATCGCGTCCGGGAGTCGAGAGCATAGCATAGCATAGCATTTCGTCGGTTCACATGTTGTGTGTACCCAAAGGATCAAAGGACACTGCCTCAGCAGCACTCAGCACTTAGTGTGAGGTGAAGAAAATCAGTTTCCGCACAAACCTGACCTTTTAGTGTCGCGTGAAGAAAACGCGGCGGCCCCTCACGCACAATCGGGAAGAAAATGGACTCCCAACTCCCACCGGAGACGGAAACATCAAACGTAGCAGCACCTGATAGTTGTTTAGTGGACTATTTGGAAAGAGTCGGTGAAGCAGTTCGTGGCTTATCAGTTTGGGCACAGTTCGGTCATCTCGGTAGGCTGTGAATGTTTGTTGGGGAAACGGAGGGCTTGGATTTGGAGTCAAAGTTCAACTTCGCACAGTAGGGGGAATCCTGCATCGAAGTAGACTGGATTACTTGGATGCTGTGCGACAATGGTGTCATTTTGGGTGTGAAAATCATAATGCAGAACGATAAATCGACGACGAACAATCAGTGAACGTAGGAACAAGTGCGTAGCAGAAACTACAATCATTTTGTGAACTAGAAGTCTCTGTCTCTTTTCGGAATAGTGTATCCACGTAGAACCATCATCATCGTCTCTAGGAAATTGATGTGCCTTCAGAACTTTTAACTGGTCACCCTCCATCGATAGAAATCCAAGAAAAGCAGGCGAGCAACCGAGCGTAGCAACATAGCAAGCCGTGAATTTCAAGTCCCCTTCTGCAAAAAATAATAACCATATTATCGCGGTATCCTACCAACCATCACACCCCGCCACGAGGTACATTTTACTAGCGCTTATTCTACCAGCAGTGCGTAACAGCATCTTAAATGTTTAGGGAAGAAACATCAGCAGATATTTAGCTCTTCGTAACTTCTAGTAAGCTTCTCAAACGCAAATGGCAACTATTGTGCATCTTTTAACGTAATCATCATATCAAAACCGATATCTTTACTTCAACAAATATTATACACTTATATGTAAGTAACCCGAAAAATCGAGCGGAAATTTGTTCTGGTCTTATAATCAATATTGTTGTCGTTCTCCCTTCTTGTTCTAGAATCATATCGACAATTTATATATACACAAACACAAATTTTATCTCACGTAGCTGGCTAGACATATGCAAATAGGAGAGGCAAACGGTAGTGGTTTTAAAGTGGGTACACCAATCAACGTCAACAAGTGGGCCCAAAGAAGATATTTCTTAAAATCGATTTAAATAACAAAAAAGAGAGCACAAACTTTCGTTCCCCCCCCATCTTCAATTTTCGAGACACAACCAACCAACATAGCACACCATGAAGCGCCGGAACGACTACAAGGTGGCCATGGCCGAAAGTATGGAGTTGGAACCGCTCGGTGGCATGGACAAACCTTCCGACACCAAGCGGAATGGTATTAACAAGTACGGTAAGTGTTACAAAGTGTTCTCCTTAAAGCCTAATAGATGTAAAATCCTTCCAAACATCAACTGAAGATGTAGAGCTATCAAAACATTTCCGGATTTCCACAAGAACATGTGTCGTGCCGTATCGCAGGTTTCTTCAGAAAAGGGCAAAACAGGACTAAACAAACAGTAGGCTGTTTGTGCACTCTTCCGTACATAATAGATGACATTTTTGAGGGTGGTTTCCGTTTATGCGCTTCGGCCTTGTGTGCGGTAGTCATCACCATGGCATACTATCGTAAAACATAACCATAAACAAACAAACGTGACACTGATAAATTTTCTATCGAACGAAATGATCATTTCAAATTTCTATGTTTAAAAACGTTTCACACTACCGCCATGTGCAGGTCTTGTTGCATAAAACAGTATTGGTGATCTAACGCAAAGCTAAAATGCGTAGATGGCGCTCTTCTAGAATAGGGATTAGTGAATCTTAATCAAAATGTATAGTGATAACTTTGGAAAAAAAATCACCACAATCATTTATCTGACTAGATTTTTGCAATAATCATAAATATGCAGGAAATCATAAATATGCATTTCAATTTGAAAAACATTCGCAACCTAGCCTCACTTTTGATCGCCAATTATGTGCGACATGCTTACCAGATGATCATTGTTTAAACTGGGCGATGGATTTTAATGTAATTTGTTCCAAGTGTTACATCTGTTTATCTGTGGCATAACCGTGCTCCTACATATAGAAGTCAAAGCAAGCGGTGGTCGACGGAGCGCGGCTACTGTGACCATGGAAACATCCAGCATATCGCCGCCGCAGTCGTCGCCATTGCGTTGATGAGAGGGGGAATCGAGGAAGCACTTTTCACCCCATTCTAAATCAGGGTCGGCAGGATTTTGAAATGTTCATTTTTGGTGCAAGAATCTAGTTAAACACTTAAGACGAAGTAGGCCGTCATTGAAATTTGTACGTGACGTTGATGATTGTTGCTAAATCATACCACAATTTCGAATTGAAGAAAACCAGTTGGTATTGCACTGATGCATCTGAAAAAGTATCAGCACACTTTCTGCATGTCAGCGCATATAGTGATACTTTTCCGGATCAATATGACCTATGAGGACTTTTGAAATTGCGAGCTGCTATGTCAACATGGCTGCCAAAACGAGTGACGGGCTACTTAGCCTTAAGACTCAAAAATCAATCATTCAATCATTAGATTAAATTTGAACGAAAAAACAAAATGATCGTTCAAATTTAACGAAATCTTTATGAAAATTTATCATCGAATTAAAGAAATCAAGTGTGATGCAACAATACACAGGAAAAAAATCTTAAATTTACGTGACACGTAATATTTATGATAATGATGTAAAACGAGTTATAACTGTATATTCAACGATAAATAATGTAAACTGTCTCATAGCATTTCGAAATTATGCCAAACGGTCATTATGCCAAACGACTATTATGCTAAATGACTTTATGCCAAACGACTTTATGCCAAACGGGGTACAATCATATCAAAAGCTTGTTTTTAAGACAAAGTTTTGATTTTCTATTAATAAGGGGATAGAGACATTTTACATATTTATTACATTTGGTTTGAATGACCTCAATGTGATTTTTGAAAGTTAAATTCTTATCCAGCATGAGCCCTAGATACTTAACTTCATCTGACCAATTTATTGGAACCCCTCTCATCGTGACAACATGTCTACTTGAAGGTTTCAAATAAAGAGCTTTTGGTTTATGTGGGAATATTATTAGTTGAGTTTTGGAAGCATTATGAGAAATCTTCCATTTTTGCAAGTATGAAGAAAAAATATCCATTTTTTTTTTTGCAATCGACTACAGATGACACGCAGGCTTCGTCCTTTGGCGGAGAGGCCTGTGTCATCCGCAAACAAGGATTTTTGACATCCCTGAGGTAACCATTTTTGTTAACAAACATATTACATTTCATTTGCGTAGCAGTTCAGATATTTACAGTGAGTTGATTTCACCTGCTTATAAGAGAAAAAAAAACACGTTTTCAATTTACTTAACCTAACTTAACCTAAACATATAGAAAGTAAACATATTACATGTAATAGTTATGAGTGGTCGAATGTTCTTGGCGGAATCCGAACTGTTCATTGACAAAAATTGAATTTTCGTTGATGTGGGTAATCATTCTGTTCAAAAATGACATTTTCAAAAAGTTTACTGATGGAGGAAAGCAAACTGATCGGACGATAGCTAGAAGCTTCTGCAGGATTTTTGTCTGGTTTTAAAATTGGAACAACCTTAGCATTTTTCCATTTGTCAGGAAAATATGCTAATTGAAAACATTTGTTAAATATATCAACTAAAAATGATAAGCTACTTTCTGGAAGTTTCTTGATGAGGATGTAGACAATTCCATCATCGCCAGGAGCTTTCATATTTTTGATTTTTTCAATAATAGTTCTCACTTATTCCAAATCTGTCTCCCAGGCATTTTCGAAAACGTTCTCTTGATTGAGAATATTTTCGAAGTCCTGAGTAACTTGATTTTCAATTGGACTAGTAAGTCCTAAATGAAAATAGTGTACACTTTCAAACTGCATAGCAAGTTTTTGAGTTTTTTTCGCAATTAGTTAGTAATAATTTGTTTTCCTCTTTCAATGCCGGTATTGGCTTCTGAGATTTTTTCAAAATTTTAGATAATTTCCAAAAGGGCTTAGAGCCAGAGTCCAATTGAGAAATTTTATTTTCAAAATTTTTGTTTCTTAACTGTGCAAGACGTTTCTTGATTTGTGATGTGCATTATTTATGATTGAATTTTCAGCGTGAAAATCATGTAAACCGAGCCGTTTTGCATGCAACATTCTTTAAAAGAAGACGTTTCGTGTTCAATATTAACGATTTTACTAGCGATTTTGGATATAATACATGTGTTTGTAAGTTTTATCATTGAATAATACATGAGAAATGGCTTTGCATGATTAAAGCTAAAATTACGTAACGTCTAAATCTAAGATTTTTTTGTGTTAAGACTTTCATTAGCTTTGCATCATTTTGACGCAAAAAACTGTTGATTAGAACGATGATGATTATTTTCCTCTTTATCATTGATGATAATACAATTAGCAGTTGCTGCTGATTGATCAGAACAATCGAAATTACACAGATCTCGCGTTCAGTATCATAATGGCGTAACTGCAGTGGTCAATTTCACTTCATCGATTTACTTTTTAGCTAATTATTTGGCCCTGTGACTGTTTTCAGCTGCTATTTTTGATTTAGTAGGAAGTACTCATCGTCCTTCGTGTAGAGAACTTTGAATCTGGAATATTTCTTAACAGTTTTCTGTCCGTTCTCCTCTTTTTCTTTACGAGACGAATATTTGCTTGGGTTACTATTTTAAATTTTCAATCGGAAGAAAACTTGTAGTTTATTAAATACATGAGCACCGGAAAGCAAACTCGTGATTGAGCTTTAGCAAAATGAGGAACTTACTGGTTAAAATTCATAGAAGATTTTGAAGTAGAGGTACAAAACGAATTACTTGAAGCATTTTAAACAAATCTGTGAAATAAATCGACGGAAACTTTCGATTGCAGATAACTTTGTAACGGATTTATTTAAAAAAAAATCGAATTTCTGTAATTTTAAACTTTTTTTTCTACGTAAACAGTAACTTCTTACCAGGGTTGGGAAAAAATCTGAAATTCATTCTACAGTAGACAAATGAAGCCAATCACAGTCAGCGAAGCCAGTGAAACTCACGCCCATCGCTGCTGTAGGCAAAAAGCCTTGAAAATTGCAAAACACCCGTTGCTAAGGGCAACCCAAAATTACTATAGAAAAATGTTTTATTTCCCGCTGCATTTCCCGCATTTAGAGCCGTCAATGACGCTACTGATTTAGAGAAAATCATGTACCCAATATAGGCTATTTGATGAGATTCACGATTTTAAACTACTGTAGTGAGAGAGCCACGTAATTTTCGCGAAATTCAAGCCTACTACTATTACCGTTCCCAGCACTGCTTCTTACAAACCAAATTAGATGAATATTGTGCACAAGTAATATGAAAATAAATGAATTATTGAAAACAATAATACCATTCAGAGACGACTCGTAACCTTACGTTTTATCTGTTCTACGACTCTGAACTTTCCTTTGATCGCAGTTTGCAGTTCAATTCAAAAGAAATGTCATTTCAAAAGAAGATCTCTGTAGAAAATTCCTTGACCAATTCAGTTAAGGTCAGGGCTGTGCATTTTCGAAAGCTTTTTGTGAAACACGAAGGCTTGGTTGAGTCGTCTCAATGGTGACGAACAACTGCGTCGTTTCGTTCTTCGTTCCACACTCATTCGTTTCGTTATCCGAATTGAAAGCAACGAACAAGAAAGGTGAAATAAAAGAGTAAGAATTTCGTTTCATTTAATTTCATTGAAATCTATCAAAATGTTTCAAATTGCATTTTATCTATTTCCTGCAGTGTAATTACGTAACTTGTTGAGTAATTAATTAAGATAAAGAAACTATGCGGGCCACCACATCGTTCATTTGAATTAATCTTCTCCTAAAGATAGGGACTACCAATCGAAAGACCAGCTCGCTGCGGTGAGGCTCCGATTTATGACGCGCGACTCACAAGCAGCACGAAAGAGATGAGAGACTACGCTTGCTGCGATGAAAGGAAAGGTTCGTCGGATTGAAACGAAACAGTAGAGTTTCAATTGAAAGGCAAGCTTGAGTCAGTCAGTTGGGGACTGAAAATGCTTTCAATGAAATGAAAATATACGGCCCTGGTTAAGGTATTTCTTTACTTTTCTTAAGCGAAACAGTATACTTAGCATTAGATTATAAAACAAACAGTAAACTTTTAAAATCGTCCTGTTAAAGAAATCTCTATTTATTAGATTTATTAGAAACGTATTTTTGTATAGAAATAGTTGAATAAATTAGAGGAAAAAAACAATACAATGGATTAACCAATGAAAACATGTATAGCTTATTTGTAGAATTTTGTATGTAACTAGAAAAAAAAATCTAGTAAAAAAAAAATACTCGTTTTTTGAGGCCTGGACGAGTTTCTGACAAACTCTTTGAATGTCTTGGTTGTTATTCCTAACCGTCTCTGTATGACCTCCCGGAGGAGTTTGAATGATGTTCTTTCAGGAGGTTGGTTTGAGATGAATGCTAAAAGATCACTAGTAATTTATTCAGCAGGTTTATGAGATATTGGTCCTGGTTTTTCCCCCAAAATTTATTCAAATATTTTGGCCAGAAAACTCACCCGAAGTTTGCTCCCTAAGTTCTGTCAGAATCGTTTTTTTACCCCCTTTGGAAATATCTACAAAATATTCACCTGAATTCTTCTACGAAGTTAGTCAGGAATCTCTATCTTTCTTGAATTGTTGATTTCCAAATTAAACTATATTGGTATTTATAATAACAAATATCTGTCTTGCTGTTTGACCCAGCATTAAATTTTATTATCATCAGATCAGGAAAATAGTCACTTTAGTAACAATTTTTCTGAATAAAGTGATTTTTTGTTGCAAATGGTGACCAGTTAGATAAAATGGCAGTGTGTCGAGAAAGCCCGAGCAGTTGTCAGTTTTTTTTTCCCTCTCGGGTCGCGCGCCTATTTTTTCTGAGTGCTTTTATATAGCCGAGCAAACGAGTGCAGCTGAAAGTGGATTGTGGCTGCTCAGACAATGATGACGGATCAATTGGTGAGCTCTTTTCATGCTTCTATTTCTAATCTTTAAAATATGTATGACTGCACATTTAATCGTTACAACGGTGGGACGCAAAGGTTACTCACTAACATTCTTTCCCCAAGCAGAGATGAACCAGCCTCTGGCTGAAAATCTCTCTAATAAAGATAAATAAATAAATAAATCTTTCCCCAATCCCACCTGACTGCAAGGACGTTGCCGGCGCCGTTATTGATCGGAACTGGTAGGAATTGCAGTTCGAACAAGAGTAATTAAGTAAAGCAACTAATAATTTATTCAGCAGGTTTTTGAGATATTGGTCCTGGTTTTGCCCAAAATTTATTCAAATAATTTGGCCAGAAAATTCAACCGAAGTTCGCTCCCCAAGTTCTGCCAGAATCGTTTTTTTTTACCCCCTTTGGAAATATCTATTAATTATTCACCTGAATTCTTCTACGAAGTTAGCTAGAAGAATTTCTATCTTTCTTGAATCTTTGATTTCCAAATTACACTATATTGGTATGTATAATAATGCACAGTGGGGGAAGCGTACCAGTAGAGTAAGTTGATCCTTTGTCCATATTAATCATAAATACTTGAATATTTTGAATGTTTTCACACCATTGCGTCGATTTAGGTTATATTCTCACGTCCTAATACTACTGCAAAACTGGTACTACACGCGCACAAACACAATCAAACTTGTTTTCTGTCAATAAAAATCCATTGTATATCTGCCTAAAATCCAACACTATTAGTTTTTTCAACAGTGGGTAAGTGCTTGCGCAAATTTGAATAGGTTTCAATATCCTCAAATGTTGTTTTCCTTTTAGTTTTATTCTTTCCAAGCTTAAATTTGTCAAATTGACCAGAGAAAATTGAAAGTAATCCACCTAAAAGTTTTTTAAATGTTTCTGGTTTGAAAAAATATTAAAAAAATGAAATTTCCAAATTAAAACAAAACTTTTCGTGGTTTTTCTAAACTGAAATGAAACAGAGCAAAATTTACAAATTCTTCAATGGAAAGCATATTATCGAACGTTGTTTGACCAATTCTTTTTTTCTAAACAGATGATAGAAATATATTCTTAAATAAAATAAAAAGATTTCAGTTTGTTGAACAAAACTAAATGTAAGTTATATTTTTAAACTACGTGTGTCTTTCGAAAATATCGTTAGGAATAATTCTACAAAACTTTTGTATAATTTATATGTATAAAAAGGATAATTTTTCTGTATCCACTTACCCCACGATACCTTACTTATATCTGTTTTGCGGCTTGACCCACCATTAAATTCATCAGATCACAAAAATAGTTACTTTAGTGACCATTTTTCTGAGAAAATGACTTTTTTTTGCAAACGGGGACCAGTTAGAAAAAGTGAATAAATCACTAAAAGTAACTCGCTACCAGCTCTGCTTTTTGAAAAATATTCCAATTCTCGTCTTTTCATTGGAAAGTCCAGGTATATTGCCCTTTTTGTATCTGTTTGCATCTCTTTTTAAATACATTCCAATATTTTGGACACTTTCGATACGTAGGATAAAAACTTGAAATCCGTTTTTAATAATTCTGAAAGCCGTAGCCTATAAAATAGCATAGACTGACTGTATGTCAATGGTTGCTACTCCGTGATTGGTTCTCCAGAAGATCCGGAACATCCGTAAAAAGGACGTATTCTAAAAATAGACCTAGAGAGCTGGGATTTCATCGTTTGAATAAGTGATGAGCTTTAAATACCATTACATCTTTGTTTCATTATGATCTCGAATGACCATTTCTTGGTCCTTCGAAAGATCTGGAACATCCGTAAAAGTGGACATATCCTGAAAGTTGACCTAGACAGATGGGATTTTTTCAAACGACTTGCAGTGATGAGCTTCAAATAAGTATACCATCGTTGCTTCGGTATGATCTCGAATGGCCATTTCTTGGTCCTCCGGAAGTTCCGGAATATACGTAAAAAGGACGTATACTGACAATTGACCCACAGAGCTATACTTTTACCCGACCTGACCCAGGAGGACACCGACATAACTCCGGCCATCGGAAATAAATTGGTCAACTTGTGCCAGCATATGAAACTAGAAGCCTTTGAATTGCATTTAGTGAAAACTGCATGTAAATCAGTTGAATTGAACGTTCACAATACCAGTTAAAAAAAAATCGATACCCGGTCGGATACGGATTAATCATTGAAAAAAGTTCAATTTACGTGTTTCACATTAGTTATACAACAAGCTTAAGTTATCTTAAATCCTTAATCAAGTCATATCCACTGCACTTGAAGAGTACAACACAAAAATTGAAAATGATTTAAAATCTTGCCCTAGGAATTTCTTCAATTATGTTAAAACTAAGATGAAGTCTAACAACTTTCCATCTAAAATGACATTGGATGATAAAGTAGCAGATAATAAAGATGACATTTGCAATCTCTTTGCTGATTTTTTCCAAGAGACTTATACAAACTTCTCGGATAATGACCGTGATTTTGAGCACTTTTCTAGTTTTCCTGATTTTACAACCGATGTAGGCGTTAGTCAAATACAGGTACAAGACATTTTAACAGGACTGAAGAATTTAGATTCCTCCAAAGGATCAGGGCCTGACGGAATCCCACCTGCTTTACTGAAAAACTTAGCCAATGAATTTACAGCACCATTATTCTGGCTGTTCAACATGTCACTTGAAAAGGGCAGATTTCCAAAAGAATGGAAAAGGTCATTTCTTATACCCATTTACAAGTCTGGTAAAAAATCTGATATTCGAAATTATCGTGGAATTGCTATTATTTCATCCATTCCAAAACTATTTGAATCAATCATTAATAAAAAAGTATTTAGCCAAATAAAACATAGAATAACTAATGCTCAACATGGTTTCTTTAAAGGTCGTTCTACTACAACAAACCTTTTGGAATTTGTAAATTACACTTTAAATGCAATGGATAGAGGTAACCACGTCGAATCACTTTACACCGACTTTAGTAAAGCATTTGACAGATTAGATATTCCTATGTTGATTTTCAAGCTAAATAAAATGGGAATTGCAATGAGACTCCTCAACTGGATTGAATCATATTTAACAGATCGCCAACAAATAGTAAGATTTGAGGGAAAACTATCTAAAACTGTTCATGTTACATCAGGAGTTCCCCAAGGTTCACATTTAGGCCCATTGTTATTCATATTGTTTGTTAATGATATTTCATATGTGATAAAACATGTTAAAATTCTTATTTATGCTGACGATATGAAACTTTTTATGGAAATCAATAGCAAAAAAGAGAGCGACATTTATCTGAATGAAATAAGTATATTTGATAAATGGTGTAGTAAAAGTTTACTTAAATTAAACGTCAAAAAATGTAATCTAATCACATATAGCAGAAAACGTAATACACCACAGATTACTGTCTCTTTAGAAAATCAAGATGTTCAAAGGTGCGATAAGATTAGAGATTTAGGTGTTATATTAGATTCTAAACTTACATTTACTGACCATTATAAAACTATTGTCCATAAAGCAACCAATATGCTAAGCTTTATTAAGCGTTTTAGCTCCAATTTTCGGGACCCATATACGATTAAAACCTTGTACATTGCTTATGTAAGATCAGTTTTAGAATATTGTAGTATTGTGTGGTCCCCACATATGAAAACACATGAGGATAGAATCGAATCAGTACAGAAGCAATTTCTTTTATATGCCTTACGCAAATTAGGCTGGACAACGTTTCCACTGCCATCATACGAGGCTCGATGCATGCTTATTGACATCCAGACTTTAAGGGAGCGTCGCGAATTAGCCATGATTTCATTTGTCAATGATATAGTATCGCATCGTATTGATTCCACCAATCTCTTATCTAGTTTGAATTTCTACACGCCCGCCAGACAGTTGAGGAATCGGAATTTGTTCACATCGAACAATCATCGAACTAATTATGCCAAATTCGGCCCAATAAATCAAATGATGTCTCTTTATAACCAGCATTACACAGAAATTGATTTGACCATGTCGCGAACGAAGCTTAGGCAATATTTTAATTCCCTGAGATATAATACAACATAGTATTAAGCAAACATATAGTCTACAATTGATTGACGAAATAAATAAATAAATAAATCATTTTCTGTATTCACGCATCCCCTCGTACCTTAACTCGAGAGATATATTTAAGAATTTATCCAATTCATCGTATTTCCCTAAATGTTCCTTCACAAATTTTTCATGAGCTATTTAAGCAAGTTTTCCTGATATTTCTCCAGAAAATCCTTAAAAAATCCCATCAAAATGTTTTAGGAATTGACTCAGTAGATACTTCAAGAATTATAACAAAGCAAAAACTTCTAGCGATATCATCCAACATTTTTTATAAGATATCTGCAAAAATTTCTTCAGATAATTATTGAAAAATAATTTGTTTAAATTCTCTGGGATGACCTTCTTTTTTATATTTTTTCTTCAGACAGGGTCATCTAATTCCATTTTTTTTTATCTAAAATGGAGCAATAAAGAGAGAGAGAGTTAAGGTGAAAATGGAACAAAGCTACAAATGTAGAAGCATGTATCTCTACCTTATTTTTCAAATCCTCATCGATTTGATAAATAACGACATAATTAAGACTATTATAAATAAAGAATTGCTTTAAATAATATGTATCCAGATCCACGTGAAAAAAAAAATAAAAAAAATAAAAAAAAACTTCGAATCAGATGAGTTTGAAAACTCAAAAAATGTTACCTTTGATAGTAGAGGAAAGATTTGATTTTTTTTTTCGATCGCTGATATTTTGAGAAAAGTAAAACATTTTTAAGAAGCATATTGTACCAAAGTAGAAACTAAATCATTAACATATATAAAGCATTCCACATTTGGGGGAATCCAAACCCAAAAGTGGAAAAAATTGATAATTTTCACAATAGGAATAGTAAAAATAAGTTTGTGGGCTTCGTAGCCGTGCGGTTAGTGTCACCGAGACATTTAGCCGCATTGTGCTAAGGAGTGTGGGTTCGATTCCCGCCTCAGGCCAAAAACTTTTCGAGAGGAATGTTTTCCGACTGTGCCACTGGGCGTTGCATGCTAGTCCGTTGTCTAGTGTGGTGCTTCCTTCAAAGGGCAAACAGCCCACTGGAAGCATTAACGCGTAGTGTCTTTTAAAAAGAAAAATTTTATATCTCGTTCGAGAGGATTTATTTTCCAGGAATCGAATGGTGATGATTTAGTATTTAATTTAGTGATCGTGGGACAACTCTGGGTGCCCGAATTGCCCTGATTCCCTGGAAAAGCTGAATCTCTGAATCTCTGAGTTTCTGAATCTTTGAATCACTGAATCTCTGTATCTCTGAATCTCTGGCTTCCTGAATCTCTGAATCTCTAAATTTCTGAATCTAAGAATCTCTGACTTCCTGAATTTTCGAATCACTGTACCTCTGAATATCTTAATATCTAAAGCTCTGAAGCTGACTTCCTGAATATCTGAATTTCTGAACATCTGAATAACTGAATCTCTAACTTAATGAATCTCTGAATTTCTAAATTTACGAATCTCTGAATCTCTGACTTCCTGAATCTCTGAATCTCTGTATCTCTGAATCACTAAATCTCTGAATCTGTGAATTACTAAATCTCTGAATTTCTGAAACTTTAAATGTCTGAATGTCTGAATCACTGAATCTCTGAAACTCTGAATCTCTGATTTCCTGAATCTCCGAATTCAATATACCTTGGAGAAATAAGTTCTAGTGAGGTTTGTACAAAATGAATGGTTATGCTTTATGCAAAATATAGTGAATAATTCTTATATCACCAATTCCAAACACTTCCAAACGATATGCGATAGTTTAGGAACACGATATTGATCTAAATGATCGACTGCCGTTCAGCATATGGTTTTGGGGCTATATTTCTTCAGTTCCCCTAAAAACGATTTGTTTCATAATTTATTAAACCGACATCTTTGAATTCAATTCATTATGTACTAAATTGTATTTTAATCAGATGATACATTATTTAAATCATAAAACTGGAGATTATAGAGATTTTTTAAACATAAAAAAAATGTCCGAATAACAAAAGATAGAAACAGCAAAAGGTCGAACTTTTTTTTTGCGCGCTGGGAAATCCTGTTTTCTTACAAAAAAAGAATTTCGAACTTTGTAGCTTTTCTCCCCTCCGACCTTTTGTCATAGTTTCCTCATAAAAATTGTAGACTGTAAAGCCGAACCGGCCCTGCTGTGCACCCACGTATAGAGAGGCAGTTTTTGTCCCCTCCTCGTCCGTACATTTACCAACCCCTCTCATCAGGCTATTTCCCATCCAGAATATATTCTCCCTCCGGTTAGCAAATGCTAAATATTGACAACAGCAGCACTACTAACTTCTAGCAGGCGGGTGGTAGCTGTGTGAGAGAATGCGAGAACCGACACTGCTGTGGGGTGCGGCGGAAAAGCACCAAATTGCATTACTCGAGGGGTTTCTCATCAATTAAAATCGCAAACAGGGAACATCCGTCATCCTCATCGTAGTCGTTTTCTCGCTTCAGTTCACCGTGTGGATTGGGTTCTTGTGGGTAACCTCCACTTTTGACTTTCCATTTGCTTATACTATTTTCGTCACAACTTTATGAATACAGATCGCATTTGGAGAGGGCAGCCGTGTGGTGACGACAGGGATGTCGGGAGATGCGACAGGAAGGATGTTGAAAGTCCTTGAAAAGCAACCACGTTCAGTCTATAACATGATACAGAGCAGCGCTTCGAAAGTCTAATGCGGTGGAAGTAGGTCCTCTACAGTGTGACATACTTCCGCTCCGGTTTGAAGCACGCCGCCTTAATGGCACTCGAAGAGTTTTACGGCACACTTGCGGTTTTATTGATAGAGAGCCCCGTAAAAGCGTCAAATATTCATTCTTCTTGAGCAAAATAAATCATATTCCTTACAATGTACAATATATTACAGTCAACAGGAACGTAGATCCACAAATAGGAAAAATGATATGAGATGTTGTCTGTTTTCAATAATTGCAAATTGAGTTCATCCGAAGCTCTAATATCTATATCACATTACGATTTTGCTGGAAATTGAACAGAATGGAATATTCTGTTAATTGGATGTCCTGATGATTAAATATTGTCACCTCTGTTGTAGTTTCTTTTTGTACAGATACCTGATGCATATATTTATGGAATTATACACGGCTTGTAATGAAACATTCAAAGCGTTTACTAGAAGCTTTTCACTCATTCTTCTACTTCTTTCATTTGGCTTCTATCTCTTTTAATTGAGACAAAGCGTGTTCATCAGCTCAGTAATCTTACAGTTGTGTCTTGTTACAGTTGTTGACTGGGGGACATTTTTGTCAACTGACGGATTTGCATTCGTATATCCTGTGGGCTAAGGGGCTTTCCTTAGCCGAGTGGTTAGAGTCCGCGGCTACAAAGCAAAGCCATGCTGAAGGTGTCTGGGTTTAATTCCTGGTCGGTTCAGGATCTTTTCGTAATGGAAATTTCCTTGACTTCCCTGGACATAAAGTATATTATTACCTGCCACACGATATACGAATGCAAAAATGGCAATTTAGGCAAAGGAAGCTCTCAGTTAATAACTGTGGAAATGCTCTCAGAACACTACGCAGAGTAGCCGGCTCTGTACCAGTGGGGACGTTAATACCAAGAAGAAGAAGAATATCCTGTGGCAAGCAATACAATACGCTATGCTTTGGGCTGTCGAATATATTAACTTCTATCTAATTTACCTATTTTTGATAATTATTTTTTTCCTAGCAAGCACATCTATCACAGGGTTGGTGGTCTGATGGCTATCGCATCTGCTTCATAAGCAGAAGGTCATGGGTTCAATCCCAGGCCCGTTCCTTTCCTCGTAATGTGTAGTTTTATCTTTCACTTGCTTCTATCTTCCACTCTTAATCTATCACAGTTGGTTCATTTGTCCGTAGCATTTGCTAGAGACGGACAACAAAAGCGTTGCTCTACGCTTCCATTCGTTCATCATTATAGCTCGCCTTTCCTTACGCATGATCCATACCCGGGTAGAGGTGAATAACAAAATAATGGTAAAACAAGAACAAATTTTGCAATCATACACACTCCGAAAAAATCATGTGGTTTTACGTCTTTTGGATGCACATAAAAGAAGCGAGCCGAAGGACGTGAATTTATGTCACATTTCAAATACCATAGCGTCTGATTCGGGAAATGCCGATCATAGTGACATCGCTTTCGTGTTCATTAACGTGTAAAATTACATTTTTTGTTCAATACATCTTCAAGGACATATTTTTGTGTCGTTTTATCATTTACATCATGTGATATTCAGTCATACTATGAATTACGTCCACAGTAATTTCCATTATTTTTAAGAGTGTATCTAGTTTAACCATTATTATGTTATTAATATATGGCATAAATATCTCATCAATAGCAAAACATACAATCATAGCAAAATTTGTCGTTGGTATGTTATACTTGAAAGTCATGTAATAACTAATCAATAACACAGTATACTATCATGGTAAAATATGTTATTTGTGCAAAAATATTAAAAAAAACATTAAATATCTAAAGAATAACAAACATCGCCATCATAGTAAAATATGTCATTATTTTGATATTTGAAAACTTTATTTAAATAATTCATGAGAACAAACCAACATCAAATTTTGCCATAATAGCTCATTTTACAATTTGTATGATATTCATTTAAGATTTAAAAAGCAAATGTTTTTTGCAGTTTATTTTTCAATCATGCTAAATTTAGATATTAAAGTCAAAGTACTAAAATTACCATTATTTTGATCTACTCGTGAATAGCTCATTTATTTATTATTTTGTTATTAATATCTAAATAATAACATATTTTGTTCTTTACGGTTGCCTATATTTTTGCTATTATTTTGTTATTACAATGGCAAAATATGATATTATTTAGTTTTTATGCCACATAAACTTAGTTATTATTTTTGTTATTTTATCTCTTATTTCAAACAAACAAAGAACAAATTTTGCTATTCAAACATTCTATTTTAATGGTAAGTCTTGATATTCTTTTGCAATTCTCCTCTACCCGGGTAGGCAGTCTGCTAACCAAAAATTATGTCTCTCTGCCATAAATTACCTTACCCCTACACCTTTCCGCACGAACTGGCCTAGATTCAGAGGTATGTCCGGTCTACTGTGGGCCTGCTTCAAACGCAATGTCAATTCCTCACCCTTCACCTCATTGGTCTGCATTCTGACGTGGCAGGCGCCATTGTTGCCTAAAAATAGAAGATCACCAGCGCTTAAACACTGAGGGTGTCTGTTAGTTACCAGATGTGGTTCCTTTCCTCAGTGCAGCTGATCTGACGATAATGGAGTAGCAACCACCGACGGCCAATCAAGCTCAAGCTAAACCTCAAATAGGCAAAGTGACAATTTTTGATTGGGGAAAGTCTGAAGCTGCGATTGACTGCGGTCCCACTGTCAGGTGATTTTGTCCTAGTCTACTTAAGTCTTAAGATCACATTAAGTAGTAGTACCCTTATAGTACACGACTGGAAGATTATATAGGGATCTTATTCTATAAGATAAATCGCGCCAAAATTTCATCCAGTATTAACTCCAAAACATTACCGGGAAACCTTCGAAGAAATGTACCTTAGTACATATAAATTCCAATTGTTAGTAAAAAGTATCATCCAGTTGTTCTTTTAAAATTTTTATAGGATTTCCTAAGAATTTCTTCAAGAAACAGTATAAGAAATTCTAGGTGTCTAGACCAAAATGTTCTTCAAGATCACCAAGCAAGGATTTTTCCACAAATTCTTCAGATAGTTCACCAACAGTTTTTCCAACTTTATCTTTTAGATTTATCCCAAAGTTTCTCTTCAGATTCCTTCAACAAAAATTCCAGTAAAGTTCTCACAAATTCTTTAAGGATTGCGAAAAATTCGCAGCCAAAATTATTCCGGACATCCTGCAAACAAACATTACATGCATTACTCTAAACATTCCTTCTAATATTCCACAAGATTCCCACAAGCAGTTACCCAAGCAACCAAAAGTTCAGATATTACTTAATAATCGTACTCAGAAGTTCACATTAAGTTTCGACTTGGTTCCGTGGAACTTTATTGCTGATTAACAAGTATGTCGAGGAAACTTGATTCTCCAAGAAGTACCAATTATAATTAAAGAAACCAGAAAGTTCTGATTAATTTAAACAGAACTTCAACCGAACTTCCAAAACAAAGTTCGTTGAAAGTACAAACCAAACTTATCATGAACTTCTTTGTAACATGAGGTAAAATTCATAAAACTTGTTGATAAATAGGTTTGTAGCATTCGCTAGTCTTCCATTCTACTATTATTCAATGCTCATGGAAAAATTTCATCATTTCCCGACTTCTTGATCGCAACTGTCTGGAAATAACATTGTGTATATTCTAGATAACAACTATGTGCAACAACCATACCTTATTTGCAGCACGGTGCCAGAAACAGCGGCGTGTTGTTCAACTCAAGCCAGTTCTGGATGCATTATCACTTTTGGTAAATAATTCAATCAAACGTACCTGCTTTGGATTATTTAATTCAGATTACTCGATGTGGATGCTTTTTCGTTCGGCTGAGGATTTTGTAGAGCTGCCCCACCAAAAGTTCGACATATTCACCGAAAAAATACTACTCTTCCACTGATATTCACTTTCTAATATATTAATCAATGTGTACTTAGCCTTCAAATATACATTAGGCTCTCTATTTAGTATTTGAATATGCTTTTCCACTGCCACTTGTTTTATTTGTAATCGAATTAGTAAATAGGAAGATTTATAACATCACTGGGAATCAAAACAGACTGAGAAATGTCAAACTATGAAGTTCACAAACAGCTCCTCGTGAACTTTTTCAAACTTTTAAGTTCGGTTTAGTTTAAAGTGAACTCTTAAGAGAGCTTCAAGTTCAGAATAAGTTCCTATGGGAATAGATTTACCCTCGATTCATAAAATCACCATATCGAGTAAAAGAATGTGGTATTCCACTACACGTACATACAGCCGTGGTATGCACTCCGGTTTCAGTGCAAGGAACTCGAGTTCGAGTCTCGACGTAAGTATCAGAACAAATATATACAACTGAAAAAAAACGCCAATTATCCTCTACCAACAAAACTAGCAATGGGCTGTCACGAAAGTTGGCTATTTGTATTTTTTTTTGTCAGTTTATCGCAGTTTATTTTTTGGCTGAACAACGTTCTTTTCAGTGGCATAAGCGAACCTTTTGTGAACTAAAGTTCGGTTAATTAGTCAAAAAGTGAGCTGCATAGAAGGTTGTTCATAGTCTTTCAAATAGCTGATTAAGCCAAAACATGCCATTCTATCCGTACTTTTGGTTGCTTGGGTAAACAGTATTCAAATGGGAACATGTTCTAAGCGATATCTCAGAGAAGTTCTCCAAGAACTGTCTGCATTTTTTCACATAAAATTATTTAAACGTGTTTTCAGATTTTTCAAAAAAAACTAAATTTTATGTTCACCCAGCATTTCATCAAAACTCTCGAAAATGATATTTCTTCAATAATGCCTACATTAAAAAGAAGAATGTACCTATAAAGTTTCTAGCGGGATACATTCTTTCAAAATATGTTCCACGAAAGTACCGTTAAGTCACCAGTCACCGTGCGGCCTCCATTCACCGTGCATATATACAAATTCCTACAGAATATTCATACAATTTTCACAAATTATTCTTTTGTCAGCAAAATAAGATAAAACTGATGAAATGAAGTAGTTTTTGTCACAAAGCATTTTGAAAAACCTAGTTTATGTAGTCAAAATCATGTGAATTCTGTTTTATAATGATATTTTGCAACACTCTAAGTAGAAACGTCAAAAAATCACATTTTTTCATTTTAACGATAGAGTATGAAATTTTTAAAATTTCAACAAGTTTTCACTGTGGATACTATTAGTAAGATGTATTTCATCGTATGAGCAATAAGATTCTATGCAAATTAGATTTTTTTATTTTGTTTCAGTCGAAACCCAAATGCACGGTGAATGGACCCTTTTCAATATATATGGTTCCTATTACCGTGCATTAGTGTAAAAGGCATGAAACTATTCGGTAATATTAGATTTATTGTTATGTTGTCATTAAACTACTTCATATTTAGTTTTTGAGTGAATATGGAATGGTTTGGACAATACAGTTAAACCTCATATAACGGTTTTAATGAAAAAATAATGATTTTGACAATTTTAATTTTATTTATGTTTTTTATTGTAAATGAAGATTTGAATACTCTTAAAAATGAGTGCGCACACTAGTAGCAACATAGTTGCACCATCAACAACGTTTTTTCGAGATACAAAATTAAATCATGACGAAAACTATACGCACGGTGAATGGTGCACTAGTGTGCACGGTAAATGGTGACATAGAACGGTACGAGGCGACCTTAACATTACATTTTCAAACATAATTTTTGAGTATTTTTTTGTTATGCATCACTAGTTTTAGATTTTTCCCTGAATTATTATATAATTGCACGCTACGTAGTGGTATTCTAGTGCGCTTCAAATTATTTGAAAAAGTTATACAATTTTTTGAGGAGCAAATTTTACTTTAATGCACGGTGAATGGTAGCTTGACGGTACTCAACATTTTTCCGAGCATTTCACAGAATAACAAAAATGACATATTTGCGTGTCTCAAGAATCAAATTATGTGTCTCTAGTAGATTTGAGCTTGCTGAATCTGATGCCGTTCTCAGAAATGTTCCAGCACGTCACAATTTTTAGCTACAGGTCACCAAAGTTGCATAAAATACTGGTTTAATTGATGTTTACATAAAATTTGAACAATGATTTATCAAAAAATATTATGATCCAATCTACCAACCATGCAAAATAGCACTTTAACTTTCATTTTAGATATAATTTGATTGAAATTGCACGATTAAATTGAGGTTAAATCGATTTTTTCAACCTGCTTGCAGTCTCCATATGAAATTCTTCGTTTCTCTTATATGGAAAAATACAATACTTTTCTAAACCAACAAAAAATAACTTTTGAGCATCGGAAGTATTGTGAACTTTGTTGATATGTATGTATAACAACATGAAGTTTGAGTTCTGTGGCAAATTAAGCAGATAAATTGCCATACAAGCTGAAAAACTTGCATGCAAGTTGGCTAAAATAGTCAAATTTAGCATTTTCAACAGATAATATCTCCAAAACTAGACGTGCTATGATATTTCTGTAAATGGCAATGGATTCAACAACCCTTAATTAAGTTAATAGCGGTATTTTGGTGCTTGAGACAAAATCGAGTTCCACAGTGTTTTGTTTAGATTTCTTCAGAGAATTGTAATATTTGTTTTACTCCGGAATGCCATCCCAGGATTCTTCGAAAATTAAAAAAAAACAACGGATTTACTACTCATTTAAAAAAAAAATTGTACGTATTTTTTTTAGGTATGCTTTTAGGTTCTAGAAATTATTCCATATTTTATTCTGAAGGTTAATGCCGAGATTTTTCATAAATAACATCAAGAAATCAATCCACTCTCCATGTTTGATTCAAAAAACTATATGAGGAATACATCAATTTTTTTTTAGGGATTTACTTTCAAATTACACTCAACATCACTTTCTATCTATAACTAATTTATAACCGATTTCTGGAGTAACACATACAAAACAAGTATTGGAAGAAGTTAAAAAAAATGTTGGATGTTTTCATCTTAATTTAAATTCGGAAAAATTGATCAGATGGCTATAGGAAATTTCAAGGATTCGCCGTACAAATCCTGAAACTTTTTGACAAATACCTCACAAAAGCGATTTTTTTTTATAAATACCTAACAAAATGCTTATGAGATTTTTGTAGGCTTTACTTCTAAATATCTTGTTTTTTTTTTCTATAATGTTTAATCATTTTATTACTGAAGATATAAATGGGAAATGAAATTCATCATTAATTTTGTGACAGGAATTCGGCATGACTATTTCCTATTTGCAGAAATTTTAAACTATTTTTGATTATTATGGCAGAACTGTAGAAGTTTGACGCGAAAATATTGGCGGTATTTTTTTAAAACTCCTAGAATTTACCATTTTTTAGATTCGTTAAAGTGTTGCTTTTTGGAGTATGAAAAGATATTTGTACGGAATTCTTAAAGAAAGCGTCATGTAAAAGAAGGACCAAGACCAAGAAGTCGCTTGAAAGTTCACGTAATAACTCGTTTATTCATGCAAATCACATCAAACAATGGTGAATAAAATCGTCAGATTGATGAGTTTCCTCGCATAAAACGCTTTTTCTGAGTTCATTTGTACATTTTGTTTCGTCCCGTACACTCGTACCAAGTAATTCGAATCAATCCGCAGCAGCTGTCAAATCAACAATTGTTATCATAAGTTAAGTCGCATAAGATCACAGGTAGGTTCGGTAGAAAATTCATACACTCGCATTGTATGCTATTATTCATCATATAATATATGCACGTATATCGCCTCTACTTTTGTACGTAGAAAGCATTTTCGCGACACCTTATAAGTGACATTTTGCACATGTGAAGCCTCCAGGAGATTTCGTTATAAGTACAATTTAGTTGTCTGGGATATACAATATGGAAAAATAGATGAACAACGGAACTACGAAAGAAAAGTTATTATTTATAACCTTTTCTCTAGAGGTGAATGATAATACAGGATAATTCAAACGTCTCTAATAAATAAAAATAAATTTCAAAAAGTTCCATCTAAACTCTCTTTATGAATTATCCTTGAATTTGAGCAGAATACCTTTCTAGCCATCTGGATTCCTCAGAATTATTCCAGAAAGTCTCTAGGAAATCCGCCATGAAAGTGCACAAAAATATGAATTCTGCCAATAATTGATAAAACTATTTCTAAAGAAATGTCCAAAGGAAGATCCTTACAAATTGATCAATATCTTAACAAATCCTTTCCCTCTTCTGAGTTATTTTGCTAAATAAAGCAAAAATATTCCTAGGGTGTTTGAACAAATTTCATTCATTTATTAATAAAAGTCATTTCAAAATACTATTCATAAGTAGTTCTTGTATAATCCTGTATGAAACTTCAAAAAATAATTTGTTATCAAATATTGGTGGAAAATAGTTGAAGGAAGTCACAGAGGAATTTCTAGTAAAATTGTTGAAGGAATTGCGAGGGAAGATTTTGAGCTTTTGAAAGGTTAAGTTTGTTTAGCAGAATCCGGAAACATATTCCGCAATCCATCTGTGGATGAAAAGTTATTATATGAGGAATGGTTATCCTCTAGGAGGAAGTATGAACACATCTATTATTATATCACTATTTTCCCAGAGGAATGAGGAATGAGATTATACTTCAAATTTCGCTACAAATCTGTTGGAAATGAGACAAACTATTTTTGGAATTTCTTGCTGGAAAAAATGCTGGGATAGCCGATTTCAATGGACGTTTTTCACACCACACATTTCAAAAACATTCTTATAATTTTGTGTCATTGATGCCCGACATATTAAAGCGAGCATAATGACACAAAATTAGGTTCTATCTTATATATACACGATGGTATAAAACGATATTTTTGTAATTTCCAGCGGTACTGATCGTGCTTATAATTTTACTGTACAGAATATTTTGGATAACATAACATCAAACTAGTCATTACCCACAATTATCCAGATCCCACCACAATTTCTTTACACTTCTCGGTAGAAATGAAGACACGATTGGATTCAATTTATTTATCTATTCACGTTAGCTCACAATAAATATCCACCATTCAAACTTCATAATCACACGCAGAAATTTCCTTTTCTTCGAGATTTTTCAACGCCATTTCCATTTCTTCTGATGGTGGCTGATTTATGCTGCACTCGATCGAATCCGTTGCGTTAAGAAAACGTTGCCAATGCAATTTTCCACTGAGAAACAGAAAACATTCTCACTATTTGAGTGACTTACTAAGTAACATGATTTATAATGTGGTGCGTATCTTATTTTGGACAAGTTTGACATTTCGTAGCGCGTGGTCTGTGAATGCGTCATCACGCTTGTAAATTTATGTCACTTAAAACCTAAAAACCTGTCATGAGTTATATTTTTTCGTTTTTGCGCTTGAAATCACAGAAAAACGTTTCATGTTATAAAAAGACAGTACTTACGTTATAAAAGACAGAAACATACGTCTGTTTTCAATTTCAGTCTTGTTCAATTGAGTCTATTTATTGAATTACATCACATTTATTATTCAGATTTTCTTAGTCATCATCTTCATCTTCTTGGCATTACGTTCCCACTGGGACTGAGCGTGCTTCTCAGCTTAGTGTTCTTATTAGCACTTCCACAGTTATTAACTGAGAGCTTTCTTTGCCAAACTTGCCATTTTCGCATTCGTATATCCTGTGGCAAGTACGATGATACTCTATGCCCAGGGAAGTCAAGGAACACACTAAGAAAATCTGAATAATAAATGTGATGTAATTCAATAAATTGACGCAATTGACCTAGACTGAAATTTAAAACAGACATATTTTTCTGTCATTAAGAACGTAAGCACTGTCTTTCTATAACTTGAACGTTTTTCTATGATTTCAAGCGCAAACATGAAAAATTATAACTCATGACAGGTTCTTAGGTTTTAAGTGACATAAATTTACAAGCGTGATGACGCATTCACAGTCCACGCGCAAATGAAACGTCAAACTTGTTCATAGTAAGATGCGCACCGCATGATAAATCATATTACTTAGTAAGTCACTCAAATAGTGAGAATGTTTTCTGTTCCTCAGTGGAAAATTGCATTGGCAACGTTTTCTTAACGCAACGAATTCGATCCAGTCCGAATTCCGAACAGCAACGATGGAAAAACTATTAGCGAAATCTCTGAAGAATTCGTGCAAAAATCAGCCACCATCAGAAGAAATGGAAGGACGTGTGCGCTATGGCGTTGAAAAATCTCGAAGGAAAGGAAATTTTTGCGTATGATTATGAAGTTTGAATGGTGTTTTTTTATTGTGAGCTAACGTGAATATATAAATAAATTGAAATTGAATCCAATTGTGTCTTCATTTCTACCGAGAAGTGTAAAAAAATTGTGCTGGGATCTGGATGATTGTGGGTAACTTCTAGATTGAGGTTATGTTATCCAAAATATTATGTACAGTAAAATTACAAGCACGATCAGTACTGCTGTAAAATTACAAAAATCTCGTTTTACACCATCATGTAAATATAAGATAGAACCTAATTTTGTGTCATTATGCTCGCTTTAATATGTCGGGCATCAATGACACAAAGTTACAAGAATTTTTCGAAGTGTGAAATTTCCATTACGAAAAGATCCTGGACCGACCGGGAATCGAACCCAGACACCTTCAGCATGGCTTTGCTTTGTAGCCGCGGACTCTAACCACTCGGCTAAGGAAGGCCCCAGATTTTTTCTTAGTGTGCAGGTTAAATTTCTGCCATCTATCTGAAGAAAATTAAGCCAGGTGAATTGAGCCTTATTTTTTTATAAAAAGTGAGTGAAGAAATTTGCTATCTCCTTCCGTTTGGGAGTTATTGTTGTTTTTCTCTCAAAAACATGCCTACTTTGAATGAGAATATCTCTGATTGGGGCAAACATGAAAAATATCATTTGACGGCATTCAAAAGACAAAATATAATTGTATATCATATCAAAAAATAACAGATGTGTTATTTTTGTAACTCTAATAAAATGCCCTGAAAAACAAAGGATTTTAAGCATGAAAATTTGCGTTTTGTTAAATTCTAAAAGTCGTTCATAGACCGACTTAGGTTCGACCGATCAAAGTAGGCATGTTTTTGAGAGAAAAACAACAATAACTCCCAAACGGAAAGAGATAGCGAGTTTCTTCACTCACCAAATTACGCATTTTTAGAAGCTCTAAAAGTGTTTCATAGACTACTTTGATGAGAAATTTGAATTGAAAACTCTAGAGCCAGAAAACCAGCTTTGTTTGGACCACCCTATGTCACTGTAGGAAAAAAGCTCTAAATCGGCCAATACAAAAAAACTTTTTTTAGCAAAGTTGCTTGAAATTGAATGGTCTACAACTTTGCTGAAGCATGTATAATATAATTTCTACAAATAAGAAAGTTAGTTACACAATTTCTATGAAAATGTGGTGCGCCCTAATTTTCAATAACACCAAACAAAGGACCTTACTAATGAGCCATTTTACGAAGCAGGTCAAATGACAGGAGACCTGGGATTTTTCAATCATCGTCGTCAGTTTTGTCGATGATGATGGTTGATGACTGTGCGCATTTCTAGCGTAGCTTTTCATACAGGCGAAAACTTAAATGGAGAAAAATTATTAAAATATTTATGATCCCAAAAGTGCCTTTTTATGTGCCATATGGGTAACAAAGAGGTAACTGATACAACAACTAGGTGTAATGTGTTGCAGTAACAAACATTTTTGGATCTCTTTTTTGTCATTTTCTTCATGTCCTCGTTTGGTAAGATGAGGCGTTGTTAAAAATCACGCTGGATTTAATCCCAGGTCTCCTGTCAATTGACGCCGTTTCGGCGATCAGCTGTTCCGAAACGTTTCGCAAAATGGCTCATACAAACAACTTTGTAGAAGACCGTTTTTGTCTAATGTTTCATTCTAAAGCTCAAAATGCATCTTTCCGCGTAAAACTGATTCGTGGACCACTGTGCAATGCTTTAAGATGTTAGTATTTAAATACTTTTTTTTTCGGTATTTCAGGTTGCATTAAATTTTGAAATTCGCATCTTCGAAGGAGTTTGTGGAGTTATTTATGTCACAATCTGAATAAGACACTACACGTTAATGCTTCCAGTGGGCTATTTACCCTTTGAAGGAAGCACCACACTAGACAACGGACTAGCATGCAACGCCCAGTGGCACAGTCGGAAAACATTCCTCTCGAAAAGTTTTTCGGCCTGAGTCGGGAATTGAACCCACACTCCTTAGCACGATGCAGCTAAATGCTTTGATGACACTAATCGCACGGCTACGAAGCCCACGAAGCCCAGAGGAGCAATTTCTATAGAGATATCTTGAGAAATTGGTAAAGATACCTTCAGAAAAAATAACTCTGAAAAAAATCTGCAAGGATAATCATTTTTTTCTTGAATTTATTTAGTAAAATAAATTACTATTTGAAAAGAAATTCCTGAACAAATTGGAGGGATTGGAGAGATGCATTCCTCTAATTTTTGTAGTTTGTTCTTTGCTAGAATTCCTGAACCAACTATCGGAGTTTTTCACGATTGAACAATATTTGGAGAAAAAATTGTTGTGGAATAATTAACAAATTTCATAAACACTCTTTGAAGAATTTCTAGACGAATTTGTGTGAGAATTCCAAGACGAATTTCTAGACGAATTTGTGTGAGAATTAATAAAGGGATTTTTAAGAGAATAAACGAAGTTATAGTTGGGGATTTCCTGAAGTAAATTTAAGCATCTATACAGGAATTTCTGGTAAAATGTGTGGAGGTTGAGCAATTTATTAACAGAATTTATTCATTTTGCCATTAATAGTTGATAATTCCAAGATTCTTTGCAGCAAGCTTTTAGGATTTATAACAGATTTTTGGCAATTTTGTTGCAAGATCCGTTGTAGACTGTGGATAAATGTGAGATTTTCGGCAAAAACCTTATTGCATTGACTTCTAGAATACTCAACGAAATTTATCATGAAGCAATTATTTTAGGGAAGAATTGTGAAAAATGAAACATGGAATGAATTTCCGTAGCAAAGCAATTAAAACCAATTCCTCAGAAAGGTGGCCAGTCTGGATAATGCGATTGAAATTTCTTAATAAAATTTAAATCGTCATATTTATGAATTTTTAATAATATTTTTACAGTGAGATGGATACATTGTTATTGTGATTATCTTTTGGTCATCAGAATAAACACCGAAGAAATCCATATTATAGGATAATTTTATTTTAATATGAATACCAATATTCATGATTTTAAATACAGAATTTATGACTAAAGATCGAAAGCACAGAAGGTCTAAAGACAAATTGTCGAAAGGATAAAAGATTTAAAAGCAAAATTAGGAGACAAATAGTCGAAAATCATTTTTTATAGAAGCGTGCTGTACTAGCCAAACGTGTCAAAACTCGCGTTAATGAATCTAAAAAAAATCCACCATGCCAATCGTTTTTAACGTTTTGATCGTTTTTTTTTCAACAGGCCTGTTGAAAATATCGAATCTATTGAGATTAAATCGTGAAATTCAAACCTATATTTATCCTTCACAAAAGTTTAAGCTATATTCTGCATGATTGATGGATTAAAGCACTAAAAAGTTTGATGAAGCATAGTTTAAACATTGATGTAACCAGTATTTTTTCAGCAAAATTGTGACGTGCTGGCTGGAACATTTCTGAGAACGGAATCGGATTCAGCAACTCCAAATTCACTAGCACATAATTTGATACCTAGAAGACAAAAAAATGTTATTTTTGTTCTACTATGTAATCGATAATAATAAAAATGGAGTGGTGTTTGCATGTCACGAAATGACTTACGAACGGGTCAACCTATTTGAATGATAATTTCTCAGTTTTGTTCCTCAAGGGTTCCGACGTGTTTGTATGTATAAACATCTCAGGATATTCACCGGAAAAGTAGAGTAAAAAGAGTGTGAACGGAACTGTCATTTTCTATCGGAAGATACGTAGCGTTTTTTCAACAGCCTACTTGATGGCAAGACGAAGTTTGCCGGGACCACTAGTCAATACTAATAGCCAAATGACCATCCTAAACTTTTGCGGCCACCGAAGCTACCAAGAACTCACCTCTGAAGAAACCCGTTTTTTGGACAATTCTTATGGACAATGGAATATGCTGTAATTCGGAACAAAAGCTTCTGAGGGTTTGATTCCATCAATTTGATGAATTCTTAAAGTGATTTCTTCTAGCACACTTGCGAGAAATTTCACCTTGATTTCTTTCAGGGATATCATAGGTAGCTCCATTAACGGCTCAGTTAGAAATTCTTTCATGGATTCCTATTGACGTTCACTCAAGATATTGTCCAGGAAATACGCTGGGAAGTCGTACAGGAAATATTTAAAAAATGTTCATGAACTACTTCAGCAACAAAATTCAAAATTTTTCAAATAATTTTTGAAAAATCTTCCAGGGATTTTTCATTGAATTACTTCAGACGGAGTGTTCAATAAACCCATGGATGTACAATGTTTTCGGGGTACAAAGTCCTGGTTATTCTTTAACACTCTCCGAAAAACAAAAAAATATGATCTTCCAGTCTGGTCGAGAGAGGAGCCGGAATCTAACTAAAATGAACCACACTTTAATTACAGACCTAAATGCAATTTCTTCACAATTTTTTTCAACACAAATGCTTCCCCGAACAATGTCATACAAAAGATGAACAACACACGGCACGGCAAAGGCCACTCGAGCGAAGGTGCAATGCCCTCGGCGTCACTTTCAGCTCTTGACATTTCTGCACATAACCTACGATGAAGAAGGAAGCTGCTGAAATTATTGTGACGACTTAATCATCTCTAATGCGACATGGCAGTCCACTTGCTCCATTACCCCACATATGCACATTGTATAGAAGGAAGGCAGAGCACTTTACTCTTCAATTCTAACGTGTCCCAGGCGGATGGATCGTGATACCCTGGTTTTTCAACGCTCTAGCAATGCACAGTAAGGTGGCCCATTTTTATATGAAAAAAAAAACAACTTGTGAAAATTTTAAGTCACACCCGTTAAAGTTTTCCATCCGCTCCACCCCTAGGATAACCCAATTTCAGTTTCCCTAGGTATAAGTTATGGGAGCCATAAAAGTTATTAGAACCGTTTTTCGTCCTATTTTCTTCATATAAACTATTCCGGAGCTCGTTTAGATTTCGCATAAAATTTAGAATTCATTAGATTTTGGGGGTTCGAATAAACAAGTTTCGGGGTGTAACTCAAAATTGATTTGTAGTCTGATCATTCTGGGCCACCCCATTAACACAGCCAAGGAACACACGTATCTATCTCACATAAATCCGACCTATCCATTTGGCTTTCCCTTTTCTCCGTGTCATCCTGCATTCCAAATTCGCGAAACGTGGGGTGACTTTTTCCGGCTTTCAACGTGCTCCAGTGACTTCTCGCACTCGAAGAAGCTTTTCCCGTCTTTCCGGGCACATTTCGCACCCATCCACTATCGTCCCCACAGCCGACGAAACGGCTTCACACCATTTGTATTATCCCGTGCTATGGGCACTATGGGCAACCAGGTGGTCAAAAATCGAATAAATCACTTGTTCGGATTCATTTTTATTGATCTTAAGTCAATACATGCACAGTACCTATTTTTTACAGCTCATTTTCGTAAGCTGAATGGTAATTTCAAACAGGAATGATTTTTAGATGTGCAAGGTCATCATATTCTGGAAATTAAAAATCCAAAATTTTTATACAGGTATGTTTTCAAAGAGAACACTTTCCAAAAATAGTGATTTTTGAGAATCTCGAAGCACAAACCTCAACCAATAATGAATTCATAAATAAAACATAGAGCATCAAACATATTTTTGGTCTCCAAACTGTACGAAAACTGCCCATAGTGCAGCGCTAGCTCGAAAACATCCCGCCTGATTTATTGCCGCCCTTTTGTGTTGGGCGCAGTCTATACTAAGAGGCATCCCCGGTTTCCCGTTCCGAGTTTTCGGTATCGTTAACAACTAACAAGCGAGAAAGCTATCGGGTTTCGCGTCCCTCGATGGGGGCTACCAGATTGCGAAAACAATCGGTGCCGAAAATGGGCGATTTACGATGGAAACCCTATCCCAGCGCGAGGTGATTGATATATGCTTGACGCAGCAGAAGAGTAGTTAGGCGTATTTGAATGTCAATTTTTGAGAATACAGTCTTGATTTTGCTTATGACTAACTTGTGCCATTTTGACAGAAATTTATTACTTTTAGATAATCTTCCTTAGCTGATTGATTAGAATCCTCGACTACAAATCATAGCCATACTGAAAGTGTCTGGGTTCGATTCCCGATCAGTCCAGGATCTTCTCGTAATGGAAATTTCCCTGACTTCCCTGGGCATAGAAGTATCATCGTACTTGCCAAACTATATACGAATGCGAAAATGGCAACTTTCGCAAAGAAAGCTCTCAGTTAATAACTGTGCAAGTGCTCATGAGGACACTAAACTGAGAAGCAGGCTCTGTACCAGTGAGGACGGAATACCAAAAAGAAGAAGATTACCTTCAGCAATTTTATCAATGTTTGAAAAAGCAATAAGCATTTGTATTTGGGCGAAATTTTGCATATCGTAGTTATAATAATAAGATCACGTGGGTTATGGGCATTTCCAAACATCTTATGATCTTATGTCTAAAGGACGGCAAAACCTTTCTCAAAAAAAAAAGAGCAGATAGAATGCCAATAATCGTAATAATACCTTAACTCGGAAGAATAACCGATATTTGGAGAGAGTGGATACCTCTAATTAACTTTTTGGCAGTTTAGCTAATAATCATTACAACAAATAGACAAAAACGCAACGATTCTTAGAATTTATGATTTCTACTATTGTACGTTATCCATAAACCACATTGACCAATGATTTATTTTCAGTTCCCTCCCCTTATTTCCAAAAAACTAAATTTGTAAGGACCGCATTATTTAGACCAGTCTTGGGAACTGTGACCACAATTCACCACAGTTCATCGATTCTGCCATTCCACCAAAACACAAAGCAGCAGCAGCATCAATACCATCAGGCGTTGCGCTGCCAACGGTTCACACACTGCTTGACTGTTTTTGTCTCTCCATTATGACCATTTTCGGGCAGTCATTCCAAGCTGAATGATTGAAAAAAGTGTTAAATCATTCAATCGCTAATATTTTGCTTGTGTTTTCAACTAATTGAAATCTATTAGCTCTAACAGAAAGACCACAATCATTCCGTTACGATACATATAAACAAGTTCAATTTCATACTGCCTTTATCGAGCAAAAATGCAAAACCCCGAAAACCGCAAAAATCGTGTCACCACTGTGCTCGAGTCATTTCGCATTCGGGGTTGAAAAACGTTAGGAAGAAGAAGATTACATTTTTGAAGAGCCGTGACATTTTTTTGTTTTGAACCGTCATGGTTTGCTTTGGATTTTGATGGTCGTGTAGAAAGATGTAAATGTAGAGGCGGTAAATGTTTGCTCCAGTACTTTTCTCATCCCTGATTTAGACAGACCATTCGCTACCACGTGCATAAAACACGACACGTTATCGGCTTTTCCGGCCAAATCACATTCATGGATTTATTCGAACTATCAATAATTTGGGCTTATCGCCCATGTTTCATTGAAGTTATTTATTTCTGTATGCGGATCGATAGTGTATACATTTTATCAATGTATTTTAATTTTTTTTATTATTTCATTACTAACGTGAATGTTAATGCTTAAGACTAGTTCTTCTATTTCAAGATCCCTAAAGCACGTTTTGCTAGAATGCAACTTTTTTTTTATAAAACTTGATATTTAAAATAGACTTGATTCATTTTTGGCAACCTAAGAGCGATTCCTGGCACACCGTTTGGAAGATGTAATTGAATATCTCGGTGAGATTTATTCATAAGTTTCTCTTTGATTACCACTAGCATCTTTTGTAAAGTACTATCAAATCACTCAAGAATTATTCAAGTGTCACCTAAAATTCGTCAAGGAATTTCTTTTCGGGTTTCCTTCAAAGGTTTTCCACAAATATTCTATTAAAAAAAAAAAACTAAAATTATTCCATTATTAGAAGATTTATCAAACATTCCTTCAAAGATTTATGAAAGAAAGCTTAAAAAATACTAAAATTTGTTTAGGAATCGGTTAGGAATCAAGTAGAAGTTTCGCTGGGATAGGCCATAATCTTCTTAAGTGCGCATAATTCAGTGCCTCTATCTATACAGGACCAATAACGGCGCCGGCCACGTCCTTGCAGTCAGGTGAGAATAGGGCAGAAATGTTAGTATGTAACCTTTGTTATTTGTGTTGTGACCGTGTTTGCCTCTGCATCTCAACAAAGGGGTCTGGGAGGAATGTTTGTTAATAAGGAGGATTGTTGGGTCACAGGATTCACTTTGATAAGTAATTAGACCATGGTAAACAAATATTTATGAGATATAAACATGTTTGTAATTATAATATTTTCAATTGATATGAAAAATTTCCAAGTAGAAGAAAATAATGTCGACACTTGTAGTGACGAACCATTCAAAGTTTGTTGAACAAATAGCTAAACGCAGCATTCATACAACTGTCAGAACGAAAGCACGTTTTACTCATATGAAAAGAAAAATAAACTCGATTGGCTGGACCATCACAGAACACTCTTTGCCGACAGTGGCGAACCATTCAAAGTGAACCTTCTGCAAGTCTACACTTATAGCGTTGAACCGTTCAAAGTTTTTTTTTTATTACAAAAATAAAGGTGTTTTTAAGAAAAAAACATAATGTGAAACATAAATAATTTATGAATAAGAGTATGCCGACACGCGCAGTGACGAACCGTTGTAAGGATTGAAAGTGCAAACAAACATATTTACAGATTTGAAATAACAGCATGAAACGAGCTCACCAATTAATTCTTCATCCTTGACTGAGCAGCCACAATCCACTATCAGCTTTACTGTATCCACAGCAAAACAACAAACAAAGCGCAAAGCGAAAAAAAAACAAAAATCACACCGGACGTTTGAAAGCGAACTCGAGCGTTTGGTCCTTCGTATCGCACTCCCAGCAAGTCGTGCGCAAAATGAGGGGAAAACACCCATCAGACTCGTTTACTTGGGCTCTTTCGAGGCACTGCCCGGCAAATCGCGCGCAAATCGAGAAAAAAAAACGAAACACCAAACCGACTCGTTTGCTCAGACTCTTTCCAGTCACTGCCTGGCAAATCGCTGGCGAATCGAGGGAAAAAAACGAAGCACAAAACCGACTTGTTTGCTCGGGCTCTTTCCAGGCACTCAAGAAACTAGCAATTATTTTATAATAATCCTGTAGGAATTCACGACTAGAATTTACCCAGCAATTTTGTTTTATTAAATCTTTGCAGAATATTTGTTTTTCTGACTCTTGCACATGGTTATTCAGATCTGCTACAGAAATTTCGTCGAACATTCACCAAAAAAAAAAATTGTTTTTTTGAAAGTTGCACGAAAAATTGTACAGTGTTTTCAATTGTTTTTTTTTTCAGAGATCTTTTTTTTTTGAATTCCTTCGGAAATTTAAAACTTTTTTTGGTAATTTCCTTAAAAATCCTCCATAAAAGTGAGTAAAACTTCTTTAAAACGTGTGTCTGAACTTTCAAAACATTTCTTCCTAAAAATAGTACGAAATCTTTCTGAAATCTGAATTATGGAAAAATATTTAAGAAATTCGCAAAGGTAGAATTAATAAACAAAATACAGCAAGTTCTCCAAGAGTTCTTCTGTTATTTTTATACGAATTCTTACAGCAATTCTGAAGGCGATTAAGCAACGAATTCCATCAACTCAAAATCAAAGATTTCCTCTATTCCTATTTTTCCTAAATATTCCTGATTTTTTTTTTCAAAAAAACATTCAAAACTTTTTTTAAGAGGTTACTTTTTTTATCTTTCTTATGCTTTAAAGATTCTTTGAAGTTTCATACGATAGTTTCTCCAGGATAATTATTCAAAGAAAGTATTGGTCCATCGAGTTTTTCGAGTAATTCTTCAAGGTTTACCTAATGGACTCTTGGAATCCTTGATTTATTTTTCCGATTGTTTCCAAGAATTCATTCATTAATTTCCTCCTTGGATGTTTCGTGCTTCAAATATTTTTCAGTACCTCTCTGAAATATTTGTGGGGTATTTTGAATAACTGGAGAAAATCTAATTGGAATTTGTTCATAATTACCCTGGCTTTATGATTGAACCTGAGAAATTCCTGGTGTGGTCGTTACATAAATTTCTACACAAATACCTTAAAGTGAAGATGAATCGAAGCCAAACCTCAAACTTTCAAATATCTTGAGAACCGAACATCCGTTTAGGCTGAAAACTTCATCGATTGATCACTAGCTGGTAGTGACCAATCGATTAAGTTTTCAGCTCAAACGGGTGTTCGGTTCTTCAGATTTGTGCACTTGAAAATTTGAAGTTTGTCTTCGTTTCATCTTCACGTTAATAAATTTCAGAAGGAATTTTTTGAGCACTTGTAAACGAATTTCACTACAAGTTTAGAGAAGGTTACTATGAACACTTTCTTGAAGATAAGCTAAAAATCCATGAAATAATTCATTTTACAATTCCTTGGCGTATGCATGAAAGAACTGCTGGAGAGAAATCTAGATGTATTCCTGAAATTATTTCTCAAACAATTCTTGAAAAAATAATAGGGCGACAACATTTCAAGGTTATTTTTAAAATAAATCAATTCCTGAAAGGGTCTCAAATAGAATTTCTGTAAACTTTTCTGGAGGAATTTTTTGAAGACATCCTATAATATTCGAAAAAAAACGTCTTGATAAAGCTCTGCAAGCATTCAGATGTAATTTAAAAAGCATGTTCAAAGAGTATTAGCTCACAATCATCAGGAAAATAAAAAAAAAACTTGTTATCTTTTGAGTGTATTGTTGGAAAAATCTCTAAGGAGTAGGTATATAACATAATCCCTTCAGAAAGAAGATTAATTTGAAAATATTAAGGGAAAAATCCTCGTAAAAGTTCTTGGTTGACTCCTTTGAGGATTTCTAGTAAAATTCATTGAAGGATCGCCAGAGAACATCCATTTGGATTTTACCTAGATTACCATGAGGGTTTCATAGAAGAAATGGTAAAAATAACGTGTTTGAGGTTATGGCTTTCAGTCTTAAATAAAACTCAAAAACGGATTTTTGCTTACATCCGACGTTTCGGACACATGTATTGTGCCTTTTTCAAGGCCTTCAGTTTTTGAGTTTTATTTAAGACTGAAAGCCATAATCTCAAACATCAACATAACAGTCGTACCTCCAAGAAAGGTAAACTAAAAACTACTATAACTAAAAACAACTTTTAAAAAATTTAAAATTTCAACGCATCCGTTCGCGCGCGCTGTCTACTACGATCATTACCATTTAAAGACGAACATAACCTAAAACTTGAGATGTTTGATAACTCGGTAACGGTTGAGAATTGGCAATATGCGTAGAACGATTTTTTTCATCTGACATGGCCCTCAAACACCCCTTAAAATGTTGGCACTCACGAACCTAACACCCTGTATATCTCAAAATCCTAATGAGCTAGAACGGCAAACAGGCAGTGACAATCCGGACTGGCTATTCATCCGCTATGTGGCGCTTGTAACAAATTTCCTTCAATGTTCTATATTAAAAAAAAACCTGATGAATTAGAAGGTTGGTGTCTTCGGCAAAGTCAGGTAGCAGATCAAAGACTATCTGGCAGTCATAATTCTAATTGGGAATTTATCCGCAAGGTGGCGCTAGTAACAAAATTTCTTCAATATTCTATACCGCGAGATGCTGATAAGCTAGAAGGTTAATGTTTTCGGCAAAGTTGCTCTGCAGATCATGTGTTGTAAGGAGTCGTCCATAAACCACGTGTTCGAGAATTTTTTATTGAATTCTTTTAAAATATGTTCATGATTTCAGCCAGCTTGGTTCAATACTAAAATTTGGCATAATTGTAAACGCTGTTGGTTAGTAAAAATACTATTAAAAAGAGATATTGAAGTCTTTCAGGATTTTTAACTCAGAAAGTTATCCCAGAACTTCCCAGTAACTTTGGGAACCCTCTAAGACACATGACACTTTTAACTATTTGCATCCTCTTAATTTGAAGCTAGTTGTTTGGATTCATGTAAGATGCTTAGCAAATATCTCTTCAAATTATCGGTGGTTTTTTCACAATTCAAATTCATGGAAAGATGCAGGCCTGAATAAATTCCTAACGTGCGTAATTTATCGCGAAATTCTTGATCTTTTGAAGACATCCATCTTGTGGGGATCGGTGTCTATGAAAGTGTGACAGTATACGAAATAGGTATTTGGAAAATAGTGACAGAAGGGGGACAGGGACTACCATTCCGCATCATCTATATTGCCAATCTGATCGTTTTGACTCAATCTCTTCCTTTCATTCGACTTCTTAGAGCAGAAATATCTTCTTTTTTTTTACTTATCTCGTTTATTTGGCAGGCTCAGGCGCCGTAAGGCATAACAGAGCCGAAATCTTTTCTTTTTTCACATTATTTACATTTTGAAATTTGAACTTATTTTAAAAACTATGTTAGTTTGCGGAAGTTTTAAGGTTAGTTAATACATTTGTAACAGGGAAGGAAAGGATTCATCGGGATTTCTTGAGCTACTTAGACTACGAAGCTGATGAAGCTTGAAGGGACAGGAAGTCCAGATCTGTAATGAAACTAAACAGAAACGGTTTGTGGAGACACGACGATAAGAGGACAATTTGAAGGGAAAAAAGAAAGACAGGGGACGAACACAATCAAACTTGGATATTGATACGCTTCAAAAACAGATAGATTAAATTCATGTATTCTAAATCAAGGCCCGCCAACACTTCCCTGACAGGTTTTTGCTGTTTTCCTTGGATCCGGAGAAATATCTTCGAATTAAAGCAAAAATGTTCGATTCAAATATTATATCAGTTAATAACCGCAGATATACTGGCAAAGAATGGACGTTACGTCATAAATTTGAAGTTGTAAGATACTTGATGGATGTCCGGTGACAAAATTGGGGGTTTTCCGGAAAGATTCACTTTTCCTAAAACTGCACTGTCCTTTCCTAGATCTTTACGTAGACTTGGATGGAACTTACGATGAAGGATTGGGTGGACATAGAGAGATATCCAAGATGGCTTTAGGCGGAAATCTTAGACGAAACGAAATACTGAAGATATCCATGGACAGTTTCATGTCTTTCATTGGGAAAAGCATGGTCTTTTGTACTTCACCAGAAGTATTGATTCCATGATACTGCCAAGGGGAAGACAATTTTGAGAAATTAACAAAACCTCTGTTGGTTAGAAACCAGTTGCAAGCTAGAAAAAAATCGTTGCTATGGCTAATCTCAGAAAAAGTTATGAGAGTTGAGTTGAATTGCCGTTTCTGAAGATTTTGTATGAGTTCTTATTAGTAATGTGGGTCTATTGGTATGCATCTGGAAGTAATGTTGGGAGCTCTACGATATCTTTGACATTGGTCAATCGATAATTCAGCGAATCTGATGAAATATTGTCAAAGACATTCTAACCACCTTTCTTCATCTTCTTCTTGGTATTACGTCCTCACTGGGGCAAAGCCTGCTTCTCAGCTTAGTGTTCAATGAGCCCTTCCACAGTTCCACATAACTGAGAGCTTTATTTGACAAACTTGGCATTTTCGCATTCGTATATCGTGTGGCAGATACGATGATACATAATGCTCAGGGAAGTTAATGAAGTTTCTATTACGAAAACATCCTGGACCAACCGGGAATCGAACCCAGACACCTTCAGCATGGCTTTGCATTGTAGTAGCGGACTTTAACCACTCAGCTATCGACGATTACTAGGATCGAAATTCCAGAATGTTTTGGAGTACGCAACAAGGTAATCAAACTATCTGTGAGGAAATGAATACACAACTCCAGAACAAGTCAGAGAATAGTACATTTCGCTTGAAGTTCTTGAGCTGTAAGACGAACACTCCATGATGCATCCCCAGCAACGCCTATTATCCAAACCGATACCAATGGGGGATGAAATAATCGCCCTACGACCACCCACTCCAAATTGGTTCTTTCTTTCAGGCGATATTCCGTTAGCCAGCCTGCCAACTAGCCAGACAGTGTGTTTCGGACGGTTTCATCAGCATTCCTTCCGCGGAGATCCTTACTTCTCCTGTAACGTGCGCTGGACATGCGCACCTTGCAGCTGTCAAAATTCTGACACATCTTGCCTTGCATTGCCAGTGTAAGTGTTCTTCGCTCGGATTCGGACTTGAACAGTCTTAGCGCGAGAGTGTAGTCGTATCCCCATGCTTTTCCATCCATCAGGAAATTCCCAACACAGATCGGATTCAATGTAGATCAATCTCGCGTTCCGTCCGTCCATAAATCGGAATCTATCGCAGAAGTGCACCGTTTCGCAGTAATCGTAGTCGGCATCGCTCGCCGGATCAACTGGACTACACAGTGCCTACTAGATTGAGACTTCAAGTGCTTGGGAACTGAAGCGAGAAAATCGGCATCCGCGAAATTCGATGGGATGGATTGTTCAGAAGGCACCGAGCAGTCTGCAAACAGTTTCCCCTAATACGTCAATGTGCATCCACGGTAGCCAAGTGTGTCGTCCTGTGGGAGTTCTGCAGTGTTTCATTTAGTGTTTTCCCCTAGGTTTGAATTTTCCAGTGAATTCAACACACAATGAAGGGTCGCGATTGCCGGACAGCATCCGGTTTCCGTTATTGACAAATCAAGAGTTCCTTTTCCATTGCCAGCAGAAGAGAATCATTTTCGGGCATGCTTTTATGCAATTAGTGATGCAAGTGTTCGTTTTCCATGTTACTTTCTTCGCGCAAGAAAATGCATAAGATGTGACTCGTGAATGTTGATTGAGAATATTTCAGTGAATCCAATATAAATGAGATGCATCGAAAGTGGCAGAGTTGGCGGATCATAAAAAATCATAATTTAATAAGAATCTAAAATGGACGTTCATCAACCATACACGCAGCAAAGAAGAAGGGCTCGGGAAAACATCCTAGCAGTCATCGTCGTCGTCGCTGGGAGGAAAAACGCAACGCAGTAGGCGATGATATGGGGCAATGAGAAGGAAAAACGGCAGCACATAGAGAGACCGAAACGAAGCGAACGGATCCTGCGATTGTAGTTGTGTGCGTGGAACACACACGTGCACACGTGTGTCCTTTTAGTAGGCCGTGCGTCGTGTTTATCAACATTTCATGAGGTGCGAGATACAGATTTGGATCACGGCGTGTATACGGCAAGGGTTTATCACGAAAAAATAGACATCGATAATTGTTTTGCTATTTGAAAATATAGGGTTATAGTTATGTCATTTGACATGTTCTTCGAAAAAAACTCCACCTATGGACCTCAATGCACTTTTTACAAAACATGTTTTCTGAAAAAAAAAAAAAATGTTCAGTTTTTTTCAATGTTTTCATCTAACAGTAATTTTAGCATTAGGATGTCTTATTTAATCCTAAAATACAAATACAGTCAACTCTCCCTTGCCCAATATACTGTAACTCGGCTTCGAGTCTAGTACACGACACTGAAGACAGCCTTACAGTTGAGGTCGAAATACGCGTATCTGTCAAAGGATACAAACTCTAGTGGAATTAAATGGTATAGTACTAAATTCGGTTTTTCATTTACCAATATTTTCAAATAGTAAAAAAATTGGCGATGCCTATTTTTTGCGATAAATTGTTCTACCAGCCACAACGTGGAAAATACCTTTTTCACACCACCTTTTTTCCCCCTATGCCCAACGTGAAGTGATTTAGTTGTACGAAGGTGCCACCAAGAGCAACGGAGGACGTGCGTGTTTGATGCGACCGGAGAATTGATTGGTCCTCGTGTGAGGCAGTGATTTTGAGTTTTATTCCCTCCGTAAAATATTTGTTGCTTGTCGCCAATCCCAACGACCGACCGAACCAATAAATCAGTTGAACCTGACCTGGCACCCGAAATTTGGCACATCACACGTTCTATCGGTTTCGAATTTCCTCACTAGCTCCCCTTCCCCTAGGAAAATTAACGGAAATTCGTCAGATTGGCTGGAAATCACAGACAGGGGGCCCCCGTTAAAGTGTCAGTAGTTGGAAGCGGTGGCCCTGGCAGTAAGATTTGGCGACGGGAACGGATAGTGATGACGGAGCCCGACTCGGACGATGTGGCGTTTCTCACAGGTGATTGATGGGGAAATCGAAATATGGGATGCAATCACTATTATATTGGGGTAATCAGCGAAAAAGGCGGGAGATTTTCCTGTTTAATGCGGGCTAATGTTCGTGAAATGAGTTCGCTCTAATTAGAGACGAAGAAGGGCTGTGATACATACCGTAAAATGGAGTAAACACTTTTGAACATTTGAGTTCCATAAAGTCTGATAGAATGCATACCACCAAGTAAATATTTTTTAATCCTGTACAGCTAGAATGTGTTTCGATCTATGCAAATGAAAATATGTAACTGCATCTGAATCAATTCTTATGATAATTCCCTTTTTTTTTTTGCTAATTTAGTAACACGTTTCATGAATCACATGAAAAAATGCACCAAAAGCCTAAATATAGGCATTTTTTTTGATCAGTAGTAGCATCATGAGAGTGTTTTGAAATAACAATAAACAAATAAGAAACTAAATTTGAAAACTATAGCTGGGATATAGTTATGTAGCTTCCATTTTTTGTAATGTTGGCTAATGTTGATTGTTTGAATTGGATAAAAAAAATACAGTAATTAAAAAAAAAAAACGATGGGGAAAGCTCAGGACTGCCCAACGTACGGCTCACGGACCATATTCGGCCTATGATTTTTTCGAAGATTAATCTCATTTCAGGTCTGTTGACGGCCTTACCCATTCGGAGGCCGAACTAATCAAAATTAATTATTTTAAGTATTGATTCACTTTCAAGCACTATTTGTTAGTCAAGAGACAATGAGACAAAGTGAACATTCTTGAACAGGAATATCAATTTTTGATTACACTTGTAAATTATGTTGCTGAAAAAAACTAAAAAAATCCTTTTTTTCTTAACTGTATGCTTATGAACCGAAGTTTAAACCAATGGCATTTCGTTTTTCGAAAATTATTTCATTGTAGCAGTCTACCGATCATTTTTTAGTACAAATAAAAATTCGGGATTACAATCAAAACTTAAAACAATCATCGCGATCGTTGAACGCAGTTATGTCAATGTTGCTTTCCATAAAATCATTGCAATTAATGAGAATTGATAACAAAAATCGTTGAAATTTTGTTCAAATCTGTCATATGGTGGTTGATCATTTGGCATAAAGCCGTTTGGCATGAAGTCATTTGGCATGAAGTCGTTTGACATAATGGTCGTTTGGCATAATAGTCGTTTGGCATAAAGAGTCTGATACCAAGATTTTTATAAGATGACTTGTTTTGGAGTCAATTGACACAAAATGATACTTTATTCCACAATCATATGCTGTTGAATAAACTAAAGCATATTAGGAAAGTTAATGCCAATAGTATTTAATTTTATTATTTATCCGGAAATTACCCTTCATTCAGATATTAATTCTTCTTTTGAGTTTCGCTATTGAAATAAATTTTTGCACTGAAGATTTTGATATATTTCGCAAAAAAATGCCCTTCTTTCAAACGTTTTCTTTTTTTTTTTTTGCTAAATATGATGTAACCATAATTATAGGTATAAAAACCGATTAAAATTTAAATAAATTACGCCTTCTTTTATACATAGGCTGTTCTTTAAAGCTATATTTTTTAAATAAGGTACCGCGGGGCAAGTGGGTAAATGGGGTAAGTGAAAATAATGTGTATATTTTACTGAATATGTGAATTAACGTTTCAAAATCATGCGTAAACCGTTGAAGCCATTCAGAACATTACGGTAGGTAAGAGATTCCTGAGATTTTTCAACCATTATTGCATAATAGAGCAAAAGATTGTTAACCTGTTAACTGGTACTCCGTAACAAGTTGGAAGCGTGCAAGCTTATTTTAATATTTTCAGTAGAAAAAAGTTGCGGAAAAAAATATTCTGTACCACTTCTAAGTTGTCCTCTCTGACAGTTTTAAACTGCAATAAAAAAAGTTTTAGAATTAATTCGACATAGACCTAAAAATAATTAAATTGAAACACCGTCAATTTTCCAATCACGTGGGGCAAGTGAAAAGTTTCTCATTAGAGATTGAATTTGTGTTTTCTCTCTAGGTAGCTATAAGTACACAAGGTTCGCAATTATCATAGAATAACAGAACGTGCTTATAATTCAAGAAACACTATACTAAAAGCGTTAAAAGCTATTATCATGGCCAAATCATGGAACTTCTCTAAAAATAAGGTTGCCAAATATTACGAATTAATATGTTTACTTCGGACAGCCGATTAAAAGGAAGACGTTGATTGGAAAGTTCCAATACAAGACAACGCACGGAAATCTCGTGGAATGTCTATGTAAAGCTAGTTCAAAACATAAAAATGGGGTATAGGTGTATCCACATAAAAAAGTTCTAAATACTTTATTGAAGGATTCCGTTTGATTTCTTTTGAAGAGTTATCCGACGTCATATCCGACTTTCTTAAAAACAAATAACGAGCGGTGGAAAATCTACAGAGCAGAAATGCAATTGCTGTCCCATGATGTAAAAACTAACATTGGGAATGTTAAAGTTATAATGTTGTCGAATCATTTCAACAAACATAACTGAACAGAACAAGAATTCAAGTAACAAGAATAAAATTTTCTTTGTATACATGATTCTTATGTTATTGTTCATTGAGACGCCTTAACAAATGTTAAAGGTAATAGAAATCGTGAATGTAACTGTTAGTTTTTGGATTTATTGTTCAAAACGATAAACTTTTCACTTGCCCCACCTGTGGGGCAAGTGAAAAGTAAGGAGACTATTTTCAAAAACTTTTTCTGTACTTTTTTCTTCAATTTTACATAAAAATCAATTTCAGTATACTGCTTATATTTGGTGGGAGTCAAGCTAAAAAATATACACGACCTCATATGTTTTAGTTTAAGGTCTCTAGAATTTGAAGAATCTCAACTATGCAAAATCCATTACCCACTTGCCCCACGGTACCTTATTTTATTGTTTCCAACTGACAAAAGGGCGGCATTCGATAACATTGGTCTGCTGAAGTTATCAGCGAAAAGATACATCGATAGCTGTAGTTGCCTCGATGGGTTGTGCTACTTTTCCCCGAATGTCGTTTCCCCGAACGCCAGCTCACCAAATATCCTGTTTCCCCGATTGGCCCATTTCCCCGAAAAGTTTTAGCACTCATAACTGTCGTAACTTTATGCATTTCAGGGTGGTAAACAAACTACTCATCTAATATGCACCCTTCTTTATTTCATTGGCGGTTCTTCCGAGTATTAACGTCCTCACCATTTTTGCCAACATTGAGCCGAGAATGGCAGAATAACTCCTTCTTTTGATCAGTGCGCATCGTACCTTCGTGCTGTGCGTAAAGCAATAAAACAGTACTTTTCAGTGCTACACAAATAGTACTTTTCAGTGCTAAAATTAAAAACGGTACTTTTCAGTGCTACTTAAACAGTACTTTTCAGTACTATTTTTTTCTACTATTGATCCCTTTACGATCCTTGTTTGGACCCGTGCCTTCGATTTTTCGTTGAACCCGTTGGCGAAAGCTAGCGGTGGTAATCCTTCTTGGACACCGTCTAGGGAAAAAACCTCTCGAAGGTCACGTCTTTCTTGTTTATTAACTAAACATGGTATCAACAACTAACAAAAGAAAGGGCGAATCTCTGAATTCACTACAGTGGGGATTCGCTCGTTGGGGGTCCGCTACATGGAATGACTCGATGGTTGGATGTTCGCTGGTTGGAAAATATTCCAACTAAAAAGCACTCGAATGTCAAGATAATATGTCAAACTGACTTTGACGTCTGAGTATCGTCGCATTGAAGTCTCCATATATAGAACAAATGTGTATGTATATGTGCGTTTCGTGACGTTTTGCTCTCTAGATGCGTTAGTCTGGAGCATTTTCACCAGCCGTCAGTCGTTCCAACTAACGGGTCGGATTCGCTAGATGGAAGGCAGTCGTGTTCCAACCAGCGAATTCCCGCTGTACTTCCTTCCAAAAAAGTGGGTTTTAAAACTGTCACTACACGTGGCAAGAATGGAAGAAAGGACACTTCCCCGGAATGCGAACTTACTTCCAAGGGTGAAATGAATAATTGTATCGAAATGAGCAATCAGTTCGATGCTCTAGACAAATTTTCCGAACACCAAATCGAAGCAGCCTCTAGCCCAGGCTCTTCGATTCAAGTGAGGAAGCAAAGAGTGCCGCCTATCGTGGTCAGTTGTTCCGAATTTGGGGGATTTAGGCAGGAGATCTTGAACTCCATTAGGGGAATCAAGGTTTCCTTCCAAATCGCAAAGAAAGGAGACTGTCGCGTTTTGCCGGAAACTCTCAAAGATCGTGAACTTCTTCTCAGATATCTTGAAGAAAAGAAGCACAAATTTTTTACTTATGACGACAAAACTGAACGTTTGTTCAAAGTCGTCTTGGAAGGTCTCTCAAGTGACTATAAGTCACCTGAAGAGATCAAAAATGGAATAAATGATTTACTTGGATTTTCCCCAGTCCAAGTAATCATTATGAAAAAGAGAACCCAATCTGGCATTGTTCGGAAAGGGATTTCTCAAGAATATTATTTAGTTCACTTTAACAAAAAAGAACTAAATAATATTTAAGCTTTAGAAAAAGCAAAACTTTTGTTTGATGTCCGTGTGACATGAGAACATTTCCAGAAACCTGGAGGAAATTACCAGAACCCCACTCAGTGCCGTCGGTGCCAAAAGTGGGGTCATGGTACAAAAAATTGTCGCATGGATGCTAAATGCATGATTTGCGGAGGTTCTTCTCACGCTAAGGACGACTGTCCTGTGAAAGAAGATACCAGAAAGTTTCAATGCGCCAAATGCAAGGGCCCTCACAAAGCTAACTTTTGGGAATGCATTTCACGCAAAAGAGTCGTTGAGGCTCGTGCCAGGCAGATGAAGGATAATATCGATAACGGTCGTTTCCGGAATTTGCCTGGTAGAGTATCGAACAATGCTCATTTTTCAGTTAACGATCGCTTGATTAGGAATCATACCCATCAGGAAGATCATAATCATGCTCATTCACAAACAAATTTTAATCCGTCGGGTAGCCGTTCGAATCTTTCAATTTCGAATGTATCTACCCACGGTAAATCCTTTGCCGATATCGTAGCAGGTAATTTGAACCCTTCCCCTATTCGTTCCATGAGTACCCATTCTACTTGTTTCAAATCAAATGGAAAAAACCCTACCGCCACAGGTAACTCCTACCCCGCTTCTTCGTCTACCGAAAATTCCAATGGGATATCATCAGATGATATGTCTGCCTCTGATTTTAATTTTCTAACTGAACAATTGAATCTAATGATTGATGCAATGTTCAAAGCCACCACTATGACTGAAGCAGTCCAAGTAGGTGTAAAATTTACAAATCAAATTGTTATTGGATAACGTTTTTCTAATGGATCCAAATAATAATTTCAATATTTTAAATTGGAATGCTCGTTCTCTGAATGGTAAAGAGGACGAGCTGTTTAATTTTCTTACAGCTAATAACGTGCATATAGCAGTTATTACCGAAACTTATTTAAAACCTGGATCCAAATTTAAAAAAGATCCTAACTTTTTTGTTTATCGTAATGATCGACTTGATGGGGCATGTGGGGGAGTTGCAATCATCATTCATAGGCGTATAAAACATCAACTGTTTTCGTCATTTTAAACTAAAGTTTTTGAAACCTTTAGGTGTTTCTGTTGAAACACAGTTTGGTAAATATACTTTCATAGCTGCCTATTTGCCTTTTCAATGCTCTGGACAGCAAGTTAATTGGCTCCAAACTGACTTGCGAAAATTGACTCGCAATAAGTCAAAATTTTTTGTCATTGGCGACTTTAATGCCAAACATCGGTCATGGAATAATTCTCAAAGTAATTCCAACGGCAGAATTTTATTTGATGAGTGCTCTTCAGGATATTTCTCAATTCAATACCCTGATAGCCCTACATGTTTTTCCTCTTCTAGAAATCCATCTACGATTGACTTGGTCTTAACCGACTCTAGTCATCTTTGTAGCCAACTGATTACTCATGCTGATTTTGATTCTGATCATGTCCCTGTTACATTTCAAATATCCCAAGAAGCGATTCTCAATCCTATCAGCTCCACTTTCAATTATTTACGAGCCGACTGGAATATATATGAAACGTATGTTGACTCTAATCTTGATGTTAACATTTCTTTAGAAACTAAACTTGATATTGACAATGCTCTTGAAACTTTAACAAATTCCATTGTTGAAGCCAGGAAAATTGCAATTCCAAAATGTGAAAATTTGAATCCGTGATTATAGACGATGATCTTAAACTCTTGATCCGTCTTAAAAACGTGAGGAGAAGGCAATTTCAACGCACTCGTGATCCTGCTATGAAAATTATATGGCAGGATTTGCAGAAAGAAATCAAGCAACGTTTTGCAGATTTAAGAAACAAAAATTTTGAAAATAAAATTTCTCAATTGGACCCCGGCTCTAAGCCTTTTTGAAAATTATCTAAAATCTTGAAAAAACCTCAGAAGCCAATACCGGCAAAACAAATTATTACTAACTAATTGCGAAAAAGCTTAAAAACTTGCTATGCAGTTTGAAAGTGCACACAATTTTAATTTAGGACTTACTAGTCCAATTGAAAATCAAGTTACTCAGGAGTTCGAAAATATTCTCAATCAAGAGAACGTTTTCGAAAATGCCTGGGAGACTGATTTGGAAGAAGTGAGAACTATTAATAAAAAAATCAAAGATATGAAAGCTCCTGGCGATGATGGATTTTTCTACATCCTCATCAAGAAACTTCCAGAAAGTAGCTTATCATTTTTAGTTGATATATTTAACAAATGTTTTCAATTAGCATATTTTCCTGACAAATGGAAAAATGCTAAGATTGTTCCAATTTTAAAACCAGACAAAAATCCTGCAGAAGCTTCTACCTATCGTCCAATCAGTTTGCTTTCCTCCATCAGTAAACTTTTTGAAAAAGTTATTTTGAACAGAATGATGGCCCACATAGCCCAATGATGGCCCAGATAGCCGTAGCGGTAAACGCGCAGCTATTCAGCAAGACCAAGCTGAGGGTCGTGGGTTCGAATCCCACCGGTCGAGGATCTTTTCGGTTTGGAAATTTTCTCGACTTCCCAGGGCATAGAGAGTATCTTCGTACCTGCCACACGATATACGCATGCAAAAATGGTCATTGGCATAGTAAGCTCTCAGTTAATAACTGTGGAAGTGCTCACAAGAACACTAAGCTGAGAAGCAGGCTCTGTCCCAGTGGGGACGTAATGCCAGAAAGAAGAAGAAGATGGCCCACATCAACGAAAATTCAATTTTTGCCAATGAACAGTTCGGATTCCGCCATGGACATTCGACAACTCATCAACTGTTACGTGTAACAAATTTAATCCGTTCCAACAAATCTGAAGGCTACTCTACTGGTCTTGCTCTTCTAGACATAGAAAAAGCATTCGACAGTGTTTGGCATGAAGGTTTGATTGTAAAATTGAAAAACCTTAATTTTCCAACATACATTGTTAGAATAATTCAAAGTTATCTGTCAAATTGTACACTTCAGGTTAATTATCAGAACTCCAGATCTGCAAGACTTCCTGTAAGAGTTGTCGTTCCTCAACGCAGCATTTTGGGACCAATATTATACAATATTTTCACATCTGACTTACCTGAGTTACCTCAGGGATGTCAAAAATCTTTGTTTGCGGATGACACAGGCCTCTCCGCCAAAGGACGAAGCCTGCGTGTCATCTGTAGTCGATTGCAAAAAAGTTTGGATATTTTTTCTTCATACTTGCAAAAATGGAAGATTTCTCCTAATGCTTCCAAAACTCAACTAATAATATTCCCACATAAACCAAAAGCTCTTTATTTGAAACCTTCAAGTAGACATGTTGTCACGATGAGAGGGGTTCCAATAAATTGGTCAGATGAAGTTAAGTATCTAGGGCTCATGCTAGATAAGAATTTAACTTTCAAAAATCACATTGAGGGCATTGAATGCCCAAATGTAATAAATATGTAAAATGTCTTTATCCCCTTATTAATAGAAAATCAAAACATTGTCTTAAGAACAAGCTTTTGATATTCAAACAAATTTTCAGGCCAGCCATGTTGTATGCTGTACCAATATGGACTAGCTGTTGTAATACCAGGAAGATAGCTCTGCAGAGAATTCAAAATAAAATTTTGAAAATGGTTCTGAGGCTTCCTCCCTTTTATAGTACCAATGAGTTACATAGAATATCCAATGTTGAAACATTGGAACAAATGTCAAATAAAATAATAAATAATATCAGGCAAAAATCGTTACAATCTTCTATTGCCACGATTAATGCGTTATATGTTTAGGTTAAGTTAGGTTAAGTAAATTTAAAGCGTTTTTTTTTCTCTTATAAGCAGGTGAAATCAACTCACCTGTAAAAAATCTGAACTGCTACGGCAAATGAAACGTTATATGTTGTTAACAAAATGTTAATAAAATCTTAAATTTGTGTTACCAAATTAGGATGATAGTGTTGTCTAATAACACAGAACACCTAGATATAAGAAATGAATGTAATGTTTGGAATGATACTAATAAAGAAATTTAAAAAAAAAAAAATGAACAAGATGTTTTTCTAACGACGCTTCCAGGAATGACTACAAAAATTCTTCCAGAGATTGTTAGGAATTTTAAAAACAAATTCCTCAAAAAAAATCGTTTGGGACCCCTTTAACATATCAAACGAAACCCTGAATAACATACTGTAGAATTTGTTGGAAGAATCCTTGGACAAAATCAAACGGAGATAATCACAAGAATTACAGAAATAATTGCTATAGCATTCTGATATGGTCGATGTTCAGACAGATCTGGTTAGATGATTTTTTTTTGGTCTTGTAAAGATAAGTAAAGGACTTCATTGATTCGGATCTTTTTATGCAGACGCTTCATGAACCTTATATTACAGCAAATAATTGAAATATTGTGTTATTACAAATTCTTGGAGTATGTTTTCCTGAAATGTGTGTATTCACGGAAGGGGAGACACGTTCGGCCTAATGATCCATTCGGTCTAACATACTTCGGCCTAATGACCCAGCACCTTAATTCATATCGACCATGAGGAACCTAATAAAAGTTTTGAAAAATTCATTTACTTGAGAAATATTTTTAATTGCCTGTAGAAGTAAAATCTTGGAGAAATCGTTATAGAAACCTTTGAAGATTTTTTTTACTACTTCATGAAGAATCGATGGAAGAATTTATTGAGAGTCCCTAATAATTCCTGGAGGTACCTATTCATTGAGTAATCGCTGGGAGATCCATGTAGGAATCCCAATGGAAGAATTAATGACAAATTTGTCGAAGGAATTTATTGTAGTATTTCCTGGAATAATACCTAAACGAATTTCTTCCCCCGAAGGAAGAAAAGTACAAAAAAGTGAAGGAGCGGCTGAATTCGCGGTTTGAAGTTTCTGCGCAAGCAAAGTTGGAGCAGCTGCTGAACGCCTGTGATCTAGGTGATATGCGCCCCACCCACTTGCTAGCGCGTATGCAGGAGCTTGGATCCGGGTTGAACATCAACGAAAGTGTTTTGAGAGTTTTATTTGTGCAACGAATGCCAGAACGAGTCAAACCGATACTCTCAATTTGTGAAGGCAATTCTTTGGATCAGTTGGCACAAATGGCTGATAAGATGGTTGAAATATCATCTCCATTCGTCGCATCCACTTCTACTGTGTCTGGATTCGGATTAGATGACCTTAAGGAGCAGATAGTAGCGCTTACAGCCGAAGTACGTCGGCTAAAAACATCCGGCGCCAGGAGCCGATCGTTATCTAGAGTCCGACAAGGTACAGCTCCAGCAGAAACAATCTGCTGGTATCATCGGAAGTACGGACGCAACGCTCACCAATGCCGTGAGCCATGTGCCTACAATGTCCCAAAAAACTAAGCAGCAGTTCACCTGAAACGGCGAAGGTGGACGGAATCTGTGAAAGTCGCCGTCTTTTGCTTTATGATCGTTCAACTTCCTGTCGATATCTGATCGACACAGGGTCGGATGTGTCGATCGTGCCGGCTTCAAAGAAAGACCGGAACAAGGGACCCTCATCATTCCGCTTACACGCTGCAAACGGAACCGTCATTAAAACATATGATTCCCGTTATATCACCATGGATCTTGGTCTCCGCCGGCAGTTTCGCTGGAATTTTGTTGTTGCTGATGTCGGTGTGCCAATCATTGGAGCGGATTTCCTCGCGTTCTACGGCCTACTCGTGGATCTCAAAAATAAACGGTTATTCGATGCGAAGACCAACTTGAAATCATTGGGTGGTCTATCGGCGGCTGAAATTCACACTGTGACGACAGTGGATTCGAATCATCCGTTCAGGGATTTGTTGTTGGAATACCGCGAGATAACGCTCCCGTCCACTATGCGATCTGCTGTAAAGGAAAGAGATGTGAAACATCACATTCTAACCAAGGGCCCCCCTGTCGCATCCAAAGCTCGTAGACTGGCTCCAGACAAGCTTGACGCCGCGAAAAAAGAATTCCAGCTCATGTCCGACTTAGGTATCTGTCTTCCATCTGCTAGCGCTTGGGCAAGTCCGTTACACTGCGTACCGAAAAAGAAAGGACAATGGCGTTTTGTGGGTGATTACCGTGCCCTCAATAAGGTAACAATCCCGGATCGATACCCTGTTCCACATATACACGATTTACTAAATGCATTTCAGGGTAAGAGCATATTTACTACAATAGATCTCGAGAGAGCATATCATCAAATTCCGATTCAGGAAGAGGACATACCCAAGACCGCTGTGATCACCCCGTTTGGACTCTTTGAGTTCCTTACTATGCAAAATGGATTATGTAGCGCTAGTCAGACGTTTCAGCGATACATGCTTCGCATATTCGGCGATCTTGAATTCGTAGTAGTTTTTATCGACGACATATGTATCGCATCTTCAAACCCAACAGAACATCGAGAGCACGTCGAAATAGTATTCCAACGCCTTAAAGAGAATGGGCTCATCATAAACCTAGCAAAATGTAAGTTCGCTCAACGCCAGGTTGAGTTTTTGGGATACCTAATTGATAAGGACGGAATTCTACCACTTCCAGATCGAGTACAAGCGGTGTGCCAGTACGAGCTTCCAACGACCGTGAAACAACTTCGGCGGTTTTTGGCATTGGTCAACGTCTACAAACGCTTCATCCCACAAGCAACTGACCAACAAGCCGAGCTACGTGCATTGATACCTGGAAACAAAAGGAATTTCTACCATCATTCCTTTTACCTGACTTACCTGAGTTATTGTGGACCGAAGGAGGAAAACACGCATTCGAACTTTGTAAAACGTCACTAGCAGAAGCTGCGTTGCTGAGTTATCCAGATCCGGAAAAGCCAATAGGGTTAATGATAGATGCATCGAATACTGCAGCAGGTGCAGTGTTACAGCAGTTCGTTGATGGAGGATTGGATACTACTCCGAGAAATTTTCGTCATCACAGCAAAAGTATTCCACTTTCGGCAGAGAGTTGACTGCAATGAAAATGTGGTAGTGCTTCGTGAAGCCCAAGCAGGACAGTTCGGTTTTGCGTCGTCCGATAGATTTTGCTCACGGTTTCGCGCATGTTTTCGTCGCCGGAGATTTTTTTTTCCTGTTTTGGAGCGTCTTGCTGGGTAGTGCTTCGTGAAGCCCAAGCAGGACAGTTCTTACATTCAGAAATGGAATAATGAAAAGTGAAAATGAAAAAGTGATTTGTTTGATTTGTGTCCTCAGTACTGTTGGTTTTTGGCTGCCCTAAGTTCACCGAACCATCCGGAAGTGACAGGCAGCACATAAATTTAGAGAATCAATCCGGTGAGTCTGTTCCAGTATTATACTTTTTCTTTTGTGAGCCTTCCGGATCGTTTTTGTCCGCGTCGTGGAACTTCTGATCGTTTCTTGAACGGAAAATGTTATTTTCGGAGTTTGATAATTATGTTCAGATTGCGCATTCTGTCCGGGCGGGTGTTACGCAACTAACAATCGGTTGTGGATGCTTTTTAACCGTTCGATGACCCTGGTGGGATCGATTCTGCTTTTCGTATAATTTTGAGCAGAAAAACCGACTGTGTTATCCTAGGGTGTTTAGTTCGAACGCGCTTCCTTTCGTTTTTCGATTATCTAAAAATACAGTACCACCCAGTACAGTTTTTCAATGGGCACAGTACAGTTTTTCAATAAGTGTGATTTTTTTTTTACGCGTATCGTTATTTTATACCATCCGATGACCCTGGAGGGATCAGTTTTGCTTTTTACTGGTTATTGAGCAAAAATATTACTGCACAATCGACAAGCATTTCGCGAAATACTATTTATACTATAAATAAGCTATTGTTTTCTCTTTTGATTGCCGGCATTCAAAAGATTAATTATTTATGGTCTATCGCCAGCTTTCTAGGCGAATCCTGACAATATACCTTCCCCAACCTCCAACTCCGTAGCACTTATGAGGGTGTCGCTGAGTCGGCGGCCTCTCATTAAGTAAGTGCTACATCAACATTTCCTTCCCCTATCCCAAGTTACGGTAAAGATGGGCGTGGCCGGGAATAGCGATATTCATGCTCTTAGTATTCTTGTTTATGATTTGAACAAGGTATACTCCCCTGCCTTGTTCTTGAAAGTAGTCAGGATGAGATTATTAAAAAGAAACATGAATGTTGCTAGTATCCAATCTACGAAGTATACCGTAACTACGCTAACGCTAACGCTAACGCTAAACGTATTTAAAACCTGGATCTAAACTCAAAAGAGATCCTAACTTTTTTGTTTATCGTAATGATCGACTTGATGGTGCATGTGGGGGAGTTGCAATCATCATTCAAAGGCGTATAAAACATCAACTGTTTTCATCATTTGAAACTAAAGTTTTTGAAACTTTAGGTGTTTCTGTTGAAACACAGTTTGGTAAATATACTTTCATTGCTGCCTATTTGCCTTTTCATTGATCTGGACAGCAAGTTAATTTGCTCCAAACTGACTTGCGAAAATTGACTCGCAATAAGTCAAAATTTTTTGTCATTGGTGACTTTAATGCCAAACATCGGTCATGGAATAATTCTCAAAGTAATTCCAACGGCAGAATTTTATTTGATGAGTGCTCTTCAGGATATTTCTCAATTCAATACCCTGATAGCCCTACATGTTTTTCCTCTTCTAGAAATCCATCTACGATTGACTTGGTCTTAACCGACTCTAGTCATCTTTGTAGCCAACTGATTACTCATGCTGATTTTGATTCTGATCATGTCCCTGTTACATTTCAAATATCCCAAGAAGCGATTCTCAATCCTATCAGCTCCACTTTCAATTATTTACGAGCCGACTGGAATATATATGAAACGTATGTTGACTCTAATCTTGATGTTAACATTTCTTTAGAAACTAAACTTGATATTGACAATGCTCTTGAAACTTTAACAAATTCCATTGTTGAAGCCAGGAGCATTGCAATTCCAAAATTTGAATCCGTGATTATAGACGATGATCTTAAACTCTTGATCCGTCTTAAAAACGTGAGGAGAAGGCAATTTCAACGCACTCGCGATCCTGCTATGAAAATTCTATGGCAGGATTTGCAGAAACAAATCAAAAAGCGTTTTGCTCAATTAAGAAACAAAAATTTTGAAAATAAAATTTCTCAATTGGACCCTGGCTCTAAGCCCTTTTGGAAATTATCTAAAATCTTGAAAAAACCTCAGAAGCCAATACCGGCATTGAAAGAGGAAAACAAATTATTACTAACTAATTGCGAAAAAGCTCAAAAACTTGCTATGCAGTTTGAAAGTGCGCACAATTTTAATTTAGGACTTACTAGTCCAATAGAAAATGAAGTTACTCAGGAGTTCGAAAATATTCTCAATCAAGAGAACGTTTTCGAAAATGCCTGGGAGACTGATTTGGAAGAAGTGAGAACTATTATTAAAAAATTCAAAAATATGATTGCTCCTGGCGATGATGGAATTTTCTACATCCTCATCAAGAAACTTCCAGAAAGTAGCTTATCATTTCTAGTTGATATATTTAACAAATGTTTTCAATTAGCATATTTTCCTGACAAATGGAAAAATGCTAAGGTTGTTCCAATTTTAAAACCAGACAAAAATCCTGCAGAAGCTTCTAGCTATCGTCCAATCAGTTTGCTTTCCTCCATCAGTAAACTTTTTGAAAAGGTTATTTTGAACAGAATGATGGCCCACATCAACGAAAATTCAATTTTTGCCAATGAACAGTTCGGATTCCGCCATGGACATTCGACCACTCATCAACTTTTACGTGTAACAAATTTGATCCGTTCCAACAAATCTGAAGGCTATTCTACTGGTCTTGCTCTTCTAGACATAGAAAAAGCATTCGACAGTGTTTGGCATGAAGGTTTGATTGTAAAATTAAAAAACTTTAATTTTCCAACATACATTGTTAGAATAATTCAAAGTTATCTGTCAAATCGCACACTTCAGGTTAATTATCAGAACTCCAGATCTGAAAGACTTCCTGTAAGAGCTGGTGTTCCTCAAGGCAGCATTTTGGGACCAATATTATACAATATTTTCACATCTGACTTACCTGAGTTACCTCAGGGATGTCAAAAATCTTTGTTTGCGGATGACACAGGCCTCTCCGCCAAAGGTCGAAGCCTGCGTGTCATCTGTAGTCGATTGCAAAAAAGTTTGGATATTTTTTCTTCATACTTGCAAAAATGGAAGATTTCTCCTAATGCTTCCAAAACTCAACTAATAATATTCCCACATAAACCAAAAGCTCTTTATTTGAAACCTTCAAGTAGACATGTTGTCACGATGAGAGGGGTTCCAATAAATTGGTCAGATGAAGTTAAGTATCTAGGGCTCATGCTAGATAAGAATTTAACTTTCAAAAATCACATTGAGCCCATTGAATGCCCAAATGTAATAAATATGTAAAATGTCTTTATCCTCTTATTAATAGAAAATCAAAACTTTGTCTTAAGAACAAGCTTTTGATATTCAAACAAATTTTCAGACCAGCCATGTTGTATGCTGTACCAATATGGACTAGCTGTTGTAATACCAGGAAGATAGCTCTGCAGAGAATTCAAAATAAAATTTTGAAAATGGTTCTGAGGCTTCCTCCCTTTTATAGTACCATTGAGTTACATAGAATATCCAATGTTGAAACATTGGAACAAATGTCAAATAAAATAATAAATAATATCAGGCAAAAATCGTTACAATCTTCTATTGCCACGATTAATGCGTTATATGTTTAGGTTAAGTTAGGTTAAGTAAATTTAAAGCGTTTTTTTTTCTCTTATAAGCAGGTGAAATCAACTCACCTGTAAAAAATCTGAACTGCTACGGCAAATGAAACGTTATATGTTGTTAACAAAATGTTAATAAAATCTTAAATTTGTGTTACCAAATTAGGATGATAGTGTTGTCTAATAACACAGAACACCTAGATATAAGAAATGAATGTAATGTTTGGAATGATACTAATAAATAAATTAAACAAAAAAAAAATTGAACAAGATGTTTTTCTAACGACGCTTCCAGGAATGACTACAAAAATTCTTCCAGAGATTGTTAGGAATTTTAAAAACAAATTCCTCAAAAAAAATCGTTTGGGACCCCTTTAACATATCAAACGAAACCCTGAATAACATACTGTAGAATTTGTTGGAAGAATCCTTGGACAAAATCAAACGGAGATAATCACAAGAATTACAGAAATAATTGCTATAGCATTCTGATATGGTCGATGTTCAGACAGATCTGGTTAGATGATTTTTTTTGGTCTTGTAAAGATAAGTAAAGGACTTCATTGATTCGGATCTTTTTATGCAGACGCTTCATGAACCTTATATTACAGCAAATAATTGAAATATTGTGTTATTACAAATTCTTGGAGTATGTTTTCCTGAAATGTGTGTATTCACGGAAGGGGAGACACGTTCGGCCTAATGATCCATTCGGTCTAACATACTTCGGCCTAATGACCCAGCACCTTAATTCATATCGACCATGAGGAACCTAATAAAAGTTTTGAAAAATTCATTTACTTGAGAAATATTTTTAATTGCCTGTAGAAGTAAAATCTTGGAGAAATCGTTATAGAAACCTCTGAAGATTTTTTTTACTACTTCATGAAGAATCGATGGAAGAATTTATTGAGAGTCCCTAATAATTCCTGGAGGTACCTATTCATTGAGTAATCGCTGGGAGATCCATGTAGGAATCCCAATGGAAGAATTAATGACAAATTTGTCGAAGGAATTTATTGTAGTATTTCCTGGAATAATACCTAAACGAATTTCTTCAACCCTGGAAAAACCCGTCTGGAGTTTTATGGATAAAAATCCTGTAGGAATGTTTGGAAGATATCAATTAGAAAAATCTGGAAACAATGGGTAGAAGACTTACTGAAACAAAGATGCTGAATGAATTTTAGAAGCTTTTCTTCGAGAAATCTGTGAAACGTTTTCTAGAGAAACTGTGGAGATGCTCAATCCATATAGGTCTTAAGGTAAGGTAAGGTAGGTAAAGGCCTGAGTCTAAGTAAAAATACTAAAATTTTCACCACTCAGCGAATACTTAACTTACTTCAAGTATTTTTGTCAGTATATTCGTACACATATTTAGTTTCTAAAAGTGGCCAGATGATGTTGGGAATGCTCCTGTGACCGGAATAATTCCGGTGGGCCAATGGGTAAGGTCTGGTAAAAAGGGCTGTTTTTGGGACATGCCAAGTTATCTTTATTTATTTGGCATGACAATCATTTTAGTTTGCATAAATCGTTAAGATCTGATGTTCAACATTTAGAAGGATGAGTTTTGAACCGTTTAGAATGTACCGGATGTGGTCACTCGCACTTAATGCCCTGAAGAACCTGCTATACATATGTTGGATACTCAACAGGTTCAATTATAGAAAATGATAGTTCACGAAAATGCGTTCCCATGGGCTTGGCACAGATGTTTAGATACAGATTGGGCAGTTTATAGTAAATTTGAGTTTTCAAATTGATATAGATCGTTGAACATTTGTTTTTATTTCAATTATTTCAGGTGGCGATAGTACCAGCGGTCGTCCAGGACGGGAAGGCGTTGCTGTTTGTTCACAGAAGCGAGCACTATGCGTGACGGCCATTGTACTGGGCACCCTGCTTGGTAAATTAGCATTAAATGCTTCACATCATGTCAACGATCCTAACTCCTTGTTCATGTATTCATTACAGCCACCGCCCTGGTGATAGCCTACGCCGGGCCCCAAAGCGTGTGCCCCTGTGCCGGCAAGATCCCACCCGGGTTCGTCGTGGAGGGATACAACAGCTCGGAACCCTTCCAGCCGATTGCCACCAATGGGCAACCGTTTCCCTGGCTGCTGCCAACACTGCCGAACAACGTCCGGCCCAATCGGTACATGCTGACGATCCACCCGAATCTAACGACGTTGGATGTTAAGGGTTAGTGTGTTTGTGATTTGGAACTTTGATAGGGATGCACTTTAATCGAGATTTTGCAGGTCAAGTTACGGTTGAGTTCTACGTCGAGAAGGAGACCAATTTCATCGTGCTTCACGCGCAAGATCTGAACATCACGGAAAAGGTAAGTTGAGCGAGTACATCTTATAGATATTACGTGCATTGTGAAATTTTGTTTGCAGGCTTTGGTGGGACCAAAAGGATATGCGCTGAAGATCTTACGAATACTGGAGTATCCACCGAGGCAGCAGTTGTACATAGAGCTGAGGGATAAGCTTCGTAAGAAGACCAATTTTACCCTGAGCATTCGGTGGTATTCGAAGATGATCACCGAACCGGATGGATTCTTTGTAGATGTCTTTGAACCAGAACCGGACGTTAAGAAGTACTTTTAATAAACAAGCTGTTGAAGTGGGGGTATTGATGACTTGTATTTCCTTCGCAGGATACTGGCAGCGACTGTACTGAAGCCAGGAAGCGCCCGCAAAGCATTCCCTTGCTTCGATGAGCCTCATCTAAGAGCGTCGTTCAGGATATCCCTGTTCCGTGATCGATTCCACATAGGACTGTCGAACTCGATCGTGCAGGATACGGATGACGTTGGATTCTACATGGGAACGGGATTGGTAAGTGGTCTACGATAAAACCTAAGAATTACCCTTAAGCATTTCAATGATTGTAGCTACGTGACGACTTTGCCGAGACGCCACCTCTTCCACCGAACATGATCTCGTGGGTAATCAGCAGCTTCAAGCGTCAACTGCTGGACCCATCGCCCATCTACCAAACGGTCAACATCACCAAAGACACTCACAAACCGCTACTGGAACCGACGAAGCCGCCACCAAAACTGACAAAGGCGGAAAAGAAGCCATTCCGCAACCTAACTGCCGTCCTACTGTCGAAGAACCTCTTCAAACTGACGAACAATCAACCACCTAGCACCGCAAAGCCGTCTGCCGCGAACGAATCCAGTAGCGACGGAACCGTTGCCGCTCATGCAATTCAGGGAAATCATACCAACGGCAACGGTACCGAAACCAATCATACCATAGCCAGTGACGCATTAGAAATCAAAACGGCACCGGCTTACTCATTCTACGCTCCGCAGCCTTACGTTGACAAAGGCAGCTTCGTACTGCACACATCCAGGGACATCCTGGAATATCTGCAGCAATGGTTGGGAGTAGCGTATCCACTGTCAAAGCTAGACTTCATCGTGCTACCGACTCTCAACGATGACCTGACAAGCTCTCTGGGGTTGATTGTACTCCGGATGTCATTTCTGAACTCACCCGAAGAGGTATCCACCAAAGACTACCACATGTCTGTGGTGAAGATATCGGAAGGAATCATAAAGCAATATTTTGGAGGACTTATTTCTCCGAAAACTTGGAAACATGTCTGGCTATGGGAGGGCATCATCAAGTATCTAAGCAGGTTCATCCTGACACCAATCCGACCACTTTGGCCAATGAACGAGTTGTTCTTGATCGAGACCACTACGCGAGCTCTCGATATTGACGCCCTGCAAGGTTGGGAGAGTATCAGCCACGGAACATCCGACACCGGAGATAACGAAGACTTCTACATAGACAAATCGGCAACGATGCTGTCCATGTTACAATCGGCCATCGGAGAAGCGAACTTCCGGCAGTGTTTGGGCAAGTTCATCAAGGCATTCAAGTTCATGACGGCGGAACCCACGGACCTGTGGTCGATTTGTGCACGGCAGGTCAACAGTAGCAAAAACGTCAAGGAGATGATGAACTACTGGACTAACTTGGCGGGATTCCCGTTGGTGAACGTTAGCCGAGAGGGCGACGAACTTCACATCACTCAAGTTCCGTTTGCACCCGCCGAATTTTTGGCCATCCACGACGATCCGAACGCCGAAGAAAACGATTCACTGTCCACTACGACAACGACTACGACGACGGTAGCTCCGCCCACTGCCAAGGACAGCAAGAGACGTACGCGGTGGACCTTCCCCATAAGCTACGTGACCAGCAACAGCGAACAACTGCCAAAAACGATTTGGTTCAATTCAACTGAAAGTGAGTTTGGGTAGACGTGCTTTTAAGAGAAAGATCATTTAAGGTATCTGTCCATTTTCAGCCAAAATTTCACTCGATCACTCGCCGAAATGGATAAAGCTGAATCACGATCAAACGGGTTATTACCGGGTGCTCTACGATGAGGACAATTGGATCAAGTTGGTCGCACAGCTCCAAATCAATCATCACATCTTCAACACGCAGGTATGATCATGAAAACTTCTTCCAAGTTTCCCCCACAAAATTCTCAATCGTTTTTCTATTCCAGGATCGCGTCGGAATAGTCTCGGACATCTTCACCCTGTGCCACGCGAACCTTCTCCGGTGCGATTACGCGATGGATTTGATATCGTACTTCCCGAAGGAGCAGGACTGGGGCCCGGTCCTAGTCGGGCTTAAGCACCTAGAGAAATGGCGCAAGATTCTCAAGTACTCCGAGTGCTATCTGGTCCTGGCAGAGTACATCCGGCAGAATCTCGCCAAATCGATCCAGGAACTGACCTGGAACGACACCGGCAAAGAAGAGCTGAAGCTTCTGCGGCCGACGGTGCTGCTGAGCGCTGTACTCTGGGAGGAACCGGACGCGATCCGGAACGCCAAAGAGTTGATGAACGATCAAGCCAATATCCCGCCGAATTTGCGATCGGTGGCCTATGTAGGGTCGGTTCTTTCCGGGGAGATCCGCTACTGGCAGGACTGCTGGGCGCTGTACAATGCGCTTCGTCGAGAGAAGGACGTCGGTTCGGAAGAGCGAATGGAACTTCTGCGAGCGCTGGGCGTCACGAAGGATGCCTGGCTGCAGAACCGCCTGCTGTCGCACGTGATAACGCTCCCTGTGACGGAGATTGTCCAGGTGCTGCAGGCGATCGCCGGTACTCCCACCGGAGGAGCGATGGCCTGTCGGTTCCTGCAGGCCAAGTGGCTCGATTTCCAGTCGAAACTGGGCAAGGGCAGCGTCAACTTTGCCCGGGTGATATCGGCCATCACGCAGTACGGTTCGACCAAGTTCGACTATGATGAGGTGAGTTAGGGTTAGAAAAGTTAAAAATTTATCCAGCTAGATTTTTAAAAATCCAATCACACAAAAACACAGTCAAAATCCAAGCCAACTGAAATCTAAAGGGGTCTGCGTGATCTGTGGCTCGGTAGCTTAGTTGGTAAAGCGCTCGTCTAGCATACAAGAGTCCTGGGTTCAAATCCCAGCCCACTACGTGGATTTGTTTCTTTATTTCACCCATAATTTGCCCATCTTTACCACGCGTAATGAGTTAATTAATTTGAAATCGAATCCAATTCAAATCTAAATCCAATTCTAATCCTATATAAATTAAATCTCAACTCAATCCTAATCTAATCAAATTCAATCCGAATCAGATCAAATTCCTATCCAAATCTAATCCAATCCACATCCAATCCAAATCCAATCCGAATCCAATCCAAATCCAATCCAAATCCAATCCAAATCGAATCCAAACCCAAATCCAATCCAAATCCAATCCAAATCCAATCCAAATCCAATCCAAATCCAATCCAAATCCAATCCAAATCCAATCCAAATCCAATCCAAATCCAATCCAAATCCAATCCAAATCCAATCCAAATCCAATCCAAATCCAATCCAAATCCAATCCAAATCCAATCCAAAATCTAATCCAAATCCAATCCAAATCCAATCCAAATCCAATCCAAATCCAATCCAAATCCAATCCAAATCCAAATTCAAATTCAAATCCAATCCAAATCCAATCCAAATCCAATCCAATCAAATCTAAATCCAATCCAAATCCAAATCCAATCCAAATCCAAATCCAATCCAAATCCAATCCAAATCCATTCCAAATCCATTCCAAATCCATTCCAAATCCATTCCAAATCCAATCCAAATCCAATCCAAATCCAATCCAAATCCAATCCAAATCCAATCCAAATCCAATCCAAATCCAATCCAAATCCAATCCAAATCCAATCCAAATCCAATCCAAATCCAATCCAAATCCAATCCAAATCCAATCCAAATCCAATCCAAATCCAATCCAAATCCAATCCAAATCCAATCCAAATCCAATCCAAATCCAATCTAAATCCAATCTAAATCCAATCTAAATCCAATCCAAATCCAATCCAAATCCAATCCAAATCCAATCCAAATCCAATCTAAATCCAATCCAAATCCAATCCAAATCCAATCCAAATCCAATCCAAATCCAAATCCAAAACCAATCCAAATCCAATCCAAATCCAATGGATGGAACTGGCTTCAAATTTTGACAGAGTTCTGACGAGATCCTTGGTGGATCCTTTCAGAGATCTTTGGCGAATTATACCTTGCAAAACAGTTTTTTTGTCTGTAGATACGACAGACAGAAAACTTCGTCTCTGATTCATATTGGATTTCTGGAGATCAGTACAGAAATGGAATTTTGGCTAGATCTCGTAAATCTCTTGCGAGTTCCATGATTCCAATAAATTTTTCAAGGTTCTAAGCTAAGTCATGCGAATTGTTTGCCGGATTTGAGGTGACAATAAGCTGTTTATTGGTGAGATCCTTGACTGATTGTTGAAACATGAAATGTTGGGAAGAGGCTTTCAATAAAGGTGCTCAATTGATTGTTCCAACGATGATGGTAAATTCTTGCTGGAATGTAGGGGGAGAGAGAGAGAGAGAGAGAGAGAGAGAGAGAGAGAGAGAGAGAGAGAGAGAGAGAGAGAGAGAGAGAGAGAGAGAGAGAGAGAGAGAGAGAGAGAGAGAGAGAGAGAGAGAGAGAGAGAGAGAGAGAGAGAGAGAGAGAGAGAGAGAGAGAGAGAGAGAGAGAGAGAGAGAGAGAGAGGTTTGATTGCTACTTTAGTATATAATATAATATAATATAATATAATATAATATAATATAACAATATATTCCATACCGTGCATTCGATCGTTCATTACCCGTAAAGCAGCATACTTTTTTAATTAATATGAACCTCATTGATAGTCAATTTTCTAAAAATGACGCTCTTCTGCTTCTGATAAGCAAAACCACCAACGTCATACGGGCTTTGTTTTGCCCATCTACTTTTGTACCATCTTCATTCGTACAATCATATTGGTGGTGGTGCGGTTACATTGATAAATCTCAGTGAATTGAGTATAAGGAACTTGTTTTTTTCGTCCCTGGTTGGAGGGATTGATGTTGCAATTGAAACTGATCTACAGTAGACCGGATATACCCCTGCATCTACGCCACTTCATGTTGGAAGGTTTAGGAGTAAGGTACTTTTATGGCAAAGAGGCTTGTTTTTTGGTTATCAGACTGCCTATGTATCAGGCGTAAGGAAAGGTGTGCTATTATAATTGAAGAATGTAAGCGTCCGTCTCTGGTTATAGCCTGAGAGAGAGGAGACAGCTCACTGACAACTGGCTTGATTTCTTGGCTCTTTTGATTTCTTCTTCTCATGTTTGGGTTGTGCACAATGGTTCACACTTAAATTATTTTACGGATTCCTGTGAAATCTCAACAGCTGAACAGTTCGGTGAAATAAATTAACGGAGTACGGTAAATTTTAACAGTATTCGGTAAAAAATCACCGTAATCCGGTAAATTCCGACGAAATACGGTGTTTTATTTCACCGAATTGTTCAGCTGTTGAGATTACGGTGAAATTCACCGTAGTGTGTTTAGTGTGTTCGGAGAGCACAAACTGGTTCAAAAGCATTTTCACATCCCATTTGTTATCAAAAATATCATAAAACTGAAAAATTTTGATAGCGATTTGAGTCCAATCGATAATATTCAAATATACAACGATTTTATATGCGAGAGCACAGGAAAGCAACCTGCATTTTCAATCATATCCAGTTTTCTTCTTCTTCTTGCTGGCGTTACGTCCCACATCCAGTTTTAGTTTGGCCAAATTTCGACGGTTTTTCACTCTCACCCCTTCGAATGTGCGGTTTTTCAGTGACATTTGATGACAGGTTCCCATGACTTTTGGGAGCTCGCAATCTAAGCCAGCTGTCTCCTCTCTCTCAGGTTATAGCGTTTTCTATGAACGAATAGTTTAAGTGTGGTAGATTCAAAGTGAAATACAAATACAAAGTATGAGGAAAGGGACATGTCAGGGATTCAATCCATGACCTTCTGCTTATGAATCAGATCGATTAGACCACCAACCCCGTCATTTAAGAAAATAAGGAGAAATTTTCAACTCCAAAATTGTTTTTGATTGGACTGGGATTTTAAGCCAGCATACATGGTTCTATGATTGTGTGTTTATCAATTGAGCTAATGATGATGAATTTTAAATAACGATCAAATTCAGATCATTCCAGACGACAGCAGTTTCTCATTAATTCCTTTTTATTCGACAGCTGAAATCCCTGGTGGAACGCTTCGGTGACGGACCGGGCATGAAGATCCTCAACATGACCCTCAGCATGGTGGCGGCCAACGTCGAGTGGGTCAGCCGTTCGCAGTCGTCCATCTACAGCTGGATCGAAACCAAATACTCGGAGAAGTAAAGCCCTGTTAAGGACACCGCATTGAGTGGAATTTGAGAGGCGCGAGATCACGTATGAATCAGAGCAGACAGAGGATCGCGGAACAAAACGATGTACATCTATTTTTGGGTTTTTAATTTTTCGAATCTATAGAGCCATAAACAGTAGACGTGTAACACAGAGTCACAAAAGTGTGAATGGGACGGAAAATGACGACAAAGAACAAATTTTAGAAACACAAAACAAAACAAAGCGGAGAGATCGAGATCGGTATGAGCGGGAGATTTTTCAAGAATGCGTGCGCGAACAATTTAAAACGCTAAGAAAATCAGAATGCATTTATCTGTAGTACAATCTCTGGTAGCAGAATTTTTAATCCAACTATATGAAAATGGGAACGACTCTTCCAAAGACACAAAAAACGGGCAAACCTGTGTAGACGGTGTTCAGCTGTGTAAATGTGAATGCTGTTTTTTTTGCGTTAGGTCTTGATCGGTGACAGCAATCTAATTTTCCACATTTGCAATAGCTTCGTATTCGAAAATGGGACTGATTTGTATCATTCATTATTAAGCCGCTATTACAGATTCATAGAACCTAGCATCATTCGTAGCATTAGAATAGACGGAAAGTGCGACGATTCGACTAAACTAATCGCAATAAGAGGCAACTACTTAGCTTTGACAGTAAAAAGACATTTATTCCCATCATTAGTTAAAAAATGCCGGTCTACGGGCTTATTAGGATTACACCTGTGAATCATCGTCGTCATCGTAGAAGACAAGGTCCACTTGTCATCGATGGCAATGAGGAAATGGATTTGACACGCAACCCCCCAAAAACGATTTCGGTTCCGTAGATATATACTTAGTTGACGAACCAGAGAGAAATAGCTATGATCAAAACAATACAGTCAGAGAAGCTAGTAAAAAATCTTCGGTTGCATTCGTGTGTGAAGAGGAGGAAATATGTATAGCAGAAGGAAAATCGTTCACCATTCCCCTTATATTAATGATGATTTCCTAACTTCTACATAAGGCATGACATTTGGAAGGCACGTGAGATTAGCGACGGATAGGGAAAGACGTGAAACTTACAATGGGGTAGAAGAGCAGGTGTGTGATATGAGAAGGCGATTTCCGAATCGCATTTAAGCAGTATTAAGACGGAAAGCGGAAAAAACCAGTTTCCCTAGTCTACTACTAAGAGCAGAGACGTTTCTTAGCATATATTTACGTTACAGAAATTTGAAGTTACCAGGATGGAGATTTAACTTTATGTGACAAAGCCGGAAATCGGAAGCTATTCAATGTTCGGTACCAGAGTAAACTGTAGTTCACTTTGTTGGTTCTCGTTTCCAGCTATAATCGTTTCCCTGTGAGAATAATACGAAGCTGTAACGTTCTACAATCTACTTTTAGCGTAAAACTAATTTATATCGATTTTAATTGTGAAATTGATGAATATCTAGAAAAAAGGTCTAAGGAAGATACCCTGATGAAGTCTCTATTGTAGGCGGTCGAAACGTAGAAAGCTACAACTCGCAATGTTGAACAATTTCACAATTGAAATATTTCTCCAAAACGGAATCATTCTCTCGCAATATCTGTAATAGATTTTTATCGAAAAAGCAAACACTTAAAATGCTCAGTAAAACTTCTGTGTAGCAATATATATCTATACAAAACCAACCACACTCACACTCATATAAGCATGGAATATTAGTTTGAATTCTCCTAACAACATAACGAACAACAGTTGACGACAATTGATAGACGCGATTAGTTCATTATCAATACGCTTATCGAGGATAACATTGAAACCATCTTACATTCCTTACATTGACAACTCACGAAGCCCAAACTCACACGTTGATGAAACCCATTTGGATGAGATGTTTTCTAACATTCTGATTTGAGGAAACCACTTCTATTCAACCACGCGGACTGTGTTAAGAAACTAAAAACAAAAACTAAATTAATAAGAAAACGAAACAAAAGCGGATTTCGTGTGCTAAGTTTTGTGTCATATTATCGTCATGTATAGATTATTATGTATATTATGGGGTATAGTGAGAATCGGAGAGCGGGAAGAAAAAAACCAAACAGTGTCGAAAACATAGAAGAAAATAATGAAGAAGAATTTGGGTTGATAGGAGTAAGGAAGAAGGCAACAACCGGAAAACAACCAGAAGCGTGTCGTAAAACATTGTGTCAAAACAGAAAAGAAACCGTTAATAAAACACTTCAATCTGTAGAAATTGTGTATTACTTCAAGCTTAAGGAGTAGATAAAACGAAACATCGAATATTCGTTGGTCTTGGGCGATACAGCCAGCATATTCGTGGTCTTCCACGAAGTCGCGTACCTCTACCTGGTTCACGGGGGAGGGACGTTTCGCATAATTTTATGGGTGGACGTTTCGCATAATGGACATTTGGCATAAAGAAAATTATATGCCTTCTTTAAAATGCTACCTGTTCTTATATGAAACCGCTTTATGCGAAACGACCATTATGCCAAACGTCCGTATGCGAAACGTCCTTATGCGAAACGTCTTTATGCGAAATGGGTCACCCCTTCAACGTCCACGCTTCGTGCCCGTAGCCACCGGAAGAATCAATGTTCTCTACAGGGCGAAATATGTTTCTGTTTGCAAGTTGCGGGATCCAAACTGGTTACGCAGTCTGTAAAAGGCCCGATTCTAAACCGCAACAAGTCTTTTCAATTGACGGGAAACGTCGTTGTAACATGTCACTAGTGTTCCAAGGTAGACAAATTCTTCAACACAAGCTTCAAACACATCCCCATCAAACACTATATCACCACCATCTACAACACCAAGCCTACCTTTATCTGTACCTGCAACCATGTACTTCGTTTTGATAGAATCAATGGTCAGGCCTATCCTTGATGTCTCCCTCTTCAGAGGCACGACAGCCTCCACCACTGACCTGCGATCGATTGCAATAAGGTCTATATTGTCCGCAAACCCAAGAAGCATGTGCGACCGTGTGATAAAAGTGCCGTTTCTCTGCACGGCAGATCTACTAATAGCACCCTCGAATGCAACGTTGAACAGCAAATTCGAAGTGCGTCTCCCTGCTCCAATCCGTCTAACGTCACAAACCAGGACTGTAATCCGAACACTTGATTTCGAATCATCCAGCGTAGCACGTATCAATCTAATTAGTTTCACCGGGAAACCATGTTCAGACATTATCAGCCACAGCTCATTTATTTTCACTGAGTCGTACGCCGCCTTGAAATCAATACACGGATGGCGAGTCTGCAATTTATACTCCCGAATTTATCTAGGATCATTCGCAAGGTTGATTCTGGTTCTGGTCCGTTGTCGACCGGCCCTCACGAAAACCAGCTTGGTATTCGCCGACAAAGAACTCGTCGAGCGGACTCTCAGTCTGTTAAACAGTATGCGCGGCCGGATTCAGCAGGGTAATTCATCTGTGCCCATTTTTGGCGTATGAGGCCATCCAACCAAACGGTGGGCATTTCCTCGTCCTCATATACCTTCAGGAGTACTCGGTGGATCGGTGGTAGCGCAGCTCACTTCCGTGCTTCTGAAGCTCGACCAGGATCTCGTTCTTCCCAGTAGTCAAACAGTTCATCAGCTCGCTGATAGTCTTTTCAACCACTCCTCTGGTCGGTACGTCCACAGCTGCACACCGTTTTATCGGTCAGTAACCTCCCCTCTCGATCATTGCACATGGCGAGCACAGATACGGTATTCTGACCGTATTCAAGCATGTCTATCACTCTCTGACACTCTTCATCAAACCAGTCGTTTTGTCTTTGTCGTTGACCAGTGCCAATCACTTCCCGCACCGTTGTTGTCACAGCTTCCCGGATAGGGTCACGGAACTGAGCAGCTACCCCATCGGCGTTGGATATTGAAGCGTAGCGTTCTGTTAGTTTTTGAACTGGCGCTCGAATTTTAACTACAACGAGATAATGATCCGAGTCGATATTAGGGCCTCAGAGGATTCTGACATGCATGACATCTGAGAAATCAAAGTGGCAGTGCGAGAAGGCATCGCCACTCGGGTGTCGCCAGATATATTTGGGGATATTCTTGCGTGCGTGTTAACCGAATGGCTTTCCGTTCTAATGACGGGTCGGAAGAAGTCTTCTTTCCCGATCTGCGCATTTGCGTCGCCGATGACTATCTATCTTGACATCTTATTGACATTCACCGTAGGCCTTATCTAGGCTATCATATCATAGAATTAATCCTTCATGTCATCTGGCTTCTCGTTCGTTGGCGCATATATAGGCTTCCCAATCCATTCCTAAAGCTCTCACGTTCCATGATCCGACTTTCCAATCGTTGTCCTTCATTAGTTGCCGGGACTGTTGCCGTTAAGTCAATCCGCTCCTCTACTTATACCTTTTTTGGTTGGTGAAGAGTCTTCGATAGGCCATCTAACCAGGGTTACGATACCTACACATCGTGCTAGAGGGACTGCCTCCTCGGTGCTGACACGATACAGCATTGTCCATTTGTTCTTTTCATGAGAGGAAATCATAGCCAACACAAAAGCCATCGAAAAGCCGGGTCCAGTGGCACGTGTCTCGCCAATTGGGAGATTCGAAGTGGATTTTTCAGGGTTTTATTACCGATTTCGTATCAAAAATTGATTTATAAAATCATAATTTACATATCAATGTAACGGAGAGCAATGTTGTTACCGTAATGCCCAACACACCCCTAGATTTAGTACACTACATTACCACAATACACTACACGAAAATCTTCTGAAAGAAATAGGACAGTTCAGTGGAAGAATGATAAAATAAAGGGAAAAGAGGAGAATTAGTAAGACCTATCGAATGATAGAGGGATCAGTAAGCGCCAATCAATTTACTCGTTCTAGAGTCTAGAGGACCTCAGCCAAAGTAGTTGCTAAAGTAAAGTGAGATAAGAGTGAAAAAAAGTTTGAAGTTAAGCATTTCTGAAAAAGTTTAAGGTCAGTAAAGAAGTTTTTTCAGATAAAAAGAAATACGAATCAGGTATGCTAAAGCCCGTGTTCGCTAAAAGAGAAAGTTTTGTCTACAGAAGAATGTTTCCTGTATTTAGGACACGTGAAGTACAGTCTGGAGTTCCGCTACGTATCCACAGTTGTACGGACACCTCTTCGGCGTAGAGGCGTAGAACAAACCATGGAGGCGTTTGAATCCAGAAGCAAACCAAGACCTTAGATCCAACCCATCCCCTTAGAACCGGTCCAGCGACCTAGGGTACCCTGAGGGGTTTACACGTGTTACACCAACTCCAGAGTTGCTCCGTATCCTGCAAGTTGCCAGCAGAGTTCGGCCAGTCCGATATATTAAAGCTAACTATAAAACAGCACACTCACCCACACAGGACTGAAAAGTTTAGAGAATCAACGCTTAAATTGTACTACATTAGCCTATTGAATTACACCCCCACATATGCGAGGTCTGATCAGCAAAATAGATCCACTTCAGCCGATCTTGAGACCATAGTCGTGCTCCAGATCGAGCTACCTGTAAAAGAGGTCGTTGAAGAACCCAGCCTCACACGGTAAGCTGTTACTTAGACAAGCTTGCCGAGATCTTTGTCCTTGCATCCCACGTGTTTCCCTACCTAGCAGTAACACCGTTTATTTCGTTCATGATCCAAACCATATCCAAGTTTTCCAGGAAAGCTACAGGGTGTTCCCTCATAGAGTTTTCTAGGAATTCAACGATATTAGCAGGAATTGTATGAACCATAATCTCAGACCAAACCTCTCTCTCCTCTCTATATAACCATGTGGTTTATTAACGACCCTACGAACACTCAGCTGAGAAGCAGGCTGGAGTTTCAATTATTACCACTTTGATTCAAATTTCTCAGTAAACCACGTATTGTATAAGAATATACGGTCAAAACCACATATTCATACGTCAGAAATCAGAATCGCACAATATGCTAAACTAAAATGACTTTTTCTTTGATTCCTCCACTAGTTGCAAATTCTTGATGACATATATTTTCTCTTATTCTACTTGAAAAGTTGGTTATTGAATGATTTTAAAACAGAGTGGTTTCCTATTTATTATGTATTTTTGCATATAAAAAAAGTTTTTATTGATAATTTGATTGATTATCAGGAATATATAACAATTCGACTTCCTTAAACTCAGGAACAGTTTAGACCCTAAAGATCAGCAAATATTGAAGTTTTGTTGAATATTAAGCTTTGGCTTAGCTTAGACTGACTACACATATCAATGGTTTTTGACCGAATTCAGTGAAGATGCACAAAGAATCAACTAGAAGATCGGCTGTGATTGGCCATAATCTCCTTCAGTGTGCATAATTTAGTGCCTCTGTTCATACAGGGTTAATAACGACGCCGGCCACGTCCTTGCAGCCAGGTGGGATTGGGGGACGGAATGTTAGTGTGTAACCTTTGCTATTTGGAGACCCTGTTTGCCTCTGCATTTCCACAAAGGTTACTGGAAAGGATGTTTGTTAATGGGGAGGATCACAGGATTAACTTTGATAAGTGATTAACAATTTCCAAGTGGAAGAAAATAATGTTGACACTTGTAGTGACGAACCATTCAAAGTTTGTTGAACAAATAGCTAAACGCAACTTTCCAACAATTTTTCAGTACTAAAGTATGTGTACTTTTTACTCAGATGAAAAAAAAACCATTGTCTGGACCCTCACGGAATTCTCTTAGGCCGACATTTACAGTGGCGAACCATTCAAAGTTTGTTGAGTTAAGTGAACCCTCTGCAAGTCTATACTTATAGTGTCGAACCATTCAAAGTATTTCTTTATTTAAAAATAAAGGTAAAAGGATAGGAATGTTTTAAAAAATAAATATATTTATGTAAAACATAGTTAATTTATGAATAAGAGTTTATGCCGACACTCACAGTGACGAACCATTCATAGTTTGTTGAAAAAACATATTTACGTCCCACCGTTGTAACGATTAAATGTGCAGTCATACATATTTTACAGATTTGAAATAAAAGCATTAAAATTGGTGAGCTATTGATCCTTCATCCCTGACTGAGCAGCCACAATCCTTTTTTCAGCATCACTTACAGCATACAGACTCCGCTCGGAAACGTACAAAGCGCAAACCTTTTGTTGAATATTAAGCTTTGGTAAGCTAAAGCACTTCATATTTTTTTAGTTGTGCAAAAATTACTTCGCTTCACGAAGACTTAATTGTTTAGTTTGTTGACAGCGTTCGTTTTATGATCAAGCAACGCCTTTTTACGTTTTATAGGCTTAACTATAAGATAAGTTGCCCCAAGTAGTTTTGCTGTAGGGTCCGGAAACTTCTTGAATCCCCAAGATGTTTTGTTTGTTCGACTTTATTGATAATAATGAAAGTTTATCAAAGTCCTAGGAATCTATGGAATTTACATAAATCTATACGCTTGACCTTGTCAATGCTTTAAAGATTATTATGATCATTATGTTCTTAAAGTATCAGATATCTTACTGTCGTGATAACAGCAAGGATTTTTGCAATTCAATGAAAAACTGGTAAAATCTATCTCTACATAATGAAAATGGAATGGTGTTTGTATGTCACGAGTTAGCATGAGAACGGGTCAACGGATTCACAAAATCCTTTTACCATTACCCTTTTCAAGGGGTGCGACGTGTTCGTGCTGACAAAAAATCAAGAGAAATTACTGGAAATTCACAGGAAGTCTAAAGAAAACAAAACTGTAACTTTGTATGGAGAACTACTACTTAGAAATGTGTGAACCACAAGACCATCAAACGTCAAAATCCCATACAAAATCAAAACAATGCAGAATGTATCAGATACCCCAATCATTTCTGGGCATGGATTTCATACAATCCTGAAAGTGATTTACGGAGCTCTCCTTAGCTGGGTTCGTACAAACTTTTTGTAGAGTTTTCATATGATGCTGCCAGCATTCTTTGTGATTTACTGACCGAATTCTAAGTAGGATTAAAAAAAATGGATGTTATAATCAAGGGCAAGGGTTATTAAAATAATATAGATTCCGACGTAATCGTGAACATAACTCTCAGAATATAGGGCAAATTGTTGTTACAGAACTTTTGGAATGGATTTCTACCGAGTTCTGAGCTAGCTGAAACTTTCTTAACTAATTAAGTTTTGATCGAAATTTGAAAATATCATAATTCTTTTTGATCTGAAAAACTGGTCCATCACACATTTTTTCCAAATTCTTTATTAGTATCATTTCAAACATTACATTCATTTCTTATATCTAGGTGTTCTGTTTTAGGCAACACTATCATCCAAATTCGATAAAACTAAATAAAGCATTTATAAACATTTTTTTAACAACATATTACATTTCATTTGCCGTAGCAGTTCAGAATTTTTACAGGTGAGCTGATTTCACCTGCTTATAAGAAAAAAAAGCTTTCCATTTACTTAACCTAACTTAACCTTAATATATAACGCATTAATCTTGGCAAAGAAGTTAGTAACGATTTTAGCCTGAAATTATTATTTATTTTATTTGACTTTTGTTCCAATGTTTCAGCATTGGATATCCTATGTAACTCATTGGTACAATACCAGGGAGGAAGCCTCAGAATCATTTTCAAAATTTTATTTTGAATTCTCTGCAGAGCTTTCTTCCTGGTATTACAACAGCTAGTCCATATTGGTACAGCATACAACATGGCTGACCTGAAAATTTGTTTGAATATCAAAAGCTTGTTCTTAAGACAAAGCTTTGATTTTCTATTAATTAGTGGATAGAGACATTTTACATATTTGTTACATTTGGCTTGAATGCCTTCAATGTGATTTTTGAAAGTTAAACTCTTATCTAGCATGAGCCCTAGATACTTTACTTCATCTGACCAATTTATTGGAACCCCTCTCATCGTGACAATATGTCTACTTGAAGGTTTCAAATAAAGAGCTTTTGGTTTATGTGGGAATATTATTAGTTGAGTTTTGAAAGCATTAGGAGAAATCTTCCATTTTTGCAAGTATGAAAAAATATCCAAACTTTTTTGCAATCGACTACAGATGACACGCAGATTTCGTCCTTTGGCGGAGAGGCCTGTGTCATCCGCAGACAAGGATTTTTGACATCCCTGAGGTAACTTAGGTAAGTCAGATGTGAAAATATTGTATAATATTGGTCCCAAAATGCTGCCTTGGGGAACACCAGCTCTTACGACGTACAAAATTGTTTCCGAGATTTGGCCCGCAATCTAAAAAAGTTTGGGCAGGCCTGATCTATACGATTCGATTTTGCCATTTTCCATACAGCACCCATACCAACCCGCATCATATATTTGAACACGATACGGTTGAAAACAAATACCCCTCTTCGCTGCAATTAGCGCCAATCGAAATCATCATCATTCCAACAATTTGTTAGAACGAAGCGTGCTAATCGCTTCCGAACCATCTTCTCATATCGATACCCATCATAATACCACATTTATCAGATCCAGCGCCCATCTATTATTAGGTCACCATCGTGTGAAACCACACACCTAAATTCAAGTAGCTTGCCACGATTGCTGAGAACATAATACACCCGAAAAGCAACGACCTCACCAAAGTCAGAGGTCAAGGCTTGCTGTGTTCACGTGGTGCACCCTTGGATTAAGGGGCATCAAGCTAACCATCGAATGAACACTGCTGAAGTCCAGCAGGCATAACGCAGGGCAATTGCAATGATTTGCATGAATTGTTTCTGTGCCTTACAAAAAAGTGACGGTAGATGCATCGGTATGACGCTGAGTGGCTTCGATGATGAGTCGTCATATCCAAACACACTTGAAGCCGGCCTACTAAGACTGTTACCCATTGGGGAAATTGATGTATGAGTAGGTGTCTACTTTGGGACAAAATCAAGCAATGAAAAATTAATGACTCCTAAGCTATTGTCGTTCAACAACCGATTCCTTGGTATGAGTGGGTCCAAAGGGGAAAAAAACCACACAACTTCCAAGTGGATCTCATTTGCGTACCGACCGACACAAGAAGAGCTAATGGACACCGCTTGCCACATCGCACACCTTCCGCTTATATCGGACGAAGTACACAATTTTCGGCAAAGTTCGCGCGGGACATTAACCTTCTATCTGTGCTAAAAAATTGCCTGTGCCTTGGGTTTATGTTGACTTTGAATTCAAATATCGATAAATTGCTTATTGATTTAAAAGCTATACACTACGGTGGTTAAAAATAGCGTTTTTACTCCAAACCGGTTTACCGATTGTAATCCAGATTATTATTCTTAGCTTATTTTTCCAATGACTATCTTTTTTTTTCATTTTTGCATGTGAATATTTCGTACGAAGATATTCTGTGCCCTGGGAAGTCGAGAAAAGATCCTCGACCGGCGGGATTTGAACCCACGACCCTCGCTACGGCTATCTGGGCCCCATATCATATTGACCCCAGAACACAGACAAAGGGTTAACGATGATGATAACGGCGGTGACGATGAATCGCGACAATATACTTCGATAGTGGTCAGCACCGCGCTCCTTCAAGTTTACGACTTGAAAGAGAAGCAAAAGGCACACTCTCGCTCTGGACACGCGATGCGAAAGGGGCACCAAAACGGGAAAGAAACGTAAAAACCAGAAATAATAAAAAAAAAGCCTTCAAATTATTAGTGTGTTCAAAACAACAATCGCGAACACGACGGCCAAACAATTCGACGGCGAGTTTTTTTTTTCTTCTATCATACGCTCATCTATGCCAATAATTTGCCTACAAAGTTAGAGCGATCGCGCGTGTGTGTTACGAGCGAGCTCCACAACCACCACCACCGCCACCGTCAGCCGCGAAAAAACCCCCGGAGGAGATCGTGTGGTGGCCGCGTGTGCGCTAAGCAGCTTAGCGAATAGACAGACGACGACGGGTAGATCGTAGTAGTCGAGATCGCGATCGAGAGTGTTTCCGAGTCGTGCCGAAGTGCAAGTGCTCCAAAGTTGGCCGTGGCGACATAATTTTGTCCAAAAAAATATATTGAACCCCTAAAATCCAAGGAGGCTCCCTAGAAGGTGGAAGGTCCGTCGTGGTTGCGTTGGTGACGTAGTGCGGTATAATTGTACGATTGGTGGAAAGCGTGGAAAAGCTCTCAGTGTTGTGATACTTCAAAGGTGGGCGAAGAGTTCCTTTGGGATCCGTCTGGGAGGGTTATTTTTCGCATGGTTTTTTTGGCCCGTGGTTGCGTACATATATGTATAATTGGTTATGAGCAGTCTTCCAAGTGAACGTGCCTGTGTAAGTGTTCGAAGCCACTGAGTGCAAGCAGGATGGCGATGTAGTGAGAAACAGAAACGAAAACACCTGTGGTGGTGTATAGTTTGTGATAGTCGCCGATAGAGTTACTATTCTCGAATGGTGGAAAAACGATAAATTCAAGGAAAAAATGATAAGACAGTGGAATTTAATGAAAATCGGTTGAATATGATTCGTGACCCTACATTTCACACCTGGATGTGAAATAATTGGCAGCAAAGTGCGAAACCGGCCGCAGACAATAGCGCTGAACAGATGTAGAACAAACAGTGCAAAATGGCTGCAAATAAAAAGTGTTAAACGTTTGTGATGAATTGCAAGATTGAAAAGAATAAAAACCTCAAGTGCATCAAATGAAATGTAAAAAAAAAGTTGGGAGTTGTGGATCGGCGCATGAAAATAGCAGCTGGTATTAGCAGTGAATTTCAGTCAGAGGATAACCGCGCGAAAATTTTTATGCCTATCTCGTATAGCAAAGAAAAGGTCTGCAAAAAAGAATACAAAGCTCATCAAATCCAAGTTCAATACTGGTTCTTGTAATTTAGGTAATTAATTTCAAACCAATAAGATAGCTTTGATGAGCGATTGGATAAAGTTATAACTTGGAAGAAACTACGACACTACAGAGTCGACGTTGAGAATAGGAATAGTATTACGTAATATCTGTTTGTATCAGACTAGTTGCCCGGCAAACGTTGTATTGCCGCTGAGTAGGCATTTTGTCGCGATTCTATGAAGACCTAATTACAAAATGACAATTTTATTTTCACTCGATCTTTCATACTTTCCCGATGGATTTTTAAACTTGTTTGGAAACACCACGAATACGGCGGAAACAAAACGAAGAAAGAATCATTGAAATCCGTTGATCTAACAGCTAATAACATTAATATAGTATTTATTACTGAAACTTTTTTGAAACCTGTTTCCAAACTCAAAGGAGTTCCAAACTTTATTTGTTTATCGTATTTATCGACTGGATGGAGCATGTGGTGGAGTTGAAATCATCATTTATAGGCGTATAAAACATCAACTTTTTTTGTCATTTGAAATCAAATATTATGAAACTTCAAGTGTTTCTGTTGAAATACAGGTTGATAAATAACATATACTTCATAGCTGCCTATTTGCCTCTTCAATGCACTGGACAGCAAGTTAATTTGCTCCAAACTGACTTGCGAAAATTGACTCGCAATAAGTTATTTTTTTGTCATTGGTGACTTTAATGCCAAACGTCGTAAACTGAATAATTTGCAAAGTAATTCCAACGGCAGAAGTTCATTTGATGATTGCTCTTCAGGATATATCTCAATTCAATACTCTGATAGCCTTTCCTTTTCTATAAACCTTTGTAGCCAACTAGTTGTAGTTAGTCACGCTGATTTTGATTCTGCTCATGTCCCTGTTACATTTCAAATAATCGATTCTCAATCCTATCAGCTCCACAATCAATTATTTTCGAGCCGACTGGAATACATATGAAGCATATATTGTAATCTTGATGTTAACATTTCTTTGCAAACAAAACTTAATATTGACAATGCTCTCGACTTTAACTAATTCCATTGCACTACTAAAATGTGAAGTAAAATTCGAATCCGTGATTATAGACTATGATGTTAAACTCTTGATCAGTCTTGAAAACGTTAAAAGAGTGCAATTTTAACGCACTCGCGATCCTGCTATGTAAATCATATGGCAAGATCTGCCAAAAGAAAATAAAAAACGATTTTTCCATTAGGAAACAAACATTTTGGAAATAAAATTTCTCAATTGGACCCTGGCTCTAAGCCCTTTTGGATATTATCTAAAATTTTGAAACAAACCCAGAAGCCAATTCTGGTCTTGAAAGAGGAAAACATATTATTACCAACTAATTGCGAAAAAGCTAAAAAATTGCGAATAAGACACAGACACAGGATGTTCGTGGTAACAGTAAAGTAAAACCCCTATCCCCAATGATAAACAAGCGAGGAAAATGGGTTTAAAATCGCACTCTCTTTGGGTCTCTCATTCGCTGCTGTTTTTTATCAAGCTTGTTACAACTTGCGAAATAATATTGATCATAGACCGATACAGATGCACTTGCTTTGATCATTAGCAGTCCTAGACCATTGCACAGAAGGACCTATTGGGGTTTTAGGAGGAAAGATGGAACTCACGTCTTCAATTGCGATTTTAGGTAAAAATGATGCACGGTGTGCTCAAACACACATATTATCGAACTTGCATGAACCTCCGATCTTTTTTCACTAAAAGTTAGCCTTGGTAGTCAAAAAAAGCTTGCGGCATACTAAAAAATCTTTCATCGGCAAAAATTTGAAAAAAGTCAATTTTTGAATTTTTGCTTTTTCCTTATATAAGGGTTTATAGGAGAATATTAGAGTTACACTAATTTTAATGAATTTTCAACAGTTAACGACCAATTTGACATACATTGAACACGAATGAATTATCAGATGTTTCAAATTGAGCATCATTTCCTACGTACACTGATACAATATGACCAGCCCATGGTGGTATGCCGTATTTAATATAATAAAAAATCACTATTCTTTTCTGGATAGCTAGCTATTCTTTCCATTCTCACGCACGTGTCAAAGAAGTCGTGATTCAAAGGGATGAACATGAGTCAAAGGGATGAACATGAGTCGCAAAATCTACAACTTTTCTGCAGAAACCATAAAGCTATTTCTTCATTTTTTAGTTGTGTCCAGGGCTGTTAAGTATCATGACCGAATTGCGATACTGACAAAACGAGTCTTCTCCCTGTCACTAGGCGAAGCTATATTTCATTTGCTCACTTCGTCACGACGCAATGACGAAGCTCTTACGAGAACAGTTTTAATGGTGTTTTTCTATTATTATTGCTATTCTCATGTTGTAGAACTTTGGGAAGTAAATAAATTTGATAAGTTAAGTGGATATCTTTTTATGATTCTAGCGATATAAATAACAATCATACCAGATAATGAACTAAAAATTAACAAGTTCACGATTCCGTCACAAGCCGTAGGAACGGAAAAATGAAAGAGAATTTGAAACAAAAATCTCTGTCATTGTCTCGCCGTCCGATGACAGTGAGGAAAGCATCTATGTAAAAGTCACACGACACTCTCTATTTACATTGACGCTTTCCAGCCCTACACACTTAATTTAGAATGCCGAATCTCGGCTAATTTTAACCGAGATCCGCACAGCCGAGTAATCGGCAAATAAATTTCCTGGGATCTCAGCAAATGAAAACCGAGTATCAGTAAATCGCGCTCCGTTGCTAAGCAACCGGACAATTTGTTAGCTGAGTCTCGGTTAAAATCGGGAAAACGAGATTCGCACAGCCGAGCTCGTGAAAAAAATCTGAGTGTGTAGTTATGTCAATTATTAAAATTTGCCAAAAAAAAAGTTAAACCGTTATTGCTTTCGACCTCGTGATCAGGAAAATCACTCAAAAATATATGTTGATATTCATGTTATGTCTGACGTGCTGTGAAAATTTCAATCAAATCCGTTCATAAATAACTCTGATCTAACCTCTTTAAAGTAGACCATTTTGTATGGAAAATGTAAAATGGTCAATTGTCACCTTTTTACATTTTACCGGAGGTACAAGAACCGGAAGGAATTTGAGTGAAACATTTTTCATTAATGGATCAAGTAATCCTTCAAGGAATTCCTCAGCCAATCCTACCGAGAAAACATACAAATTTCATTGGAGAAGTTCTGAAGGAAAGGATTGCTCGAGAAATCGTCCAAAGATTCAGCTAATTTTCAGGCAGTCTGCTGACACAGAAAACTTCAATATCCTTACGGTAATCGTTATGCACCCAAGGACATGTACGCGTTTAGCCATAGCAATTGCTTCAGAAATTAATCAGAGAATTTTATGCATCTTTGAATATAGAATGGCAATCACGAAGCTACTTTATGCCCTGAGAAGCCGAGAAAATTTTACACTCGCTAAAAATCTTCGACCTATAGGATTCGATTCCACGACCATGACGTTTGTCCAAATTATTTGCTTAGTTTAGCAGGGACTTCCGAATGTATTCTACCTTGAATTCCCAGAAGAATTCTACTTAAATCCCCAGAGAAATTCTATTTCGATTACCGGAAGAACTGTGGCTTGGATCTCCGGTAGGATTCTATCATGGATGCCCGCAGGAATTCTAAGATTAATACCCAGAAGGATTCTAATTTGAATCCCCGGAATTTTGAAAATTCTACTCTTAAGGTGAAACATGGCTGGCGCAATGGCCAGCTTGTGCCTTTACTAACGATTTCAAAGGCAATAATCTGTAGAAATAAGGCAGCGTCCATTTATTACGTAACGCTAAAATTGGAAATTTTTGACCATTTGACCAATTTTTTCCGTTACGCTTTTGTATGAGTCGTAACGCTTGAGCCTACTCCCCCCTCCCCCTAGAGCGTTACGTAATTTGTGGATGCCGCCTAATATATGGACGAAGTTGATTTCCATATTTTATACTTTCAAAGGCAATAATCTATAGAAATAATAGGGGAACTTACGTACTCTCGGCAGCCTAAGCCGACGTCGCGCTTCTTTTGTAATTTTCGCGGACATCAGCAGACAAATTCCGTGTTTGTCTGTCGGGCAGAGCAAAGAATCATCTGCATGTTTTCATTGATGAGTTTTGATAGAAAAATACTGTGTATTTGGCGTTTGAAATTTGATGGCTAATAATAGTCAAATGGTGCCGAAGCCGTAAGTCTCCCCATATGGACGAAGTTGATTTCCATATTTCATACTTTCTGCTAGTGCACAAAGCTAAAGAAGAAATAGTACTGCCGTTTGATGCTTTTTCGAGAGATTTGTGGCTTCAAAGTTCTGATACAATATTGAATTGGAATTCCAAGATGTTTCACCTTAATCTGTAAAGAGATTCTAACTTGTAACGCCGTATTGTAGTATTGTACTTTGAATTCCCGCATGTATTCTACTTCGAATCCACTACTCTCCTTCGAATTTCTTTTTTTCGTCTTTGACTCCACCACGAACATCCTAAAAACAACATGATTTCTCCCTGAAATTTTCTTGGAGAAATTTTGGAAAAAGAAGTACAGTTCCTTGTGGATGTGAGCATCTTTGGAGTATCTTCATGTAACCCAACTATAGCATACCATCCCGACTAGAGGCTTGTAACAAAAATATAATAAAATTTTATCAGAATATGATATGCATATCATATTATGGTATAATTTTATTAGGCTCCGTTATCCACAGAACATAATATAACATAATGTGTTTTATTTCCCTATAAGATATTGTTTTGTTCATTTTTAACAACATTATAACAAAATAAATAGATAGTTATACATTTCAATAATATACAATATTATCGTATACCGAACAGTATTATAATTTGGTACTTTGTATCAAACATTATAGCTTGTTTTAATTACTTGTTTTAATTATGAATCGTGGTTTACGGCCAACCAGCCGAGTGGAAGTTTAACAACTACCGGAAAGCTAAACATTACATATAATTTGCAATTGGATTAGATGGACAAATTGATGTGAAGATTTGCGAAAAAGTTACACGTCTTCTCAGTGAGAATCGAACTCACGACTCCCCGATCTCTAGTTGGGGCGCGTTAACCACTACGCCATGAGAGGACTCATGAACGCAGAAGTTAACCTGAATTCGATTTCAGCTCAATAATCACGTGGTCCTCTTTCGCAAAGTGCACCTCTTTCGGAAGAATTAGATGCCCATCCAAACACAACGCTTTCTATATATATCCAATGCCTAGCCCGAGAGCGCATTGTTTTTTTTTTTAGATATAGGAATAGCACACTACACTAGCCAGCAACTGCGCTGGCTGAGGTTTCTATTGTGTGGGCTTCCAATGGGTCGCGACGTTCTCAAACGACCGGTTACGGAACATGAGTCCGTTGCTCGATAAATACTTGTTTTAATTATGAATCGTGGTTTACGGCCAACCAGCCGAGTGGAAGTTTAACAACTACCGGAAAGCTAAACATTACATATAATTTGCAATTGGATTAGATGGACAAATTGATGTGAAGATTTGCGAAAAAGTTACACGTCTTCTCAGTGAGAATCGAACTCACGACTCCCCGATCTCTAGTTGGGGCGCGTTAACCACTACGCCATGAGAGGACTCATGAACGCAGAAGTTAACCTGAATTCGATTTCAGCTCAATAATCACGTGGTCCTCTTTCGCAAAGTGCACCTCTTTCGGAAGAATTAGATGCCCATCCAAACACAACGCTTTCTATATATATCCAATGCCTAGCCCGAGAGCGCATTGTTTTTTTTTTAGATATAGGAATAGCACACTACACTAGCCAGCAACTGCGCTGGCTGAGGTTTCTATTGTGTGGGCTTCCAATGGGTCGCGACGTTCTCAAACGACCGGTTACGGAACATGAGTCCGTTGCTCGATAAATACTTGTTTTAATTATGAATCGTGGTTTACGGCCAACCAGCCGAGTGGAAGTTTAACAACTACCGGAAAGCTAAACATTACATATAATTTGCAATTGGATTAGATGGACAAATTGATGTGAAGATTTGCGAAAAAGTTACACGTCTTCTCAGTGAGAATCGAACTCACGACTCCCCGATCTCTAGTTGGGGCGCGTTAACCACTACGCCATGAGAGGACTCATGAACGCAGAAGTTAACCTGAATTCGATTTCAGCTCAATAATCACGTGGTCCTCTTTCGCAAAGTGCACCTCTTTCGGAAGAATTAGATGCCCATCCAAACACAACGCTTTCTATATATATCCAATGCCTAGCCCGAGAGCGCATTGTTTTTTTTTTAGATATAGGAATAGCACACTACACTAGCCAGCAACTGCGCTGGCTGAGGTTTCTATTGTGTGGGCTTGGTTTGATATGTTTTTGATACAATTAAAACACATTTTGTTATGTTTATGTTACTATTCATACACTTTTTGTTATAATTTTAGTTGTTTTAACAACATCATGCATCAAGTTTGTAACAACCTATGTTCGAAAAAACCTTATAACATAATAACATTTGCTGATATAATTTTATTATGTGCCCTTAGTCGGGATACTGAACTCAGGTAGTCTGACACACATCAGCAGACTAGTTCAAAAATAAAACAATAGAAAAGGTAATATTAGAGACCATTAAGTGCAATAAAGATACTTTAGAGTCTTTTCATTGAAAAAGAGAGTTTTTGGAGACTTGTATATAAATAGTAGGTTAGTCTTAACAAAAAAAAGATATGTGCTACTAGCCCTGCGACTAAGTGTCTAACAAATAGATCAAAAAAGACTGAATAGGAGAAAGAGATCTACCATGGATCTAAGTTTAAAAAAAAACACATCTCTCTGAGGTTATTTCAAAGATTTTTATGGGATTGATATTAATAACTAGTGGTTCCGGCAAACTTCGTCTTGCCATCAAGTAGGCTGTTGAAAAACGCTATGGAACGTCCCATACAAAATGACAGTTCCGTTCACTCTCGTTTATCCAATTTTCCTGGTGAACATCTTGAGATTTTTATTCACACTAACACTTCGGAACCCTTGACGAACAAAGCGGAGAAAGAATCATTCAAATCTATTGACTCGTTCTTAAGCCATTTCGAGATATACAAACACCATTTTAATTGATATAGATATTTTCATTTAGGATACCTTTTAGATTTCAACCAGAAGTTTTGCCAAAAATAACTCCTAAAATTATTACAAAGATGGCTGTCAAGAATTCGTCCAAAAAATTTCTTAAGGATATCTTCAGAAAGTACTCTGGTAATTTCTTAGGATTTTCTCAACAGTTCAATTCCTTTTTGAAGATTCAATCAGAAAAATCTCTAAAGATATTTTCAGGAACAACTTTAAAGATTCATTCAGGAATTCTACAACAGATTTTTCCTGAAAAAAAAACTAGTCATGAAAGAACAGGAAGTTTTTGAAACATTACTTCAGGGTATTGCGAACAATTTTTTGACGTAGAAGTACGTCTTTCTTCTCTATACAGGAGTGAAATTGGAATTTCAAAACCAAGAGCGTTACGTTGGCATGAAATGTTTTAAACGTTTATAACTTTGCGCTGGCTTAACGAAATGTCTTGATTAGCACCTCAATCGAAAGCCAAGACATCAAAGCTTCATGTCGTTTACTTACTGAATCCCACATACCTGTCAAAATAGTTTAATAACTGTTTTAAAAGAGAACGTTGATTTCAAGCAAATCTATAAATAGGGGTGGCTAGAGAAAATTTGACGTCATTTGCTTTTCACTCTCCGATTGGCTCGCATCTCAGCAGGCGACAGATCGGCTTGCTCTGACCGGACGTGCTTTTCAGGCACAGACATCGATAGCGAAGGACGCCCACGTTTGTCTTGCTTCGCTCAAATCAAACTATCGAGCGAGCGAGAGAAGATGCCATCCGAAGCTAAAGCCATCACCGTTGCCGCCGCCTAGAAGAAGAAGAGGAAGCAGTCCACAGGAGAAATTGCGGTCGAACTGTGAACACGGTCGGGCGAGTCATTCTCGCTTTGTGGTTCACCGCTTGTTTGCGTTCACCCAGCCATCGTCATCGCCGCCGCAAATTTCATCGGCCGAGAAGCTGTTGACCCGCGCTTCAAAATTTCGACTCGTGATGAAATCATCATTGGTGATCAAGAAGCAATCCCGTTAGGAGCAAATACCAGAAGCCCCCTGAGTTTTGCTGGTCCGAGCAGTGTTAGTTATCCGTAACAACATCGAAGCTAACAAAGCCATCGGTTCTTTTCAGAGCCATCAAATTTGTGGAAAAGAGTTAAAAGAGAAATATTTCCGATTTTATTTATAACTTCTAATATTCTTAAATCAATTTCACGGCTTCATACAAAATTTCATTTGTCACGAATAATTTATGACTCAACCATTTGAGATTGTACTCGCGGACGCTGCTGCAGTGCCGTCGGGGTGAGTGCTGAACATTTCACAACGATTGCAAAATAGAGTGGCTTTTCCAACAGCGTCTTATATGTTCCATATTTTATGGGAACACTTTGATTAGGAAAATTATCACATGTGACAAAATTGCGACATATTTAGAATGCTTTTGAAAAGACATTCTCATTGAACAATTGTAATAATTTTGGCACCCATGGATCAGAAATTTACCGTCATAATAAAGAAAACTATTAATTATCAATAGCTCGTATTGAATATTTAGGGAATGCCAATCATTCCAACAATTCATGTTCGACAAATTTCTCACGTATTAGTATTCGCCGCAATTTTCAAGTAATTCCAAGCCCAACACATTATTGGCACATACCCATTTCCCAGATTGGCCGATCAGAAAGCGAAGAGCACAAAAGGGAGGAGCATCATCTGCTATTCCAAGGTTATAAAACATGCTGCCTTCGTTGGATTCAGTTTCATTCCATTTCCGCTTTCGAGCTGGTAAGAGCTCCTCCAAACTTGCTTAGCGAGAAGTACCTCGCTGCTAGAAGCCTGCTGAGCTGTTAATCCAGAATCTGGTTTGTGAAATCGCTCAAGATTTCAAGATTGAGCTACGTTTCCAGATTTCAACTAAATCCCTGTGATCCACTACCCTGTTGCTGTTGTGCACCCATGAAATATTTAGCTGGTTTGTCGAATAAACTGAGAACTTATTCACATCTTCTTCTTCTTGGCATAACGTCCTCACTTGGACAGAGCCTGCTTCTCAGCTTAGTGTTCTTATGACACTTCCACAGTTATTAACTGAGAGCTTTCTTTGCCAAAGTTTCCATTTTTGCATTCGTATATCGTGTGACAGGCACGATTATACTCTATGCCAAGGGAAGTCAAGAAAATTTCCATTACGAAAAGATCCTGGACCGACCGGGAATCGAACCAAGACACCTCCAGCATGTCTTTGCTTTGTAGCCGCGGACTCTAACCAGTCGGCTAAGGAAGGCCCCAACTTATTCGCATGCATTTGATACTTTTTCGATTTTCCATACAAATTGACCAACTTTGGTAAGTTAGATCTCAGTTATTTATGGAAATATTTTCGAATGAAACTTTCACAGAACATCAGATGTAACTTGAGTTTTAACATATATTTTTGAATAATTTTTCCAATCACAAGGTTATAAGTAATAACGGTTTGACTAAACTGTAATTTTCGACGAAAAATTCAAAACTTTTTATCTTAAAATTTGATAGCCTTACACGAAAACTGTCTTCAGCAAACTTATTCATCTCGTCAAAATCTACAACTTTGCTGAAGATACCATGAAGCTATTCCTTCAATATGTTTAGTTATGTCAATCATAAAAAATCGTCAAAAAATTCACTTTAGTCAAACCGTAACTGCTTTTCAACGTGTGATTGGAAAAATCACTCAAAAAAAAAAAAAATTAAAATTTTAAGTTACAGTGAGAGGCAAAATAAAGTGCCCACCTTACCAGTTTTCGAATTTCTCTCATTGATTTGGTTCAAATTAAAGTTAACACACCTAAATCTTTTGTGATATTTTATTTTTGATGTTCTTTTAAAGTTGCACTTACGAAATTTTGATTAAAAAAAGAATTTTACTTAAAGAAAAAGAAAATCAATTTGTATTGAAAAAAAAGTAGTGACAAAAATAAGTGCCCACTTCCTTCTTGGCCCCAGAAAAGATGATTTAAGAAAAATAAAAAGCAATTTAATAGTTAATGTGTCCTCCTTTGCCCTTAAGGACTTGCTGGAGGCTCTTCGGCATGCTTTTCACCAGGTTTTGTAGGTGTTGTGGATCTAGTTCTTCCCAGGCGCGCTCCAAGGCTTCAAAATAATTATTTTTGTTGGTAACACCAGTTTTTTCAACCCTGGCATCGAGAATCGCCCACAAATTCTCGATGGGGTTGAGGTCTGGGCTTTGTGGAGGCCATTCCAGCGGTTTAATCCGACAAGACCGGAAAAAAGACTTGGTCTTCTTTCCAGTATGCTTCGGGTCGTTGTTCTAGAGAAATATGAATTTCTCTTCAAGGCCCGTCTGGATCAGCGAAACCTCCAGATTTTCCAGCAAGATGTTAATGTAGGAATCTGCCGTCATTATTCCGTCGATTTTCACGACGCTTCCTACTCCACTCCATGAAAAACACCCCCAGACCATCACATTTCATCACATCACACTTCCATGCGTCACCGTTCCTTGGATGTGGCGCTCCTGAAGCTCGAGCTGTCTAACCGAGAGCGGCGGGCTCGTGTGTGATGCAGAGCACCACATCCAAGGAACGGTGAAGCATGGAGGAGGAAATGTGATGGTCTGGGGGTGTTTTTCATGGAGTGGAGTAGAAAACCTCGTGAAAATCGACGGAATAATGATGGCAGATTCCTACATTAACATCTTGCTGGAAAATCTGGAGGTTTCGCTGATCCAGACGGGCCTTGAAGAGAAATTCATATTTCTCTAGAACAACGACCCGAAGCATACTGGAAAGAAGACCAAGTCTTTTTTCCGGTCTTGTCGGATTAAACCGCTGGAATGGCCTCCACAAAGCCCAGACCTCAACCCCATCGAGAATTTGTGGGCGATTCTCGATGCCAGGGTTGAAAAAACTGGTGTTACCAACAAAAATAATTATTTTGAAGCCTTGGAGCGCGCCTGGGAAGAACTAGATCCACAACACCTACAAAACCTGGTGAAAAGCATGCCGAAGAGCCTCCAGCAAGTCCTTAAGGCCAAAGGAGGACACATTAACTATTAAATTGCTTTTTATTTTTCTTAAATCATCTTTTCTGGGGCCAAGAAGGAAGTGGGCACTTATTTTTGTCACTACTTTTTTTTCAATACAAATTGATTTTCTTTTTCTTTAAGTAAAATTCTTTTTTTTATCAAAATTTCGTAAGTGCAACTTTAAAAGAACATCAAAATTAAAATATCACAAAAGATTTAGGTGTGTTAACTTTAATTTGAACCAAATCAATGAGAGAAATTCGAAAACTGGTAAGGTGGGCACTTTATTTTGCCTCTCACTGTATGTCTGATATTCTGTGAAAATTTCATTCAAATCGGTCCATAAATAACTGAGATATAGTTTATCAAAGTAGGTCATTTTGCATGAAAAATCAAAAGAGTCGCAGTTTTTTTTCTCTGCGAAGAATTACACCATCAACGAAAATAGCGCGAAAGCAATAACCAATCGCGTGCGAGTAGCGAACGGAGTGACGAAACAACCAAGCGAGAACCCCACCACTCGCCATCGGTGAAAGGAGCTCGAGCAAATAAAACCACTGGTTGTTCTGCTCCCAGCTCATTCACAAATCGAACGGCATAATGAACGGATCAAGCAGCGGAGCAGCAAAGAAGAGCGCGTGAAAGCCACAGCAGTGTGCGAGTAGCGAACGGAACCAAAGAGCAACGAAGCGAAAGCAACAACTGAAAATCATTCAGTGGACGGATTAGTAGTCAGCGCCAACCAGCGACCTGTTGGAAAGTAACGCCAGCGAAATATACACCATCTGCCTCTCCTTACCATTCATATTCTTGTACATGATGAATTCAATGAAATGGTTTGGTTTGGCGATGGAGCAAAGAGTTATTAAGGATGATTTTACTTAACAAAGAATTGTTGATAAATATTCCAATCAATAAGAGTTGTTTTGAAAAAGTTCACTTTTATCAGAATTTTCCTCGGAAAATATCTGCTTTACCAAAGAGTTGTAAATGAAATTCCTGCAGCAAAGGGTCGAGTTTCTTCCCACGAATATTTCCAGCCAGGACCAGTCATGGAGGACAATCCATCCAGAGCATCACGGCCCCCGCTTCCAAAATTCTCGAGTACGGAAATTGGAAAATGTATTAAAACTGCGACATTAAAATCAATAAATTGCTTCTTGACCAATTGTAATGAGTAACTATTGATCTGAATTGATTTTTCTACATGTTGTCTATTGCGTTAATCTGAGAAATAGGCTATATGAAATTGATATCTTGGCAAGGGATGTACAAGATGAGCATTATGCTGTTATTGCATCCCGACGGCACTGCAGCAGCGTTCTCGAAACATCCTCAAATTGCCGTATTGTCGATTATTCGTGATAAATCAGATATTGTATGATGCTACGAGATAAATTAAGAGATTATAGCAAGTATGTGGTAAGCACATTAAGAAATATTACTAGCTATACTGTGTTTATCACGAGAAGTTCTTACTAGCTCGAAAGTGTAAATGAAATGAACCGAATCCTGTTGTTACAAGATAGTATGTTTTACATAATTTGAATTGCAGACGATGCTCCTCCCTTTCGTATTCTTCGCCTTCTTCTGATTGACCAATCTAGGATAAGCTACATGAAGTTGATGTCTTGGTTAGGGATTTACATATCTTGAAAAATTCACATGCGCGTTCGTATGAACAGTAAAAATATCAACATTATTTTAATAGCTTACAATAAATTAAAATCACGCATGATAATCAATAATTTTCTTTATTATGACGGTAAATTTCTGATCCATGGGTGCCAAAATTATTACAATTGTTCAATGAGAATGTCTTTTCAAAAGCATTCTAAATATGTCGCAATTTTGTTGCATGTGATAATTTTCCTAATCAAAGTGTTCCCACAAAATATGGAACATCAAAGACGCTGTTGGAAATGCCACGCTATATTACAATTGTTGTGGAATGTTGAGCACTCACCCCGACGGCACTGCAGCAGCGTCCGCGATTACAGTCTCAAATCGTTGAGTCATAAATTATTCATGACAAATGAAATTTTGTATGAAGCCGTGAAATTGATTTAGGAATATTAGAAGTCATATATAAAGTCGGAAATATTTCTCTTTTAACTCTTTTCCACCAACTTGATGGCCCTGAAAAGGGCCGATGGCTTTGATGCTCTTACAGATAAATAACACTGCGGGATATTATCAGTTGATTGCCATGGTCAAACGGGGAATCCTCAACTCAAATGTATAAATTTGAGCAAGTTATTTGCTTATACGACGAACCGAAAGATTCGTGGCGTGGATGACGCACAACAGTAACAGGTAGTGGATCACCGGGCTTAAGTCGAAATCTGATGATGGCGGCGATGACGATGGCTGGGTGAACGCAAACAAGCGGTGAAGCACAAAGCCAGAATGACTTGCCTGACCGTGTTCACAGTTCGACCGCAAATTTTCCTGTGGACTGCTTCCTCTTCTTCTTCTTCTTCTTGGCAGCGGCAGCGGTGATGACTTTGGCTTCGGACGGCATCTTCTCACGCTCGCTCGACAGTTTGATTTGAACGAAGCAAGACAAACGGGGAAGTCCTTCGCTATCGATGTCTGTGCCTGAGAAGCACGCCCAGTCAGAGCAAGACGATCTGTTGCCTGCTGAGATGCGATCCAAGCGGAGAATGGAAAGCAAACGTCAAATTTTCTCTAGCTTGCTTGAAATCAACATTCTCTTTTCAAACAGTTATTAAACTATTTGGACAGTTATGTGGGATTCAGTAAGTAAACGACATGACCCTTTGATGTCTTGTCTTTCAATTGAGGTGCCATTCAAGGAATTTCGTTAAACCAGAAAACAGTTATAAGAGTTCAAAATATTTCATGCCAACGTAAGGCTCTTGGTTTTGAAACTCCAATTTCACTCCTGTATAGAGAATTTTTATTTTACTTTCAAACTGTGCGGCATAATCAAATGCAAACGCATTCAGTTCCCGATGGTTAGTGCCTGTGCTTTTACTGTTCATAAGTCGCGAGGTGGAACTTTACCCGAGGTCGTGTACGACTATGACAAAAGCCAGGATCAGCAATTGGTATATGTTGGTTTGTCACGGGTTACTTCACTGCAAGGGCTATTTTTGACAAACTCTTCCATTTTTTTTGACGTTGGATACCGTCTTACGGCTACATACTGGGGTACAATTTCGAAAAACGAAAAATCGCTCGTGTCACGAAAATTGGTTAGATTTTGACTGTTAATAACTTACTAACGCCCGGATAGAATTCTAAGATTCTAAGATAAGATTCTTACACCAATCGATTGGAAATCTTTCGAATCTACTCCAACAATGAAAACTATTGATTATCATGACTAAACTATTGAAAAATTGGGAAATATCGAAGTATGTCTTATTTTTCATAGAAAAGCACATTTTTCTTGTGTATTCCTGACACAGACATCGTTGCGCGATATCTTAGCCACTTTCGTCATTCAAAGGGAAACGCCCCTTTCGGTCTTCTTCTTACTTCTCTTTATTATCTCGTGTTCAGTCGAAGCCAACCAAACTCGACTTCTCGCGCGCATCAGTCAATCGTTGACCAGCAACCGGAGAAGGACTCATATCGGAATAAAATTTACACGTTCGTCACTGCTGCTGCTGTTTATTCCCAAGCTAAAAGCTGCGGGTTCCGTGTAATCGCTCATCATGGCCCTTGGCATCCAGCTAGCCCATCGAATTCGTGGAGAATGCGTCCAGAAACCTTGATAATTACCGTCGGAGGAGTGAGCAAACCATCGAATACAAGGATGGACAAGAAAGCACAAAATTACCGACCGCATTTTAATTTAATCGTTTTCGGTGATCTTTCGGTGTGTTTCTGTCTAACAATGGAATGAAAACCCAGTTTGATCGACGGTGACTACCACCAACCGTCCTTTTCAGGACGACAATTTCATTTTAAAAGAGTTGTGAGAATTTTCCACCGTGAAGAGCGACATTACTGATGATTGGTTGTGATTGATTCAGATTTTGGTCACGCAACCATAAATGGGAAATAAATTTCCCATTGTGCGCGCGCGGGGCGATCCTCGACAGTGTGTGCATGAGCCGGATAAATTGCGAACGGCACTTGAATGAAGAATCCCTCCCGGTTTGTTTCGCATTTAGAGATGATCGCATAATGCCGTTGTCGCCGTCGCTACCTAAATGATACTAGAGCGATCAGTATCAACTCGTCGAACACAGAGCTAAAACTAATAAGCAACAGCTTTGTTGACGTTTCGATTTGGTAAGACATTGTCGATCGAATGGAAATACGCACACAGAAAAGACTGCGAAAATGCTACCGCCGCCCGACCATTGAAAACTAATCATCCGAAACTATAATTGATAACTAAATAAATTATTTAATCAATTGTGGCCCTGAAAAGGGCAGTTGTTTGAAATTGTGCTTCAATGCAATTTCAGCACGTTCGCCACGGATACGACGAGTATCGAAAGGCTTCAGAACCCACTTGAGCAATCAATCTTAGTGGATCATGCATGGACCTTCAAGCGGAATATTTGTTTGTTGAGCAAAAGTTATCGCTCATGAACCTTCTTTCATCGACCGGTTGAAGAGTTAATCGAACCAACCAAATAATAACACAAAATGTTCATAATAGGTCAACAATGGCATGCAACAAATAGTGTGAAAATTGATTAGAAGAGCACTTATTTTCGACCTACAAGAATTCTGTGCCAATTTTCGTATTTTCATACAAAGTAGGCCAAAACCGTATCGAAAATCGGTCGAAAGTTAGTGTTGGGTCGAAAATTGGTGCTGTTCTCTCAGAAATCTTTCATAAGTTCGTGACGGTCTCAAGCCAGGAAATAGAAGATGCTAATGTTATCCAACGTCACTTTGGCGGTCGTATCTCGGAAACAACCTCTTACTTTTAAAGTTCCATCACGCCAAAGGCAGCAATTCTCCCAAGAGGGTTGACTTGAGGAATGAGCTGCAGCGCTTAGGCAATCATCGATTAGTGACGCTTTGAGACGAACTGCGCGAAATACTGGGCCAAGCCTGCATATTGATGAGTATCAATGTACAGAGCTTAAATGCTCATGCAATGGATATTGCTACAGACCAAAGCACTGGATCGATTCTATCGATTATCACGATCGAAGCACCCGAGCCATCAAACATCTAATCTACTGGAGGAGTTTGGCGAACTACAACTGGAGCCAGAAATTGATCACCCAACCAAGCAACACAAGGAAGCAACGACCAAACAAACAAATTCAATCATCTGGCATTATTCCTGGAACACCAAACACTGGTTCTCGGAACCACAGAACGACAAATGGTTCTTTTCAGGACTACCAAAATAAGTCCAAAAAGAGTTAACTTCTGAAAACTTCATCCGATCAATAACAACACAACACTAGTACACTTTCAAATTCATATACTTGACAAATCAAATTATTAATCATCGTAGTTCTACGTCAACCCCGCGGTAATGTAATAGACATTACCCACCCCAATTTTTTAGAAATAATTGGAGTGCGAGACCGGGACCAGACCAGGAGGGTTTTAGGTTAATTCCTGGTAAAATACACGAGAATTTCTAGTAGTTTGTGGCCCTTTTAGGAAGTCTTGGATATTATTTTTGTAAACTCTAACACGATCCTGTATGATCTTCTGGAGCAATGTTTAAAAAATATGTGGAAATAATCAGAGGAATTACAGACATAATTACTGTAGCATTTTCTGCTTCGAAACATTGAGTGAAGAATGAGTATATTTGGTGTTCCAATTTCTAATTATGATTTCTTAAGAAATATGTATACCTCCTGATGATATATCTGGCGTCTTGTTAGAACAATATGGCTATTTTATTTCCTAAAGGAATATCTAGCAACTATTCTGAATATTTTTTAAGGTTTCCTTGAAAGAATGTCATAACAAGACTTCTTAAATTAATTCAAAAGAAATGCCTCTTGAAATAATTGGGGCCTTGAATGCATCTGAAGGGTTTTATTCCGCAATCCCAGAGATATTACCTTAAATATCCAAAGGGATTATATTTCTAACTGGGATTGCATGAGGGATTTATTTCAAATACTCGGGAGGTTTCTGTTCGAATCTTACATAGGGATATCAAATATCTAAAGCACCTTTTTCTTCTTGGCATTACGTCCGCACTGGGACAGAGTCTGTTCCTCAGCTTGGTGTTCAATGAGCACTTCCACAGTTATTAACTGAGAGCTTTCTTTGCCATTTTCGCATTCGTACATCGTGTAGCAGGTGCGAAGATAATCTATGCCCAGAGTAGTAGAGTAGTAGAGAAAATTTCCATTACGAAAAGATCATAGACCATCATAATCAAACCCAGACACCTTCAGCATGGCTTTGCTTTGTAGCCAAGAACTCTAACCACTCGGCTAAGGAAGGCTCGCATCTTCTTCTTCTTTCTGACATTACTTCTTTTTTTGGGAAAGATCCTGCTTCTCAGCTTAGTGTACTTTTGTGCACTTCCACAGTTATTAACTAAGAGCTTTCTTTGTCGAATGACCATTTTTGCAATTGTATGTCGATTGACAAACACGAAGATATTCCACATAGGCCCTGGGAAGTCGAGAAAGTTTCCAACCCGAAAAGATCCTCAACCGGCGGGATTCGAATCCAATGCTAATAAACCACTCTTCAGAAGCATTTTCAGCGAAACGATTTAAAATGCTGAACACGTGTGCTCAACTAGATACAAAATTTGCTAATATGAACCATAAATCACCCATCAAACGTTTAACTTCTCAAGAAAGGTATTGCAAACGCTACGAAGAGATCTGAAGTATCCATCATGATTGCACTGTTAACACACCCCTCATACAAAACCTGATAGGTGATCCCATCACCAAAACTTACACGATCGTGCACACGAATCACCACCCCACACAGCCAAGTGTATTGGTCATCCTATGTTTGTTTTTCGTTTTGGTCGGCCGCAAAAGCTGACGGCTGACGACAACGAAAACAGACCATCGTCATTCGTGCAACGTTTCTTTCACCTCACCTCCAATCTGACCGACCGTTCGACCGGCCCGCGCCGCGGGTATACTCTGAAACACGCTCCCGCTCGCGGTACCTGTACTGATTCGAATACTGGACGTCGGATCCCCAAATCGATACTCTAAGCAAGGTATAGGTTTCTCAAACTATTTGGTCTCTGGTGGGTTGGTTTTTATTTGAGCGGTTCCACAGAAAATGACGACTTTTTTTCCCAAATTTCATTTTTATATTTTTTGATTTGGATGAAATTTGGCACATGCTTTCTTTATGCCCAAAAATGCTTTTTTGCATCATCGGCTCGCCATTTTGACTCTAGCCTTACTTTTGAGAAGGGCCTAAGAAAAAAATCCTTAATAATTTTCAAAAAAATATAACTTAGAAACGGTTTGTCCGATCAGTTTGGTGCCTTCCGCAAAGTTTTAGGTTATTGTTGGGACTATCTGGAAAAAACTATACACTGTAAAAAAAAATGTTGTATTTTTTTATATATCGAAAATAAAGCTTAAAAATCAATTTTCTCAAAAATCGTATTTTTGATTTTTTTTATATGTTAAAGTAGACAAAAAATGAAGTCTTTTGCACAGTGGGTCAAGATGGAGAAATCATTTCTGTGTTGGAAAACACTATCATCCTAAATTGATAAAACTAAATTGAGCTTTTATTAAATTTTGTTGACATATTACATTTATTTTGCCATAGCAGATCAGAATTTTTACAGGTGACGTGATTTGACCAGTTCATAAGGAAAAAACGCTTTCAATTAACTTAACCTAACTTAACCTAAATATAAAACACACTAATCGTGGCAATAGAAGGTTGCAACGATTTTTGTCTAAAATTATTAACAATTTTCTTCGACATTTGTTTCAATATTTCAATATTTTATGTAACTCATTAGTTCTATTGGATATTCTATGTAACTCATTAGTTCTATACCAATGAGGAAGCTTTAGATTCAATCAAAATTTTAATTTTAATGCTCTGCAGAGCTTCCTAGTATTGCAACAGCTAGTCCACAATGGTACAGCATACAACATGGCTGGCCTGAAAATTTGTTTGAAGATCAAAAGAATTAATTAATTTTTAAGGCAAAGTTTCGATTTTCTATTAATAAGTGGATTGACATTTCACATATTTGTTACATTTGGCTTGAATGCCCTCAATGTGATTTTTGATAGTTGAATGTTTATCTAGCATTGGGCCTTAGACAATTCGAATCTTTCTCACCGTGATAACAAGTCTACTTGAAGGTTTCAAATAAATTGCCTTTAGTATATGTGGAAATATTATAAGTTGAGTTTTGAAAGCATAGGAGAAATCTTCCGTTTTTGCAAGTATGTCATCGCAAACAAGATATTTGCAATCCCTGAAATTTCGATCAAGAAGTTTTCGTTTAGAAGTTACTCCAGTTACTTACTACTTTTATGATTTCTTCACTAAGTTTAGCAGAATTTTAGAGAAATTTCCCGTGGAAGTTTACAAAGACATTACCCAGGATCAGTGTTGATAGACTCACACTCAAAATCTCAATCAATACGCTCTCCCGTGAGAGCAAACTAATTAGAGATCTGCTTCGCAAATCTTACGCTTGAGATTTTGACGCAAAATCAACTCAATCAACTCAAATCGTAAAAAATGATTCAGTCGCAAAACCCGGCATAAACTCGTGAAACCCGAATGTTGTTGTTTACGTTAGAAAGGATTAACATAATGTTACTAGACTAACAAGAAATTATTGCCGTGTGTGAGCAAGCAGTGGAAATACGAGACAATGAGTTTAAAAGATGAGCCAACTCATCCATGATTTTTTGACTGCTGATTTGCTTGATTGACAACTCACGCATGAAAAATCTCAAGCGTGAGTTGTGAGAAATTGAGTTTTTTCACAACACTGCCCAGGATGATTGAAAAAATAATCAATTAAACCCCTGATAAAGCCCTGGATTTTCCGGAGACATTCCTTCAAAAACAATAAGAAGAATCCATTAAAAAATTCTAGCCGGGCTGGTAGCAATTGAGTGTAAAAATGGTCGGAATATTTGCAGTAGTATTTGCTAGTGGTTTCAAATAAAATATTGAATAATCTATGGAGATTTTACTTGGAAAATTACTCGAGAATTTTTTGAAAGAACTGCAGCAGTAATTCGAGCATGAAAAGTTTGAGAAATTTCTGGATACACTAATGGAAGAATGATGAACCACTGCTAGAATTTATTGAATTTCTTAATGAAGAAGAAGTCTTTATAGATTTCCTGAAATAATAGCATGGGAAATCATTTAGAAATTCTTATAGGAACTCTGGAATAAACCATTGGGAATTTTCTTGGCAGAAATCCTGTAGGAATCTCTGCTAAAGTAACTACTGGAAAATCGGTGGAAAACTAGAAATCCAAAACAAACATTTTGGAAATTCTATAGAGTAATCTTCATGGCCATGTTTTTCGAACCAAAATTCGCTGCAATGGGAAGAAAATCGTGACTTTAGAAATCATTTTGGTTGAAACCGAGACTGATCTCCTATTAAAAACAGAGACATTGTAAAAATTTGCATAGATACCAAGTGTCTAAAAAAATATGTGCTACCATATCTGCTGTTCTCAATTATACATTTATTTAATAAATTCCAGGCATTATGTCAATTGATACTATTTATCAAGACTTTTAAATTGATCATTCAGCCATTCCATGAAAAGCCGATCTAGTGGGTCACTGAATTCCGTGAATATTTGCTATTTTGTTCCTTATTCGAAATAAGGATACACGCGTTTTTGGATTTTTTGATTAGGGTGACCATTTCCGAAATAGGGTGACCATAAAAATCGCAATTTTGCAAAATTTTTATTCAATAAAATATAATTTGACCGATTTTTAATTTTCTTGGACGGAATGAAAGCTAAAGATTTTAACTTTTCAAGAAAAATATAAATTTCTCAAATATTGTTTTTTTTTTACATAAAATAAGTCAAACATAACAAAACGTTGTATGCATTGTAACATAAATATAACAAAATATGTTGCATATATATCAAACACATATCAAACTTAGTAATATTTTTTGATACAAAGTATCAAAACCATTATACTGTCTGATATACGGGATAACACATTCAGTTACGAGTTTTTTATCAATTAAATGAAAATTCCGACAAAACTTTATATTTGGAGCAATAGACAGAAAAATGTATGTTTTAATATAAAACAAGCAATTTAAAATTGTACTGATAGCAAAAAGTTAATTTTCAATCGCTTGCACAAAATAAACAGTTAGAAATATATTCAACAAATTAAACTTGGGTTTTTGTTTTTTTGTAAGTTAAACTTCAGAAATTACTTACGAGATATAGGAATATCTCATAAGAAAACGATTGGATTCACCGTGTCAAGATGTCTGCTTAGAATATCTTCAATAATTCAACCATTGATTTCTCTAGCAATGCCTCCACTCCAGTGCACTGAATTCTTAAGATTTCCTTCGAAATTGTCGTTTAGGATTTTTTTTTTTAGATTTCAAATAGGAATTCCTCTAAGTACATCTTCAGAAATTACCCCAGAGACTCACCTCAAGTTTCTTTTTGGAAATCCTCCAGAAAAATCTTAGAAAAATTTTCTCTCAAGAAATTAATCCATGAAGGGCTTGTGCTACTTTTCTCCATATATCGGTTCCTCAAATGACATTTCCCCAGTTCCCCAAACCAAATAGCCCATTTCGCCGAAAAGTTTTTGGCACTCATAATTATCATAACTTCTTGCATTCCAAGGTAGCGAACGAACCGGTCATTTGATAAGCAGCCTTCTTCATTTGATTGGTGGTTCTTTCAAGTTTCACCCTCGGGGGGAAGGGTCATTCGGGAAAATGGCCTTCGAGGAAATGGGCCATTCGGGCCCAAATATCTGCAGAAAAAGTTATCTGCAGAAAAAGTCTAATGAAAAAAAATATCTGCAGTCTAATGAGGAATCTTTGATCGAATTTATTAAAGGAATTCTTGAAAGAGCTCTTAATATATTTTCAGGAACAAACTCTGAAGCAATTGCTGAGACAAACCAGTTGATGAATTCATATAATAACTTAAATTCAAATGACTGGAAGATAAACTGGAAAAATCGGCTTAGGATCTCCTTGAAGATTTTTTAGTGTTTCCTGGAAAAAATCCCTCAACAAATTCCATCAAAAACACAAGATTTAACCTTTGAGGTTTTTATTGTTAGAAATGTAGAAATATTTGGAAGAGCATGAACATGAGCAAAAATGACCGTACAATTCCTAGTTGCTACTCCATGATTGACCAGAATAATCAAAATTGCACAAGGAACCTACAGGGGCCCAGATAGCCGTAGCGGTAAACGCGCAGCTATTCAGCATGACCATGCTGAGGGTCGTGGGTTCGAATCCCGCTGGTCGAGGATCTTTTCGAAAAGGAAATTTTCTCGATTCCCAGGGCATAGAGTATCTTCGTACCTGCCACACGATATACACATGCAAAAATGGTCAATTGGCAAAGAAAGCTCTCAGTTAATAACTGTGGAAGTGAACACTAATCTGAGAAGCAGGGTTTGTCCCAGTTGGGACGTAATGCCAAAAAGAAGAAGAAGACAAGGAACCAACAGACGGAGCTTGGGAGTAGCTTACCATCTGCAGTGTACAATTTCGTGGATTCCTAACACTACAAAATCGATCACGGCGCCGGCGACGTTCTTACGGGGAGGGGAGGAGTGTTACAAAATCTGGATTCACCTTGGTGCAGTCCATACGAAATGTCCAAGTTTGGGAATCTGTCTCTCAGCATCTGGTAGTCTGAATTGGCTAAAACTTGGATGACAAACTATAAATAACTTGAAGTTTTGTCTGTCGTGAATTCATTACATTGCAGTCATTTTTTAGAGTTTTGGAGGGTTGTTCTAAGACAAAAGTAAGTAACAGAGATTTGTTTATTTAATTCAAACACGGTAAGTTGTAAGTATTTTGTGTGTTCTACAAATTTGCGTAACTTCCCGAGCAGAAGAAAATAACTACTGAATACCAAATTGAGGTATTCCATACCAGATAATTTCCAATACTTACAACCTGAATGAGGTATGAATGAGCCCTGCATAAGAGGTAAAATACCTCAAATAATACCTTCTGCATATTCTACAAATACCAAGCTGATACTTAGATCAGGTATTGTAATACCTAAATAATACTTGGTGGATTTTCATATAAAAGTGAAATTTTTCAATACTAGTTCAATACCTCCAGCAGTCCTCAATAGCTGTCGAATACCAAAATAAAGTATTTTAATTGTTTTAAACATTTTTTTCAAATACCATTGTAATACCAAAATGAGGTATTGATAACTGAACAATACCTAGTTCTGGTATGATACCAAAATATGGTATGCATAAGTTATTGGCGAGTTATTTGTTCCTCCTCGGGTTGTAAGAGTGGGCAACTTGGTCCATTAAACAACAATCTACGACTTTTGAATTAAATTAAAAAATCTCACGATCACTTATTTTTGTCATTGAACAAGTCTTTGAAAATCTTTGGAAAATTACTGAAATTTATTGAATTCACTACATACAATACTTCAGGCTATTTGTAGCCCATTCAAGCTAACAGAGGCTGAGGAACAGATCCCCAAACTTGGGCAGTTTGTATGGAAAATCAGCATTTGATTACTAACTTTTGTCACTGACTGTAACTCATGTAACCTCAATTGAAAAAGTTATCTATTGACATTGACGATAAAGACTAAATATAAAATATGTCGACACTTATGGTGACGAACCATTCAAGTTTTTATACTAAACAGGCATGTATGTTGTGTTTTCATGTTACAATCGTTAGATAAAGATAGGGTTGTTTGTGATACCAATTATTATTAGAGACCGTGTATACCTTTGCATCTCCATGATTATCACAGAAAAAGGCTACTTTTTGTTGAAAGAATTCTTAAGTTCATATTATTTTAATAGATAGTCCTTTATCAGTATCTGATAAAAACATCGACATTCCTAGTATCAAACTTTTCAAAACTGTTCGCAATTACCGAAACAAACAAATAGGTAAGGTACCGTGGGGTAAGTGGATACAGAAAAATCATTAGTCAACTTCATTATTACGTACAGCTTACGTAAATAATGTAATTCAAACTTTTTTCTGTGGATAACAAATGAGGGACTAATATACTTCAAATCGTCATTTATTTAGATTTTTCTGATTTTTATGTATTGAGTATGAGGGACTTGAAAATTTGCGCCAAATGATCCACTTGCCTCACTATGGTGGGGTAAGTGGATCACCACTAAAAAAAATCTTTTCTCAAAACATATATGGTGTAATCATGTATACTAAGAATGATATTGCTCTCGTTCTTGTTATTAGTGCTAGTTAAGTTATGTTTTGATACCATAAAAATTGAAAAGTGTCTTCATTTTATCAAAATATTATTAAAAATATTTATACATTAGTTCACAATAATTCAAACAAAAATAAAACATTGTAGCTAGAAATATTTGGAGAAAATTCTTTAATATAATCACATAAGTTATAAAGAAGTATTGTAGGATTATTCCTAACGATGTTTTCGAAAAACACTTGTTGTTTAAAAATATTAGATACATTTATTTTTGTTTAACAAACTGAAATCTTCTTATTCTATTTTTGAATGTATTTGTATCATCTGTCTAGAACACTTTATATGGTCAAATAAGGTACGATAATATGTTTTTAATTGGAAAATTTGTATATTTTGCTTTTTTGCAACTCAGCTTTAATAAACGACGAAAAATTTTGTTGGAATTTTGCAATATTCATTCTTTTATATTTTCTTATATCAGAAAGATTAAAATAAATTTTAGGTGGATTAATTCAAATTTTCTATAGTCAATTAGACAAATTTAAGCTAGTAATGAGAAACAGTAAAAACAAAACAATATTTGCGAGTATTCAAACTTATTCAAATTATCGTAAGCAGTCTGCCAATAAATGGTAATAATACTTGATCCACTTTCCCCACCCCATTAAAAAATGGGGGTAAGTGTACCATGTCCAATATATCTGTATTTATTTATAAAATTCACATATTTTTCATTTTGATTCATACAATTAGAACTGAAATGTTCACCATGCGTTGAAAAAACTAGTAGAATTTGATTTAAGGCAGAGATACAATGAAATTTTGATTGACGGAAAACAATTTTGAAATAAATTGATTTTTGCAGCCAACAAGTTTGCTTGTGTTAGTGTTGGTGTAGTATCAGTTTTTCATTAGTATCAGTGTGGACGTAAGAACATAACCTAAAACGAAGCAATGCTGCGAAAAAATTCAACATATTCAAGTATTTATGCTCAATACAGACAAATGATCCACTTACCCCACTGATACACTTCTCCCACTGTACCTTTTGTTTATTTAAATGTGTGATGTAAAACATAAAAAAAGATTATTCCGAAACTTATAGTGACGAACCAATCAATGTATTTTAATAAATACATAAATGTAACATTGAAACCACATTAACTCATTTGAAATAGAAGCATTAAACGAGCTCACCAATTGATAATCCATCGGTGATAGGGAAATTAACAATAGCTTTCAATTTCGTCAAAAGCACCCTCAACAATCACGGACTTGCGATACTTCTTTCGCAACTGCACATCGCGAACCGGACACTTATTGTTCTTGATTCCGTCGCTCGTCATACAGGAGTATGAGTAAGAAATGTAGAAATATTTGGAAGATCAGCTAAAGTGACTACTGACGAAATCGGTGGAATAATTGATGGAAAAATCTATGCAGGAAATTCTGGAAGAGTAATTGCTGTGGAAATTATTGGAGGTAGTCGAATTTCAAGTATGATTTCTGGATGTATTTATTTAATTATTCATTAAAAAAATCTCTAGAGATACTTCTGCATGAATCCTAGAATAATTTGTAGGAAATCTTTAGAATGATTTCTGGAGTTCTAAAAGTATTCCAGACGAAATCTCGGGAGAAAACACATCAAAAAACCTGAAAATTTTCCACGAAGAATTTGAATAGAAACTCCTCGAGAATACTCACGTAAAAGACTTCAAAGATTTATATGGAGCTTTCATATACTAAGCGAGAAGAAACAGGAAAATAGTGACTTAAGAGACCACTTTGGTTAAAAAAGGACTTTATGGACCTTTCATCAAAAATAGAGACGTTCTAGAGACATGCGTTAAAGTAGAGATCAAGTGTCTGAAAAGAGACTTTCCACCAGCACGACAGACTGTTTACATGAATAAATGAAAACCAAATTTAGTACCATTTATTTCCAGTAGAGTTTGTAACCTTAGACAGATACGTGTATTTCGACTTTAACTGTAAGACCGGAATACACGCCGAAATAAACGTATCTGTCAAGTAATTAAATGGTATAGTACTGAATTTGGTTTTCATTTATTTATAGATATTCCACTAAATAGCTCAAAGATTTATTATCAGACTGTTTACTTTCTTCATGCTCCAATTTTCACGGTAAAATAAAGCTAAATATTGCAAATAATTAATGCAAAAGCCAAGTTTAAGAATAACTCGTTCATTGATTGATTTCAATTATGGTCGCCATAATAGTCATTTTTCTACTAATGATTTTTCCCTTAAACTCATCTATCCTTATTAAAAGATTAATCTTTAAATCACTTAATCACTAAAAATATGCCTTATCACTAGGTGGGTCGAGCACTCGAAAAGTTTGGGAACCTACACCTAAAAGAATCACGAACTTGAACAGTGATCGAAAGCCCAAACATTTGGCCGGGCCATGCACGAAACGAAAGTCGCCCGGAGTTCGGCTCAGTACGGTGAATGTGCTGCTTTCGAACACACACACCGCCTCGTGATTCGAGTGATGAAATAATGTGTTATTGGTTCGGTGGTTCGGTGAATGGCTGGCTGGTTGGTGCAGGAGCCAACACCACATAAGCAAGTGACGGACTTTTATCAGTGGCACGAGCCCTGTTGGGACGAAGAAATTGGAAGACTGCTGATAACGGAGAACTCGCACACCAAGCTAGAACCAACTTTCTCTCGCAGTTTAACGAGTCTCGCTCTCTTTCTCGTTTTTTTCTCCTTTCACAGTGTTTTGCGTGTTGAACTGGCCACGATACAGTGATAGTGTTGAAGCGGATCTTAGTGACAAAAAAAAACCGGGATCAGAAGTGATAAGAACCTTACGCGCCGTTTAGAAATCCAATGAGCTGAAGAGATGGCGGCATTGGAGTACGAAGATTTACCGCGAATGCAATCGCTTACGCCCGAACCGGATGATACGGGTTCGCTGAAGGACGGAATGGGTGCCCCTGAGTTTGAGCAGCAGCAGCAACAGGCCACCACCCAGGTCGTCGTGATCGGTGGCGATTCCTCATGCAACCTCGCCGACGACTGCTGCAATGACAAACCCAACAGCTGTGACCACGACGAAGTCGGATACCACTCGCCGTTGTATAACTATAGCAAGTACAATCTCAAGGTAAAGTATCTAGGCAAAAATTTTCGTGAATTTTTAGTTTTGCGCGAAGGAACATGGGAAGAAGAAAGAAACGAGTCTCGTGGTGCCGAAGATCGGCCGAAAAACTTGTTCGCAACGAGGTCTCTGGGCACGGTGTGCCTGGAACCGATATTAACGTAAAATATGTCAACCAATTCGACATCCACCATTCGATAGATATACAGTCAACTTTCCCTAACTTGATATTGAAGGGACCATCGAGTTGGGGAGGTATCGATTTATAGAACATAAAACCAGTGCAAATGCGATCTAAGGGACCATCGAGGTAGTCATGAAAATCAACTTTTACTATGGTTCTCTAACTTGAGAGAGATACGAAACATCGAGTACGAGAGAGTTGACTGTATTGTTTGGGTATATTCTTCGTGAATTTGAAAACATTTTTATGAGGGAAACGGAAGTAAACTAGAATTAAAAGTTTTGGCTAATTTGAAGGATTATTCACGATAAAGATAAGAGTGGCCGGGAATACTAATATTCATGCTTTTGTTATTTTTTGTTCAAGATTATATCAAAGTTTACTTCTAAGGAATTCCTACAAGAACTTTGTTTCAAATCCCGTCGTTGGGTGTAAGATTGAGCCAAAAATGTTCAGCTAAATATGAAAATACGTTCACGGATAATGTATTTACAAATGTAGAACAAAGTGTTGAAATTCGTTTATTTTCCTTTAAGGTGAAACAGTTTGGAATCAACTTTTAAGATTGCACTAAAACTTCAGAGGCACAAATCTCGCGAAGAAAGCATCCAATAACAGTGAATTTGTTATTTTGGCTTTATGCACCAACAGAAAGCTTAAAATAAGAAGATCAGAAACGTTTGTTAACTATTTCTCCAGTTTTGTGCCTTTGAAAACGTGAGTAGGGGCACAAGTCGTCCATTGTGCCGGCCATCTTTAGATTCCGAGATGTTTCACCTTAAAAAGAAAACGTATTGAAATTGGCCCAATATCACCCCTTCTAGGGGCTGACATTGGGCCAAATTATGGAATTGATATGGAATCAAAACAACTACAGAGAACCATCTTATTTATTTATTTATTTCCTAACTAAAAACATTTGTAAGGGGGAAAACCCCTTTGAGTGATTTCCTTTTGAAATTCTTCTCAAAAAAGCACAAACCCTCTTTTTTTTTCAAAATAACATTACAAAATATTAAAGAGAAACGTCTTCGACTAAAGTTTTGTAGAGGTTTCCAATAACAATTTATATGACCAGTGGTGCGGGCAGCGGGTAGGACAGGTAGGACATGTCCTACGCACAAAAATACCTGAGTAGGACAGTCCAAAGATTGTCCTACCTATGATCTTATACGAAGCGACATCATGGGTACAGAATTTCTACAGCCAGATGTAGATGTTGTTGGATGCATTGCATCATCAGCATTTTAGGAAGTTTTTCTTGACATATTACTGGAATAAGCCTGAAGAAAATTTAAGAAATTCCCAAAGTTTCGTTGGAACAACTCATTGATTGACCCAAGACCGTCAGCAGCACGCATCTTAAACAAAGCTCGCTTGTCATACACAGCACTAGCGTACTGCTGCTGGCGATGGCTTATGATGTTCTTGGTTTCTCAAGGCATTCATGGAATAATCTGTTGACGATCTGTTGAGAAATTCCTACACTCCCGAAGCACACTCTGTTGAAATTCTTGATTGAATTATCCTAAAGACACACTTAATTTAGAGTATATTTTGGAGAATTTCTGAGTGATTTCTTGTCGAAAACACTAAAAATGCTTACAGAATTGCTAAACAAATTCCAGCGAAATACTTAAAAGAGCTTCTTTTCTGCACCATTTCAAGTAATTTTAGATTTTTAATTAGTTTCACAATAAGCCTGGAAGTTCCTAGAATAGGTGATATTAAATTTGCAACATTGCTATGAATCACAATTCAAACTGATTTGATATCAGTGTTCAACATACCTTCCAACGATCTTTCAGTTTCACTATACAGCACGACTTTTCTGTTAAATTAGGCAAAAACGCACAAAAACTTCTAGTAAATTTTCTCAATGCGTTTTATCACAACTGGGACTGACTTGCGATTCACGACAGTACATAAATTGTTAGTTTCTTCCTGTAACAGGGCTGGTTACGACTAAGTTTTTTGAAAATATGTATGTGCTTTAGAAACCTCTTGCCTGAAAAAAAAGAGACCAGCCAAGAACCAACAATAAATCAAAAAGGGATCAATAAGGAATCAAGACAACAAATAGAACCCTAGCAGGAACCAGGAGATAAGATTGTTATGCCGCAGATAATCATACCAGACATTTCTCTATGAATATTTGAAAAATATGTTTTGGGAATTTTCCATGAAATTACGACAAGTATCACTGCTCGTATTTCTGTATGCATTTTTACATTATTTCCTCCAGGAATTAATTTGGATATTTGCCCGAAGAGGTTCTTTTCAAGAGTTCATTTCGTGATTTTTACGGACTTCCTTCATAAGGAATTCTTCAAAAAGTTTCGTTTTAGGAAATCAGAACCTCCTACTAAGAATAACTACTGAAGCTACCTCAGAGGATCATCAGAAATTCATCCAAAAATTCCTTCAGAATGGTTTCTAAGAAAGTGCTATGTCCTCCAAGAATTTATCCAATGATTCTTTCACCCTTTTCCCTAGAACTTCATCGAAGATTCTTGTTTGCAAGATTTCAACTTGTATTTTCTTCAGACATTGTCTAGTATTTCCACAAAAGTGTCGTTCAAAATGTCTACAAGATTAAAAAAAAATCTGAAGAAATTTGATGGAGTTCTAGAGTAATCCTTGATTAATTTCTAGACTCTCGGAGGATTTCCTAGACAAAAAATGCTAATTGCTATCCTGCAGGAGTTCCTTGAAAATTATGGACGGATTCCCTGAAGAAATTTGTGAAGAACAGATCTGAGAAATTATTGGAATGATTACAGATGTATAATCTTAAATAAATTAAGTGAAATTTTACTTGAGAAATTACTCGAGACATTGTTTTGAAGAACTGCAGGATTATACCTCGAATGAGCTGTAGCAATGCCTGAGTAAATGTGGATGAATTCTTGTAGTAATTCACACAAAACTAAAGAAACTGGTGTAGGAATTCTTGTAGACCTTCCTGGGAAAATTGCTGAACAATATTTTTCAAAAAACTCTGGAATGAACTTTTTTCCATTTTTTTTTAAGAAAAATTCCTGTAGGAATCTATGGGAAATCTTCTATAGAATCATTTGGGGTAATCCGTGAAATAATTAGTCAATAAATATCTGGAAGAACTACTGATATAGTCTCTTAGAAAACATTTACCTTGAGCGTCGAAGAGTTCACGGATTTCCTGAATCGAATTCTGAAGAAATTTGCTGGAAGATTTCCTAGGAGAACTAATGAATGCATCTGAAGAGGAATTTCTGGAAGGGTCTCGGAAGTATGCATGAAGAAATCTCTAAACAAAACACTAGCAGAGCTCTTCCTCGAGGAATCTGGGAAGAAATTTCTGAAGAACCTGGGAAACAGACACGTAATAGTCTTTGAAGTTTTCTCTAGAACCTTTAAATTTGGTAGCAGCATTCTCTGAAAGCAGAATATGGAAAAAAGTGACTTTAGAGACCGACTTTAGATTCTGCCGAAAGTAGAGATTTTTAGGGACTAGTATTACTAAAGAGACCAAGTTCCCAAAAAGAGATCTGCTACCAGCCCCACTGTAAGCTCTGTTAAGATATCTTGGGAATTTCCATTTCAAAATTCTGCGAAGAATCCAAAGAAACAGAAATAGATTCACAGCATTTTGATGTTTCAATAGGAAATTATAGAACAACATCATTGGTTGAGTTTCACAGTTTGTTCTAGTTTTTTGTTAAATCTGTATTAGGGCTGATTTCTTTACCTTCGCTTAAGCCATAAACCAGGTTCACCCATATGATTAAACTTGGTTTAAGACCTAAGCGGTGGTAAAGAAACCGCTTATTAGTGAACTTATCCAAAAAATGATATAAATTTTGATATCCAATGATCTTGGAGCTTTTCCTAGTCTTGTGATAATGACCGACATGAAAACAGTCACTTCCATTTTGTTGTCAATGATTCCAAAATATTGAATTTTGTTGGACATAAAAATTTTTCCATTATTGTCCTACCCATGGTTTTGAATGTGGACGCGCCTCTGTATATGACGATTCGTGTCCATCATAAGATTTCAAAATAGTATTCATCCATCTAAAAGTGAGATTTTCTATGAAACCTTAAAAGTAACAATTTGATAAGGCCTTAATTTTAGGGTTTTTTAACGATTTATCAGAAATAAACTACTAGCCCTAGAAATCATTGTTTTGATGGTAGCTGTTGATAACTGCAAGGAATACTACACTCAAATTTTATTATAACATTCCCAATACTTGCTGAGATGATTCTGCTTATGATTTTACCTAATGTCACCCCCGACAATGGTACCTCAAGATTTCAACCTGGATTTTTTCAACAATAGCCACATAAATTACCTAAATGATTCCATCAACAATTCCTCCAAAGATATTTTTGTTTTTTTTTTCAAAATAACGTCCCAAGTCCTTCTGTTTAATCAATGCTGCAAAAATTTTTCCAGGGATGCTGCTGGTGATTTCTTAGGATTTCCCACATTTTTCAGTATTTCATTAAGATTTCAATGACGGATTTATCTAGATATTACTCCTAAGATTTTTTTTACGAATTCCTCCAATATGTTTTTGAACCTATGTTACAATAAGAGATTCTCTCCTCTCTCGTTCTCCTTCGATTATAACAGTGCAATACTGAAGCTTTAGGTAAGTTTTCCACTATAGTTCGAAAGACAATGTCCTTGGCAAGCGTTTCACATAAAATAAAACGCAACATATGACTTTAATGTGGCTCATTCATTTATTAAAAAGTAAGTAAACTATGTTAGATAGATTCTTATGAAAAGATACGGCAGATTTCTAATACTTTTTTTTAAATTCCTCGTGGCATTACGACAAGCATTGCTGTTCGAAATGAATTCAGGTGTTTTTTTTTTTCCAAAGATTCTGTTACCACTTCGAAAATTTGGTCAGGAATTAGTGATTATTTCCTAAGAAATTGATCCAAGAATTTTCCTATAGAGTTCGTACATTTTTTTTCATTAAAAATCTCAAGAATTCAACCTGGATTTTTTTCAAGGATAATTACAGAAATAACCTCAGAGATGGCCATCGATTTTCCTATGACATCTAAGATTTCCGTTTAGAGCATGTTCAAAAATTCAACCAGTAATTTCTCCAGAGATAGTTCCAATGATTTCTTAGAATTTCCTACTACATTGTTTGTTATGATTTCAATAAGGTATTTTTCTAAGGATTTGTCTAACTTCAGGAGTTACTCCAGAGTTCCCTCCTAAGATTTTTTAGGGATCCCTCCAGTAACTGTTTGAGACATTTCCTAGATAATTCCCGGGGAAGTCTTCAAGGATTTTTTCGGGCTTTGCTCCGGGTGCAAAGCAGGGAAATGTAAAGGATTTTTTTTTCAGAAATTATGAGATAGTTATTTTAGTTAAAAGATTTGAGAAAAAAGTTACCAAATTGTGACTTAAGATTTTATAAAAGAGACTTGGAAGTCAAAATGTAATCAGATCAATTTCAGTTAAATTTATTAGGAAAAGATCCTTTGCTTTGTAGCCGCGAACTCTAACCACTCGGTTCAGGAAAGCCCCAAAGGCTCGAATACTATATAGTTAGAATTGCGGATGCCGAATTCGTGAACGTTTTCCGTTACCAACGGTTTCAGACACACCGTGTGTCTGTAGCCCAACATGGTTCAGGGGTGGTAGGAAATACCTGTCGAATCGAAAAAAAAAACTGGAAGTCGTCGGACTGGTTGCCGCGATAAGAATTCTGGGTATCTGATTCTACGATTCAATAGTTCCCGATATTACATTTTCTTTGGCAGAAGATAATATTTTTGCTCGAAAGTCCTTTGAAAGTAGTAGGTTAATGGGTGACGTCAGATCGTTCCCAATCGATTGTCAACAACTCGCTCCCCCATACATGCAGAACGGCGGGTGGACGGTTAGTATCAATTATTCAATGTGTGGGGAGGTGGAAATATTTGTCTATTTTAAACGATTGGTTGTTCACGAGGCGGCACCCGGATGAAGTGTACAACTATATTGGAAGTGGCGGCCAGTCAGTGTGACGAAATTGTCTTTGTTTGTTCTGGTAAATGCCTGTTTCTCGATGAGAGGATACCGGTAACAAAGAATGGGATTCATCAGACTTCGACTTTTTTTTAACTAATGGGCAGTGAAAACAGGTTTACAGTAATCTCTCAATGAGATCTTTACCAAAATCTGTCACCTTTTTGCTTATTTTTTCGACTTCCCCTTTCTTAAATAAAGAAGTTGTTTTGGAAAGAATTCAGAGTCTTGATATTGCAAATTGCATTATTGCAGGAATTTTACTATTTTCTGAATGAACCTTGAGTTTAAAATGACTTTATTCATCTTCTTCTTTTGGGCGTAATGTCCCACCTGAGAAAGAGCTTTCTTCTCAGCTTAGTATTTTATCAGTCCTTTCGCATTTGATTATTGCAAACTACCTTCATCAACTAACCATTATTGCATTTGTGTACTGTGTGGCAAGCCTGTAGAATGTCAGGAATTATCCAACTCAAAAAGGGTCTGCACGGCACCATTCCATGGTCTTGTTGATTAATTCTGCGATTACTCCCGAGGAGGAACAAATAACTCACAATAATCTATGCATATCATATTTTGGTATCGTACCGTAATTAGTTATTGTTCTGTAGTCAATGCCTCATTTTGGTACAGGTCGGACTCGATTAACCGGAGTATCAATTTTTTTCACTCCGGATAATCGAATCACTAAAAGAAAATTAATATCTGCGATAAACGAGTTTTAATTTTATCATTTTTCGTTGGTTTATTTATATAATGCAATGGCGTAGCCAGAAATTATTTCTAAAAGCATTAGGGGTTTCAAGGAGGAAAAAATAGCTCTTTTGCAAAATAAGTTCTAAGGATCATTTTTATGTATTACATACTAGTGGTCCCGGTAAACTTCGGCTAGCCATCAAGTAGGCTGTTGAACGTCATCCCCCATACAAAATAACACATTAGTCTTCTATCGATTTCCCGATTATTCCGGAGACTTCCCCAAACTTTTGCCTCGCACGAACACGTCATATCTCTTGTCGAGTGCAACAGTGATAAACTTACGATTTCAACAACATTCATTCTAACATCGAGCCAAAATCGAACTGTTTTCCAAAATTTGTTAGATTTTGGCAATCATTATCAACAATTTCTACAATTTAATCAAAACTCCGATTGTAGGATGACTTTGTAATTTAATTCATAATATTGTGTTAGAATATTAAATATTGTGTTAGATATTAAAATTGTGTTAAATAAATGCACTATGATTTTTGCACGGTTAGATTTTGGCAACATGAAAGTTTTGGAAGTGTTGTAGAAATCGAACAGTCAGTGTAATATTATAAGTCTATTTATACTTTCGATAGACGCCAAAAGATCATTTCTAGTAATTTTCGTAAAAATGTTATGATTTTTTTGCCCTTAGATAGTCTACAATTGATACCGGCACGCTAATCGAAAACGGTTGTAAATGTGAGAGCCGATCATCTACAATAAATATCAGTAAAGTTTAGTTCATGTTTGGAGTGCTCTGCTCTACCTTCATCAAATAATATTTGTTGCAGAAAACATACAGTGGCCCAATTTCATATTCGTACAGGATACTGTTTCCACATCAAGTTAGTAAAAAAACTATTAAATGAAGTATTGAGCTTCAAATACTTTATCCATATTGCAGGTAATAGGTGTCATCTATTGTTTGCCAATCACAAAATGTTTCCATTTACATTCATCTTTGGATTAATAGAAAAGTGTTGAATTGATGTCTAAAATTCACCCAATTCCATATTCGTACACCTACCAAAATTCAAACGCACAACGTTCAAAACTAAATTTAGAAGCTCTATTTGATTACTGAAGTGCTTTATTATGATGTTCAGATGTAGTGAAATACATTTGGATAATTTATAAGTGGACATATATGAAATTTAGGTAAAATTATGAGAAATGCCAGTTTTCCAATGATTTTTGCTATTAAATCCAACAATTCGAACAATAACGTTTATTTTTGTCATTGGATCCAATCTATAGATTATACTCGTAAGCTCTGATAGAAATTTAGTTGAAATATACACAGTTTACAGAAATCATAAACAGTTTTTATCCCTTTTGAGTTCAGAAAATTGTTGTGCCATAAGTTCAAAACTCTTCTAAAATGATATTTTTAATCAATGTAAACCCAATTTTCATTCCAAACAACAGGTAAATGTTAATTTTGAATTTGTCTGTAAAAATAATTTGAACTACGAACTTTGTTTTACAATAAAGTACCCTAAACTACGCTGTACATACCTCCACATAATTGATGTCATCGTAATATTCAATTATCTTTGAAATAATATACAAATTATATTGAAAATAGCACCCTGTTTTGCAATTTATTGATTTTATGAGAAAAATACAAAATAACTTGAATGAGCAGAGAGCATTGATATACTATTTAATAGAATATATCCTGTTGTTTTCATCATTTAAAAAAAACGTTTGTGTTGCGGTTATGGCAATAATATTTATTCTATAAATCTCTATAATCATGTTTGGTAGTGAAATGTAAATTACAAATGATAATTACGCAATTTTTTGATAGGAACATTAACTATGGATTATGTATATACATTTAGGAGACAAACATAAAGAAATTGACTAAAATTTTTGGTTTTGGATTTGTTATAAATGTTATATTACCTAAGATTCAAAAGTATAAGTTGTCGATATCCACTCCTAGCTACTCTAAAACTGATTATATTTTTTTGTAATTTGTGCAATATTCGCAGTTATCATTCTAAAGGAAGTGATGTTGAAAAAAAATGCAATTTATTGTTTGACTTACCGAATATTTTAGCAAAAAACATGGGAAAACTGGTATTTTTCTTAAATTTACTTAAGTTTCAAATATGTCCGCTTATAAATTTTCCAAATGTATTCTACTGCATCTGAACAACACAACGAAGAGCTTAAGTAATCATCTAGTCCATTAAAAATTAGTTTTGAATGCTGTTTATTTCTTTTTTATTAGGTGTACGAATATGGAATTGGGTCAATTATAGACACAATCTCAATACTTTTCCATTATTTCAAAGATTTAAGCAAATGAATACAGTTTGTCATTGCCAAACAATAGATGGCACCTATAACCTTAATTATTGATAAATTATATCGAAGTCCATGCACCATTTGATAGTTTTATACCAGCTTGATATGAAAACAGTGCCCCGTACGAAAATGAAATTGAGCCACTGTAATTTTATATTCGGGAAATGTGATGGAGTACCTACTTACCTTGTACCGTACCGGCACTTCAGCAATCAGATTTGAATGACACTACGGTATATTAACTTGTACACTACTGTTTGTAGAATTACACTTTGAAAACTTTCATTGTACCCATTTTTTTTTCTCAATTTCCTAATTTCATAACACGTAAACTAATTTTAACTGTCTACACTCGCATTAATCATTTACCACTTGCAATCGATGTTCTTATGAGAACAATAAGCACACCAATATGATTTTATAACGGGACTCATTTGCTAACACAGATTACTGATTCCACTTCACTTACACTAATTCACAAGAACAACAGTTATAATCATTCATAACGATCATTCGGCGTCACAGTCGCGTCATTCACAAACAGGAACGCGATTTCGACGGCCATTTTTTTTTTTCAACCCGGACGCGCAATCCCCGAGAATTTCAATTAACCAATCACCGAGTAAATTAACTAAATTAAAGTTTATTGTGATTTATAAGACACTTCTCTCTGATAAAAAACTGGATTTTTTTTTTTATTTTATAACATATTTCGCCGTTTTACCGCAAAGGAAACACGCAATAAAAATATAACTCCAAGCCAATCAACATTCCACCCACAACTGCCAAGCGCCGAAACACGAAGTGCCGAGCACCGACTGAAAACCGTCATCGTCATCATTCGAAAGCTCCACTCGCTAAAATAAAGTTACACAAAATTGGGCCCTATAGAGTATACTGGACCTGGGAGGGAGGCACCGATACTACACTCGAAATATAAGACAACGTTATTTTGAACTGCAAGATAACTCCAGCTTGCCAACAACAATCAAGGCAGGCTTCGAGAAAATCGGTAGTTTCCTTTTATTGTGCACCTTCGATCTTTCCTGACAAACATGAAAAATGGGCCACAGTTTTCTATGCACTAAATATTAATTTTCATTGGAAAAAGTAGAACGATGCGTTTTTCAATGCTTTATGTTCAATCAGATTAAATGGTGCTCACGTGACATTACTTGCGTTGTGTGCATAAATTGATTTTCATTCGATTTTTATCACTTTTGAAGAAATACGAAAATGTGTTTTAATCAGTTACGTGCTTTTTTCATGTTAGTCCAATGTTTGAGATCTGGGTTCACAGTGACAGTTCGTGACAGCGGAATCTCGGCTCACTATGACGTACAGAAATTTTGTATTGGTTTATCCCTCCCAGTACTGGACCAACAATAGAGATAGAAAACTCTAGAGGACGAATGTCGCTGCTGTTCCCATTGTTCTCGCTCAGAAACATGTCGGGTACATAACTGTCAAACTGCATACGTTTTCGCGTTGACATTTACAGCCCCGCCTATCTCCGCCAGCAAAAGATGTTCCGACGGCGACGCCAGCGACATTCTTCTTCTATGGTTTATTATTTCTATGGGACCAACACATCATGTGCACATTGTGTTATTTTCATACTTCCTGAAAAATCGATTTTGTTCTGATTTCTGCTTGATTTTCTCGGAACTGCACGACGCAGTATTGGGCATCCAGATTAACTTTAGATCGAAGTCATAAGAGAAATTAAGTTCGGCGTCGGCATTCTACCGAAGTGTTACGCCGACAAATGCAATCCTTATGCGTCGGTGAAGCACCAAATTAGAATGCCGACGCCGAAGTTTTGACTGCCGAATTTCTAATCGTCACTCAAATTCTCGCATACTCTGAGATAACGCCCTAAAAGCCATTGGTAGCCACGTGTGTAGCTCGTTGTTTCTGAGCAAATGAAAGAATAAGCATCCAAACCAACATCACGGGCAGGTAGATAATGATCCTTTCTTCCCCATAGCGTTGTGAAATATAACATGAAAATCCGTTCAAATGCTCAGAAACAATGAGCTACACACATGGTTACCAATGGCTTTTAGGGCGAGATAAGAAGTTATGCGAGAATTGTCAATATTGCAGAGCCTCTACAAGTGCGACAAATGCCCTATGGACCAATGCGCGAGTTCACTAATTTGACGTTTGAGCGGGGCCAAGTTCACTCGTTGCCATGGTCACGTAAATAACACGGCACCGCTCAAACGTCAAATAGTGAACTCGTGCATCGGTCCATACCATCACCCTAGTGATGGCTTACCGTGAAATTATGAAAAACCTTTATAGCCGCACGGGACGTCATCATAAGGGATGGTACACAAATTATGTCACGCTAAATTACAACTTTTTTTACCGGGCAAACTAGTTCAAAATAAATTGATTTTTCACCTGTTGATCAGCTCGACACTGTTCCTTTATAGAATTGTTCCTGTACGACATCAATAATTATATTGGATTGATGTAACTATAAGCTACCGGTACCAAAGTTTGTGAATGTACCAGTAGATTGGGGATGAATCAAACGTAACCGTTAGTAACGGTTACACAAAATTTGCCAATTTGAGACCTTTTCCTTCCCCCACGTAACAGCTTTTATATGGAAAACTTAAAATTTTTGTATGTATGAACCGTAACACTACGGAAGACCCCCTTCCACCCCTTTGTTGCGTTACGTAATATTTGATCGATCCCTTGGATTAAAACGTACAGTGGGGATTCGCTCGTTGGGGGTTCCCTACATGGAATGACTCGATGGTTGGATGTTCGCTGGTTGGAAAATATTCCAACTAAAAAGCACTCAAATGTCACCCGAAAATGTCAAACTGACTTTGACGTCTGAGTACCGTCGCATTGAAGTCTCCATATATAGAACAAGTGTAGAGTTAGTGTAGAGCATTTTTACCAGCTGTCAGTCGTTCCAACTAAAGGGTCAGATTCGTTACACGGGAAAAAAAATCTGTGGTAAAAATTACGATTTTAGCTGATTACGCCCATTCTTGAAACTACCATGGAATTTCAGACCAAATTACTATGTTTACGGTACATCCCACCACATTACTCGTGCATTTGACAGAAATAATTTACAACAATCTGATTTCGACTACGGACATGGTAAAATCAAGCGCATTTCTGGTCTGCTGAAAATTGCCGGTGCGAGCGCTTAAGTTAACCCCCTAAAATGGTAGTTTTTACCGCACAACTTTTTTACGTGTAGATGGAAGGCAGTCGTGTTCCAACCAGCGAATCCCCGCTGTATATTTTTGATAAAAACGACATGTAGTATTTTTTGTTTAGTTTTTTGGTCTAGTTGATTTGCCGAATTTCAACTTTTTATCTGATCAGAGAGACAAATTAATAATTCCCCCCACAAAAATAGCTCCCTTGGATCAGTAGTTTTCGTTCTGTTCCAGTAGTGAATCAACTGGTCTAAGTATTATTTAAAATACATGTACCACGTGGCCGACACTAAGAAAACTCAATAAAAACATGTGGGGTAGCTTAGCAACACTAAACATGCCATGTCTTTAGGGTGGATTATTTTTACTCATGCTGTCAAGAAGTGCAGATTGGAAAACTCCCCGTACAAACCCACGTGATGGCGAAAAACGAAGATTTGAGGAACTTCTTCGACCACCACTGTCACAGACTTTCACTTCCGGTATCTACGTTTTGATTTTGATGGAAATAAGTAATTAGATTTTCACGAAAATTCTAAACCAATGTCAGTTTTAATAACAAAAACCGTTGCCAATGCGACAGTTTCAATGGGTGAGTCGCTTAGAACAGTGTGCCAAGCACTTTATGAACATACCGCGTGGCACACTGTGGCACAATTTTGACAACTTAACCACAGAGAACAGACATGGAGGCTCGAACAAAATTTCATCTGAACCATGTGTAGAGGTTCGAATCAAACATCAGCACCGCCAACGCAGACAGCCCGACAAACAAACTCGTTTTGACAGCACGATGTCACTAGTGAACATCAAAATGCATTAGCACACAAAGCAACGCTAGCGACAAGTAGCAATTTTTGTTATCGACACTAGCGCCAATGTGTAAAAAGCGGCAAATTTGTAGCGTTCTCAATTTGACGACAGCGCCGCGTAACAGGAGCATAACGACATACTTTGAAATGACCAGTACAATGCTTTACACACGCTGACGAGGAAAGATGAACGTCTGTTCACTGTGACTTAACTGCGGCTTACCTCTCTTGCGCTGGCATCGCTGCTAAAATTTTATGTTTTCAAATATATTAACGGTTCAGATCCAGGTTCAGCTCTCATTTATAAAGACCGTGTTGTATTCGAATAGTTGTTCGAAGTAGGCATTAACTAGAGTGCCTGTAAACAAGAGTGACGTCTTGTTCCAGCTTTGACAGGTCTCCTGCAACAAATAAAAAAGCCATCGAGTGTATTTTTTTTTTCCAAAAAGCCAAACATACACCTAACATATTTCCTATAATTCTTTCTTTGTGATGCTAAATTGGCTTCCTGTATACTGCACTCATTGTATTTTCTCTTCTATTTAACGTTTTGTGTACTAAGTTAACGAGTGTTTACTCCAGCTAATCCCCATCCTTTCTTTTTTTATTTTAATAATCAACTTGAACTTCCGTCTTGTAAAACACTTGCGGCAGCATTTTAAATTGATAGCAAATATGATACAAGGACTCGTCCCTCTCGTTAGACAAATTACTCGCCTTAGAAGGGTGCAGCCGTAGCTAAATTTACGAATAATTATTGTTGGATCCGGCGGTAGAGTAGGGGCCCATTCGCAAATTTCATAACGCTCTACGTGGGTTTCCTTGAGGTGTTACAGCTCATACAAAATTTGTAGAATATTCATACAGAGGGTACAGAGGGTGAGTGAGTGTCAAAAATGACCATTTTTGCGTTATGAAATTTATGAATAAACTCTAAGATGCTCGCCTTAGAAGGAAGCGATTTCGATTCGTTGAGTTGCAGTAGGAGACTGTCCGTTCAGAAAACAATGACCTTAGTAACTAACAATGGTTATGGCAGATCCAAATCGTTAGATAAAATAAATTGAACTTATGATTTTCAGAGAAGTTGTTCCAATAACATATCAGACACAAGCTTACCAAATCTGGGAGCGTGGATGGATGACTATCAACGGAATCTATCCTTTGAGTGCAGCGGGTAAAAAGATGCTGGCTACGAAAAGGTGAAGTTCCGTTACCATACCCTTGACAATACAACAAAGTTAATTATCATAGTGGCGCCGCTGTATTGATACAATTCTCGCATAATCTGAGATAACGCCCTAAAAGCCATTGGTAACCACGTGTGTTGCACGATGTTTCTGAGCAAGTGAATGAATAAGCAACCAAACCAACACCACCGGCAGGTAGATAATGATCCTTTCTTCACCATAGAGTTGTTAAATAACATGTAAATCTACTAAAATGCTCAGAAACAACGAGCTACACACATGGTTACCAATGGTTTTTGGGGCGAGATCATAAGTTATGCGAGAATTAGTTCATTAAAAAGACCCATCAAGACATGTTTGGTGGTGAAACCCCTTTCCCAGAGCTGAAAAAATAAGGATCAAGCCCGGTTTTCCACTGATCAAAAAAACTCTTGGACCATTTTGATGCGTGGGAAATTCTGGTAAGGAATCGTCCAAGAAGGCACTTTTTACTGATCGCAGTACGCAGTTGAAAAAAGTCTAAGTTTACAAATTGCGCATTCCTTTCACCACTGCGATAGTCCGCAGATGATTTTACTAGTGCGGAAATGCCATTAAAAGTGCGCAACCCAACTAACAATTCAGAGCCACAAACAAGCATGCATGTTTAATTATTGTTCAATAATGGTAATGGCAGCTGAATAAAAAAATTGCTCTATAAAGAGCTGAGAAGGTGCTTTTTTAACACAAACTTAGATCAATGTTCAACGTTATGCATTAGAATGAACAAAAGTTGAATCGCCACTTATTAAACGTTTCCAAAGATTCTCATTCGACTAGTCAAGATTGTTCTACAAATGAGCTGAACAAAACATGTTTCCCCCAATTAAAAAGCCACTATTACACTAAACAAATGTATATGTATAAAAGGATATTCAGAAGACGAACTAACGTTTTACTTGCGTCGCACTTCAGCTATTCCCACATGTTTAACATAAGCATGAATAAGAGCTGAATAAGTATCTTATAAAATCTTAATTCAGCTTCAGTATATTATAAGAACAGTTGATCCAATAGAGGCCAAAATGACGATTGACAAACACATTGTTCAGCATCAAATGAGCCTTGTAAAAGCGATCACACTATAGCTAAATTTCATTAAATGGACAAAATATCCGAAATTCGTGTTGAGTTCCGAATGCATTTCAAAGCTAAATAAATTATGCTTTCTTAAAACTTTTGAAATAGCTGTTTAGAAAATAAACATGGTCAGTCTCCAGAAATGCAGAATTATTGTGAAAAACAAAAATAAACATTTAAGCTAAGTATTCCGAGTAGGAGCAAAGTACTGACAAACAAAGCGTGATATTGACTTGATTGACATAAGAGATAAAATATCTGAAGACAATATCAAAATTTTGTTCCTGGCACTTCTAAACCTATGAAAAATTTGATGTACGCAGATCTAATGAATAGCTCGCAGCTATTGGTAAAATCTTGCAGAATCTAAATATGACATGCCAATTTTGTTCTAGTAGTTTATTTTAGATATCATTTCCAGATATTTTATATCATTTATCTATCAAGTTATTATCACTTTCTGCTATCCATATTATAATCAGCTATTGCTAAGCTTTTTTCGCCTGCTCGGGATGTTTTTCCGTACAAGAAATATGGAAATTTCTTTGACAGAATTGATTAAATAAATTTCTATAGCCAGCTACATTTGAAATGACATTTCTTCACAACTAAATAAATACTGCGCTCTAAGAAAAATGATTTACTTGGCCATTTCCGAAAATAAAAATCGCATCAAGATATTCGAATATTTTTCTATTCAGGTGGGTTCTGAGGACTAACCCTTCAAATGATTCAAATATATTCATACAGAGAACTGTTACTTCAATGCATATGTAATAGGTTTATGAACAATACAAATAAAAAAATAATCAAACTATAATTTATAAAATTATTTAAGTTAATTAATCAGTTTTGAACAAACTAAAACTTATTATGAAATAAGAATAATTATTTCAGACTGTTTTTACTTTGTGTAAATAAACATTATTTTGACCAACATCGATATAAATTTTCTCACTGTGCGCTAAAAATAGCCGACTGAACTCAGCTTGGATCAGCACTAAACAGCAGCTGAATAATATGCTTGTTCAGTTGTAGATTAGCGTACCATGTGTTGATTAGACGTTGTCGAATAGAAGCTCGAACATGGTCAATATTCAGCTATGAGAAGTTTATATTTTGCACTGGACGGTACAATCATCAAATCTAGGATGGCGCAGATGGCAAGGCATACCGCTGACGATTGGAAGGTCTCGAGTTCGAATCCAGGTTACAGGCGATTTTTAAATAAGAATGTAATACTATCATAATAATAGTTACACTACATTTATAAAGTGCATAGAAAAATATTTTTTTGTTTTTATTAGTCTTCAATTATTTTTAGACCAGCCGTATAAAAGCTGAACTAAATGCTTGTAAAACGTTTTAAAAGCTGAAAAATAAAGTTGGTATTCAACGACATGCTTTAAAGTTTCTCCAAATTTGTGTGAACAATGCTTTAACAAAGGTTGGCCATGGAAATTATTAAAATGCTATAAAACATGATGCTGGATAAAACTGCCATAATGGTGTTTGTTAAATGAGTGAATGTTAGTTGGGTATATTTTGCACTGGACGGTACAATCATCAAATCTAGGATGGCGCAGATGGCAAGGCATACCGCTGACGATTGGAAGGTCTCGAGTTCGAATCCAGGTTACAGGCGATTTTTAAATAAGAATGTAATACTATCATAATAATAGTTACACTACATTTATAAAGTGCATAGAAAAATATTTTTTTGTTTTTATTAGTCTTCAATTATTTTTAGACCAGCCGTATAAAAGCTGAACTAAATGCTTGTAAAACGTTTTAAAAGCTGAAAAATAAAGTTGGTATTCAACGACATGCTTTAAAGTTTCTCCAAATTTGTGTGAACAATGCTTTAACAAAGGTTGGCCATGGAAATTATTAAAATGCTATAAAACATGATGCTGGATAAAACTGCCATAATGGTGTTTGTTAAATGAGTGAATGTTAGTTGGGAATGGCATCAAATTGAGTAGGTGTGGTGAGTAGGGGCTTATAGTCCGCAAATCAGCGAATAAGTGCTCTGAAGACACCAACATGATTCGCAATTCCGCACTTTTATGATGTCGCGCTTTGCAGTCCAGTGGTAAAAGAAATACAAAATATTAACAATGTGAGTTTCACTTGTTTCACAGTTATATGCTAATTTTTTTGTTTTTTTTTTCTATTTGGAATTTGAAAAATACAACATTTGCCAAACCTCCATGAGTCGATTTTGAAGGGACCACCCAACTAACATTCACTCATTTAACAAACACCATTATGGCAGTTTTATCCAGCATCATGTTTTATAGCATTTTAATAATTTCCATGGCCAACCTTTGTTAAAGCATTGTTCACACAAATTTGGAGAAACTTTAAAGCATGTCGTTGAATACCAACTTTATTTTTCAGCTTTTAAAACGTTTTACAAGCATTTAGTTCAGCTTTTATACGGCTGGTCTAAAAATAATTGAAGACTAATAAAAACAAAAAAATATTTTTCTATGCACTTTATAAATGTAGTGTAACTATTATTATGATAGTATTACATTCTTATTTAAAAATCGCCTGTAACCTGGATTCGAACTCGAGACCTTCCAATCGTCAGCGGTATGCCTTGCCATCTGCGCCATCCTAGATTTGATGATTGTACCGTCCAGTGCAAAATATAAACTTCTCATAGCTGAATATTGACCATGTTCGAGCTTCTATTCGACAACGTCTAATCAACACATGGTACGCTAATCTACAACTGAACAAGCATATTATTCAGCTGCTGTTTAGTGCTGATCCAAGCTGAGTTCAGTCGGCTATTTTTAGCGCACAGTGAGAAAATTTATATCGATGTTGGTCAAAATAATGTTTATTTACACAAAGTAAAAACAGTCTGAAATAATTATTCTTATTTCATAATAAGTTTTAGTTTGTTCAAAACTGATTAATTAACTTAAATAATTTTATAAATTATAGTTTGATTATTTTTTTATTTGTATTGTTCATAAACCTATTACATATGCATTGAAGTAACAGTTCTCTGTATGAATATATTTGAATCATTTGAAGGGTTAGTCCTCAGAACCCACCTGAATAGAAAAATATTCGAATATCTTGATGCGATTTTTATTTTCGGAAATGGCCAAGTAAATCATTTTTCTTAGAGCGCAGTATTTATTTAGTTGTGAAGAAATGTCATTTCAAATGTAGCTGGCTATAGAAATTTATTTAATCAATTCTGTCAAAGAAATTTCCATATTTCTTGTACGGAAAAACATCCCGAGCAGGCGAAAAAAGCTTAGCAATAGCTGATTATAATATGGATAGCAGAAAGTGATAATAACTTGATAGATAAATGATATAAAATATCTGGAAATGATATCTAAAATAAACTACTAGAACAAAATTGGCATGTCATATTTAGATTCTGCAAGATTTTACCAATAGCTGCGAGCTATTCATTAGATCTGCGTACATCAAATTTTTCATAGGTTTAGAAGTGCCAGGAACAAAATTTTGATATTGTCTTCAGATATTTTATCTCTTATGTCAATCAAGTCAATATCACGCTTTGTTTGTCAGTACTTTGCTCCTACTCGGAATACTTAGCTTAAATGTTTATTTTTGTTTTTCACAATAATTCTGCATTTCTGGAGACTGACCATGTTTATTTTCTAAACAGCTATTTCAAAAGTTTTAAGAAAGCATAATTTATTTAGCTTTGAAATGCATTCGGAACTCAACACGAATTTCGGATATTTTGTCCATTTAATGAAATTTAGCTATAGTGTGATCGCTTTTACAAGGCTCATTTGATGCTGAACAATGTGTTTGTCAATCGTCATTTTGGCCTCTATTGGATCAACTGTTCTTATAATATACTGAAGCTGAATTAAGATTTTATAAGATACTTATTCAGCTCTTATTCATGCTTATGTTAAACATGTGGGAATAGCTGAAGTGCGACGCAAGTAAAACGTTAGTTCGTCTTCTGAATATCCTTTTATACATATACATTTGTTTAGTGTAATAGTGGCTTTTTAATTGGGGGAAACATGTTTTGTTCAGCTCATTTGTAGAACAATCTTGACTAGTCGAATGAGAATCTTTGGAAACGTTTAATAAGTGGCGATTCAACTTTTGTTCATTCTAATGCATAACGTTGAACATTGATCTAAGTTTGTGTTAAAAAAGCACCTTCTCAGCTCTTTATAGAGCAATTTTTTTATTCAGCTGCCATTACCATTATTGAACAATAATTAAACATGCATGCTTGTTTGTGGCTCTGAATTGTTAGTTGGGCATCGACTTATGGAAATATCGAGTCATGGAGCAGATTTTCTTTGTTCTGTTCGAGAGGACGCTTGCATGCCATAAAATTTGAATCACCCCCTTCTGACATCTCTTGCCAACACTATAATTGTTTTATGGCAGGATCAAAGTAAGCTTACTGGTATTGAAAATATTTTACGCTGATATCAAAACGTCAAAAGGATTAATTCTTGATTTAACAAATTAAAAGACACTTCTTCATCTAGATTTAATAATTTCTTTTTTATATTTTAGGTCAAAACATTGCATAATAACAACTTTCACGGCATACAAATTTAACAATTTTCAATCATGTAAACCATGAGCAACTTGGAGAATAAATTTCTGTTTAACATGAAGAATTTACATGGATATGCGAATGGGATCAAAAAAAGTTGCTGTAATGATTTATTTGGAGGAACTTTCCACGGATTTTTAACGGTCTGTTTCTTTAGTGGATACTTTAGAGGACAAAGGTTTAGAAAGTGGTTGATTTCTCCAAAGACAAATTAAAGACCTCCATGTCCCTTGCAGTTGCCCAAATTTTTGTGGCTCATAAGGTAATCTAGAATGCCGTGAAAAGTGTACTGCGATCTGTCAAACTTGGGTACTTTTTGCGCTACCGAGGGACCAAATGCAGTACTAGAAGTGGTACCCAATCTGAGCCCGAGTGTGACGGACCTGATTTCTCGCCTGAACATGGATATTAAAGAGACGCTTATGTCGAAGTCATGTCGATTGCTGGTACTTTTGTTCGACGATGGTGCTCTGCTGTTTATTTTTAAACTAAGCCTTACTGTGGGGAATACCTACACAATTCCCTCCCTCTCTCTCCCACAATGATCCTATAATGAACCATATAATTTTCATAGACTTCTCGCTTCTAAATGATGATTCCAATAATGTTCTGATTGGGTATAAATTTAAGCTTTGTCATACCATAACCAATCATGTAGGGTGATCAATGTAATTTGGACAAACCGTTACGCGTATATAATTTGGCCATTTACGGCAAAATCAAATGGAGGTGGCCAAATTATACACCCCCGTTAATTTGAACGGTACCTCATGCAAACCATCGGGGTTCATTTTTAATTTGAACCTCCAGTCACCCTAGAAACGTGTTTCTGGTTACCTCTTTCACTGGTTTGTTTTGATTATGCGTTCCGTTCCACAGCGTTCCATTCTACTTTACTCCGTTCCATGAGATAAATGACGTTTGAACTATTTTTAATCTGAACGATGAGCAAATTAGCGGGGTACAAATTAAAAAGTGTTCAGATTAAATGTGGTCAAATCAACGAGGGTACCCGGTACACGTAACGCTCTGTTCAAAATACATAAAATACCCTACTGGCTTATAAAGTACGTTCATCACGATGCTTATACGTTTTTGTACATTTCAAAACGCATTTTCCTTGTATTTGTTAAATAATGGATAATTTGTTTTTGAATAGATTTTTGCTGGCTCATAGACGACCTTAAAAGCATTTTAATTCCCAATGAAGCGATTCTGTGGTTTTAAAGATGAAAACCCTCTAAATACTATCGAAGCATTCTACCGCCAATGCAAGCGTGTCTATTAGAGTGGTTCAAAAAGTCGTTTTTGCTCCACACCGCTCATTCGATTCTAGATCAAATTCTGAGTGTCCTCCCAAAATTTGAGCTGATTTGGATGAAAACTGAGACTGCACAAGCCCTTTAAAGTTTATATGGGAATTACTATGGGAAAAGCAAGCAAATCATTCAATCGGACATAGTGTTTGCCCATGTGATCTTGAGGATTAGAGCTACGTTGATACTGTGAGATACATTCATCAGCTACAACTTTGCCGAAGACCGTTTTTAAATCGGAGGCCCCAGTAATTAGTTAACAGGACTCAGAATTTGATCTAGAATCAAATGAGCGGTGTGGAGCAAAAACGATTTTTTGAACCACTCTAGTGTCTATCCTATTTTGTAGATGTGGTCAATGAATTACATTTTATTTTTGGGATGTTGAAATAAATGTTTAAATTCTATAGAAAAAGTTGAAAAAATGTGACTCCCATTTGTCAAAGAAGAAATAAAGACGAGTCCGACTGACGTGTTTTATATGGTGCAACTTCTAAAGATTATTTTCATTGTTGAAAAACTTCCAAACTGAATATCTAATGGTTTATTTTTACCCGGGAAGCGTTTTATTTCTACGATAAAAACAAAACTATTTTAGTGTTGACACAAAACCTGCCCGCAACTTTTATTCCGCCCAGAACATTCTTCCTCATGATTCACAATCGGTTTGAGAACCCAAAACAAAGCTCTCATCAAGCACAGTTTGAGCACTGTGCACTACACTCCGCATGTTCGCGAGAAAGCCATAAGGGGTATTCATAAATTACGCTTCAAAATTGAAAAGGTTATGAAGCGACGTAACAATCCTCATACAATCTTAGGAATTTTCATCAAAAGCGAATTGTTAAAATTTGTGTGACACGATGATTGGACGCACCCCATCATCAAACCATCATCAGCGTTATTCGATGATGACGTTTCTCGCCGACGTCCGTCCGTGGCCGTGTGCGTAAAAGCTCCCGCCTTGGTGTGCGTGTGTTTCCCACTCCTGGTCATCGTCGTCGTCGTCGTCATCCGTCGTGCGATGATGATTATTCATATTCGAATTGCACACACCATCATTACAGCAGAAATTAGTATTTTACAACACCGTCGTCGCTGCGCTGCAGCAAAGAATCGCCAATCGCTTGCAATAAGTTGCAATCGCGGATTCGCGGAATAAAGAAAGTGTTTTGCGGACCAAAACTTTTACGGTGGCGATCGACTCGAGTCCAAGAGTGCTTTGCTCGCAGCAAGCCGTGAACGAAGGAAACTTTAGTGAGTGAAAAGTGTGTGCGATCATCGGTCGTCGGACATTGTCTTGTCTCTCGAAGTGAGATATTGCGCAAACAGAATCATCGCTGGTCTTCCCCAGGGGTGAGGATTTGCGGAAAGGAGCCGGGTCTCGTTCCGTCGAACCTGGCGTCGCTGGGTTTAATCGGATGTGAACATCCGCGACATCAACATCCCCGCGATCCGTCAGAGAAGATATTTTTGTGAATTTTCGGAACATCCGCGAAGTGAAATCCCGTTGCCGGGGATACGCACCTGAGTGCTGAGGCTTTTTTGTGCTGGGCATATTTTGACAGACAAAAGTCATTGCCTGCTTGATGCGACTCTTCTTGTCGTCATTCGTCGCTGCTATTTACCTTTTTTTGTTGTGGTGCGAAATCCGCGAGTGAAGACTGAAGAAGATTGAAGTGAGTGCCTCCTGAAGGCGGATTCATCCAAGAGAATCGTGAAAACAGTTACGACGTGTATGCTGCCTATAGGCAGTCGGTGGTGAAATTCGCTTTCGGATATTGTTGCCCTTATTGGTTTTTTTTTTCTGATAAGAATCATACAGAGTGATAAGTGCAGGTTGTGTGACAACAAGGGCACCCTCGCGGAAGATACGTCTCGGGTGATTTGAATAATTGATTGGCCCCGGGCGGGTGTTTGTCACCCTTGGGGTCGGCCCTAATCGATACAGTTGCGCGAGGCTCTTTTTTGTGTTTTTGCTGTAGCTCAGGGCGCCCCTCCGGAAAGGGCAATTACGGCGAAAGGTGGAGACGGTCGGAACCACGAATGGTCAGTAAAGAGAAGCAGAAAAGGAATGAAACAAGCAACCAGTAGTCCACCGCTTTTGTGGGTGACGTATTAATGCTCCCACAGTGCTCCCCAGACCTCGTTATTATCAGAAAAAAATCATCTCCATCAAATCTGTGCTCACTTCTTGGTTTCTATGGCTAAGCTACATGTTTGGGCGAAATTAAAAAAAAAGTTTACAAGGAGGGAAAAAAAGTCAACTCTAGCGACAAACAACACAGTATTTGAACGGTCATAGAGGGCCGTTGCTCTTGCAGAAGCATGATCTAAACACTTCACTCGAATAAACACACACAGAATAATAAACCATACGATGTACTGATTGTCGTAGGATAAACAGTTTATCTGATATTGTAACCAAATATGTGGTTTAATCACTATTAACTCGAATCAGAACACATGCCATCAGAAGTAATATACTATCAAAATATGGTTGCAAATTGGTTTGTTTAGTTACCTGTAACCTCATAGCGGAGTTTTGAAGGAAAGCATCGACATACTAAAGTAATATTAGAAAGAATTAGGGTACAGAGCTGCATGGTACTTCCATGGTTCAGTTTTGCAATGGACCAATGCACGCGTTCACTCGTTGACGTTTGAGCGGTGCCGTGTTATTTACGTGACCATGGAAACAAGTGAATTCGACACCGCTCGAACGTCAAATTAGTGAACTCGTGCATCGGTCCATGGACCTATGCACGAGTTCACTCATTTGACGTTTGAGCGGTGCGATGTATGGATGTATCTTCTACCAAAAACTTCTCGAGATGAAATGCAAAACTAGCTTTAAGTTTAAGTCGTATATTTCCTCCTTATCCGTGGGATCGCATCACCGACCAAAGGTGACTCCCAGATCTTTTTCTTCCTCACTAATAAACACCCTTCCCGTGGTGATTGTGGAGATGCAGAGGTATTCTCGGTCTCTAGAAGCAATAATCATTACACCCTAACATTCCTCTTGTTGGATGGCAACCGAAGGACTACCCATAGCAACCTAGGATAACATATTGTAGTAGGCTTAGACATTAGAGCAATAAAATTTTCTTCACTTCCACTATTACTCCCAACATAACCAGACGTGTTTCAATAGGTTATTGGCCCAGAACGGAAGTAGTTTATTTGAAGAAACGTTTGGTCAAGTTCTGCGGAAGAAGTCAAGATGAGCGACGAAAAACTCTGGCTGTTCAACGGTGAAAACTTCGGCAACTGGAAATTCAGGATTGAAGTGCTGATGGAAGACAGGGGCTTGCTGGAGTGCCTGGAAACGGCAATTACGGATCAAGAGTACGCTGAGGAGCTTCCGGACGATACTGCTGAGGAGAGGCAGCGGAAGAAGAAGCTACTGGACGAACGGATGGCCAAGGATCGACGATGCAAGAACCTGCTAATTCACCGGATTGCAGAGGATCAGCTCGAGTATGGAACACAAGACGGCCAAAGACATTTGGGACGAGCTGAAGAACAACTTCGAACGGATTGGAATTGCAGGCAAGTTAATCCTGAAAAAGCAGTTCCAAGAGCTGCGGCTGGCGGAAGGTGGCGACGTGAAGGCTTTCTTGCTCCGGTTCGAGAAGATTCTGCGCGAGCTAAGGACGGCGGAAGCCAACATGCAGGAGGAAGACGTGGTGTGCCAACTACTGTTGGCGCTTCCCGGATCCTACGGAGCGCTTATCACGGCTCTGGAGACGATACAGCCACAGCAGCTTACGTTGGAGTATGTGAAAAAGCGGCTTCTGGACGAGCAGGTGAAGCGACTAAATTCAAGTCCTGCAGGTGAGTCGGAAAATTCTGAAGATTCGGCGTTTTCTGGTAAGAAGCTAGGAATCAAGTGCTTCGGCTGCGGCAAGTACGGTCACAAACGAGCTGAGTGTCCCGAAAACCGTTCTGCTGAAGGTTCTAGCTCAACTCGGCCCCGAAAGAAGGATGGAAAATTTTCACGAAAAACAAAGTTTGGAGCGAGCGTTGCCGAGGAAATGACGTTCGTTGCTACGGAAACCATGGAGTGTTTATCTGTTGCTACTGTGTCGAAGAAAAACGTCGACTGGATCCTGGACTCGGGCGCGACGGATCACATGTTGAAGAGCAAGACTTCCTTTGATGAGATGCATGCGTTGGACAATAAGGTGCGTATAGCGGTGGCAAAATCTGGTCAGGCCGTTTTCGCGGAGTATGCGGGCACCGTGAAAGTCAATATGCTGATTGATGGAAGGAATGTACCGGCTGTTGTCAAGGATGTGCTCTACGTCCCACAGTTGGCATGCAACTTGTTCTCGGTTCGGCGCCTGGAAGATAACGGAATGATGATAAGAATCTCTAACGGTACAGTGAAGGTTTTGAAGAACGGAAGTGTGGTCGCAACTGGCAGAAGAGCTGGTCAGCTGTACAAGATGGACATCGAGCTACGAGATGTGGCTTACTCAGCTTCTGGTGGCGAATGCGAAGCTGGTGCGATGGCTTCGAAGAAGGACGGGTTCGATTTGTGGCATCGACGATTCGGCCACTTGGGAACGGCAAACATGAAGACCCTGTGGAAGCACGGAATGGTGGAAACGACCACGAAAATCTCGGACTGGCCGGAACGGTGTGTCTGTGAAGTCTGTCTCCAAGGGAAGCAATCAAGGCAACCATTCGACGACAGTGGAGAGCGACGAGCGTCTCGTCCACTGGAGATCATCCATTCGGACGTGTGTGGTCCGTTTACGCAGAAGACGTGGGACAAGAAGCGGTCATTCGTAACGTTCATTGACGACTTTAGCCATTTCACGGTCGTGTACCTCCTGGAGTCCAAGGATGAGGTGCAATCGAAGTTTGAAGAATACTGTGCACGGGTGACGGCGTTCTTTGGAACTCGAGTGTCCCGACTGAGGTGCGACAACGGCGGAGAATATACTGGAAAATCGTTCCGTAAGTATTGCCGCACTCAAGGGATCAACGTCGAAGCAACCATTCCATACAGCCCACAACAAAACGGAGTGGCTGAGCGGATGAACCGCACGCTGTTGGAGAAGGCCCGTTCGATGGTACACGAAGCTGGACTGCACAAATCCATGTGGGGCGAGGCAGTGTTGACTGCTGCCTATCTATGCAACCGGAGCCCTACATCTGCGCTGAAAGAGAAGAAGACACCGTATGAGATATGGTATGGACGAAAACCCAACATCGACAAAATGCGAGTCTTCGGTTCGGTGGCACATACCTGGGTGCCAAAGGAGAAACGTGATAAGTTGGACCCCAAATCGGAGAAGAATGTGATGGTTGGTTACACTGCGAACGGATATAGAATCTGGGACCCACGTAAGCGGAGAGTTACGGTTGCGAGAGACGTGGTGTTCGACGAGCACAAAGATGGTTCCGTTGCTGCGCCGAATGATGCCAAGCAGGTGCTGTGGCGTAACGAAGATACAGAAGATTGTGAAGATGAACCGGAAGCTCCTGTGGTGGGCCAACCCAATATTGCCCCCCAGTTTGAAAAGGCAGCACCAGATGTGAATGCAGAAAACATAACTGACGACGACGAGGATGCCGACACCGCGCTCCCTTCGCAACCAGAACGTGTCGACTGCCCTGCAGAAGCGACCACGAGGCGCAGCGAACGGGAGCGCAAACTCCCCGGTAAGTTCCTTGATTTTATTACCGGCTCTCGAGCATCTACTGCTGCGGAATGTTCTACAGGTGTTTCTGAGGACCATGACGATGCGACGATGGCGTTTGCGTTGAATGCTGAGACGTTCATGGAGAACCTGCCGACCACGATCGATGGGTTGCGACGGCGAAGCGACTGGCAACACTGGAAGAAGGCCATCATCAGCGAGATGGAGTCGTTGCAGAAGAATGAGACGTGGGAGCTCGTTCCGAAGCCACCCAATAAGAACATCGTCGACTGTAAATGGGTGTTCAAGATCAAGCGAGATGAAGCTGGCAACGTCAACCGGTACAAAGCCCGCCTGGTCGCAAAGGGCTTTTCACAACGGAAGGGTTACGACTACGACGAGACGTACGCACCTGTAGCGAAGGGGACCACGGTGCGTGTGCTGTTGGCGGTGGCGAACCAGATGGGATAACACCTACACCAAATGGACGTCAAAACCGCGTTCCTCAATGGACAACTGAAGGAGGAGATATTCATGCGACAACCCGAAGGATTCGAGTCTGGTGATCCTAGCCTTGTGTGTCACCTGAAGAAGTCCCTCTACGGATTGAAGCAGGCTCCCCGGAGCTGGAACTCAGAGTTTCACAACTTCGTAATCCAGCTGGGCTTCCGACGTTCCAATCTAGATAGCTGTCTTTATTGGTGGAGCGATGGGAAGATCGTTGTGTATCTCCTGCTATATGTGGACGACATAATTCTGGTCTCAAATCGGATGGACGTGATAGCCGAAATGAAGAAGAAGCTGTCAACAAGATTCGAAATGACTGACGTCGGCTTATTGAAGATGTTCCTCGGCCTCAAGATCGACCAAGATCAAGCGAAAGGAACGATGAAGATCAGCCAGCCGAAGTACGTTGACGACCTCCTGCAGCGGTTTGGCATGGCGAATTGCAAACCTGCACCGACGCCACTGGAACCGAACCTGAAGCTAGAACGCCGCGAAGATGAAGCAGTGACCTCCGAACCATATCGAGAGCTGATAGGATGCTTGACGTACCTGGCACTGTCGTCAAGACCGGATATAAGTGCTGCGGTCAACTTCTTCAGCAGGTACCAATCTGCACCGACAAGCGAACATTGGAGTCACCTGAAGCGCATTCTCCGCTACTTGAAGGGTACTGTGAACCACGGTCTGGCATTCCGAAGGAACGAAGGATCGGCGCTACTAGTTGGATATGCTGACGCTGATTGGGGGAACGACCCGGCCGACCGCCGGTCCATCTCGGGTAACGTGTTTTAAGTGTTTGATGGTACAGTTTCCTGGATGACTCGCAAGCAAAGCAGCGTTGCCCTCTCTTCAACTGAAGCTGAGTATGTTTCGCTCAGTCACGCTGTGTGTGAAGCAATCTGGCTGCGAAACCTTATCCTCGAACTCGGAATAAAGCTGGACCAACCCGTAGTGCTGCATGAAGACAATCAGTCTTGCATCTACATTGCCCAGGAGCCACGTGGCCACAAAAGGATGAAGCACGTGGACATCCGGTATAATTTCATTCGTGAGAAGCTACAAGATGGTACGTTCAAGATCCAGTACATTCCGACAAATGAGCAGTTGGCAGACCTGTTCACCAAAGGATTGTCACGTGGACCATTCGAGATGCTACGAAGTAAACTAGGATTATTCGGTTGAGCAGGGGTGTTGGATGGCAACCGAAGGACTACCCATAGCAACCTAGGATAACATATTGTAGTAGGCTTAGACATTAGAGCAATAAAATTTTCTTCACTTCCACTATTACTCCCAACATAACCAGACGTGTTTCAATACCTCTCCCATCCCAACTGACTGTAAGGACGTGGCCTGCGCCGTTATAGATCAATAATATGAGATCCGCTAAAATTGCACTTCGAGAGTAAGCGGGAACTCCCATCCCTTATTCATTTGGATCCTAGTGCAATTATTACCAGTTCCGATCAATCACGGAGTAGCAACCATTGACATGTACAGTACATTTTGGGAGAATTTCAGGTCGTATTGTTGAGGAATACCTGGAAAAGTATTAAATATACGTATTTCCTCGAATCTGAAAGAATTTTTGAAGCTATTCCTGGAAGTAAATGTAGATACACACTTGAAGAAATCAATGTTAAAATGCCTGGATCGATTGGCGTATGTATTCTGAGATGTTCCAGTAAAAAAATCACTAGACGAATTTCTTCGAACATTCTGCTTCTTTGTGGATTTTCTTAAAAGAACTTCTGTAGGAATCTCTGGAGGATCTTCTAGAGTAACAAATGTTCAAAGCAGTGGAAGAATTAGTCAAAAAATATCTGCAGGAAACCCTGATATAGTCTCTGGATTTTTTTTCACTGTAATCCTTAGGGGAATTAAAGGATGTTCAATCGTTGAAGTGCTCAAAGATATCCCGGAGCAAATTCTGAAGAAATTTCTTTCAGCATCTCCCAAAACACCTTGAAGAGTTTTTGGGAGTCTTGGTGAAGTAATTTCTAGAGGAAGCTCTGAAGAAATCAGAATGTCAGAATAAATTTATGTAGAAATCACAAGAAGAATTTCTGAAGCATTTCATCGAATAATCTGCGAAGAAAATCCTGAAGAACCTGATAAATTGTCGCGTAATAGTCTTCGAAGGATTCTCTGGAACATCTAGAGTTTGTTGGTAGGATTCACTGAAAGCAGAGTAAGGAAAAAAGTTACTTTAGAGACCATATTGGTTAAAATAGACTTCAGAGGCCTTCCGTTAAAAATAGACTGTTTATAGAGTTTACAAGTTGCATCGTCTAAGAAATTACTAAAACTTATACTAGTCAAAATCGAACAAAAGCGATGCGAGCGCCACGAGTGGTCCGTCGGCCAACTATCAAATATTAGAATAGGGCGGTATTCTGCTGTGCGATGAAAATAATTAGAGTGTTACGTCTATTTGTCTGTGCTAAAATCAGTATTGGACAACCTTTCTGGGATGCTCCGTCCATGGAAAGCCTAGAGAACCTCTAGTTCCGTCTCGCGCACACCTAAGGGCGCCGATATGCGCCACCAATTACAACTCTCGATTACTTTTTCAAATCGACGTAAGTAACTTTTACACGGTTTTGAGAAAATTAATTAGGAAAAATCACAATATATCTCCTAAAACTGTTTTAAAATGAATCACCTTTTTAACATTTTTTTGCCGTGTACTTCGCTTAAATTTTGCATACACTCAGCTCACGTTCAAAAACTAGGTAGTTTCTATTATTTCCCTCAAAAATAATTATAAGAAAATGATAAGCCGTTTCATTCAGTTACTTTCGACGTTTTTCTACCAGTGTAAAATCGGCTCAAGTAGTGTTTTGTTTTGATTCGTGGTTAAGTCACTTTGTCTCTCCATACAGCGGGGCGGCGAAAGTAGTGGTTAGGTTGCGAAAGTTGAAAATCGTACTTTCGTCGTTTTGTAAATTCCGGATTAAACGTTCTAAAAGTGAAAAGTTGAGTTGGTACAGAGCGGTACGTGTAGAATTCCGCCTGCTTAACACGTAGGATCGATAAAGTAAGTTTGTATACTCTTTTGACTTGAGTCTGTATGAATAAGTTTTCGAGAACTGTTCGCTTCTTACTCATTCATTGTTTGATCAACCGTCATCATTCCAAGTCGGCAGCAGCAAATCGGCTCTGATTTGTTTTGCACCATCCCATTAGGCATTTCACGGCGAAATTCTCTCTCTTTCGCTTTTCAACAAAACTTGAAAACAATGGTGCCAGTACCTGTCAACAATGACAGGTACTGGCACCGTTGTTTTCAGATTTCGCGAAGGAAGGAAAGAGAGCGATTTCCTGATGACGTCACCGTGCAATGGGCAATTTCGCTGACACAACCTTCCTTTGTCGCAGAAATCAGGTATTTCTCGAAAACTTGTTCAAACAGACTCAAGTCAAAAACGTGAATAAATTTACTCAATCGATCCTACGTGTTTCGCAGACGAAATTCTTCACGTTTCGCTCTGAGCCAACTCGATTTTTCACTTTTAAAACATTTAATTTCCGGATTTACAAAACGACGAAAGTTAGATTTTCAACTTTTGTAACCTAACCGCTTCTTTCACCGCTCCGCTGTATGGAGAGACAAAGTGACTTAACCACGAATCAAAACAAAACACTACTTGAGTCGATATTACACTGGTACAAAAACGTCGCAAGTAACTGAATAAAACGGCTTATCATTTCGTCATAAAATTTTTGTGCGAAATAATAGGATTTCCTTAGTTTTTGAACGCAAGCTCATTGTATGTAAAATTTAAGCAATGTACACGGCGAAAAAATGTCAAAAAACGGTTTTAGAAGACAGTTTGTGATGCTTCTGAATTAATTTTCTCGAAACCGTATGGAGTTTACTTACGTCGATTTGAAAAAGTAAAAAAAGATTGCGGTTTATAGACCAATTTATGATTGAAAGTATGTTACACGGAGAAGGTATCGACCGTGTTTAAATTATTTTTGTTATGGCTATAGCGGTCATGCGACTCAAAGGTAAAGGTGGTAAAAATTGAGCAAGCCATTTTAAAGTCAGTTAGCATCGAACCTATTCATTTTCAATCATTTGTAAAAATCTTCTAAATGCTCCATTTACCTTTGAGTCGCATGATCGCTATAGCCATAACAAAAATAATTTAAACACGGTCGATACCTTCTCCTTGTAACATACTTCCAATCATAAATTGGTCTATAAAACCGCAATCTATTCGACATTGCTACTAGTGATGTGCTGTACAGATACGGCTCTTTTCCAATTAGCCTACAGACGATATAAATTGACTGAAAGCTTCGGAATTCGATTGGTTACTTCGAAGCACTTCCCACAGGACATTTTTGAAAATCCATCCACTCTAATATCGTTTCTGCGTACCTGTCTAGCCATAATCTAAATAAACCTTTTAACTTCATTGTCCTCGGTCGCCCCATTTCTTATATCGACTCATTGTGCATCAGGCCCAAGTCAAGCCAAACCCATCATCATTGCCTCTTTGTAAACCAGAAAGTGCATCACCAGAGTGCTCGCCATATTGACGCAGTGGTAGGCAGGGCAAGATGAGCACCATTTGTTTGCCAGGTTCTCATCCATAATTCGATATTGAAAAGACCATCGAGTTACAGATGTATCGAGTTATAGAACACAAAACCAGTGCAAATGCGATCCAAGGAACCATCAATGTAAGGAGCTCATTTTGCACGTGTCTTCCATTTAACGATCGCTAAAAGCAAACATCGCATACAAGTGCTCCGTTAAATTCAATAGAAAATGCCACTGCCTAGCACAGACGACTATAGAGAGAGGTAATCCAAAGCATCAGCCGTTTGCTGGCTATTTACAAAGGAACTCTACAGTAGTGGAACGTCTGTGGGTGCAAAGTGGAAAACATAAACGCCAAGCGAAACATCAACAACGAGGACACGACACAGCCAATGATGATAACGATGAGCGGGGTTGAAAAACTCGCTGCTCGCTGCACCGAATGGCAGGACTGGTTGCAGGTCTCTTTTTTGGAGACTTGGTCTCTATTTCAATGCAAGTCTCTATTTTTAATGGAAGGTTTCTGAAGTCACTTTTTTTCCTTTTCCACCTTGTAAATGAATCATAGTGAAACATTATAGAAACTCCAAAGATACCTTCAGAGAATCTTAGGCTTTCATGACTGGTTGTTCAGAAATTTCTTCATGACTTCCTTGAGAAAATGCTTTAAGAATCTTTCTAATAATTTCTCCTGAGAATATTTTGAGGAACTTTGAGAAAATCCGCTCACGATACTTCCAGAGATTTTTCCTCAATTTTCCCAATAATTCGTCCAGAAATTTTTCCAGATTCTCCAGATTTTTTTAGCAGTTCTCCAGTAATATTATTATTTAGGAATTTCCCAGGACTTCCTCCAGTTATTGTTCTACCGATTCTCCAGTTTCCAGGAGTTCTTCCAATAAAATCTGGTGTCATTTTTCTGTACAGTTCCTATTTTTAAGACACTCAATCGCTACCATCCGGCTTGCATTGCCATATTTGAGCCTATATCATCATATACCCAATGGGAGAGGAAAAGGGAGGAAAATGAAGTGGGATCCTTTGAAGAGAGAAAATCTCATAAGCCAAATTAGAGCATGTACAGTATTGGACAAAACATTTGCAACTTTTTCGATTTTCCATACAAAATGGTCAACTTTGGAGGTTCAGATCTCAGGTATTTGTGGACCGATTTGAATGAAATTTTCACAGCACGTCAAACATAACTTGAATTTTATCATATATTTTGAGATATTTTTCTAATCACGAGTTCAACAGCAATAACAGTTTGACCAAAGTGAATTTTTTGGCATTTTTTTTTTTCAGAATTTACGTGATTTAAAAAAGTTGAAGGAATATCATGAAGACATCATTTCAGCAAAGTTGTAGATTTAGACAATATGAACAAGTTTGCTGAAGACAGTTTATGTGTAGGGCTTTCATATTTTCAAATAAATCTTTATAATTTTTCGTCAAAAAAATTCACTTTAGTCAAACCGTTATTACTTTTGAACTCGTGATTGGAAAAATCTCGCAAAAATATATGTTAAAATTCAAGTTATATCTGACGTACTGCGAAAATTTCGTTCAAATCGGTCCACAAATAACTAAGATTCAAGCCTCCAAATTTGAAAAGTTGCAAATGTTTTGTCCAATATTGTAGCTCCATACCACAATGGGTTCAAACAACGCCCTAAAAAGGACACTATGAAACGAATGAACGTAAAGAGAGCACATAGCTCATTACCACAGCGGGTTAAGAATAACAGAATGTCCTGAAGATTCTGGCTTCTGAATTCAGTTTCACTTTATAAGTGTTTACCAAGTAGTTGAAATCGCAGTTGCGCAAAAAACTGGACAGTTACATATCAGGTGACAGGAAGTTCCATAATCGGAACAACTATCTCACACAAATAAGCCAGCACGCTGAATATTTGTCATGTGATAGTTGAGTCGGCTGTGGCCAGTCAACGCTCTGACCAAGAGACTGCAATTCTGCTTTGACAGATTTGTTAAATACTTCGCCATCCTTCAAAATTTACAATTTTGTTTAACGACACGGCTCTAATTCCAATATTGCTTGTGCTGAGTTGCCATCCAAGAATTTATCTAAAGCTTCAACCAGTACTTTGAAATTGGAATAGCTGGCTCAGGGCCAATGAAGTAATGCGATGCTCCATCGCGAGCTAGCTCATCAGCCAATTAATTTCCAGCGATGGAAGAATGGCCAGGTACCCATACAAGGTTTACGGAGTTGACTGAATTCATTTCCTCGATTTGTGTTCGGTATGCGATAAAAAGCTTCGACCTTGAGTTAGCCGAAGTATAAGCTTTTTTAGCAGCCTGACTATCTGGGCAGAAGTATATATTGAAGTGCTGATTACACTCCGCACAAAAGACCAAATTATTCCGTTTGAAAAACGGTGCAGTTTCTACCATGTGAGTAAAACTGATTCAGCCTTAGCTCACGAGTATATATACCTGCGCCAACTCTACCCTCAAGAAAGTAGCCATCAGTGTAACATACTATAATGTTTGATATACTTCTTTACAAATAGCCAACCCGTCCAGCCACCCGAAGGCGCCGCACGGAGGACTGTGCTTGAGGAGCACATCCATCCTCTGTCAGTATCAGATGGTGACTGAGACAAACTGACTATACCAGTATACTCTCTTCGAAGGCAGCTATCTTCAAACGAATCAGGAACACGGCAAAATGAACCACTGCAAGAGCAATGGACTATGGCTTATATGGACCTTGATTGAACTAACAGCAGAGCACTCTCCTACCTGCTCGGTATGAGAGTAAAGGAGTAGAAGAGAGTGAAAGTAGATGTAAATATAGATTATTTGAAAATAGATCTGTATCGGTAAAGTAGCTACAGATAACTATCATTCCGGCACAGTGGTGTCCACGAGCACAGAGTGTTTTTTCAAATAAAAAGGCAGCGAACTGGACTATCGAAATTCATACATTTTGCCTTATGAAAGATGGAACGATTATCGCAATACGAACGCTTTATGTATCGTTTAAGCATCACACCAGGCGTCGATAGGCGCGAGGTGTACGCACGAGCCTATCGATTGCAAGGTTCTTGGTACGATTCCAGGTTGCCGCGAAAACTATTTTTGTTTTCAAATTTCGGTTTCATAAGGTGAATTTATAAATTTCAACCCTATTACTTGTGGAGAATTTTCATAAGGGGTTCTTATGTTAATCGATATGGAAAAACAAATCTTAGAAGTATAAACGTGGAAATTCTAAAAAAAAACTTCTAGAGAAATTGATGGCTTACTGAATGTGACGCGAAATCTTTCGAGATTAGAAGTATCAAGTATGGCTTGAAAAATATGATGAATATTCTCAGGAGGCAGCAAGCTTATTAGTTTCACGATGCTATCGTTTCCAACTTTTACACAGTCCTATTTGCAGCTTCTTAAAAGCAATATTATACAACGGGTTTGAATGCGCAACAAAATGGCCATATCTTGCTTTCAAGTGCAATTTTTAACACTGTTCTCTATTGTGAGTCTAGTGTAATATTTTTTATATTCCCAGGAGAAATTCTTCAGCAACCTTTTTTAGAAGCTCCTCATTGGGTCAACTTGTTTGATGGAACTAAATTGTTCGAAAATATAATCCTATAACTAGCTCCAAGCTCCTATGATGTTATGGGGAACATTTTTAGATTGGCCATCCCAGGGTTTACTTATCTGATAGTCCCTTATAACCATGAACGTTCAACATGTGTGGACCTCCTTTGGATCAGAAATTAAGTTATTTCCAGAGGATTGATATTCATATCGTCTGATCGAATGGGGATTTGAATTTGTTCAATTTTTTGGTAGTTTTATTATAGCATGATCAATGTCTTCAGTTTTATAAGTGAAACTTCCATGAGTCGATGTTCTATGACTCGATATTGCCTCATGAAACCATACTAAAACCAAAAATTCATGTTTACATGGTACAGTGCATTGAACTGTATGTTTCATGATTTATGATGACCTCAATAAATCCCATTTAATTTCATAAGTCTCCTATTAAACCATTCACTAAACTTTTCATTCTTGAGACATTGTTGCGACAATTTGGAGCAGCACCGAATAAATCTGGTTCAATTTTGAAGCTGGTTCAGAAATAACAGAAACCCAGAGAAAACCAACTGGGATCTCTATCGTTTTCATTTAACGAACAAGAATTCGTATAACGGTGAACAGTTTACGACTGTTTCACGACTGAAAAATGCATCTTTTGGGATCATTGACCAAATGATCTCATTCTACCATGCTAGCTGTCCTATCCAACAAAGGCCATCTAACAGGGATGTGTCGTGTTGGAATGACAAGCTGGCAGGATTGAGGAAGAAATCCAGGCGATTGTTCAATAGAGCAATTTTAGATTGGGTTGAATACAAAAAAAAAGCCCTAACAGAATACAACATAGTACTAAGTAACGCCAAACGTAATGACTGAAGGCGAGTCTGTGAAAACATCAACAACGCTCCCGCTGCTGCAATGCTTTACGAAATCCTTTCAAAAGACCAAAACGATCCAGGCAGCCTTGAAAAAATGGAGGCGGAAGTTTTACTGTTGACTCTTCGGAAACATTGGAAGTAATGATGAGAACTCTTTTCCCTGAATCGATCTCATATTCGGATGAAAAAAAATGTCTTAGATGTGGCAAGACATGTATGGTCGATATATATCTATCACAGCTTTTCAGCCTTTCAAATCTGCTAGGAAAGATGACATTTTTCCAGCCTTACTCTAACAAGGAAGAAAGACGAGTTGTCCGCTCTTAACCGAAGTATTCAAAGATAGTGTTGCGCTTTTATACATTCCAAGACCGTGGCGAAAGGTTCGACTTGTTTTCATTCCAAAAGCTGGAAGAATGGATAAAACAACTCTCAAAGCCTTTAGACCTATAAGCCTTTCCTCTGTTCATTTGAAGACAATGAAAAAAAAATTGATGGCCTGATCGAGTCAACAAGTTTAATGAAAAGCCTCTTTGTAAATGTCAATTTGCGTATCACTCAGGTTAATCTACCATTTACGGCGCTGCAGTCGCTGGTAAATGAAATCGAGAAATCACTCCAAGCCAAAGAAATAGCCCTGGTTGCTTTTCTCGATTCGATAAAGCATCCTATAGCTGTATGAGTTCAGCCATGGATGTAGATAAAAGTAGGTATTATCGAATGGGGTATGGCTATGCTTAAAGATCGGACAATTTCTTGTGTTCTAGAAGTGCGCAAACATCTATAAGTTCTACTAAGGGATGTTGAATTTTCTCTCTAGAAGAATTTAACTGTATTTGAATGTTCCAAAAATTGTTAATATTAGTGTTGATCTCCCAGTCGGGTATCTTCTTTTTCGTGTTAATAGCACAATAGTAGTTTTCTAAAGGTTTATGCGTAACGATCAAAATCAATGTTCCCAATGGTTACGTCTCAAAAAGGGTGTAACTAAAAATTTTGTCGATGCTCTCCTTCAAAATTCCGCTCAGTTATTAGTTATTAACCCTCTAATACCCAAATTTTTATTTTCGATTTAAGTATTATTTTTCGTTAAGGTACCGTGGGGCAAGTGGGTAATGGAAATGGCATAGTTGAGATTCTTCAAATTCTAGAAACTTTAAATTGAAATAAATGAGGTCGTGTATATTTTTTAGCTTGACTCCCACCAACTATAAGCAGCATGCTGAAATTGATTTTTATGAAAAATTGAAGAAAAAAATACAGAAAATGTTTTTGAAAAATGTCTTCTTACTTTTCACTTACCCCAAAAGTGGGGCAAGTGAAAAGTTTACCGTTTTGAACAATAAATTCAAAAACAAACAGTTATATCCACGATTTCTATTAACTTTAACATTTGTTTAGACTTCCCAATGAACAATAACATAAGTAACATGTAAACAAAGAAAATGTTATTCTTTTCACTTTAATTTTCTTCTCTTCAGTTATGTTAGTGGCAATGATTCGACAACATTATAACTGCAACATTTCCAATGTTAGTTCTTACATTATAGGATAGCAATTGCATTTCTGCTCTGTAGAATTTCCACCGCTCGTTATTTGTTTTTGAGAAAGTCGAATATAACGTCGGATAACTCTTCGGGAAAAATCAAACGGAATCCTTAAATAACGTATATAGAATCTTTTTTCCTACACCCCATTTTTATGTTTTGAACTAGCTTTACATAGACATTCCACGAGATTTCCGTGTGTTCTCTAATATTGCAACATTTCAGTCAACGTCTTCCTTTCAATTGGCTGCCCGAAGAAGACATATTATTATTGTAATGTTTGGCAACGTCTTTTAGAGAAGTTCCATGATTTCTAATAGCATTTAACGCTTGAGTATAGTGTTTCTTGAATTATCAGCACGTTATGTTTTTCTATTATAATTGCGAACCATGTTTACTTATGGCTACTTAAAGAGAAAACACAAATTCAATCTCTAATGATAAACTTTTCACTTGCCCCACCTGATAAAAAATTGACGGTTTTTAAATTTAGTTATTTTTAGGTCTACGTCAAATTAATTCTAAAACTTTTTTTATTGCAGTTTGAAACTGTCACAGAGGACAACTAAGAAGTGGTACAGGAAATTATTTTCCGCAACTTTTTTCCACTGACAATATTAAAATAAGATTGTACGCCGCCAATTTGTTACGGAGTAACAGTTGGCAGGTTAACAATTTTTCGCTCTATTATGCAATAATGGCTGAAAAATCTCAGAAATCTCTTACCTATCGTAATGTTCTCAATGGCCTCAAAGGTTTGCGCATGAGTTCAAAACGTTATTTCACATATTCAGTAAAATATATCGATTGTGTTCACGTACCCCATTTACCCACTTGCCCCGCGGTACCTTATCTAAAATCGTTCTAAACACGTTTTGGGCATTTATTTATTTTTATTCGCAAATTTTTAAATTTTGGGGGCCCAGATAGCCGTAGCGGTAAACGCGCAGCTATTCAGCAAGACCAAGCTGAGGGTCGTGGGTTCGAATCCCACCGGTAAAGGATCTTTTCGGATTGGAAATTTTCTCGACTTCCCAGGGCATTGAGTATCTTCGTACCTGCCACACGATATACACATGCAAAAATGGTCATTGGCATAGTTGGCATAGCTCTCAGTTAATAACTGTGGAAGTGCTCATAAAGAACACTAAGCTGAGAACCAGGCTCTGTCCCAGTGGGGACGTAACGCCAGAAAGAAGAAGAATTTTTATTTTTGAACATCCCTAGCTTTTTTAATTTTTTCTTGAAGCCTTTTCTAGTTGTTGATTTTTGACAATAACAAAATTTTTAATTGTTACGGTATTTTTAAAAATATTAAATTTTTAATTTTTTTTTCGGAGCGTATTTTATTTTTCGTGTAACTAACGGAAAAACAGGTTTGGAATGATTTTAATACCACCAGGCTCTTCGTTTGTGATAGGTTAATCGTAGAAAAATATAAAAGGTACGATTTTTTATATTACACGTTAAATGAAGCCCAGGCATTTGTAGGTTATATAAGAATGCAATTTTTCAAACAATTTCTAAAAATACAAAAAAGTTTCAAAAGTCATAAAAAACTTTTCTTATATGCGTGTTGAGAGTCAAGGTATAAGCCAAAAATAAAATCATTTTGATTTCCGAGCTACGAAAAAATACACAAAATTCCAAAGTATACCCCGTCTAAAGGCGGGGTTGGGTATTAGAGGGTTAACTAAACAAACCAACTTCCAACCATGTTTTGATAGTATATTTCTTCTGATAATTGCGCTGACTATTACCATTGAAATTGTAGACTTAAACCATAAAAACAAGTCCTGCGATTTGTTTTAATCTTTGCCCAGGCATGCATCTCAGCCATAGAAAACGAGGGCGGTGAGCACAGATTTGATATGATTTTTTTTCTGATAATAACGGGGTTTGGGGAGCACCGTGGGCGCGAGAGCCTCGAACCTTCATCACTCGAGTCGAGTCGAGTCCGAGTTGACCATAAAAGTACACCTTCAACTTCAGAAAGCACACGACATCGCCGGCAAGTCCGCGCGGTGATGAAACCCCCCGGAGAACGGTGCTGCAACTAAAGACACTATGTGCAAATACGGAGAACGAAATTGAGGACAGTCAGTGGCAGTGCAAAATTCGATGTTTATTGAACTGAGCGGTTTAAAGTTTACCACTGAATATCGATCATCAGCAGAATTGAAGAATCAACATCAACTGTTATGGAAGCAATTAGGGACTGACTGAGGCCACCTAGAGTGCCTTCAACCGAGATCTGATGAAACCGAGAAGCAACAACACAGTACTCACACCTGTCGTCGTCGCCTTCGTTTCACTATCAATGTGAAGTGCTGTGCGCAGTAATAATGCGAAAAAAGACTGATTCATCATACCCTTAGAGTGTAATTTGCAACCAGTTTTTGTGTTTCTGTTATCATATAAGTACACCCTCCCGCTCTCGCCTCGTTATTTCAATGATCTCAGAGACTGTATTTAGTGCTCACGCGTGAAATTTGTTTTTATTTCGTCGAGAAGAGTGAATTTTTATTTTTGAAATCTCCCAACATCGAATAAACGCAACGCAAAATGATCTCCGGCAAAAAGAACTACGTCGAACAGCTGCTCCACCTTGCACTGACGCTGAGTCTGCTGCGGGTGGATCCGGAAAACTACCTGGACCTACAATGGGAGACGCGTCTGGCTGGAACCGGCGTCGGCGGCTGGCAGCTGGAACTGCGAGCCGCGCCCCTCACCGACCAAACCTACGTCAACCGGAAGGCCCTTCCCTCCATAATCGAAGATCTGGCCCGGTTCGACACGCAGTACAATGTCCCAACGCACTTCGACCTGCAGGCCTACCTGCTCAACATACAAAACTCCAACTCAACCAATCAAACCTCCACGACCAGGGCTTCCTCTCCGGCCCCGGTCTCAACCCAGGAGCCCCCCAACTCCACCTCCTCTGTCACCATCGATCTCCCCTCGTTCGAATCCTTCGACACCGAGGACATCTTCCTGAACCCGGACCCCTTCGCCGATAGCACCTCCGTTCTCGAGCAGAACATGGCTGACCTCAACGATTTCGGCGAAGCTCCCATCAACACCTACGCCCTCGATGCAATCCCGCTGAAAAACGAACCTCCGCCCATGTTTGAAGATCTTATCCGGTTGCCCTTCGAGCCGAACTTCTTTCAGCAGCACGTTCTCGAACCGGAACTGAACGAACCCAAACTGGAAGAACAACTGGAGGAAGCCGGCAGCAGCTCGCACGAATGTTGCCAGTCGTGCGATGCTCGCTCCAAACAGATCAAGGTCAAGGAGGAACCCCTCGGGGAACAAGAGGCCGGTTCCGCAGAAGGTGCCGTGGCCAACAACGCGGTCGTCGTCAAGCAGGAACCTCAGGAAGAATTCTTCCAGATCAAGAAGGAAGAGTTGGATTTGAACGATGATTCCGACGCAGAGGTGCCCCCCGTGACGGCCGAACTAACCCAAGAGGTAAGTTTCCTATTGAGCTCAGAAAAAAACGTGAATCCACACACTGATAACGGGCGAAAGCCCAAGCCGCATCGTCAAAACAAAAACATTATGATACAGTACATTATCAAGATCGGCGTGTCGGCAGAGCGACCGCCACTCTTTCACTTTCACGTGCTAATTTTGCTGAGCGGTTTATTCGTGGAAAGTAGGGCCCAAAATTTGAGGCGCTTACTCAGGTTTACTATCTCGTCCAGCCGAAGCCACAAGCCAGCCAAGAGTAGGTAGATGGTTGTGTTGGTGCGGTCATTAACACATTCAACCATCGTATCCATCGTCGGAACGGTTCACTGCGCCACACGCACCGGTGGGTTTGTGAGCTGTTTATTATGCTTTTCTTGTGGAGTTAAGTCGAGACGCGGCCGGCCCGACTGGTTTCCCCTCAAGTAGCCCACAATATTGGCAAGTGGTTGATTTCGCCAAATTTCCGTGCGTTTACGCATCTGTCGAAATCGGTACGCGCTTCTGTCTGGGATCATTGTATATACGTAATTGAAGAGCATGATGAATCTATGATGAGCCATTTCCGATTTTTGGGTTTCAATAGCTTGAACGGCGCTAAGCATAAGCTATACAAAATTTAAATCAAAATGTTTTTTTTATTTATTCCAAAACAAATTTAAATTCTCTAGGAATTCCGAGATGGGATTCTCTCAGAATCTTGATATGGAATTATCTCCGAAAAAGGGATTATTTCAGAATGCAGAGAAGGGATTTGAATCCCGAGAAACAATTCTCTCCGAATCCCGGAAAGAGATTGTCTCAGCATCCCAAAAAGAATTCTCTCAGAATCTCGAGAAGCTCTTATTTCAAAATCCCGAGAAGGGATTGTCTCAGAATCCCGAGAAAGGACTCTCACAGAATCACGAAAAGGGTTTCTCTCAGAATCCCAAGATGGGATTCTCTCAGAATCCCGGGAAGGGATTTACTTAGAATCCCGAGAAGGGATTCTCTCAGAATTCCGAGAAGAGTTTTTCTCAGAATCCCGAGAAAGGATTCTCTCAGCATCTCGAGAAGAGATTCTCTCAGAATCCCGAGAAGGGATTCTCCCAGAATCTCGAAAAAGGATTCTCTCAGAATCCCGAGAAAGGATTCTCTCAGAATCTTAAGAAGAGATTCTCTCATAATCCCGAGAAAGGGTTTTCTCAGAATAACGAAAAGGAGTTCTATCAGAATCACGAGAAAGTAATTCTGTCAGAATCCCGAGAAGGGATTCTCTCAGATTCCCGAGAAGGGATTCTGTCAGATTCCCGAAAAACGATTCTCTCAGAATCCCGAGAAGGGATTCTCTCAGAATCCCGAGAAGGGATTCTCTCAGAATCACGACAAGGGATTCTCTCAGAATCACGACAAGGGATTCTCTCAGAATCACGACAAGGGATTCTCTCAGAATCACGACAAGGGATTCTCTCAGAATCCCGAGAAGGGATTCTCTCAGAATCACGACAAGGGATTCTCTCAGAATCCCGAGATGGGATTCTCTCAGAATTCCGAGAAGGGATTCTCCCCGAATCCCGAGATGGGATTCTCCCCGAATTCCGAGAAGGGATTCTCCCCGAATCCCGAGAAGGGATTCTCCCCGAATCCCGAGAAGGTATTTTCCCAGAATCCCGAGATGGGATTCTCCCCGAATCCCGAGAAGGGATTCTCTCAGAATCCCGAGAGGGGATTCTCTCAGAATCCCGAGATGGTATTCTCTCAGAATCCCGAGATGGGATTCTCTCAGAATCCCGAGATTTGATTCTCTCAGAATCTAGAGAAGAGGTTCTCTCAGAATCCAGAGAGGGATTCTCTCAGAATCCCGAGAAGGGATTCTCTCAGAATCCGGAGAAGAGATTCTCTCAGAATCCCGTGAAGGGATGCTCTCAGAATCACTAGAAGGGATTCTCTCAGAATCACGAGAGGGGATTCTCTCAGAATCACAAGAGGGGATTCTCTCAGAATCCCGAGAAGGAATTCTCTCAGAATCACGAAAGGGTATCCTCTCAGAATCACGAGATGGGATTGTTTCAGAATCCCAAGAAAGGATTCTTACAGAATCCCGAGAAAGGATTCTTACAGAATTCCGAGATGGGATTCTCTCAGAATCCCGAGAAGGAATTGTATCAGAATCCCGTGAAGGGATTCTCTCAGAATCCCGAGAGGGATTTCTCTCAGAATCCCGAGAGGGATTTCTCTCAGAATCCCGAGAGAGATTTCTCTCAGGATCCCGAGAGGGGATTCTCTCAGACGCCCGAAAGGGGATTCTCTCAGAATCCCGAGAGGGGATTCCCTCAGAATCCCGAGAGGGGATTCTCTCAGAATCCCGAGAGGGGATTCTCTCAGAATCCCGAGAGGGGATTCTCTCAGAATCCCTAGAGGGAATTCTCTCAGAATCCCTAGAGGGGATTCTCTCAGAATCCCTAGAGGGGATTCTCTCAGAATCCCGAGAGGGGATTCTCTCAGTATCCCGAGAGGGGATTCTCTCAGAATCCCGAGAAAGGATTCTTTCAGAAGCCCGAGAAGGGACTCTTTCAGAATACCGAGAGGAGATTCTCTCAGAATCCCGAGAGGGAATTCTCTCAGAATCCCGAGAAAGGATTCTTTCAGAAGCCCGAGAAGGGACTCTTTCAGAATCCCGAGATGGGATTCTTTCAGAAGCCTGAGAAGAGACTTTTTCAGAATCCCGAGATGGGATTGTTACAGAATCCCGAGACGGGATTCTCTCAGAATTCTGAGAAGAGAATCTCTCCAAATTCCGAGATTGGATTCTCTCACAATCCCGAGAAGGAATTCTTTCAAAATCCCGGGAATGGATTCTCTCAGAATCCTGAGAAGGGATTCTCTCAGAATCACGAGAAGAAATTCTCTCAAAACCCCGAGAAGGAATTCTCTCAAAGCCCCGAGAAGGGATTATCTCAGAATCCCGAGAAAGGATTCACGCAGAATCCCGAGAAGGGATTTTCTCAGAATCCTGAGAAGGAATTCTCTCAAAAACCAGGAAGGGATTCTCTCAAAATCCCGAGAAAGGGTTCTCTCAAAATCCCGAGAAAGGATTCTCTCAGAATCTCGAAAGGGGACCTATCTAAATTCTCTTTGTTTACTTTCTCTTTAATCATTAACTAACCACATTAAACACCTCTCTTGCGTTTTTGTATGAAACGCTAGCCTAAGACATTATCTTTCGTTCTATAGTAAAAAACTTTCCAAATACCTTTAGTATTGCACCGTTATAATCAAAAGAGATGGAGAGAGGAGAGAATTTCATGGCTACATTGGTTATTTTGAAAAGTTACGCGAGAATCAATTCACGCAGATAAGCCTTAATGAGAAATTATTTTCAAAAAATAGTAGTAGTCTAAGAGCAAGTCTATTATTGGAAATTCACTTTGAATCTGCTTTAACTTCCAAACACGTTGCCCCTGATCTTATTCCATATTGAAATAGATCAGCTCATTCAAAAAAGAACCTTCATAATATTCTGGAAGTTCTTTGGTTTCTTATTTCATGACACGGTGGAGGCCGCTCGTATGAAATACGACGAAACCTAGCATTCCATCCTTCCAAAACAAAAAGAACTCCTCACCGAACCGAAAGGATGTCCGTTCGACCTGGATTCCACGTATCCTAAAAATAATAACTACGCGCGGTAAAGCATTTTAATTGACATCGACCTTCTTTTTCGCCATATGTGTGCATTGGGCTGCGTAAGAGTGGTTGCGGCAGCGCGCGGTGAGCTCCGACCTGACTGCATTTCATCGGCCGCCTCTCGCGCTACGAGCGCGCAATGAATGTAAATATAAGTGCATTTTAGAACCGGATAGCTCGTCGCCGTCGGGGTCCAAATAGCCGTAGCGGTAAACGCGCAGCTATTCAGCAAGACCAAGCTGAGGGTCGTGGGTTCGAATCCCACCGGTCGAGGATCTTTTCGGTTGGAAATTTTCTCGACTTCCCAGGGCATAGAGTATCTTCGTACCTGCCACACGATATATGCATGCAAAAATGGTCATTGGCATAGTAAGCTCTCAGTTAATAACTGTGGAAGTGCTCATAAGAACACTAAGCTGAAAAGCAGGCTCTGTCCCAGTGGGGACGTAACGCCAGAAAAGAAGAAGAAGCTCGTCGCCGTCGTGCGAAATTCTCTTTGTCCAAAATAAAAAGAACACGCAAAACCGCCGGACGAAAATGACAACCGTGTCGTCCGTCATTGCACCTCTTATTTGGTGAGCCGTTTCGCGGGGTAAAAATTGAAAAGGAAAACAACAACGAAACTTTGAAACCAAGCTGATCTCATCTGTCTGTGTTGCAACTCCTGTTGCTGCTGCTGTTGCATTAACAGATGTTTCGTGAGGTATGAATCGAGATGCATCATCGCCAGTACGGTGCTCAGTGGTCTCAGTTGAAATTCATCGAAATTGAATGTAACCCAATGTAATAACTAAATAATGGAATTAAAGGCGTAGTCCTACGTCAAAATTTTCAAATCTTGTTTCATCTGCTAGATTTTTTTAAATTTCTGCTTTATTATTTCAATTTCAACCATTATTTACCTTCATTACTTGTATCCAGGTGTTCTGTGTTAAACAACACTATTATCCCAGTAAAACCAAATTAGGCTATTATTTTTATAACATATTACACTTAATTTGCCGTAGCAATTCAGAATTTTGACAGGAGAACTGAATTCACCTACTTATATAAACATAACCTAACTTATCATAGCAATAAAAGATTGCAACGATTTTTGTCTAAAATTATTAATAATTTTCTTCGACATTTGCTCCAATCTTTCAACTTCTGTTTGATTCATTAGTACTATATCGGAGAAGCAGCTTCCAAAATTATTTTTAATCTTCTGTTGAGTCTTTTTCCTGATATTGACGAATTCCATGTAAAATCGTTCAGTCACAGAACTCGACCATCTTCGATTTGTATTAAAATTTGTACATGCTTTCAGTTTGGTAGAATGAGCGTTTTCCATAGAAAAATCGATCATTTAGACTTTAGGATAATTTTTGAAAATGACATATGATTTTTTTATGCAATTGATTTTGAAATTATAGCTAAAACTATTTCGTTCAATTTTAGACCACTGCGGAAACGCGACTCAGTGACACGCTGCAGCGCAGCCAGTTGCACCTTGTAAAATTCCATCATCGGTGCGTCCTTCCAGCTCCTCACACTCCTTACAAGGGGCGCTGCGCCGCGAGGATATAACCGAGGGCCGAAGATGGACGGACTGGATGTAAACAACCTACTTTTGCCTTCCATCTGGGCTTGATATATTATTACATCCTCTGCGCCGACGACTGGCTGCAAGTTCGCCTTCACCGTGTTCCAAAATTGGTCACACCTCGCCTTGGGGGGAAATCTCCCCCGGCTTCCATGGCTCCACAGTATAGGGGAACTGGGGGCATAACACCCAACGTTTGATCAGATGTTATTGTTCAATGATACGAATAATGCACATTTGTAAGGTTTCCATTTGTATTTAACTTAAGCGTGACATTCCATCTGCTACCATTTGAATTGAAACAGCTGTTCTGGTGATATGGAACATTTCTTACGATTTTCTTCTGCAAAACAAAAACACAAACATATATTGGCGTTCCAAAACACGTCGTTCGTTCAAACTAAGGGAGGCACTTCTTGCCCATATAGACTTTTCACCCCCAGTTCCCCTATTTCTGTCTGTCTGCGATCCAGTTTGGTTTGGAGAAGTCAAAGCTGAAAACCGATGGCGCAGTTTGTTTGTGGATTGGTTTGCCTTAGCGTAGGTAGCAAAAGTCATGAACTCCTGGCAAATGCAGAACGGCGATGCGAGAAAAAATAACAAATCAGAAATAAATTTTTCGATGTTATTTTTTTGCTCCTTTCGCTGCGTTCGGGGAAAACCCTCCCACACGATAGGTGAGAGCGGATGCTGGGAGGAACGCGATGCAAAATGCACTCAATAAAATACGTTGACCCTGGCCGAGGGCGTACGAGTATTTGCGTGTGTGTGCGTGGATTTGCAAGGCGAGTGTCCATCCCCGAGAATTTTAGCTGGCTTTGCTTCTGTTTGTGGTTCATTTCACATTTCACCGAAGAGAAGATGCGCATCTTGCAACCGTTGCACTAAAGGGTTTTTAGCGATTCTAGCTGGCCAAAATTCATTTACAAAATTCGCTCATGTTTTGAGATAACATCATGCATCTCTTTTTTTCTTGGCTTTACGTTTTCACTAGGATAGAACCTGTTAATTCTAAAAGTTCAAAGTAACTTCCGTTCACAATACCGATTATTGGTTATATGTATGTGTATAATGCATCGAAATACCGTTCTTAACTTGTGCCACAACTAACTTCACATAAAGAATGCGGAAAACGTGATGAAATATTTTTGCCCAGTTACAATGTCAAAATATCCCTTAGTGCGCAAGACGCCACCAAATCGACGCGCGGCGGATACTATTTTTCGACGAAAAGCCGTCGATTTGTTTTCGCATTTTTCGCACAACCTTTTCCCGCTTGCTTTGTTTTATACTTTGTTGAGCACACGCGAAATGTCACATCTGGCCTTGGCTGAGTGGCCTGCGGTGCGGCATTTGCCATGTAGGTAAACAAAGGATCGATCGACGAAGAGGGCCTCGCTTGGGCCTACTTTGCGTGTCGCGTTTTCCGCGGTTTGATATCGAAAACAGAAAATTTTCTCACGCCCACTCACACTAGCGAGCGGCATTAGAGCAAGGGACAACAAACAAACAAGCAAACGTACGTACGAACATGAAACGAGGTGAAACCAACCTAATGCGGGAGAATTAGATGAGTCATATATGGCGATGTGTCGACGTGGATTAGCACTTAGCAGCTGTGGTGGCACGATTTAGGAGATTAGGGGCACCTGTGTTTCGATCGTTATTCGTTATCCGTAAGGACTGTTCATTTTATAAAGTGGACACCTTGTTTATGCTATATCTTTTTTATTTATTGACGAAATCGTAAACGGTTTTCCGTGTATCGTTCAACTATTATTCTACAATGTTATGAAAATACAGAAACTTACAAAATGCTTTCGGTTGAAGAACTAAATAGTTTTTGCAAAAACTCCTAAGAAAAACTGTTCGTCAAGTTTAAGCATTATTTTTCGCATGAAAAAAATCCTAAATTTAATGAACAAATTGTATATTGGTATCCTTTACTATTCAACTTAAGGTAGAGCTTTTAAAAACATCAATAATATTCCATCAGTTCCTGACGCTGAGTCACTTTAGTGATCTATTCCTTATGGTCAAATTTGCTGATACACCATCTTTTTACTACCAGCAAAAAAGTAAAGTAATAAGCGTGTTCAAAACTGGTTTAGATTACTAAAGAAACTATATATGTGTAAAAAAAGCAAAATCTTGAGTTTTAACCGCATTCTTGGGTACCAAATTTACTCTTTATGGTCGTTTTATTGAAAAATCCCATACTTTTAAAATTATATACGCATGTTTATCGATCTAGAGCAAACTGTAAGCGTTTTTCTCAAAATATTTTGATAGGTAGTCTCAGAATAACACATTCTAAAAATAATACATGCAAAATAAATTTGATTTAATTCAAGCAGTGTTCCCAATCTTGATGATTGTCATTGTGCTTTGAGTGGTCTTCTGAAAATAAATTATTTGTTTTTCTATTGTGCTTAAAATATGACGTGGGGACTAAATCAGCAACTCTATGAAGGCGTAAGTTATTTTTATTATAAATACTATATTATTACTTCCGTCTGGACGTACTTTAAACCTTAAGATTCTACTCATATCAGTTCCATTCAAATTTAAGATATTTTTCTTTAAAAAAAATGGTAAAAAATGATTTTATGATATCTGCAAAATTGCTTCTCCAAAAATAACTTGATATTTTTAGCAAGCTTCTAATTTATGATGCTTTCTAAGTACAACCATTTTTTGAAAATAAAAAATATAAATTGTCGAATTTTCCTGCCGATTTTTAATAATCCTTGATTTTGATAACCTCCAAAAATCGACCGTTCTAAACGTTGTGCCTTATTAGTGTGAAATCATATTATTTTGGTAACTTTTTTATTACCACAGCATTATACAATATTAGTCGAACGATGTACAGAAAACCGATTTCGATTTCATTGATAAATTAAAAAGATATTGCATGTCCAAAGTGTCCACTTTATAAAATGAACAGTCCTTATAACCCTTTTATATCTTAAACTAGATTATATAACTCTTTTGATGCTAGGGCCAATATTGACACTTCTGGTCCATGACAAAATTATTAATTATGTATATGAATTGCAGACAGAACCATTGACGTTTTTCTGGGATTTTTCTCTGATGTATTCCTGTAAAAATACTTAACGAGTCTCTGCGAGATTCTGCGCAAGATTGCAAAGATCTTTTTTACAGTACTTGTAGTTGGTAAATATCTCACGAGTTCTGTTCAAGGTAGCCGGAACATCAGGGTTGACGCATCGCAAATTTTGAATATCGAAAAGTGGAAAGTCAACTGTATTTCTATAGCGATATAAATTCCTAATAAGTTACCTAATTTATTCTTTTCTTTAAACTGTTTGTCGTTTTCTTCTGGACATTCCAGAATTGACTAACAAGATCCTTAATCGATTTCTAGAACAAGTTTTGGCGGGGGTTGTCCATCCCGCATATGGATATTTCGCATAAGAACGTTAAGCATAATGGACATTTCGCATAAAACCGTTTCATACAAGAACAGGTAGCATTTTAAAGAAGACATATAATTCTCACTATACCAAATGTCCACTATACCAATCGACCTTATTCGAAACCCCATAGTTTTACCACAGGTTTTACGGTGCAGAAATTTTTCAAAACGAAAAAAATCCTAATAGATTCATGCTGGATTTGCCATACTAGACTCCTGGCAATGTCATTGACAAATTCATGGCGAAATTGTTGTCGCAAAACAAATGCTTGGCAGATGCCTCTAGTCATGCTAAGAGTTTGATGAAATCCTTATTAGTCACGGACGAAGGGCTGTCGTAGTAAGCATTGTTCGATAGTGGCAGTTATCAATAGATTAAGATTGCACATATAATATACAGTGCTGTTCTGAACAATAGCAGCGCATGTCGATTTTCATACAAAATGCTCAACTTTGACATGCTGTAGTTTTGTTCCCTTTCAAGCAATCGAGTTGAAATTTTCTCCACAGAACTACAAATATGCCCAATTTTGTAAACACAAAATTTCAAAATTTTCTGAGCCCCTGCCGGAAAGTGAGATACTAGGTGAAATTGTTCGAAAAAATAGCAGTTTTAAAAATTTGAATTTCGGCTTGACATTATAGTTTTAAAATGTATATCACTTACCATTGGAGCAATCTCCTCCTACTCATCAAACATACACCTAAACCGAAAATGTTTAAAATATTTGCAGAAGAAAAATTTTAAAATGAAAAACTGCTAATTTTTCGAAAAATTTCACCTAGTGTCTCACTTTTCGGCAGGGACTCAGAAAAAACTGAAATTTTGTAGTTACAAAATTGATCATATTTGTAGTTCTGTGGAGAAAATTTCAGCTCGATTGCTTGAAAGGGAACAAAACTACAGCATGTCAAAGTTGAGCATTTTGTATGAAAATCGACATGCGCTGCTATTATTCAGAACAGCACTGTATTCTATGACATTAAGCATGTACGATTGGTTTTTGAGATAATGATACGATAAATTGCATTATTTATCAATTTCAGTCAATTTGCATGCCGACTTATGTGTTTAATTTACTATAGTTTCTAGGTCCTAGAGAATACGTTTCAACGAAGATTGTAATACGTTCGTTATTGAAAAGACACTTTTGGATGATTTGTAAAAGTATTGTATATAGTCAAATATAGGCTGCAAGCATATCCAATAATTCGATTAAATTGATATTAAATCGTGCAATTTCAATCAAACTAGGCGGCATCCACAAATTACGTAACGCTCGAGGGGGTTGGCTTAAGCGTTACGACTCATTCAATTGAAAAAAAAAAACATACAAAAAGCGTTACGAAGGGGGAGGAGGTGGCCAACAATTTCAGCGTTACCTAACAATTGGATGCTGCCCTATTTGTCATACAATGGTTGAAAGTCCTATTTTATATGCATGATGGGTTGCATTACGAAAATTAATAATAAATCGTAGTTGAATTTTCATTTAAACTTCAGACGACATTTAAACCAAAATTGTGACGAATTGGAACATGTTTGATTCAGCTCCAAATTCACTAGAGACACATAATGTGATCTATGGGACACGCGGAAAGAATATTTTGTTTAATCTGTGTTACCCGACGGAAATCTTAATATCAATTATTGGAACGACAATGTGACAAGTTCTGAACTGGTGGTTGCTCTGAATCACAACGCCTACATATTATACTTACTATGCATACTAGAATACAGATCTTCGAAACATTTCTTGGGGATTGTCTAGAAGACTTGTTTTGATTTTTGCCATCTTTCGTCCTAAGTAATTTGCAGATTTCTCGAAAGCAAGATCTTCGAAAACTTCCTAACAATATCTGAAAGCATTTTTGGCAAGATCATTAACGAGTTCTAGAGGACATCTTTGGTAGATTCTTGAGAAAATTAAACGAAATTTTATCAAGATGTTTTGATAATTCACACGGACTTTGGCAACAAGATTCTCATAAGATTAGTGGCAAAATTTTGATCTGCGTCAAGCCGGTTGACCTACTTATGGTAACCAGTGATGGAAAGTGGAGAGCATTACTTGCATGATCCTTGACAGATGCCTAATAAGATCAAGAACTTAGTAGTAATCTGTCTAAACTGTTAGTAGATCTTTGGAAAATCTTCACAGGGTTGTTTAGAAAAACAGTCACAAATCCCTGCAGAAAAGCTGAAACGCATTTAATTTTAATTTTGATTAGAAAAGTGTAAAAAGATGCGTGTTTCAGTACTTTATATTCGATCAAATTAAAAGGTACTATCGTGGCATTGCTTTTGGGTGTGCAGGAATTCATTTTCAACCGATTGTTGTCAACTTTGTTGAAATGCAAAAATATATTTTGATCAATTACGCGCTTTTTTCATGTTTGTCCATTCTTTGAGATCTGGGCTCACAGTGACAGTTTGTGACAGCAGAATCTCGGCTCACTATGACGTACATAAATTTTGTATTGGTTTCTCCCTCCCAGGTTAGTTCTATCCTGTATAAGTTTTTGGTGTATCAATGTAGAGACTCATAACGGGTTTCATGTATGATTCTGGATATACCTCTTTTTTGGATTTTTTCACAAGATCCTTGCCGGATTTCTATCGAGACATCTGGTGGTTGTCCGACGAAATGTTGTTCAATACCTTAGCGAAATCTTAGAATCATCAAACGAATTTCGTGTAAATGTTTGGCCTTGTGGTACCGGAATTTTTTAAGACTTGCTTACCCATGGAGTATCATTGTGCCAAAAAATGCAACTTTTTCAAAAAAAAAAAAAAGCTTTGGGAACTGGGAACTCCCATAAGACTATGAGCTATGAAACAGACTTTTTCCCAGTGAGTAAAAATGAAACAAAAAAGATTGCAATCTCCAGGAATACACCCAAAGCTCCTCCGAGGATTTTAAGACCTTATATAAGGGAATCTTAATTCGGAAATTACTGTAGAAATTACTTTAGAACACCTACAGGAATCTATATAAAAAAATCCCAAGAAGAAAAAATAGTTTTTTTTATTCCTCAAGGGAATCTCTAAACTATTCCTTGCAGGCAGTGCTAAGAATGGCCATTGTAATTGACTTGAAGCTCGCAAAAAATGTTGTTATCCTCACTACAGTAGATTAAAGGCGCGAACCCCATGCATGAACTTTTGCAATTAATCGTGTTATCGCAGGCTGTAGATTAGCTGCCGAAGAGTTTCTACAATGATTTCAACTGAGAATATCTTCAGAACATCCCTTAAAAATACTCCAATTCGTCATCTGAAATTCGTTTGGAAATTATCCTAGAAAGCTTTAGAACACCTACAGGAATCTGTATCCATGAAATCCCTTGAATAAATATTAAAGCTACTACTGTAAATATCCTTCAGATAACAAGACTTTTTTTTTTTTTTAAAAAGTGGGTGGTTTGCTGATAAAATGCTCTATCAATTCACATAGTTAAGAAAGTAAGTCATACCTTTTCTTGTAGCAAAAGATTTGATAAGTTGATTAGTGAGAATTTTTTAACAAACCTCAATATGAAGCTATACAAACTTCAAAATTTGCACTGTCATCGATCTGTGCGTGAAATTATCGTGCTAAAGCACATGGTGCACCTTCTCAACGCCTACTTTGCCATTATCGGAATTCACACAAACAAGTTATTTCTTCTGCAATTGCTTTGTTCCGATTCTTTTACAATGCACTTGCACCTCTGCAGTGTTTGTAGATATTATTAATAAACAGCCACAGCCAAGGGGCGATCCATTAATTACGTAAGACAATTTTGGCGGTTTTCAGACCCCCCCCCTCCCCCCATGATAAGATTTTTTGTATGAAAATTAAAAATAATTTGTATGACGCATAAGAAATCTCAAACCCCCCCCTCCCCCCATAATCCCTTACGTAATTAATGGACCACCCCCAACCGCGTGCACTTCACATGTGGGTGGATTTATAAACAAATGCAAACAATTCGATCGATCGATTCAACATTCCTCGTCAGTTCGAAAAGTAAATTAATGATACCGAGTGATCGATTCAGTATTGCACACTGTGTAGAGTCGGCGGCATCACAACAAACACACGACCATACAAGACAAACGGTTTGTTTGGGTTCCGAAAAACCCTCAAGAGGTACCACCCTCAACGTTTTCCTCTTCGGCGCAATATAGCGTTCTAAATAGATATTTGACATTAGCTTGTAATGGGATCTCGATGGACATGAATAGATGATGAGTCGTGTGTTGATTAATGAATCTAGATACAGTCCAAGTGGGCACGCAAAAGCGGCGACTAGAAGGGACACGCAGTGAAAGTGACCTTTCTTCTGATGGTGTCATTTTTCAATGAAGGTAGAAAGATTCTCATTCTGCGTCGTTTCTAATGTCAAGTGCAATGTGATTCTCGAAAGACACAGAACCAGAGATGGTGATAAATGATCCGACGAGTATAAACGCCATGCGGTACACCGCAGAAGAAAGCAACTATTTGTTGCTCTGGTGGTTGACCGCAAATTACAGTAGGCGACAAAATTTAAACTTTTTTTCCGATCATTTGCCTTAAATTCAATAGATTGTAGTCCGCTGATCACGAATCTGTAACATTTTTCGAAAAAAAATATCAGGAAATTTTAAAAGTCTTATATTTTTTGATAGACAATGTGAACTTCTTATTTTTGGTGTATATCTTTCTAATATCTAACGTTTTTAAGAAAAAAAAAAACAATGACCAAATACTGTATATCATAGTAACATTTTATGTTTTACTACGATCATTACTGTCTGAAAATTGTTCAAAATTAGAGTTGATTCTTGAATAGAGATGCACGACGTGAGGAAAAGTTAAAACCATTTCTTCTTCTTCTTGGCATTACTTCCTCACTGGGACAGAGCCTGCTTCTCAGCTATTCTTATAAGTAGTTATTAACTGAGAGGCAGATGTGTGGCAGATACGATGATACTCTATGCCCAGGGAAGTCAAGGAAATTTCCATTACGAAAAGATCCTGCACCGACCGGGATTCGAACCCAGACACCTTCAGCATGGCTTTGCTTTGAAGCAGTGGACTCTAACCACACGGCTATGGAAGGTCCCCAAAATTCATTGTATTTATTTCAAATTAGTTAAAGTGCATGAACCAGTGTTGCCTAGTGTTAACGAACGGAGAATGCCGCATGTTTACAACAATTTCGATGAGAATAGGAAGATTCTCGAGAAAAGGCGCGTTTCTTTGCTTCATGCGCTCGGAAAGCATGCAAGGCATGCTGTGCGACATTGAAATCGGTGCTTTCATCGATGAATGCGGTCGCAGTATGCCATGCGGCTCGGTGCTACAAGCGATCAAGTGGAATGTTGACGATCTGTTAGATCTGATTATGTCGAACTAATGGGAGATTAATTAATTGTTGATAGGTTGTGCATCGATTGTTGATAAGCATTTGATTAATGACGTTGACTTGCAGTGAGAGTGTCGCTGATGTATGATAATCTGGTAACTGATTTGGATGATACTGTGAACACGTGTAATTTTCACGTAAGCTTAGATAACCTCAGCACAGTTCACGCTGCTGCCCTCTTTAGCAAAACGAGCGCTTTTCAAACGCGAAAGCTTCGTTTAGCGCTAGCTTTTCAGTCACTGCTTTACCAACACCCACTTGATTAAAGAAAGCGTTGTTACCGTTCGCATCGATTTTATTTCACACAATTTCCATCTCCAAAGCAACGCACCGGGAACGGGAGCTTTCGGGTGCAAGCTTCGAGTCAGGTTGCTTGGATCAATGTGTTCAATTCTTGAGTGAGTGTTGAGAGAGCTTTAGCAGACTACCACCAATACACGGCTCTACTTGTTATGTATTCGCTTTTTATGTTTTCGACTTTTATGCTGCAGTATCGTACCTTCTCTTTCTATTCTTTCGTTTATGTATAACACCATATCCATTAGCAGTCGATTTTCGTAGTCGTTGCGCATACCAAAAAAGCATCCTTTTCTTGTTCGCTCTTTTTCTCTCCCCCACTGTCGAGGGAGGAGCCTAAAATGATGGATTACTGCGGTTGTTGCCGCATTTTAATGGTTGCGTGAAACCATTCCACGCGTTGGTCTTCTGGGTAATGGTTGCGGGCAGGGGTCTCTTATGTGCGGTCAACCGCGAAGTTTCGGTCCTCGTAGACTCGAATGGGGGTATAAAGTTAAGCTCTTTTGTTATTAATCACGTACGAGTGACGGTGCGAGCAGGACACCCAATCGAACTTGATCCATCGCGGGGAGTGTGCAGCATAGTGTCCCCCGCTTGCACTGCAAAGACCACTCGGGGACTGCAGGCAGTTCCACTGCCTAAATATTTATTTAATTTTAATCTGTCTAATTTGGAGCCTATTAAAGCTAACCTCTCAAGTAGCTCATTTTCTTCGTTTGAGGAGGTGGCCCGCACTCCGCGTTTTCACTCCCTCCTTTCTCTTGTCGCCTACTGGAGAGCTCATAGAGAGGTTATTGCTTTCGTTTACTATTCCGCTTTCGAGAGGGGGCCTACTGCGATGCGATGATGACTGATGGGGCCAATAGCGAAAAATTGATGCTAATAATAGACAAAACTGTCCGCACCGGGCAAAACATCAACCTCCCGAATCCGATCGGAACCGACAAGAGCTCTCGACAGAGAGCGAGGTGTATCGATTTCGACTGTTTCGGGTCGGGTTTTTGTTGCTGGCGGCAAAGTGCGGCCGTCGTTTATTGTTGGCGGTGTTGAACTGCAGACTGATTGATGTCCAAACGTGAATGGGATTAATTTTTATTAATTGTATTTATTTTGCTGAACGTATCGGAGCAGGTTGCTGGGTCTAGTGGACTTGTTTTACTGCACATGCGTTTTGTAGTGGGGGCTTAATCGATATTTTGTGTGATACAAGTGTGTCAAAACTCGAGACAGGTTTTGATGTGCTTGTGTCACTGAAGTGTTCGAATCAATTCTTTGATTTACAATTTGTCAATTCCTTTGATATTGTCAATTCCTTTGGTAATGATGCAATCGTTGAATAATACCGAATGATGCTTGTTGAACGAACTCAACTCTATGATAATTTATTGTTTCTATCAAAGCACTTTTTTTTCATTTTTCAAAGACACTTCTTGACCGATAATGATAATAAGTAATAAAATAATCAACGGTTCTTCATTGCAAAATGACACCTCCATCTGTTTCTCTATTGGTGGTATATTTTTAATTTCTGTTCCAATAGTTTCTGTATATGTTTTTTTCTTGTGGAATATTCCACTGTAGGAACACTTGATAACAACTATTGGTACAGGCAAGAAAATCACAAGCAATGCAGGAGCTATTTAACCATTTTGTATGTAATTTCCAAAATATTTTTTATTATTCTTAGTTTCAACTAATTAAGTTATCAATAGGCAGAGCCAGTTTTGTGGCTAATTGAATGAAAACAGTATAAACTGCAATATCGCAACTAGCTGCTTTCCTTCCTTAGTCCGCTGCTTCGTAACAAAGTCATGCTGAAAAATCTTGATTCGATTCCCGGTAGGTTCAGGATCTTTTCGTAATGAAAATTTCCTCGAATCATCGTGCTTTGGCAAAGAAAGTTCTCAGAGAGTTAATAAGAAGTGTTCATAAGAACAATAAGTTAAAAAAACTGGATTTGTTCCAGTGCGATATGTAATACCAAGAATAAAACAAATATAGAAATGTGTGGTCTTCTTATGTTGTGGAGATGTTATAGCTTTCAAGGCATTCTAAATTCTAATGGATATCTGGGAAAATGCTTATTAAAACGTGAACTTTTTTAATGGTAAGTCATTTTTGCCCTGTTTTTCTACACCATTTACTTAATATGGATTGTGCCTAACAACTTTGCCAAAGAAAGCAAGCTGCTGAAATGTGTCTAGAAAAGTTATATATCTAAGTGTTAAAAATACGCTAAATATCACTTTTTTGGTGGTAGGTTATTTGGCATTACGGTCTGAAACCAAGGAATACTTAAGGTCACATTTGTTTTCACGTTTCTTTTGTTTTGTTTTGTATTCCACTGACGACATCAGATTTTTTTTAATTGAGTAGTACATAAATTTTGCTAATAGTCAATCATGGGTCACTTACATGTGAAATTCCCAAAATATTGTAAGCATTGTATACTATTATTTACCAAGAGATTGCCTTTCTTGCAAATATAAATTATTGTTTTGAGTTGTGCTATCAGAACAAATTTCGGCACTGAAGCTTTTGATATGTTTATCACAAAATACCCTAATTTCAAATATTGGTTGTTCTTTCGAAATATTATGTAACGAAAATTTTATTTATTACAACTAGCTGAAGCTGATATTGAAGTTCCTACTGGAATAAGAGTAACTATCGAATACACTAATCTACCCAAGTTATCAGCAATAAAAAAAACAATAATGAGATTTCGATTGCTGCAGTTACTCCGATGATACTCAGCGCATTTTTTACTATTCTTTCATTTTTATAGTGCAATTGTTTTTGCTTCCAATTTTATTTAATTTTTATTGATTAATTTTGCCTTCTTTAAATATACACTGTTCTTTAGAGTGGTATTGCCATATGTTTTTTATTTTGCTGTTTGATTCATTCTTTCAAGCCTTGCTGTTAGAATAATCATTGTTTTGAAACCTGTTGATGTTTCAACATACATTTAACTTTTACAAACACTGGATCTTGTTCAGAGATATGCTTGAAAAATTGTTAGTTTAATTGCAAATTTTATCCTCGTTCAAAATTGAGCGGATTTTTCACTTCCAAAATTAAACTTTATAATGGACTTTACTTCTAAAATTTACTCCTCAAAAAGTGTTGTACGTTCAAATTAGGGCCTTCCTTAGCCGAGTGGTTAGAGTCCGCGGCTACAAAGCAAAGCCATGCTGAAGGTGTCTGGGTTCGATTCCCGGTCGGTCCAGGATATTTTTGTAATGGAAATTTCCTTGACTTCCCTGGGCATAGAGTACCATCGTACCTGCCACACGACGTACGAATGCAAAAATGGCAACTTTGGCAAAGAAAGCTCTCAGTTAATAACTGTGGAAGTGCTCATAAGAACACTAAGCTGAGAAACAGGCTTTGTCCCAGTGAGGACGTAATGCCAAGAGGAACGTTCAAATTATGCTGTATGAATATATTTTGGCATTAATGCTTTAAATATTTTAAACAAAAAAAGATGATTTCAAGTGCAGGTTATTTTTGAATAATGGTGCAATAATAAGCCTTTGGATCAGTGTTTTCAATATTTTGCATATATGTAAATTTTCCCTTCTTTTACCAAGTTTGATTCCATTAGTTTATGTACTTTAATATAGTTATGGTTTTGAATAAACACTAAAAACCTGTTCCTGAATATTTCAGTAATTCATAAACCTACTTTCTTCACAACTAGAGTTGATAATGTAATTGAAAACACAATTTAATTGGATTCATTTTCTTATTTTGTTTTAAATTGACTGTTTTTTTCAGTCTGCTTAGGTTAAAACATTACGATGTAAACTCAACCCAAACTGCATTCAGCATTTGTTGTCACTGCCTTGTGATCAAGTCTGCTGATAACTAGCCAGACATTTTTGCTATGTGCTCGGTTATGCCAATTTCAGTAAAAAGCAATTTCAGTAAAAATTCCAATATTCAAAGAAACAATTAAGTTTGTCAATTTTCAAAGGTGCAGAAGAAATCAATAATTATATATGATATATTGTGTTTGAATCTGCTCATTTTAAATCACTCATTTTGCCAAACGACCTTATGCCAAATGATCTTTATGTCAAACGGCTTTATGTCAAACGGGGTACAAACCACTCTGCAGTGTTTGTAACATTCGAAAAAAAACTAGGCATTCAGGAAATGCAGTACAAAGTTGCATTTTTCATCAGTATGAGAACCAGCTTAAATTTTGTTAAATCTACTAAAAATTCAATAATATTTACAGTGTTGGACAAAACATTTGCAACTTTTTCGATTTTCCATACAAAATGACCAACTTTGGTAAACTATATCTTAGTTATTTATGGGCCGATTTGAATGAAATTTTAGAAGAATATCAGACATAACTTAGATTTTAACATATATTTTTGAATGATTTTTCCAATCACAAGTTCAAAAGCAGTAACGGTTTGACTAAAGTGATTTTTTTGAAGTTTTTTTTATAAATGACATAACTAACCCCTCTACCGGCAGCTTCATTTTTTACCGTCAAAAAAATATTCAAATGTCGATAACGTTTTTGTTACTTGAAATTTTTGCACCATTTTTTCACAAGTTCTCAAAAAAACTCTTCTAGTTTTAGAGTCTGTGTCGATATTGATAATTGCTTATCAGCATCCGGAGATGTCCAGAAATTCCTTGGGGAACCGACGCGTAGCAATAAACCACGTTATTATCTCAGGCTACAGATTTTTTATCGTATTCGGATATTTACTCTTCGAAATAGTAAATTAATGAGAATATATGGTGAAGAAATGAAGCAATTTGGTGCAGCCGTTTTTGAGCAATGATCATTTATGTGTCTGGAAGCACGCTTAAGTTAAACCTTTATTACTTATAAACTCGTCATTTGAAACAAATATTTAAGAATTAATTAAAAATTGAAGTTATATCTTATGTTCTGTGAAAATATCATTTGATTCGGTCTATAAATAATTAAGATCTAGCTTACCAATGTAGGTCATTTTATATGGAAAATCGAAAAAGTTGCAAATGTTTTGTCCAATACTGTATTTGAAGCTCAAATTGTTTGGGGACGGACCTGGTGTAGTGGTTAGAACACTCGCCTCTCACGCCGAGGACCTGGGATCGAATCCCATCCCCGACATAGTCACTTATGACGTAAAAAGTTATAGTGACGACTTCCTTCGGAAGGGAAGTAAAGCCGTTGGTCCCGAGATGAACTAGCCCAGGGCTGAAAATCTCGTTAATAAAGTCAAATCAAATCAATCAAATTGTTTGCATCTCATCTCGCATATTTCTTGAAAACAAATTTATTCCACCTTGAAAACAGAATATCGCTGGAAAACAGAAACAGACTCCTCATTCAGAGCTCTATTGTTGACTGAGGGGCGTTTGTTTCTTTGCATACCGTAATCCGGGGTCAAATTGATCAGGTTGGTACCAAGTAGCAAATTCCACCAAGGATGCAGAATGTCTTGTTTATAGCACAGAATTGTAATGTTTTATGTTCATAGATGTCTAATGCTGATTTTAAACATTTTTATAAGGTTAGTTTTGCACAGTTATTCACAGTTATTTTGGGTGTAATCAATACTTTTGGAAAAGTACTACAATAAACAATTCGCTGGTGCTAAGTTTATATGCAAACTTACTTGAGTGTATGAACTGTTTTGTAAGCTTAAGTGAGAACTACTGAACGCGTTTTTGAAATCATAGAGCATAACAAACATAGTTTTCTAATCGCAAACACGTTTATTCTCGGAAAACGTGCTTATTTCAAGGGAAATTGCCTACGTCTAGTCGTTCTAGGTTGCTTTCTCTTTGTAATTAAATGGTGAAATACACCAGTTGTAAGAACGTCATTTTCTGAATCAGTGGACAAACATTTAGTAGTTAAGGCATTTTTTGTTCTTAAACATGTATGTTATATGTTGATCAATTTCGCCTAGAGATCGACAAAACAGCGCCTAGATTCGGCGAAACAAAGTTGACATTTTCTCAATTCCAAAGAATAATACAACAAAAAGTTGTGAAATAATGATCAATTCATCAATTTGCCCTCGGTTTATGGTACATTATTATTTTTTTACAGCGCGCATGAACGGAGATCGCGTTCTCAGGATCCAAATGATAGATATCCGTTTATGGATTCTCGATATCGTAAAATCCGGGTCATGCAGTTGAAAGCGTTAGTACTAAACAAAGATGCAAGTTGGACGGGCATGTTATGTGTTCTTGTTTTGGCGACAAAGTCCTCTAATTCGCCAGGCAGCAAATCACGCTAACGGGAAAATAATCACAAATTTGAACAAGCTATGCGTTCCGTTTTACATGATTTTTCTCAGTAAACATAAAATCGTTTATGACAGTGCATAAGGCGCCGCCCACAAATTGCGTAACGGTTTAAAGAAGGGAGATGAGAGTGACAGGCTCGAGGTCACGGCTCAAAAAAAAAATTCATGCAAAAAGCTGGACAACACTGGAGGCGATATACGTCCACGTTCCATAGGACTGCATGCAAAATGTACGTATATCGCCTCCACTTTTGTACAGGGGTTGAATTCTGAGAAAATTGAGAATAGCTCTCATTTATCGCTCTCTGTAACAATCATGATCCGCAACACATCATGACAGTCTGTTTATCATATTTTGCTACAGCTCTGATTTAATCGGGGGAATAACAGTGTATAATAAAACCCAACATAACAAGCCCCAAACCTGGAAGGCACTATTACTGTACGATGTTCGGAAATTGTTTATCATGGCAGTGAAATAAAACACCTATGCACAATGGTAAACAAGCAAGAAAAACGGGTTTTATTATCGCGCTCTCTTTGGGGCTCTCGTTCTCTGCTGCTATTTATCAAGCTCGTTACAACTTGCGATATGGGGCTTTGCACTGTTTTAATTTTTTACGAGATTTTGACGTTTACAGGCCTTGTTGTTTACAAATTTCATGAAGGAGTGAAAAAGAGAGATAGCTTTTTGTGCAGATCCCCATATTGCCGATCATGAACCGATAAAGATAGGATGTTTTTCATCGCTTGCTTTGATCGTACTTCAAAATCAAATGAGAACGAACTATGTCTGCTTATATGCTATCATATACGATTGTGTGTTTATTCGGCTAATGATTGAACACCGGAAATGATTTTTTACGTACATTCTGAGAATAAGTTATAAAAATCGATATTGGAGCGGCTCAAACAAATTGTGAGGAACGAGTTCACCAATAAATTTTGAGTCTTTTATTCAACGTTAGCATATTTTCCCACAATCGAAACAAATCTTTTTTTAAGGATCAATGATAGATTTAATTATCTTCTGAAAATTATGGGACTTCCATCTTTTGAGCCAGGAAATCGATCAGAAAAGTGATCCAATCTTAACCATTTACCCTTCCTCGGATGCAATTTCATTTTATAATTTATTACCCAAACAAGTTTCACGTATCATTGCAAGCAAGTTTTTTTCCATCCACCGACAACCCTTAAATTCCTGAACAACATTTGAAACAATATTCCTTACAATTGCGTTGCACCTCCAAATCAAAGCCGGTGATGGCGCTGTGCCATCGCCTGTACCCGTTATCAGCAGCAGACGCTGATAGTGGTCGTTGTATTGTAGCGACCGACGAGCTTCCAGCCTAGGAGAAAATTCAGTGATAACGCAGCTCTTATCGCACTCGGTCACAGTTTTATAATTGTTTTCCCGCCGACTAGGAAACGAACACACCGATTCGACGAAGATATCAAAAACGCGAACATTACCTTATTTGATTGTTCAGCTTAAGGTGAAGATTGATCGAAGCCATACTTGGAATTTTTGAGAGCACAAATCTGGTGAACCAGATATCCGTTCATGCTGGAAACTTGATCGATTGATCACCACCAGCGAGTAACTAATCCATCAAGTTTTCAGCTTGAACGAATGGTTGGTTCTCCAGATTTTTGCTCCTGAAGATTTGAGGTATGGCTTCGATTCATCTTCACCTTAATCAACATCCGAACGGTCCCGATCGGCAGACGTCCGTTAGTGCCGCGTGAATCGGTCCCAACATCTACCTCATAAGAGAGGAGCGAACGAGCGATTCAACGACTTGACTGCACCGCCCAAAGACTGTTCAAATTTGGATTTTGAATCTAGGTGTCTAGGAGCGATAAGAGATCGGTGCGATTAGGATAATTTGTGTGTAGTTTTTAATCTACGAGCAGCGAACGAGAAACGACGTCGTCCCGTACTACTAGTGAGCACGATGAGGCACAATCGACAGGTTCTGTTAAAAGCTTTGTCGTCATCGATATAGTATTTACTACTACGAATCACGCCGTGTCTGTGTCTAAACAGCGAATGGAACTAATCTGTTTGTTTTGTCGATTTCCTTTTATTTTTGCAGGAGATGGACCTGATCGAGGTGCTTTGGAAGCAGGACGTGGACTTGGGTTTCACCTTGACACCGCTGACGGTTCCTTCGGGAGCCTCCGGAGGGGCCACTTCAGGGATGGCAACCAAAGGTGCCACCTCTGCTGAGGACAGCTCCGACGACCTGGAGAAGCTCAAAGTACTGCTGGAAATCAAACACGATGATGATAAGGTGGGTGATTGTTTGATGAAGGGGATGGCCATTTTGTTGTGAAATAGGCAGAGCTCCGGGCCGAATCGGATGACTAATTTCGGTTTTGTTTTTCCTTTTTCGGATACGAATTTTGGAATCGATGGATAGAAAAAGGATAACGCTGATAAGCAAGCGGAAGAGAATCCCTGGGCTGGAATGTCCTACACAGTCGATATCGAAACAGGTAGGTGAATGAGCTTTTCTTATCAGGGGGATGAAATGCTGATGGAGAATGTGGAGAGATTTCAAGTTGTTTCAAGGCCTTTTATCGGCGCTACTACATATATGGCTATCTCTGGGCTCGAAACAGACACGTTTATCGCTAGCAAAGTTTGTGGAAAGCATTATTGGGAATTTGAGGGAATCGAGGCGTCCAGCGAAACGATACTTCTTCTTCTTTTTCTTCGCATTAACGTCTTCACTGGGACAGAGCCTGCTTCTCAGTGTAGTGTTCTTATGAGCACTTCCACAGTTATTAACTAAGACCTTTCTTTGCCAAAGTTGCAATTTTCGCATTCGTATATCGTGTGGTAGGTACGATTATATTCTATGCCCAAGGAAGTCAAGGAAATTTCCATTACGAAAAGATCCTGTACCGACCGGGAATCGGACCCAGACACCTTCAGCATGGCTTTGCTTTGTAGCCGCGGACTCTAACCACTCGGCTAAGGAAGGCGAACCGATACTGGGGACAGTAAATTCAACTTTCAAGAATTCAAAGACGAATATAGTGAAGGTCCAACTTATCCAACACGTCTCCAATGCCTTCCTTTTTTGTCTTCCCTTGGGCTCTGGAGGGTGCATCAGAGCAGGCAATATCGTATTCGGATTCTACCCCATTACCCCGAATGCCATTTCCCCGATTGCCATCACCCCGAATTCCATTACCCCGAATGTACCATTACCCCGAATTCCATCACCCCGAATGCAATTTCCCCGAATTTACAATTATCATGACATGATGATATTGATGACATTTCCGACGATATTGGAATTCGGGGTAATGTCATTCGGGGTGATGGGTTGTTCGGGGTTTTGGAATTCGGGGTATTGGCGTTCGGGTGAATGGCATTCGGGGTAATGGGATTCGGGGTAATGGGGTAGAATCCGTATTCGAGGTATTCTCACACAGTATTATAGCTAGGATGCAGGTTCATAGGGGCCCGAAATCATGGTGAGAATTTCTCATGACAGTAGAACTTAAATTTTGGGCATGAAAAATTAGGTTTAGAGAAAACATGGATGCGGTAAACCCTCTTTATCAAGCGCTATATTTTAAAAATTGAATTCTGAACAATTTTAAAGTTGAATTCAGTAGAAAACGTGACGTTAGATTTAAAACAAACCTAATTCTATCTGAACTGATTTACTTCACATCCGGTGGCCCAGAAATCCTGAGCCTAGGAAAGCTTGGAACTGGCGGAAACCTCATTAGTGTGAGCCATAATCTGAACCAAATCGGTCTCCATTCCTTTTAGAATGAAGTAAATTCATTTAAAGCTTAGTGTTCACTGAGGACTGAGAGTTGTCTTTGCCAAAGTTTGCCATTTTCGCATTCGTATATCGTGCGGCAGGTACGATGATAATTTATGCCCTGGGAAGTCAAGGAAATTTCCATTACGAAAAGATCCTGGACCGACCGGGAATCAGTATGGCTTTGCTTTGTAGCCGCGGGCTCTAACCACTGGGCTAAGGAAAGCCCCACAGTTGCATGTTTTTACATATTATTTTCTACATTCGTGTAACATATTTCGTATACGTAAACAGAAATATAGTATTTCGGTGAAATTTCGAATACTATACTAATGAGACTGAACCTCAGGTAGGATGTTGCCAACATGAATAAAAGCTATTGAATATTGTCTTTCAAGTAACTTGCAAAGTTGAGCATGGCTTCCCAGCAAATAAAAAAAAATCGATCCAAGAAACTACGAAAATTATCCGATTACGTCACTTTTGACATATGGAACTTTTGACATATGGAATTTTTCGAAACAAATTTGGAATTTTCTATTGAATTTTCAATATTACAGTTAATATTTGAAAGGCTTAGAAATGCATACCAATGCCTTTTTTGTTTGATTGTTAACAAGATTCTTCAGTTTGACCATTAAAAAAAAAATTTTAAATGCCAGATTCTCATTCAGGATTCTTAGAGTTTTAATAAATTATTATCCCCATCCTATATTGGATTATGCCTGTTGTGTTAGCCTGGTGCAAGTTTTTACACCTTGCACACAATTTACTAGTTTTAAATTCACACCTTGTAAATCATAAATTACTATACTTAAGGAACATCACTTATTTTAAACTCTGCACTAGTTTTCGACTAGATGTTGGTTTACTTGTTTGGCAGTCTCAAAACTGACCCAGCATTCCTCTAAGTTCTGAAGACTTTGAATCAGACGAAAATCAAAAATGTTCTTGTTCTTAGAATTTCTTGATTTTTCAAAAGTCATTGAGATATCGAAAAAAAACTTTAAATACGCAACTTAAATTTCAGAAATACATAAACTTTTAAGTTTCTTAAAGTATGTAGCAGAACTCAAGCTTCCAACAGTACTTCAAGATTAAGTAAAAATAAAATTTCCTAAACCGCAGGGACATATCAGGCTTAGTCATATTTCTATAACAGATTTAAAACCAAAAACTTGGTTTGTATAATCGCACAAAACCTATATTGTTACTAGAGATATTGCAGCTTTCCATGATTTCTTAAAAGTATGGTCGGTTCAATGTCAACTCATGGAAGTTATCTTTCATATTCTGATGAACAAAGTTCTGAAATTTGATAACATTCTCGTATCACGCGCGAAATCCTGCCACATCAATCGAAATGCGACCCATTTTAATCATTAAGATGGCACAGAAACGTGACCGAATGATAAGAATGTCTCGAGCATAGCGATTTCATAGGAAAGCATATCCAACATACTTAATAGCTTATGGGTACCCCTCGTACATAAAAGCTATACCGAAGAATCCAAGCCGGAGAACACACGCACCCGTAGTAGTAGGGATACAGGCCGGTGTCAGTCAGTCGGTGCTGCAGCCTAAAGCCGCGCACCATTGAGATGAAAAATGAACGCAAAATGAATCTGCACATTTTCCATTGATATAAATGATATATGTTAGGAAGGAAAAGCCGCCGCTGCTGGCCGAATGCGATATAATACACCCTTGGGTGATGTTGAACGGTTGGGAACATAGGGTGCTTATAAGGGTGCCATTATGTGTGCAGGAGATTCAGATATGGATGGATGGATCTATTTCCTTTCTGGTGTGATGGTTGTTAGGGAAAAAATGAGAAATCTCGCGCATGTTTGCTAGTGTAACAAAGATTGAGGCATACACAATAATATTAGAAGAAATAATAAATGTAAGGAAATGAAGGAAGAAAAAGTGCTGCTCAATTTGATACTAACGGTCAAGATCATTACATTACGTCAACAATGAGATAGAGCCTGCTTTTCAGGTTAGTGTTCTTATAAGCACTTTCATAGTTATTATCTGAGAACTATCTTTGCCAAATTTTCCATTTCAGTACGTGTTTACAGGTACAATGATATTCTATGCCCCGAGAAGTTTAGGAAATTTACATTACGAAAAGATCCTGGACCGACAGGGAATTTAATTTCTTCCGCTTGACTTTGCTTTGTAGCTTGATTTGAATAAAACATAAGAAAAAAATCGGCTCGGTAATGTTTAAAATGCGTTTGAGCATCGAATAGTTTGGACAATGAGGCCTATGAATAGGTTAGATAGGCTTAGATTTTAGCTACCTATTTGAAAATTTAAATCTAAAATTTGTTGTTGTGATCACGAAATTTGTAAGTAATTTTGTACTTTTCAAGGATTTAATTCTTATAAAATTGAGAGTATCTCTCACTTTTCGTTCTCCATGACAATGATAATTTGTAAAACATTATGAGAACATGTTTTTCATCTTCTGCTACAGTTCTGATTTGATCGAGGAGATAACAATGCATGTCTGAACCCATTTAAACAAGTTCCAAACCTGGGGAATATATTGCTTTTAGATGTTTGGGGTTGATCCCTTGGGGCTTTCTTTCGATGATGTTATTTATCAAGTTTATTACCACTTGTGAAACATTGCCGAACATAGACCGATGCAGATAAAATGTTCTTCTTCACTCGCTTTAATCGTGCTTCGATATCAAATGAGAACGAATTTTGCAATGCCTGGTACTCTGAGGCGAGACTCGCGAAGACTGTCTTCTATTTCTGTGATTGCTGAGTTTGAGAGATTTCATGCCGGAAAACTTAGCAGACATTAGAAATAAATAGTCTTGTGTTTAGATTTATCAGCATCTTTGGACAAACTGCTCGAAAAAGTTGTGGAATAATATGAGGAGTGTGCAGACCCATATTGAGAAATAAAGGAATTGCAATTCCTTTCAATAATTTGTGTGATAATGTTACAAGAATTTGTGATGAATAATTGTTCTAGAAATGTTTCAACATTTGTGTGGACAGACAGAACTTTTATACTTTGATCGACATTAAAGTTAATCTTTCATAGACAGTGTAAGGCCGTCTTAAGTGTCGTTTACTTCACTCGATTACACGAAATTAGTATTTTCTGTAAGCCAATTTTAATATGGCTGTCAGTCTATGTTTGTTAGAATTGCTTCCAGTCAATGTAATTATTTCACCATTCACCACTAGAATTCTTCAGTCTATTTGAAAATTTTCTATTACTAAAGGTGGATGATGAAGGAAAAATGAGATCGAATATAATTCACAGAAAGAAAAAACGCATTTGGACGGAACGAGGGCGTAAGACTTTTTCTCATCTAATCAAAAACGCATTAGAGCAACCGAAATCTAAATCTCCCGTCGCTCAGGGCTGTCAGATGCGATAAACGTAAAAGAAATACGAAATCCCAACTCGCAAATCCCATCCGAAACGATAATTCGCACGTAGACATCCATTTTGGCGCAAAATTTAGATGTCGCTTCGAATCGAATTCATGATTTTCATTTTCCCGGCCTACTACTGCCTCCGGAATTGGTTCATCATTGCACCTGACAAACCTGTTACCTAGACGACCCCGAGCCTCGGATGCCCAAAGTCGCCCACTTGTATCTAGTGCTAATTCCGGAAAGTCATTTTAAACCGACCGAGGAACTCCTTTCTCATCCTTCTGGTGTTGGTCGTTGGCGAGAAAAGTGCGTCTCATGATTAGACGCTACTTTTCGAGTGTGTAACTACATAGCCAAAAAGTCAAAACTCGGTTGATCGGTTCAAAAACTAAACCAGACCAGGAGAAGAAAAGATAAAAGGTAGCCAACTATAAGTAGGAGAACCGGGAAATGCAGCGTCATATGGTTAGTAGGTGAGGGACACACCAAGCTTATTGGCCAAAGGTGTGATAATGTCTCGTTGGGTTGGTTCTCTCGTCGTTCCATTCCATTCAACATAATCATGCAGTCCAAATTAGGAGTGCTTAACAGAATTATCCACGCGAGGCGTTGACAGCAGATGACGAATGTGGTCCCTGCTGGCAAACTGCTGAATGGAAATTGCCCAGGGCTTCTGTTCTTGTGCTCTCGTTGTTTGAAACAGATGGACGTGACCTGTCAGGTTGGGATGGAGTTTATGTGGAATGTCACACAAGAAGGATATAGGTAATGACAACTGGATGTGACAGACGACGTCCGGAGGATTTTGGTCGGATGTGGTGGGATGCGGGAAGAAGCGAAAAGCACGTGTATTTTCATAACTACGTTGTCATGGCCGACTAGTACTGGTTTCGATGGAGGCATGAGGCCCTCTAATCAACTTTGGGGAACACGTGTGGCATATCATTGCTCTCTCTTTTATTTCTCAGTGATTATGATTGTTTTGGAGCTCTAAACTGCCCATAACTGCATATTTGTAACATTTGACAAAAGTAGGGATTGAGTAAATGGAATACCAAGCGTGCATTTTATGGAAGTATGGCAAGAAACTAAAATTTCTTAAAACTACCAGTAACTCAAAAAAGCTTATTTGAAGCTGATATTTTGTACAACTCATATCGCATACTAGGTGAATAGTCAGCAAATAATTCTGATAGAAATTTCATTGCTATTACATTACGAGGCTCATTTATAATCTCAATGTGACTGTTATGCGGTTATAATTACCAATGTGACAAAACAACTTGGTATTTTTTTCGAATTTTCTAGAACGATCTCACAGATTTCAGTAAGTTGATCGAAAGTATTTATCATTTGATGACTCTCCATGGTATTAACTCCAATTTGTCAAAAATGTCGAATGTGACTGTTATGCAGTTATGGGCAGTAAAGCTTCAAATCCAAAAATATAACAATCAAGTGGATATTCTTATTTGTTTATGCTAGGAATTTGTTCGAAAAACATATGAGAAAATTTTGTTTTATCGTTTTTGGGAAGGTTGAGGAAAGGTTTTTACAGAAACAATAAAAATCATATCAGCGGTCTTGTCAATTATTGTCCCAGGGGATGCTTTGAGAAAGTCATGGTATTTGAAACATCTCTTAAACTTCTAATTTTTCTGTCTCAGACATATGTCCTGAAGTTCTTGATAAAATATTTATAGATCCGTGGAGAATTTCTGCAGGATTTCGGAATATTCCTGACAGATTCCATATAAATTATTTGAAAATTGTGCAAAAAATTGTAGTAATTTTCCAAAAAATACAACAGAAAAAACTGTCTAGAATCATTTTTTGGTTTATTCTGATATTGTTTTTAAACATTCTTTAATGTACTCGTCCGGGAATTTCCTTCTACTAACTTATCCTGAAAACCTTGAGGTGATATCGTTCCTCCACCTTTCATAAGTCCTTTCGGTTCTTCATCAAAAATGCATTCAAACAAGCGTCGTTGGCCCTTTTATAATGTTAGTAAATTCTTAATCTCTGCAACATCTGTAGGTGAATTCCGGCGAACAATTTCTTCGAAGAGAAGAAATTTTCTTCCATTACTCATCAGCAAGAAAATTGTCTTTTTCTCCGAATGTCGTTTCTGCGAACGCCAGTTCCCCGAAAAGTGTTTGACGCTCTGAATGGACCATTCATCTGATTTAACGCATCTTAATTTGATTTGCAGTTCTTTTGAGTTTCATCGTCCTCAGCATCTTTGGCAATATATGTTACTACTACCGTAAAACTAAACGTTACATATACTTCGCAATTGGATTAAACGGACAAATTGATGTGAAATTTGCGAGGAAAAATGACACGTCTTCACGGTGAGAATCGAACTCACGACTCCCTGTTCACTAGATAGGGCGCGTCACCCCTATCTCACGAGAGGATTCATGCGCGCAGAAGTTAACCTGAATTCGATATCAACTCAATAATCACGTGGTCCTCTTTCGGAAAAATTAGATGCTCATCCGAACACAACGCTTCCTATTGTATATACAAACAATATCTAGTGAACAGGGAGTCCTGAGTTCGATTCTCACCGAGAAGACGTATTTTTTTTCGCGAATTTCACATCAATTTGTCCATTTAATCCAATTGCGAAGTATATGCAATGTTTAGTTTTACGGTAGTTATTAACACTCGGCTGGTTAACCGTAAAACGATGAAATCATAATAAAACAAATATAACATCTGTTAGTCAAAAATGACCAAATATCTCCTTCTTTTTAATGCTAATCGTTCTTTCTATTTTAAATTGAACTAGTCATATGTTAATGTGCTAAAATTCACCTTAATAAAGAACTGTCACTGTAGACAATTCTGGTAAATTTTTGAATTGCGTCACTTTTTAGAGAAATGGCATTCGGGGAAACGACAATCGGGGTAAAATCGCACAATTCCTATAAATGAAAACCGATTTTAGTACTGTACAATTAAATTCCACTAGATTTTGTATCCTTTGACAGATACGCATATTTCGACCTCAACTGTAAGGCCGTCTTCTGTGTAGTGTACTGGACTTGGCTTGAAGAAGAGCTGTTAGGTACCTCTTAGCAAGTTTTTTCGTTCGAAGCAAGTTTTTACGTTCGAAATCAAGAAAAAATACAAAAAAATGTGTTTACTGTAATCTATTCTCCAACCGAAACACAGTGAATGCACTTTCATCAAATAACGTTTAGTTTTGAACAGAATTTGAACTGCTTTTGAAGTTTCGATGATGGCAATGATTACGATGACGGATCGTTGAACATTAACAGCTGTGATGTGCCTAAAAGCTTGTTGTCACGCTCCAAATATGTGCATTATATATATCACAGAAGTTTACACGTTTTGTTCTGATCGTGTATAGGGTAAAGATTTGGATTAGGACAAAAAATCAGGATGATTTACTACTTAATTCTTTAGAGATCTGCATTCTAGAAATTCTGCTAAAGTCAATGTATTTTTTTTTAAGATTTAGAAACTAATTCTGGCGTTCTTTTGATGAACTTTTATGGATTCCTAGATGCTTAACATAATATTTCTACGATGTTCTGAAACCCCTCCAAAGAAGCTTAAACAAGCTTTTATTCAAAAAAATGTCCAAGGGATTCATCCCAAAACGTTTTTAGAAGTTTTTGCAGTGAAAATCAACATAATGGCAAAACGAAGCAAATTAAATAAAATCGTATCTTTACATTTCTGCATTACATAAGTGGATATTTTCATCTTGTTTGGTCAAACCTCAACCAAATGCAAAACGAAATCCTTTGTTTTACAAATTACGCCCGAAACGGAGCATGCTTTGATTAAATATGCTCGGTACCGATCTTTCTCACCACCACCCTGCCAGCCATGAGCGAAACGTGGAAAATGTAATGGAACCGCCAAGCGAGCACTAATTATTCATTTCTGCCCGACCTTATCTTGATGGTGTGTCCCGGCTGCGGTTCTTCACTAATAAAACAAAATGAAACAGTAGAAACGGGCAGAAAAATGATGTTAAGATGGTTATCTTTTCTCCCCGGGAGAAGCACAGCACACGACTCCGGGGCCCGAAACACACGCAATGAAAGCCGAAGAAAAGAGGAGATGATATCTTTCGCCCCTCACCTCCCTCGCGGGACGGGAAAAAAAGTGTTATGCTACAACACTAATAATTCTCGGCCATGTTACATTTTTTTATTCGTTTCCTTTCACCACCCCTGTGAGCGCCTACTAAGGTGCTCTGAATATGAAACATGGTTTTGCATTGAATTACACCGAATGGGAAAAAATAAATACACTGGCAACAGTATTATGGGTCACCTCCTTTATCGAACTTCATCGTAACAGTCATATAGTGTAAAACTATAAAACTGCGCATAACACTGATTTTTTTATGAAATTTTTTTGATCAAAACGTTCATAAATCAAATTGGCCCATTCTATAGAATATTTTTACTATCAATATGTTACTACCATTAAAAGATTCAATTTGCATTAGAAAATATTCTACTTAAAGCTATGAAGACCATTCGAGGCACCCCATAAAACGTTTTGGTCACGATGAAAACCATACAATCAGGCAAATGGACTATCGATAAACATAGCAACCCCTTATGAAAATTCGCCATAAGAAATCGGGTTGAAATTAATAAATTTGCCTTATGAAACCAGAATTTGAAAACAAAAAACGTTTATTTATTTATTTAGTCCAGTTCGCTGCGTGTATCATGGCCAAATGGGATAGCAGTCGAACATAATATGTTGCACAAGCACTTTCAAAATTGATCAAGGGAGTGTTATTTGTGCTGTGTTAGAAAATGTTGAAAATCTTATTTTATATTCCACTAAACACCTCGAAGACTTATTTTTGTTCGGCTTTATCGTACTGTCGTGGTTACCACAATTATGAAGTCGTAAGCATGACAAATTTCTTGAAGTTCTTTAGTTTTGATAAAAACATCATTAAAATTGATGTTTCTCTGTTTAGTTTTCTCAGGAACTCTATACTCTATAAGCAATATGACACGGAGCTTTTGGTTTTATGTATCGATAGTTATGTTTTGTTTCAAATCGTTAGCAGAATAGTATGGTTTGGAACATTGAACCTATTATAAGATAAAATATTTTTCTGCAATTTCTCAGGCTGTTTTTCATTACGCCAATCTGTCATGAAATGGCCTACTTTCCTGTACTAAATTATGCAGTGTGGTAATAGTCATTACGTAACCGAAATCAGTAGCGTAATAGTGCAGTGCGCATCGTACCTTCGTGCTGTGCGTACACGAATTCTCTCTGCTCTTGGAAGTTTTCTTAAAAACTACCTAAAGCAATAAAACAGCACTTTAGTGCTATAATTAAAAAAAAAACGATACTCTTCAGTGCTACTAAAACAGTACTTTTTAGTACTATTTTTTCTACTGATCCCTTTACGATCCTTGTTTGGACCCATGCCTTCGATTTTTCGTTGGACCCGTTGGCGAAAGCTAGCGGTGGTAATCCTTCTTGGACACCGTCTTGGGAAAAAACCTCTCGAAGGTCACGTCTTTCTCGTTTATTAACTAAACATGGTATCAACAACTAACAAAAGGAAGGGTGAATCTCTGAATTCACTACTTCCTTCCAAAAAAGTGGGTTTTAAAACTGTCACTACACGTGGCAAGAATGGAAGAAAGGACGCTTCCCCGGAATGCGAAGTTTCTTCCAAGGGTGAAATGAATAATTGTATCGAAATGAGCAATCAGTTCGATGCTCTAGACAAATTTTCCGAACACCAAATCGAAGCAGCCTCTAGCCCAGGCTCTTTGATTCAAGTGAGGAAGCAAAGAGTGCCGCCTATCGTGGTCAGTTGTTCCGAATTTGGGGGATTTAGGCAGGAGATCTTGAACTACATTAGGGGAATCAAGGTTTCCTTCCAAATCGCAAAGAAAGGAGACTGTCGCGTTTTGCCGGAAACTCTTAAAGATCGTGAACTTCTTCTCAGACATCTTGAAGAGAAGAAGCACAAATTTTTTACTTATGACGACAAAACTGAACGTTTGTTCAAAGTTGTCTTGAAAGGTCTCTCAAGTGACTATAAGTCACCTGAAGAGATCAAAAATGGAATAAATGATTTACTTGGATTTTCCCCAGTCCAAGTAATCATTATGAAAAAGAGAACCCAATCTGGCATTGTTCGGAAAGGGCTTTTTCAAGAATATTATTTAGTTCACTTTAACAAAAAAGAACTAAATAATATTAAAGCTTTAGAAAAAGCAAAACTTATGTTCGATGTCCGTGTGACATGGGAACATTTCCAGAAACCTGGAGGAAATTACCAGTCCCACTCAGTGCCGTCGGTGCCAAAAGTGGGGTCAACTAATTTTAATTATAAATAAACAAGTATGGTACAAAAAATGGTCCATGGATGCTAAATGCATGATTTGCGGAGGTTCTTCTCACGCCAAGGACGTCTGTACAGTGAAGGAAGATACCGATAAGTTCATATGCGCCAATTGCAAGGGCAATCATAAGTCAAATTTTTGGTCTTGCCCTTCGCGCAAGAGAGTCGTTGAGGCTCGTGCCAGGCAGATGAAAGATAATATCCGTTACGATAACGGTCGTTTCCGGAATTTGCCTGGTAGAGTATCGAACAATGCTCATTTTTCAGTTAAGGTGACACGGGAAACCGTGTTATTTTCCCTATCTTTCGTCTCACTCTAACAATTATCATCAAAACTTTGTGGAAGCAAATCTCGAGTTTTAGCGAACCGATGAAGCTGAAAATTTATTGGGTTGTACACTACATAGAATCATAGTGATACATTTTCGCATCGATATATGGAGTGGTTCTTGGGATTTGCTTCTTAAAATGGATAATGTGATTATGATGACGTCCCATGCGGCCTTAACGATCGCTTGATCATGAATCATACCCATCAGGAAGATCATCAGGAATCATAATCATCGAATTTTTCAATTTCCAATGTATCTACCAACGGAAAATCCTTCGCCGATATCGTAGCAGGTAGTTTGAACTCCTCCCCTATTCGTACTATGAGTACCCATTCTACTTGTTTCAAATCAAATGGAAAAAACCCTACCGCCACAGGTAACATCTACTCCGCTTCTTCGTTTACTGAAAATTCTAATGGGAAATCATCAGATAATGTACCCACTTCAAGTGATATGTCTGCTCTGATTTTAATTTTCTGACTGAACAGTTGAATCTAATGATTGATGCAATGTTCAAAGCCACCACTATCACTGAAGCAGTCCAAGTTGGTGTAACATTAACTAATAAAATTGTTTTTGGATTACGTTTTTCTAATGGATCCAAATAATAATTTAAACATTTTAACTTGGAATGCTCGTTCTCTGAATGGTAAAGAGGACGAGCTTTTTAATTTTCTTACAGTCAATAACGTCCATATAGCAGTTATTACCGAAACGTATTTAAAACCTGGATCTAAACTCAAAAGAGATCCTAACTTTTTTGTTTATCGTAACGATCGACTTGATGGGGCATGTGGGGGAGTTGCAATCATCATTCATAGACGTATAAAACATCCATTGTTTTCGTCATTTGAAACAAAAGTTTTTGAAACTTTAGGTGTTTCTGTTGAAACACAGCTTGGTAAATATACTTTCATAGCTGCCTATTTGCCTTTTCAATGCTCTGGATAGCAAGTTAATTTGCTCCAAACTGACTTGCGAAAATTGACTCGCAATAAGTCAATTTTTTTTTGTCATGGTGACTTTAATTCCAAACATCGGTCATGGAAGAATTCTCAAAGTAATTCCAACGGCAGAATTTTATTTGATGAGTGCTCTTCAGGATATTTCTCAATTCAATACCCTGATAGCCCTACATGTTTTTCCTCTTCTAGAAATCCATCTACGATTGACTTGGTCTTAACCGACTCTAGTGATCTTTGTAGCCAATTAGTTACTCATGCTGATTTTGATTCTGATCATGTGCCTGTTACATTTCAAATATCCCATGAAGCGATTCTCAATCCTATCAGCTCAACTTTTAATTATTTACGAGCCGACTGGAATATATATGAAACGTATGTTGATTCTAATCTTGATGTTAACATTTCTTTAGAAACTAAACTTGATATTGACAATGCTCTTGAAACTTTAACAAATTCCATTGTTGAAGCCAGAAGCATTGCAATTCCAAAATGTGAAGTAAAATTTGAATCCGTGATTATAGACGATGATCTTAAACTATTGATCCGTCTTAAAAACGTGAGGAGAAGGCAATTTCAACGCACTCGCGATCCTGCTATGAAAATTATATGGCAGGATTTGCAGAAAGAAATCAAAAAGCGTTTTGCTCAATTAAGAAACAAAAATTTTGAAAATAAAATTTCTCAATTGGACCCTGGCTCTAAGCCCTTTTGGAAATTATCTAAAATCTTGAAAAAACCTCAGAAGCCTATACCGGCATTGAAAGAGGAAAACAAATTGTTCCTAACTAATTGCGAAAAAGCTCAAAAATTTGCTATGCAGTTTGAAAGTGCGCACAATTTTAATTTAGGACTTACTAGTCCAATTGAAAATGAAGTTACTCAGGACTTCGAAAATATTCTCAATCAAGAGAACGTTTTCGAAAATGCCTGGGAGACTGATTTGGAAGAAGTGAGAACTATTATTAAAAAATTCAAAAATATGAAAGCTCCTGCCGATGATGGAATTTTCTACATCCTCATCAAGAAACTTCCAGAAAGTAGCTTATCATTTTTAGTTGATATATTCAACAAATGTTTTCAATTAGCATATTTTCCTGACAAATGGAAAAATGCTAAGGTTGTTCCAATTTTAAAACCAGACAAAAATCCAGCAGAAGCTTCTAGCTATCGTCCAATCAGTTTGCTTTCCTCCATCAGTAAACTTTTTGAAAAGGTTATTTTGAACAGAATGATGGCCCACATCAACGAAAATTCAATTTTTGCCAATGAACAGTTCGGATTCCGCCATGGACATTCGACCACTCATCAACTTTTACGTGTAACAAATTTGATCCGTTCCAACAAATCTGAAGGCTATTCTACTGGTCTTGCTCTTCTAGACATAGAAAAAGCATTCGACAGTGTTTGGCATGAAGGTTTGATCGTAAAATTGAAAAACTTTAATTTTCCAACATACATTGTTAGAATAATTCAAAGTTATCTGTCAAATCGTACACTTCAGGTTAATTATCAGAACTCCAGATCTGAAAGACGTCCTGTAAGAGCTGGTGTTCCTCAAGGCAGCATTTTGGGACCAATATTATACAATATTTTCACATCTGACTTACCTGAGTTACCCCAGGGATGTCAAAAATCTTTGTTTGCGGATGACACAGGCCTCTCCGCCAAAGGACGAAGCCTGCGTGTCATCTGTAGTCGATTGCAAAAAAAGTTTGGATATTTTTTCTTCATACTTGCAAAAATGGAAGATTTCTCCTAATGCTTCCAAAACTCAACTAATAATATTCCCACATAAACCAAAAGCTCTTTATTTGAAATTTTCAAGTAGACATGTTGTCACGCTGAGAGGGGTTCCAATAAATTGGTCAGATGAAGTTAAGTATCTAGGGCTCATGCTAGATAAAAATTTAACTCATAAAAATCACATTGAGGGCAGTCAAGCCAAATTTAACAAATATGTAAAATGTCTCTATCCACTTATTAATAGAAAATCAAAACTTTGTCTTAAGAACAAGCTTTTGATATTCAAACAAATTTTCAGGCCAGCCATGTTGTATGCTGTACCAATATGGACTAGCTGTTGTAATACCAGGAAGAAAGCTCTGCAGAGAATTCAAAATAAAATTTTGAAAATGATTCTGAGGCTTCCTCCCTGGTATAGTACCAATGAGTTACATAGAATATCCAATGTTGAAACATTGGAACAAATGTCAAATAAAATAATCAATAATTTCAGGCAAAAATCGTTACAATCTTCTATTGCCACGATTAATGCGTTATATGTTTAGGTTAAGTTAGGTTAAGTATATTGAAAACGTTTTTTTTTCTCTTATAAGCAGGTGAAATCAACTCACCTGTAAAAAATCTGAACTGCTACGGCAAATGAAATGTAATATGTTGTTAACAAAATGTTAATAAAATCTTAGATTTGTTTTACCAAATTAGGATGATAGTGTTGCCTAATAACACAGAACACCTAGATATAAGAAATAATTAATGTAATGTTTGGAATGATACTAATAAGGAAATTAAAAAAAAAAAAAGTAGCGTAATAGTAGTTTACGCAACAAGTTGCAGAATACTTATTTTTACAGCATGACTCATACATTTATCCAAAGAGGCTTGCCGAGTTGGATAATTACGATGAGTGCTGTAAAAATCGAGTTCTGCAATGTTACTTGGGCTAGTCACGATTATCAGTCTCTCTGTTCCGCATGTAATTCTAATAGTAATGACCCATAACAGTGCGTGACCCGTAATAGTGTGACCACCGTACCAACGACGGAAAACGAAGGAGCCCACGGATCCGAGAGCCTGATGATGATAATGGTTAATGAGTTTTCCCCCCATGGCGGTCGCCGTTGTCGTTGTCGTTGGATCGGATCAGATCGCTTCGGAACGTTACGACGTTGGCCGGGTGGACGTGGAACCATCTATCAACGTCACACGCCAGGGTGCGCACAACAGTGTAGCGCACTACACAACATAGAAACATGGCGTTCCCCCTCTCTTGGGATGGTGGCCTGACGCGGTCAGAATCTCTCCTGGGAGGGCCCTTGTGTGCAAGCAGGAATTTTGGGAATCGGAAAGTTTGAACGAGTGTTCATTTATTTGAAAATAAGTCGATCAGACAGGGGTCGGGATTTCAACAGTTTCGATAGCTTTCAATGAAAAACCAAACAAGAATTATTTAACGAATTCGAATACAGTCTTGCACATAAAAAAATGGGAAATATTGTTGTCTAAAGGCTTCATAGAATCATAAGATGTAGGATATTATGCTCAGGTAAAGATGAATTGAAATGCAATGCATTGAATGTATGGAATGCATATTGCTTGCAAAGCCTTCGGTGTATTCTTGGCAAGATATTTCGAAAAAATCCTTTACATTCAAGGATTATATATTTAGTACGTTACTAATTATGGAATATATATTTAGTACGTCATAAATGCCCCGTCAGTGTAAAATCATTTAAAAAAAAATGGAAATTTTTGAACCCTTCTCGCTCACTCTTACATTTTTTCCTATACTAAATACAATTCGTGTTGTATTTTTGGAAACTCTTGTCCATAGAAGCGCGACGTAATTATGCGAATCTGTGCCTTTGATGCTTCAAACGAATTTCTTTGAAGGTCCTTGTCGTATTTTTTTTATGAGATTTTTGCTGGACTCCTGGCGTAATATTGATGGGATACTAAATATATTTCTAGTGATATCTGGTTAATGATTGCTGATAGATATATGGGGATATCATTGAGCCCTTGGAAGATATCATAAAAATCCATAGATGAATACGTAAATAAGAGATTAAATAATTTCTATAGAAATCCACTTTTATGTTCTGCAGGGGAATCCGAAAATCTACACGTTTGTAGAAGAATATTTATGAAATTTTTATAGTAAAATCGTAAAATATCCCTTGCAGGTTTCTGGCGAAATCATTTGTGAATACGTGAAAATGAACTAAATAGTCGAATGAATATCATTTAACAGAAGACCATGATGTCAAAGTCAGGCCTAGGAAGGTTATGCTAAATCTTCCGCAGATTGCTTGCATATAGCTTAGCAGATATCATGGATAGATTTTGTTAAATTCCTGTCATCTTTGAGATCCTTGGGATGTTCGTCGATGAACTCATAGTGACATCGCGTGAGATACTTAGTATGTCCGTTAGACTAATGTGAATTTCGAAGTTTTTTCTCCCTCATGCTTTGAAGTGATTTGGATGCAATTTGGTTGTGCACACGACATTTGAAGTTTATATGAAAATTACTATGGAAAAGCCGAACCTTCTGTGTTCAGCCCTCTAACTGCTCGTAGTAATAATCTATGGAAAAGTGAACAAACTCTACTCATTCGAAATCTTCCCAGCTACAACTTTACCGAAGACCACATTTTGATAGGACGGAAGGATAATTTGTTATTATTGTTAACAAAGTCTAAATCAATTACTTTCAGAGCAACACTGTTTTTTTTGCTGTAGAACAAAGTAGCCTGGATTACTTTGATCTATTCTACCCACCAGGAGCACCAATGTTGCCTGCCGAGCAGTTGAATAAGCATGCAAAATGCAAACCCGGTTTATGATTATGAATAACAATTTATCCTGACGTTTACTTAAAATGTGGTCTTCGGAAAAATTGTAGCTGGAAAGATTTCATACAAGTAAACTTTGTTCAATTTTCCATGAAATATGATGGCGACGAGATATAGGGCTGATACCAAAAGGTTGGCGTTTTCCATAGTACCGTCGATGGGGGTGACAATGGGTCTAGGGGGTGAGATTGGGTCAAAACGGAAAAATATGTTTTATGAAATATTTCAGCTAATAACGCTGATATTACTCAAATTAATAATTCACATGTTAGGGAACATATTATTACACATATTTCATCACAATATACATTTTTAGAAATAGTAGTTTTTGTTTACTATATCAATAAACTTGTATGTTGAAACTAGATAAAATTTACAACATTAAATTTCTCCTGTGTAAAGTACCACGCATGTACTTTAACTTCTATCGTTATATTAGTAGATGGTAGGAAGTCTTTTCATTGCACTTCACACGTATTTTCCGGAATCTATTTGATTTTTCCACAAAAATTTCATTTTTTTCGGTACGGTGTCTAAAACATTAGAAATGGGGGTGAGATTGGGTCAAGCAAGAACGATAGTAAATGAAATTGCAAGCCCACTTTTTCGACATTTTACGGTGCCAGGTGTTCTCTTTTTTCATTAAGATGTGTTTATTCTTTTTAAATACAGCATCTCTGTAACATTAAACAAGTCTACTTGAGGATTCCGTGCATTGAATAACAATGCAACGCATTTTGACAACTTCCCAAACCAGCAACTGTGTTTCGTGCGCAGCAACATCGTAAAATTTTATCAAATGGATTGTTTTTTTTTAATTCAATTATTTATCAGTGTTTTCATATTACAGAAACTTCTCAAAGAAGTACAAATGAGTTGGATCGCTGAAATACCGGGATTATGACGTCAACATTTGCCTAAAATGTATCGATCGTGGAATGACACACCGAAATTTCAATATTTGCGAAGATTTAAAATGATCGCTGTTCCAGTTCACCTTTGGGGAAACTGAATAGGCTTTATGGTAATGAGGATGATACTTTGAAGACAATTTTAGAGAAAAAAGAAGAAAATTATTGTAAACTTGACGATAAATTCTGGGTTTACATATTTTTCTCACAGCTCTTCAATTTTTTGGAATAATCGTTCTTTTAAGTGGGTTTATCATACTTGTGAAACATCTCAGATATCTTTTCGTCTTGTTTGCATCGTATTTCATCAATATTTGTCAGCTGTGAATGGTTTTGCAATCATATTCTCAAAAACAAGTTTTTTCAATTACAGTGACCCAATGTCACCCCCTCTATGGGGTGAGATTGAGTCATTTTTCATTCACTTGTGGTGCCGCTGTAAATAAATATTTTTCTTTAATTTTTGGGACAGTTGTTAATGTAACATCAAAGTACATACACACCAAATTTGATGTTTATTGGAGTTAAATTGCTATAGTTATTCCATAATTAAATCGTACATATCCCTTTTTGACCCATTGTCACCCCCAACGACGGTAATCTTCATATAAACTTCAAATGGCGTGTGCACAGTCAAATTTCTTCCGAATCATTTCAAACTTTGGTAGGATGCTATTTAGTATAATATAAATCGTTTAAGCATAGGGGAGCCGAAATTTCAATATCACTATAATGTCCGTTGACCTTAGCTATTTTTCCTTGTGACAGTTGTCAGATTTTCCCAGTATTCTTAGCAGATCTCTAACAAAAACTGTTGGTAGATGGTACATGTGAACTAAGAAAATTTCTACTCGAAACTTTCAGAAAATACTTCCAAATTTCTTATCAATATCAGTGCTAAAACCACCTCTTCTTGAAAGTTTGTAGACAAAATGTTTACAGGATTACTTGATATGTATTTGACAGATAACTTTTTAAATCTTTGGTGAATGTCTTATAGAAATCTTGATTAATACCTCTTCTGGGAATTCTTCCTAAGAGCTTTTGCTGAACACCGGTATGATCCTTGAAGTATTTTATGCTACTTTAGTGTCGGATATCCCACAGCCAGCGTTAGGAAGACTTTGTGCAGCTCACCTAGAATCTAGCATTTCTCTTATAAACCTTTACAGGATTTAGAATTTTTTAAATTTCTGTTACGATTCAGTTGAGTATCCCGCTCATCATTGCGTTTATGCACATTGTTTTTTTTTTTCAAGTTTTCTGTTCAGAATACTGCACAGGATTCAGAATCCTGCTAGAAATTTCATGTATAAATCTTCAGAGTTAAATGTTTTTCAAGACTTCAATAATACTTCATCGGAATAACACAAAACTTGGTATAGAACTACAGGTTTTCGATAATGGTTTCTGAAGTTGGGTGATTGTTTAACTGAATTTCAGTGAAACTTGATTACTGATGATGATGGAAAGTACCGAGAAAAACTAGCTGTGTTCCTAATCAAGTAATAAGTTCCAAGTATAACAAAATCCTGTAATTAATTCTGATCAAGATTACCTCAGGATTCCATTCAAATTCCTACTTGTTCAAATTGAGAATGCTGCTCTTATTCCATTTTAGAAATTTGTTCAAGTTTTCGCTTAGATTCAGCTATTGGAGTCAAATTTTATAGGGCTCCAGATATACAGTTAAAATTTTAAAATTCATGGTCTATACTTCATATAGGTAAAGTATTCAGAAACGACTCTTGAAGACTAAAAAAATGAACTTACGAATCTCAACCGCGGCGAATCATGGCTTAGAAAGCAATCCTAATTACGATCCGCTCAAAGGCCGCCGTCGAGACTTTTCCATCATTAATATCCCATTGTGATCAGATATTATTTCACTCATCAAGTAATCAAAAGTTTCTTATTTCTATGGTGGCCGTCCGCTCTCGTGTGCCCCTGCCATACCCCGCGAGGAAACACACAGCAGAAGCAGCACCAATACGCCCCAACTCACGGAACGGAAAACTTTCCCATATATCCTTTGGGTGAGGAACTGGCCTGGCGGGGCGATCCAATCAAAACTTCACCGCGTGATACCGTCCCGAGACGACCAGAGTGGTTCGGTTGTCGTTAGTAGTTCCCGTCTGTCCGCCTGTCTGTGGCCACTGCCGCCGCCAATTCTTATTGCGCACCATCGATCTTGACTTGCCACAGCCTCGCCACACCAAACCACGCCAGCGTGGAGAAGAGCGTAGGGATCTTTCTCTTGAATATGGCCGCTGTCGCACAGTGGTGTTTGGTCGGATAAAACCTCGAAAATTGAAATTCTTGGACGTTTATACTGCCGTGAATCGCAAGTCAGTCCCATCTGCATTTTTGTCAAAATTGAGTTGAGTTCAGTTTTCAATATCTCTTCCAATGCTCTTTCAGCTGCACTAATGAAATAATATGATTTGTTCGGAAAAATAAGGAAAAAACAGCAAGTCAAATTGTCCCACAATGAAAAGTAACCGCATATCAGTCCCACTACAGACTTTCGCACCGTGAAACACAAAAATGTAACTTGTTTTGATCATCTTTATATTTTTCTCGGAAAGATACCGTAGTGAAAAGCAAGTTGTGAAAGTTTCATTATGATTGGAACATGTTACAATCCTCTGGAATTTTTTGAATATTTGAAAACGAGTTTGAAAACTTCACAGCCCATTTTCCCAATGCCTACTTTTTGCAGATGGGACTGACTTGCGATTCACGGCAGTATAGTTTTCCATACTATTGAATAAAGTTTATTTAAAAATTCAGGTTCACCGATATGGTTTTTGATATTAGGTGTAACCTTAGTCTTCTACAGTTATTAACTGATAGCTTTCTTTGCCATAATTGCCATTTTCGCATGCGTATATCGTGTGACAACTTGCCACTGGCAAGTACGATGATATTCTATGCTCAAGGAAGTTAAGAAAATTTCCATAACGAAAAGTTAAACTTGTATTACTGCTTTTAGCGCATGATCATTTTTTTTAAATTTCCTTTAAATTTTCATCTGAATTTGTAAGAAACGTCATTAGAACGAATCACTCAGAAAATCGAAATCATATTATTTTGTTTATTTCCATGGAAGGTACTTAGGTACTTATTCTTTGAACATCAACTGAAGCTGGTAAATTATCGTTTTCAACCGTCTCAGTTTTGTGGTTTTGTCCGACCTCCGTATGAAGGCACGCCACTGTGCCTGCGTCGTTTGCGCGCTCTGTTCAGTGATGAATTATGGGGGTAAAAGTTTCTTCACATTTGAAAAATAATCAAATCATGACAAGGTTATTTCACAATTTTATAAATGCTTTTGCCTCTCGTGTACGTACAAACATACAACACATAGACCATGGGGGTATGCAACGAACACAAACAGCATGGTGGAAGCATGTGAGCATGTGATATCGTGCCGTCTCCGCTCTTTCTAAGACATGCAATTAAGCTCGGGCAAGGATCGCTGGGAATGGCTCTGGCTTCGCCATCCCGTGGTCAGCTTCGGGGCATGTGGATTGTGGATCGTTTAAATGCGCTATAATTCGAGTTATTGATAGTGATATGCGGCGACCACCAACCAGTCAGCTAGCCAGACTGTCGGTGGCGGTTTGTGCCCAATTCTTCCACCACCCAGGGAGGGATCCCCTCATGGGGGGGGGGGTTTCGGCAAAAGTGTATGGTGCGAAAAGCTGTTTTGATAGGAATCTTAAGCCAATGACTCGTAGAGATTGACTGCACCGCGGTGGTTGTTTGGATGCTTGATTGAGGTAATGTTTAAGGCAGGGTTGATGCTTCGTAAGCAACTGATCGATCCGGTATCGGGTGGCATTGATCTTTAGGGGTATGATAGGCCCGACGACATCATATTCCTGTATAGGATAGGTAATTAAGCTCATGAAGTGCTTCACTGACAACATCGGTTTATGGAAGGTAATTTTACAAATCACATACCGAACTTAAAAATTTTATGTAAATTTGAAATTGAAGGATTCTTTAAGGTATTCTGTGCAGTATAATAAACGATAGGTATCCTAAGTTATTCCTAAGGATGTGAAACGAAACCCTAAAAGGAATTGTAAATGAAGATCATCATCTACCTAAATGAAAAATTGTAAAAGAAATCGAAAAAAAGCATTTCTGGCAATACAAAAATCGTTAGATTGAATAGGGCAATCTAACAAAAAAACATTTTTGGAGACGTTTTATTAGAGGCTTGATGACCTTATAAAAGTTTTAGAACTTTTCATTTTGAACAACTTTGCTGAATATGTTTTGATGTTTTCACCTCGTTTTTAAACAGAATCCTAAGTGAAGATCATCACAGATTCTGAACGAAATCCACAAAAAGATGTACAATCGAATATAAGATATGAGAGCTTGTGGACGGAATCTTGAAAAGGATTTTATATTGAAACATGAGTGAGATTATTAACGGAATCTTGAGCCGGATTCTGAATTTGAAGTATTGTGTCGTTTTTGTGACACAAAATCTCTTAAATCAAATAAATTTTCTTAAATTGGCACGCTAGTTGGCATGTTCAGTGCTTTTAACGACTTTCAATTAATCAGCATGAAACATGTTTAGTTTGGTAAATGCAGGTACAGTTCCAGTTGGATTTCGTTCATGAGCAATTGATAAATTGAAAACATTCAAACAAGTTTAACAAAAATGTTTTTTCGCATATTATACAAAAATAATAAGCTTTGTAGGAAAAGAGCTAAACTACAACATGCACGAAAAATAGTACATTTCTCAGATAAGCATTTTTCCAGATTTGATCACTATTTTAATACAAGTCTCTATTCTTGGCTCTGGTCTCTAAAGTCTCTATTTTAATAAAAACTATCTCTAAAGTTACTTTTTGAATCTGCTTGCAGTGAATACTGGTGCAAAATTCTAGAGGCTTTAGAGAAATTTACAAACACTATTAGGCGACTATTCCAGAAGATTTTAATGACATTCTTTTCAGATCTCGACGAATGCTCTCTGCTGGAATTCTAGTAATTTCTCCAATGATTTCTTCTTGAATACTTTCGGAAATTTCTCCAGAGATGCTACTAGCGATTTTTCAATGGATGCTTAGAGGAATTTCTTCAGAAAAGTTTATTCCAGAGGTTTTGGGAAAAATCGTTTCGACATTTTTCACGAAATCTTACAATTATTCCTAGGCCAACTTTTTCATTTATTCCAGGCATTTTCAGGCACGCTTAGGAGAGTCGAATTGGGCATCTCAGAGAGCCGAAGGAGGTGTAGGGTAGTGAAGGAGAATATGGGATCGTGACGGACTTTGGTTTCAGGTTGGCCGATTGCGCTGCAGAATCGTTACCCGTTCTGTGGCGTAGTTGGTTAACGCGCCCAGTCTAGCGTATTGGGAGTCGTGGGATCGAAGCCCACCAGAACGATTCTATTAGTTTTCACAATTTTACATCTCAATTTGTCCAAATTGACTTTTGTGTCTACGACCTTCAGGTATTTTCATTTTCATAAGGATTTTTTATATATTCATGCATAATTTCTCTCAGGAATTGCTCCAAAAATCATTCAGGCGAAAATATCTATTATAAACTTTTCCAAGAATTCCTCGATAAATTTGACCTAGGATTCCTTGTTAAGTTCCTCCAGAAATGTCTCTTGGAATCTCTTCAGCATTTCTGATCAAAATATTGTTGATGTGGTTCAAATCTGGGAGGGAGAAACGAATACGAAATTTATGTACGTCATGGTGAGCCGAGATTCTGCTGTCACGAACAGTCACTGTAAGCCCGAATCTTAAACAATGCACAAACATGATAAAAGCGCGTAATTGATCAAAACATATTTTTGCATTTTATCAAATTTGACAAAAAATCGATTGAGAATCTATTCATACTTATTCAAAAGTAATGTCACGATAGCACCTTTTGTTCTGATTGAATATTAAGTATTCAAATACGCATCATTTTACCTCTTCCAATAAAATGAAATGCATAGAAAATTTAGGCCCTTTTTCCATGTTGTCCGAAAAAAAAAAAAGAAAAAGAGAATAAGCGATTTTCATCATGTCTGCCTTGATTGGCATTGGCAAGCTTGAGTTTTCTTGCAGTTCAAAAAAAAAAAACCTTGTGCCACATTTCGTGTGTAGTATCTGTGCCTCCCTCCCAGGTTCAAACATTTATGTAATATTTTTACAAATAAAATAGCCTTATTCATTAATTGGAATTCATCAAAGCGTACATGGAACTCACAGAAGTTTCACCTGAGATTACTCTAAGTTTTTTCAAAATTCAACCCATGATTTTTTTTTATATTCTCCAGAACAATCTAAAAAAAATCCTTGAATTTTCTCTAGATGAACAACTAGAAACAATATTGACAAGACTCCATTGAGAAATTTTTCAAAACTATTGGAATGAGTTTTGAATTTTTAAGATAATCTAAACGGGAATGCTGGAGAAAGTCCTAGGGAAATCAATGGAATATTTTTTGGAAGGATGATTCCTGATGTGGTTATTTTTAGAAAAATTCCAGTTTGAATTATTGAAATTATGTAAAACGATATTTTTGAAAGAATTACTTAAAAAGTTCGTGAAAAATCTCAAAACAAACTCTTAAAGAGATCTGCGGAATTCATTTGAAAAAATAAAATGGTTTTACTCGTCTAAAATTGACTATTAGTACATTTTGGGAATTTTTTTTTAACCTGGCATTATTTAAAAAAAATATGGAATCTTCTGGGAATTTCATTTCTCTAAATGAGTAGACACTCTGTAGTAAGATTCCACTATGAAATCTATATCTGAATAGGATCCGGAACGGAATGCTGAGCTGGTTTCAGGATGGATTTCTTTGCGATATTTTTAAATTAATCTCACATGCTGAATAGAAACCAGAGCAAAATTTGGATCGAGTGTTGAGAGTGATTATGAATACAATCATAAGCATGGTACGTAATCATGAACAAGATTTTGAACGGATTGTTGAGCAGAGTGCTGAACATAATCTTGAGCAGGATGTTGAGTTGAGTGGGATCATGAACCGGAATCTAAACCAAAACAGCAATAGCATTTAAGGCGGAATCCTGCTTGCAACGATTATTAGTGAAACTATGATGGGCGAAATGAATTCACAAACAGGATACTGAATGTAATCCGGAACATCCTAAACGAAATCCTGGAGCAAAAGCCCCTTATGATCACGATTATAAACTAAATATTGACTGAATGGAATTCAAAGCAGAGCTCAGGAAAGCAGTGTTCCAAATATAATCCTCAGCAGGGTGCTAAGCAGGAGTCTGAACGGAATCATCTTGAAAAACAGATTCTAAATTTAAATCTGGAGAGAATTTTGAACGTAATTCTTGATAGAATTCTAAACAGAATCCTAAGTATGATATGGAAAGGGATCCTAAGCATGTTGATGAACGGAATCCTGGGCAGCATGTTAACAACCATAAGCAAAACTGCGAATGGAATCGAGAATATGATTCTGTACTTAATCAGGATCATATGATGCTGAATACAATCCTAGACAATTATGAACTGTTCAGAAGCAAGATTCTAAGCGAAATCGAGAATTGAGATTCTGGAATAAACTGACCAAATGATTCTGAAAAAATTACCTGTATTCAGAAAACAGAAGTCCTGAGCAAGGCATCCTATCGTATGAAGACTCCTGGAATGTTAAACGGAGGCCTGATCAAGATATTGATCGACATCTTAACCATGATTCGGATTCCTGTTAATGGTTATGAGCATAAGCCTGAGCAGGGTTCTCTACAAAATCTTGAACAGGATTTTGAAATAATAATGCATAAATCCTTAAATGCATTTCAAATAGAATCCCTAATTGGTAGCCTAAGAATTTGAACGGAATTATGATCTGGATTTCAGAAGGCAATTCACAATCTGAAAGAAATCCTGACTAAAATTCTGAAAGGAATGCTGAATTCTGAACGGAATGCTATACAACATTTTGAACGATATCCTAAACATGTTACTGCATGAAATTCTGACGGTTTACAAATAGAATCCTGAGCAATAATTAGAATGCAGTCAAGAATGCAATTGTAAATGGGTTCTTGATAATTTGAACGCAATTAAGAATGGGCTCATGATTAAGATTATAATGCTCGATAGAATGCCCAAGGAAATCATGAGCGAATGAAAAAAGGATTCTCAATTTATTCCAGGGTAAGTTTTTTGAATGAAATTCCAAATAGGAGAACAAATCTTATCAGAATTCTGTATGTGAGTCTGAGTTAGTTTTGAATATGATACATTCAAATGTCTGATTCTGATGACACAATCTGAACACTGAACGAAAACTTTTACATAATTTGGATTCCTTGGATAAATTTATGAACAGCGTCTTGAGTTGGGATCTGAACGAGATATGAACAGAATTTCGAGCAAAATTATGAGCTCAATGGAATCATGAGTAGCAGACAGTTGTAGAAATTATGTGCTGAATGTGATATATATATAAAAACAATATAATATAAATTTTGAAGAAAAAATCATATTCCGAACGAATATTTGACAAGCAGTCTTGAACTTGATCCACTACAGCATCATGAATCGAATCCCGATCAACATCCAGAACAATTCTTAGCAGATTATTGCATCAGTCATTTCATACTTTATCACCAGCAAGGTTTCTAAAAATCTACTGTGTGAAATGTTGAGCCAGATTTTATATGACTTTCTTCCTTTCTTCTAAGAAAATTCAGATGTTTCCTAGGTTTTCAAGTGGTTGCGACTAACTTCTGCCTCTTTCTGTACATGTAGATGTATGCGGAGAAAAGTTTAGGCATCTATATACATTATTAACAAACTAGAAATCTAGTCTGAATGATTTCTTAAAGAACTAATCAAAGATAGAGCACGTATTAGATTCCTCCAATTTAGAACCTTTTGATCTTTTGATCCCCTCATTTTCCGCCTCGCTTCGAATAGGGCTACAATGCCCGGCGCAAACGCTTGTCAAGAGTCACTGAAGCTTTTTTCTCCGTAATAATCTTGCACCATTCGAGGATATTCCGTCGTCGTCGTCGTCGTGCGTTTTTTTTATATTCCTTTCTTCCATATCTACTTTAGTCTCACACAATGTGCCTTTTCAGGCGGCATCAGCGCAACACTAGCGCAACAAAGCAGGCATTTATTCGGGTTGCTCATAGCCACGCCCTCCCTCGGTCCGGGGCCTTTGTTGGTGTGCGATGATTGCTTGGATGCATGGCGTAAATTGCTCGGTCGGTCGATCGGTGTACTAGTGCTGGTGGTGTTCTGCTGGAAGTGGACGAACTTTTATTCGTCTTTTGAACTTCCATTTCACATGCTCTCTCTCGCAGCCAGTCGCAGTTCGCATACTCCGCTTGGATGGCGGTGGCGGCGTCCCATGAGCTGGCTAATGTTCTACTGTTTCGGGCTTCAGCAGCATGTATCGGGCTTCTATGTATGCATTATCATTTTAGTTGGACCCCATATCTCGCTTTCTGGATTGCGCATGTATGCGAGGGTTCTGGATCGAAAGCATGACGTGACGAGGGGTTTTCCATGATGGAATCTGGGGCGTGAAATGAGGTTCTTGCACGAAAGTGGCTTTGTGTTGGTTGTAAATAATACTTAAGCATTAACAGTACGCTGGTTTTTATACAAATTTTATTGGTTTCATTGGGAAAATATACGTTGAACCTTGACTTGTGTCGTTCTCAATTATAATCTTTATTATGAACTAATTTATATTGTGACATTTGAAAAAAAATGTATGAGTTTTCATAAAACAATTAAAAAAAATAGTGTGTTAGATAACGCAATCTTATCATTTGAATGAGATCGACATTATTTTCATGCATATGGAAATAGTGTTGATGCTCAAAAAAGTATGCGTCTGGCTGGACTCGAACCTAAAACCTAGCTTCGACGACCCGGGCGTAGAACCACACGTCTACGTTAACAAAATTTTATCTTAAATCATTCAAAAATGATTCCAGCATCTTAGGATCATTTTTAGAATAAAACATTTCCAAGTATGACTTATTGAGAAGATTTACAGTACACATTCATCCTAAACCAATACGCTCGGTAATCCCATTCGATTCAGTCTGAAGATTTTCATGCTCCAGCCACATCTACTCTCCCTCAGCGTACATTGCATGGCACCCAGCAGGTTATGAGCGACTGCTCAGAACCATAAAAGCTTCAAAGCATAGAACGCCCCAGTACATAATTGCTCATGTCTCGTATACACACACGAACCCACACATCTAACTAACCATATTCTTCAGCAGACGACGGGCATGCTTCACGGCATGGCACACTGCGTCAAAGGGAGAAAAAGCTTTCGGTATATTGGTCCCAAGCGCGCCGCCGCCATTGTCGTAGTCAACCGGATTTATGTATACAACAACACCTTCTCGCTCGCTATGCCTACTTCGATGCGGCTGTTCTCCTGCCGACGATACCGAAGCTCGCTGGAATTGTGAGGTTTTGTTTCGAGTTGAACTTGGCTCGCACGCGCGCGTTTCTCTCACAGCTCCCGGGAGTTGTTAGGATATTAGTTTTTTGTCCGCTGTTTCGTCCGCGTATTCTGTCGCGTTGAACCTGTAACCTGAATTGGTGGAATCCGCGCTGGAGTTGACTGGCGATTTTCCCGTGAAGTCATTGTTACAAGAGTTTTTACATTGTCTGGTAACGGTTGGTTTTTCGATGCAACGCCGTCATCGCCGTCGTCCTTGGCCATATAATCCTTAACCGTGCCGAAGTGCTGTGCACAAAACCCAGAAGCAGGAAATTCGGTTGCAGATTTGGTTGGGCCCCGCGAGCTAATCAGACAAATACGGGGAAGCCTCGATGAAAAGCTTTTCGATATCATCGAAGAAAAGTGATTTGTGTGGTGCTTTGTGTGCATTGTGGAATGAAAATCAAAATTTGAAGGAGAATTGATCCGGATGGGTTGCCGCTTTTGTGTATCAGTCCAGTTTTGGAAAATCATTGTTGACGTGCAGCGTGATTCTGGAAAATTGTCTGCTGCAGACGAATTATCAGTGCGCTGAGTTTGAATAAAGTGAAGAATTGTGCGACCTGTGAACGGAGAGCAGAATATATGAATTGATATTGAAGTTTGTTCAGAAGAATACTCAAACGAATCAAAGAGATAAAGTGTAAAACTCAATTTGCTTAGTTAATTGTGTCATCAAAGAATATCCTTAGCATAAGGATAAGATATTATATCCGGATCACATCAAATACCGATTAGTCTAAACTAATTCATTTGATTGTACCAATATTAAGGTAAGCACAACTTTGGGTTGGGTATCATCTACTCTGACAGTATTGTACGATATAATTATCATCATCAATGTTCACCAAAAGTATCACTCTAAAGAATATACGCTAAATTCCTAAAATTGGAATAATTGACGTAAATGTCAATCTATTTGGGTTCAAAACACATATATTCAAATTCTTTGCTATTTCAAGTAACTTCATGTTTGCCAGCGGTTTACGATCAATTATAATACCAAATGTTGCCCCTCCCGCCCATATTAAAACTTTACAATGGTATTACCTACGTTGTTAATCTAGCTTGCATAATGAACAAATACTTTGTATTCCATGTTACGGTTAAGTTGTGAGTGACCGACGATAGTAACATTCATGCTTCTTTTGTTATTGGCTGGTTTGGGCTGAGAACTAATGTTTTTTTACGGTATTTATTTGAAGTAATCGGAAAAAAATTCCACACAAATATGAATAAATACACACAAGTATTCCAAAAAGTATGGTCGAGATGCATGTTCCCATGCAGAGCTCTACAGAAGCTGACTGGGATCAAATACCAGTACTTTGATACAAAACGCAATGAAGATGTTAGAAGTGCTGGTAGAATACTACGCTGAGAAGCAGGCTCTATCCAATTCAAATAAAGATGTAACACCAGAAAAAAAGAGTTTAGATCCGGGTTGCATATTACTCGGCACGAAGCAAATTATTACGTTGGTTTATCGCTGCAATGCTAAATCACCTAATTGTATTGATGTAGCGCATTGCTGATGCGCTAGTTGCCCAGATGAAATGATCAATTGTTCTAAATGCTCGTTAATCGTGATTTTTCCTCTCAAATGCTGCTTAAAATCTTGGTATCAAGGTCAGGATTGGAGCCTTGATGAGGGCGGAGTTGGAGAAAAAAAACCGGTTATGTCATTCATCTTGAGTTAGTGGTTTTCAAGCAAATGCTATTGAAATCAAATCATTTTAAAAACTTTAGAAGTGCTCGTAGAAAACTAAACTGAGTGTCGAAATTTGTCCCAGTTTAGATAATACCAAGAAGAAAAAGTAACAAGCTCCATCAGAATAATTGTCTTACGTTTGCTGGTTTGCTGATAATTGCCTTTGTCATTCATCGATTAGCTGAAGAAGAAGGATCAATGTCCATTTCAAAACCAAGAAAATGAATTGATGGTACAAACTTATAAATTTGAACAGGCCGACGGTATACATTGACTATTTTAAATGCAACAAGATATTATCGCAACCTGTAACCTGTCATTCGTTTTGGAAGCCATATTGACATAGCAGCTCGTAATTTTAAAGTGGAAAATCTCAGTCCTCATAGATCATATTAATCCGGAAAAGTATCACATTATGCGCTGACATGCAGAAAGTATGCTGATACTTTTTCAAATGCATCAGTGCAATACCAACTGATTTTCTTTAATTCGAAATTATGACATGATTTAGCAACAATCATCAACAACACGTTCAAATTTCAATGACGGCCTACTTCGCTTTAAAGGTAGCAAGTTTACGATCTGGATAAATATATTTGCAACATTTGGCAATACTTTGATTTATATTCAAGTCGCTAAAAGTATATAAAGTAAACTTCGCTGAATCCTAGCTATTATTGACATGATGTCCTTAAATTCAATTCCTTGTGCTCGTCAGAATAAAATGTAACAGAATGAAAACTATTTTGCTTGACGATAGACCTCTTTGATTTCCAAGGAGATGAACAGTTTATGCAAATTATACGTAATGTCTCAAAAACATCTCCTGGAGCATTTTACAAATTGAATATCTATACGAAGAGAAAAAACTGCTATTCTACATGGCATTTGAAAAAAAAAACTACTGCTCAAAATTGTTTGCTGTTCTGTTTTTTACAAATTAGGTTAACTGTCTTACTATTTTATATCTAAAATAAGACATGAATAATGTTAGATTAACAATAGATATCGCACAAGTATTCCTCCCCTTCTTCGATGACCGGATGTGGGCGACGCCGTTATTGAATCTGTAATATTTAGAATACTCGAAATTGTACACTGGAGATGGTGAGCTACTCCCAAGCTTCGTCTGTTGGAGTAGCGAACTAAGAACTACCCTATATGGTCATCTATGCTCTTGCTCATGCTCATGCTCAGAATTAGTCATGAATGATGTTAGATGCATTATAAATTCTGATATCGATATGCATACGAAAATAATTAATGTACGATTACAATGATTTTGATTTATTTTCATCTCAACATGTACCAACTCAACTCTTAACCCAAGAGCATTTTTTTTTATATATGTATGTGAGACTTATGTAACTCTTGAAAATGTAAATTGTTGGTCGAAGAATGCTCGTAGATAATTAGTACCAAATGAATATTAGCTTGGAAACTACAAATATTCTCAATGCTCCGAAGAGAACATTACAAAACACAAACTAAGCCAAATACAACCTGAGAATTATTTTTTTTACCGGCATGCATAAAACAACCTTTTTCAGACCCTCCTTTTCGTACCTACGTCCAAAACTGCTAAACCATTTATATTGTATATTGAAATGCTAAATTAGCTCAAATGTATGCATAAACACTGAAAAACAAGAAAGTCGAAAATCATACTTCGGATAATCGAGTCTAAAATTCCGGATAATCGAATCCCGGATAATCGAGTCGCCGGATAATCGAGTCTCCGGATAATCGAGTCCGACCTGTATTCAAAAAAAAAATGGCAAAACTTTTTTCACACTAACATTTTGGAATCTTTGACGAATACAACAATGGAAGAATTATGTAAATCCGTTAACCCGTTCTCAAGCCAATTCGTGACCTACAAACACCATCCCATTTTTATTCATATGGATAGATAGATAGCTAGATTACGCAATTAATATTTTGAAAACAAAATCAAATTATATTTTGTGGAGCCAGCAACTTTTTCGTCAAACGGGAATTAGTTTTGTCTGATTGGAAGAAAATTGTATAGACTAGATGTACCAGTATTCGCCACCCTGAATAAAACTGTAAAACATGCAGGTGTTTTCAGATCATGCTCTCCGGAGTGCTTGGTGCTTCATAGAGCCCTTGTAAAAGCTTCTCAGTGATTCAATGAAATTCTGCCAAGGAATTTGATTTTTTCTTAATCTGTACTCATCATATCAACTCGATCTTATTGATTTGTCTCGATCTTATTAATTTGTGAACACTATATTGTGTTTTACATTTCAGGTTTTATCGTAGTTTTATAAACGATTTACATTTAACAAAAAATATTTGATATTGTTGCTTGGATTATAGATAAAATAGACGTTATCAAGGATGAATAGCAGCTAAATTGCCAATTTCGAAGAGTCATGTGGAAGAGATTTGTAAAAAAAACACCATTTACAATTAGCTATAAAAGCAATATCAAAAAATATTTATTTGTTGGCATATAGTTTAATTATCCTTTTTGTACTTTCAACGTACCTTTTGTAAGATTTCCTATAGGGGTAGGAAATTTATTTACAGTATTACGAAATAAGGAGCAAACGAGCAGAAATTGCTAGGAAAATAGTTATAATAAATCCTGAGCTAAGTTTAAGGTTTCTCAAAAACGTTTGCTTATACCTTTTTGAATCTTAAAGTGGTGTATAATTCACTTTGGCAAATACTGCATTATTCTAAAAGCTGGTTCATCTTAGATTCTGTTCATGATGATGATTATGTACTACCATCTATTGCAGCAAGGCATCTGCCTATAGCACTAGTTTTGTATAATTTTAGCAAGCAATTATTAATCAAATTTTTGTCACGATCACAAAAATTTCCACTGTTGCATTTATGATTCTCCTTCTAAAAATTTCCACTGTTGTATTTATGATTATGTTCTAAAACTTACGCGCTTGTTCGCGAAACAAAGACACACTTTTCTCATAGTAGTCTATCCAATTGATTCTATTCATTTGCCAAAAATTGTTTCATGAAAATCAAATTATTTACCATTTCCTTGACGAAACGTTTAATGAAATCATACTAAACAGAACCAAATTCTTCCAAATATTTTACAAAAGGGGACTCTAAATTCTAAATTGTACAGTATTTGTTCACAAAAGGCCTAAATTACATGAAACCGTTTTTTCATTGCTATGCATTATTTGCTTTAATTCTTTCATATATTTTTTTTGCGTTTTAAGGGAAAAAATAATTGACACATATTCTCACTTCTGAAAAAACATTCATTTTGCGTTGCGGGTTTTTTTTGTAGTTTAGCGTAAAAACCAAGTTGCTATGACAGTACTGACATGTTTACGTCAATTCATATATGACTAAAAAAAACCCCTGGTCCACTTTTGAACTTTCATCATTGTGAGTGAAATGTACAAGTCTTTCAACTGAAATCGTTAATCGATGCAATAATGCAACCGGATATACAGAAACGCATTTTCACAGAAATGATAGTGCTGGAGGTGTGAAAACGAGAATCCAAAACAGCACCATAGCCGCCAGCATTGGTACAATTTTGATTGCATTGATTTTTTTTAGGTTTTCTTGTCTCTACAACGTTATAACTTTTATATGAAAGTGATGACTTTGGTAAAACACTATACAAGATTCATTGAATTTAAACCTCATGTCCTCATCAGTTGTTTATATCTTATCAACAGCAGCGAACTCACCAAGGATGAAAAGCCACTATAATAAAGAAAATAATAATATGATGTATTCCTTTCACTACTGTGTACTGTATTACTTTCACTAAGTGCGGCTTCATAAGTGCCAAAATGAGAATAAAAGTGCGGGATTGCATCAAATCATGTTGGTGTCTTCAGAGCACATATTCTTTGGATTGCGAAGAATAAACGCGCTGAAGACACCGACTCGATTTGATGCAGTCGCGCACTTTTATTAGCGTTTCCGCACTTGTAAAAACTTCTGCGATAGTCCAGTGGTGAAAGAAATGCCCAATCATAATTTTGTACAGATCTACAACTTTGCTGTAATCATTGTTTTAAGTTCTCAATTTTTGTTTTGGTCTACTTTTTGGTCACATCGTCATAACTTTGAACTCGTGAGAGAAAAAAGTTCTGACGAATATACGTAAAGTTCAAGTTATATACCGTTTTGATGTATATAACGGACACTTCAGACCTCAGTGATGTAGACTGCTGTAAATCGCAAGTCAGTCCCATCTGTAGAAAGAGAAAAGAGAAAATGTCCTGAGAAGTTCATAAAATCGTTTTCCATGGGTGAAGATTTTGATTCCGGCATATGAATAATTTTAAATCGAATTCTGGTTTCTGCGTACTCTCGTGGTGTAGGGGTAACGCGCCCTATCTATTGAACAGAGAGTAGTGAGTTCGATTCACACCGAGAAGACATGTAACTTTTTCGCAAATTTCGTATCAATTTGTCCATTTAATCCAATTGCGAAGTATATATGTAATGTTTAGTTTAACGGTAATTGTCCAAACTTCTACTCGGCTGGTTGGCCGTAAAACAACGAAACCATAATTAAAAGGTAAAATCGGCTCGTTGAAAACTGAAATCTATTCCTACAAAGTTGGTTGATTTCTATAAAAAACAATGAAGATTAAAGTTGCAGATGAGGAATCTTCAAACAATCTGTGAAATTGATAAACAAAATCATGAGCATGGATGACCGCTTCGTCGTTCCACTACGTGATTGACCAGAACATCCGAAGTTCAACAGAGATTTAATAAATGGAGCTTGGGATCAGCTAACCATTCTCAATCTGCACAACGCCGACCACGCCCAATGCGGTCATCGGTGAAGGGAAGAAATGTTAGTTAGCCAACTATTGTTACTAGAGACCGAATATACCTCTGCATTTCCACAGTTGTCATGGAAATAATATTAGGTTAATGTGATAAGGTGGGACCCATGATAAAATCACGCCTAACATCGCGATATTACTAGTATACGCATTTCATACCAAACGACTGTGCTTCTGGTCCAATCACTCGTTCATGCAGGAGCAAGCGTCACAATTGATAGACCAAACACTACTGACTCGATTACGTCGCTTTTTCTTCGCACTGCGCGAATCGGACGCGGCTGATCTTTTTCCTTCTTGCATCACTCTCCCCCTCAAGGGCAAGCGATCAATCACTACTGATCCACTGAGAAATAAGTTCCGTTATCATGCACACAACATTTTCTAATGGAATAACGACATAAGAAGTATTTTATTTTTCAGTTCGAGAATCTTATGAAATTCCACAACAGACTTATGAAATAATACTTATAACATAAAAAGATATAATTTCATAAGATACTAGTTCTGGTAATCATTAGAATTAATCATTCACATTCATAAGATATTCTAATGGAGTACAGATTTCTCAACAATTTCATACGAAAATCTGTTGAGTTACGAGGAGCGATATTGTAAACATAATATTCACGATAGAGATTCATAAGCGTGAGTGAAGAACTAGTCGGATGAGTTAAAATTCACACAAATAAAGCCAAAAAAAATCATAAGCGTGCGTATGACAATCATTAGTAATACTTGTGAAAAAGTGTCCTATCAAAGAACGTAAGAATTTCATACGATTTTCTAATGGAACAAAGAGTTAGGATGAGGCACACAATAAAAACTTGTGAACATTATGTATTTAGAGAATCGCTCTTTAAATTTAAGAAAGGAAGGATATTCATAAGATCTCTAATGATAACGACAAGACGTCCGTGTGTATATCGAACGTTTTGTCTGTCAGAAAAATCTTATGAAAAAGAGAAAACCAGTGAAGAGAGTGCACTGCGCGAACCGGACCCCAAACCAAACTGATTTCTTAACTTTCTGAATCTGATAAACAAAATCATAATGAAAAACTCGTTGCAGAAATGTACCCCTAGTTTAGCCAAGGAAAACTGACAAAATTGTTCCCAGGTTTATGTTTTCACAAGCGTTAGATGGACTTTGGTCTGACAAAGTTGTTAACGACAAAATACCGTTCTGCATCGGGCAGAAAACTTATTATGACACGATAAATTTTGACATTTCCCAAGCCTTCCTTCCGTGATGGTTACGATTTGTATAGTCGATTGTCCATAACGATCACAATGTTGAAGTTTATCGAGATCCTCTTACTCTCAATTCACCTTAGTACCCCAATGTACAAAATGCTTTACAGTGACTAGTGGGGATAGTTTATTGATCACTTCCCTAATAGATATATGACGACTTCAATAGTTCTTAATGGCGTCAACGTCTCCAAAGATTCAACTCATATTCAGACAATGACATATAATCTTCGGAACTCTGTCTGATGACTTGCACAGAATCGCTCTTTGGAACTTAATAATTTTATTGATTAAATTTCAATTGGATCAATTACCACGAAAAGTCGTCCCTTTAGCCCGCGTAGTGCTGCCGCACAATTGACTTTAATTAAAACCCATCACTGGTAATTGACACCCGGACCCAGACTTCGTTCGATACTGTTTTCGAAACAAAGTTTAAATTAAATTCCGTTCATCCGCAACGAAATGCCCTGGGTTCATCCCTTGGCGGTCGCTGGCATCGTGGAATGTAGAGTACTGCTGCAGCTCTCCGTAAAGCATTCCCGTTCGGTGTTCGACAGGCACTTACCGAACAATTCACATATTCCGGCATCGCATGGAGAATCGCACTTCGAGAGCATCCCATTTTCAGAAAGGTGGGGAAGTGCGCGGCCGAAGAAAAATGGAAATATATCTATAAAAATTAATGAAGTTACCATTACGGTGCACAAACTGTCGAACAATAAAAATTCTGCCCTTGTTTTGTACCGTTGAAGCAGCTTCTGGATCCTTTTGCTTGCTGGCTGTGGAAAAGCGAAGCGGATCCTTTTCATTTCCTCGAGCGCTTCGGGGCTGAATCCTGATCGTTCGACGCGGCGCGCGGTTATTATCCTCGAGGAGAGTCCTAAAAGTTGAATTTTTTCTTTTTCCCCGCACCGATAAATACATACATTTTGCTGCTGCTTCTTTTTCGGCTTCGTGAACGTCAAAAAAGTTATGACTAATGATTATATTTTCATAATAATAAAGAAATGGTCGGCTGGCTCCTAGCGAAACTGAGGAAAAAAAGAGCCTCCCGACGACCGACAGGGACAGTGGGTGAACTCGATAGACACGTTGGCCAAAAGTACAAATTTCACTAAAATAATTTAAAAAAATCAATGGTGTAGAATTCTAAAGGCTCTTCTAAAGTATTCCACTGTTTTTTCATGAATTTCAAGGACTCCTCCTGGAATTCCTGGAGTCTTGAGAATTTCTCTGGGGAAGGAAGGAAACCTGATATTTTTCCACTAATTTCACTTTCACCGATACCGGTTACTTTAGGGGATCTTTCAAAAATTCTTACAGGAGTTCTTCCACGAAAATCCCAAAAGATTTATTACAGAACTTTTGAAGAAATTCGTTCAGATATTTTTTAGGAAACCTTACAAGAAATCCTCTCGGAGTTTCTTCTCCGATATTTACAGTAATTTTTCCAACTTTTCTAAAAGGATTTTCTCAAGAAATCATCCACGGTTGCTCCCAGGAATTGCTTTGGAAATTCTACCTAGAATTATTCAAGGAAGTCTATTAGGAATTCTTCGAGGAATTCCAGGACCAACGATTCCTAATGAGCAGTGCTGGGAATGGTAATAGTAGTAGGCTTGAATTTCGCGAAAATCACGTGGCTCTTCCCAGTACAGTAGTTGAAAAACGTGAATCTCATCAAGTAGCCTATGTTGGGTGCTGGAATTTTCTAAATCATTAGTGTCATTGAAGGCTCTAAATGGGGGAAATAGAACATTTTTCTACAGTAATTTTGGGTTGCCCTTAGCAACGGGTGTTTTGTTATTTTCAAGACTTTTTGTGAATTTCACTGGCTTCGCTGACTGTAATTTGCTTTGCTTGGATACTGTTGAGTGAATTTCGAGATTTTTCCCAACCCTGTTCATGAAGTTCTCTATGAATGTCTCCAGAATTTTATCCAAGGATTACTTCTCCAAATCCTCCATACTCCTCCAAATCTTGAGGAATCCCTGGATTTCTGGAAAATCTAGTAGGATATCATCCAGGGATTCGACAATAATATAATTGCTGGGGTTTATCAGGATTTTTTCAGAAGTACCATAAGAGTTTGCTTTGTGATTTCCTTTGGACATGTTTCCCGACTTTTTGCAGAATTTTGTCTAATAATTTCTGAAAAATATCTTTGACGATTCCTTGGAGATACCCCGGGATAAATTTTTGATGAATTCGTTGGGAAATTTCACAAAGAATTTTTGGAGGAATCTTTGATTCATTTACGAAAAGAGATTCCTGGTTATTACAAAAATCTTAAATGATAATTTTATAGCAAATCCTAAATAATTAGTGCCCTAAATGGAAATATTGGATGAAATCCAATAATGTCACGAGTAATACTTGTTGTGTTTAAAAATAAAACATTAAGAGTATTCATAGAGAAATGTCTTGCTACATACTCTGAAAAAAAAAATCTTTTTTTTTCTGATGCCTGTTTGGATTTTTTTTAGCTTTTTAACTCCCGTTTCCCAACCGGTGGGAAGGTTTCCCAACCGGTAGTCCGCGGACCACTAGGGAATCTTGACGACTTTTCAGGCGGTCCACGAAGCCATTGAGAAAAAGAATAGTTTGTCTTGATTGATGAATTAATGTAGGAAATCTCTCACTTAATTTGTTTCAAGAGAGTGTTATTACCAAGTGGTAGATTTGTAATATATAAAATATTATTCAAATTTAACTATTTTTTCCTCATTTTAACCACTCAAATATTGATAAAATACTTATGGTGTCAATCTATGAATATGAAATTGCAAACAAGAAATAATAACTCTGCGTTTATTCGTTCAAATTATACTTCTACAATGTTGTTCAAAGTTTCTGCAGTGTTACCTTGAAATTGAAATTACCAGAAAGTTTGCAAGATTCCTGATGAAATCTCCGAAGAATTCCTCTGTAACCTGGCAGTTGATTGCTGAATTAAAGAAGCTTCTCTATTTCCATTGAAACCGCTTGGAAAATCAACTCGAATTTATCTCAACGATTATTCGATTTGGTGAAATTTCCGCTTTTATTTGTAATAGAGATCATTGGTAATCTGCAAAGATACTTGATGGATATCTTACAAAGTTTTCAGAGAATTCTTGGGAACATTTTAAACAATTTCATCCCACTATCGAAGTTGCTTTTGAGAAGCGAATCAAAAAGTGCTGGTTGATATCAAACAATATTTTTGAAACCATGTTTGGCAAGTTCGTCTTGGATTCCTAATCCTTCATTAAATCATACAAATTTTGTGAAACTTTCCAGACAATCTTGTAAAACTTGAGACAATCTTCAATGAGTCTTGTGAGTTATCTGATTACTTATTCCCGACATTTTGAATTTACTTCGGCAGGAAATTCTTTGAAGGATACAGGGCTCATATTTTGCAGCAATTTATGTCGTATATGAAAACATCCTTGTGCTTGTTGATCCCAGCCTTGTGCTTATTGACATTAACATGTCGAATGCAATTCAAAACATCTTCAAACTATAGAATAAGCTCTTTTATTTCGAATGAGATCGATTTAGAAAGATTTGTTTGAGATTTAGTAAAGAAAAAGCTGTTTTTCGATGAAACAACAAGAAATTTTCAAAGTTCAAAAAATTTTAATTTCAGTTGATATTTACAGTTGACATGAATTTAAAACTCTAGATGTACACTAACCGATTTAAAACTTTGGGGAATCACTACTCAATACCTGCAAACTTATTTTATTTTAATTTGGCCACCTTTGAGCCAGTATGCGGAGTATTCTGTATGTGTGTGACGACGACGATAATGGTGATGGTCGGTCCTCCTGCAGCAGCTTTAGCTTTATATTTTTTTTTCTCATTTTCGGAACGACCGTAACTACATCAGTAGAGCCCGGTTCCCTTTTAGGAGTAGGTACTCCCTCCTGCGTGAAGGTTTGATTAATGGTTACACGAGCGCTCGATTGGCAGAGAATTCTCGGCCCGTCCTCGGTCGTTTTCCTTTGGTTGGCTGGTTCTCGAGCGGAGGAAGATGGGCCAACCGTCGAGAATATTTCTCTCAATACAATTATTTTCATTATATTATTTATTAAAATTGTATAGAGCGAAGCAGCCGGGGTTCGGCGAGGGAGACGAAGGGAGCCCCGAACCGCATATAACAAACTGAAATTAACGAAAAATGTGAAACTTTTTCCATTGTTGTGTCCGCTGTTGCTGGGACGAAATTTTTTGATTGGTACAATGGCAGCCATTCAGGAGGTTGATTCCCTCAAATGAACCGGGTCCCATCGGCTTCCCTCGGGAATTGAGATGTCTGAGGCCCGGGGCCGTAGATCCGGGACCTCTCGAGAACAGGAATGTCCCGGCTTGGGTGAACGAAAAAGAAGGTATGGAACAAACAATCAGGCAGGGATTTTAGATTGTATCGCTTCGAAGTCAAATAGAGTGAGAAACGTGCTCGAATAAATTAGCCATATTGATAGATTTGTCAACAAGCTGAATGTTCGTTTGTTCGGGGGATATTGATATGGAAGGGAGAGATTATTTGAAGTCGACTGAGGCGTGATTACGGTTATTATAGTAGAAATAAGCGAAAAATGAGGCTTTGGAAGTTATCCAGAAATCACGTTTTGCAAATTTAGTCAGATTAAGCTATCTAATACTTACTGTTGGCGCGAAAATTGAAACCTTCTCTAATACGAATTGCATTGCTGGTCAAGCTATACTTTTGGCATTTGCTATTCTGTATCTTTGATTTTGCCATTCCTGGGATTCTTACAGTTCAAAATGGTTTATTCTTTTAATTCTAAAATAGATGAATTCTAGTTCTTTGTGCATTTGAAATAACATATGACACCAATCCAGTTTTCGCATTTTTTTTTTTCAGAGTTTTACAAGAGCTGATGTACGAGTTCTCTAAAACATCCTTCAAAAACTTCTGCAATTCATATCAGATCGGCTCCTTTCGGAATTTCACTCCCAATGCTCTGAGAGAGTTTGATTGAACAACCTCAAACATGCGCAAGGCTCATTAATGGATATCTTCATAAAGCTTGGCCTGAAAGCCTGCTTGCAACATTTTCTACACAGCAATAAAGCAATTGTAATATCACGTTGATTTCGATGCACATCACTCAAATATACTTTTTTCTACACAGCAATAAAGCAATTGTAATATCACGTTGATTTCGATGCACATCACTCAAATATACTTTGAATTCGTTGTAAAAACGGATAACCATATTGATTTTCAGTGAAATCCCACCGAAAAATTTGGATCTTAACTGGGGGCATGACGTTTTCCAACAGATTCTTTGGAAAGTGATGCGGAAACTTGATCATGTCAAAAGAATCAAGGTGAAATTTGGAAATTCCTAGCAGGATTCTGAAGATTGTCAGCGGGATCATGGGCTTCAATAGCACGGTTCTGAGAATGTCTAACGGAATTTAGAATGTTTCTAGTTTCATGAGGATTTCTGTGCGATCCTGATGATTTCTAACGAAATGCTGGAAATCCATCGGATTATTGAGCGTTTTTAATAGGATCTCAATGGAATATGGGGATTCCTAGCGTTACTTGCTAGGGACTCTTATCGGGATTTTGAGGATTTACAACGAAGCGCTTAGGGTTTCCAGTCGATTCCTGAATATTTTCAGGGGACATCCAGTAAGTCTGAAAATTCCTGAAAAGCTGTTTGGAATCCAAGCATAATCTAAAGGATTTCCTGTCGCATAATCTAATTCTAAAGGTTATCCTGTCGGGATATTTGGAGTGGCTATTGCGCTTTCCTAAAAAGATCCTAGTGATTATCTGCAGGATCTTCAAGATTTCTATCGAGTTCTTTAGAATACATAACCAGATTCAAAAGTTCCCAAACGGTTCATGGGGATTTTTAATATGATTCTGAAAGTATACACGGAATATTGAGGATTCTGAGAAAAATTCTTGCAAAATCTGGGGATTCTGAGCAGACTCCTGACATTACCAGAGAGTTCATGTTGATTGCTATCAGAAACCTGAGGATTTCCAGCAATATCTGGGGATTTCCATCGGAATCCTAATGGTTTCTAAAAAAAACTCCTGAGAATGTATAGGATATCTTGGATATATGATAAAGGAATCTTGAACTAAACTAGCTTAACTTCAAATTAGAACATGTTTGCTCTTTTAAAGCCAGTTTTTTCAGGTCAACATCTCCATCATATTTGAAACCAAATTATCTGAAATTGATGAGCAGTTAATGTGTGTATTTTACGAAACAACTCCTTGGGATGCAATCATCGTTTTCGAGGGCCGTAGACTGAGCACCACTGCTCTATGAGTGATTATTCAATAACGGATTATCTTGAATACAAGCTTATTTTTCAGGTTTTTTCCCCAAAAATGTCTTCAATATTTTCTTACTCAAAGGGTTTAGCGACAATAGCTCGAAAACAAAACGTGGAATGGACGTTAAAAAGTGGAGAATGGATTGAATCATGTAAATTTGGCAATTTTCACCGTGAAACATGCCAAAATTCAAAAAATTGACCTTACTCACCTTTTCAAAAAAAAAAAAAAAAACAAAGCCCCAGAAATAGTAGACCAACAAATCAGATATTCTCATTACAAGTTTTCTACAAACCTAAAAAAAACTATAGTAAAAATTACACTATTGCACGGGTAGAAATCAGAATCCAAAAACAAGATTATGACTCATGATTCTAGTGTGTTTTCATCTTATGAAAATACACCATGATTTGGACTCATGATATCATGAGTCAGATTGCCGTAACGCAACACACGCGTTAGGTTTTTGTTGCTGATTGCTCGGAATCATGATTAAAATGCCAAAAATGCTGAGTCGCGCATCCGTTTATGATCGACAAAATAAAAAAAAGTTAAAAATAGCATACATTGAGATTCGAGCCAAGAACCTTCCGATTGTAAGCCACGTACTCTACCACTCAACCGCTTCGTCATCTTGAATCAAGAGTGATCGATACGAATAAGTTAAAGCAAAGTGCGCCGCTTAGTGTTTTCACACTGGATGTTACGCTTATGAGGAATCATGATTATGACTAACCAATTTATGAATTTCATGATTTGTAAGTCATGGTGTGGGGATCAGATTTTTATCCGTGTGATCCGAACAATATTCAGTTCAATATGACGGAATTTTACGTCATTTGTAATTTAAAATTACATTATTTTACTTGCTTCAGTATGTCGGGCACACATGACGTGAATTTTGGTTTTTTAAGTGTGTATGTGCATGCTCATGCTCAAAAGTATAAATTCTTCCGCATATTTCACCAATCTCCATGTTTTTTTCCGGAATTTCTACAACAGTCGATTCTGAATTTTCTCCAAAATTCCTTTATTTTTTATTGATTTCTGGGCGATTCCTCGTTATTGTTCTCTAGAAAGTCTTCCAGAAATTTATCAAACATTTTTTAAAGGTTAAAAAAACCTTTTAAAATAAAAATGACTCAGATTTCCAAGAGAATTCAACTATATTGATATCAATCAATGGTAATGAAGTTTGCGAAAAAACTCTTAGGCTGATTTTCGAGGAACTATTAAGGGAACTCTTGAGTAAAAAATCCGTCTTCTACATTTGAACAAGTCTACTTGAAAATAATGAAAATTCTTGTCAACGTGAATTAGCTTTCAAACCAGCACTGCCTATCGATACTTCAGCTTCTTGAAACCTAGAAAAGTAGAAAACAACATTGGAATTCCTTCAAAATTGACTAAATATCTCCAAAATTCTTCGATTTATCTCGCTAGTGCCAATAACACTGCGGAACACGTTTTTGTCTCCAGCATCAAAATACATCTATTTACTCAATTAAGGGTTGCTGAATCCATTGCCGTTTACAGAAATGTCATAGCACGTCTAGTTTTTGAGATATTGATTGTAGAAAATGCAAAAATAGGCTATTTCAGCCAACTTGCATGCAAGTTTGCCAGCTTGTAAGGCAATTCATTTGCTTAATTTGCCACAGAATTCAAACTTTATGTGTATAACAATACTTATCATCGAAGTTTATAATATTTTTGATGCGGAAAAGTTATTTTTTGATGGTTTAGAAAAGTATTGTATTTTGCCATATAAGAGAAATGAAGAATTTGGTATGGAGACTGCAAGCATGTTGAAAAAGATCGGTTTAATCTAAATTTAATCGTGAAATTTCAACCAAAATATATCTAAAACGAAAGTTTAAGTCCTCTTTTGCATGCTTGGTGGATAAGATCACAAAAAAGTTTGATAAAATATGCTTCAAATTTTAGGTAAACATCAATAAAACCAATGTTTTATACAACTTTGGCGACCTGTAGCTAAAAATTGTGACGTGCTGGGAAATTTCTGAGAACGGCATCGGATTCAGCAACCCCAAATCTACTAGAGACACATAATTTGATCCTTGAGACACGCAAAAATGTCATTTTTGTTGCGCTGTGTAATTGTGGTAAACTGTTCCTATCGTGAAGAATCCCATAAGAAAACAACGGATACCGCAACCATTGGAACACAAATTAAAATTATACCACAACTAAAGGAACAGTGAACCAATAAATGGAGGTATCATTTTCCACTGACATGCTCTAGATTACTCGTAAAATAAATGGTCATTACTTCCCGTTACAAGAGTACATACATTCATCCTATTGGATTTGCAGTGGTTAAACTAAATTGAATCGTGATTAATACCTTCATTATTGGTACAGCTGCCCTGAATGATTTAAAACTAGTAAAATATTCAGTTTAACCTTAAGCTACAAATTATTAAGGTTTCAACTGCAGTTTGTGCGGATTTGGAATGACTTAATGCTAAACGAAATCAAAAACCGTCGCAAAATTTCTTGGAAGCCGAATTTTTTCTTGCACTACTTGTTCACACAGATTTTTTTCGGCAATTCAAGGACATTATTTAGGAAGCTTATAAAGTATATAAATGAACTTTTGAACAAATTTAATAAAATTGTGAAATTCTTCGAGAAACCATTAGCCGTAGTAACCTCGACTGAAAACTTAGATAGATTATTCTCAAATATCTTGAAAAAGTTCTTTGAAAATTCATGTAAGTCTTTCTCAAAAACCTCTATACATTTCACTAAATTTTTCATCACAAATTTGCCCGGTAGTTTCCCGGTTAGAATGTTCCAGAGGAGCTGAATATCTGAGAGTAATTTCTGGAAAATTTTTTGGTATAATTCGTAAACGAACTCGGTTGCATTGCAGAAGGAGTTCATGAAATGTTTTCTGAATTAACCATAGACGTATATTAATTGGGGGTCCACCCCATTGGACCAAAGGGATATAAGTGACAATTTGTTTGGTTTTGAGTTAGGTACACTGAAAAACTACTATATACAAGCTCTGCAACGGAATTGTTAGATGACTTTTCCGTTAAATAGAAAAAATATCATACTTCGTAGAAGAATGGCTTGTTTTCTTAGTTCCCATACAATTTGTATGAAACGAAAAATTGGTGAAAAAACTTTAAACTCGTTTCTCTTAAAAAGGCATCGTAGTCCATTTCAGGCGTGGGATACCTAAAACATGGTTCGTCATAAAATCGTCCTCCCCCTCTCCTCTCATTAATGGACGGTCCCAAAGCAGGTTTTGGTCGCTTACACCTCTTTGCTTCTAACCCCCTCAATTTATCTTACTATAGAAACAAACGAGTTCGGGTTTACGCGTCGGCGGAGTGATTGTTGGTGTGTATCGAGCTTGTTAATGAAGTAGCTTGTGGCTGTTCAGTCAAGGATGAATGATAAATTTGGTGAGCTCGTTCCATGCTTTTATTTTAAATGTATACTATATTAAGTATACTATTGTATCATGACTGTTGGCGCGTTAACCGTGGCCAACTCCGGTCGGGTCGGGGTGGACTGTATTTTCGGAATGAAAGGAACAACACCACTGATTCTGCTAGTTACTATTACTATATTGCACTACTTTACACTACACTGTTCACTAATTACACTACTGTTCACTATACTTTCACTTTTACCTTTGGAACACTTCACTTCGATGTATATTCGCGGCGGGTTGAAACAAGACTAACTCCCAGGTCGAAGGTGTTGAGTATTTATACCATCGCATTCATGTTCCAGAAGATTCGCTTCTAGAAGGTTCGGTTCTAGAAGGTTCGCTTGTTTGCGTGTTCCATATGCGCGTGGAACATTCTCGATCTCAATGACGGCTTGTACTCACTGATGGTATGGAACTCACTCGGTCACTCACGGTGTTCTTGGAACTCATTCGCTCACTGTGAGAACTCTCGACCACAGAGGCGTCGGCAGGTTGGGTAGTGTTGGAGGCTGCACTCGGATGAGTGCCACGAGTTGGGAATCGAAAGAAGCGTGTGTTTTGCGACGAATTGGCAGATGAGGCGAGAACATCCAGGATGTTTCAATCTAACTCTTTTACGGCTCGTTCCGTACGGAACAATGACAACGGTTGGAAAGCCACTTTTTATGTATTAATCAATAAAAATATGGTTTATCGCTATAAGTGCCGGTAAAAACTTGTTTTTTTGTTTAACAAAGCATTCGGAAACACAGATCTTTCCTGTTACCTATGTTTTTTCATTACAGAAAATCCTTTGAATGGTTCGACACTAAAAGTACAACTTTTTTTTTATCTTTATTAACGAGATTTTTAGCCCTGGGCTAGTTCATCTCGGGACCAACGGCTTTACTTCCCTTCCGAAGGAAGTCATCATTGAAATTTTTAGTGACTATCTCGGGATGGGATTCGATCCCAGGTCCTCGGCGTGAGAGGCGTGTGTTCTAACCACTACACCAGGTCCGTCCCCACTGTACTACACTTTTTTATTACTTACTGTAGGTTCACGTTGTCTTTAGTGACTTACAGGTAACTTTTTGAACTGCGGCTGCATGAATCGCATCATTGGTGAATCCTGATTATGTAGCTTTTGAACCCTCCCCACTAACAAAATCCTTCCTGTGACAACTATGGAGATTCAGAGATGATTTCGGTCTCTTATTCTGATCAATCACGGAGGAGCAACTACGAATTGTTCGGTCATCAATCCTAATGCTTATGCTTTAATTTTCTGAATGAACCATAGACGTATATAAATTTCTCTCACTCAAGAAATCTTAGACAAGGCTTATAGTCACTGTAATAATTATTGGATAAGATCCAGAAAACTCAAAAGAAGTTCTTAGTAAAGTTGTTGTGCTCCTGATGAAACTCTCTTAGAAACCGGTGGAACAAGTTTAAAATAATATTTGGAATAATATGGCTAGATCAAAAGTAAAAATAAGTCAAAAGTATTGAACTACTCGTCTGTGAGCTTATAGAAGAAAGAGACGTCTATTTTCCAGAGGGTGTGCTTAGGAAATTTCTGAAAAAGAGACCTCTTCTGACGAATTTTTGATGAATTCTATGCATATATGTTTGTTCTGAGATACTGAGATGTTTTTCACCAGCAAGAGCTGTTGTCTTGTTATTGCAGAAAAAAATACTTCCACAAAATAACTTCAACGGCCTTCCTTAGCCGAGTGTTAGAGTCCGCGGATACAAAGCAAAGCCATGCTGAAAGTGTCTGGGTTCGATTCTCGGTCGGTCCAGGATCTTTTCGTAATGGAAATTTCCTTGACTTCCCTGGGTACAAAGTGTCATCGTACCTGCCACACGATATACGAATGCGAAAATGACCTTGATGAAAAAAAAAAAATGATTTTACAACATTCCTCATTTAGACCTTTGACTCGCTTGCGCTATACTGAACAAAATTTTCTCCCATAAACATAAATTGCACGAAGTGGAACGTGAACTCATAATCTAACTCCCACTTTGTTCCCAAAGATTGTTGACCGTGACCGTTAAACACAGAAATCTCACAAAACTTCAGGTTCGTCGCCTGCTACTTTTACGTACGTGCATACCACACACAAGTCTCTTTGTTTCAAGTCAATGCTTCCCCCTAAACATTCCAAGTTAAACTATAGGTACGGTGCAAATGCCTGCTCCAGCTCCAGGCGTCTTCCTCCTAGCCAAAATAATGGTTTAAACCAAAGTGTACACAACACCTCAAGTGCGCTTCAGAGCAGCACCTCTTCTCGGCTCGCTTCTCAACCGGAGCGCAGCCGTAGTTTTCCGCGTAACTAAATTACAACGTTGGGGATTTTAGTTTAGCACGAGCATCCAATCTTCCATCCCGCCCGTCTTCGTCGTCGTCGTCGCCGTCACTTGGAAGCTGATGTTCCTCCACAGGCCCGGCGGACAAACGAGCCAACCGAGAAAAAAAACTTTGTACAAAAAATTCAATTATGAAAATAACCTTCAACTTCAAAACACACCAATGTTCTTAAATTAGCTTTTTTTGCCTCCGCCAGCCGGGCCTCTCTGCTTGTCCTGTAGGGTAGGTGTTTCAGCATTTGGCACTCTATGGAAAAACATGTTTTTTTTTAATTGGTCAATAGATTTCTGAAGATTTTCAGTTCGTTGACGATAGCCTTTTTTGTGTTAAAAATTGGTGTGGTGAATACTTGCACCAGTATTCGCCATGCTTTCATTTTTTGCTGCTGAATTCGCCACTTAGATTCATTTCTTATGGAAAATTTAGAAACCCTATGGCCAAATAAGGTGCAAAGGACAAACATTTTGATTTTTTTTTTATTATATTCTCAGCAAATTTTGAGGTTTCTGAGAATGTTGACACTAAACACTAAACGATTTTTGTGTATTTGTATCGTCAAACGGTATATAATCAGAAGTGGCGAATACTGGTATTATGGCGATTACCGATGCATCCACCCTACAGTGGTCGTTCTTTTTTCCCTCGACTGCTTCGCTAGTAGTGGTGTTTGGTGGGCTTCTACGCCTTATTCGTTATTGCTTCGTTTTTTTTTTGTTACTGGAGCTTATTTTTCCTTCCTTTTCAAGTGCTCCGTTTTTCTTCTTGATCAGCTTTTTGGCGCTTTATATCTGATTGTGTGCGCCTGTTTTGGGCTACTACTTCATTAAACGGTGGATCGTTGTCCATCGCCGCCACGGTTCGATCGCTGTTTGGTTCGGGGGATGTTTTGTAGGTAATGTTTGTGATTTTACCTTTCTTAAGTACGAGCCGAAGCTTGTGTAGAGTAATGAATCGATCTCGTCCAAATTTTATGAAGCGATTATCAGTTCTTCATGAAGTTTTACATGCATATCTTTCAACTCATTTGTATCAACATTGCGCATAAAATGGAACATATTGGAATCAGGATTCATAAGTTACTTTAAACATTGTTATATTTGACTAGCAATATGGCTCTCCAGTAGGGCGATAAAAAATTCAAAAAAGTTTTAAAATCCTAGCTCCTATATCTTCCTCACCATCCTTACGATAAAAATAGTGTTCTGTGAAATTTTCAGCTTTTTCGGTTGTGATTTAAAGGTGGCCCAAAGACGATGTAGGTTTGTATAAAAAAACTAAGGGGAAATTTTGAAAAATGTTCCAAACCCGTTAGTACGCTAATTTAAATACAAACTAGTATTTCCATAGTGAAAATTCATTCTCCAAAATATAATCAAGAATGTTGCCCAAAAATCAAATCCTTTTTGAGCTAATTCTGTTTGAGATTTTTGTAGAAGTTTGCCGGACTATAATACAATATATAGCTTAACAATAAGAAACGAATCGTGTATCTTCTACCATCCGTCGGATTGAATTTCTCTCTCCAGCAACTTCCTTTATTATGGTTTGAACAATGAGTTTTTACTATAAGTTTGTGCTTACACTATAGTACTAACGTGTTTGGAACATTTTTCTGAATTTCTCCATAATAATTTCCATGTAAACCTACATCATCTTTGGACCACCGTCAAATCACCACCAAAATAGCTGAAAATTTCACAGAATACTACAGTTAACTCTCCCGTACTCGATATTCCGTATCTCGATATCGAGTTAGAGAACCATAGTAAAAGTTGGTTTTCATGGCTAACTCGATGGTCCCTTGGATCGTAGTTGCACTGGTTTTGTGTTCTGTAACTCGATACCTCCATAACTCGATGGTCCCTTCAATATCGAATAAGGGAGAGTTGACTGTATTGTTATCATAAAGATGGTAAAAAAGATATGGGAGACAGGATTTTTTGAACTTTTTTGGATTTTGAACCGCCCTACTCTCCAGCAATTCAACTGGTTTTGTCTAGGGAATCCTCCAGCAATAGTCTCTGGGGTTGCTTCAGAAACTCTCTCAGACATTCGTAGGTATTTGGTCAGGTCTTTTTCCAAAAGTTTCTCCAGGAGCTCATCAAGCAAATATTCAATATATTTCGACCGAGATTCTTAGGCACTTTCCTCGAGGGTTTGTTTTAGACATTCCTTCAAGAAATATACAACCTTTTTAACCAGCAATTCCTTGTGAGGTTTCGCTGCTTCAGGGTTTTTTTCCTTTATTTCACCAGGAATTAGAATTTCCCAATATTTTCTTGTTTCCTGATGAATTGTAATTTCTTGAGAATGTCTCATTTTTTCAAGCAATAAATACTTTTGTTAGGTACTCCTTTAGAAAACATTTTCCAGCTATTTCTAAAGGGTTTCTGCAGAAACATTTCCAGTAATTTCGTGAGATGATTCTTTAGCAAAGATTCGATTATTACGTCCATCGATTTCTGTTTTTTTTTTTTCTAAAATTCCTTCAGGATCATTTTATTTAATCCGTCAGTATTATTTAAAGTTTAGGATTCCTCCCTCATTTTTCCCATAGTTTTCTCTAGATACACTCCATGGGATTCTCCTCAGAATTTCTAGGAATCCACTAGAAAATTCTTCAGAGATTGCATTTCCCCCATAAATTCCTCCAGAGATTACTCTGGACGGCAACCAGATATTTCTTGAGTGCAATCAGGGTTTTTCTAATATTTCTCGAGGATTTTCCTTTCAAAATTTCTTCTAGAAATCCCTACAAGGATTGTTACAGCAAATCCCCGTCGATCATCACGCGTCTGCCCATGCGAGCTCTATCGCGCTCGGTTCCTCCAGCCAGCAGATATTTCGTCTTCGACGTATTTACCTTCAATCCAACCCGATCTGCTTCACGTTTCAGCCTGGTATACTGTTTAGCAACCACCTGGAACGTTCTTCCGACAATGTCCACGTCGTCAGCGAAACAGATGAACTGGCTGGATTTATTGAAGATCGTGCCCCGCATGCTGAAGCCCGCCCGTTTCATAACACCTTCTAGCGCAATATTGAACAGGATGCAGGAAAGACCATCGCCTTGTCGAAGACCTTTGCGTGTTTCGGGTAACGGGTAAAGTAAAAAAAAAGTAAAAATGAAACAAATGTCAAAAATTAAAAAGCAGTTTTCGCCCTTGAAATCAGCAAATCGGAAAAAAATAAAAATAAAAACACACAGTCTTATTATTTTGCCATTCGATTTTAACGGCGAAAACTGCTTTTTCACTTTTGACATTTACTCCATTTTTACTTGGGCCTTAAAGAACTTTTGGAGACGAACCAGTCACCAGCTGAAAGTCTCGATAATAAAGATAATAAAAAATACCTCAAGGAACTTCTTCATAGATTTCGCATTATTGAATATTTCTCCTGAAAGTTCTCTGAGGTTTGTTCCGAGACATTTTGTGTGTGTACAGAGGGCAATTTACAATAAGCTTACTCTTTCCAGTAGTTTTCAAGACATCTAGCGGCGACATTCTGAAATAAGGGTGGTTCTATTCATCTCAACAAAATTAAAAATCGATCTGGGAATGACAGAGGCTAATCGGTTGGCCGCAAATATTGTGCGACTCTCGCTTTTTTAACGGTATTTTGAAACTCATTTCCAATTTTTTTTTCGTTTATGATACATGGTTATGACGTCTTTTACATTCTTCGTTCATTGAAGTTGACGACATGATAATTTTTGAGTCAATCGAACCGATGTCCGGGATTTGAAACGCCCGGGTAATTCTAATCAACACGGTCGTAGATTCCCCTGAAACTATTTCAGATATAACACCAACGTTTATAATTCTCAGGCGAAGATTTGCGGGAGATTGCAGTGACTGCTTCCATGTTTGCTAAACCGGAACAAAAACCAAACAAAATGCTCGCAAGCGAGCTGATTAACTCACATCTGTCAAACCCGTGAGTAAACGAAGCTACAATAATTCGTGAACATGTTCGAAGGTGATTAGAGTCAATTACGCTTAAAAAAAGCTAGTTTCCTTCGGAGATTTCTGGTTTTCAAGGTTTACTGGTAGTTTATTATCGATTTGATGGATATACAATTGATTTTTCTATTAAAACCATAATAAATCACACCTTTTTTAATTACTAGCGAGTAAATATTCGCGAACTTTTTGCTATTTCTTTTGGTATGTTCTCCCGAGCAGGCGGGTGCAAACTGACTAACACCAAGCCTGTTCGCGAGTCTGTCATGTTTGTTTTGCGTTGGTTTTGTTTACACTCGTGAGGTGTTTTGAGATGCGAACATTTCCACCACTGGCTATAGAACACACCTCAGCTGTTGATGTTTTCTTTCACGATTCATATCATTCGCCATTACTCTTAGAACTCCTGATTTGTCACTACGAGTTACTTAAATAATCGATCAACTTGGAACTTTCCTCTAAGAGATAGTTTTAGGCTTTCCTCCAGGGAATGTACAAAACGTTCTCCATGTAATTCTTCGGGTTGTTTTGCTAGATATACTTCTATGGCATCTTCTATTTTTTTAATATATTTTCTTGATCAATTTTTTTAGTTTCCTCAAGAGTTCTAATTTTCTAATTTCTTTGAAAAAATCTATGAAATAAACCACCCATAACATTGTCCAGCACTTTTAACATCAATTTTGCTTTTGGGATCCTTGCAAACGTTATGAAAAATTAATCGTATGCGTAATGTGCTTGAAGCAAATTGATTTTTTTTTCAACAATTATTGACATAAGGGACTAAACTTTGCATTTCAACTTGGTTCGGTGTACCTTGCTTCCAGGGATTTATTCAATAATTTCCAAATGGATTATTTTAGAGGATTCTCCACTACTTTCTTACTTTCTTATAGGTATTCCTTCAAAGATTCTTCCAAGTTGTATTCATAACATCCCTTCAGATATGCCTCCAGCAATTATTCCTACAATCCCATATCCCAATGTCCCAGGAATAGCTTCAAGAATTCGGGCAAAAGTACCTTCAAGATTGGTTTGCTTTTGATCGATATTCAACATTATAAATGAAGAGGTTTGAAGCACTTAGAATGTATCGGATGTGGCCACTCGGACTCAATGACCTGGTTATAGATTTTTCTCGAAATTTAGAAATTGTTCCGGGTCATTTGGTCGAATGCCGTTTGGCCGAACGCTATTTGGCCGGAAGGGTCATTTGACCGAATGCCGTTTGGCCGAACGCCGTAGAAATCAACTCTAATAGTTCACTGAAATACGTTCCCATAAGCTTGACACAGATGTTTAGATACAAATTGGTCACTTTATCGTAAATTCGAGGCGTTTCGTGGACCCGAAGGTGGACATTTGTAGAGTCAATCATATGCAGGATACATGGTTATTCAATTCAATCGTGTCTCAAAAGGTTTACGCTGATGCGTTTTTCTTAAACTCCCATGATATAGTGGCCACATTATAGTCGATTCCGGAAATTATCTCTGACTTAAAATTTGCCTACTTACAGGGGCACTTTTCACCCGATCTGATCCAGTGACCCATCGAAATAACTCCGACCACGGGAAAATTCCAGAGATCCTTTTAGAAACTACATATGTGTACGAGTATACTGACGAAAAATAGTTGAGATCCGTTAAGTATTCGCTGAGCGGTAAGAGTTTTGATATTATTTCTTTCACTCAGGCCTATATACGCGAGCATTAATTTATAGTTCAAGAGTTTTATTATCTATATTTTCAAAGTAAATTTGTAACTGTTTTTTCATCTACTTAGTTTTAAGATGGTTGTCCAGACAAGCTGCCTGTATCAAAATGAAATGTATGAAAATCGTGGCACAACTATAAGATTCTGCTTTAAGTATACATCCCACTAAAATCCGTAGATGAATGAATCCCAATTTAAATTTTGCTTTGCATCTGTTACCCATCCGCGATGTGGTGCCCCAACCGTTTCCAGCGGAGAGGAGATCCGCCGGCCGAAGTGGGGAGGGATGGGTCCGCCGCAGCATAAATTTTCCTCTTTATCGATTTATTGAACAAATGAGGAAATGAGATTTTTAATCAAGCCGATCATATTTTTTGGCGGCGTGCAGGCTCTCTCTGCTCGATGAGACCAAAAGCAAAGATGGGTTGGGCTCGGTCTCGGCTAATTTTGGCCAATTTTGCCGCGGGATCAAACACGATCGGAACGAGGGGGGCTAAGGCAATCCTCGTATTCGTTGCGCTGTAAACTCCCCTCATACAAATGGCGACCGACGGAGCCCGGACGGGGCGAGTTCGTATGGGATTTTTTTTTTCTCTTAAGTTAAAATGACTGCATAAAAAGCCATTTTTCTTCATATAAGCCGTCTCAATTGTACTCAATTAACTGCACTGAAAGGCATCATGCGGGTTGCAACAATGGCCGACTAGCCGTCGCTGAGCTTCAATGCAATGAATGCAATCAAATAAGCGAGAGGAGGGGAGGTACCGACTGCTACACATCGTCAGTGTTCGTAGTTCGCATAGTGTACTATGGGAGGTAAAATGGTCAAAAATCGAAAAAATGAATTCTTCTACAAGTTTTTTTTTTCATATTTTTATTGAGATTTTCCTGAAATATCAGAGAAAGATCTTTTGTAGCTTTAAGTCTGAAGAAGTCAACTCGTAATTATCCAAATTGGATAAATTTACAGTTTTGTTTGAACTCACAATTGGAAAACTTACTTGAAAATGTATGTTGAAATTCAATTTATGTCTGAGGTGCTTTGTAAATTTCTTTCCAATCTAGATCTAGATCTAGTCTAGAGATCTAGACTGCCAAAGTTGATCATTTTGTATGGAAAATCGAAAATGTTATTATTATCCAATACTGTGATTTCACTATTCAAAAGATTGTTTCGAAAACTTGTGTTTTGAAGACTCGTAAGTATGACATAAAGATGGAAAACTATTTTTGACCGCCATACTATACTAAAACTGCTCATAGTGCAGTGTGTTGTCTGTTGTGCATGCAAATAAATTTAATCGCATTCTTTCAAGCTGATTTCGTGCTCACATCGCGAGACCTGTTGCTGATTCATATCGTGTGTGTGCAGCGCAATGCACTTTGAATTGCACCAACGGCGGCGGCAGCAATTACCGAACAAAATGGCCGTCTCACCGAGAGGGTGCCATTATTCATTCTCCCGTTCCGCGTCTCGGATAAGAGGGTCCTCCAATGGCGGCTGCTCTGCTCTTGCGTTTTCCATTCTTTCCCACAACGGAACAGAAAAATAAAACCGTGTCGAAACGGTTCGCTGGAAAGGAAGGCCAGGAATGGCGAGGGCCTTAATAGTGCCTCCCTTTCCACGCGCTAGTTGCATTCAGAGTGCAGTGCTTTCAATATGGGCTGCATTCATCGTGCAGGGTTGGTAGCTGGTCTCTTTTTAGAACTGGTCACTATTTTAATGCTATTTTGATGTCTTTTCAATCTTTTTATATCACAATTTTGTCTTGAGTCACAACTCACAACTGCAGCATATCATCTTATCAAATTATAAGGCCTTCATTAGCCGAGTGGTTAGAGTCCGCGGCTATAAAGAAAATCCATGCTGAAGGTGTCTGGGATCGATACCCTGTCGGTTCAGGATCTTTTCGTGATAGCAATTTCTTTGACTTCCCTGGACATACAGTATTATTGTACTTGCCACACGATATACGAATGCAAAAGTGGAAACTTTGGCAAAAAAAAGCTCTCAGTTAATAACAGTGGAAGTGCTCATAAGAACACTAAGCTGAGAAGCAGGCTTTGTCCCGAAAGAACTTAATGCCAAGAAAAATAAGATCTTAGTAAATTAGCTAGAAAACTCTCCCAACACTTTCAAGAGTCAAGGAGCTCCTTCAGGGATCATTGTAGGAGTATATTAGAATGTTTTATAGAAGTTTCATCGGAGATTATTTTAGGATTTTCTTTGGAAATACCATTCGGATTTTCAAGAATTTCTTTGAAAATATCTGAACGGAATTTGCGTAGTAATTTCAGAAGGTATCCCTAGAGAAATCTCTGTAGTGTAATGTAGTTATGTATATGATCCCCAAAGCTATTATATTTTAGAAATTTAGTTGCCACCAGCCCTGCTCATGCAACACTGAGTATGGTAAGCGTCCGGATCACATATAGTTGGGATAGAAACTTTAATAACGGACACCGTAATAACTGTCGAGCGAGAGTGTGTTGTTTCTACTCACTGGCAACTGCTGCACAAGTAGGTACCGCACTTTCAACCAAGACGACAGAATAATTGTTTAATAAGTTTCACGAATCCTGTAGCCAACTGCAGCTGCAGCAACAAGCATTCCGGTGACCCCACTCGAGTCGGATGGGAATATGCATGTACAGTTTTTATTCATTTCGAAGCAATTTCATAAATTGCTTGGAACCCACCCCCGCATGAACTGATTCCGTCAGGTTCGAGGATTCCATTGTTCGCTGGACGACAGTAATTGGCTAAATTGAAGTCCACGCAGACGGAGACGCGGATAACGGTTCGGCGGAATTGGCCGGCTCACGGAGCGATTTTTCGATTATGGTGAATAGGTCTGTACAGCGGTGCATGATCGATTTGTGTCAGATAATCCTTCTCGAATAACTGACGAGTGAAGTCATCAAGCGATGACTTTTCAGTTTGGGTGCATTCACGATATATTTGAGTGCATTTTTTTTGTGTTTCTGTGTAGTGTTTCTCAAAAAAATGTGCACGAATTGAATCATTGTTTGATTGTAGCAGCATGGCTACTAGGGTGGTTCAAAAAATAGGTTTTGCTCCACACCGCTCATTCGATTCGAGATCAAATTAAGTGTCCTCCCAAAAATTGAGCCAATTCGGGTGAAAATTGAGACTGCACAAGCCCTTTGAAGTTTATATGGGAATTACTATGGGAAAAGTGTTTGCCCATGTGCTCTTGGTGATTAGAGCAACTTTGATAATGTAAGATTCATTCATCAGCTACAACTTTGCCGAAGACCGTTTTCAAATCGGACGCCTCAGTAATTAGTTATTGGGTGATATGAATAAAAAACTTTGAATTTTACTACATGTAGCATCTACTCAAAAACAAAATCCACAAAGTTTACTACACTTTTGGTATGAATAAAAAAACTTTTCGAACATGTAGTACTTACTACTTTCGAACATGAGCAGTGACTGAAGCTGCACGTTAAGAAATTTCCATTCAGAGTGCAGATTGATTCTGCACGTAAAGAACAATCTATTCAGAGTGACGCTTAAAATTAATACAATCATGCATATGAAGGAAATGCATGGAATCTAATCGATTACGCGACAATTTGCACAAAATCATGAAGGTGCTGTAATTTGACAAGATTTGAAGTGTAAGTTTGCGATTAGTCTGGTGTTCTCTTTATGTCTATGATTTTATGATGATGGTACATCAAAGAATTTTCTGAGTGGTTTTCGGTCTTCACCAATGCCAGTGATTGATGATTTTTTCAATATTAGCTTAATATCTATGAAGACTACAGCTATCAAATTAGAAACCACATATTTTCTAGCACCAGTACTGAGATTCTGGTGAAATTGCGGTAGAATTTTGATGCTCCCCGTGTGTTTTCTTAACAGCATGTTGAATTCCGGAAGTTCTAAGTGTTTTTGTGATATTCTCGTTATTTTGGTGGGGTTTCTGATAGTATCCTTGGAATTTCTAGAACTTAGAATGTAGAGATTTTTATGGGAATTGTAGTGATTCCATTGGTAGTCGTTAGAATTCAATGAGGATGTCCCCTAAAATACCAGGGTTCCCTTTGAAATTATTAAAATTCTTATGGATTTCACAAAAAAATCCCATTGTAACCTATAAAATATTTACCGACATTCAAAAGGTTTATATTAAAGCTTTGCTTCGAAATTCCATCGGAACTGGAGATCAACGGAATCTTTAAGGTTTTTACAATAATTACAAAGATTGATTTTCAGAACTACAAATATTCACACAATAATTCGCAGGAATCCCAATATCTAGATTAACGACATCCTAAAATTCATAGAAAATAACATAATTATCGTAATGCCAGAATTCACACGGATATTACAAATTGCTACTGCCAGTAATCTTACCGGAATCTCATAATTGGCGGGGCGAATGTTTTCGTAACCTCAGAATTCCTAAGCAAAACTCTAAACACCTTCCGAAATATCAAAACTCGTATCGTTTTTCCATGATTTTTACTCAAAAGTAAATTATTCCATTCAATTCCGCAATCTCAAAGCATGTGTAGCAACCTCTGAAGCTAACTACCAGTAGCTTTGTAGTAAATGCTACCTTTATTCATAGCAATGTATTGTTTGTAGTATGTTCGAAAGGTGTAGAAAGGAAAATGACACAAACATGTTCCACTCGTGTTCCACATATAGCGTTTACTACCGAGAATGTAGCAAACTCAACATTTTTTTACATTTTATTCATACGGCCCATTGATTTATATCCAAACGCAAATTCTTCTACAGTGCAAATTTATCTTCTGAACAGGCAAGATTGCAACACTCAAATCATGGCTACTATGCTTTACTGCATATATCCAGTGAAGTCTGCAGATCAGCCCAATTAGACAACGTAACAAAAATGACATTTTTGCGTGTCTCAAGGATCAAATTATGTGTCTCGAGTAGATTTGGGGTTGCTGAATCTGATGCCATTTTCAGTAATGTTCCAGTACGTCACAATTTTTAGCTGCAGGTCGCCAAAATTGTATAAAACACTGGTTTTATTGATGTTTACATAAAATTTAAAGTATACTTTATCAAACTTTTTTGTGATCTAATCCACTAAGCATGCTATTTTGCACTTAAACTTTCATTTTGGATTAAACTTGAAGGAAATTGCGCGATTAAATTTGGATTAAACCGATTTTTTCGACATGCTTGCTGTCTCCATACAAAATTCGTCGTTTCTTTTATATGGGAAAATACAATACTTTTTTAAACCATCAAAAAATAACTTTTCCGCATCGAAAGTATTATAAAATTTGCCGATAACTATTCTTATACTCATAAAGTTTTAATTCTGTGGCAAAAACTAGACGTGCTATGATATTTTTAAAAACGGCAATGGATTCAGCAACCTTTAATTGAGTGAATAGCGGTATTTTGGTGCTTGAGACAAAAACGTGTTCCGCAGTGTTATTATAGCCAAAGTTTTTCAACTCATATAAAAATCAATAACTAATTACTGAGGTGATTTTTTGAACCACTCTTCTCAATCAAAAGTACGTTTCAATACCACAGTAAGAGGTCTAAATCATCTTGAACAATAACAGTGATGAATTCTTTCAGAATCAAATAAGATTCGTGTAGGCATTTTAAATCGAATACCAGATAGGTAATAGTAGTTTACGGAACAAGTTGCAGAATGATGATTTTTACAGCACTAGTCGTAAATTTCTCCTACGAGGCTTGCCGAGTAGGATAATTACGACGAGTGCTGTAAAAATCGAGTACAACATTTTTTTGAAATTTCGTAGAAGGCCATTTGAGGGTATCAGAAATTATGTCAAAATGTATTCACCATTACTTCAATTACAATTTTACAATTGTGTTATGATTCATTACGCAACTCAAAACAGTTGCATAATGAATCATTACAGCACTGGTTTCAGTCAGGTAATGACTATTCCCGCACTGTATACTTCAGTAAAGTAGGCCGTTTCATGACAGATTGGCGTGATGAAAAACAGCCTATTACGATGAGAAATTACAAAAACATATAACTAATATGGTCACTAATATGGATAAAAAAAATCTGAAATATTAAGGTTAGGTGTGAAATTTTCTATTTCATACTCCTTGAAAGAAAAAGGCCATAATGGCTATATTACGGCTATACAAACCAGTCAGTTATAAACTCATGATAAAGCTTCTACTTGGTATAAGACCAAAGCTTCAGATTATTTGTTATGGAATTAAAAATTTACTGTTAGATTAGAATTTGCATTCACAACGATTTGTATTATGAAATGCATTCAATAGGCATAAATCGTTTGTTTTAAAATAACAAACTAAGCAAACCTTGAGGGTTTTAAGTGCAGTTTTTTTCCGATTTTGTTGTTTTTTTTTTTTTAGTTTTTGTAAAAACAATGCTCTCGGGTATTTTACACAAAGTTTAAATTTGAGCAACATTCTGATCAAAATTTAGTGTACATTTTTGCTAGAATTAGTTTATTATTCGTTTGACGTATTTCTGTTACAGAAACACCAACAACTTCAACTTCTAGGGATCTCCTTTGGTCTAATGAACTAAGGAATTCGTTTCCTTGCCCAAGGTGGCTATGGAAAATGCAGAGGTTTACTCGGTTTTCTAGAGACAACGACTATCTAACTAGCATAATTCTACTTATCTTCGGTGGACATAAGGACATGGCCGATGCTATTTTCAACAAGGAACAATGCTAGTGCTACTGTGATTGTATATCGAAGGCCTTCAATCACAAGCGCCACTTTCTCGCTATTTTTCACACATTATTTTTTACTGAATCGTATCGCATATTAACTTTGGATACTCCCAAATGAGCAGTTATGTAAACCCTTTTGAATAGACGATATTTCCGAACAGCAAATGCTAAGCTCTAGAACCTTCAAACCGCTCTAGTTTTACCGTCGAAACATTGTTCGCTTCATCCGGGAAATTGCGTGATAATTACGCACCTTGTTCGCACCATTGTCGAAAATTAGTTGAATTCAACCTGCACCCACTAGCCGAATAATCCGAAGCAGCCAAACAATGGCTCCATCGAAGTGTGAACACGCAACGCTTTCAAAATTTTAATCTCGTCCCGTCCCGCCGTCGCATCACCCCGACCGACTGACTGATCGCATTATCTCGATCATCATCAGAGAGCGGGCGGTTGTCACCACCTTAGATGCCTTCGTCTTTGCGGGTTGCCATTATGTCGTCGCGCGCGTGTGAGTTCAATGGGAAAGAACGCGGCCGCCATTTTGAATGTAATCATCCTCTTCATCATCCAAGTTCTCTGTGTGTCTGTCTGTTTTTTTTTTGTTGCTTTAGTTTTATACTTATTGCGCAAAGTTTTTGGGCCATGTTTGCGGATAGCAGACACGACGCGTCAGGTGAGGGGATGATGGTGCAAAATGTAGCACTGTTGTAAAATGTAAAACTTTTTATCATTAGAAAGTAGCAAATGAGTAGATAGCACAATTTTGGGATACATTTCAAAACATATTTAATTTTTTGCATAATTTTAGAAACATACCTCTTTTCTTTTTCTTGGCATTAACGTCCTCACTGGGACAGAGCCGGCTACTCAGCGAAGTGTTCTAATTGCACTTCCACAGCTGTTAACTGAGAGCTTTCTTTGCCAAAGTTGCCATTTTCGCATTCCTATATCATGTGGCAGGCACGATGATACTCTATGCCCAGGGAAGTCAAGGAAATTTCCTTTACGAAAAGATCCTGGACCGACCGGGAATCGAAACCAGACACCTTCAGCATGGCTTTGCTTTGTAGCCGTGGACTCTAACCACTCGGCTAAGGAAGGCCCCTAACTTACCTATTTAGATTATTAAAAAAAAACATTTTCTACTTTATATTGGACTATTTCATAAGGATATTCGTGTGAATGAATACGTTGATGAATTCAGGACCGTTATTTGAAATTTCTGTACGTTGCGAAAGCTTTTTTCTCATGTGGAAATGCCATTCTTTCATTAGGTAGAATTTCCAGTGCGATACTTTTTATGGATCTCTGTATTTGTGCTCGAGAAACCAGTGCTGCAGAATATGGACGCACAAAATCTTCACATCAAGGGCGCATTTTATCCGCTTTTCCCCCAGGTTCTCTTCCATCAAGCCAAAAGCTCCAGCTTGTTTTAGTTCTGTGCTATGTTGCTCAACTGGGGTTTGCGGTAAAAAAAAGACGCCGCCATACCAGTTAGGGTTCCATATAGATATGTGTATACATATATAAAGTTTCGGTTTAATACGGTCGAAATGGATTAGTGGTCGCTTGCGATGGGTGATGGCACGAACATGTTCGATGATAAAACCTGAGGGGAGACGGAGTTTCGTTAATTTTTGTCTGTTTTGTGTGTTGTCGGGTCGGTCGATTTTATGGGCTTTTTTTTTGAAGCATATTCGCGGCATGTCCGGAGATGGGTAAAAAGTTTCGAAGGCACGAAGGCTATGTAGGAAAAAAATAAAACAAGAGGAACGCCAACCAGTCAGCCAGTAGGTTCGTCGCGAACGCTGAGTGGTGGCAATGTTAAGCACAGCGTGAACCGGTAAAAATTAAAACATGGTCGCCAAAGCTGGTAACAGAGTTTCGGTTTCACATTCTACTAGGTATATGGGTTCCGCCACTGTTAATGGAATCACGATTTTGACGCAATGAATGAAAATATGTAAAAGCTTCTATTTGTAGGGTTAGAAGCAAAGGCAAGTCAGTGCCAAAAACCTATTTTTGAAAATATAACGGATTTGTAGTTTTTCAGATTTTTTACTGCCAATCAAATCAAATTTACAATCTTAATTTCTTATATTTATAACTATGCAGTCAATACTTCAGATAGCAAAATGACAATGCCTTAAGTTCTTCGGGAAGTATACGAAAACTATCTCGACCGACTGTTAAATTTTACACACATGTCAGGGGCCAGCATAGCACGAAGCCTATATAGGTCATGGACTGAATTTTGCCATGGACAATCAGAATCCATATTCATATGATTGATAGCATCGATTCGTAGATTGACCTACCGCTGAAACTTATAAGTAAAGAGATAGCTTGTTATTCAAAAGTATCATTTACAAAATCTATAACTACTCGCGGATCACAGAATTATGCTTTCCCAACAAAACATACAAAATAACCATAATTTTCCTATGGCAGTCAGGTACAAGTCTAGTGGGACGACGCATCCGATTATAAATTTTCCGATACCCGGTTTAAAGCAGTCACTAGTTCTACTAACGTGATGAACGATCCTGTGCTAATGTTGTCGCAGGTAACTTTAGTTCCTCCCCTCCTCTTAACCGTTCGAATTGTTTCAAATCAAATGGAAATACCCCTGTTTATGCCACCACTAGGTTGACCATCTTCTGAAGATTCAAAATCAGGACATTTTGCAATTTTCACAACTTTCCTGTGAGTTCCATTTTATTTTAAATTCCAAATAGCAGCGATTCCGAAGATTTTTTTTTCAAATTTTTAATGTAATTTAAAAAAATAATCATCCTGTGGAACAAATGAGTGATTTTCTTTAGAAACAACTGTTTGAATATAAGTGTTCGGAAATCGGGTTTGACCACATTTAATCTGACTACTTTAATTTGAAATGGTTCAAACGTCATTTAGCTCGTGGATCAGAGTGAAAAAGAATTTTGTGGAATGGAACGCAGAATTGAAAAAAACAGCCAAAGGAGTGGCCAGGAGAACAATTTTATGTTCTCCTTAGGGTGACTAGAAGTCCAACTTAAAAACAAACCCCGATGGTTTGCATTTAGTACCGTTCAAATTAGCGAGGGCGCACGGTATTCGAAATTTGAGACGACAAAACGTTGTCTTCTGTTGTTAATAACAAGTGCAAGAGACATTTTTTTTCTATTAAATTAAATCATATTAGTTCATTCTAACGCAATTGCAGCTGTGTAAAATATTTGTCGTAGTTCTCGGAAGATCTCGAGAAATTTCTAATGAGTGGGTAAAAGTCTAAATTTTGTAATATTATTAGCCTATCGAAAACACTGGGTTGACTAGGCAAGAATATTATAATTCATAATATACTCGCAAGAAGTTAATCAATGATTTTGCTAGATTAACAAGAATTTTCTCAAGGTTATTGTTTGAAGTCTACAAAAAAAAAAACAAATCTTCTATGCCAAACTGTCGCTTAAAATGTCCTCAAGCATCTCTCCAAGAATCCCGATCCACCAATAGTAATCCTTATAAAATTTGCCAAGAGTCTCGAATTTACTTGACCATTTACTTCTAGATCTCGATAAGAAATTAGTCAGAATCTCAGAAAACAGCCAAGCATATTAAAAAAAAAATCTAATAAAAATTCTCCATGAATCTATTCGAAAGTTTATTGAAGATGCAAGGAAATGCAACCAGGACACTCTTCCAATCAGAGTTTTCCAAAGAATTTGATAAAATTCTCGTTCCGATTTTTAGAAAGATGCTTCCGTTTACCTTCAATTAACCTTCACGTTACCGGCCTCCGACAAGGCATTTTCAAATAGCTGCCATTTCGTCTATTTCCATTCGATTTTTTTGAAACCACCGTCAGTTTACTTTAAAAAGGTTTCATTTATGGTTGGTTTATGGTCATAAATGGAGAATGCTGAATTAGGAACCATGCCGGAGATATTCCGGATTTTACTGGGGTCACGAGGGTGCCAAATTTGGGAAATGTGATTATTTTTTTATTTATTGCAGTTACAATACTGAAGTTTTTATGTAAAATATAAGATAATGGTCTATTGTCATCATTTCAACATAATTCGAGTAAGTGAACCGTTCCGGAACATGGTAGCCCGTTCCGCCAGGGCCAGTTTGGGGACATTTCCGTTTCATGTTCAAAACATACCGTGAAACGTCTCAATCTTCATGAATTCGGGAGAACATGTCTATAAAAGAAGAAAAACCCCGGTACAAACAGATGTGGCCACTCCAGATCTCCTGGCACAGGTTCCACGAGGGACTATTTGGGGTCATTTCCGTTTTATGTCCAAAACATATCGTGCGACGTCTCAATCTTCTTCATTTCGGGAGAACATGTCAATAAAGGAAGAATAAACTAAATATCCATAGATGTGGTCACTCCAGAGCACCTGACATAGGTTCTGAGAACATTTCCGTTTCTTGTCGAAAACGTGCGACGTCTCAATCTTCATGAATTCGAGGGAACTTGTCAATAATGAAGAAAAACCCCGGTACAAACCGATGTGGCCACTCCAGATCTCCTGGCACAGGTTCCACGAGGGCTTATTTGGGGACATTTCTGTTTTATGTCCAAAACATACCGTGCGACGTCTCAATCTTCTTCAATTCGAGAGAACATGTCAATAAAGGAAGAATAATCTAAATATCCATAGATGTGGCCTCTCCACAGCACCTGACACAGGTTCCGCCAGGGCCTCTTTGAGGAAATTTCCGTTTTTTGTCGGAAACATACCGTGCGAAACAAAAAATGTAATTTTACATGTTAAAGGTCACGAAAACGATGGAACTGTGATCGACATTTCCCGAATCAGACAATAACGTAATTGAAATTGGACACAAATTTCCGTCATTCGACTCGCTTCTTTTATGTGCATCCCAAAAGACGTACATCACATTATTTTTTGGTATTGTGTAATGTGTCATTTTGTACGATGATTACGACGGATTTCACGCCAACTCGACACGCGATTGGCAGCACCCCTTCAGAATTCAATGAAACTTTCTGAATGTCGAAAGTATGTAAAATTAAGATACTTTGCATATTTTGTTTTTTCAAAATCGATCTAGACTAACATTTGGAAAGGGTCAAAGTTTTTTTTACTTTTTTTTATAAACCCGTATAACTCGAAAACGGTAAGACCTACAAAAAAGTGTTGTATGGGGGACTGTCGTGAAATTTCCTGAAGTTTTAGAGAAAAATATTGAAAAAATACAAACACATTTTCTACACTGAAAAAAAAAAATATTCATAACTTTAAAGTCGATTTAAAAAAACGGCCATTTCAGATTTTGATCATCCTTAAGCAAAAAGTTTCGTAATTAAATTTACTAAAAGTCATCCATACATTGCAAATTGGGCATATTTTAGGGAAAAAAGTTTTTATAAAAGTGACGTTATAATGCGCATTTCTTTCACCACTGGACTATCGCAGAAGTTTTTACAAGTGCGGAAACGCTAATAAAAGTGCACAATTGCATCAAATCGGGTACGTGTCTTCGGGGGACTTATTCTTCGTAAATCAAAGAATAAGTGCTCAGAAGACACCAACAGGATTCAATGCAATCCAGCACTTTTATTCACACTTTCGCACTTATGAGGCCGCACTTCGCAGTCCAGTAGTGAAAGAAATACACAATACAGCAGCCTACTTGATGGCAAGACGAAGTTTGCTGGGACCACTAGTGCTAGATAAAAATGTATTGTAACAAATATATAATCTGTCGCTATCCACTCATTAACATAAAATCAAAACTTTGTCCTAAGTACAAGCTTTTGATCTTCAACCAAATTTTCAGGCCAGCCATGTTGTATGCTGTACCAATATGGACTAGCTGTTGTAATATCAGGAAGAAAGCTCTGCAGAGAGTTCAGAATAAAATTTTGAGAATGATTCTGATGTTTCCTCCCTGGTATAGTATTGCTGTTTGCTTTTGAGATGCATATCTTGACTAAATGTGCTCCAAATGCGGTAACACAAAACAATTAAAGGACATCTGGCAACGACTTTCAAAGTCACCGCCGACCTAGCTAGAAAAATCTATCTTTGACATCGCATTTCTTGTTGAAAATCTTACCGCGTTTGGTGTTCCCGCATTTGATATTTGCGTTTCAAACGCACACAGCAATACTAATAAAATGTTGATAAACGCTTGATTTAGCTTTACAAAATTTGGATGATAGTGTTGCCTAACACAGATGAATAGATATTAGAAATGAATAGAATATTTGAAATTATACTAAAAAAGGAATTAAATAATGTACTTAAAAAAAGCGTAACAGTGGCGGAAAGGGTTGAAAATTCCGGAACAGCAGTAATCATATTTGAACCCTCCCTACCGCATCAGGTTCCCACCTGCAAAAAAATCCCACTCCCAACACAGAGTTCGTGGCCATAGCGTTGGAACTTGACGTTGACGTTGATTACTTCAAAGGTGGAACCCCCAAAAATGCCGACTATTAGCACGATCGATAGCAGCAGACGACGACAGGCATCGAAACGGATGATCTCTCAGACCTCATCATCTCCGAAAGATCATCTCATCAAGAGGAGGAAGTTCGATGCCTACAAACGATACGCCAGCTGCCGTGGATCACATGGCACCGTATATTGGGAAACATTCTTCGTCCGACAAAAATGACTAATAATGAACCACGATCTATCTCGTGGTCGAAATCAATAAGCAGAGAAGGAATTAATAGTATTCGACATAATTCCTCGAGGATGGCGTTGTCGTCGTCTTCGTCGCCGTCGTGGCTTTCTTCTGCCGTGAAGGCCGCCTTTTTCCCTTTATTCACTCCGATCGCCGCTGCCGCCGCCAGGTTCGATCCGGGCTAAGAATGTGCCATGGACAGAGGACACCAACACTCCGAGGAAAAAGACGAACCCATAGATGAGAGGGCCCCGATAAATGCTTCTTCCTTCTCGAGCGAGACACCCCAGACAGAAAGAGCGCAAGATTCTTTCAAGACAGATATCAGCAGGATCGTGACGAGGTACAAATAGCTACACAAAACCGGCATGTCGACCACGTTGGAAGAATCGCAAGAAGAAGAAGGGGTTGAAAAGGCACCTTTTCAGCTGCAGACAGGTTCTAAGGTCCACGTCTGAAGATGTGTGTTGCTCTTGTCGACGTTTTGATCTGCATTACGGGACGGGCGTGTAGAATTTCAAACTTTGCCACGAAGCTCGCGAAGTCAATCATCCGGCGGTGGAGTGGTCCAACACACACTGGAAAAAAAAAAACCCGTGCGTCGAACTAGAGAAGAAACTCAAACAAGGAAGCAAGCTCTCCAGAGACCCACCAATTCAAAAGTAACCATCGACAATGTCAAGATCAGTCTCGATGCCTTTCAACAACGCGGAGCATAAAACTCGATTCCAGCGAAAGAGTCACGAAACGGCCATTGAACGGGGCCCGTCCGCGTGCGCTCTCCACAGCTCCAAATTAATTCCATTAAAACTAACCTACGCTAAGACCTCTCTGGGGCTTGGGAGGCGCCTTTTGCATAATTTGGTCCCCGGAATCGATCCTCACCGTCGAACACAATAGTCAGTCATAGTCTCGCGATGATGATAAAAGTCTATTTTGATGACTGTACAAAAAAAAAACGGTCCAGACTGGAAGCGCTCGCCTACTTTCCAGTCCGAAAGTTGCTGACTCTGCATCCGACGAGAACTCCTCTGCTATTTAGTGGGTATCGGTTGTAGGTTTATGCGGTTCAAATTACAATTCGAGAGTTGTTGGCACGGTGTGTCTGGAACCGGTAGTAGCGGAAAAAATGCTTATCAATTCTGAACCTGAACACATTTCGTTGAGGGAATGATAATTCTGGACACACATTTGAAAAGGGCTCAAGAACTCTTTGTCCTTTCTTTGGGAACGTTGCTGTTTATCCCATTTTAGCTCTCCCACGCAAACTAGCACCATTATCAAGAAGATAAATGTTAGCTCTTCCTGATATTTACACCTTATGCTAGAATTGAACGGTGGTTGCTAAGGCTTGAATCATTCAAATTTACTGTAAAAAAAACCGGAAAGGATCAGGGAACATTACAGATTCTCTATCACGACTTGTTGTAGAAAATGATCCAGTTGAGTTTGAAACTGATAACCATTCTCTTGTGCTTGCTGTTCAAGAATCATTGGCCATTGGTGTGGGTGAAATCAAAAATGCTTCTAAAATAGATTTAGAATTCAAAGCAGTCAAGGATTGTCTTGTGTCAGGCAATTGGACTAATCCTTCAGTAAAACCATATCAACCATTTTGGAGCTTGATTGGAGATACAATTGTACGAAAAAATAATTTGGTTTTACCATAAGAATTACGTCAGAATGCTTCAGTTAGCACATGAGGGTCATCGAGGAGATTTGATTTTGAAGAAATGGTTACGAGATCGAGCTTGGGGGGTCAGGTATGGACCGATAAGCAAAAAAGATTGTTCAATGTTTGAAGGATTCCAACTAGTAGTACTTCCAAGTGTGCCGCTTCCAATGAGTAGACGAGAGTACCAACCATGAATCGATGTTGCCATTGAATTCATGGGACATCTTCCTTCAGGAGAATACTTACTAGTGGAAGTGGATTTTTTCAGTAGAATGTTATGTCGAAGATTAATTCTCGGGAAACAAATTGATGCGAAGGAATTTGAAGAATATTGGAAATTACACGCCATTCATTTAAACCATTCAGCACCATATTGGCCACAGGAAAATGGATTGGTAGGAAGGCATTCTTTTGAAATAAAGGTCACTTTTAAAAAGAATACAAATAATTTATGCATTGAAAAAATATTGGAAGATGGATTTGAACTAGCAGTTGTCAATACACATTTTCATAAAACTGCTAATAAATAAAATTGATCCATCACAACCGCCTGATGACCGCTATAAGTTCGCTTTATTACCAAGTGGCCCACTCTTCAAGAGGTTTTCATGACCATTTTAAGAGTAAATCAGACTGATTTGTGTTAGGAAATATTGAACGGTGTCAGGGCATTAGGCCGAATGGGTTATGAGGCTGAAATTCGTTAGGTCGAATGTACCATCAGGCCGAAAGTTTCATAACTTAACAAGAACCAAGAATGTTTCCTTCTTTTGTTATAGGCTATTTTTCTTTGTTTTTAACTCATTCGGCCTAATGACCCCTTCGGCCTAATGACTCAGCACCATATTGGACAGCTACTTTTCTTAATGCCAGAGAGAAATCAAAACAAAGAAATGTCGGATTCGAAATTATCATTGATTCATCGCAAATACTGATGTTTTAATTTTCAGAAAGTAATGATTTATGGAGTCATGATGTGTGCGCAACTATTTTAACCGTGAATTTTCTGAAAATAGATGCAATAAATTAATGTGCTATTTATTGTGGCAATCAAATAGCCAATATTAGGAATGTTGGTTTTGACAGATGAGGATTTAGGATGGAGTTAGGAATTGGTTTGATGATGATCTTTCTTGGCGTTTTTTATTTCTTCTTCTCATTATTAGCTATTTAAAATGTAAGATATAAGGAATAAAACTTGAATTTTCAATTACATCTACAGTTGGTCGGTATTCAGACAGATTGAACTACTTGATATTTTGGAGCTTTAGAGAAGCTTTAATTCTGATTTTTTTTTTCAATTATCTATTATTGCAGCAGATAATGAAAATATTTTGATATTTCGAATGCCATGGGTATGTTTAACTGAAACCATTGCAAAGCTCTTGGTCCAGTCTTTCTGAACACCGACCAGTTGGGTCTTCTACTGAACACGCATACCTACTACGCGCTCTCCTATAAGACACACTAGAGCGTTAAAGGAGACCCAGGGCTTATGGGATTTCATCAATTCATCAGAATTTGATTATTTCAGCCATCTTGTATGCAAGTTTGCCAGCTTGTATGATGATTTATTTGCTTAACCTTAGTAAGAACCTTGGGTCTTTTTCGATCCATTTCAAAATTCAAATCAATGTAACTATTGATTGAAATAACCTAGCAATTTAAAATTATCTAACATTTTTTTTTTTTTGGAGGAAATTTTGTATTTGCGGAAACAAAAGTTTTGAAGGCCCCTAGGGGAGCTTCTATAAAAAAAAAAGTTACAAATTGTGACTTAGGGTCGTTTTCGACCCGAAAATTCAAACGGCTCGCAAAAATCAGTTTGTGGACCGAATTTAGTTCTGTTGGGCTTAAGACACACATGTCTAGTTTCAGAAACTCTCCCAAAGATCCGAATTTGGTCACTGTGGCCACCGGGAACCTGCTATATCTGAAAAAAGTCCCTTTAGAGGCCCTTACTTTGACAAACTGTAGTTTCGTAACTAAACAAGTAAGCTGAACCGTCCTCCTATTGTTGAATAGGTATTCACGTGGACTGTGAATAGAGATTCTCAAATCACTTGGTTATTCATACCCGGTTCCGGAAACCCGGAACATCCGAAAAGTAAGTTTTCATCGCAGTTCTGTATATGTAATTCACATCGGTACTATTCGGTTGATGGATATTTCGGCATAATTTTTTTTTTTTTGTAATAAGGAACGAATTACCGGCGCATATTCCCTGAAAAATTTGGTCCATGCGGAACCGGTTCCTGGAGTCCCAGAAGGTGGCCAATCTGGACAATTCGATGAAATTACTCAGATGTGTGCCCCAAAACCAAATGAATTGTACCCAATTTTTTACGATTTTTTATGTTTGGATGTATTTTGCCAAAAGAATGAATGCGGAGATGAACCAGCCAAGGGCTGAAAATCTCCCTAATAAAGATAAATAATAATAATAAAGAATGAATGGACGGTTATTCTCGTCCATTTGGAGCACCGGAATGGCCACTGGGAAACCCGTAATATGGGACCACAAAGTTTTAGCACCAAAAGTAGGCATGCGACGGCTCAATCTTCATGATTTTGAATCCCTGTGACTCTGCTAGTTCAATTATTGATGAATGACCACTTTAGAACCAAATTGGTCATTATTCAATAATTCAACTATAAAAGTCAGGTATTCAAAATCATGAATATAGAGCCGTCACATGCCTGGAAGGTCTCTGAAGTCTTTATAATTTAAAGAAAATGGTCTCTAGTCTATTTTTTCCATATCTTATTTGCAGTGAATTCTGATGCAAAATTATGTAGGTTCCAGAGAAACCAAAGACTGTTACGAGACTTTCCTACTAATTCTTTAAAATATAATATCAGATTTCTCGAAGAAAAGCTTTAAGAATTATCCTAGTGGCTTCTCCAGAGATTTTATCTGGAATACTTTCAGGGATTCCTACAGGGATCTTTCCAAAAATTTTTCAACACATTCTTCTATCAATTCTCCCAGATATTCTTCCAGCGATTTTTCAAAGAATATCTTTCTCCAGAAATTTCTATAGAATTTTGCTCCAGGAAATTGTCGAGCACTTCATCGTTACTATTTCCAGTAATTTGCTCGGGGATTACTTTGAAAATGTTTACAAACACATTCTTAGGACCTCATCTAGATATTTTTCCATTAATCCTTCAACCGAATTTTCCAGTTGTTATCTTCTAAAGACTTTACAGAATTTTTCTAAAAAAAACCGCAAACGGTTATTCCAGAGTTTTTGAAAGAAAATGTTCAGAAGTTTTTTTTTTCGAAAAACACGACTAGAATTTCTACGTCATTTCATCCACGGTCACTCCAAAGAATTCCTCAATAAAATTTTTGGGGTGGTTATTCGAAAAAATCTATAAAAAACTTTTCCAAGAATTCCTCCATTTCGACGCTGTTTTCCATAATGGAGTTCTTCAAGATTTGTTTACTAGAAATTTCTCAAGAATTTCATCGAAGAAATACAACTGCAGATCTTCCAAACATTTGTAAAAAAAAATCCCATGGAACTTACGAAAGTTTATTTAAGGTTTCATACTAATTAACAATGCAGAATTTTGCCAGAAAATCCTACACATCTCGTTTTTTTTATTTTTCAATCATCCCAATAATTTAACTAGAAACTCTCCTAAAAATTCCTCAAGGGTCTATAAGTTTTTCTACAAACCGTTGTTCATCAAGGGTGACTTAAAAATTTACACATGATGTAAATGGTGAAACTTTAAAATTTCCTTCAGAAATACCTCACGAATGTATTGAATATTTTCTCAAGTTTATGAAAAAAGTCATTCACATTTCCATGGAGATTTTTTCATTCACAAAAACTCTGGAAGAATGCTTGGACAAATCTTTAAAGACTTCCTTGAGAAATCTCGAATTACTGTAGGAATTCCTAAAGAAATCTCTGAGTAATCCCTTGAGATATCCTTAGAAAAATTCCTATTTAAAATTATGAAGAAAAGATAAAGAAATTTTTTTAAAGAAATCCCATCTTTGGAGAAACTTCTGGTCGAATTTTTCAAGTAGTTCTAAACGAAAAAACTTAGGGGTTTCTTGAAAAATATCCGAAAAAATCTGTAAAAGAAATTCCTGGCGATCTCTGAGTTAATCTCTGTGGTTATATTAAAAAAAAAAAACAGGTTGCGCTATTGAGATATCTAGAACAAAATACATTACGAATTTTTTAGGAAAATTCTCAAAGAGGTTGCATGGGAAATAATCACTACATGAAGTCCTGAAGAAATTTAAGAGGTGTGCTAACTTCGGTCTGCAAATCGCTCAAATAAAGAAATCTATCCTAGCCTGAGTTAATCTTTCGAGTAATATTTGAATGTTTGGCAAAATACTTGAAATAATTTCTGATGAAAATTCAATGTAAATTTGTGAAATATTGTCACAAACATCTGTAAGTATTTGTTTTCTTTTTTCGGCCATTTTGCTGTCTTCAGTGTCCAAACAGTCCAAGTATACCATAGAAAATTTCTTTACTGAACGCAGGCCAAAAATGAATAGTGCATGATCTGTTGTACGATGTAATCAATAAACTTTAAGTGTTAAGCATACTGATGCACTTGAAAGTTCCGTCCAGTTTACAATGATCAAAGTTCTTACAAGTCTTCTTATCAAATACAGTTCCGTTGAAAAAAAAAACTTAAGTTTTGATATTTTTTCTCCTTGAAATGGCTTCAACATGCATTAAAATATCTAGAAGCTTGAAAAGCTATTGAATCCAATTATTTTGTCTATACCTTTTTTTTCTATCGGAAATTGGGGTATTTCTAGAACCTGGAATTGTTTTGCAAAACCTGGAAATACCCTGTAAAAGGTTAGTTTTGCTATGCTGTGTACTTTTAGTTGAAAACTTGGACGATAGGGGCTAACTTGCTCTATATAAACCTTGAGGGATAAGAATGTATAATATAAATAAGGAATAAGGTGGGGAAAAAGTTCGACCTTAGTGGTATACTCAAAGTTTCCAGGAAAACAATAGCAGTTAAAACAATACAAACACCATACAGTGAACCTTCAACATATTGGCTATAATTTTGCTGAACAAACTTGTGTCAAAATATTTACTCATTTTTAGTTATAACAGTTTCAAAATTGATTGTCTTATTCGAACTTTTGCCCCACCGGTGGGGCAAGAGTTCGCATCTAGTATGGGGCAAAAGTTCGCTGGCTAAAACACAAAATATCGATCCTTTTATGACAGGCATACTTTACACCAGCCGTAAACTTAAGTTTGACGAAAAATACACACTAAATTTTCATCAAAAAATTGCCCAAACCCGGGTTGATTGTAATATACTCAAAAATAGCAGTTTTTCGCAAAACTAAGTGGAAATGTAAAATTTTGGTGACAGTTTTCACACGATCAGACAAATTTAACTAAATTTGAAGATAATATGTGGAGTTTAGGCAATTTGCAATTTTTTCCTTGATGGGTCGAACTTTTGCCCCGCTGATTCGAACTTTTGCCCCACTATGGGCCAAAAATTGTTTTCAAGCATTTATGCAAAAACTAATACACCTCAAAGCAACCTTATGGTAGGCCTAGAAACGCCCTTACATAAAATATTGAAAAAGATTTTATTTTCAATTGGTTCCATGCAACGAAAGTTTGACCAAAAATTACAAATTACGTGAATCGTCGAAAAACAACAAATAGCCATAACTTTTCCAAATCTCAATCGATTTTTATGATATTTGGATCGAAAGTCTCTTACTTGAATAGCATTCGAACCACCATGACATTTGTAAGATTTGTTTTGAATTGAGCTAGAAATCTTAAAAAGAAACTCTTACCCCACTCGAACTTTTGCCCCCTTTACTCTAAGAATTTATAATATATGATATCTCTAGATCCTGAGGATTTGGAAGGTTGACGTCTTCGTCAAAGTTGTTCAGTAACTCAAGGATTATCATTATTCCAACCAAGAGATTTGAAATTTTGCCACCAGGCTGCGCTAGTGAGCATGAAGCTTTTGTTTTGGAGGATATCTCAAAATCCTGACCACGTAGAAAGATGGCGTCTTCGACAAAGTTGTTCAGTAGCCCAAGGGTTATCATTATTCTAGTCAAGAGATTCGATATTCTGCCACCAGGTAGCACCGCCCGGGCATGAAACGATTGTTTTAAGAATTTTTAAGGATCCTTACCACCTAGAAAGATATGACGTCTTCGCCAAAGGTGTTTAGTAGCTGAATAAAACTATTGAAAAAGGCATTATTCATGACCGTCATAAAACTACCATTTAACGTAAATCCAATGTTTTAAAACATGTTACTTAGGAATCCCTCGATGAAACTTTTTTAAATTTACATAGAGGATTCTAAGAGACCACATCTTTCGATTTGGGGATACAGGGTTTTCCGTATTTTTCTTCGTTAATAATGGCTTCAAACACACCGTGGTCGATTAACAACCCGACGCAGCAGATTCCCCACCGATTCGAAAAGTAGGCACAGGAAGCCGAAGATTTTCGCGCAACCTTGATCATGGTCACCCATGATGTAAAGAGTGCTCGGCCGGGTTTTTATTTTTTTTTTTTGGGAGAGCATTGGGCGATCGATCATCGCCATTTTCAGTGCTGGTCGTTATGCAAAGTATGCTATGCTTTTTCCTTACCACATGGGCGCCGTTGTCGAAGTGAGTGCGCATCGTCGCGCTGTTGTTTGTTGTTGAATGGGTTGTTTATGTTGATTCATGGCGCCATGACTACACGAATTTCTCGATTTGGATGCCGATTTCGAGTGCCACGGCTTGGAGGAAAGGTTTCGTTTTCATTATTACGAACGGGGCGGCTGCCACTATTGACTACTACTGCTTCCATAGAGAGACAGAAAGAGTGGTGTATTACTTGCTGAAATTTGAAACCACGCGGTGGTCAAGTCATCAGGTCAGGTTGTCTTGGAGATGACTCCGTCCAACCGGTAGCCGGTTCCGCTCTTACTGGGCAGAGCAAGTTTGAGGATGACGGACGATTCGGAACCGGACCGAGTAGGTGAGTGTGAACTTTTTCGCCGAGACATCAACGAAAGGGAAGACGGAATCGATGTTAAGTCTCTTGAGACGTTTTGATTTCTCGAAAGGGATCCGGAATCGGTGGCATAAAGCTGCCGCTTTGATGGATGGTATTTGCTCTCTAGGGAAATTGAGAGAATTTTTCGAGAAAAACAAATCATCGATCTTCGAACAATTTACTGCTTTGACAGACATCCCGGTCGCCACTTGCAATGTAACACGGGTAGCTGATTTGAATTCAATTCACTGTGAAAAACAAACATAAACAACAATTTCAAGCTTCGTCGATCATTTGATTGACGGTCATCATAGTAGGCTGATTTGTCCCTTGCGGAAGCCTACCCAGGAAACATTTTTAGGTTTTTCACTTATTACAAGCTTTTGTTACCACCATATCGTTAAAACTTTTTAATCTTAACAACTTTAATAAACTTTTGATGAAACTCCGTTAAACCCGTAAAGGCCCTCACTACAAGAGGTTGCTAAAATTATTTCTCAAAAATGTTTCTATACTTCTCAATTTTTAACGTTTGAATATATCTACCGTTTTAAGACAAGTAAGATGAGGTTTTAATGATAGGTTTTAATAGACACTTTACAACTCCTTTCAAACACAATTAATTATCATCAAGCTTGCTCGGTACGTGAGCTCTAACAGAAGTACTTTTAGGTGTCTACAAAGCATTTTAAAAAGGTTTTTACTGCAAAGACTGTTCGGCTCTATTCAATGTTTTATTAAATCTGTTGTGATTGAAAGAAGCGCATTCAAACCTCAATAAATCATATCTATAGCCGTACAGACATTGTTTTTTTTTTTGGGTACTGAGGTGCGATTCTGTTATTGAATTTTAGGAATTTAAGGAACAACTCCCATTCAAATCGAAAACACTTTCTCCATCAGTAAACTTTGATTGACACTTTTCTCGACATCAGCAATCAACCTCTGCACCCGAAGTGTCCCCATTTGTCATTTCTCCCTGAAAACCGCACCGATTCAATATTTGTTCTTCTTTTAACCCAGGTGAATATGTACTCAACGCCACCGATGGCAGTGAGGCGACACTTCCACCGCCGCTAGCTGACCTGTTCCTCGAGGAAGGACTTAACCTACCGGAGCTGATCAACGATACCGTCATCGAGGTGAGTTGCCCATAACCGCAAAACGGCTAGGGTCGAACATAAAATAAGTTATTAGGCAGCACCACCCCCTCTTCCCACGCGCATTGGTTGCCGCCGCGCTAGACACGGACGAACGCAGCACCAATTTGCTGCCAAGTATAGAGGATGCACGACGAGACGACTACGGCGAATTTGCCTAAATTATTACCCTTCAGAGAAGCTTCCCGCGGGACGGGTTGGTTCGTGCAGAGGTTCCGCACTGTTTGTGGGCGGTTCACTGAAAAGTTTTGACACAGAATTACTATTAATACAGTATGGCCCATAAAAAAATGCGAAAATCGTCATATCATGTTTCATGGTAATTTTTACATAGAAAATGTGAATGAATCATACAAATTTTTCATTACTTGTATTGTACAATCTATTTAGACTCAGTTTTTCGCTTTGGACATGATCTTTATCTGTTACTTTCACCTTACCAGAGAGGAATTGGAAGCATACCTTCAAATTTTATCATGCGGACGTCAAGTTCAATATCTGTGTGATGAAACCTTTTAAAACATCAACGATGACGTCAACTTCTTCACAGGCCTTGTCTCCAGCATACGCCCATATCAAATGATACAATTGATTCATACCTGGGTCATTGGAGATTTCAACATATTTTCGAAAAAACGGCTCATTTTGGAGAGCTTTGATTGAACCTTCATATAAGTGTGATAAGCGGCTCCGTTTTGCTCAAAACCTATGAGCTAGTATTGATATAAGTTGTCTCTAACCGAAGGAACAAATTTCATCCCCAAAAATCTGTTATAGACTTCCGTATTTATTTTTTATTCAACTTTAACAAAAAAATAAAGGCATTTCAAACCTATAAGACGCAAATGCCCTCAAAACTATGACCCTGGCAAAATATTTTATTGTGATCATGAAAAACACGTTCTCTAAGAACTCCCCCATTCTCTGATACCAAACAAATTAAAATTTCAAACAATAAAGTGTGATTTTTGAAGGTGGAAAGTTTATCACCAGAGTATACGACAATCAGACGCCGTTTCTTTCTTTGGGCGGACAAAACCTTTGAGCTTCTTTGCTTTATTACATTATTCTGGACAGTAAGAAAAATATGACAAAAATTGTCCTGGATAGCGAAGTTATGTCAGAATATACTACAATAATCAGAAATTACATTCACTAGCAAAAACAATGAAAATAACGCTTGTGGATGCTAAATTCACGTTGAAACAGTTTTCGCATTTTTTATGGGCCATACTGTAGAAAAATCCTAATTCTGGAAGAATCCTGTTCAAGAATTCCAGACAGAATTCTGCTAAAATATTCAAGACAAAATCTTATTCAAGGTACCAGAAGAATTCTACTCAATGGAATCCTGTTTAATATTCCAAAAAAATCTGCTCCGGTCTTCACAAGACACCTTCTCCGGATTCCAACAAATCCTGATTTTAAAGAATCTCGATCAAAATTTCAGAAAAATCTTGCTCAGAATTCCAGGAGCATCCTTCTCATAATTCCGTACAGAATACTGCTTAGGATTTTAGACATAATTCTGCTCAAGATTCCAGAAAGAATCCTGCTCAAAATTCTCCTGAATATGATTATATCAGAAGAAATCCTGATACAATCCTATTCAGGATTCCTACTCAGGATTCCAGACAGATTCCTGTTCAGGATTCTAAACAGAATGCTGCCCAGGATTCTAGATAGAATCCTGCTCATGATTCTCGACAGAATTGTACTCAGCACTCTAGACAGAATACTGCTCAGAATTCTACACAGGAACCTATTACTCAGGGTTCTAGACAGAATTCTGGTCAAGATTCTAAACCGAATCCCGCTCAGGATTCCAGACAGAATCCTACTCAGGATTCTAGGCAGAATCCAATCAGAATACTGCTCAGGATTCAAGACAGAATCCTGCTCCGGATTCTAGACAGAATCCTGCTCAGGATTCTAGACAGAATCCTGCTCAGGATTCCAGACAGAGTCTTGCTCAGGAGTCCAGACAGAATCCTGCTCAAGAATCCAAACAGAATCCTGCTCAGAATTCCAGAAAGAATCCCGCTCAGGATTCCAGACAGAATCCTGCTCAAGAATCCAAACAGAATCCTGCTCAGGATTCCAGATAGAATCTTGCTCAAGAGTCCAGACAGAATCCTGCTCCGGATTATAGACAGAATCCTGCTCCGGATTTTAAAAAGAATCCTGCTCAGGATTCCAGATAGAGTCTTGCTCAGGATTCCAGACAGAATCCTGCTCAAGAGTCCAAACAGAATCCTGCTCAAGAGTCCAAACAGAATCCTGCTCAGAATTCCAGACAGAATCCTGTTCGAGATTCCAGACAGAATTCTGCTCAGGAGTCCAGACAGAATCCCGCTCAGGATTCCAGACAGAATCCTGCTCAGGATTCTAGACAGAATCCTGCTCAGGATTCTAGACAGAATCCTACTCAGGATTCTAGACAGAATCCTGCTCAGGATTCCAGACAGAATCCTGATCAGGAGTCCAGACAGAATCCTGCTCAAGAGTCCAGACAGAATCCTGCTCCGGATTATAGACAGAATCCTGCTCCGGATTCCAAACAGAATCCTGCTCAGGATTTTAGAAAGAATCCTGCTCAGGATTCCAGACAGAAACTTGCTCAGGATTCCAGACAGAATCCTGCTCAAGAGTCCAAACAGAATCCTGCTCAGGATTCCAGACAGAATCCTGTTCGGGATTCCAGACAGAATCCTGCTCAGGAGTCCAGACAGAGTCCTGCTCAGGATTTTAGACAGAATCCTTCTCAGGAGTCCAGACAGAATCCTGCTCAAGAGTCCAAACAGAATCCTGCTCATGATTCCAGACAGAATCCTGCTCAGGAGTCCAGACAGAATACCGCTCAGGATTCCAGACAGAATCCTATTCAGGACTCTAGGCAGAATCCAATCAGAATCCTGCTCCGGATTCAAGACAGAATCCTGCTCAGGATTCTAGACAGAATCCTGCTCAGGATTCTAGACAGAATCCTGCTCCGGATTCTAGACAGAATCCTGCTCCGGATTCTAGACAGAATCCTGCTCCGGATTCTAGACAGAATCCTGCTCCGGATTCTAGACAGAATCCTGCTCCGGATTCTAGACAGAATCCTGCTCAGGGTTCCAGACAGAGTCTTGCTCAGGAGTCCAGACAGAATCCTGCTCAAGAGTCCAAACAGAATCCCGCTCAGGATTCCAGACAGAGTCCTGCTCAGGATTTCAGACAGAGTCCTTCTTATGATTCCAGAAAGAATCCTGATCAAGACGAATTCCATGTCAAATCGGTCAGTCACAGAACTCGACCATCTTCGATTTGGATTAAATTTTGCACATGTTTTTGGTATGATAGAATAAGCGTTTTCCATAGAAAATTTGATCATTTTGACTCAAGTGTAACTTTTGAAAATGGCCTATAAGTTTTTGCACGTAACTTATTTGAAAAATTTTAACTCCGAAACTGTTGATTTTAGAGAAAAATGTTCTATGAAGAAGTTGTAGTAAACCGTTTGGACTATAAGAAAAAAATATACACTGAAAAAATATTTTATTAATTTTCATAAAAAAATCGAAAATAAAACTTAAATTTTAAATTACACAAAACCCCATTTTTAATATTTTTTAAATTTTCACCATAGAATCTTGGTAGTATGCAGATGTTTGGGACAAAGTTTCATGATGGAGAAATTTTCAATAAAAAAGTTTTCCTAAGAACAACTTTTGGTCGATTTTCAAAATTTTGTTTTTTTGTCAAAATAAATACGTTCTGATGACACAGTAAGCATCTTGAAATGATTCTAAGCCATAATGATTATATGAATAATTTCTCTGGAAGTAGCCATTTTCGAATTATATCAAGTTTAATGCAAAAAATATTGTTTAAATATTAAAATAGGTTATTTTCATAAGTTATTCGCGTTTCTCCATTAAAAATTATACGTTTTTGAGAGTGAAGACCATATTTCTTTCTACTTACTTATTTTCCATGATGGAGGATCGCGAATAACTAATAAAAATGGCCTATTTTAATATATAAATAGTATTTTTTGCATTGAACTCGATATAATTCGAAAATGGCTACTTGTAGAGAAATTATTCATATAATCATTATGGCTTAGAATCATTTCAAGATGCTTACTGTATTATCAAAACGTATTTATTTCGACAAAAAAACAAAATTTTGAAAATCGACCAAGAGTTGTTCTTAGAAAAACTTTTTTATTAAAAACTTCTCCATCATGAAACTTTGTCCCAAACATCTGTATACTACCAAGATTCTATGGTGAAAATTTAAAAAATATTAAAAATGGGGTTTTTGTGTAATTTAAAATTTAAGTTTGATTTTTAATTTTTTTTATGAAAATAAATAAAATATTTTTACAGTGTATAGTTTTTTCTTATAGTCCAAACGGTTTACTACAACTTCTTCATAGAACATTTTTCTCTAAAATCAACAGTTTCGGAGTTAGAATTTTTCAAATAAGTTACGTGCAAAAATTTATAGGCCATTTTCAAAGGTTACACTTGAGTCTAAATGATCAATTTTTCTATGGAAAACGCTTACTCTATCATACCAAAAATATGTGCAAAATTTAACCCAAATCGAAGACAATCGAGGTCGATTTTTATTTTTTTCGACTCATTCTGGATGGAATTCGTCTCAAGAATCCAGACAGAATCCTGCTCAGAATTTCAGAAGAATCCTGTTCAGGACTTCAGAAGAATTTTGCTCAGGATTCCAGAAGAATCCCGCTCAGGATTTTGTTAAATATTTCTGAAGAGCTCTGTCGAAAATTTCATCAGAATTCTTTTAATGATTTCGACAGCATCTTGTCGAAGATTCCGACAGAATCGTTTCGAGAAATCCAACATAATCCTTTCGAGAATTTCAACAGAATCCTTTTGATTATTTCAATAGTATTCTATTGAGGGTTCAGACAGAATCCTGTCGAAAATACCTACAAAAACATGTTGATCATTCTGACTTAATCTTAAAGGTTCCCAACAGAATCCTGCCAATAATTTCGACAGAATCCTGCCAAGAATTCTGACATAAACCTGTGGAGGATTCCAACAAAATCCTGTCGAAGACTTCGACATAATCTTGTCGAGGGTTCCGATAGAATTCTGTTGACAATTATGATAAAATCTTGACGAGGAATCCGACAGAATCCTGTCGAGGACTCGATGAGTCCGACAGAATTCTGTCAAGGATTCTCGCGAAATCTTTTCGAGGATTTTGACAGAATCCTGTAAGAATTCCCTCAGAATCCTTTCGGAGATTCTAACAGAATCCTGTCGAGAATTCCTAAATAATCCTGGCGAGGATTCCAACAGAACATTTGCAAGGATTCTTACAGAATCCTGTCGAAGGTTCCGACAGAATTTTTGAGAGCTTTCTGGCAGAACCAAGACGAGGATTCCGACAGAATCATGTCGATGATACCGCCAAAATCTTGTCGATGATTCCGACAGAATATAGTCGAGAAGTCCGAATCCGGTCGAGGATTTCTTCTGAATCAGATCGAGGATTTCGACAGAATTTAATCAAAGACTCCAGTGAAATTCTGTCGAGAAATATGTCAAAGATTCTGAGACAGCATGCTTGACGATTACGAGAAAATTCTGTTTCTAGGTTTCGTTTAGGATTTTGTCTGTTTAACTTGTGCGCGAATATTTCCTATGTGCGACTCAACAGTTTCTGAATTCCAATTGCATCTGTTTCGCCTTATTCATTCCATTTAAAAAGAGGAATTTTACGAAGCATACCGCTCAAATCATGCCCCCCGTAGATTGGAAACCTCTGACCTAGAACGTTCCGAGCCGGACACCGCTCGGACGAGAACCTCAATCCTAGAAGCTCTCGTTCTCCCCCTTTTTGATTGAAACATTTTTGACGTTAATGTTTAATGCTCTGAGGTTAAGCAAATTATCGATGACCACTGACAAGACTATCGACCATAATTACACTGTTAATTTTGGATTCAAATAGAAGCGAACCACGACGAGGACGAAGACGACGGCGGCAGCGACTGAGTTCATACTCGTGCATACCTTTTTAGCTCGGCACCAGCTCAGCTTACCGCGTCCACCACCCCGGTTCCAATGCACGACGTGAGGGGGGGCGAGAAAAAACAACAATAAATTATATGTTTGTTTAATGCAGGAAACCGAAGAGCCAGCAAAAAAGAAGACCACAGCCGAACAAGAGGAGGAAGAGGAGTCCGAGGTCAAACGAATCGAGAGGGAGCTCGAATCGTCGGCTGATGAACTGTGCCAAGGTGCTGCTGCTAGTGTCAGTGCCACCAGTGGTTCTACTTCTGCCAGCCCTTGCGACTTGAATATCTGCTCCGAGCAGCAAGCGACCGCCACAAGTTCCGTAGTCGATCGGGAGCAACAGGACTCGCCAAACCATCCGGAAGCGGCCGGTGCTGCCTCACCCGATGATCTAGAGGACATTCTGTGCGACATGATGATCCAAACGTCTTCGTCCCACTTTCAGCACCCGCGGCAACCGATGCAGAACTACGGCCATGGGATGCACGGTTCGCTGCGACAGGGTGGCTACCACCATCACCACCACCACCATCACCATCAGGTTAGTGGGATTTTTACTAATTTTACTAGATACAGAGTAGATAGTAGGATTGTGCAAACGATGGTGGAGGCGGAATTGTTTTAGCTATCGATTGAGTTCGATCATACAACAGTCAACTCTCTATAACTCAATATAGAACGGATCTTAAAATGGGGCAGATATTGAGTTATAGAACGCAAAATCAGTGCACCATCGGTTCGAGGGACCATCAAGGTAGCCATGAAAGCCATCCTGTTACTATGATTTTATAACTTAATGTCGAGAAACGGACTATCGAGTTATGGATGATTGCAAATGAAAGTTTGTAAAATACTCGAGTACTCAGCATTGGATGCTCGGGATTCAACAAGAAAAATTTCCCAAGAATATTCCGCATTTCTTGCTTTCGGCTGCATTTTACAAACCACAGACACATTTACTGTTGATTTTCTTATCTCGATATTTGTATTACTGTTAACTTTCCATAACTCGATATTGGAGGGACCATCGAGTTAGGGAGGTATCGACCTGCAGAACACAAAACCAGTGCAACTGTGGCCCTTAGAGACCATCGAGTTAGCCATGAAAATCAACTTTTACTATGGTTCTCTTACTCGATATCGAGTACGGGAGGGTTGACTGTATTTTTAAGTTCCCTTTGTAGGAAGAATTCAAATCCACTTCATTGAAGTGTCTGTAGAACACAAATGGTCAGTTACTTATTCGTTAGAAGCATGTTGGTCGGCTGATAGATATTTGCAATGTACATCCATCTCGTGGAAACGAACCTTGCCTTGTATCACATCAAAATTCGAAATGTTTCATTAGGGTTTGAAAAGAGTTTCAACAAGTTACAACTTACGGCAAGGAATGCTTCCATGAATAATTCCAATAATTTCTCTAGAAATTCCTACATGTATTCCTGTTGTTTATCTCTTGAAATTCATTCAGGAGTTCTTCCTAGATAACCTCTTAGAATTCCTTTTGTTTTGTTTTTTTTTCTGGGGAACTCCTTTTATAATGTTCTTGGACTTTCTGACCAAATATTATTCACGATTTCTGGATTTTTGTACAGGGTTTTCTTCAGGAATCCGTTTTCATAATACTTTTTTTTTAGATTTTGTGTAGGGTTCTTATAGAAATACGCCTAAGATTTTTTTTTCGAAATTCATCAAGTTGTTTTCCTTAAGACGGGGTTGGTGGTCTGATGGCTACCGCTTCTGCTTCATATGCAGAAGGTCATGGGTTCAATCCCAGGCCCGTCCCTTTCCTCGTACTTTGTAGTTGTATATCTCTCACTTGCTTCTATCTTCCATTCTAAATATATCACACTCAAACTATTCGTCCATAGCAAACGCTAGAACCAGAGACGGACAAGAAACCGTTTCCCTAACGCTTCCTACTTCCACGCGCACGCCTTTCTTACGCCTGATACATAGGCAATCTGCTAACCACAAAAGCAAACCTCTCTGCCATGCCTTTCCCCCAATCCATACACTCCCGCATGAACTGGCGTGGATGCAGTGGAATATACGGTCTACGTGGGAGCCAGTTCAATGCATCATCAATTCCTCCCCCTTCCCCTCATTGGTCTAGAAGATCACCAGCACTTATACACTGAGGATGCCTGTTAGTCCCAAGCAGTCATTCGGTTGGTTCCTTGTGTAAGTGCAGCTGATCTGGCGATACTGGAGTAGCATCCACGGGCGGCCAATCAAGCTCAAGCTCAAGCTCAATTCATCAAGTTGTTTTCCTTAATTCTTTTCCTGAACTACATATAACATTTTCAATCAGAATTCCTCCAGATGTTATACTACAATTCTAATCTTTTCTTTCTCCCAAGAATCCTTCTAGATTTTTTGGTATTCCTCCAGCAATTCTTGTTGGCAATCTTGTACTGCAATTAACACAGAAATACTTCAAAAAACGCTTCGAGAATTACATTTTTTTCCAAGAATTCATCTTGGATGTCGTCTAAGATGTTATGGAATTCTTTCAGAAATGCCTCATGGAATTTTTAAAGGCACCCCTCGAGGAATCACTTTTGTCGTTCATCTAGAAATTACTATCGCTTCTTGCAATTTCTTGTGGGTTTCTCTCTTTAATAAATTCTTAATTTATTTAGGGATTTTTACCAAAATGTCGTCTATATCTTGTATGATAATTTCTATTGGAATATAAACAAGAATTTTACCTTAAATTTATTTTCAAATTCCTTTAGAAATTTCTTCCTGGAATCACTCCTGAATCATGATAATCTCAATCATCAGTTTCTAGTAGACGAATTCCATCCAGAATGAGTCGAAAAAAATAAAAATCGTGCTCGATAATCTTCGGTTTGGATTCAATTTTGCACATGTTTTTGGTATGGTCGTGAGTGTTTTCCATAGAAAAATCGATCATTTAGACTCAAGAACAACTTTTGAAAATGGCCTATAAGTTTCTGCATGTAATTTGTTTGAAAAACTCTAACTTCAAAACTGTTGATTTTAGAGACAAATGTTCTATGGAGAAGTGGTAGTGAACCATTGGGACTATAAGAAAAATATACTCTGAAAAAATATTTTAATTTTTTTTATGGAATATTCAAAAATGAAACTTAAATTATAAACTACACAAAAATTGCATTTTAAATATTTTTTAAATTTTTAATAGTGGTCATTATAATCATTATGGTTTAGATTTAGAATAACTTCAAGATTCTTATTGTATCATCAGAACGTATTTATTTGAAAAAAAAAATTGAAAATCGACCGTAAGTTGTTCTTAGAAATTCTTTTTTTATTAAAACTTGTGGTCCAGGCAAACTTCGTCTTGCCATCAAGTAGGCTGTTTTAAAACGTCATGTATCCCCCATACAAAACAACACATTAGTTTTCTCCCGTTTTCCCGATTATCCCGGAGACTTTTACAAACTTTTCCCTCGTACTATCACGTCGCATCCCTTGTCGAGTGCAACTGTCAATAACTTACGTCAATCTGTTTATCCGTTCTCAAGCCATTTCGTGACATACAATCACCACTTCATTTCTATTTATATAGATTTCTCCATCCTGAAACTTTGTCCCAAACATCTGTTTCCTATCAAGATTCTGCAGTGAAAATTAAAAAAACGGGGTTTTTGTGTTATTTAAATATTAAGTTTGTTTTTATTTTTCATGAAACAAAATAAAATATTTTTTCAGTGTATATTTTTTTCTTGTAGTCCACCGGTTCACAACAACTTCATCAAAGAACATTTTGATCTAAAATCCACAGCTCCGAGGTTAAAATTGCATGCAAACACTTTTAGGCCTTTTTCAAAAGTTATTCTCGAGTTAAATGAAAAACACTTATTCTACCATACAGAAAGCATGACCTAAATTTACTGGAAATTGAAGATGGTCGAGTTCTGTGACTGACTAATTTGACATGGAATTCTTAATTCCAATAGTATCTTGAAATTTCGTTTTGGACTCTTTTAAGAATGTGTCAGTTTCCAGTGGGTTTTGTGAAATCTCAACATCTGAACAGTTCGGTAAACTAAAAATATCATATATCGTCAACTGATGTTTTTATTTTATTGAGCTTGGCTTAATTTATCCTAGATTATGCCGCTTATCGTGGAAATAAAAGATTGCAACGATGTTTGTCTAAAATTATTGATAGTTTTATACGACATATGTTACAATGTTCTAACATTGGATTCTTAGCTATACCAGGAAGGCAGCTTCAAAATGTTATTTCGAATCCTCTGTAAAGCCTGCTTCCTAGTATTAGAGTCGACTCTCCACATCTCGATGTTCTACATCTTGATATCTCTCCCTATGTCGATGATTATTTCGGTCTCTTCATTTTACATACATTTTCACTCTCCATATCTCGATTAATGATGCCCATTATCATAGGTTACTAGACTAGATTTTACAGGTTCAAAACAATTTTCGAAGACGAAATAACGTCTGTTTGTTTTTAACTTTCCTGGTAACGGAATGATTTTCAACTTAGTATTCATTAAAAATTGGTTCTATGTCTCGACCTTTCCCGTTCTGGATGGTCCCTTCGATATCAAAAAAAAAAATAACTGTGGTAGAAATGATCCTCTCGAAATTCAAACAAACTAATTGGAAGAAGATTGGCTGAGCATACGCTATTCAAATCGCCATCTAAGGTGCAACCATTTTGATTGGTCCTCCAGCTCTTAATCAGAATTTTCAGTAAAAAAAGTTAACATTATCCACTAAAGTGCAATTTTCTCAGCAACAAATTTGAAGCAGACAATATTTTGATTGGACATAAGAATCACTAGTTATTATTGATCTCAAAGCAGAATCTGTATGGTTATAAATCTTCGAGCTGTTTAGTCTGCCAAAATCTCTAAAATAAAGTTACATATAATCGGGCTCTTCTGGACCAACACATCATTGTATTTATTTTTACGCATCCTGAAAAAAAATTTTGTGCTGATTTTGCTTCATTATCTAAAACTTCACGATGCACAGAGATGCTTTGTTTGTATCACATAATTTGAAAAAAAAAACGAAGAAATCACATCAGGAGCAGGTTTTCCAGCATGTGTTAAATAACACGCCTGATGTGTTGGCCCAGAAGAGCTTGATTTTGTGCGAATCGTACTCAATATTGTATAACATCGTTTAATCGTGCGTTTCAATATGATTATTCAATAATTTTCAAAGCAATACTGCGTTCTTGAATAGTAACATAATGGCCTGAATTACTTAGATCAATACCATGAGTTCCATTGCTGCCTGCCGAACAGTTTGTAAAGCAAAAAACTTCTCTGGATCCCTTGCATTATTAAAAAATAAAATTCTTTCATAACCTTGAGTATATCTGCACTGGCATTGGAAAAAGTCTGGAACGAAAATTAAAAAATAGCGTTACTTTGCAAACCCAAACTGCACCCGGCCACCTCAAGCGCATTTCAACTAATTCGCTCAATTCTATCGCCGTTAATAAGTTGAACTAATTCTCCTATACTTGTGATTCGTGAATGTTTCCAATAATTTGTAAAAAAAAAGTTGACTAGAGAAGGTGTGGTAAAATGTATATTGTCAGAGAATATAGAAGCATTAATTTTGACTTGAATCCTCATTATGCCCCTAATCCCCCTACTAGCGAGATATCATGTTTAATTAAAACTTAATTGAAATATTTCCAACTTCAAAGCAACTTATGCAAATTTTGTAAGTCTGTATGTACCGTTTTGATTCATATACGGACACTTAAGGCATCAGTAAAGTATATCCGATCGAAATACATATAAATCAAAACATTCTATATGATTCATCTGTCTTATCAAGCTTCGAAAACAGTGGGTGAAGACTAACAACAGAAATAAGTGATCTTTCCATGATTCCTATTTCGGATGCAAACTCGTTTTTGCTTCATATTCCGGACACGTTTATTCTAATTTCGGACAGCTCACGAAAAACAAAATTTAAATTGTAGAATCATTGAATGAACTTCTCCAGCCGTTAGAGAAACGTCAAAACTAATTGCGTAGCATTATAAATTTACATGGATTGCCTTGGAAATGCTTATTAAAACGTGCCTACAAATTGGGAGCTTTGGAATGACACTTTTTGAAACATTTCAAGTGAATCTTTTCCCACACAAAGTTGAGTGTACGGAATTTTAATGAGAACAGTAAATCATAAGATCTACAGAAAAGGCTGATAGACATTAGAACTTTTTTTTGTCCACAGACCTTACAAGAGCTAGGTTAGGACCTACGGCTCATATCCAACTATGGTCCACCGATCGTATACTGAAAATTTCATATTCAATATGATCCGATTCAAATTTACAACGAATAAAGAATAAACGATTTAAAGCTGGTGGGCCCAAATACAGCCCTTACCCTATTCTACTCAACCCATAACAATCGTCTTCAACTCGCCACAGTCAAAGAATCCACCAACTCGACAAAGTCGTCACCAACAACCACTGTGGGTAAGAGAAGAGATCTCGCGGTTCCTCGCGTTTTCTTAACCCCTCAATCGACTTCAACGCTGGTTCAAGTGGCAAACCTGAAGAAATCCGAACCGTGCACGCGAGTGTCTCCTCCGTGTGCGCATCAGACTGAGCCAAACCAAGTCTCAAACCAGCAGAACGCACATCTTCGCGTTTTCAATGAGAAAAAAATCGTCTCGGTGACTGACCCTATTGTACATTGGGAACTTTATCCACGCTCGGCACAAAACACTTCTTCCTTGTCGACACGCGAAGATCGCGTTGACGAAAGCAACTTTAGAAGAAAAAAAAAATCTTTTCAGGCGATTGTGATTCGATCAATCGATCGATAGATCGACAGCGCACCGTTCGAATCCGCAGTCAGACGCAGACGTTCACGCCGCGACGGTGCGAAGATTGATGTAAATTGGCCCCAGTCAGGGACACTTGACTGGATGGTTGCCGGTAGTCTTCGTCTCGACGTCGCAGCTGTTGATGACGACGTCGACGCCGGTCGTCAACTACCTATGTGATCGGAAGAAGATCCATCACTTTAATGAGCGTCGCCGTTTATTAGAATGTGGCGATTTCGTATACCGTTTGAGAGAACTGTTCGCTAATGGAATACAGTTGGTTATTAGTTATATTGAATTCGATTTATAGTGATCGATGATGATCTGCTGTCAACTTTTTTGCGGGTTTCAAAACTTTTCCTTGACAGCGAAAAGACAAAACACGTACTGCTGATTGCCGTTTAGTTGGGAAAGTGGTGATTGTAGGAGCCTTTTTTTATAAGAATAGTCATTTGAAATTTGACTTTGCCTCATTATCCGAATATTTCTCCTGTTGAGCCATAGATAATTTGTGTAAACCCCTACGCATTCATCAGAAAGCAACTGAAATCATTTAATCCCTTCAAGTGAAACGATGCAGAACCCATTCGTCGATGCAAATCGGAACAATTTGTACTACCGTAGGAACGCTTTGAAGATTTGCCCCCGCCCGAAGAAAAAATAACAAATATTGCACAGAAAACATGTCCCGTCGAGACGTCACAACCCTTTCCCGGAGCTCAAAAGTCGACGAATTGACACTACGGCTAAGCCTGGTCGTAAGCGAAAACAAAAACAACCACCGAAAGGAGCAAGTGTCCGCTGGCATTTCGCACCCCGACTAAGAAAAACCAAAAAGCGTCACCGCAAAACCGACTACCTGTGCTGTGAAATAATAAAACAATAAAAATAAAAACAGGCTTTTACCTTTCGCTACTGCCATCAAAGAAAAAAGATGAGTCGGAACAGATACCACAACTACCACCACCGCAGCCAGCAGCACCAGCAGTGGTTACAGGACCAGAAGGGAGCCTCAAAAGTATCCCGGAGAAGAACCATGCAAAAGGGACAAAAAACCTGTTAAAAGCAATAAGCAATCAGCAGAGATATAAATTGCTTTTCCCACTTTAGTGGTGCGCACTTTGGCCAAAAACTGGCAAAAAGGAGGCGAAAACAAGGCAGAGCAACAAGTGACTCCGATGGTTGGCGCAGCAGGCTGAAATGGCAGCCTATTTGATGCACCAATAAAAATTTAAAATGCTCCATAGATTATTGAAAACTGCGCCATAATAAAAGTAGTTATTCATTATTACAATTTATGACATGTTCCATAAATAAATGACATTGTTCTATAAATAAGTTCAAGGGAACCGGTAAATCAACAAATTTACTGACTTGAAGTGGAAAATACTCGTTTAATTAAGGCCGTTGTTAATTAATTAATCGTTTAAATTTAAGGCCGTTGTAAAGTCAGACCGGGCCAAGTGTTTGTAAAAATGTACTCCACCGATTTGGGATTGGAATCAAGCTATTAGATTAAGCATCTTAATCAAATGAGAAAGACCAGAGTAGACTGACTTGAGAGGAAAATAACCATTTTCGTACTACAGTCAACTCTTCCGATATTTCCTATCTCGATATCGCTTAGGAGACCAAAAAAAAACTGGTAAAGTAATTTACATTAATTTAGCAGGGAATGAAACTTTTACAAATGGAATAGTTTATGTGTTTGATTTTCTGTGGAGCATTTTCATTTCCTTATACTGCCGTGAATCGCAAGTCAGTCCCATCTGCATTTTGGTCAAAATTGAGTTGAGTTCAGTTTTCAACATACCTTCCAATGCTCTTTCAGGTGCACTAATAAGATAATATGATTTGTTCAGAAAAACTCGAAAAAAACAGCAAGTCAAATTGTCCCATAATGAAATGTAATCGCATATCAGTCCCACTACAGATTTCCGCACCGTGTCACACAAAAATCAATCGTGTTTGGGTCATCTTTATATTTTTCTCGGAAAGATATCGTAGTGAAAAGCAAATTGTGAAAGTTTCATTAAGATATGAACATGTTTCAATTCTCTGGAATTTTTTGAATATTCGTATGGAAAACGAGTTTGGAAACTTCACAGGCCATTTTCTCAATGCCTACTTTTTACAGATGGGACTGACTTGCGATTCACGGCAGTATAGTCGCGAAAACCTTTTGCCAGCTGAAATCGATGGTTGCTTGGATACTCTTTCTTCCCTCACATCGCATCTTGTGGCCTAGTAGGTTACTATGTTCTTCAGATGTGGTTTTTGCATGATCGTCCCCTTCCAAGAGATATCCCGTCCAAAACTGGCGTAAGATCCTAATTGCGCGCGCAGACCATAAGGAAAATCGAGTGCCGGGGACCAATCGACGAAGGAATGGAAAGAACAACAAACGGTCAGATCAGATGCTGGCCATTAGAAAAGTTAATGCCAACAATGTATACTTTTTGGCTTTATACGGAATTATTGAGCGGATCCGAGAGAGAAAATAACCCAACGAAAAAAATGAATGCTCTCAAGCATAGAGCTCTGCACTCTACCCACAAGGAACGAAACAGCAGAATGGAAATGCAGGAAATTTTGTGTTTTTAAAATCGACAAGTGTTTTCAAAGAAAACACTTGTCCGCCTCTTGGGTTCGGCTCTCGGCTCGCTTGCGTTTTGCTGGTTGTGTTATTTTAGAATGTTTTCGAGTCCAAGCTTACGAAATTAATCCAAAGGGAACCTGTTTCCACGAATTCCGGGCTGAGATGGTTCGGTTGATTGAGAGACTGCTGCAAGGATCCTTGAGGTGTTGCGACTGATGGGACGACCCGGAGCCTGAAATTACACACTCGGGACGTATCGCGCGGGAATTCAGGATTCGATACATGGAATAATAATGCTGGGCCTGGAAGGGTCGTACGATGCCAGGGAATTCTGACAGACGGACCCAGAAGGTGAAGAAGCACAAACATTTGAGAACAAATTACGAAATATGTGTAAGATAAATATTGAACCTGTCAACATGTTTGAGTACGTGGAACAAAGTGTGGGAATGTAACGCTTGGCAGTTGAATATTGTAAGCTATATTACGGAGCTAAATTTTGTTTGAGCAGGGCAAACTAGGCTATTTTGTTAGACAATCAACCAATTACAAGAAACTTCTTCTTGTATTGTCAATTTTGAATGTGCGTACAATGCGAAAGTTCCAATTCAATCCGTTAAAAGATATTGACCAAGAGTTAACCAGAACTAACAGTTTTCAGAACGATGAACATGCTAAGACTAAGTCAGGTTTAGAAACAAAAGTAGAACTCTATTCCCTTAGATTTTTCATAGTGTTGTTCAAACGGTGGCAGTTGTGTTTTTGCTTAACAGAATTCGATATTAATGTCAAAATCCTCAGGGGGATTGTTTCCAGGAAATCCAATAAAATCCAAAAGTGGCTTCTCTCAGAACCCCAGAAGCATTCAAAGATTCCGTGGAAGATTATCTCAATGATCCTGAAGGGTAACTTTTCAGGGATCCGAGTAGTTTCTCTCAAGTGTTTCAAAAGAGAGTTCTTTCAGAATCCAGGGTAGGATTCTTTCAAGATCCCTAGCGAGGTTCATTCAAAATTAAAAGTGATATTTTCTCAGAGTCCCGAGTGCGTTTCAATAAGAATCAATTTTTCATTTCTGATTTGATTTTGTTGCTGAATACTGAAATCCTAGACTCCTACTCTCGATTGAAATGATTGGATGTGCTTAGATGCACTTCGGTACTCCCATAATATACTTAAGGTGATTGCACGAAATTTCCTGAATTTGAAGTTGATAGTATTTGACAAGGCTGTTTCTCCAATTCCTTATCCTAATAGGCTGATTTTTTTATCACACAAATCTAATGAAAATGCTGACTTTCTGTTATCGCTGGCGCAACATCATATTATGGCCGCGAACGGACGTGTTTTGAATTGCTCGTCACGTTTTTTCGCGTCCTTGATAGAATTTCTCGCGATTCCGCTGGTGGTTCCGTCGGTACTACGCCACCCGGATAGATTTTTTTTCTTGTGAAAGTGTTTGTAGTTTGTGTAGTGTTTGTTTGTAGTTAAATTATTAAAGCTAAAAGAAGAGAAAATGCAAGTGTCTTTTATGGACAGATTGTGCAGTTACAGTTTTTGTGGCGGATTACGAGAGGACTTCTTCTGTGTCAATTTTTAGTTGGCGTACAAGTTTCCACACGGCGTACATTCCAGGAGCTTGCAGATTCATCTGGTGAGTTTGTTCCTGAATTGCGTTTGAATTTGAATTGCGGAGAGTTTCAATCGTTTTTATTATTCTGGAGTGCGGTATGTTTTATCGGATTTCGTATGTGCTCTAGTATCCGTCAGTATTTACGTAGCTGGTATTGTGACTCGACATTTTTTTTATCGCTTATTCGGATCGTTTCGTTCGATTTATTCACGCGTTTCGGTCGGCTGCATGGAATTGGGGCCAGCGTCCTTTGATTAGCTCATTTTGGTCGGTCGAATATTTCGCACATGTAACGTCACTTCTTTTTTTTTTTTTTTTTTAACCGATGACCCTGGTGGGATCGGTTCTGCTTCTTACTGTTTACTGAGTAGAAAATCATAACCGTTTAAAATATAATCAACTAAACTGTAAATAAAATATTTTTCCTTCTTTGATTGTCGGGATTCAAATGATTAAACTATCAAAGCTTAACCACAAATGCTCTGTGTCTATCGCTGGCTTTTCAGGCGAATCCTGACGTTGTACCTCTCCCAACCTCCACATCCGTAGCACTTATGAGGGTGTCGCTGAGTCGGTGGCTTCTCATTAAGTAAGTGCTACATCAACATTTCCTTCCCCTATCCTATGTTACGGTAAAGATGGGCGTGGCCAGGAATAGTAATATTCATGCTTTTAGTAATTTTGTTCAAGATTGGGCCAAGGTTTATTCCCCAGCCTTGTTCCTGAAAGCAATCTGAATGAGATTATCAAATGACACATGAATGTTGCTAGTATCCAATCTACGAAGTATACCGTAACTACGCTAACGCTAACGCTAACGCTAACGCTGGCGCAACATCATATTATTTCATTACAACTTTAATCAGTTGCGACTAATAACACAACGCTTGTTCATTACGCATCTTCTTTGGAATGAACAAATGTATCATTAGTTACTCTTTGATTCTCAGTAATTGCTAAAAGTATGTACGATTTCTCGATATGATTTGTGATATCATAAAGTGCACTTTCGTAAAAGCTATTATGAAGAGAATTTTGTATAAACTACCATTGTACAGTGTACACTTATTGTGCATAGTATGCTATAGTTGTTTAAGGAACAAGTTACAGAATGATGATTTTTCTGCACTAGTCGTGCATTTATCCAACGACGCTCGCATGATACATTGCGGGTACAAAAGTTGCGTAATAAAACAACATTACGTAATGAGTCAATACACAACTGAGAGTAGTTTCGTAATAATTCTACATGATTCAGTGCAATAATGTAGGCCGTTTCATGATGGATTGACGTGATAAAACATAACCTATTACGATGAGGAATTGATCTCAAGTGATGATCGAGTGTACCGTTTTGATTCATATTACGGACACTTAAGCACTCAGTGAAGTTTAACTTATCAAAAAGCATATAAAATATATCATTCTGTATGATTCCTCAGCGTCATCGAACTTCTAAACCATTTAACTTTCGGATGGTGGGTGAAGATTTTGATTCTGCAACATACAAATATTAAAATAAATCAAAATGTGCAAACTTTTCATGATTCTTATTCCGGACGCTTCCTCACTTTTGCCTCATATTCCGGACACTTTGATTCGAATTCCGGACAGCTCATGAAAATCAATGTTGGAAATGTCAAAGCATTAATTGAAATTACCCAACCCGAGCAGGAACAAATAACTCCCCAATAACTTATGCATACCATATTTTGGTATCATACCAAAATTAGGTATTGTTCAGTTATCAATACCTCATTATGGTATTACAATGGTATTTGAAAAGAATGTTTAAAACAATTTTAAATACTTCATTTTGGTATTCGACAGGTATTGAGGACTGCTGGAGGTATTGAACTAGTATTGAAAAATTTCACTTTTATATGAAAATCCATCAAGTATTATTTAGGTATTACAATACCTGATCTAGTTATCAGCTTGGTATTTGTAGAACATGCAGAAGGTATTATTTGAGGTATTTTACCTCTTATGCAGGGCTCATTCATACCGCATTCAGGTTGTAAGTATTGGATATCTGGTATAGAATACCTCAATTTGGTATTCAGTAGTTATTTTCTTCTGCTCGGGTAGAGAGACGTGTAAGGCAGTTGAGCATTCTAAATTTTAATAGATATCCATGAAAAATGCTTTTTAAAACGAGCTTCGAAAGTGGGAACTGTTGAACGACAAGTATTGAAATATTTCGTGTGAAAAGTTTCCCATACAAAGTACAGTGTCCGGAATTTGAAGCTGTCCGTAATATGAATCAAAACGGTACCTATGCATAGTATTTCATTGAGGTAGCGAAGTATGCATGTATTTATATGTTTTTTTCTATATCTTGTAACGATACTCTAGTTCTTGGCTAGTTTATCTCAAGATCAACGTTTTTACTTCCCTTACCTCCCTCGGGGTAATCCGAATTTCGCTTGGTACAACTTTTTTGTTTCTCAACGAAAATACTTCCGGTTTGTTGCAGTCTTTTCTCTATCTCTATTGATTGGAGAATCATCAAATTAAAGTCAAATTGAAATAGATTCATCAACTACAGTCCCACTTATGGTCAAAAATGTATTTATAATAGTTTTTCATATATTTAGTCGGTTTTCTCTATACAAACTTAAAGTTGACGAATTCCGCTCAAATTTTCACAGTAGTTTGGGGGTGTAACTCAAGATTTTTGCAGTTTGATCATTATGGGTTATCCTACAGTAAGTTAAAGGTTCGCTACACGGTGTTTTTCTTTTCATATGTTAGTTTTTTTCCCTGAAATTATTGATTGTTTCATTAAAAACGTCGCAACGTTCCTTACTTCTTCCAACGAGCCATTACAAATGAGATTGGAGAGATTAGAAATCATCAATTTGAATTGAATACTAATCTACTTTTCCTTCGTCTCACGATCATTCTCGGTTTCTGGGCAAACCAAGACTTGTCAAGAAACAAGGGCTAAAAAGTGTTGCTTTGATCATTAAAATTCAAAGTATTTTCATTTAGACTTCAGGGTTAGAGCTCAGTGATAGATGAACTCCTCACGAAATGGTGATCCACTCGCAATATGGTTCTTTTCCATAGTTATATCCGTACATACTTCAAACGGCGTGTGCAAAGTGAAATTTCTTCCGATTCGTTTCAAACCTTGGTAAAAATCGTTTGAGCATAGGGGAGCCAAAATCTCAAAATTTGCATCACTCTAATGGGTTATATTTAATCTTCAATAAGAGAACATAGTTTTGACAAAAATGTACTTCAAACCTAACATATCTGTGAAATATTATACCTATTACAAATACATATAGTCAAGTATATTATTGCGAATTGTAAGAACTATTCTATTCTGGAAACCCCAAACACCCATCGCTGTACCCCTCAAATACATCATCCACATCTTGAGCCGAGCTCATCATCGCATGGTGGTGTACCCACTTTTTTGTGGGTCCTACACCTCTCCCCCCTCACATACCTACCTTCTTACCACCCCGTCTTCACCCCGTTTGTTGTTGTGTCGTAGTTCCCTTCGTTCCGTTTCCATTCCAATCCAATCCAAACCGATCCGATCCGATCCGAGAACCTTCCCGCATCATTCCATCGTCCACAACTCACATCGGTTCTCTGTGCTTCATTCCGCATGGAACTGCGTGTAATATATCTACACTTGAGGAGAGGAAACAGCAACAGCAGCCCAGCCACCTTGCGCGAGGCTACCGATGAATAGAAGCTTTTAGTTTAACTTTGACTTGTGCTACGGTCGGTAACAAACTTCTATCCCCATTTCGTGTGATCGCCGGCCGATCGCGCGCCAATCATCCACCTCTGAGCAACAACAACGGCGCAGTCTACGTCTAGTAGTCCGTCGTAGTGCGTGAGTGCGTGCCGCGAGTTTTCCGATCGGTTTTGTTTTGGTTTTGGTTTTCCTTCGTTTTTCGATCGGGGTGTGGAAGGAAATCCAAGTGAGCGGTTTTCTTTTCGAATTTTGTTGTGGTTTCGTGCGTTGTGTAGCTTGCCTGGATGCTGCAAGTGACCAGAAGTGGGAAATTATCTCGATCGTGATCTAGTGTCGTTTGGAGTACAGAAAAAAAGCTATTATAACAAGTGTGAATGTTATCGTAATTGATTTGTGTGGTACACAGTGTGAAGAAATTTAAAACTAGCTTAAATCATTTTGTTCTACGAGGGACCACAAACAGCCGGAGCAGTGGCTACGAGCTTTGACATCCGTCGACCGTTGGAACATGCCAACGTTGGACGGGTTGAGCTGTTGAGGACGACCCTTGAAGTGAGTAGTATAGTGTTGTGTGTACCATTCATTGTAAATCCGTACCTACCCGGCAATCATTTCGAGCCGGTGCCGAAAACTGACTCAACGTGTGTCCAATTGTAATACACGTTTTGCTACCGGGCAGCCAAACGAACGCTCCACAGTGGGGCAAGGCCGGGTGAAACCTACAAAAAATGACATTCCAAAAATTATCTGATAACATTTTTTTATAGATTTCTATACTATCGCACGCTGTCTGAAACAGAAGACTTTAAAAATCATATGTAAATGAGATTTTTCTTCCTAGAGATCAGCATTTGGATTATATTTTTATAACCGAAAGATTTAGAAATATTCTATCGGTTCTATTTTTCGATACATTCTGTATGAGCTGCAATGCGTCTCAATTTGTATAGTTTTAGTATGAAAAATAGCTAAGAAATGAAAAAAAAAATACAATTTCACCGATAGAATATTTTAAAACCTTCCGATTATGTATGTTTAGCCCAAAAGCAGCTATCTTGCGAGTAAAAATCCGATGCTCATTGTATTTTTAAAATCTGCTACAGTTAGCTCTCTCAAGTAAGACAGAGTTAACAGTAGTAGTTGGTTATAAGTTGTTTTTTATGGCTACCTAGATGGTCCCTTGGATCGCATTTGCACTTGTTTTGTATTCTATAACTCGATACCTCCCTAACTCGAGGCTCCCTTCAATATCGAGTTATGGAGAGTTGACTGTAGTTTGAAATGATTTGGATTTGTTTTCGATTGTTGGTGCCACCTTAAGTGTCAGCAAAATTGTATTGTTTCAATTGTATTAACTACAGCATATCTTGCTTGCTTGAAACAGCCGTACCTCAATGAAACCTCAACCTATTTAATCTCAACCGGTCCTGCAGTCGACTCTCCATATCTCGATTTTCTACGTCTCGATATCTACCTATGTCGATGATTTGATCGATCCCTTCATTTTACATACAATTTCTCTCTTTATATCATATCTGTGTGTTCTTGTTGAGTTTTGTTCCCGATTTTCTCTCTGTATGTCGATATGCCCATTATCAAAGTTTACTAGATCAGATTTTAGTGAATCAAAATCATTTGCGAACACGTAATGATGTTTTTGCCATTTCTCATCGTAATAGGCTGATTTTCATCACGCCAATCTGTCATGAAACAGTCTACTTTCCTGGACTAAAGTATGCAGTGCAGGAATAGTCATTACGCAACTAAACCCAGTGCTGTAATGGCTCATTACGCAACGCTTTCTCATTACGCAACTGTTTTGAGTTAGGTAAAGTTAGGTAATGAATCATTACAGAAATTTTTTTCAGAAATTGTAAAATAACGGTGAATGCATTCCGATACAATTTCTGACACCCTCAAGTGCTCTTCTACGAAATTGCAAAAACTGTTGTACGTAACTCGTTGCAGAACTCGATTTTTACAGCACTCGTCGTAATTATCCTACTCGGTAAGCCTCGTAGGATGAATTTAGGACACTCGCTGTAACATGAATTGTATTAGCCTTTATTCAATCGGACACGAATGCACCACACTGGTGTAAAGTGTCGATAATAAACAAATCAATCAATCAATCAATTATTCTGCAACTTGTTCCGTAAACTACTATTGTTTCTTTATTATTTTCCTGGTGTTGCAGTAACTTGCGCCATACCCTATGAGTGGTGAAAGAGAGCATCAACAATATGCATATCTCTGACAAGTCGCATTGAATTGTTGTAGAGATATGCGTGTATTGTGTTTCTTCCATTGCTGCATCTATTAGCGTTATAATTATTTGCCTAAATCTGCCGGTTAACAGGAATTATTTGGTCCGCCATAGGTTGCAGGGTAATATAGATCGTGCTTGGTGCCTGTAAAGTAAGAACTAACAATCCTGAGAAAAGTAAAATATGTAATTTAACAAAATATTTACAGTTTGATACACACATTGAATTTCGGTGTCAGTTTGTTGGAGTTATTAAGGAGTAGGATCTGACCAGTGTGAGTAACTTTATTGTTATGAGATAGCAAATACTTATAATTACATGATTAAATACAGCTTTTAGCGTTTCTGGATTCAACATTTGGCGTAGTTTCTTGCTGAAAAGAGTCCCGAATACTCCTACCCAACACCTGGTAACGGAGTGTTTTTTAATTTAGTATTCTTTAGGAAATTTGTGCTTTCCCTCGATCGTTCCCTATCTCGATATCGAGATGTGGAGCATCGATTGTACATAAAAAAATATGTCTCCAATCCTCCAATTTGAGCAAAGCCTTACACAGAGTATGTTGTTACGCAATAATTTGCAGAATGATGATTTTAACAGCATGAATCGTATATTGGATGATTACGACGTGTGCTGTAAAAATCAAGTTCTGCAATGAGTTGCATACAACATTTTTCTATAATTTTGCAAGAGAACACGTAAGGATTTCAAAAATCGTATCAGAGTGTGTTCACCATTATTTTGGAATATCTGACTCAAAACTCTAAACAGTTGCGTAATGACTCTTGCGATACTGCATAATTCAGTGCAGGAAAGTAGGCCGTTTTATGATTAATTGATGCGATGAAAAACAGCCCATTACGATGAGGAATTGCAAAGGGTAGTTAGTTTCTAGTATTTTTCAGCAAAATGCTGTAAAAAGTGTGTTACCAAGAAAGATCTTTGATAGATTTTTCTCAGGCGTTATGGGATATTATTGTGAATCTTGAAATTTTTTATGGAGAAACCTTAGGGATTCTCTGCAAGATTCTTGATCAGATGATTGGTAGATTTCTTTTATGATCCATGGCTAATTGTTTTTTTTTTCTATCTTTATTAACGAGATTTTTAACCCTGGGCTAGTTCATCTCGGGACCAACGGCTTCACTTCCCTTCCGAAGGAAGTCGTCACTGAAGTTTTTAGTGACTATCTCGGGGATGGGATTCGATCCCAGGTCCTCGGCGTGAGAGGCGTGTGTTCTATGGCTAATTGTTTATGAAAGTTTGTTATGTCTTTATTGTTGCATGAATCTTAACGGGTATCGAGGCGTTAATTGACGATTTACAGGAAAGTTCTTCGGAAAATCATTTGTCCATTTATTACGTAAGGAGTAATGAGTGAAGGGGGTTTTATGATTTCTCAAGCGTCATACAAATTATTCTGATAGAAGAAGAATACCATTGTGAGAGGGGGGTTTTCTGCAAAATGATTATTTCGTGATTAACATCTCTACCTGCAGCTTCAATTTTCACCATAAATTATATTCAAATTGCTATAACTTTTTTGTTTCATAATACTTTTGCACCTTTTATTTACAAGTTTACAAAAATCCTATTCTCAGAATCTGCGTCTATATTGATGTGATCATTGGTCATCTGGTTTTGAAGATATTTCGATTCGATGTTCCTTAAGGGACCCACATTACCCATATAAAATTTCTTTGACCCGCCATTTTGTTTTTGGTCAATTCACCGAAAAAAATATGGGCTGTACAATGTTAGGTAATAGGGAGGTTTTCTGAAAAAAAATCATGCAAATCGGTTGAGTAGTCCCCAAGACATCTTAAAACTCCAATGGGGTAACGGTCGTATTTGGACCCCTTAAGGAAGTGATTTTGGTGTTTCGCCCCATATTTTTTATTGCACAGCATAACCAACTCAATGAATATGCCAAAATGCAAAGAGAAGTTTCCTCTTGGAGATAAAAATACTCACATGGTAATGTATAGTAAACAAAACATAAAAAAATAATGCAACTATGAAATGAAAAACAGTGCTCATTATTTTGGACACCCCAATACATTTTGGACCCACAAAGTATATACCGAGTACCCCCGTTGGTTTGCCCACATTTAATATGAACGCTTTTTATTTTGTACCCAGTTAATTTGCACATCGTTCAGATTAAAAATGGTTCAAACGTCATTCAGCTCATGGAATGGAGTAAAATGAAATGGAACGCTGTGGAACGGAACGCAAAAACAAAACAGTGAAAGAGGTTACTAGAAGCACGATTCTAGGGTAACTAGATGTTCAAATTAAAAATGAACCCCGATAGTTTGCATGAGGTACCGTTCAAATTAGCGGGGGTGCACGGTATGTTGGACCTTTACATTCGATTGGAGACAAGCCTAAGATTCTGTTTGTTTAATATGCTGAAGTAATGCGGAAGAATAGGTGCGCATAGTCAAATAAATCGAACATTGCAAAGCTGAAAGCATTTAATGCTTTTAGCCCAGAAATTTGAAAAAAGTTTTTGTTTACACTTACATGTTTAAAAATTTCTGACGGTTGCGTGGATGAACCGATTGAATTTTATTATTTGAAGTCAAAATAAAGACATTTTCCATGCGCAAACGGTTGGTGCAAGTGTACAACAGTCCTATCTATCCAAATGACATGTAAACTGAGTTGGTCGTTTGATTTAAACAGGGAAATTTGTTGGAAAATGACCCAGAGGGTCAAAATTATCTTCAGGTCCAAAATATTTTGGTTACCCTATAATGTTTTTTGAATTTTTCAAAATCTTTCCGCGACCACAAACATAAATGCTCATATAGGGAAAGTGTACCAGTTATGGCTATAGTGGTTCTTTATTTGGACATATGTAGTTTCTCGAAAACTTTTACATTTTGAATCTTTTTGAATGTTTTAATATCAAGATCTAGTTGATATCAAACTACTTAGACACACAGAATGATTAAAAATTTGAATGCAATAAAATTATCACTTATGGCGAAATAGGGAACCATTATGTCCATAACTGGTACACCTACCCTAGTCATATATCAAAAACGATTGCACAAAATCGCTTCATTTTTTCACAACATGAAAGTCTATCAAAGTCAAAGTATTGTTTCGAAAAGTATGCAGCCTTAGATATTGAAGTGGCTCAGAATCCAGATGATCAATGATTATAATCGACACATATTCTAAAAGTAGAAGAGTTTTTGAGAACTTGTCAGAAAACGGTGTGAAAATATTGAAAATAAAAAACAATCGCGATGTGAATATTGTGTTGTAAAAAATGAGCTGCTAGTAGAAGGGTTAATGGACATGATGAATTTCTCATAAGATTCTTAGTGGATTAGAAGTAGAATAAAAAGTGGATAGAGGGTTCAAGGACTTTTTAGGAAGTATTGGTAAAAACCTTAGCTTAAAGATTTTTTGGAAATTTTCTCGGGAGATATTAGTGGTGACCTAATGAAAATCTGAACAGATTTATTATAAAATTCATGCTTCTTGTGTTTCTGGATATACTGATATTGATTTTTGAAGAAGCTTTATTTGGATTACTAACTTGACTATTCCAGGATCTTTAACAAAGACCCAATGGGGTACCTGGTGACAGATTTCTTGTGCAATTTTTAATTAGTTAATGTCGAAATCTTTTATAAGTGAATAAATGACAAGGCTTCTTAGGTATATTTGGATGAATTTTTGTTTAGTTCTCTATGACATCCTTGCCAAAATCTTCGATGGTTTCCTAAGAAGATGTTTGTTTGAATTTATGCCGAATTTTGTAGCACGCAAGCAAACTTTTTTGTTTTACAATTAAGATCTCCCCTTGGAACCAACGAGTACTTCACCTAATCATGAAATTATCCAAGAATTAGCTAGAAGTCAACGTACAACACAAAACTTTATTTGAATTCTTAGAAGTCTATGGGTTAGTTATATTAGTCTTTGTTGTATTGTGGAACAATGAATTTAGATACGTATTTCCATATAATCCAAAAATTTCTCCGAATCTCCGATCTATTGGACGCATGACATCGCCCTTTTTGGCTGAAAATAGATACTTGAAGGTTATATTTTCCATGCCAAATATTTTCGTCCACGATTTCAAAAGTTATAAGAAGATTGAATTGATATATCGAACAAATAAAAGAACTGGTTTAAGCGTCACTTCGACAAACTCAGTTCTGACAATTCATAACTGCAATGCTATTGCTTATACATTCTAATGTTTGATAAGCTATCATAGAATCTTGAATTGAAAAACTTATTTTGTATGGAAATTCAGCAAAATTTCCGAAATATGTCTAATTCTAGCTTAATTTATGATCTTGCCCTAAAAGCTATTGGTAGCCAAGTGTGTTGTTTGTTCATACCGAGTAAAAGAATGCATTTTCGCGTTATTTAACAATGCTACGATGGAGAGAAGAGTCTCCTCTATCTCACACTGATAGTTTTTTATCCTTGTCCATTCATTTGCTTAAAAAACGAGCCTCACGCTTGGTTACCAAAGGATTTTAGGGCGAGATCATAAGTTATTCGAGAATTTATTTCATTGTAACAAAAATAGGTATCATACAATCTTCTTGTAACATTTTCAAAAATTCTTAAGGTTCTGCCCGTATGCTGTGAAGTGATGCGGAGAAATAAGTTACTCGCTACAAGGTAGCAAATAACCCATACTTTTGAATGGAAAATAGTTTTGCTTGCTCCATTTATCTCATAGATGAAAAAAAAATCTTATTCATATTCCGCTAGACCATAAATAATATAATATTGTAATCTGTTTCACAATTCTGCAGAAATGTTATTTAAGAGTACTATTGAAAGGTTGAACTTTTACCGTGAGGGATCGAGATCCGTACACCAAAGAAAATCTAAATCCGTCCTCTTCATGCAAAACGCCTACTATTTGTATGAAGTGTACGGATTTTGAGCCTGTACGGGTTTTGGTCCCCCACTATATCTCTGCTTTCAGGTTCTGTTTATTTTTTTTTTTTGTTATGTTTTATAAACAGATTTTTTATCTGAGTTTAAAAAAAATCACTTGTCGAAGATACATTCAAAATCCCAAAGTTTTGATTTTTGTTTATTCCTATGAAGATTACTTTGAGCATCAAATAAAATTAGTAAATTATCGTTTAAAATCGGTTTAGAGCACTTTTGGAGTTTTATCCGTCCTTTTTCTGAAGGTGCCCCACTGTGGACCACTCTGTGAAGCTGCTAAAGACGAATTTTCGTGCGCGTTTGTTCCGCGACGCGGCCACTTTTTTGTCGTCACCGTCGTCGTCGTCGTCGTCGTCGTCTGTATGTATCCGCGTTCATAACACGCTTAATTGCGTACGTACGAAGTGACCTTTGTTTGGTCGCGCGCGCACGGAGCGCAAAAACACTACTTGGTACCTTAGCTAGGCTTATGATGGTCTCTGGTGGTCGTTCGTGTACGCAAGCAAGTACAATTTTCGGGCTCTTCGTGTCCAACGAGCACGCTCGTTCCTTGTGGACCTTTTGCAAGGCCACTGTGTCACTAACATCGGACTGTTGGAGTTCGTTTTTTTTTTTCGGCTAATGCCATGTCTCGCACGCTTTGCTGGATGCTGGTTCAGAAACACTTGAGACCGTCACTAACAGGGTACTATTTAGGGGAAGTGACTACACGACTCAGGGATGCCAGGTGATTAATGTCAATGTCTTCCAATTGCACGGAAAATGTTCTTTAAAATGTTCTATTTTCAGGGTTTTTTTACTCAGTAATCTAAATAAAGTTCAAATTTGGGGGTAAGTGAATCCTTGGCAGCATTCCTATTGTCTTTTAAACTGGCACCCCTGCTAGACGTGCAGAGGCTGTAGTTCTAATTCTGACCTCCTTACAACCCTGCTAGAATCTCCCAGTAAGGAAGCAATCAAAATGATGGGCCCCAAACGCAAATTGATTGTCAATATTTCCTCGTAGTTCCTCTCACAAACACAATTACGTGTAGTATACGCGCGTGTAGTTTCCTCTGCCGGTCGTGAGTCGTGTTCTCGTGCGTAATTATGCGATTTCAACCAGGCAGCAGCCGTCGAAGTCGTGTCAAGAGTCCAATAGCGATAAAAACTCGCTCAACAGCACACAATAATAGCGCCCAATAATGTATGAAAATCCACACTCGCCGAAGACAGATCCGTTTGTTGTAATCAATCAAATCGCTCCTTTCAGGCAGAGGTCCATGCAGGATGACCGCAAGTTGTTTTTGTACAATTCCCTCATCATTTTGGGATAATTCCAATTGGGGGGTGACGTTTTGGCCCCTTGGTGCCTCTGCTCCTCCTGAGTTGATGCTTGACGGTGTCTTCTTGCTTCTCCCTTCTCAGCACATTATTCAGATTCCGCTCGATTCGAGGTTTGTGGTTTTTGCTAATGGGCTACTTCTATAGGAGCCTTTTTTGCCGTTGCCGTACTTGACGATGGTCCATTTGGCTGCTAGCTGGCTGGAGTGGACTGGCGAAGAGTGGTTAAATATTCCCGAGCAGAACAAAATAGCAAGTCTATAACAATCACACATCGGAATGAGCTACACTCAGGCAAATGGAGTATCGAAATACATAGAAGTCCCTTATGAAAATTCGCCACAAGAAATCGGGTTAAAATGTCATAGTGAGATTCGAACCAAGATCCTTCTGGTTTAAGAGCCACGTACTCTACCACACAACCAATTCGTTGTGTTCAATAGTGAGTAATCCATACGAATGAGTTGATACAAAGTAATACCGCTTAGTGTTGTCATTCTGGATGTAACGTTTATGAAAAATCATGATTATTATTCCAGAAATCATGATTTTCCGTCATGATATCATGACCTAACCAATTTATGAATTTTATGACTTATAAATCTTGATTTAGGAATCAGATTTTTATCCGTATAGATATTTATAGAAAATTTCGGTACAGATTATTGATATTTTGCTTCTTATGAATGAAGAGCATAGTATAGTGGGTTGGTATTTGAGTTAAATTTCATGATCTTTTTCTGCTCGGGTTGAGCACCGTACCTCAACCGAGCACGCGAGAACGGTGGATGCGGAATTGCCTACCCAAATATGTTGCGGCGACGAAATGGAAGTGCGCCGGTATGCTGGGTTCACGGATGAACGCTGGAGCTGGAACTGGCAGAAGAACGCGGTGCGAGTTCTATGCGAGCAATTATTGAATTTGCTGGATAATTTTCAAATTAATTCCTAGATGTGGGTCCGGAGTGTTGTGGTGGTTCTGCAGATGTGGTTTGTTTTGATGCGTTTTGGCGTGAGTTTGTTAAATGCTTTTAAAGAATGGCACCGTCAGTGGAAAATTTTTAATATCAATGCTGCCAGCATGACTGGGTTTCCTTCTTGATTTTTTTGGAAGAAGATCGATTTTCTATGGGAGGCAATGCAACTACGATTGAAAGGTTTGATGATCAAGATTTTGGAAGTAGTTCTGCGCGTTTTAACATCTCTAATAATTTCTATCATCTAGTATCATATAGGCGTAACTGCAAAGACTTGTCTTTAATGCGCGTGAAGTGAATTGGTGAGCTCGTTTCATTTTTTTATATTTTTATCAAAGGTAAATGTGCAAGTTTATAAAGTTTTTATGTACATCTGTCTGAACGTTTCATTTTTTTTATGATGAAGGGAGCAAAACTTCCGAAAAGCAGAGCAAGCTGCCTTTATTCAATTTTATCAATGCTATCTTAATTATCAAATCTGGTATTATCAAAACGAAGAGCATGACACGTCCTCAAAGGGGAATGAAAGCCTGACGAGTCTTTGAAAAAGGTTCTTACAGCACATTCTGCCAATGTATGACTAAAGTTCTACTACCAAGATTCCTTGGAAGCTCACACACCTTCGTTGGAAATTTCCTCGTAATTTACCTATCAGCCCCGGTGGACAACGCTGCTTAGTACTGAAGCTGAAATTACTAAATTAACACCGTACCACTTAAGTGGAGGCCATACGACATATCTCTCTAAGTACGGCACACTTTTGATAGCCTCTTTCCGCGGTAGCACAGCGCAGAACAAACGGAGGGCTCACTAATGTAGATGGCTTCAACAACTAGTTAGTTTGTAGCAAACAGCAACAGCTGCTCGTGGAAGCATAACTGTCCCATGTGGGTTTTCGATCGAATTGACTTTACTACGTATTTAAAAAATTACACACTTTGTTTGCAAATGTTGAGCCTCTGTATGTACTTTCAACCTGAATGGCAACTACAAAACATGAATCATGTTCAAGCTTATATTGCTAGCTGATCAATAGAAGCAAGTTGAAATGTACTAGAAAACTATGATCATTTGTATGAGAAGACAAACTTCAATCTTTGGGCGCTATTTTCTCAAAGCCCTCTTTTCCCATATAGGACAGTTATGCTTTCATGGGCAGAGAACAGCAGCATCAACAACGGCAAACCACTCGCGGATGCGTAATTACAGAGGGCGAGAGAGAGAGAGACTTCGGCCGCGTATGTAAACCATTTAAAGCGACTCAAATACGAGCCGTTCCGGCGGGCCGTTTAATTGACAACAAACGCAAATTACAGCCTATTAGTCGCGACCGGTAGGCTAGCATTAGAGCACACTACGGATGGCACCGCGGCGGGAAACAGCAGGTGCGTTACCTATAGAATCCGAGCCAGCCGGTGGAAGCTGACCCAGACACACGCAATTCAATCTCGGTCGTGAGGGACCACGTTTTGTTCGACAATAAAAGGTGCTCCAAGATTACTAGTACAGTAAGATTTCGTTTTTGGCAACAAAGTATTATACAAATTTATATTTTGATGATGCCAAAAACGGAACCGTTTGAAAATCGTAACCAAGTTTTAATAATTTTATTTTGTACTAGTAGTCCCGGCAAACTTCGTCTTGCCATCAAGTAGGCTGTTGGAAAACGTCAAGAAATCCCCCATACAAAATGACACCTTTGTCTTCCCCCGTTTTTCCGATTATTCCCGAGACTTTCCTGAACTTTTTCCTCGCACGAACACGTCGCATCCCTTGTGGAGAGCAGCAGTGAAAAACTTGCGTCAATCCATTGGACCGTTCTCAAGCCATTTCGTGACATACAAACACCACTCCATTTTTATTTATATAAATTAATATTTATGGAACCACATTATGATAATCCTTATGGAGCCAACGAACTTCGGAATGGTCACTTCGAAGCAGATATACTATGAAAGTTGCATCCATGCAATTTGTAAGTATAGGCCATGTCAAAAAAATAATCGCACAAGTGACTTTATTTAAAAAAAAATGATCTCGGAATCCGAAGATGGCCTCCATAATGGCCGCCTTGTGCCCCTACTCGCGTTTTCAAAGGCACTTAATTGGAAATATAGTTGGCAAACGTTGCTGATCTTCTGATTTAAGCTTTTTGCGAGTGCACAAAGCCAAAATAAAAAGTGCAAAAGTCCAAAAGGAATCTATAAAAATACCAGATATTGGTTGAAGTCTGTTTAGGAAATACAGAAAGAATCATCAAATAATGATTTTACGACGAGTAATGTGTACGTAACTCGACAAGTAATGTGAACGTAACTCCATAAGTCGATATTCCGTATCGTGATCTTGAACCATACTTAAAGATGATTTTCATGGCTACCTCGATGTTCATTGGTTCTATGGTCTATGGGGTTCTATTAGTCATGTTTGTGTTCTTTAACTCGATAGGTATAACGAATTATATAGAATTGACAGTAGAATTTTTGGATTTTATACGGAAGTTTATGAGTAAACAGAATTTTGGTGTCTGTATATGTTTTCATAATTCATGGAAAATTGAAAAAATAGAAAATATGTTTCCTATAAGAAAAACTGAAGGAACCTTTGATGGGAAATTTGGAAGATTTCTTCGAGACATCCCTGAAGGATTTACTGAAAGAAATATTTGAAAGGATAAGTAGTTGATCTAATTGAGAGTTGCGACAATAAGTATTGAGAATATCGGTAAAATTACTGAAGGACTTGCAACAGAAATATCTGGACTTCTGTAGTTTTGGAGCAATCTCTGGATGATTAAAAAAATAAAGCTGAAGTGCTTTCAGAATGTTAGAGCAATCATTTTATCTCTAGAAAATGATAGAACCCCTAGAAGATATCTGAGGAAATACCGTGAATATTTTTGAAGAATTTCCCAGGAGAATTTATTAAGGTGTTCCTAGAAGAAACAGTTGAGGGCAGCGCAAGTATCATGACCAGCTTGGGACACTGACGAAACGAGTTTTTCTACTGTCACTAGGCCAAGCTATATTTCATGATTTCACTCCGTCGTGTCGCACTGACGGAGCTCTCACGAGAGAAAAGTTGTTTTGCTATTGAAATTTCTGGAGAACTTTGGGATGTGAATGTGTTTGATAAGTTCTGTGGACATCCTTCCAAGAAACCAGCGATAGAAATAACAATCATACCAGATAATGAACTAAACATTGTGTAGTTTACAATTCCGTCACAAGCCCTACTGGCGGAAAAATGGAAAAGAATATGAAGCGAATCTCTGTCATTCCCCAGTAACATTAGTAACTGAATAACGGTGCATTCAGCTAACATTGTATTTTTTCAGTTCTTTTCAGCTGAACAAATTGTCATTCAACTACCAATGTTGATTCTACAAAACTACCCCGAACGCCACTACCCCGAATGCCGTTACCCCAAACGTCACTACCCCGAACGCCATTACCCCGAATGGGTCATTACCCCGAACGCCATTATCCCGAAAGTATAATATTTTGAGATGGATAATTGTGGAATATTGTGATGATGCATCCTGTCGACCATTCTTCAAGGACGTCGGAGACTTTCGTTCGATGATCTGATAAGACCAGTCCTGCTGAATGCGATTGTGCGCTATTTGCCAGAAAACCATTCGCCAGAATGTACCATTTACCAGAAAACCATTTGCCAGAATGTATCATTCGCCAGAAAGTACCATTCCCCAGAATTATTTTTCTTGTCGATTTTGATCATGAAATATCTCGGAATCCAAGGATGGCCGTCACAATATTCGACTTGTGCCACTAAATTGAACAAATAGTACGGTAACTATCTCGTTCTTCTCATTTTAAACTTTCTGCTACTGCACAGAGAAGACAATATAACATTTTACATCTCTTGCGAGATTTTTGGCTATGAGTTTTTGATACAATATTCTAAGCTGTTTTACCTTGTTTTAAGAAAATTTCATTTCCTGTCACCGAAAACTGTTCTTCATCAGAATATTGTATGGTACAGAATTTCTCGTACTTTCGGGAGAAAGTAGCCCAGTCCCAATAAACTGTCTATTGAAAAAACAAAAATTGTCTGGTAGTAATTTTTGTTTTTTCAATAGACAGTTTATTGGGACTGTGCTACTTTCTCCCGAATATCGATACCCCGAATGTCGTTTCCCTGAAAACCACTTCCCTGAATACCCCGTTTTCTCAAGTGGCCTATTTCCTCGAAAATGTTTTGGCACTCATAATTATCAGAACTTATTGATTATTTCAGGGTGATGAACGGTTCATATGAAATGCACTCTTCATTTTTGATCAGCGATTCTTTAAAGTTTCTCAGAAATGCTGAGTTTCTTGTTTTCTCTATCGTTCTTTCTAGTTCACCACTCTGTCTCTGAGAAGATTGTTTCTTATCCATTTTGAACTGCATCTATTTTGGGGCCGTCCATGAAACACGTGGTCGTTCAAGAGGGAGTAGAAGTGGGTGGTTCTATCATAATACCATGATCTATACAAATTTTGGGTCATTCGGGAGAATGGATTGCAGGAAAAAGTGTCATTCGGGTATCTGGCGTTCGGGGAAATGATATTCGAGGGAACAAACATTCGGGAAAAAATAGACCAAAAGGTTTTTAGTAATAATGGTCACCTAAAATTCAGTAAAAAAGTATTCAAAAAAGAGTATTTGCTTACCACTACTTGACATGGTTTTGGCAAATAAGAATTCTCCATTCTCCATACATAGGATGTTCTTGATTAATTTTACAACTGTCTTATTTGCCTAAAAGCTTCTGAAAGTTGTTATAGTAAATGTAACTTTGGTTTGCTAGTGGAGGCATTTATTACTTCATCAAACGGACGGCACAAATAGTTGCAACGTATATCGAAAACTTGTAAATATCCAATGAACTAGCCCTTAATTACTATACTATCCGTCATGCTAAATATCGAATCTTTACATCAATAAGCAGCTTCTTTCATACATAGTGAAGCAGCTATTAATGAATGCAATTGTTATTCTATTGTATATTTTCTTCTTTCTAGTACCGCGGTCTCCCAGTATTAAGTGTTACCTTTTCAATTCCTATTTATAAAACTTCAAATATTGATGTTGATCGTTGAATGCTCGAGAAATCGGTATTTTTATAATAGGTACCTAGTCCAACAATTAGAATATGGATATTCGAAGCTGACTCACTAAGTCAACGGTAGATTGTGTCCAAGAGACCCTGTACTTTATTGAGTATATTAACCAAAATAATTTCACACATTTTTTTATTGCTCTACAATTGCAAACTTGATTTACCTGAAAAAAAATAAAAAAAAATTCTAGGGGATGGTCAATTCTGGGGAATGGTACATTCTGGCGAATGGTACTTTCTGGCAAATAATTTTCTGGCATATGGTACTTTTTGGCGAATGTCATTCTGGCGAATAGTTTTCTGGCGAATGGTTTTCTGGCAAATATCACACAATCGTTGAATGTAAATAGGCAGCAGAAAATTCAAATACTCAAACTCTTCATAAACTATGTAACTTTTGTCGTGAATTGTGATAACGCTGTAGATATAGATGAATTAGACTTCTTTCTTCAAGTTGAAATGCGATAATTGAAATTGTAATTACCTTTTATTAATAATCAATAACTAATAAACAAGATCTTACAAAAAAAAATGTGGAATTTCGATCAATATGATAATATTTGTATGAAACCCAAATAGGCATAGCCCTTCACGCACAGTAAGACCATTCTAAAGGTGACAGGTTGAAATCCGACGATCGATGGCGTATCGTATATTTATGCTTGTCACTTAACTTATGTGAAAATGATTAATTGACTAAGCTAACTCTAATAACTGTGGAAGTGCTCGTGTGAATATTAGGCTGAGTAGCAGGTTTTGTTGCAGAATTCTTTAGCTGAATTTCGAAAAGAAGCTAAATTCTTTAGCTGTATTCCGATAACAGCTGTTGAGCAGCTCTACAAGAGATCTGAACTTAAACATAACTAAAAGAACTCTACGTTCAAAATAAATTAAATATTTTGAATCGTAATTATAGCCTCTTAAGTATTACTGGAGGAAAAATGCTGCAATCTCTTATCTATTATCTATATTATTTTTACAACAGTATAACTAATTAAAAAATAGTCTGTTTTTCATTGAAATAAACAGTATTGGAAAATGTCAGTGGTTAACTTTTGTAACAATAACAGCCTATTTTATAAAGCAGGGAATATCTCTATACCTGCAGCTATGATGCCAATAAGTACCGAGATGAATTAATCTCAGGCTGGAAGTCTCGTTAATAAAGATAATAATAACAATGACAGTAAGCACGACAAAAGAATTGATAAATCGGCTAAAAGAAAGTGAAATCTCTGATAAAGATAATAGTGGGGAAAAATTCGACCAACACAAATTTTAGGTTAGATTGTCCGCACCGTTGCTTGCCAGCTTACATTACAGATGCATACAAACAAACCATGCTCAGTCCAATTTTATTTCCCAGAAAAATACTATGCTAAATTCTGAATCATTCGGAGCAGTGCCGTTCGGGGTATTGGCATTCGGGGTAATGGCGTTCAGGGTAATGGGATGGAGCCACCAATGTTACCTTGTTTTTCTCGTCATCCAATGACAAGGGAAGCATCTATGTAAAAGTCTCGGGGCTATTGAAAGAATCTAAAGAGGAATTCATAAAAAATGTAGACGAATTTCTTGAAGTATTAATAATCCATATTTCTGGTGGAATATCTGGTGATATCTTTGATGGAGTGGCTGGAAGGATATGTTGAATATTCTTGGAATGAATCTCTGGGTAAATTCTTCAACCAGGAGATAGGTTGACATGACAGGTGACAGGGTTCGTCGAGTTCTCTGCATCTTTCTTAAGTATTCAATCAATAATCCTTTCCCTGTCCCTAGCATTCGCAAGGACCTGGCCAAGACAGCTCTCGACTGTTGGAGGATGCGATCTTGTCTAAAATTCAAGGATTAGTCTCACTGAACCACCAACGAATTTGTGCGAATTGCCTAATGCTAATGCTAATTCAGCACTTCTAATGACAAGTTCAAGAATAGTATCATACAGCAGATTCTAATATGCATTGAAAATGCTCTATATTGTTTTCTAGTGGAATTTATGGCAGTATTCTTGATGATGCGCAACAGGAGGTATATTTTTTAAATTCTCTGGAGAACTGAACATATCTTACATTACACAACGTACATACGCAACAACATTATAATATTTACTTAGAGAAAAAAAAATATTATTGACATATAGAAAATAAAAAAATGTAAATGTATGGAGTCCCATCACCATTTTGAATATTGACGAATAAAAGTGAGGTTAAGTTTTGAAAAATCTATTTTGAAAACTCAAAATTGACGTTTGCCATGCAAATTAAGTTATGATTAAAATGTAGGATAAATGGTTTTATTAGAGTCTTGACAAATTTCACACCATTTAGGCGACAACAAGTCAGAATTAGCTTATTAATATTTAAAATTTCGTCAATTGCAATACTCCAGAAAATTTAGATTCATCGGTGAGCACATGTTGGTGTTATAGCGATTCTAAATTTTCGGGGTTTTGCAATATTTAAAATCGAGTTTTGATTATGCTATTCCATTGTTTTAGCAGGTAGTGTATAGCATACTTAGAACTCACAATTCACTTCAAATTCCTGAATTCCTCAAATCCCGTCATTTCCTTGCGAACAACAAATCGGCAATTGCTGCTAACGGGGGTCACGGTAAGGTACCAACCTTACCCAGAAAAAACTCTGCCAGCAAGCGACGAACCTTGACCCAGTACAAGGTTCGTCGTGGTGACGGTGGTCAGCGGAATGCTCGTTACACTCTGTGCCAAAACGCAGAACGCAAAGCTGAAAATAAGACCTCGAACTCCGCTCCGCCAGTTACCGGCTAATTTGAGCACATGCAACCGATCGACCCAAAGGGGAGGGTATAGCAAAACGTCACAGCCTACTACACTGTATTGGCGACTACCGCATATTATTACATCTCTATCCACAAGCGACGACGACGCAGGAAACTGCCGCTGCGCGTACCCTTCAATATTGGCGCGCGGTACCCGGTTAAACATTTAGCAGTCCTACATGTGCGTTTCGACCAGTGGAACGTGAAAAAAAAATCTACCAAATGACCTTCACCGTTTGAAAATTAAAGAAAATAATATAGAATTATTTTCCCCGCAGCGTCGCATCCCTCTGGGGCTGTGTGGTTGTGTCGCATTGTTGCTACCGTGTGTCGCATTTTCCCGCTTTGTGTCTCTTTCTTTCAGCTACCGCCCCCTCCGGGGTTAACGTTGCTATTTCCTCCACGCTCGCGCGCCTCCCTCGATTGTATGTCCTCTAGTTCATATGGTGACCAACTTTTGAAAACACTCTATGTAGTTAAAATCAAATGTGTTTGTGTGAAAAAAAAGTTTAGAAATTCAGGTGTAATGTGTATGAGAGTTTTTATAGCGTTTTTCAATAGCCTCTTTGATGGCAAGACAAAGTTTGCCGGGTCCAGTAATATGAACTAAAAATCTCACAGACAAAATTCAGAATTGGTCACATTTTCTCTTAAAAACTATCAAAGTTATCTCGTTTTACGTTACTTGTCCGCAAATCAAACTCAATTATAACTGAAACACATAAGATTTGTTCACATTTTCAACATACACCATTTTCAAATGTTAATCTAGACACGATTCTTTCCAAAACTGCTACTCGCGGATCCGCATTATCAACCCCCGACTGAGCTAATGGAGAGCTATCAAAACTCAAGCGAGTAATTAGGGGGGTGTCATCCGGATTCGGATTCACTACTGTGGATTCTCCTCCGCCATCGCTGTCCAAGGGCTGTAATTTACGCGTCCCCTATGCTTGCCAAGACAACCCCGTTCGATCGACGCTATCCCGAGCTAAAACGATTTCCTTCGCTATAGTCGTCCATCTTGGGATGGAAGGAAGCTTTTAATCGTCCATCAAAATAAGCTACCGTCATGCGGGGGGATTCGATCGAAGACATTTAATGTTTTCTAGTTTTGAATGTCTAGATAGACATCAATATTATAATGATGATTTTAAACCTCTTTGTTTTTGGAATTGGTTAGTTTTCATAAAATTATTCAAAGTTTTCAAAGGTATAACCGACATTGTTGACAAAGTTAGTGCTAAACAATTCGCTGATGCTAAGCCTAGATGCAAGTTATCAGTATTTGAAATATTCTGCAAGCTTAGGTCGTACACCTACTAAATTCGTTCATGAATACATACAGACTTAGGATTTATGTGTAAAATAAATAAAATCATTTATTCGCGAAAAACGTGCTTATTTCAAAAGATCTTGCCTACATCTAGGCGTATTGTGCGGATTTTCAAAGTTTATTTCAGCAATTAAACGGTATAATTTCAGCAGTTTTGACACCTTTTTTCAGATTCAGTGGATTTAGTTTTTTTATTCCTAAACAAGTTATAGTGAACAATTACGACAATTTTTCGATGTTTGATTGTTTAGATCATTTTATTTAATTTTGAATGTTTCTTCAAAAATTAATTACGTAGGCATACAGAGATCGGCAAAGTACTGATTTTGTCGAAATTAGTTTGACAATTTCTGGAATCTAAAGGATAATATAGTTCTAAAATTTCTGATCCATTTCAATTTTTTGCTCCCGTTCTACGGTACCAAAGTATGCACAGAACACCGCCGCCTACTGCGAGCGATTTCGTCGTGTCCTGCAAAACCAACAGACACAAGCAGCTAATAGATTTCCTGTTTGGTTTTCGTTTCAGTCCCGCGTTCCGCTGAGCCGGGCCGTTTCGATGGAACAGCGCTTTCAGGATCTGGCCAATCTGCTCAGCTTTCCGCCCGGAATGGGCGTCGGCATGGGGGTGGGCGAAATGCCTCCGGCCCATCCGCACCCGCACTACCCGCCGCACTACTCGTACCAGGTGAGTTACGGGACTGGGAGGGTGGAATACATTGTTGTTTTGTCTTTTTTCCAAAATGGCGATTTCAACAACATTGCCAACAATCACTATTTATCAGATTTTTAGACATAATAAGCTTACTTTTCTTACTAAGCTTGCATAAGGATCATAAGTTTTATGTCTTTCGTGATCTTTTGATCAATAATGATCAGCTTTATTGATGTTTTTGTTGATTCGTTTTGTTTTGTCTTATTCGTAAAATTGCACATTTTCACTTGACCACTACACCAAAAAATCATGTGATTTTACGTCTTTTGGATGCACATAAAAAAAGCGAGCCGAATGACGTAAATTTGTGTCGATTTTGGAACACGTTAGTGTCTGATTCGGGAAATGTCGATCACAATTCCATCATTTTCGTGTCCTTTAACATGTGAAATTACATTTTTTTGTTCAATACTTCTTTAAGAACATGTTTTTGTATCGTTCCATTATTTACATCATGTGTCGTTCAGTCATAACGTGAATTACGTCCACAGTAATTTTCATAATTTTTAATAGTGTACTTAGTTGGTTGCCTTAACGTAATGCAGCTGCATTATATCAGCATTGATATAAATCGCCTTGATTACTTGGGTAATGTATTGATGTAAAGCACATACCAGGGTTTCTGTTGTTCGTATAAGTTCAATCTAAAATGAACACTGGTGTTCTACATGAAGTAGCGGTCAAATTGATGGGTTGCTTTTTTTCGGGGCTGTATATTTTCAGATTTAGATTCAGTTGTAGTAAAAATGGTATGGTGTTTGTATGACACGAGTTGGCTTTAAAACGTTTTACGGATTTGCTTATTTCTTTCACAAGTCTTCGAAATAGGTGACTACAAGCCGCGGTTTCTAAGGTAAAAATTGAGTGTTTGACGTTTCCTGGCCTTGTTGTTTACGATTCAGAACAGAAAAATTCTGTTCGCGTTTGCGGAGCAGCTAACTATGCATCGAACTTTTATGCAAATTTTATGCAATCGTGGATGAGAACTGGTCGGATCAAGATCGTCCACAAGACCCATCTCCCGCTTGTTGCATGCATGTTTGTAATTCCGAAACTGGCTAGGTGGCCGGATATCTCAAGACTATGACCAATTAAAAGGGTATTGTCTTTGGGAGAGTTGTAGAGGACAGTGCTAGTTTCCTTTCAGAATTAATCATGTTAAAAAAAATCCACTGCAACGCAGCGGTAGTGTACAACACCACTTCCGGTGGGATATCTCGGAATCTGAACCAGATAGAAAATTTATGTCATTTAAATAGTTGTTCAGAGTAAGCAGTGCTTCCTTGAAGGACAGCAATGCTTCAATGGGGAATCCTAAAGGAAGTTATAACTTTTTTTTTTAAATTTTTTTTTTAAATTTCTTTATTAGTATCATTCCAAACATTACATTCATTATTTCTTATATCTAGGTGTTCTGTGTTATTAGACAACACTATCATCCTAATTTGGTAAAACAAATCTAAGATTTTATTAACATTTTGTTAACAACATATTACATTTCATTTGCCGTAGCAGTTCAGATTTTTTACAGGTGAGTTTATTTCACCTGCTTATAAGAGAAAAAAAACGCTTTGAATATACTTAACCTAACTTAACCTAAACATATAACGCATTAATCGTGGCAATAGAAGATTGTAACGATTTTTACCTGAAATTATTAATTATTTTATTTGACATTTGTTCCAATGTTTCAACATTGGATATTCTATGTAACTCATTGGTACTATACCAGGGAGGCAGCCTCAGAATCATTTTCAAAATTTTATTTTGAATTCTCTGCAGAGCTTTTTTCCTGGTATTACAACAGCTAGTCCATATTGGTACAGCATACAACATGGCTGGCCTGAAAATTTGTTTGAATATCAAAAGCTTGTTCTTAAGACAAAGTTTTGATTTTCTATTAATAAGGGGATAGAGACATTTTACATATTTGTTACATTTGGCTTGTATGCCCTCAATGTGATTTTTGAAAGTTAAATTCTTATTTATCTAATTCATTGGAACCCCTCTCATCGTGACAACATGTCTACATGAAGGTTTCAAATTAAGAGCTTTTGGTTTATGTGGGAATATTATTAGTTGAGTTTTGGAAGCATTAGGAGAAATCTTCCATTTTTGCAAGTATGAAGAAAAAATATCCAAACTTTTTTGCAATCGACTAAAGATGACACGCAGGCTTCGTCCTTTGGCGGAGAGGCCTGTGTCATCCGCAAACAGAGATTTTTGACATCCCTGAGGTAATTCAGGTAAGTCAGATGTGAAAATATTGTATAATATTGGTCCCAAAATGCTGGCTTGGGGAACACCAGCTCTTACAGGAAGTCTTTCAGATCTGGAGTTCTGATATTTAACCTGAAGTGTACGATTTGACAGATAACTTTGAATTATTCTAACAATGTATGTTGGAAAATTAAAGTTTTTTTTAATTTTACGATCAAGCCTTTATGCCAAACACTGTCGAATGCTTTTTCTATGTCTAGAAGAGCAAGACCAGTAGAATAGCCTTCAGATTTGTTGGAACGGATCAAATTTATTACACGTAAAAGTTTATGACTGGTCGAATGTCCATGGCGGAATCCGCTAAAATTGAATTTTCGTTGAAGTGAGCCATTGTTCTGTTCAAAATGACCTTTTCAAAAAGTTTACTGATGGAGGAAAGCAAACTGATTGGACGATAGCTAGAAGCTTCTGCAGGATTTTTGTCTGGTTTTAAAATTGGAACAACCTTAGCATTTTTCCATTTGTCAGGAAAATATGCTAATTGAAAACATTTGTTAAATATATCAACTAAAAATGATAAGCTACTTTCTGGAAGTTTCTTGATGAGGATGTAGAAAATTCCAGCATCGCCAGGAGCTTTCATATTTTTGAATTTTTTAATAATAGTTCTCACTTCTTCCAAATCAGTCTCCCAGGCATTTTCAAAAACGTTCTCTTGATTGAGAATATTTTCGAACTCCTGAGTAACTTGATTTTCAATTGGACTAGTAAGTCCTAAATTAAAATTGTGCGCACTTTCAAACTGCATAGCAAGTTTTTGAGCTTTTTCGCAATTAGTTAGTAATAATTTGTTTTCCTCTTTCAATGCCGGTATTGGCTTCTGAGGTTTTTTCAAGATTTTAGATAATTTCCAAAAGGGCTTAGAGCCAGGGTCCAATTGAGAAATTTTATTTTCAAAATTTTTGTTTCTTTAATCTGCAAAACGTTTCTTGATTTCTTTCTGCAAATCCTGTCATATAATTTTCATAGCAGGATCGCGAGTGCGTTGAAATTGCCTTCTCCTCACGTTTTTAAGGCGGATCAAGAGTTTAAGATCATCGTCTATAATCACGGATTCAAATTTTGGAATTGCAATGTTCCTGGCTTCAACAATGGAATTTGTTAAAGTTTCAAGAGCATTATCAATATCAATTTTAGTTTCTAAAGAAATGTTAACATCAAGATTAGAGTCAACATACGTTTCATATATATTCCAGTCGGCTCGTAAATAATTGAAAGTGGAGCTGATAGGATTGAGAATCGCTTCATGCGATATTTGAAATGTAACAGGGACATGATCAGAATCAAAATCAGCATGAGTAACTAATTGGCTACAAAGATGACTAGAGTCGGTTAAGACCAAGTCAATCGTAGATGGATTTCTAGAAGAGGAAAATCATGTAGGGCTATCAGGGTATTGAATTGAGAAATATTCTGAAGAGCACTCATCAAATAAAATTCTGCTGTTGGAATTACTTTGAGAATTATTCCATGACCGATGTTTGGCATTAAAGTCACCAATGACAAAAAATTTTGACTTATTGCGAGTCAATTTTCGCAAGTCAGTTTGGAGCAAATTAACTTGCTGTCCAGAGCATTGAAAAGGCAAATAGGCAGCTATGGAAGTATATTTACCAAGCTGTGTTTCAACAGAAACACCTAAAGTTTCAAAAACTTTAGTTTCAAATGACGAAAACAGTTGATGTTTTATACGCCTATGAATGATGATTGCAACTCCCCCACATGCCCCATCAAGTCGATCATTACGATAAACAAAAAAGTTAGGATCTTTTTTTAGTTTGGATCCAGGTTTTAAATAAGTTTCAGTAATAACTGCTATATGCACGTTATTAGCTGTAAGAAAATTAAACAGCTCTTCCTCTTTACCATTCAGTAATTACAGAAATAACTAATTACTGAGGCCTTTCGATTTGAAAACGGTCTTCGGCAAAGTTGTAGCTGTTGAATATATCTTACATTATCAACGTAGCTCTAATCCCCAAGAGCATATGGGCAAACACTATGACCAATTGAATGATTTGCTTGCTTTTCCCATAGTAATTCCCATATAAACTTTAAAGGGCTTGTGCAGTCTCAATTTTCATCCAAATGAGCTCAAATTTTGGGAGGATACTCATAATTTGATTTTAAATCGAATGAGCGGTGTGGAGCAAAAACGATTTTTTGAAGAATTTTTCGATTTTCAAAAAAATCCATACGAAAACTCTCGAAGAAATACTTGAAAGACTTTTAAATTATGGAGCTATCCTAGAAACAAGTTTTAGAGGAATTCCTGAGAGATTGCATTGAGATTTTCCAATGTATCGCTAGAGAAAAAACTACTGAAGGCATTTCTGGAAAATTTCCTGAGTAAATACCAGTAGGAAATTTTGTAGGTATCTATGAAAGCATTTCTGTTGGAATTCCTGTGGAAATTCTGAAGAAATCCTAGTGACATTTTAGGAAAGAATGATTGAGAGAATTCCTGGAGAAATCATTGGGAGAAATACTAAAGAAAAACTTATGAGATTTCTAAAGGAATTCCCGGAGATTTTTTGCAGTTTTTTAAGGGAATTATGTACGAATCCTTGGGAAAACTACTAAAGGAAGCTAGAAGACATTCCTGAAGGAATCTTATATGGAACTCATCAAGTCCCTAGGGGAAATTCCTCAAGTGATCCCAGGGGATATTCCTGATTGAACCCATGGGGTAATGTTTGAAGGAATCCCTAAAGAATTTCGAGAGACATTTCTGAAGGAATCCCTGCTCAAATATTTGAAGAAATCGCGAGAAATCCCTGAAGGAATCCGTAATGGGCATTCTTAGAAAAAATCATCGATATATATATTTTTTTTTTTTTTTTGAAAAAAAAATTGAGGCAGACTAAAACCACAAAATCAGGGAAGAATTGAATGTTTTGAAATTTCTGAATAGAAACCAGGAAGATTTTCTCGATAAAACCGCTCCATAGGTTGAGTGATTCTGCAAGAATCGTGGGCTTCGTGGCCGAGTGGTTAGTGTCGTCAAGCAGTGAGCGCATCGTGTCATGGAGTGTGGGTTCGATTCCCGCTTCAGCCATTGAAACTTTTCGTCAGAAATGTTTCGCGGCTGTGCCACTGGAGCATGCTTGTCCGTTGTCTAGTGTTAAGTTACAGTCTGTGCAGCTAAATGGCTGAAGACGGTGTCCGTGTCTTTTTTTTAAGAATACCTTGTACAAATTATAATTATACCGTCATGTCATTTATTTGATGATTTGATGAATCACATCATTAAAAACGAACGGAATTCTGCAGGATCAAAAAAAAAATAGATAAACAACATAAAAAAATGAAACTTTCTTCTCTTCATCATGTGTGGTGCAAGGTGAACACAATCTAAATAAATAATTATTCTAAATGGCACAAAGAAATGTTTTGCAATATCAAGCAACTTTGTATGTCACAAAATTGTAGATAACAAGAAACTAGCACAGAAGCGATTTCCAGGACGCCTAAGGAGAAGAGAGACCTATTTTGTGTAACTTTGCTTTAGAGTTGCAACAAGAAAAAAGGCCAAAAAGGAAGATTTGGTAGATCACCTGCTCGTTGCCAGTTTATTTGCAAACGACAGTTCTCCACTATTCCAATTTTGACATTGGTGCCACTCATGTTGTGCCAATTTTTGACAAAAGTAATTTCAACAAAGGTGTTGAAGAAAGGTGCCGATGCCATTAGATTACCCTGCTTCATATCGAACACCGAATAAATCTTGAAAATTTGGCATAGAAACTTCTATTTTCTCTGGGTTTATCAGCATCTCTCAGTGTGAGTCAACCCTATGGGAGCCAAGATTTTTCCAATTTTCAACAGGTTGATGAGCATTGCAGGAACAGATTAAATTTCTAACTAATCTTTTTGGAAAAAAATTAAAAAAAAATGCTAAAAAAGGTTTTTACCAAGTTTTTGCAAAAATATCTGATTGCAAATAAAAATTTCAAGTACATCTAGTTCTAAAAGTATTTGGAAGATATTTTATATTCCTGAAGGATCGATCTTTCTTCATCACAGCTCTTGTGAAAACTAACAATTTCCCTAGATTCTGGTATTTCTCCTACTTATTTTGGATAAGGATGAACGGAGATTGTCATAAATTGAAGAACACACGACATGAGTAAGGTTGGAAACACTGTCCCTCTATAAGTTCGCCTTAGGGCTGATAATCTCTTAGAAAAGGATAGTAACAACTGCAGGACATTTGTCGAGGTAGTGATGAAAACCAAATTTAACTATCGTTCTATAACTCGATATCGAGATATAAAATATCGCATTAGAGAAAGTTGTCTGTAATAATAATAATAATACAGTCAACTCTCCTTTACTTGATATTTCTTATCTCGATATCGAGTTAGAGAACCATAGTAAAAGTTGGTTTTCATGGCTACCTCGATATGACCCCTTGGATTGCATTTGCACTGGTTCCGTGTTCTGTAACTCGATACCTCCCTAACTCGATGGTCCCTTCGATATCGAATTAGGGAGAATTGACTGTGGGTGAGACAATAACCCAACACAAATTTGCGTTTCTTAAAAGTTTCTTCAATAATTTCCTCTTCCGCCAGCGAATCAGTACTTATCCACCGATAATTTACTCATTCAAAAAAATGCACTTTTGACCCCCCGAAAATAAGGGTAATCAACGTCTATGCAGTCGTGACCATGAAACGAAAAAAAAAACACCTGCAAAACAGAAGCCCCAATCCACTATCGATTAGCTCGTTTTTGCAACATTCCGCAGAATATTCTAATGAGCCTTGACGCGGGAGTTTGAACCACTGAACCCCGTCAATGTTAAAGGCACTCGGCCGACCAATTCCGAGGGATGCATTTGCCGCCATCTCTCAATGTATACGTCTCGTTCCTGAACACGCCGAAACCCCTTATGTGTGCTTGCAGACGATATCCGGACACGCAGCCTTAATTGGGCGCATATGTTTTTAGCTCCGCCACCAGGATTGGAATATTCAATTACGGTTGCCTTCGATTTCCAGCCGCCACCACTGTCGGGTTTCGGCCATCATTGAACTTAATTGATTTGCGCATTTGCGCGAAAATATTCAACACTCCGATTGATTGGAAAATTGCTGCTGCTACTGCTGCTGGTCGTCGTCGTCATCATCGTAGAAGGCATGTAGGGAAGACTGGGTAGACTTGATTTCTTGATTTCTATAAAATGTTGGACAATTCCCAAAAAAATGTTCAAACAGCCTTATCTCCGAATAGTAAACGAACGTACATTATCGATTCAACGTATTCCGCTGACAAAATACTACACATTTCACTATGAACCTACTCGGTTTTTACTTTTAGAAGAGCCTGTGTTGAAACCTCTTCAAATTATGATGTACCTGCAGAATTACAGATCAAGTCTCCCCAGTCTCCCCTACAGAGTTTGGTACGTGCGTACGCGAGTATACCCGCTTCGCTTGCTTGATTGGGGCTTGATCGATTCTCGGTTACAAATTCCTGCCTCGTTTATCACACCATTACTTGTGGGGTGAAGCTCTATCCAACGATTCTACCCCATTACCCCGAAATCCATTTCCCCGAATGCCATCACCCCGAATTCCACTACCCCGAATGTATTATTACCCCGAATTCCATCACCCCGAATGCTATTTCCCCGAATTTACAATTATCTTGACATGATGATATTGATGACATTTCCCTATGATATTGGAATTCGGGGTAATGTCTTTCGGGGTGATGGGTCGTTCGGGGTTTTGGAATTCGGGGTAATGGCGTTCGGGTTAATGGGATTCGGGGTAATGGGGTAGAATCCTATCCAACAGTAGGCTGTGGAAAAGCTACAAAGAATTCCACAATGATAGGGTTTTAAAAGCACAAATTGGGTTTGTTATTGGGGGGTTTGTTTTGACTGTGACCTCGTGGGGTCACTGCTTGGATTGCTTTGTTCACCACTGAAGATGAGCTGGCAATAATTCGCAGAACGATGTGCATTATCGCTGCAATTCGTTTTTTTTTTCACCATTGTTTCAGACGATAATTAGAAATCAATTCTTCTTGTTGTTTTTTTCCTTACAGGCTAACGGTGCCATTCCCCAGCACGGTCAGTACCACTCACATGCAGTACTGCAAAATGCTTCGCTGGCGGATATTGGACCGACCCAGCCGTACTATGCACCGAACCTGGGTTCGGCCGTGGCCACCAGCATGCACTTGACCAACTCGACGTCGGAGACGGACGCCGGAGCCACCGGGTACAAAATGGATCACGAGATGATGTACTATTCGGTAAGTTTTTTTGACATCATTCATAATAATGTTACAATACCATGATAGCTGCACAAGCCTGGTGCAAAAATATGTTTCACGAGGATACTAAAATTGATCCTATCTTCGATCCTCCTCTGAGCAGCGTTTGTTAATCAGAATGAACTACCTTTTACTTTCATTTACCGTCTATACTATGAGGGTGCCCTATAGTTCACCATCGATTACAATACCAAGACTAGGACTACAGAACATCACCTCTATGATAGATTCGTTGCCCATTCCTATGGACTGAGGCCACATTCAACAAGGCCTGGGCTTCCAACAAATTATGTCCTCTGTTGTTGCAGCATCAGTAACCCTATTCCACTGCCCACGCGTTCAAATCTCCCGAAGTATATTTATTAGACCTGTTCACTTTTTAAGGTGCCCTTGCCACATCAAATTCCGAACTTATTTATTGAAACAAGTAGGGTAATTTACGGCTTCGGCACCATTCGACTATTCAGCAATCAAATTTCAATTTTTTTCATTTTTTTTTTATTAAAACATACCAATGAAAACATTCAGAAGATTCTTTGTTCTGTCAGCTTCCCACTGACGAGATTTCTGGGACTGAAGAAACAATTTGGCCTAGGGTGTGATCAATTCAAACGAATACATCTCAAAAGGCGGCTAGTTCGGAGCTGCTGAAGAGTTTCGCTTGCAGTTCTTATGGGAAAGTTGCCGAAGAAAACGAGGCTGCCGACAATAGTCATACTGACAAGACCTGTTCGAAGCATTGTTACAACGTTTCCAAAAAGCTTTTAACAATTATGTTCGTCGAAAGAGGATTGAGCAGCGCATAAATGTAAACAGACAAACACGTAATTTGTTTGCTGATGTCCGAGAAAATTGCAAAAGAAGCGCGGCATCGGGTTAGACTGCCGAGAATATGAAAATTCCCCTAATCTGTCTCAAAATGAATCAATTTGGTAAAGTTTTAAAGGTGTATCAAATCGATTTTGTGTTTTTTGGACCTTTCCACTAAAATGTCTTGCTGAAACCCAAAAATGACATTGAAAATTATTAGAAAATTGCACTAACCTTATGTTAAGAAAATTACCTCTCATTTTACTGAAGACATTCACAACATTCACAACACGAGCGATCTAACGAATGTCGGAAAGAAAAATGTCAATTGAATGCCTCTGACCACGATAGCTTTGCTAGGAAACGTTACGGTTTTGTTTGTTTTTGTTATTTTTTGTAATAGACGCTACTTTTACTGTGTGTGTCTCATTCGACATTACAAGTAGGAACAAACTATTCTTGTTGTTTATGATCCGATGTGTATGAATTCTATGCAAAACGTATGATTGATGCAAATGCCATCGTGTCAGACGACATTCAATTGACAGTTTTTTTTGTGTTTATCCATGTTCATTGTACCGCTCATGCAGTGTGTGAGATGTGACGGTAGCAAATGAGTGTGGAGAAATCATTTGACTGCTGACCATGGAAGCAAAACGAACGTCGCGAAGAATGTCGAATGTTTACAGCACTGCCCATGATTAAGATGTCATATCTATGAACTCTACAGTCACAATACCATCGGCTCATAATATTGGCTGTTCTGAAGTTCAGAAGATACATTGTTCAAATATAAGGCATTTTTATAGAAGGGTCCAAAAAGCGCAAAATCGATTTAAAAAATCTAAAAAAATCTTAAACTTTACCAAATTGACTTCTCAGTTTGCAATTTGATGTTACACGGAGAATCGGTGATTTTTTTAAAAGTGAAAAGGTCTAATATTCATAATGTAATGCGCTGGTTGTGAAGTATTAGAAAGCCAAACTCAATAAGCCAAAATATTATTAATGATTTACAATGAGGGTTTTGGACTAAGCATACTTTAAAGTAGTCAATGTATGCTTTTAGTAGGAACTGGTAGGAATTTCTAACAGCCGCACAGTGCGTTGCTCCATAGACAAAAATCAAATTTCAAGTTATTTTTTTCGGCGTTAATAAGTATCCACAAGTGTTTATAGGTAACATCCGTTATCGAAACAAGTATTTATAAGCTAATTCTTCCGAAAGAGGTGCACTTTGCGAAAAAGGACCACGTGATTATTGAGCTGAAATCGAATTCAGGTTAACTGCTGCGTTCATGAATCCTCTCATGGCGTAGTGGTAACGCGCCCTAACTAGAGATCAGGGAGTCGTGAGTTCGATTCTCACTGAGAAGACGTGTAACTTTTTCGCAAAACTTCACATCAATGTGTCCATTTAATCCAATTGCAAAGTGTATGTAATGTTTAGATTTTCGGTAGTTGTTATTCATAAGCTTTACAAAGCACTAAAACATCTACAACAAGCGTCGAAAGAGACAGTTGTCGAAGTAGCTGAAAAACCAAATTTTGTCGCGTGTTTTCAGCATTCCTTTTAACTAGCACGGAGAGTGTCGTAATCAATCTATTCAATCAAAATCTAAAAGAGAACATGACTGAAGGTTGGTAAAGTATATTTGATGTGATAAGAACACCAATTTTATCTTTGAATATGAGGAATTGGCACGTTGAGTTGGCTATAAAATCAAACTTTTGAAATACTAACATGTAACTTTGATTATCGATTCAAAAAAAGTTCCACCGAGTTCCAACCTAAATCACTCACAGACATGTTTCATAGAGTGTCCTCTAAGAGGTCTGAAAGATACAGCTGCAACTTCCTGCAACTCTTCGAGATTTTTGACTATTTTTAGGTATACTTCTTAACCAGCACAAGTATGAAAATGTTTGTGATGATGAAAAGTTGTTTGTGATAAAAAAATCCGAAAATCTTGCAACGCTATATGTAGTCTTGGCTCAACCAGACATTACACCAGAGCTAGTTCATGCTTAAAATAATATATTTTAAACGTGATTTCCAAGATTTTATTCAAATTTCATATTAAAAACTTAAAAATTAAAAAAATGCGATTTTGTTGCATAAAGGCGTATAAGTCACTTTTGCAGCTACGAGTGAGAAGAGACATACTTGCAAATAACTTCTTACATCATTATAAGCAATAAAAGTATAAATTGCAAGACTTTTCTGGGCAAATAATGAAATTGGCGCTTGGGACAGTTTTGCGATCATGCGTCTAGTATATGTCATTGATGCAAATTGTTGCTCTTTTAATCAGAAACAAATATCCCTTCCATACCAAGGTGCTCAAATAGCTTGATCTTCAAGTTTTGATTTTTGTCCCGCATCTCCATACGTTCAACGCACTGTGAGCCATTTCGAGGTTCTGGTGAATTTACTTGAGCAATTTTTGACCGCGTTTGGAAGGACAATAATATTTGCGAACATCATAGAGCAGGGGCTGAAATTTTGGCTCGCGGAGCACTTTTTCAAATAAAAGCACCTCACCCCTATTTTTATTAATTTTCCCGTTAAGGTGACACAAGTCGGAATCCAACCATGGCTGGCACAATTGGGTTTATTCTACGACTGGCGTGAGATGAGAATTGTCGGTCTCGTATAGCAAGGCATTTGATTTGCACGGCGAGTCACTTCACACACCTCGATATACGCGACCGACAATCCTCACTTCACGCCACTCGAATAAGCCCAAATGGCAGGCTTGTGCCCTTACTTGCGATTTCAAAGGCACTAATCTGCTGAAATAATGAATGTACAAAGTCGATCTTCTTATTTGAAATTTTATGCTAGTGCACAAAGCGAAAATAGAAATTGCACTGTAGTTTGATGCTTATTGTGCGATATTTGTGCCTTCAAAGTTTTAATACATCATTAAATTTTGATTCCAAGATGTTTCACCTTAAGTTCTTCGACTATTTTTTCACAATAACACGTCGGAACACTTCAAGAATCTAACTGTGAAAGAATCAAGTTAATCCGTTGATTCGTTCTCATATAATTTCGTGACATACAAACACCATTCCATTTTTATTTATATAGATTTCTATTTTAATCTAAGAAGTTTTGTTTTATTTGATTGAGCAAAATATTTTGTTTCAAGGTCAAATAATAATCAGGCATTTATATGAAACTTTATTTGATTTATTTATTTTCTTCGTCAAATATTTAAAACTTGAAATCGGAAATTCTTTGGAAGATTTTCCGACTTTTGATGTAAGTTCGAAGAATTGAGAGAGTTTCTGTAGCGAAATATTTTTAAGCCTTTATTACTCCTCTACCAGCAGCTTAATTTTTTCCCGCAATAAAAATACTTTTTTGAGATATTCCGATGGGGGACGGACAAATTTCTATATAAAATGTCTTTGGCGGCCATTTTTTTAATCAATCTATCAAAAAAAAATTGTAGACTATACAATGCCAGATAATAAGGAGCTACTCAAAAAATCATATAAATATATGACGAGTTAAGTCCGATCCTCAATGTGGAATACTTGGGTGAGCCGTTAGACAGCGATGAGGATCAAGTTGCTAAAAGTTCATCCGCTAGGAGAAATGCTAAATCGCTAATAGATTACGTCCTGCTTCTGCAGAAACGTCTCTGATTCCAAAGACGATTTAGATGATGCTGTGGATCCATCAGACAATATCTTCACAACGAAAAAAATATGGCCATCTCCTTTACAGCTACTGGCTATTGGCTGCCGTTCGCGATTTCAAGAACCCAGGGAAAGGGACAAGGGAAAAGAAGTCTGTCAGAGAGGTGTAGCTGGCAATACGCTACACACTTTTTCATACCAATGCTGATTACTTTCAAATAAACATAACTATAAAGAAGTTTTCATGAAATCTATTTGACTACTTGGAATTATTTTGAAACGTCATAAATAACTTTCGAGGCATACGCCTGCTGATGTTAGTAAGTGTGCAAATTGTATCTAGCACATGAACAATTTCATTAGAATCTAAAAATTCGTGCAATGGTCAATAACGTCTCAAAATGTTCATGAAAAATATTTCAAAGACTTTTCTTTTTACTCTATAAACGTTTACGCCAGCAAAATCAAGTGGGCCATGGATTCGAATGAATAGGATTTGATAGAAAGTTGGATCCGCCGGTCACAAGAATAAGGGTGTATATTTCAGAAGTCACACTTCGACTACCGCTGTAATTCAATCATATTGAAGTTGTTTCTACACGATTTATAATCGAATTTGAGTCGACAGTAAGTTTAGACTCGGAACCAGAAAACTTGCGCGTTTAGTATCTGCAGTGATGGATTTATTTTGTCGATTTACTTTCTAGAAGTTCAATCTATTTTGGTAACATTTTACGATGCAACTTGACACAGCACGATAAATTCTGGTAGAATTAGGGAAAGAGTGAAAGTTCTGAAATGATTTATAGAGGATTACAGTAGAAAAATTTCAAAATACCGAAACAGAAATCATTAAAATACCAACAGAGGTGAATGTAAATGTCTCAACAGGCCGTTATCCGTTATGGATTTGATCTACAGTAATGACCCGATATTGTCAGCCCCCGGTTTTGTCTACCCCCGATTTTATCTACCCTCGATTTTAGCACCCTTTTAAAAAAAAAGACCCGGTTTTGTCTCCACCCGATTTTAGCATCCTTTTTCCTGATTTTGTCAGCCTAAAATTTTTATTTATTTTAATTAGACTGAACACATCTATACTGGCAATATTAGGTGCATAAAGTCAATTATGACCTTGGTCACGTCTATACAATCATCTAAAGACCTAATTTTTGAAATTTGAAATTTTTAATAATTATCCAAGAAACTTATCAATGTTACCTTGGATTACGGTACATAGAAAATGGAAGTGAAAAAAAAAGTTTATATTAACAAAATCATAAAACTTAATTCTTAAATTTAAAAAAAAACTTGAAATAAGTCGAAAAATGTTATCCCGATTTTAGCTCTTTCCCGATTTTGTCAACCCTAAATGCAGCAAAATCGGGACATTACTGTACCTTCTCTAGACGAAAGCTTCAACAATCAACAGGTGTTATATGTTAATAATTCAGTTACACTAGTATTTCAATCAATATAGAGAGAAACACCTCGCTTTTCGCACACAGCACCAGCGAGGTGGTTCTGGCGATGGTCAACTGCACGACAAATGGAAGGTTAAGCAATTTATCTGAATTCTCCGGACGAATGTTTCAAGAGGTCATTGTCCGTTTATAACTTGGAATACCAACGTCTCGACAGAACATTGTCCATTAAGGACTTTATCAGCCCTCTCCGAATCAACGTTGAGGAATGTTGAGGAATCGTTGTTCGTTAGGAACTTTGTCTGCCTCCTCGAACCAATGTCTCAACAGATCGTTTTCCGTGAGGGACTTCATCTGCTTTCTCCGGACCATTTAATCGTTTCTGGAACTATGCGATTCTGGGTTATCTCATCGATAACTAGGTTCCGGTTCTCGGTTCCGACAGCTTTCAGTTGAAACGTTTGTCCTGCAAAAAAATATTTATGTAGAAAGTTATGGATAGATACTGACACAATTTTTCCCTACTTGGCGGAATCAAGTATCTTCTGTGATACAGAGATGAACCAGCCTCTGGCTGAAAATCTCTCTAATAAAGATAAAATAAAATAATAAATCTTCTGTGATGTTGTTGAGGTCATAGTTCATCAGTAAGAAGCAAATTATTGCATATTCAACCCCTTTTGTGTCATATGTAAAATCCGAATCGAATCAGTCAAAGTCTACCAGAATCCACGCATTTCCATTGAAAGAACCTCATGATAAAGCGCGACCTCCGTCACCTTTCGATGGAGAAGCGTGATCCTTAGTATACTCAGTTGAATCACACCACCAATGAGTCACGTGCAGATGTCATCGTAATCGCATTCATATTTAGCTGATACACCTTCTCTTGACCCATGTCTCTCATTTCGCTGTTTCTGTTCCCTCCATCCGCAGAATACATCATCGGAGATGAATCACACCGACGGGTTTCTCAACTCGATTCTGGATGACGACCTGCAGCTAATGGACATCGCAGTGAACGAGGGTAAGTCTGATTTCGTTTTTATTCGAGTCGTGATAACTTCCGTGGAGCAGTCAACTTCTTCAGCCGGACGCAAAGTCTACTGCGATTACTGCTGCGTTTTTGGCGACGCGGTCTGCTGAGCCGACGACTACGTCGTCTTATCAGCTAGCCTAAATGATTGCTTGCGGTCGCGCGAGCTTCGCGATATCTGATACCCACCTGCGAACGTCGACAAATACTTTGTCAGCGCAAAATACCACTTCGCCACCCGAAACACGACGAACTAATGTGGGTAGCTGTCATTATTGTGTGCCGAATTAAAAAATTTCATTGAATTTGTGTTGTCACCGTGGGCCATTTTTTTCGGCTTCTGTTCGTGCCCCTTTTTGCACGGTGACGATGATAATTGCGTTTTCGTTAAAAAGTTTGTGTATTTTAATTATCGGACCGGGTAGGTAGATGTGCGCGCGCGGCAATCAACCATGTGAGAGTGCATCGGTCAAAGCTTTGAAGAAAGTGTTGGTCGTCGTCTTGGTCGCGGCCGTCCGTCGTCGGTCGTATGTAGAGAAGAGCTACGTAACGTTCGTTGCCATGTGTTGTGTATTGTGCACACTCAGCACAACCCTCGCGTAGCTCTAGCGCTCGCGTCTTCCGACCGGGGCACAGTGGTTTGAAATGTAAGAAAGATGATTATTAACTTTTTCGGTATCAAAGAATAAAAGTATTGCTATACAGGATTGTTGGAAATTTTGAGTGAAAAAAGTTGACGACGACACTTTTTCTCTATCTTTTGAAATCAAAAACAGTACTTTTCAGCACTACTTCCTTCTACCTATCAATCCCTTTTCGATCCTTGTTTGGACCCGTGCCTTCGACTTTTCGTTGGACTTGTTAGCGGAAGTTAGCGGTGGTAATCCCTCTTGGAGGCCGTTTTGGGAAAATAAACCTCTTAGAAGGTCACTTCTTCTTTCGTTTAGTCAGCATCTAGCCCATGCTCTTTGATGCAAGTGACGAAACAAAAGGTGCCGCCAGTCCTGATCAGTTGCTCCTAATTTGGAGTATTTAGGCAGGAGATCTTGAACTCCATTAGGGGAATAAAGGTTTCCTTCCAAATCGCAAAGAAAGGAGACTGCCAGAAACTCTTAAAGATCGTACACTTCTTTTCAAACATCTTGAAGAAAAGAAGCACATTTTTTTTACTTATTACGACAAAACTGAACGTTTGATCAAAGTCGTCTTGAAAGGTCTTCCAAGTGACTATAAGTCACCTGATAAGATCAAAAATGGAATAAATGATTTACTTGGATTTTCCACAGCCCAATAAAAATTATGAAAAAGAAAACTCATTCTGGCATTTATCGAAAAGGGCTTTCTCAAGAATATTATTTAGTTCACTTTAACAAAAAAGAACTAAATAATATTGAAGCTTTAGTAAAAGCAAAACTTTTGTTCGATGTCCGTGTGACATGGGAACATTTCCAGAAACCTGGAGGAAATTACCAGAACCCCACTCAGTGCCGTCGGTGCCAAAAGTGGGGTAATGGTACAAAAAATTGTCGCATAGATGCTAAATGCATGATTTGCGGAGGTTCTTCTCACGCCAAGTATGTCTGTCCAGTGAAGGAAGATACCGATAAGTTCTTATGCGCCAATTGCAAGGGCAATCATAAGTCAAATTTTTGGTCTTGCCCTTCGCGCAAGAGAGTCGTTGAGGCTCGTGCCAGGCAGACGAAAGATAATATCCGTTACGATAACGGTCGTTTCCGGAGTTTCGAAAAATGCTCATTTTTCAGTTAACGATCGCTTGATTAGGGATCATACCCATCAGGAAGATCATAATCATGCTCATTTACAAACTAATTTTAATCCGTCGGGTAGCCGTTCGAATCTTTCAATTTCGAATGTATCTACCCACGGAAAATTCTTTGCTGATATCGTAGCAGGTAATTTGAACTCCTCCCCTGTTCGTACTATGAGTACCCATGCTACTTGTTTCAAATCAAATGGAAAAAACCCTACCGCCACAGGTCACTCCTACTCCGCTTCTTCGTCTACCGAAAATTCTAATGGGAAATCATCAGATAATGTATCCACTTCAAGTGATATGTCTGCCTCTGATTTTAATTGTCTTACTGAACAATTGAATCTAATGATTGATGCAATGTTCAAAGCCACCACTATGACTGAAGCAGTCCAAGTTGGTGTAAAATTTACAAATCAAATTGTTATTGAATTACGTTTTTCTAATGGATCCAAATAATAATTTAAATTGGAATGATCGTTCTTTGAATGGTAAAGAGGACGAGCTGTTTAATTTTCTTACAGTTAATAACGTGCATATAGCAGTTATTACCGAAACGTATTTGTAACCTGGATCTAAACTCAAAAGAGATCCTAACTTTTTTGTTTATCGTAATGATCGACTTGATGGGGCATCAAGGCGTATAAAACATCAACTGTTTTCGTCATTTGAAACTAAAGTTTTTGAAACTTTAGGTGTTTCTGGTGAAACACAGCTTGGTAAATATACTTTCATAGCTGCCTATTTGCCTTTTCAATGCTCTGGACAGCAAGTTAATTTGCTCCAAACTGACCTGCGGAAATTGACTCGCAATAAGTCAAAAATTTTTGTCATTGGTGACTTTAATGCCAAACATCGGTCTTGGAATAATTCTCAAAGTAATTCCAACGGCAGAATTTTGTTTGACAAGTGTTCTTCAGAATATTTCTCAATTCAATATACTGATAGCCCTACATGTTTTTCCTCTTATAGAAATCCTTCTACGATTGATTTGGTCTTAACCGACTCTAGTCATCTTTGTAGCCAACTGATTACTCATGCTGATTTTGATTCTGATCATGTCCCTGTTACATTTCAAATATCCCATGAAGCGATTCTCAATCCTATCAGCTCCACTTTCAATTATTTTCGAGCCGACTGGAATATATATGAAACATATATTGACTCTAATCTTGATGTTAACAAAGAAATGTTGATATTGACGAAACTTAGTATTGACAATGCTCTTGAAACTTTAACAAATTCCATTGTTGAGGCCAGGAGCATTGCAATTCCAAAATGTAAAATTTGAATGATTATAGACGATGATCTTAAACTCTTGATCCGCCTTAAAAACGTGAGGAGAAGGCAATTTCAAAGCACTCGCGATCCTGCTCGCGTTTTGCACAATTAGGAAACAAAAATTTTGAAAATAAGATTTCTCAATTGGACCCTGCCTCTAAGCCCTTTTGGAAATTATCTAAAATTTTGAAAAAACCTCAGAAGCCAATACCGGCATTGAAAGAGGCAAACAAATTATTACTAACTAATTGCGAAAAAGCTCAAAAACTTGCTATGCAGTTTGAAAGTTCGCACAATTTAAATTTAGGACTTACTAGTCCAATTGAAAATCAAGTTACTCAGGACTTCGAAAATATTCTTAATCAAGAGAACGTTTTCGAAAATGCCTGGGAGACTGATTTGGAAGAAGTGAGATCTATTATTAAAAAAAATCAAAAATATGAAAGCTCCTGGCAATGATGGAATTTTCTACATCCTCATCAAGAAACTTCCAGAAAGTAGCTTATCATTTTTAGTTGATATATTTAACAAATGTTTTCAATTAGCATATTTTCCTGACAAATGGAAAAATGCTAAGGTTGTTCCAATTTTAAAACCAGACAAAAATCCTGCAGAAGCTTCTAGCTATCGTCCAATCAGTTTGCTTTCCTCCATCAGTAAACTTTTTGAAAAGGTTATTTTGAACAGAATGATGGCCCACATCAACGAAAATTCAATTTTTGCCAATGAACAGTTCGGATTCCGCCATGGACATTCGACCACTCATCAACTTTTACGAGTAAGAAATTTGATCCGTTCCAACAAATCTGAAGGCTATTCTACTGGTCTTGCTCTTCTAGACATAGAAAAAGCATTCGACAGTGTTTGGCATGAACGTTTGATCGTAAAATTAAAAAACTTTAATTTTCCAACAGCTTTTGATATTCAAACAAATTTTTCAGGCCAGCCATGTTGTATGCTGTACCATTATGGACTAGCTGTTGTAATACCAGGAAGAAAGCTTTGCAGAGAATTCAAAATAAAATATTGAAAATTTTTCTGAAGCTTCCTCCCTGGTATAGTTATATGAGTTACGTAGAATATCCAATGTTGAAACATTGGAACAAATGTCAAATAAAATAATTAATAATTTCAGGCAAAAATCGTTACAATCTTCTATTGCCACGATTAATGCGTTATATGTTTAGGTTAAGTTAGGTTAAGTAAATTAAAAACGTTATTTTTTTTCTCTTATAAGCAGGTGAAATCAACTCACCTGTAAAAAATCTGAACTGCTACGGCAAATGAAATGTAATATGTTGTTAACAAAATGTTAATAAAATCTTAAATTTGTTTTACCAAATTAGGATGACAGTGTTTTCTAATAACACAGAACACCTAGATATAAGAAATGAATGTAATGTTTGAAATGATACTAATAAAGAAATTAAAAAAAAACAATTTCAACGACAGAACTTTATTTGATGAGTGCTCTTCAGGATATTTCTCAGTTAAATACCCTGATAGCCCAACTTGTTCTTTTCCTCTTCTAGAAACCCTTCTACGATAAATTTAGTCACTACCGATTCTAGTCAGATTTGTAGCCAACTGGTTATTCATGCTGAAATGCTGTGAAATTCGAGTCCATTATTATAGACGACTATCTTAAACTCTTGATCTGTCTTAAAAATGAGAAAATTATATGGCAGGATCTGCAAAAAAACAAAACTTAAAAAACGCTTTAGAAACAATAAAAATGCAAATTAAATTACTCAATTGGACTCTGGCTCTGATCCCTCATAGGAAATTATCTAGATTTTTTTTAAACTTCCAAGACCAACTCCGGCATTGAAAGAGGATAACAAACTATTGTTTATTTTGAGATATCCAAGTTTTAAACTGACAGAAAAGTTTCAGAGACACGAGTATATATGATTTCACCTGGCATTTCATTCATATAATTTCTTTACATAAAAAATTTCCCTAAGCCAAAATTTACCCCTTAGCATATGCAACAACTGTGCCGAACTATTATTGCAATATTTTCACACTTCGACACCTAAAAAGCTGATGATCGAGTTTTCATCCGTTTCAAACCACTGTGCGGAGCTGGTGGTGGTAGCGAGGCGAGAAAGAGAACGACTCACCACTCGCATAGGGAATGAAACCGTTTTTTTTTCTTTTCGGGCAGAAGATTTTGTTACACCGTGTTTACTATTTTTAAATGCTTAGTCATGTCGCGATATGTGAGCAACCCGTAGCACACAATTTTTCCCTGTGCGCGCTGCCTTGTAGTTTAATTGTACATTTTTTCACCGTTCTTTCTTCGCTCGTTTTTTTTTTCGTTTTGAATAAAATTAATTTTCATGCTATCTGCTTTCTGATCGATTTTCTCAGCTGTGTGTTGTGTGGTGTTTCTCCCGCGCGCGCACACGTTCGTCTAGGAGAAGAAATAAGAAAATTTGTTTTTACTATAATTACTCGAAAAAATTCTAACCGTCGATTTGTGCGTTTGAAGAGAGAAGTGTGGAACTGCCGATCGAGGAGCGATAATTGGCCGCCGAATCAGCAGCAAAAGTGAAAACTACTTTGGGCCCATTCCGTCGGTTTTGGGTACCTGTTGGATTCCGCGCGCGCAGACAGTGAGAACCGTAGAAAAATGTAAGCTGGAATGTCGTCGTCGCCCGGAATAAGATGCCCATCATCGTCGTCAACGCGTGAACAAGTACCAAACTGTGTGGACTTTTGAGTCGTACGTGATCAGGTTGTCGCGACGCCGCGTGCGAACACACATAGAGAATTTCTAGCGAAAGCTCGCGAATGCTGATAACGCAGTCACGGTGCTCCCCAGACTGTGATTGTCGGGAAAAAAATCTGCGTCAAATCTTAGCTGAGCTCACCAGCTGTTTTCAATGTCTAAGCTGCATGTTTATGCAAATCGTAGGTCCCGTTTTAAAGTTACGCCCTTTTGGTGGTATAAGTCCATAAGTTCAAAGGAAATCAGAGATATTTGAATAGTTTTTCATTTACCATTATTACACAGTGCAACATTTTCAAGTTCATCGAATGTAAACAAAATTCTGTCTACAGATCCTAAAAGTACAGACCCATACTGACAAATCCCTATCTGGGTTTTGAAAGATTAGTTCTCGGAAAATTCTTCAAACAGCCGTAAGTCAGAAGAGTTAACAAACTTAGTTTATCGACCCTACGTGTTTCGCAGACGAAATTCTTCACGTTCCACCCTGAACCAACTCGATTTTCACTTTTATAACGTTTAATTTTCGAAATTACAAAACGACGTAAGTGAGATTTTCAACTTTCGCAATCCAACCACTACTTTCACGACGTTGTAATATAGAGACAAAGTGACTCAACCACGAATCAAAACAAAACCTACTTGATTCAATCTTACACTGGTACAGAAACGTCATAAGTAATTGAACAAAACGGTGTATTATTTTGTCATTGAGATTTTGTGGGAAAATTATAGAAAATTTTGAGGTTACACGTGAAAAAAAATGTCAAACCCTCCCTTTTCGTACAAATCATCAGCTCGGCCCTTCACTGTCGCGCGTCAAAATGAGAGTATACGTATTTTGCACCCAATTGATTCATTTCAATACAACATATTAGTTTTTTTTTAAAGATTTGGCAATGTTAATTTACCACAAAATTGACCAAAACAAAAAGAAGGATCCTTCGTAGGTTATCAAAATGTTCAACAAAGTTGCTTGTGTTGGTCAAGAGCAAATTTTTGTGAAAGACAGTCATGTTAAATATAAACGGTTTATAAATAGCACTACAACACTACAAAGAAATGGAAATACCGCGTCACAAAATGTATACAAAAGATATGCCTTTTAGTGTGAAGCACATTTCGTCTGAAGATTGCATAGATCGTTGCACGCCTGACCTATCCTCGAAACTCCATATAAAAAAATGTCAACAATTCCAGCAGTGAATGTCAACTCCATATAAAAAAAATCTAAACAATTCCAGCAGTGAGTGTCAAAGAGCAGGACAGTCAATTAAGCGTGATGAAAGAGGGACAGAGAAGGAGAATTTTTCATGACGTCACCATGCACTCTTTTATAGAGGAATTCCCGATAGTTTATGACATATAGCCGTTAATGTGGGACAAAATTCGAATTCTCGCTTCAGCCCACTTAGTAGGTTCCATTTTGGTCGCATATACACTGTGCTATCAAACTTTTATATGGGATTTACTATGAGAAAAGTTACTTTTAGAAATAAAAATCACCAGAGGTCACAGACCATCATAGGTAGTTTAACGATGAAGAACTTTGCTGAAGACCGCGAATAAATCCGACACTTGTGGAAAAAGTTATTCAATGCAAACTGACTGGCAAGGCGTTGACAAGTTGTAAAGAAATAAAAAATGCGCAAAACTTTCGAGTACTTAGGGCTCAATAGCTTTTTTTACTAGTATCGGTTTGTTTTGCGGTCTTCGTCAATGTTCTTCATCGTTAAAGTAGGTAGCTCTGGAGTTCTGTGATTATATTTTTAATAAAGGCAAAAAGGTGACCTTTGGCGATTTTTCTTTGTAAAAGTAAGTTTTTCCACGTGCTCGGCTGGGATTCGAACCCAGGACTCTTTTATGCTAGACGACCGCTTTACCAACTAAGCTACCGAGCCACTTGGTGACCCAATAGCTCAGTTGGTTACAAGTGGTCTGTGGGGATTTGAATTCTAAACTTGTAACCAACTGAGCTATTGTGGCTCGGTAGCTTAGTTGGTAAAGCGCTCGTGTAGCATACAAGAGTCCTGAGTTCAAATCCCAGCCGAGCACGTGGATTTTTTTTAAATAATTTCACCCATAATTTGTCCATCTTTACCACGCGTAATGAGTTAATTAATTTAAATCAATAGTTATTTCATTGTTGATCAACAGTTTTACTTTTTGGTCATCTATTTCGATATTTAGCGAGACAAATGAGCGTATAAATTCATCCAATCATTATTGAGCTGATAATTGTACCAGTATTCGCGTTCATTATCATAAGGGCGAAACTACAATGATCGATTTCTCGCAATCGATTTTCTCTTTAGTTAATTACTTGGCAGAGCCATTACATTTGACCATTATTTTTGATTCAGTCGAAAGTACCCGTCACACACTGGATCAGCTCGCTGTTTTCGACGTCCAAAACCTCTAGTACTCTGGATATGCATCCTAGAGGTTTGGTGTCTTAGTCAAAGTATTTTTGAAAAAAAAATGTACTACATTATGAAGCGTTCGGGTTTGATCTAGATAAGTTAAAACTGATCTAGATCAGTTTTATCTTTTGACAGGAGCATTCTAGCAAACAAGTTTCTTCTACAAAGTTGTTTATTGAGGCATTTTCGACATTTCTTCTGAAGACACTTACCCTCTATCACTGACGTGAATGGCGCTGTGTGACACTTAAGTAAAAACGACTAGTCAAGAACATTAGTTTCATTGTCGAGAAGAAAGAAAAGTGGGGTCGCGTGGGGCTTTTTTGGGGGTTTGATGTTTTGAGGAAAATATTTGAAAATACATATAATCGATTAGATTTCAATGCATTTGTATTATTAAAAAGTAAATAGACAAGAAATTAGCTGCCGCCATCTGCCGCTTCATGAATTATCTAGGATTTTGTAAAACTCTATTTTTGGACTGTTTTTTTTTTTCAAATGTAGTATTAAATCTAATAAATTGCTAGTAAAAACGTCAATTTACTTTATAATTGTTAAGCTTCGAGATGACAAAACATTTTTCAACACTTATTTTGTTCGAAAAATAGTCAAAATCGATATTTTTGGCTATTTTTACTAAAGTATCATACACCGCAATCCACGTCAGTGAAAGAGGGTAAGTGTCTTCAGAAGAAATGACAAAAATGCCTCAATAAACAACTTTGCAGAAGAAAGTTTTTTGCTAGGATGCTGCTGTCAAAAGATAAAACTGATCTAGACCAGTTTCAACTTATCTAGATCAAATCGGAACGAGTCAAAATACATTTTTTTCCAAAATACTTTGACGAAGACACAAAACCTCTAGGATGAATATCCACAGTACTAGAGGCTTTGGCAGTCGAAAACAGCGATCTGCCCCAGTGTGCGTCGTCTTCCGTCATGCTACATCGTTAAATGTTACTAAAATCGATAGAATTTCGTATACTAATCCAAACAGAAAATCGACGAAGAGAAATTGATCACTGCAGAACGCATGTATGGTACTGAACGCGAGAATTCGACTCAGCTAGTTTTCGTCGAGAATCTTTAGGTCACCTGTGCTACTATGGGAAAAAGAGACTCAATTATTTTTCGCTTCAAAGCATACGCTCGAAACTTCAACTTACTCTCTTATGCTACTATCCGTCCTTTTTTGCTGAACTGTTTTTGATGAACAGTGAGAAATACATGAAAGATGCTTATAAAAAAATAGTAATATCTATTGTTATTTGGTTTAATTGAATAAAAAATCGCAGCAGTTGCAGAGCTTAACTATATTTTGTACTTAAATATCAAAATCATAACTAAGTTACAACTTTAGCATAGTTCATAGCTATAAATTGGAATGTTCGATTTTATAATACTATGTGTTTACCATATATCACAAATCATTTTGAAACCCAAGAAAGATTTGTGATATATGGTAAACACAGAGTTGTTCATACTAAATATTTTTCTGTTCTGGTTTCCGGAAAATCAAATAGGTGCTTGTTATACTGTTGTACAAGGAACAGCAGTCACTATAACTGGTGAAGACAAGCAAAAAAAAATTGTACTGTATGAGTTACACAAGTTTTTTTTTTATCTGAATTTTGAACACTATTTTTTAGGCGGTTGCTCTATATTGAAGTTGAAAACTTTCTTCACGTCATTAGTCACTATACGATGAGTCTTTAGGTTTTAAAATTAACATTTGAAACTGAGTTATGCAAACGCTACGATTTTCAAATCATTTGAACAAACTAATAACCGGTCATTCATGTTTACCGCTGCTTTCTATTTCGTTAATTCAGTTTTATTTCATACACAACTTACACTATATTTTCAATGGAAACCTACAACTATGAGCTGAAAATCCGAAACTATTCGTTGAGGTATAGTATTTAGAACTTTTCAGAACATTGTGCTACAAAAACTAATAAGTTACATTATGAAATTGGCTTCGTAATGCCTTATAGCGCTTGAGCCTATGAAAAAACTGTTTATTGTGAATAAAAATAAAGCACTTAATTTGGGTTCATCATTGACAACATTTGAACATGATTAACGATATTAGAATGGCCCATTGATCATTTTAAAATTAATGCTACAAAAAGGGTTTAAGTCAACATTTATTTATCCTTTTATTCAAAACTCCGCTCGGAGGTTACCAATAACGAATCAAACCAACGTTGACCAAATTTTGATGGTATGTTTGTTCTGATAATCATGGTAAATGAAAATCCGTTTAAATATCTCTGATCCCTTTTGAATTTATGAACTCATACCATAAAAAGTCCGTAACTTCAAAACTGCCCATAACTGCATATTTGTAACATTCGACAAAAGTAGGCATTGAGTAAATGGAGTACCTAGTGTGCATTTTGTAGCAGTACGGGAAGAAACTAAAATTTCTTAAAATTAACAAGAGCTCAAAAAAGCTTATCTGAAGCTGAAATTTTGTACAGCTCATATCGCATATTGGATGAATAGTCAGAAAATAATTCCGATAGAAATTTCATTACTAATACATTACGAGGCTCATGTATAATCTCAATGTGACTGTTATGCGGTTACAATGGATCATTAAAATAACCAAAACGGCCGCTATGGAAAGCATAGATAGCGCCACCGTAGCCTTGTGTGTTTGACAGAACAGCAATGCTGTCACAATGGTAAATCCCAAATACAGTGGCGCCTTTGTTTTGAGGCGGTAAGCACTTGCAAAAACTACCTTCAATGATCCATTGCCAATGTGACAAAACAACTTGGTATTTTTTTCGAATGTTCTAGAACAATCTCACAGATTTCAGTAAGTAGGTCGAGAGAGTTTTATCATTTGATGACCCTGCACGATATAACCTCGAAATTATCAAAAATGTCGAATGTGACAAATATGCAATTATGGGCAGAAAACGGGTCCAACATTTTTTTTTTTAATTTCGCTTAGACATGAAGGTTAGTCTTAGAAGACTACTGGTGAACACAGATTTGATGGAGATTTTTTCCGATAATAACAGTCCGGGGGAGCACCGTGGCAATAGGCTTCGAAGCGATCTCGTTGATTCGACTTGGTCGGTGGTTGTGATTGTAGAGGAATCGCAGCAAGCCAAACTGATAAGATAGCGGCCATATTTCTGCGAAATTTGATAAGACCGTGTGTTGTGTGTACCAACGGCTGAGAAAGGGAAAAGCCTGCAGCCGACTGGTGACTTTTGGTTGACACCTCTACGGCCCGCCCCAAGGTCTTCTCCCCGACGGCGAGAAGGGCTCACTTCTGCTCACCACTGCTACTGACCCAATGATTCAGCATTTAGTCTGACTATGCATTTTGAATGTGTATCATCTCCTGGAATCTTTGGACCGTGAATAGAAGAAAAGTGTAATAGATTCCGTCGAGCTGTTGCCTACTTGCAAGTCATTACTATTTACAACTCGTTGAGTGAGCAGAAAGTGAAAACCGTTGGATGCAGTAGACGTCGATATTGTTTTCTCACTAAATAACGTTTGCGCAATAATTAGAATATTTAGCTGATCAGGCGTGCATACGGCAGGGCACGTATTAGAGGAATTTCATCCACCGACTAGTAGGCACTGGACGGATGAGGCGGTATTTGCAGAACCTGTCAGGAAGTGCTCGGTAGCGTGAGAGTGTTTGTCATTCGCAGCGGATCGCAGTAGACTACGCTACTTCGGCATGCTTTCGCCGTACACGTTTCTAGGTAATGTATGTCGATGTGTTCGAATCAGGGCTGTTGATATCAGACTATTTCCAAATTTCTTGCTATGACGTTTGTTTCCAAATTTACTGATACCATTTCATGGGTACACTTGTTAGCTAAGACCTGGGTATTTTGTTTCCTTTAGCAAATTGTCGCATCATCGTGGATTGTTTTGATAAGGGTTCTGTTACGAATATGCATAATTTTAGATTTTGCGACTAATTTTAGGTGCTATATGAAGTCGTGTTTCCAACCCTTTCCTGCCCACAAATTCAAATTCCTGAGTGACATACAGTTTTTTTTGTATGAAGTTTTTGAACAATATTATGTGTTTTTTCTTCTAAAAAATATAAAGATGATCAACATTGATTGTTTATCAATAGTTTTACTAGTGGAAATTTAAGCTTATTACATACACTTAAATCTTCATGAGATGATATATGATTTTGTCGATTCATAAAATTAAACAGATATTAAACCTTCTGGCTTACCATCATAGTACACTCAAAAAGTTTTCCATAACACGTATTTTACTTAACTCGATATGTCTATAAAACAATGGTCCCTTTATTACCAAACCAACTCATGGAAAGTTGAATGTATTTTAGCTTTCTTAAGATATTCTGCCAACAAACGCTCAATTATCCTACATGCAACAAGTTGGCATGGAAAGAATGACAAACTAATGTTTTAATGGGTCTTCCCATAGAAATGTGCATAATTTTCAAGTACCTACATATATTTATCCTATGTTTAATCTGCACTACTATACAGATTATTCATTAGGCAACCATTGAGTATTTCAGAATTGGAAATCAACTCGAAAGTTCAAAAGCACAAATTTGGATGATCTGACATTGGTTCCGTTTTTTTAGAGATCAATTCAACAGCCCTATTAGTTGTCCCCATGAAGATTATAAGGAATCTTCTCACATTTGGTTCGATGATTTTTCTGCCAACTTAAATATTTCGTTAATGTTCTGCATTCCTCTAGGCAAATTATTTCAACCTTTTTATTAATTTATTTATATATTGCTGTTGGTTCTTTCGTTTCTAACTTGAGTCGAGTTTGCTTGATATTGTGAATGATGCAAAAGTATTTTTAGTCAAATTTTTGAAATATTTTTATGTTTAGCAACTAGGTTTCAAACATTATCCTTTGGAATTTTAATACGAATGTTCCACACATATATTGAGATGATCTACTGGAGAGTCATAGTGCGAAAATACCTACAAAGTTTTCAATAAAATGGTGCCGAGCTATTTGGGCACTTCCATGATTCATTGGCTGAATGGACCGAAACTTTTCAATAAGAAACATTTCAATATGACGCATATTTTGGCCAAAAATGAGCTCGGTAGCTTTCAAAAAACCCCACTGCCGAAGTGAATCAAAAGTGCCAAGAATAGGATCCGGCTCCCTACTATTTATGATAACAAGAACAATGACTATTTTAACTGTTCGATAAACAAAAACTGAATTTTTATCAAGCTTCAACAATGTTTTAGCATTAAAGCTAAATTGATGCAACACAATCTTTCCTGGGGGATTACGAAAAAAATCTTGACAACTTTCTCACAAAATCTTGGACATGACTTATATAGGATCTTAGCGATGGTTTTTACGAAATAAAGTTCCACACTGCCTACTCTTCGCGAAGAACAGGAAAATATCATTTCGATCATCTTCATGTGGGCTTGCAACAATCACGCTAAACTGCTCCGCTCAAAATGAGTGCCAAGCGCACAAAATTGGCCTCTTTTCGTGCAGCACAGATTCTGTGCAAAGGGGCTGTTCACAGTTTTGTGCAAACGGTGGTAAACCAAACTGAATAGTGAATTGCGCACAGAGGGAGGAACACTTGGAATGCGGAATTCGTTTCCATTTTTGTTATGCTTCTGAAAACATAAAAAAAACATTCCAATTTTAAAGATTTCAGATTTTTTTCATTTGGAATGACCGAAGCGGAAGCAAATGGGGAAAAAACTTTCGCATTTGCGATCATCTTCCGGCTTTTCGCTAGAAAACATCTCAGATAACTCCCCATCTTACCAACGGCCAACTGTTTGCTGCCACGCGGGATATCATTGACAGTTCCGTTTCCATCGATCCCGGACAGCCGAAGGCCAAAACGTCGGCAACTCACAGAATGAGTGCGACCTACTCAGAATTTTCACTCAGTCAGCCAGTTCTGCATAGGCCAGGGGAAGTGGTTCACCTAGAGTGAATTTCTGTCAGAGAAAAAGTAGATTTGTATGAGAATTGACAGAAAAATGAATGACAAGTTCATCCACTTCTCCTGGCCTATTGGTTGCCTCATTCTGTGTAGCTTTAACACATGCGCTGCGTGGAGCTGGCTTAGCGTGGAGTGTTTGCTTGACTTTACGAGAAGAAGCAACCTTGCAATGAATAACGAGAATGAACAGCGCGTGGATAAATGAATCCTACGAGTGGAAAGGCTTCGCGAAACCAACTTATCGGTGTGTTCATTTTGCTTCTTCGGCGTTGCATCCGTGCAAATTGTATGGCTCATAACATAATAGAGCAAAATGTGTAAAATGTGAAATGTGAAAAATGTAGTGCGATCTGTCAAACTTGGGTACCTTTTGCAGTACCAAGGGACCAAATGCAGTACTAGAAGTGGTACCCATTCGGAACCGGACTACTATGTTTCTATTCGTCTCTGACAGAACCCTTGCCGGGATTCGGTGTTTAATCCGAGTCATAATTCTTACAAATTCCTGGGCAGGATTTTTACGTTATCCTAGGTGGCTTTCCAATAAATTTTTGAGTATGTTCCTCATATAATCTTTAAGGTGATTCTGACAAAATCCTAGGAACAGTTCTAGCGAAATTTCGGTAATCGATTCGTTTACCGAACTGATTACCGACCGTTCAGCAGTTGAGATTCCGGTAAGTGTGTTGCACAATAACATTGTTCAGCTAACACTAGTTGGGTTATGCCTGAATTATGATTGCATTTCTGACAAAGTTATGAATTAGATTCTTACAAATTCATGAACATCATTATCAAATCCATCCGGGCAGGATCTTGAAAAGATTTCTGAATTTAGTTTCATAAAAAGTATGGCCTTTATTTATTTTTTTTTTAATTTGTCAGGCTTGTCACGCTATGCCTGACCACCTCTCCCTCCCTTGGAGCGTGACAAAATTTGTGTGCGACCCTTTATAAAAACCTCCAGAGTAATTAACTGAGAGCTTTCTTATATCGTGCGGCAGGTACAGTGGGATTCCGTTTTTGGCAACAAAGTCGAAATTTTCAGTTGCCAAAAACGGAACCGTGCCAAAATCGGAACCTTTTTTTCTCACTTAATTTTTTAATAATTCTTTTCAAAAATACCACTAAGATGGCGTTACATCATCCCTACGTAACCAAGTGACAATAGAATTGTGAGGATATCACTAAGACTTTCAATATTCCGCTTTGATATTGTTAAAAATAGTCAAGACTTCAATGGGAATTCATAAAGATCTCTTAGGACCTCATAGGCTACTGTGAGCTATCCCAAGGTTTTACTGGGAACCTATTCATAATCCTTAGGATTTCACAAGAAATACTCAAAATCCACAGTAGCCCGCTATAAAATCATAGGACGCCCTAGAAACTCCCAAGAGTTTTCTAGAAACCATCAGAATTTACGAAGCATCCCCAATCCCAATTATACATCATCCTCAGGATCCTATAGAAAATCCCTAATGTCAGCTTAGAGTCCCCATATCCTGCTCAGTATCCTCAACAATCCACTGGAAATTATTAGAAGCCCACCAAAAAGACCTATGGAATCTGTAAAAGTTCTCACAGTCCTAGCCTGAGTACTACTTCTCACTGTTTCCCAACCTTGGTAACGGCGAAAAAACGGCTCGCTGTGAAGTGTTGATTTCAGCGTGCTTTTTACATGGTTGGGGGTCCGCTGACCCCCTGTTGAGAATCGTGATTCTATAGTATGTTGGATCGTGCATAAAATGCATAGTATCCACAATCTTACTGTCCCCGGTTCAATTCAGTATATTTATTTTTGCAGTATGTAAAACTCAGGACAATTTAATGGGTTGTGGATACATTTTGTTTAACTGGCTTCTGTTTTGGCCCATTCGATTTCGCTTATTTCATCATATAAAATCCTCATTGTGGAATGATTTTGTTCATTTTTTGACACAAGGCACTTAGAAAGAAGCTACTGTCTTTTTATTGCTCTTGTGTCAGTGCTTATGATTTGCTCAAACGGGTTGTTCCAAACCTGAAAGAATTATTTTTATTAGGTGTATTAATTGCCAGACTCAAGTGGGCTGGTTACACAGTATGAATGCCTGAGAAAAGATGTTGGAGCTCTAGTTTGGATACTCACAGAGATTAATGACTTTATGAAATATTGCGATCACAAGACCATCCAGAAGTAAATAATCGCATGCGAGATCTCTAGTCATTGGTGTAATTTGATGAAATATCGACATAGATGGTGCTCTGGATTGCGATTAATGTGAAGCTGGCCTGCTGTTCAAATAATTAAAACTAAAAACACGATGATGTTTACAACAATTTACTAATTTTGATGGAATTAAAAAATGTTGCCAAAAACGGATCCATTTTGTTGCCAAAATCGGGGGGTGCCAAAAATGGAGCATGCCAAAAACGCAGCATGCCAAAAACGGAATCCCACTGTACAATAAAACTCTATGCCCTGGGAAGTCGAGATAATTTCATTTACGAAAGAACCTCCCCCGGTGGGATTCGAACCCTCAATTCTCAGCTTGGTCTTACTAAATGCTGCGCGTTTACCACTATGGCTATCTAGGCTCCAAATGCAATCTAGTAATTTCTTCGGGACGTTTCGCATAACATTATGCGTAAACGTTTCACATAATGGGCGTTTAACATAAAAAGATTTATATGCATTTTTTTAAGTAGCATGTTCTTGTATCAATCTGCTTTATGCAAGATGTCTATTAGAACAAATTTCTTTCGGAATGCTTACCGGAACTCATCCAGGCATCACTCCAGAATTTTGCTCGAGTTTCCTGTACCAATGGCCTTAGATATACGTCCAAAAATTCTTAAAGAAAATTTTCCTGAGTTTGGTCCAGGAATTCCTTGAGCTATCCAACACTACTACTACTTACTTACTTGATACTTGATGGGCAATAATTCTTTGCTATTGCGTTAGATCTACGCCGAATGAAGAAGCCTTCTCCATTGGTCAAGGTCCGGGGCCAATCGCTTCGTCGGTTTCCCTCTATGCTTTTCTGTTGAAATTTAGCTTTATGTTCCTCCGACATGCGATCTACATGCCTAGGCCACCGTAGCCTGCCGTGTTTTATACGCTAAACAATATCCATTTCTCTATAGACTTGGTATAACTCATAATTCATGTGACGCCGCCAGATGCCATTGTCCAATTTACCGCCGAATATTGCTCGCAGTACTTTACGTACGAAGACCCCAAAAGCTCTCCGGTCGATCTCTTTCAACGTTCAAGATCCATGGCTGAACAGAGCAACCGTAAAAATTAGAGTCTACAGGGATTTTTTTTCCAGAAACTATCCAAGCATTTCTTCCCTTTTTTCTAACTTTTCCACAGATTTCTCAAGTTGTTGCTCAAGTAACTTTTTCATTTTTGAAAAAGGAGTTCTTTCAAGAAAATCCACAAAGGTTTAAGGGGTTTTACCAGCAAACTCTACAAGAATTCCTCCGGGAACACTTATAACTATTTTTCCAGTTATTTTTATATGAATTGCTTCAATAATATGTCCACAGGTTTATCCAGCAATTGCTCCAAAAATTCCTGGAGGGATTATTCCAGTATAAAATTCTTCAGAACTCTTCCGAGAATTCTTCATGAAGTGCCTTTTAAAAATTCACAGTTTTAAATCCTCGCAATTTTTACATTGAATGAATGCTTCTGTCGATCTTAAATCAGTGGCCATAACGTTTCTACCTTGACTAATTCTCCAATATCCCTAATTCTCCACCCCCACAGGTATGTACACCATGCGCATGCTGGACCACAATGCCACCAGCAGCAATTCGTCCGTGCTGGGCGGTTCTCTCGGAGGAAGTGCTGCCGCTGTTGCCGCAGCAGCCGCCGCCGGTCTGAACGGGCCTGCCCATCTCGGTGGTCTGATGTCCAGTGCATCGGCTGCCGTCTCTTCTGGTGCCATGCAAACCTCCCTGAACGGTTCGACGGGAACACACGGAGCCACCGGTGGCACCACGAGCGGTGACCGCCTAGATGCCTCCAGTGACAGTGCCGTATCGTCGATGGGATCGGAACGGGTTCCGTCGCTCTCTGACGGCGAATGGGGTGACGGTGGAAGCGACTCTGCCCAAGAGTATCACAACAAGTATGGAGGACCGTTCGATTATAGCTACAGCGGAAGCAATCGGCTTGGCGATGGAACAAGACAGCCACCGGTTGCCCAGAAGAAGCACCACATGTTTGCGAAAAGATATTTCCAAGAACAGAACACCTCGATCCCCTCGCTACCGTCAGCTACCAATCCCTCCGCGACAGGACCGACCGTTGATCCCCAGAGCCAACTGAATGCAAGTATACCAATCAAATATGAGTTCGATTACATGAACCCGGCTTCGCTCAGTCACTTAGAGGGAGCCGTCGGCCCGGTCACCAAGCAAGAAGACCAAACCAGTGCCCATAATAACCCACTCTCCTCGGTGGACATGAAATACCCGTACTCATTGGATTTCTCCCGGCAGAATCCTGCCTCGGCACCAGCCGCCCGAAGCCATCATCACGACGTGATCCACCATAACCATACGTACACCTTGCCGCACAATAGCGGTGCCAATCCAAAGCCCCAAACCAGAGACAAACGCATCCGGAAAGCCGAGGAGGAGCACCTGACTCGGGACGAGAAACGTGCCCGTGCGCTCCAGATCCCCATCCCCGTGCAAGACATCATCAATCTGCCGATGGACGAGTTCAACGAGCGCCTGTCCAAGTACGACCTGAGCGAAACGCAACTGTCCCTGATCCGGGACATCCGGCGGCGGGGCAAGAACAAGGTGGCCGCCCAAAACTGCCGCAAACGCAAACTGGACCAGATTGTGACGCTAGCCGACGAAGTCAAGGACATGAAGATGCGCAAGGAACGGCTGTTGCGCGACCGCGAGATCATCCAAACCGAACGCAAGAGAATACGGGACAAGTTCTCGGCGCTGTACCGCCACGTGTTTCAGGTGAGTTGTTAACCTTTCTAATGCATTGAGAAAATGTGTCGCATTGTGCATTAAGAGTAAAAAATGGCCAATGTCTTTGAGACGCTTTCAAAATCCGTTTTTGAATCAATTTTTATTCATTGTTTTTTTTTCATAAAAAGTGCTTGAGCATACAATGTTGCAAATACGCATAGACCTGAAATAAAGCAAAAATACTAAAACCCTCACTGCTCAGCAAATACTTAACGGATTCAAATATGTTTTGTCAGTATACTCGAACACATACCTAGTTTCTGAAAGTACCCAGAGGAACTCGGGAATGATCCTGTGGTTGGAGTTATTTCGATTGATCACTGGATCAGGTCGGGTAATAGTAAAATTTTAGGCATCCCGGGTACCCAAGAATGGTCATTTTTTAGGATCAATCAAATGCAGGAAACATGGTTATTCAATTAATTATTTTCTCAACAGATTCACACTGATGCGTTTTTCTAAAGTTCTTTGATATAGTGGCCACATTATAGCTGATTCCGAAAATTATCTGTGACTTGCAATTTGCTTACCTCCAGAAGCTCAAAAGCGCAGCACCATACCTGATCCAGTGACCCACCGCAATATTTCCGGCCACATGAACATTCCCGACTTTCTCTGGGTAATTTTATAAACTAGATATGTGTACGAGTATACGGACAGAAAATAATAGAAATCCGTTAAATATTCGAGGATCGGTGAGAGTTTTAGTTTTTTTTTCTTTCACTTAGACCAGGCCTGCCCAACCTTTTTGGCTCTTTTTCGACATAAATTGTTGGTGCGCTCGCAATAATAGACCGAAATGAACAAAATTAGTGTCAAATGAAAGCTTTGTAGTATATCTGTCTAATCCATACTGAAAATTTTGAATTTATATCAAACTCTTCGCTAGCGATGCAAGCAAAGGTAAAATCAATCTATTCTTGCTCAACCATTTATGTCGAAAAAGAGCCAGTTTTTTATTCGAAATCAGTTTAAAACACTTTAATTGTTTTTTTTTTTCAAAATTAAATTGATTGTTTATCACTAGTTTTACTATTGACACAATTATTTGACTTTTGGACTAATCGGATGAGTGTAGTATCATATTTTTTGACTATTGCATATATGCTATAATATTTATCTGATTCTAGTTGTCTCAAGTTCGTCGAAAATCAATGTAGCTCTGGAGCTACCGTGGGAAAACGAGAGTTAAACGATATATAAATTCCAAGACTGGTAACCTGGACATTTTTTGGAAGTTTGGCCACTCTGAACACAAAAGTACCTTAATTCCATTTCAGCAGAAACTGGTATAAATAATATTCATACCCAGAATACGGTTACCCAACAACAGTTCGTATCCTGCCAAATCACGACAGTAAGATTCCGTTTTTATTAAAAAAAGGTGGAAATTTTCAGTTGCCTAAATCGGACCCCATTTTTTTTTAAATAGGTAGGGCAATTCGCCTAATGTTGAACGGCTAAAAACTTTGCCTATTGTTGAACATTCCGTGTACTCCTTATGGCGTGTTCAACAATTAGCAATCATTTTGACCGTTCAACAATTGGCGAATTACCCTAGTTGATTTTAAGAATATAATCTTGTTATGTCATGCTATGGTGACAAGACTCGGAACGGTCCATTTCAAAGCAGATTTCTGGATCTATCGACCCATATTGCTAATTGTAACAGGCGTTTTACATACTTTATATGACTTGAAAGCTTTCTATGGTTTCTTATAAGCTTTTTGTTTACTAATTGTACAAATGGACCATGTTAAATCAATAATCGCAAAAGTGATCTTTATTCAAGGACTGAACAATTCCTGATAACTGTGTAAGAATACTGAAATACAACACATTTCATAGCCGTATTTATAAAAATATGGATGTTACAAAACTGAATGTTATTTTTTCAATCAATTTAATGAACTTAAAAACCCGTCATATTTGTCAAAATTCCGTAAGTTTGAAATGGCTCTTCAGTATTATATCTTTCGAAAAGTATCATATCATATTGATTAAATGACTGCAGTCAGAGAGACGCTTGCCTAAACCACATTGTAAAACAGAATATTGACTTAGAACAGGATTTTGTATAGAAATATGAATTTCAAATTCATAGAGAAATGATTACAAAATGGTATAGAACAGAAGTGCATCTCGCATGGAATCCGGTGATATCGCCTAGATTTCAGGAGTTTTGAGGATATCGTTTAAGAGTACGAATCCGGGCAGTGATTCGGAGCAGCCCAAGCTAAGTGGCCGTTTTTTCTCGTTCGTCGGTTCCCTTCTTTCTCCGTTTGCGCGCGATTTGCGGGCAGTGATTCGAAGATGCCCAGGAGGGAATGTGTGCGCCTTGATTCTGTTAGATGTTCCTGTGGAGCGAGTGATGGAGCCAAGGTCAAACGTGTCCGGTTCACGTCGTACGAGTACGAAAAGATGTTCGTGTCCAGTCGAGGATGGATTACCAATTGGTGAGCTCGTTTCATGCTATTGATTACACATTTATATCGTGGCAACGTTACGTTTTTGCATTTTTCAAACAAACTATGTATGGTTTGCCACTACGAGTGTCCGCACTAATGAGTTAATACGATTTGTTCGGAAAATTTAGGAAAAAACAGCAAGTCAAATTGTCCTATAATGAAAAGTAACCGCATATCAGTCCCACTATAGATTTCCGCACCGTGTAACACAAAAAAGGAACCGTGCTTTGATCACCTCATAAATATTTTTCTCGGAAAGAGATTGTAGTGAAAGGCAAATTGTGAAAGTTTCATTAAGATTTGAACATGTTCCAATCCTATGGATTTTTTTTGAATATTCGTATGGAAAACGAATTTGAAAACTTCACAGCCCATTTTCTCAATGCCTACTTTTTACAGATGAGATTGACTTGCGATTCACGGCAGCAAATATGTTGCCAAAAACGGATGCATTTTGTTGCCAAAATCGGGGGTGCCAAAAAGGAGCATGCCAATAACGGAATCCCACTGTACAAACCTAGCTATCATGCCACGGATCTGTGATGTTTTATCTAAATGTAAAAAGATCTAGAACCTTCGACTAAAAATAAGTTCTGACTGCTACCGGACTTTCAAAACTAGTTAAGTAGGGCTCCAGGGATTACTTCAGGATTCCCACCGAAGACTTCTTCTTCTGGGATTTCCCCCACCAGTCGCAAAGGGGATTTTATCAGAGGAAGGACAAGCAATTGCTTCAGGAATTCTACCAATAAATATAGAAGGGTTTTCTTTAGAAATTCCACCATGGATTTCTCCAAGAATTCTACTAAGGATTCCTCCAAGAATTCTACTAGACATCGATCCAGGAATTCTGCCGGGAATTTCTCCAAGAATTCTTTCAGATATTGCTCTAAGAACCTCTAAAAATTACAGCAAGAATTCCTCCAGAAATTGAACCCGTGATTCAAGCAAGTATTTCTCCAAGGATTCTACCACAAATTTCATAAGATCCCATGAATTTCGCTTAATTTTTCGCCAGAGCTTTCCACCAAGGATTCTATGAGGGATTCCGCAAGGGATTTCTCTTAGCAGTCTATCAAGGATCCCTCCAGGAATTCCACAAGGGATTCGTTTAACCTCGAAATTCTACCAAACCTCTACAGGGAATTCTCTAGGAATTTTATCACGCATACCGCTATGAATCCCAATTGAGATTGCTCTAGAAGTTCTGCCACATTTCCCTTCAGGGATCCCACCAGGGATTTCCCTCCAACTGCATCGAGTATTTTAGACCATTCTACCATAGATTCCTTCAGAAACTCCATCAGAGATTTTTCCAAGAATTCCATCAGAGGTTTTTTTCAAGAATTTCATTAAGCAGAACGATGCCATTAATTTTCACAATTTTTACATCTCAATTTGTCCAAGTTGACTCTTGTGTCTATGAGCTTCAGTTTTTTTTAACACCGTCGGCTGGTTTAAGCCGTTATAGACTGATAACCCTAGTTGTGTTCATTAGGCAGTTTTTCAGTAATTCCGCAAAGGATGTCGCTAGGCATTATATCAAGGATGCCTGCAGGAATAACAGCAGGGATTCCATCCAGAAACTACCGAGAATTCCACCAGAACATTTTGGTAATTGCAACAGGGGTTTCTCTAGTAATTGTGCCAGGCATTCTTCAACGAGGTCCAATTTGAGATTTTTCCAGAATACTACCAGGTATTTCTCCAGAAATTCTGCCTTCCGTCAGAATGCCCCCAAAGATTCTTGCAGAAATTCTATCAAAGGTTCCTCTCCTACTGATTTTGTCAGGAACCTACAAACATTTCACCAGGAAATCAATAAATTCTTTAAGAATTCCGTCAAGGAATCCTCCAGAAACTCTATAAGGGATTACTCCAGGGATTTTCTTAATAAATGTCTTCAGGAATTTCATCGAGTATATTAGGCACTTCATTAGACATTCCATCAGGATTTTCAGAGAGATTTTAGAAGAGGTTCCTTCAGAAATTCTTCTAAGAATTCACCAGAAATTCTTCGATAAACTCTACCTGAGATTTGTTCCAAGCATTTCAGAAAGGATTTTTTTCTGGAATTTCTCTAGTCATTCTATCAAGGATGCCTCCAGGAATACCACCAAGAACTCATTTAGAAATTTCATCAGGGATTCCATCAAGAAACTCTACCAGTGCTTCCACCAGAAAATTTCAGCAATTCCAACAAGGATTTCTCTAGTAATTTTACCAGGTATATACCGATGAATTCCGAGGGGCCCAGATAGCCGTAGCGGTAAACGCGCAGCTATTCAGCAAGACCAAGCTGAGGGTCGTGGGTTCGAATCCCACCGGTCGAGGATCTTTTCGGGTTGGAAATTTTCTCGACTTCCCAGGGCATAGAGTATCTTCGTACCTGCCACACGATATACGCATGCAAAAATGGTCATTGGCATAGTAAGCTCTCAGTTAATAACTGTGGAAGTGCTCATAAGAACACTAAGCTGAGAAGCAGGCTCTGTCCCAGTGGGGACGTAACGCCAGAAAGAAGAAGAAGATACCGATGAATTCCATTTGGGATTCCTACCACGAACTTTTCCAGAAATTCTATCAGAGTTTTCTCTTCTATTGATTTTATCAGAAATCTCCAAAATTTTCACCAGTGATTAGATCAAGAAATTTTTCAAGAAATCCCCCAGAAATTCTACATTCATCTCTTCCTTACTCGATATTGAAGGGACCATCGACTTAGGGAGGTATCGAGTTACAGAACATAAAACCAATGCAACTGCGATCCAAGGGACCATCGAGTTAGCCATGAAAACCAACTTTTACTATGGACCAATGCACGAGTTCACTATTTGACGTTTTAGCGGTGCCGTGTTATTTATGTATCCATGGAAACCAGTGAATTCGGCACCGCTCAAACGTCAAATTAGTGAACTCGTGCATTGGTCCATGGTTCTCTAACTCGATATCGAGATACGGAATATCGAGTAAGGGAGAGTTAACTGTATAAAGAATTCTGCCAGAAATTTTTCTCAGAGATGCCTTCTGGAATTTCACCAAAAGTTTTCCAGGAATTCCATTAGGGATTCCTCCAAAAATTCATCCATCGAATCCTCCACAAATTCATTCACATTGATCCTGAATTTATTCCAGCAATTCGTCCAGAGATGCCTCCAGTGATTTTTTCCATAACGTCCTTCAGCAATTCCACAATAAAACGTTCCTCTAGGAATTATCAAAGGATTCTGTTAGGAATTTTACAAAAAAATCGTTCTTAGATTCCTATAAAAATTCTTAAAAGGGTTCCAGTGTTTGGATTTTGCTCCGAAAACGCGGATCGAACCACATTCGGAGAGTGTAACAGTTCGTGACCCATAACAATTCGTGGCACATCGCAATCGGAGAGCCCTATGAATGTTGCTAGTCACTCTCTCGTTTGGTATGTGGCGAGAGAGCGTTCAAGACCAGCAACTCTCACAGACTACAACGGTATCGAGCCATTCGGCCTTTTTGGCTTTCTGGTAATGCAACCTTAAACAACTTGATTTTAATCTATTGGATCATCGAACATCCCTTTGGTTGCAAACATGGCACATGAAATAGAAAATTTTCGCCTCTATTTCTTGATCAGAATGAGAATGTATCAGCGAATTTTGAAGGTGTTGACACACAGTGATCGGCGCCAACCAGTGGTTGTGTGTCTGTCTTTTTCCTTTCGTACGAACAATAAATGTCAGGCGTGTTGTGTGAATGCAAGCGGATAAATGGGATGAAATTTTGGCTCGTGTGTCAATGATTGTTAAATATTCCAAAGCCGAAAGAATTCCACCAATTGTATCGAGGACTCCCTAAGACACTTTTTTTTCTATCTTTTTTAACGAGATTTTTAGCCCTGGGCTAGTTCATCTCGGGACCAACGGCTTTACTTCCCTTCCGAAGGAAGACGTCACTGAAATTTTCAGTGACTATCTCGGGGATGGGATTCGATCCCTGGTCCTCGGCGTGAGAGGCGTGTGTTCTAACCACCACACCAGGTCCGTCCCACCCCTAAGACACTTTATTAGGCTTTCCTCCACTTGGGATTCCTCCTATCATTCAAACTGACATCCATCCCCTACTGGTTTATTCATAAATTGGACCAGGGGCCTCCAAAAAAATCACAAGGAATCAATTCAGGAGTTTTTCCAAGAATTTCACCAAGAGATTCCCTAGAAATTTCATGAAGGATTCTCTAAATAAATTTCCTCATAGATGCCATCAGGAATTCCACCAACACAAATTCAAGCAATTTCATAAGGGATTCTTCCAGAAATTCATCCATGAATTCATTCACAAATTCAACGAGGCATTGATTCTGCTTTTCTTTCAGGCATTTGTCCTGAGATGCCTGCATGGATTTTTCCAAAACATCCTCCCGAAATTACTTCAGAAATTTCTCCAAAAATTCCTTCAGGCATTCCTCAATGATTTCTCCAATGGTTCATACAGACATTTCGCAACATTCGAATTATTGGTATCGTACAGCAAACGATAATGCATATAACTCTTATACATATTTGGTATTTGGGCTCACTCGTGGCGCTCTTTGTTCTAGCTGTAACGTCTGTTTGTCTGTGTTTCCACTGTAATATCTGCAGGAATTCTACACTCAAAATAATCCAAACGTCATTGTTACGTGAAAACATACGTGATTTTTTTTCCATCGCACTTTTCACGTAGCTCTTACGTAAATCATAGGTAGCCCAGAATGAACGCATGAACATTGGAAGTTCGTCCATTCCACCGTCGCTAAACGTAAGAGCTACGTGGATTTTCCGGTAGCCTGTACGAAGCGTTTCAATAGGACCTAGATGGTTTTGCATTAAATTGAACTGTAATAAAGACTAATCTTATTTCTAATAGGCTTTGGAAAAAAACTAATTCCCAATTGGAAAATGTAAACAAACTTAAAAGATTGTGATATTTTTATTGTCAATCTGAGCATTTTGAATCCTGTTTCCCCAATTTTGTGAGTTTGGTCTGTCGTGTTGTAGCCTTCGCGTGCTATAATTGATAGAGGTTATAAATCAGGTATGAAATATATAGTAATGCAGGGATTATTCGGTATTCAAAGCATATTTACCTTGAAATCAATCTTACACAGTGTTTAAAGCAGCAGCAGCTTCTGAAGTTCTTCAAAAATCAAGCGGCCGCCATCTTAGGATTTGTGCTCAACACCGAATGTACGTACACTATGCAGATGTCAAAATGAACTTAGGCATCTACGTGAATTCCACGTAAGTGCGATAGGTAACCTCAGTAAACATTACCGAGTCACTATTTTGTGTTTATAAATGGTTTAGTGATCTTTATCTTAGTCAGGTGAAGTGGAGGTAAAATGAATTTGGAATGATCTACGTGATTTTTCACGTAGCAATGACGTTTGGATTTTTTTGAGTGTACATAGCTCAATCACTCAAAGAATTCTGGTAGACATTTTACAAAACAAAAATCTTCTGAGATTCCTTTAAAAATGTAGAGAAACATATTCTTCCAGAATTTCTTCTGAGGATTCCTACAGAAACCCCCCAGAGATTCGTCAAAAGATTGCTTCAGTTATTTCTTTGGGGATTTACTTAGAAATTCTTGCAGTTATTGTTGCTGGGATTCTTTCAGGAATATATCCAAAGATTTCTTCAGGAATTCTTCTTGTGATTTCATTGAAAGTGAGAAACTTACACTCAAAAAAATCCAAACGTCATTGCTACGTGAAAAATCACGTAGATCATTCCAAATTCATTTTACCTTCACTTCACCTGACTAAGATAAAGATCACTAAACCATTCATAACCACCAAATAGTGACTCCGTAATGTTTACTGAGGTTACCTATCGCACTTACGTGGAATTCACGTAGGTGCCTAAGTTCATTTTGACATCTGCATATTGTACGTACATTCGGTGTTGAGCTCAAATCTTAAGATGGCGCCCGCTTGATTTGTAAAGAACTTCAGAAGCTGCTGCTGCTTTAAACACTGTGTAATATTGATTTCAAGGTAAATATGCTTTGAATACCGAAGAATCCCTGCATTACTTCATATTTTACACGTGATTTATAACCTCTATCAATTATAGCACGCGAAGGCTACCACAAGACAGATCAAACTCACAAAATGAAGGAAACAGGATTCAAAATGCTCAGATTGACAATAAAAATATCACAACCTTTTATTTTCCAATTGGGAATTAGTTTTCTTCCAAACCCTATTAGAAATACGATTGGTCTTTATTACAGTTAAATTTAATGCAAAACCATCTAGGTCCTATTGAAACGCTTCGTGAAGGCTACCGGAAAATCCACGTAGCTCTTACGTTTAGCGACGGTGGAATGGACGAACTTCCAATGTTCATGCGTTCATTCTGGGCTACCTATGGTTTGCGTAGGAGCTACGTGAAAAGTGCGATGGAAAAAAATCACGTATGTTTTCACGTAACAATGACGTTTGGATTATTTTGAGTGTATGTAGGGATGCATTCTGTGTTTCAAGTCTCTAGTTTTGTAGCGCCATTCCTAAAGGTCGCTGAAAGTTTCTTTCAGCACGAATATGTTCGTTTCCAAAAGTTATGGAAGGCCAGGAAATTTTATATTGCTTTCTAGGTACTTTCTTTACAAAGTTGTAGCTTCTTTACTCTGTCCATTTGCAAAAAAAAGATTTTTAATGCACAAAAAGGTTAATGAATCTTCTTTACTTATTCGAATCCTCTGAACAAAACCTCAATAAAGATTTTTTTTTTTTTTTTCATTTCTCCGTACAGAATCTGCGTGACAGCGAGGGTAACCCGTACTCCCAGGAGCACTGGAGCTTGCAGCAAAGTGCCGATGGAACGGTTGTCCTGGTGCCCCGAAGCGTTGACCGTCAGCAAGATCTGACCGGTAGCAATCACCAGCAGCAGCAGCAACAGCTCGGCATGGCTGGAGGAAGTGGCCTGCCGCATTCACATCATCAGCAGCAACATCTTCTGCACCTGCAACAGCATCAACATCCGCACTCGCAACAACAGCATCATCACGGCGGAAGCAGCAGTGGTTCCAACAGTACCAACAGCAGCGGTGCCAGTGGAGGCAGCCAGCATAGACCGAAAGAGTGAGACCGGTCCGTGACGCATTGCCACCATCAGCAGCAACAGCATTACCGGCATTTGCACCGTCATCATCATGTTCACCAGTGGCCACCGTTGTTTTACTAAAGAAGATACAAGGAACAAGTAAGAAAGACGGGCTGCGAATAGGAAGATGAGGAAACCGAGCAGGGGGCTATCAAGAACCCGAAGATCAGCCTGTAACGGAAGGAATCGACCAACACAGACGACAAACACAGATACACACATACACCAAACATGCGCACTTGCAGATAGAGAACAAACAATACATACATCATACAGAAAACACACGAGAACAGAATGTACCTCAGGAATTTAGAACACTTAGAACGGCCCCCAAAACTTAGAGAGCGTTGGCTTGCATAGATTACATTGTATCCTAATGTATGATTGCAACCAATTGATCGCTTTGGAACCAGGAAAAAAATGGGACAATTCGGTGCACTAGTTTAGTAGAGATGGTCGGGTTTCACATTTTTCGAACCCGAACCCGACCCGTACCCGACTTATTTTATTTCTTCAAACCCGGACCCGACCCGAACCCGAGACAAAAATTGAAAAGCAAACCCGTACCCGACCCGAACCCGAAAAATTTTCGCTGTTCAAACCCGAACCCGACCCGAAACCCGAAAAAGTTTTCTAAGAAAAACCCGAATAGAACCCGAGCTCGAAAAGATGATAAATTCATCGTTTCTGAAGCATAGGGAAGCTTTCAGGTTGTTACTTTGTGAACAATTCTCACCAAACCCGACCCAAACCCGACTTTTTTCAAGCCCGTACCCGACCCGTACCCGATAATTTTTAAGCCTTCAAACCCGACCCGAACCCGAACCCGAAAAAATAAAAATTTTCAAACCCGAACCCGACCCGAACCCGTCGGGTTCGGGTTCGGGTCGGGTTTCGGGTTTGAAAACCCGAGACCCGACCATCTCTATAGTTTAGTTTTCCTTCCCATAGAATGAATGACTAAATTTTCGAATGGTAATGGGATAATAAACACTAGATTCTAACGAATATGTTCAGCTGGGATAGGAGCTCACGTGTGTAAGTGCTTTATGTGTTAACATATAGATATTTCTAGTAGTTTCGGTGAGTTTTAACAAGTTAATACCATCCACCCCAGAACAGATTCTCGATTGACCGACCGACAGACAAACGATCAGCAGAACGCTCATATTGAGTGTTTTGTGCCGTTTGGCCGAACATCAAACACACATTACAACAGTCAGCCCATTGTTTGTTGCAGTTCAAAGTGATTCAGGCCAGAGCAAAAGTCCATCCACCAAAACAGGCAAGAGCAGTATCGGAACCTCGAATTACAGTTCTATAGCAGAGTTACAGTCAAATCAACACACATTCCGATTGTTCAAAATTCGTTTTTTGATCAAAGTGATTCTCTGAATATAGTTTTCGTTTTTAGCGATTTTAAAATTGCGTCTAGGAAGCCAAAAAATTGTAGTAGCACCTAAAACAAAAGTCGAAAAGGATTGTTGAACATATGATAACAGGAACAGATAAAAACACCGTGTAAATTAGCGATAGTAAGACTAACAAACTATTGTGCAAAAGAAGAGGAAACAAAGAAATACTTATAACAAGCTACCATCATCTCACTTGAAAAACGTGTAAGTATAATAGTTATGTCCCTCCCCCCGAAAAGAGCACTGTTCGTCGCTTTGGCAGCCAGCAAATTTGTTGATTATCAATTTTTCAATAACGTGAATATGAAATTGGCGGCGCGCTTTTGCCGAACAGAACAGTGTGGAAAACGGCAAAACCAAACTTAGAAGGCATTAGGCTTTTCTAAACCGCATACTTACATTGATTGCTGGGAATACCGCAGGCTCGCATACCAGAAATACTGAAAAAAAGGTGTCGGATCAGAGGGTTCCGTCCGGTGGGATTGCCGGAGGGCGAGGCGTTGGTTGCTTCTGGTTGAAAAGTCCTTGGGACGTGGCCGGTGCAGACTTTGATCCTATTGCAAATAAATCCTTCAATTGAAAACTTCATTGCAATATGTGGTCATATTGCTAATAACAAAATCATGACACTTCGCGTAAGTGTTCCAAATCACGGCCACGCAGCCTCATTTTTTGGCCCTTCATACAATAGCGGTTGTACAATGAGTTCAGAAAGGTAACGAAATTCACAGTTTAAAAGAGTCATCTCGTTTTTATGACCATGGTCTCCAGTTAAATCTTTCAATTGAGGATAAACATTTTGAACAATTGATTTTGTCGTATTTTGACGGAGTCATTGCTAATCATTTTAATCAAGATTTCTAGCAACACTGTATTCAAAGGTCAAGACGTTCCCAAATTCCTTTTAGCGGACCACCAATATTACCATGCAGATAACTGCGCCTCGCCTTCCGGCAATAAGGCTATCCATGAGGACTTTCCGCGATAGGACTGACAGCTAAAAGTGTGCATGCAACCGAATGAGAGGATAAACAAAACATGCGAGTGTTATCAGAGCTTAACATTTTCTTTTGAAATCGAATCAGTCACTCCGATCACGAAACGTCAAAAGCTCATGATAAACAAAAAACCAGCTGATCGCAGCTGTCTCATGGATTGCCTTATCGCTACCGCCAGGGTACAACAAACGAAGCGCAAGAAGCAAGATGCATAACAAAACGAATAAAAAACATCAGTTGTACGAACAGTACACAAAAAAACGTGTTTGTGATGAATATTATATATATACAAAATTACTGATAAATAATATTGCCGTTCTCTTTTTTTCACCCCATGTAAATAGTCATCCACTAGTTGCTAAGATTCAGTGCGAACAAAAATGATAGGCGATGAAAGATGATGAAAGTTTATATTAGTTTCTCGAACGGACGTTCAAAATATGTAAAGGGCTAAGGGGGTTATTTAAACGTGAGTCGTTCTCACACGACACAAAACGCATTACCTATTTGTCGGTGTCGAAAAGGGCAAAAGCTTTTCTGTTAGTTGATAGTGAGTCGGTGAAAGAGCAGCAAATTTTTCGTTGATATGGAAAATGACAAAGTAACTAATAGTTTAGAGAGCGGAAGTTGCCTCCCCAGAGGGTCTTCTTCGCACCGGAGAAGGTCCGAAGGCGTTAAGATTGTTTTATTTTTTTGTTATCCTAAGTTGGTTGGTTTTTGCGCTTGATTTAACCCCACTTTTCGCTAATTTGATCAAAGTCTGTGCGCTCGCTTCTAGTTGAGCGGCAGAACAGTAGGTTGCTTCTGTGTAAATCTGAAATAGAACGATGAAGCAAACACAAATTTAAAGAGGAAATCATTGAGTCCTAGAGTACCATTTTTAGCGCAGTGTAGTAATATATGGGTGAAATGCAAGATAATATTATCGTTTGGAATTTAAGAGAAAAAATGTGAAAAAATTTACAATAAAAAAAATGAATATCTGCGTTAGTTAGCGTGGAAAAACAATGGATGCAGATATTCCACCAAGTGATTATTAAGATTGCTATTGTTGTGTAAATATATATATTATATACTGAGAAATAAACACTTCTAAAATCTACAGCAAGTTTTTGGAAAAAAAATAATAAAGAGAAATACCAGCACCATTTTTGAATTGTCACATCTGTCATCATTGCATCTATCTCTACCCATTACCGTGTACACTATTTTGGTAGAATTGATGGTTGAGTCAAACCTCGCCATCTCCTTCTTTCGAAAGGTCACCAAGTTCGAATTCGTCTAACATCAAAAAACATATTTGGGCTTATTCTACGAGTGGCGTGTGGTGAGAATTGTCGGTCTCGTATAGCGAGGTGACAATTCTCGACTCGAGTGAAGTGACTCGCCGTGTAAATCAAATGGAAAGTCACTTCACTCGAGTCGAGAATTGTCACCTCGCTATACGAGACCGACAATTCTCACCACACGCCACTCGTAGAATAAACCCAATTTTCTTTTTACCGGTTACCATATCAGTGCTCTGCAAAAGATTCGTTAGTTATGGCCTGCAAGTTGTATTTGTCATATTCCGTATACAGTGACCGTTTGTTTTGGTAACATGCCAAAAATTTTCATGATGCCTAAGGGGTCTATTTTGTAAATCGAGCAGGTTCATGTGACTCGTCTGTAATCATTGTCGATCAAAGTAAGCAGCCATATTTCAGATGTCACCCATCGACTGCCATGGACCTATGCACGTGTTCATTATTTGACGTTTTAGCGGTGCCGTGTTATTTATGTGACCATGGAAACCAATGAATTCGGCACCGCTCAAACGTCAAATTAGTGAACCCGTGCATTGGTCCATAGTAATCCGTCAAAAAGGCCCACAGAAACATTGAGATTATGGTATCGCGGGGCAAGTAGGTAAGTGGGTAAGTGAAAATCTGGGAGGGAGGCACCGATACTACACACGAAATATAGAACAACGTTTGTTTGAACTGCAAGATAACTCCAGCTTGCCAACAACAATCAAGGCAGGCTTGTGGAAAACAGCTAGTTTTCTTTTGTTGTGTACTTTCTATCTTTCCTGACAAACATGGAAAAAGGGCCACAGTTTTCTATGCAATAAATAATAATTTTCATTAGAAAAAGTAAAACGATGCGTTTTTCAATGCTTTATATTCAGTCAGTTGGAAGGTGCTCACGTGACATTACTTACATTTTGTGTATGAATTTATTTTCATTCAATTTTTGTCACTTTTGATGAAATGCGAAAATGTATTTTAATCAGTTACGCGCTTTTTCCATGTTATTTCAATGTTTGAGATCTGGGCTCACAGTGACAGTTCGTGACAGCGGAATCTCGGCTCACTATGACGTACAGAAATTTTGTATTGGTTTCTCCCTCCCAGGTGAAAATAACTTGTATATTTTAATGAATATATGAATTCACATTCCATGCCTATGCTTAAACATTCGAGGCCATTCAGAGCATTACGACAGACACGAAATTTACGAAATTTTTCAACCACTATTGACTGTTGAACGAGAAACTGGCAACGATCGACGCACCACCATAATTCATAACGAAAGGTATTAGAACTACAGTATGGCCCATAAAAAATGCGAAAATTATTTGAACGTTAGTATAGCATTCACAGGCGTTATTTTCATTGTTTTGATAGTGAATGTAATTTCTGATTATTGTAGTATATTCTGACACAACTTCGCTATCCAGGACATTTTTTGTCATATTTTTCTTACTGTTCTAAATAATGTAATAGAGCAAATAAGTTCAAAGGGTTTTTCCGCCCAAAGCTAGAAACAGCGTCTGATCGTCGTATACTCTGGTGATAAATTTTCCACCTTCAAATATCACACATTATTGTTGAAAGTTTTAGTTTGTTTGGTACCGTAATTCGGGGTGTAGTTGATCAGTGGGGAGAAGTTGATCATTTCCGTACCCACATGTATGAACTGCCAATCCGTTTTCAATTATCACAAGTTATGTCATATCGTATTACCTGATAGCTACTCTTGATGTTTCTAAATTCGGTACGCCGTTCAAAATAGTTATACCATCGAAAAAACAGATTTTTAACGAAATGTTCGAAGAACTGTTGATGGGTTCTACCCCAAACATTCGGGAGAACACACCATAGCCCCAAGCGGGAGCTAAAACACCTCGGCGTAATGATCGACGATCGGCTGAACTTTAACTGCCATGTCGATTACGCGTGCGAGAAAGCAGCGAGGGCAGCCACGGCGCTGTCCAGGATCATGCCGAATAACTCGGCGATTTGCAGCAGTAAGCGGAGGCTATTGTCTAGCGTGGCTACGTCGATCCTGAGGTACGCTAGCCCGGCGTGGGGAACCGCAATGAAGACGAAGAGGAACCAAGTCAAGCTTAGCAGCACGTATAGGCTGATGGCCATGCGGGTAGCGAGTGCCTACCGAACTATATCTTCGGAGGCAGTATGCGTGATTGCCGGAATGACCCCTATCGGCTACGTTTTGGAAGAGGATAAGGAGTGCTACGAAGCAAGTAGTACTGGAGGAGCCCGGAAGATTGCCCGAGCCGACACGATGGTGAAATGGCAACGCGAGTGGGATACCACTGAGAAGGGAAGGTGGACTTATCGCCTTATTCCAAACCTGGCGAAATGGGTGTGCAGATCCCATGGAGAAGTCAACTTCCACTTGACGCAGTTCTTGTCAGCTCACGGCTGCTTCAAGAAATATCTGCACAGGTTCGGCCACGCAGAGTCGCCGCTCTGCACTGAGTGCCCAGTCGTAGAGGAGTCGCCGGAACACGTCATTTTCGAGTGTCCACGTTTTGCTGCGGAACGTAGCGAGATGACAGCGGTGTGCGGTGCTGACGTAACCGTAGACAACGTAGTGGATAGAATGTGTAGCGATGAGGTGATGTGGAACGCGGTGAACATGGCGGTGACGAAAATAATGTCATTGCTTCAGCGGAAGTGGAGGGAGGAACAAGCAAGTGCGCGCGGCGACAACTCGGGTCGGGTTTCGTAGCCCGGTCGTATACTGCCCGAGCCGCGCACAAATGCTGGAGAGCTAAATGGCTAGATCCACCGCCAGGGACTAGACCGAGCAGAACGCGACGCAGTACTGGTTCTGGGTCGTTGAGGTGCCGGTAAACCGGAAGTCAGTCTCCAACCGGAATCGCCGAATCGACCTCGGCACCCAACCGGTAGGTATGCATGATCGGGGACCGGACCGAGTAGATCGTGGAAAAGCACCGGAAGTTGTAGGCTTCGTGGCCGTGCGGTTAGCGGCGTCAGTCGTTTAGGCATATTGTGCCATGAAGTGTGGGTTCGATTCCCACTCCAGTCGGTAGAAACTTTTCGTCAAACGAAAAATTCATCATTGGGCTACTGGGTGTTTCGTGTTGTCCGTTGCCTAATGTTTGTGATTGTTCAGTCTGTGCAGCCTTGAGCTGAAGACGGTGTTTATTGTCTTGCCAAATTGGTCGTCAGGGCACCTGTGAACCGGAAGTCATCCACCAACCGGAATCGCAGGATCGACCTTGGCACCTATCCGGGCAGCATCGGTACCGGAAGAACTTCCACCTCCGGGGAGCTCTTCGTCGGGGTAGGGTAGATTCACCGCCGGGGACTATCCGAATAGTGCGCGAGAACCTGGAGTGCTAAATGGCACGCGTCCAGCACCGAGAGAACTTCCTTCGTCAGGGAGTTTCTGGCACCCATGGTATCGTGAGCCGAATGGCTGAATATGGCATGTTTAGATCACTAATACTAACAAATTATTAATGGGAGCCGAAGGGCTCAGCATGGCATGGATTAGGAACTAATAAATTAATGATGGAGCCGAAGGGCTTAATGAAGGGTGCGCGTAGCATGTGTCGCCTCTTCTTCGAAGTAATACCGCAAGGTGGTGCCGGAGAAGAATTCTTTACGGTGACGGTGTACCTAGGAGACTGTTTTTTAGTGGGTAGGCGCCCCATTGCGAATCCCACACAGTGCCAAACCATACACTGTGGCATGAGCATGAACAAATACAGGCCAGTCTTAAGAAGATTTTTTTAACTCCATGAAAAAAAAAAAAAAAACCCCAAACATTCGACTATTGCCAAGGCTATATAAAGACACCATTTAAATAAACTGCTTCGTACATTCCATATATGTTCTGTGAGCCCAGTTTTATATTTGCATTGAGGATAAAAAATCATTTTCAGAGATAAAAATGTTCTTTTTGTGAGCGAGTTGCTAATTTCAAAAGAAAATTGCATACCTTTAGGCGTTTTATTTGGTATATTCTGGATTTCACAACATTTAAATCTAAAATTGACGATGTATCAACAAGTTGTAAGATTTTTGAGACTTGATTCGGGATCAGTGATCCCAAATTTAGTAAATAGCATGTCTCTTTATTTTAGGAAACGTGTCACAGTAATTGATCAACTTCACCCCGGAATCGAAAAACCCATTTTTGATTTCTATAAAATGTTTTTTTTTATTATGATAAAAATCGTAAAAATTTCGTTTGTATAATTCGATAAACATCCAACCAGTACAGGTTTTAAAAATATTTGGATGAGAATACATGCATCCTACTAGGAATTATAGAACAGAATCGCTCAAATGTGATCAACTTCACCCCATTTTACGGTATCAGAGAATGGAGGAGTTCTTAGTGAACGTGTTCTTCATAATCACAATAAAATATTTTGCCAGGGTCATAGTTTAGAGGGCATTTGCGTCTTATAGGTTTGATATGCCTTTATTTTCTGTTAAAGTTAAATACAAAAATAAATACGGTGGCTTATATCAGATTTTTGAGGATAAGATTTGTTCCTTCGGTTAGAGACAACTTTTATCAATACTAGCTCATAGGTTTTGAGCAAAACGGAGCCGCTTATCACACTTATATGAAGGTTCAATCAAAGCTTTCCAAAATGAGCCATTTTTTCGAAAATATGTTTAAGTCTCCATTTACCCAGGTATGAACCGGTTCTATCATTTGATATGGGCGTATGCTGGAGATAAGCCCTGTGAAGAATCTCACGCCATCGTTGATGTTTTAGAAGCTTTCATCACACAGATATTGAACTCGACGTCCGCATGATAAAATTTGATGGTATGCTTCCAATTCCTCTCTGGTAAGGTGAAAGTAACAGACAAAAATCATGTCCAAAGCGAAAAACTAAGTCTAAACAGATTAAACAATACAAGTAATGAATAATATTTGTTTCATTCACATTTTCTATGTAAAAATTATTATAAAACATGATATGACGATTTTCGCTTTTTTTATGGGCCATACTGTAAGTTGGAGGTGATGATTTCGTATTTTGGAAGTAAACATCACTAGCGATTTTGCATTGGGATATTGACATTTGATCACGAATATCATAATAAAACGGAAAATTGTTCACCTTTCTAATATGACTTCGTAACAAGTTGATGACGTGCATTCTTATTTTGATATTTTAGGTGGAAAAATGTTGCAGCATCTAAGTCGCCCTAATAATTTTAAAGTAAAAAAAATAAAAAAAATTAAATCAATTCGATGCGGACCTCAAAAAAGCTTAATTAAAACACTATCAATTTTCCAATCACGTGGGATAAGTGAAAAGTTTCTTATTAGAGGTTCAATGTGTTCAATGTGCCATATGTTAGCAAGGTTCGCAATCAACATATAAAAGCAGAGCGTGCTGAATATTCAAAACACACTTTATTCAAAGCATTAAAGTTGAAAGATATCATGGAAGTTCTCAAAAAGATGCCACCAAACTTTACGGTATTACAGTGTCTACTTTGAACAGTCGATTAAAAGGAAGACGTTGTTTGAAAATTGTCGATACACTGAGAACAGCGTTGCAGTTGAAAATACTATATTAGAGGGTTAAATTAAATACTCAACGCCACTTGATTTGTGCAGACTAAATTTGCATTTATTTCAAATATTTTGTGCATTTAATTTTACCATGGTACCATTTCGACAGTAAAAAATACTATACCATGGTTAAAAACTTGCAGCAAGCCAGAATCAAACCGAGGATCTTGCGATTGACAAGCGCGCACGCGGCTATCGATGCGGTTGGATTGAGATAATACAAATACAAAGCGTTTTTGATAGCTCAATCGTGATTGGAATGAGCCTATGCATGCTATAAAACGTTTGACTTTTACTGTGCGCCCTGTTTTCAAATTTTCCGTGGGAGAGGGTGAGACAGCACCAACACACGGCGCACAGTAAAAGTCAAAAGAACAAAACGATTTATGGCACGTACAGAGGCTCATAGTCAATTCTGGACAAACATTTCAAAAGGGCACATCGACATTGGTAAACATTGGCTTAGCAAGACGCTGTTGAGCTCAATTCAACTCGATCACGTTCACCAATACCACTATCAGGAAGAGCTAACGCCAATCTCTCTGATAGTGGTGTTAGTTTGCGTGGGCGGGCTAAAATGGGCTCAACAGCAAGGTTTCTGAAAAAAGGCTCAAGACCTCTTGGGCCCTTTTCAAATGTTCGTCCAGAATTTAAGAACTTGTTCATAGTTCTCATTACTTCAACGCTTGTTTCAGTGTATAGAAAACTGCAAATATAAAAATTAAGGGTTATAAAAATTAAACTTTCTATAATACCTTATAGAAGGATTCCGTTCCGAGGAATAATTTCTCCCGAGGATTTATCTAACGTCAAATTTCTTAAAAAAAAAAACAATTACAAACGATAAAGATTTTTCAACACAGAAATGCCCATGATGTAAGAAGCAACAATTAAAACAGGTCCGTCCCACTCGGGCTCAGATTGGGTACCGCTTCTAGTACTGAATTTGGTCCCTCGGTAGTGCAAAAGGTACCCAAGTTTGAAAGATCGCAGTACACTTTGAACGGCATTCTAGATTACCTTATGAGCCATAAAATATTGGGCAACTGCAAGGGACATGGTTGTCTTTAATTTGTCTTTGATTAAAATGTTGTAATTATAACGTTGTCGACTGATTTGACCAAACTGAATAAATTGACAAAAATGTGCAGCGTTTATATGTTATTGTTTATCGCCACTCCTTAACAAATGGTAAAGTTAAAATAAAACTTAAATCTAACCGTTAGTTTTAAAATTTTGATAATTAAGGTAGAATAATGGTCGAGTTGCTTGATTTTTCAAATATTTTTGTCGGCAATTTAAGATAAATGTGTAAAGCATCCATAAAAAATGGCTTCGAGTTTTGTGTTGAATCGAGATAGGGGTCATGCACAAGTTATGTCACGGGAGGTCAGGCCAAGCGTGACAAAAATTTCGGAGATTTCATACAAAAAGCGTGACAAAGGAGGGGACAGAGTCACATATTATTCAGAAAGATTTCTTCAGGAGTTCGATTAGTTTTTTTTTTTTTCATTCACAGACTTCCTAAGAAATTTTTCAAAGCTAACCCCAGAAATTACCCAAAACTTTTGGGCCAAAAGATTGTATGTATGTATGTACAATCCACCGCCCACTGACCGGCAGTGCTTTTATGTAAGAAATTTGTCAGCATATATTTGTTGATAACATTAAATATCTCTATAGATGCAGACAAGTTTAGCCCTGGAGATGGAAGGTGATAGCACGAGGGTGGGTGATCCACTGGTAGTGTGTGTTCCAATAATAGTGGTAGTGCGGGTTTAAGCGTGTTATCGGCAATTTATATTTTTATGCGTATTTTCCATGTTTACGTGAAATAGAATAGAATAGCTTTCGAATGACGTATTCGACCGTAAACGACCTTCCGCTAATTTTTGATGATTTTTTATTCCTCAACCCGTTACTAAGGCCTCTATCACTGGTACAGACGCCCTGATGCAATTCCAATGATCCATTTCAAGAATAGCTGTTCATGCATTAATACGCTTGAGCTTGAGCTTGATTGGCCGCCCGTGGATGCTACTCCAGTATCGCCAGATCAGCTGCACTTACACAAGGAACCAACCGAATGACTGCTTGGGACTAACAGGCATCCTCAGTGTATAAGTGCTGGTGATCTTCTATTTTTAGCGACAATGGCGCCTGCCACGTCAGAATGCAGACCAATGAGGGGAAGGGGGAGGAATTGATGATGCATTGAACTGGCTCCCACGTAGACCGTATATTCCACTGCATCCACGCCAGTTCATGCGGGAGTGTATGGATTGGGGGAAAGGCATGGCAGAGAGGTTTGCTTTTGTGGTTAGCAGACTGCCTATGTATCAGGCGTAAGAAAAGCGTGCGCGTGGAAGTAGGAAGCGTTAGGGAAACGGTTTCTTGTCCGTCTCTGGTTCTAGCGTTTGCTATGAACGAATAGTTTGAGTGTGATATATTTAGAATGGAAGATAGAAGCAAGTGAGAGATATACAACTACAAAGTACGAGGAAAGGGACGGGCCTGGGATTGAACCCATGACCTTCTGCATATGAAGCAGAAGCGGTAGCCATCAGACCACCAACCCCGTCTTTAGCTGTTCATGCATTAATACGATTTTGTATTTACTGGAAACGATCTCACCAGTTAATATTCCTGTTTTTTCATCATCGTACTATGAAAACCGCATTAGGGTGCCGGTGCCATTAGTGAACTACCTAAGCTATAAAAAATCATAACAAAAAAAAAAGAAAAGCCTTAACAGAGATCTTTTGGCGTCAGCAGAAAGATTTCAACCTCTACTATATGGGAAAAATATGAAAAGAGTGATAAAACTATTTTTTTAACATAAAATCGCTTGAGCCACTATTGGTACACGTGTTCCAGTAGTTGCACTAGTGCCCCAGTAGTAGACGTTCGGGAATAATACAAGGAATTTTAAACAAAATGGTAAATTTTTACACAGGTTTAACATTTTTCCCTTGGAACGGCAACTAATATCTTTCGAATGAAACATAAGGATCATCTCTGGAGCTTTTCTTCATTTTTATACATCCATTTTAAAAACTGCTTCCACCCGTTGATCCACTACTGGAACACGACGGCAACTACTGGTGCAAGGGAGCAAATTTTTTGCATAAACTTAATTATTTGTATGACTTTTTGATAAAATAAAAAGCTGAAATTCGCAAATCGACTAAATTTAGAGACTACATTAGCACATGTCATTTTTATCGAAAAATGTACGTTTTATTCCATAGTCCAATCTACTGGTACATTACAACCATTGGTACCGGCACCCTACTGCTTAACAATAACTGCAACTGCAAAAAACATACTCGAAGCATCAAAACACTATTGTGTATTTCTTTCACCACTGGACTGCGAAGTGCGGTCTCATAAGTGCGAAAGTGTGAATAAAAGTGCGGGATTGCTTCGAATCACGTAGGTGTCTTCAGAGCGCTTATTCTCTGATTTACAAAGAATAAGTCCCCCAAACACACCTACCCGATTTGATGCCATTGCGCACTTTTATTGGTGTTTCCGCACTTGTAAAAACTTCTGCGATAGTCCAGTGGTGAAAGAAATGCGCAATATTCAGCGAATTCTTCTTTCAACATCCTTTAGCAATTGATCGCGCATCTTTCAATCAATACGAACCACGCGCACCGTGAAAAAATAACGCTCTCGAATACGCCAAACCTTGCTTTAGCCATTACGAAACCTTGCACAGCAAAACTGGCATAAATCGGGAAACAATATGTTGCACTCGAAGACGCGAACTGACTGAACTCCATGACTTCTGTCTTCACGAAAAACTCGCTTTAATTTTTCATTGGATCACGAAACACTTTTTAACAATTGTCTTCAACCAACTTGCCGGGCGGCATAGCACCATCAGTCGAATCAATTTTCCACCAGCCGAACTTGAAAGAGCGCGGAAGCGAAACAAAACGTGGCAGGAAATTTCAAACGCGCGCACAGCCTGCTGTGATATCTTGAATTCGTACTTTCATTTCTCAAACCCCAGAAATTACTCAAAAGTTTCCACCAAAAATTGTTCCACATATTTATTCAGAAATATCCAAGTCCTCCAGGAATTATTCCAATGATTTTTTTATATGATTTCCTCCGAGATTTTCGTTTTAGACATCTTTAAGAAATCAGATAAAAAAATCCTAAAAAATTGTCGAGTCGAAATTTGCTTTAATATTCAAACCAAGATTTCTCTAAGTATACCTTCAAGATTTCCAACTAACCTGCAGAAATTCTTTGAGAAGTTTGTTAAAAAAGTCCTCAAATAATTAATATAGGATTTTCTTTTCAGGGGATCGTCAAGGAATGTTTTCATACATTGTTGCAGAAATTTATTAAAGATCTGGGAGGAACTTGAAGAAACTTTTTTCGAAATTCCGGATCAACTAATGCAAGGCGCTTTGAAAGAATCTCTGGACTCTTGACTAACATTTGGAGGATTTTCTAGATTAATTACTTAGATGATTCTATAACATTCGCCAGAAAACCATTGCTCAACCTTTTTATTTATCTCCTGCGTATGTCACTGATGTGACAGGCTAAAGCTATCAGTACACACTTTGCCAAATGTGCAAATATTTGCCAAATTTTGACAAATTTATTTGTTATATGTGTACTGACCAAATATATTTGCACAAACATTGATGTGCAAATATTTGTCTAACTTTGTAATAGCCAATACTTGAAGATATGAGGAAATATATATTGTAAAAGTATGCCAAAACAAGTTTTATTTGGTCAACTTTGCAACTCCGTTCAGTTCTCGAGTGGCAAACATGGACAAATAAGAGTTTGTCAAATGTTTGTCCACCGTGTACTGGCCTTTGGCAAACAATAGGCAAACGGCAAACGTCTGAAACGTCAAATAGCCAAATATTTGCACACTTGACAAAGTGTGTACTGATAGCTTAAGGTCTGATGTGACAAAACAAATTCGCAGGTATTCATGATTATTTTGCATATTATAATGATAAAACATTCTTTCAGTAAATTCCAGTGAATCAAATTGCCATCAAAACAGACGAAAAACAAACAACAAGGCAAGTTTGCTCACAACCGTGTGTCCCAACTTTTGCGGATAGGGATACAATCAAAAACAAAATTGTCATGACAATCACAGGTCGCAACATTGTTGCAACCTTTTTAAATCACGATTAATCAGTTATTTTAAACACAAATCCGAATTGGTTTTATGGATGGTGTTCGATAATGTGTCAATGTTTACCAACACGGAGAAAATTCTTGAAAATTGCAATGCGAAGCCCAAAAACTCGATGCGCACGTGGTGATCGATCATTGTCATATTCCGTTCAAGTGGTGATAAACTGATGTTGCGGAATAAAATTGTTGCAACAAGAATAGTAGATGACAATGTCTTTGTTGCTGCTTGTTGGGTGACAATTGATTCACTGGTAAATTCACATAAATGATATAGGCCAAATATATAGATGGACAACCAATATGGCACTAGGTAATTTGGCATAAAGCTATTTGATAAGGGGGGTCCGTAGCCTTGAGGTTACGCTTTCGCTTCATAAGCGGAAGGACATGGATTCAATTCCCAGCCCCTCCACAAAAAAAACCCGTCCAGCCACCAGAAGACGCCGCACGGAGGACCGTGCTTTGGGGAGCACATCCATCCTCCGTCAGTATCAGATGGTGACTGAGACAAACTGACCCTCTTCGCAGGCAGCTAGCCTCACTAACAGCAGAGCTCTCTCCTACCTGCTCGGTGTGAGAGTAAAAGAATAGGAGAGAGTGAAAGTTGATGTAAATATAAATAAGTTAAAAATAGAACTGTATCGATAAAGAAGCTACAGATCAACTGATTCCGGCACAGTAGTGGCCACGAGCACAGAGTGCCTAAAAAAAAAAAAAAAAGCTATTTGACATAATAATGACCATTAGGCATCCCACCATAGTTATGCCTCTTCTTTTTAAATAGGATGTTCTTAATGCTATGCCAAATGGCCCTTGATCATTCAATTAATTATGCCAAATGACTTCTTGCCATATGGTCTCCCTACGGAAAATTTTGTGTATATCGTCAATATGACAAGACCGAAAGAAAAGTACATCACTATGATGTGAAAAATTAAGCAAAATATTTGAACATTTTTTGACGTAAAGAAGGGCGTATCATTTAAATGTGCAGAATTGTGATGGATACCTATTTATTTTGCTGAATTTAGATAATATAGCTAATCAGTTCGGAGATGTATAACATGATACTACGAACGGATTTCTTGTACTTGAAAACGACTTTCGAAGTTTGTATGGGTTTAAATAAATATTTTAACTAGATTTTTTTAAACTGTGAAATAGGTGTATGGACCAATACACGAGTTCACTTTTTGACGTTTTAGCGGTGCCATGTTATTTATGTGGTCATGGTAACGAGTGTATATGCCTCTGCTCAAACGTCTAATGTGTACTCGTAAATTGGTCCATAGTGTTCTGGGGAATGGCTCATTCTGGGGAGAGAGATTCTGGGGAATGTAATTCTGGGAAACGGTTTTCTGAGGAATGGTATAGAATCGCTTAGATAATTATTAACATATTGATATCTTGATTTCTAGATAACATAATTGTGAAGGAATTCCTTAAAAAATACAGGCCAGAATCCCTGGGAAAATAGGGTAAAACCCTCAATAAACTTTAGAACAATCCATGGAGATTTAATTTAATCAAATCAAATCGAGAAAGTTTGGAAGCACTGAGGGATCAACCCGTGGATGAAAAGATGGTGAAATATATCTAGAGATATTTTTGAAGGCACTTTATGAATAATGTTTGTTTGAATTTGTTGAGGAATTGAAAAAAATGCGTGAGAACACGTGGCATTTTTGTAGGGTTTCCTGAAAAAAAAATCACACACTCTGTTGGCGCGTTAACCCGTGGCCAACTCCGGTTGGGTCGGAATGGACTGTATTTCGGATGAAGATATTCGACACCACTGGTTTACTAATCACCCTACACTTTATTTCACTACTTCACTTTCACTTTTGGAACACTTTTCATTTCACTTTTGTATCGGTTATAGTCACGCGGCGGATTAAACAATACTAAACTTGCTACGCATACGGCTCGCGTATATATAGCACCGCGCTCGCAATCTAGAAACACGCGGAAGCTTCTAGAAGCGCGTGGTAGCGTCGCGATGCGTGTGCTGCTACCGTCCCTGCCACTGTACGATGAACTCCCGGATGAACCATGCAATGAGTGCCACGATGACGATGACGCTGATTGTGGGACACTCACTGTTGGCACTCACACTCGATGTGAGAACTCTCTCTCTCAGTGACGTAGGCAGTGTGGGTCGTATCAGGGGCTGCAGTTGGGTGAGTTCATCGTGTGATTCAGTGACGATAGAATGTGTGTCGCTGTTTTTCATGCTACTGCGGCAGGGATTTGGGCCACTCGTTCCGTACGGAACATACTCCCCCCGGTTGACACGGTAGTTCAACGGCATGTTCGTGATGCTGGACGGTTTTTCATTTTGGTGAACAACTGGATCGGATAAAGGGATGTCAATACCTTTTCGTTGTGTTGAATTCGTCGGATGTATTCGATGATACTCTATGGGACTTGGTGGATCGGAAACGATGGATGAGATGCACTCCTTGTCGTCTTGGCGCATGACGGTCTGCGATGTTGTTAGCACGGCTACTGGTCGGTCATCATGTCTCTTGTACATGTTGTAGTGAGTCGGTTCCGGATTGATATTCGTGTTTTCTTCAAACTGCTCACGGCGTCTACGTGGTCGGCTGGATTGGTGTACATAAGTGGTGAATGAATTTTGGATTTCCTCGATGACGGATCTGTTTTTCAAAACTCCGGTAACCACCCATCCTAGTTGGGTTTCTCGTAACTCGGGATAGTCCTCGTTGATCTTGATATGTCCTCGTTGCAGTAACTCGAAGAACAATTCTATACCCAGCAGCATGTCGATTTTGTTCGGTTTGTGGAAGTCTGGATCAGCAAGACAAATACCAGATGGGAACCTCCAAGTCGAAGCATCAGTTCCTGCTGACGGAATATTGCTGGTTACGGTTGGCGTTATCAAACATTCCACGTTCGCACGATAGTTTGTGATTCGGGATCGGAAATCCACTACAACCGTCTCCTGAATCATGCTCTTGATGTCGTTGATGCCTCTTAGCGGAACTTTCGTGGGTTGCCTTAAAACTCCTAATCGGTTAACCAGATCACTCGAAATAAGGTTCACTTGTGAGCCGCTATCCAGCAGAACACGGCATCGGTGCGATTGGCCTTTCCTGTCTAGCACATCTACAACAGCGGTCGGCATGAATACAATCTTACAGCAGTCGGCGTGATTGCAGGTCAGTGAATTATTCGAGCTCTCTCCTGTATGGGCCTGTCTGGATAATCGGTCTTGGGTGTGAGCTGGTCGAGCTGGATCGGACAAGTTGGGGTTCGGATCTTGGTTCATCTTTTCCCTATGTAATTGGGTGTGATGTCGCCTTTGACATTTCTGGCACGCTTTTGAAGATGAGCACTCTCTGAACGAGTGTCCTTTTCGGAGACAGTTGAAGCATGCTCCAGTCGTCCTTACCTTGTCCATCCTTTGGTCAAAAGGCAGCGATGCTAGTATATAACACTGGAAGTTACGGTGAGGTCCTCGGCAAAAATCACAGATATACTTCTTGGGCGGTTCGGTTGTAGCTGCGCAAATATTGGAAGTATTTGTACACGATTGAAAAAGCTTCGCACTCGGGTCGAACGAACACTGTGAGCTAGACTGGAAAGCGTGTTCACAGTTCTCCAACATTTGGTGTCTCACTTCAAGGAACGAGATTGTTTGCGAATACTGGGGTAATTCGCCCTTCCTCTGGGTTGCTTCCCAAGCTATCCTTGTAGCGTTATCCATAGCGGACGTCACGATGTGGACGAGAAACAGGTCGGAAACTCCTGAAAACTCCTGGTTGAGATACTTCAGGCTCTCTACGTGGCGGGTACATTCGTCGAGTAAACGTCGCAACTCCTTGGACGACCCTGATGACATTCGCTGAATATCAAACAGATCGCGGATGTGCGTCTCTACGATGATTCGCTTATTCTCATAGCGGTTGGTGAGAATAGCCCATGCTTGCTGGTAATTTCCCTCGCTGATCACCTTCGCGTCCAGAACTCCTGCAGCTTCACCAACAAGTGCCTTGTCGAGATGGTATAACTTGATGGCATCCGAATCTGGCGAGTTGACCATCAAGTCCTGAAATATGGCCTTGAACTTCGGCCAGTTGGCGTAGGACCCATCGAAGGTAGGGATCGGAGCCTTCAATGGTTGTTGTTGAATTATCACTTGTGGCTGTGGGTCAGAAAGTCTGGCAGGATTCACCTCGCTGGCAAGCATTAGCTCATCGATGGTTGTCCGGATCTGACGGTAACGCTCCTCAAATGCAATGTACTGCTTTTCTTGCTGTCGAAAAGCCTCGTCGGGAATGATTGCAATTATCTTGCTGTGCACGGTGCTGAATTCGGTGTAGGCATCATCGGCATTCTTCAAATATGTCCTCAACAGCGACTGGTTGATTTGGTGTTGGGCGGTACCTAGTGCCCTTTGCACTCGTACTAGCTTAAGGCTCACCTGGTCTCTCTGGCGGCAAAGTGACGACAGCTCCTTGAGTGTAATGGGGTCAACGGACAACTTCCATTCGGTGGTTTCGTCGTGGAAAACGGCTTCTCGTTTATTCGATTTAGCGGCTTCAGCTGCAGCCTCAGCAACTGATCTGGACTTCGGCGTACGATCTTGCTGCATGGCTCCGAAGCGATCCTCAATGAGCGGGTAGCTGTTGGGTCGAAACGATAACAGTGATTCCTGGAGAAAGAAGCGTCGGACTCGATTTGGCTTCACACTACTACGTCGGGTTGAATTTCGGGTCGGATAATCGGTGGGCGATTCCTCCTGGTGTTATGCGTTGTGGTTCAGAACATTTTGGGGCTCGTAGCGGGTGATGATGTGAACAATTCCTTCACTAATACACGTCCCGGTATAGGTTCCGCGCAGACGTGTCGGACGGCGATGGTGATTAGTAGACCTCTCTGGAATACACGTCCTGGCTAGAGCCACGCTAACGTGTCGGATTATCTCGTCACGACGAGCGGATGTGTCGAATACTTTCCTACGGTGAGCGGCGCTGGATCCGGCTCGAAGGACCACTATGTTGGCGCGTTAACCCGTGGCCAACTCCGGTTGGGTCGGAATGGACTGTATTTCGGATGAAGATATTCGACACCACTGGTTTACTAATCACCCTACACTTTATTTCACTACTTCACTTTCACTTTTGGAACACTTTTCATTTCACTTTTGTATCGGTTATAGTCACGCGGCGGATTAAACAATACTAAACTTGCTACGCATACGGCTCGCGTATATATAGCACCGCGCTCGCAATCTAGAAACACGCGGAAGCTTCTAGAAGCGCGTGGTAGCGTCGCGATGCGTGTGCTGCTACCGTCCCTGCCACTGTACGATGAACTCCCGGATGAACCATGCAATGAGTGCCACGATGACGATGACGCTGATTGTGGGACACTCACTGTTGGCACTCACACTCGATGTGAGAACTCTCTCTCTCAGTGACGTAGGCAGTGTGGGTCGTATCAGGGGCTGCAGTTGGGTGAGTTCATCGTGTGATTCAGTGACGATAGAATGTGTGTCGCTGTTTTTCATGCTACTGCGGCAGGGATTTGGGCCACTCGTTCCGTACGGAACACACTCAAACGGATCTCTTCAAAATCTCACAAAAAAACCTTATTCTCTTAGATAAACTCCTGCAGGAATGTTTGGAAGATCTCCTATAATAACAAAAGAAAAAATGAATGGCAAAGTTAGTGAAAAAATATATGGAGTAAATCCTAAGTCCCTGGTATAATTTTCAGAGTAATCCTTGTGGAAACTATGGCGTTAATGTGCTCAAGGATTTCCTGGAACAAGTTTCGAAGAAATCCATTTGAGAATCCCTTGAAAAAACGTTTGAGGAATTTCTGGACGAATTCCTGAGAGAATAAGTAGGAAATCATAAAAATAATTTCTAAAGTGGTTCCTGGAGGGATGCTTGAAAGTATTCTAGAAAAAATCCCTTGAAGAGTTCCTGAGGCTCGAGATATCTAAGTAGAAATTCCGGTAGAACCTGTACAATAGCCGCATATATGTCGCTGAAGATTTATCTGGAGTCTCTAGAATTTTGCAGCAGAATTTTCACTGCAATCAGGAAAATGCAAAAAGTGACTTTTGAGATCATTTTAGGTGAAAAATACTTTGATTATCCATTACTAGAATCTTTTTAGAAACTTGCATTGAAACAGTGACCATGTCTCACAAAATTCTGCTACCAGCCCTGCAGGTTGGACCAACCTAATCATCAGAGATACCTCATATTATTCAAACAAATTCCTTTCGGCTTACTACGTGCCATATCCAACCCTAGATAGTATGAGCAAAGTGCGGTGAACAATTTCGGTCTCGTATAGCAACGTTAGGAAACTCGACTCCAATAATGAGGTGTTGCAGTTTGAATCACTTCATTCGAGTCAAGTATTGTTACCTTGACATACGAAACCGAGAAGTGAGAGACTCTCGCTACTTATTCGACAGAATAAGCCCAAGAGGAGGCTCAAGTATCTAATGAAGAAATGTGTATGTGAACTCATCACTACAACTGAATGATTTTCAATTTTGTGTACGTATTTATTACTATTTCAGTTTCACACATTATAAATTGTGATCATTGTATCTCTCTCTCTCATCAATATTACCTTAGTACATAAAAACTATCTTAAACGCGAAAGGCCCTTAATGCCATTTTTTTTATTACCGTTGCTGCTTGCCAGCTGTAGACTTTCGTTTACCCCCTGCATTCTCTGCACACCATTTTGTCGTAGCCATAGGAATTCTACAAACGTCGAACCTCGCCTGATCCGATCCGATTAGCAACGGGGTTTGATTATTAGTGAGCGAATTATAAAAAATGCATGACCTCAGCTAGTTTGATCCGTTATGTGTTGCGTTACAAAAATAATGTAGCTCTGCTTGTCGTTGCTTCTGGTAAATAATATACGGTTACTCCAATTCATATTCGTATAGGGCATTTTTTTTTGAATCAATTTGATGAAAAACTATCAAATGATGTATCGACCAAGATATCGGCCTCGAAATACTTTACCGATAATAAAGGTCATATGTGTCATCTATTATTCGGCAATCACTAACTGTTTTCATATACTTCCATCTTTGGAATAATAGAAATATATTGAGTTTGTCTGAAATTGGCCCATTTCCATATGCATACAACTATAAAACACAAATACACAACTTTTAAAACTAAACTTTAATGCGTTATGTGATAGCTCAAGTTCTTCATTGCGTTGTTCAGATGTACAGTGCTGTTCAGAATAATAGTAGCCTGTACCTGTCGAAGAAGGGCTTGAGGGGCTACGAATATGGAATCGGGTACACTTTAGACAAAAATTGAATACTTTTCGATTATTCGAAAAATTAAAGTAAATGGAAACAGTTTATGGTTGTCGAACAATAGATGACACCTATGATCTTCATTCTTAATAAAGATTTTTGAATCCAATCTCCCAATTGATAGTTTCTTACCAACTTGATGTAAAAACAGTGCTCTGTACGAATAAGAAATTTAGTCCCTGAATAGTGTTAGTCAAGTACCTTTACTGGTTTTGAGACTTTGTTTCTGACATAGTAGAAGGAATGAACGGAAAATCATAAAAGAAAAAAAACCAAGCCTGGATGGACAACTGCCGTCTGGAGTTTATCGCGATTCCGGCTTGATCTTGGGAGGATTGAAAGAGGTGTACTTGGTCTTTTTGGCCTTCTTCGGTTTACTGGACGAGGCGGACGCCTGAAAGCTTTGCCAACTGTTGACGCGATTCTGGCGAGATTCCTCAAAGTTCTTCTGCCACTCCTTCTGGAAGTTGCGCTGTTCTTCCTCTTCGATTTCCTGCTCCCGTTTGCGTTTCCGTTCTTCCTGGTCGCGAAGGTCCAGCTGCTGACGGCGCCGTTCCATGTCGGCAAATAGTTTCATCACCATCACGTACACTGCATGCTTGTACTTGCCGGGATCATCCTCCGGAATGGTTTCCTGTTTGCCTTCCTTCCGGAGCTTTTTCCGTTTCTCTGTGATCATCAAATCCGTGCGCCCTTTTGCCTCCTCGTAAACATCCAAACACTGCTTCCGGGTGGCCTCATTCTCTAAAGTCTTCCACGCTTTATTGACCACTTCGAATGCTTGCTGGGCGCGCTCTTGATTGTCCGGATTCTTATCCGGATGGATCAGAATCGATAAGGTACGATATTTTTTCTTGATCTGCTCAATTGGAGTATCCGGCTCCAAGTGAAGAACCTCAAACGGGTTCAGATTAAAATAAGTTGCACCGGGACGGAGCAAACGGTCGATCTGCTGCTTAGAAGTGAGCACCGAGTCGCGCTTTTCGATTTCTTTCACCTGGAACCAAACAACACGGTTTTGAATAGAGCCCTCAAAACGCACCACAACAAAGCATTACAAGCATCCAAAAACCTACCTCGCTGTAAAAGTCGTTGAATCGATCTTCTTCGTGGAAGGAACTGTGCGCCATTGTGGATTTCAGCCGCCGAACTGAAGATTCTTCCCGGAAAATGTATCAAAATCTCGAAAAAAGGGAAAATGTTTTCCTGTTTCCCCAAAACCGAAGCAAAACATTAGCGAAATCGCGAAACCCAAAAGCAGAGGGAACTGTCAAACGGCTGTCAGCTGCAGCGTTAGCGTTTTTCGTCGCTCGTTTCTGAAGAATTCTAAATAGTTTCGAAAAGGGCCTGTTGTGCGAAAACAGAAAAAAAACAAGGTTGTTATATATGAAAAGAATTTTGATATTTTCAACACAAACATGTTGGAAAGCAGGTACATCACACACCCTGCAGTGGAGATGTCTTTGGTAAGTATTGTAGAGGTAGTCGAAATATATTGTAAATACGAATATGTTGATACCCAGACATGAAATAAAAGAGATGAGCTGGCAGGTAGCGATATCAGCCAGTAGCCTGCTGTGTGGAGCGGATAGCCTTGTTCAGTAGTCGTTTTTAGTTTTCAACAAAACAGACATAAGGCAATCTGACGTTTAATCACCTTTCTCTTTCCTGCACGCGCACACATATGGATTGTTTTCATACGGAAACCGTTTCCGTATGAAAACAACAAACAAAAAATCCCATTTGATCTTGTTGCTGGAAAGAGAAGGGTGCGATAGCCTTATAGGGGTCATCCAAAATAGACGTCCAAGGGAAGGGAGAAAGGGGGGAGATTTCTATGAAAGTGTGACAGTGCAGGTATAAGGTATTGGAAAAAGCATGACAGAGGAGGGACGGGGGGACTATAAATCCCGAAAAACGTTGGACGTCATATTTGAATCGTCCCATACCACTCGGTTTTATTTAATAATAGCGTCTTAAGCAAGGGGTGGATCACTTCTGATGCATCTGATATTCCGAGAAAATTTAATGCATTTAAATGTACACTTGCAGCAAATTTGCAAATCATGGCTTGCTCAAACCTTCATCTTTGTCAAAGTGCAAACTTGTCATTTCACAAACTCGAGAAGACTGCTGCCTCATCCAAAACATATTGAACCAAAAGCTTTATAGCGATTCCTGATGGTCGGCAATTGGACTTATAATACTTAGATAACAATGTTCCAAACCTTTTCGTGCACCCGAGAACATATTAAACTAGAGGAGCGAGTGTCTAACGTGATATGTAAAGTACTTCTATTGTTTTTTGTTAGACTAATTCCCGGTATTCCTTTCGTTAGCGCAGATGATTAGTTTCAGAGTCATCAGCCATGTTGTTCTGGTTTGCCATCCTTCCGAGATCTAGGACTTCGGGGTTACTGTAGGTACGAAATTGGACAAGGAGGATTTCTGTAACGAGATGAAGCTTAAGATAGTCCCCACACTAATAAAATTGCAAACGTATAGTTTATGTACCCAGGAACCATAAACTTTATTAGGTTTGGAATGCATTGTTTTTATGTGTGTAAACATAAACATCATTCTTGGTCCGTTAGTGAATAAAAGAAGCCCGATAAAACATAAACATCACACTTATTCGACTTATTTATGAGCATTCATAATTATCATTATTAGCGATAATAGTTGAGAGTTATGTTTGCTCAAACATATTTTTCACGTTTGCTTCTTTTGGTGAAAACAGTTGCAACGGTCAAGATGGTGATTATTGATCAACTGAACTGTGTTCGTTTTGCAGGTAAATTATTTATTATATGTAACTATTTTATTATATTAAAATGTTGGTATAAAATTTGCAGGATTCTGTAGAGCGAGTCTTTCGAGCAAGAGCTCATGGTACCGGAGATGAATCTTCCAAACCTTGATGTGCAGGCCAGTGCCCTTCGTTTGAGCCAAGCTTCCGAAATGAGAAAATGCTCTATCGGCAAGAGCTGAGGGTCCCGCAAGCTTGCATTGCAAAAAGCAATGCTGTGACCGACTGTGCGTTGAAGTTTTTCCGCAAAGCTATAAAGTCGTGCGCCCAGGAGTCAACTGCTTGAAGAAGAGCCAAAATTCACGCCACGGATCACCCGGCACCACCGAAGAAAGAGAAAACCCTGTATTTTGATGTTACCCCTGAAATTCCCGAAGATTATTTGCGGCCGGATGCCAGCACTCGCTTGATCTGGCTGTATTAGAAAAATTCTTCGTTTGTGATGATTATATTAAGCTACTAATATTATATTGAAAATAAACATTCTAGAAAGACTAAAAAAAACAAGCTTTCATGGCTCAAAACATTAAAAATATTAGAATTTGGCTAATACTTTTAATGGGAAATCCGAAAATAATCATTATAGATTCCACACATAAGTTTTATAAAGTGAGTCTAATTGAATGCATCTAATCTTGAACATAGACATTATTTGATGGAGGAACAATGATTGTTATGTCTCTCTCACACATAATTTTTATTGGTGAGAGCTTATTGCAAAAATATATGTAGTTTCACACATGTATGATATACGGAAAATCGCTTCAGTGCATGATTGCGGGCTGTCTGTGTGCTCTACGAGGAAGAAAATTTGTTCAGAACAGTGGAATGGTGGATTTAGAGAATTTGTTTATTATAGAGAAGCGCGAATTCTGAAACCAAAGGTTCCAATCGAACCGTCAAACGTGGTTCCAATCGAGCAAATTCAATGAGACTCAAAGAGATGTTACGCAAAAAAAAGGAGATGGATGTATGTTAGTGAAAAGCGATACAAAAATGACGTCATTGATAAGCTTGGTTTCTTATGGTGACTGACAGGATGACACGCACACTAAAATTTTGTTTGAATGACCTCAATTGTTGATAGTCATTGCAAATATTGTTTATGAACAAAGTCAAAATCCTCTCCGCGTTTCTCTAGTATAATCATATTCTCTGGGTGGATTGAGTTCACTTGATTCAAGAGATTTCGTTATCACGTTAAAAAGTAACACCCTTCAGTGACAGTTTCTGTGATTCTCATTCTAATCCCTAATGGTCCTGAGGGATACTTGAGGTCTGGGGACCCTGAAGGCTGGCCAGTATCGTTACATGGATAACCGTATACTAATTCCAGTCAAGAATCTTTTCCACTGACAGTACTACAATAACTGCGTGGACTTAACAAAGAAATATATGTGGCAAGTTCAAGGCATGGCTCGATCCGGAAAGATTACTACCATTATAGAAAATAAAATGAATTATTTATTTGGTCAAAAAAATTCCATGTTTTTGTCTTGTTCTTTCCAATGGATCATTAAAATAACCAAAACCGCCGCTATGAAAAGCATAGATAGCGCCACCGTAGCCTTGTGTGTTTGACAGAACAGCAATGCTGTCACAATGTTAAATCCCATATACAGTGGCGCCTTTGTTTTGATGCGGTGAGCACTGGCAAAAACTACATTCAATGATCCATTCACATGAATGTGAGATTTACAACCCGATCCGCCCAATTAAATAAAGGTGTTCCGGCCCACCTCCACTAAGTCGGATTACTGAATAAGGGTTTACCACAAAAGAGTTTCAAACTACTCCTGCTCCCAAGTAGTTCCATTTCTATATGCATGCATTACAATACTTATAACACAGAGAAACAGACGTAACACTTAGAACAAACCTCGATCAAAATCATAGTCGCGAAATCATGTACGCCCAATGCTAAAAACACTGTAGTTGGCCGATGGACCAAAAGGTGGCGGTAGTGTGTAAACGTCAAACACCAACAAAAACGACGCGAGCGCTGCGGGTGGTCGATTGACCACCTACCCAAAATTTGAATCGATCGTTTAAAAGTTGGTCGATGGACAGCGATGAGAGTGTGACGTCTGGTTGTCTGTGCTTATAATTACAATATTTCTTAATGCAATGCCTCAAAGATCCGATGAAAATACTTGCTTGATTATCTAAAATGAATAATTATTAGTAATGGATCATAATAATGGGGTTTATTCACAAATTTCATAACACCAAAAATGGTCATTTTCGACACCCACCCACCTCCTCGTAACGCTTTTTGTATGAATATTTTACAAATTTTGTATGAGCCGTAACAGCACGAGGACACCCGGATAAAAAATGCAATACAAAAACAATATAACGTATTGTAACAGTACCATTCAATATATTGGAAATACAATACAGGATATTGTAAAATGACAATACAATTACAGTACAATATATTGTTATGAACAGTTCACTGTATGGTACCGTGCACCCCCGCTAATTTGAACGGTACCACATGCAAACCATCGGGATTCATTTTTAATTTGAACATCTGGTCACCCTAGAAACGTGTTTCTGGTTACCCCTTTCACTGTTTTGTTTTGATTCTGCGTTCCGTTCCACGGCGTTCCATCTCACTTCACTCCGTTCCATGAGCGAAATGACGTTTGAACCATTTTTAATCTGAACGATGTGCAAATTAGCGGGGTACAGATTAAAAAGTGTTCAGATTAAATGTGGGCAAACCAACGGGGGTACCCGGTATATGAGATTTTTGCAATACAATGTATGGGTGGTTAAGTATCGTAACAATACAAATATAGATATTTTCTCATATTGCGGCGCTTATATTAAATCCACATCCAGCGGCGGCGGTAACGCGCAGAAGATATGCGCGCAATTCAAACGCAACGTCAAAATTCAAGTAGGCTTGGATTTTTTTGTCCTTCAAGGACACAAATGTTTCAAATTTGCCCAATCTGAAACATTTGGTAATTTTCATTATCACTGCGACGGTATATCGACATTTTCAGATAATCGCATTACGTGGATTTATCTTGCAGAGCACAATACATACATTTTGAAAATACAATATGATATATTGTTCATGTATTGTCTTGATTAGCAATTCTGTATTGTTGTACAATACAAAAACAATTCAACGAACTGTATTTCAATTAGTGGTGAAAACTATAGTATTTGTATTTTCTATGGATTGTCCCCCAATTTACCGGATATTCGTGCCAAAAGTAGCAAAATAATTTTACCTCCTATAGAAGTGAAGATATTTATCATGGTTGCATTCGTCGTTACAGCTAAGGGCCCATTCACAAATTTCATAACGCTGAAGGGGGTGGGTGGGTGTCCTTAAGATGTCACAGCTCATAAAAAAATGAAAAAAATATTCATGCAAAATGCGTTACGAAGGGGTGGATTGGTGTCAAAAACTACCATTTTTGGCGTTATGATATTTGTGAATAAACCCTAATGTCAAGTGACTTCTAAAAAACTACTTATTTATACTTTTTGAATATTTTTCACCCAAGATTTCTTGCGAACTGAACTTGTTTTGTTTACTTCTTTCAGCAAAGCTACATAGAAAAATGCAACAGTTGTTTTACGCGAAAATAAGAATTTACCCAAAATTGTAAGGTATAAAACCAATTAAAAACAATACAGTGTTCTGTTACAATATATTATATTGTTTTTGAACTGTATATTCAAACAAGAATAATGCTGCTTCGACATTCAATTACAATACGCTGTATGAGCCTCTGTACATGCCATAAATTCTTTTGTTCTCATGACTTTTACTGTGCGCCGTGTGTTGGTGCTGTCTCGCTCTCTCTCACGGGCAACTTGAAAACAGGGCGCACAGTAAAAGTCAAACGTTTTATAGCATGCATAGGCTCATTGTATCCAGTACGTTATATTGTACATTAATGGTTTATTCCATTCACTGAATGCAGGGGATTGACACGGCTGTCATCCTGCATACATTTCGGCTCTTCCTCACATCGTTTTGGTACTTCGAGTTTTGGTACCCACTTTCTGGTCGGTTTGCCCTAACCTTGCTCCTGATTTTCGAGTATACGGCTCATACGCTGCTAGTGCTAGATTCTGGCAATTAAACATATTGCATTGAATCGTCGTATTTGATGACGCTTTTCATTAGTGCATCGTTTTGTTTAATGTTTTACGCATCATCGAGGTATAATTGATGTCTCCTACCCATAAAAACATATGTTTTGTCCCTCCCAAAATAATCAAAACAAGAACATTGGACGCCATGTTGAATTGATGTTGGGTTGGTAAATATAGAGCGCTGCATATGGCGAGCCTAACCTCACTTATTTGACAGCTGCTGGTCCTGTTGTTTACGTTTCGGACTTAGTCGTTTTTTCCATCATTTTTTCATCTTCGCATTTCTATCAACAGCATGCTGATGGTAAAGATTTTCCACGGTAGGAAGATAGAATAATACGATCCGTGGGTATCTGCAGTGGATTTGACCTCTCCTCGCAGCAAACTTTCACGAAATTAAGAATGATTCGAAAAAAGTACTAAGTCCAAACTGTAAACAACAGGACCAGTACCTGTCAAAATTGATGCGTGACGTCACAGTGCAGTGGAGTATTGGCTCATGCCACCCCCCTGACTGAATGATACGTTTTTATCCGGGAATCTAGCGGGCTTCTCAAGTTTATTCATTCCCACCTTCCATCTTGTTCAAGGACCTTGGTACAATTTTTGAATTTCTTCGAATTCTTGGCAGCACTGTAGTCTGTAATCAAAACAAAGGATGTCAACATTTCGATCGACGTAGAAAAAAGCAAAACACATCGAGATCGGAGTAAAATTTTCACGCAAAATAATCCCATTTTTCTGGAGGATCATCTTCATCTGAAAATGGAAAACGATGACCCCGTGGAAGACCGTCCGGGGGAAGCTCCGAATCAGGCTGCTCCTTTTGAGGCACTTTTGAACATACTACGATACAACCCAGCTCCTGGCTCTCCGGCTGCCCAACAGGAAGGAGGGGATATTAGTGATGGGGCCGAAAATGATATCGACGAGGAAACCATAGCGTGGGACGACAGCCCCGAAATAGCAGCTCTGGATGCGAGTTTTGATGTAAGTGTGTTAAATGATTCTGTTCTGTATTTCGCCGAAAACCGTTCCTTAGAATTCTTATACCCGAGTCTTAGTCCATTGAATGTACAGGGCTGGTAGCGCGTCACTTTTTAGTGACGTCGCTTTTTTCGACCTGAACTCTAAAAGCTCAGGCGAATGGTTACTAAAGTCACTATTTTCGTGGTCTATTGATAAAAAAAACGGGATGGGTTGCTTCCCAAATTCCAATGGATAAACAATATTGTTTCATAGACATCTGCTAATTTAAGGACAATGCTCTGTTTAATTTGGAAGGATCAAAAGGTAGGGATTCGTGAGTAACTTTCTGAAAAGTTTCTGATAAATATTCCCAAGGGTTTTGTCGGTTTTCTTTGAAAATGTTTAGTACGAAAACATGCACTAAATTCTAGAAAAAGAATCATTGTTTTTGGCATGTATGGATACTGAATCTAGAGAGTGATACTGTAATATCCAATATTTGGTTAACAAAATTTATATAATTCAACACTATTCTATACAAAATAGAGATATACCATCCTTTCGGAATGATCTCAAAATGTATACATGTAAAATGTCCAATTTTTATACAATTTAGTGATACATCCAGCTTTTTGTCAAATTTTTAAGAAGGGCGAATCATAACTTATGTCTAGTGAACACTAGGCTAGGCACCGCGAATGACATAAAGTCGTTTGTCGTAATGTCATGTTACACGTTTACGAGCCAATAAGCTTGTAAATTCACCAAAACAAATAGATATTCATCATCATTTCGCATATTAAATTAATAAATCTTTTTTTACGTCATTATAAAAAATGTACAAGTGTTCTTGTATTATTAACGATATATGTTAAATGTTCCGTAGGGAGCTCATATTGGAATTATTAATTAATTATAGCACAATTACAGTGAAACCCCAATCATGGTAATGCCTGGTGCACTGATGGTACCGAATAGATGAAATATTATTATTCGGCCGAATAATGCCTTAATATTCAGCCAAATAAAATCTCAATATTCGGCAGAATAACACCGTAATCGTTTAATTGTAATTGCTCAATCCACACCCTGGCAGACAATTATCCGCCCATCTAGACACGGGCTGGGTGAGGACCTACCAAGCCTCCCTCGTTAACATGTCCTATACCCTTTAGCACACCAGGATCTTCCACAAGCAGGCGCCGGAATTAAAGCGGTCCCACAAGCTTCAGATACATTAAATAGATATAGTCCCTCTGGCACTAAACCGAATAGCGCCCTCCGCTTTACCACTAGTACTGCCTCCCCACACGCCAAGCACAATATCGAAAGTAGCGCGATGTATAGCAAATACAGTACACCACCTCCGACACTATGCCAAATGTACAGGAAAGACAGCACCAGTAAGAAAGCGGAAGGCGCACCACTCGGTTCAGTGCCAGAGGGACTAAAAGTATAACGAAGAAGAAATGAAAAGATAGTAGAGTTGGTTCGGTTGTTTGATTGCTGAAACGAAAAAAACAGAAACAAAGTGTTAATATTAAAACGGGGTTTTATAATTGATAAATGTATCGATAGTTTCTCATCTGTTGCGTTTCCTTATCGTAGCGCTGTCGATTTTTTCCATCTCCAGGGTGTTCGTCTCCGCTCGAGCAATGAGGACCATGATGAAATGAGAATATAAAAATGTGAGCATTAGTGTTGACCTACTAATAGATTAATTTAAACTGCTTTTCATGTGCTTTCAAGTCCCTAAGTAACTTGTAAACTCCTACTCAATTATGTTTTGTTGGCCTACACGTTTTATTTAGAAAACTATTTGGATCCGAGATTTTAGGTGCAGATTGAGCATGTTTAATAAAACAAGCATCCTGTTTTCAGTTAAAGAATGTTTAAGAAGTTGATGATTCTGTTATTTATACCAGCTGTATACAAGAATTCACTATTAATGTAATATATGGATATTGAATAAGTTTCAACGCGCGATTATAATACTTCAGTTTTCGTGCTGTTGTATTGGTGTATGTAGTGGGAAACCAATCAGTTTGGTGATTCCAACGGTAACAAATAGCACGACGAAAGGAAAGTTGATAATCTATCATCATTATGATTTCAGTCCTAATTTCATGATCCGTTCAATAAATTCCGCGTATGATTCGGCAATTTTAACAATTTATACATGTGTATTGGAAGAAAACAGACTACGAGCATTTATTACCTTGCAACACATTCCTAAGTGATCAGATATTTATCATTTTCTATAGCCTAATTTAATAATACCTACATTGGGTTGTAACAAAAATTTGCTCTTGGGATGTTGATTTGCCTCCTAATTATAGTTTCGACAATAGTCACATGCTTACTATCCCATATGACAGTGTTGATGATTCTATTGTCTATCGCTCATCAGTTTCGCGCTACCCGGCAGGGACTTGGTCCTGTGTACCCAATACTTTGCTGTGTCTTAACTTCGCGCAATACATTCTGTAGATGTGTGATACAGTTTGCGAATATTATGATTTATCACTTCATTCAGATGGAAAATTCTGTTATGATACCATATTCACATATCAGATAACTCCCACCTGGAACGATGTAATACATCGGAGACATGTAGATTCAGATGTATGTATACGATCTATGCCTAGTTCGGCTCTGATCGACAGGCAATCAGTGTATTCAGTTTTTCAACTAGCTTGAAGCGATGAACGTTTTAAGACAAGCTCTCCACTATATCTGATAGCAATCACCGGTCGTCGATAGACATTTCGGTTCTTTTCTGCTAAAGAAAGATCCAATTGTATGCCAAAGACTATGGCTCATGCTTTTCAATACAACTGGAAAAACAAGAACTACACCCAGCACCAAATAGTACGTAACTATGAGGCGGACCGGAAGGTTTGATGAGCAATCCCCACCAATAACACCGTAATCGTTCAATTTCCCAAAAACTACATTTTGAATCCTGAACTGAAACAAAGAAAAAAACATATTTGTTAAAGTAGGAAAAGCTTCTACGGTGAAGAATTAAGCGATTATGAATGGGAATGAATGATCGTCTTCTTGAGGTTTTCATACCGATTACAGAAAATACAAAAGTCGAAAGTTCTGAGGATTCTGTTTTTCTGAAGTTAGGGGGCTGTATCCTATTGCTGGCACCTTTTATCTACTTCATGTTTTTTTTTTTTCAAGAAATTGGGTTAATACCACCTTAATACGACGCTTGATTTCTCATCCGAGTCCTGGAAGTGCTTCATAGAAATTGTACCAAATAGACCGCATAGGGTGCAGAACCACTTGGGCACTTCCATGATTCACTTTGGCATGGGGGGTTTTTCTCGGCCGAATTGTCTGAAACTATGCACTGAGAAGCGCATAAGTACGACTCATATTGTGGCCAAATATGAGGTCTGTAGCTTTCAAAAAACCCCACTGCCGAAGTGAATAAAAAGTGCCAAGAATAGGATCCGGCTCCCTACCACAGATCAACATAATAAATGAAGAACGTGAGTAGGTGCCACGAAAAATATTGAAAGAATGTAAGACCCTGATAATTGAAAGCATAAAACCCAAATGCATAAAACAAGCCAAGCGGTACCTTACAGCTCGAAAAAATGAGTGAAAGGCTGATTTGCACAGAATTGCTTGTGTACTGAACAGCACCGTAGTCGCTCTAATGCCATAGAACGGAGAAATTCTCACATTTTCAAACATTTGGCATCAAACGCTTTAGATGTATCATCATTTGAATAAATTAGAATTTTTTTAACTTTTGCATCGTGTGAAGCATAATATGTTATTACAATTCAGTGCCTTTTGTTATTATTAGGTCACTATTCGGCCTATTTGGCCGATCAACAGTAACAATCGGCAGACCGAATATTCGACAAACTCAAAATAGTGGTACTCGGGGCGGTTTGGCCGACGGGGTGGAATGAGCACCCCTTGAAAACTGCATAATTTCATGAAATTTCATATGAAATAACATGCAATTCCAAAGCTGAAATGAAACAATAGGCATGTTATAAGTCAGTGTTCAAAACTCAAAGAAAAAGAAATACCTAAATGATGTTAAAAAAAACTGCCCATATTGCCCGGATTGGGTCTTTTAAATTTCATCATTTCAGAATGATGATGTTTGACTGTAAAAATGTTTTAAACTACTAATTGAACTTTAACACTTCACTTTTTGCAAAAAATAAAATACTAGTTAGGCGAGCAAATACCTTTAAACTCTAATATGTGTTGCTTATCTTGACAGATATGCCTATTTCGTCTGCGACTTACAGACTTCTTCAGTGTCGAGTGCTCGACTACTACTGCTCGCCTTACTAGTGATTTTAGTATTTGACTTTTTGCAAAAAGTGAAGTGTTAAAGTTCAATTAGTAGTTTTAAACATACTCTAATAATCCCTCCCCTAAATTTAATAAAAAAGTGTAGTGTTAGAATGTTTTTGAAGAAATATATCTTCTTGTACAGAGTGTTCATAAATAATAATAACTTTCAAGTGTAGTGACAAAATAATTGAATTTTTAAATTATATGAGATTATGTTTAATCAAAAATGGGGTGCTCATATCACCCCATCAGTAAAAAAACGACTCGAAAAATATTTTTTTTTTAAATCAATCATTTATCCGTAAACTTTATAAAACAAAGGAAATCATGCGTATCTGTTGTGATCTTTTGTATTTCATCGATGTTCATCTGCTAATCAAAGATCCTCGTTTGTCTTACGCCGATGACCTAAAAATGTTCCTACAGATCCGCTCTACAACCGACTGCCACTTTTTGCAACAACAGATTGACGCTTTCGCTAACTGGTGCTCTATTAATAGGATTGTAGTTAACCCAGTCAAATGTTCAGTTATAACGTTCTCACGACTGAAGCAGCCGACCCTGTTCGCCTACAGTCTGTATGGGACGATTATCGATCGCATTAACCACGTGAAAGATCTGGGTGTCATCATGGACTCACAATTTTCTTTCAGGCAGCATGTGGATTTATCTTCAGGTTCGCCAAAAATTTCACGGACATCAACTGCCTAAAATCGCTTTATTGCTCTCTCGTTCGTTCCACTCTGGAATATTGTTCTGCAGTCTGGTGTCCAGCATACAGCAACGGCGCCGAGCGAATCGAGTCGGTTCAACGCCGCTTTCTACGTTTTGCGCTTCGCAAACTACCGTAGACGAATCCGTTTCGCCTACCTAGTTACGAGAGCAGATGCCAACTAATAGATCTCGAGCTACTCCGCACGCGAAGAGACACAATCAGAGCTTTGACGATCGCCGATACGTTTCAGGGACGAATAAACTGCGCGTCAATCCTGGAACAAATCGACTTGAATGCTCGACCACGACTGCTCCGCAATAAATTCGCTCCTAAGGCTTCCTCTCCGACGGACGAACTACAGTACTAACGGTGGGATCAACGGATTATTAAAACTTTTCAACCGAGTCGCATAAATCTTCTACCTTCATCTCACTCGTGAGTTCTTACGTCAAAGATTTTCATCTTTTCTTGCTGGACGAAACAACTGACAACGACTTTGAATGTGCTTTAGATTAAGTTTTAGCTCTTGACTTCCATATGTGTTATTTGTAGATTTGACCTTTCTTGTCTCGATTTGTATGTTTGTAACTACCAACATCATTGGGGCCTCACTTTGCCTGTTGATGTAACAAATAAATAAAAAAATGAAAAAATAAAAATAAAATCTAGTGTATTCATCTAAAAATGGTTGGAAATCATGCAAACATTCGAAAAATTCATAATATTTTCAGCACTTTTATCGACTTTTCCTTAAGGTGACCAAACTGCCCCACTTTCCCCTAATCGAGATATTCAGCCCAAATATTCGGTATCTCTAATGATTATATATTAATGAGATAAGACTGAAAAAAGGGTTCATGATTATATTGTTCAAAATTGTGCAAATAAACATCAATGCTGACCTTCTCTTGTACTTGAGAACAACTTTTGAGAAATCATGTTTCAAATAAATAATACCCTTCGTGCTTCTGGGACTTTGTCAAGCAACGGAAATCCAACAACCGCATTCCTTCCTCGGTCAGTTTCAACGGAGTGACATCTCGTTCGAATGTGGAAGCAGCCAATTGTTTTGCCTCATTTTTTGAAGGCGTTTTTAGCAGAGCCTCACCCGTCCAACGTAATAACCACTTTGCCCAGATAACGTCTCACGACATACATTTTCCACGCTTCGAGTTTTCTCAAGACGCGGTACGAAAGGTTCTAGAAGGACTGGACACCTCGAAGGGACCTGGCACGGATGACATACCTCCAGTGTTACTAAAGAATTGCGCCAATACACTTGCATTGCCCATTGCTGCTGTGTTCAATCGTTCGCTCCGAGATGGAATTTTTCCAAATGCATGGAAACTGGCGGCAATTGTACCGATCCACAAATCCGGGAATCTCAACTGTGTCTCCAACTATCGTGGTGTATCTATCCTGTGCAGTCTTAGCAAGGTGTTCGAAAAAATGGTTCACGAAGTCCTGTATAGTGCTGCTGCTCCGTATATCTCAATTAGTCAGCATGGCTTTATGAAGAACAGATCAACGACAACAAACCTGATGTGCTATGTGTCAGAAATATCCCGAGGCATGGAAACCAAAAACCAAGTCGACGCAGTTTATGTGGATTTTGCGAAAGCTTTCGACACAGTACCGCACAATCTGATCATCGATAAAATGAAGCATCTAGGTTTCCCCGACTGGTTTACAAAGTGGCTGTACTCATACCTCTCTGGACGTAGCGCTTTTGTAAAAGTGAACTCGATTAGATCAAGATACTTTAGCATTCCATCCGGAGTACCGCAAGGTAGCGTATTTGGACCACTTATTTTCATTATCTACATTAATGACCTGAGCGAACTGATCTCTTGCTCCAAACTATCCTTTGCCGACGACCTAAAATTTTTCCGAACAATAGCTTCTCCAGCTGACTGTTTCGATATTCAAGCTGATATTAATCTGTTGTTAGTTTGGTGTGGTGACAATGGCATGCGTGTCAATGAGAAGAAATGTAAGGTTATATCTTACACTCGCCGCAGTAACGTGATTCACCATGAATATTGTATGGGTCCAAATCCACTCGAACGAGTAAACTCGATATGTGATTTGGGGGTCACTATTGACTCGAAGCTCCGGTTCAATGAACACATCAACATCATAGCTGCCAAGGCATTCACGGTGTTGGGCTTTATACGTCGGCATGCATCTGGATTTAACGATGTGTACTGCCTGAAGACGCTGTTCTGTTCACTAGCTCGCAGCATTTTAGAGTATGCCGCACCAGTTTGGCCGCCTTATTATGCAACGTATACATTGATCATCGAGCGTGTCCAGAAACATTTTTTGAGATTTGCTCTGCGACAATTACCATGGAATGATCCTCTAAATCTGCCCTGCTACCCTGATCGTTGCAAACTGATCAACCTAGAAACTCTCTCAGCCCGTCGTACCAAATTGCAAAGACTATTTATCTTTGACCTTATAACCGGTAACGTAGATAGTCCGGAACTTATCCAGCTGATTCCGTGGAACACACCACCTCGACGCTTCCGAAATACATCGATGTTTGCTGTCCCTTTCCACAGAACGAACTATGGTTCAAATAATTCTTTAAACTCGTGTTTAAGGTCATTTAACGATGTAAGCAACGCATTTGATTTTAACCTCTCGAAAGATATGTTTAAACTTAGAATAAGAAGTATAGAATAATATAGTTGTTAAGAAATCAGTCTGTACGACAATGTCGAAGATGGTGAATAAATAAATAAATAAATAAATAAATAAATAATATTGTTTTAAACTTTGAGGTAAGTACCTATATAGCTTTCTGGGAAATAGTTCATTCTAGAGAACGGTTTTCGGGACAATGGTTTTCTGAGGATTGTTTAGAATCAAAGCAGAGTGTCCGGAATATGAATCAAAACGGTATAAACATAGCTGAGGAACGGTGCATACCGGGGAATGAGATTCCGGAGAACTATAAATTCTGGGGAATGTTATATAATACCGTGTTAAATGTTCCGCAAGCTTGATAATGGGGACTTGTATTTCATTCCGCAGGATGTACGCGCTTGGGGCGATGAAAGCTCGCCTGAGCAAGACGCAGTCCCTTGGGCCGAGGAAGGGGACGCATACCCAGATGTGATGAACCAGGAAGCATTAGTTCCCTGGGGCGAAGAAGATCATGCCAACCCCGAAGAAGCAGCAAATCAGGATGCGGATTCCGATGTGAGTATTGTTGACGGTGGTGTGGAATCTTCATCGGAGAACGGAATGGACGGACGTTCGAGCAATTCCTCGGAGAATGGACTGGACGATTCCGATGCGGATCGATTGTTCGATGATTACATTCAGAATCGTGAGCAACAGCAGTCATCGGATGCGGAGATTTACAACACAGAACTTCCAACGGAGCATGCGGTAAGGACAATTGGGATAATTCTGGGTTTCAGGGCTGGTAGCAGGTCGCTTTTGTCTCTCTTTATGCAAGTCTCTATTTTTAATATGAGGTCTCTATTTCAATCAAAATAGTCTCTGAAATAACCTTTTCCCTACGTTTGCTAGCAGTAAATCGTGATGCAAAATTCTAGAGGCCTCCGAAACTCTTGCGTGACTTTTCCTCAGGTGTTTCTGGAATTTCTTCTGAGATTCCCCGAAGAAAAGCTCTAGGAATTCCACCTATGATTTTTTCTGAGATTTCTTCTGGAATATTTTCAGGGATCCGTTCTCGTAAATGGCCTAATTATATACGCGTAACGCTCTGTCCAAAATACTTCGATCACCCTACAAGGAATTCCTTCAGAAAGTTTTGCAGGATATTATCCACAGATTTTATTGATATAATAATATCTATCAATATGAAATAGGTACTATATTTCTCTAAGATACCAATAATGATCTTATAAAATCCTCCAAGACTTCCACAAAAGTCCAAAAGTTCTTTAAGAGTTTCTTCGAGGAGTTCAACGAGGGTTACTTTAGAATTTACAGCCCAGACAGCCAAAATGTGCGCATAACGAAACCACCTTTTGCGTTATGCGAGGCTTACATGTGCAAAACATTACGTATAAGATGTCGCGAAAAGTACAATAGTGGATATATGTGCATATATTATGTATGAATATCCAACCAACCAAAAGTTCAGATAGAAGGGCATGTTTTGCCTTAAGCAGCTCACTGTTTAAGTAATTCGTTTAGCATAAAGTTCATTCAAGTTGCTAAGAATGATGTGCACCATAAAGTAGAGAAAAAGTTCGACACGAACTCGTTCTGAACTTTCTAGTTGTTGATAAGTACATGGGTTACTTTTTCGAGAATCAAGTCCTGTTGATATCCGTTATGTTCTCTTAATCAGCGATAGTTTCATTGGAACTCAAAATCTACTTGAAGTGACCTTTGGAGTTCACTGCTTAAGTAAAATCAGAACTTTTTTTGCTTGGGTAATGTCATACAATGCGAGTGTATAAATTTTCTACCGAACTAATCTGTAATCTTATGCGATTTAACTTATGATAACCAATGTTGATTTGACAGCTGCTACGGATTGATTCGACTTACTTTGTACTGAACTCAGAAAAAGAGCGTTTTTCAGAAGAAGAAAAGCGCTCAGAAGAAGCTTAGAAGAAAAGCGAGGAAACTAATCAATCTTGGTTTGATGTAATTTGTATGAATAAACGAGTTACTACGTCAACTTGTATGTGACTTCTGTTTGTCTGGGAGGAGCCTAATCAGAGGTTACTTAAAGACTTTCTTTAGAAATACCTCCCTGATTGTTTTTTTTTTCAAATTCTATACAATGATCCATTCCTGGCAGAATGCCTGGAAAAGTAATGAGTCATTTTCTTGGGAAATTAGCGAAGAATTTTTGAAGTAATTTCTGAGAGCATAGTTGGATAAATTTCTGGTTAAAATCTTGATTCTGATCGACAGGTTTGGAGAAAATCCTGATATATCCCTGAATTCATCTTTTCAGAAAATATTGGTTGAAATCTTGAAGATGTTCTAAGCAGAAATCTTGGTTCTAACCCTAGGGAAATGAACAAATTCCTTGAGAAATTCCTTTTCTGAGAAAATCTTTGAAAAAATCTCTGAGGTAATTTCTGAGGTTATCGATAGAAAAATGTTCAATTTTTGAAAGTATCTAAAATGAAATTCTTCAAAGTAATCTCTGAAGAAAACTGGTCTCTTTTTTCAGGGAAAAGTTGTCTAAAGTTCTTATTTTCATAAAACTGTGGGATTAGTAGGTCTCTTTTTACGGACATGATCACTACACAGATGACCCGATTCCGTCAGCCCCTTTTTGCAAAGACTTTCTTATTGTCACGGTTTCATTATCGAATTTACTCCAAATTTATTACAATCCTGTTGAACTTACTCTGAATGCAATTAACATATGATAGAAATATGATTGGAAATTTGCTTACATTTTGAAGGGGAGTCGAAAGAAGTTCAGGAAAGAGGGCTGACAAAATCGGGTCATCTGTGTATTTTAATTCATATTTCTAAAAAGTATATATTTTCAATGAAAGAACGCTAAAGTCTTTTTTAAACCAAAATGGTCTCTAAAGCCGAAAGTGGCCTTCATTAACCCTGTAGCAAAATTCGAGACGAGACTACAAATCAAATCCATGCTGAAGGTGTCTCGGTTCGATTCCCTGTTGGTCTAGAATCTTTTCGTAATGGAATCTCTTCGACTTCCCTGGGGATAGAGTATTATCGTTCATGCCTGTATATTGTGGAATCGAATGGCAAGTTTAGCAAAGATAAGCTCTCAATCAATAAGTGTGGACGTGCTCTTAGAACTAGAACATAGAACTAAGCTAAGAAGCAGGCTTGTAGAGAAAAAGTTAACTAGGAACACAAGACTTAAAATGCTACAAAACTACTCCCAGAGATTCTTACGCGACTGTTCTACAGGTTCTTCAAGAATTTCTTCGCAGATTCCTCGAGTGTTTCTCAGGATATTTGTTTTGGGATACTTTCAGGATATTCATCTTAGAAATTTCTCTAGAAACTTTGCGCTACAGCAATTTGTCATTACTCAAACGCTACTATCTCCAGTAATTTCGAAAGGATTACTCTGAAAATTTTCCCAGATACTAATCCTGGATTCATCCTACAGATTTTTACAGTAATTCTTCCGTCGGTTTGTAAAGTTCTTGTTACTTTAAGAGATCTTGTGCTTCAACAAAACATCTACAAAGGTTCATGTCGCAGTTTTTGAAGAAATTTGTTTAGGGATTTTTTCATGAAAAACTAATAGAATTCCTCCAACTCCAGAAGCTTCTACGTCAATTTCTAGAGTTATTTTTTCCAGATCATTCCTACAAAAATTGCTTCAGGGATACCACGTATTGAAGGAATTCCTTCAGAAAATCTTGTACGATTTTATCCAGGATATTCTATTGATTTTTTTCAATCATTTTCTTAGCAATTTATCTAGAGAATCCTCCAAGACTTCCTCAAGAACCCAGTAGTTCTTTTTTAGATGTTTGCAGTAGTTCATAAGGAATCTTTATAGAAGTTTCGTCCGAGATTACTTTTAAAGATCCATTGCCCTGTCGTTTTTTTTTTTCAATTTCTCTAATCTTTTTCAACTTTTGTTCTCCAGGCATCTAAGGATAAATTCGTTGCGAGCTTCCTTCGAAAATTTCTCAATGAATTTCTGGAGGAATCTTTGTAGTTATTTAAAAACAATCCTGGTTGATCTTGAAGAAAACCTAGACCAAATTATTGTAGGAAATCTTAGAAAAATCGATGGAATAATGACTGAATGGTTTGCATGTCTTAGGACTCCTTGTGAAATTTCTGGGTCTTTGTAAAAACTCCTGATGAAATTACTGGTGGAATATTATTTTATGATTGTTCATAGAATAAATTCAGATTGAAATCTTTATCTTGAACGAACATTTTGGACGAATTCCTTAGGAAGTCTCTATATTTAGGGCAAATTTGGGCGAATACCTGAACTGATTGCAAATTATAAAGTAATACCTACGACTCAAGTTTCTATTTTCAAAACACAAAGTAGCAACCAGTCCTTACGGTTTATTCATTATTTAAGTTTCAATTTCATTTTTCAGTATCTCGGGAAGTTGGAACGAGTCGAAGGTGTTGACTATTTGGAACCGGGCAAAACTTATTGTCTTCCGGTCTACAGCCACCATTCGATTGTGTTTCCGGGCGAGGTTGTACCGATGATTCTCAATGCTGCATCTCTGAACTACGAAGACCAATCCGATGGCGTAAAGTTCGGACTGTTGTTCAGGACAACATTCCCGAACAACTACATCTACGGAGTCACCTGCCAGGTGTTCGAAAGAGGCGAAAGGGATCTGAACGGTTCGATCATACTTAAAACAATAGCCCAGCAAAGGTTCCACGTCGTAGGTCAAATGCCCAACATAAGGGCGGAAGTGAAAATTCTGCCAGAGATAATACTGCCGGATCCGTTGCTAAGTAGCTGTTCGAATCCGATGAAACGCCACGCATTCAGCAACAACAAAAAGTACTCGCACCGTTTCAAGTCCTTCGTATCGCACGCAATGACGTGGCCAAAGTTCGTCTACGACTACTACAGCACCGAGGATGTTCTCACAAAGGTAGAACGGTATCTGGCGTTCCTGAAGATAACCAGCGTACCGAGCGACCCGGTCAAACTGTCCTTCTGGCTGGCCCGGAACATTTCCATTGATGAACGGGATCGCAAACTGATCTACCAGGCTGATGCCGTGATTAGCCGAATGTTGATCATCAGCAAATCGCTTGATCATGTATGGTTTTCTAGAAACTATGAATGTGTGTATTTAGAATAATTCCAATCATCCCTTTACAGATGTGTTACTTTCTGTGCAAACGGTGCGACAATGAAATCGGTAGCTTCAACGACATATTTGCCATGAACAAGCAAGGAGTGCAAACGAGCTACTGCAACCCGTCCGGATACGTGCACGACACGCTGACCATTTACAAGACGAAGGAAAACTCGACCTTCACCGTGGATCGGCCGTCGACGGAGTACAGCTGGTTTCCCGGGTACTCGTGGCAGATAACGGTGAGTAAAAATTATCACGATTATCTATGGGCTGAATAACAAGGTATAAAGTTTTACATTTAAAATCAGGTAACATTAGCGTCTGCGGCTAAACAAAACTACTATTGTTTCGCTCTGATTGCTAATTCGTTTCTTGTTTCCATATACAGCTCTGTTCCAACTGTCGGCAACACCTGGGCTGGAAGTTCGTGGCCACCAAGAACAACTACCTGCCGAAAAGTTTCTACGGCCTGTCGGGTAACAGTATCAAGGTAAAATCGGTCACCGAAGCGAGCACTTCCAGCCGGGACGGCGACGATGTTGAAACCGACGAGGGCGGCGATGCCCAAGAGGCGGACCAACTGCAGCAACGGCTACGACGGATACAGCGGATGGAAATAGGAGAAGTGCTATTCAATATCGACGACGACGACGATGACGACGAAAACTATCGCAATAATGAAGACTTGTATCAGGTGATCAATTTCAGTCCCGAAATCGCCAATGCTGCCGTGCAAGCCGACGCACCACTCATGGTGGAAGGAATCGCCGACGAGGAAGCGGGAGAGGACGAGGAGGATGAGGATCGATTTCAGGATGCGAGGGAGTAAGATGTTCGCAACCGACTCGTGGTCGACCGATTGGATTGGGGATGAGAAACGTGCTTTTTGTTTTTCTATGCGAGCTTGTGTCGTCTTTTCAACTGATTGAAATTTAAAGTTATTGGTTGTTCTATGAAGCTGTATTCGTACCGTGATGTTTGTTTAAATAAATGATTAGTGATAATGCTAATTAGTAAATAGTAGTTATGGTGGGTATATCAACCTTACTCATCCGATAGCATTGACAGGCACAGGGCTGTTACAGCTGGCGCGTTATCCATTTAATTCGGCGCGCATTCAATTTTAGTTAAAATAGTTTATGTGATCAATAGTCAATTTCACAATTTTTAAGCACGTTGTGATTCATTATGTTAGTCAAATTACATTAGATTTTATGGTCGATTCAATTTTCGATATGTTGGAAAATATGTCTTTTCTACTAGGGAACTTGCTCAACTTTTTTGTATTCAGGATAGCGACATAATAGGGTAATGGATGTATTTTGTCCAACCGCTTCAAGGTGAACCCTCTCGGAACCCAAATATAGCCGTAACAATGTCCAACTTGTGCCTCCACTAACAATTAAAAAAAACAGCAAAACATAGTAATCTAATAAGCTCTATCTTCGAATATTAACTCTCGAATATTAATTATCAGCAAAGCAATAAATTGTACATTTGTTTTATGTTAATGCTTCTGAGAGCTTTGCGCCTTTGACATTTTGGTACAACTTTGAAGTTGGATCCCAAGTTGTTTCGCTTAGGTATATCGTCGTATAGTATTTACCGAAAAATCTGCGTTACATAAATAATTATTGATTTTACTTATATTACTGTTGAATATCAAATGACTAAATGGGCAAAGAAGGGTCGTGGACCCAAGTGACTTATTAGGTACACCTTTATCAACGTTCAACGCTCGGTCATCATCGAAACACAGAGAAACAGACGTAACACTTAGAACAAATCGCGATAAAAATCATAGTCGCGAAAACATGTACGCCCAATACAAAAACCACTGTAGTTGGCCGATTGACCAACAGGTGGCGGTAGTGTACAAACGTCAAACACGAACAAAAACGACGCGAGCGCTGCGGGTGGTCGATTGACAACCTACCTATATTCGAATCGATCGTTAAAAAGTTGGTCGATGGACAGCGATGAGAGTGTGACGTCTGTTTATCTGTGATCGAAATTTCAATAGCAGTTTATCTGTTCAAAACTGATTTTTTCTCGACGACAATGTGTTCACTGTGTTTCGGTTTGAGAATAGAATACAGTGCACACATTTTCATGTGAACTTTCATGAACTTGAACGAAAAAACTGCTTTTGAAAATTCCCAAATTGATAATGGATCATGCCCCCTTAAGCAGTGTTTTGACATTCTGGACTCAATTGAACGCGATCATAGGCGCCAATTTTTGGGGACGCACTTGTGACCTCTCAGTAATTTTCCAGAGGAGCGAAGTTTCTATTTTATTTTTTATTTATTTTTTGTTCAGTATGTGATTACACGTCTTATTGAATTCTTTAAGGGAGCAGGATCCGATCCGATCCGATTTCAGATTTATTGTGCCAAAATCTTGCAAGTGCTTTTCGAAGAATCAAAGATTGTCTTTCAAATGCCGGTTTTATTTAAAATTTTGGTCGATTTTTTGCCCTGGGCTTGGGATTATATTTTCCAGGGAGCGATGAGTTTTGATAATTGATCAATCGCATTTACTTGAAATAATAGAGCAAAAAGCCGTTCCATAATTAGGTAATTTTTAGTGATCTCCTATGGTGTTCTAGTACTATAAAATTCTTCACTCACTGGGAATCCGGGCCTTGATAATTGGGTTAATTCTGCGAGTGGCGTGAGGTGACAATTGTCGGTGTCGTATAACGAAGTGATAATAAGGCAATCCATGAGACAGCTGCGATCAGCTGGTTTTTTTTGTTTACCATGTGCTTTTGACGTTTCGCGATCGGAGTGACTTTCGATTACAAAGGAAAATGTTAAGCTCCGATAACACTCGCATGATTTGTTTACTCTTTCATTTCGGTTGCATTCACACTTTTAGTTGTCAGTCCTATCACGAAAAGTCCTCATGGATAGCCTTATTGTCACCTCACGCCACTCGTAGAATAAACTCAAATATCAATAGTAATAAAAACATAAAATAATACCTAATACTTAAGTACAATGTAGCTTCACTGTAGTAATAAATGAAATAAACTCAATTCTCTATACTTGACAAGGTTTTGAAGATAATCAATGGGTGAAAGAACTACCTATTAGAAAAGCCACATCAGATTAGCGTTTACATATACATATGTTGGTCATGGGGTCATGGCGAGCATTCGGTGTGTATGTCTATGACACTAGAAGACCACGCGGACAATTTCGAATCAAATTATTTTTATACTTCGGTCTTACGATCCGAAAGGCTCAGCTATGCTGTAAAGTCATTTTTTTGAAGCTATTCATTACTACTGTTCAATTGTTTATTATTCTAACAAAACTACATAATTAAATCATTACTAATCAATGTTCCTATATTCTCTCTTTCTCACCTTCTTATCTGTTGCATAATTATGATCATTAGGGGAAGACGGGGTAAAACCGCCCGCCTAAGCAATTACACGGTGTCCATCCATCCGGGAAAAGCGGGAAAAACCCGGAAATTCCAAATGACCGGGAATAATACGGGAAATACCCGGGAAATTGTAGAACACACCGGGAAAAGCACTAAGGGCGAAACTAGAAAATTTCGTAAGGGGAACATGACTGCTTAACAATTTGTATCATAACTGACGTAATGGTCTTTTGTGAGTTGATAGTCAGTTTTTTTTAGCAAAATCCTGTAAAAACATTGGTTTTCAGGAGATATCTGGGAAAAAAGTTCTCACAATTTTAATCGGTTTCTTGTTAGATCTATTGTGAATTTCGGGTTCTCAATATCTAGCAGATTCATAAAAAAATGTATGGGATATAACTGGATCCATGAAAATGTTTCTATAATAGTTATTTATGCAACAAGTTGCTAAATGATGATTTTTTCAGAACGAGTCGTACATTTATCCAACGAAGCTCGCCGAGTTGGATAAATACGACGAGTGCTGAAAAAATCGAGTTTTGCAACGAGTTGCATACAACAATTTTTGCAATAACGAAAAATGCCGTTAAAGTTGGATTTTTGGGGATATTTAGTAGAAGCATTAACCTAAGAATGCTAATGTCGCTACTGTTCGTGTTACCAACATCTAGGGAGTCGATGACCCTTTGCGTATTATGGACCCCCTACAGAAAAACATAAAATTAACACTCAAAGCCACCTTATTCCTATGAAAATCCACCGGGGGAACTTCGATTGCATTCTTAGTCAGCAGTTTCATGCAAAATATTTGGTTTGAGGCGCATAAATACAGATATTTGAACAGTTTTGTAAATGAAACCACACAAGAGGGTCCATAATACGCATTCCCAGGTGGGTCCATAATAGGCACGTCGGCAGCGAGCCGGATTACATGGGAATCAAATGGAGGGTCCATAATACGCAACGTCAAATTTGTAAACAATCCTATTATGGACCCCGGGAGGGTCCATAATAGGCATTCGGACAACAGTTTTCCAAATGTATATTTCTCTGGGAAAATCGTATGATTTTGTATGTTGCATGGGTGTACTGTGAAGTAAAGACATTAAACTTGTTATTGGACTCCACAAAACGTATATCCGCCTGATATATAATTGCGGAAAGGCGTCGAGAATGAATTTCAGCTACTAAGGGGTCCATTACTAGCATTGACACCCTAGTTTGCCACGCGCTGACGGCTTGAGTACCGGTCCTCAAAGTGTCAAATAAATTTTAAAATCATCCACTACAACATGGCATCGAACAAACAATGAAAAGATACAGTTGGAGGTGATAATAAACTCATTCAGTTTTGTGAGAACAGCGCCATTAGCGTTCTACCACCTACTACTAATATTTCTATTGGAAATTTCAAGAAAATCTACAATTGCCTGCATGCTTTGTAACAACTCAGTATTTCTCAATCAGGTAGGCTGTGGAATGACTGTCACAAATTTTCACACTTTCATTGCTGATTCTACTTTCAAAGACAGACCAGGTCACGGCATAAAAATTAACAAGGCAGGCTCTTTACTGATATAAATATCAAGTTTCATTGTAAACATGTGACGTCACTCCTATCGTACCATATACCTTTCGGACCACTAGATCATTTCTTTCGCAAATTTGTTCGAGGCGGATAGGAATGACGTCGCAAAGTAGCTGTCAGTTTTCGGAATATATCACCTTCTTGGGGACGGACCTGGTGTAGTGGTTAGAACACACGCCTCTCACGCCGAGGACCTGGGATCGAATCCCATCCCCGAGATGGTCACTAAAAAAAATTCAGTGACGACTTCCTTCGGAAGGGAAGTAAAGCCGTTGGTCCCGAGATGAACTAGCCCAGGGCTAAAAATCTCGTTAATAAAGATAGAAAAAAAAAATCACCCTAATATAGTACACCGTGGACCAGGTAAGGACGCCCCGCTTAGAATTATTGACCATATTGTATATGTTGAATTGCCTACACATAAATATACAAGAACAGCTCCATAACGCTCCCGTCCTTTTTTAATAATGAACTCATAAATTTTACTAACTCCTCTACTTCCGCAAGGCTCAGAATTTCGGTCAACCAGCTTCTGATTTTAGGATCGGAATCCAATTCAATTCGGTTCGTCAAATGGATGTAGAATCAACTTAAGTTTTGATTCTAAATCCATTTGACGAACCGAATTGAATCGGATTCGGATCCTAGAATCAGATGCTGGTTTGAGAAAATTACAGCATTTCAATAAATGATGTATGAAAGTGATCCGACGCCGATTCGGTAACTTCCAAAACAGTACTGAAAAGTGCTACTTTCCGATACTGTTATTAGTGCTGAAAAGTAACACTTTTCAGCACTGTTTGTATCGATAGGAAAAGTAGCCTGTTATGTGGGTCATTCCCTTGATAAAAAGTAAGCCGATATGCAATCGAATTGCAAAAAGGTATTTAAAGATTTCTGGCAAGGGTCTTGGTATGATGCTTGATGAGTTTCCATTAAGATTCATGGCATATTCTTGATAATATCTTTGCAAGAATTCTAACGGAAATCGAGACGTATAATTAGCGGATTCCATGAGGGTTAAGTTTAGTGAATTCTCTAGAAGATTTTATTTTTCATAGAATTCTTAAAAAAATCCTAGCAGTTGGTAAAAACTGAATTGTTTTTCTTTTTGTGGAATTTCTTATGAGATCTGAGTGGTTTCTTACTGAAATCCTGGGCTTTCCTGGGTTTTATAAGGGATTCCTAATTGGTGGATTCCTACACGCAGAGAAAAAACACCTTTTTGTTTCAAAAATAAAAATTATTGAAATATTTTTTAAAAATTATAATTTATTTTGTTGATTTAATATTTGCAATTTTATTGTCCCAATAAATTTAATTGTTGTTTTTACACCAAACTGATGGGAACACAAGTTGCTTAGATTAAAAAAAAAAATATTATTGATTGTGGACATAATCTGTTTTGATTTCAAAAAATATGTTTTTTGATTTCAAAAAACCCTAATATTGACACACATACATATTTATTATATGAGAGTGCGTGTGTTTTTACGCTAGTTTGTACGTACAGCTTGTCAGACGCCATTTATATGATCATAAACAAAACTCAAAATGAATTCAACAGAAGAAGTACTCGTTTTGGAAGTTGAGGAAGATAGTGACGCGCTGGTGGATTTATTGCTGAGTTTCGGACTCTCTGAGGAAATCATCAATCGTTTTCTGGGTAAGAAATTGCTTCGTTTATCTAGTATACGAAGTTTGACCCATCGTTCGATTTTTTTTCTCTAGAAAATCTCTCGAAACTCTGCAAATCCTGGAACGGAAGGAAATAGAAAAGTTGATGCTGCCGCCATTTCTTGCTGAACGGACGAAATCATTATTATTTTTGAACTGGATTGCATACTGAAAGACAAAAGCAACAATTTAATACTAGTCTGTAGTAGCATCATGTGTTGTAGATTTGACGAGAATTTGCAATCTTATGAGGTTTATAAAACACAAGTACCCAAATTGATCTCAAATATTGATTGTTACGAAACACACACCATCAGCGTAAATGATAAATTATATTTCAGATTTAGTAATTTCAATGTAACGGATAAGGTTATTGAATCATTATTTGTAAACCAGATGTAAATAAAATGGAGCGAAAATTGTATTTTTATTTGTAATTATTTTAAATAAAATAGAAAATAACAACCTAAATAAAAAATAAAAAATAAAATGGATCAAAAATTATATATTTAAAAACAAAAATAAGTTTTTTTGTTTTTAAAAATACTTTTTTTGATTCAAAAAATATAAATTTCAAAAGCAACACAGATATTTTTCGGTTCAACATAAGGTTTTGTATTATCAAATACATTTATTATTAATTCAAAAAAATAATTTTTTGATTTGCGTTCACGGCTGATACTAGAAACAAAAATATATTTTTTTAAAACAACAAAGTTTTGTTGTTGAATTCAAAAAAATATATTATTAGCCGGGAAATGACAATTTTTTTTGTTGATTTCAATACAGAATATTATTGATTTTAAAATTTATTCCTCTGCGTGCATCAATTCACTTTTCACAAAAACACTTGAAGAAAATATTTGGCACAGTAAAAATAACCTTTCAATTCTTACAGTGCTTTCATTCGAAAGGGTGAAGGATGCCGTACATAAAAATCAGAAGTGACATTAATAAATACATTAAAAAAAATGGTGAATTATTTCTACAAAACGGCAAAGTTCGACATGAACTATAGCTTATTTCTGAGTCATGGCAAAACTTTAAAATGATACCATGTGTTAAAAAAAATTAATGGCTTGCTTGCTAAAAAAATTACGTAAATCCAAACAACCATCTTAGCAGGAATCCATCAACGGTTTTTCGAAGAATGTAGACCTCGTCATTTATTATCCCCTCTACCGGCAGCTTAATTTTTTCACCAAAACAATATTGAAATCGCGATAACTTTTTTGTTTCTTGATATTTTTGCACCATTTTTTCACAATTCTAAAAAAACTCTTCTATTTTTGGATTCTGTGTTGGTATTAATCATTGATCATATGGTTTTAAAGATATTCCGGTATTCCGTGGGAGACCGACATTTCCCATTCAAAATTTTTTTGGCCGCTATTTTATTTTTAGTCAATTTATCAAAAAAATAAAAATAAAATGCGGACTATACAATGTCAGGTAATAAGGATCTTCTCTGAGAAAAAATCATTCAAATCGGCTGAATTATCTCCGAGAAACCCAAAAATTACAATATGATGTTTTTGAAGTTTTCAAGATCTTGGCACGGCCGTAGTGGCAACAAAAACAGAAAAGCTCATTACTCAAAAACGGTTGCACAGATTTATTTTATTTTTCATAATAGACTCGTCAAGTTTAGTTTCGAAAAGTGAATAACCGAACATGAGAAAAAATTGTAGCTTGAGATATTCCCCCCAAGGAATTTTAAAATACCTCCGGATACCAATGATCAAAACCGAAAACCAAAAAAGAAGAGTTTTCTGAGAACTTGTGAAAAAAATGTGCAAAAAAGTTATAGCGATTTGAATATTTCTTTAATGTAAAACATTGAGGCTGCTGGTGAAGTGGTTAATTCATCAATTATTTCGTCATGTATTTATACTGGATCTCACAAGCAATTCGTTATGAAAAACAGTAAGAAATCGGTAAATCTACAGAAAATCAAAAGAAATCTCGTCAGGGACCTTAAAAGGACTGTGGATTAATTAAGCTAGTAATCCAAACAAGGCATCATCAAAAATCAGTATAAGCGTCTCTACACGCAGAGGAATAAATTTTAAAATCAATAATATTCTGTATTGAAATCAACAAAAAAAATTGTCATTTCCCGGCTAATAATATATTTTTTTGAATTCAACAACAAAACTTTGTTGTTTTAAAAAAATATATTTTTGTTTCTAGTATCAGCCGTGAACGCAAATCAAAAAATTATTTTTTTGAATTAATAATAAATGTATTTGATAATACAAAACCTTATGTTGAACCGAAAAATATCTGTGTTGCTTTTGAAATTTATATTTTTTGAATCAAAAAAAGTATTTTTAAAAACAAAAAAAAAACTTATTTTTGTTTTTAAATATATAATTTTTGATCCATTTTATTTTTTATTTTTTATTTAGGTTGTTATTTTCTATTTTATTTAAAATAATTACAAATAAAAATACAATTTTCGCTCCATTTTATTTACATCTGGTTTACAAATAATGATTCAATAACCTTATCCGTTACATTGAAATTACTAAATCTGAAATATAATTTATCATTTACGCTGATGGTGTGTGTTTCGTAACAATCAATATTTGAGATCAATTTGGGTACTTGTGTTTTATAAACCTCATAAGATTGCAAATTCTCGTCAAATCTACAACACATGATGCTACTACAGACTAGTATTAAATTGTTGCTTTTGTCTTTCAGTATGCAATCCAGTTCAAAAATAATAATGATTTCGTCCGTTCAGCAAGAAATGGCGGCAGCATCAACTTTTCTATTTCCTTCCGTTCCAGGATTTGCAGAGTTTCGAGAGATTTTCTAGAGAAAAAAAATCGAACGATGGGTCAAACTTCGTATACTAGATAAACGAAGCAATTTCTTACCCAGAAAACGATTGATGATTTCCTCAGAGAGTCCGAAACTCAGCAATAAATCCACCAGCGCGTCACTATCTTCCTCAACTTCCAAAACGAGTACTTCTTCTGTTGAATTCATTTTGAGTTTTGTTTATAATCATATAAATGGCGTCTGACAAGCTGTACGTACAAACTAGCGTAAAAACACACGCACTCTCATATAATAAATATGTATGTGTGTCAATATTAGGGTTTTTTGAAATCAAAAAACATGTTTTTTGAAATCAAAACAGATTATGTCCACAATCAATAATTTTTTTTTTTTTAATCTAAGCAACTTGTGTTCCCATCAGTTTGGTGTAAAAACAACAATTAAATTTATTGGGACAATAAAATTGCAAATATTAAATCAACAAAATAAATTGTAATTTTTAAAAAATATTTCAATAATTTTTATTTTTGAAACAAAAAGGTGTTTTTTCTCTGCGTGTGGTTTCTAAAAAATCAAAGACCTGGTACAAGTTAACATCAACAATTTTCTGTAAAGTTGGCTAAAAATCTTCTTGGTCTAGATTTTTCAATAAACTGTATATCTGTTTGTCCAAAACTGTTTGTAAAATGAAGCTGTTTTCAAACCACAGCTTTTTGAGGACTTCTAAATAATTTTTGGTCCTCCAAAATTTTACCAGTTTGTTTAAAAAAATGGAGAGTTGCAAATGTTTTGATTACTTCTATAAACTCAATATCATCCAATAGCAAGCATCTGGAGAATTCGAAAAACCCTTCTAAAAGACATAGGTTTAAATAATCATCTACTCTATTTGTTACAATATTTATGAAACTGTAGTTAACATGCTCTTATAGGTTATATTTCAGAACTTATTAATATTTTCCATTATTCGACAATCTATATACTGGACAATCTACATATTTACCAATGCAGTGGTGTCTGATTTTATCGAACTGCATAAAGTTTTTTGAAGGTGAAAACAAAAATATTATGCATTCGAATGCCTCGAAATCCGTATTTTGAAAACAAGTATCACCACTTTCTACACAATCGTCTGAGATATATGATGTCACAAAAACCATGATGTCATCCGGTTTTGAATTTTTAGGCATCCGGGGAAAATCCGGGAATTTTAAAACTGATTTTGAATGGACACCCTGCAATTAAATTCATATGTCAAAATCAAAAATTAATAAATTCTTTTTCGACGCAGCATGTCGTTTTTTGAAGCCTTAGGCATGGTCAAAAAATATCACAGGTGTTGTATTTGTAAACAAATATTTATTTCTTGACGCTTGAAAAACTGATGTCTTATCACGATTATTTTAAGCGACGGGGTAAAACCGCCCACCCACGGGGTAAAAGCGACCATCACGATTTTCGTACACAAATTTGCGATATAATATATCAGTTCCCTATGATTCTAAAAAGTAAAAAGTTTTATGAATTCTACATTGATTAACGGGGATAATGAAACATTTTTAGGGTTGATTATTTAAAAAATACTTTGATATATACTTATTTTCACCTTGAGACACCCATATTTTGGAAAAATATGCGGAATTTACTTGTATTTACAACAAAATTGATTTTTATTTTACTTGATTAGTAATGTAAGACGTAGTTACAACTTTTAAAATGGTTTGACATTTTATTTGGTATAAATTAGGGGTGGCGGTCTTACCCCGTCAACAGTGGTCGCTTTTACCCCGCTTGCGCAATTTTAACAACTATGGCCTCATTTCAAAGCTAAATATTTACAATTCATATTTCACTTCACTGAAGCATATTTCACATTTCTATTGATGCATGGACGGGTAATTTGTTATGTTTTTACAAAAATATCGCTTCCGAAATGCTTAAGTGAGCATCTGTTAAATTTAGATCAAATTCAATATCGACGAGCAAAAACTTTATTTTCGATATTTGTTATGAAAAATTTGATGTACATATCATCCCAAATGGTTCGGAATGTCAAAAATCTTGTGTTTATGGAAAGTGCTTGGTGAACTTTTTAGAAAACCGCCATTTTCATGCCAAACTGAAGGTGGTCCGTCTTACCCCGGCGGGCGCTCTTACCCCGTCTTCCCCTACTATTATAATGCATGAGCATGTACAATAAGAATAATTTCAGGATTGTAAGCAGTAAATGGATACCTGGATAGAATAGCTTCGAAAAGGGCGCTCAAAATAGTATAATTCTGGTCAGGGAAGTATTATCATCAAGGGTAAGTAAATCTTCTTCATTATTAACTTATAGATCACACAAACAAATTAGCATTGTCAATCAGTGAACTGAATTATAATTGTATATCTGTACATGATAAAAACAGATAAAGATCGATTGAATTGCGTTATTTATAGTAATGTTCAATCAGTATCGAAAGGTCCAGTTCATTTGAAACATTGTGTATTCAAGCGCTTCCAGTAAAAACTCATTTTTCGTAAGGAAATCGAGTGTGAGGGGTGGCCCGGGCCACGAACAATAAAAAGATTTTATTAATTCAAATAGAAATATTATAATATCAAAAAATAACAGAACATTTTTTTAAAAAGGGAAAGTTTTATTTCAAAGCAAAAATATTGTTGTTTCAAAAAAATAATTTTTTAAATCAAAAATTTGTTTTGTTATTTTGTTTAACCACTTTGAATCCAGCTGTCAAATTCAACAAGAAATATTGTTGAACCAAATTGCTAGTAGTTATTAAAACAATGAAAACCAATTATAGGCCGGCAAATAATGCAGAAATATTGTTGGAATGATTCTGAATATATTTGATATCAAAATAGTTTTCTCTGCGTGTAGCTTTTAAACATGGACGGTTGAGTTTCGTACAATTCAAATAAATGTAAGACTTGCGACTAATTTAGGCAAAACCAAATTATAATCTGCAGAAAAGCAAGTCTATTTTTCTTCCAAAATAAATCTTATTAACATCTTATTTCAACAAGGTGTTTTATGGCGCGAATTTTTCCTTGCCATTCGAATGTTATGGCGCGCATATTGCAGATTTTTAAATTGACCTTCCTAGTCTCAAAACAAACGGTTTGTTGTGTCTGTTAATATGAATGTTTTTGCATATCAACAGACAGGTACATAGAGATAGAAGCGATAGAGATGAATCGTATATGTATCTACATAGTTACGAGCATAAATACATACATATACCTGTTAGCTGGCGATCATGCGCGATGAGCACCAAAATATTGTGACAGTGGCGACTCAAATTTACTGCCTTCGACTGTGAAGGCGAAAGGCTGGAGTATGTACAGATTTAAATTCGGCAATCCCTGTCCACCGGTGTGATGCGTCGTATCCATTCATTCTTTGTTTTCGACAACGAACCAAGTGGACGTACTTCTAAACCAGTTTCACAGAATATTGATGGAATCTTAATCGGTAGCCATCGTAATAGCAACGATTGAACAGTGATGTGCTTTCGTCATTTGTACTCCAACTTAAAGTTCAAGTGTTGGCACCCAGATGGTGAGCATTAGAGCGAAGTAAATCGGACCCTCATACTGGATCGATCACACCTGCCAATCATCCAGGGAGTAGTAATACGCAATTAATTTTTCGCTTTCGTTTTTCCCCTCGCTATGTCGCCGAAGATGATGAGAACGTTGAGTTGATGCATCAGATATCGATCAACGATCATCATCATCTATCGCACGGAGATCCATCGTTAGGCGGTCCATCGATTGGCAGTATAATCAACCAACATGGTGCATACGATGGTCACAGAAATCGATTGAAACTGACCTACAATACTCAGCTCCCATCCGAGCACACTTACCTGGGAAAACTCGAACGCGTGGAAGCCTTGGAACGTCTTGAACCGGGATCGATCCACCGCATCCCGGTGAGTGGCCATCAGTCGATCGTATATCCGGGGGAGACTATCCCGTTGATCCTGACCAATCCATTGCTAGAGTTCGATGGCAAGGATAGCAATCGCATCGGGTTGGTATTCTGGGAGTTTCCCTTCAAGAAGCGCATATTCGGAGTTATCTGTGAAGTGTACGAGAAAGTTATCCGAGATTCGATCATGATACTCAAAACCAAAGCCCAGCAAAGATTCGAACTGGTACCGCAAGAGGATGGGGCCTTGACTCGGTCGGTGCAACGTGAAGGGCGTGCCCACTATTATGCCCAGGTGAAAATCTTACCGGAAGTATTACTTCCTGACCCGTTGACCAACTATTGCATGAACAATACGCCGAAGATCAACAATTTGGCCAGGAATCGCTTGATGGCCGCACAGTCCAGTGTGTGGCCCAAGTTCGTCTACGATCAGTACTGCTCCCATGAAGTGCTCAACAAGATGAAGCGTTTCCTGGAATTTCTACAAATCGAGTCCGTTCCCACGGCCGACCCAGTTATGCTGTCCTTCTGGTTGGCGAAGAACTTCCCCCTCAGCGACACCGACCGCAAGGAGCTTTTCTACACCAATTCGGTCCTGACTCGCATGCTACTAGTCAACAGTTTCCTCGATTACGTAAAAAAATGTTGAATGGGCAAAGAGAGTAGAGTGTCCCAAAATTGCACTTTTTCTGAAAGCTTGTGGGCTTATCCTTCAATTGGAAGCTACGGATTTAACAAACAAACTTTTGTATTGGGGGAACCCATTTCTTAACGTTTAGAGGTTTCCCAGTTTTTGAAAAAGTCCGTTTTAGCTAATACAGTCGAATTTCGTTCGTTGCACTACGTTCAATTGCACTTCGTTTTAATTGGGCTCCCGTTAAGTGGGCTATAGCCCACCTAAAACGAAGACAAGCGTCACTTTCTGACATAACCCCAATTTGTTAATGTTGGTAGCCCTGAATTTCTATTGTAATCGGTGTTTTGACAGCTCAAATCATAGCCCGATTAGTGAAAGTCTTTCACTAATCGGGCCACGGGTTTAGTGCAACGAACGAAAGTTGACTGTAATACAAAAAACTATTTCTAGTTCTGCGTTAAGGTAAGATAGTTTCTAGTCCTGTAGTTAAGGTACTCCGAAGCAAGTTGGAACGACTGGGGTAAGGTGAAGCAGTTAAGTTAACAAACTTAAAGAGAAGTAAGACTGCTGCCATTTAGGTATTGTCGCGCGCCCACTAAACTGGAACGCGCGTGTGGGACACGCGACGTGTGACTTGTTCCCGACATAACTGTCATAATTACATGTGTGGCGCTGCTTTCTTACGATGTTCATGAACACAACGCACTATTCAAATATTAGTCGCGACGCTTGGAAATTGAGAAAATGTATATTTAAAAAAAAAATGTTTGTCCTTATTTCTGTCGGATCCATAATATAGACGTTATGTTCATAACTTTGCATTTTATCTTGCCCCACCCGTTTCAGCTTGCTTTAGTGAACTTTACAGAAAGTTTAAACCACAAAAGTGCAAACAATATAAAACATTTTTTTTACCTTTGGAAAGATACAAACATTTGTGGGGATAACTTTGCAAAGACATCATATCCCTATTTTTCTAGTTTTTGAGTTTTTCTAGCACTGAGAAAAATCTACACGCCAAGGTCGTGTGTTTTACTTATAGATTTGCGCAATGAGGAAAACCACATGACTTGAGTGTGGTAGCCATATGGATTTCGTCATTGACTTCACGGTATAATAACATGTGTATCAACATTAGGTTGTCACGAGAAACAAACATGAATGTCTAAATATTAAATCATGAAAACCAACTGATTTGCTTATTGAATTCGAAATGTAGTGGCTTTAGATAGTCATGTGTGATAGAACATGAATGTCATGAGACTGAAAAAAGAAATTTGATAGAAGATATCTTGCTCCCCAAAATATGGATTCGAAGCTCCTCTGCTTGTCGCAAGCTCACTTGAATGTTTTTTTTCAAACAAGTGAGTCAGCAACAAGCGGGGCGCCGCAAATCCATAATTTGGGAAGCCCGGGATTAGCATATATCATTTTATTCGAAGCTGAAAGCTAGGAAAATCTGTTAGTGGAATCCGATTTTTCTCTAACACCATACATTATATCCAACGCTGGAAGTAATGCATTTTATTTATTGAAAATTAGAATGAACTCCTCATATTCACTCGGACATCTTCACTAATAGAAAGAAAAACGAATCCGCAAATTTTCCTCACAGAGAAACAGACGTAACACTTAGAACAAATCGCGATCAAAATCATAGTCGCGAAAACATGTACGCCCAATGCTAAAAACACTGTAGTTGGCCGATGGACCAACAGGTGGCGGTAGTGTGTAAACGTCAAACACGAACAAAAACGACGCGAGCGCTGCGGTTAGTCGATTGGCCACCTACCAGATATTCGAATCGATCGTTAAAAAGTGGGTCGATGGACAGCGATGAGAGTGTGACGTCTGTTTGTCTTTGTTTTCCTCTAACACTTTCAGCTTCCGAATTTGCCTCTTCTCTTTGGAACATGATGATGACTGGCGTTCGACACGATTTAGTTCGCTATGGGTTGATCACTAATAATTTATAAATTTGGAACACGGAAATCGACAGCAAGCTCATCGATTTCAAATCGACCAACTTGAACATGATGATCATGACACAAGATAATCATAAGTTAAACACACTGAATCCCTGTTGGGTGAGCACCCATAGGTTGACGCATACGAATTTGAAATGGAAAGCTCTAGAAACTTATGTGGAACACTATGGAATTCATGTTGTCGGTTGATAAATCAGTCCATGAAGCAAAACTAAAGAATTGAATGTGTAATACACACGAAGTTTGTAAGAAAATCACAACAAATCGGCATAGACGTTCATGAATCGATCCATAATTTTAAACACACGGATCAAGCGTGTGGATTTTTTTCAGTGAGATTCACTGAGGGCAAAAATGGGTCTTTTTCTGTATTTATTGCTCAATATAATACAAATGTTATTCATTAGACAAATTAGGTAGGATAAATGCACCTGTTTGGCCAGCCTAAGAAAAAATGTCAATAAAAATTATATGTGAAGCCATATTTATATTACAAATATTTCAAATGGAAACTTTCATTCCATATTATGTGTAAAATATCGAAGCTGAGCTAAAACCATCGTTTCGTTTCGAAAATATCGATGGTCAATATAGGCCACCAGAACCAGTTTCGGCCAGAGACTCAACTTCGGTTCCTAAATTGATTTTTTATGAGAGTGGCTAAATTAGGAGTACCCTGGCCAGATTAGGTGTATGGGAGTTACAATTATAAGGAAAAATAATTGTTTTTCTCAATCAATTCGGACGAGTAAATGAATGTAGCTCTATCATGTGAATGATTTTATGCTGATTGGCTATGTAAAACAGTGTATAATTCACTATGGCTCCAACTGGGGTATGACCAAAACCGGTGCTTCTACCCTAATGCATTAATTGTGACGCATAATGTCTTGAAAATAGGAACTTTAGAGACATCTTGCCCAAAAAAAAGAGACAAAACAGGAACCAATAGGAGATCGAAGGAGAACCAAAAGAGGCCGAAAAGAGGTGGGCTTATTCTACGAGTGGCGTGAGGTGAGAGTTCTCGGTCTCGTTAGCGAGGTGACAATTTTCGACTCGAATGATGTGACTCGCCGTGTATATCAAATGGAGAGTCTCATCACTAGAGTCGAGTATTGACGAATAGATGATAAAAAAATCAGGAATTTGCCCAAAGATTCAGATATTACTCCGAAGACACGGTGCCCCGACAGACCGTTATTATGAAAAAAAAAATCCAAGGACATGGCTCGATTCCTGAGGTCATTCCGCACCTCTGTGCCAATTAAAAAAAAAGGAAGAATCTCGAGAATCTTTTTAATCTTATCTGATATCAGATATCCATTCTTTCGTTAATAACTTCGCCAAAATACCTAGCGATCCTTTATCGTACAACACAGAAAAGTGTTTCGAAAAGTAAATCGGTTTTCAATAATAATGCAAAAAGAGCAGAGCTGTTAAATGTCACGTGACTTTGACAATTGAATATTGCTAATATCAACGATCCCCGTGGAAAATGTCATCGGAAAAGCATTTTTCCGGTAACGTTTTTCAAACTGATATCGTTTGGCATTATGTGCTGATGTGATATTTCGCATAGAAGGGTGTTAGAGAGCATTCTAATTTTTCCAAAATTTTGACATTTAACAGCACTGAAAAAGAGCATTGGAAAGCATGCTTAAATGAAACATCATTGTCAATTTGCTATGTACATAATGCTGATTCTTAGCTCTCTAACCACGTTTGTTTTGCAAAGACTATGAGGCGAACAAAATTCGGCAAACTTCAGTGAGCTGGCCATTTAGTGCGAATGCCGTAATAAAATGTTGCATCAATCAGGTGGAGGTCAGCGGACCCGTGGTATACATCCGCGTATGTTCGTATGTATGTAAATCATTCCAGATTTGAAACAAACGTTTGATACTTGCTCTAATCGTCTATAACAGTAAGCACATGTCTTATCTTCTAATTCTTGTTGTGCTACATCCACAGACAAACAGACGTCACACTCTCATTATTGTCCATCGACCACCTTTTTAACGGACGATTTAAAAATATGGTAGGTGGCCATTCCGCCACCCGCAGTGCTCGCATCGTTTTTGTTCGTGTTTGACGTTTACACACTACCGCCATCTGTTGGCCCGTCGGCCAAAAACACCGATTTTAGCATTGGGCGTACATGTCCTCGTGACTATGATTTTGATCGAGATTTGTTCTAAGTGTTACGTCTGTTTGTCTGTGCTACATCTGTTCTAAGATTCCTTTTTTCCCAAATAACAACATTGTTAATTGTGAATTTATTTGTTTTACCTTCCATAGAAAACAACAATCAATTAAACTTAAACCAGTAAACTATTGAAAAAATATACATACTTAATTATAACTACGGTAACAATTGTATACAAGTTGAGAACAGTTTGGCCAACTTTTTGAGCGCTTTTGTAGTTTTTTTAGTGCTATTGCGTAATTTTAATATGGTTTATATTAAAATTTTTAGTCGAAAACTTCAAATCAAGATTTCTTGAGATTCCTCCTAGGTATTTTGTTTTAAATTGGTCCAGAGGTGCAGAATAACCTCAGTAATCGATCCCTGTACTCAGACTTGATGGACAATATTTTTTCATAATAACGGTCTGTCGGGGCACCATGATAGATGGATAGATATCTTTATTTGGGCAGCATGAGGTTGGCTTATCTCTTAAATTTCTTCAGGGGTTTTTTAGTGATTATTTCCCATGGAATCCTTACAAGAATTTTCGTAAAACATTCCTCCAATAATTTTGTTTTGGATACCTCAAGAATACAATCGGAATTTTTACAAAAAAAAAAACTTCAGAAATGCCCTCAGAGATTCCACCAGGAATTCCTTCATATATTCTTTCAGATATATTTCAAGAAAGCCTCAAATTCGCCAGAATTTTATCCGGTGATCTTCTTAAACCATCTTCAGAAATTTCTTAGGATTTCCTACAAAATTGTCCTTCAAAAATCCATTAAGATTTTAACTAGGATACCTTCAGGAATAAGTCCAGAGATGAGATTGCTCCTAAGATTTCTCCAGTAATTCTTTGAGGTTTCTCAAGGAAGTCTTTTAAGATTTGTCCGGGAGTTTTTCTATGCGTTTCTCCAGAGAAATGAATGATTTTTTTCTGAAAATTGAGAAATTGTTGAATAAATTCGTGAGGTATTTTTAAAGCAAACCTTAAAGTAAGCTCTGATGAATCTATAAGTTTTTCACTTGATGAATAATAATTTCTAAAATAACTCATTGACTCTTGAAGAAATTTTAGCAGATTTTCTAGATAAATTGCTAAGATGATTAAAAAACAAGTCAATCGAAACTCTGGATAATATCCTGCAAGGTTTTCTTGAAGGAAAAAAACATCGGACGGAATCCCTAAAAAATGTGTAGGAATGATCTGAGTTTGTTTACTGGAAAAAATACTGTGATATGTTAACAGGTGTGGAATAATCTGTTGAAATTCATTTTTTTTTAGAGATTCATTGAGAAATATTTGGAAGAACTGAAGGATTACAACCCTTGAATGAAATGCTGGAAAAAAATCTATTATGTTCTAGAAGAACTCAATAATGAAACGCAGGTTGAATCTGAGGAATTCTTTGAAAAATTCTTAATAGATTTTCTCGAATAACCCCTCGAGGAGTTTTTGGAGCAATTCTTTGGAGAGAATTTCTGTCCTTGATACAAATTTCTGGAGTACTAGGATATTTTTTGGGAAAAAAATCAAAGTATTCCCTGAGAGTTAGTTGAGTTCGAAATACGCGTATCTGTCAAAGGATACAAACTCTAGTGTAATTAAATGGTAGAGTTCGATCGAATGGTAAAATTCGATAATCATTTATTTATAGGTATTCCACCAAATAACTGGAAGATTTATTAACATGAACTTTGGAGCCTATACTGCCGTGAATCGCAAGTCAGTCCCATCTGTAAAAAGTAGGCATTGAGAAAATAGGCTGTGAAGTTTTCAAACTCGTTTTCCATACGAATATTCAAAAATTTCCAGAGGATTGCAACATGTTCCAATCCTTATGAAACTTTCACAACTTGCTTTTCACTACAATATCTTTCCGAGAAAAATATAACCATTATCAAAACAAGTTACATTTTTGTGTTCCACGGTACGAAAGTCTGTAGTGGGACTGATATGCGGTTACTTTTCATTATGGGACAATTTGACTTGCTGTTTTTTCCGAATTTTTCCGAACAAATCATATTATTTAATTAGTGCAGCTGAAAGAGCATTGGAAGAGATGTTGAAAACTGAACTCAACTCAATTTTGACGAAAATGCAGATGGGACTGACTTGCGATTCACGGCAGTATAATTCTTGAAAAAAGAGACTAAAAAGACCAAAAAAGAGACCAAACTGGAATAATGAAAACGAACACGAAACAGGAGATAAAAGTTCTCATAAAGATGATTTATTAACTAACAGGAATTACTCTAGAGATTCCTTTTTCAAATTCATCCTGAAATCAAGTCCAAAATGTATCCAAACAATATGAAATAAAGTGTTTTTTTTTTTTCAGGCAAAAGCCAGTAATATTTCTACAGAAAATCTGATAAACTCCTGCAAGGATCCCCGAAAGGAATCATTAACTCGTGAGGAAGTGGAAAAAATGGACTTTTGAGGAATGGAAAATTTACCACAGAAACTTTAGAAATGATTGAAAGCACTATAGGCGAAATTGGCGTTGGAATTCCTGGAACCTTAATGGATTTTCTTGGAAGAACTTCTGCAGGAATAATTAGAAGATCTCCTAGACTCTCAGCTGGTAAAAAAGCAGTGGAAGACTACCTGGACAAATATTCATGAGAAATCTTGTAGAAATTCCTGGGCAGTTTTCTAGAATAATCTCTGTATAAATCACTGAAAGTATACTTCAGTATTACTTACTATACTGCCCATAACTGCATATTTGTAACATTCGACAAAAGTAGGCACTGAGTAAATGGAGTACAAAGTGTGAATTTCTCGTCAGTATGGGAATGCCCCAAAAATTCAAAAAAATACCGAGAACTCAACAATGCTTATATGAAGCTGAAATTTAGTACAGCTCATCTCACAAATTGGGTGAATAGTCAGAAAATAATTCTGATAGAAATTTCTTTGCCACAACATTACGAGGCCCGTCTATAATCTCAATGTGACTGTTATGCGGTTATATTAAGCAATATGACAAAACAACTTGGTATTTTTTCCGAATTTTCTAGAACAATTTCACAGATTTTATTAAGTTAGTCGAAAGCATTGATGATTTGATGATGTTTCACGGTATTAACTCGAAATCGTCAAAAATGTCGAATGTGACAAATATGCAGTTATGGGCAGTATACTGCCCATAAAAGCATAACTGTCCCATATGGATTTTCGAACCAACACCTTTTTTCGTCGCAACGTACATGTTTTAATATGTATTTTACTATGCACATGAAAATTTACACACTTTGTTTGAAAATGTTGTGGAAAAATATGAAGTTGGTGTAGTCCCATATTGAAAAATAAAGGCATAACAGTCTCTATATGAACTTTCAACCGAAATAGCAACTGCGAAACATGAATTGTGTTCAAGTTTATATATTTTGATGATCAATGGAAGTAAAATGAGTTACCTGTGAGGTTGTGCTGAACGAATATGGCAAGTAGAAATGTACTAGAAAATCATGGACATTTGTATGAGAAGTCAAACTTCAAACTTTGAGCGGTGTTTTCTCAATGCCTACTTTTTCAATATGGGACAGTTATGCCTTTATGGGCAGTAGTAGCAATGGAATTCAGAAAAAAGCATTCCTTGAGAAATCCCTGAAGGTAAACTCCTGGTTGAAATCCAGGGGGAATTTGTGGAGAAATATCTAGAGGTATATCCGAAGAGATTTCTGGAGGAGTTCCCTGAATATATTCCAGAAGAAATCACTAGAAGAATACTTGAAGCTTTTCCTCGAGGAATCTGTGAAGAAATTTATGTAAAATCTGTAATCGCGAAAGAGTCTTTGAAGATACCTCTGATGAGTCTATAATTTCGAATCAGGATTCATTCACAAGAAGAAAGATTGTTTGTTGCATCTTTAGCTATAATGTGAAGGATGAGCCCCCAAGTTTTCTGACAAAGTGCAATTTTGGGACATCCTATTATAGAGAATCAATCTAATTGCTTCATTCTTACATTGCAGACGTGCTCGTGCTGCTGTAAAAAGTGCAACCGTCGGATCGCCAACTACGCGGACATGTTTGCCATGTCCAAGCACGGTGTGAGCGGCAGCTACTGCAATCCATCCGGATTCGTGCACGAAACGCTGACCGTCTACCGAGTGGTACCGCAGTCGACCCGGACCACCACCAAACCGTCGACCGATTTCAGCTGGTTCCCGGGATACTCATGGCAGATTGCAGTAAGTTATTCGATTCCAATCAGAAGTTTGAAGTCATACAATTTTAGACAATACTTTTACAATATTTTTCGATTTTCCATATAAAATATTCAAGTTTAGAGAATTAGATCTGAGTCACTTTTAAGTCGATTTGAAGGAAATTTTCACAGTCCTTCAAATATAACTTGAACTTCAACATATCGTTTTGAGTAATTTTTCAAATAACGAGCTCAAAAGCAATAACGGTTTGACTAAAGTAATTTTTTTGACAAATTTTACTAATTGACATATTTTCTAAAATTATAGGAATAGCACAACAAGTTTGTTAAATCCACTTTTTGTATGGGGCTTTCATATTTTCAAACTATTCGTTTAGTTCTTCATCAAAAATTTCGCTTTATACAAATCGTCATTATTTTTGAACTCGTTATATTATGTTGTCGAAATCAGATTGTTGTAAATTATTTCTGTCAAATGTACCAGTAATGTGGTGGGATGTGCCGTAAACATAGTACATAAATTGGTCTGGAATTCCATGGTAGTTTCAATAATGGGCGTAGTCAGCTACAATAGTAATTTTCACCACAGAATATTTTCCCGTGAACAGATACAATGCAAATTCAAAACTTCCTCTTCACCCTGCAGGTATGCAACGCGTGCAGCAACCACATCGGGTGGAAGTTTGTCGCAACCAAACGGGGCTACAAACCGAAGAAATTCTACGGCCTCTGCGCGGAAACAATCAGCGTGTCCTCGGACAGCAGATCGCCGCCATTCGGTACCAACCCCAAGTCGAACGCCGACATGGTCTGAATGCATTTTCTCGAGATTGATGCAAGCACATGGAAGGAGGAACGACATTGTGAACTGAACGAGAGAAACGATAGACTGCATTACTACAACAAGAGATTTTTCCTCCCATTGACACTACCTATGGGCTTAGTTGCATTCTTCACCTTTCTATTTAACTGTACTTGTACAACTATTTGTGTGCTGTGTTTTAGAACAATTGATGAACAAATAAATGCTTCTGATGCTGAACCAGTATCGTTCAATGCTAATTTTAGGAGGGAAACGAGGGTAAGCTGGACATTGACATTGGACATTGTGCACCCTACGTCAGAAACAAGACTTTAGTCAGAAGTCTGAAGATCATTGGGCTTATTCTACGAGTAGCGTGTGGTTAGAATTGTTGGTCTCGTATAGCGAGGTGACAATTGTCGACTCGAGTGAAGTGACTCGCCTGTAAATCAAATAGAGTCACTTCACTCGAGTCGACAATTCTCACCTAACGCCACTTGTAAAATAAACCCACATAAGTATTGAAACATGTACCGTTTTGACTCATATTCCGAATACTTAACGTCAACAGTGAATTCAAATGCATCTGATAGTCATAATTGAGGTGATATTTGTGAAAATTTGAGTTTCTTCGCAAAGTATGCCGATACAAAAATGTTCATTTAAACTAGTTTAGTATTGTTTTTACGTAAAAGTATGAAACAACACTTTATTATTTCTGATAAAAATTGATATATTAATTCCTCCTATGATAAAAAGAACAATGCTTCCGAAAATAGTTTGTTAATTGAGGGTGTTGGGGGTTCGCAATGTAGGCTCATTATCGATCAAACAACGGTATCTGGCACCGTTAGATTGACAAACGTTTCTAACGACTTTCTGATCAATTATGGACTTATAGTTTTACATCAATAAATAATGCTTTTTATTCTAATGATTCATCAGCAAATATGAATATCTTCTAGTTTTTCACGCTTGCCATAGTTATGAGGAAGCAAGCTCGTACGTTAATACTGATTTTCTGTTCGAAATTAATCGCTCAAGAAATCTTTCATTGATTCCTTGCAGACCTTTTCCACAGCAAATTCGAATATCAATTGACATTACTTATCAATGCTTACTCTTACTTATTATCCTACTTCTTTTTACAAAGGTTTCACATTCACATAATGCTGAAAATGGCCATTTTTGACACCTACTCACTCCATCGTAACGCTTTTTGTACGAATATTCTACAACTTTTATATGAGCCGTAACATCGTGAACACACCCACCCCAATTAGTGTTATGAAATTTGTGAATAAGCCCAATGAGGTAGGTAATCTGCAAACAGACGGATTGTGGAAAACGCCTATGCAAACTTCTTCTCCTAGCTAATTTAAACATTGTTACAGAGGGCTAACTCTCTGCAGCTGACTGTTGGGATTCGAACCCGTGAACCACAGTTTTGTCTTGCTGAAAGCACCACGTTTTCCGCTAGGCTATTTACTGTCATAATCTGGCAGACTGTAAGCGCCATTCAAATTGTCAGCATTGTTTTGATTATCATATAAAATCATTGAACAGTTGTGGCAACTTATCCTCCAGGACGGCTAAGGAGCATTAGTTCTTGTAAACCCATGATACCGCAATTTCATAATTCCTGTAGATATATGTCACAATAAGCCAAAACCAAAAAAAAAATGGCGCTTACGTCAATCTGTCAGATTACGGATGGCATAGACATCATTTTTCCAGGAAGTATTGGGCAAATATTTAAAAAAATATTCGCCCAATACTTCCTTATTACAAAGATTTTTTAAGCTTTCATTAGAGGATTTTATCACGGATTTCTCTTATGATGCTTCCAGGCTGTTATGTCTGATTCGACCAGGATGAGAAAACCCCATTTCTATATGTAACCCGAAAGTTGTACGAATATATCCGATGATATGAGATACCGAGATCCTCACTGAGTGAAAACAAACATGTATAAAAAGCGAAGGAATAAACGATGACGAGTGAGTCTATAAAAGTCTATCTTTGAGTTCGTTATTCTAAAGTTAGAAAGCTTAACCTTATAGTGAAATACTACAGTTACCCTTATAGTGAATATTACACAGGCTTCACGTAGAAACCAATGCACAACTTCAATTATTCTTCCACCAATTTCTCGAAGGGTGTCCCCATTTCTTCAGGAATTTTATGAGGATTAACTTGAACATTTTGGTTCAGAACTTGTTCAAGAATCCAACCAGTATCCCGCATATTCAAAAAATCCATCCATAATTTTTGTTCAGGATTCACACAAGAATTTAACCATGAATTGCTCTAAAGATATTAGAAATTACTTTAGGGATTTCTTCAGAGATGTTTCCAGAAATTTATCAAGGAAGTCTAAGTTTTTTTCCAGGAATGCATCCAATGGTACTTCCACGGGAAAACGATTTCTGTCAAGATTTTCTTTAGGAAAAGAACCAGTAATTTCTCAAGAAATTTTCCATAAATTTCTTGCAATTTTTTCTAGAATTTTCGAATTGCTGAGATAATATCCTGCATGATTTTCTGGAGGAGACATAGAGGAGGTATCGACCGTGATTGTTTTTTTATTGGTTTGTTATGGCCATATCGGTCAGGCGACTGAAAGGTAAAGGGAGTCTGTAGAATACTTTCATAATTGATGAAATGAATAGGTGGATAGGCATCGCAAGTGAGCGACAAGATTGAAATTTTATTAGGTTCACGCATACCAGGAACCACGTTATTATTAAACTCGAATGAACCTAGAATTTTTCTTCGACCTCAACTGTACTGTGTGTCGTGTACAAGTGTCGTGTACTAGACTCGACTTGAAGAAAACCATCGTAAGCACACATTATATATTTAAACTAGGTACAGTCATAATTCCCTAATCTTTTTTTTTTTGAAAAATCTTAAAAATTATTTTGTTAAAACTTTAAATTTAAGAGCTGAAAGGTACATCACGGGAACGATTAGTAGGTATCAAGTTGAAAAGCCATGCATTGCTGTTGCCTTGGTCTCTGTTGAGTAGCGTCGTAGGTACCTGTTTGCAAATTTCCAGACTCTCCGCCACATCCAATTTCCAAGGAGAAGTAACATTTCGCAAAATTTTAATATCGGCTGTCGTAATTGTATGACCCTCTGAAAAAACATGTTCCGCGACCTTAGATTTGAAACCGTATGTCATCCCCTTGTCTATCGTCTTCTGAGCTTTTCCTATTTCCGCTAAGTGTCGATGATAGCTTTTATCGTCCTTTCCTTGTATCCGTTTATTCTTGCCGTCTCGTAGATGTATTCCAGTTCCTTGGTGTTTCCGTCTTCGCTGAGGGGTAGAGTTTGCATCCTGTGGATCATGTGCTGAAATGCTGCCATCTTATGCTGGAACGAATGATTCGATGTGTAGGTGCTGACTCGCTGGTTGTTTGTAGGCTTCCTATACATTTCAAAGTTGTAAGATGAACTTTCTTCCCTGGTCACAAGTAGATCCAAAAACGGTAGTTTTCCATCCCTCTCCTCCTCGTGGGTGAACTTGATATCCTTGTGTATGCTGTTGATTGTATCTAAAATTCTAGCTAGATCGTTCCGCTTGATAACGCTGAAAATGTCGTCGACGTATCTCCACCATTTACCTTGTTTCTTCAATTTTTGAGTACTCATCAGATAGATTGTGAGAATACCCATCATGACTGTTAGTCTATAAATTTCTTAAAAAATGTAAAACAATGCAAACAAAATTTCAAGGAATCTAAAATTAATTTATTACTTTTAACTGAGGGCTCATGTAGTAAGGAGAAGTAGTCCATAAAGTAATTTGAATATGAATAATCGGAGGAATCTGGAATAATTGCTTCAGCATTTCCTAGTGGTAATTCCTGTAAGAACTTTTGGATCAATTCCTGGTAGGATTCGTGGGGGGGAATTTAAGGTTGTATCTGTAAAAATGGATTTACAAATTACTAGAAAAATCGACGTAACAATTTCTCGAGATACTCTTGCTGGATTTCCAGGAAAAATCTTCAAATGAATTCCTTAAAAAAACATGGTATAAATTTTATGAGTTTCCGAATGCTGTACGAATCTTTTTAAGATCTCTTGTAATATCAATTGGATAAATTGGAGGAAAGTTCTGAAGAAATTTCTGGATGAAAGACTGGCAGAATCCCAGGAGAAATAGTGAAGGATCTCCCGATAGCGCTTGTGGAGGAATCGCGTAGAAATATTTGCAACCTATAGGAATCACACCAGGTTTCTCTGCTAGGATATCTCCACAAATTCTTGCAGTTATTTCATTTACCTACACGTAGGAATAGATAAAATTATTTTCATACTTCTCTAACATTTCACTCAAGAATATGTTAAGATATTTTTTAACTCCGGTAGTTTTATTTTTTTTATTAATCCAGGAGAAATTATGGAGTATTATAAGCACCATTTTTCTATAAAACTTCAATTCATCTAAGGTTTGAATCAGATGCTGCTTCGTAAATTCGAATTTAGATCAAGATACCTTCAAGAAATTAACATGGAATTTTTATAAGGAACAAACCAGAGAATACTTCAGTGATTGCATCAAGAATTTCTCCAAAATATAATTTTGAAATTTTTCAAAAACAAAATCAGAGGTCTTCCATGAATCCAATGATTTTACCATCGATTTCGCTAGAATTTCTTCAATATATGTCGTTTTGGATTTAAAAAAAAAAATTCAAACACTATTTTCTCTAAAGATACCTTCAAAAGTAACTCCCAAGATTGCGCCAGGAATTCCTACAGAAATTCTAGGAAAAACTTTCTACGGAAGCTCTCGAAGAATTCGTCCTAATATTATTCCAAGGAATTTTCTTTTTTTTTCAGTAGCGATAGGGGTAGTACTGGGACTTTTAATCTGCCCTAAGCTCCTGCCCAACATTTGCTTTTATAAGCCTCTATTACATTCATCACACAGACGTTCCTAAGCAATGTTGCTCAATGGTCAATGTGTACCCTAGCAGCAATCAACCCTTGCCGTAGTTTTGCAGTCTAGTATTCCAGACTAGTATAACACTATGATAAAAGTTGAAATGCTATTAAAGTGGTTGAAGTGAAGAACGAAATAGTTTTATTGAAAGATCTTCATTTTCCATTTCATTTCATCAGTCACTGTAACATAATTACCACACTTTTGCTGTCGTCACTTTTGTTTTTAACACTATCACTAATATCATCGATTATCACTCATTAACTTTCGTAATACACATCATATATGTATACTTTCCATTATATCACTTCACTTTCACAGCTACGATTTTTTATAAAAATTACATCACACTACTTTCATGATAATTCATTTTTGTTACCATTTACCATCTAACCATCATAACCAAATAATTAAAAAAAATAAAACTACGATTTAGTACTACGATCAATTAAGTAACAGTAGAAAAATAAAACCACTTCGATAAATTGTACTGCACTCATTACGTCATTGTCATTATGAACACTCTTATCATGAATGTGTTAAGAACTAGGCAATAGTTTTTATATTCCGAGAAATAATTGTAAAGTGTATTATAACCATCAATAATCTAGTAGCATAGACAAACAGACGTACCACTGAGGGTTCATATTAGTATTATTAGGTATGTATTTATATTATTATGTATGTATTTATGTTTTATATTGTTAGGGGCCCAGATAGCCGTAGCGGTAAACGCGCAGCTATTCAGCAAGACTAAGCTGAGGGTCGTGGGTTCGAATCCCACCGGTCGAGGATCTTTTCGGGTTCGAAATTTTCTCGACTTCCCAGGTCATAGAGTATCTTCGTACCTGCCACACGATATACGCATGCAAAAATGGTCATTGGCATAGTAAGCTCTCAGTTAATAACTGTGGAAGTGCTCATAAGAACACTAGCTGAGAAGCAGGCTCTGTCCCAGTGGGGACGTAACGCCAGAAAGAAGAAGAAGAAGAAGAATGTATGTATTTTTAACAAAACTATCACAATCACTTTCAATGCAATTTTCAAATATTTTCATCAGCACACATTTCTTCAAAAATCATTATTAGCACCCTCACAATCACTAATTTTACAACGACGAATGCAACGCTCAACTCCACCAAACACCTATTCTTATGTTGCATTATAAAATTATTGATCACACGTTAGCTTTGAAACTTAACAACCATTACTGATTAGTACTAAGGATGCTACAGCTCGAGGTAAACGAACTGAACCATCAACAACCAGCACTGGTTTATAAGTAACTACTGAGCCCTGGCAGTCCCTCCGTTCGAAGAGGACCTGATAATATGCCGAACATATTAACAGATCCTCCGCCTGAATGCAGCCGTTTCATGAAAATCATGAACCGTTGGAGGTGTGCCAAAGTATTGGGAAGGTGATATGTTTCACAGACGGCTATTATTATGGTGCACCTTCTACTTTGGCACCGTCAAACCCTGTGATCGTGGCCAGGGAGTATTACCCCAAGGAATTTTCAAGGATTTTTTTTTGCAACTGTTAGAGAAATTCCTGAAACAAAACGAAATATTTGTGAAGGAAACCTAAAGCAATATCTGATGGAACTTCTTCAGAAATTTCTGATGAACTCCTTCTTGGATATCTGAAAGAATTCCTGGACTCTTGAGGGAGTTTGGGAGGGGTTTTTAGATACAATTCGGGAAAACTCCGTTAACAAATTTCTTCATAAATTCTGAAATAAATCTTTGCGGATTTTCTTGTAAGGGGGCTACCCCGTTTGGCATAAAGCCATTTGGCATAAAGCCATTTGGCATAAAGTTGTTTGGCATAATGGTCATTTTGCATAATGGTCATTTGGCATAATGGACGTTTGGCATAAAAGAAAAGAAATTAGAAATTTAAATAGTACTACTTAAAAGAAGATCTGGTGATCAAAAGAAGGCAAAATCGTCGATGAAAATGTTAGTAGTTATAATGCCAACGTAGAAAAGAAGGCAAAATTGTCAATGAATATGTTAGTAGTCACAATGCAAACCACTAGTTTAACAACGTAATGAGAAAGAACAGCCTATGACCAAAAGAAGGGAAAATCACATATGAGAATGTTAGCAATGGTAATGCAAAAAACATAGCAACTCAGTTTTCAATATTTATGCCAAACGTACATTATGCCAAATGACTATTATGCCTAACGACCGTTATGCCGAATTATTTTATGCCAAACGGCTTTATGCCAAATGACTTTATGCCAAATGGCGTCCCCCCTCTTGTAAGAACTCTTTCATGAAGGTTTGGAAAAATCTCATAGAGTGACAGAAGAAATAAGGGACGAATTGGTGGAAGCAATCTGCAAAGATAATCCTGGAATAGTCCCTGGGATAATTTTCAGCATTATCCCTGTAAAAATTACTGGAGTTAATAGTTTTGGTGCTTTCAAGGATGTCCTCTACTAAATTATGGAGAAATTTATCTAAGAATCTCTTGAGCAATCGTTGGAAAAATTTCTGAACGAATTCTTGAGGACATTCGTAGAGGAATCTCTTGAGGAATTTCTGGTTTGTATTCTATGTTTTATTGCTAATAGAAAAATGAGAAAAAAAAACTTGCACTAAAATAGCGACCATACTAAAATACAAGAACATCCATTAAATTGTTATTTTAAGAATTATTTTCTGAAATTCCCGTTGACTTTTCTACAGGGGATCCGACGGTTTCTTCAAAGCAAATCTTTTGGAAAACTTCATGAGAAAAAATGGAAGAGTCACGGAAACGATTTTGTCGGATAAGAGCGCTCAGAAAAGCGACATTAGAAACATTCCATTGGAAATAGACTTGCACTAAAATAGTTATCTAATGTCTAGAGACTTGCTAGCAACCCCGAACTCAAGTCCACAGGCCTGTCTGCATTCTTTTCGTTTCTATTTAACAAGTTGCAATACTATTCATACACTATTTTATAAGAACAACAGACGAGCAGAGAGCTCCATCTGACTCGGTATCACTATTATTCGTCTCTACTGAGTAATTACAATTACGCGAGTGAATCATTATTTACACCTGAAGAATCGTTTTAATGGGAAATAAATGCAAACCGTTCGGATGACAACGTTACCCGGAATCAGTCTCGTGTCCGCAGGCCCCAAATGGAGGTCCGCCGTGATCCGACGGTTGGCCTCGCCACCGAACTGTGCATGAACTTGTTGATCCCTACGCCGGGGAAGGACGTCTGCAGCATGGCCAGGGCTGGCTCCGACAGGAGCCCAAAGATGTCCAGAAATTGCAACGGTTCGATTGCGCCCAGTTGGCTAAAAGTAGTCCGTAGAGTTTGAAAATAAGAATTGGCGCTTGGCATCTAAAAAGTACTTACAGATAAGAGGTGACGTTGATGTTATAGCACCGCGATAGGGATAGATATTCTAGCTTTTTCAACTTGCACACTATCTTCATCGCTTCCGAAGACAACTGAGTGCAATCGGAGAGATCCAGCTCCAGTAGATCAGGACAACGGTCAATAAGCTTTAGCAGAGCTGCGAAATAGAAGAAAAGGATGATTATTATTATTTATCCTTATTCGAGTAGTATTTCGCCTTTGGCGAGTTCGCCACAAAAGAAAAGGATTGTGACTTAATTTACTTCCGACGATTCTATAACATTCCATAGAAAGCTATATATCCATATATAAGTTAGAAAAACAGCGAAGGAAAAGATTAGGGAGGTTTCGAATATTTATGTCCGGCCAAGACTTACTTAATATTTGATGGTTATATAAGATTTTAGTAAAAGTTACATTTCTTTTTAAATTTTCATATAATGAAGCATAAAATCAGATTTTCGCGCGCCTTTCTCTGTGGGAACTAGTTGAAGTATCTTTTATGAGGTCCTACGGTTGTCGGGGCCAAAATTTGTTTTTTTTTTTCAAACTCATATCAAAGGTGGCCCATAATACCCAGTATGACCAGGTCCGTCCAACTTGGGTTCAGATTGGGTACCACCAAAGACAAATTAAAGACCTTCATGTCCCTTGCAAATGCCCAAAATTTTATGGCTCATAAGGTAATCTAGAATGCCGTGAAAAGTGTACTGCGATGTGTCAAACTTGGGTACCTTTTGCACTACCGAGGGACCAAATGCAGTACTAGAAGTGATACGCAATCTGAGCCCGAGTGCGACGGACCTGGTACCACTTCTAGTACTGCATTTGGTCTCTTGGAGTTTAGATTTTCATTTATTACTTTATGTGCCATACAATTTTGGGCAACTGCAAAGGGCATGGAGGTCTTTATTTTGCCTTTGGTGTGACTGTTTTGTATTGTATGATTTTTTAAAAACTCAGGTGTATATAGTTTTCTGGGGAATTCAGGCCTGGATGGGAGTGACTAAGTGCCTTTAGTGCCTGAGAAACTTAGGGGAACTTATGTTTGAAAATAAGGCGATCAAAACGAGACTGAATAAAACAAAAGAAACAAAAAAGAGACACCTGTATGGTATTTCCCCAAAAAATACATTTATTAATTGTTCAATGGCCTTCTTAAGTAATTTCCGCATGAAATTAGTTCTATATACCTAGAAATCGACGACTCCACCATAAATTTCTCCTTATTCCTTTTTTTTCACAAATTTCTCAATAAACTCCTGGATTTCATCCATTTCGCTAGCATTTCATCCAAGATCTCCGTTTAGGACTTTTCAATAGATCAATAGATAGATAGATAATTTATATTTATTTATCCAGAGATACCTCCACTGATTTTCTGGGATTTCTACAATTGTTGTTCAGTTTACCCTAACTTTCAATCACCAATTCTTTTCTTTTTCCTTTGATTTCTTCAGAAAATCCACCAGAAATTGTTTGAGAATTTCCTTGAATTTATCCAGGAATTATGACAAGGATGTCCCAAGGGGATCGTCATTTTCAAGATATTATTGGAAAAATCTCTGGTCAAACCCAGAAATAATCACTAACACATTTTTTACAGCAATCTCTGACGAAACTACTGTAAAAATATGCGAGTATCTTTGAAAAATTCCCTAACTTATGAGGAAGTCTTGGAAATTTTTCTAGAAGGATTGGCTTAAGGTGAAGTTGCATCGTAACCAAACTTCGAATTTTCAAGAGCACAAATCTAGAGAACCAGACAACCGATTTTGCTTAACCCTCTAATACCCATTTTTTTTTCGATCTAAATATTATTTTTCGTTAAGGTACCGTGGGGGAAGTGTAGCAGTGGGGTAAGTGGATCATTCGTCCGTAATAAGAATAAATACTTTAATATTCCGAATGTTTTCACACCTTTGCTTCATTTTAGGTTATATTCTCTCGTACACACTGATACTACTGCAAAACTGATACTACACGTGCACTAACACAAGCAAACTTGTTGACTGCAAAAATCAATTCATTTTAAAGTTGTTTTCTGTCGATAAAACATCCATTGTATCTCTGCCTAAAGTCGAATGCTATTAGTTTTTTCAACACATGGTGAACAATTCAGTTCTAATTGTATGAATCACAATGCAAAAAATGTAATTTTTGTAAATAAATACAGATATATTGGTCATGGTACACTTACCCGCACTTTTTAATGGGATGGGGTAAGTGGATCAACTATTGTTATCAAATATTGGCAGACTACTTACGCGGATTTGAAAAAGCTTTAGTGTCATCAAGTGTTGTTTTCCTTTTACATTTTTCATTCCTAGCTTGAATTTGCCAAATTGACCTGAGAAAATTTCAATTAATCCACCTAAAAGTGTTGTACAGTCTTTCTAGTACAAAAAAAAATGAAAAGTAAAAAATTCAAACAAAATTTTTCTTGGTTTTTCTAAGCTGAAATGCAAAAGAGCAAAATATAAAAATTCTCCACCTGGAAGCATATTATCGTACGTTTTTTGACCATATCGATTGTTCTAGGCAGATGATATAAATATTTTCATAAATAGAATAAAAAGATTTCAGTATGTTAAACAAAAGTAAATGTAATTAGTATTTTTAAACTACGAGTGTCTTTCGAAAACATCGTTAGGAATAATCCTCAATTCTTTTGTATAACTCAGGTGTATAAAATGGATTAATTTTCTCCAAAATATTCTAGTTACAGTATTTGTTTTTGTTCGAATAAGTGTAAACTAATGTACAAATATTTTTCATAATGTTTTGATAAAATAAAGATTTTTTTATTTGAAAGCTATCAAAATATATAACATAGCACGTATAACAAGAATGACAGTAATATTATTCACACTATACATGATTACATCACATTTGTTTTGAGAATAGAGTTTTTTTATAGGTGATCCACTTACCCCACCATGGTGGGGCAAGTGGATCATTTGGCGCAAATTTTCAAGTCCGTCATGCTCAATAGATAACAATCACAAAAATCAAAATAATTGACGATTTGAAGTATAATAGTCCATCATTTGGCATGCACAGAAAAAAGTTTGAATTACATTATTAACGTTAGCTGTGCATAACAATGAAGTTGACTATTGATTTTTCTGTATCCACTTACCCCACGATACCTTATCTAAAATCGTTCTAAACACGTTTTAGGCAATGATTTATTTTTATTCGCGAGTTTTTGATTTTTTTAAGTTTTGTTTTTAAACATCCCTATCCTTTTTAATTTTTTTCTTGAAGCCTCTTCTGGTTGTTTATTTTTGGCAATACACAAATTTAATTTTTTGCAAAACTTTTAAAATAGTTATTTAAGCAACAAGTTGCAAAATGATGATTTTTTCAGCAAGAGTCGTACATTTATCCAACGAGGCTTGCCGAGTTGGATAAATACGAAGTGTGCTGAAAAAATCGAGTTTTGCAACGAGTTGCGTACAAATTTTTTTGCAATTACGAAAAAAAACGTTGAAGTTGGATTATTTCTTGTGTATTTCAAGAAAACCCACATGAGCTTCCATGTGTAGTAACAGCACACTTTTCGTCAATCAGGTAGACTGTGGAATGACTGTCACATATTTTCTCATTGCCATTGCCGACTCCATTTTCAATGACTGATCCGGTAACTCGCTGCATACGATTTTCCCTCAATATCTAAATTATTGTTTTGTGCTTGCCAGCACACAAAGCTCGCGGCTAGAGGAACCTAACAAACTCTTCGTCCGCTAGACGATCCCATTCCAACATATTCCAACTCAGAATCCATCGCAGTCAACTAGCCCTTGACTCTATATCCATTGGACGATCCAATTCGACTCCATTCGGATCTTCAAACGGATGTATAATTTCTTTACCGGAGACGAACCAGCCGCGGGCAGAAAGTCTCGTGAATAAAGCTAATAATACTAACGGATGTACAACCAGAACCTAGTTATCTAAGTTATTGAGATATTCAGAGAAATTCAATAAATGACGTATAGAGGCAATCAGATATTAATTTAATAGTGGGCTTCGTGGCCGTGCGGTTAGTGTCGTCAGGAAATGAGCGCATCGTGTCATGAGGTGTGGGTTCGATTCCCGCTGCAGCCATTGAAACTTTTCGTCAGGAATGTTTCTCGGCTGTACCATTGGAGCATGCTTGTCCGTTGTCTAGTGTTAAGTTACAGTCTGTGCAGCTAAATGGCTGAAGACGGTGTCCGTGTCTTTAACATCTACCAAAACAGTGCTGAAAAGTGCTACTTTTCGATACCGTTTTAAGTGCTGAAAAGTAGCACTTTTCAGCACTGTTTCTGTTGGTAGGAAAAGTAGGCCGTTATGTTGAACAATTGCTTGTTAAAAAGTAGGCTGATATATGACGGAATTGCAAAAATATTATATTTTCTTCGGGGCATATTTTATTTTCCGTGTAACTAACGAAAAAAAAACAGGTCTGATTTTTTTTTAATACCACCAGGCTCTTCTTCCGTGATAGGTTGATTGTAGAAAAATATAAAACGTATGATTTTTTGTATTACACGTTAAATGAGCCCCAAGTATTTGTAGGTTACAAAAAATACAATTTTTCAAACATATTGCAAAAATACAAAAAAGTTTCGAAAGTGATAAAAAACTTTCCTTATATTCGTGTTATGAGCCAAGGTTTTAAGCAAAAATAAAATCATTTTGATTTCCGAGCTACGAAAACATATACAAAATTCCAAAGTGTACCCCGTCTAAAGGCGGGGTTGGGTATTAGAGGGTTAAAATTTAATTCACTGGTCACTCGCTGGTGGTGACCAAGCGATCAAATTTTCAGCGCGAACGGTTGTCTAGTTCTCTAGATTTGTGCTCCTAAAATTGAAGGTTTTTTCTTCGATGCATTTTCATTTTAAATCCCTGGATGCAGAATGTTGTGGAGAACAGAGCCTTTGAAGAAACTTGTGTAGAACTGAACGGAAGAATTGGGCTCAACAGCAGCTTGCAAAGCCAATGTTTACCAATGTCGATGTGTCCTTTTGAAATGTTTGTCCAGAATTGATGTAGAATTTGGTGTGAAACGTCAAATGAAATTTTAAATAATCCATACAAATTTGACTTGGAAGTTATTGGAAGAACTACCGTAAAAAGAATTTATTGTGGATTTTCTGAAAGAGTTCCTAATACATTTTGGTGCAATTCCTGAGATAAACCATGGAGGAACTCTTTAACCCTTTCTTTCCCACGAGGTTTTTCGTAATTTAAAAATAGAAAATATGATATCTAGATAAATCATCAGAATAAAAGATGTAAAGTTTTACTCGAAAATATGAATAGAACTGAAAAAAATATTTTTTGTGATGGATCACCTGTGATCCATTGGGAAGATGACTGCAACTAGGGTAAGAAAGAGGCATCAATATTTTTTCCATTTCATTGGTTTTACTCATACATTTTATTTGAACAGTGTGTTTTGCACACCTCTCGTCAATTCTGGAGGAAAATAAAAAGCTGGGAAGAAGTTTTTGTCTTTTTCGAGACACAAGCAAACATCACAATTAGTGCATTTAAATAAACTGAATGATCATTGCTGTTTGCAAATAACGGTATTCAACGGGCCAATGTTTTACTCCGCCATACCGTGCTTATAGCTATTGCTGAATATGTTGGTTTGGTGATCGTCCTCAGCGTCTTACAATTTCCTTTCCAACTTAAAATCATTTTCCAAGACATGATGATAGTTTTGTTTTCGAAAAGAGAGGTTAGAACAGAATTGACGAAAATGTCGTTTTATTCCCAATGGATCACCAGTGATCCACCTAATTTTCCGCAAAATCAATAGTTTTGTGTAACGAATATTCTAAAAACTCAACTGAATCTTGGAAAAATAATTCATTTGAGCTTGTTTTTATTTTTGTTTGGTAAAAATCATGTTTATATTTCTTAATATAAAAGTTTGAAAAACCACTTTATTTAAATTAGAAAAAATGCTGACTTTATTTCGGTTATTGTGCTTTAACTAAAAATCCAAGTGTTTATTTTTGATGAAACTTTGTACATTATTCCATGAAACATATGTGAACATGTGGTGAAAAAATGGATATGATCTAACTTGTACATTTTATATACGACATGCGCAAAGTGATGGATCACCTGTGCTACCATGGGAAGGAAAGGGTTAAGGAATTCTGGTAGGCAGGGCTGATTGCTGCTGAGTGTCTTAAAATAGAAATTTTAGAGACCTCAAGCTTTAAAAAACGATCAAAACAAAAGTGATCTAAACTGGAATCAAAAGATAAGAGTGTTGATAAAAAAAAATCAAAGTATCCAGCGAGACACTTCTCTATGTATACTTATATTTGGGGGTTACGAAAATTATCACTCGTGTGACCTGAAGACAAATATAACTACTTGTGTTTTTTCCAACAATTTCATCAGAAACTAATGCAGACATTTGCCCAAAGTTTCCTTCATATATTACTCAGATGATACCTTCAAGAATTTATTTACTGATTCTTCAATGGCATCAAGAAATTCCTCCTTGAAATTCGTTCAAGATGCCTTCAATAATTCAACATAGGTACACTCCCGTGCAAAAGTTTGGGTTAACCCCCTCAAAAACATACAAAAGTGTTCAGTCCATATCTCTGCGATTGCACGTCCAATTGAAACTCTCTTAGCCGCATTCGAAAGACAAAGAGTTATTCTTACTTCGTATGTATTTTTCCAAGAACATTTTTTGAATTTTGTATACTAAATTTTAGAGATGTACCGAATAGCACTATTCGGCCTTCGGCCGAATACCGAATAGTTGCAATATTATTATTCGGCTAAACGAATATTCGGCCGAACATTCGGCCGAATAATGACCTAATATACGGCCAAATATAACATTAATATTCGGCCGAATAACGTCGTCAATTTCTAAAAAGGAACTGTTGAATCCCAGATTAAAATAAAAGACTAGTTTTTTTAAATGAGAAAAGCTTTTGAGGAATGGAGTATGCATGGAAATGAATGATCGGTTTCTTAAGTTTTTAAACCATATGAAGAAATCACAAAAATCGCAAGTTCTGTGGATTAGTATTTCTGAAGTTAGGGAAATGTATCCTATTAATGGCACTCTCTTCATGTTTTTTTTTCGGAAATTGGGTTATTTCATCGCTTGGCTCCTCATCCGACTTCTAGAAGTACTTCATAAAAATTGCAGCATAATAAAAGAAGAACGTGATCAGTAGGCGTCATAAAAACATCGAAAGTATAGGAAGCCCTGGTAATAGATGGGTTTTAATTGATTAGTTTGTTTTATTTGAGTGGCTTTTCGCTCTTGGCGACATCGCCAATAAATCAATGGGATTTGTAAATTATAAGTTTACAAAAGCACCGAACTATTCAAGAATATTTTTTAAACATTTGGCTCCAAACTCTATCTTGAACTGGAATTCACAAGGAGGAAAATTCAATGTATCATCACTTGAATAAATAATTTTTTTTCAATTTTCCTTCGTGTGAAACATAATTTTAATGCAATTTAGTTTATTTTGTTAGTATTCGGTCACTATTCGGCCTATTCGGCCGAATAACGGATTTCATTATTCGGCAAACCGAATATTCGGCAAAACCCAAATAATCGAGATATTCGGCCCGAATATTCGGCCGGCCGAATATTCGATTCATCTCTACTAAATTTTTACTTAAAGTTGTGACAAAAACACGCCTAAAAAAATAAAGATAATTTTTTCAGCATTGGATCGACCAAAATATTAAAACAAGGTGTCATTAGAATCGTAATACTATATTCTTTAAAGAGCACTCACAAATTTTTTGCGGAAAAATCCGAAAATTATTAAAAATCAATGAAACAATTATTCAAGTCATCGTGCAAAAGTTTGGGTTCACCTGAGCCGCACGCAAATCATTTTTGTCAATATCTCTGCCGTTTTTTACCCGATTTTAATAGTTTATAGCTTTTTCGAACGCAAATAATGCCACGTACATGATTGGTTTGAGATTTCACAGAATTTTCATGTTTTAAGTAAGTTCAGGTGAACCCAAACTTTTGTACGATACACCATACTGATGGGTGAACCCAAACTTTTGCACGATGACTTGAATGACTGTTTCATTGATTTTGAATAGTTTTCAGATTTTTTCGCAAAAATTTCGAGAGTGCTCTTCAAAGAACATAATATTACGATTCTAATGACATCTTGTTTTAAAATTTTGGTCGATCCAATGCTGAGGAAATTAGTTATGTTTTTCCAGTGTGTTTTTTTGAAAAATATCACAACTTCAAGTAAAAAATTAGTATACAAAATTTAAAAAAATGTTTTAGGAAAAATACATACGAATAAAGAATAACTCTTTGCCTTTCGAATGAGAGTTTCAATTGGACATAAATTCCAACATACATGCGTCAGGAATCCCACTATATGTGTGAACAACACAGAACAGCGCCATATGTGTGAATAACACAATCGAAACGACAAATCGTTGCCTAACGTCCTGGTCTTGAACGGCTAGATGTTGTAGTTTTGGTCACTACTAACACTAGACAGGCAAGGCCTTCTGTTAAAACAAATTTTCAACTTCTATTCATTTCTCTCGTCGCTCGCTTGCGATTCTATCCATCTTGTCATTTCATTACTTTCGTTACTCCCTTCCACTCTGAGTATAGGTGTCGCATTCACCGAAAAATGCCAATAAATTTTCATAATATTAAAGTCATGCGGTGATTAAACCTTATAAATGTAAATATTTTTTCACAAATTTCTCAAGAAAAACCTGAGTCCTTCAGAAGTTCATCCATCAATTCGGCTAACGTTGTGCAAGCTTTCCGATTCGCAAATCTTCAAGAATTCATGCAGTTTTTTTTACAGATGCCTCCTCGGATTTCTTAGGAATTTCTCCAAAATTGTCGTTCAGATTTTAATTAAGATTTCAATTAGGAATTGCTTTCAAAAATTACTCTAGGGTTTTCTCCTAAGATTTCTTTAAAAACTTTTTCCATGAGGTTCTTAATTTCTAAAAAATTACGAGCGGAATTTCTGAAGAAATTTGCGTTTAACTACTGTAGTATTTGCAGGTTGGAAACCCTCATTAAATTATTCAAGAATCGTTAGGAAGAGCTGCTAGAGTAATTCGTGGAGAAAATGTTGAAAAAAAAATCTGAAGCAATTCATTATGAGAATTCCTGGAAGAGGTCTTATTAGATTTCGTAGAATAATTCCTGGAGGAATTTTGAAGCAATTTCTGAGACAAACAGTTGATGAATTCGTGCAGGAATCTACATGAAAAATTATTGGAATAAGGATTGGAAAAATTGGCGTAGAAATTGCTTAAGGAACTCTTGTAGGGTTTCCTAAAAAATATCCCTAACGAATGAATCTTTGATTTTTTTTATCAGGACTTCAGAAATCTTTGAAAGGTCTGCTAGAGCAACTACTGGAGCAATAAGTGAAATAATTAGTGGAAAAATCCTGCATAGTATCTGGTAATTGTTTAAAAGTAATTGCTGTGGAATTGTTGGAGTTAGTTTCTATGGATTTCCTGGAAAAAAATCTGAATGAATTGCTCCAACTATTCCTTAAAAAATCTTCGAAAAAAATATCTGGACGAATTCCCAGAAGAGATTGTGGTAAATCTTTAGAGGAATTTTCGGAGGGAGCTCTTGAGGAACTCCTGAAAGCTTTTCAGAAAGAATCTCTGGACATATCAATTCCTAAAGCTTTTCCACGAGGAATCTTTAAAGGCAATTAGGGCTGCCATGTTTATTACGGCTTAAGCCAGCCGACGGTGTTTTGAAAAAAAAAACAGAAGTTCGTAGACAACAAAAAAATCAATTTGGGCAAATTGAGATGTAAAATTATTTTTCAGGACGGCGCTGCAAAATCGTTACCCGTTCCATGGCGTAGTTGGTTAACGCGCCCAGTCTAGCGTATTGGGAGTCGTGGGATCGAAGCCCACCAGAACGATTCCATTATTTTTCACAACTTTACAACTCAATTTGTCCAAATTTACTTTTGTATCTACGAACTTTTTTTTCAATCTTTATAGCAATTTCTGGAGAACAATTATGAAGAGTCTATGAAGCTTTTTCTAAAGATTCTAGAATTATGCATGAGGATTCACTGCAAGGAGAAAGAGGAAAAAAGTGCCTTTAAAACCCTTCCATTAAAAGTAGAGACTTTTTAAAGGATTGCGTTAATATAGATACCAAGTACTGTAAGGACGCCATTCACCGCTCATGCTCCATCCACCGCTCATTGAATTATTTTGAAAAATCTGAACAAATTTTCGCTGTAAAAGTTATTAGCATGTATTGGTATACCAAAAAGGGTTGTATCAGAATGAAATTTATATGATTTTATTTTATACATTTTTCCTAAAAAATAATTTTAGGCTGTTTAAGGCAATAAATATGAGTTCAACAATGATTTTCCAATGCAGATCAAAAAATGCCTCTTAGCTGCTAATGTTAAATATGTTTTCGTACTAAAATACAAAGCTAACAACCAGCTAATGAAAGTAAATTGATTCCAACTAGTGCTGTGTATAGGGCCTCATACTTAGGATGAGCGGTGAATGGCGCCCTAAACCTGTATCATTGGCATACATGTCATTCGGTACCATTATACTTTTTTCACATTTCAACTTTTTCCTACAAAAACAAATGGTTTATCTTGCGCCTAGCGCAAAAAGTTATGAAAACTATCAAACGACTGATTTTTTACAGATTTTAACATGTCTAAATGCTGTTAAATGAGCGGTGAATGGCGCCCTTACTGTATCTAAATAGAGACTTGTTACCAGACCTTCCTTCAAATGACTATTTGTATTCACCTGATTCGGTTTATCTCATGTTCGTCGAAAATCAATGGAACTCTGGAGTTAACATGGGCAATAGAGGGTCAAAAAAAAAACTTTAAAGACCTGCAATTAAAAATGAAGACTTTTTAGAGACTTGCATTGAAATATAGATCAAGTTTCTGAAACATCAAAGCTACCAGCTCTGCATTCTGAGGAACGATTTTCAAAGGAATGATGTATTATGGGCAACGTTTTTAGAACCCTTCCGACTACATATTTCAACCGAGACTCACCAGCATCCGTCATGGAATTGCGACACCCGGCAATGTTCAACCGCAACAGCGTTGGCGTCACATGCGTCACCAGGGAGTCCACTGTGGAGCGGGACAGCTGCGTCCAGGAGATGTTCAAGCTGTGAAGCTTGGTTAACTTTTTTATCAACAAAGTTACGTTGAAGTTGTCCAGACCCTCGCACATGGTCAAGTTGAGGGCCTCGAGGTGCACATTGCATGCAATTTCCCGACAGCACTCCGTATCGACAGGTACATTTTCCAGGCTTAGCTTCCGAAGCGATCGGCAGTGGGATAACAGCTCACAGAGAGTTCCCTGGTCGATGGAACACATACTCAGATCTAGAAAGCGCAGTTTCGTCTCGTAGCTGAGATCTACGCTGCCGTATGTGAATACAGGATTGGAAACGTGTGCCTGTGCCAGTCTTAAAATTACGGTTCCCCTTGAAATCACCCGGCCAAGAGCTCCTTCTCGGAGAGACCGACAGGAGAGATCCAGCCGCGCCCACAGAGATTCGTCCAGCGAAACTTGATTGAATCGTTTGGATACTTGGCTGCATCTTATCAGTGCCTTCTTGGGCAGGAAGCGAAAAATGTGTAGAAGGATTTCATCCGACAACTTTACGAAATGGTCTTCCATTACGGGCTTGAAGGTGGGTTTCCGGTACAGGAAGAACCGGTCATCATTGACCACACTGAAGTACTTCCGGAGGTTTGCGTCACTGGTTCCATTCTGGACCGGTCCCGTTCCGGGAGGTTGATTGTTACCGCTCGGTTGAGTGTGATTCGAGACATTGGCCAAAGGACTTCGTCCTTTGTGGCCATTATTGAGGGACATTGCTCCGGTACCTGGATGATGGTCCCCCTTCCGTTGCTTCTTCTGGCAGTCGTTCTCTTCTTCTCCAAGCACCGCAAGACCCAACAACGGCAGGCAATCTTCTGTTCCGAAACTGCGCTTCAGCAGGCGGACATGCTGCTGGTCACGAATGTCGAACCGGAGAAGTTTGCTGTGGCGATGGAAAACGAACAAAATGAAACACTTTTACTGCTAGATTACTACTAAATTTTAGGAGAAAATCGGTCAAGTTCCACGAACTTTCGCCAGGCAAGGTATCGATCGCGGGTAAAATGAAAACAAATGGCGCCGAGAATTTTAGTTTGACGTTTTCTTTGAACGTGACATTCGCAACATTTGCGCGGTTGCTTCTCGTAACGCCTTGCACGGTGTTCTTTATCGGCTACTTTTTTTTATCGATCAAATAGGGTGATCGTTCGGGTTAGATTCCTTTATCACCATATATTTTTTAATTTTCATACAAAACATCTTACCACAGATCTTACCATGGTGTGAGAAGGGGTCGAAAACCCGCTAAAATTGTCTTAAATAATCAATGAACAGTCCCAAAGACTCTTGTGGACATACGTTTTTATCATCGGCCTGAGAAGCAGAGATGGCACTTTCATAGCTTGTAAGAGTTTTCTGAGCTAGGTATTTTGCGCTGGATTCAAAAGTGATTTCCATACTGATTTCAAAAGCTTGCAAAAAACACAGAAAATGTTAAAAATCTTGAAAAAAAGTTATGATAAAAACATAATGGCCATTCGCATTTAACAGCATAGGTACATATCAAAAAGTATAAAATATAGAAAAAATCCTGTTTTTGACAAAGTTGTTTCTCCTACAACTTTGCCTACAAGTATGTGTTCTAATCACTACAACAGGCCCGTCTCCTTAAGAAACCCCGTTGGTTTGCATGAGGTAGCGTTCGAATTAGCGGGGTAGTAGGGGAAAAGCACCAATTTTCGACCCATCCATACGATTTTGGCCTACTTTGTATGAAAATCCGAAAATTGGCACAGAATTCTTGTAGGTCGAAAATTAGTGTTTTTCCCAAGGTTTTTCCCCTACTAGGAGAGATTTTGACACAAGGGGTGGATCACTCCTGATGCATTGAAATAATTTCAAACATTCAAATGCATTTAAATGCACACTCAACAAATTTCAATTCATGGCTTGCTCGAACAGTTTAACTGTTGACTGTTTTGAAGTGTCAAACTCGTTTCACAAAAATAGATTCAACTTTCCTAGGACTCATGAAGTTCCTGGAATCGGAACTTGGCTCATACCAAAGAGCTTCAAATTTCTCACTGGACAGTGAAGTTAATAGTGCATCGTAAAGACGGCATTTTGGCGTGTTCAACGAAAATGCTAACCTGTTCACAATAGCTTTAATTGTTTGTCGAAGCTATTGATTCATTAGCAGCAGGAGCAGTCTGCAAGGAAGGAGTTCGAAATAACCTGTGTTGCGATTACAAAGCCATGAAATAAATGACTCCTAAAATTGACGAATACTCCATCTTTCCTATTATAATCCAGTACCGTTGTATCAAAGTTGTATCCCGCCAATCTAATGATTCTACGAACGATGTGGCCCGTTTGTAGTCCTTTTAACAACTGGAGAACATTTCCCTTACAGTAATGAATACGGCGTACAATGGAGTACCGGTGGGGTAATTCGTCTGTGGTTGAACGGCTAAAAATCTAGCTTACCTATTTACTCTAATCCCATATGCCATGGGTACACCATTTACAATCCCGTAGATGAAGTATTCCTACTTCAAAGGATAGCTGTAATTGTGTTCTCTGAAATTAATAGATAAATCAACCTCAAGAGTTTATCTTTCAGAACCTGTTCCTAACCCAAACTGAAGTTGAATTGAATAAAACCATATATTTGGACAAATAATATGTAACAAATCCCCATTTCAATTTGATGCATCTTCACAACTGCCATCAGTAATGAGACTAGTAAAGCTATGCATTTCTCGGGGTGGAGGTTCCGATGAATCCTGAATCCAAATGGCTCTGTGTCTACGGGGAAGTGCGACAATATATGCTTGTTAAGCCATCATTTTCTTTTCCATTATGATTACTGTGCACTCAAAGATCACTGAGCTGCATCAGTCAGGCATCTTATACGAAATTAATAAATTTTCAGAACTTCAGCTGGATAACCTTAAATGAAAAATGTTTGTGATTAGTGGCAGAACATCCAAGAAAGTTAATTTTTGTTAGGAAGAGTCAAACCACCAGATAAACAGTTTCAAAACTTTCACAACAAACAATGTTGCTATAGCTCAAAACGCTGGTACAGGTCAAAGCTAAGTTGATGTGAATGACTAAAAAATGCATTTAATGCAAATCGATGTGCATTTGATGTACATTGAGCAAGTGATCCACCCCTTGTTTTGACACCAATTGATTCTGGCGGAAAATAAATTCTATTAATTGTTTTTCATAAAATGTTTATTTTGACATTTGACGCAATTCTCAAAAGAATTCCGTAGGTAGATGGAAATTTTGTTGACTTCCCCGTATTCCCTCTCGCAGTTAATAACTGTGAGGACGTAATGTCAAAAAAAAAGAAGAAGGGTAAAAAAAATCTAAAAAAAATCTAATTCGGAATTCTCAGAAAAATATCTTATTCACGATGAAATTTCTGGTAGAATTCCCTGAAAATTTCCATAATTTCCAAACGAAATTTCGGCGAAAATTATGAGGAGTAGACTGTTCCTTATTTTTTGAAAAAGCGTAATGTTGTAAGTTCGTCATTGTACAGTTTTCTTACCAATAAGAAAAGAATCAAGTAAAAATTTGAGGTCCTTACGTTTACGCTAAGTCGTCCCCCAACGGCCCTGAAAGTATCAGGTGTAGATTACCCCGTGCGCAAAATCCAACTCGCCGCTCTAGTGCATGCAACATAAGAACGAAAAGGTACTAGTAACAAATTCTCCTGAGTGCATTGATAGTCAGCATGGAAGCTAATTTTGTTTGTAGTTTTGAATGTTATATCAGCGTGCACTGTTATAAAGATGTTCATAGGTGCATAGCATAAAATATTATTTTAGTTTGGGCATGCGGTTGAAATGATCCAATATGCATTTACCCAACATAAAGTCAGAAGTTCAAGATGGTGCCATTTTGGCAATTTTGTACGTATTTTCTTTATTTGACCTTCAATGGAATCATATAGATGTCTAGATTAATGAAGACCTTTGGAATTTTTGGAAATGTCCACTGGTCGGCAGTTAATCCAGTCATCTACCAGGTTTGGTAGAAATAACCTCTTTTTCTTTTCTCGTCAAGATTTAGGGTGATCAAAGTATTTTGGACAAACCGTTACGCGTATATAATTTGGCCACTTACGGCAAAATCAAATGGAAGTGGTCAAGTTATATACGCGTAATGCTCTGTCCAAAATACATAAAACACCCTATGTGGTAATCCAAACTAATAACGTATGTTTAATGAAGAAAATCTATTGGACAATGCTCGTTAACACAACATTCATACTGACAAAGAAAATACACTTCTATGCTGACTATCAACGCAAGCAGCAAAATATGTTACTAGTGGCTTTTTGTACTCATGTTGCGTGCACTAGAGCGCACAGTGATGCGAGGGCGGGAAATAGTCGAAAAGCTAACTTGCACTATTAATTCCCAAAATATTTTTGTATTTTTATACGATAATTGAATAGTCTTTTCCAAGGTTTCATAAAGTGGAGTGAAAATTTAAGTTTTGAGAGCATTTTGAAGAATACGACCGATGTAATTGTATTTTTTTGCTCATTTGTAAAATATATGGAGCAAACCAAATTAAATTCAATTTAGTTTTCAAATATGAGCACACACTCGCACACATATGACACTATCCTTAAATTGAAGATTTTTCAATCAAGTTTCGGTAAATCATAGACTCATCTTACGCAAACTTGCGCAACATAGGCTTTCTGACATTTGACTAACCGGATTGAATGTGACAATGGATACCTTGTTTGCTTTTGTTCACAGCTGATCAGCAGAAGTTTTCTCGTTTAATTTTGTATGGGGAAAGGCATCTAACTTCAAATTTCTCGTAAATGAAAGCATTAATCGAAAAAATATTTGGTAGGCGTGATAGTCATTACCATTACGTACAACCGGTACCAAATATTTTTTTCGAAAAAAGTTCCCAATTTTGATAAATAATTCGTTAGATGCATTTCGCCATACAAATATTTTTCGCGTTAACTTTTAGCGATTTTTCGTGCATAGACACTAGCACATGTGCGTTACGGTGTGGCGAGTAGCGAATCAGGGCATGCATGTAACCCATTCTGAGTACGGTAATATATTAAAGTGTGTAATGAATACTTCTGTTTGAGTGCTAATCAAAAGGCATATTTGTTTAAAAATTATTTCATAAGATACTAATATAACGATATAGAAGGATTCCATTTCCAAACCATTCACTAGTTGGGCTCAAGTGCCGTATGGCTTGACGAAGCCAAATCACATATTTGTTAAGTTTTAGACTCAGTGGGAGCAATCACCACCTGAGGGAAAACGGTTTTAAACTCAGTGGAAAATTTCCAACCTGAGGGCAGGTTTCGATAATAGCCAATATGGAAGTCGCTGGGGAAATCTTTCTTTAAAAAGTATGATTCCGATGGATACTAAGGCAAGGAAATCTCCTTCTCCTTCGTCCTCTCGGAGCACACTTCACAATCAAAAAAAGCAAGTTAAATTATTAACACTTGCTTTTTCTGATTGTGAAGTGTGCTCCGAGAGGACGAAGGAGAAGGAGAATTCCTTGCCTTAGTATCCATCGGAATCATACTTTTTAAAGAAAGATTTCCCCAGAGACTTCCATATTGGCTATTATAGAAACCTGCCCTCAGGTTGGAAATTTTCCACTGAGTTTAAAACCGTTTTCCCTCAGGTGGTGATTGCTCCCACTGAGTCTAAAACTTAACAGGTTATGGGCCCAGGCCACGATTCGCTGGGAAATCATTAAATCGTAACTAATTATTTCTTTCACAGCAATGGATGGAAGATTAAAGAGGGTGATTGTTCCGCTTTTCAAAGGGGACGAGAAATCTTTCCCGTTTTGGAGAAAGCGTATGGAACAACACCTCAAATTCGAAGGACTGCTACACACACTCGAGAGAACACCCCTGGAAGAAGAATTTGCTCAGCCGGTCGCCGACGCGACTGCTGAAGAAGAAAATGAACGCAAAGCAAAATTGGAGAAACGGCTCAAAGAAGACGACGCTGCCGTGAATGAATTTTGGATGGCACTTGACGACGATGCCATGGGGCAAGTTTTTCAATGCCAGTTCGCCAAAAATATAATGGATCGTCTAGTTGAGCTGTACATGAGCCAGGGCACAACAGCCATGCTGGGAGTGCGTGCTCGCTTATATACTTTGCGAACAGAGAACTTCACATCGCTAAAGCAACTGTTCACAGTTCATCAAGAACTCATTCGCCAATTGGGTAGTATGGAAGAGGCCGTACCGCATAAAGAAGTTATCGACACGCTGCTTGTGGCCATTCCGGATAAATTCAAACACGTTTTGGGTGCTCTGTCAGTCATTCGCAAGGAGGAACTGTATCGCATGACCAAGGAGCAAGTGCAGAGAATATTTCTGGACGCTGAAGACACCGCGAGCCGATCGGACCAAAAATTTTCGAATCGAGGAGGAACGCATCCGGTGGCAACGATGGCCGTCTGCTATGAATGCAACAGACCCGGACACAAGAAGAGGAATTGCTTCAGGCGTCGCAGGCGGCTGGCTGCGGAACGCCAAATGGCTGAAGCAAACGTCAACAATCCACGTGAAAGCAACGGAAACAATCGCGGTCCACAACCGCGCGCCGAAGGAGGACGGGAAAATGGCGGAAACAGAAGAAACGAAGGAAATATTCGCAGAATGGCGCTGATTGCGAACGAAGCTGGTGGAAACCGAGGTGAAAACGATGCCAGACGTGAACGAAATGGAAACGGGCGAGACGCGGTGGCACTGCTTGCGAGGCAAGAGGGAGCCTTTATGGTTCGTCTCCCGCCTGCGCACGATGCAGGGGCTGCAGCGGCCGAGGCAGATGCTGATGCTATTCGTGACAGACGCGTGCGCGAAATGGATTTTGGTAAGATGCCGGTGCCATTCCCGATTATTCTTGACTCAGGGGCAACCCGGCACATGGCACACGACATCGAATTATTCAACCGCCTCTGGGATGCCCCGGAACTAAAAGTTGGAACGGCGAAGAATGATAGTGTGCTGAAATGCTGCAAAATGGGAGATATTGTATTGAGAACAAATAAACGCCAGCGTTTCGAAGTTTACAATGTGCTTCTTATTTCCGATTTAAACGCAAACATCCTTTCTGTGGCTCAAATTGAGGAAACAGGTAAATCCGTTTTGTTTCGCAATGGTGGAGTCGAAATCAGAGATAGAGATGGTGTTGTGTTGGTTACAGGGAGGAGAGTCAATGGACTCTATCACCTGGACCTGTATCCGGACAGCGAAAGCGTGTGCTTGGGTAAGGTTTTGGAAAAGCAAAGGTTATGGCACTGTAGGATGGGACACTTGAATGAGGCTTGTTTGTGGAAGATGGCCAAACAGGGTATGGTTGAGAGGTTGGATCTAGAACCATCAGCTAAGGGCCAAGATCCAATTGTCTGCGAGCCGTGTGTCATGGGGAAACAGACTCGGAAAGCATTTGACAAGTCGTTCAAGGTAAGGTCCAATAGACCACTAGAATTGATCCACTCGGATGTGTGCGGTCGGATGGCCGAGAGTACCTATGATGAGCATGAGTATTTCGTGACATTCATAGATGATTACACACATTTTGTTATTGTGTACTTGATGAGGTACAAGAGTGAAGTCCTGGATAAATTCAAGCATTTTGAAGCTTTGGCCACTGCCCAATTTTCTGTGAACATTTCAAGGTTACGATCAGATAATGGAGGAGAGTATTTCAGTAGAGAATTCAAAGCTTTCTGTGAAGAAAAGGGAATCCAAAGGTTGCCGACTGTACCCTACACTCCCCAACAGAACGGGGTGAGTGAGAGGATGAATCGGACATTGATGGATAAAGTACGATCAATGATGCATGCAGGAAATATTCCTATGTATCTGTGGGGCGAGGCCTTATATACTTCGAGTTTTCTTACTAATCGCTGTTGAAAACTTCACCACAGTGGAAACACTACACAACAGCGGGACGAGAAAGGAATTCACGGACCGGAGCAAAAAAGCAAACACTTGTGTTCTCTTTAACGACACTCGAACGAATACTTTTATTCACATCAAAATATAAACAATAACAATCAAATCGACAACACACAACATAACAATGGTGTGTCCATTAAACATAAATGTTGTCTCGAATGCGAAGGGGTGTCGATTGAACATATACACGGAAACAATAATTCAACACCCCCTCTCAAGTCGACAACCCGAGAATCACAGTTCAATACAATATCACAGATCCAGTTCAAATAATCATCGTCGTTCTTCAAAAATATCTACTCTACGTCAGACCGCCAAATCTTGGCACATTTACAGAACTCCTCTACACGCTCACAACGTCAAAAAACAGTTACTCTTAACAAAACAGTTCTTGTCTGACTAACGCACATCGAGGTAAACATTCTAAATCGTCAACTACATTGTCTACACACATTTCTTCTTACGACGATTTCTCCTTCGCCTTCTTTTCGCTCCAGTTCTCGTGTCTTCTCTACTCTGCACTATCAGTTCTGGATTTTCTCCTATCTTCATCACATTTTCCTCATTTTCTTTTCCGTTAAATGGTAGCTCCGGACTCCTCGCCGCCATGTTGCATTTCTCCGCATCTGCATTTCTTCCGGCCGGCATGGCCGCTACCACTTTTCGTCGGTTGCACTCACACCAAACCTCCAACTCGTACAGTCTTCCTGTGTAGTGCCCGACAGCCATTACTGCCCCATTCTTCACTATATCTGCTCTATCACCGGCGAAGTTCACTTCCATTCCTGATCTCGCCACACGGTTCACCGACAGCAAATTGTGGCTCAAACCGGGGAGATACAAAGCATTTCTCATTTCACATTTCTTCATTTTCTCGCCGACGACAGCGTGCACCACCGCATCGCCACAGAATTCCGCTAACATTTTCTCGCCGTTCGCCACACTCACTTGCACCGGTTGCTCCAATCGTCGCATCTCTCTGAAGACATTTCGATCTTTCACCATGTGGTCCGTCGCACCAGAGTCTAGGAACCACTGTACCTTCACCAGCTCTTCTTCTTCTTCTTCTTCTTCTTCTTTTTCTTTCGACGCAACGAAGCAAACGCCGGCACGATCCGAGGAACGATCTTCTTCAATAACTACGTCTGTTCTATTGTTCCGTCGTTTCACAAATTCGCTCTCACTCGGATTCACGGGCAAACGCACACGGCAATCGGCTTGCTTGTGCCCTATTTTTCCACACCGAAAACAACGCAACTTTCGCCGCACATGCCAACTGGCCATGGCGACATCTTCACTTTCGGCTTCGGGGGTCAAAAAGTTCTTCCTCTTCATATCCACATCAAGCAACCGCTTCTTCACAAACGCCAGTGTCACACCACCTGGAAGCGTTTCTATTGCGGTAACAACCGAATCGAACGACGACGGCATCGTCAACAGCAAATGACATATCGCGTCGGATTCTTCCACTGCCGCACCACTCTCCTTCAACTCGCGAATCAAACGATCAAACTTCAGCAAGTGTTCCGGCAAACCACCAGCGGCCCCCTCTTCATATTTTAACCGGAGGAGCTGCTTCCGAATAAATAATTGCCCGGCAACACCGCGACGCTCAAACACTGCCTTTAGCGTGTCCCAAATCTGTTTCGGATTCGCGCAGTCTTTCACTAACTCCAGCTGGCTATCCGCGATGGCCGAAATAATCATCGCCTTACACTTTTTATCAGCGGCAGTTCGTTCCACCATTTGCTTTCTCTTCTCGGCCTTCACTTCCGCGGAATCGGTGGCCATCACACGCAACTCGTCGATCTCGCCGATCTCCCGGTGGACGCAATCGAGCAGATCGTACGTGTCGAGGACGGTCTCCATCCGGAACTTCCAGTTGTGGAAGCCGGCACCGTCGAACGCGGCAACTTTCACTTTCTCGTCCATCCCTGGGCCGATAACCTGTTGAAAACTTCACCACAGTGGAAACACTACACAACAGCGGGACGAGAAAGGAATTCACGGACCGGAGCAAAAAAGCAAACACTTGTGTTCTCTTTAACGACACTCGAACGAATACTTTTATTCACATCAAAATATAAACAATAACAATCAAATCGACAACACACAACATAACAATGGTGTGTTCATTAAACATAAATGTTGTCTCGAATGCGAAGGGGTGTCGATTGAACCAGAGTCTATGAATGGAGAGTTGCGCAAAGAGAACTGGCAACAAGTTCCCCAATCACAAATCATTTAATTATTCTGGCCACCTATTTTACTGTGTGCGCTTTCCAGTGACTTCACTCAAATGCACTCTCAATTCAAATGTTATTTTTTACAAAGTCGCAAAGAACGAAATTGAAATTGATCTCTGGTTTTGTAATTATAAAGTAATAAAAATGAAATGTTTAATAGAGAATTTCAACAACACATACGACACACAGAATGAACTCAGTCCATAGCTCTGTTTGTCTTCCCCATTGGTCGATTGTCCACCTCGTCTCTGCTCGAAAACTCGTTTTGTTGTATCGTTACAGTTGTTCATCATGTTCATCATTCGTTGCTAGCAGCTTCATCCGCAACAACAGAATGCAGCCGAATGATTTTACATCAGTGGAAGATACCTTTAAACCTATCCCCTACTCTTTTTTTTTTTTTAATGTAGTCCTTAACCTCGGCCAAACCGCGAGTACTTCGGTTCCCCAAACTAACATAGATTGATAAGCGAAAATGATATCATTGTAAACAAATACAAAAAAGAAACCGGCTCCGTAATGCCTAATGGCGCATGAGCCTTAAATAAAGAATTAAGTAAAAAAAAAAAAAAAGAATGAACTCAAAATTTTGATCTTTTTCGGTTTCCGCGCAACGGGCAACTGAAAAAACAATGAATTTCTCTTAGCCGTTGGGAATTGACCGAAAACAGTCGCATCTGTAGCGTAAATCTGGGTTGAATAACTAATATATAGTTTTCAAACTATCCAATTTTGTATAGTTTATTAAATTTCAGTTGCATTTCAACTATGAAACGGAGTTATATATTTCCACTGATGGAGGGAGATTACTTACATGACCGTTACATTACATGTAACAAGAAGTGGGTTCATTCACAAATTATAGGCCCTAAAGAACAATTATTTTGTTACATCGTCGTATTACACCGTATCTTCAACCGTAGCAATATATTTTTTTATTTCGTCACGATAACAATACTTCTCTCGCCCATAAACGTGTTTGTTTACTTTGCTCGATAGGTTGACGATTTGACGGTTCAATAGGTAGACTTGGTTTCAGTCTTCGCGCAACTCTCCATTCATCGACTCTGGATTGAACATATACACGGAAACAATAATTCAACAATCGCAGTGTGACGAGCGCGTTGGCGAATCCGATCACGCCATATGAAATGTGGTTCGGGAAAAAGCCTGATGTGAGTTACATAAGAGTGTTTGGATGCGCTGCCTACGCACACATTAATAAACACGAGCGCTCGAAACTGGATGGGAAAAGTAGACCGCTAACAATGGTAGGGTATGCACCAATGGGATATCGGTTGTGGGACGACGATGAGAGGAAGATTGTGGTATCAAGAGATGTAATCTTTGATGAATCCACATTTCCATTCAGATGTTTTAATCCAAATACACCCAGAGAAGCACGTAAGGATTTTTGCGTAGTTGATATCCCGATACCGGAACCTGCTAATCCTATCGATCTTTTGGAAGTCCCAGAGAATGCTGATGATAGTGATGATGAAGAGGAATTTGTAGAAGCAGAAGGTGATGGAAATGAGATTGATCCTGGACATGTTGGAGATGTTGAACCTTTGTATCAACGCCATAGTCAGAGGGTAACTCATCGTCCAAACTGGCTGCGTGACTACGAGACTAGTTTCATATTATCTCACTATTCAGGGGAAGTTCCTCAGATGATTGATGAGTTGAAAAAGCGAAATGATTGGTATCAGTGGAAGCGTGCAATGGAGGAGGAAATGCAAGCACTACATGAAAACAAAACATGGACAGTAGTAAAAGAAATACCGAAAGGGAGAAAACCGATCAATTCGATGTGGACTTTTACCATTAAGATGGAAGACGATGTACCCCGATACAAAGCTCGCCCTGTTGCAAAAGGCTGTTCGCAACGTCCTGGATTGGACTATAGCGAAACTTTTGCACCAGTGGCTAAAATGACTACAATTAGAACTTTATTGTCGATCGCAGTTCAAGAACAATTATTCGTCCATCAAATGGATGTCAAAACGGCATTTCTGAATGGACTCCTCGAAGAGGAAATTTACATGAGATTGCCGTTTGGTGACAGTCCTCCCAGAATTTGCAAATTAAACAAAAGCTTGTACGGACTAAAACAGGCAGGACGTAGTTGGAATCTAAGATTTAATGACATTATAAAAGAACTTGGTTTCAAGAACACTGAATCAGACACTTGCTTGTATATCTGCAAGGATAGAGGTCTGTACATAATATTGTACGTAGACGATATCCTGATATTCGGACAAGATATTCAGAACATACAATGGATCAAAAGGGAACTTTTCAATCATTTTAAAATGAAGGATTTAGGTGAAGTGAGAAATTTCCTTGGCCTAGATATCCGCCGTGGAGACAAATGGTTGACAATTTCTCAGAAATCCTACATTGAGAAAGTTTTGAGCAGATTTGGAATGCAAGATTGTAGACCAATCAGTACGCCAATGGACCAAAATGCTAGGTGGCCTAAAACTAATGGACAATTGACCAAAGAGTCGTATAAAGCTCTCTTGGGTTGTCTCCAGTACCTTGCATTAATGTCTAGACCAGACTTATGCTATTCCGTTAATGCCTTGTCTAAATTTCAGAGCTCTCCACAGGAAATACATTGGACCGGACTCAAGCGCATCCTGAGGTATCTCCAAGGTACCAAAGACCTTCGGCTTGTGTACACGAGGCAAGAAAGACAGATTCCACTCGAGGGGTTTGCAGATGCAGATTTTGCGAATGATGAGGACGAACGGCACTCTATCTCGGGATCCCTTTTCACCGTCTACGACAACTTGGTATCACAGTCGACGAAGAAGCAGACGATGGTGACCTTATCTTCCACAGAAGCTGAGCTTATCTCACTTTGCGGAGCAGCGAAAGAGGGTGTTTGGTTATCCAATTTATTGTGTGAGGTTGGAATCAAATCGAATCCATTCACCATAAATGAGGACAACATACCTTGCATCAAAATTGCTGAGGAACCCCGAAGCCATCAACGAACCAAGCATATCGACATTAAGTACATGTTTATTAGAGAACTAATTCGTGAGAAAAAGCTAAAATTGAAATACGTTAGTAGTGAATTTCAAAAGGCCGACATGTTTACAAAACCATTATCGCGACTTAAATTTGAAGAATTCGTAGAGCTACTTAATTTGAAAATTGAGGGGAAGTATTAAATAGGGCAATTTTCATCTTCGTAGAGCGTTTTGGTCAAGTTTCCCCTATTCTAAATCTTTAACAGTTCGACATCAAAATCCCAGTCCCGTCGGTGTCAATCAAAACAGAATAGATAGGTAGATACATAACAGAAGCAAACCATTCATACATAGCAGAAAGGAAACAACCATTCATACATAGCAGAGTAAATAACATAGGTTACCGTCGTGATTGCTTATGCATCACTATAGAATAATGTATGAGATAGATAGGTACCCGATAGCAGGCACCATTGAGAACTAACTTTTCGTGCCATTCTTATTGTATCACGTTGATATGTATGAGGCTATGGCATTATGCTAAGACCATTTTTGTATCGGAATAAAGTAGTGTTAATAATTTAACTTGCTTTTTCTGATTGTGAAGTGTGCTCCGAGAGGACGAAGGAGAAGGAGAATTCCTTGCCTTAGTATCCATCGGAATCATACTTTTTAAAGAAAGATTTCCCCAGAGACTTCCATATTGGCTATTATAGAAACCTGCCCTCAGGTTGGAAATTTTCCACTGAGTTTAAAACCGTTTTCCCTCAGGTGGTGATTGCTCCCACTGAGTCTAAAACTTAACAATATTGATATATAAAATTATGATATATTAAGAAATCACCTAGAAATGGGTTAATCATACAATGATGATAAAATGTTCCAAAACATGTACAATCTAATCAAGCAGAGTAAAGAAACTTTATGAGAATATCATAAATCTATTTCACCTGATACCTTCAAGGCCGTTGGGCGTAAACGTACGGACCTCAAATTTTTACCTGATTTTTTTTTTTTCTAATCAAAACGAGCACTTTACAATGACGAACTTATAACATTTAGCATATTCTAAAAATAAGGGACGGCCTTATGAGAAGGTTTCAGCGAATTTGTGAAGAAAATTAATTTTTGAGTTTCTTATTAGAACTAAATATTGAGCAAAAAAAATAGCAAAATTCTGAAAAATTTCAATTCTGCTAAATATGAGAATACGTTGATGGGTAATGCATATACAAATGTTGAACAAATAATTGATATTCGTTTTTTTTTTGCTTTGAACAGGAAACGTATGAAAATTGGTTCGATCTCACCCCTTTGAGAAAGTGAAAATGGGCCAAACAAACTAGAATCGTCTTCTGTTCATATTTTCCAGAGCTTACCAATAACAATTGAAACGATGGACATGATTGTGAGATTTTCTATGAAACCTTAAAAATGGTAATTTAAAAAGGCCTTGGACTCATTCACACATTTCATAACGCTGAAGGGGGTGGGTGTCCTTAAAATGTTACAGTTAATACAAAATTTCAAAAAATATTTATGTTGCGCATTTCTTTCATCACTGGACTATCTCAGAAGTTTTTACAAGTGCGAAAATGCTAATTAAAGTGCACGATTGCATCAAACCGAAAAAGTGTCATCAGCGGGATTGTTCCTCGCAGTCCAAAGAATAAGTGTTCTCAAGACACCAACATGATTCGATGCAATACCGCACTTTTATTCGCATTTTCGCACTTATGAAGCCGCACTTCGCAGTCCAGTAGTGAAAGAAATAATCAATACATAAAGCGTTACGAGGGGGTGGTGATGAGATATTGCAGATTATGCTTTGGTCTAATGTCAACCCCTAGGCCCAATGTCACCCCAGATGACGGTACCAAGAATTGAACTTGGATCTTTTTTCTAAATACATTCCCAGAAGTTGCCTCAGAGTCCATAAGGTCCAAGAGCCCAAGATTCTTACATGTTATTTTTTCATGAAAGTTTATACAGTGTTTCTCAATTTCACTAGTACTTCCTCCGAGATTTTGATTTAGAACATTTTCATGAATTTGAGCATCAATTTCTCCACGGCTGCTAACATTTCTTAGGATTTCCTTCTTTAAGGTGAAACATCTCGGAATGTAAAGATGGCCGACTTATGTCCCTACTCACGTTTTCAAAGGCACAAAACTGGAGAAATAGTAGGCAAACGTTCCTGATCTTCTTATTTTAAGCTTTCTGTTAGTGCACAAAGTCAAAATAAAAAGTGCACTGTTGTGGGATGCTTCCTTCGCGAGATTTGTGCCTTAGAAGTATTAGTGCAATCTTAGAAGTTAGATTCCAAACTGTTTCACCTTAAGGCTAATGTGCTACTGACAAGAAAAGGAATCGCCTATCTCGATGCGTGGAATTTTCTTACTTTTTTGACTGAACAGGTCAAGAAGTGTCCTACAGAGAGCCCCATTTGAAATGACATTTCTTCTCAACTGCGTACTGCGATCAGAAAAATGTGATTTTCTGGACCATTTCTGGGAATCAAAAATAGGCGATTCCTTAAAAAGCCACTCTAATAAAGATAAATAATAATAATAGGCGATTCCTTTTCTTGTCAGAATCAAACCAGCCTTTATCGTTGAAGATATCTGTAATGTATGAAATTTTCAACCCAGGAATTTCTCCAAGAATACCTTTCGAAATTACTTTACAGTTTCCTCTTATGATTGTTTCAGGAATTCTTCCTCAAATTCTTTGAGAAATTTCCCAAACAAGTCTTCTAAGATTATTTCCAATCATTCACTTGGGATGCCTCTAGAGAAATGTTAAGGAATTTTTCAGAAATTTTCTTACGGAATGTTCGAAAGAATTACTGGGAAATATCAGTAGTATTGACTGGTTGAAAAATTTAAATGACCTTGTTGGGAATTTGCCAACTTTCCACGGCGCGGGTGTGATTTCCGAACAAATAATACCAGAACGACCGGAAACGTGGGGTTTACGTTCTTAATTGGGTTATTATTTTATTCCTGTAATGGAGTTATGCAGAGTATCTTTGTTAGTTCAATACATAATAGGCTTTCTCATAGTTTCTTAGCTTAATATTAATTGACAATAGTAAATTTTAGCCATTTAACTTACGTTTAGTCCCGTAGTGCGATACTTGCGAGTGATCAAATTACCAATGGTCAGGCGAGATGTGTAGTCTCACTGTAATAGCTGGACTTACTGCAACTTTCCGTACTTAATTCCGTTAATCGTACTAGAATAATTTAGATTTAGGTATTGTAATTGTAATTTAGCAAAAAAATTTACCTTTTGCATGAAGGTTTAGGATGTAAGTAGATTTTAGGTTATAACTAATTCACTTTGCATGAGCCAGAACTGTAGGAAATATGTAGCGTATTTATAATTCACATGCTCGTAACTTAAGAGAGGAAATATTACCTTGTAAAGCTTGCACAAATAGCAAATTCTATGTACAAACAACTACATTTTAGAGTTGATTTTAATCACTTTTAGACACAGTAAACTAATTCAGCATGTAGTACTATTGTTAGATACTTTCATAATAAACTATCGCTTTCTCTCCTCTCCCATTGAATTGCCACCGTTGACCAACGTCCTGGGCAGTGAAGGTCTGTACATTACCTGGATGCAGTGGTGTGTGAAGTGTGACCTATTGGATGAGCAAATGCGCATCTACGCCAGGGGCGTACTCAACACTCCCCCCGGGTATGCCGATGCTATAGACGGCTTACAAATCGTCGCGACGCACATCCAAAACAGCCAACTTGGCTACGGGACGCTCGAACACTCCAGTCAAAGTCTGCACGGTGGCTGCTCTGATCTGACCGTCCTTCTGGTTGACACTAGTTCCGATGACCTTACCCTTAGGCCAGCAGTTCCGGGGTAGCTTCGGGTCCGTAATTACCACCACGTCTCCGATGGCGATTGGTTTTGTATTAGTATACCACTTTGTCCTACGAGTAATTTCTGGCAAGTAGTCAGTCAGCCAACGCTTCCAAAATTGGTTGGCTAGTTGTTGAGACATCTTCCAGGACCTCCGTAGTGTCGTTCCACTATCGTCTAGGGTACACAATGGTTTTGTACCGTCAGATGTTCCTAAGAGGAAGTGATTCGGAGTAAGGGCAGGGGCGGACTCATCGTCCACTGGAACGTGAGTCAAAGGCCGTGAGTTGACGGTATTCTCGACCTCGGTTAATAGGTTGCGTAACACCTCATCGTTAGGCTTGTGTGGAGGACGAATTGCCATTAAGTTCCGCTTCACTACACCTATCAAGCGTTCCCAGCTGCCGCCCATGTGTGGTGACGCTGGAGGGTTGAACTTCCATGTCGTCTCAGTGCCGCCGAACTCCTTCATTATCTCCTCCTGGTTGATTACCGTTGTCACAGCTTCTAATTCACGGCTCGCGCCGATGAAGCATGTCCCGCGGTCGCTATAGATTGTCTTTGGCGTACCTCGTCGTGCTACAAAGTTTCGGAGACCCATGATGCATGAGCCAGTACTTAACGTGTGCACCACTTCTATGTGGATTGCGCGAGTGGTCAAGCAGGTAACTAGCATTCCCCATCGTTTCTCAACTCGACGGCCTACGGCGACTTCTATTGGTCCAAAGTAGTCTACGCCAATGTGGGAAAAGGGTCGAGCAAATGCATCAAGTCGTTCCGAAGGAAGGTCGGCCATTATTGGTGGATGGGGAACGGCACGATAGTTCTTGCAATGTTGGCAATTGTAGCGCACTTTTGCATAGGTCGCCCGCAATCGGGGTATGCAATATCTCTGTCGTAGCTCATTTATAGCGGTCTCGTGGTTCTGGTGGTTGTACTTGTTGTGGTAGTGTGCGATTATGAGTTTGGTAGTGTGGTGGTCGGGTGGAAGAATTATCGGGTTTTTAGCGTCCTCAAGTGCTTGGGAACAGGCACCTATTCTTCCTCGCATCCGCATCAATCTATGGTCGTCTATCCAAGGTGTTAATTTGAACAACGAACTGGTCTTGAGAATGGTTTTCTTCGTGTCGTCCTTTCGATGTAGAAGGATTCCTACTTCTTCTGGATAAGCTTCGCATTGTGCTTGCCGTATTACGTAGCGCTCAGCAGTCTGTAGTTCATCTGTGGACGGAGAGCCACAAAGGAGAGGCTTTCCTTGCCTTTTATAACGACAGTTAGCGGGAAAACGGTGTATAAGTGCAGCAACTTTAAGCATCCGCTTCCAGCTGGAGACGTTAATTTCTGGGTCTGGCACAGTAAAGTGTGTCAGTAGATGCGGACGTAGTTCGATACTTGTATCTCCGCCTTTTATCTGTTGACAAGGCCATTTATCTTCGGGTAACCGCAGGAAATCTGGCCCAATGAACCATCTAGACTCCGGAGTCATATCTGGAAACTTCTCCCACTTCGTAGCATCATCAGCCACGTTAAGCTTCGTCGGTACCCAACGCCACTGGTCTTGTTCTGTTACTTCAAGAATTTCGCTGACTCGGCAGGCAACGAATGGCGTATAGCGACGGTGGTCCGAATGTAACCAGCAAATGACGTCTCTGGAATCGGAATGATAGAACCGCTTGTTCACCTTGAAGGACAATGAATCGACAACAGTATGGGAAAGTCTTGTGCCAATCACTGCTGCCATTAGCTCGAGCCGAGGAATCGAGTGATATCTTAATGGTGCTACTCTTGTTTTGGCGGCTACTAACCAGCAACAGACAGCCTCATCCCGTACAAATCTCAGGAAGCATGCAGCAGCCATTCCATTCTCGCTCGCATCGACGAAGGTGTGCAACTGGACGTCGTCGTATGGAGAATCTAGTTGAGATCGAAAGCATCGTGGTACTCTAACTTTCTCAACTTCGGGCAGTACCTGGAGCCAACTGCGCCACTTAGCGAAGGTGTTTTCGTCGATTTTGTCGTCCCACTGAATTCCGCTACGCCAAATCTCTTGGAGCAGAATTTTGAGGAACATTAAAAACGGTGCAATGAGCCCTAGAGGGTCAAATATCGTCATAAGGACTCGGAGAACCTCTCGTTTCGTAGGTTGACGACAACCTTCCCATAGATCTCGATCGTAGCGATCCCAACTAACTTTATAAGTGAAGGTGTCGGTAGCTGTACACCACCACATCCCGAGCACCTTTTCAGTCGCCATTTCGGATGAAAGGTCTAAGTTTTTTTCCTGAGTGTTAGTGCCACGCAGAGCTTCTAGGACGCGTGGCGAATTGCTGGCCCAGTTTCGGATTTCAAATCCGCCCTGCGAGTGCACGAACCTAACATCTTCGGCAAGTTTGATAGCTTCCTCCTCGTTTTCGACGCTCACTAGCATGTCGTCAACATAATGCTGCTTTCCGATGATCTCCACAGCGGCCGGATATTCTTGATCGAACCGCTTGGCATTCAAGTTCATGGCATACTGAGCGCTACTAGGAGAGCAGCAGGCTCCAAACGTCATGACGCACATGACGTACACCGAAAGTGCTCCGTCCTCGTCCCTCCAGTAGAATCGCTGGCATTGTTGATCTTCCTCTCGAATAAGAACTTGGTGAAACATCTCACGTATGTCACCTGTCAAGGCAACGGGATGCTCACGGAAGCGGGTCAATATGGTGAACAGTGACGATAGATGATCAGGTCCTTTGAGTAAGGCTGAGTTCAAGGATACTCCGAACGCTTTGGCCGCTGCATCCCATACTATTCTCACCTTCCCCGGCTTGTTTGGATTTGTAACCGGGAAAGTTGGAAGATACCAAACGCGCAGGAATGGCTGCAGTAGCTCTTCATCGGATAGCTTTCGTATGTAGCCTTTGCTCAAGTAATCGGCCATTTTTTCTCTCAAAGTTTTGGCAATAACTTCGTCCTTGTTCATGCGCCTTTCGAGACACTGAAAGCGCCGTTGAGCCATCACTTGACTATCTGGAAGGCGCACGGAATCGTAGCGCCAAAGCAGGCCGGTTTCGTAGCGTTCTCCTGTAAACTTAGTCAGCGACTGGAGAAGTGACTGGGCTCGTTGATCATCGGTAGAGAGTAGTGTTTTGCTTGGATTCATAATACCTAAGCTATCCAGCGTAAAATAATTTTTGAGAGCTTGGTGCAGATCCTCGTCCGCCTTGCAGTGGCCCTCGCAAGATTCGATGTGGTAAACGGAGTGCACTAGATTGGTTGCAGACTGCGAGGATCCACCTCCACACACTGTCCAGCCTAGGCGGGTCTTAATGGCGACGGGATCGTCCGGCTTCCCTTCACGACATTTAAGGGCGAGGCTAAGATGTTGGTTTTTAAGACCAATCAAAATCCGTGGACGGACGTCCCGGTACGAATCAATTGGAAGTCCCTGTAGGTGTGGATAAAGGGAGGACAGCTCCACGATGTCCATCGTTTGGTGTGGAAGTAGAAGCTCGTTCACTGTACGAACACCGCAAATAGCGAAGCTTTTAGCTCCTCTACGTTCACCGGATACTTCGAGGTCAACGACTTTTGACTTCACTTCTTGACGCTGTGTGCCGCCGGTCCAGTGTAGGCATAGCGATCGCACTTCACCCTCCAGTTGTAGCTCGTCGGCTAGTTCTTCGTCAAGCAACGTGAGATCTGAGCCATCGTCGAGAAATGCATAAGTACGGATTGATCTACGTTTACCGTGTAGCATTACTGGAAGATAACGGAACAATACATCGCTCGATTTGGTTTGATGCGTATGACAACCATGCACTGCTGAGCTAGTTCCAGCTGTAGGAGCTTCCGTATTGCCTGTAGCCGAGGATGCTTCTGTCGAAGAGGACAGTGGTGCCGAAGTAACTGTCGGCTGCTGTTTCTGATCGTTGTGCAATAACGCATGATGTCTGAACTGACAACCATTCTTACCGCAGGGTTTGGCTTGACATGGTCCATTGTGTCGGCAAAGACAACGGCGACATAGTGCGAACTCACGTACCATAGCCCAACGTGATTCTCGAGAGAAGTCAAGAAAACGCTTACACTTTTCGACCATCTTACAATTTCCTTTACAGACGATGCACTCATCGCTAGTGGTGGAATCCTTTCCACTCGGTGAGTGCGATGGACGGATTTCTGCAGAAGAATTTTCCGAATGAGCGTTGACAAAGGCGTTTCCCTTTTTTGTGCCATGACTCTCGCTCCGAGGCGGTTTTGTACTTGTGATGTTCGGAATAGTTACCGAGCTTGCAGCTTCGGCGAGAGAGTACATCCAGGAACTAAACGCTGCTAAGTTGACTCCCGGCAGAGAAACCTTGTACTGCGCCCAATTTAGTTTGATTGTTGGAGGTAACTTGCTCACTAGCTGGTGTAGAAGGGTGGTATTGTAGAGATACTCCTCCAGACCACAGGCATCCACAGTCGCACAAAAATTCTCTACATTTACGGCAAAGTCCACTAGAGTTTCTAGCTTGTCCTCTCTAATAGCTGGAAGGCAGTTAATTTTTTCGATGAGCGTGTGCACGATAGCCTCTGGCTGCCCGAACATCATTTTTAGGGTCTTTAGCACCCCAGGAACATTAGAGGGGTGTACCAGACGGCTTTTCACTGCTTCAAAGGCTCGCCCCTTCAAGCTTTTCTGCAGGCGAAATATGTTTTCATCGTTAGTAAAACCGCACATTGACGCAGTATTGTTGAACGTTGCTATGAATAACGGCCAATCCTCGGGGTTGCCGGAAAACGGAGGCAGATCCTTTGAGACAGCTTGGCGGGCCGCTAACTGTTTCTTGGTAAGTGGGCAGCAATCTTCTTTACGTTCTGGTGAATGGCTGATGAACTGTGGGATTTCACGGTGCATACTACGTTGTCCTTCGACGAATGATCTGCATCTGTGCATGGCTGGACAATCAGCGCCGAGATCAAGTGACTCGTGTGTAGCTAATCGTCGATCTTCCTGTCGTGAGTGGTGACTTGATTGCGCTCGAGGACGCCATTCGCTTATAACATCCGAAACACTGTTTGCATCGAACCCGCCTTCACTAGCTAATTCTTCGAGCAGCCGATACTTGTCCTCCAGATAAGTCCGCTCCTGCTCTAACTTCTTCGCGTTCAGGATCCGTTCTTCTTCTAGTTTCTGCAGCTTTAGCTTGACAAGCGCTTGAGACGATCTACTTGATGCTCGACTGGACACGTGAGACGCCACCGATGTCGCTTTTCCTAGCTCGGTAATTGCTTCCTTCGGTAGTGCCTGGTTACAGCCTTTTGGGGGTAGCTTACCGTTGCCTTTCAGTGAATGACTGGCGATTTCGTTTGGTCCACTGACTCCTTTCAAGTACCTATCGTCTGATGGTGGCAAATCAGCTGTATGAGACTTCCCTTTCGAAGCTGTCTTCTTTTTTGACTCCCCCCTGCTTGCTTTGGACGTCTTAGGTGTTGGCAAACCACTCGACTCTTGATGAATTAGAAGATTGAGCTTATCGCGATCTGCAGCATTACTCTTAGCACCACCTAACAGTGGAGGTTCCAGTCCCACGGTAACATTGTTGGGATTCGCACAATAAGCGCAACTCCAGGGTTCGTTCTCGATAGCTTGGGTAACGCCTACGCAAACGAAGTGATACCATTTCAGACACTTATCGCATCTCACCATTTCGTCCGTATCGTCCGCACGACAGACTCTGCACGACCGACCAGGAAATGTAGCCTCGGGTTCCACTGTATCGTCGGTGACCACCAATCGCACACCACCAACCGCACCATAATCGCTACCGCCTGCGTTACTGCCTTTATTAGACCGACCTCGACTCGACATGACCGAATTTGACTGAATTACTCGCTAGCATAAACGAATAAAATAAGATGTTGGGAATTTGCCAACTTTCCACGGCGCGGGTGTGATTTCCGAACAAATAATACCAGAACGACCGGAAACGTGGGGTTTACGTTCTTAATTGGGTTATTATTTTATTCCTGTAATGGAGTTATGCAGAGTATCTTTGTTAGTTCAATACATAATAGGCTTTCTCATAGTTTCTTAGCTTAATATTAATTGACAATAGTAAATTTTAGCCATTTAACTTACGTTTAGTCCCGTAGTGCGATACTTGCGAGTGATCAAATTACCAATGGTCAGGCGAGATGTGTAGTCTCACTGTAATAGCTGGACTTACTGCAACTTTCCGTACTTAATTCCGTTAATCGTACTAGAATAATTTAGATTTAGGTATTGTAATTGTAATTTAGCAAACAAATTTACCTTTTGCATGAAGGTTTAGGATGTAAGTAGATTTTAGGTTATAACTAATTCACTTTGCATGAGCCAGAACTGTAGGAAATATGTAGCGTATTTATAATTCACATGCTCGTAACTTAAGAGAGTAAATATTACCTTGTAAAGCTTGCACAAATAGCAAATTATATGTACAAACAACTAAATTTTAGAGTTGATTTTAATCACTTTTAGACACAGTAAACTAATTCAGCATGTAGTACTATTGTTAGATACTTTCATAATAAACTATCGCTTTCTCTCCTCTCCCATTGAATTGCCACCGTTGACCAACGTCCTGGGCAGTGAAGGTCTGTACATTACCTGGATGCAGTGGTGTGTGAAGTGTGACCTATCGGATGAGCAAATGCGCATCTACGCCAGGGGCGTACTCAACAGACCTGTTACAGAATCCATGGAGGTTTTACTTGAGAAAATACTCGTGAAACGTTTGAAAGAATTGCGGAAGTAATCCTTGGATGAAATGCTAAAGAAATTTATAGAGAAATTTTTGAAGGAACTTCATGAAAAATCTTAGGTTGAATTTATTGAGAAATTCCTGGAAGAGTTCTTGATAGATTTCCTTTTTTCTGGAAGAATTTTTGAAGCAGGAATCGATGTGAAAACGCCTGGAAGAATAATAGTAATATTCGGCGTAAGAATTATTGTAAAGTTACAATTTACAGGGATCTTCATAGTAGAGTAAACAAACAACTGGAGAAATCGGTGGAAGGATTAGGGGGAAAATATCTGGTGGAAATCCTGGGATACTCTGGGACAAACATTTCAGGGTAATTTCGGTGCAAATTATTGAAGGTAAAAGCGTTAAAATTCCTCTAATCATTCCATGAAAAATCTCTGGAGCAATGTTTCAGAGAATTGATGGAGGAATCTATAGCCTCTAGAAGAATATATGATCCCTCCTTGAGAGAATCCATGAAAGTATTCTACAAGCAACGACTGGAGAAATCACTAAAAGATTGTTTAAAGCTTTTTCTTGAAGAATTTCAGAAGCAATTTCTAAATAACTTGTGGAACGGTAGCTTAACCCTTTCTTTCTCACAGCTTTGTTCGATAATTTAAGTGGCAAAATTGCGTTTCTAAAAATAAATCTTGAACAAATGTTGTTGCAAATAAGCTAAAGTATTCAAAATCACAATAAAAATGTTTGATTGTTTTTCAATAGTTAGCTGATTGTTTTTCAATAGTTTGACCCTTAGGTTACTTTTGTCGATGTTTGATGAAACAAACGAGCGCATAAACTTATTCCAATCATTATTGAGCTAGTCGTGCCAATTCGGTTTAGCTAGCGTTCGTCGAAAATTAGTGGATCACCTGTGCTACCATGGGAAAGAGAGGGTTAAGAGCCTCGGATGCCTCTCTCTGAGACCTTGCATTAGAAATAAACACGTTTTACAGACTGGCATTGAAATAGTGATCAAGTATCTAAAAAAGTATGCAGGACTCACTGGATCATGAGCTAAGGGCAACTCACCCATCACAGTTTCACCTTACTGATCCACGAATTCATAACAAGATCATTCTTGTAATAATACAAAGTATCACCTTACCTTCTATATGCAGCTAATCCCGCGGTTCCACCTTTTATATCACACCTTTTATCAGCATCCATCAAATTATCTTTCGTTCAAAAAACGCCAAAATTTACGACTCGATAACTCAAACTTCGTCACCACAAGACATCACATCAATTCGGTCATCCTTTCGATTCGTCAACACGCGCAAATACTACCTCCAATTCTTGTTTGTGTAGTCCTCTCGCGCAAAGCGCGCTCATTTGCATAGACATTCATATACATATTTTTAAACGGCGTAATAAGCACACATCAAACAAACGCGCAAAAACTTTCTTCTCTCCTCGCGGGGTCCGAAATTAGATTCACGACGACAAGATAAAGACATGAACGATCGCGACTACGACGCTTTCTCCCCTCCGTCTTCTTTTTCGACTTTGGCCGCGCTGCTCTTCCCGTACGCCACCACCATCGGTTTGTCCTTCAGTAGGAGCCCGTTGGTGAGCCTCAACGCACGTGCTATGGGCTTCTCCTCCATTAGGTCGAGGTCTTCCTCGTAGATGTAGGAGAATGTGACGAAGGCTTGCCCCTTCATGCGGCCACTTTGCATGAGTTTGATGTCGATTTCGCGGTCGGGATGGCCGGTGATGGCGAACCGGTGGAAGATTCGTTTGAGGTCGTCTTCAGTGACGGTTTTGGCGAGGTTTTTCAGGTAGAGCTTGTTGGATGGTTCGCCGGGGGTGTAGTTTTTAAAGACCGGGAGATCGGTCAATTGGTCCGGTGGGATGCGATTGGCAAGGAGGTCGATTTCCGTGGTAATTGTTGGGGGATTTGTGGGGGGTGGCATAGGAGATTTCGGTGGAGATGTAGGAACTTTCTTAGAAGTCTTGAGTTTGTCTGGAATCCGAAGAATGATGTTCTGACTAGCTTTCATGGGTTTAGGTTGAGGAGTAGATTTAACTAAGTTTGAACCGTTATGAGGAACGTTGACCACTTGTGGCAAAACGTAAGGCTTGAATCGGTTTCTATCTAGAGAAACCTTTTGCTTGGTAGGTCCTACAGCCTGTGGCGTTTCTTCGTCCGACTCAAGTTCGGATTCATCATCCACCAGGAGACACTCTTTGATTCGAACAGGATCCGTTTGCTGGACAGCATCCCGTTTCTCCACTACGGAACCCCGCCGTTCTACATCCCGTGTCGTGAAGGGAGGAGGCAGATTCATCCGATTCATCAAATGAAGCACTTGGGTGTAGAACTTCGGCACCGATTCCAGCGCCACACAAATGCTGTCGATTATTTCCCGCGTAGCTCGAGGATATCGATACCGGAGATACGGCGGTGGAGGCTGATCAAAGTCCACTGGATGGACGGCGTGTAGGGCTTTAACAAACTTGCTTAACTCTTGAGCCGAATGGACCCTGGACGTATTCTTTGTCTCACTCTCACCATCGACGATTTCCACTTCCGCCGATCCTTCATAGTACTCAACAATCAGCCGTTTGTCGAGGACTTTCAGCTGGTGAAGTCGCGATAGAATGCACTTGGTTAACACTTGTTCCGAACTGTAAACGATAGCTGTAAGTTTTCTACGACGCTTCAGAAACTCCACACTACCGATACCGAACCGAGAGAGGAATTCTTTGACGTCCGATTCACTGAAAGATTCCGGAAAATTGCGAATGCACAATCTATCCACTCGCGGTTCCATGATATTTGCGATTGTTGTGAGAAAGCCGCTCCTTGCGTAAAATCAGCTGTTTTCATTGATGCACTGCCAGGCGTTACGTTCGCTTCCGAATGACATTTTTCGCTGTCACATCATCGAACTCTGTTTTGATTCGTTGCTTCTTCGCATCCAGGGTTGTATCCTTCATTGGTGTTTGCTTCTTCGCATCCAGTACATTTTAGTGCAATCGCAATGATGTTGATTAGGCAACGAATCGGATTGATCTACCGGCTGGCCGTAAACACCAGTGTTCGCACATGCACGAAGGACACCAAGGGCGGACCCCATCATCGTCCGGAGGAAGCAGAAGGGGACACGGAAAATGACCACCATCAGCGTAAAAGTTCCGAAACGCGTGTGGCCTTGCGGACGCCGCTTTTCGAACACGTCTCCACCAAGGATAAGAAGACCTACATCGAGATGGTGCGGGTGTTTGAAGGCCGGAGTGTCCACCGGAGGAATCACGTAGAGTTCATCTATGCCGCGCTCAAGCACATGGAAGAGTTCGGCGTGCACAAGGATCTGGAAGTGTACAAATCGTTGATCAACGTGATGCCCAAAGGGAAGTTCATTCCGACGAACATCTTCCAGGCGGAATTCATGCACTACCCAAGGCAGCAGCAGGTCATCATCGATCTGCTGGAGCAGATGGAGGACAACGGCGTCATTCCAGACTACGAGATGGAATCGATGTTGGTCAACGTGTTCGGCAAGAAAGGCCATCCGGTGCGCAAATACTGGCGCATGATGTACTGGATGCCGAAGTTCAAGAATTTGTCCCCGTGGCCACTGCCCAATCCGGTCCCGGACGATTCCCTAGACCTGGCCAAGATGGCAGTGGAACGAATGTGCTCGGTGGACTTGCTGTCGCAAATCACGCTGTTCGATACGGAAAACGTTCCGGATGCGATAGATCACACGTGGATCGTGAGTGGACAAAGTTCGGAACAGCAGGAACTGTTGGCCCGGCATCAGCAGAAGCCGGTTTTCATCGAGGGACCGTTCGTGATATGGCTGCGGAATCGATCGATCAACTATTTCCTGCTGAAAAGTGAATCCAATCCACCGGCGCCGAAGGACGAGGAGGATTTGGACGGTAAGTTTCTACGGTAGACATTACTCTCCACACTTACAGTGATCCAATTTCATATTCGCTGATAAAAAAAATCATCAAATGATGTATTGAGTTCTTAATACTTTATCAATTATGAAGGCCAATGTCATCTATTGTTCGGCATTCATAAACTGTAGTTAAGTCTCAGAGAAAGCGATCCAATCACTTTCTCTTGGACTTCCTCACGAATCTTGTTCAGAACTTCTTCTAGATTCTAGAATCCAACCATTATTTTCTCTAAGGATTTTTCAATCAAAAATTGACTTAAGAATACTTTAGGAAGTGCTCCAGACCTAGATTCCTTCACGAATTCTTTCGAAATTGTTGTGAGTAATTTCCTAAAGGATGCAAACAATTTTTCCAATGATTTCTCAAGAAAATGTCAAGCTTTTTTTCTAAAATGATTAAAATTTTCGGATGAAATCCCTGAAGAAATGAGTACTGTAGTATTAGCAAGTGTGAAATCTTACCGTAAAGTACCTACCCATAGTTTGCACGCGTTCCTAGTTTCACTCATTTTAAGCACATTAGAAATTAAGAAATTAGGAGCGTGCGCAAAATATTGGTACATCACGGTAAATGAACTTTCGAAGAAACCATGAATATTTTATCTGAGATAATAATTAGGAAATTGTACCGAAGAACTGCAAAAATAATCGTTGAATCGAATGCTAAAGAAATTCCAATTTCTTGAGGAACTTCAAAAGGATTGCCACGTCGAAAAGATTGAGGATTCCATGGAAGAGTATTTAGTATATTTCTTCGAATATTCACTGGAAGAATTTTGGATGCAACTCCTGAGAGTAAATGTGGATATGCAACTTTGGTTTGAACATTGCAACTTGTGTTGAACCACAAACGCGCTTCGTCTCTGTGCCAGTGTATCAAACCGAACCCGGTACATGTGTACTTCGGTTCAAACTTTGGTTCAAATCTCGATTACTTTTTCAAATCGACGTAAGTAACTTCCATACGGTTTTGAGAAAATTAATTCAGAAGAATCACAACATGTCTTCTAAAACTGTTTTAAAATTAATCACCTTTTTAACATTTTTTCGCCATGTACGTCGCTTAAATTTTGCATACAATCAGCTCGCGTTCAAAAACTAGGTAGTTTCTATTATTTCCCACAAAAATAATTATAACAAAATGATAAGCCGTTTCGTTCAGTTACTTTCGTCGTTTTTCTACCAGTGTAAAATCGGCTCAAGTAGTGTTTTGTTTTGATTCGTGGTTAAGTCACTTTGTCTCTCCATACAACGGAGCGGCGAAAGTAGTGGTTGGGTTGCGAAAGTTGAAAATCTTACTTTCGTCGTTTTGTAATTCCGGAATTAAACGTTCTAAAAGTGAAAAATCTAGTTGGGTGAGAGCGGAACTTGTGGAATTTCGTCTGCGGAACACGTAGGATCGATAAAGTAAGTTTGTTCACTTTTCTGACTTGAGACTATTTGAATACGTTTTCGAGAAATAATGGCACATAGCAGGCAGACAGAGAACAGTTGGAATCCACGCGGATAAATTTGTACGATTATATATGGAACTTCTAGGTTCAAATCGCAAGACCCTTGAGGCTTGAACAAATGTTTCATTTAAGCAGATCAATTGAGATCAATACTTTGAGTAACATTCAGTGGTAACTTTATGAAAAAAGAGGGGGGTTGTGTACAAGACACGACCGCATGACGTTAACTACGCCAAATTATTTATTGCATGCTGATAGTTTCTGAGTTCGATTCTCAGAAGATCCATTATCAAGAAATAATGTAAATTATGTTGACTTTTTAGGACATGATGCCCTGAAAGCCATACGTATCATACACGCAAAAGAATTGTGCGGTAAAAACTACCATTTTAGGGGGTTAACTTAAGCGCTCGCACCGGCAATTTTCAGCAGACCAGCAATGCGCTTGATTTTACCATGTCTGTTGTCGAAATAGGATTGTTGTAAATTATTTCTGTCAAATGTATCAGTAATGTGGTGGGATGTACCGTAAACATAGTTAATTGGTCTGAAATTCCATGGTAGTTTCAAGAATGGGCGTAGTCAGCTAAAATAGTAATTGTTACTACAGAATTTTTTTCCGTGTATACGATAAAAGTATGGCAACATTGAGAATACAGCGCTGTCCCAGCGAGGACGTTACGCCATGAATAAAAAAAACTGTGATCAAAATTGTAAACTTTGTATTATTATTTACAAGCTAGCTTACCCAACGTGGCCAACCGGGCTAGCTTCAAGCTATGTATAATATTTCAGAGATTGGTACCGTAATCCATATCATTGATCAGCGGGGTAACATTGATCGGAATGAATCATCTCGTAAAACCCTCGTATCATCATTTATTGCTGGTACATTTCTAAAGCATGAAGTGCGCTTCTCTGAAATCGCCTAAATTTATGCTCTGACCATACTTCATTAAGCACGTGGTGTTGATGCTGTTGTAGTGTTCACAGTCCGACGTCAAAAAGAAGCAGAAATCGGTCTGCTTTTATAGTGCGAAGCGGAACCCAAAAGAAGCATGGAAAACAGCTTGACCAGGTCCGTCACACTCGTGCTCAGATTGTGTACCACTTCTAGTACTGCATTTCGTCCCTCGGTAGTACAAAAGGTACCCAAGTTTGACAGATCGCAGTACACTTTTCACGGCATTCTAGATTACCTTATGAGCCATAAAATGTTGGGTAACTGCAAGGGACATCGAGGTCTTTAATTTGTCTTTGGCTTGACCGTTATTGGTTGCGTAAGAAAGGGGTCGACATTTTCCCAATTTTCAATATTTTATTGTCAATCATCAATAGTTTTCTCCATTCGAGTAAATTGTTGTATAATTTTCCCGATCGATTGGTGGGAAAATATTGAAAATCTATTGATAAATGGCTGAGTTATTAGAGTTCAAAATCTTACATAATTTCGTGACGGTCACAAAATTTTAGATTTTCAATTGACCCCCAGTATATTGCCGTAAGACGTAGTTAACGTCAAAAACCAAGGATTTTACTATATCAAACAACAAGACACGATAAGTAGAAATTGATAAGCGTGGATATCAACAATTTTCTGTCTCTCCGTTTGTGTCATCGTTCTGAAGCCTGATTTGCTACTGAAAAGAAATCGCTAAAGAAATTTCCCGCCGATTCCTTGCAGAAATTTTCTACAGCGACTCCCATTTGAACTGACATTTCTTTTCAACTGCGTACTGTGATCAGAAAAAAAGCGCATTCTTGATCGATTCCTTGCAGAAATTTTCCATGCATCAAGATAGGCCGAGAAATTACGCTGCTGACAGAATCAGGCTTCAAGCTCGAATGCAACTGAAGATTTGCACCAACATTTGAACCGCGGTTGCAATCGAGGTACAAATGGACCGGTTTTCGAACCGGCGTTTGCACCGATGTTCACTTTACACATGTTTGGGTTTAGCACAGACAAACAGACGTCACACTCTCACTGATGTCCATCGACCACCTTTTAAAACGGCCGATTCAAATATATGGTAGGTGGCCAATCCGCCACCCGCAGCGCTTGCTTCGTTTTTGTTCGTGTTTGACGTTTACACACTACCGCCATCTGTTGGTCCATCGGCCAAACACATTAGTCCAGTTGTTAATTACACCTATCGTTTGTCTGGTGAGTTGCAAGCTTACTGTCAATGATGATGTCACGCTACACGATAAGTGTTCATCTGCAACAACCAGACAGCTCACCAATCCACCGCGAGGTGGATCGTGCTGAGTTGTTGAGTTGAAGGAGAGCGAAAGAAGGAAGGCACAAAAGTCTGTTTGACAGCTCTGCAGAAAGCGCGTGCGCACGGACAGAGCGCGTGCGCACGGAAAGAGCGCCAGTTCGGCTCGATTTGCAATGATCGGTTATTATTATTATTTTTTCGCTATTGGATATTCTATGGTTTGGTTGATCGATGTTAAAGTTTGTTTTAAAAGCAGCTCCACTTATTTTGAAACATATTGCCGTATACAATAGTAGACAACACAACTAATTTAATTAAAATAATTTGAAATTATAATTAGTACATATACAAAAGGGGAAGAACGTTTAGGCTGGTTGTGCATTACGATAAAATCTCTTAACATAAGCAATGCTTGTTGTTGGTTCTTGTGGAAGGATCAACATGTTCGGCTTAACGAATCTTATTTTAAATATCGAATAACACCACATGCAATTGAACAAAAAGGATGTGATTACAATAGGGTTTGTTCACAAATTTCATAACGCCAAAAATCACCATTTTGGATACCCACCCACCCCCTCGTAACACTTTTTGTATGAATATTTTGAAAATTTTGTATGAGCTGTAACATTTTGTGGATACCCACCCACCCCCTGCAGCGTTATGAAATTTGTGAATGGGCCCATAGACTTTTGATATTTTCAATTCTGAACCACCTCAAAAAAAAATATTGGGAATCAAAATTCTCCTGAGAGGGATGATGTGGCTCATTCTAATTAATATTGTCGTTCAATTATGGGGATAAATTAAAATTGTTATTGTTCTATACATACTTATTTATTATAATTACCTGTAAATATTGATACAGCACAATTCAAGTATTTAAATATCAAATAGCAAACATAGATATGGTCGGTGTTCAGACAGACTGAACCAAGTGTTTTTTCAATCGAGTAAGAAAAATGTACCCCAAATTCACATGTTTGGGGTACATTTTTCTTACTCGATTGAAAAAAAACACTTGGTTCAGTCTGTCTGAACACCGACCATATCTCAAAATATTATAGATATTTACTGTAATAATGGAACTTATCTATTTGATGATACATTTGTATCAAAATAACATGGAAGATTTAAAATTGATGGAGTTCTTTACGTATATAATTTATTATTGATGTTACGAGCTATGTCTGTAGTTAAACTTAATGCTACACAAGAAATATATTTGAATCAAAGTATTTTTATATATAAATCATATGAAAAAAAAAATGTTCCAGAAAGTACTCTAGAATTCTTTGGGAGCGTCTCCCGGGATTCTTCCTTAAATCATTCATGAATCCTTCAAATCCTCTCTGGGATTGTTCTGCTGAAAATCTTGAGATTATTTCTGAATTTTCTTCCAGATATCGCTTTGGGATTCATCCAATAAAAAACGTTACCATTCCGGTATTACTTCTGAGATTCTTTCGGATATCCCATTGCGATTATTCTGGACATCTTTTTGGATTTTTTTGCAGAACTCTGTATGTGATTTTGCGTGTATCTCCTTAAGGATTACTTTTGAAATCCAGGAAATTAAATTCTTTGATATTCTTGAAAATTGTTTTCGAAATACTATGGAAGATTTTACCATAAATCCTGATGCAATCCATTTGAATATTTAAAGAGGATTTTATCAAAAAATGTAAGACTCTACTAGAAATTCTTCGAGAATTCCTCCAAAAATAACTCTATATTTTTATCCGGAAATACTTCTGGTATTCTTATGAGAATGCCTCTGGTATTCTTCCAAAAATGACTTGAGATGCTTTCGGAAATCTATCTGAAATTCTTCAAGAAATTCCACTGAGATTTTTACGCCAATATCTTTGAAATACTCCTGGGACTCTTACAAAAATCCTGTTGGAGTTTTTTTTTCGGATATCTTTCTATTCTAAACTTTTCAATAAATTTTGCTGGGATTGTGCTGTAAAACCTGCTAAGATTCATCCAAAAATACGACTGTCATTCTTCCGGATATCATTCAAGAATTCCACCGGAAGTTTTCGTGAGATTCAACCGTAAATCGTTCTGGTATTTTTCAGAAATCCCATTGAGATTCTTAAAAATATCCTTCTGAAAAATTTTCTGAGAATTGTTTTGGGATTATAGAAGGATTTCCAGAAGAATTCCAAGGCGATTCACAGAAAAATCACTTCTGTATGAAGGATTATCGTTAATATCTGAAATAATCCCATGAGAATTCTAAATCCAAATTACAGTGATATTCAAAAGAATCCCAGAAGTTATTTCGCCAGAATCCCTGAAAGATTTAAAGGATATTCACAGACATCCAGAAGATTTCATGAATATTTTCCAGAATAATTCCGATGTTCAGATGAACTGCAGAAAGATTCATGGAATAATTTCAAACGGGATTTTCGGAATCATTTGAAAGTAACTTTTAGAAGATCCTCAGAAAAAGAAATCAGTAATCAAAGTAATCGAAAAAATCTCATTATTTCAAGCAATGCTTGTTGGTTCATGTCGAAGGATCAACATGTTCGGCTTAACGAATCTTATTTTAAATATTGAATGACACCACATACAATTAAACTAGTATGTGATTACAATTCTGAATCACCGCAAAAAAAAATATTTAGAATCACAATCCTTCTGAGAGGGATGATGTGGTGGATGCACATTCTAATTAAAATTGTCGTTCAATTATGGCGATAAATTAAAATTGTTATTGTTCCATAAATACTTGTTTATTATAATTACTTGTAAATATTGATACAGCATATAAAAAGACATTGGTCCAGAAATTACTCCAGAATTCTATGGAATTTCCCTCCTGGGATTCTTCCTTAAATCACTTATGAATCCTTCAAAAGCTCTCTGGGATTGTTCTGGAAATCTAAAGATTATTTCTGATTTTAGCTCTAAGTTCTTCTGGAAATCACAGAATACTTACAGATATCGCTTTTGAACTCATCTAAAAAACATCGTTAGCATTCCGGTACTATATCTGAGATTCTTTCGGATATCCTTTGTGATTCTTCTGGACATCTTATTGGAATATTTGCATAAATCTGTATGTGAGTTTGCGTTTATCTCCTTAAGGATTACTTTTGAAATCCTGGAAATCAAATTCGAATCGAAATTCTCGAAGATTCTTTCGGAAATTCAATGGAAGATTCTAACAAAAATCCTGATGCAATTCTTCTGGATATTTTTAGAGGATTTTGCCAAAAAATGTACTACGACTCTACTACAAATTCGTCGAGAATTCCTCCGAAAATAACTCTGGCCTTTTTCCGGAAATACTTCTGGGATTATTATGAGAATACCTCTGGTATTCTTCCGGAAATCACCTGAGATGCTTTCGGATTCCTTTTAGAATACTTTTGAGGATGCTTCCGAAAATCTTTCTGAAATTATTCTAGAAATGCCACTGAGATTTTTACGTCCATATTCTTGAAATTTATCTGGGACTCTTCCAAAAATCCTGTAGGAAATCTTCCAGATATCTTTCTAGCATTCTTTCGGGAAGCCTTCTGGGATACTTTCGAAAATCTTTCTGAGGATCCTTCAAATCCTTCTGTTAAGGATTCTTGCAGAAATTCTTCCCGGATTACCTCTAGACTCTGGGAGTTTCCTGAATTTTTCAAGAAAACTGTTATTATTTCGACTATCTCTCTAGGATTCTTTCGGAAATTCTTCTACAATACCCCCAGATTTCTTTCTGTTATCCTGCTGGAGAACTTCAAAACATCTTTCAAAGATTCTTCCAGAAATTTTACTGGAATTTTTCAAGAAATTCTGCTGGGATTCTTCCGTAAAACCTGCCGAAATTCATCCGGAAATACGACTGGAATTCTGTTTGAATGATAAGCATTCAAGAATTCCACCGGAAGTTTTTGTGGGATTCAACCGTAAATTGTCCTGGTATTTTGTTTAAATACATTGAGATTCTTAGGGAAAATATACAGGATTCTTAAAAATATCCTTTTGAAAATTCTTCTGGAAATTGCTTTGGAATTAAAGGAGGATTTCCGGAAGAATCCCAGGTCGATTTACAGAAGAACCACAGAGAAATCACTAAAATATTATCAGGGAGATTTCTAAAGGAATTATTTTAAGGATTCTCGTAAATTCCTGAAACAATCTCAGGAGAATTTCGAATGGATTTTGAATGTTTTTCTACAGTGATATCCAAAAGAATCCCAGAAGTTATTTCGCAAGAACCCCTGAAGATTCAATGAAAAGTCACAGACATCCAGACGATTTCATGAATATTTTCCAGAATAATTACGATGTCCAGAAGAGCTCCAGAAAGATTTACGGAATAATTTCAAATGGAATTTCCAGAACCATTTAAAAGTCACTTTCAAAAGATGCTCAGAAAAAGAAATCAGTAATCAAATAATCTCATAGGTATTTTTTTAAAGTCCCAGTGACTGTCCGGTAGTTTTCTTGGAGGATTTCCATTTGAAGTCAAGAGGGATTTTCAGAAAATTCTGCCAAGGATTTAAGAAAATTTTCAAGGAAAATCAATGATAAATCACGAAAAAAATCGAAAACACTTCCTTATGAATTTCCAGAAGAATCACAGAGTTTTTTTTTCTCAAAAAATCTTAGAAAAAAATTCTAAAGAATCACGAAGGAATTTTCGGAATAATTCTGGATATACAAAATTATCTCAGGCAGAAACAATGAAATCAATAGCAATAAATCTGTAAGAATATAAGAAGGATTTCTGTAAGAATATAAGGAGGATTTACAAACAATTACAGAGGAATTTTCGGATGATTTCCATAAATAAAGATTTAAAAAAATCCCCGTCATCTGGAAGATTCTTAGCAGGATTTTCGGAAGTATTCCACAGGGATTTCTGGGAGAATTCCATTGGGATTTACAAAAGAATTCCAGAGGAATTTCCGAAAGAATCCCAAGAATTTGCACGGAAGAAAGTGAAGTGAAATACAGTGACCCCACGCAGTTGAATCACCCACAATTTATGAATCAGCTGACTTCAAAAGACACAATTATTATCAAACTTGTCACATAACATCACAGAATTATTTTTACACATAGTTTCTTATCAGTAAAAATAATTCTGTGATGTTTTGTGACAAGTTTTTACACATAGTTTCTTATCAGTAAAAATAATTCTGTGATGTTTTGTGACAAGTTTGATAATAATTGTGTCTTTTGAAGTCAGCTGATTCATAAATTGTGGGTGATTCAACTGCGTGGGGTGACTGTAATAGATTTTTTTGATTATAGTCTCAGGCGTCTTTCCGAGAGTATTCTAGAATAATAGGTATAATCTAAGACATTTTTCGGAAAGAATCTCAAAGGGATTTTGAAGAACTTTCAAAGAGTTTCACGGAAGAAATACTGAAGAATTACGAGGAAAATATCAGAATTTAAATAATAATTTCGATTGGATTTCCAGAAGAAATCCCGAGAAATTTTGTGAGAATCCCCGAACCCAGATTTTTAAAATAGATTCCATTACACTGGAAAGCAATCATTAAATCATTTTCGGCAGAATTCCAGAATTTTACAGCAGAATCCTGAAAGGATTTCCATAATAACCCAAGATGGGTTTCTGGGATAGTCCAATAGGAAGTCCCAAGGAGGTTATTGGAATAATCAGAGCGATCAAAGAAATAACTACATATAATAATTTCAGAAGGGTTTCTGAAAGAATCTCAGTGAATTTTCAAGATGTCCTCTAGCAACACAACTAATATATACTAATATTTACAACTCAATACTTAATTATAAATTGCGTTAAGGTGATTATAGAACAAAGCCACACCTCAAATTTTCAAAAGCACAAGACTTGAGAACCAAACAGCTCTCACCGTTGAAAATTTATCCCATTAGTCACCACCAGCAAGCAAGCAGATTGATTGGTTTTCAACGCAAACTGTTGTCAGATTCTCCAGTCTTGTGCCCTTGTTTGGCTTCGTTTTATAATCACCTTAAGCTGAGTGTACGCCATCCAGTTTGGGGGCGGATTGACGGTATCGAAGTGGATTAAAAACAATTATAGGAGAACGTGTGGAAAATACATATGAACTGCGCAGAATACATCAGACCGGCCATGGTGCAACAACCGCGCTACATTCGATGAATCCTATGCGACAAAAATTGTCGGCGCTATCCGTCAAATTCGCTCACCAAAGCTATTTTGGTGACTTTAACATCACAGCTATTGATTTTAGCATTGGGCTTTCATGTTCTCTCGACTATGGTTTTGATCGCGATTTGTTCTAAATGTTACGTCTGTTTGTCTGTGGGTTTAGGTTCAATTTCGAGCGTTTCGGTTTGCACACGAAAACAGAGTACAAGCCTTTTTCTTGGAAAGCCTAAATAAAAACTGCCTTTTTGAAGGCTTTTGAGTTGTTTAGAAAATATTTACTAAGTCGAGCTATCGTCACCTGCTGTTCCCGCTGGCAATCCCTTCAGAGGAAGAAGTTGCTTATCCGTCAAGTGTCCGCGATCGGACAAAGCATTTGCGGGATGCGTTGAGCTTCTGATAGAACTTCCGCGTTTCTTGAGAACAACACTGTTCTAGACTCACACTCAAATCTCAATGAATACGCTCTCCCGTGAAAGCAAACTCATTAGAGATCTGCTTTGGACATCTCGCGCTTGAGATGTTGATGCAAAATCACTCAATCAACTCAAACCGTACAAAATGATTCAGTCGCAAAACCCGTCAAAAACTCGTGAAACACGAATTTTGTTGTTTACGTTAGAAAGGATTACTATTACTCTACCAGAAATTATTGACGTGTGTGAGTAAACTGTGGAAATACGAGACAATAGGTCAAATAGGTGAGCCAACTCATCCATGATTTTTTGACTGCTGAGTTGCGTGATTGACAACTCACGCATGAAAAATCTCAAGCGTGAGTTATGAGAAATTGAGTTTTTTACAACACTGATTGAGAATGGTACTGCAACTCCATCTCTTGTCATTTCACCTCTTCTTGGCGGTGCTTCTTATTCATGAATAGACGGGTCTGCTGTTTCCGCTTCAGTCTGTATCGCTCCCCCTTTTGCCGCGTACCATGCTGCAGCATTGCAGCCCGCGCTGGACTCTTATCCTTCAAAACGTCATGGCACTTTTCGAAGATCCAATCGTTTCTTGAACTCCGTTCAACACATCCGACAATGCTTTCGGCAGCGTTGTTAATGGCTGCATTGACTGTCCTCCAGCAGTCCTTTAGAGGGGCCCTATCGAGCTCGTCCTCATCCGGCAACGCTGTCTCAAGATGCTGCGCGTACGCATTGGCGACATCTGGTTGTGCTAGTCCCGCCAGATTGTACCCAACCCCTTGAAGAAAGTGCTAGTTCTTGAAGCTAGCCATTGTCTGTGTGGCGCTAGTGTTGAGTATAGATATGTAGGCTTTGCCCTCAACAAACCCCGTGCGGAAGCGACAAATGTCGTATGAGAAAAAAATCTATTGATAATCGCGTTTATTATTGTGCCTAATAAAATGTGGCTAAATTACATTGCAATAGGGTAACGACTGTTTATTTCGTTCTTAAACGCTAACAGTTGGCGCCAGCGGCAAAAAGTACAGGCAACAACCTTTCGAATATTCAGTTTCTTTCACTGGCCGCCGAGCGACGACACTGTTGTTTGTCAGAGTCGATGAATGGAGAGTTGCGCGAAGACTGAAACCAAGTCTACCTATTGAACCGTCAAATCGTCAACCTATCGAGCAAAGTAAACAAACACGTTTATGGGCGAGAGAAGTATTGTTATCGTGACGAAATAAAAAAATATATTGCTACGGTTGAAGATACGGTGTAATACGACGATGTAACAAAATAATTGTTCTTTAGGGCCTATAATTTGTGAATGAACCCACTTCTTGTTACATGTAATGTAACGGTCATGTAAGTAATCTCCCTCCATCAGTGGAAATATATAACTCCGTTTCATAGTTGAAATGCAACTGAAATTTAATAAACTATACAAAATTGGATAGTTTGAAAACTATATATTAGTTATTCAACCCAGATTTACGCTACAGATGCGACTGTTTTCGGTCAATTCCCAACGGCTAAGAGAAATTCATTGTTTTTTCAGTTGCCCGTTGCGCGGAAACCGAAAAAGATCAAAATTTTGAGTTCATTCTTTTTTTTTTTTTTTACTTAATTCTTTATTTAAGGCTCATGCGCCATTAGGCATTACGGAGCCGGTTTCTTTTTTGTATTTGTTTACAATGATATCATTTTCGCTTATCAATCTATGTTAGTTTGGGGAACCGAAGTACTCGCGGTTTGGCCGAGGTTAAGGACTACATTAAAAAAAAAAAGAGTAGGGGATAGGTTTAAAGGTATCTTCCACTGATGTAAAACCATTCGGCTGCATTCTGTTGTTGCGGATGAAGCTGCTAGCAACGAATGATGAACATGATGAACAACTGTAACGATACAACAAAACGAGTTTTCGAGCAGAGACGAGGTGGACAATCGACCAATGGGGAAGACAAACAGAGCTATGGACTGAGTTCATTCTGTGTGTCGTATGTGTTGTTGAAATTCTCTATTAAACATTTCATTTTTATTACTTTATAATTACAAAACCAGAGATCAATTTCAATTTCGTTCTTTGCGACTTTGTAAAAAATAACATTTGAATTGAGAGTGCATTTGAGTGAAGTCACTGGAAAGCGCACACAGTAAAATAGGTGGCCAGAATAATTAAATGATTTGTGATTGGGGAACTTGTTGCCAGTTCTCTTTGCGCAACTCTCCATTCATAGACTCTGTTGTTTGTATTCCACCCACTGATCGCGCTACGCTGGATTCTCAAATTTCTCAAACTTTCAACACAAGCGCATGGAAGAATGGTACCGTCGATGGGGGTGATAATGGGTCTAGGGGGTGAGATTGGATCAAAATGGAAAAATATGATTTATGAAATATTTCAGCTAATAACGCTGATATTACTAAAATTAATAATTAATATGATAGGGAACATATATACACGTAATTTATCTTAATATACATTTTTAGAAATAAAATTTTTTGTTTAATTTATCAATAGACTTGTATGTTGAAACTAGATAAAATTCACCACATTAAATTTCTCCTGTGCAAAGTAGGGTAACCAATATATTTTGGACCCCTATATATTTTGGACCACCTGGGCCATTTTCCTGCAAATTTCCCAGTTTAAATCGAAAGTCCAACTCAATTCGCATGCCATTTGGAAAGATAGGACTATTCCGCACTTGCATCAACCGTTTGTACATAGAAAATGTGTTTATTTTATCTGAAATTAATTTAATTTAATCGGTTCATCCATGCAACCGTTACAACACGTTACACACAGAAATTGAAGCCGTCAGAAATTTTTTAAATGTAAACAAAAACGTTTTTCAAATTTCCTCACTAAAAGCGTAGAATTTCTTCGGTTTTCCATTGTCAATTGATTGATTAGACTATGGGCAAGCATGTTATACAACGAGTGTCGTGGACTTTTTCGCCAATCGATAAAAAATGCCGGAGGTCCAAAATATATACTTTGAGGGTCCAAAATGTATTGATGTGTTCAAAATAATGAAAAACAGTGCTTCACAATTCAATTATTTTCGACATGTTTTGGATCCCACATGATCGTAGGGGCATTTCTATCTCGTAGGGGAAGTTTTTCTCTACATTTAGGCATGTTCTTTGACTTGGTTACGCTGTGCAATTAATTAATTGGGACAAAAAACTAAAATCACTTCCTTAGGGGGTCCAAAATACGACCGTTACCCTATCACGCATGTACTTTAACCTCTATCGTTATATTAGTAGATGGTTGAAAGTCTTTTCATTACACTTCATACGTATTTTCCGGAATCTATTTGATTTTTCCACAAAAAATTCATTTTTTTCGGTACCGTGTCTAAAACATCAAAAAATGGGGGTGAGATTGGGTCAAGCAAGAACGATAGTAAATGAAATTGCAAGTCCACATTTTTTGACATTTTACGGTGCCGGGTGTTCTCTTTATCCATTAAGATGCGTTTATTCTTTCTAAATACAGCATCTCTGAATCATCAAACAAGTCTACTTGAGTATTCCGTGCATTTAATAACAATGCAACGCATTTTAACAACTTCTCAAACAAGCAACTGCGTTTCGTGCGCAGCAACATCGTAACATTTTTCCAAACGGATATTTTTTTTTTGAGATTTAATTATTTATCAATGTTTTCATGTTATAGGAACATCTCACGGAAGTACAAATGAGTTGGATTGCTGAAATACAGGGATTATGACATCAACATTCGTCTGAAATGTATTGATCGTGGAATGCCGCACCGAAATTTAACTATTGGCGAAAGTTTAAAATAATCACTGTTTCAGTACACCTTTGGGGAAACTGAATAGGCTTAACGGCAATGGAGATGAGACTTTGAAGACGGAGAACTGTCAAAACGTATGGAAAATAATGAAAAACTTAAATTACTTGCTATTAGCAAACGGGATCAAAAAAGTAGTGATTAGAAATCAAGTGTAAAGTGAATACATAACTTTTTGGGTTTAGTTCATCTTCCGTGGTGCTTTCTATGCTTCAGGGTTTCGTTTTTACTGCCACTGAAAAAGAGCCATCTATTGCCTTTTCAGTTTTAAATATCGCCCTATTACAGAAAACGGTTAGTTATGTTGGAGAAGTGTCGTCCATCGATCAAAACGTAGTCGATTAGCGATTCTGTCTGCTACATGCTAGTTTTTTTGCCAACTTGATGTGAAAACCGTCCCCTGTACGACTGTGACCTAAAGTCATCGTATTTTCCAATCTCATTTTCAGATGTCCGCAATATTAGGATTCCATTCGTGGGCATTGGCATGAGTCACTCGGAAGCGCCTCCCAAGAACAAGGTAGCCCTACAGCGATCCATCCACGAGCAGGACGATGGAACGATATTTGCCATCTGCTGTACCGGTTCTTCGACGAAGGATTCCTTGCTGTCCTGGGTTCGATTGCTGGAGAAACACGGAAACCCCTGCTTAGGCCGCATGCCAGTGCTGTTCAAGTTCACTTCGCAAGTGGCGGACCGGCTGAAGGTGGCTGCACCGGACGGAGAAACCGATGGCGATGGGAAGTCTAAGGAAGCCGAACTGGGGTCTTAGTGGCAGGGGAGCTCTTGTAGAAGCAATAAATGCCTGTAAATACAAAATATTTCTTTCTCTGGTTGAAGTTTGAGCTACCTATGAGTTGTGCTGCCATTATGGGAAAATTTATAACTTGTACGCCTTACTTAAGAATTTGACATACATATTAGATGAAGATGAATCGAAGCCACACCTCAAATCCTGAAAACCAGATAGCCGTTTACGCCGAAAAAAACTTTGATTGATCGATTGATCACCGCCAGTCAGAGGCGCATCCACATTCGAAACCATGGGTAGGACAACCGTTTTCTGCACAGTGAAGCTAAGATTTTTTTTTATCTCTAAGTTGCTATATTTGAGGGGCTCAAACGCAAAGGACGACTGAGTGCCTTAAAAATGGGAAATAAGAGACCTCTTACCAGATAAAAGACCTAAGATAAATCAACAAAAGGCCGAAAATAGATCAAACAAAAACCAAGAAAACAAAACGAAACCTTATAGGAGCCAGAACATAAGACATTTCTTTCAGATCTAAGACTTTTTTGAGAATTCCTCGTAACAAGTACTACTTCTCTAGGAATTTCATCAGAAATTGATTCAGGTATTTGCCCATATTTTCAGATATCACTTGCTGATTCATTTAGTGATTATTTCCCAAGGAATTACTCCACCAATTTTCCTAGGGAATTCCTCCAAAATTTTTGTTTAGAATACCTCAAGAATTCAACCTGGATTTTCTAAAGAAGAGCCACAGAAATGAATATCTCCAAAGACTCTTTCAGAAGTCATCCAAAAATTCTGTGACATTTTTTCAAGAAGGTCCTAATTTCTCCAAGTTTCTATCCAGTGATTCATCCATCGATTTCTCTGGAGCATCCTCCAAGATTCCCGATCAACACATCTTCTAAAATTAAATCAATATCATTTTTTACAGAAATTACAAGGGATTTCCATTAAAAATGTGTTTCAGGATTTATATAAGAGTTCAACTAGGGATTTCTCTAAAGATATCTTCAGCAATTGGATCAATTATTGGAGCAAGAGACTCTTTCTAAGATGTTTACAGAAATCACTCCAGTAATTCTTTGAAATTTTCTCAAGTAAGCCTTGATTTTTTTTCAGGAATTCTTTCAGAAATGTCTTTAGGAAAAGGTCAAGGAAATTTTTATGAAAAATAATTCCGGGATGTACCATCAGTGCACCAGTATCCGCTCATGTTCCAGTAGCCCGCTCACACCGAAAAAAAATAACTTTAAACAAAGTAAATATGAAAACTATAGCCACTAGACGATTCAAATCGACGAATTGGATTATACTGTGGACAATCTATTACGTATTTACTCCAATAATCTTGCTTTTTATACTCGTGAGCGGGCTACTGGAACATGAGCGGGTACTGGTACGTTGACGGTATTTTGAAGAAAATTCTAAAGCAACCTCTGATAAAACTTGAGTAAGCTTTCAAGTCATCCTCAAAGAACAAGGATCTCTGAAATAACTCCTGATCTCTTGAGAAAGTTTAAGGAGATTTCGTAGATAATTTGCTGATAGTCGAAATCAATCGAATCTTGGGAGTGTTCCGCATGATTTCCTAAACAAAGTTTTAGAAAAACTTTGGACAGAATCTCGATAAAAAATTGTGTAATAATGATCGGACAAAATACTGGAAGAATTGTAGTATAGACTTATGGGAAAACTTAAACAAACTTTTGAAGATTGCATGGGAATTAATTGAGGAACAAAAAAAAAAAAAGCTGGAAAAATTCTTAGAAAAAAAAAGATTTGTTCGAAGAACCTCTTAATGAATTTTGGATTTCTGTAACAACTGCTGAATTCGGTTAATATCTGATAGAAAATCTGAGGAAATTTTTCTAAGCATCCCTTAAAAAAATGCTAGAAAATTTTCTGAGATAAATCTCTAGAAGATCCCTTTAAGATACCCTCTAGAGATCCCTAAATGAAATAACTATGATCATTACTAAAGCTTTTCTTAGGGGTATCTGAGACGAAATTCTTGAAGAGCCTGTTGAACCCTATATAGTTTCTGTTTCTTCAGAGGCTTATACAATTCTGCTTCAGTATTCAAGACTTCTTAGAAACTTACATTAATATATATAATAAGTTTGTAAGAAAGAAATCTACTACCAATACTATCTTGAGGATCATTCACTGGATCAACTTTTGTTATCATTCATATTAAACAATATAAATATCCTTCATATTTATATCTTTTTTAAATCAATTTTATTAAACAAATGTGACAAAAAAAAACCAAACTGCTAGCCTTTATAATCAGTGTGGATATTCTAATTTCCTTATCTATTTCTAGACAACAAACGGATGAATCGTGGGTAGGACAATCCTTTAAGGACATATCCCCATGAGTACCAAAATGGCCTCTAATATGGCACCTTACTTCCCCCTTCACTTCCCGCTCCCTCCTCCCACGCTTCTCATAGTGTTTTGGAGAGCGATCACAAAAAATGATTATTTGAAGGTACTAACCTTATTGTAGAGGGGTGGTTTCTTAACTGAAGGCATTCCTTAATGTGTTTTTCACAAATTGCCACTTTTTGAATGCAAACACGTAGTTATTGCTGTGATTTGTGTTGTAAAATACCACGCACTACCGAATCACTTCTTCTTCACGCACCGAGATATTGTTTGCTGGCTTTTCGGTGCCCGTTCTTAAACTCACTTTAAATGGTATTTCTACTCACCGTAGCCATTCAAAAATTTGATGCGATACTTGAAACACTTTAACTTTTCACGCAACGTACTCCTGGGAGCAATCAAACACTTAAATTTATCAATTTGTGCTCGAAAAGCAGCACCGGAACGCAAATTCACTGAGCCAACATTGTTTATGAAACGAGAGCGCAATTCTAACTGATTGGAAGTGATGTCAGTTTTTATGTTTGGAATTGAAATTTTTTGGATATTCATACACTTGCTACAACTACGTATTTTACAATTTCATGACACTCAAAAGGTGTACAATGTCACAAGTGTTGCAAAACAATTTTATGCGTGAGAAAAAACAATGTACGATGCAATTTAGCAGCAAAATTGAATATTAGATATTATACAGTACAATTGACTGTAGAATGCAAATGCATACTGATGGCAACATTCTACGTCCTTTAAAAGCGAGAGAAGAGAGGAGAAAACTGCCAAAAAAGTAAACAACACACGCATGGTGTGAAAAATGCTTATAATTTTAGTCAAAAAACACGTTTCCACTACCAAATGAAATAAATTGTGATTTTGAGCTTTAAGGAAGTGGTTGAAGAATTCATATCGACAATAATACATTTGTATGAAACGTATGCAAGTAATACTGCCTACATAATTCTGTAGGTGGAGGTGTACCGTGGTGAATCAAAATCCGGACGGTACCAATATCCGGACACTCTGGTGCTATTGATAAATTAAAGTTATAATTAAGTGATAATATGTTTGGTTTTTATTCATTCCACTTACTTTTAACAATATTAATCATTTAACATTTATTTCTGATCTAGTAACCATCGTCAAATAATTAATAAAAATAAAAACAAATAATTTGTTCGTGTAGGACGTCATCTCGTCGCGGTCCAACTCCAACTCAAATTTTACGATCGATGAACGCGCGAATATCGTTTGAGTGCAGAAAAAGTTTGTGAACTATATTTTTATAAAAAGTTCCAACCATAAGTGTTTAAGAAGAGATATTTTGGATGTTTGGGGACTTCACGGTTATGAATAAGTTGGAAATATATATTTATCAGTGTTTTAAAAGACTGTCCGGGATTACGATCCATTGTTTTAAGATCCGGACATCGTCTAGAAGACCAACGTACAACTAGTGTAAGTGAGTTTTTAGAAAGACAAGTAAGAGAAAACTTGAAAAATAACTAGGGGAAGCATAGTGAGTTATCAGAATTCAATTTAATGTGAAATAAATTGTGCACAACGTTCATGATAACTTTTCGAGTCACATCGTGTGCAGTTCAAGCAACATGTACTTCGTTTCAGGTAATCAAACCACTTATATTACAAACGTGCCATTCTTTTTCAAATTGTAGGACAAACGTGGACATCAAATTTACTAAACTTTGATATTTCATTGTGTGTTGATATGATTTTATTTGAATTGAACGAATATTACATACTATAATACCGATGTCCGGATATCGATTCAAAAGTGTCCGGATTTAAAGACATCGTTTCCATCAGGTGTCCGGATTTATAGACAACACATGCTCTAATATTTGAATGATTTTCATATTAAAATCATGGTTTTTACCGAAATGTTCATCACTTTCGTGAAGATCTGGCTTGAAACAATGTATTAAACAATATTACATTAAGAATGTCCTAGAATAACACACTCATATTAGAGTTCGAACATTTGTGTCGCCTTATGCGTCCGGGTATTGATGCATCACGGTACATGGAACATGATGATTTATTTTTGGCCGACGCACATAACATTGTGCTCCGCCGTGTTGGGTGGCTCGAGAGGGTGGTTCAGCGGGTGATTCGAGTGGGTGGCAACATTATGTTTACGTGCTCAATGGACCTTCACCTTAACTGTCCTATTATTTATGCTTCTCGAGAATTTTTAGCATTTCGATCACTTTCTCTCTACTTCTTGTGTTACGCGCCAGGGTCTGGTACTAGTTGGGCACTTTGCGAATCTTTTCTGAAAACCGCAGACCCTCGAAAAAGTTGCGCGCCGATCGATCATGCGCCGAGTTGTGATCAGTCAAAACGATTTAAAACGCTTGCAAATTGAAAATAAGAAGGTACGAACATTTTTATTCCATATGTTTTTTATCAATTAAACAATTATGCTCGCTGTTCAGTTTAGGACTGGAGCCCTAAAAGTGATTCACTTCCTCGGCGAGATATTTTGACATTTCTTTATTTACTTTTTGGCTGGCGCACAACTCGGCGCATGGGCCACCGGCGCGCAACTTGTTGGACAGTCTGCGGATTAAAGTAAAGATGTCCTACCCACTTCCCGCGCCACTGCCGCCAGTATACTATAGTTTTCAGCGTAAACGGCTGTCTGGTTCTCAAGATTTGAGGCGTGGCTTCTATTCATCTTCACCTAATACAGGTCGGACTCGATTATCCGGAGACTCGATTATCCGGGATTCGATTATCCGGAATTTCAGACTCGATTACCCGGAATTTGTTTTTGATGATCTTGTTTTTCAATTTTTATGCATAAATCTTTGATAATTTGGTATTGCAATATACAATATGAATGGTTTTGCAGTTTTGAACGTATTTCAGAAAAGGGGGGATTGAAAAAGTGGATTTTTGTGTACGCTGGTCAAAATTCTTTTTTTTTTTTCTTGTAAAGACCCCTACTGTTCTTAGAAATAATTTCTGGCAACGTTACCGCATCATATAAATAAAACAACAAAAAAAGATAATGTTTATGTTCTTTTATCGAAGATTTTAATTTTTTTCTTAGTGATTCGATTATCCGGAGTGAAAAAAAAATCGATACTCCGGATAATCGAGTCCGATCTGTATTAAATCCAACATTGGCGCAGGCTGGCATCTTCCCGTAAAACGGTGGCAGGCGTTGGACTGCGTTCCAAATCCGTCGCCTATTTGGGCGGGAATAGACTCGACAATGCACACACCTTAATTAAGACTAGGATCATTTCACCAATCCTAGTCCGCCTTATGCTCCGCACATCTGCGCCCAATGGCGATAACTTCTCCGTGTTTCGCACGTTTCGCATCGCCTTCAGAACCTCGGCGTATTTCGCTTCCTCCGTTTTGATAATGAGGGCTGCGCCTAAATTCCTACGTTTTGCTGTTTTCGGTTTAGCATCCCAACTAACAATTTTAGCGCTATAAGCCAAGAGTATTTGCTTTTTGCTGTATAACAGTTGAATTGAAGCAGCGAACGCTGTAAAAAATGAAACCTGACAAAAATAAAACGATTAGCGTTAATACAACTTTAACCCAAACATTTTGCAGCTACCAATCTAAGCTGACTATATTTTGTCTTTTATCGCTTTTGCTGCTTTTACAAAGCTGCAACTCAACACCTTACACAGTAGCAATCTAATGTTGTGGAATAAAAGTCCCCATTATTCATCCGGCTGCTTCTATGCAATATGTTTTGTTATGCTGCTTAATATGTAAATAAGAAGCGCTTTGTCGTTTGTTTTACAGCGCACATACAGCAAAAAGCTATATAATAACAATATGTGGCGCAACTACACAGCCTGCTGGATGTAAACATTGCGTTTGACGTTTCTCACACTTTTACAGCTTGATGAAGTGGTATAAGCATGGTTATAACATCTTATAACATCATTATACAATATTACGTGGACCGTTTTCGATGTAGAGAAGACGGTGTTTTTTCTTTGCCTTTGATATATACTGTGGTGGCAACAAGGACAGCGTCGAAACTTGTGGATGCAGAGATCGTGAGTTCGATCCCAAACGGTGGCGGGTACTTTAATTGTGTAACGTTGAGAACATTAAATTCGGATACATACGAATTGAGTTCCGGAAGCTGCGGAACAGCTTGAAAATAATATTTAGTCGATAATACAGTGAAGCTGTATAAAAATTATTCAACAGTTGCGAAATGGTTGAAAAAGCGCCTTCCGAAGATGTAATACAGCTACTTGTCCTATAACAGTCGAGACAAAGCAATGATCGGTATGCATAAGAGCTGCCAACAAAGCTTAAAAATGGCTGAGTAGATTCGCCAGATTTGTTGGTAAAAGGATCGCATAAAAGTTTTCGTTCGTATGTACAGCGCATTTACTCAGCATAAAGCCGTATAAAGAAAGCTTCGACAATGTTTACATCTGCACTAAATGTTAGTTGGGATTCTCCGTTTCCGGTTTTTCAAATTCAAAATGGTCGGTCAAATACCAAAAATGGCGCAGGCTGGCACAGTCCCATAAAGCTATAGCAGGCTTTAGACTATGTTCCAAATCCGTCATCTGGTTGGCCCACCTGGGCGGGCATAGGCTCAGATGCCATTTTACCTAGGCTCACCAGATAGTTTTCTTTGGGAGGACAGGTCTTCCCGTTTTCCTCTAACTGAAAATGTCCTTTTTTAAAATGAGCAATTATAATATTTAATATCTTAAAAAAATAAAGTAATATATTCTTCTTAGTCTCTTCTCCTAGATTTGAATAAATGATTTTAATATGTCTGCATTGAATGAATTCTGGTAAAGATTTAGGTTGTATGAATTAGGGTCAAACGAGAGTTTACCGGGTCTTTTAAACGCTTATGTTGTCAAACTGTTATTCGAATTGCTGTTCTTCTTTAAAAAAAAAATAAAATGTTTTCGGATTTATTGTTATTTTTATTTGACTAAAATAATATCGTATTATTTTCAAAGCAATTCAGATACAATTTTACTGCATTACTCTGAATTTTAGCACAACTATGTAGCATAATTTCTCTGAATTTACCGTTAACCCGCTAAATTGCTATATCAGCCATTCAAAATGAATAAAAAAAAACCGATCTAAATGAAAACAAATAAAATAAAATGAAAATAATGAAAATGAAAAACCGATCTAGTGAGTCACCGAATTCCGTGAAAATTTGCTATTTTGTTCTTTCTCCGAAATAAAGATACACGTGTTTTTGGATTTTTTGATTAGGGTGACCATTTCTGAAATAAAGTGACCAAAAAAATCGCGATTTTGTTTTTATTTTATTAAAAACAAAAAAAAAATATAACTTTTGAACCGCTCGACCGATTTTCAAACATGGACAAAAGGCAAGCTAAAGATTTTGACTTTTCAAGAAAAATATAAAACTTCACAAAAACTGTTTTTTTTACATGAAAAAATCAAAAATTTCCGTTATTTCGTGTTTTGAAGGCCTCGGGACCAGAGGGGCTATTGCTGTTCTCATTTTTTCTTGCAAGTTTGGAAAATTTTACGTTTGCTGTCCAATTTTCAGCGATGTATGTTTTTTAGTTTTCGAGATATAATTTTTGGAAAATAAAAAATCAGTTATTTTTCATCGGCACACACTGTAATTTTAAGCTTTCATTCCAGAAAAAAAAATTGGAAATCGGTTGAGCTGTTCAAAAGCTGTTATTTTTTAACAAATAAAAAAATCTAATGAGCTGAGACCTACAGTGTGTGCCGATGAAAAATTACTGATTTTTTATTTTCAAAAAAGGATATCTTAAAAACTAAAAAACATACATCGCTGAAAATTTGACAATCAACGTAAAATTTTCTAAACTTTCAAGAAAAAATGGAACAGCAATAGCCTCTTTTATTCCGAGGCCTTCGAACACACAAAAAACGGAAAATTAGGATTTTTCTAATATGAAAAAACAATTTTTGTGAAATTTTATATTTTTCTTGAAAAGTCAAAATCTTTACACGGGAATAAAATCTGTGGTAATAATTACTATTGTAGCTGACTACGACCATTCTTGAAACTACCATGGAATTTTAGATCAATTTACTATGTTTACGGTACATCCATATAACTGGTACATTTGACAGAAATAATTTACAACAATCTGATTTCGACTAAACACATGGTAAAAGCAAGCGCATTTCTGGTCTGCTGAAAATTGCCGGTGCGAGCGCTTAAGTTAACCCCCTAGTAGGTCTTGCCGCACAATTTTTGCGTGTAGCTTTCATTTTGTCCATAAAAATTGAAAATCGGTCAAGCGGTTCAAAAGTTATGATTTTTTTTTAATAAAAATTTAGCAAAATCGCGATTTTTCTGGTCACTCTTTTTCGGAAGTGATCATCCAAATCAAAAAATCTAAAGACACGTGTGAACGAATAAGCAACAAAATAGCAAATTTTCACGGAATTCGGTGACCCTGTAATTATCGGGTAACTCAATCGGGAGCACCACAGAGACTCCCTGCTTCAAAAGCTCAGGGTCGGCACCAATAAAACTCGCGGTTAGGAAGTTCTCGCACTTAGTTTAGTCTACCACAGAAGTTCTTGAAGCAATTTATTGGCTGGCTAGCTTCACTCCCACTTTCTTAATCTAGTCTAACCTTAGCGGGCCCCTTCTTCTTCTCCACCACCTTACTGCTACCGGACCTCTGCAACGATGGCTTTCCTGACGTAGATCGGTGCAGAGCTCTACCTCGACGACGATGCAGCACGGCGATGTCTTCTGGGGTGGCTTAGGGTATGGGCCTTGTAGATCCACTGCGTGTCCTGGTCCTGCCGATATGGTAACGGATCAGCCTTCGGTGGGTTCGTTGCCGGAATGTTGCCCAGATGGACACCGGGACACCGCAGGGACAGTCTACAAACGGTATTTTAAACCGGCGGGGTTCTGCATGGAAAAATATGCCATCAGGTTTCGCCACAGTGGACTATTTCCAAGATTACCTGCAGTCCACTTCGCCTTCACTTCTTCCACGTCTTAAACTCTCTTTCTTCTCTCTAACCTTTTCAATCCTTCACTTTTAACTTTTTGGTATAGCCTTAACTTGTTAATGTTAAACTTAACTTTGTTTCAGTCGACGAACTCTGGGCAAGTGAAGGAATTAAGGAGTCGTCGACTGTCTTGCGGTCCCTGACCTCGTTGCTCGGTCATTGCCCTCTTCATGAACTCAACGACCCCATTACACCACCCCTCCACTATGGGCGATCAGGTGGCCAATAATCGAAAAAATGACTTGTTCTGATAGGTTTTTCTTGTACATCATTCCATAGTAAACACTTCTATTAAGTTACTCCTGCCATATCAGGGCAAGATCTTTTATATTTTAATTGATACAGTATGTCAAAGTTAGAGTTTTCAAGAAAAATGAAAAATTCAATGCAAACACAAGGTACACATTGAATACAATATACTGCATAATCGTAATATTTTATACAGATCTTTATACACTGTCCGAAAGCTTATCCAAAGAGCTATCTTAGAAAAATAAAATGAAATAAAAATTCGTACTTTAGGTCGGAGAAATGTGGGGAGTGCACTGAAAAAAATATATTTGATTTTATATCGAAACTACACACATCCCATACTTTTTTGTCCCAAGTTGTCCCAGGCTAAAATTTAGTTCCAAGAGTACTTTGAGATGTAAACTAAAGGATCGTGAAGAATTTAGCTGCACAAATTTGCACTTTTTTAATTTAGGGCTTTTTGAATTTTTCCAATTTTTTTTAACCATTTTCTATTAAAAACAGCTAAAAGATAATTCAGAGAATAAATTAATATCGCTAAATCATTTATATCACCATTTCTATGTAAGTTCTAACACTTATAATGGTTTGCACATCGTTGATCGCATAAATGGCTTATATGCATCATTAGTAACAAAACTTATTTTTTCTCTATAGGCCCTATTCAAAAGTTAGTCTCGAAAACTTGTTTTTGAAAATAAAACATCAAATTTGTATCACAAAACTCATAAATACGACATGAGATGGAGAAAATATTTTTGGCCGCCAGTCTGTATGGAAACCGCCCATAGTGCCCTCAAGGCTACCCAGAAGATGGTAACCAAGCCCTCTGGTGGTGGGTTTTATCACTGCGGTGGGTAGGTGGCTGCGTAGAGTAGTCTAGGGTGGTGGAGTATATCTAAGGCTGCTCGGGAGTTTGAACGGTGGAAACATAACGAAGTACAAGTTTTCCTGACATTTCACAATTTAAATTCTACGAAACATAAAATATCCAACGCTTACAACCCACTAGATCGGTTTTCGATGGAATGGCTGATATATAACCTCAAAAGTACTGTGGTATTATTCTGTGAACAAATCATTATAATGGATTATTATTTGACCATAACCAACAAAGAGATATTGAATTTGGTGTATATATGTAATTTAACATTCAGATATTATACGGATTCCAGACCATCTTCAAGTACTCACAACATTTCATTCCGACACTTTGTTTAGAACATCCATGTAACCCTCAAGATCATATGGACAAACACTATGGCCGATTGATTGAATTGCTTGCTTTTCCCATAGTAATTCCCATACAAACTTTGAAGGGCTTGTGCAGTTTCAGTTTTCATCCAAATGAGCTCAAATTTTGGGAGGGCACTCATAATTTGATCTTGCATGGAATGAGTGGTATGGTGTATGGAGCGATGTTCTGAGCCACCCTAAGGGCCCATTCACAAATTTCATAACGCTAGAGGGGGTGGGTGGGTGTCTCAACGATGTTACGGTCCATACAAAAATTGAATAACATTCATACAAAAAGCGTTACAAGGGGGTGGGTGGGTGTCCAAAATGGCCAATTTTAGCGTTATGAAATAAATGAATGAGCCCTAATAGCAATGACTAGTGATCCTTTATAGAGAGATGAGCGGAAGTAAAATGGAATGATTTAGCAACAGACCAGCAGTGCTGATTTTGCTCAGCGTCGAGAATAATATTGTAACACGGAAATGACTTCCTAATTGCTAAAAAGTGTATTTTGTTTCGTTATAGATCTTTGAGCTACATATCCAAACTAATAAACAGCCGAAAAAATAAACTACTAAAAATCGCATTGACAAAAATTAAAAAAAAAACCTTTCATTGTTTTGCTTCATGCAAAATTATTTTTACCGAAATAATTTCAAGCGGATTACATTACTCCTCAAGAAAAGTTCAAAACAAACATAACGCATGTTCGTTTGGCTCACACTTTGACAGCTCTCGCTGCTCGATTGGCTCACACTTTGACAGAAATGTCAGCTTCCGCGAATCTCTCTTATAAAGGATTACTAGCAATGACCGGTTCACTTTCTCTACACGGGAAAAAATACTGTGGTAAAAATTACTATTTTAGCTGACTACGCCCATTCTTGAAACTACCATGCAATTTCAGACCAATTTACTATGTTTACGGTACATCCCACCACATTACTGGTACATTTGACAGAAATAATTTACAACAATCTGATTTCGACTACAAACATGGTAAAATCAAGCGCATTTCTGGTCTGCTGAAAATTGCCGGTGCGAGCGCTTAATTTAACCCCCTAAAATGGTAGTTTTTACCGCACATTTTTTTTGCGTGTATACATACATATTGTCGCACCGCCACCAAACCGGATCGCGCCAGTGAGACTCGCGACGCGCCTCAACTCGCCGCATTTTGAAATCAGTTTTTTTTAGTGTGGCGCTGCATTCTCACGATTTTTTTGAACACAGCGCACTATTCACATATTAGCTGCGACGCACGGGACCCGAGGAAACAATAATTATAAATAAATGTTAGTCTTGATTTCTACCGGATACATGATATATCGAATATCTCTTGAGCTCCCCCACCCCTAAACGCTTAACGTGCTTTATGAACGTTCCCCCAGCTTTCTGCGAATCAGAAGGCGTCTACATTTTTGGCAAAACTGGTTTTGTCGGGCAAGGCATGAACGATGCGACATCGAATAACAGCTAGTGCAAATGATGGCGTCCTCGTCAAATGGGAATAGCAATTCGCCATTCTGACAATCTTCACAGTTGTAGGCTTTGGCTGAGCAAATCTGTAAGAAAAGGTGGTTAAAACTGAGCAATCACTAAAAATGTCACTACACAAACCTCACACTTTCTAATGTGTTGCTCAAATTTCACGAGCACATTTAGCAGAAAGTCCGATAGCTCCCCGTTTTCCAATCTGAGTGTTGGAGTATGCAATGATTGTGCCTCGTATGGAAAGCGGCAACACTGAATGTGTAGAATTTGGAGAATGAAGCTGCGACGCATGCGCCAGTAGGGCAGGCGGCGAGCGCGCCAAATAGCAAAGGAAGAGAGGGAGAATGGAAAGTTTGCCATTCATCCGTAATGTGATGTTCGATCCGTACAGACGTGTTTACATTAAAGTTCTCTTGCGTACAGTAGTTGAGTTATTAGTTGTTTTCTTTCCTACCGAAATCCTGGTTCCGCGTTCCGCTTCGGTGACCCTGTTCTGCGTTGTGGTGTGTCCACCTCTGCCCAACAGGTTATTGGCCCAGCAGTGCCGAAGGGAAGGTTCCGGATTGCGTAGGAAAAAGGTTCCGAGAGAGCGAAAGTGATCACGCCGTGTGTGAGTGTGAGTTGTTTCTCCGCCAGGGATGCCAGGTGATTTTTTCCAATGTCTTCCAATTGCATGGAAAAATGTCTTCCAATGTCTTCCACTTAAATCATTTCAATTATCATGGTAACTTTATAAAGTTAATAAATTTTCGGGTTAAGGCCCAAGTAAAAATGGAATAAATGTAAAAACTGAAAAAATCTGTTTTCTGCTTTAAAATTCCCAATTCTTAAAAAATAAACAACATAAAACTGCTTCTTCAGTTGTGATACAATTTCAATTAAGCCTGGTTAGTAAGAAAAATAGGCTCTCCTTTATCATGTTTGACATGACTGTTGAGGAATTTCTTCAAAGAAATCCTTCACAGCAAATTCTTCTTGAATATCATTTTAGAACCATTCTTGTCAGGCAATAGCTGACCTGTGCAAGGTTTTATTTTCAACCAGATTTCAATTTAAACGGAAGTCCCCTTGGTTATGAATAATACTTCTTGAGAATTCATTAAAAGTTCAACCAGCAACTAGTCTAAGAATACCTTCACAGATTGCTACATGAACCCCTACATTTATTTGTTCACGAAATTCTCCAGTTGTGTTTCATGAAATGTATATAAAGGAATATGGAAGGATTCTTCTAAGATAATATGAATGTATTCCTCTAAGCATTGCAAAAAGAATAAATTTAATGAACAATTCAATTAATAAAATTTCTAGCAGAATACTTAATTTTCTATATTGCAAGCCAATCATCGAGAAACTTTTTGTTCTTCGTCCAAGAATTTCTTCAAATGTTTAATCATGGATTTCTGCAACAATTTATCCTGGAATTTCACAAAGAATGTTTCCAGGAATTCCTCCAGAAATTTTTATACAGATTTTTCAAACACGCCCACCTTTTTCTGCAGAAATCTCCAGAAATTCTAGCAAAAATATAATAATTTTTCATGGTTTTCATCAGGCTCTTAAGCAAATTTCTCAATCAGTTTTGCAATAAGTAGTCCATGTACGACTCTATGAATTCTTCTCGCGATCTTAAAAATTTCGTTAAAAGTTTTCAAACAAGTTACCCCAGTATTCCTTATAGCATTCTTTAAAAACTATCTGCACTATTAACTTCAGGGGTTCTTCCCTGAATTTCCTGCCATGGATTCCACCATGGATTGTGTTCGCTAGAGATTTCTCTGAAGGTTCCTGATGAGAAGCATTCAGGGATTTGTCCACACATAATATATGAAATACCTCTGAAAATTCTTTTAGTTTTTTTTACACTTTAATCGTTGCGCTGTTGTATTTTGTACAACACTGTTGAAAAAAACTTCGCTTTTTTCGGATGAACTGCCAATAAATCTCCGGTGGAGCTCCCGATGAACTTTGGAAGAATTGCTGGAAAAACTCTTAAGAAATTCCAAGATCAATTGTGGAGGAATTCCCTAAGAAACTGTGGAGGATTTTCGGAGGAACTCTGGAGTAAGTCCGGGTGGAAGACTGAAGGAATATCCAGAGAAAATCCAGAGGAATTCCTGGAGGAACCCCGGAAGAATTTCTGGAGAAACTACAAAGAAATTACCGGAGGAATTTTTGAATGGAAGGAATCCGTAAGGACTCCAGATGAAACTCTGAAGGAATTCTAAGATAAACTCGTAAGAAATTCCTGGACGAATTTTGAGAATTTTTGGAGAAACTCTGGATGATTTCCCGAGGAAATCTAGGGGAATACTCGGAGTAATTCTAGAAGAATTCATAGTGGAACTCCGGAGGATTATTACTGGTGGATTACTTGAGAAACTCCGATTAAATTCATGGAGGAACTATGGCGAAAATCCGAAGGTATTCCCGGTAGAGCTCTAAAGAAATTTCCGGAGAAGCTCCTAGTGGAGCTTAAAGGAGTTCCCGATTGAGCCGTCCAGAAATTGCTCGGGAGATTTTTTCCAAGAATTCCCCCGGAGATTTCCCCCAAGAACTCCTCCGGAATTTTCTCCAGTAATTTCTCATGTGATTTCCAATAGCAATTCCTCCGTGGATTTCGTCCAGAATTTGCACAAGGAATTCCTAAGAGGATTTCAGATAGCAATTTCAGCGGGGATTTGGTTCAAGATTTTCTCTGGGGATTTCGTCCAGAAATTCATTAAAGAATTCCTCTGTGGATTTTCTACAGAAATTCTTTCGGGATTTCCCAGGGAATTTTTAGGAGATTTTCTCCAGGAATTTAAACCAGGAATTTCTCCGATTATTTTCTCCGGAGTTTCCTTCTGAGATTTCAAGGGTTCCTCCGGCGATATCCATAGGAGCTCCTCCGGAAATTTTCTTCAGGAATTCCTCAGGGGATTTTCAATAGCTATTACTCTAGGGATTTTGTGCAGAAATTCTTCCGGGAATTTCCTTCAAGAATTTCTCTGGGGATTTCCTCTAAAAGCTCTTCCGAGTATTTCCTCCTGAAACTCCTCCTTGGATTTTCTCCAGGGATTCTTCTGGGGATTTTGCCCAGAATTTTTTTTCAGGGATTTCGCCAAGGAATTCTTCTTCAGAAACTTTTCTGGCAATTTAGTCAAGGTATTTCTCCGGAGATGAAAATCTCCGGAAAATTTTCTTCAGGAACTCCAGAAGTATTGGAATTGGAATTGGATATTCCCGAAGAAATCCTTGATATCGCCGGAGAAAATCCTGGAGCAAATCTCCAAAGAACTTCCTGGAGGAAATCTTTTGAAAAATTCTCTGAGAAAATCGCCGAAAAAATTTCTGGAGAAAATCCCCGGAGAAGTTCAATAATGAATTGCTGGATGAAATACCCATAGGAAATTCCTGGTGCAAGTCCTCAGAGATATTCCTGGAAGAAATTTTATGATAAATTCTCTAAAAAAGTCTCCAAAGGAATTTCTGGAGAAAATCCTCTTAAGAACATCTTAATGAATTTCTAGGCGAAATTCCTAGAGGAATTCCTGGACGAAATCCACTGAGGAAATCCCCGTAGCAGTTCTTGGATAAATCATCGAAGAAATTTATGGAAAAAATTCCCGAAAGAATTTTTTGAACAAATTTCCGGAAAAATCCCCAAGGAAATTCCTAGACCACAACTCCGGAAAAAATCCTGGTACAAATTTCCAGAGAAATTTCTGAAGGAAATTCTAAAAGGGATTCCTGGAGGAAAACCCCGGTAGAATTTCTGGACGATATCCATGGAGTAAAATTTCCGAAGGAAATGCATACCCGAAGAGATTCCTGGAGCAAATCCCCAGAGAAATTCCTGCAGCAAATCCCGGAGAAATACCCTGATGATTCCTAGAGGTGTCCTGTATGAGTTGCTGATGGATTCTCCGAAGGAACAGCCGGAATAATTGCCGGAGGAATCGCTGGAAGAGGAATGAATATTGTTTAAAACAGCTTCGATGGAATATTGTTCCTGTTTTCACTTACCTCAAATGAGTAGGATCTAGAGCGCAGTATCAGCGAGAAAAATCCGAACTTATAAACAAACATGTATAGAACCAGTTTATGAACAGTTCAAATATTGGTTCAAATCCGACCAAAAATGAACCAGGCAGTTAGCCTGTTCCAAAAAAATGGACCAGAAAACTGGTATAAAATAAAATTGGAACAATATTTGCAACACCGGTGCAAGCTCCAATTTATAACATGGGTCAACAATTTGGACCACCGGTGAAGTTGCCCTAAGGTTACCCATTGTTGAAGAAATTCTGGAGGAGTTTCAGGAGAAATTATACTGCTTCGCGACTAAAAATGGGTGAACCAACGTGCGAAGTTCGATTTTTGACCAACTTCGCCGCGTCGCAGCTCGATTCTCAATAGTGCGCATAATGCACACGGCGGAGGGCATAGATGCGCTCTATAGCGAAGCGACTCGCGACGCGGCGAAGTTGGTCAAAAATCGAACTTCGCACGTTGGTTTACCCATTTTTAGTCGCGAAGCAGTATAGTGAAAAAAATCTTTACAGATATCCCAAAGTTGCCTTGGGATAATTTCAGAAGCAACATTTGTAGCAATCTCAAGAAAAAATCATATAAGAATCTGTTTACTTTCTTTATAAATTCGTAAAAAAAACACGAGGAACACTGAAACAGATTTTAAAAAGTCCTTGTAAGAATCCTTGAATAACTTTGATGCTTCTATAATACTTAAATACATTACTAGAATGTCGACAAGAGTTCCTAGAACAAACTCTAGAAACATCTTTGTCAGAATTCTCAAATCATCTGAATCCTTGGAGAATTTTCAACGGAATTGGGTCCTAAAATGTTTGATAAAATCTTGTTTTTATTCAACAACACGAAAGAGCATGTTACTTCAACTACTTTAGCAATTTTTCCCGCTCAAATAACGGCTATATCATGTTTAAACATTTATTTGAAAATTGTGTCCATAAATGAACCTTAACACTTGAGATCATGTTTGACGTTCGCTTAGTCGACAAAAATGCCACAGGGGTTCAACTTTTTAACACCGGGGTTGTTCCTTTCTGACATTTCGGAAGGGACACGGAAAACAAAATACACCCAAAATTTGAGTTTAAGCCAAGGGGTGTGACAAAATCTAAAATAACATAAAAAAATGTTTTTCGGACTTAAACCAACGGAAAACATTGGAAATTTGAGTAAGCATGTGTTTTTGGTCTAAACTTAAGCGTTTGGCACTAAAATCGGGACAGGGCTTTAGGAGCCTATTCGGAGAGGGATCGCTATAGCTCGATTTAGACGTGCAATAATCTTTTTGGAGGAGATTCTTGTAATTTCCAACTCATATGTTTTTTTTTTCTTTAAATCTAGTAATTTTAAAAATGCTAATAATTTAAAATTGTCTTCCAAATGTCTTCACAAATTCTGAAAAGTCTTCCAAAAATCATCCGTCTTCCAAATGTCTTCCACACTACTCAAATGTCTTCCAATGGAAGACATGTCTTCCAACCTGGCATCCCTGTTCTCCGCAGTGGTGATTTTACGTGGACAAAATGGCGGATGTGAACAAGTTTGCGTTTGCTAGACTGAACAATCAGAACTGGCAAATATGGAAGTTCCGGATGGAGATGCTCCTGACCAGGGAGGAGCTGTGGTATGTGGTCGGTGATGCAAGGCCGGCTGTGGTGACCGATAAGTGGACGAAAGACGATAGGAAAGCTCGTGCCACTATCGGACTGTGCATAGACGACAATCAGTTCGGTTTGGTGAAAGAAGCGGACAGTGCGAAAGCTTTCTGGGATGGATTGAAAGCTTATCACGAGAAAAACACGGTCACGTCGCGTGTGTCGTTGTTAAAGAAACTGTGCTCGTTGAATCTCGCGGAGGGAGGTGACCTTGAGAATCATATGGTTTTGCTTGAGGATTTGTTCGATCGTTTGTCGAATGCGGGGCAACCGCTGGAAGAGTCGCTGCGGATTGCGATGATCCTGCGCAGCTTGCCCGACTCATACGGAACATTGGTGACGGCCCTAGAGAGTCGTGCCGATGCAGATTTAACGATGCAGCTTGTGAAATCGAAGCTGATCGATGAGTTTGAACGTCGGAGAGAGCGTTTCGGTGAAATGTGTGAAAGGAAAGCGTCGAAAAGTGTGGTAGTGCGAAACGAAGTGCAAAGCGTGGGTGGACTCGGCAATAGAGCGCCAGTAAGGAGATGCTTCTTTTGCGACAAGCCCGGTCATTTGCGTCGCAACTGTCGTTCGTTTATGCTAGCGAAGCAGGAGCTAGAACGAGAGTGCGAAGATAAGAAGAAGCCGGACGACAGAGTGCGTGTGAGGCAAAACGCGAGACAAGCGACGGACGAAAATTGCGGTGCCAGTGTGTGCTTCATGGCGGGAGTGGATCAGCGAAAGTGCTGGTACATTGACAGTGGAGCAAGTCGGCACATGACGAGCGACAGGAACTTTTTCAAGTCGCTGAAAGAAAGAAAAGGCCCGAGTGTAGTGTTAGCGAATGGTAAAGTGGTTACCGCCGCTGGTTGTGGCGATGGTATTGTGCATGGCGTGGACGGAAACGGAAGCGAAGTGGAGATAAAGCTTACCGATGTGTTGTACGTTCCGTCGTTGGCGAGTGGACTCGTGTCAGTGGACAAATTGACGGCGAAAGAGTTCTCAGTGAAGTTCAAGAGAGATGGTTGCGATATTTGCGATGCATCTGGGAAGAAAGTGGTTATAGGAGAAAAGTCGGGGTCATTGTATCGGCTGAAGTTGGCGAACGCTGTGAAGAAAGTGGAGGGCCAACGGCCGATAATGGGCGAGAAGAAGACAACGAAGGGAAGAAGTTCACCAGTCAGTGTGGTGAGCTGGTATTCGGAGAAGAAGCCGAATAGAGCCGAAGAACGTGAAGAAGAAGAATACTTCGATGCGAACACTTCAAGCGAGGAAGTGGAGCCGCTGCAAGTGGCAGAGTCCAACAGTGGAAGCTCAGATTCGAATGCTGATAACTGGAGGGAAGTTCGGCGATCCAGGAGGAGTAATCGTGGAGTACGACCCAGCCGGTTGGTTGATTACGTTGTTTGAAGCAGGAGGAGATCAACCCGGCAAGGAAGGCAGAGAGGATGCGGACGAGTACGAGGACAACATTGAGGAGGAGTGTTGGAGTATGCAATGATTGTGCCTCGTATGGAAAGCGGCAACACTGAATGTGTAGAATTTGGAGAATGAAGCTGCGACGCATGCGCCAGTAGGGCAGGCGGCGAGCGCGCCAAATAGCAAAGGAAGAGAGGGAGAATGGAAAGTTTGCCATTCATCCGTAATGTGATGTTCGATCCGTACAGACGTGTTTACATTAAAGTTCTCTTGCGTACAGTAGTTGAGTTATTAGTTGTTTTCTTTCCTACCGAAATCCTGGTTCCGCGTTCCGCTTCGGTGACCCTGTTCTGCGTTGTGGTGTGTCCACCTCTGCCCAACACTGAGAAGATCCGATATGCTGTATATGCTCACGGCCTGCATCAGGTATTGCCTGTCTCCGATGTTTTCATGAACCAGCCGCAGCTCGTCAGCAATCCGACAAACGGTCAAATATCGTTGCATCTGGTTCAGTTTTTGGCGAACCCCTTTGACAAGTGCCAGATTCCGCACCTCCAGCTTGGACAGGGACGGATTATGCTTCCCCAGATTAATGAGTGGGCGGTCGTACAACAGTCGGATCTGCTTCAGTGATGCTCGGCCGGCATCATGTAGTAAAACGTCCAAATTTTCCATAATCCGAGCCGGAATGATGGTGGTTGGTACCTGATGTTGTTGAGGTTTTATTAACATACTGCTGTAGATGACTGTTCAGACATATTTTTTGTACCGAAACTAGAGGATGTGTATCCGCAAGACTGTCTTTGCTATATGATCCAGCCCAAAAATAGAGTTGAATGAAACTACCCAAGTAATAATGAGACCCAAATCAGCATCATAATTGCATACTGGCATTATAATAGCACTACGAACCCAAGGAACAATTGGTAGCTTTAAAGATACTTACGTGTTTAATACAAGCTGAGTGATTCCAAGCAACAGCACCAACATTTGGTAAATTTTTTAATTCATATTTTTCTATTGAGCTGAAACTTTGCACAGTTTTCCAGTTCCATCTAAATCGTCATTTTCCGATATCAAATCTTCAAGTTGAGTCACGACTAACTTTTCAAAAGGGTGTATGTGAAAATGGTTCAAAAATATTCAAAAAGCTGCACAGCAAAAACGGTTCGTTCGATTGTTAGACAACTAAAGAAACAAAGTTAGACAACTAAATAAAGATTCCAAAAAAATACACACAGTAAAAAAAAAAATTTTGCACATAAAAAACATAATTTTTGACACAAAAACTTAAATATCTCAAAACCCTATCGGAATACCAACGTAATTTTTTGAGGGAACGGTCCATTATATTAGCTATCTACCATAAAAATTTGGTGATGGTAAACCAATAAACAAAAAAGTTATGACATTTCAAACATGTCACAATTTTCACATTTAGTAGAAAAAAAAATTTTTTTTCGGTGTAAATTATTACGGGAACCGCAGTTTGTTGCTGATTTTATTGTTAAGGGCCTTGCGTGAATTAAACAAGCCGTTTTCATGTATTCATTAGTATTATGTATATTATATGTATAAATATTATGTATATGTATAAATATTATATGTATATGTATATATGTATAAATTAAAATGAATTAACAGATTACACGAAAATAAATTTTTTTTTACCAGGATATTTTTTTTTAGAGTATGATCGATGAGTTTCTAAATGTTATATATAAACTTTAAAAGTTTTGGATTTGGGTATGCGTTATGAGATCATGAAAACATTTTATTAATACTTATTTATTTATTTATTGTTATTCAATTTTTTTACAATATCGAACACTTTTGCATCATTATCAGTACAGTTCGAGTATAGTTTTGCTTTAATTTTATTTTCTGACAATGGAATGAAACAGTGAAATTTTTGGGTTCCTTGGATCGTTTTCGCGTTATTATATTGCTCGCTGAGCTCTGATGCCGTTAATTCGTACTCTTCAGTAGTAGTAAAACAAAATGATAATTTTGTTAAATCTTCTTCTTTTCTGCGATTCGCCCAATCAAATAGTTCTTTTGCAGTTTAAATTGGATGCTCACGTTCTTTGGCTAAACTTGCTCTTGTGGCCATGCGCTTTATGGTTCCTCCAATAGCATCACAAGGACCTTTGCCATGTGACGTAGCAAAGAAATGCCATTCTGCATCAATTCCGTACTTTGATTTAAATTAAAGTGACCAGATATTTTGCTTCAATCCGGGACAAAAATTATTATATTTAAAATGTATCATATAACATCCACAGTACGTGTTATTTTCCTACCTTTTGAGACAATCACCAAAAAATGTCAAGGTTTTATTGACTGATGTTTGAAACAAAAATCATTAGATATTTTCTTATTTTCAATAATGTGATCCATTTTGTTTATTCTATTGCTGTCGTATTGCACTCCGTTCATAATGATCGCTTATTACAACTTTTTCGAATATAATTATGAATATTGAATAATTTAGACAAAAATGATTTATGATATTTAACCAAATTAATTCTTATGAAACATTTAACAAATTATAAGATAATTTTAACACATTCAAAATTGAATATGACACTCAGTGGCGAAACTGCCATCATACTCTTACACATTTTAAAGATTGAACATTTGCTCTATATGTACACTAAATGTGGGTCCCTAGAAACCGGAAAAGTTTCTTACGACTATAAAATAAGATCATTAAATTGCAAGAATAAACTTTAAAATTCCACATCATTCGCCTGGATAGAGCCAATTCTCTTTAAAATAAACAAGATTTTCGTAAACTAGAGGCTATCTATCAAACAATCATTTTTTTGTAAATAGATTATCTTCAATAACGTTTGTCAAACCTTAAATTATTGTGAAGCATGTCATATGAAACTAATGTGTTAGAAAAAAAGAAAGCTAAATATTGAGGATTTTGCCCTCTAATAGACTCACACCTAAATAATTTTGTCACACCAAAATATTCTCCCACCATGTTTGCCATATATTGGATGGCGTCGTAGCTAACAAAACCAACAAGTATACTGCTTCGCGACTAAAAATGGGTGAACCAACGTGCGAAGTTCGATTTTTGACCAACTTCGCCGCGGCGCGAGTCAATTCTAAATAGTGCGCATAATGCACACGGCGGAGGGCATAGATGCGCACTATAGCGAAGTGACTCGCGATGCTGCGAAGTTGGTCAAAAATCGAACTTCGCACGTTGGTTCATCCATTTTTAGTCGCGAAGCAGAATAACGTACATGTAACGCATTATGTTGGATTGTACATTGAATGCAAGGTGCGTGCTTTTATGAAAGTGCCATATAAACTGACGTGTGAGTATATATGTTTCCACGTTGAAAATGTGCACGAGAATCTATTCCTCAACTAAACGAACAATATCATCACTATGAATCCACAAACATGTAAATTTTGAGTATTTGCCATGCTAATCAAACGATTTAAGTCCTTAAAATTAATTTAAATTGTGAACTCGCTTTTAAAATTTTAGTACGCGTCACGTTTCACAGAAGAAAATCATTTTTTTTTTATATCTGTCACAATTTTGAAATGAAAGTGTTGTATACTGTGTGTTTTATTGGGTAAATAACAATAAATTACATCACCAATTTGAATACATATTTTCGAATTATGATAGAAGCCGACATGTCATGCAAATGATAAAATACCAACTATTGTTAGTCGACTGTTCGAATCCGGGACGTTTACCGGGACGCTCGGTAATGCGGGACAGGTAGTTTGAATCCGGGACTGTCCCGCACAATCCGGGACGTCTGGTCACTTTAATTTAAATTGACATAGGCTCGAAAAATTCTTACGGTTTTTGTACTGCGATGCTGCTCCATCAGACATGAAATATATCTTTCTGATTTCTTTACCCTTATCAACGCGTAAAAAGTTAATCATTTTGGCAATGAACAAATTTACAGATACTGAGTCGTGTCTTAAATCTTCGGAAATTACAATAAAACTAAAATGTTCAATTTGCGTACTTCCATTGAAATAAATAACGAATGGATGAATTGTAGCTTGTTGTACGTTCCAGTGATGGGACTGCACTTCATCTTGCAATACAAAGCTATAGTTTTCAGAAAAATCACAAATGACTAAAAATTCACCATCTTGTAATGTATTTTTCGTATTTTTTAAAAAGCGGGATTGCTCTGTTTAAATAAAGTCGTGAGGAATTAAACTTTCTAATTTCAAGCAAAAAAATGACACAAACTCATCTACAGGTTTTACAATAGTTTCTAGGTCACACCTATCCGTGGTCACCCATTGCTCAAATGATAACTGATCAATATAATTTTCTTCAAACTCAGCGAATAAAGTATTTTCCAATGATGAAGAATCTGGACAATCCGAACAAGATCGTAGATAGCAATTTGATGTTGTATTTTCACACAAAAGACTACCAGTTAACATTTTAATATCCTTTGATAAATTGATTCTTTTCAAACTATGTAAGATTAGGTTAATATTTTCGTGTGTTGTGCACACACAAACATTATGTGTTCCTGAATTGGATAGAAGCTTGCATTACCTTGGACGAAGGCTTGCAAATGAGGAAAAACCTACCTTAATATTTTCGTTAATTTCCTTGAAGCGTGTATACGCTTCTTTCAAAGTAGTCATCATTAATCGTTTTTGGATTGCTTGACGCTTTCCATCTTTTTTTACAGATACATAATCTTTTTGGCCAGGCATAGCTCTACTTACTTCATCGTCTTCAAAATATTGAATTATTTTTTCTTTTGTCTCATCTGTTAATGAAGTACTCGACCTAGCATTTTTGGTTGCAAGACAGTTATTTTTGAATTGTTTTGCCTCTTTTGCTGTATTTCTATTGGTTTTGAACTCATCAATGGCGTCTTGAATAGACCACGAGCTTGGCAGCATCGACAAAATCAATAATTTTTCTTTCCTTGCCGTGGCTAGATTCGAGAACCTTTCCTTCATATTCATAATTACCTCATCGTAGTCTGTATTTTCCACATCCTCAGGTCCTAATTTGAAGAGGTTTCATCGTACAGCTTCGTTGTTTTCACGGTATTTTTTCTCGGGATAATTGACGTAACCCATCTTCGTCCATTTAATCGGAGTCACTTTTATTCCAGCTATCCCTTCGTAGAAGCGTTCGATGTTGACCTTCTGGATGCACTCATCTTCTGATTGATTTGTTGAAACAGATGTCGCTGATGGTACCGTGGCAAGACTATCTGCACTTGGTACTTCTGGTAACTCCTCAGTTGTTGTCGGTGCATCTAGTAATTCCTCAGTTGTTGTTGTTTTCGAACTTCCTGCAACCTGATCCACCGATGATGTACAGATTGCCCGTTTGTCAACGTTTAAACGGCAGGACGTACAAATGCGTAAATTTGTATTCATTGTAGACATTGGAGCATAACCAGCCGCTTTCAGTTTATCTATGGTGCTTTCGGTGAGAATTCGTAGCTCTTTCGAACACTTTTTTTCTGCAAACGGCCTGCAACAGTTGAGAAAGCGACTACTCATGTTGCTCGTTAGATTTTAATAAACAAAATCACTTTTAAGTTTTTACTGACTAGTTTGGTGTTGTTTGCTTGACTGAAGAAAAATTTTACAATTAAATCTTTTATAACCATAGTGGTAGTATATTTTTAGTTTTTTCGTGAGTATGTTCATGGTATGTACCTATCATGTTTTTGATGTTGTTGAAGTTACTCGCTTTCTCCCAAATATGATTAACAAAGTCTATTCTCTACCAAGGCGGGTCTATACCCAGGTGTAATCAGATTTTAACTTTGTGGAGAAAACCAGCGCCGAGAAAACCGACCTGCTTTACGTATACTAGATCACCTGGGTATAGACCCGCCTTGTTCTCTACGAGGTAAACTTTTTGCAGGTAAACTAGTCGTATACCTGTATAGAAAACTTTTTTTGTAGCTTTTGTCTTCAATATTAGATTTCTTATAGGTTTCTTTTATCAAAAGGTTTCAACACTATTGAGAGAATTTATCTTCAGTTACGTACAATAAAAAATATGACACTATCAAGACTTTAGATCACAACACTGGATCGCGTCTAACTTTCTAATTGATGCTATAATAGTTATGAATAATTAAATAAAATATCATGAAAACAACTTGTTAACCTCATGTGGTACCCTTAACAAAAAATTCAGCAACAAACTGCGGTCCTAAAAAAAATTAACAATGAAAAAAAAAAATTCACTAAGTGTCAAATTTGTGAAATATTTGAAATGTCATAACTTCATAAATTACGTTGGTATTCCGATAGAGTTTTGAGATATTTGAGTTTTTGTGACAAAAATGATGTTTTTTAATGCAAAAAAAAATTTTTTTTACTGTGTGTATTTTTTTGGAATCTTTATTTAGTTGTCTAACTTTGTTTCTTTAGTTGTCTAACAATCGAACGAACCGTTTTTGCTGTGCAGCTTTTTGAATATTTTTGAACCATTTTCACATACACCCTTTTGAAAAGTTAGTCGTGACTCAACTTGAAGATTTGATATCGGAAAATGACGATTTAGATGGAACTGAAAAACTGTGCAAAGTTTCAGATATTTTTGAAATGGTCGATCAGAATCGACTTGCATGCCTCCGTGGAATCCCTCAAATGTGGGAGCAAGAACGGTATCGTTTTTGGCAGCCGAAAGTCACCAGGCGGCCGCGTAGGGACGTTCCTATATTGCGAAGTATCGATGTTTGATTCGATACGATTATCGAAAAGAATGTCAAATCCGTAATCAATTTTTATGTAAGCAGATTTTGCGTAACAATCAGGCGAGTTGTAAATAGGTATCCTTCAATTATCCTTTCGCAAGCACATCGCCAAGACAATTCCCGACTGCTGAGGAATGCGTAAATTTCGTCTTTGTCTATGGTAACTGACAAGAAAGAGGCAACCTTCATAGAGCGATATGAGACTCTACCACCTACGAATGCTTAATGCTTATGCTAAAACCCTGCAACTACTTGCTATATATTAGTTTACGATATATCGGAAGGAAATATCGATATCACCGATATATTGAATAGAAAATATCGAATATCGAAAGCAAAATGTCGATATTCCGATATATCGGAAGTATCGAAACGTCCCACAGTATTTCGATCGGCCGAAATCGTGAACTTAATTCTAGAAGACACTAGGTTTCTAAAGACCAAGGAAAACAGTTATAACCATTTAAGTGCAAAAACCAGTCATTTTTGGGGTCCGTGTATTTATTCGGGTGACAGCTGATGGCAGATGAAACCTAGTAGGGTTAAAAATACATCATTAGTAGTTGTAAATGTCGATAGTGTCATTAGTATCCACGAGTATCCCTTTTACTTAGAGGAAGTTTCATCAATGATTCTTATTACCCTGAAGTACTTACACGGGAAAAAATTCTGTGGTAACAATAACTATTTTAGCTGACTACGCCCATTCTTAAAACTACCATGGAAATTTAGACCAATTTACTATGTTTACGGTACATCCCATCGCATTACTGGTACATTTGACAGCAATAATTTACAACAATCTGATTCCAACTACAGACATGGTAAAATCAAGCGCATTTCTGGTCTGCTGAAAATTGCCGGTGCGAGCGCTTAAGTTAACCCCCTAAAATGGTAGTTTTCACCGCACAATTTTTTTGCGTGTAGTTATGTGATGGGTAGAGGGCTATGTGACTCCAAACTTCTTCTTTTTCTTCTCCTTGACACATTCTTCATCTTTATACACACACTCAATAGGTTCTAAATACTTTTATGAAGAAAGTTCTCAATTAGTCTTTACAAAATGACTCGCCATACAACTATTTTTCGCTTGCAGTTTTAGCTATTTTTCGTACATAGACACTATAGTAAGTGCAAGCTATGCAAATTTGGTGAAATAATCTGTTGAGAAAAGAATAAATCATTGAATCACTATTCTGTGAATCAAATCTGTGTTTAAATGTTCTTATGGTTGCAACACTCATTTACAAAATGATCTGATATTGAGGCACTTGCCTGATTTTGGATTTGAATTTGATACATCACTTAATTTGCTACTCACCGCATCGTTCTTGTACGTGTCATGTAGTAAACACTAGCCTGCTAGTTTATCTTTTTGGTCTTTTAGTGCTATTATTCGACCAATTAAGCGTGTCAGCTGTATAATGCTAGCATGCAGAGCGAATTAAAGTGCTATTTGATTACTCGGGATGTACGAAAAAACGCAAAAATCTCAAGTGAAAAATAGTTGTAGGGCGAGTCATTTCGTAAAGCGTCTTGTCAGGAGGTTGAGAACTTTCTTCAAAAATGTATTTGGAACCTATTGGTTGTGCGTAATGATGAAGAATGTGTCAAGAAGAAGAAAAAAAAAGAAGTATGGAGCCACATAGCCCTCTACCCATCATATAACTAAGTACTACAGGGTAATAAGAGTCATTGATGAAACTTCCTCTAAGTAAAAGGGATACTCGTGGATACTAATGACACTATCGACATTTACAACTACTAATGATTTATTTTGAATCCTACTAGGTTTCATCTGCCACCAGCTGCCACCCGAATAAATACACGAACCCCAAAAATTACTGATTTTTGCACTTAAACGGTTATAACTGCTTTTCCTTGATTTTTAGAAGACTAGTGTCTTCTAGAGAATGATTCATTTTGACTGTTTACACAATTTTGTAGAACATTGTTGCAACCGGAAACTTCGTATTTTCAAAATATCGGAGAAAAACTATTTTTAGGGGGTCGTTCATAAAATACTCCCGTATTTTGGAAATGCGGCTGAATACAAACTAGGTGTCTTTGGCAAAGTTGTTTGTATTTGAATTATCTACAACTTTGTTTAAGACATCATATTTAAAGATCGTCATTTAAAAACAAATATTTTCGCAGCGTCGCCCGTGGCAAAGTTACGAACTAACATTTACCGTCAATATATGCGCTATATTTTTAGAAAATTTTCGTCCGAAGACACCATTCCGAAAAAATCACGTTTAAAGGTGCTACAGAATTAAGTTCACGATTTCGGCCGATCGGTGGCCGCGTCTAGTAAAGTGTCTGAAGTGCGCTGGTTTTTAGACAGTGGTGCCTCTGATCACATGTCCAACGACATGTCACTGTTTTCGAGCATGGTTAAGTTGGATCGTCCGGTCGAAATTCTAACTGCCAAGAATGGTGTGAGCAGTGTTGACCAGACTCATTTCCCCGAAATTCGAATTGTGAAACCATGAACTGTTATAACTGTGCGTTGTATTCCTGAGATGGAGGGGGAGGTGGTTGGGCTTGAGTGTTGCACATGGGATGAGTGTGTGTATACAGTTTCGATTTCGGTGGGCCGCAATTCAAGTTTCGGTGAAATGATTCGCACTCACTCACTCACTCATTTCATTTCACCGAAACTTGAATTGTGGCTCTCTGGGATCAAAATTGATCGATTTTGTGTGCAGTACTCAAGTTTAACCAACTGCTTTTCTATCTTAGGAGGATAGAGCATGGTTGTAGTAGTTCGTGGCTTCGTAGTTCGGAAAATGTTATTTTCGGGGAAATGAGTCTGAGCAATACTGGGTGTGAGTTTGCTTGCTGCTTACAAAGGCCGTGTTTGCGCTAGTGCTTTGGTGGATTGTGAAAAGATCCAGATCACGATGGATGACGTGTTGTATATTCCGGATTTGTCACTTAACATGCTTTCGTTGCGACGGTTGGAAAATTCCGGGAAAAGAGTTGTGTTTTTCGGCGGAAAAGTGAGTGTCGAAGACGAAGAGGGCGTAGTGGCTACCGGAAAGCAACTTGGACGTTTGTACTGTATGGATCTTGTGTGTGAAAATACCAAGCCTGAAGAAAAAGCGCTAGTGAGTGGACGGGTATGTAAGAGCATGGAAGTGTGGCACTACCGATTCGGCCACCTTGGCAATGAAAAGCTCGTGAAGCTTGTGCGGAAAGAAATGGTCGATGGAATGCCGGTTGACTTCGGGCGCGGTAAATCTGAGAAGTTTGTATGCGAACCGTGCATTAGTGCGAAACAGACGCGCGAACCGTTCGAGTCGCGATCGGAAAAACGTGCTAGTAGGCCTCTTGAAATCGTGGACAGTGATGTTGGCGGCCCCATTACCCCACTATCGTGGGATGGCCATGCGTATTTTGTCACGTTTACCGACGATTACACGCATATGGCTGTGGTTTACCTCATGAAGCATAAGAACGAAGCGACGCCTTGATGAGGAGTGATGCTAAAACGATGTATAAAGCGTTCGTATTGCAATAATCGTTCCACCTTTCATAAGGCAAAATGTATGAAATTCGATAGTCCAGTTCGCTGCGTGTAACAGTGCCGTATACGCCTGAAGAAAACAGGGTCAGCGAAAGGCTGAACCGTACGGCAGTAGAAAAAGTGCGCGCGATGCTAGAAGCCAGTCAGCTTCCGAAGAACATGTGGGGTGAGGCGTTGTATATCGCAGTATATCTGCTTAATCGCAGTCCGAGTGTGGCCGTGCAAGGTGACATTACGCCGTACGAAGCGTGGTATTGTAAAAGGCCAAACGTATCGAATCTACGCGTATTCGGAAGTGAGTGTTTTGTTCATGTCCCAAAAGCGAAAAGGAAGAAGCTTGATGTCAAAAGCCAGAAAGCAATTTTCGTGGGTTACGCGCCAAATGGTTTTCGGTGCTGGGATTGTGAAAAAGTGTTTGTGGCTAGAGATGTCGTCTTTAATGAGTCACAATTTGGAAAAAGTGTTGTGATTAACAAAAATACCGAAGAAGAGGAAGTAATTATCAAGGAGAAATCGTTAACGTGAGAAGTGGTAGAGCGATTAACCCACCCAGATGGTTGAGTGATTATGACATGGATACAACCGAGGATATGACGGCGTTTGCACTAAGTGCGGAAGAATTTGTTGAAAACATTCCATCGGACGTTGAAACGCTGAAAACAAGAAGTGATTGGCCCATGTGGAAGAAGGCCATTGATGAAGAACTTGCATCACTGGAAAAGAATAACACTTGGATTCTTGCTGAACTGCCGGAAGGTCGGAAACTCGTGAATAACAAGTGGGTATTCAAAGTTAAACGAAACATTGGTGGAAAAGTGGAACGATACAAAGCCAGACTAGTGGCGCGCTTTTTTTTCGCAGCGACGAGGTTTTGATTATGTGGACACTTACTCTCCGGTAGCGAAAATGACCACCCTGCGTGTTTTGTTGGCTCTGGCCAATCAGAATGATTGGGAAGTGCATCAGCTAGACCTGAAGTGTGCATTCTTAAACGGCGTGCTGGAATAAGAAGTTTTTATGCGCCAGCCGTCTGGTTTTGAGCGGGGAGGTAGACTGGTTTGTAAATTGAACAAGGCGATATACGGACTAAAGCAGGCGTCGAGAAGTTGGAATTTACGTTTCCATCAGTTGTTTTGGTGTTTTGTCACATTGGTAATTATAATCGCATAACAGTCACATTGAGATTATAAATGAGCCTCGTAATGTAATAGCAATGAAATTTCTATCAGAATTATTTTCTGACCATTCACCTAGTATGCGATATGAGTTGTACAAAATATCAGCCTCAAATAAACACTTTTGAGTTCCGGGTAATTTTTAGAAATTTTAGTTTACTCCCATACTGCCATAAAATGCACACTTGGTATTCCATTTACTCAATGCCTACTTTTGTCGAATGTTACAAATATGCAGTTATGGGCAGTACACCGCGATCGCAAAGCAGGATTTCTGACTGTAGACCAGCCAAGGGGTGGATCACTTGTTCGATGCACATCTAATGTACATCGATTTGCATTAAATGCATTTTTTCGATAAATTCATCAACTTAGCCCTGGACCATACCATTGTATCGTGCTATAGCAACAAGTCATTGTTTGTTTTGGAAATCTCAACATTTTATTCGTTTCAGATTTCGATCAAAATGCAAGCAAACAAATCCCCAAATTTAGATGCCTGATTAGTGCTGTTTATATACCATCGATTCATTAGGCATCTGATTTTCCATATGTAAGATGTACAGTGGGGAAATGATGATTGACTGCAGTACTCCTGTGACTAATCAGGATTGATTGGAACCCTCAAGATTTCCTTCCCGATAAACCTAGAGTCTTTGGCTTAGTGGGACAAATAGAAATCCTCATCGATTCTTAAATCAAGGAAATCTAAATAAAACAAATATAATACTATTTGTCATAATCAATTGTTTTATTTTTTTAGTGTTGGTCAGGGATTTCTGAGACAGGAATAGAATTATTAACCCTTATGGTTGATATTCTCCTCCTTGAAGTATATCTTGCAGAATGAATATTTCTCCATCGGAAGGTTGAATCACTGCAACGTTTAGATTAAATTAAGGGACACGAGTGTAGGTAAAGGGGTTAAATAGTGTATGGATCGTCGAATAACTAGCCGTTTCTTCAAGACCGCAACTCTCACTATAAAATTCGCTTCTGGGTACTCTGGCACTGCGTGGTTTAAGTTATAAACTGACGGGAGATAATAGTACTGGAAATTAAACTCTAAGGTCATTAGCGGATTGATGATTAAGATTATATTTATTCCACATAGGAGAATGAAGCCAGAAATGCTAATATCCGATGCTCCAATGAATCCGACGAGTGCCAGCAGCTGGTCAGAAGCGTCCATTTCGCAGCCTGCAAAAAAGTAAAGTTTTTGGAGTTTTCCTAACTGCGGGTCCTAAGCGGGTCTGTTCTTTGGCAAAAAGAACGAAGGATTATCAGAATCGGTTACGACACGACGTGAATTTCTTGGGTGAGCAGCAGCTTTTCTTCAGCTTGTGGAAAAATGAGTTTGACATTAAGACTAGGATAGCAAATAAACATTGGAGCATGCCATGAAGTGCGAATTTGCTGAGTGTGCATTTAAATGCATTTGAATGCATGAAATAATTCAAATTTATCAGATGCATCAGAAGTGATCCACCCCTTGAGACCAGCGTGTTTATGTGAACAGCGTTCTCGAGCGTTTCGGAATGAGTAACTGCAAGCCGTCTGTCATTCTCATGGAACCTGGTCTGAAGCTTGAGAAGAATAAGGAAGCAAAGGAGATTACACCTAAGCCGTATAGAGAGCTTATCGGCTGTCTGATGTACCTAATGGTGACATCCAGGCCGGACATATGTGCGACCGTAAACTACTTTGCTGCGTTTCAGAGTTGTGCTACGGAGGAGCATTGGGTACACCTAAAACGGGTTTTACGCTATCTCCGAGGATCGATGGACTGCAAGCTCGTGTATTATCGACGAGACCGATCAAGTGTACTGGAGGCGTATGCTGATGCCGATTGGGGTAATGACCCGAACGATCGGCGCTCAATTTCTGGGTTCGTAATCAAACTGTATGGATCCGACGTTGCTTGGGCTACCAGAAAACAGTCATCGGTAGCGCTTTCTACTACGGAAGCGGAGCTGATGGCGTTATGCTCGACCAGTTGCGAGCTGATATGGTTGGCAAACTTGCTCAGCTCAATTGGATGCGTCGTCATGGAACCTGTCAACATCTTCGAGGACAATCAACCTTGTATTGCTCTCATAGTTGATCCAGGAAAGCAGAAAAGGTTGAAAAGGTTGGGTACCTTTTGCATTACCGAGGGACCAAATGCGGTATTAGAAGTGGTACCCAAGCTGAGCCCGAGTGGGACGGACCTGCTGAAAGGCTGATATATGAGTTTAAGGATGGCGCAGACGGCAAGGTATACCGTTGACGATGGGAAGGTCTCGAGTTTGAATCCAGTATCCAGGTAATTATTAAAAGTGGTTATTAGTTCATGGTAAAAGTATACACTGCATTTGATGTATACAGTGTTAGCGATTTTTGGTCATTTATTTGTTTTCAATTAATTTTGTGGCAGTTGATAAAGCTCATAAAGCGATTTTGAAGTTGTAGAATAAACGACACGATTTATAACTTCTCCAAATTTGTGTGAAAAACGCCTGAACAAAGGCTTCACATGGAAATAATTAAAATGTTGTTAAATTTGATGCTGAAATTAACTGCAATAATGTTGTTTGTGAGGTTAGCGTTGTCAATCCTTATTAGGCTAAGTGAAACATGAAGACACATCATTACAATATATGAATACAATCACTAAACGATAAGTAGCCTATTAATTTCGCCAGATTTGCTTGAACAATGTGTGCGTAGCAGCTGCAAAGTACTATAATAAAACAACTGTTCAGTATGTAGTTGTGAAAAATTGCTTATTAAATGATTATAAAATGGGCAAATGTTTTTTGGGAATGCAGACACGCCTACCAAGAGCACTTCCACCGCATAGAAATCCTATTACTGCATTATTATTGATGCGTATAGGTTTTAAATTAGCACTATATTGACTCAACATTTGTATATAGAGCGTGCTTACAACAGAATACGACGTAGCCAGTAAGGTCATTCACCTTAGAAAGGGCCCGCAGGGTACCCAGGGGGCGGCGATCAGGCTGCTGGTTGCAGATGCCAACAAAGCGAATACATTCGTAGCATACAACAGCCTCCTGTTTGCTTCAAGTGTTTCGGGAAGGGCCATAAGTCGTGAAAATGCAATGGTCCCGAAAGAAGTAAGCTGTGAAGAAAATGCGGCACCGAAAGCCATAGAGCAAGCGATTGTAAGCAAATCGCTAAGTGCCTAATATGTGTCGACAGAGTAGACACTTAACAAGCAGACACAAATGTCCGAGCACAAGCGGAATATTTGCTCTAACGAAGGTACGGTGCTGCCATCTGGAAAAAGTTTACTCTATGCGTGAAGCGTCGAAAATTTAACCCGGCAAGGTATAGGAAGTGAAATTTCAAATGCTTATATAAAATTAATTACAATAGCTATTTAAATTCTTTTCAGTACATGTTGATAGACTATTGATGGGCTACATTATAGACACATTATTTTGATTTTTATATTTTATTCAATATTATGCGGATTCTATAGTTTATCATAAATCTAACCCCGTACACTTAACAGAATTTAATTAAATTTAGTTATGATTTTTTTAAAAGCATTTGAAAATTGACTTCCTATACTTTGCCATGTAAAGAAATCGGAGCTTCACGCATAGGGTCAACTGTGGAACTTCACGCATAGGGTTGCCTCCGTCATCGCGAATAAAAACATCCAAAACGGAAGTAACACAGTTAAATTTAAACCACTGTGATGCAGCCCAGCAGTTGCTTTGGTAGTCAGTCTCGGAAACGAAGACCGACGTGGTGTTACTATCGGACCCATACTGCATACCAGCCAACAACGGGAGCTGAGTGGCGGATAGGTCTCAATATAGGCTAGCAACTATGTACCATGCCCACACAGTTACGGATCACCCACAGTGACGGATCACTTTGGCGTTCAACATCGGATAACGCGCTCAAAACATAAACGTTGATGTAAAACATATTTTTCCCATGTTATACTATTTGTCTTTTAGCATTTGTAAAGTTAAGCACAACATTCAACCGCTCAATAACGGTGTATTTGACAAATGTTTAGTTGGTACCACACAGCTATATGGTCGTTTTCTGTAAGAAGTGCCGTCAGCATTCATAAGCTCCCACAAGTGGTAAAATTCATATGTTACAGCATAAAACATGCTCGTTCGCTTCGATTTAGTGTGAATTCATCTTTAGGAAACAGTTTTCTTGACTGTTGATTCTAAATACCGAATATTAGCACTTCTAACTAGTGATCCATAATATGGACCAGGAAATGATTGTTTACCACGGTTATGGATCACTACCAAAGAATGTAGATTTCTACCATTTTAAGCATTGGATTCGACATTTTCAACAGCTTTCAATAGCTTTAACAATGCTATTTTTTGCAGTAATATATGACACATTGTTAACTTTCACCAAATCATGCAATACAGATGCATTGAGTTTAAAATCTCTTGATTTTGCGCACTGATCCGTAATATGTCACAATTTGATCCATAATATGAAAATTCGTCCATAATATGGTTTTCAGAAACCGATGCAATTTTTAATTTTTATGTAATCCTATGTAAATATTACACTCAAAACAGTTTACTAACCGAAGTTCCAATTTGAAACGATTCAATCGGGCGATATTTAAAACTGAAAAGGCAATAGATGGCTCTTTTTCAATGGTAGTAAAACGAAATCCTGAAGCAAAGAAAGCACCACGGAAGATGAACTAAACACAAAAAGTTATGTATTCACTTTACACTTGATTTCTAATCACTTACTTTTTTGATCCAGTTTCCTAATTGCAAGTAATTTACGTTTTTCATCATTTTCCATACGTTTTGACAGTTCTCCAACTACCATTCTTCCATGCGCTTGTGTTGAAAGTTTGAGAAATTTGAGAATCCAGCGTAGCGTGATCAGTGGGTGAAATACAAACAACAGTGTCGTCACTCGGTGGTCAGTGAAAGAAACTGAATGTTCGAAAGGGTGTTGGCCTGTACTTTTTGTCGCTGGCGCCAACTGTTAGCGTTTGAGAACAAAATAAACAGTCATTACCCTATTCGTGCTTTTCAATTACAATTTTTCGTTTTCCATGTCCCATTGTGCTGGTTTGGAGGAAACAGTGGAGCATGTCGTCTGGATGCAGAGTGCTGGAATGCAGTAACTATACGACTGTCACTCACATTATGCTAGAATTGCAACGCCAATGCGCGCCGAGGATTAGCCAATGCTACAGAGGATTAGCCCAGAGAATTTGTTTATATACATATAATCATATTCTCCGGATTAGCTCTGCCGAGCCTGGTCTAGCTACATGTTTGCCTATGCTACTTCTGCTACATGTGTTGTGCTATATGCAATGGCCCCTCCCCGAAGAAATACCGTATGGTAGTTCTGGGGAGAACAGGTTCTGAGGCCAAGGATAATGCACTCTGTACACCACTTGAACAATTCAACAAGAATTCAAGTACAGTGTTTGGGCTGGTGTTAGTGGCTCGTCGTGGTGCAACATCCCCACACTCCCTGAGTTACCTTTTCAGGCGTATGTTTGCAGATTTCTTCCTTGTAAAAAATGAAAAAAATCATAGAAGAATTACTGAATGAATTCTTGGCGAAGCGCTTGAAGAATCCATTAAATTTAGTCTCAACCAATTAAATGCTTACCATCTCTTCGGATTCCAAATTGTTTGCTACAATGGTGGATATCTCCCGGTGCAGCAACTCGATCTGTCTGTCATGTTCTTCTATAGTGATGAAATTCACTCCAATCTTACCAGTATCCAGTTGCTTCTGTTTGGCGATCACTAATTCCTGTTTTTCCAGTTCTAATCGTTCGATTCTCTGAGCCATATTCTTACGAATCGATTCCTTGTCAGATGCATCTTTCTTCAGCTTATCCAACTCGGCCAGAGCTGAGCCACGTTCTTCCAGGTTCTGGTTCACATGTTTAACCAGTGCGCTCTCGAGATTGGCGGCGCGTTTCTCCTGTTCTGTGGCGCGCTTTTCCTGTTCATTGGCGCGCTTTCCTGTTCTGTAGCTTCAGTTTCAGCAGTGCGAACAAGCTGCTCAAGTCTATGATTTTCCTCTTTAAGCTGGTCGGTGATATTTTTCAGAATCGATTCTTTTTCAGATACATTTTTCTTCAGCTCATCCATCTCGGTCAGAGCTCTCTCGAGCGTAATTTCTAGATTGGCGGCGCGCTTTTCCTGTTCAGTGGTGCGCATTTCCTGTTCTACGATGTGCTTTTCCTGTTCTGTGAGGCACTTTTTCAGTTCAACGATGCGCTTTTCCTGTTCTTTAACTCGAGTTTCAGCAGTGCGAACAAGCTGCTCAAGTCTATGATTTTCCTCTTTTTGCTGGTCGATGGTATTCTTCAGAATCGATTCCTTTTCAGATACATTTTTCTTCAGCTCATCCATCTCGGCCAGAGCTCTCTCGTGCGTAATTTCCAGATTGTCGGCGCGCTCTTCCTGTTCAAAGGCGCGCTTTTCCTGTTCTGTTGCGAGCTTTTCCTGTTGTTTAGCTTGATTTTCTGCAGTGTGAACAAGCTTCTCAAGTTTATAATTTTTCTCTTTAAGCTGGTCGATGATATTCTTCAGAATCGATTCCTTTTCAGATACCTTTTTCTTCAGTTTTTCCATCTCGGCCCGTTCGGCTTGGATCTGGTTTTTAGTTTCGTCCACTGCTCTCTCGAGCGTAATTTCCAGATTGGCTGCACGCTTTTCCTGGGTCTGTAGCTCTAATTTCTGCAGTGCGAAAAAAATGCTTAAGTTTATTATTTTCCTCTTTAAGCTGTTCGATGATCGCAGTTTGTTCGTCATTCATTCCAACTTGATTGTATATGTGCTTAGCATTGTTTTCTTCTTGCCGGGATTGGGTCCATCTTTTGTTTGTCATCGATTCCTGGTGCTGTTCGTTATCAGAGACGTACTGTTCCATGGATGGCGTTGGCGACGAACCGAGAACTATGAACGACTCGTCTTCGACGTCGGACATTGTGTGCACCTCCCTATGACGATGTAAAAGAAAGTAAAAATATCTTCATCTTTACAATAATTACAAGTTATATTGTTTTATTAGCTAGCATTGATACAGCTAGTACCGCACTGTAGAACATATTTTAGTCTCAAGCACCAAACTCCCACTATTTAATTCATCGAGGGTTGATAAATCCACTTATGTTTTAAAAAATAACGTAGCACTTTAAATTTAAAGTATTGGTTATGTAAAATACGATAAATTGAGTCAAACAGGTGTGCCAACTCATCCATGATTTTTTGACTGCTGAGTTGCGTGATTGACAACTTACGCATGAAAAATCAATAACGACATCCGGATGGAGTTTGCTATTGACAAATGCTGGTCAATTTTGTAAAGTCGCGTCAATCTCGGATCTACAGTAAATAATACGCTCGTGTACTCTCAACGATAGTCAGAATTCAACTGCCTTTATTTCCGTTCTCTCTCAACGTTACTCTACAACATCAGGTATGGTATAACAAGGTTGCATTTATAAAGGTATGTCTGATTTCAAGATTGTTAATAATCAAGGTTTATAAAACATTTGTGAACCGATACTACAAATTTCACCTACGCACAATGGTCGGGCTCCATATAAAGGGGCGGCCAAAACTACCAAAAACTTTTTTGAGAATTTTATGTTTTTTATAATTTTAAAATATACTTCATGTATTGTATTATTATGATCTTCAATTGAAATTGAACTAAAATTTAAACTTCTATGACGGCAAATCGGCTGAAGTCAAAAAATTGAAAAACGTAATAATAAAATAAAGTACAAAATTTATAATTTAGGAATGCAATATTTCCACAAAGCTACGCACTATCTGAAAGCTTATGGTTCAACACTTTTATCGAGTATGAGGATGGAAAAAATATTTGGTTGAAAATTTAATACCATTCAATATTACACTTTACTAATTTTGATGATTTTGAACATGAAAAACAACTTTTGTCGCGTCATGTCGCCGCCATTTCGAATATTGCACCTCAAAAAGCATCCTTAGATCTTACGAAAAACGTTAAATTTTTTTGCAGAAATTTGCTGACTTGCAAGTTAGAGTTGTTTGAATAATTCAATATTTTACATATATTTTGACGATATTTTTCATACGAAGTTTATTGAAAATATATTTAACCACTGTTCATACACATTTTGATCAAACTCGGTCAAATACAAACAAAATTTGTTCTCTCAGCCCACTTTGATAACAATTTTATTAAAAAAAACTTTATTATAAAAAAAGTTACGTAATATGTGAATAACCCCTTCTGGAACAATAAAAACGCCAAATAACATATTCAGATTACATATTTTATCGATTAGAGCAGTAAAACTAGTTTTGGCCAAACTTCATTTTTTTCCGGCCATTGTGCTACGTCGGGGTCAAGTTATGGATGAAAGCTGTTTTCACGTCAACGAGCAGGAGGAGATTCGGAATATGGTTGAAGACGAAACGTATAAATACCTCGGATCCCTGCAACTTAGAGGTATTCGCCACACGATGATCAAGAAGGAGCTGCAGGAAAAGTTCTTGTCTCGTGTCAACCTGTATTTCGAAGAGCTTTCTGTCTGACGGCAACAAGGTAAAGGCGATCAACACGATTGCTGTGCCACTGTTGACGTATGGTTTCGGGGTGGTAAAATGGACCAAGACTGACTGGGAGGCGATAGAACGAGCAGTACGAGTGGCGTTCACCAAGCACCTAATGCGCCACCCAAAATCGTCCATTGAGAGAGTCACCCTGCCACGTGCAACAGGGAGAAGAGGCGTCACCAATATCCGGGCACTATGTGTCTCCCAGATTCAGCAGCTGCGGGCATATTTCGTAGAAAGCCAGAACCGCCACGAAATTTACCACACTGTATGCGAAGCTGACCACGGTTTCAGCGCCCTGCATCTGGCGCAGGAGGATTGCCAGCTGAACTGCGACATCAAAACCGTCGATAAGATGATCGCAACGTAGAAGCAGAAGGAGTTGCATGGAACGCATCCCCATTAGACTGGCCCAGCTCAGTATGGGAGAAAAATAAAGTTGTATGATTCCACGGGGCACCCCCCAGGATTATTTCTTGGGGTTAGAGGAAGCCTTTCTGAAAAATTCAGCTCATTTGGTCGTTCCATGAGCTGGCGCATTTGAATTGAAGTTAATATGGGATTTTCAGCTCAAACATATGGGCAACAGCACATCATCTACTGTTTGATTCAGGAAAATTGATGATTGCGTTCAATTGGACCCAGAATGTCAAAAACACTACTTGATGTAATAGCGAAGAATATTGCAGAAGATTGTACCACAGACAAACAGACGTAACACTTAGAACAAATTTCTTCAAATTCCATCGCCCAGTTTACACCATCATCATCTGGTGAGCATGTTGCACGAAAAGGTGTTTCGTACAGCAAGACCGGCAGATGGCGGTAGTGTGAAACGTCAAACGCGAAGAAAAACGATGCGCACGCCTCTGGTTGAGATTTGTAACCTAGCGAATTTGAAATGATCGTTAAAAGAGTGGTCGAAGGAAATTTCGTCAGTGTTACGTCTGTTTGTCTGTGATTGTACCATGATCAAAATTGATAAAGTTGGTGTTTTAACCATCTGAAGTTTATCATGCATTACTGCTTGTATTTCTTCAACATAGCTTGGAGGTAGCCACTCAGTCTTGGGAACTGTGACCACAATTCACCACAGTTCATCGATTCTGCCATTCCACCAAAACACAAAGCAGCAGCAGCATCAATACCATCAGGCGTTGCGCTGCCAACGGTTCACACACTGCTTGACTGTTTTTGTCTCTCCACTATGACCATTTTCGGGTTGCCATTCCAAGCTGAATGATTGTAAAAAAGTGTTAAATCATTCAATCGCTAATATTTCGCTTGTGTTTTCAACTAATTGAAATCTATTAGCTCTAACAGAAAGACCACAATTATTCCGTTACGATACATATAAACAAGTTCAATTTCATACTGCCTTTATCGAGCAAAAATGCAAAACCCTGAAAACCGCAAAAATCGTGTCACCACTGTGCTCGAGTCATTTCGCATTCGGGGTTGAAAAACGTTAGGAAGAAGAAGATTACATTTTTGAAGAGCCGTGACATTTTTTTGTTTTGAACCGTCATGGTTTGCTTTGGATTTTGATGGTCGTGTAGAAAGATGTAAATGTAGAGGCGGTAAATGTTTGCTCCAGTACTTTTCTCATCCCTGGTAGCCACTAAGCGTATCATAGCCACCTATGACGCTGGGCGAGCTGAGGCACATGTCGCATGCATATAAGTGACTGTACGGGAGTGCTGATCTAAGCCTTACTTTCAACAACTGAAAGAGTAATGAAAATGAGATTAAGGCTAAGTAGCCCGTCATTGGTTTTGCCAACAATGATGACTTTTCAGCTTGCATTTCAAAGTGATAAAACTCAGTCTAGATATCTTATATTGACTCGAAAAAGTATCGCTGTACGTGGTAACATACATAAAGTATGCTGATACTTTTTCAGCTGTGTCAGTGCAAAACCAACTGATTTTCTTTGATTCGAAATCGTGAGATGAATTAGCAACAATCATCAACAACGCGTACAAATTTCAATGACGGCCTACTTCGCCTTAAATCTAGATACAACCTTCTGCAATTATGTTCATTAGGGTATCAACTAGTGTATTTGTCATCTGCGCTTATTTGAACGCGAACAATTAGTATACGGAACGAAACAGTGACATAGGACCAATTTTCAATATATTTGAGACGAATATCCCATACAAACTTCAAATCGAATGCGCCAGCTGGTGGAGCAACCAATTGAGTTGAAATTTTGAGAGAGCGTTTTTCTTACCCTAAGGCTCATATCTAGGGGGTGCCCTTTGAGTTTTTTTTTTGTTTAAGGGCCATTCTAATCCCCATCAACTGAAACTCGAGTACATCGATAAGGTTGCGTCCAACACATGGCTGGTGTGGGGTGACTGACCACTTCTCAGAAACAGAAAATAATTGCATAAAGCTGTACTGGGATCGCGAGATCATACCGGACGTCCTCATCCGTGCTAACCGCCAATTGTATTGTGTCGCCAGCACTAAATTGAAGTTCGGAAGTCCAGACTTCCGACATCCGAACTTACTTCCGAAGTTTTTTGACACTTGAATTTGGTAGCTACGTTATGATGAGAACTTGGATGAGAATGAATTTGTTTTGGCTAGCAGAAAATGGAAGTGAAGTCCGATAACAGTGCGCCGCCAACATGCCTACGAATAAAACGGAATCTAAAGAAAAACAGCGAAAGCAGGTGATTGAAATATTCAGTGGTAGAATGAGGGAATGGATGGTGGATATTTATCGCCGTAAACCTGTCCTGTTCCTTGGAGAAGCAAAGTTCCCCAGAAGATTTTTCACAACCATTATTGTGTCATCCTGCACGATGTTTTTGTTTTGATTTGCTAGGTGCAGTGTTGCGAGATCATATGATTTGAACAGAAAATATTATCGGAAGTGAGCAAAGTTGCCAGTTTGCCAACGAACTTCCGACAATTTTTGTCTAAATGCACAATAGTCTACGACAAAAGGATGAAATGAGTTACACTCATCGACATCGCTGTACACGCTAAGATCAGTCTACCCAAATATGGGTAAAGTTTACCCATAATCGTCGAAAAGTGCACACACTCATTTTATGGGTAATGTTCTATTTACCTATTTATGAGTAAAGTTAGTTTACCCATAAATCGGTACTTGTTCAGCGTTTAAAACATAGGAATTTTCACCCATATATGGGTAAATAAAAAAAAATTGGCTTCTATTATTAAAAAAAATAAAAAATCAAAAATTGAATCATACGGTGAATTTCATGATTAGCAAATACAATTATATCATAAGAACTTAGGCAAGAAATTTGTTGAGGAAACTTGTTTAAGCCCAGGACCGGAACTGACGAAACAGCGATGGAAATCCCCATCCTCTCCACTTCCTTTCTAGAGGGATAATACTCTGTGAAGTTAACATTAGATCACATGTAAAACCATTATTCAAACTATTATAAACCTAATGTACTTACCGCAGCGTTTGTCGATTGATTTATTATTTTGCGTTACGTGTTGCATCAGTAATTTTTGTAGAAGAAGGTTTTGAAGCAACATTGTGGCTGAAAGCAATAAAATGACATTATGCGTGATAAACACAATTCATATAAGATTAAGCTTACCTCCTTTCGATGTATTTTGTTTGAATACAAATTTTAAACAAAATAAATAATGTATAACCCTACAAGTTAAGATGACGCCTGCACTACGAAAACTGCTAAGTCCAAAAAATTTCACTCATTTATAGGTATGAATGGTTTATCCCTGGGTGCTGCGGACAGACTCAATATGCTTGTCAAACGGGAGCCTGATTGCCGGAGCCAAACATTGGAAGTTGAGGTTATGTTTCTTTCTGATGAATTACTGAGGAGAGCTAAGGAGTATTGTAATCTATCAAAATTAAAAATTGAAATGTTTTATTTTTTTATCACTAATTTAGTTGACCAAAAGATTTTTCTTACATTGATCATTGTATAGATTTCTCATTATAATTTAACTGTCGAATTTTGATTTGCGAGTTTTCGATCGTCTTTCAGAACTCGTTTTGCTCTTAATCCATAGTTTTTTTTTTTTTTTTTCAAATTACGGCAGTTTTTCAAATTTAATGGCATTGAAATATTATGCAATTGGCTACGATTCTTCCAGGTCGCCAAAATAATCTTCTGGATTGGGATCTTCTTCAAATCGAATCCACGTACTTAGGTGTGGTCAAACAGAGCGGGCAACGAGTACAGTGGAAGTGATCGAGAAGCTGAAATCATCGGTATTTCCAAATCTGATTCATCAGATTCGTTTGTGCCGATATCATGCGGTTTGATGGCAGGAATTGAATTTTGCATCTCATTAGCTTACAAGCATGATTTTTCCGATAAGCTACGGTCAAAGTGATCCTAGAACTTAATGGTAATATGATATGTGAATAGATAATAATTGATGTTTTATTGAAATACACTGATAGGCAAAATAAAGTGCCCACCTTACCAGTTTTCGAATTTCTCTCATTGATTTGGTTCAAATTAAAGTTAACACACCTAAATCTTTTGTAATATATTATTTTTGATGTTCTTTTAAAGTTGCACTTACGAAATTTTGATTAAAAAAAGAATTTTACTCAAAGAAAAAGAAAATCAATTTGTATTGAAAAAAAAGTAGTGACAAAAATAAGTGCCCACTTCTTTCTTGGCCCCAGAAAAGATGATTTAAGAAAAATAAAAAGCAATTTAATAGTTAATGTGTCCTCCTTTGGCCTTAAGGACTTGCTGGAGGCGCTTCGGCATGCTTTTCACCTGGTTTTATAGGTGTTGTGGATCTAGTTCTTCCCAGGCGCGCTCCAAGGCTTCAAAATAATTATTTTTGTTGGTAAAACCAGTTTTTTCAACCCTGGCATCGAGAATCACCCACAAATTCTCGATGGGGTTGAGGTCTGGGCTTTGTGGAGGCCATTCCAGCGGTTTAATCCGACAAGACCGGAAGAAAGACTTGGTCTTCTTTCAAGTATGCTTCGGCTCGTTGTTCTAGAGAAATATGAATTTCTCTTCAAGGCCCGTCTGGATCAGTGAAACCTCCAGATTTTCCCGCAAGATGTTAATGTAGGAATCTGCCGTCAGTATTCCGTCGATTTTCACGAGGCTTCCTACTCCACTCCATGAAAAACAGCCCCAGACCATCACATTTCATCACATCACACCTCCATGCGTCACCGTTCCTTGGATGTGGCGCTCCTGAAGCTCGAGCTGTCTAACCGAAAGCAGCGGGCTCGTGTGTGGTGCAGAGCGCCACATCCAAGGAACGGTGAAGCATGAAGAAGGAAATGTGATGATCTGGGGGTGTTTTTCATGGGGTGGAGTAGGAAGCCTCGTGAAAATCGACGGAATAATGACGGCAGATTCCTACATTAACATCTTGCGGGAAAATCTGGAGGTTTCGCTGATCCAGACGGGCCTTGAAGAGAAATTCATATTTCTCTAGAACAACGACCCGAAGCATACTTGAAAGAAGACCAAGTCTTTCTTCCGGTCTTGTCGGATTAAACCGCTGGAATGGCCTCCACAAAGCCCAGACCTCAACCCCATCGAGAATTTGTGGGCGATTCTCGATGCCAGGGTTGAAAAAACTGGTTTTACCAACAAAAATAATTATTTTGAAGCCTTGGAGCGCGCCTGGGAAGAACTAGATCCACAACACCTACAAAACCTGGTGAAAAGCATGCCGAAGCGCCTCCAGCAAGTCCTTAAGGCCAAAGGAGGACACAATAACTATTAAATTGCTTTTTATTTTTCTTAAATCATCTTTTCTGGGGCCAAGAAGGAAGTGGGCACTTATTTTTGTCACTACTTTTTTTCAATACAAATTGATTTTCTTTTTCTTTGAGTAAAATTCTATTTTTATTCAAAATTTCGTAAGTGCAACTTTAAAATAATATCAAAAATAAAATATCAAAGAGGATTTAAGTGTGTTAACTTTAATTTGAACCAAATCAATTAGAGAAGTGCGAAAACTGGTAAGGTGGGCACTTTATTTTGCCTCTCAGTGTACTTTCGCAAAAGATCCGTGAGTTTACCGTCAAGTGCAAGTCATCATTAGCACAATATTTGAGCCACTATGAGCGGAGAACAAAGGCATTCGAGAACCGGTATAAACTTACACGATCCTTCTTGCTTTTCTTCCGGCAACCTTGAACCGAGCACCGCATCGTAATCCACAAGTTATGGGGGGAAAGATAGCTAGACAAGTAGAATGAACTTTTCGAACTTTCACACGAACTAGGAGCTGATCGAGTCGAAATGTAAACACACTTTGAGAAAGTCATGGGTGTTTGAACATATTCAAGCTCTCCAGAGAGAGATCGGAGAGCAAAACTTTGAGAGCAGAGAACTTGGAATGACGTTTGAGGGCCTGATACGACAAACACAATTCGCCACAAGAAGCATATTTCAAGATTTACTTGAAAATAAAAGGGGGTCCAGTTCGCAACACCCAGGTTTATCCATAATATGGGTGAAATATACCGTTTTTTATTAGTATATTTTACCCATATTATGGGTAATGTGATGAAAACCCATATTTGGGTGATTTTAATACCCATTTATGGGTAATCTCATCTAAGCGTGTACCGCTGGACCACAATGTTCAATCAACGTTTTCCAACAAGATAACGAAGTACCACGACTTGACGGAGGAGTTGGAGCAGATGGGGCACCTACAGGATGTCCGTATAGTTCCGGTAGTCCTCTCAGCGACCGGAATTGTCCCGAAATCTCTCAAGGTCCCTAGACGAGCTGGAATTGAAGAAGGACCTACACAGCATCCAAAAAGCGGTGATTCTTGGAACCTGCAGCATAGTGGGACGGTTCCTGAATCACCACAACTGAGAAGCTCATCCAGCAGACTCATTAGGACAAGTTAAACCGACGAAAGAGATCCACAGAGCCTTATCTCCTTTGGCATACAGATTGTCCGGGATAGGAGAAAGTTTCCAGCATTTTTGCTGAGAAGTGCCAAAACTCTATAATAATGAAAATATACAGCAGAAAAAAATACGTCAGAAAAAAGGCAGTTGCCCTTTTGGAGGCCCAATCCACGTATATGGCAACCCAGTCCCACCTACACGGAGAAAACGGAAAACACATATTTGAGTTTTTTTTAACTTACTTTTGAGTTATTTTTCTCTCCCTATTTCATTCGCTCTTTCTATTGTTGTCAGAGAGCGAAGAGCAAAACAACCCAAAAACCAAACCTTTGTGCGTTACCTCAAATTTGAGTAAGTGACATAGTACTGGAAGTTGAGTTATTTGATCTGCCGGTTGAGTGAAAAGAACTTAGCCAGTAGGTATTTTTTCGCATGGCTGCAAATGAAAACAACTTCTACCCCATCAACTCAAAATTAGGTTAACGCACGAACCCCCGGAATTGAGTGAAATGAACTCACTTTTGAGTACTTCATTTTCTCCGTGTAATGGATTTGACAGTAGCCAATATCAATGAGCCATTTTACGAAAGCAGGTCAAATGACAGGAGACCTGGGATTTTTCAATCATCGTCGTCAGTTTTCGCGATGATGATGGTTGATGACTGTGCGCATTTCTAGCGTAGCTTTTCATCCAGTCGAAAACTTAAATGGAGAAAAAATATTAAAATATTTCTGATCACAAAAGTGTTTTTTTATGTGCAATATGGGTAACAAAGAGGTAGCTGATACAATAACTGGGTGTAATGTTGCTGTAACGAACATTTTTGGATCTCATTTTTGTCATGTTTCCTTTTCCTCGATTGGTAAGATGAGGCGTTGTTGAAAATCACGCTTGGTTTAATCCCAGGTCTCCTGTCAATTGACGCCGTTGCGGCGATCAGCTGTTCCGAAACGTTTCATAAAATGGCTCAATGAGTATCCACATTGAAATGCATTTGAGTATTCAGTGGTTGCTTAGACCATGTTGGATTCGAAAAGATGGCGGCGGCGCTGACTGATGGCTTTATCACTAATAGTAAACTTATTGAGTAAAAATATAACGATGGAAAAAATCGATAAGAAGTGTAATTATGTACCGATAAAAGGTTACTGTTCACTGGTAGGTGAATTGATCACCTGCTAACGTCAGAGAAAAAAACAGACTGAAATAGATCTGCAGAACGAAATAAATACCTATTCAATTCATCCATCGTATGCCCTCGTATTGTAAGCTTCTCCGGTGCTGCTGTTTTTGATAAGAAAGTGCTGGTCAGCAGATGGATGTATTGCTGTTGGGAATGACGATTGAGCAGCTGATTGGTCGCTTGTTGATGTATGGCCTCTGATGTGCTGATGATGGCACAGCAGAAAGATGTTTTAACGGATGGCCGTGGTTAGAGTTGGACTGTCCAGACAGAAGACTAGGCTAAGGGCTGTCTACTTTCGTGGTCCAGAACGCGGGTAGGTGTTTCTTCGTACTATGGAAGTAACCGGAAGAAAACACGGGAAAAAACGGATCACCTTTCTGCGAGAATCATTTTTCTTAACTCGTAGCTATAAAACACGACTCTGGCTCTTCACCAACTTTTAACATCACTCAAAAAAATCTTCTGTTGTGCACGAAACATGCTTCGCGTCGGCTACCTAGGTCAAACTGAGAGGGGAAATAATAAAATGTTTGATAAATCTTATCTTATTTCTCCTAAATATTTAGATTACATGGGAATCAATCCAGGTTTATTTATCGTTTGAATAAAAATAAGTATACAGTTTGTACTTTACTGCAGATTGTGTATGGTTATGCGGAAGATTCTATCAGAGTTGAATTGATGTTTGCGTGTTGTTTGAACCGAAGCTCATTTGGCAAAAAAAAGTGTGTACTGATAGCTATAGATAATTGGGATTAGTTTCCCTCCGTGTTTGTTTTTGGAAAATCAAAAGTCAATATTAAAAAATATTGCATAAAAACTGCGATATTTTTGTATTTTGCTTCCTTTGGCCGACCATAAGAAAGTAAACGACTTCAAAACTTCCGTTAGATGCGATATACTTTGAACATCTTTTCGTCTCACCCATGAGGTGAGTATTAATAGCCCCACGTCAGGCACCAATTGATAGTTATTGGAAAAAATATTTGTTTAATTCTAGAGTTTTAAATTGATTATTCTAATATTTGGAAATTCTAAATTATTTTGATTGCCACTTGCCACTTGGTTGTCTTCCAACACAACCGCGAATAGCTCTTTTTTCACCAGGAAAAGTTCCATCTTGAACTTCCACACCGCGAAATTATTGTCATTCAACTTTTCGAACGATACCTTCACGTCCGCCATGTTGTTTCACACACACACGCGACGCCTCGACCGAACCGAAAAATATCTTTGAAATTGAAGCACAACTTTACCGGAAATACCGTCCTACTGTTCTCAGTATACTGCCGGGACCATAACCTATTGGAAATATCTTTCAATAAGTGGAAACAAGTATATGAGAAATACTGTAGAAATACAAATTAACTTTATTAACGAAATAAACACGAGAATGAATTTTTAACGATGTTCACACTTCAATGGACCGATGCACGAGTTCACTATCTGACGTTTGAGCGGTGCCGTGTTATTTACGTGACCATGGCAACGAGTGAATTCGGCACCGCTCAAACGTCAAATTAGTGAACTCGTGCATTGGTCCATGGCGCTTTCAGTTTTGAATGAGAGTGGGGATGAATGGCGCGCTGGATGCGCTTAACAAGATTTTCGCCATCACAGCCTTATCGGTAAGAGCATCTTGATCGTTGCTCCTTCCAATATTCTTTAGCTCGAGTTTCAGCAGTGTGAACAAGCTGCTCAAGTCTATGATTTTCCTTTTTAAGCTGGTCGATGATATTCTTCAGAGTCGATTCCTTTTCAGCAACATTTTTTTCCGGTTTTTCCATCTCGGCCAGAGGTGAGACCCGTTTATATAAATGTCTCCTCAGCTTTTTGAACTTGGCCAGAGGTGAGTCCCATTCGGCTTCGATCTGGTTCTTAGCTACGTCCAGTGCTCTCTCCAGCTTAACTTCCAGAATGGCGGCGCGCATTTCCTGATCTGTGGCGCGCTGTTCCTGTTCTGTGAGGCACTTTACCAGTTCAACGGCGCGCTTTTCCTGTTCTTTAGCTCGAGTTTCAGCAGTGCGACCAAACTGCTCAAGTCTATGAATTTCCTCTTTATGCTGGACGAAGATATTGTTCAGAATCGTTTCCCTTTCAGATACATTTTTCTTTAGCTCTTCCATCTCGGCCAAAGCTGAGACGCGTACGACCTGGATCTGCTTCTTAGCTTTGTCCAGTTCTCTCTCCAGCGTAATTTCCAGATTGGCGGCGCGCTTTTCCTGTTCAGTGGCGCGCATTTCCTGATCTGTAGCGCGCTGTTCCTGTTCTGTGAGGCACTTTTCCAGTTCAACGGCGCGCTTTTCCTGTTCTTTAGCTCGAGTTTCAGCAGTGCGAACAAGCTGCTCAAGTCTATGATTTTCCTCTTTATGCTGGTCGATGGTTTTCTTCAGAATCGATTCCTTTTCAGATACATTTTTCTTCAGCTCATCAATCTCGGCTAAAGCTGAAACCCGTTCGGCTTGGATCTGGTTCTTAGCTTCGTCCACTGCTCTCTCGAGCGTAATTTCCAGATTGTCGGCGCGCTCTTCCTGTTCAGTGGCGCGCTTTTCCTGTTCAGTGGCGCGCATTTCCTGTTCTGTGGCGCGCTTTTCCTGTTCAAAGGCACGCTTTTCCTGTTCTGTAGTTCTGGTTTCAGCAGTGCGAAAAAGTTGCTTAAGTTTATAATTTTCCTCTTTAAGCTGGTCGATTATCGCAGTTTGTTGATTGTTGTTGACTTGATTGTATTTGTGTTTAGCATTGTTTTCTTCATGCCATTTCTGAAGGCTGGTGAGACTCTCTCTCAATGCCACATTGGTCATCTCGATGTATTCCTTTAATTGTTCATGCCCGTTCGTCAGGTGCTGGGCTAATTGACTCTCAACGATAGGCAATGACGAACGCATCTCACTGGGAAAATTTTGAAGAGAGCTGGTCTTGATGTTGCCCATGATAACATTCGCAGACTGTGAGTTGCTTCCGTTAATTCTGGCCGTAGTTGAGGCACTTTGTACCGATTGGATCGATTGCGGAGGTGTCATCATTATTGACGATTTCAATGGATCATCCGCTCGAACCAGACTGAAGTTGTTAGAGATAGTTTGGGCGCATCTTTTGTTCGTCATCGATTCCTGGCGCTGTTCGTTACCAGAGACGTACTGTTCCATGGATGGCGTTGGCGACGAACCGAGAACTATGAACGACTCGTCTTCCATGTCGGACATTGTGTGCATCTCCCTATGACGATGTAAATGAAAGTAAAAATATCTTAATCTTTGCAATAATTACAAGTTATATTATTTTATTAAGTAGCATTGATACAGTTAGAACCGCATTGTGGAAGATTTTTTAGTCTCAAGCACCAAACTACCACCATTTAATTAATTGAGGGTTGATAAATCCATTTCTGTTTTCAAATATACTGCTTCGCGTTGAAAAAAGGGTTAACCAACGTGCGAAGTTTGATTTTTAACCAACTTCGCAGCGTCGCAACTCGATTCTTTTTTTTTTTTTGTCTTTATTTAAGAGGCTTTCAGCCGAACGCTGGTTCACCTCTTTAGATACTTATTACTATAAACATCAATTAGATTTTTGTGTACAGATCGGTTTTCTTTAAGAATGCTATCAATTTTGTTTCTTCAACTTCAGTGTTTTGCAGAATGCCCGCGATGCTGGTTTGTAAATTGATATTAGTCCTATCTAATTCTAGTTCCTTGCAGTTTACAAGAAGATGTTCCACAGTAATAGGCACTGCACATGCCGGACATATTGGCCTGCAGGTGTTTGATATGTAGTGTGGATGTGTTACTCGAGTGTGTCCGACTCTGAGTCGCGATAGAATTTGTTGCTCCCTGCGCAATTTTCGATCATTCCACTTCCCTATGTCTACCTTTATTTTTCGAAGAAAAAGGTCACGATTCATGAACCATTGGTGCTGCCACGATTCGTAGACACCTTGTTGGATACTTCGTCGAGCATCGATTCCTGGAATGCTTAGGCTCCACATTCTGGAGTTTCTCCCTTGGTCAGCAAGGCGGTCTGCCTGCTCGTTACCTTTGATACCACAATGTCCAGGTATCCAGCAGAGCGTGGTGTTGGATGAGATTGCAGCCTCGATTTCTTGGATGATAGAATGTTTCTGTTGTGGGTTCTCTAATGCTGAAAGAACACTGGCTGAGTCAGTGAGGATAACGGTTGGGACTGCAGGATCGTTTATTAGATTGATAGCAAGACGAATTGCTGCGGCCTCAGAAGAAAAAACGGAGAACTCGTCTGGAACCCTTCTAGCTACGCTCAAGTTATCGCTGTATACGCCAATACCAACTTTCCCTCTAGCTCTAGATCCGTCCGTGAAAATTTTTGTGTGACTGGTGTACTTAGTGTTCAGCAAATGGTTGAGTACCGCCGATACTCTAGCAGCTGGATCTCCTGCTCGAATAGTCCGCTTCACTGACCAGTCAATTGTTGGGGCTGGTTGATTCCATTTTCTGTCTCCAACCCGATGGACTTGTGCTATCGGTGGGAAACGTATGTTCGCATTCTCTGTGAGAAGTTGTTTGGCTTTCTCGAGGATGAAAACATTTCTGCTGTCTCCATATGTTTTCTCAAGAAAGCTGATTGCCCTGTTAGCTGCTGTAATTGTCAGGAGATAGTGGAAAGGTAGTACACCGGCTTCCACACATGTAGCTAGAGTAGGAGAACTGGGAAGTAGGCCAGATGTGAGACGAATTACTCTGTTGTATACTGGACTAAGGAGATTAATCAAATCTATGTATGAGCGCACAGTAATTTCTAATCCATACAAGAGTTTGCTGATAACTATGCTACAAGCGATATTGTAAAGAGAACTTCGGTTGTTTGATTTGTGCCTGCCGCTTATTGCTTTGATTAGTCTTATTCTGCACTCCGTTTCCTTCTTTATTTTATTGAAATGTGCTTCGAAATTTCATTTCCTATCAATTATGACACCGAGTATTCGCAGCTCTTTTTTATAGGGTATTTCACAATGTCCTATCGTTACTGGGGTTTTCCATGGGTGATGTCTGAAAGTGCAGCAGTGTGTTACAGAGCATTTCTCGGCAGTCATGGTGAATCCAACGTTTTCTGCCCATTTAGCGACCGCTCGAACAGCTGCTTGCAGTTTCCTTCGAATTATCTTCGGACTTTTTCCAACGACAACTATTATTATGTCATCTGCATAGACAAATATGAAAATGCCTTTCGGTAGTCTATCGAAGATAGAATTCATGGCAATTAGAAAAAGTGTTACCGCCAGGACGGAGCCTTGTGGCACTCCTGTCTCCTCTTGGAACATTTTGGAACGCGTGTTTCCTATCAACACTTGAAAGGATCTCTGCTGCAGAAAGCCTTGAATAAATTTTCCCATATTTCCGACGATGCCCCAATCTATGAGCTGTCTCAGAACTTGTGGGCGCCAGACTCTGTTGTAAGCTTTTGCGAGATCCAGAGCAGCGATATCCACATGGAGGTTATTCGAAAGAGCATCGTCAATTATTTGGGCAAACGAAGCAAAGTATGAACCCGTTCCCCTACCTTTAAGGAATGCATGCTGCCTTTGATCAAGTTTATCCTGGAGTATTAACGTTAGGCGCCTATTTACCATACGTTCCATAATTTTAGATGCGCAACTGGTTAGCGCAATCGGTCGATAGTGACTTGGATCACTTGAGTATGTTCCCTGTTTGGGTATAGGTACCACCAAACTATGCCTCCATCCACTTGGAAAAAGGCCCGTAGTCCAGACGTTGTTGAAGCTTTCAAGAAGGGATATTTTCACCCGGAAGGGTAGACGCTTGAATAAAAGGTAGCTAAGTTCATCAGGTCCTGCTGATTTACCTTTTGTAGAGTCGAGGGCGAATAGCAATTCTTCGACGGTAAAAGGCATGTTGTAATCGTGGTTATTGGTATCATCGGGGATGGCTATGTTGATGCTAGAGTATTTGCTCTTTTTCTGGGTGGCCAAGAAATTCGGCGGGTACAGCGACTGCGATGAGATTTTTGCGAAATACTCTCCGATGCTGTTGGCTACAAAGGCAGGATCATTTGGAACGGTATCGTTTTGTCGTATAGTGATTCCTTGTGATCTCCTTTTTCCGCTTAAAGCATTAACTCTCCGCCACATTTCAGTGGTGGATTGGTTGCTATCAAAACCTTCTAGAAATTCTTCCCATGAATTCTGTTTCGCTTTTCGGATGATGTATCTGCATTCGTTTCGAAGTAGTTGATACTCTTTATTAATGTTACTCCAGTCTGGATGATCCTTGGGAGTTCGTTTTCGTCTGCGGAGGGCTTTTCTGCGAGCTTTTACTACTGCTTTCGTTTCGTCGTTCCACCAATGTAGCGCTTTCCTTCCTGGCTTACTGCTCGTTCTTGGAATGTTGGCCTTAGCAGCATCTAGGATTAGTTCGCCTAGCTGCTCAGGGTCGTACACGTGTTCTGGATTTATCGAGGTGAGTAAGTCCTGCTCATAAGTCTCCCAGTTTGCGTCGTCGAGTCGCCATCTTGGTCGCCTGGTGATTTTTGGTAAGACCTCGGTACTTAGAATTTCGATTGGATGATGATCACTGCCCATTGGATCTGTATGGATAGTCCATCTTAAAAGTCTAAGTATTTCACAAGAAGCCAGCGAAACATCAATACAAGATTGATAACTGCAACGGGAAAAGGTTGCACTCCCACCGTTAAGGACGATTAGATCGTTTTCTTCGGCTACTTGTAATATAACACTTCCTCGTTTATCGGTTTTCGATGATCCCCAGGCATAGTGATGGCTGTTCATGTCACCTAGTATTAGTACTGGTTTTTCAAGTTGGTTAAGCAGATTTTGTAGAAGGGTCCCTAGTTCATCCACACCGTTTTGTGGAAGGTATATGGAAACAACTGTATGTGGAAAGGGAAATTCCATTTTTACAGCAAGAGCGATAAGAGGCGTATTGAGTTGAACTGGAGTATGTGGAGCTGAATGGCGCACAGCGATTGCGACATTTTGAAAGCGAGTTGAGCCCGTTTTGATGTACCACTTGTATTGACTCCGAAGAAGCTGATTAAATGCATCACCATCCGATTTTCTGCAGTGGATTTCCTGCAATGCTAACACTTGTGGGGGATTTTCATGCGTCAATAGTTGCAGGTCGCTGAGGTTGTTGAAAAGTCCATTTATGTTCCATTGCAACGCCAGTGGAGTTCCGGTTCTGCTGCTAGTCGAGGTTGTTGATGCTGAGGAGCTTGACATTCGTGTAGATTCGCAGTCTTCGGGTCTTGGTGGAGTTGGGTATTCTTGTAGAATAAGGTCACTATGCGTGACTGCAGTATGGCTGGCACTCGCCGTCTGTTGGATGTGAAACAGTCGATCGTACTCTGCGGAGTTTGATACTACTGTCGATGGTAGTGGTGCTCGGCTGCTATGCAGAACTGCTTCCTCGGGTTGATTTGGCTGAACATGGTAGGGTTTTCGGAGCGAGTGATCTTCGAGTTGTACAGATGTTACTCTTTGAAGTCGATCCTCCGAAGTATGCGTGGGAACTGAAAGGGATGGCGAGACTACATACGGTGGTTCGGTGGCTTTATTGAATGTACTTGCCTGAGATATCAGGCCCCCCACACCTACTGCCGCCTGGAATGCTTCTCGGGGACGTCTGGTGATTTTTCCAGGCAGGGTCAGTGTGGGTGAGGCCTAGGGTTTTCGAAACCCATGAAACTTTTCCTGATCTGGTCGTTTGATTTGCTGGTTACGGGGGTTGCATTTGTTCTCGTTACGGTTGGTTGATTTGAAGCGTTGTCTTCTAAGGCCGCTCTGAGGGATTCCCCGTCTACGGGTTGGGGTATGACTTCCCGGACAGTTCTTCCTCTCAGATGCGCTTCCGCTTATGGAAGTGGGAGGGGTACTGCACTTTCCCCTCTCCCAAGCCTTTCCTCATTTGTTTGACTGATATGAAGTATAGGGGTTTCTGCGTTTTCGACGGTGAACTGACTAGGTACGTTGGTTGGGGTAATATTACATGCTGGTGTTTTCGTCTTGAAGAACTTAAATGGAGGAGGTACTGCTTTCTGGTGCTGGATCACCATCAGAGATATCCACAACTTCTTCTTCATCGATATATTCTATCATTGGGTCTAGTTCCAAGTGGGTTATGGCGGACTTCATCGTTTTCTTGGGAGGAGATCTTGAGTCTTCAGGAGAAGAGTTGAGGACACTCCTCATTTTTTTCAAATGTTCTTCTTCTTTCTTGGTCTTTCGTTTGCTGATTCCTTTGAGACTGCTTGTGGTAATGACAATTGGTTTCTGCTGGTCGCGTGATTCGTGTTCCGAACCCGACGGCGGCAGGGCTACATTGTCAGTTTGCTTATTGGTCGGGGTGCTGAAGTACGGTTGTAATGCTTCCACCTTTCGCTCAAGAGATTCCAACAGCGAGTTTTTCGTCTTCATTTCTTTGAAGAGTTTCAGTATCATTCCATCTTTCTTCTTGTTGGCCTCAAGTAATTTTGAAATTGTTTCGTCTTTCTTTTTATTCTCAGCCATTAGTTCTTCGAATTTACTGGCATCCAACCGAGATTGGGCAGTGACTTGCGCGTATGAACCTTGTCCTTCCTCAATACGTCTTCTGGCCTCTGGGTAGGTTAAATTCCCATCCACCTTCAATTTTACGACGGCTGCTTCTTTTTGGTATACTGGACATTTCCGATTGCCAGGGCGATGATCACCTTGACAGTTGCAACAGAAGGCCGGCGCTTGGCAGCTATCACCATCGTGTTCCTCCGAGCAGTTGTTACATCTATTCGGGCCTGGGCATCGTAGTTTTGGGTGGCCGTATCGGAAACAAGCATAACAAAGAAGGGGGTTTGGGTAAAACGGACGAGTTGGGATACGCAGAAGTCCGATTTTCACGTGATTAGGGTAGGTGGTTTGATTGAAGGTCAATACTAGAGCTGGGGTGTTGATTAATTTGCCGTTGTCGTTCCGTGTGATCCGTTTGACGTGTGTTACATTTTGGCTGCGCAGTTTTTCGAGAGCTTCTGCCTCCGAGTAGTGGATGGCATCGAACGACGAGATTACGCATTTGCTGCTGTTGAGCCGAGGATGGGGTACTATGGTGATTTCCGTTCCGTCGAGTAGAGTGGCTGTGTTGAGCAACTGGATTCCGAACACGAAGAATGTAGCGTGAGCAACGTTCTTCGCTCTGTGCCGATTCAATCGCTTTATTTCCCACTACCGCTTCAATGCTCTTTCCTATCAAATCAGGATCCACGGGTAAAGCAGCTCCATCCTTCCCAGTCATTAGCAGAATCGTTAGTCTACCGAATTCGTTTTGTGGGTCCATGAAACTCGGGTATCTTGGACCCAACGACCCTTCGGGGTCGCCCCCGTAGGGAGTTGACATTGTTTCTGTCTTGTCAGCTATGCGCCGCGAAGCGGCGAAGTTTGTCAAAAATCGAACTTCGCACGTTGGTTAACCCATTTTTAGTCGCGAAGCAGTATATATCATATCACGTCTCGTTTTTGAGATATTGACTGTTATTAGTCATTTAATCATCAAGTTGAAAAATGGCGATTTTTAGCACGAGTACAATGTACATTAGACTGATGCAAATTTTGAAGTTTTTGCTCCCCTATGCTTAAACGATGTCAATTATGATGAAAATGATCCTCCCAAAATTTTAAGTAATTCGGAAGAAATTTGGTTGTGCACACGTTATTTGAAGTTTATATGGAAATTACTATGGAAAAGGCAAACTTTTTGTGTTCAGTCCTCTAACTGCTCGTCATAATAATCTATGGTAAAGTGAACACACTCATCTCATGTGGAAACTTCCCAGCCACAACTTTGTCGAAGACCACATTTCGATGAGACGTAAGACGTAATTTGATATTATTGATAACAAAGTCTATATCATGCTGAAATGATCATTCAATTACTTTCAGAGCAACACTGCTTTTTTGCTGTAGAACATAGTAGCCTGGATTATTTTGATCTATTCTTCCCGCCAGGAGCACAGTTGGTGAAGCATCCTACATGCAAACCAACTTTATGATGATGAATAACAATTTATCCTGAGGTCCAATCAAAAAGTGGTCTTCGGCAAAGTTGTAGCTGGGAGGATTTCACATTAGAAGAATTTGTTCACTTTTCCATAAAATATTATGACGAAGAGATAGAGGGCTGAACACAAAAGATTGTCGTTTTCCATAGTAATCTCCATATAAACTTCAAATGGCGTGTGCACAGTCAAATTTCTTCCGAATCACTTCAAACTTTGGGAGGATGCTATTTACTATAATTAAAATCGTTTAAGCATAGGGGAGCAAATATTTCAAAATTTGCATCACTCAAATGTACATATATCAAAGAAGGCTCGTCAACATTTTTGCAATAACGAAAAATCTGTTTTAGCTGGATTAAAAAAACTAAAAGCACGAACAAACAAGAACATCCACATGGACATAGCATGTATAGCTTCTGCTCTTCTAACATCCATGCTCCTAATATTTTCAGTGACCAACACATAGTTTCAATCCATCTGACACAGTGTCTAAAATATCATACTAATAAATTGTCGTTTTATTAGCATAACTTGAAGCTAAACTTAACCCATCAGTGATATCCATAGTCTATCGCTATCAATGCACTGTTGATGGAGTTAGGTTAACAGCATGATGTCAATGTGATATAAGATTATCCGACTTGTATCGCAGTCGACCTGTACAATTCAGCAAATTTTAAACGTTGATACTCATAGCGAGCAACTCATCAAAAGTGCCAAGAATAGAATCCGGCTCCCTGTTGCTTAATAGAGCGAAAGATTATGATTCCATAACAAGTTGCTGGCGTGCAAACTTATTTTTGTCGGAGTGCAATGATTTATTCCTTTCCATTTGTTAGTCTAGATAATCCGCACACCCCTCACTCATCGAACCAAGAGACAATCATTATTATTGTCGCTGCAGCACTACTCTGCAATTCGCTGGAGAGTCCAGCGACGCGACAATTTCTGGCGACGTCAAAAGAACTGTCATTCTTAGTTTTGACATTTCAGAATTGATGGACGTCATTGAATTGAAAAAGAAAAAAATATAACTAAACAACAAAAACAACACAAATACAACAAAGTCTGCCGCGTGTCGTGACGAAATCTTATTGTCGGCGCGGTAAAAAGTTAGAATCGGTTTTTCGTCGAACTTGGATTTTTCTCAGAATTCATGCGAGATACCTAACTTCGGAAGTGGTGCATTCGATTCGCATCCGGATGTGCTCTAATGCGCCCTACTTCCGAAGTAGGGTATCTTACATGAATACCGAGAAAAATCCATTTTCGGCGAACTGCATTTTCTAACGATTGACCGAACTCACAATATTTTTTTTTAATCCGCCGAAAATCAAAATTCACCTGATTTTATTTTCGTTTATGCACCTCACTTTTTACGTCTATCGGATTCAAATAGGTACGTCCTGAGACGAGACTCGCGAAGACGGTCTTCTTTTTCTGTGACTGCTGAGTTTTTTTCTTATTCCACTTTGTGTTTATAGTGGTTATCACGCTCAATGGTATTGGGTGCCCTAGTGTAGATGTGGTTGTGAACCTTAGAGGAAAACAATATGCACTATGTCTCGGAAAACACCCAGGGGGTGTAAATATTTAAAATTGGGTAATATTTCCATATGAATTTTGATGCGTCTGGAAAGTGTGTGCAAGTTTCGTTGAGGAAAACAAAAACAAACTGTATGATGAGCGTATGCAAGTGTTCGTGTGTTCAACTGTCACTAAGCTCTATACCAATCATGCGCAAGCCGTTCACACCTTCACATGAACCTCCCAGCAAAAAATGATTGCGTTCGCATCACACCGAATCATGAATAGCCTTTTGAATGAAATTTCATGCCAGCAAACGTTGCAGACATTGGAAATAACTAATCTTGTGTTTGGATTTATCAGCAACTTTGTAAAAACTCCGACTGAGGTTTTCAATAAGTTTATTTTGAATACAATACTTTTCACTTTTTCAGCCAAGAAAACGGCGGGCTGCATTTGACGTTTCGTGACAGCAGAATCTGGGCTGCATATGACGTTGATATTTTTCCTCTTCGCGAGTCTCTCTCAGGGTACAGATAAACAAACGAAATTTCCATCGACCACTCATCCGACGATATGTCGTGCAACATGCTCACCAGATGATGATGGTGTAAACTGGGCGATGGATTTTAAAGAAATTTGTTTTAACTGTTACGTCTATTTGTCTGTGGGTTACTGTTCACTGGTAGGTTAAATGATCACATGCTAACGTCAGAGAAAATTCAGACAGTAGATAAAGAGTTCGGCAGAGTGAAATAAATACCTATTCAATTCATCCATCGTATGCTTCTCCGGTGCTGTTGTTTTTGATAAGAACGTGCTGGTCAGCAGATGGATGTATTGCTGTTGGGAATGACAATTTAGCAGCTGGTTGGCAGCAGACAGTCGCCTGTTGATGTATGGCCTCTGATGTGCTGATGATGATGATGATGGCACAGCAGAAAGATGTTTTAAGGTGATTATAAAAGGAAGCCAAACTTCGAATTTTCAAGTGCACAAGGCTGGAAAATCTGACAACAGTTCGCGATGAAGATCAATCAAATTACTTGCTTGCTGGTGGTGACCAATGGGATAAATTTTCAACGCGGAACGCTGTTTGGTTCTCAAGTCTTGTGCTCTTGAAAATTTGAGGTGTGGCTTTGTTCTATAATCACCTTAACGGAAGGCCGTGGTTAGAGTTGGACTGTCCAGCCAGAAGACTAGGCTAAAGGCTGTCTACTTCCGTGGTCCAGAACGCGGGTGGGCGTTTCTTCGTACTATGAAAGTAACCGTAAAAAAACACGGGAAAAGACGGATCACTTTTCTGCGTGAATCATTTCTCTTGACTCGTAGCTATAAAACACGAACGACTCTGGCTCTTCACCAACTTTTAACATCACTCAAAAAAATCTTCTGTCGTGCACGAAACATGCTTCACGTCGGTTACCGAGGTCAAACTGAGAGGGGAAATATTTAAACGTTCGATAAATCTTATCTTATTTCTCCTTAATATTTAGATTACATGGGAATCAATCCTGGTTTATTTATGGTTCGAATAAAAATAAGTATACAGTTTGTACTTTACTGCAGATTGTGTGTGGTTGCGTGTTGTTTCAATCGCAGCATATTTGGCAAAAAAAAGTGTGTACTGATAGTTATATATGGCTATCCAATAGACAATTGGGATTACTTTACCTCCGAGTTTGTTTCTAGAAAATCAAAAGCCAAAAAAACTGCGATATTTTTGTATTTTGCTTACATTGGCCGACCATAAAAAATAAACGACTTCAAAACTTCCGTTAGATCCCATATACTTTGAACATCTTTTAGTCACACCCATGAGGTGAGTGTACAATGAACGAGTAGAATGAATGATTTTTCATTCACGTGGATACAAATCTGTATAATACTCATTTTTGTAGTGAATAAGATGATTTTAGGATATTTATTTTGATTATACTCGTTTAGTGTTGAAAAAACTATTTCGGTGTCATCAAATGGAAAGCGCACAAACCTATTTGAACAAATCAATGATGATTTATGAATGGAAATGGACTTATCCACGGTCTTCTTTTACTGCCTACTTTCTTTTTCTTAACCGCTTCAAATGCGGGCCGTGTTTACATGATTCGAACCTCATCCAAGCCCCATACCTATTTTCAGCACATTCAGGATGATTTTCATCTTCGTTGAAATCATCAGTTTACATTCTCACCGAATAAAAATCATCCGATCTTGCAATGATTTCAATCCCTCTAAATGTTGGATAGATTTGAATGATAACCATACATGAAAGTAAACAACCCATGCTTATTGTTATTTATGATTCATTGTTATTTAGGATTCGATTCCCCAAATAAATAATTTTTAACACTAGATAATTCTGCCGCAACATAAAGATTTGGTCTGTCGTCGATCGCCCGTCCACAAAACCGGCTTGATAACTTCCCAAAAATCTGCTTGCCAGTGGCGAAAGATGGCGGAAGATGAAGAAAAAAAATGGGAAAGCACTTTATAGGCTGCGTTAAGAATGGTGATCGCTCGATAGTTCTCACATTCTAACTTGTCACCCTTTTTGTATATCGGGTATATTTCGGTATCCCAGATCCTGGCCTTCAATCGATGCAGACAAGTGGCCAACCTGTCCGGGCCCATTTTAATAAGTTCCGCTTCAATACCATCTTTTCCAACTGATTTGTTGTTCTTGAGCTATTTGAAAGCATCCTTAACTTCACCTATTGTGGGAGTTGGCACGTCTCCCTCATCCGCCGTACTGATGAAGCCATTCCTCCTGCTATCTTGGTTTTCCTCCTCTGCACTGTTTAGGTGTTCATCATAGTACTGCTTCCACCTTTCATTCACCTCACGTTCGTCCGTCAAGATACCTCCATTCCTATCCTGGCACATTTCGGCTCGCGGCACAAAGCATTTGCGGGATGCATTGAGTTTCTTGTAGAACTTACGTGTTTCTTAAGAACGATACAGCTGCTCCATCTCTTCCAGGCGGCGCTTTTTATCCCGAAATAGATGGGTTTGCTGTCTTCGCTTCTGTTTGTATCGTTCCACGTTTTGACGGGTGCCTTGCAGCAACATAATCGCCCGCGCTGCATTCTTCTCGTCCTAAACCGTCTGACACTCTTCGTCGAATCAACCGTTCCGTCGATTTCCTTCCTTGACTGTGATGAAACGTATGGTAGATTCTGATTGTTCATTTGAGTTAATAGGGTAACGACTGTTTATTTCGTTCTTAATCGCTAACAGTTGGCGCCAGCGGCAAAAAGTACAGGTTAAAACCTTTCGAACATTCGGTTTCTTTCACTAGCCACCGAGCGACGACACTGTTGTTTGTATTCCACCCACTGATCGCGTTACGCTGGATTCTCAAATTTCTCAAACTTTCAACACAAGCGCATGGAAGAATGGTATTCGGAGAACTGTCAAAACGTATGGAAAGCAATGAAAAACGTAAATTACTTGCAATCAGGAAACTGGATCAAAAAAGTCGTAATCATGTCGACTTTTTTACGATCGATTCGAGTATATGGTAGGTGGTCAATCGACCACCCGCAGCGCTCGCGTCGTTTTTGTTCGTGTTGGTGTTTATACACTCCCGCTACCTATTCGTGATCAAACGTCAACATCCCACCGCAAAATCGCTAGTGTTTGGAGGTGATTTTAACCTCCAAATTGTCAAATAACCTCCAAATCATCACCTCCAAGTTAGTTCCAATAACCTCCGTTATATGAAATATGGTGGCGCGTCGATCGTCGCAAGTTTATCGTTAAACAGTCAATTGGTCATTAGACCATCGGCCAACTACATTGATTTTAGCATTGGGCGTACATGTTTTCGTGACTATTATTTTGATCGCGATTTGTTCTACGTGTTACGTCTGTTTCTCTGTGCTACACACTTAGATTAAATTACTGGGGTCGGTAAAATTTTACTGGGTTTTGGAACTACCGAAAAAGTCAGTAAAATGAAAACTGCGCCACGCGTAATTGAAAAGCAAATTTCACCATGTTTCATCGATATGTGATATAAAAAGAAAGCTCTCTGCAAAATTTCAGTGAAAAATCTGTTTTTCGATTTTTGAAATTTTTTTTTAGTTCACTGACTTTTTCGGTAGTTCAAAAACCCAGTTATTTTTACCGAAAAGATTGAGTGTGTAGCTACATCAATGCTAGCTAATAAAAAAAATACCTACATCTAATAATTATTGGGAAGATTAAGATATTTTTTTTCTTCCATTTACATCGCCATAGTGAGATGCACACAATGTCCGACGTCGAAGATGAGTCGTTCGTAGTTCTCGGTTCGATGCCAACGCCATTCATGGAACAGTACTTCTCTTGTAACGCACATTGGCAGGAATCGACGACAAATAAAATGTGGACACAGGCAATCCCGAACAATTTCCGTCAGTTTCGAGCAGATGAGTCAAAAATGACGACATCTCCGAAATCGATCCAATCGGTACAGAGTGCCTCAACTACGGCAAGCATTAACGGAAGCAACGCACAGGCGGCGAGTTTTATAATCGGCGAGACCAAGACCACCTCCATCGATGAGATTCAAATGCTCCAGCACCTGACGAACGAACAAGAAAATGTAAAAGAAGTCATCCAGTTGATCAATGTGGCATTGAGAGAGAGTCTCACCAGCTTCCAGAAACGGCTTGAAGAAAACAAAGCTGAACACAAATGCCGTCAAGTTGGGATGAATGACGAACATACTGCGATCGTAGACCTCCTCAAAGAACAAAACGATAAACTTAAGCAGCTTGTACTTGCTGCAGAAACTCGAGCCACAGACCAGGAAAAGCGCGCCACCAATTTGGAAAATACGCTTGAGAGAACACTGGCCGAGTTGAATGAGTTGAAGAAAAATGTATCTGAAAAGGAATCGCTTCTGAAGAATATGGCTCAGGAAATCGAACGTTTGGAACTGGAAAACAGGAATTAGCGATCGCCTAACAAAAACAACCGGATACTGCTGAGATCGGGGTGCTTTTTATCACTAAAGAAAATCACGACAGGCAGATTGAGGTGCTACACCATTAAGGCTGTGTACTTTAGTGCCCGATATATACTGCTTCGCAACTAAAGCTAAGTATGCTGTTCCGCTCAAGAAAAGTTAAAATTTCTGCGGAAGAAATGGCCAAGAAATTTTCTACAGTGAGCTCCATTTGAATTGACATTTCTTTTCAACTGCGTACTGCGATCAGAGAAAAATGCTTTTCTTGAGCATTTCTTGCAAGAAATTTCCCACGCATTGGGTAGTATCCACTTCGTAAGTACTGTGCAAAAGGATAGGACAAGTAATGGCCAAGAAATACTTCAGCTGTCCAAATTACTTGAGCTGTATCCAGTTGACAAGTAGACCTGATTTCGTAACATTGGTAACGCCTGCCGTACAAATCAAATGGAGCTGTCACTATTCCGTACGGAAAAATGTGCCGCTCAATTATTCCGCAAGTAAAAGTGACACTTCGCTCATTCTGGATCAGCTGTCAAAATTACTTTGGTAATTAGCAACAAATTGTACTTGACCGCTCTACTTAGGATGTGGATACTAGGCTCATAGAGATAGGCGATTACTTTTCTGTTGAAGTGCATACTTCGCTTAAAAATGGATGAATCAACGTGCGACGTTCGATTTTTGACCAACTTCACCACGTCGCGAGTCACTTCGCTATGGACCGTTGCACGAGTTCACTATCAGACATTTGAGCGGTGCCGTGTTATTTACGTGACCATGACAACGAGTGAATTCGGCACCGCTCAAACGTCAAATAAGTGAACTCGTCCATGGACCAATGCACGAGTTCACTAATTTGACGTTTGAGCGGTGCCAAATTCTCTGGTTTCCATGGTCGCATAAATAACACGGCACCGCTAAAACGTCAAATAATACTAATGTGACGTTTTAGCGGTGCCGAATTCACTGGTTGCCATGGTCACGTAAATAACACGGCACCGCTCAAACGTCAAATAATGAACTCGTGCATTGGTCCATAGTGCGCATCTATGCCCTCCGCCGTGTGTATTATGCGCACTTTGAGAATCGAGTTGCGACGCGGCAAAGTTGGTCAAAAATCAAACTTCGCACGTTGGTTAACCCATTTTCTAACGCGAAGCATTATATTGTATCGTGTATACATTAATCTATAAGGATACTCGACTGGAAGAATTTTCACTGTGTTTAATCAATAAGTTGATCAAACTCGGCTCTGTAATATTTGCGTCAACCTCAACAATAAAACAAAATTGAGAATCTTATTGATTAGTGCACCTTGAATTGACAATCACAGCCAATTCAGATTACCGATTCCAGTAAAATTTTACTGGGTTTTCGAGCTACAAATTTTTCGGTAATTTTTACGGTAAGATACCGTGGGGCAAGTGGGTAATGGATTTCGCATAGTTGGGATTCTTCAAATCCTAGAGACTTTAAAATAAAACAAATGAGACAAATATAAGCAGTATGCTGAAATTTATTTTTATGTAAAATTTATTTATATAGATTGAAGAAAAAAGTACAGAAAAAGGTTTTGAGAAACGTCTCCTTACTTTTCACTCGCCCCACAAGGGGGTTAAGTGAAAAGTTTATCATATTGAACATCACATACAAAAACTAACAGTTATATTCAAGATTTTTATTACCTTTATGGCCGTTACGCTGATCATAAGTAGTGTGCAAAATGATAGGACAAGAAACGGTCAAGGAATGATTCCGGTACCGAAATTACTTGAGCTGCTGATAAGTAGAGCTGATTTCATAACGTCAGTAACGCCTGCCGTACATATCAAATGGAACTGTCACTTTTCCGTACGGAAAAATGTGCCGCTCAATTATTCCGCAAGTAAAAGTGATACTTCGCCCATACTGGATCAGCTGTCAAAATTATTTCGGTAAAAAGGAGAAATTTCACTTGAGTACTTTACGTTTCAGGTGCACACTACGCAATAACATTTATTAAGGCGTCCCAATAAACAATAACATAAATAACATGTAAACAAAGAAAATTTTATTCTGGTTACTTGAATTTTCTTCTGTTCAGTTATGTTTGTTGAAATGATTCGACAACATTATAACTGCAACATTTCCAATGTTAGTTCTTACATCATGGGACAGCAATTGCATTTCTGCTCCGTAGAAGTTCCATCGCTCGTTATTTGTTTTTTTAAGAACATCGGATATGACGTCGGATAACTCTTCGGGAGAAATCAAACGGAATCCTTCAATAAAATATTTGGAAACTTTTTTATGTGGATAGAGCTATACCCCATTTTTTATGTTTTGAGCTAGCTTTACATAGACATTCCACGAGATTTCCGTGCGTTATCTTATATTGGAACTTTTCAATCAATGTCTTCCTTTTAATCGGCTGTCTGAAGTAAACATGGCATAGTAAGCTCTCAGTTAATAACTGTGGAAGTGCTCATAAGAACACTAAGCTGAGAAGCAGGCTCTGTCCCAGTGGGGACGTAACGCCAGAAAGAAGAAGAAGAAGTAAACATATTGATATCGAAATATTTGGCAACCTTTTTTAGAGAAGATTTATGATTTGGCCATGATAATAGTTTATAACGCTTTGAGTATAGTATTTCTTGAGTTATCAGCACGTTCTGTTGTTCTATGATAATTGCGAACCTAGTATACTTATAGCTACCTAAAGAGAAAACACAAATTCAATCACTAATGGGAAACTTTTCACCTTCCCCACGTGATTACAAAATTGATTGTGTTTCAATTTAGTTACTTTAAGGTCTTTGCCGAATTATTTCTTAAACTTTTTTTATCGCAGTATAAAACTGGTACAGAAAATTATTTTCTGCAACTTTTTTCCGCTGAAAATATTAAAATAATATTGCACGTCGCCAACTTGTTACGGAATGATAGTTGACAGGTTAACAATCTTTCGCTCTATTATGCAATAATGGCTGAAAAATCTCAGAAATCTCTTATATATTGTAATGTTCTCAATGGCCTCAAAGGTTTACGCATGAGTTTCAAACGTTAATTCACATATTCAGTAAAATATACCAATTATTTTCACCCCATTTACTCACTTGCCCCGCGGTACCTTATCCTTTTATTTCAATAGCTAAGCCCTGTTATTTTCCTCCTCCTAATTACAGGTTTTTGTCCACATTGACAAAGTAAATTTTGACGTAGGACTACGTTCTGATTTCTAGGGAGAAGTTTTTCCGCCCAATTTTCACCCCAATTCGCTCTTGGAGCAATACAAACGATCCTGAGGCCCAGGACAAAGCCTGTGTGGGAACAATAGTGGTTCTCAATAAAAAGAATTTCTAACAGCCTACAAAGTAAAATGAAATCACACAAGGCTCTCAAACCTTCAGAAAAAAACACTCAACACATCAACAACTTCGTAGTCCAGAGTTGATTCTGTTGGAGAGCAGGTACATCTTTCTCCCACCACACATCCTGTAGCGGAAGTGTCTGGAGGTAAACATATTGTAAGATAGAGGATTATTGTAAGATGATTATTGTATAGAGGATATTGTAAGAGAAGGAAATTATAATATACTAGTAGTCCCGGCAAACTTCGTCTTGCCATCAAGTAGGCTGTTGAAAAACGCCATGAAACGCCTCGTGCAAAATGGAATTTCTGTTCACTCCTGTTTTTTCAACTTTCCCGTTAAATATCCTTTGCTTTTTACACACACGCACACGTCGGAACCCTTAACGAATTCAACTGTGAAGGATTTATGAAAATCCGTTGACCCGTTCTTGAGTAAGTACTCAAAAGTGAGTTTGGGGATGGACCTGGTGTAGTGGTTAGAACACTCGCCTCCCACGCCGAGGACCTGGGATCGAATCCCATCCCCCGACATAGTCACTTATGACGTAAAAAGTTATAGTGACGACTTCCTTCGGAAGGGAAGTAAAGCCGTTGGTCCCGAGATGAACTAGCCCAGGGCTAAAAATCTCGTTAATAAAGTCAAACCAACCAACCAAAAGTGAGTTCATTCCACTCGTGCGTTAACCTAATTTTGAGTTGATGCGGTAGAAGTTGTTTTCATTTGCAGCCATGCAAAAAAATACCTACTGGCTAAGTTCTTTTCACTCAACCGGCAGATCAAATAACTCAACTTCCAGTACTATGCCACTTACTCAAATTTAAGGTAGGTAACGCACAAAGGTTAGTTTTTGGGTTGTTTTGCTCTTCGCTCTCTGACAACAATAGAAGGAGCGAATGAAAGTGAAAAAGTGCCGCTTTCGATTAGTTCTTTTTGATCTTTCGACGTTGACGCTCGCTCCTGGGCAGTGCGTCAAGAAAGCCCGAGCAGTCGTCAGTTGTTTTCCCTCTCGGGTCGCGCGCCTATTTTCTCGGAGTGCTTTTATATAGCCGAGCAAACGAGTGAAGCTGAAAGTGGATTGTTGCTGCTCACGGATATAATTAAATATATTAAGAGAAGCATTTTTATTCATTTACTACAATCTAGGGTGAAAAAAATCATTCTAAAACACATCGTTCGGCCAAATCGAAGGTGGCGCGTTTTGCCCCCTATGGGCAAATTACCCCCAGTTCCCCTACTGTTGGCTGGCCTTCCGCCGGAATATCGCCCCATGGTGATGGGACTGGAAAATTCTGGAATACAAATAACAGGTGACATCATCAAAACCAAGTTGCTACAGGAAACCATTTTGGCAGAGCCTACTATGCACTGTGTTTTATTTTCTTGTTTTCATGCGCTTATTGAATAGCGCCCTAACCGTTGGTTTTAGCGATATAGTTTGTTCGGAGAAGTTTCTTGGTATATTAAAGCGCAATTTTTGACGAAAAAAGTTTTGTGATCAATCCACCTAGCAGTGAGATAGAAAAACTATTTTTTCAAAACATTTAGATAGACATATGGTGTCTTCGGCAAAGTTGTAGAATTGGCAATTTGAAACAACTTTGTCGAAGACACGATTTTTCTATCTCTTATACTTTTTGAGATACATACCGTTGTATGTGAATGACCCCTAAAAATCATATTTTTTATCATAACTTTTTTCCAAGATTTTTAACATTTTTTGTGTTTTCTACAAAGTTGTTTGTCATAGAAAAACCCGTGTTTTTGCTGAACATATCTCGCGTAACAATTCTAAAGGGCCAATAATCAAATTGTAAACAAATCGGGTTTTGATACCATTCGATAGCATCTCCCAACACCCACAAACTGTGCAAACATTGTCAACATAATCATAAATCTTACCGTTATAAACTCGGTTTTCAAAACGGCCAATAACCGCTTTTTTTCCAAATCATTCATTGGCCCCCGCTCGAAAAGGCCAATGATTGGTTCTCGCTCCATCAAGAGGGCCTACAATCGGAAAATTTCGCAAACTGTCATTGGCCTTAGCATGGTGAGAGGCCAATGACTCTCTCTTGCTCATTCATTGAAAACCGAAAAGGCCTAGCCTTGGGCCAAGCACGCTAATAAAATTCTATTTTGGCCAATAAAAATGGCCCATGCCTTGATGAAAATCGAAAATGGGCCAAGCATATAAACTCATCATTTTTTCCACATTTTTGTCAGTTTTCAGAATAAAATCGATTATTAGCGTGTAGTAATAGTAAATCGTCACTCAACTAGCAAGAAATCACATTGATTGATTTGAATTCTGAAAAATAGGAATTGAAAATGTGGTGAATAATATTCAAATCGAATTTTCTCAGAGTCAACGATCTGAGGATTGGCCCTTTTGAATTGTTACGCGAGATATCATCACCCTTTCTTTTGAAGTAACAAAGTTATTGATGAATTACTCTTTTTTCTAGGGGTAGTTTAGGCCTCTTTAACTAGCTTCGGCGCAAAATGGCGCAGACAACTCTTACAAATCATGAAAGTACCATATCTCCCCTTTTGGCAGTTGATAAAAACTTTTGTCTATGAGCGTATTTGCATGGGTTTTTACTATCAAACAAATAAGCCTTATTAAAACGAATTCGACTGATAATTCTTTTACTTTAAGAGATAGAGAGGTGCAATGTTCAGCAAGAACACGCGTTTTAAGATGTTTAACAGCTTTGTAGAAGACATGAAAAATATTAAAAATCTTGTAAAAGACTTACGAATTTTTTAACTTAAAGTGCACAAATTTGTATGAAAAAATCGTTTAAAATCATTTTCGTTTATAACTTTTTACTCAAATTTTTAACATTTTTCATGTCTTCTACAAAAATGTTAAACATCTTAAAACGCGTGTTTTTGCTGAACATTGTTCCTCTCTATCTCTTAAAGTAAAAGAATTATCAGTCGAATTCGTTTTAATTAGGCTTATTTGATTGATAGTAAAAACCCACGCAAATACGCTCATAGACAAAAGTTTTTATCAACTGCCAAAAGGGGAGATATGGTACTTTCATGATTTGTAAGAGTTGTCTGCGCCATTTTGCGCCGAAGCCAGTTATAGAGGCCTAAACTACCCCTTCTAAAAAGAGTAATTCATGAATAACTTTGTTACTTCAAAGATAGGGTGATGATATGTTCAGCAAAAACACGGGTTTTTCTATGACAAACAACTTTGTAGAAAACACATAAAATGTTAAAAATCTTGGAAAAAAGTTATGATAAAAAATATGATTTTTAGGGGTCATTCACATACAACGGTATGTATCTCAAAAAGTATAAGAGATAGAAAAATCGTGTCTTCGACAAAGTTGTTTCAAATTGCCAATTCTACAACTTTGCCGAAGACACCATATGTCTATCTAAATGTTTTGAAAAAATAGTTTTTCTATCTCACTGCTAGGTGGATTGATCACAAAACTTTTTTCGTCAAAAGTTGCGCTTTAATATACCAAGAAACTTCTCCGAACAAACTATATCGCTAAAATCAACGGTTAGGGCACTATTCAAAAAGCGCATGAAAACGAGAAAATAAAACACAGTGCTATGGAGCCTTTTTGCAGGGTGCTATCTGTGCGAGAAGCTGAAGAGGACATGAGTGGTATTTCGACTCTGGTTCGGTGAAGAACCTCACGAGGAATGAAATGCTACTGGAGCACATGCGGCCGGCGGATGGTAGCATTTACGCGGCAAATAAGGGATACCAGGGTTCTGAATTTTCGTATCAATGATGCGAAATCTACGATTTTTCGCACGTAAGGAGAATGCTTTTATCGCTTTCTCACTTGAACATCTTTTTTCGCTCACACTTATTTTCCCTAGAGTAACGATGGAGGATAACCGAAAATCTTTCCACTCTGGGGATAATTTCTTTTTCACTCCATCGGATTTTCGCTCACCAACTGCTCCCGAGAATTATCACTGTGTGGATAAACAAAAACTGGTGCCGGCAACGGGATTTGAACCTAGAACATTGCTAAAAACTACCGCGATGCGTGCACGCTAACCATGCTACCACATCAACTTGACGAAAGTAGTAGTTAATTTGAAGCATAAAAGCAACTGCTGCTGGTGGCGATGGACACGTGAAAAGTTCTCCATGGAAAGGAGAAGGAGAAAATAAAAATGTCATCTGGAATTCCTCCAGAGATTCGATCAGGTGTTCTTTCAGGGATTCCACCTGGAACATAACTAGGTATATCATCAGAAGTTTCTTCTGTGATTCTATCAGGAGAGATTCCACCTGGAATTCTCTCTATGGGCTCTGTCCGTCGTTGCTCTAGGGATTCCATCAGGAGTTCTTCTCGGGATTTTAACAGAAATTCCTCCAATGATTCCATCCAGAGTTCCTTCAAGAATATCTTTACTAATTCTTCCAAGAATTTCTTCAGGAGTTCCCCCAGTAATTTCATGAGGAGCTCCTGTAGTGATTCTATCGGGAGTAGCTTCTAGAGAATAAGAATAGAATAATTCCTTCAGCAAAATATCCAACGATTCTCGAAGATAATCAGGATTTCCTCCAGGGATTTTATCAGAAATTTCTTATAAGTATTCCATTACCGGCATTACTCAAGAGATTCCTTCCGGAATTTCTCAAAGGATTCCTCGCGGAATTCATCATGGGGCTCCTCCCGGATTTCCTTAAAAAATCAATCCTGGAAATCCTCATTTAGGGATTTCTCCGGATTTTTCAAGGAATTTCTCGTGGAATAACTTCAGGGATTCTTGGGGGTTTTCAGAAACCCTCCAGCGATATTACCAGACATTTATTATAATAGTTTTACCTGTAATTTAGGAATCTACCAATATATCATCCAGTGACTCCATCAGGAATTCCTCCTGGGATTCAAAACAGGAATTCCTTCTTGAATTCCTCTGGGAGGTTCCAAGATGAACTCCAATTATCTAATAACGAATTTCCTATGCGATTTGATCACAATTTCTTATAAAGATTCCACTAGTAATTCCTTCAGATACTTTAACAGTATTTTCCCTGTAATTTTTCGCGAGAGAAGTTTTTTAATTAATTTCACAAGGAGTTCTTCTAGCGTTAACACTGGGAATATCACCAGAGTTTCGCTAGAATTACCACCAGAAAAATCTACCAGAGTTTCGCCAGAAGTTCAATCATAAAATACTTCAAATGTGTTACTAGGATTGTGCCTCAGGATTATCATAAATTCCTCCATGGAGTTAACTGATATTTACTCAGAGTTTCAAACAATACATATCTCTAAATGCCTTAGGATAAATCCCTAAAGTAGACCTAAAAGATTTTTTTTTCATTTCTGAAAAAATCCATGGAGAAAAACTTGGAGGTATCACCAAAGAAATCAATAGATTAATTTCTAGAGTTTCCTGGAGAAATTCCTTAGTATATTTCTGGAAGCAATCCCTGAAAGAGTTTCTGAAAGATTCTCTAAGGTAATTCCTGGTAGATTCCTTGGAAAAAATCCTTCAAGAAATACTGGATGGAAATGATGAATAAATTCCTTTAGGAATCCTTGGAGAAATTTATATTAGATTATTGAAGTAATTCCTGCAGAAATCCCACGATGAATGCCTCGTAAGGTCCCTTCAGAGATACAAGGAAGAATCTTTGGAGGAAACACTGGTGGAGTTTATAAAAGAATTTATTGAAGATTCTCTCTAAAGCAATACCGAAGGATAACCAGTGGGATCCTCTCAAATAATTACAAGTAGAATCTCTAAAAGAATTCCTGCTGATCAAGTTTTGATGATTTTTTTGCAGTAAGCCTTCAAAATTTCTGATGGAATTGTTGGTGGCATCCCTGGAAGAACTTGATGAATCCTTGGATAAATTGTGGGTAGTATCTGTATAATGCTTGAAGTTTCGCTGGAGGAATTCTGAAATGAATCTTTGGAGGATTTTTTGGTGGAATTCTTCAAGGAAGCATTGGATGAACCACTGGAGAAATCTCTTGGGAAGTATTTGTATATATCCCTGGAGAAATTTGTTGAAAAATTGCTAGAAAGAATCTTTGAAGAAATTCCTGGTGGATTTTCTGATGTAACTCCTTGAGGAATTTGAGGAGGAGTCCTAGGAGCAAGCCCTTAAAAAAGTCCTGGTGAAATCGTATGGAGAATTTCTGGTGATGATTTTTTTTTTTTTTTGAAAAATCCCTTGAAAAGTATCTGATAGAATTCGTGATGTGATTCCTGGGTAACGCGTGATGGAATCCTTTGAACTAACTTCTAGAGAAATTTCTGAAGAAATCTTCGAAAAAAATGTTATAACAATCTGGACGAATTCTAGGAAGCAGCCTTGGAGTTAGCCCTGAAGAAATTCCTTGGGATTTTTTGGACAGATCTTTGAATGAATCAGTGGTTTAAATCCACAATAATTTGTAGAGAAACCTCTAAAGGAATCCTTGGGAAAATTCATCCTGAAGGTATGCCTGAAGAATGTTCCCCGGAGAAATTTCTGGTTGAATCTGTGGATAAATTTCTAAAGGAATTATTGATAAAATTCGTGAAAAAATCCCAGGAGGAGCTTTTGGTGGAATCCTTAGTATAGCTTATTGATTCCTGGAAAAACTTTAAAGCAGAATAAATAGAGGAAACGACTAAAAGATTCAGGATAGAACAAGGATGTAAATTTAGTGATCATGACAAAATAAATGATGCATCGCGGTTGTTCTTTATCATGCGAGCATTGCAACAATGATAAACCATTAGTCGTCAAGGCCTAACAACAAACTCCGCTTTCCGAAAAATGAATCGCTCGGCATGTGTGCTAACGATCAATATTATTCGCAAACCTAAATCATAACTTTTCGAGGATTTTAAAGCTTTTATTCCGCGATCTGTCTTCTGGCATGCCATTTCTGATCAGAAAATCAATCGGAAATAGTGTGGGCGGCAAATCATGCCGTGAACGCATTATGGTTCATGTTAATTGCAACATGTTACAACATCCGACAAACGGTTTGTACCGCGATAAACAGTGCATCCGATGCTCCATATATCCTTACTATGCGCGCGTAGTGAGCTGTTCAAATCATGCTTCTGCAAGAGCGAAGGCCATCTTAGACCATTCAAATACTTTGTTGTTAGTCGCTAGAGGCGATTTTTTTCCATCCTTGGGATAGAATGTTTAAAAAAAAATCCTTCGGCCATTCCCATATCAATGACTGCTCAGAATATTTCCAGAGAGAGACCCGTCATGATTTCTGAGTTTTGCTGGAATATTTCGTACGAATTATAACTGGAATTCCTCTTAAATATTTATTTCTTCCGGTACTTGAATGTTGAATATTCTTCTCTTCCTTACTGCGATTATAGCCAGAAAATCACGAAAAGATTCTCCCTCACAGCCACAGCATTCTAAAAAATAATAATCACATATTCACTAGACTCTCGGCAAGTCTAAAAAAATGCAAAGAACTATCGTGTTGCTGCAACCAACCTCGACAGTTGGTCAAACGGTTGTATCAACATAAGTTGGTTTGACCAACTTGGGGGCGGAGTCAATGTTGGTCAAACCGTCTGAGCGTCTGTGGGCTGCATTAGTCCACAGGGCTCTGCACAAAAATCATTCCTTCTCACTCACGCTTCCATAAAATTAGTAAACAACAAGGCCAGTAAACGTCAAAATCCCATACTAAATCAAAATATTGCAGAGCCCCATTGTATTTTCCGCACTAATTCACTAATTTGACGTTTGAGCGATGCCAAGTTCACTCGTTACCATGGCCACATAAATAACATGGCACCGCTCAAACGTCAAAAAGTGAACTCGTGCATTGGTCCATTGTCACAACCAAAACATGGGAGGAAATAAAAGAAGCCAAACAAGTCATTTGTCTACGAGCTGTCTCCTCTCTCTCGTATCTCAAAATAGCCTAAGGTTAAAAATCTCGTTATTAAGATAAGAAAAATGTTATCAATATAAAACAAATGCATATGCATAATATCAATGATTACGTACGGAACATTTTTGGTGTATAACAAGTACTCGGTAGCACTTTATCTTCCAGAAGATATCTTATCATCTGATCAGAGGACTTGAGCTTTCAATCACATACAGTTTAAATTTTGCAATTTTTTTGCGCTCTGCTTCCCGACCAATGTACGATTTCCAGACAGGTTGGTGACAGGTCCGCGATGATTTTTGGAAGCTCACCAATCAATGCCAGCTGTCTCATCTCCCTCTCAGCTCGGGACCAACAGCTTTGCTTCCCTTCCAAAGGAAGTCGGTTCTATAAACTTAACATAAGTGACTACCACGGGGATAGGATTCGATCCCAGGACCTCGGGGTGAGAGTTATGTGTTCTAATCACTACACTAGATAACATTTCACATATGCGCATTGTTGGTTATTTATTAACAGTGCGCACATAAGCATTCTTCAAACATGATTGTACATAACGTCTATAAACTGGATTGCTGAATAGGAATTATGAGCGGGAGCCGGATCATATTCTTGGCACTTTTGATTCACTTCGACAGTGGGGTTTTTTAAAAGCTACCAAGGCCACAATATGCGTCGTATAAAAATGTATCTTTTATAGCAAAGTTTCAAACGATTCGGCCGATAAAAAATCAGTGGGGGTTGTGTACAAGACACGACCGCATGACGTTAACTACGCCATGTAATTTGCTGCATTTTTATTATAGTCAAATGTCATAATTGCAACCTTCCTTTAGTTATAATCCAGAATGTAATGGTTTGTGAATTTAGAAAAGATATATGTTTGTAGTTTTGTTTCATTGTCTAATGCAGTTTATCAATGCTTAATAACTCTTTTTGAAAAATTTGGTGGCCCTGAAAAGGGCCGTTTGTTTGATTAACACTGTAGCACCGAAAGAATCGGTCGATGAAAGAAGAAACAAGAATAATAACTCTTGTTTTCCACCCGAATGTTGCGCGTGAAGGTCATGTCGACACAAGAACCGCTGAGATTGGTTGGCTTAGAGGGATCCGAAGCTAGTTTGAGTTTCAGGTACTTCTCCAAGAAATCCACAAACTCGATATTTTCCTGGTTGGTAAGATCGATGTTAAAATTTCCTGTCACGATCATTAGTTTGTCCTCCTTCTGATACTCGAATAAATTCCGCGTCATGAAGAACTTCTTTTGCTTCGTTGTGGGCCGATTTCGTTGTGGGCCGATTGAATTGTTGAATTTGCGTAACACGGACACACTTTGACGGCGCACTGGTTGCAATCCTCCTCGCCCGATGAGATTTGCGGCGCGGATGACGATGTGCGCTTCAACAAGCGGCTTTGGTCGATTTTCTTCAGCCATCTCGTACAAACAGCTTGCCTCTGGTAGCGAGGAGCTGAGCAGGTTTGGAGGAGCTCTTACCAGCTCGAAAGCGAAAACAGAATGAAACCGAGTTCAACGAAGAAGGGATGCTTTATACCCTTAGAATAGCAGGTGATGCTCCTCCTTTCAAATTCTTCGTTTTCTTATCCGGTAAATAGGCTATATGAAACTGATGTCTGGGTAAGGGATGTACAAGATTAGCATTATGCTGTTATTGCATCCCGACGGCACTGCAGCAGCGTCCTCGGAAACATCCTCAAATTGCCGTATTGTCAATTATTCGTAATAAATCAATTATTGTATGCTGCTATGAGATGAATTGAGAAATTATAGCTAGTATGTGGTAAACACATTAGGGAATATTACACAATTAACTCTTTAAAACACATTTGTTGGCTCTGGAAAGGGCCGATTGAATTGTTGAATTTGCGTAACACGGACACATTTCGGTGGCTTTAGTCGATTTTCTTCAGCCATCTCGAACAAATTAAGGAATATTACACAATCAACTCTTTAAAACACATTTGTTGGCTCTGAAAAGGGCCGATTGAATTGTTGAATTTGCGTAACACGGACACATTTTGACGGCGCACTGGTTGCGTCCTCCTCGCCCGATGAGATTTGCGGTGCGGATGACGATGTGCGCCTTAACAAGCGGCTTTGGTCGATTTTCTTCAGCCATCTCGAACAAATTTGGGAATATTACACAATCAACTCTTTAAAACACATTTGTTGGCTCTGAAAAGGGCCGATTGAATTGTTGAATTTGCGTAACACGGACACACTTTGACGGCGCACTGGTTGCAATCCTCCTCGCCCGATGAGATTTGCGGTGCGGATGACGATGTGCGCTTCAACAAGCGGCTTTGGTCGATTTTCTTCAGCCATCTCGTACAAACAGCTTGCCTCTGGTAGCGAGGAGCTGAGCAGGTTTGGAGGAGCTCTTACCAGCTCGAAAGCGAAAACAGAATGAAACCGAATTCAACGAAGAAGGGATGCTTTATACCCTTAGAATAGCAGGTGATGCTCCTCCTTTCAAATTCTTCGTTTTCTTATCTGGGAAATAGGCTATATGAAACTGATGTCTGGGTAAGGGATGTACAAGATTAGCATTATGCTGTTATTGCATCCCGACGGCACTGCAGCAGCGTCCTCGGAAACATCCTCAAATTGGCGTATTGTCAATTATTCGTAATAAATCAATTATTGTATACTGCTATGAGATGAATTAAGAAATTATAGCAAGTATGTGGTAAACACATTAGGGAATATTACACAATTAACTCTTTAAAACACATTTGTTGGCTCTGGAAAGGGCCGATTGAATTGTTGAATTTGCGTAACACGGACACATTTCGGTGGCTTTAGTCGATTTTCTTCAGCCATCTCGAACAAATTAAGGAATATTACACAATCAACTCTTTAAAACACATTTGTTGGCTCTGAAAAGTGCCGATTGAATTGTTGAATTTACGTAACACGGACACATTTTGACGGCGCACTGGTTGCAATCCTCCTCGCCCGGTGAGATTTTCGGTGCTGATGACGATGTGCGCTTCAACAAGCGGCTTTGGTCGATTTTCTTCAGCCATCTCGAACAAATTTGGGAATATTACACAATCAACTCTTTAAAACACATTTGTTGGCTCTGAAAAGGGCCGATTGAATTGTTGAATTTGCGTAACACGGACACACTTTGACGGCGCACTGGTTGCAATCCTCCTCGCCCGATGAGATTTGCGGTGCGGATGACGATGTGCGCTTCAACAAGCGGCTTTGGTCGATTTTCTTCAGCCATCTCGTACAAACAGCTTGCCTCTGGTAGCGAGGAGCTGAGCAGGTTTGGAGGAGCTCTTACCAGCTCGAAAGCGAAAACAGAATGAAACCGAATTCAACGAAGAAGGGATGCTTTATACCCTTAGAATAGCAGGTGATGCTCCTCCTTTCAAATTCTTCGTTTTCTTATCTGGGAAATAGGCTATATGTCTGGGTAAGGGATGTACAAGATTAGCATTATGCTGTTATTGCATCCCGACGGCACTGCAGCAGCGTCCTCGGAAACATCCTCAAATTGGCGTATTGTCAATTATTCGTAATAAATCAATTATTGTATACTGCTATGAGATGAATTAAGAAATTATAGCAAGTATGTGGTAAACACATTAGGGAATATTACACAATTAACTCTTTAAAACACATTTGTTGGCTCTGGAAAGGGCCGATTGAATTGTTGAATTTGCGTAACACGGACACATTTCGGTGGCTTTAGTCGATTTTCTTCAGCCATCTCGAACAAATTAAGGAATATTACACAATCAACTCTTTAAAACACATTTGTTGGCTCTGAAAAGTGCCGATTGAATTGTTGAATTTACGTAACACGGACACATTTTGACGGCGCACTGGTTGCAATCCTCCTCGCCCGGTGAGATTTTCGGTGCTGATGACGATGTGCGCTTCAACAAGCGGCTTTGGTCGATTTTCTTCAGCCACCTCGTACAAACTTACCTTTGCGCCCCGATTCCTGCAGCGCCAATTCTGGAAGCGCGAGTCCATTGAGAAATCTTGAGCGATTTCACAATCCGGACGCTAGTATTTTGCCGCCGCTTGATGATCAAGAGCTTGCCTCAAGTAGCGAGATGCTGACGGCGCACTGGTAGAAATCCTCCTCGCCCGATGAGGTTTGCGGTGGCGATGATGATGGGCGCTTCAACAAGCGGCTTCAGTCGCGGCGGCGTGTTGTTGTTCCATTCGCGTTCCATTGAAAACTGAATTGAGAATGCGAAAGGCACTCGAGACTTGCTCGCCGACCATGTTCACAATCTGACGGCAAAAAGAAGAATGAGCGAAGAAGCAGGAATCGGTCTGCTTTTATAGTGCGAAGCGGAACGCAAAAGAAGCGTGGAAAACTGCTTGCACGTGATTGGTTGCGTAAGAAAGGGGTCGACATTTTCCCAATTTTCAATAGTTTATTGTCAACAATCAATAGTTTTCTCCATTCGAGGAAATTGTTGTATACATTTCCGATCGATTGGTGGGAAAATATTGAAAATCTATCGATAAATGACTGAGTTATTAGCGTTCAAAATCTTACATAATTTCGTGACGGTCGCAAAATTTTAGATTTTCAATTGACACCCAGTATATTGCCGTAAGACGTAGTTAACGTCAAAAACCCATGCCAAAATGAATCATTGAAGTGCCCAAGTGGTTCTGCATCCTATTGCATTGGCAGCAATTGGGCTTATTCTGCGCGGCGTGTGAGGTGAGATGAGTCGAGTGAGGTGACAATTGTCGACTCGCTCTCATTTGATTAACATTAGTCGTCTCACATCACTCGCGGTGAGATCGACTCGTCTCGACTCACACGCCGCGCAGAATAAGCACAAATGGAAAGTAGATAGGTGTTGAACTATTAAAATGCGAATGTAAAGCTAGATTGCAAAAATATATGTTTGCGGCACATTGAAACTAGATGCGGATTGAAATGTATCCTCATGCGCTTGTGAGGAGTCCGTTGCTAGAACGGAGAAGGATCCCGGAGCTCCATGTCCGACACCAACTTACCTGTGCGACGGCGTATCAACGAAAGGGGCGAATCTGATACGCGTCTGGTGCACGGTGGAGATGGCAAGCCTTCTGTGCTTCTTCACAGCATCAATATCTCGATGTCTTTTCATACATCGGATTAGATTTCTTAGTACGTGTTCGTGAATACAGTAATAATGACTTTACTTTGATAAACTAAGAGCTATTGATTGACAGATAATTGTGTTATCGCTATTCTCTCAAATTTTGCGGTGCTCATTTGCAATGATTTGACTCGACAGAATCTCGCATGTCTATAGCGATCGTTTCCCAGATATTTTTGGGGCAAATATGCGTTGCATAGGCGTAGGGTATTCATGAACAGTCGCACACATTTAGCACGGCATACCCGGGCAACAAACGCGCTCTTTAAGTATTGTCTTAATTTTCTCTGTCATGGGATGATCTTCATGGGCTATTTCCAAGGGAGCGAATGGTTTCCGGGAAAACTACACGGCCTTCCTTAGGTAATAGTTCGTCTATGATATGAAGAGTTTCAGATAGTACCTCGAACTGCCGTACATGTTCAGGCCAAGTTTCGCTCAACCGAGATTGCTTTCTTTATTTCCTCTTCTGTTAGAACACCGACAGCGTTAGCCTATAGTCTCGCGATCTCCCACAGACGTACTGCTTCATCGAATGGTTAGTCATGTCCACTATGGGGTGGTCCATTTATTACGTAAGAAAAAAATTAGGGGTTTTTCAATCCCTTCCCACCCTTCATGATAAGATTTTTTGTATGGAAATAAAAAATAAATTGTATGTCGGGTAAGAAATCTCAATCTACTCGCTTTGAGTCGATGGTACACTGTCCAATCGAGATTCTCGCATGCTGCACTGCCTTTCGGTTGCTTATCATCACTACTTCGGTTTTGTGATGGGATAACACAAGCTCCTTCCCTCGCATCCATGCTTCCACGACGTCTGCTGCTTCAGTAGCAAGTATCTCTACTTCCTCTAGTGATTCGCTAATGACTACGAGCACCACGTCAAACGTGAAGCCGATGATCTTCACACCCCGGGGAAAGCTCAGCTTCAACACTCCGTCATACATAGCGTTCCAGAAGGTCGGGCCAAGAATAGAACCCTGTTGGACGCCCGCCGTGACTGTTGTGCACCTTTTCCTAGCGTCTGTTTCGTATATCAGTGTACGATTTTGAAACTAGCTTCTCAAAAGCTTACAAAGATACTCGGGGACCTCCAATCTGTACAGCGATTCGGCGATCGCAGCCCAACTGGCACTGTTGAAAGAATTTTTTACGTCCAGAGTGACCACGCTGCAGTACTGATTTACTCTCTTCTCCTCTCCCACGACCGGATGGCATCAACGGTGGATCTACCTTTCCGAAAGCCGAACTGCATGTCGCACAAGCCGTTATATCCCTCCGTGTATTTCGTAAGCCTGTTTATGATTACTCGTCCAGCACTTTGGCAACTGTGTTCAGCAGACATATCGGTCTATATGCTGAAGGATCTCCCGGAGGCTTGCCTGGTTTCGGTAGCAGCACCAGCTTCTGTCGCTTTCAAATGTCGGGGAAATTGCCCTTCTCGATACATTTTTGCAGCACGATCCTGAACATATCCGGGTTTTCTTGGATTGCTGCTTCCAGGGCTATGTTGGGGATACCGTCTGGCCCGGAGCTTTCCTAGTTTTTAAGGCTTTCGTCACGGCGAATAGCGCTTCAATGATGGTCTTCATCTTCTCCAGACACCTATCGGGTGGTACAGCTGAGTCCCTCAACTTCGCTATTATAACTCTGTAGGTGTCACCCAAAGGGTTTGAATTGGTGTTGCGACAGAACTCCTCCAGACAGGCTTGCTTGCTGAGCCTGATTTCCCTGTTTAGAGCGGTTCTTGCCGCCTTGTACGCTGGTCTTCGATCTGCTCTCAGCGTCGTTGCGGGCTCTCTGCATCCTTCACCTAGCCCGAAGCAGCTTGCACGCAGATCGGCAATCGTCGAGTTCCGGCAGTGGGCTGAGCGGTTACCATGTCGCGGTTTACCTTCCCTCTGCATGGTTGCATCGCACGCTCACTGTGCGTATACTCCTCACTCACTCGCCAGTTCAAACTTCCTAACAGCCCAGGGCTACAGAAAGTTACGTCAATAATTGACTCTCAGCCATCCCGACGGAATGTACTGGTGGTACCATCGTTGGCAACATATACGTTTAGCCTTGCTAAGGCCTCCAGTAGACTGCTCCCTCTTGAGTTGGTGAAGCGACTGCCCTATTCTATGGCCCACGCGTTGAAATCGCCGGTTATGACGACTGGTCTGCGGTCTGTGAGCTCTTCGCGAAGCAAACAAATTGACTGGATCTCGTGAAAATCGTACCCCGGTTGCTAAGCCCGGCTCTCCGTAAAACACCTTCTAGCACGATATTGAACAACAGACACGAAAGTCCATCACCTTGTCGTAATCCCTGGCGGGATTCACACGGACTAGAATGTTCGCCTGAAATCTTCATACAATTTTGCACACCTTCTGTGGTTGTTCTTATTAGTCTTGTGAAATTCCCGGGAAAGCTGTTCTCGTCTATGATTTTCCATTGCTCTACGCGGTTGATACAATCATATGCCGCTTTGAAATAATGCGTAGGGACCTGGTATTCACGACACTTTTAGATGATCCTTACCAGCAGCTTTATTGTTCTTGAGCTCGTGAATGGCATCGTTGACCTCCCTCAAAGTAAAGTATGGTTGGTTTCCAACGCCCGCAGTGCTGACGAAGGCATTTCCTCCACTGTTTCGACCGCCACTGCCTGCGCTCTCAATGCCATGCAAGTGTTCATCGAAATGCTGATTCCATCTTTCGATCACTTCATGCTCGTCCGGCTGCTGATAAAACTTCCGCGTTTCTTGAGACTGGTACAGCTGTTCCATCTTCTCGCAGTCCGTCTTCTACAGGCGGCGTTTTTTCTCCTGAAAGAGACTGGCCTGCTGTTTCCGCCTATAACGTTCCACATTCTGCCGGGTCCCCTGCTGCACCATGGCCGCCCGCGCTGCTTTCTTGTCCTCCAGAATCTGCCTACATTTCACGTCCAACCAATCGTTTCGTCGACTCCGTTCCACGTACCCGATGTTGCTCTCAGCTGCATCGTTGATGGCTGACCCACTTCCGGTAACGCAGTCTCGAGGTGCTTCGCGTATGCAGTTGCGACATCCGGTTGCTTAAGCCGCCCTAGGTCATAGCGGGGCGGTCGTCGGTACCGTACGTTGTTGACGACGGAGAGGTTTGGGCGTAGCTTAACCATCACCAGATAGTGGTTAGCGTCGAAACAAGCTTGGAGAGATTCGATCAAATATAACGTGCAAAACTTTGGATTCACCTGAGACGCTTGCAAATCCTTTTTATCAATATCTCTGTCATTTTTCAACCGATTTCAAAATTTTATCGGTTGTTTAAACGTGAAAATAATTGGGCGTATACATATGATTTAAAATTTTACAGAAATTTAGTGCTTCAGCTAAGTTCTAGTGACTCCCATTTTTAGCGGGATGACGTGTAACTTAAAATTTTCATAGTTCAATCATTATGGCCCTAGGATGGTGTACCCTTGTTTCGCACGCGACCCCGAAAACTACAAGGCACTGTGATACGCTACTACGGGAGTTGCAAACACTGCCACGCGTCGGTTTTTACTCTGTGAATTTATTCGAAACTTTATAAACACACACGCACGTCTCGCAAAGTCTTTGGAGTGTGCAGAATTCAAAATTCCCAAAGCTCTAATCCATACATTAAGAGTTGCGTTTGCTAAGTATAGGTACTGAACGACAATTTTGTTTTCATAGGATATAATAGTACTAGTACTGATCATTATTGCGCAGTCGAATCGTTTTCCGCACGCGTAAAACTGCATTAACTGAATTTTGTCTTTCTCTCATTAGAACCTAAGTTAAAATTAATAAATCACAGTTTTAATTTTTTTGCTGCTATTTACACAAATTTTAAGTCAGTTTTAAAAAAATATATAACTAGTTGTTGACTTTTCATCCGAAATGTGATACGTTCCTCGGAACGTACCCCCGAAAATCCTTTCCCACCCAATTCAATTTACCTTCTGATTCAGCGGAAATACTTGCGTCACTTTTCCGATTCCCTTGCTGGTGCCCTCACGGAACAGTACCCGCATGCCCGGACGCACGTACTCCGGGTGGCGCACGAAGCGGAACATCACCGATGCCGTCTGGTTCGTGCGGATTCCGTCCGTTTGGCCCATGATGCCCACGATGACGGCCGTCTGTCGGATGCTTCCGATGTGCATCGTCGTTTGGAAGCCTTCGTAGATACTGGTGGCGTGGAAGAGAACCGATACGCGGGCCTGCGGGAAGGAAATTGAATGGATGATTAACCATTTGTATGTGTTGTAAGGTCAATGTTGTGGAAATAAAGATTGAAAAAGAAGGAAACTTTGAGACTTTGAATGCTTGTAATACGCATTGGTTAGTTGGGAATTTCATCGCAAAATGGCGGTAGCTCAGAAAACGTTAATTTATGGAGGACTTTAATAACATTGTGCGGTAATCTGGTTCTCGGTTAGTGCCATTGATTTGCCGGTCAATCCCACTTCGTGATGAATCGTTTCACGATTGCCCCGGAATATTTCATCTCAACAACCCTCTAACACCCAAATTTTTATTTCCGATTTATATATTATCTTTCGATAGAGCAATTCTCGCTGAAACCAGGCCGCCATCGGCAGTCATCGTTAAATTTCCAATTTTATGTCACTGATCGCTAGTTTTCGGTAGAACTCAAGGGTGGTCCTTTCAGTTTTCTCAAATTGGTGGACCCCTCGTGCGCCAGTTGGCTAAACATATAGCGTCAAAATCCAAGAAGGCGGCCAGATTTTTTCACTCGAAATAATGGATCAATGCATGAGTTCATCATTTGACGTTTTAGCGGTGCCATGTTATTTATGTGACCATGGCAACCCGTGAATTCGGCACCGCTCAAACGTCAAATTAATGAACAAGAGCATCAGTCCATGGACCGATGCACGAGTTCACTAATTTGACATTTGAGGGGTGCCGAATTCACTGGTTTCCATGAACCAATGCACGAGTTCACTTATTTGACGTTCGAATTCACTTGTTGCTATGGTTACGTAAATAACACGGTACCGCTCAAACGTCAAATAATGAACTCGTGCATCGGTCTATAGCCACATAAATAACACGGCACCGCTCAAACGTTAAATAGTGAACCTGTGCACTGGTCCATACTCTTATTCTTCACTCGACTCGAAAAAAACACCAACGATTGAAAACTTGTTTCTTTGTTGATGATGATGATATAGGCTGCCATCTATTGTAGCAAGGTATCCACCGGTAGCAATGGCCTAATCTAACAAAACAATTTGTTCAAGATTGTATGACTATTCGTATTCAATCATACTCCTGTCTGAAGGACCAACAATGAATGACGGACCCGTAAGCAGAGACACTTACGCGAAACCCGCAAGGAAAAAGAATCTCCTTCCAAAAGTAAGTTCACACGAACAGTCGTACAATCAAGCCCTTGCTTGTCAGAAAGACCCAATAGATGGGAAGAAGAGCCCGCCCTTTTTCCACGAAATGTTAGCGATAGGAAGTTGACAGTTTCACTCTTCCTATCCATCTCGCTTCAATCGGGTGCCCTGATGGTCCCACCCAACCCAAAATGCATATAACATTGGAAATATAATCAAATAACACAATTCATCATGAAAAGATCTCAACGGTTTTTTTTATCCTTGTAGTATTTTGAAGCTGGTCGTCACAACGATGTCGTCGAACTATTTCACCGTTAGCTATAAAGTATCATTCATGCGTAACTGTTCGAAAACCGAGAAAAAAAAACAAACTTCCACTCCTCCGATAAAGCGATATGAAAATCAAATCCACTTGTTGGGCTTCTCGAACTGCACTGCCCGAAAACCAAAAAAAAAAAACTTCCATCCCGACAAACCGAAAGCCAAAAAAAAAACACTTCTGCTATGCGAAAACTGTACCCGCTTGCTGGGCATCTCCAAATGAAGATCGAACGGTAAAGTTGCCAAAATCAAACGGGCACTGTATTAAATTTGCAACACTCCAATTGAACACCACTGTACATGCCCAGTTTTCTAATCATACCGTCATCTTGCTCATACCCGCTTCTCTTTCTCGCTTCCGTCAGTTGGTGTGGGTAATCCTCGCAAGCAAACATTCTCCACACGTTCACCTCTCACACCACATCACATCCACCCGTCCTATCTTTCACCACCACTACTATTGAGACCGCGTTCACTCATACACTAACCGCTTCCCCCGCGACGACAGCATGTCAATCATTTTTTTTTTCACATCAATTCCACTTTTGAAATTCTAAATTATTAACTTTTAATCCATTTTTCCAACTGAAATTCAACTTGCACTCGCGACTTTGCTCTTTTCTACGTTCGGATATGTATTTTTCGTCGATTTTACTTTGATAATTCCACATTTTTTCACTATTTGAGTACCACGTTAAAAATGCACAACCTTCCCTCAGCCAGTGCTGCCAGGATCATCTTGAAAACTTGTTTCTTTGTTGTACAAAAAATAATGTTTGCATTGATTGCACTCGACATATATGTCAAAATCGTAGAACATGACTTAGAAAGTCGTTCATTTTATAGGGTAAATACCATAGCTCATCTAGTTTCTGTAGCCTATCTTACGCATTTTTTTCTGATGGTGATCTCAGAATTCAAAACGAGCGGTGAAAAATCGATTTTTCTAAAGAAATCAGATGGTGACCAAATTCAAAATGGCCGCCAAATGTTGTTGGTAGCATTTTCTGGCCGTCTCAAGGTCGCGGTGTTCGGCGGGCAGATTCTTTTTAGACCTTTTGAAGGCACGTAGGGCCTTTCTGTGAGTATTCGTAGCCGTCTTCGTTTCGGGAGACCACCAGTGGAGGATTCGAGTTGTGGGTAGTCTTCGGGATGGACTTTTCTGTCGATCCGGTAACTTCATTATTTTAGCATACGCTTTACATTAGACAAGACATGCAGCCTATACCCTCTCGTCTTTACCGTAAACACCAGCCTTCTTTCTGACATGTATGAGTTCAAAATATCCAATGCTCACTAGCGCCTCACGGCGGTAGAATATCGAACAATCAAAGCATGCAGCACGTGGTCTCAAGCCTAATGAACAACTTTGAAGAAAACACCACCTTCTTTTGCTTGTCTGCATCTTGAGATATATGAGTTTGAAATCTCGCGTAACATTTCTAAGGGCCAATCCTCAAATCTTTTTTTCTTAGAAAATTCGTTGTGGATATTGTTCACCAAATTTTCAATTGATATATCTCAGAATGCAAATCAATCAATGTGATTTTTTATTTGTTGATTGACAATTTACTATAACTACATGTTGATGATCGATTTTATTCCGAAAATTGCCAAAAAAGTGAAAAAAATTTGAGAATTCAAATGTTTGGACCATTTTTTGTTTTCCACCAGACATTGGCATATTTTACTTTACCTGATTTTTGTTAGCGTTAGCAAAACACCACACAAAATCCCTCCTTTTCCAAATTCTTAGGCAAAACACTTCACTACCGCTATATGAAATCTAATTGCCATTACATCGAGAATAAGTTGCTGTCGCGAATCTTCTCCAGTAAACGATTCTCTAGAGCAGATTTGGGTGAAACTTAAATTATCCAGTTTCAATATTAACGTTGGAGTCATATACCTTCCTCCCGATCGTAAAACGAGCGTAACTTGTATCAAAAACCAAATGGAATCTATTGAATCAGTTTATTCCAATTTGGATGCACATGATCATGCCTTCAGGTTCGGCGCTTATAATCAATCCAGTTTATTGTGGAAAACAACATCGACGAAATCAAGCTGTGGATATTATGCGATCCACTGTATCAACTGCTTGTAGTAGTCTTCTTGATGTGTTCTGTTTGAATGGGCTTACTCAAATCAACCACGTTTTCAATCGGAATGGTCGTCTCCTTGATTTAGTTCTGGTCAATGAAGCAGCATTCGGAAATTGCACTCTTTCAGAAGCCATTGAGCCTCTTACAGCTTTCGACAATGATCATCCTGCCTTGGAAGTTGAAGCATACTTGCCTGACCCCATGAAATATAACGAAGCCACACCTGTTCCTGGAATTGACTGCCGTAAAGCAGATTTCGATGGTTTAAATGAAGCTATGCTTCGATATGATTGGAGTTTCCTGGAGACAGTTAATAGTATTGGCGATGCTATTGAAAACTTTACACGTATTTGTAATACTACCATGTCCAACTATGTTCCTTTACGTAGACCTCCCGCTAAGCCTTTATGGGGTAATTTTCGTCTGGAACACCTCAAGTGAAAAATATCAAAAGCACTTCCGAAATACTGCAGAGCCCATTGCATGCTTGCCAAACAGGCATTAATCGGTTATACAATCGGCTTCTATACAAACGTTACACTTCACGAATGCAAGAAAATTTACGGAAAACCCAAAGCAGTTCTGGAATTTTGTGAAATCTAAGCGCAACGAAACAGGCCTACCCACGGAATTGTTTTTGGGAGATGCTTTCGCTTCTTCAGACCTAAGTAAATGCAATCTATTTGCTAGACATTTTCAGAATGCATTCAACGACACTGCATCTGCTGATGCAGGGCTCGTCTCATCCTGGACGAAACACTGCTATTCTCGTTTTTTGTTACGGACTTTTCCCGCCTATTACCATCTGGATGCAAGTTGTTCTTTGCCGACGACGTGACAATCTTCATGACCATTAAAAGTTTCAACGACTGTGAAAAACTCTAGCAAATGGTTGACAAATTTTCGCATTAGAGTTCGAGAAACATGCTTACTTTAAGTATCAACAAATGCAGCGTCATATCGTTTCATCACAAGCAAAGACCTATTGTCTATGATTATGCAATCAACAGCATTCAGCTACAGCGAGTCTATCAAGTACGAGACTTAGGCGTTACGCTGGATTCAGCACTCAGCTTCCGGGTTCACTTCGAGGATATCATCTCAAGAGCAAACAGACAGTTGGGCTTCATCTTCAAAATTTGTGGCGAATTCACGGACCCACTTTACCTCCGGTCATTATATTGTGCACTCGTGAGATCTTTATTAGAATCCAATGTTGTTGTATGGTACCCATATCAACTGACGTGGATAAATAGGATAGAGACAATTCAAAGACGATTTGTAATCTACCGTGGCGTGATTCGATGAACTTGTCACCATACGAGGACCGATGTCGTCTTCTTGGTAATTGATACCCTTGTCAACAGAAGATTTATCCAACAAGCGGCTTTTGTGACAAAAGTACTCACCGGAGAGTTGGATTGGCCTGAAATTCTGTCCCGTTTGAATATCTACGTACCTCAACGAATTTTGCGGCGAAGTGATTTTTTACCAATTACGCCCAGTAATACGGTTCATGGCCAAAATGATCCAATAAGTGCCATGTTCACTGTTTTCAACGAAGTATATTTTGACTTCAACGTGCCTGCTGCAGCATTTTCACGAAGGCTTCAACAACTCAACCGATCATGATGTCAGGACGAAAAATCAGGCGAGTTCCGTTCCCAAAGTTTATTTTGGAAAGAATCAAGCTACCCATTTTTCATTTTCAGCAGTGTTTCCAACTTGGACAGCTAGAGAGAGTAACGTCGTTGTTATCGTCCATTTGTTGAAAAACTAACTATTTTCAAGTAATGTGCTTTGTTTTAATGTTGACTTTTAGCTTGTAATTGGTGCAAAATGGTAAAGCATTGAATTATAAATGTTATTTTGAAAAGATGCGGGGTTTTTTTGCCCTTTGGAGAATGGCAATTACAGTGCTTGTCAACTCCAACGGGAAAAGAAGGATGAAAGCAGAGTACGACAACTTTTGTGCTCTTGCTTCAAGTGCAGTATTCTAGTGCAAATGTGATTAAAATATCCTTTTCAAGTGTTGATTCTTGTAATTTTGTGAGTGATGTTCACAAACGTAATGAAATTTAATCCATCTTTTATTGTTTTCTAATGCTAATTATAAAACAAAAATCTGAAAAGTGTTGCATTATCTGCAATGTTAGTAGAAATATTCCTCATCGCAGTGGTATGCGTAGATCTGCGTTAACAGGTATTGTGTTCTAGTACTGTGTTTTCTTTTCTTGTGGATATTTCTCGATGTCGTCGGTTGAGTTGGGTAAGGCATAAGAATAGGTTGATTCACCATAAGCTTGAGGTAAGTCCAAAACACGACTTTATATGGCTAGGAATAAACGCTAATTCCTCGACGCCTAGATTATCTTAATTAAACTTCCATTATGTGTCACTTTGTTTTTATTCTATGATAAATGCAGTATTTTTTCTCTTTTTCATGGAGATAAAGAACTCAAGCGTTTGCTAGAATAATGGCGTAAGTAACATGTTTCATTTCTCTTCATTGATCCACTTTTTTGTTAATGGAAGTGACAAGATGCAAGTTTGTTATCATTTTCTCACTTCACGACGCAAGATTGCATTGCTGCTAATCGATTTGAAGCGAAAAAAGTTGATACCAGACTTGCATCTTGTCACCCTCGTCCGCAAACGGGATGATCAATGAGAGGAAATTGATCATGCGATTTACGCTCTTATTCTAGCACATGCTCGAATTCTAAAAGCTCCTTAGCAACTTTCCAGCTTTCAAGCTGAAAGGCCTTTTATGCATGTGTATCAAACAATCAAAACTAGTACTGCACTCTTTTTGACAAATCGGTGTATTATAGGTACAACCGCATGAGAAAGTTCTTTTCTATCGAATCGTCCATTCGCCATCATCAAATTGATTCACGCTAGTTCGGTTATCTGAATTCAAATTGTGCCTCCTTATTATTCTGCAAATTTTACTTTTTTCTGCAAATTCTGTCACCATGTCAGCAAACGGGTAAGTTTTTCTTTTTCAATTATGATATAAACTTGTGAATTCGTTCACTTCGCTTGGTGTTCAACGTATTGTATTTGTTCTTTTATTTTGTTTCCAGAAACAACAATTCCGGACCTAACTCAGTGTCCTTGGAGAAAGGACAAGTGGTCGTTGATTCCGAAATTGGATCTATCATCATTGGAAGTGACATGGATTGTGCATCAACCATCGTGCCCAAGACAGCTGCCCCGGACTCTGTTGCCATTGTTCGACAGCAAACTTTGATCTCATCTGCCTCGGTAGGAGCACGTGGATCAGGCCTACTTAACCCGATTGCGGACAGCTCATCCAAAGCTCGTGAACTGGAGGACATTGAGGATACCACCTCTCGTTCTTCAAAACGGAAGCGTGATGAGGATCTCTTTGCGGCGAATGGTCGTCACGATGACCAAACTACCAAAAAATCTAAGGGAGACGAAGGACAACCAAAAACTAAGGTTATGTTGGTCAGTCGTATTCGTGAACTAACGACTGATGATTTAGACGAATTGCTTCGTAACCTTTATCCAAGGCACGATAAATTGTTAACTAAGCCATTTGTTCCCCGATTTAATGGACGTGGTGTGAACTCGGGTAGAATATGGTTCGACTGTGTCGACATGGAAGGCAGAAATTGGCTTGAGGCACAAGTAAAGAGTATTACCGATTCGTGGACTCGGGGTAGCCTTGATGTACTCGACTGGGTTGCAGCTCCACCCCTGCACCGGATTCTTGTGTCGATACCATGGCTCAAAGACGAACGAACATCAGCTCATCAAGTGGTTTCTCGCTTGGATGGCCTAAACCCAACCCTGGCTGTTAACCGCTGGCGTCTGTTCAAGGCAGTAAAACCATGGGAAGGCAAGCGCCTTTTTATTTTTGGCTTGGATTACGAATCGTTATCCCTACTTGAAGGTGAATCTTTCTCTCTATACTACACATTTGGTAAGATAACAGCTTTCCAGTACACCGGCAAGACTGCCAATTAATGATTTTTGTTTTTCTATACAATGCTACCATTTGAAAATAAAATGTAACCTATGAAATCGAATTCAACATGAAATTGTATTAATCATTTATTTTTGGCTGAAAGATGCATTCACAATCCGCTAAATGCGTGTCTTATCCACCTATATAGGTGAGCTCTCAAAAAAAAAAAATTGTTGCTCTCTCACTGTGTGTTTTCGCTGTCTCTATATGACGTTTTCCATTAATATAGGTGCTTTATGTGACTATTAGTCATTATTATTTGTTTTTCTTCGTTTGGAGACAAAACAACATTCGGTTATCTTGATTATCAGGATAGTGATGATTGTTATGGAGGAATTGTAGAGCACAAAGGGCCCGCTTTGATGGCCTACGTGCTCGAGCTAGTCAATCTAGCCCCTCTACCTTGTTCTGAATCCTGAATCCCATTTTTCATTTTCAGCAGTGTTTCCAACTTGGACAGCTAGAGAGAGTAACGTCGTTGTTATCGTCCATTTGTTGAAAAACTAACTATTTTCAAGTAATGTGCTTTGTTTTAATGTTGACTTTTAGCTTGTAATTGGTGCAAAATGGTAAAGCATTGAATTATAAATGTTATTTTGAAAAGATGCGGGGTTTTTTTGCCCTTTGGAGAATGGCAATTACAGTGCTTGTCAACTCCAACGGGCTTTTCCTCACCACCTTCATTAAGACAAAAGGCAGATGAAGTGAAAAGATAAATAAACAAATAAACAAATGACTGATTCCATGTTCTTTTGACCTTGCATCATTCATACGTGTAATGGAAGTCTTGAGTAAAAGCAAAACTTAAGAATCCCAGGTCAAATATGTTGCGTTGGCTACTTCCAAAACTCCAAAACCCCCTGGTGTTCAAAAATTTGAGCTCTGTCGCTTTCAAAAAACCCCACTGCCCAAGTGAATCAAAAGTGCCAAGAATAGGATCCTGCAATATTTTTTTAGAATAACTGAATTCTAGAACGGTTCAAAAATCGAAAATCCATTTCAATTTTGCAAGGTTACCGCGATTTGAAATCGGGGTGAATATGACAACGTAACCTTTTTTTGACACAGGCAGAAGGGATCTATCACACATGAGAATTTGAAGTCTTACCTGGAAAAAGTACGACCCGTAGGCGGTGTCTTCCTCCTCGTAGTCGGGAAGAATCACCATACCGCGGCGCAGCGGAGGCATATCCTCGCCGGGGTAGAACGACAGCGACGCACTCTGGCCGGCGCGAACCACCCGGCAAGGCGCCTTATTCCGATGGATGGTTTGCACCGTCACTGGCAAGAAAGTTCCATCCAGTTGCGGTCCGATCCGTACCTGGATGTTTTCGGTAATCACTCCCTTGCATAGGAGCCCACCGACCACTAGGCCAACTTCGGCCACTTTGAAAATTTCGTCAATTTGAAACTCGACCGGTTCTTGTTCGAGTCGCTCCTTCTCCGAGTTGCTGATGCCCGGAGAGAGAACGTAGAGATACTTGGTCAACAGGTCCAGCCCGTCGCCGGTCACGTTCGAAACACAGAAAATGGGAACAATCTGTTCGACGCTTTGGTGCGCATTTGCGTTCAGCACGTCGTCCTCGTTCGTTATCAGGTATGGCACTTTTCGATAGCCAACGGCAGTCAGTAGATTCTTCAGCTCAAACAGAACGTCGTCCGGTGGAATCAGGTCGCACTTGGTGACCACAATCGAGAAGGGCATATCGAGGGCATGTACGATGGCAAGATGTTCCTGGGTCATGTTGCTGATTGTACTTCCGGAACCGACCACCAGCAGAGCGTGGTGGGGTGAATATCCGGAGAGGGCCTGTACCGTCGTTTTAAGGTAGCGTCGATGTCCAGCCAAATCCATGAAGGTAACCAATTTTGTCGATCGGTCGCTGATTTCCTCGGCCGTCATCATTTCATTGTACTTGTAGTTGATTACATTGCCCTGCTGGTCGAATCCCAACGTTTCGTGGGAAATACAGGAGGTTCGCCCTGTTTGAATTTCGTGCATATGTCGGAACATGTTGAGTCGTGCCCGTCCTCGGCCGTTGTCGAATTCACCCTGAGTTAGCACACCAAGGAGGGTAGATTTGCCGGCATCGGCTCCACCCAGCACAGCGACCCGTACTTCAATGTTGTGCTGATCGTCGGGAATCTTCCGGACCAGCACTTCAACCACCGAGCGGCCAGCACTCAGTGCTTTCCGCCGGAGAACCGACGTCGAAGCATCCAACTTGCGAGCCATTTGGTTCAGGGTGTGCAGCGAGCAGGTCATGTCGGCATCGCTCAATCCGTGCAGCTGTCCGGAATCAGAAACTCCAATCTCGTAGATGGCTTCGCCGTTTCCTTCACGTAGTCGCCACTTCATCTGGGTGACCAGGTGCTCGAATCGTTGCTTGGAAGGGTTGATTAGCTTCAGTTTGTACTCGATGTTGCCCAGCTGGGGCTCCGGAGGAAGAATGTCCAGATCGAAATCGATCATCGGCGAGCAGGGTGAGCATTGCTGCTGTACGAACGGTTGATGGTTCTGTAACCGAGGGGGGATCGAAACCGGCTGCTTCTGGCTGTTGGAGTTTTTGATCAGCAGTTCTTCGTACGACAGGAACATGTCATCGTCGTCGTCTTCGTTGCTGTTGCTATTGTTGCTACTGCTGCTGGTACTGCTGATGCTGCTGCTATTGCTATTGCCATTGAGATCGTGTTCCGACGAGGACGCCGTCGGATCGAATAGATCGAAAAAGGAGCTCATTTGGGTGCCGTTTTCGGGATACTTGAATGATCTGCAAAAGAGGGAAAAGAGGGAGAAGATTTGAAACATCTCAGGATTGCCCAAAATTAAAAGTATTGAAGTGTAGTACTGGTAGCTGAAAATAGGATCTTAAAAGACTGCCTGGCTTAACCATTATGCCGGAAGGAGATCAAACAGGACTTATGAAGTACTCCGAGATCTTTGCATAAGGCTTCCTCGGAGTAATTTCCCTCAACAGGATATTTCCAAGAATTTCTTTTGAAGTTCTCCATGGCCGCCCCACTTAGGTGCTTATTTTGGCCCGGCTACATTCTTCAGCCAAGGATAAAACATGTTTCGGCAAATGTTAAATTTCACGCTATAGAGTGCACACTATAGTGGTACTTGCTTATTGTGTTCCTATAATAGTGATTTACATTGAGTTCCCATTAAGACTCACTATTATAGGAACGCACCACTTTTACTGGTGCAAAGGCGCAAAAAAGAGAAGGTTTTTCATTTTTTTTTCTACTATTTCCTTACTGAATTCCAAGATTTTTTTACCTATTCATTTCATTTTGACAAGGGCCATGCATAGCATAGCATAAACTGACTGTACATTTCAATGGTTGTTACTCCGTAATTGATCGGAACTTGTAAGAACTGCACTTCGATCCAAATGTATAATAAGGATGGGACTTTCCCAGGCATTACAATCTCATCTGATCACTTTGATCATCTTCGGATGGTGAAAGATATTATCAGCAATCCAAGAGCGCTTTGATATTATTCCATATCTCAATCAGATGATGATCTTAAAGCTTGTTCGGTGACATATAAGTATATTTCTGTTTTAAATTAGATTACACTACTATGCTGTTATGGCTTTTGTACGGAGATTTTACTTAGTTGAGATGTCTGGTACTAGTAAATTCTACATGGTGAGCATATTCTTTTGCTTTCAATGCAACATGCTGAATAAGTTAGATCCGTTTATGAACTACTGAGTTTTAAAAGTGGAAAATTATGAAAAATAGTGCTGAAACTGACTGAACTTTGATTAAATTCTGATTTTAAATAATTGTAATGAGCATGTTGCAAAGTTGGGATTTTTCTACCTACTAGGTGCGGTTGAAACAAAAAAAATATTACAGAAACAAATCCTCGGTGGAAAGTTGTATAACAGAACAATTAGTAACTCTGAAACTTATGCCAGATGAAATTAAAGCTTCTCCCGCCACCACCGTATCTGCTAGACGAATATTGCTTGGGCCAGAAGATTCATTAGGAATTCCTAAATTCCTCTTCAACAAGAAATGCGTGCAGTTTCTTGGGAAAATATCAGTTTTTTATCTAAACTTTTATAACTTGTGACGTGATTTACAGACAAATTTTATCTGCTACGGTGCAAGTAAGTGGGGCAAAGCAATTAGAGAATTATTTTATAATAAATGTATCACGAAGGAAATTTTTATTTCATTTTATATAAAGGATTTTATTTTTCGAAATTCAGACTCATTCTATTATATTTTCTTCATTACTCTAGAAAGATTTCTGCTCAAGCGCTCCATTCCCTGACCCTAATGCTTGAATGTTGCGTTTGTGGTCTTCAAAGAAAATACGAACACATTATGTGCGTGCCCGAAATAGAATCCATCCAAACCTATAAAAATATAAAAAATGAAATTTGATTTCCTCAAGGAACAAATTATCTACTAACTTCCGTTGGTTGACATCTTCAGATAATTTTCACTTCTATTAGGTCAGGAAATACCCGGACGTGACAGCCGGGCTGTTTCGAATCTTTCTGTTATGGCTTTCTGATGTACGGATTGCTCAGATGATCAGATTTCATCTTGAAACAAGAGAGTCTAAGATGAAGTTCAAAATTCGATCAAAGAGCTCCAAGATAATATCCTAATATTTGATCCGTATCTTGCTCAGAAGATCGAAAGATGAGATTAAATGCAATGCCTGGACTTTCCACTTACTTTTGAAGAGCAGTTCTCATATTTTTGATCAATAAAGGCGTCAGCCAATTCCGTACAGTCAGTTGGGATGTTAGTGTGCAATGATTGTTGCTTCTAGAGACCAAAAATACCTCTGCATCTCCACAACCGCCACGGGAAGGTTGATGATTAGTCAGGGAGGAAGAATATCTGGGAGTCGACTCTTACTTAAAACTGATTTTGCATTTTGGGACTCATGGTGAAAATATATTGGTAGGTAATTAAAAAGGTACGTCGACATTCAAAATGATTAACCATTCGAAGGTTATTTTAGTTATGACGAAAAGTAGAAGGTATGCGTATATTAAAATTATATGAAATAGGGATAGCCGACACTTGAAGTGAAAATTACACAAATGTAACGTTGCGACGATAAAAATGTGTTAAAAGCATGAAACAGGCTCACCAGTTGGCAATCCATCCTCGGCTGAACACGAATACCTTTTCGCACAACGTAAACAGGACCCAACGGAATCAGCAAACACTCATTACTGACGCGATTCTTTTTTTTTAAACTCGCACAACGCGAACCGAAAAAGATTGATATAGATTCCGTTGCTCGCTCCACAGGAACATGCAAGAGAATCAAAAGACCTTTACTACTCGATTTAGCTATACTTGAATATTGTACAGGAAGTTTAAGGTGAAGATGAATCGAAGCCAAACCTCAAATTTTCAAAGGCACAAATCTAGAGAACCGAATACCCATTTGAGCTGAATGACCAATCGATTAGGTTTTCAGCTCAAACGGGTGTTCGGTTCGCCAGATTTGTGCTCTTGAAAATTTGAGGTTTGGCTTCGGTTCATCTTCACCTTAAGATTAAAAAATACACAAGAATTGCTGATTTAACCAAATTTCATGCCTACCCTAATCACTCTAAGGATTTTTCCATGAATTACGCCAGGAATTTCATCAAAAATTAATTCAGGCTTTGGACGAAGTTTGCTTAAAGGGTTGTTCCGAGGATTCTTTCATTAAATCATAAAGCAAATCATTCACCGATTTCTCAAGGATTTGCCTCCAAGAATTTCTTTTAGGATAACTTCAAAAATTCTTCAACGATCTTTTAAGAGTACCTTCAGAAATTAATCCAGAAATTTCTTTAAAGAGTCTTCAGATATTATTCAAAATTACTTCCAGGAATGTATCCAGTAATTCTTCCATGAATATGCCAAGGATTTTCGTTCAGGACTTCTTTATAAGTTCGACCAATACTTTATCTAAGCATATTTCTAGTAAGTTACTCCTGGGATTTTCTAAGGAATTTCCATAGAGTTCTTCTTTTTTTCTAAAATTGTCAAGGAATTTTTTCTGGGACCTATTCACAAAACCATCAAAGGTTCAGTGTATCTTCCATGTACTTCCTTAGGATTCCATGAAAAATTTTCTTTCAGGATTTCTGCGAGGAATTTCTCTAGGAATAAATCCTCGAATTACTCCAGAGATTCATCCAGAGATTATTTTTTCTAATCATACCTGCAGGGACGTTTTAAAACAAATTTGATTGAATTTAGTAGTGACGAACTATTCAAAGATCTTGTAAATACTTGGGTTTCGTGACCGTTTAGGCGTATTGTGCCACGAGGTGTGGGTTCGATTCCTGCTCCAGTCGGTGGAAACTTTTCGTCAAACGAAAAATTCATCACTGGGCTACTGGGTGTTCTGTGTTGTACGTTGCCTAATGTTTGTGATCATTCAGTTTGTGCAGCGTTTGGCTGAAGACGGTGTACAATGTCTTTTAAAACCAGACATGTATTTTTCATTTCAAGGTCGTCAGGTGAAGAAAGGAATGTGCCTTTGACATTGTAAAATTAATACTTCTTCATTTTCATTTATTTAGTTAACATCTAAACAGATAACACTGAATCAACAATTTCACGCCACAATACTCGATTTGTGGCCGCATCTCTCCATCCTCGGTTCTGCCCCACGCTCGCCAAATCGATACGCACTTGATCCGCCCACCTACCTCGCTGCGCTCCACGCCTTCTTGTACCAATCGGATCCAAAGCGAACATCATCTTTGCAGGGTTGCTGTCCGGCATTCTTGCAACATGTCCTGCCCATCGTATCATTCCAGCTTTGGCCACCCTCTGGATACTGGGTTCGCCGTAGAGTTGGGCGAGCTCGTGGTTCATCCTTCACCGCCACACACCGTTCTCTTGCACACCGCCGAAGATCGTCCTAAGCACCCGACGTTCGAAGACTCCAAGTGCTTGCAGGTCCTCCTCGAGCATCGTCCACGTTTCATGCCCGTAGAGGACTACCGGCCTCATGAGCGTTTTGTACATGGTACATTTGGTGCGGGCGTGAATGTTCCACAGCTTCTTGTGGAGGCCATAATAGGCCCGACTTCCACTGATGATGCGCCTCCGTATTTCACGTCTAACGTTATTGTCAGCCGTCAGCAAGGATCCAAGGTAGACGAACTCGTCGACCACCTCGAACGTATCCCCGTCTATCGTAACACTGCTACCTAGGCGAGCCCTGTCGCGCTCGGCTTTACCAGCTAGCATGTACAGCATTCACCACCAGTCCAACTTTTGCTGCCTCGCGTTTCAGGCGGGTGTACAATATTGCGGGTGCTTCCAGTGCAATATTGAACAAAAGGCATGAAAATCCATCATCTTGTCGTAGTCTCCGGCGGGATCCAAACGAACTGGAGTGTTCGCCTGAAACCTTCACACAATTTTGCACACCTTCCATCGTCGCTCTTATGATAATACTTTATAGGCCGCATTTAGAGTGATGATCGCTTCAAAGTTCTCACAATCTAACTTGTCGCCATTTTTGTAGATGGGGCATATTACCCCTTCCTTCCACTCCTCCGGTAGCTGTTCTGTTTCCTAGATTGTGCCTATCAGCTGGTGCAAACAAATGGCCAGCCCAGGGCAGTCGTCAGATTCGTCACAAAGCGATGAAGAAATAAAAAAAGCCATCGTCATCCAGTATAATAACTCTGGCAAGTCGTCGTCTCGTCATCGACGAAAGAATGCACGACGAACTTCAATCCAAAATCGTCAACGAACCGCTTTGTCTTCATTCCTTTCGCTCCCCTTTTTCAAACGAAGGAGCCGTTTATTGTATATTCGCTTGCTATGCACAAAACGGCGAATGCAATCCCAGAATTGCTTGTATTGGCAATTTAACCCGTACTCCTCAAGCTTCAACAATAGCTCTGTTGGTAAGCGCGTGACGTTGACGATTCAGAGATCGTTTGTTCAATTCCGGACACGTTTTGTTTTTTTTTTGTTTTTCTTTTATTTTTTCAAAAAAGGCTCATAATCTATCGACGCCACGGTTCATATTTTTAGTCAGCTCGGAGCTCCCGAACGAAGATTCGGCCATAACGAAGGAGACTTCTTTGTTCGTCATGACGCCGAGCCTTTGTGGCGGACAACTGCAGCATATCGTCACCCAACGCTGGTTGAGTGTCGATGACCCAACGCTGGTTGAGTGACGATGACGATTCTTTTTTTAGTTTCGTCGACGACTTTTACCATTTGACGGTGACGATTGCCTGCCCTGGGCCATCTTTATGACTTCAGCTCCGATACCATCCTTACCAGCAGCTTTATTGTTGTTGAGCTAGTTAACCTCCCTTATATTGGGGGCTGGTTGGTTTTTATCGCCCGCAGTATTGACGAAGGCATTTGCTCCGTTGTCCCGTCCTTCATTGCCTGTGCTCTCAGCGTTATTCAGGTGTTCGTCGAAGTGCGGCTTTCACCTTTCGATCACCTCACGCTCATCCGTCAAGATGCTCCCATCCTTATCCCTGCACATCTCGGCTCGCGACACGAACGCGGGAGCTTCTGATAGAACTTACGTGTTTCTTGAGACCGGCACAGCTGTTCCATCTCCTCGCACTCCATCTTCTCCAGACGGCTTTTTTTCTCCTGAAAGAGGCGGGTCTGTTGTTTCCGTTTCCGTCTATAACGTTCCACGTTCTGCCGGGTCCCTTGCTGTAGCATGACCGCCCGCGCTGCATTCTTCTCCTCCAGAATCTGCCTACATTCCGCGTCCAACCAATCGTTCCGTCGACTCCGTCCCTCGGGTACGTTGCTCTCAGCTGCATTGTTGATGGCTGCTTTCACTGTTCGTCAGCTTCATCCAGCTCACCCTCTTCCGGTAATGCAGCCTCGTGGTGCTGCGCGTATGCGGCTGCGACATCCGGTTGCTTGAGCCGCTCTAGGTCATACCGGGGCGGCCGTCGATACCGTACGTTGTTAACGACGAAGAATTCAGGATTATATTGTAGGAATGTAGGAAATAAGGATGAATAATGATAAAATGGTAATGAAGTATCTTGGAAATAGAAACTTTGAAGGCCTCATGCCTGAAAATCAGACTCGAGAAAAGACCGAAAAGAGACAACAGGAAAACATAAGATACAGGAATCAATAAAATAAGAAGGATCCAAACATAATTTTCAGAGGTTTTTCAAAAAATCTAACTCCGAAGATTACTTCAGAAGTTTGTAGAGTTATTTTTTACGGACTTCTCAAGGAATTCATCCTGTTAAATATAATTGTATACCTTCCATGGAATTCAAGATGCCCTCAACAATTCGTTCAAGATGCCCTCAACAATTTAGTTAGAAGTTTCTTCCGAGGATCATTCCAGAAATTACTATACAGATTGTATCAGAGAATTCTTCTGCAAGTTCTCCAATGATACTTTCATAAATTTCTCAAGTAAATTTTAAATCTTACAGAAATTTGCCCACTGATTCTTCCATCGATTTTCGTAGGATTTTATCCGAAATTTTCTTCAACATTTCAATTTAAATATTTTCCACGAACTACTTACAAATTACAGAGATGGCCTCACGAATTTCTTAGAATTTCCTGAAAAAAAGTTCGCTCAGGATTCCTTTAAGATTTCAGCCAGAATTTCTTTGGGAATTTATCCAGGAATTATTCTAGGAATGTCTCCAGCGAATTATCAACCAAATTCGATAAAAAAATGACTGAAAATGATGATATTTCTAAAGCAAACATTAAATTTTTTTCCAAATAATTTCAGGGTGTCGACCCAATTCTGAAAATAAAATTCCCTGACTTTCCCTGACCTTCCAGTCATTTTCCAGAAAAAATTCCAGACCATGTTGATTTGTTTGTTTGGTAGAGTTTATGTTTTAGGTCGTATGAATAAACTGAGCAATAATTTTTATGATAATTTTGTTCAAGTTGATATGATAAAACTGAGCACTTGGGTATGTATTTTTCAAACTTGATAATTCGTATTAATAAACCGGTAAAAGCTGTGTAGAAGCTAAGTAAATTCTGAGTCATCTACTGACCATATTGAAATCTTCAAGCGCAAAAGTTTCTTTCAAAACTGTAGAAAACGATGTATTCGGATATAGAACTACCTCAGATATAATTTCACTAGTTTCAGGCATAAAGGACATTTTTTGACACCTTCCGCAACCTGATTATACAATTTTTCATACATAAGACGACACTCTATCAAGATCATTACTATGCTATGAAAGGATATTCGAAAAAAAAATCTAGATGAATTGCTAAGATAATTACCCCTCTGAAATCATCATCATTTCCGCAAGGTATCCACGTGGAAATTCCTGGAGAAAAATCTCTGTATTTATCTCTGGAGGTTTTACAATTTATACCAAGATTCAATCGAGGGCGGAAAATGAAAAACGTGACTTCAGGGGCCATTTTGGAAAAAAATATTCTTGATACATTCCATTAAAAATAGAAGCTTGCATTAAAGTAGTCTCAGACCTGCTACCCGATTGATTCACATTGATTTAGTCAGCCTAATTTTAAAAGCTAACACTATTGTAAACTTTAATGATTCAGCTTTTTGACATAATCACACATAATGATGAAATAAATTTGGGGCAAATATAAGCAACTCCTTTGACGAAAATGATTCACAGTTTTCACTCTACTCGAAATGAATGAAACTTATGGATCATACAATTTTGCTAAAGTACTTAAAAATGACTAATTTGTTTTGGACATTCACTGCATATAAGTCTATCATATCAGACAGATATTTTTCCTATCTCCTAGGAGGTAACGATTCGAATTGATAGTTTATTATCACATTTTTTTCTGAGCGGTTTACATATATTTTATTACCAATCAAACTTGAACAGAGCACGAAGATATTTTTTAATTCTTGTTTTTCACTTCAAAAGATGCACTAACTTGGTGAACAGTACGTTCCAAACTAAATCCAACTAGAAAGTTTGAATACCAGCCTACTGCACCGCAATTTCGTCCCTCAACGTTGTACAAAATTTCATCATCTTGCAATATGGAAAGAAATGCACCAATACAGCGGAAAAGGGTTTCCCCCATCAGCATCAATAGCTGTTACAAATTATTACGAAAGTGATTATTAGAACTTTCAGTAACTCCTTCCAAGTGGATTGCCCCGTGCCAGTGATACCTATATCTCTGCATCAGTGAATGCAACATTTTTTTTCTGCATTTTAGGTTTACCCGCTCACCGGGCCTTTAAAAAAATGCGCTATATTTATAGATGGGAGGCCTTTGACACCGCTCGCTTTCAGTTCGAGCGTCAGCAGCTGACTTTGTTTACTCACAGTACAGAGTGGTTCTCGGTTTCCGCACAAGCACAAGTTCAGCCAAATTTGTGTTCGTAGATCCACAACACAACACACATGTACACGATATCGCGTATATTCACCGACCGCTTGGCGTGTTTCGTGTCGTGAATCACGTCCACACTGAAATCGAATCGGCGCGCCACAAGCACAGAGATCCTGTCCCAGCTGAGTTGTGGGTTAATTTTCGGTCGCAGCTACAGGCAGCTCTCCCTAACTTGAAAAATCTATTCTTGAGAACTTGATTCTATAACTCTATTGAGTTATAGCACTATATTAAGAGTTGGTTCTTGCTAATTTTCAGCATTGTTTCATTACAGCATATCTTTTTGGTGCTGTTCTGGGAGTTGGCAGTGCCTCTATCGAAGTGCCTCAAGCAACTAATCTGACTCGGGCGAGGGATTCTGAGTAAATATAGGATCGAGGCCTCTAAAAGTAATCCAACTGTATTCGTAATTGCAAACAAATGTATGCAACTCGTGGCAAAACTCGATTTTTTCAGCACTCGTCGTATTTGTCCAACTCAGCAAGCCTTGTTCAATAAATGTAAGACACTTCTGAAAAATCTTGTTCCATAAATAACTATTTCATGGCTACTTCGATGGCCGTTTGAATCGCAGTTGCATAGGTTTTGTGTTTTGTTATATCTACCTAACTCGGTGATCCTTTCAATATCGAGTTAAGGGGGGTTGACTGTATATCCAACATACACAAGGCGTAAGCCAACAGCACTCTCCCTTGGTTCGGAAATGCTTCGATATCTATGGCGTCAGCCGAAACATATAAATTATTATTGCCATAAACAGATTTCGAGGCGGTTTGTTTGGCGCAAAACATTTTCTCCACTTGAATGGATGATTATTTTTAGCAAGCGTTTTCACTTGTCTCTGCTCGAGTTTGCAGATTCTTGGAGAATGACTACGTGATTTCTAGAACATGGGGGTGTACTCCTGGTTTGGAGGTGGCAGGACGATAAACCTTTCAAATGACCTTGCCATTTCGGTCCGGTTCGCTTGCAGTTGTTGCTGCATTTGTTGCCAACCAGGCAAGGAGCTTTACGTACTTGTACCCCAAACCGTGTGTCCTTGAGAGCTCTAGATCCTTTCTCGCGTCAGAATCTTTTCTTCGGACACGTAGCACAATCTATTCAAACGTTCCAATCCTTAGCAGGCCGTGGTTTGCGAAACGGACTTACCTTTTATCAAGGTAGGCTCTTTGTTGCAACTTAAACGGCAATATTTAAGCGCAAGGCCTACTTATCGGACACCGAAAAGAAGCAAATTAAAATCACTATGAACACGACTACTTCGCACGACCACTGAATCCACAATGTGTGTGCGGGGGGGGTTTTCGTGGAATAACACCACCGACCGATTGACTGGCTGACTTTTTGGTGGTGTACCGACAAGCTGTTCGAACTACACAAGCAGAGCGATTGCGCTCGTGCTTATGAGCTGTTGACTGCCAGGCCTCCGCGACCCGTGTTGTCGAATCGGAATGAAAAGTGAAATAAACAGAGCTTTGCCTGGCGTCGCGCACCTTGCCTGTTAAAGGGTAAAGTATAAAGGTAAGCCTATCGATAGTTTCATGATATTTCATGTAGAAACTTGTACGTTCACTAATGTATACGTTTTGTTTCCTTTCTACAGTAGTAGACATGATTAAGTTTGAATTTGAACTTGGTTTTACATTCTATACAAAGTTAATGTACAGTCAACTCTCCCTTACTTGATATCCCGTATCTCGATATCGAGATAGAGAATCATAGTAAAAGTTCGTTTCTTACGCGTCATGCAATATTTTTTTTATTCTCATGCAAACATTCTCACTATTGGGGGAGGGGTTCTAAACACCGCCAAAATTGTCTTACGTATTTAATGGACAGAACACTATGGCAAATATTAGGCTTGGATTCATACAGAGGCGAACAAATGTTTTCCGTCGCAAAGTTTTTGTCAGTAGCTAACTGATGATAATGTACATTCGCTGTCACAAAGTGGGGTAAGATGCTAATCAACATTCCCAATGCTACCTTATAGCTGTGATTGTAATGTACCATTTACCCGTACATTTTCTACTGTTATTAAACATATGTCTGTTGTAACATATTTAAACGAATTTAAATATTGGAATTGACAGTTGAAATAGAAACCATGATAAAAATGGTTTATATCTTTGAATCACTGTGAAATTCTCCTAAACAAGATAAACCATGTCTTGGGAAGCTTAACTTCCTAATACGTTTGTAATGTGTGACAACGCTGCTTCCCACGAATCAAAACAAACGCAGAACAATGACACACAGAAACTGCTTTCTCTATACTTATATCAGTTTTCTTTATCTGGGAATTTCTTATCCTGAACAAAATCTGACATCAAATTCTGAAAAACCCCATAACTTATCAGAAAAAGTGTACCTGCTATCTAGTTTTTATCGAGACACCCGGTTTTCGCGTGACGTTGACGTTCCATGTTTTGGAACAAGTATTTGAATGTCGTGTATTTTAATGCAAATACAGACATCTCTCCCTCACTCAATATTTCTTATCTCGATATCGAGTTAGTAAGAGAACCATGGTAAAAAATGGTTTCCATGGCTACTTTGATGGTCCCTTGGATCGCAGTTGCACTTGTTTTGTGTTCTGTAATTGATACCTCCCTAACTCGCTGGTCCCTTCAATATCGAGTTGTGGAGAGTTGACTGTGTATATCCCTTCTTTCAAAAGAAAGTTCTTAATGAAAAATGATTAACCCATATGTCCGCTATGCCAAATCGATGGATATCCAGGGGCTTGAAAAACTCCCACGAACTCTGCGAATTTAGAAGTTTTTCAGGATGGGGTGGGATTCACAGTGGGCTCTGATTAACGTCCATAAAAACCACATACATTTAAATGCAACTTGCCTCAAAGTCCACTAAAAACGAGTGAATATCTGTAGAACAAGTGACATACCAGTAGAGAACGTGTTAAATTTAGGCAAACAATTGTTCATTACCAGACGCAAGTTTTTTTTTTTGTAATGTGGTTAGCAAGTCAAAAGCAATCACACGGAAAACCTTATTTTGTCTTCTTTTTGTTAAACAAAGTAAAGCCCTACATGTTGAAGCTGTTTAAATTCAATTTGATTTGCAATTAGTTCCATTTGATAAGGAAAGGTTTTTGAGGGCCCAGATAGCCGTAGCGGTAAACGCGCAACTATTCAGCATGACCATGCTGAAAGTCGTGGGTTCGAATCCCGCTGGTCGAGGATCTTTTCGTAAAGGAAATTTTCTTGATTCCCAGGGCATAGAGTATCTTCGTACCTGCCACACGATATACACATGCAAAAATGGTCAATCGGCAAAGAAAGCTCTCAGTTAATAACTGTGGAAGTGCTCATAAGAACACTAATCTGAGAAGCAGGCTTTGTCCCAGTTGGGACGTAACGCCAGAAAGAAGAAGAAGAAGAAGAAGAAGGAAAGGGTTTTTGTAAAACCTACCTCCAATAGGAGTGAATTATGCTTACTTTCAATGCATTCAATGATTCATCATTTGAATGTTGGTCGGTATCCACAAATTACCTAACGCTGTAGGGGGAGGGGGGAGTAGGTCCAAGCGTTACGGCTCATACAAAAATTTGTTTTTTTTTTTTCATACAAAAAGCGTTATGGACGGGGGGGAGGGGGTCAAAAATTTTCAATTTTTGGCGTTACGTAATAAATGGACGCTGCCTTACTGAGAAGAATTCGTAATTAGGTCAATGGTGCTTTCAATAAGTATCGCTTATCAATTGTCATGCATTATTACTTTTTCTCGTAGTATTTATCGAAAGGCTATAATCTCATCGCTGATAATTTTCCTGTCACTCATCAATTAGAGCTCTAAAGTTAAAACTAGACATAAATTCCCATTTTGGTTTTAATAAGTTCAAAGACGATTATTTGGATTTACCACGGTTTTGAAATCATGACAAAACTAAAAATGTCGCTATGTTGTCTTATAGTCTTGTGACTATCATGAAATTAATTATTGTTTTGCCGATATGATTGCTAAAAGCGTAATACCTAGTGCAATACAGAATCATTACGACATGGGTTCCGGGTCATTTGGTCGAAAGCCGTTGGGCCGAAATTGAAAACAATAGTGAACTACAATTAGCATGGATTTGTAATGAATTTCATAGAACAGTTTAGATGAACATCCTAAATGCAAGCAATTATTCACTTCTTTGCTAGCGATAATATCTACCAGCAGAGGTTTTCGCATTGCATTTGTAGTCAGCTTTTGACAATTACTAAAACAATTTACGACACATTCGTCCTTCTGTAGCATCGACTGGCTTCAATAATCGCATTTAGTAAATTAATTATTTTTTAGCAACCACAAGTTTGGCTTTTTCTTCACAATGGAGAAACCGTGAGCTGCTTTGACGTACTCGGTGAATAGTCGTTCGGTTTACTGATATACGCAACGAACGGTGCAGAATTCAATTAACACGTTGCAATCTTAATTTTGGAGGAGAATGACATTTCGCCTAAGTTATCCCTTGTGCTACTAAATATATGTTCTTAATTAGACTCTTTATTAACGTATTATGAGCCTTAACTCCAATAACTATGAAAAATATTCAAATATGAAAGAATAGCATCAAAAAAAGGAAAAATCTCTTTAAAAATTTTAAGCAAGTGTAATGCAAATAATTGTTATATCAGAATAACTAAAAAGAGCCAAAGATTTAAATAATGTAAAATTTCCTATTAAAATATATTAATTATTGCCAATAAAATTAAAACCAGTACAAATCGGAAGAACAGCCTATGTTTAAAAGAAGGAAAAATTTCTAATGAAATTATCAAAACACGCTTCAAACTTTAGCACTCCGTTGGCAATCCAGAAACTTACCTACCATCAGCTTAGAGTCTTGACGCGAGTTCACAGCTTCGTCCTGAATGAACGGATTGTATTAATTATCCTCTTGGAGCACTTATAACGCGACAAACATGACGTCCTGCCACATCATAAGGATCAAAACATTATTTAGCTGACCAGTTATTGGGCCACACTTAAGAATGCTACACATCAGCGTTGAAAAAATAAATGATTTTTTTTTGTTCGTAATTGTTCGTAAACGGCATTCGGCCAAATGACCGGACACCACGACATGTATTACTTCTCGTATTACTTCAATTCATTTTTTCAAGATTGTTTTCCATGATTATCTATCATTATATCGAATATTTTCCCAGGAATTTGGAATTTCTTTGGAAAAAAACTCTTCCGTTTGTTTATTTTAGGATACCTTTAAAAATTTCACATGATTTTTTTTTTAAGAATAACCCTAAAATTGCTCCTGAGGCTCCACCATATGAATTTCTTCAGATTCCTTTACAAAAATTCTTCTAATATGATTCCATTCAAGATCTCCGTTTAGGATATCCTCAAGGATTCAAGCAGCAGTTTCAGCCGAGATGCCTCCACAGCTTCTTGGCGGACTTTCAACACACAAAAATAGTTAAAGTAAAAACATCACACTGACAGCTAGCTAACAATCTTTCGAACAAAACGTCAATCTCCAAAAATGAACGAAAAGCTAATCGCATATCAACCTGATTTCTAAAATAATGCGATCCATACAAAATGGAACAAACCGGATTTATTGAAATTAAGTGCCGTTCGTAACTTCCGGGCGGAAAAATAAGCTTCGTCATATACACTGCGGCCACCAAAATGCAGCTAAATCCTGGCACACGAGACACAAGTCATATCACTATTTCACTACAACTTTTATGAATAAGGCAATAATATTTAAATATTGTATAAATCTATAAATAAACATAACAAGGAAAAATATATTTTTTGACGGCAGCAAAATAGTTATTTAAGCAACAAGTTGCAAAACGATGGTTTTTTCAGCATGAGTCGTGCATTTATCCGACGAGGCTTGCCGAGTTGGATAAATACGACGAGTGCTGAAAAAATCGAGTTTTGCAACGCGCTGCGTACAACATTTTTTGCAATTACGAAAAATTCCGTTTGAGTCAGATCGTTTTTAGAAACACAATCATATTTCAAGAGAATCCACATGGCATCCATGCGTTAAAGCGACTCGATATTTTTCAATCAGGTAGGCTGTGATGTAGTACAACAGGCATGACAGTCACAAATTTTCACGCATCGCCCGAATTCAAACTTATATTCAAAATTCGTGAACGGACAAGGTATGACGCCGCAAGAAATATTATTTTGTATTGTACAGTTGTTTGTCAAATGCTCATCTCATCAAACCGTGTAGGAACACGAAGCTCCGATCATTTTGGGATCAATTCCACTACTGCCCCTACGTTCACTGTACGAATCGCCCCATAATGTTCCCTAGTTTTTGTAGTGAACTTACATATTCTACTGCCTTCTATAGGTACATCCTATTTCAACTCAGAATCCCTCAGTCAACTAGCTTCTGGTTCTGAATCCGAATCAACAATTCGAAACCGAGTCAACTCGGTTCATCATACAATGTAGAATCAGAACCTAGTTGACTAAGGCATTGAGAAATTCAAAACAATTGAATAAATGACGGATGCAATCCGAAGTCATTTTGATAACTCCCAAAACAGTATTGAAAAGTGCTACTTTTCAATACTGATATTAATGCTAAAAAGTAGAACTTTTCAGCACTGTTTATTTCGGTAGGAAAAGTAGGCCGTTATGTTGCCCATTCTCTTGATAAAAAGTAGGCTGATTTGCAACGGAATTGCAAAAAATATATTTTCGCCTTTGATTTTTAGCAAGGCACACTTTGATCCTTGAAATTTGAGTTGAAATACTAAATAACATTAATTATTATAAATTTTGCCATCATAGCGCAATATGTTATTATTTTGATAATTATAATTTTTCTAAACGAGCCATTATAAAGAGAAAACAATGCAAACAAATATTCTTCTACTTAAGAAGAAGATACATCGAAGCCAAACCTCAAATTTTTGAGAACACAAATCTGGAGAACTAAACAGCCGTTCAAGCTGAAAACTTGATCGTGGCTCTGACATGACACCTTCCAATGTTGAACATCAAGCATGAAAGTATATAACCTTGTCTTAGTCCCCGGCGGGATTCGAACAAACTGGAGTGTTTGCCCGAAATCTTCACGCAGTTATGCACACCGTCGTTGATTCAATCAATCTTGTGAGCTTTCCGGGAAAGCTGTTCTCGCCCACGATCTGCCATAGCTCTACTGCTGCTCTAGCTGCTTCCACCTTTCGATCACCTCGCACCCGTCCGTCAAGATGGTACCGGTCAGCAACTCCATCTCTAGGCATTCCACCTCTTTCAAGCGGCGTTTCGCCCGGAATAGGCGGGTTTGCTGTTTCCGCTTCAGTTTGTATCGTTCCACGTACCATGCTGCAGCATTCTTCTTCTCCAAAACCTCCTGTCACTACTCGTCGAACCAATTGTTTCTTGAGCTCCGTTCTACGTATTCGACAATGTTTTCAGCAGCATCGTCTATGGCTGCTTACACAGTCCTCAAGAGAGGCCTCTTCGGGCTCGCCCTCATCCGGCAACGCTGCCTCAAAATGCTGCGCGTAAGCATTGGCGACATCTGGGTGTTTCAGTCGCGCTAGATAGTACGGTGGCGGGCGTCGGTACCGTACATCGTTGATGACGGATAGTTTTGGGCGCAATTTCGCCATCACCAGGTAGTGGTCGGAGTCCATGTTAGCGCCACGATAGGTTCTGACGTCGGTTATGTCGGAGAAGTGCCGTCCATCGATCATAACGTAGTCGGTTTGTGATTCCGTCTGCTGTGGTGATCTCCAGGTGTACCGATACGGAAGACTGTGCTGAAAGTAGGTGCTACGAATGGCCATGTTCTTGGAGGCGGCAAAATCTATAAGTCGTAGCCTGTTCTCGTTCGTCAGCCGGTGGGCGCTGAACTTCCCAATCGTCGGTCTGAAATCCTCCTCATGACTAACCTGAGCTTTCAATTCTCCTGTGATGATCTTGACGTCTTGACGGGCAGCGAACGTACTCGCGTTCGAGCTGCGCGTTAAATGCGTCCTTGTCATCATCAGTGCTTTCGGAGTGAGGTCTATGCACGTTTATGGGTTTAGGGACAAAAGGTCGAAAGACAAAACGTCAAATGCCAAAACGTCGATTGGGACAAAACGTCGAAAGAACAAAACGTCGAAAATGGCCAATTTTCAACATTGTTTGCCAGACTTCTTTTTTCACAACGGGGACGATTAAATATGCTATTAATAACGTTTGGCACATAATAAATTATATATTCTTTCGAAAAAAGTCATTCTTTCAAGACTTTTTGTTTCCTTCAATTTTTCACTTTTTGACGTTTTCTTTTCGACGTTTTGTCACCCAACCATGTTTATGATGCTGAAGTTGAAGAATCGGCCTTTGAGCCTCAACTTGCACATTCTTTCGTTGATCGGCCACCACCCGATCACGCGCCTTTGCATATCACCTATAAAAGCTGTTCCCAGCTCACGTGTGTTGCTGCAGCTCAGGTAGATGGTATGATTACCTCTAAATTTTTGCACCATCGAATCTGTCCAGCACACCTCCTGCTGGATCTTCCAGATCCGGATCTTCAGTATATCGGAAAGTATGCGTGTGCTTCCGATGAAGTTAAGAAATTTGCAGTTCTACGTATCTTCCTTAAGGTTGCTTGTACTCCGGTCAGTACCACGAGGAAATAGGAATAGGGTTAGGAGTTGCTGGGCAGGAGGCTAAGGACCACACAAAGCGGTCTATGTTATTCCTTTAGGTACGCGGAGTACCAATGGTACGCCATGCTCAGCATTTACAGGGTGTCTACTCATTAACAGAAATGAAATTCCCTGATATTTCCAGGTTTTTTTTTCCGGGTTTAAAAAATAATTCCAGGTTTCAGAAATTCTCCAAAATACATGAATAATTGACGAATATTTAATTTTAGATGACTAAAAATTTATTTTCAAAGATAGGCATCTTTGAATAAAAAAATATCTAACGGTAAATTTCAAGGTATTTTTCCCCAAAAAACTTTCTGTTTTGTTTTAAACGTGTAAACAACATAGGGGAAAAAAAAAATATTTATAATTTTTGTTTTACTTCCACAAAAAATCAAGAATGATTATCAAATGATATCAAAGTATCTGTAATCATCAAAGTCAGAAAAAAAACTGTCTATTCGATCTTAAGGAAAAAAGAGCCTTAAAAAATTAAGATTTTTGAACATCAGCGACGTATCTAGAATATTTCTCTGGAGAGCGTTTTGTATTGTTCCCTAGATGATGTCTTGGGAAAATCAGGGCTGATAGCGACTGATCGTCTTGAAAATAAGAACTTTATTAAAAAAAATTGAGCCAAAACAAGTTATGAATTACGAATGTAAAAAGAAACCTAACAGGAATTACTACAGAGTTCGATTCCTAATTTCAACAGACATATTTGTAAGATTTTTTTTTTTTTTTTGCTTTATTTAACGAATGCAGCTGTAGAAGTTACAATACTTAACTGTGGCCAGCCACTAGCTAGGGAAAACAACAAGTGAGCAAGCAGTTTAACTTAAATATTATATACAAATCTTAAAACTAAAACTTCAAGTGACAATATAATTCAGTTATTCAAAGAAAGTTATCAAACAGGTATTTTTTCAACTGATTTTTATAAACTGATATGTTCTGTTGTATTTTTAAATAATTTGGAAGTGCGTTGAATTGTGTCAAACCGGTGTAGAAGAAGTGCCGAAGTGCAAGCTCAGTTCTTGGCCTAGAGACGAAAAAATTTCCTCTTGCTCTTGTGTTATGAGTGTGTACGTCTTGAAATTCTATTAAACGTATGTTAGATTCAGCTAAATTATGTTTAAATTTATAAACGAGCAACAAACAATTATATTTATGCAACAATTTCAACGGCATGATTTCAGGTGTATACAGGTTAGCTGTTGGTGAAAATAATGGAAGCTGACGAATATATTTGATAGCTCTTTTTTGCAAAACGTTCAGGACATTCAAATGAGTTATTGCGGAAGATCCCCAAATTGTGTTCATATAATTTAAATGTGGAAGTATGAATGAGTTATATAGTTGCCAACAGCTTCGAATGTTCAAACAGTTTCTGGTTTTTTTAAGAGCAAATATTATTGGAATAATTTTGTTTTTTACTTGATTAATATGTCTCTTCCAATTCAAACTTTCATCTATTGCTAGGCCTAAATAATCAACCTCTGAAACTTGATCTAGACATTCATTATTTATGGTTAATTCAAATCGAGGGCTTGCATTTTTAAGTGAAAATATAATGAAGTTTGATTTTTTTATGTTTATTTGCATTTTATTAGCTGAAAACCAACGAGGGAATAGGTCAAGATCATGTTGCATCTTCCTTTGTAGTGTTGTTATATCCTTAGCTTTGTATTTGCAAACAGCATCATCTGCATAGCATTGTAATTCTCCTTCTAGTGGCAAGTTGAATAAGTCATTCACAAACAAATTGAACAAAATTGGACCCACAATCGAACCTTGAGGCACGCCAGATTTGATTAGCAAAGAATCACTAAGCACTCCATTAGCATAACATTGCTGATATCTGTTTGAGAGGTAAGACTTAAGCAAACGTATTGCTGATGGTGCGAAACCATAGTAGTCTAGTTTAGCTAATAATCAGGCGTTGCAGAATTCGCTCTCATTTGAGAATGAAGCACGATCAAAGCAAGCAAAGAAAAACATCCCATCTGTTGCGGTCCACGATCGTCATTGTATCGCAAGGTGTAACAAGTCTGATAAATGGAAGCAGCGAGCGAGAGCCCCAACGAGTGAGCGATGATAAAATCCATTTTTCTCGCTTGTTTACCGTTGGGGATAGGTGTTTTTCTTTACTGGCACGATAAACAATCCACGAACTTCCAATAACAACAGTGTCCCCCAGGCTTGGAGCATGTTTAGAGGGGTTTTATCATGCACTACTATCCCCCCAATCTGATCAAACTTGTAGCAGTATACGATAAACAGTCTCTCATAATGTGCAGCATGTTATGATAGTTACAGAGAGCGATACGTGAGAGATTCTCTCAATTTTCTCAGGATTCAATCCCTGCTAATAATATATCGTGTGAAATACAATCGAAAGCTTTACGTAAGTCTATAAAAATGCATCCAACATAATCACCTCCATCTAAACCTTTCACCACAAAATTCAATAACTCTAATGAAGCCGATTCGGTGCTTTTCTTTGGTAGAAAACCAAATTGATTGTTATCCAAGAGATTATTTTGTAAAAGATAATTTTTCATTTGTTCATTTATAATAGATTCCGGTATTTTTGAAAGAGCTGGTAGAATTGAAACGGGCCTATAGTTTGATTTCATAAATTTATCCCCAGATTTATAAAGTGGAATTATTTTTGCAATTTTCAAACAGTCTTCAAATTGTGAGTTCTGAATCATATTATTTACTGCTTCAGTAATTTTGTCATTGACAAGAGAATTGCATTTCTGTAAAAATTTTACAGAAATATTGTCTAAACCGACAGCAGCTCTACTATTTAACGATTTTATCACAGCAGTTACTTTTTCAGAATCTACCAACACAAAATTAAAATGCATCTCCGGTCTTGGGTTCAGATAGACTAAGAAATTGTTTTCAGCACTCTCTATACTGCTTACGTGAACATTTGAGCCGATATTGGTAAAATATTCATTGAAGCAATTAGCTACCATGGCGTTTGTAGTAATAAGTTCGTTATTTTCTTTGAGTGATAGTGTTTGCAAATTTGACTTGGTACAGCTTTTTTGAAAAATTATTTCTCTTAGTATACTCCATGTTTTCCTATAATCATTTGAATTTTGGTTTATCTTACGCCCATAGTAATGTTCTTTTGCTAATTTAATCTTGTTTTTTAAGCCATTTCGTTTTCTCACATATACACGATGTAATTCTTCTCTCAAAGTATTTGTTCCGGCGGTTTTGTACTCTTTGTATAATCTATTTTTATGTCTTATTTCAGCTAATAATTCATTGTTTATGTAGGGTTTTAAAATAACCTTCTCCTTCTTCTTAGATGATATTTCAGATCTGTTGTTGGTTATAATAACCTTGAGTTTTTCTGATATGTCACTAAAACAATGACAGTCTTCAAAGGTAGATTGTGAGACTGATCTAAATACATTATCATAGTTTATAATTGTATGTTTTTGCAACAAATCATCTTTTTGTAGATTTGATACATTTATTGATAGAACAATCGTTCTGTGATCGGATATAAGCCTTTCGGTATCTCTCATGTGTAAATGTAGCTCGTATTCAAAAATGTCAGTGATAACATGATCAATTACAGTGGAAATTGTATTAGAAATTCGTGTTGCGAAAAGAGCATCTACTTTGTTTAGTATAATATATCCTAATGACTGTATTTTATTATGATATTGGAGAACAAATTCATTACATACATCTAACAGGTTTATATTGAAGTCACCACATATAATCATTCTTTGGTATTTATGAAGAAGTTGTTCGAGTTGATCCAAAAATATCGGCACTAACCGTCCAGGGTTATAAACCCCCATTATTTTAATGTTGTGATCAATTATTTCAACAATTAGAAAGTTACTCTCATTTGAACTGATTTCCAACACTAATTGGCTTCTCAGGGCTGATAAGATAAATATAGAAACTCCACCTCCTCTACCATCTCTACAACTATGATATTCATCGTATCCCGGAAGTTTGAAAATTTCATTTTTGTACAACCATGTTTCAGAAAATACTACAACGTGAATACAACTAACAAACTCATTGATTAGAAGGCATAAATCTTCATCTTTATTTCGACAACTTCTGGTATTTAGATATAAAATGTTGAGATTATTATTTTGTAGTTTTATCTCCTCTATGGAAAATTCAATATTCAATTCATTAATAAGCTCTGATTCACAATCCATCAATTAATAATATCGATCAATAAAAAAATTAATTGCCATTTGGCAACATCCAGAAAAACTTACACTATAGACGATGAAACACTTACATCGCTCACACGGATGGCTTTGGAAGTTTCATCCTTGCGAAGAAATATTTCTCCATTGGAGTACCAAACAAATTTAAAATTGTGGATTCGCTTGAATTTTCGAGCTTCATTCAGCAAAAACCGATTTGCATTTGTTAAACGGTGATTAAAGTAAATGCGCTGTTTGACCCCTAGGCCAATCGTATCACAGGAGATCGGATTATCGCGAGCAACCCTAATGATTCTCTCCTTAATTCCTGAATTAGAAAAACGCACCAGAATGGGTTGCAATCCACCTTTGTTAGATGATGATAATCTTGCTATTCCCTGTACATCCTCCGGCCTACATTGCACATTTAGTTGAGTCAAAATGTTATTGAAAACATCCTCCAGCTTCTCCTCGGTAGTCCTGATTACGTTGCAGATTAGTAGATGACCTTCCATAGTAGTCTGTCGAAGACTGTTAAGCTCGTAATTCAGTTCCTCAATATGTTTTTCGTTAGTCGTACAAATTCCGTTGATGCTAGTGACGTTTTTAGTAAGAGACGCTATTGTGGACTTATTATTTGTTATATCGGCCTTCAAGTGTTCAAATTTTCCAGAGCGAAATTCTTGCGATAACTTTATGGATTCCACATCTGCTTTCAGTTGTGAAACAGAATCATTAATTTCACTAGCCATTCCGTTTAGACGTGTTTTCATGTCATCATTAGCCTTTGCTATCTCCCGCTTGATAAGTCTGTAGAGATCTTTTAAAGATAACTCTTCTTCCACATCTGAATCTGTTTCCCCGCCAAGGGAGTCTGGATCACCACAGTGTTGCTTAGCTGTTGAGCCCGTTGCAACTGCTCCATTCGGAGAATCACTAAGTTGTCGCTTTGGTTTGTTGCGTTCGTTGCGTTTCGTCATTACTGTTTTTATCATCGAACCAGCGACGAGATGAGATGAGAATTGGATTTGATGAGATGAGATGAGAGTACTACACCAGCAACAGCACACGTTCACCAACACAGCACCAACAGCCACAGCACAGCAGCAACCGACCACAAGCGGCAAAAGAAATAGTGTTTGTGTCCGAAGTTATTCAGTTCCAGTGGGAACCCACGCTATAGAGGCCTTAGATCACTTTCGACACAAATGATGGCTATATTTGCGATTGTTCTTTATAGTTTCACGAAATTGATTTATCGCATTTCACTTGTAAACCGGTTCATCTACCAAATTATCTTCAGGAAAATAGTATTCCGTGTAGCAAACTGGATGACCTGAGATATGTCTTAGTCATGTAGTCATGGATGTTTCGTCCAGGGTTGACCAGGCCCTACGTTGTGTTTCTTTATGGTCCCGGAGGGGCAGACGAATGAACGAACTTGAATTACTTTTACGATGATTTATTGCCCACCACCGAGAGGCAGTGCTCCTGCTCGGTGGGGGATACTACTTGTAACGATAACAACTTATTTCTAAAACTTTTTTTTTGAATTCCTCGTATTAAACACGTAATACTGCTCGTTTACTGTAGATTTCATTCAAATATTATTCCGAAGATCTCTTCAGGAGTTTGTTTTGAGATTTTTCACGAACTTTCCAATTATACCTTCCAAAAATTCAATCTGGAATTTTTACATGAACTGTATTGGAGGTTCCATCAAGAGTCCCTCCTAAGATAGTTTCAGACATTTTTCAATGAAGTTTCAAATTCTTCAAAAAGATATTCCACTGATTTCCTAAAGACTTCCTCCAACATTCCCTTTTGGAACACCTTCAAAACTCCTTCAGGAATTCCTATTTTTTTTTTAACAATTACTCATGGAATTCTTTAAAGATTTTTCCAGTCATTCATACAGGGATGCCTCTAGGGAAATGTCAAGGATATTTTTCAGATTGTTTCGGAGAAAATTATTGAAAATATCGAAAGAAAATCCTAGAGTAACCTCAGTTGAAGCTTGTATGAGTTAAAAGTATGCCTTGATGAACGTCTACGAAGATCGCTGAAAGAACGTCTATATAGTTGATGAATTTCTTCCTTGATAAATTGCTAAGATAACTGAAACAAAATTACAATTTCTGAATAATATCCTACAAGACGTTTTTGAAGAAATTCTCTAATGAAATTCGGACAGAATTCCTGAAATAAAGCATCTATGAATGATCGGAGCAATAACTGATGTGGAACCTTGATTAACGTTTTGAGGAATACATGGAGATTTGGAAATTTGATTTGATTTTTTTTAGAGAAATATGAACTGCAGCATTCATATTCTGATGAAATGCTGGGGAAACGCCGTGAGAAAGTCCTGAAGGAACTTAATGAAGAATCCCAGGTCAAATTTATCGAGAAACTCTTGGAAAATTTTAAAATAGATTTCATCGAATAATGCTTGGAAGATTTTTGAAACAACTGCTAAGAATAATCGTGGATGAATTTTGAAAAAAAAACCTAATGAAAATGTCTACAATAATTGAAAAAATCGGAATTGCAATTATTTTAGGGTTTCTTGGAAAAGCCTTCGTGGAAGAGGTTCGGAAGGATCTGTGTTAAATCTTCTAGAAGTAACAACTGAAAAAATCGGTGAAAAAATCAGTGCAAAAACATCTGGAGGAAATCCTGGGATAATCGCTAGAATTTTTATTTCAGGGTAATCTCTGTGAAAATTACTGCAGATTTTTAACTCTGAAATAAACCGTTGTGGAAGCGTTAGAGTGCTCTAAGATTTTCTGGACCAAATTCTGAAGAAATTCTTCGAAGCATCCATTGAAAAATCGCTGGTAGCATTCCTGGAGCTACTCCAGAAGAAATCGCTGGAGAATCCACTATAATTACTGAAGCATTCCTCTGAATCTGAGAAAAATATTATTAATTCAGAACTTGTGGAATAGTCGCGTAATAGTCTCTGAAGGTTTCTCTTGGGTCTAGAATTTTGCACCAGGATTCACTGCAAGTAGATTATTTAATCAAGATTATTAACCAACTCCTAAAACTGTACTATTTTTGTACTTCTTGTATTTTTTGCTCTCTTTTACAATGTTTATTATTATGGTATAATAGGCAAAACATAAAATAGGAATGTGTTGAGCTGTTTCATATACTCATGAACGACATCCACCTGGATCTGTACTTGAATTCATCAATATGGCAATCTTAAGTTCTCCTTCCTAGTCTAAACATGTGCTATACTGAATCTTGTGCTGAACAAATAAAAATCGTTAAAGGGACTACACATAACAACTAGCAATTTGATAGCGGCGCAACCGAAAATTTTTCGTGTCACAAAAACGATATATTCGACCATATTCTACCATGTACTACTGCTTCAAAAAAATTCCCTGAGAGTAGCCAAAATTCCCTGAGAATTCCCGGTTTTTCCAGGTTGAATAAAATTTCCTGATAATTCCAGGTTTTCCAGGTTTTTCCAGGTAGTAGACACCCTGATTTACCAACTAAATTAAGTAATTAAGTAATAAATACAAATACAAATACAATAGTATCGAAACACTGATTTCTGTAGTAAATTAAGTACATAAATCAGCATACAAACTGTAAAACTTTTATGGGACCGTCCATAAATGATGTGGCATTTTAGGGGGAAGGGGGAGTCTACGATTTTATGACGAACCGTGTATTAGGTATGGGGAAATAAATTACGATGGAGGAGGGGTTATCAAAAATATTAAAAAAAGTGCATTTTCAACAATCAATATCTTAAAAACCAGAGGTGCTACACGCAGCGAACTGGACTATCGAAATTCATACATTTTGCCTTATGAAAGATAGAACGATTATCGCAACACGAACGCTTTATGTATTGTTTTAGCATCACTCCACACCAAGTCGTCGATAGGCGCGGGGTGTACGCACGAGCCTATCGATCGCAAGGTTCTTGGTTCGATTCCAGGTTGCCGCGAAAATTATTTTTGTTTTCAAATTTCGGTTTCATAAGGCGGCATCCACAAATTACGTAACGCTCTAGGGGGAGGGGGGAGTAGGCTCAAGCGTTACGGCTCATACAAAAAATTGAAATTTTTCATACAAAAAGCGTTACGGAGGGGGGGAGGGGGTCCAAAATTTCCAATTTTAGCGTTACGTAATAAATGGACGCTGCCTAAGGTAAATTTATGAATTTCACCCCGATTCCTTTTGGTGAATTTTCATGAGGGGATCCTATGTTTATCGATAGTCCATTTGCCTAAGTGTATCACAAACGATAATAGTTTCAGCGAGCTCAAATTAAATAAAAACCGGTATTTTTATGCTTGAGACAAAAGCTTGTTCCACAGTGTAATATTACACTCAAAATAATCCAAACGTCATTGTTACGTGAAAACATACGTGATTTTTTTTCATCGCACTTTTCACGTAGCTCTTACGTAAATCATAAGTAGGGGTATTCGGGGCGGTTTGGCCAATGGGGTGGAATGAGCACCCCTTGAAAACTGCATAAATTCTGTAAATTTCATCTGAAATAACATGCAACCCCAAAGCTGATTAGGAAATAAAGCAATAGGCATGTTATAAGTCAGTGTTCGAAACTCAAATAAAAATAAATAAATAATGTTTGAAAAAACTGCCCATATTGCCCCGAATGGCTCTTTTGAATTTCATCATTTCAGAATAATGATGTTTGACTGTTAGAATGTTCCTTAAAAATTATATCTTTTTGCACGAAGTGTTTATAAATACTAATAATTTTCAGGGGTAGTAACAAAATAATTGATTTTTTAGATTATATGAGATTATTTTGCAATCAAAAATGGGGTGCTCATATCACCCCATCAGTAAAAAATCGACTCGAAAAATTACAAATTTTGAAAAATCAATCATTCATCCGTGAACTTTATAAGACAAAGGAAATCATGCGGATCTAGTGTGTTCATCTAAAAATTGTTGGAAATCATGCAAACATTCGAAAAATTCATAATATTTTCAGCACTTTTATCGACTTTTCCTTAAGGTGGCCAAACTGCCCCACTTTCCCCTAGCCCAGAATGAACGCATGAACTTTTGAACTTCGTCCATTCTACCGTCGCTAAACGTAAGAGCTACGTGGATTTTCCGGTAGCCTTTACGAAGTGTTTCAATAGGACCTAGATGGTTTTGCATTAAATTTAATTGTAATAAAGACCAATCTTATTTCTAAAAGGCTTTGAAAGAAAACTAATTCCCAATTGGAAAATTTAAGCAAACTTAAAAGATTGTGATATTTTTATTGTCAATCTGAGCATTTTGAATCCTGGTTCCCCAATTTTGTGAGTTTGGTCTGTCTTGTTGTAGCCTTCGCGTGCTATAATTGATAGAGGTCATAAATCTGATATAAAATATGAAGTAATGCAGGGATTCTTCGGTATTCAAAGCATATTTACCTTGAAATCAATCTTACACAGTGTTTAAAGCAGCAGTGCTTCTGAAGTTCTTCAAAAATCAAGCGGGCGCCATCTTAGGATTTGAGCTCAACACCGAATGTACGTACACTATGCAGATGTCAAAATGAACTCAGGCACCTACGTGAATTCCACGTAAGTGCGATAGGTAACCTCAGTAAACATTACCGAGTCACTATTTGGTGGTTATGAATGGTTTAGTGATCTTTATCTTAGTCAGGTGAAGTGAAGGTAAAATGAATTTGGAATGATCTACGTGATTTTTCACGTAACAATGACGTTTGGATTTTTTTGAGTTTACAGTTTATATGGCTGAAGATGAATCTGAAGAAACTACTGGAGATAGTAGTTAAAATTTCAGTTATATGCTACCTTCTAAAGAGCTTATTGTAAAGGTTTTTAAACATGTGTCCAACATGACAAACGAAAATAGAATATCATCGTACCTTGCAAACGATGAACGAATACGAAAATGGCAACTTTGGCAAAGAAAGCTCTCAGTCAATAACTGTGGAAGCAGGCTTTGTCCCAATGAGAACATGATGCCCAGAAAAAAAAAAGAAGATGAATGGAAGCCATAGTTCAAATCTCCCAAGAGCACAGATCTATCAGGCTATCGACATGGATGGAGACACCATCTTCTATGGTGGCAGAGGGCTCGATTGGTTTGTCAGATGGATCGCGCCCGGGATCTTCACCTTGAGATTCTATGAAAATTTGTCCCAAGCTTCAAATAATAAAAAAAGAATCCTGCTTAAAATTCTGTCTGTAATTCGCATACTCTTCTTTTAACAGGAATGTTATTTAAATCGATAGTTCTTTGAAATCATAATATCTCAACTACTTGTAGGTAGAATGTACACATTTATTTTGTGCGTGTTCTGATTTATTAAATAATTTTTACCATCGTGTAGCTATTTTGGAAATTCGTCAATGAATTTTTATTGAAACGTATGAGAATTTATCTCTGAAATTTTCAAATTATGAATCCTTTAACACATTCTGGAATGCTTCAAAAATTTTCGGTCAATCGATCCAGAAATGGTTTCATTTTTTTGTATAAAGTTTAGGGTAACCAAAGTATTTTGAACAGACCGTTACGCGTAGGTATATAATTTGGCCATTCACGGCAAAACCAAATGGAAGTCGCTAAATTATATACGCGTAACGCTTTGTCCAAAATACATAAAAATAGGGTCCTAGATTATTTTCTCGAAACTGTAGTTTTAGAGACTTACATTTAAATAGTGACAAAGCCTCTCAAAAAAATTGTTAGTGTTAGGAACATAGGTGGAATAATCAGGGCTTTACCACTCTGCGAATTTCTTATCGTTCCTCTGTACGTTTTGTTATTGCACCAACTTTCGGTTTGTATGTTTTGCTATCCTCTTAATCTTTTTGTTATTAGCTTACAATCCTACATAGATTCGCTCATACGACCACCACTGCACGAGGGCACCTGCGGAACTCGCCTCTACTAGCGGGGTGGACGATGGATGGGACGGAAAGTGAAGAGCCAAAATAAAGAGTCTCAAAAACAACGCTCCCTGCTCTGAATGCTCTAAAAATAACAAGAAAACATCCGAGCGCAGTGTTTTGCGCCATCGAATCGTTATTGGCTTGCGGTCATCATTTTTGTTGATAAACACAGTGCTGAGGCTTGTGAAAATTTCCTATTTTTGTTTCGAGAACCACCCGCGCCAAGTCGAGTCCGGATCGATAGACGTCACCTTTGGCTTTGGTTCGGCTTGTTTCCAACAATTACAAGTCACAATTGGCGATTCTACCTTCATTTTGACGCTTCGTCCGAATCGAACGACAAAAGCCATACAAAATTTTCTACTTACCAGCTCGAAAATCCAACTCTAATCCGTCCAAAACGCTTTCCGCCCGCTTCCGGAAGACGGCGGACACGGTGAAACAGCAATCGGAGGAAAAATTTCCACCAAAAAATCACTTTTGATCACGGCACTCAAAGGGTCCGTTCCCACTTTTCTGCGTGTTGTCGCTTCTTTGTGCAAAAATAAACTGCTGCCTGCAGCCAAGTCGGGTTTCGGTTCGACGTCGACCCGAGCTCTGACTTCTTCATCTTTTTGTGACGTCCTTTGGTTTTGGCTGCGTCCTTTCAACCATTTGCTAGACTGACAAATGAAAATGCCCTACTCGGTTTCAACAATTTTTTTTTTAATTTCATTAGATATTTATAAGAATTTCAACCTGCAGAATAAAATTTTGCTTTCATTCAATACTCATTATTAATGATTTTCGATTTTTCAATAAAGGTGGGGCGGAAATTGAAAAAAAAAAAAAAAACAATGGCTTTTAGTTTTGCAAGTACAGGTCTGTTAGCGACTGCAGGGCAAGGGGTGGATCACTCTTGATGCATTTGATGTCAGTGGTAGAAAAGTTCACATCACGATGCAGCTCACGAGTGAATACCAACGCATAACAAACATCACAGACTCGGGAACTGGCTAGGTGTGAGTAAGTCCGCACCCGTCTGCTCGGGAGAACATGTCAAAAGAAGTAGCAACAAGCTCGGGAACGTTTACTCGCGAGTAACAGAGCAAAGTGTGATTTATTATGGTTTTGTCAGAGAAATTTATTGTATAACCATCAAATCGACAGTAAACTACTACCCAAGTAACCACAAGCATTATACCATTGCATTAATTTGACCGAAAGTCAACATTTTTTGCATTAATAATGTTATCATGCATTTATTCAATAACTGTCAAGCAATGATCCATATGATTGACATTATAAAAGCTTTATAGCATAACTTTAATTCAGCATTATGTTTAGCGTTTAGTGAATATACAGTCATGCACAAGATTACGTAACCTCATTCAACACACTCGAATCTGTAATAAATAAGTAAGACGATCGAGCACGTTCGCACTCGCTCATTACGTTTTGTGGGACATTGAAGAACAAATTTTATAATGAAATGACTTTCTTCATTCTTCCATCTCGAACCCCCATTTTATACTGTATTTTATCTATGAGCGAGAAGAAATGTCAATCAATTTCTCTCCCCAGAAATCTTTTCAATGCGCTAGGGCTTTGGTTTGTGTGTTGAGTTCTGGCCGAGAAAGAATGGTGATCAAATTCTTTCTATTGATGTTTCATTTGGTGAGGAATAGAAATCGCCAAAGAGAATTCTCTCTATTCGTTCATAACTGGGCGAATAGTAATGGTTAACACACACATTGGCTTCGTTTATAAGGAACTTTTATTCTACCTTATCACATCAGCAGCTTTAGAATAGGACACGAACGCGCCAGGCATCCAGCACACCATCATCCTAGTTGTTGGTTCGAATCCTGATTCCAAACAAAATAAAATTATTGAGATGGTAAAGAGAACCATTGAAAGGTAGCCAATGGACTCATTATTTTGTTTACCTTTAACGCTTAGGGCATGCGTTATTCTAAGCTAATATACATAATGAACCCTAAAAATACAACCATAAATGCTTTAGTAGGGCTTGTGCATTAAAACTGCTTTACTAAGTATTGCATTAATTTGGTTGTTGTGGGGCCCTTTCCCACTTTGATTATGCTTTATAAAGCTCTTAAGGTGATTATAAAACGCAGCCAAACTTTGAATTTTCAAGTGCACAAGACTGGAAAATCTGACAACAGTTCGCGTTGAAAATCAATCAATTTGCTTGCTTGCTGGTGCTGACCAATGGGATAAATTTTTAATGCGAAGCGCTGTTTGGTTCTAAACTCTTGTGCTCTTGAAAATTTGAGGTGTGGCTTCGTTTTAAAATCACCTTAAAGATTATGTCGCTTTAAAACAAAATCTGATAGCACATTATAAAGCAAACATAAAGTATTCATATAAAGCTTCGTGGTTACTTGGGCAGCTAATGAATGTAAATTAATTCCAACTAGCGCTATATATAGGGCCTCATACTTAGGCTGAGCGGTGAATGGCGCCCTAAACATGTATCATTGGCATACATGTTATTCGGTACCATTATACTTTTTTTTCACATTTCAACTCTTTTCCTACAAAAACAAATGTTTAATCTTGCGTCTAGCGCAAAAAGTAGAGATAAATATCGAACAACCGATTTTTGACGGAATTTAACATGCTGAAATGCTGTTAAATGAGCGGTGAATGGCGTCCTTACGGTAATCACATCGAAACGAACATGTCACTCTAATAGTCCATTTTACGAAACGGCAACACGTATGATATTGCTGTTACTTTCACACGTTACGACACCGCCAAGAATTTTATAATTCCTACTCGATATTGATCACCTGCACTAACTGTCAGAGGAAAATTTTTGTTTACAAAATTTGAGTGCCAATGAACCACTCAGTTTCACTAATAAACAACGTCGCCCTTACATGAAACGTAAATGGAAATCAGCTACGTTTGGATTATTTTGAGGGTAAATGTTTGATTGACACCTAGATTTTCACTAATTGTAAAACATGTCAATCGAACGTGTTAAGTCAGTCGCTATCAACAATCTTAACTCTAATGTTAATTTTTCAACAATCCTAACTCTAATGTTAATTTTTCACGCCTCTCATGCCGAGGACCTGGGATCGAATCCCATCCCGGAGATAGTCACTTATGACAAAAAGATTATAGTGGCAACTTCCTTCGAAAGGAAAGTAAAACCGTTGGTCCCAAGACGAACTAGCCTAGGGCTAAAAATCTGTTTAATAAAGATAAAAACAATTGTTAATTTACAAATAATCGATAACTTTGCTGTAGAATTTTTATTAGCGATTGCGTGATTGTCTGATTTCAGGAACCCATTACGGAACCGGTTTCTCCAAAATTAACATTATATTGAACATGTCACGCGTTTGTGTGTGGCAAATATGAGTCCTTGTGCTTGAGCATCTACTAAAACCCGTTATTTTCCTTACACGACAGATACATGTTTAAAAGATTTTGGATCGAACGTGTGGATTATATTCTGTATGCCCAAACTTAGTGCCCACTAACTTGTAATCACTCATTTTGTGAAAATCGTATGGCAAAAGAGGCCGCACGGGACGTCATCATAATCACCCTTTCCATTTGAAGAAGCAAATTCCAAGAACCACTCCATATATTGACGTGAAAAATGTATCAATATGATTCTTTATATGTAGTGCACAAACCAATAAATTTTCAGCTCCATCGGTTCACTAAAACTCGAGATTTGCTTTCACAATGTTTTGATCAAGGCGGATTTAATTCTCTAAGGTGTCCCATTATGCTCACTTTGTGGAGAAAACCAGACAGGGTAGGTGAGGAAGGGCTGGCCGTTTTGTTTACTAACATCTGAGACAGATAGTCGGGAGATTGATTCCTGATTTGTTCGAGAAACAGTGTTGTCAAGAATTATTCTACTCTGCTCGCCCCTGCTCCTTGTCTTTCTCTTTTTAAAATTTTGTCCGCACTAATGGCAGCACGATTAGTCTCAGTTTCAGCATCATCCAGTCTAGGCAGTAATATTTGTAAACAAAACGGACAGCAAGTTAAAGATGGCCTCCTAGTCACTTTCGCCAAGTGATAACACCTTACTCTGGATACAGAGTAAAATGCACACACCTTGGTTTTGATGATAACTGTTAGAGTGAGACAAAAGATAGGGAAAATGACACGGTCTCCCGTGTCTTCTTAACATGATTGTACTACATTGGTGATATTTGTGGTACACAGCAAGAAAGTTCCTATTTTAGAATATAATTTTGATTTTCATAAAAACAAAATAAATGTATCCAAACTAATGCATATTTTAGTATGTTCGCCATGAAATCTGTTAATCGTGAGCGGAATAGGGACACTTAAACTACCCGTCATAAATACGGACTCACTAAAATAAGTATTGCAACACTCAGCTGAATATTGAATCACCCTGAAAAGTTTAGCATCACCTCAAAACAGGTAATTTCACATTGCTATATCTCGAGATCCTTACGACTTGCAAAGAAGCGATCTTCAGCAAAGTTGTTCAGGGGATCAAGGACATCCGGAAAGCGAACTGTTTAGTTTGCAAATTTGCCGCTAGGTGGCGCTAGTGAGCATGTAAAATTGAGCATTTCAAACTAGTTCTAGCTTGTGATCCATAAGAGATGACTAAAATAACAACAAACATTCATTTCACACATTTACAATTATGCTTCGTCAGTCTTTTACATACACATACTTGTTCAGACACAATGTCATCGTTAACTATCATCATCGTCCGAGATACTGACACATGTCAATGATTATTCATCTTACCAGGGGGCTGCCACTATTCTACTCCAACATTATTCTAGCCAGCACATTCGAGATTTTGTCATTAGGCGGCGCTAGTGAGCATGAAACTTTTGTTTTTCAGATGTCTCAGAATCCTGACCTCTTATAGAGATGGGTAGAGAGAACACTCATATTTCCGGATTTGTTTCGTTTCTTTTCTAATTGTCGATAACTGAAAAAAAGAACTGTATGTTTCATTTACTTTAAAGGTATTTTATTGCGCAGAAACAGATTTATATGAAACAAATTAATCTTTGTCACAACTATCAAAAGTTTCTTTAAAACTTTTAAACATAAACAGTTATTAGACAAGTTATGCTTAGATGCTCTAAACAAATACATATTCGTAACCTAACCCAGAGACTGTTCTATATAAACCTGTTGTGGATCATAAATTACGCGTTAAAATTGATCGATAATACCTATATCAACTAAACAGTTACTAGCTGAACACATTTATTATAAAATGCCATCGTATCGCAAGGTTGCTCCACCCCGGATTAATCGTCTTATTGCTGAATTTCCTCTTCGTCGTCAAAATCATGCTCACCCTCGACGTAATCGTCCGCCGAAGCCTCCTGGTACTGCTGGTACTCGGAGATGAGATCGTTCAGATTCGATTCCGCCTCGGTGAACTCCATCTCGTCCATACCCTCGCCGGTGTACCAGTGGAGGAAAGCCTTGCGCCGGAACATGGCCGTGAACTGTTCCGAGACGCGCTTGAAGATCTCCTGGATGGCCGTCGTGTTGCCAATGAAAGTGGCCGACATCTTGAGCCCACGCGGTGGAATGTCGCAAACGGCGACCTTCACGTTGTTCGGAATCCACTCTACGAAGTAGCTGTTATTCTTGCTCTGGACGTTCATCATCTGCTGGTCAACTTCCTTCATCGACACGAGACCTGGAAGGGATTTTTTCGGTAGTGAACATTGCAATTTACAGTGTTGGACGACACATTTGCAACTTTTTCGATTTTCCATACAAAATGATAAACTTTGGTAGGCTAGCAGATCTTATAATAGATAAAACAGGACGTCAACATTCATAATTTGGAACTATCTAAAAGTTATTCTTAGTAATGACGAAAAGAGAAAGGTATGCGCATATTTAAATTGTATGAAACAGGAACAAAAGTTTATGCCGACACTTGTAGTGACGAACCATCCATAGATTGTTTGAAAATTACATAAACGTGACGTTGCGACGATAAAAATGTGTTATCATAAGTATGAAACGAGCGCACCTATTGGCAATCCGATTGTCATCCTCGATGAAACAAGAACATAAAAAAATCATTCAAATCGACCGTAAATAATTTATATCTACCCCTCCAAAGCCCTCCGATTTTGTATGGAATATCGAAAAAGTGGCAAATGTATTATCCAACACTACACGTATTCGAAGACATTTTCCTGAAAATGGGTTTCTGTTAAAATTTGAGGTTCAGATATCTTATAATTCTTTTGAGCGTCTGCAATTTTAATGGCTTCCAAATGGGATCCTCCGTTTCAAATATATGGCGGGAAATGGGAACAATGAAGTTGATGCCCAGAATAATGTAATGACCTTCCGATGGGTTCTTGGCTTGTTGGGACCACTTGTTTATCAGAACTAACCTCGGAAGATGGCGGCACATGTCAGGTACCGTCCGTGCCTGGGATCGCATGCCGTCATCATGTTCTTCGCATCGAACATCTGTGCGGTCAGCTCGGAAACACTCTCCACGCGGTACTGCCGGGAGCCCTTGGCTGTGAGCGGGGCGAACCCGGGCATGAAGAAGTGCAGCCGCGGAAAAGGAACCATATTGACGGCAAGTTTACGGAGGTCGGCATTCAGCTGACCTGGGAATCGGAAACACGTTGTCACACCGGACATGGTGAGCTAGAATGTGGAAAATGCGTGCATAAATCGTCGCCATTCTCAACCACCGAAAATAGTCCACACCACCTATAGAGTTCCGCATGTTATTCCAATACGACATAAAAAACCCAGATAACCAACTACTATTTACAGTTCCTAACTTCCACCCCTAACATTACTTACCGACACGAGATGATTGAGATCGCCATAGGTTGGCGAACTGAGCTTCAATGTACGGAAACAGATATCGTACAAAGCTTCATTATCGATACAGAACGTTCCATCGGTGTTCTCCACTAGCTGATGAATGGACAAGACGGCGTTGTACGGCTCTACAACGGTGTCCGACACCTGTTCATTTGAGAGAAATAGAACATAGATTAGCAAACAAATCGAGAACATTCCTTGCATCGCCATACTGACCTTCGGTGACGGGAACACAGAAAACGAGTTGATAATTCTGTCCGGATACTCTTCTCGGATCTTCGAGACCAGCAGTGTACCCATTCCGGATCCGCTGCCGCCGCCGAGGGAATGTGCCAGCTGGAAACCCTGCAGACAGTCGCAGGTTTCGGCCTCCTTCCGTACTACGTCTAGTACGGTCTCAACTAGTTCGGCGCCTTCTGTGTAGTGACCCTTGGCCCAGTTGTTACCTATAGGGAATAATACGGCTTATAGACTACTGGTTCACCGTCTATACGAATCGAGAAACTCACCGGCTCCTGATTGAGCAAAGACAAAGTTATCCGGTCTGAACAGGTCTCCGTAGGGTGACTGGCGCACCGAGTCCATGGTACCCGGTTCCAGATCTACCAGAACGGCACGTGGCACGTATCTGTACCCGTTGGCCTCCGAGTAGTATACGTCGATTCGCTCCAACTGGAGGTCGTTATTGCCTTGGTACATGCCCGTTGGGTTGATGCCATGTTCGTCCGATATGGTTTCCCAGAACTGTGCGAGACACAAGAAATAAAAATTGTCTGAAAACTTCGTTGTGTATGTTCGAAACTCTCTAAATCACTGTTTCTCAACCTTGGTAACAGCGAAAAAACGGCTCGCTGTGAGGTGTTCGTTTCAGAGTGCTTTTTACATGGTCGGGGGTCCGAGGACCCCCTGTTGAGAAACGTGGCTCTAAATGTTTACAGTTCGGGTGTTGCAATACTTTAATTCCATAGAACACTGTGTTTTGGACCTTGGACTGGACCGACGAAAACACGGGCAATTCGAACCGAAATAAACGTAAAATCGAACCGAAAATAAAGAATTACTCAAACTTAACTTTTATTGCGTCCTTTCTCTTCGGTACTTGGTACAGTTATGTAAAATGGTGACAAAAGTACATTTTCTCAGGAAAAAGTTTCCAATCGAAGTCGGCGCGCAAAACTGACAGTTGCGCAAGGGGTGTCGTCGACGCAGGTGAGGTCGAAAGGGCTGGGTGGAACATACACGGAAACATCCACCCCCGACTTGAGGCACTGCTGCCTCAATCCGTTGGTAGAACGCAGATCTTCTGGATGGGCCGAGAGTACTCCGCTTGACCACGCCGCAAGGTAACCGTCCGGACGACTCCTGTCGAGTCCGGGTGCAGCTCAGCAATACGGGCCAACTCCCATTGAGCCGGCGGGGCATTGTCGTTCTTGACCAATACAAGCTGATCCTTTTCTAGGTTCTCCTCCGTTGTTCGCCATTTGCTTCGTGGTTGCAGATTAGCAAGATATTCATCTCGCCAACGACGCCAGATTTCCGTTGTGTGCTTGTGTAGAAGTTGCCACTTATCCAGACGATTCATTGGAATGTGACGGACATCAGGCTCCGGGATGAGGTTCATCGGCTGCCCAACCAGGAAATGTCCTGGGGTCAGCGCTTCACAGCTGTCAGGATTGGTTGAAAGTGGACATAGCGGCCGCGAGTTGAGGCACGCTTTCACCTGTGCCAGGATTGTTGAGAGTTCTTCAAACGTTGCTGGTTCGTTGCCCAAGACTGCCACTAGGTGCTTTTTAGCGCTCTTGACCGCCGCCTCCCAGATGCCACCACGGTGCGGCGCTGAAGGCGGGTTGAACACCCACTTAATACCCAGGTTGGTGAGAAATCGATCAGTTGCTTCGTTGTGGGTCTCTCGGGCAGTTTGAATTTCCTTCAGCCAACGGTCGGTGCCCACGAAGTTCGTTCCGCAATCCGACCAAATCTCGTTCGGATGAGACCTTCGTGAAATGAATCGCTTCAGTGCACAAATAAACATGTTGGTCGAGAGGTCACTTGCGACCTCCAAGTGCACCGCCTTGGTCGCCATACATACGAAGACTACGATGTAGCCTTTGGTCGTCTTTACGCCCCGAACGCAGGAGGCATGAACCTTCAGAGGGCCGGCGTAATCCACGCCGACGTGGGCGAATGCTCGAGTGCCCATCACCCGAGACACCGGTAGGCTGCCCATCAGCTGTGTCGCCATCTTTCCCTTTAGTCGCACGCACCGAGTACATCCTTGGACTGTTGAGCGAACCGCCGCCTGAAGGCCGACCACCCAGTATTGTTGATTGACTGTAGCTGTGAGTAGGGTGGGACCAGCATGTAGATTTCGCAGATGAAGATCTCGCAACAACAACTCGGTTACTCTATGGTTCCCAGGAAGTATGATCGGGTGCTTGACGTCGTATGAGTAGGATGCATTCTGCAATCGTCCTCCCACTCGCATTGTTCCTTGGCCGTCCAGGAAAGGGTGAAGGGCAGACAATTTGTGTTTGGCTGACAGTTCCTTACCTTTCTGCAACAGATCCAGCTCCTGCTTATATGAAGCATATTGTGCAGCTCGAGCTAGCTGCGCCTTTGCATCGTAGATTTCATTCGGCGAAAGTCCTGGTTCGAGGTTCGCGTCCTCCGCCCTGAGTGCCATCAAGAATCGATTCACGTACGCAAGTGTGCGCACGATCAGTGTGTAGTTCGATCGTCGTTCCAACAGGCGCATCTCGATGTCGTAGTTGGTACGGATCGCCACAGCTGCGGCGTGCAGAACCTTCACTCGACGCGGCTCCAATACCTCCTCATCCTCGGTTTCTTCGACAGGTACTTGCTTCCAGTGTTCAACTTCCGTTTTCAGTTCGTCTGGCCCATGCCACCAGAGCGGGTGTGTCACAAGTTCGCTAGGTGCGAGACCTCGTGAGGCACAGTCTGCAGGATTGACTTCATTTCGCACATGACTCCAGCGGTCGCGCGGGAGCACTTCCAATATTGCAGACGTACGGTTGGCCACATACGATTTCCATTTGCGAGGATGGGCGGACAACCATTGGAGTACGATGCTGCTATCTGTGTACGCCCAAGGTTCCACCTCCAAGTGGTTGAATGCTTGCTTGATTGATTCCATCAATGTTGATAACAGAGCTGCTGCGTTGAGCTCCAACCTTGGCAATGACACCTGCTTAATCGGAGCTACCCTGGTTTTGGTGACCAGGAGATTGACGATGATGTCACCAGCTTCGTTTCTTCCTTTGGCATACACCACTGCAGCGCACGCCATCTCCGATGCATCTGCAAATCCATGCAGCTCGATTGTCCCATTGAAGTTGGGTGCGAATCGAGGTATGCGTATTTGTTCCACTTGCTGTAGAGTTTCCTTGATCTCAAGCCACGCTGTTTCGACTGCTGGAGGCAGCCGGTCGTCCCAAGAGAGTTCCGTGAGCCAAAGTTGCTGGAACAAAATCTTGACTCTTATGGTTACTGGGGAGAGCCATCCGAATGGATCGAATAGCTTGCACGAATCAGATAGTAGTTGCCTTTTGGTGTTCACGCTGGTGTTTGGTGTTCGTGGTCCATTTCCGCAGGTGGAAACCAGCGGACTCCAGTATTTCCATGACTTGACACTTCATTATCCTTGCTTGCTGAACGTTGCGTGCGCCAGACAGAAAATCGTCAACGTAGGTGTCGAGCTCGATTCTTTGGGCGGCTTCGGGGTACACTGGTTCGTACTCACGGGCTGCTTGCTTCATGGCTTCGATTGCTAAATATGGGGCGCACTTGGTCCCGTATGTCACAGTGCACAACCGATAGTGCCTGATCGGTTGATCCTCCCTTTCGCCAAACACAATCCTTTGGAAGTCACGGTCTGTCGGGTGCACCACCACCTGGCGGTACATATTTTCCACGTCTGCCGAGAAAGCCACCTGGTGGGTACGGAAACGCAGAAACACCGAGAAAAGATCCTGGTTGACGTTGGGTCCTGCCAGGAGTCTGTCGTTGAGCGAAACGCCCGTCGACGACGCACACGAGGCGTCGAAGACAACCCGCAGTTTGGTCGTGGTACTTTCCGTCTTGACGACCGCATGGTGTGGAAGGTAAAAAATCAGTGGGGGTTGTGTACAAGACACGACCGCATGACGTTAACTACGCCATTTAATTTGCTGCATTTGTATTATAGTCAAATGTCATAATTGCAACCTTCCTTTAGTTATAATCCAGAATGTAATGGTTTGTAAATTTAGAAAAGATATATGTTTAAAATAAAATTTTGCGTTAGGTAATATTTGAATCATTCCTTAACAATAGAAAATATATTGCATCCCAACAGCACAGCAGCAGCGTCCTCGGAAACATTTTCAAATTGCCGTATTATCAATTATTCGTAATAAATCAATTGTTGTATGCTGCTATGAGATGAATTAAGAAATTATAGCAAGTATGTGGTAAACACATTAGGAAATATTACACAATTAACTCTTTAAAACACATTTGTTGGCTCTGGTAAGGGCCGATTGAATTGTTGAATTTGCGTAACATGGACACATTTTGACGGCGCACTGGTTGCAATCCTCCTCGCCCGATGAGATTTGCGGTGCGGATGATGATGTGCGCTTCAACAAGCGGCTTTGGTCGATTTTCTTCAGCCATCTCGTACAAACAGCTTGCCTCCTGTAGCGAGGAGCTGAGCAGGTTTGGAGGAGCTCTTACCAGCTCGAAAGCGAAAACAGAATGAAAACGAATTCAACGAAGAAGGGATGCTTTATACCCTTAGAATAGCAGGTGATGCTCCTCCTTTCAAATTCTTCGTTTTCTTATCTGGGAAATAGGCTATATGAAACTGATGTCTGGGGAAAGAATGTACAAGATTAGCATTATGCTGTTATTGCATCCCGACGGCACTGCAGCAGCGTCCTCGGAAACATCCTCAAATTGCCGTATTGTCAATTATTCGTAATAGATCAATTATTGTATGCTGCTATGAGATGAATTAAGAAATTATAGCAAGTATGTGGTAAACACATTAGGGAATATTACACAATTAACTCTTTAAAACACATTTGTTGGCTCTGGTAAGGGCCGATTGAATTGTTGAATTTGCGTAACACGGACACATTTTGGCGGCTATGGTCGATTTTCTTCAGCCATCTCGAACAAATTAAGGAATATTACACAATCAACTCTTTAAAACACATTTGTTGGCTCTGAAAAGGGCCGATTGAATTGTTGAATTTGCGTAATACGGATACACTTTGACGGCGCACTGGTTGCAATCCTCTTCGCCCGATGAGATTTTCGGTGCTGATGACGATGTGCGCTTCAACAAGCGGCTTTGGTCGATTTTCTTCAGCCACCTCGTACAAACTTACCTTTGCGCCCTGATTCCTGCAGCGCCAATTCTGGAAGCGCAAGTCCATTGAGAAATCTTGAGCGATTTCACAATCCGGACGCTGGTATTTTGCCGCCGCTTGATGATCAAGAGCTTGCCTCTGGTATCGAGATGCTGACGGCGCACTGGTAGAAATCCTCCTCGCCCGATGAAGTTTGCGGTGGCGATGATGATGGGCGCTTTAACAAGCGGCTTCAGTCGCGGCGGCGTGTTGTTGTTCCATTCGCGTTCCATTGAAAACTGAATTGAGAATGCGAAAGGCACTCGAGACTTGCTCGCCGACCATGTTCACAATCTGACGGCAAAAAGAAGAATGAGCGAAGAAGCAGGAATCGGTCTGGTTTTATAGTGCGAAGCGGAACGCAAAAGAAGCGTGGAAAACTGCTTGCACGTGATTGGTTGCGTAAGAAAGGGGTCGACATTTTCCCAATTTTCAATAGTTTATTGTCAATAATCAATAGTTTTCTCCATTCGAGGAAATTGTTGTATACATTTCCGATCGATTGGTGGGAAAATATTGAAAATCTATCGATAAATGACTGAGTTATTAGCGTTCAAAATCTTACATAATTTCGTGACGGTAGCAAAATTTTAGATTTTCAATTGACACCCAGTATATTGCCGTAAGACGTAGTTAACGTCAAAACACTTGCTAGTCTCTACTTCCAGCTCATCTGGCGGCACCTCCTCCATGTGCCCCAGAGCCAAGTATTCGCTGAGAAACTCCGAGTACAACGCATGGAATTCCTCATCCTGCCGGAAACGCCTTTCCATCGACCGCAATCGTTTAATGGCTGAAGTGAGTGATTCACCCAGCGCTGGCTTTGAATCGTCGAACGGAAGTCGCACGATAAAGCGTCCATTTCCATCACGTGTGAGACTGGACCTGAAGAGCTCGGTGGCTGCTAGTTCAGAAGGAGTAAGCTGGCTTGGCTTCGGAACCTCCTCCTGCTCCCAAAACAAACGCAAGGTGCGATTGATGTCCAACTCAGCATGGAGATTGATGATCGAGACGTTGCCTTGCACACTCGACGAGTAGATGGCTTGATTCCCTGACACAATCCACCCGAAGATCGTGTTCTGTGCCACAGGAACACCACCGTTGTCCTTGACTTGCCCTGGCTTGAGGAGAGCAAGAAAAACGTCAGATCCCAATATAACATCGATCGGACCCGGCTGGTGATATGCCGGATCAGCAAGGTTCTCCTGTATTTGCTTGTCCAAAAGGCTTGGATGGATACTGCAGTGCTGTGCAGGAAGAGTCGAGGTGAGCTTCCCCAGGATGTAGGCACTTGTTTGCAACACACACTCGTCGGTGAACCGGTTGGCAATCACCAGCTTCACCAGACCACGGGTTGTTCCGGCTGCTTGCTGTCCCAAACCGGAAACCATCACCTTTCCGTTGCAACGAGGCAGGCCGAGCTTTTTGATACAAGCTTCCGAGATCAATGATGCTTCGGAGCCCGAGTCGATGAGAGCGCGAACTTGCAGCAGACCGCCGTCGAATCCCTGTACCCGGATGACAGCAGTAGGTAGCACGACCGACTTCTGCTGCGGTTCCAACGGTACCTGCGCCACCATTGCGTTGATGGTAGCTTCACTCTCCTGTTGCTGGTTTGATTCACTGTTTATCACTGGTTTCTTCCTGTCATCTTCAGCTTTTCGCTCACATAGCAGTGTATGATGCCGCTGCTTACAGTTCTCATTTCGGCACACTGCTTTAGAAACGCAAAACTTCGCGGTGTGCGATCCCCGAAGGCAGTTAAAGCACAATCTCGCGTTCTTCACTAGTTCGCGTTTGCTCTGAATGTCCATGTCTTTAAATTCACTGCACTGAAACAACGGATGCTCCTTGGAGCATTTCGCGCACTTTTCCCCTGCTGCAGCTGTGTGCAGCGACTGCATCTTCTTCTCACTGAGTGGCTTCTTCGCTGGCTCCTTCTTGACTGCTTCTACTGTCGTCTTCTTCGTGAAAGCTGTGCAGGTTTTCAGTGCATCACATCGGTTGTCCAGGAACTTGATGAAATCGTCGAAGGAAGGGTTTTCTTCTTCGATGATCCGCTGCGCCCATAATGAACGGCTTTCCTTGTCCAGCTTTTCTAGCAGGAGGTAAATAAGCCACGGATCCCGTGTGTTATATTCCTCCCCGAGCGCATTCAATTGCCGCACCACCTCATCAGCAGTAGTAACTAGCTTGCGAAGATTTCCGGATGTGGCGGTGATCACCGCAGGCTGGTCCACGAACTCACGAATAAGAGCGAAAACGGTATATTTTTTCTTATCGAAGTAGTTCGTGAGCGCCTCCCACGCCTCCTGGTAGTTCGCGTCGGAAATCGGGAAAGAACTCACTAGCTGCTTCGCACTGTAATCGAGGTATGACACAAGATACTGCATCTTGATCGAATCTTTCAGATCGTTCCGGCTGTGGATGGTCGATTCGAAAATTTCTTTGAACGACCTCCAGCTTTTCCGATCACCGCTGAACGTCGGCACGCTGATCGATGGAAGCCGCACACTCAGGAAAGGTGAACGATTCGACACCATATCCGCTGCTGGATCGAGGTTTGCTTGGCTGTTGTTCGCGATGTTTGCTGCCCGATGCTCTTCCAGCAAGGCGCGATGGGAGACGAGCAACATTTTCATCGCCTCGCGGAGATCGTTATCGACGATCGTTCCACTACTCGATACGGAATTGATTTCATCCGGATTATTATCCGCGATGTACTTCTCCAGGATGTCTTTTGCACTAAAGTAGGCTCCGTTGAACTCTTCACGAATATTGTGCACCGAGGCAACCGCTTCCGGGTCGTCAAGTAGCTCTTCGATGCTTGCCTGTGTCTTGCGGAAGTTTCCAGCAAGTTTCTTGAGCTGGTCGAGCCGTTCCGTTGCCTCGCTGTAGGACGCTTTCCGCTCAGCGAGTTTCCCGGCTGCTGTCAGCTCCCCGTTGGGGCCCAGATAGCCGTAGCGGTAAACGCGCAGCTATTCAGCAAGACCAAGCTGAGGGTCGTGGGTTCGAATCCCACCGGTCGAGGATCTTTTCGGGTTGGAAATTTTCTCGACTTCCCTGGGCATAGAGTATCATCGTACCTGCCACACGATATACGCATGCAAAAATGGTCAATCGGCATAGAAAGCTCTCAGTTAATAACTGTGGAAGTGCCCATAAGAACACTAAGCTGATGAGCAGGCTCTGTCCCAGTTGGGATGTAACGCCAGAAAGAAGAAGAAGAAGTCAGCTCCCCGACCACTTGCACCATTTGCGCGTTCCGAACTTTCACTAGTTTTTCCATCGCGATTCGCGGAATCCGACGACGAAGGACCAATGTTTTGGACCTTGGACTGGACCGACGAAAACACGGGCAATTCGAACCGGAATAAACGTAAAATCGAACCGAAAATAAAGAATTACTCAAACTTAACTTTTATTGCGTCCTTTCTCTTCGGTACTTGGTACAGTTATGTAAAATGGTGACAAAAGCACATTTTCTCAGGAAAAAGTTTCCAATCGAAGTCGGCGCGCAAAACTGACAGTTGCGCAAGGGGTGTCGTCGACGCAGGTGAGGTCGACAGGGTTGGGTGGAACATACACGGAAACACACTGAAACCCAGAATTCGATTATTATTATTATTTATAATAGAGGTTTAAACTAATATCATTCGCCTCTGGTAAAAAAAGAAAGAAACAACTTAACAGGTTACTTAAATTCTCTCTAGTAATCGAGTTTTCTCCAAGAACTCCATCAATTTCTCCTCGTTGTTGTTGAGAATAGTGCTGATATCCGCGTCCTATTTTGCTCCTAGCCTTTCTGTATCATATTTGCGACAATTTGCAAGTATGTACAGCACGGTAACCTCCTCCCCACATACCTCGCAAACGTTGTTGTCCCGTAAGAAGATTGCGCGGTGAGAGATGTTGGTGTGCCCTATACGCAATTAAGTAATTGCCCTTCGTTTTTTGCTTGGTTTGCTGCCCCGCCAAGTAAGTTGAAAACTATCGTTCGATTTTCGCCACTCGCCTTCCCCGCTGTATCTGATGTATTGTTTTACAATTGCCTTCGCTTCCATCGCTGGGATAGGTATGTTAGGTTCATTATTTCCGCGCCCGATTGTCGCAAGTTGATCCGCATTCCCTTTTCCGGCAAATTTCCACATGCGCAGGAACTCAATATAGCGTAGCGCTTCTATCTCTGGCCAGCATTTCAGCTGGTTGTATCCAGGCATGGTTTGAGGTACCGTTATCTACGGCCATCAAACAACTAGCTGAGTCGCAGAATATCACGGTACGATCATTTACTTGAGCAAGTTGTAATACTACGACGATAGTGTAGGCTTCTGCCGAAAAAATAGAACATCCATCGGGGAGTCTGCCGTGGAAATCAATATAGTCTGTTGAAATGCCAAATCCTACATGTCCGCCCACTACCGAACCGTCCGTGTAGATTTTGGTATAGTCATTGTACCTTCCAGATGTGGTTTCTGAAAACAGTTTCTTTCCAATTAGAGGTTGTTCGTTTGTCCTCAGCTTTGTTTTAATGCTCTAATCAACGGCAGCTCCTCGATCGAACCATGACCTGCATCCTAGACGTTTTTGGTTGGACAAACCCGTCAGTTCATGAAAGTATTCTAATGCTCTTACAACCATTGGTGCCTGTTCGTTCCCTCTTGCGCCAGCCACTGCATAGCCCTGATTGCAAGAACTTGATACCACACGAATCGGAACGGCAACTCTTCGCATTCTGCCATCTTAGACGTAATAGGACTCGAGCGAAAGGCCCCGGATATACTTGCGCTGTTATAAACTGGTTCAAGAATTTTTAACACTTGTTCTCCTCCTCTGCTGACGAAGCCGTCCCATGCGTCAGTTTTGAAAATGGTAGACTTCTATGGATTCTTAAAAGAGTGCTTCGTGGCCCGCTGGTCCATCGGCCTCCAATTATTGATAACAATCGTTGAATTGATGCAACTTTCTGACGAAGCTCACCAGCATGCTGTTTGAATGACAACCTGTTGTAAACCACAACTCCAAGAACCTTAGCAGATTTTACTTCCTCCAGAGATTGGTCACGAATTTTAATGCTGTCATCGGCGTATACGAACAGAAGGATGCCTCTTGGAATCACATTAAAAATTTCGTGCTTGCTGATCAGGAAAAAGGTGACAGATAGTACGGAGCCCTGAATTCGGAGTTTGGACTCCACTCCTCCAACGGCTACTTTGAACGGCCGACCGGTTAAGAAGCTACTGATGAATCCTATTATGTGACTACGGATTCCCAACGAAAGTGACAGTGTTGCTATAATTGGATATCTCCACGCTGAATCGTAAGCCTTGGACAAGTCTAACATAACCGCTTCACAGTGTTCTCCGGACGCCAAAGGTTCATGCAAGGCGTCTTCAAAATCGGCAAGGTAACAGTCGAGTCCTTTCCCATTCTTGAAGGCGTATTGTCGTCTAATCGTTTGTCCGCTTCGAGTCGTGTATATAGAGCTAGTGAGACGAATAGAGAAATGGTCACTCCCACCGGTGTGCCAATGTACGCACCATTGTAAGCTGGGGGCCAGTTGGTTGGAGGTGATCGTTAGATCGATCGCTGATGTATTTCCAGATGCACTATCCAGCCCTGTATGTTAACCGTTGTTCAAAATCGATAGATGATGCGATGATTTGCGCATTGAAGTCCTCCATAAGAATGAAAAGATGGATAATTCATGAAGTAATGCGCTAAGTTGTTCTTGAAGCTCATCGGCCATTATTTGTTATGACAGGTATGATGACACAAATTTTGTGGCTATAGGATGTGTCATGGTCAATGCAATAACGGGAAGCGGTGTTCGGAGGTCCAGAAAGGAAAACGTCGTATCCTGGCGAACAGCTAGACACACAGCGTTTCTGTGCCGCGATAATGGGTCGGCTCGAAATCTCCAATCGTAGTTCTTCAGAAGATTTTGTGCGCAGTTGTCGGAACCCACAAACAACGTTTCTTGGAGGTCAATAATGAGAGGTTGATGCCCTGCAACTTCTACGGTCAAACCGTTGTAGTTGTGCAAGTCTCCTGATGCTCCACTGTAGGGCAACAGTGATCGCTTTCAATGCATGATCGTGAGCTGAAACATGAAGATCCATCAGGAAGAGAATATTCGTTTGGTGGTGCCTCGAGGAGCAAGCTGGAAGGGCTGATTCACAAATTTCATAACGCTGAAGGGGGTGGGTAGGTGTCCGCATGATGTTACGGCTCATACAAAATTTGAAAAGCATTCATACAAAAGTCGTTACGAGAGGGTGGGTGGGTATCGAAAATCATCATTATTCGCGTTATGAAATAAATGAATGAACCTGAAGCATTCTTCTCCTACTCTGTGCTTCAGTCTGGGACGGTGATGGGATACAGGATACGTGACTGTGCCAGGAGGTTCATCAGAGGCTTCCAGAGTGCTTGTTGCTTGACGTTCCATTGTTGAAGAATCCAGCGAAGAGTTGCTGATATCGTGACTACTGTTGCTTTTACTATTTGCCATTGTAAACGTACTGTATCATCAGCTCCGAAAGGGCGAGAAATTGATTCTCTTTGGACTTACACCTTTTCACATCGAAGAGTAAATCTCGAGCCAATCCCATAAATTCCGAGATCGTGAAGAGTGCTGAAGATATTTCGGACGAACGTTGTATTTGATGTTTCTGCGCTGTCTCGAACAACTGGCGAGTAAAGACCCCTTCCTTCGCTTGCAGGTGGGTTCGTTGGTGGTTGAATAGGCGGACGTGTAGTGCTCTCAGCTCTCAGCACGTTGACGATGTTGCCTATTCTGGTGATTGGTTGGTGCTGTTTGATTAGCGGTCTTACTTTTGCCTTTGTCCGAACTTGCTGCTATAGATAAGCTCGCCTTGAGCTGCACCCCTTGTAGCTGGCTGTATGGTTTCCTCCACAGTTTGCACATTTGATTTGTTCTCGCGTTGCAGCATTCTGCTCGGCCGAGTTTCCCAACACTGATTTAGAATCGGCAGTGTGTGTGTTAAATGTAGCCAGACATTTAACACACACACTGGTTTCAGGTAACAGAATTTTGAATCATGCCCATAACGTTGGCAACGGTAACATTGCACGGTTGTTCCTGATTTTTTGGCGAATTTTTTCACCTTACAGCAGAATTGCATACATACCTTATTTTTTGTAGATCTTGAAGTTTTACTGTTCCATTAGCGAAATATAGAAGGTATGGGACAACATCCTCATTTGACGTGCTCATAGTTTTGACCTCAGATGGTTTAACCCCAACTAAGTTAAAATCAGCCATCAGTTCGTTTGATTCCATCAGATGTAGCCCGGAAAGCACAAATATCAAAGGAGCTTCACTGCTAATTTGATGAGTAAAGAATTCCATTGAATTTGTTTTCATCAATTCAGCGGTTTTTTTGTGGGTCTCTACCTGTTTTGTGATAACTAACACACCACTTTTCATGCCATTCATGTGATAGCAATCATCAGGAATGTTTTCTTGCTTCAGTTAACTACGTATCTGCCTAGCATTTTGCCGTAACACTGTTATAGGCGGGCAGTGAATTTTCTTATTCGAGTGGGATTTATTGTTCTCGTAGTTTGCAGTATTTGCATTGTCATTCCCATCAACAGGTGCGTGTGTTAACATCTCGAAACGATTACTTGTTGCTACATTTGCAACCGATGTGTGACTCGCGCTGTTCGAATTGGTGCCACCGTCTCCTCCTCCATATCATTTTGTTTGGTATCTCGCTTGCTTCTTTTCGGCTTCTGGCCTCCACTTATGGAGCTTTCGGTATCGGATGAGATTTCATCCCGAGCTGATTTGTTATAAGCCCACCAGATTAGAATCTGCGACGCGCTCGACCCCGAGGCGCTTTGGTTGACGTTATCGACCTCCAGCCTTTAACCTGCTTCAAGCTTTTTCTTGAGGAATCTTAGAAGCATTTCTTGTAAAGCCTGTGGAATAGTCGCGTAATAGTCTGTTATCTTCTGTCTGCAGCATTTTTTGATTTTATAAACGCAATTTTTTTATGAATTCTCATTTATTTCACTTTTTTTCGAGTGTCTCTAGAATGTTGCAAACAAATGAGGAACAAATGAAGTTCAAAAATGGATCATTTGAGAAAATGTCCAAAATAACGTTTAATTGAAACTTGAAAGTAGATTACCTTTTGATTCCGCCCTAAATGCTTATCTTTGACAGATACGCGTATTTCGACTACCGCTTGCACTCTTCTTCAGTGTCAGTTACTCGTCTCAAGAGTGGTGTAAAAAATCCAACACACTTGCATCTTGTCACTTTTATTCACAGAAGAGAGGATCGATGAAGAGAAAACGATTAAGCGACTTACGCCCTTATTCTAGCACACCCTTGAAGTTTGGTCAGCCTAAGGGCGCTGCCATAGTGAACGCATCATGCGATGCGTGCGCCTATGTGAACCCGTAACGTGTTCGCGGACGCATTCGATCTGTAGTGAAAAACTTCCCAAAAGCTTTAAGGGCTATTCTCATTGCGCTGTGCCGGGCCGGGGCCGGGTCCGGGAAGTTTGTATTTTGCGACGGTACTTTTTCGTTCAGTTCACACTGCGACCGTGCATACCGGGCGTGCACCGGGTTTTCATGATGCGAGATTTCACGCACACTAGGGTAACTTATATAATTTGGACATGCATATAATTTGGACAGGCTAGTCGTTCTATGCTCATTTCCAATGAAATGGCGAGGAATATATGTACGGGAAATCATGTATTGCATTATTAATACACTATGCTACTTATTAATTATGACCATTTTCATAACAATTACAAATTGGCTTCAAAAATATCAAAATTGTAAATTCTATCAAAAGAACACCTGTGAAACCTACGAATGCAAGAGGATGTGCATTTCAAGAACATACATTAAATGCAATAATAGCGCTCAGAATTGACATTCATAAAAAGTTTAAAAGTGGCAACATGATAAAATATGTCCAAAATTTAAGCTAAGTTCATCTAAAATCTTAACATGAGTATATGAGGCATAAATCAGGTGATGTCCAAAATAGATTATGGTTTTTGTTCAGTTGATATAATTTGGCCATCTGATGAAACACACTGGAATGTACCATGCATGCATACTTGCAGGCGTTTTTTCGTGAATCTGGTGATATTTGCTTGCATTAAATGAAATTACTGATTATCACTAATATATACATCCAATAAGCGAAAAAAATGTTTAAGTCACTTGTAAACTCTTAACATTTTATGTTATGATCGTCTTTTTAAGAAACCATTGTATGGATATTGAGATAACGCCCCTGTCCAAATTATATTCACATGAGGGTGTCCAAAATGTATATTTGGTGTCCGAAATGTATAACAGACAGGCCACTAAAAAACGCTATTTTGGGAGCTAATACTATAGTTTTTAAGCTTTTTCTTACCAGAAACTCAAAATATAATGGGACATTAAGCATATAAGTAACATTACGTAATAAAATATTAGTATCTAATGTGGTTAATCGATCGCCGTTTCCAGACATATCCTTAGCCTGTCCAAAATACATAATTTACCCTATGACGAAACTGTCAAATGGTTCTGTTATTGCAATAGACCAGCAGATTGAGATTAATAATAAGGATCTGATATAAACGCTGCTTTGGGAATTTACTTTAAAAGAAGTACCGTAGGATAGAAAATACTCGGTTCGTATTATTGGAACACTATTTTCTCAATTAGATTTTTCGAAGTGTTCCGCAATGTGGCAAGAAATACCTAGTTATTTGATTAGGGCAACAAGGGGCTAGTTGTGGAGGTCAATCTATGTCTAGGTTAGTAGGAGTTCCAGGGTCAATCTAAGTTCCCTCCCTACTGGATTATACAAGGATGGCATACAACATCTTTGAGATTTTTCCAGCGAAACTTTTAGATTTATTTTACAAAAAATATCATTTTTTCAGTAGTCAATATTCCAGTTATACTTTAAGGCATTTTTGGTACCTTCATCTTCTAGAAAGAAATTAAATGGAATTGTATTCAAATATATTGCTTTAAAAACATTACTTTTTTGATCCTGTAAGTTTTGCAATGATTCTATCGTAAACTTATCAAAGTTTTTCGCAAAACAAACTTTTAAGGGTTCTTAGTATCAAGCATTAATAAAACAATACCACATGTCACAGTCTCTGTGATAGTCTGAATTTCTCTGGATAGCCATAAAAAGTAAGAGGTTGTTTCCGAGATACGACCGCCAAGTTGACGTTGGATAACGTTAGCTTCTTCTATTTCCTGTCTTGAGACCGTCACAAACTAATGAAAGATTTCTACTTATAAAAATCCAATCAATTTTCATACTATTTGTTGCATGTCAATTCTGACGTATTATGGACATTGTGTGTAATTATTTTGGTGGTTCGGTTACCACTTCAACACCGATAGAATCGGTCGATGGAAGAAGAAGTATGAGCGGTAACTCTTGCTCCCTAAACAAAGATTCCGGTTGAACATTAGGTCCACGCATAATCCACTAAGATTGATTTGGTAGAACTGATTGTAATCGTTTCAAAAATGCTAAAATGAAGTGTCATACTAATATTCTTTAGTTTTGCATTCGTTTTGCTTAACCGATTAACCGAAATTATGATATTTCGTTTAGTATGTGGTGGGTAACGCACTATCAAAGTTACCCGCATTATCAAAGATACCCCGTTTTACGGTACATGTAAACTTCAAAACGTCAAAACCTTATAACAGCAAGAAAAATGTGCTTTTCTATGAAAAATAAGACATATCTCGATACTTCCCAATTTTTCAATAGTTTAGTCATGAGAATCAATAGTTTTCATTGTTGGAGTAGATTCGTAGAAATATTTCCAATCGATTGGTGCACGAATCTTGAAAATCTATCCCGGCGTTAGTAAGTTATTAACAGTCAAAATCTAACCACTTTTCGTGACGCGAGCGATTTTTCGTTTTTCGAAATTGTACCCCAGTATGTTGCCGTAAGACGTTATCGAACGTCAAAAAGAAGATAACTTTTGCGTCTGCTAAGAAGAAATTGCATCTGGAGGTACTGAGGAAAATTTTATCTTGTCTTTGGCAATGACGGCGCATCACAACGGAGATTGGAAAACATGCGAACGCAGTGACGACATCAGGCCTTATCGTTCAAATATATCGTTCCGTCACAGGGGGAGGGAGAGGGTCTTCCATAGTGTTACAGCCCTTATACACAATTTAAATCTTCCATACAAAAGTTGTTACGTGGGGAAGGAGGGGGTCTAGAACTGGCACATTTTGGGTTATGTAATATTTGAATCATTCCTTAACAATAGAATATATATTTATTGCATTCCGACAGCACGACTCGGAAACATTCTCGATTTGTCGTTTTGTCAATTATTCATAACTAATCAGATATTGTATGATGCTACGAGATGAATAAATGTAAGAATATGGTAAACACATTAGCAAATATTACACAAATAACTCTTTAGGACACATTTGTTGGCACTGAAAAGGGCCGATTGAACTGTGAGAATCGAGTAACGCGGACACATTTTGCCAGCGAACAGGTTGAAATCCTCCTCGCCCGATAAGATTTGCGGTGGCGATGATGATGGGCGCTTGAACAAGCGGCTTGAGCTGATTTTCTTCAGCCATCTCGTAGCCAGCGATTTCACAAACCGGACACTGGATTTGCAGCAGCTTAAGGTGAAGATGAATCGAAGCCAAACCTCAAATTTTCAATACATACGTTTAAGCTGAAAACTTAATCGATTGGTCACTCGCTGGTGGTGACCAATCGATTAAGTTTTCAGCTCAAACGGGTTTTCGGTTCTCCAGATCCGTGCTCTTGAAAATTTGAGGTTTGGCTTCGATTCTTCTTCACCCTAATGATAGTAAATTATTGATGCTGGTTTTCTTGTCCACACACTAAGGGTGAGTTACGAATTTTGATAATAACTCAGCAGCGGAACATTCGGTAAACAAAATTTGTAGATATTGTTGGAATTTTACTGATTTTGGTAAAATGTTTACCGCAAATCACTAAAAATTTCACCAAAACTATTATTTTTGATTCACCGACAGTTCTGTTGCTGTGACTATTGCCAATAATGTTGCGTGAAATATTTTCGAAACTCTTTCAAAATTAAATTGTCGTCCTGAAAAGGACGGTTGGGTGAGGATATCGTCGATCGCCATTTCATACTCAGGTTTTGTGAATTCAGTGGTAGTTTTGCTGTCGGTGATGGGGACGATTTAGCCTCCAAATCTGTACAACGTATGGCCCTGCCACTTCAGAGCGTAGCCAACAGAATTCTGGATGACCTCAGCACACCGCGGGTTTCCTCGTAGATGAGACCGGAGGTACGATTGACGTCGCCACGGCGAGCCAGACGGCGGATGGCGGGCTTGGTGATGATGCAATGGATGTTGTCACGCTTGGCGCTTCCTTTTCCGAGGCCGGTCTAACTTCGGCAACGATTGTAACAAAACTGATGCTCGGCCGCCGGCTCGGCTGCTTTTATGCGGTACGCGATGGATGAATTCTTCTTGCTCGCTCGCTGTTCACTGTTCGTCTCGCTCGCTCGCAAGAGAAGGTCATAAAAGGGACCGGCAGCCGCGCAAATTCAATCATTCGTTTGTTTCAATCCGTCCAGAGAACACTACTACGACGATGGCTGGTAAGCAGCCGGTCACGAAAGTCGCTCGCAAGAGCGCCCCAGCCACCGGAGGAGTCAAGAAGCCGTATCGCTATCGGCCAGGAACGGTCACTCTGCGTGAGATCCGTCGCTACCAGAATTCTACGGAGCTGCTAATCGACAAGTTGTATTTCCAGCGCCTGGTCCGTGAAATCGCTCAGGACTTCAAGACCGATCTGCGATTACACAGCTTGGCGTCATGGCCCAGCAGGAAGCGAGCGAGGCCTATCTTTGAGGGTACTAACATGTGCGCGATCCACGCCAAGCGTGTCACCATCATGCCGAAGGCCTTCTAGCTGGCTCGTCGTATCCGTGGCGAACGAGTTTAAATTGAATTAGGACGCAATTTCAAGCAAAACGGCCCTTTTCAGAGCCACAACAATGTATTCCACGTAAAAGAGTTACGGCTTAAGATATTTCACCTATTATTAATTAATTAATTAATTTAATTGCCAATTCAAATTTCGGATGATTAGTTTTCCAACAGCAAACAAAGTTTTACCTAGGTTCCCGTCGGGCGGCGGTAGCATTTTTGCAGTTTTCTCTATGCGCTTATTTGGTTTCGATCGACAATTTCTTACCAAATCAAATCATCAACAAAGCTGTTGCTGATAAGTTTTAGCTTTCAATTCGACAAGTTTATACTGATTGCTTTGGCTTGCATGTGGCAAATGACTGACCGAAATATGAATCCATCACATCCATTCACCAGTAATGTCGCTCTTCACGGTGTAAAATTCTCATAACTCTCTTTCAAAATTAAATTGTCGTCCTGATAAGGACGGTTGGTGGTAGTCACAATCGATCGAACTGGGTTTTCATTCCATTCTTAGACAGAAACACGCCAAAAGATTACCGAAGACGATTGAATTAAAATGCGGTCGTGCGCGTGCGCGTGAAGTGGAATTTGATTGCCTTTGACTGAACACGAGATAATAAAGAGAAGTAAGAAGAACACCGAAAGGGGCGTTTCCCTTCGAATGACGAAAGTGGCTAAGATATCTCTCAATGATGTCTGTGTCAGGAATACACAGGAAAAATGTGCTTTTCTTTGAAAAATAAGACATGCTTCGATATTTCTCAATTTTTCAATAGTTTAGCCATGAGAATCAATAGTTTTCATTGTTGGAGTAGATTCGTAGAAAGATTTCCAATCGATTGGTGCAAGAATCTAGAAAATCTATCCGGGCATTAGTAAGTTATTAACAGTCAAAATCTAACCACTTTTCGTGACGCGAGCGATTTTTCGTTTTTCGAAATTGTACCCCAGTATGTTGCCGTAAGACGTTATCCAACGTCAAAAAATTAAATGAAATCACACAAAATTATTAAAGGAATGACACCATATAAAACAAATCATTTTGATCAATTCTTCTGCAATCCACGTTTGTTAAAACAAAATAACAATATATTCTTTCTCAAGATCCCTCTAGTATTTCTTCAAAATATTTTTTACCTGAGGTATTTCTCTAGGGATTTCTTTTTGAATATATTTAAGATTTCCTTAAAAAATTCATCCAAATAGTGACAGACGCATTTTAGACGATTTTAAGTGTTTCTTCAGATTTCTTTCAATATATACTCCAGGGATTACTCCAGAAATGCTTCAAAAAATTTCACAAAGGAATGTCTCGTTAGTTGAGATGTAAAAAATCCTTTCCATAATTTGAATTTTCAAATTTCCGAACTATTTTTTTGATATATTTTTCAAGTAATTAGTTAAAAAGTGTAAGAAATCATTGGGGAAATATTTTAAGTAATAATCTTAAAAAATCTAGTGTAAGTGATAATTCGGAAGCATATCTGAAAACACCAGTTTGAAGCTTTTCCTGAAATGTAGTGAACAATATAAAAAATAGAACTCTAATATTAGAAGAATCTTTTCGTATGCATGGAGCTGTCATTGGATTATTTCTATATATTTTTCCAAATGACTTACTGACAGAAATTTTGAATCATTCTTGTAAAGTGGCAGTGAGAAATATCTGGATAAATTTTGCTCATCGCATTTATGGATCAGCGTATTGCAACGCTCAAACTATAATTATCATCATAATATATTGCAGCACCCTGAAAAGCATCGGGGTTTTAAAGTGTCATAACAATATGATTATTAGGAAAATTTTTGAAAATTGCCCTGGGCTACAGGTTTTTAATATGACGTCAAGAATATTTTTCATTATGGCTTACGCGATTCTAAACTTACTTTCTGGCAGCAAAAATATTCGAAGTTATCCATGATAAAATTTCGTGAAGCATTCCTGAAGATGCCGTAGGTTTAATGGAAGCCTAAATTTAACAAGGAACCTTAGAAAAATTCTGGAGAAATTTTGGGAAAAGCTCTATAATTGTTTCAGTAAAAAATATTACAAAAATATTTTTGAAATGATTCCTTGCAGTCATTTTAAATGGAAGCAAAAGGATTATGAGTGTTTGTACAGCTATTTTTTGTTAAGAGCCTGTAGTGGATGAAATAGTGGAGGAATACCTTGAACAATTTATAAATGTTCCAAGGTGTAATTTTTAGTAGGATAAAATGAAGGCATTTTAAGAAGAATCTTTGTAAGAATTTAAGATTCATGCGACGAAAAAATATCAGATGAGAATGGTCGTCAAACTCTTCAAATAATTCGCTAAGTAATTCCTTGTGGTAGTTCTGGTAAATCCTTCAGGGGTTCCTATTAGAATTGCGTCGGTGGTCGCCAGGAATAGCTCCAATGATTCCTTCAAGGATTCGCCTATTTGTTCCTTCGAGGCTTCCTTCCTGAATTCCTCCTTACATTTCAGGATTTTCTGAAGGTATTCCTCGCGGAGTAAATCCAAGAATTCATCCAGGATAGCCTCCAAAAATTTCCTCCTCTATAATGTTTCCATGCATTTCATCCAAGGATTTTTCCAGTGATTCCTGCATAAACAGACTTTTTCGGTAAGTAAGTTCCCCAGGAAGTATTCCAGCGATTAAAAAAAATCAGTGATTCCTCCAGATAATCTTGACGGGATTCCTCGAAAGACACCTTCAGGATATTCTTCAGAGATTTTCTCCTCCAGAAACTCTTACAGCATGTTCTTTAGGGGTTTCCTTCTCCAGGATTTCTCCATGATCACTTCCAGAAATTCCTCCAAAATATTTCAAGATTAAGGAATTCTTCCAAACATTCATCCACGGATTCATACAGAAATTCTTCCAGAAAATACTCCAGGGATTTTTTTTTATTAATATATCCAAAAGAAGTTTTCCGACTCCTTTCCAAGGGTTCCTTGGTGAATTCTTCCAAGGATTCCTCCAGGAATTCTTGCAGCAATTGCTTTATGGAGTTTAATGTAATTCGTATAGGGATTTTTCCATTCGTTCCTTCAGGGTATCCTCCGATTCTACCCCATTACCCCGAATCCCATTACCCCGAATGCCATTAACCCGAACGCCATTACCCCGGATTCCAAAACCCCGAACGGCCCATCACCCCGAATGGCATTACTCCGAATTCCAATATCATGAGGAACTGTCATCAATATCATCATGTCAAGATAATTGTTAGTTCGGGGAAATAGCATTCGGGGTGATGGAATTCGGGGTAATGGAATTCGGGGTGATGGCAATCGGGAAAATTGTATTCGGGGTAATGGGGTAGAATCGTATCCTCCATCCATTCCTCCAGAGATTCTTCCAGAAATTTTCCCAGGAATTCCTCCAGATTTTCCTCCGAGCATGCAAGAGTTTTTGTTAGGGAGTCCTTCATGATTTGAACTCCTGGAGGAATTCCTGGAAGAAAATTCTTGAAGGAATTCCTGAAAGAACTACTGGAAGAACTACTAGAGAAACTCCTGGGGGAATCTAAAGAGGAATTTCAAGAAAATATTTAATTGAACTCCTGAGAAAATCGCTGGAGCAACTCGTGCAAGTATCCTTTAAGCAAGGGATACCAGAAGGTACTCCTGGAAGAATACCTAAGGAATCTCTAGCGGAACTCCTAAAGAAATCCATCCAGGAACTTTTAAAGGAATTCCTGGAGAAACTCTTAAGGAATCCTTGGAGAAACTCCTGGAGGAATACTTGGATGAACTCCAGGAGGAATATTTGGAGGAATTCCTGGAGAAATACCTAGAGAAACTCCTGGAGTAATCCCTGAAGGAACTCATGGAAGAAATCCAGTAGGAATCACCAGTGAAGTTCCTGAAGGTAAGCTCCTGAAGGAATCTCTGAAGAAACTTCTGGAAGTATTCTAAGACAAATCCCTTCAAGAGCTGATGGAGGTATTTCTGTAGGACCTTCTGGAGGAATTCCTAAAGAAACTCCAGAAAGAATCCCTGAAGGAACTCTTGGAAGAACTTCTGATAAATCCATAAAGGATGGAGAAATCCTAGGAACCCAGGAAGAACTCTGGAAAAACTCCTTAGGAATCTCTAGCGGCAGGTTGAATCTCTGGAGAATCTCCTGAATGAATTCTTGGAGGAACCTCTGGAGGTATATTTGAATGAATTCCTGGAGGAATACCTGGAGGAATACCAGGCGGAAATTCTGTAGCGATCCCTGGATAAAGAGCTCCTGGAGGAATCTCTTAAATAACTCCTAGAGGAATTCCTGAAGGAACTTCTAGATTATTTCCAGAAGGAACTCCGGAATAAATACCTGGACTCCAGGAGAAATCCCCGGAAGAATTCTTGGAGGAGTCCCTGAAGGAATTTCTGGAGGAATTCCTAAAGGAACTTGTGGGAGACTTCCAGCAGGAATTCCTGAAGGAAATCCTGGAGGAATTAATAAAGGAATCCCTGAAGAAACTTCTGAAGCAATTTCTCAAAAAACTCCTAGAGTAATACTTGGAAGAATATTTGAAGGAATACCTGGAGAATATTCTGGATGAATCCCTGGAATACTGCTGAAGGAATTCTTGAGAGAACTTTTAAAGGAACTCCTGAAGAAATTCCTGGAGGAATATTCTGAGGAATACCTATAGAAAATCCTGGAGTAATGCCTTAGGGAACTCCTGAAGGAATATTTGGAGGAATTCCTGGAAGAATATTTGAAGGTAAACTCAAAAAAATCCCTGGAGAAACTCCTGGAGGAATAACTGGAAGAACTCCTGGAATAACCCCTGGAGTAATCACTGAAAGAATCTCTAAAGGCACTCCTGGAGCAATCCCTGGAAGAACTTTGAAAGGAATTCCTGAAAGAACTTCTGGATTTAATTAATTATAAAATTCAATTAATTCCAGAAAAAATTTCTGTAGGAAATCCTGGAGAAATAAATGAAGGAATTCCTGGAGTAATCTCTGGAGCACCTCCTGAAGTAATGCCTCACGAAACTACTGGAGGAATATTTGGAGGAATTCCTGGAAGAACATTTGGGAGAATACCCAGAGAAATCCCTGGAGAAACTCTTGCAGTAATTCCTTAAAGAACTCATGGAAGAATATTTAAAGGAGTTCCTGGAGGAATATTTGAAAGAATAATCCTTGGAGAAACTCCTGGAGGAATCCCTGGAAAACTTCTGGAGAAATTCTTTAAAGAACTTTTGGAGGAGTTCCTGAAGAAATCCTAAAGGAATATTCAGAGGAATACCTGGAGGAACTCATAGAGTAATTACTTAAGGAATTCCTGGAGGAATATTTGGAGCAATTTCTGGAAGAATATATGAAGAAATTCCCAGAGTAATCTCTGGAAGATTCCTGGAGGAATCCCAAGAGAAACTCCTGGAGTAAATCCTTAAGGACCTCATGAAGAAACTCCTGGAGCACCAAAAGAATTTCTGGAGTAATTCCTTAAGGACTTCCTGGAGGAATACCTGGAAGAACTCCTCTGAAAGAATTCATGTAGGAATTCCTGAAGGAACTTCTGGAGAAATTCTTGAAAATAATCTTGGGGGAATAAATGGAGGAATTCCTGAAGGTATCCCTGAAGAAACTTCTGAGGTTATTACTTAAGGAACTTTTGGAGTAATATTAGGACGAATATTTGAAAGAATACCTGAAGTAATTCCTGGAGAAACTTCTGGAGTAATTTCTTAAGGAACTCTTGAAGGAATATTTGGAGGAATTTCTGGAGCAAAATTTAAAGGATTACCTGTGGTAATCTTCAGAGAAACTCCTGAGGGAATCCCTGGAAAACAACTGGAGGAATTCTTTACGGAACTTTGGAGGAATTCCTGAAGAAACTTCTAGAGGAATACCTGGAGAAACTCCTGGAGCTATCCCTGGAGAAACACCTGGAGTAATGCCTTGACGAACTCCTGGAAGAATATTTGGAGGAATTCCTGGAAGAATATTTGAAGGAATACCCAGAGTAATCCCTGGAGAAATTCCTGGAAAAATCCCAGGAAGATTCCTGTAGGAATCCTTGAAGATACTCCTGGAGTAATTCCTTAAACATCCTGGAGGAATACAAGCAAGAACTCCTAGAGTAATTTCTGAAAGAATTCCTGTAGCAATTTCTGAAGGAACTTCTGGAAGAATTCCTGTAGAAAATCTGGAGGAATAAATTGAGGAATTCTTGAAGAAATTTCTGGAGTACTTTCTTAAGGAACCCCTGGAGGAATCTTTAGAGGTATTTCTGGAGGAATATTTGAAGGAACTCCTCGAGTATTTCTTGTAAACACTCCTAGAGTAATTCCTTAAGGAACTCCTGGAGGAATATTTGGAGGTATTCCTAGAGGAATATTTGAAGGAATACCAGGGGTAATCCCTGGAGAAACTTCTGGAGGAATCCCTGGAAAACTCCTGGAGGAATTCTATACGGAACTTTTAGAAGAATTCCTGAAGGAACTCCTGGAGGAATGCTTGGAGAAACCCCTGGAGTAATTTTTTAAGTATTTCCTGAAGGAATATTTGGAGGAACTACTGGATGAACATTTGAAGCATTACCCAGAGTTATCCCTGGAAGATTCCTGGAGGAAACCTTGGATAAACTCCTGCTGTAATTCTTTAAGAATCTCCTGGAAGAACTCCTGGAGTAATCTCTGAAAGAATTCCTTTAGGAATTCCTGAAAGAACTTCTGGTTGAATTCCAGAAGAAACTCCTGGAGGAATTCCTGAAGATAATCCTGGAGGAATAAATGGAGGAATTCCTGAAGAAATCCCCGAAGAAACTTCTGAGGTAATTCCTTAAGGAACTTTTGGAGGAATGTTTGGACGAATATTTGAAAGAATACCTAAAGTAAGAAACTTCTGGAATAATGTCTTAAGGAACTCTTGAAGGAATATTTGAAGGAATTCCTGGAGGAATATTTAAAGTACCCCGAGTTAACCCTGGAGAAACTCCTGGAAAAATCCCAGGTAGATTCCTGTTGGAATCCTTGGAGATACTTCTGGAGTAATTCCTTAAGAACCTCCTGAAGGAATACCAGGAAGAACTCCAAGAGTAATCTCTGAAAGAATTCCTTAAGGAATTCCTGAAGGAACTTCTGGAAGAATTCCTGAAGAAAATTCTGGAGAAATAAATTAAGGAATTGTTGGAGAAATTTCTGGAGTAATTCCTTATGGAACCCCTGGAGGAATATTTTGAGGAATTTCTGGAGGAATATTTGAAGGAACTCCTAGAGTAATTCTTGGATATCTTCCTAGAGTAATTCCTTAAGGAACTCCCGGAGGAATATTTGGAGGAATATTTCAAGGAATACTTGGGGTAATCTCTAGAGAAATTTCTGGAGGAATCCCTGGAAAACTCCTGGAGGAATTCTTTACGGAACTTTTGAAGGAATTCCTGAAAAAACTCCTGGAGGAATATCCGGAGAAACTCCTGGAGCTATCCCTGGAAAAACCCCTGGAGTAACGCATTGACGAACTTCTGGAGTAATTCCTGGAAGAAATTTCGAAGGAATACCCAGAGATATCCCTGGAGAAATTCCTGGAAAAATCCCAGGAAGATTCCTGTAGGAATCCTTGGAGATACTTCTGGAGTAATTCCTTAAGGACCTCCTGGAGGAATGCCAGGACGAACTCCAAGAGTAATCTCTGAAAGAATTCCTTAAGGAATTCCTGAAGGAACTTCTGGAAGAATTCCTGAAGAAAATTCTGGAGGAATAAATTGAGGAATTCTTGGAGAAATTTCTGGAGTAATTCCTTAAGGAACCCCAGGAGGAATATTTTGAGGAATTTCTGGAGGGATATTTGAAGGAACTCGTGGAGTAATTCTTGGGAATACTCCTAGAGTAATTCCTTAAGGAACTCCTGGAGGAGTATTTGGAGGGATTCCTGGAGGAATATTTGAAGGAATACCTGGGTTAATCTCTAGCGAAATTCCTGTAGGAATCCCTGGAAAACTCCTGGAGGAATTCTTTACGGAACTTTTGGAGGAATTCCTGAAGAAACTCCTGGAGGAATATCTGGAGAAACTCCTGGAGTTATCCCTGGAGAAACCCCTGGAGTAATGCCTTGACGAACTCCTAGAGGAATTCCTGGAAGAATATTTTAAGGAATACCCAGAGTGATCCCTGGAGAAACTCCTGAAAAAATCCCAGGAAGATTCCTGTAGGAATCCTTGAAGATACTCCTGGAGTAATTGCTTAAGGACCTACTGGAGGAATAACAGGAAGAGCTCCAGGAGTAGTCTCTGAAAGAATTCCTGAAGGAACTCCTGGAAGAATGCTTGGAGAAAATTCTGGAATAATATTTGAAGTATTTCCTGAAGAAATATTTGGAGGAACTATTAGAAGAACATTTGAAGCATTACCCAGAGTAATCCCTGGTAGATTCCTGGAAGAATCCTTGGATAAAGTAATTCTATTTATAATTATCAGATTTCAATCTTATTTTAATATGAGAAGATACTCCTACAGGTATTCTAAGAGAAATATCTTACACAACACGAAACAACAAATTTGTTACAATTGGCGATAGATGTGGACGTAATTTAAAAAAAAACTTCCTCTCAAATTGCTGAGCAATTTATTGTCAACTCCTTAAGAATAATTTAGTTGATTTCAATGTTATCAACTTAGAACCTCCTGGAGGAATACCTGGAAGAACTTCTGGAGTAATCTCTGAAGGTAGGTTAGAGGAATTCCTGAAGGAACTGCTGGTTGTATTCCAGAAGAAACTTCTGGAGGAATTCCTGAAAAAACATGCAGGAATAAATTAAGAAATTCCTGGAAGAATCACTGCAGAAACTTCCGGAGTAATTCCTCAAGGAACCCCTGGGAGAATATTAGAGGAATTGCTGGAGGAATATTTGAAGGAATATCTGGAGAAACTCCTGGGGCAATCCCTTGAAAACTCTTGGAGTATTTCCTTAAGGAACTACTGGAGGAATATTTCAAGGAATTCCTGGAGGAATATTTGAAGGAATACCTGGAATAATCCCTGGAGAAACTCCTGAAGTAATTCTTTAAGGAACAGCTGGAGGAATATTTGATGGAATACCTGGAGTCACCTCTGGAAAAACTTCTGAAGGAATTTCCAAACGAACTCACTGGAAATATTTGGAGGAATTCCTGGAGCATTATTTGGAGGAATTCTAGCAGGAACTCCTGGACTCTTGGAGGAATTCTTGAAAGAATCCCTGAAAGAATTTCTTATAAAATCTCTAGACGAATTCCTTTAAAAATCCCTGGAAAAATCTTTCAAGAATCCCTGGATGATTTCCTTAGAGAAACTCTGGATAAACTACAGGATGAATTCCACGAAGAACTTGAGGAATCCCTAAGCTAACTCCTGAAGGAATTTCTAAGGTTACTTCCGGAGAAATCCCTAAAGAAACTCATGTAGGAATACCTAAAGGAACACCTGTAGGAATTTAAAAGTTTGTTAGTCTCAATTACATATTTTTTAAAGCATTGCCAGAGATCGAGACGGTGGGACGAAAGTAGACGAATTGCGAAAATTTATAGCCCCGGAGCTTATTTCAAAACAATTCACATCATCTACACATTCTCAAAGAATGTAAAACATTCAGCCAAGCAGTTCACTATTTATTCATGGAATCCTCCAACAACCTGAATTTCCAGTACGGGTGAAACACATTCAATCATTAAACAGAAGTACTATAAATTTGCCTGGCAACTTGTTCTGGGAATTAGCCATATTTTCAAAATTTATTCACCACTAGAAACATTTTTCAGAATCACCCTTCTCGGATGCATTTCATTTCTTCACAAACGCTGATAACACAAATAAAAACAAATCTGCCACCTTTGCTTCATATTCGCGTCTACGAAGGTAATTACCACAGTTGACCCTATGCGTGAAGCTCCGATTATTTTACATGGCAAAGCATAGGAAGTCAATTTTCAAATGCTTCTAAAAAATTCAAAACACTTTTTAATTAAATTCTGTTAAGTGTACGGGGTTAGACTATTGATCAACTATAGAATCAGCAGCATATTGAGAAAAATATATAAAACTCAAAATTATATGCCTATAATGTAGCCCATCAAAAGTATATCAACATATACTGAAAAGATTTTATATAACTATTGTAGTTAATTTTATATGAGCATTTGAAATTTCGCTTCCTATACTTTGCCGGGTAAAATTTTCGACGCTTCACGCATCGAGCAAACTTTTCCCAGATGGCAGCACCGTACCTTCGTTTACTCGAATTGCTATAACCATGGTAATGCAGAGAGATCTCACAACTACATACACATAACAGAGAATGCTGTCACCCGTGCACTCACCGGAGAGTCCCAAATATCGTTGCCGACGATATTTTTTGACAGCCCGGTTATACTCCGGTTTCACCCCGGGCACGGCACGTTAGCTTTGGTGTGAACGCTCACATATAAAACACATGAAAGTTATTCAAAACATAGCCCGGTCGGGCCCCGGACGAGTCCCGGCCCCGGCCCGGCACGGCGCAATGAGAATAGCCCTTTAGTATTCGACTGTTATAATCGAAAGAGAGCGAGAGAGAAGAGAATCTCTCATTTGTACATAGGTCTTTTAGTAATGTTTTGCGAGAAATATTTTGAAACGACTAATTAAAGATCGGATTCACATATTCTTTTTCAGTCTTCAATTCTCTATTCTATCCTCCATAGCAATTGAAATACTTTAACACCTCATGAAGACTGTTCAATCTGGAGCGGTAAATACAGTCATCTCTCCCTTACTCGATACTGAAGGGACCATCGAGTTATAGAACACAAAACCAGTGCAACTGCGATCTAAGGGACCATCGAATTACTATGGTTCTCTAACTCGATATCGAGATACGGAATATCGAGTAAGGGAGAGTTAACTGTACCACCTAGAAAGAGCATTTTGATCATAGAGATGAGAAATCGTCCCTTCTGACAGAGATATGGCTTCAAATTAAAATGTTGTTGCAAAACTTTGCATCGGCACTGTTTGAAAAGCTTTGAAAGCACTCCCGCCCTCTTTCTCACACAAAACACCGCTACTCTCTCACGGACACGTGACGTCACGGATTCCCATCGCCACTTTCTTGCTCTCCCCCACTCCCCTCTCACTCACAAACGATGACTTTCCTCTCGGTTTGTTTTGATTCTCATTCGTTCGTTGCCGCATCGTTTTCCAGTTTCTTGCTCCAGGCAAGCTGGGAGAACCCGGAGAATCTCCGCCGCCGTGGCGAGAAGAGAAACACAAACGTAAGCGAAAATATGAAAAGTGAGGTTGGAATATGAAATGCCTGTCAATGGTCGTCAATAATTATAATTGGATCGATTGGAATTGATGGTTTTAGTTAGAATAACTGCGATAATGAATGATTTTTCACGGGTTTCTCGTACGGAATTATAGCAGGCGACGATTGCAACATAGTAGTCGTGGGGTTTCCCAAGAGAAAAGGGTGAAAACAGCCACGAAACAGTTCCCACGCTACTGCGATCGAAATTTGATTCCCACTGGAGGGCTGTACAAACCTTGGATCCGATCTGGTTTCCGCACTGACCCACTTGCAGATGTACGATTTCTCTCATGGTGACTTTCGGTGTGGAGGCTTTTAGCTTTCTAATCAAACGCACTAATCACAATCGCGATTCCGGATTTTTTTACACTAAACAAAACACACTTGTTTTCGTCGCGACCGATCGATTCTGATTGACTATTCGCCGTTTTTCGGTCCAGTCCGCTATGGGCGATGACATATTGCAGGAGTAGAGAAGGGAGAAAAGGAGAGAAGAGAAAAGAGTCAAAGCTCTCTCAATGCAAACTATATGGACAACGCGCTTACCTGGTATACTGAAGGCGAAGCAAAGAGGTTCAAAGAGATCTGTGGAAATCATTTGCTGCTTCGACGCGCAAGAACGCTAGTGAACGCTAGAGAAATATGATATGACTGCGCTCGTTTTTGGCGTAAATGGAGCACGGATCAGAACGTTTGCTAGTAAATTAAATCCACAAATAGGGAATTTCATAATTAAATGAATTAAGTTTAGTAACTTATCATAATTACAACTGATTTATTGATAAACTGTTACCGTGATAAATCAAAATCCGGACAGGACCAATATCCGGACACTCTGGTGAAATTTAATCATTTCAATGTTAAATATCCTTCCTAGTGTGAGAATATTATGCCTACTATTAATGTTAACTATTGTTGACCATTGTAACATGAATTGACATCAAGTTAGCCTTGTAAAACATAATTAAAGACAAAAACAAAAGTCGGTTCCGCTAGGACGCGTTTGCTTTCAAAATTAACGATAACCAAAGAAATTCTACTCAATGCGCCATCGCGTTTCGGCGATTCATCACGCGTTTGTTACGTGCTTATCATATGTGATTCAATTTCTGTAGTGATTTGTTTGTATTTTGTTCTCGGTAAAGTCAATAGTTTCGAAGAAATTTATGAAATGCATGTAATTCTTTGCCAGAAGAAGACTGTCCGGATACTTATATGTGTGGTTTCGAATCCTGACACAGTGTGTTAGCATACAATTTTTCAAAGTTCAAAATGAAATACAACATCATAATTGTTCGAAAACCTGGAAAACTCGTTGAATGATGAACCGTTGTGATTTTAAATAGTATTGATCGAAAATGTTTGTAAATTATGTGTAATTATTGGGGGAACGATGCACATATCACAAGTATTTTTTGAAGACTTCAAAACCTACGTTTTATGATGTTTCTGTATAATCCAACAGAGGAACAACATTAATTTTACAAATCCATGAATCTTTGTATCGTGATATCAAGGTATGTTTAATGGTTTTTATTTTTTTTTTAAAACTACTGCGATTTTTTGAATGTCCGTAATTTAATGCACCGATGTCCGGATTTTGATTCATGTGTCCGGATTTATGGACACGACATGATGCAGAATTAACTCAATTTTCATTCAATTCATTGTAAATTTGGTGAAAATTATCAAGTTCTAACCTAAAAGCTATCATCTCAAAGTAATACATAATAAAATAACGATTAATCAATCGTATGCAAGCATTTGAATATGTGTATCATCTTAGGTGTCCGGGTTTTGATGCATCACAGTAATCAGTATTTTTGTTTTCTATATTATTTTATTGCTTTCTCCAGTTGATAACTACTTTAAAACATCTTTTATCATTAAATGTGGTGGAAGAATCCCTACTTGGTATTGTTGGCGAAAATGAAAAACTGTTTTCGATCGAAATGGCATTTGAATATAAACAAGAACAGGGGTGAATAATATTTTGCTTGTTCAGCACTTATCTCTCTTTTAAATATCTATATTTTTCAACATGAATAATTATAATTCGTCAATTATATATTCCTTATTTCTATTTGTCTTGTTTCCTGTATACATTTTCCTCATAAATCGAGATAAAAAGATGTCGAAGAATATGATCAGTTGATCATGTAAGCTCAGGCTTTGATTTAAACTTTCATCAGTTTGAACATTCACTCTTGTGTAATTTTCAGAGTACTCTTGGCTTTATGTGACTCCATTTTGCTGATTTGAAGAGCAGATTGTTTGCTGTTAGATGATTTGACAGCAAATAAACAGAAATACAGAATGATAATACTGACAACTAAATTTGAAAAAAAAAAAATATTCAGATGGATTTTCCATCGAAAATTGAAATTCAAGGTAAAAGCAATATTCTCCGTCCCAACCTCACCTCCCAAATAATCTATCCACACCAATGGGAAACAAAAAAACGCCATTATGGTTTCCGGGCAATTCGATCGGATAAGTAACTGTTTGTAAAACGCCTCAAAAAACAGGAAATCTTCCTAGAGTTTTTGATTACGATTCAATATCAAGCACCAGTTCAATAAAATTTTGTGAAATATCTAGATATTTTGTGCAACACTATGGCTTACGTAAAACAAACTTGCTCCTTGTGGATCACTTGTCAATGCGGTATATAAAAAATCGACAAGGCATGTTCGATAAAATCTCAAACTATATTACTTAGTACAGACAGAAAGCGAGGATGTGAAAGAGGAGCGTACGCGTTGAAGGTCTCTCCATGCATGTTGTATGAAAATCGCGCTTACCTGGCATACTGAAGCGATGCGAAGAGGGATGGAAAGTGTGGTCAAGCGTGAAAGCAGTTCGTGTGGTGCTTCGACGCGCGAAAACGCTTGAAGATAATTTGAACTATTATTGGCAGCACTAATATTGCGCGTGAATTTCGAACTGATGAAAACAGTTGGGAGTAAACTAAATTAACAAACACAAAAGAAAAGTTCTTTTTTATATTTGAAAAAAAAAAATGTGTGCTTTGTACCACTGAACTGATCGTATACAATAAAATTCCCCAACTCAAAATTATCACTCGGCCATTCCGTAGAAAAAAAAAAAGAAAACCACAATGTTCCTTGACTTATAAATAAGAGAGTCGATTTGTTATCAATCATTAAAACCATAGCTTTTACTTTAATAAAGCGGGAAATTGCTCTCAAATTTGATCGATTATTACCCGTTCGGAAAATCAATATTTACTTAAAAATTAACTGCAATTGGAACCATTCGTGATCTTGTTTATAATATCGATGATTCAAGCTTAGAAAAGATTCCCATAAAACATTTACAGTACTCGTAGAAAAGGTATGCAATTAACATACTAATTCATTCCATAGATACAAACATGATATTATATCTATAACTAGTGTATTGTTTAAACTTCCAGTCGTCGCGCGGTTCACCACCGTCAAAACCACCACACTGCTGTTGAGGACGAAAAGCGAGTTTTTTTTTCAAAAGTGTTGTACAAAATACAACATCGCGACGACTGAAGTGTTAAGTGAATTTAAAGAAATTATTCGTTCATAACAGCAGAAGTTTAATAATTTAATTTTGTGTGGAAAAAGGCATTCTCGAAATTCTCGAAAATTATAACCTTTTTTGAAAAAATATTCGGTAGGCTTGATAGATATCATTTTTTTAATTTCTTATTAAGTATCATTTCAAACATTACATTCATTTCTTCTGTGTGTTCTGTGTTATTAGACAACACTATCATCCTTACTTGGTAAAACAAATTTAAGATTTTAATAACATTTTATTAACAACATATTACATTTCATTTGCCGTAGCAGTTCAGATTTTTACAGGTGAGTTGATTTCACCTGCTTATAGAAGAAAAAAAAACACGTTTTCAATTTACTTAACTTAACTTAACCTTAATATATAACGCTTTAATCGTGGCAATAGAAGATTGTAACTTTTTTCCCTGAAGTTATTAATTATTTTATTTGACATTTGTTACAATATTTCAATACTGGATATTTTATGTAACTCATTAGTACTATATGTACAAGAGAGGAAGCTTCAGAATCATTTTCAAAATTTTATTTTGAATTCTCTGAAGAGCTTTTTTCCTGGTTACAATTACAACAGCTAGTCCATATTGGTACAGCATTCAACATGGTTGGCCTGAAAATTTGTTTGCATATCAAAAGCTTGTTCTTAAGACAAAGTTTTGATTTTCTATTAATAATGGGATAGAGACATTTTACATATTTGTTACATTTGACTTGAATGCCCTCAATGTGATTTTTGAAAGTTAAATTCTTATCTAGCATGAGCCCTAGATACTTACCTTCATCTGACCAATTTATTGGAACCCCTCTCATCGTGACAACATGTCTACTTGTAGGTTTCAAATAAAGAGCTTTTGGTTTATGTGGGAATATTATTAGTTGAGTTTTGGAAGCATTAGGAGAAATCTTCCATTTTTGCAAGTATGAAGAAAAAATATCCAAACTTTTTTGCAATCGACTACAGATGACACGCAGGCTTCGTCTTTTTGCGGAGAGGCCTGTGTCATCCGCAAACAAAGATTTTTGACATCCCTGAGTTAACTCAGGTAAGTCAGATGTGAAAATATTGTATAATATTGGTCCCAAAATGCTGCCTTGGGGAACACCAGCTCTTACAGGAAGTCTTTCAGACCTGGAGTTCTGATAATTAACCTTAAGTGTACGGTTTGACAGATAACTTTGAATTATTCTAACAATGTATGTTGGAAAATTATTTTTTTTTAATTTTACGATCAAGCCTTCATGCCAAACACTGTCGAATGCTTTTTCTATATCTAGATAAGCAAGACCAGTAGAATAGCCTTCAGATTTGTTGGAATGAATCAAATTTGTTACACGTAAAAGTTGATGAGTGGTCGAATGTCCATGGCGGAATCCAAACTGTTCATTGGCAAAAAATGAATGTTCGTTGATGTGGGCCATCATTCTGTTCAAAATGACTTTTTCAAAATGTTTACTGATGAAGGAAAGCAAACTGATTGGGCGATAGCTAGAAGCTTCTGCAGGATTTGTGTCTTGTTTTTAAATTGGTACAACCCTAGCATTTTTTCATTTGTCAGGAAAATATGCTAATTGAAAACATTTGTTAACAATATCAACTAAGAATGATAAGCTACTTTCGGGAATTTTCTTGATGAGGATGGTAAAAATTCCATCATCGCCAGGAGCTTTCATATTTTTGAATTTTTAAATAATAGTACTCATTTCTTCCAAATCAGTATCCCAGGAATTTTCCAAAACGTTCTCTTGATTGAGAATATTTTCGAAGTCTATTTTGAAGAACTTGATTTTCTATTGGACTAGTAAGTCCTTAATTAAAATTGTGCGCGCTTTCAAACTGCATAGCAAGTTTTTGAGCTTTTTCGCAATTAGTTAGTAGTAATTTGTTTTCTTCTTCCAATGCCGGTATTGGCTTCTGAGGTTTTTTTTATCAAAATTTTAGATAATTTCCAAAAGGGCTTAGAGCCAAGGTACAATTGAGAAATTTTGTTTACAAAAGTTTTTGTTTCTTGATTGAGAAAAACGTTTCTTGATTTCTTCCTGCAAATCCGGCCATATAATTTTCATAGCAGTATCGCGAGTGCGTTGAAATCGCCTTCTCCTCACGTTTTTTATGACGGTTTATCATCATAGTCTATACCCAAGTAACCACGAAGCTATATACCCAAGTAACCACGAAGCTATATATGCATACTTTATGTTTGCTCTATAGTGTGCTATCAGATTTTGTTTTAAAGTGACATAACCTTTAAGAGCTTTATAAAGCATAATTAAATTGGGAAGGGCCCCACAACAACCAAATTAATGCAATACTTGGTAAAGCAGTTTTAATGCACAAGCCCTACTAAAGCATTTATGTTTGTATATTTAGGGTTCATGATGTATATTAGCTTAAAATAATGTATGTTTAGGGCTTGCGTTAAAAATAAACAAAACAATGAATCCATTTACTATAGGTATACCTTTTCAATGCTTTTCTTTACCAGCTTAATGATTTTTTTTTGTTGGAATCAGGATTTGAACCCACAACAAGGATGATGGTGTGCTGGATGCCTGGCGCGTTGGTGTCCTGTGCTAAAGCTGCTGATGTAATAAGGTAGGATAAAAGTTCCTTATAAACGAAGCCACTGTGTGTGTTAACATTACAATTCGCCCAATTATTGCGAATCGAAAGAATTCTCTTCGGCGATTGATTTCCTTTCCTCACCAAATGAAACATCAATAGAAAGAATTTGATCACCATTCTTTCTCGTAGAGGAAATAACAAAATTTAACCCACAAAACAAAGCCCTAGCGCATTAAAAAGATTTCAGGGAAGAGAAATTGATCGACATTTCTTTTCGCTCCTTATGAGTAAAAGAGTCTCATAGATAAAATACAACAATTCTGATTGAATACATATATCCTTAGATTATGAAATGGGGGTTCGAGATGAAAGAAAGTCATTTCCTTATTCTTCCATATCCCACAAAACGTAATGAGCGAGTGCGAACGTGTTCGATCGTCTTACTTATTTATTACAGATTCAAGTGCGTTTAATGAGGTTATGCAATCTTGTATGACAGCATAACTGTATATTCACTCTAAACGCTTAGCATAATGCTATATTAAAATAATGCTACAAAGCATTTACAATGTTAATCAAATGCATCATTGCTTGACAGTTATTGAATAAATGCATGATAACAATATTAATGCAAAAAATGTTGACTTTCGACCAAATTAATGCAATAATATAATGCTTGTGGTTACTTGGGTAATCACGTATTCAAATTTTACTTCACATTTTGGAACTGCAATGCTCCTGGCTTCAACAATGGAATTCGTTAAAGTTTCAAGAGTATTGTTTATATCAAGTTTTGTTCGAAAGAAATGTAAACAGATTAGAGTCAATTTATGTTCCATATATATACCAGTCGGCTTGATAGCTATCATCATTATACACAACCAGTACCATATATGTTTTGATTTATTTTTGTTCTCTTGAATTAATTAATTTAACTTTTTAGTAGTTGTTTTGATAAAATGTGATAGTGATTCAAATTTAAAAACTATGTCACGAAAATCTATTCATTGGTTATTTAATTAATGTAGTCAATCGTGTATTCAATCAGATTAACAACAACTTATTTATTCTGTTATATTTTTTCCAATTTTTATGTTGTACCATGCCCACACAGTTACGGATCACTTTGGCGTTCAACATCGAATAACTTGCCTAAAACATAAACGTTGACGTAAAACATATTTTTCCCATGTTATACTATTTGTCTTCTACCATTTTTAATGTTAAGCACAACATTCAACCGCTAAATAACGGTGTATTTGACAAATGTTTAGTTGGTACCACACAGCTATCATTATATGGTCGTTTTCTGTAAGAAGTGCCGTCAGCATTCATAAGCTCCCACAGGTGGTAAAATTCAAATGTTATAGCATAAAACATGCTTGTTCGTTTCGATTCAGTAGAAATTCATCATTGGAAAACATTTTTCTTGATTGTTGATTCTAAATACCAAATATTAGCATTTCTAACTAGTGATCCATAATATGGACCAGGAAATGATTGTTTACCACGGTTATGGATCACATCCAAAGAATGTAGGTTTCTGCCATTTTTAGCATTGGACTCGACATTTTTAGATAAAAGCACTAAGGATAAAACTAATAAAACATCAAGGTTTGTCAATTTCGTTTTTTTAACAGACAAAAATGGGTGGAAAACTTGGTATGGAGCGAAAACAGTTCATGTCTCAGTTACTACAATGCAGTATCGCAAAAAAGGTCATTTCACCCTTGTTTCCAGCACTAATACTGCTATTTTTTTTGCAGTAATATGTGACACATTGTTAACTTTCGCCAAATCAAGCAAAACAGATGCATTGAGTTGAAAATCTCTTGATTTTGCGCACTGATCCGTAATATGTCACAATTTGATCCATAATATGAAAATTGATCCATAATATGGTTTTCAGAAACCGAAACAATTTTTAATTTTTGTGCAATCCTATGTAAATATTACATTCAAAACAGTTTACTATATGAAGATCCAATTTGAAACGATTCAATTCGTGCTTTTAAATTACGTTTACCATGTAGTTTTATTGAATTTTATAGGTTGGACTCCACACTATTTGATCCATAACTGTGGGGTCATAGTATATACTCTGAATGATAGCCTATGATTGCTATTTCTGCTTGTTTCATCCAAGTTGTATCGGCCCTATATTGTAATTTCTAGCGGACTTGAGTGCGGATGATGACGAAAAATAAACATGCTTAGTGATTTAACAGGTTTTCTTCGCACGCCATCGAGAAGCAGTCTTCCTGCTTGATGAGAAATGATTTTAACAAGCTTGCTACATTCTACAGAGTCGCCTTTACAGGACTCTGTTGATGCGAATGGGACATGGGAAAGGAGAAGAAACCGAATAAAGCAGCCGTGCGCGCTCTCTCTCTGGTCGCAGGCAGCATGCTGCTGCCGAAGCACAAAATCAATGAAAACACGGAGCGCATTGAAACTCTTTCGAAACCTCTTCCAATATGCCATACCATTTTTACCTCTTCTCTTCTCTTTTCGCCAACACTTCACTTCACTTCTCTTCTCTTTCAATATGTCATCGCCCTATGCGATGCGAGCGACGAGGAATGGAATTTCTTCTCTGTGCTGCTGGCTGTGCGTTTAGTAGTGCGTCGTGTTTTTTTGATGGTATTGGTATGCGGGTAGCGGGATGAGCATGAGCTTTCCGGAGTTGGGTGGTTTGATACAGGTGCTGATCGAAATTTTGAACATTATTTTTCTTAACCCTTAAGCTAAGTATGCTGTTCCGCTCAAGAAAAGTAGAAGTTTCTGCGAAAGTAATGGTCAAGAAATTTTCTTCAGTGAGCTCCATTTGAAATGACATTTCGTTTCAAATGCGTACTGCGATCAAAGAAAAATGATTTTCTTGACCATTTCTTGCAAGAAATTTCCCACGCATCGAGATAGGCGATTACTTTTCTGTTGAGTGCATACTTCGCTTTAAGGCGAAGTAGGCCGTCATTGAAATTTGTACGCGTCGTTGATGATTGTTGCTAATTCATCTTACGATTTTGAATCAAAGAAAATCAGTTGGTTTTGCACTGACACAGCTGAAAAAATCAGTGGGGGTTGTGTACAAGACACGACCGCATGACGTTAACTACGCCATTTGATTTGCTGCATTTGAATTTAAGTCAATTGTCATATTAGCAACCTTCGTGAACTTTTGTGAATTTAAGAACAGTGAGAAGCTCTTCTTTCGGAAAAGTGCTCCAGTCATCGATATCGTCATCACCAACGTAAATTTCAATTTGTCGTATTGTCAATTATTCTTCTTCTTGGCATAACGTCCCCACTGTGACAGAGTCGGCTACTCAGCTTAGTGTTCAATGAGCACTTCCACAGTAATTAACTAAGAGCTTTCTTTGCCAAAGTTGCCATTTTCGCATTCGTACATCGTGTGGCCGATACGATGATACTTTATGCCCAGAGAAATTAAGAAAATTTCCATTACGAAATTACCGACCGGGAATCAAACCCAGACACATTCAGCATGACTTTGCTTAGTAGCCGCGGACTCTAACCACTCGGCTAAGGAAGGCTCTTATTTGCAATTATTCATAACATATCAGATATTGTATGATGTTACGAGAAGAATTAAGTGATTATAGCAAGTATGTGGTATTAGGAAGTATTACACAATTAACTCTTTAGTACACATTTGTTGACCCTGGAAAGGACCGATTGAATTGTTAGATTCGAGTAACACAGACAGATTTTGACGGCACACAGACTAAAATTCTATTCGCCCGAAGAGATTTGCGGTGGCGATGACGATGAACGCTTCTACAGGCGACTTTGGCTGATTTTCTTCAGTCATCTCGTACAAATCTTGCATTAGCGCACACTGATTCCCGCAGGTCCAATTTTCAAAGCGCGAGCCAATCTAGAAATCTTCTTCGATTTCACAAACCAGACGCTGGATTGGCAACTTGAAAATCTACATCTCAGCAGGCTTCTGGCAGCGAGGTTTTCCTCGCTGAGCAAGTTCGGAGCACTTACCAGCTCGAAAGCGAAAATGGAATGAAACCGAATCTGACGTAGAAAGCATGTTTTATTACCTTAGAATAGCAAATGATGCTCCTCCCTTTCGTGTTCTTCTCTTTCTGATAGTCCAATCTGAGAAATGGGCATGTGCCAATGATGTGTTGGGAAAAAAATTACTTGAAAATCTCAGAAAATGCTAATGCGTAAGAAATGAATGATTTGTTGGAAGGGTTGACATTTACTAAATATTCAATAATTAGCTATTGATAATCATTAGTTTTATTTATTATGAAGGTAAATTTCTGATCCATTATTACAATTGCCAAAATTATTACAATTGTGCAATTTGAAGTAGATTATAAAATTGAATTTAGTACAATACCATTATATTCCACTAGAGTTTGTATCCTTTGACAGATACGCGTATTTCGACCTCAACTGTAAGGCCGTCTTCAGTGTCGTGTACTAGACTCGACTGTGCAATTTTGTTACATGTGATAATTTTCGTCATCGAAGTGTCCCATAAAATATGGGAAAACAAAGACGCTGTTTCCACTCTATTTTACAATCGTTGTGAAATGTTGAGCACTCATCCCAACGGCACTGCAGCAGCGTCCTCGGAAGCATCCTCAAATTGCCGTATTGTCAATTATTCGTAATAAATCAGTTTTTGAATGATGCTATGAGATGGATAAAGAGATGTGGTAAACATATTAGGGAATATTACACAAATAACTCTTTAAAACACATTTGTTGGCTCTTAAAAGGGCCGATTGAATTGTTGAATTTGCGTAACACGGACACATTTTGACGGCGCACTGGTTGCGTCCTCCTCGCCCGATGAGATTTGCGGTGCGGATGACGATGTGCGCTTCAACAAGCGGCTTTGGTCGATTTTCTTTAGCCATCTCGAACAAATTTGGGAATATTACACAATCAACTCTTTTAAACACATTTGTTGGCTCTGAAAAGGGCCGATTGAATTGTTGAATTTGCGTAACACGGACACACTTTGACAGCGCACTGGTTGCAATCCTCCTCGCCCGATGAGATTTGCGGTGCGGATGACGATGTGCGCTTCAACAAGCGGCTTTGGTCGATTTTCTTCAGCCATCTCGTACAAACAGCTTGCCTCTGGTAGCGAGGAGCTGAGCAGGTTTGGAGGAGCTCTTACCAGCTCGAAAGCGAAAACAGAATGAAACCGAATTCAACGAAGAAGGGATGCTTTATACCCTTAGAATAGCAGGCGATGCTCCTCCTTTCAAATTCTTCGTTTTCTTATCTGGGAAATAGGCTATATGAAACTGATGTCTGGGTAAGGGATGTACAAGATTAGCATTATGCTGTTATTGCATCCCGACGGCACTGCAGCAGCGTCCTCGGAAACATCCTCAAATTGCCGTATTGTCAATTATTCGTAATAAATCAATTATTGTATGCTGCTATGAGATGAATTGAGAAATTATAGCTAGTATGTGGTAAACACATTAGGGAATATTACACAATTAACTCTTTAAAACACATTTTTTGGCTCTGGAAAGGGCCGATTGAATTGTTGAATTTGCGTAACACGGACACATTTTGACGGCGCACTGGTTGCGTCCTCCTCGCCCGATGAGATTTGCGGTGCGGATGACGATGTGCGCTTCAACAAGCGGCTTTGGTCGATTTTCTTCAGCCATCTCGTACAAAGAGCTTGCCTCTGGTAGCGAGGAGCTGAGCAGGTTTGGAGGAGCTCTTACCAGCTCGAAAGCGAAAACAGAATGAAACCGAATTCAACGAAGAAGGGATGCTTTATACCCTTAGAATAGCAGGTGATGCTCCTCCTTTCAAATTCTTCGTTTTCTTATCTGGGAAATAGGCTATATGATACTGATGTCTGGGGAAGGGATGTACAAGATTAGCATTATGCTGTTATTGCATCCCGACGGCACTGCAGCAGCGTCCTCGGAAACATCCTCAAATTGCCGTATTGTCAATTATTCGTAATAAATCAATTATTGTATGCTGCTATGAGATGAATTAAGAAATTATAGCAAGTATGTGGTAAACACATTAGGGAATATTACACAATTAACTCTTTAAAACACATTTGTTGGCTCTGGAAAGGGCCGATTGAATTGTTGAATTTGCGTAACACGGACACATTTCGGTGGCTTTAGTCGATTTTCTTCAGCCATCTCGAACAAATTAAGGAATATTACACAATCAACTCTTTAAAACACACTTGTTGGCTCTGAAAAGTGCCGATTGAACTGTTGAATTTACGTAACACGGACACATTTTGACGGCGCACTGGTTGCAATCCTCCTCGCCCGGTGAGATTTTCGGTGCTGATGACGATGTGCGCTTCAACAAGCGGCTTTGGTCGATTTTCTTCAGCCACCTCGTACAAACTTACCTTTGCGCCCCGATTCCTGCAGCGCCAATTCTGGAAGCGCGAGTCCATTGAGAAATCTTGAGCGATTTCACAATCCGGACGCTGGTATTTTGCCGCCGCTTGATGATCAAGAGCTTGCCTCTGGTAGTGAGATGCTGACGGCGCACTGGTAGAAATCCTCCTCGCCCGATGAGGTTTGCGGTGGCGATGATGATGGGCGCTTTAACAAGCGGCTTCAGTCGCGGCGGCGTGTTGTTGTTCCATTCGCGTTCCATTGAAAACTGAATTGAGAATGCGAAAGGCACTCGAGACTTGCTCGCCGACCATGCAGTGTTGCCACATTTTTTCCGAATCTCATCTGTGTTTTCGGCCGAAAAAATCTTTTTTATCTTAGGTCAACCTCTAAAAATCTTGGTTGAAATCTGTGTTGTGCAAAAAAAATGCCGAATTTCATTTTGAGATCGAAATGAACCTTTGCAAACGTATTATGGCTGTGTAGCAATTATTAACTTGAACTAATTTTACTAAAAGTAAATTAAAGATTCGCAATTGTTTCTGAAAGTTTAAGAAAAACTTATTTTTTTTATAAAAACTAAACAGAGTAATGGCGTTTCTGCTTTATATCTTCAAAAACTGTGTCCTAAACTAGTTAAATATCCTAAAATCTTTAAAATCTTTTTTATCTAAAAAATCTGTGATCTGTGATCACAGATATCTGTAGGCAAGAACAGGAAAAAGTCTGTGCGATAACAGATAAATCTGTGTATGTGGCATCACTGCGACCATGTTCACAATCTGACGGCAAAAAGAAGAATGAGCGAAGAAGCAGGAATCGGTCTGGTTTTATAGTGCGAAGCGGAACGCAAAAGAAGCGTGGAAAACTGCTTGCACGTGATTGGTTGTGTAAGAAAGGGGTCAACATTTTCCCAATTTTCAATAGTTTATTGTCAATAATCAATAGTTTTCTCCATTCGAGGAAATTGTTGTATACATTTCCGATCGATTGGTGGGAAAATATTGAAAATCTATCGATAAATGACTGAGTTATTAGCGTTCAAAATCTTACATAATTTCGTGACGGTCGCAAAATTTTAGATTTTCAATTGACACCCAGTATATTGCCGTAAGACGTAGTTAACGTCAAAAGTATCAGCATACTTTATGCATGTTAGCGCGTACAGTGATACTCTTTCAAGTCAATAAAAACTATCGAGACTGAGTTTTATCATTTTGAAATGCAAGTTGAAAAGTCATCATTGTTGCCAAAACGAATGACGGGCTACTTAGCCTTAAGGCGACACGGGAGACCGTGTTATTTTCCCTATCTTTCGTCTCGCTCTAGCAATAATCATCAAAACTTTGTGAAAGCAAATCTCGAGTTAGTTTTAGTGAACCGATGAAGCTGAAAATGTATTGGGTTGTGCACTACATATATAGAATCATAGTGATACATTTTCGCATCGATATATGGAGTGGTTCTTGGGATTTGCTTCTTGAAATGGATAGGGTGATTATGATGACGTCCCGTGCCGTAGGCCGTCATTGAAATTTGTACGCGTCGTTGATGATTGTTGCTAAATCATCTCACGATTTTGAATCAAAGAAAATCAGTTGGTTTTGCACTGACACCGCTGGAAAAGTATCAGCATACTTTATGTATGTTGGCGCGTACAGTGATACTTTTTCAAGTCAATATAAACTATCAAGAAGGAGTTTTATCACTTTGGAAGGGCACGCAGCACTTTCATTTTGCTGCCAAAACGAATGACGGGTAACTTCGCCTTAAGAGTCTTTCTTTTCTAATACAAAACAAAGAATTTGTCTGATTACTACTTTCAAACATGAAAAACAAATAACCTTTAAGATTTGGGTTGCTGAGAAAGATAAGGCATCATGGAATGTATTTTTTAAGTGCTGCAATGCACAGTCCGTTTCATGGAGCTTTTGTTCACCTAAAAGCTTAGTGCACATCACAGTGGGCGGGAGATGTCCAACATGATTGTTTGCCAATAATGTTTTCAAGGAAGCTGACCAGACATTAATATTTGAAAATTACAGTCGCCTCTCCACATCTCGATATCGAAGGGACCATCGAGATAGAGAGATAACGAGACAAAGAACACATTTTTATTGGATACTAGATTGAAAAACACTCCGTTGCCAAGAAAATAATTAACAATCAGATGTCATTGCACGTTCCTAATTTGTTTTGAACCCCACAAATTTGGTCTGGTAACCTTTGATATAAGTCATATCGCCATACAGAGAGAAAATTAGGAACGAAGAATTAACAGGCACACATCGAGATACGGAGATATCGAGATAAGGAGGATATCGAGACGAGGAGAGATAAATTATATGCAGAATGAAGGGACCTAAGAAATCATCGACATAGGGAGAGATATCGAGATATAGAACATCGAGATATGAAGAGTCGACTGTAGTTCAAATTAGTTAAGAAAAAAAGACAAATTTTGAATAGTTTAAGCATTTTTTCGCATTTTTTTTTATTATTTTTTTAGTTAACTAGAATACTGAAAACGTTTTAACTTTCGTCGTCATTAGTCTTGTTATTTCTCATTTAATTCATAGATTTGGTTTACCCCATTAGGCATAAAACGTTATGCATGAGAACGTTAGGCATAATGTACGTTTGGCATAAAATAATTTTGGCCTGTGCTATTTGATACATGTCTTAGATCGAAAAATGGATGCCCATTTACAAATTACATAATGCTGGATGGAATGAGTAGTATTCATTGAGATGTTCACTAAATCTGCTCAACACATTCGTTTTTTTTTAATATAAAAATTCAACATCAGAAATTAGTCAACTTTATTGCTTTACTCGGTGAATTGCTGCTGACTGTAATTTACCAGCATTTTCCAAAGGCTTTTTCAGTCTAACAAGCAGCAAAAACGGCTTTTAGTAGATCGAAAAGGTGTTTTAGCTGCTTCTTTAGACTGACATAGCAGAGTTAAAAAAAAATAGTAAGGAGTGTGTCATCCAAAATAGACTCGAAGCCGGTTACTCCTGTAATGCCCACACCATGGTCGGTTCTGAAACGAATAACCGGACTAAATCCTGTTCCGAATACACCAAAAAGAAAACGCGAAGTTGGTCAACTGAAGGAAAAACTTTTGAATATTCGTGGCACTAGAGCAGCGTCGAAACTGGTCAAAACAATCTCACGACTCGAGGGATTATTTTGGGTATATTTGTCTGCTTTCGATCCGAGAACATCGTAACCTCCGTCAAGAACTGTATTGATCTCACCGACACGGAGCTAAAAGTTGCCCACTGTACATAAAACATGCATTGATATTGGCTAATAATCACTGAAATTACGTATCCCTTGGTAGTTCAGTGGTAAGGTGTCCGATTGGTAATCCAGTGATCCCGCGTTCGAGCCTTAGCTTAACGGTTATAACAAGCTCGCTACCAGAACTCGTAGAAAATGGTGTACCAGAAGTAAGGCTGGAGGCTCCATGGGACTTCTAGAGTAAGTTTAATTTTACCAGAAAAACTCTTTAGAGGAAAATGAATTTCTAAAGATTTTCTGGAGGAACTCATTGAGAGTTTTGTGTACATATTCTCTATGAAAATCCAAAAAGACGGGGTTGGTGGTCTAATGGCTACCGCTTCTGCTTCATATGCAGAAGGTCATGAGTTCAATCCCAGGCCCGTCCCTTTCCTCGTACTTTGTAGTTGTATATTTCACTTGCTTCTATCTTCCATTCTCCTCAATCTATCACACTCCACACCTTATCCGTTCATAGCAAAACGCTAGAACCAGAGACGGACAAGAAACCGTTTCCCTACGCTTTCACTCTATCATCATTATAGCATGCCTTTCCTTACGCCTGATACATAGGCAGTCTGCTAACCAAAGAGCAAACCTCTCTGCCACGCCTTTCCCCCAACCCATACATTCCCGCATGAACTGGCGTAGATGCAGTGGGAGCCAGTTTAATGCATCATCAATTCCTCCCCCTTTCCTTCATTGGTCTGCATTCTGACGTGGCTGGCACCATTGTCGCCTAAAAATAGAAGATCACCAGCACTTATACACTGAGGGTGTCTGTTAGTCCCAAGCAGTCATTCGGTTGGTTCCTTGTGTAAGTGCAGCTGATCTGGCGATACTGGAGTAGCAACCACGGGCGACCAATCAAGCTCAAGCTCATATTCTCTATGAAAATCCTTCTAGGTAGAATATCTGGTGTATACTCTCCAGCGATTAATGAAGGAATTATTGGAGAAAATTTACTGGGTAAATTTGAGAAAACTTTTGTTAAATAATTTTTGATTGAAAGAGGTTTAGCTAAAATTTGAAATTGAAGTAATTCCAAAAAGAATTTCAGGAGGATTTTGTGAATTTTTTTTGGTAGAAATAGAAGAAAAAATTGATTAATTCTTGTTTTTCTTTCTTCTTCCAGCTCGAAAAAAATCTCAACCAGTGGGATTTAACCTATGATCTCCAGCTGAATAGAGGCACGTTTGTATGAGTATGAGTTTTATTGTATCGGAATTGAAACACATTATTGGAAGTACACAAAGACAATTCCAATTCCAGGATACATAATTTTGCACAAAGAAAACAAGCTACTCCATTCTCTGCAGACAGCTACTGACTGATAACTCAACTAGCAACTGCTGTTCCTTTTATTACATCCAGGTATCTACAATTCATTAACCACTAAGCACAGCATACCTCTTAACACTGCCACCGACGATACCCGTATATTCTACCTACGGGTGCGACACTAAAATCCTAACACTCCTACTTAGTGTCGTCATCCGGATTGCTCTTCCAGTCGCCAAACTCCTCGTCCAGGTTCACAAAGCTCATGCAGGTTCTACCTTTTCGTCCACCACAAAGGTCATCCGGGTCCTGCCTTCAGGAAATCACGAAACTCCTTTTACTTATCCACCACGAAGTTCAGGTTCTACCTCCTAACGAATCACGAAGCTCGTCGAGGTTCTACCTTTCGAGGATCACGATGCTCCTCCTCAACTCGAGCCCTGTACAAGTGGTCCGACTCCGATACTTGTACATGCTCCGATCAGCCAGCAGCTCCTCCTACGGATCCCGTACGGCGATACACGGCTTATGCGGCCGATCCTCCTGTAGGGCACACTCGCAGATGAACCGTTCCTGGGCCCATAACCTATTGTTCTTCGTCAATTCGGCTCGGTCACTGACAAATCTTACCTGCAAACCGGATCTCACTACCCGATTTACATAAAACAGATTGCAGCTGGGTCCAGGGAGATACAAAACATCCCTCGCTTCGCATTTCTTCCTCTTCCCGTCAACAACCGAATACAGGACAACATCGCCACAATATTCTGCTACCAGCTTCTCACCATTTGCCACTATTACCTCTACTATTGGAACTTCTCCAGCAATCGCCTCTATATAATTTTCCTGTTCGAGATGCAATTCATTTTTAACTCGATATCTTCTAATACGCAAGCAGTACTTCACATCGCCGAGGTCCTTCATACGTAATCGTCCACACATACACTTCCTCAAGGCCATCTTCAGCTTCTTGTGGTTGCTGAACAACAGAAAATCATCCACGTACACAGTCAAGAACAGCATTGTGTCACCTTCAATCTTGAAGTAAAGGCACGCATCCACTTTCGACTTATTCAGACCGTATTCTCAACCGGCCGCATCCAGCTGCTGGTTCCATACCCGGCTGCAGACCTTCGTTGGATCTACGGTAAATTCCTTGGACTGCTCCATGTATATCTCCTCTTCACCCAGTGTGCCTTGAAGAAAGGCAGTTACGGTGTCCATCTGGTGGATCGCCAAATCGTGCATGCATGCCATCGCAATCAGGTACCATCGTTGAGTACCTCACGACTGGAGCGTAAGCGTCCTCGAAATCGATACCCGGTCTCTGCGAATATCCCTTTACAATCGGGTTGGTCTGTTGGGAAACGTTTTGGCGAGTATGTGCGCTGTACGAAACGTAATCACTATACTTGTAATGACACCGGCACTCCCGACCGCTGCGCCTGAACTCATGCTCTTTATTAGCTTGGTCTACAGATTGCGGTGGGAGCGCATTGTCGTCAACATCGTCATCTTCATCGTCGTCTGCGCTTACGATCTCACCGGCTGAGCTGCTCACAGATCCATCCGCCATCGTATTCGCTTCTCCCGAATTCGATTTCTTGGTCATCACCACCGACTTGAACGGATTGCGTTCGACCACGTTCGCTGGTCCACTCCACTGGTCCACGATCCACTCTGGAAATTCAATCTCGATAAATTCGACTGGATATCCCTGGGCATCGAATTCGCTGCATTCCTCGTTAACAATGATAACGTCACTGCTGATGATAATCTTGTCCCTCTTCGGGTCGTATGGGCCCATTCACAAATTTCATAACGCTGGAGGGGGTGGGTGGGTGTCCAGACAATGTTACGGCCCATACAAAATTTGAATAATATTCATACAAAAAGCGTTACAAGGGGGTGGGTGGGTGTCCAAAAGGGCCAGTTTCAGCGTTATGAAATAAATGAATGAGCCCTATCCCAGTAAAACGCACTTGATCGACTTCGCATATATCTTCCGTCTCTTCTGTTTCGATTGGTGTACCATCGCCGTTGCTCCGAATATCTTCAAGTCTCTTTCCAACTCTCGAGTTGGGCTGCGGTTGATGAGGTGAACCACCGTGTAAACCGCCTCAGCCAAAAATCTTCTCGGTAGATTCACGTCATTCAGGAGGGCTCGTCTTCTGGTGTCGAACTCCATCTCGAGTCATGCTTGCCATGAACCTGGAATTGACATACCCAGTTCCGTTGTCGCTGCGTAGAATCTTCAACTTCTTGCCCGTCTGATGTTCCGACATAGCCTTGAACTCTTCATACGTCTCTAGTGCTTGATTTTTGTCTCCAACGTGTAGATCACCACCTACATATGTTGTCGCATCGTCGATAAAACTCATGAAGTATCAGCTGCCACCGATCGAGAAAACTTCAAACGGCCCGCAAAAGTCCGTGTGCACCTTATTCTCGGCTCGATTGTTACTGCAGGGAAACGAATCACATGAGTGCTTACCTTGGATGCAGGCAACACACTCCAAATCATCTGAATCCGCCAACTGTTGGAGCTTCTTCAAACCTTGCTTGTTAAGATACCCCATTCGCCTGTGCCCCATCGTCATGTCGGTAACGGTGTACGCCCGAGCCGATACAAACCTCTTTCCACTACGCCCGATGCAAAAACTTCTCCGTTTTGCGTTAGTACTTGGCATCCTTCTTGGGTGGACAGCACCTTGAAGCTTTCCTCGCAAATCTTACCCACGGATAGCAGGTTGTCGCCAAATCAGGTACCTACAGCACATATTGCACAGCAACGTCACCTTCAACGCCCTCCAAATTGACAGTTCCTTTTGACTTTGTAAGTTAGGGTTTTACTAAGGAGGACGCATGCGACTCACCTGGTGACTCTTCTCAGGGGTTCCTGGCTTCCCTAATCAAGAGGACAATTTATGTTGGGAAGGGGGCCCTTCCGCCGCTCTGCTCGCCGGACAGCCTGCCGACACTCACGCTCTTGCACGACGGCCGTGCGGTTCTCGAATCTCGACGGCTCACCAATTTCTCACTGGGGGACTCCGCTCATAGTTTTCCTCACCCCTTAGCTCACCGAATCTCAGACCACCCCGAGATTTTCGTGGTTTCGTGGTTCACTATGGTCGGATCAGACTCCTACCCACTAATCTTCTCCGACACGCGGTTATCCCGATCTTCGACGGGAAATCTTCCTTGAGACGCTTTCACCACCCGCACACGGGTTTCTTCAAAACTATCTTGTCAGATTCTTGCACTACTGGGATTTAATCCCGGTGGTCACTTGATTTTCGGCCCTATGGCCCACAATTTGCACACTTGGCCGGACTGACGGACCGGTCTTTGCCACGCGGACTATTCTCACTCACGGGGGTATATGTTCGCGGAGGGACTTCTCGACTACGATCCGATCACTTCGATAGCCAGAATACAAGAGAGCGACCCATTCTCGCTTCGCTAGGCAGCACCCTTCTTCAAGATCTCCGGGTTGTCGTTGGGCGGAAACCCCGACTCGAAATCTCGATTTGTACGTTTCCCCCTTATCGTTTTTGTAATAGGAGCAGCTAGCGTTTTTGAGTTGTCGGAGTGAGGTATAGGCGTTTTGCGGCGCTCCGAAAAAGGGTTTTTTTTGTTATAAAATTAATATATTTAACTCCTACATTCTTGCAATACAATACAATATCCATTAACTATGGGACATTTTCCAAATGTAACATTTCCCCCGTAGTAGAATAAAACATATGGGTTTTTTTTTCAGATAGATTACAAAATATGCTCAAGAAACAACAAAACTATATTGTAATTCAATAAACGAAACAACAAAAATATACTACGTATTATAACGACTTTAACAACTTAGAAAGATAAACAAAAAAAATGAATTAGATATTTACAACTTTATTAGACATCAAAACAATGTTATGGATTTATAAGGTGTTCGATTCGGGTACGCGCATTTGGGGGACCCCTGTGATCTGGCACGCCATCACAGTGAATCCAAAATATAGTGCTCGGCTCCTCGAACACCCGTAGTACCTTGCCAACTGGCGAGAGTAACGCTGGTTGACTAATTAGCTTCGTCCCACCTAACTATCACTGATAAGTCGCAGTCTCATCCTTGATTGTCGTTGGGAAGTATTTATGAGTGACGGATCAACCTCCCCTTTTCCTTTCAAATCTGTCCCATTTAATGATATTCTCACGCTGGTACATCATACTCACATGCTTGGTTGCTAGAGAATTCCCTAATCTTGGCCTTCTTCTAATGTCAGAAGACACGCAGTGGAATTTCGTAGCGGTCGATATTAGGAATAGCGATTTCGTATTAAAACTTATGGGATATTCGGCCGGCCTAAAACATTAGTCTGATCTTACAGAACCTGACAGATCTCCTATGCTAATCCTTTCTACCCTACTCCCACGGAGAGGAACATTGGACATTCACAAGAAGAGAACTTGACCACTCACAGCATGCAATCCTCTCTCTGGGAACGCGAGAGAGACAAATACTGTCTCATGTGAAAGTGAGATTTTAATGATTTTTCACCGTAGCTAATCATCTTTATGAAAGGAAACAGATAAGATAAGATAGGTATAGGAAGAAACGATCGCTTGTGCGCACTGACAGGAAACTAGGGCTTAATGTGCTCAGCAGGCCAGACGCCCAAGTTCTTCCCATCGGAGTCCTCAAGTTCGTAGGAGCTGGAACCGTGTTTAGCTACCACACGACAGGGTAAATACATAGGTGCTAACTTAGCATTATAGTATTCTCCTGCGTTGGACTGCTTGAAGTTACGGCGGTATACATTCTGACCCACTTTGAGATCCTCGGGGCGCGCACGCTTTCGAAGATTGTAGCGCTGAGCGCTTGACGTGTATGCTTTCAACAGGTTTTTCGATACCAGGTCGTATATTTCGCCGCCAATCTTTTTCTGCTGGTTAGTCCGTTCTTCCGGTTCGTAATCCTCCTTTCGTCGCATTCGCAGGTGGTCATCTCCACTTATCGCGATTTCGTGATTACGGGTGACGAAGAACGGCGTAAAACCCGTTGCAGAGTGCACCGTATTGTTGAATACGTGCTCGATATCGGCAATCTTAGTGTCCCAGCCTCGTTGGTCCTTTTGGCAGTACGTTCTTATCGCAGCATTTATAGACCTATTCAGGCGTTCCACTGGGTTTCCTTGACTGTGATGTCGAGAGGTTGTCCAGTGTTTGACATTATATTGCTTCAGCAATGCCTCGAATTCCTTCGAAAGAAAGGTCGTTGCATTATCCGTCAGGACGATCTCCGGTATGGAGTTTTTCAAGAACCAACCCTCACGGATCGTCTTGCAGAGGTTCCCCGCTTCGATCCTGCGAACAGGGTGGAGCTGACACCATTTGCTGAAAAGGTCTTGTACCACCAGGATATGCATATATCCTGCTTTACTTTTCGGCAAAGGTCCTATGTAATCCATGGCGACGATTTGCCAAGGATGATCGGCTAACTTTTGTTTACCCATAACCGGGATTGTAGGGACGGTGGCTGGTTTGCTTTCTTTACAGATGGTGCATCTCTGGATCCACTTTCGGGTCTCAGTGGCCATGTGCGGCCAGTAGTACCGCAGCTGCAACCTAGATAACGTCTTCTCGACTCCGAGGTGGAACGACTGTTCATGTTCTTCTTGTATTATCCGTGGACGATTTTCCGGTGGTGGCACCATCTTCCATTCAAATCTTACGTCGAAAGGCTCTTCGTCTACCGGGATGTATTTCCACAACTGTCCGTCTTCTAATCGGAAGTCTGGAAAATCCGCTGGCTCTTCCTCTACCTTTCGCACCAGTTCCTCGAAAGATGATGTCCCTACCCTGGAAGCCTTTATCACGCAAATGCTTCGCGAAAAGGCGTCGGACACTATATTCTCAGTTCCTTTTCGGTGTATAATACTCATGTCCAGATGCTGTAAGTCTAAGCTCCAGCGGCTAAGTCTAGACGATGGGCGCCATTTATTGTTACGAATATACTGAAGAGCGGAAGCATCGGTCACCAAAGTGAAGTGACTACCTTCAACATAACCACGGAACTTTTCCACAGCCATCAAAACGGCCAACGCTTCCTTCTCAGTGGCCGAATAATTTTGTTGAGCTGAGTTCAATTTCTGAGATACGAAACTTATAACCTTTTCCGACCCGTCCTGGATTTGAGTTAGCACTCCTGCCACGGCGCGATCACTCGCGTCCGTCTGAATAATAAACTCTTTCTCAAAATCCGGGTTCGAGAGTATGGGGGCGGTTATGAGACGCTCTTTGATCAACCGAAATGCTTCGTCCGATTCTTTAGTCCACCGCACGATCTTTGGTTTGCCAGCTAGGAGGTCCGAGATCGGTGTGGTGATGGCACTAAAGTCGGGAATGAAGCGCCGGTAATAATTTACCATCCCAAGAAACCTTCGCACCTGGCGAATGGTCTTGGGGGCTTCGAAATCCAAAATTCCTTGGACTTTGGAAGGATCGGGTCGGAGTCCGTCAGATGACAGCAAATATCCCAGAAATGGTACTTCAGATCTACAAAACTTCGACTTATCGATATTTATCGATAAGTTTGCTTTTCTTAGTCGGTGTGCAACTTCCTCGAGAAGTCGGATATGTTCCTCGAAACTGTTGCTAGCCACTATGATGTCATCTAAATAGACGAACACCCAGGGTTCTAGCTCTCCAGCTCCGAGGATTTTATCCATCAATCGAGATAAGGTTGCCGGACTATTGGTCAAGCCGAACGGGAGGCGAGTATACTGAAACATTCCCCGCCCTTGAATGCAGAAAGCGGTAAGTGGCTTCGAGTCTTCACTTAGCGGTATCTGTAGAAAAGCGTCTTTCAGATCGATGGTGCTAAGGTACCTCGTCTTGCCTAAACGTCCCAGTATACGACCGACGTGAGCCAATGGGTAACTGTCTCGTTTCGTTCGGGCGTTGAGCTTACGCGCGTCTTAACATAATCGTACAGTTCCATTGGGTTTTTTGATGGGCACTGCGTTGAGAGCCCAATCGGAATATGACTCTTCGATCACTCCTAGTTGAAGAAGCCGATCTAACTCCACGTTCAAGGCTTTATGAATTGTCGGGGAATACGGGTAAGGCGATACCCGTATTGGTGGGGAATCTTTAAATTCCTCCTTCAGTTCTATTGAATGTTCGATCAGCGAGGTGACCTCGAGCTGATCTGACATAGCTGGCTTGAAGATTCTCTTAACTTTTTCTAGTGCCGCAACCTGTTCGGAGCTTAGCTCTACGATACGAGGTGGGTTACTATTGGGACATTCCTCTTCATTCACCAGGAAGAGAATTTCTTCTCCTCTGGTTATATGAAGATCGAACGCCGTGAAGAAGTCCATGCCGGCAATACACTCAACGGGCAAGTCTTCAACGATCGTGGTCTCAATTATTTTGGTTTGGCCTTCAAACCAAAAGGGAAGAAACACCCGTCCCACCACGTCCAGAGAATCCCCTGAGGCGCTAGTGAGAGTTAAATTGCTTGGGAATATCTTCGTGTTAGAAGTTTTCCAAAACGGGGTGGTTGTGGTAGAGATCAATGTTCTCTGACTTCCACAATCCAACAGCGTTCGGATCACTGTACCAAAAATTTTAGGTTTTATGTAAGGTCTATTATCATTCATTATTGATAATACTGAGGAACATTGAAAATCTTCAGTATCATCCTCGCATTCGGGTAAGGGTACATACCCTAATGCAATAAGAGAATCGGTCAAGCGAGAACCCGTTACTTGGAAGGACTCCTGTCCTTCCGGCGCTGGGAGTTTTTTGAGCAAAACGGACACCGATGAGTAGGAAAACCTAGAAATCCGCACACTTGGCAGTGAACTTTGTAGGGTTGAGTGCACTGACCAGTGAGATGCTGTTGACTTCGGCAGTTGAAGCACACGAACTTATCGTTCAACGGCACGTGTGTACGCAGCTGGCCTTCCAATCCATTATTTCCTTTTTGACTCTCCGGCGCCTCACCTTCACTTGAGTCACTCTTTTCCGTTCTAGATTCTCTTTTATTCTTGTCATCCGTTTTAGAGTTTCGTTGATCCTTTTTGAAAAACGGCTTTCCTCCAGGTTTTCCTGGATTCGCTCCTTGCTTGGGACGGAACTGTTGATTTGAAGTCTGTTGTTGAATTGAACCTTTGCTTCCAAACTTTTGCGATCCTTGACTGGGGTCTCGAGACGACGTGTTAAATGACGCTGGTTTCCCTGTCGCCTGAATCGCATTAGTTTGTGCATTTCCCTGTGGCTTTGTGAAGAGATAGGTGTTTGTCGCATCGATTTCTTGACCCGCCATTTGTAATGAGTACAAATCTGGAAACTCTCGACCAATGAGAGCACGTTTGTAATCGGCGCGCAAGTTTCGTCGCACCGTTTGGGCAATCTCCTCTTCAGACACTGGCTTGGTCAAACTTTTGAACTTCCTCTCGACATCAAGGAAAAACTCCAGGAAGCTTTCATTCTTCTGTTGCCTACGTTGGTAGATTTCTAGCAACATGAAATGATCCAGGTCTGGATGACGGAACGTGGTCTTGAGACTATCAATCAGCTCAGAGTAGGTCGTGAACCGGTGTTTGTTACTGACAAACCACATCTTGGCTTTTCCAGTAAGCAGGTTTCCAAATGATCTCAGCAACTCCGGTTCAGAAATCAATTCCGATTGTGTCCAGTCATTGACTTCCCACAGGAACGTATTGAGTCCTGCACCGCGATCCTCACCTGCGTAACGCATCGGCCATTTAACAACCGGTATGGTTTTCGACCGGTTTGCCATTGGTACAAAATCCAAATCTTGAAAGGGATTGAGGGAAGGGGTTGGTGCTAAAGTGTGAGCCCTACCATTTGATTGGGAAAAAATGTTCCTTGAATAAGGATTTGGAGTTTGGTTCGGCGCGGTCGGATTACTCCTCCGCGGATCTAAACCTAACAAATCAGCTGATGTAGGAGTATATCTCAGTGGAACTGTATCAGATAACTGTACAGGGCTGTGTTCCCTAATTGGGTCACCAACTTGTGGAAACGTTGGTTGGTACATCGAGTCTCGATGATTAACCGGGACTGAATATAAAGGGTTATCGAAGTCTGGGTATTGATGTTGTTGGGTATTCGAATATCCTGTGTTGGGTTGTGAAAAACTAAAATGGGGTTGGGTCCGAGGATAGTCGTATGGAGTTGACAGTAAAGACGTAATCAACTGTATAGGGGCTGAGGAGGCGGTGTTCTGTGGGAGCTGTTGTGTCGTTGCGTACTGATTGAAAACTGGTTGTGATTCCGGATGGTAACCCATTGAATGGGCTCTTACATCTGATACGCTGTTCACAATCGACGCACGAATCGAGCTCACCGTGTTCACTGCATTCGTTTGTACCGTTGTAGTACTCACAGAAGGTTCCCGAAAATCACTAGGCAACTCGCGAACGGTATCGAATCTAACTTGTCTAGATTGTACACGCGATGCGACCTGGTATCGTGGTGTTGCCCACGTCATGTGTAAGTCAATCCCTGACGCAATGGTGACGATTGACGTGGTAATCACGGGTGTTACGTTAGGCATTGAAACCAACGTGGCAGAAATAGATAAATTGTGGAAATTTAACTGTGGATCATTTACAACTGCAGTAAGAATCGGGTTAGAGACGGGCTGTGTACCAGTTGGTGCTGATGTTACTGAATTCGTTTCAGCCACCGACGAAGTCAAAATCGGTTGCTCCAAATTAATTAAATCATGCGACTGTTCTGCCGCCTGAGCTGCTAAACTAGCTGCTCCCTGCAGCTCCAAAGGAACTGTGTTCTGCACAGTGACAGAATATGGTGAATACAGAGCATTTTCGTTGAAGAATGATACATAGGTTTGTATCACCTTCGAAAACAACCAAGTTGCATCATTAGCATAACTGCCAACACCAAACGTTCGTTTGAAAAGCTTCAAACGATGATACAAATGCAAGAGCGCTGTCTTGGACATCTGCCTATCAAGCGAACTATCATTCAACTCGTCATACACACGCTCTAACCTCTCTCGACATACTGCTAGTTCAATTTTTGGATCCCGTTTGTACGAAAAGATTCGAATCAATCCATCCGCTTCTTCTCTCAACGCATTTTTGAGCTTCCTTCGGTTCACACTCAAACTACGCTCTCTCTCCTTCATCAAATTCCTGATTTCGAGTTCAAAAACAACTTCATCAGGTGTTAGGTAAGTAACACTCATATCCACCTGATACTCTCTGTCCATGTTCATGGTTGAAACCAGGGTTGTTAACGTTAATCATCGATTAACGCCGTTAACGTTAACTTTGTTACAGATCAACGGCAACGCCGTTGCGTTGATTTTCCTGCTTGTTAGCGTCAACGTCAACGGGTTGCGTTGAATCAACGTCAACGTATATCGCTAATAACTGCGTTGATTCTCCCAGAAGCATTGAACATTTGTTACCCCGATAAATAAAGGGTTTCTATGCAAACGTCGTATCCAAGGACGTTGGAAAAAAAATATGACATTGCTTTAGGTGTAAGTCATTTTGCATTCAGCAATGATCCAGTTCGGGCTCTTTTTTCAAGCTAATTCTAATCCAAGACAAGGGCCAAATAAGCTACGCTGTAACTGTGAAGCACGCGAATATCGATTACAAGATGGTGAGCAAAATCTTGAAGTAAAACCGTCTTGAGTACTACGGCATCGACGGCAATCCCCTGAAAAAGAATAACCTGGATTAATTTCGATGCTAGGCCGTAGTTTATCATTTGTGCGCCAACAGTGTCTACCGAAAATAGGCAGAAACAATTGAAGAAAAGAGTGTACATTAGGAATCATCAACAAAATACGAATAATGAACGGATACCCCCCCCCAAAAACGGTTCTCGCGTTATCGCCACCAGGTGTCAAATTATCCGCTGTTAGAGCCAAATTATCTGTCAGCTCACCAATTGGTTCATACCGGGGGTTCATACTGCCTCTCCGTCAATACTTTACGACAGCTGCTGCAGCTTAAGGTTTACAGGAGGAACTTTTTCACAAAAATGAGAATGAAGCACAACACCTTCCTAAAAACGACATGTATCTTGATAATCTCACCTCCATTTGTAGTGTATTTTATTGATAATAAATAAACTAAATATGATGAGTAAACTATTTCATTGCCTGTATTTTTCATTTCGTCCAATTGAAATTAATAAGTACGCAAATAATAACTATTGAATCGGTTCGAGGTAGGTAAAATGAAGTCATAATAGTTGACTTGTCCATCGGTGAACTGAATTCACTCGGTCCAAGAATTGTAACACTTGAGCGGGGCACGCCTCCTAATGCTTAAACGGGGCCAGAGTACCGTTATAATGTAAAAGTTCTTGGACCGAATAAATTTAGTTTATCAGTGAATAAGGCAATCAACGTGAAAAACAACGTTATCGTTAACGTTAATTTAACGCTGAACGCTAACGTTAACGTTAATCAACTGCTCCGAAAAATAAACGGAAGTTTCGTTAATCGTTAAAGTTAACGTTAACGAATCAACGAAACGGCGTTAACCGTTAATTAACGTTAACAACCCTGGTTGAAACTATATCAACAAGTGGATGAGCGCGAAATGAAAAAATACACAATTCTGGCACTGCCTGTTCACTTTGTGCCCTCTCAATGCGATCGACGATAGATCTAACGAAAAAACAAGCATGCACGAAACGTATACGAATATAGATATATATGAATATGAAATATGGATAAACAACTATTGTTTCTCGATCGACCGCTCAAATGGTATGTCTTCTACCCTACCAAGCAGCGTGCGGTTGCAAATAAACCGATATCTCCTACCTTCCGCACGTGCTACCTACTCTTTCTCTAACCAAAAAATCGAACGTGAGTATGAGCACCCCGCCAAAACGAAATTAGACGGGTTCAGAATTTAGAGGTTATTTTGAGGGTATTAATTTTTTCCTCTAAAGGTATGGTGATCAACCACCCAGAAATATTCCCCTTCTCCAACGAAAACATTAATCCTCGAAAAATCAGAAGCCTAATTTTTTGTTGGAGCGACAATATGTAAGTTAGGGTTTTACTAAGGAGGACGCATGCGACTCACCTGGTGACTCTTCTCAGGGGTTCCTGGCTTCCCTAATCAAGAGGACAATTTATGTTGGGAAGGGGGCCCTTCCGCCGCTCTGCTCGCCGGACAGCCTGCCGACACTCACGCTCTTGCACGACGGCCGTGCGGTTCTCGAATCTCGACGGCTCACCAATTTCTCACTGGGGGACTCCGCACACAGTTTTCCTCACCCCTCAGCTCACCGAATCTCAGACCACCCCGAGATTTTCGTGGTTTCGTGGTTCACTATGGTCGGATCAGACTCCTACCCACTAATCTTCTCCGACACGCGGTTATCCCGATCTTCGACGGGAAATCTTCCTTGAGACGCTTTCACCACCCGCACACGGGTTTCTTCAAAACTATCTTGTCAGATTCTTGCACTACTGGGATTTAATCCCGGTGGTCACTTGATTTTCGGCCCTATGGCCCACAATTTGCACACTTGGCCGGACTGACGGACCGGTCTTTGCCACGCGGACTATTCTCACTCACGGGGGTATATGTTCGCGGAGGGACTTCTCGACTACGATCCGATCACTTCGATAGCCAGAATACAAGAGAGCGATCCATTCTCGCTTCGCTAGGCAGCACCCTTCTTCAAGATCTCCGGGTTGTCGTTGGGCGGAAACCCCGACTCGAAATCTCGATTTGTACGTTTCCCCCTTATCGTTTTTGTAATAGGAGCAGCTAGCGTTTTTGAGTTGTCGGAGTGAGGTATAGGCGTTTTGCGGCGCTCCGAAAAAGGGTTTTTTTTGTTATAAAATTAATATATTTAACTCCTACATTCTTGCAATACAATACAATATCCATTAACTATGGGACATTTTCCAAATGTAACAACCTCGACACATGCTTCCGTTGTTAGCTGTCCCAATTTGAAACGTCAATTCTTGTTTACCTTCAAAACTCGTTCCAACACGCGCCATGTGGGTGGTTGCTCCGGAGTCGAAGTACCATTATTCCTGCTGCATATCACCTTTGCCATTATTGCCATTGCCGCACACATTTCGCGTCCCTTGTTGCGCTTCGACGATTCAGGATTTCTGGCCAGGTTTATTGCAGTTGAAACAGCAATCGTCCTTACCATTGCTCAAACCGCAGCCCATGCGACGTCTATGGTGCTGCTCGCCGCTGTAGAACGCAGCTTCATCACTGCTGCTCCTTGGTCCTTGCTTCGGCTTGACGTCCTGGAGGATCTTGGAAATACTTGCATCAGCCGACAAAGAAAGCCCCGATGCTTCCATTTCCATCAGTATGGGAGCGTAGTACTTCGGCAGTCCCATCTTTTGAAATAAAACGACTTCAAAACAAGGCTATTCCTTTTACACCGCAAGCTACTGACTGATATTGCTACCAGCCAGCTCCTCTCATTTGTTTCATGTCTGGGTATCAACATATTCATATTTCCAATCTATTTCTACAACCTCTACAATTCTTACTCAAGACATCTCCACTGCAGGGTGTGTGATGTACCTGCTCTCCAACACCCTCTTCATCACACAACCTTCAAACCGCACATCTGCCAACTGAGATCTCTTGTCCTCTAAGCTCCTCCTGGCACCTGTAGTTAATTGGAAGCGTCTTTCCAAGCCGGCTTCGTAGCCGTGTGGTTAGTGTCACCGAGGCATTTAGCCACATCGTGCTAAGGAGTGTGGGTTCGATTCCCGCCTCAGGCCGAAAAACTTTTCGTGAGGAATGTTTTCCGACTGTGCCACTGGGTGTTGCATGCTAGTCCGTTGTCTAGTGTGATGCTTCCTTCAAAGGGCAAATAGCCCACTGGAAGCATTAACGTGTAGTGTCTTTAAACCAATAACTGACAGGATGTTTGTTACTCGGTTTCCATGGTTTCCATATCAAATTTCTCTAAGCCTGCTAATCATACGTTTTTCCTGAATAGATTATTTGAATACTGTTCATTACTTCCTCACATTACTCGCTCTTTCTACTCTTTATAAATCAAACAGTATTTAATTTTTCTTGTTTTCAATAATGTTTGCAATAAGTTTATTCAAGATCTAATTGATTCAATTTATTTTCAAAAAGTTTATCCAACTCAGTAGTTGGTCTTCCAATGGACTTTTATTATTCTGAATAGCAATGGATATTCCGGAAACTAAAATATTGACCTTGAAGTGGAATTTGTAGCATCAGTATTGAATTGAAGGACCTATTATAGCCCATGTCGAAGAGTTTGACTTACAGATACATTGGTGTGGGTTTACGCGATTTCATACATGGTGGGCTTTCGCGCATGTTTCATAATCTCTGACATACTGGTCTGCTTCTTTGGTCACACTGACACAAGTATTTATAGTTGCAAAACATGGCTTTATTGAGCAGATTGCAAATTGTACATTGTATACTTCTAGGAAGTACATTTTTACAATCTTCGAACACCTCTGGTTATCTAAAGTTATCTAAAGTGTTTGACCTAGAACTCAAATCGTTACAATATCAAATAATCCGCTGTTTAGAAATCAGACCATAGAGTAATTTTTAAAGTACTTCATTAAATTTTTCATTGTTAGTAATATCTTCGCACGAAATTCCCGATATGTCCATGTCAAAAATTACTCTCTGTATATCATAGAGCAAGACTGATTCTATGATTTAAGCAATTGACGATCAAATGTATGGTTGTCATCAGTCTAGAATAGCGTCACTCTCGCATTTTAGCTTTGCGTTGGATCACAATTAAATGTACAATAATTCTGATCATAATTTGGATGTTATATAATACTGCATAAACATAGTCAACGTGAACCACTGAACACTATATTAAAGAGCTATATTGAAACCCAAAAGTTACTGGTTTTTACTCACTATAAAGAACTTCTCAGTCAGCACTTGACGATCATTCATTACAAACAAGTTCGCAATTTACAGGTAATCCAAATCATCTTTTCTTTTAAGACGCAGACACCGTCTTTAACCCTTCAGCTGCATGGGTTGTAACTTAAAGCTCGTAACAAAATTTTCACATATGTAACATAAGCCTGTTTTGCATTCTCTCGCTTTGCTGTGTTTTTTCACAGGTACCATTATCTTTTAATCATGTTGAACAAAATCGACAAACATGGAAAAGTGCGTTAGTTCCATCGATTGATACACTTAAAAATATGTGCGTACATATAAATCAGTTTGCCATTCATGAAACTCGAAATAATTTTGTTTTCTCTCTTGGTATTTCGATTTGTTTATTACATTCTGTGCTATTTATTCGTTCGCGCATAACAAACATTCTTTTTTTTTTATCAAATGAGGATTATACCTTATCATTTTTATTCTAGATATCTGCCCATTTCCGTCAGAATCTAACTTTTGGTTCTCTGCCTTTGTCCATCAGAGACCTTTTTCCACGGATTTCTGCCTATTTCCATCAGAAACCGTCAATTTTTGTTTCCGCCCATGTCCGTCGGAGACAACTTTATTGATAATTCCATAGGGTTTCTGGTTTTGTCCATTTAAACCTCATTAGATGCTAGATATTTTAATATTTTCTCACCTTTATTCTACCGACTGCGCCAATGTAGTTAATTGGAAGCGTCTTTCCAAGCCAAGATTAAACCAATAACTGACAGGATGTTTGTTACTCGGTTTCCATATCAAATTTCTCTAAGCCTGCTAATCATACGTTTTTCCTGAATAGATTATTTGAATACTGTTCATTACTTCCTCACAGCACCGAGCTCCTTTTAGCTGCTGAATTCCTCATCCTAGTCGCGAACTTCTTCTGGCAAACCGCGCCGTCCTCCGTCGAGCTCCTCCCGACTCTCGAGTTCCTCCAGCTCTTCCAAGCTCGTTCTCTCCGATCAGCCAGCATCCGCACCTTCAGCCTCGTTCTTAGCATCTTGGCCTCCAACTCTTGGGCACCTTGTCCAAGCCACCTCCCGTCCAGGCTCTACCTCCGCAACGAGATTCTGCCTCCTCGTCCAGGTCCTGTCTCATCGTCCAGATGCTTCCTCGTGGTTATTCAGCATCTCCAGGCGTTCCTGGGCCCATAACCTGTTGAAATAACTACGAAACAAAAAACTACCGTCCAACCAGGTCCGTCCCACTCGGGCTCAGATTGGGTACCACTTCTAGTACTGCATTTAGTCCCTTGGTAGTGCAAAAGGTATCCAAGTTTGACAGATCACAGTACACTTTTCACGGCATTTTAGATTACCTTATGAGCCATAACATTTTGGGCAACTGTAAGGGACATGGAGGTCTTTAATTTGTCTTTGGTCCAACCGCAGTCAGTAGGTATTGCTACCAGCCAGCTCCTCTCTTTTATTTCATGTCTGAGTATCTGGGCTTCCCCACCGTCAAGGCAACACTGCTTCCGGCGGTCCAAAGCCGCTTCCTTTGATCCCGATATTGTTCCTCCGGGATTCATCATCTTGGAAAGAGCTTCGCTATTTCTCCGGTTAAAGAAAAACTGCTTGAAAATCTTCTGGCTATGTCCCGTTTCGCTGGGCTCATAACCTATCGGAATTGAAACACATCTTGATAGGTTGAGTAACGATAGTGGAATGAAAATTTTATTTTACTTCTAATTCTCATGGCTTACTACAATTAGTCTTCTTAAACATGGATTACTTCGATACCAATTTATTGATTATTTCGCTGATTTTTTTTTTCAAAGTATTCGAAGCTGAAAATTTCTTCCAAAAATTTACCAAAAATCTTCAGAATCTTCTCTGGGAGCGCTTAGATTAGAAGATGCCACATTTTTAACAAAATGAGTAAAAATTTCTTTTATAAGTTCTGTAACAATTTATTCACAATTTAGACAGAAATTTCCGCACTAATCACTTATTGAAACCAAAGTTCAACAGTTTCGGAAGCGACGCTAAAAATATCAAACAATCTGAGAGAAATTATTGTTAGAAATTTTAAAGATCTTAATTCTATGGGAGTCTCGAATCTTTTTTTTCTTTCTGAATGAATACAATTGCTCCTCTAAAATGGCCAATATTTATTTCGCAAAAAAAGATCATCTAATTTTAATATTTTATTATTCACTTTACCGTATAGGATGTCTTACTTAAAACTGGTCGTAAATATGGAACACATTTTCCGAAAAGGCAACAAACAACTGGTAATCTCCCATGCGCTTCACGCACATCTATTCTTCCTCCCTATTCCACATGTTGTTCACCTTCCTCCTCAATCATCTCCTCCCCATCCTCGTAGTCTTCAACGGACGCGTCCTGATACTGCTGGTACTCGGAAATCAAATCGTTCATGTTCGATTCGGCCTCGGTGAACTCCATCTCGTCCATACCCTCGCCGGTGTACCAGTGCAGGAAAGCCTTGCGCCGGAACATGGCCGTGAACTGTTCGGAGATGCGCTTGAAGATCTCCTGGATGGCCGTCGTATTGCCAATGAACGTTGCCGACATCTTGAGGCCACGCGGAGCGATGTCACACACGGCGACCTTCACGTTGTTCGGAATCCACTCCACGAAGTAGCTGCTGTTTTTGCTCTGGACGTTCAACATCTGCTGGTCGACTTCCTTCATCGACATGACACCTGGGGGATAAGGGAATGAAAAACGAAGGAAAATTCTGTTTAATGGGCGGGAAAGAAATCGTATAATAAAATAATTTATTGCTCCAACACCGCACCCGGAAAATTAGGGAGCGTGTCGGCTGGAACGCTTTGTAATCTGTTAATTAGAATCGAATAACAGAATCATTATCTCCCCATAACCACCACCATTCCGACGGATCGCAGTAGGCCGTTGTTACTACGGGGGAGATGGAATTGCCTGGTGACTATCGATTTGAATGCGATGGGACAAAGCAACCGTTGAAATGAATTGTGGATGTTTTCTTAAAGAACATTAAACAATGAATTTAAATAATGTTGCGATACTCAAAGCAGCTTCTCATTATTGGTTGATTCAATTGGTATATTTTCCTAAAAAATGGGAAATTGCCAAGGTTGTACCAATTTTAAAATAGAACAAAAATCCTGTCGAAGTTTCTATTGCTCAATCAACTTGATCCATCAGTAAATTCTTTGAGAAAAGTAATTTTGAGCAGAATGATTCATTTTTTGCCAATAAACTGTTCGCATTCCGACATGGGCATTCGAGAATCCATCAACTCTTACGTGTAATGAATTTGATTTGTTCCAACAAATCTGAAGGCTATAGCTAATATGTTCAACTGGTCTTGCTTTTCTTGACACAGAAAACGCATTCGACAGTGTTGTTTACGAAGGCTTAATGTAAAATGCAAAAACTTTAATATTCCCATATACATTGTTAGAATAATTCAAAGTAATTCGTCACTTCCGGTTAATTATGAGATTTCCAAGGCTGACATACCAGATTTCCTGTAAGATCTGGTGTTTCAGAAGGCAGCATTTTAGGACCAATATTATCCAATATTTTCACATCTGACTTACTAGAGTTACCTCAGGGATGTCAAAAATCTTTGTTTACAGATGACAAAGGCCTGTCCGCCAGAGGACGGAGCCTGCATGTCATCTGTAGTAGATTGCAAAAAAGTTTGGAATATTTGTACCCATTGCATTGCTGAGAGAGATAATAACTAATTATTAACAGTATCCCTATATACAACCCAATTACAGTCCCTGCCTCGATTCTTACCTCGGAAGATGGCGGCACAGGTCAGGTACCGGCCGTGCCTGGGATCGCACGCCGTCATCATGTTCTTGGAGTCGAACATCTGGTTGGTCAGCTCGGGCACGGTCAACGCACGGTACTGCTGCGAGCCCTTGGCAGTGAGCGGTGCGAAGCCGGGCATGAAGAAGTGCAACCGCGGGAATGGAACCATGTTGACGGCCAGCTTGCGCAGATCGGCATTCAGCTGACCGGGGAACCGGAGGCACGTCGTCACTCCGGACATTGTGACCTGGCGGATGGAGGAAAGGTTTCCGTTAGAACATATGGGAATGGATTTTTAATGGCGGCAATTGTTCGGTTTGAAACGATCAAAGTAGTCCTCGACTCACGGAGATCAGGTGGTTTAGATCAGCGTAGGCTGGGTTGGCCAGTCGCAGCGTCCGCATGCAGATGTCGTAGAGCGCTTCGTTATCGATGCAGTTTGTGGCGTCGCTGTTCTCCACCAGTTGGTGAACCGAGAGGGTGGCGTTGTACGGTTCGAGAACTACATCCGACACCTAGAGGGATTGGGTGGGAAGCAATAAGGGCGTTAATACTTACAGAGACTAGATGGTTCAGGTCGCCGTAGGTTGGCGAGCTGAGCTTCAGCGTGCGGAAGCAGATATCGTAGAGGGCTTCGTTATCGATGCAGAACGTTTCGTCGGTGTTTTCCACCAACTGATGAATGGACAGGGTGGCATTGTACGGCTCAACAACAGTATCCGAAACCTTTCCGATTGATTTGGTGGATGAAAGTACATAATAGGACGTACGAAGACAAATGAAAGTAAAGAGAAAGTATACATTGAGTATCGAGGTATGGGAGAAAGCGAGTTTAAAAGCCAGCTACAGATAAGCGAGATGGATGAAATGGTAGATTTTTGATGAGGTGTGAAGAAGCAGAGCAGCCTTACCTTGGGCGATGGAACAACGGAAAATGTGTTCATAATTCTGTCGGGGTATTCTTCGCGGATTTTGGAGATGAGCAGTGTGCCCATACCGGATCCGGTTCCACCACCGAGCGAATGTGCCAGCTGGAAGCCCTGCAGGCAATCGCAGTTCTCCGATTCCTTGCGTATCACCTCCAGGACGTTGTCTACCAGCTCGGCACCTTCTGTGTAGTGACCCTTGGCCCAGTTGTTACCTAGAAAAAGGACAATCATCATCATTCATGATTGAAATAACTGCTAATTACAAAACTTACCGGCACCGGATTGACCGTACACGTAGTTGTCCGGTCTGAATAGGGCACCGTAGGGCGACTGGCGAACCGAATCCATGGTACCCGGTTCCAAATCGACGAGGACGGCACGTGGGACGTACTTGTTACCGTTGACCTCCGTGTAGTACACGTCGATCCGGTCCAGCTGGAGGTCATTGTCACCGTGGTAGTGTCCAGTTGGATCGATTCCATGCTCGTCTGAGATGATTTCCCAAAACTATACCAGACCGGAAAACAAATGGAAACATGGTTTGTGTCAGACTATGTGTATATGATACCACTATATAGGTAACTGTATTAGCTCTATAAACGGAAATGAAAGAAAAATGAGCTCAATCCATCAACTAGTAGGGGGCGGGCAGCAGCAGCAGTAGGCCATGAAACAGTCTCACCCAAGGCCATCCCAGGCAAGCATGGCTTACTGTTCTCATGCGTGAATGTTTACAGGCATCCGCACGTAAGGATAAGATAGAGCAGCAGGCCATGGATATGTGTGGTCAGGAGTAGATTATTCATTGACAAATTATGCTAATCCGTCACGCTTTGCTGGGCGGTTTTGATGGATCGGTTTGGGCGTCACGGACAATTTCTCCGACAAACGGAATGTGTGTAACTGAGGAATGTGCGTCCGGGAAGCTAGCATAGGATGGTTTTGGGTGCAAGTTGTCCTTCAATGAAGATTGGTTGAATTTGATATCATTGCACTCAGGTGTACAACTGTATCTCAATAGATAAAGTGAAAATGTGAGTTATTAGGGAAAATGAGCTATCAATGATAACTAACATTACGTAATACGTTATCATGTTAAAGATATGTACAGACCAAAATGGTTTTCAATTGTTAGTAATTTTAATTGAACCACATTTGTGTAACATTAGTTGTGATATAGTTGTTGTTGATTTGAATAATTTTTAAGCTCGAAGAATTTCAATATTTAGAAAAAAGTTTTTCCATCTACTGAGGCTACTTTCATCAAATGGTGTACAAAATCAAATTGCGACACACACAAAAATTTGGCAACATTCGCACTTTCAACCAATCATCTTCAAAGTTTCAGGGAGTAAAATAAAACATGCTATGAGTATTTTCCTATGTTTGTCGTATTAAATTTCAATTCCATATCCAAATGCACGAACTTTTCCCTTCATACTACTCATAAGGTCCTGTACAACACTTGGACTTTAAATCATCAGAAAAAAAATCCAGAATTTTCATTCTTCTTGTTTAAAGTTGTTTCAAGTCTTTGTGTATGGTTGGATCATATTACATATGTGCCAGTCCAAGTAGAATCAACGAATTAATCAAATCAACAATATACGGTTGAAACAACTATGCATATTGATTGTGTTGTTTTCCCCAAACACTAGTTCCCCGAATGCCATTTTCTCGAATAACCCGTTTCTCCGAAAAGTTATGCTTTTTAAAAAAAGTTCAAGTATTACCTTCAGTGGCAGGGTGGTGACGTAAAAAGAACAGTGTACAAAAAAAAAACGATGAAAAGAAGGAGATATTTGGTTATTCTTGACTTAATACATATTGCCATAGATTCCGACGACGGAGAAACTTGAAAGCAGTGCTGGAAAGCGTCAATGTACATAGAGGGTATCGCGCGACTTTTACATAGATGCTTCTCTCACTGTCATCGGACGGCGAGACAATGATAGAAGCTTTCTTCAAATTTTCCTTCATATTTCCATCGCTGCCGCTTGTGACGGAATTGAAAACTAGGCCATTTTTATTTCATTATTTGATATGATTGTTATTTATATCGCTTGAATCATGAAACGATACGCACTTTACATAGCAAACACATTTGCTTCCCGAAATTTTCAAAAATGGGATAGAAATTTTAGAAGCGAAACAACTTTACAATAGATTTTATGAGAGCCCCGCCATTGGGACCTGACGAAGTGAGCACATGAAATATAGCTTCGTCTTGTGACAGTGAGAAGACTGGTTTCGCCAATGTCGCAAGCCGGTCATGATTCTTAACAACTCTACTTGAAAGAATCGCCAATAAAATTAAGAAGGTTACATATCAGATGACCGGTTTCTTCACCATCCTAAAATGTATGAAGTTATGACTATAATGAGGGCCCAAAAATGTTCTGAGGAATGGGCTTTTAGGGAAACTGGCATTCGGAGAAACGACATTCGGAGAACCGATATTCTGTGAAAAGTAGTATAACCATGTATTTGATATGATCATGTAGATTTGTACACCATGGAAATTGTTGTTATACATGATACTCCGTTTGGCATAAAGACGTTCGGCTGAAGGCTGCATTTTTCAGAAAAATGCCAAACAACTCCATAGAACAGCCTAAATTGGTATTGTAGCACGCCTTACCTCCACCCCACGCCGCGCCGGTCAGACTGTGAACTGTTTCACCGTTCGTTTCATTTTTAGTTGAAATTTGACAGTTCGATTGTTATTTCCCCTCCGGTTAAAAACCGGAGTTTTCTCTAAAATACTACTCGACTGTCAAAACTCAAATAGGTCTACCGCGAAGTTAAATTTAAACATTTGAGGGAAAAATAACTATCGAAATAATGTCATATTTTAACTACAAGTTAAACGAATCGGTGAAATGGTTCACAGCCTACAGATAATCCTGCTCTGGAGCATGGTTAAGCTCGACGGTTCAAAAGCTATTTTCCGCTCCCGGTAATTTGAGAATCACTAACCATCTGTCAACTGTGTTCTGAAATACTACTCGACTGTCAAAACTCAAATTGGTCGACCGCGGAGTTTATTTTAACCATTTGAGGGGAAAATAACTACCGAAATGTCGAATTTTAGCTTAAAGTTAAACGAGACGGTGAAACGGTTCACAGCCCCAGCAAACGAACATATTATAGGCCTCTGAACTGTTTTGATTTTGTATGGGATTTTGACATTTTCTGGCCATGTTGTTTACAAAGTTTGTGAAAGTGTGAAAGAGACAGGAATATTTTTGGGCTGAGGCCCATGGACCAATGCACAGTGGGACGGATTGAGGTTTTAGGAGGAAAGATGGAACTCACGCCTTCAATTGTTATTTTACGTAAAAATGATGTTCTACAATGTTGTTTCTATTATAAAAACAATTTTTTTGGTCGGAACAAAAACTAGGGTGGCCCTTTGTAAAAAAAGATAACCATCAAAACTTTTTTATTTTAAGGAATATTGAAATAGTTTGTTCTACAAAGTTGAAGATCGGAAAATTTTAAGCTGATTTGACAAAAAAAGTTTTTTCCTAGCTCAAAAATTGACCTTTTTAGAGCATTTTTCGCTATTGATGTAGGGTGGCCCATCAAAAATTGGTTGTTTTGTTTTATTTTTATTATTTCAAGTTTCTCAGTGAAACTGTCTTCCCATCACTTTTCAAGCAAATTGAAACGCAAACATAAAAGATATAGCTAATGGAAACAAATAGATACAAGAGGGTTTTCGTAATGAAAATTTAATTTACTTCCTTGGACATAAAGTATCATCGATACTAATACATACGATACACGAATGCAAAATGACAAAAATGGCAAAGAAAGCTCTTAGTTAAAAATTGTGGAAGTGCTGTTAACAACAATAACCTGAGAAGTATGATCTGTTCCAGCGGGGACGCAATGCCAAAAAAAAAGAATATTGATACAATTTTTTTCTGATGAAAAATTAAAGACTTCTTAATAACAAAAATAAAAATCATTTTCTATATGTTGATTTAGCTGGGAAAACAAGAAAAAATGTGTTGACATGACGATAGCTTGAAAATGTGAATAAAAATCGTATTATTCTTCGGTGGATCTGTTTGCTAACGATATGACTGGTTCATATGTTAATAAACGTTAATAACAGATTTTTTAAAGAACTCTCAAATTAACTATCTCTAAATTATAGCCTTAATTAGTCAACACATCTAAACATGATCAAATAATGCATTTAGTTATTCTCCTTAATCTAGGCTTGAGAGTCAGCGTCATAATCAGGAATCGTACTTTAGTAATATACCGTTTCAGATACGATATATCTCCTACGGTGGACAAATTACTTGTAAACGGATTTGCAGCAATTAAGAAATCGTAACTTCCAATCAGAATGCTTCCCAAAAAGCCTTACAAATCCCAAAACAGAAGTATTTGGATGTTTGGGAGGAGCCATGCCGGGAAATTCAAGTAAATTTAGAATTTATTTTCAAAAGACTTTTCTCCTTATTTTTATTGCTGAACTCTTTTGACGTTTGTTTTATATGAAAAATGTTGATAACTATACACCTACAAAATTGTACAGACCTCAAAACATGCGTCTCAATCGGCTCTAAAGATGAAGGGAAGACAACTTTGCTGAGAAATCTAAAAAAAACACACAAAAACCTATTTTTGAAGGGCCACCCTACATCAATAGCGAAAAATGCTCTAAAACGGTCAATTTTTGAGCTAGGAAAAAACTTTTTTTGTCAAATCAGCTTAAAATTTTCTGATCTTCAACTTTGTAAAACAAACTATATCAAAATTCCTAAAAATAAAAGAGTTTTGATGGTTATCTTTTTTTACAAAGGGCCACCCTAATTTTCGTTCCGACCAAAAAAATTGTTTTTATAATAGAAACAACTTTGTAGAACATCATTTTAACGTAAAATCACAATTGAAGGCGTGAGTTCCATCTTTCCTCCTAAAACCCCAATCCGTCCCACTGTGCAATGCACGATTTTACTCGTTGACGTTTGAGCGGTGCCAAATTCAGTCATTGCCATGGTCACATACACTGAACAAAACCTTCTGCCTTAAATTGAATGATTTGTAATTCACATGGCTGCAAATCTTCATATTCCTCTTTTCGAATGATTATTAAACAATATGATGCATCCGCAGACTGTTGAACAAAAATCATCCATTTTTATGATGACTTTCAGTATTTATCCGTATGAAAATGTGTTGATAGTTGAAATTCAACAACACAAATGAATAACATGCAATTTATGATGGATTTTCATTTCTGCCATATCCCAAATAAAAAATCATTCAGTTATAGTTTAAAAATTCATTTGAAAAGCTAATGATCCTAGAATTGAAATCATCCTTGTCAATCAAAACAAAAACATTGCGGCAGCAGCGGGACTTAGCATTTCTTCGCGGGTTTCGCAGGTAATTGTCCCTATTTATTGAAGTATTATAAAGTATATTCACTTTCAATATGTTTATTATTAGGTGACCAAGAACAATCGCCTATATCCAGCGACTTTGGTGTGGGTAATGCGGACACTTAATGATCGCTTCTAGCAGATTTATTACAGGCAGCTCATTAGTGTGTTGATTGTTAATGTGGTGCCCTGCATTATTAAGATAACTTAATTGATATGTCACGCTAGAAAATATGTATAAACCTTGATATTGGAATGTAAACACCTTGGCACAGAGGTTAGCATTAACACTAAAATGATTAGTTTTTGATTAGTGTATAGATATGATAGCGTGGAGAGTTTGTGACGGATCCGTGTGGTGAGTGAACAACTACAACTGAGTGTCCGGGAATTCCGGAACCACATTGTTTGACAGAATACGCGTGGACCGTGGTCAGGAGTATCACAGTGGCGACGAGGATGGGATCTTGAATTGGTAAGAAAGTGAACAGTTAGTTGATTGGAATTCATTTGTTTACCTACGTTGTGTACCGGCTGGATCGATTTTTTAGATCGGAAGTCGGAGGAGATAAGTCGGTATAGTTGATTTGTGGAAATAGCAGTTTGTATTGTATGCATTGAATGTGCCGATACCAGGGGTTTGAAATTACGAAATATAATAGTCGGCTGTAATTTAATGAAAAGTGATGCGTTAAATGGTGAGAGATGTGTCGAGTAATGGAATTTGAGAGCCGATTGGAAAATTGTTAATTTCAGGTACATGACCGGGAACTACAGCTTGTGTTCCGATAAAGGAGGTTTTTTTTCAAGAGAGGATGGATTGTTTGGCAGAGGCACTGTATAACAAAGCTTTCAGAGAGGTTGAAGGCGGCTGATGCAACGCACAGCATGGCTCCCGGAGAGCGAAATAAAAATTGGCTGGTGCATGGCACAGCATTGCTCTACGAGAGCGGATGGAAAACGAGGCTGGTGCACTGCACAGCATAGCTCCCGGAGAGCGTACTCAAAAAAGGCTGGTGCATTGCACAGCGTTGCTCTTCGAGAGCGTATTCAAAAAAGGCTGGTGCATTGCACAGCGTTGCTCTTCGAGAGCGTGCTTAAAAAAAAAGAGGCTGGTGCATTGCACAGCGTTGCTCTTCGAGAGCGTATTAAAAAAAGGCTGGTGCATTGCACAGCGTTGCTCTTCGAGAGCGTATTCAAAAAAGGCTGGTGCATTGCACAGCGTAGCTCTTAGAGAGCGTGCTTAAAAAAAAAGAGGCTGGTGCATTGCACAGCGTTGCTCTTCGAGAGCGTACTTAAAAAAAAGACTATTGCATAACACACCGTTGCTCTTCGAGAGCGTACAAAGAAAAAAGAGGTAGATGCATCGCAACACTGTGCAAAATACTCACTTCAAGAGCAAAAACATATTTTAGACTGGTGAATTGCACAATGTTCAAAAGCGTACGATAAAAGAAGCTGATGAATAGCACAACATTGATCTTCGTGAGCGTAAGACGAAGAAGTTAGAACAATGTACTGCGTTGATCATTATGAAAGCAATGCAAATGTGTTGGGACAATATACAGAAAAATGGTTTGATGAAAAGGAAGAGTGTTTTTAGTCAAAGGCATGCTGCAATTATTCGGACATACTTCGTTAACGCTGAGTCAAATGAAGTGCAGTCGAAATTATGGAGAACAATTTGTTTATAACGTTTCTTACATTACTTTCTGTTACATCTGTCCTTAAAATGGTGAATCTATCAAGTGAGTGACAAGAGCTAAAAATAAGGCTATCGCACCCAGCTCTTTTCAGCAACAAGATAAAATGAGGGAAATCTACGGAAACGGTTTCCGTATGAAAACAATCCATATGCGAGCGTGCGTAGGAACGAGAAAGGTGATTAAACGTCAGATTGCCTTAATAGCAAACACAACATTGATTCAATATGACGTCCAATGTCTTGGTATTGATTATTTTGAGAGGGACAAAACGCATGTTTTTATGAGTAGAGGACATACCTCGCTGATGCGGTAGATATTTAACGAAATGATGAATAATTAAAATGCATAATAAATTACCACAAATGAAAGTAACACTGGGAGTCATGAACTTTTACCTATCTTTTGTCTCATTCTAATCATTATTAACAAAATTTTGCAGAAGCAAAAACTTATGTTTGAGTACACTGATGAAGCTGAAAATTTATTGAGCTGTGAGCCAGAAACTACCATATTATGGTAAACCGACCAGGAAGTTGGAACCAAAACGGCAAGTACACAAAACGATGGAGTATGTATTGAATCAAAAACAATAAAAAAGTATTGCATTGTATGTAGATATATGTGGCATATGCGGTTGAAGATGACATATTCGCTGTATAGGAAGTAGAAACAAGAAAACCATATGTTTCTAGCGAATAATATTGTCTGTCTCGAGATAAATCCAATTATAGCGATTATCTGCCTATGTCTTCAAAGATAAGCGCAGCGGTCACTGATCATACAGAACTTTCAACTTCGAAGCACAGTACATGGAATAGACAGCAAGTACACTCATCGTTTTCAGTGACTCCTGATATCTATTACAAATACATAGATACACTGCTGTCATTTTGCGAAAACCACGTGCTTTCAATTCAGGCGGGAAAGATTTTCCATTCATTTAACCTTGCGGGTGTCAGTTCGCTGTTACGGCTGCGGGCGTACGACCGCCGCCGGACTCTAAAAAAACATAAGATGATCAATATTTATTAATATAATGAATTTTGTTTCATTTGAAACCTATTATTATTCTGCGGTATGGGTCGAACTTTTGACCATGTTTTATTAAGGAAGGAAGATTAGACAAGAAAATGCTACAAAAGATGATCAGAAAAATATGTTCTAAAATAAACGTATGAAAAAAAAGGTAAAACAAAAAAAAATAGAATTATAAATTATTCAGCGATGAAAAATTGAACAGGCGAAATTGAATACAAGTACCATCAAAAGGAAAACTGATGTGACATTCAAAAGGAAATAGAGGAGAAAATTTGTAACCGAAAATGAAAAGTGGAATTGTTTAATTCAGAGGAGAAAATGGTCTGTTTTGAGACAAACGTGAATAAGATAAGTTTGGAATGCGTTGCTTGTTCTGTGAAATTAGTTCGGTGGAAGTTTAGCATTTTGTGGTTCCGTGGCTAGGTGGAGGTGTGGAATGTACAAATCCGAGAACCAGTTTTTGAAATAACAGAAATACTATTGAAAAAACAAGTCTATTATAAAATTTTCGATGTCAAACGAAACATGTCTACTACTTGAAGACTTACTAAACTATCAGCAGTGCAGATTAGAAATCTATGAGAAAAATGGAGATGTGGTGCCCTGCATTATTAAGATAACTTAATTGATATGTCACGCTAGAAAATATGTATAAACCTTGATATTGGAATGTAAACACCTTGGCACAGAGGTTAGCATTAACACTAAAATGATTAGTTTTTGATTAGTGTATAGATATGATAGCGTGGAGAGTTTGTGACGGATCCGTGTGGTGAGTGAACAACTACAACTGAGTGTCCGGGAATTCCGGAACCACATTGTTTGACAGAATACGCGTGGACCGTGGTCAGGAGTATCACAGTTAACAAGCGTAATCCATCCGCTCCGTTGCACATATTCCCACAGATTTTTATATGTATTGTCATAATAATCAAAATAAAAGATGATTTGTCGATATTATGGGTGATTACGTATTTTCAATTTGATTTCTTTAAAATCTTAGAATAGAAATCAATGTGGTTTGTTTACATACGTGTGTGATAATCATTCAATTTCAGGCATATTTTACTTGAACATAAATCATTTTTAGGCTGGATGATTTTCATGCGATGCGATTTGTAAACAAACGATTTTGACAGCGATGAAAATCATCTTGATTATGTCTGAAAATAAGTATGGGGCTCGGATGAGGCAAAAATTCGATTCGGGGGATTTCGTTCAGTGTAAATAACACGGCACCGCTCGAACGTCAACGTGTAAACTCGTGCATTGGCCCATAGAGCGCTGCATATGACGAGCCTAACCTCACTTAATTGACAGCTGCTGGTCCTGTTGTTTACGTTTCGGACTTAGTCGTTTTTTCCATCATTTTTTCATCTTCGCATTTCTATCACCAGCATGCCGATGGTGACGATTTTCCACGGTAGGAAGATAGAATAATACGATCCGTGGGTATCTGCAGTGGATTTGACCTCTCCTCGCAGCAAACTTTCACGAAATTAAGAATGATTCGAAAAAAGTACTAAGTGCAAACTGTAAACAACAGGACCAGTACCTGTCAAAATTGATGCGTGACGTCACAGTGCAGTGGAGTATTGTGGCACTCGCAGTCACAGCCTACTGCGATGCCGACTATGGGTTACTAATAGTCTAAGTATATTGACAGCTATACAAGGTATGCTATTCACGCCTGTGCATTGGTATTAGTAGATAGTTATGAACTTTTACCGGATTTGTATGGAATTTGTTATATTTTAATGCAATTTAAGTAAATTTAGGTATTTAGGATAACAAAATATCGATAATTTAGCAGAATAATTCGTTACGTATCCGATTGGGAGGTCATTTAATGCATTTGTTCTATTTATGAGGAGTATTTTTCATGTTTTTCATCACAACCCATTACCTCTCTCAGAAATAACTAGCAGTGCAAGTTGTTTTTTTTTTAATTTTATATACAAGAATATATTTACTATATGTACATAGAAAGGCCTGATTGTACGGAATGCAGGAGTTGAATCTGATATAATTTGGGAAATTTGACCGAACGTCTTGGTCACATGAGGGGCCCAAATACAAAGGAGTAAGAGAGACATTTAGGTCGGTTTTGAGTTACGTATACTGAAAAGTTTCAAGCTTTACAACAGTGTTTTCGGAAGATTTTCGATAGACCTTTTCGATCTTTTAGATAGGTATAATAAAATAAATAACACAAGGTACATTTGCTTGTTGTTTATTGTTCAGTATAATTTAAATTTCGATAGTTGTTCAAAACTTACATTGGGATTTTTTTTTCTTCCGCTATAGTCCTGCTATCTGATTCTCGGAAGTGCTTGGAACATACGAAAAGATTCGTGGTATTTGTTTTCACGTTTTAGCCCAAAAATGTTAGTCATCGGTTTCTCTGCACATTGATCGTTGGAACTCTATGGAAAGTAACCGGTTTACATGGTTCTGTTTTATGATTTCTTGGAATGTAATTTGCTCCTGCATGTCGGAACATGACAATTCGATAGTTGGTGAGATTTATGGTGATAATAGATGGTGAAATTTATGCGCTTTTCTAGTATCAAACCGGTGAAAACTGGCTCTGCAAAAGTTTTCGTAGCTTGATCGAAAGAGTAGATTTGTCTAAGTATAATACAAATTGATAGCGCTTCAATATCATAATTTTGACGTTATAAATGATTAATGAAGATTTAAATCAGTAGACTCAATGAGATTTCAATTTACATAATAACAGCTTGTCCCGTAGTAACATTTGCCGAGCAATGATTTAAAAGCGATTTCCATATTAACTTCAAATTTATTTTAAAAATAGTTCCAGGGCACGGAAAATTATAACATTTTGGATTCTGGCTCTATTTTTTACGTAGAATCATGATATGTAAAAAAATGGACACTTCTAAACAAATAAGTTGAATTAATTGAATTTGTATTCCGATTTCAGTACAAATCTGACGGATTTTCATAACTATTTTATCTGTGTGAGTGTTTTTGTGTAAGATAGACAAAAATGTAGCGTACCTTTAGTAGCTGTCAAAATACGTTGACTAATAGTAACCTACTATACCAACCGTATGATCAGCTTCGTACTCACTATGGAGTTCTAGCGCAATAACACCCATATAGAATTGTTTAAAGGATTCTACTAACAAAAATTTCTCCCATGAATCCTAGCAGGAATTTTCCTATCTAATAATTGTTCAGCAGATTTTCAGCATGTTTCCAAGAAATCATTCTTTCAGGATAACGCCAAAAAGTCGAGTCAAGAATTTATTATAGAAGCCTTTCCAGTTTCCCTCAAATCATTTAGGAAATTGATTCCGAGATTTTTCTAGCATTTTTGCTGAGCCTTTTACTTAAATTATTAACGAAAATTGTTTCAGGTTTCTTTCCAGATTATAAAAAGAATCATTTGATGATTTCATTCCGTTTCTTTGTACCCTTCTAAGAATTGTTAACGAAAACTGCCAAGAACCGTCAGTTGCAAGTATAAAAATTACAGAAATCTCTCAAAGGATTTTGGAGATAGTCATGAAATTTTAGTGAGCTAGAATCTTTGCACATATAGCTAGACTTATGGCTTCGGCATTATTCGACTTTTATCGGCTACCACACAGTACATATCCAGAAACACAGTAATTTCCTATCAATGAAAACATTCAGATGATACTTTGTTCTGTCAGCTCTTGCCGACGAGATTTCCGAGACTGATCAAACAGTTTCGCCAGAGATGCCATCAGTTTAAATGAATACGCCTCAAAATGCGGGTGATTTGGAGCTGCTGAAGAGATTTGCCTGCAGTTCTTATGGGAAATCTGCCGACAATAGTCACACTGGCAAAACCTGTTGGAAGCGATTAGTAATTTTACTGATTTTGTCACCTATGAGTATTTTTGTGAATATTTCTAGGATTTCATACGAAAACAGGGTAACGACTGTTTACATTCGTTCTAAAATGCTAACAGTTGGCGCCAGCGGCAAAAAGTACAAACAACAACCTTTCGTGCGTTGGTATTCGTGGCAGCTTGCTTGTAGACCTCTTTGGAAGAATGGTAGTCGAGAACTGTCAAAACGTATGGAAATTAATAAAAACGTAATTAAGTGATTAGAAATAAAGCGTAAAGTGGATAGTTAACTTTTTGTGTTTAGTTCCAGTGGCGTAGCTAGGGTTTTTGGGGCCCGGTGCGGTGTTCCATTTAGGGGCCCTCAAGAAAGTAATGTGAACACCGTTCAAATGCGTACGCTAATGTGAAATCAACTGTTGAAAAAAACGATGACCAAATAGCTTTTATAGAGTTATGACTAAAATAATGGAACTTATGTTGATATGTTGATAATGTTGCTGTAGTCGTTAAATGACACAAATGTCAGTTAATGAGCCTACAGTTCTTTTTTTTAATTCTTGTTCAAAAATACATTAGTTTACTTAAAATTATCGAGAGGACTTCCAGTGAATTGCCATGTAAGTTGATATATTAGTTGGCGGAGTAGCTCTGGGAAGCAATGATCCATACCATATACAGCTTAAATTGGGAATTCTAGCGTAATGTTGACATTACCCGAATTTTGTGTTTTGTTCGATTTTGAAATTCTTGATGGCAGAAAAGCCTTAAATTATGCTAACTAATTACAAAATGAACACCACAGATTTTCAAGAGTTCATTTTGTGATTTTCACGAACTTCCTAAAAATTAATAAACCCAAAAAAATCCAATGTAGAATTTTCCTTAGGATAACCATAAAAGTTAACTTACAGATTCCAGCATAAATTTCTTCAAAAAACCTTCCTGAAATTGTTCAAGAAAATAAGTACTCCAGGAATGTTTACAATGATTTTACGTTTATTCATAACTTCCACCAAGATTCCCGTATACAATATCTTTATAATTTCAAATAGTGTTTTCTCAAAGGGTGGAAAGAGTACTTTGAGTCATTGTTGAATGGAAATAATGGAAGTGGATCTGGTAGCAGAATTCAAATCGATGACGATGGACAGGCTGTGGAACCTCCAACGCTAGATGAGGTAAAAAAAGCTATCAATGGGCTGAAGAACAACAAGGCTGCTGGGAAGGACGAGCTCCCGGCCGAACTTCTCAAACACGGAAGCGAGCAGCTGCACGAACTCCTTCACCGTATCATATCGAGGATATGGGAGGAAGAACAAATGCCTACTAGTTGGTTGGAAGGTCTCATTTCCCCTTTGTACAAGAAAGGGCATCGACTGGAGTGCGCCAATTACCGAGGGATAACACTCCTTAATTCGGCGTACAAAATCATGTCTGGAGTTCTGTTCAACAGATTGAGACCGTATGAGGAGTCCTTTGTCGGCGAATACCAAGCTGGTTTTCGATAGGGCCGATCAACGACGGATCAAATGTTTACCCTGCGTCAAATCCTAGATAAATTCCGGGAGTACAACTTGCAGACTCATCATCTGTTTGTAGATTTCAAAGCAGCGTACGATTCAGTGAAGAGAAACGAGTTGTGGCAAATTATGTCCGAACATGGCTTTCCGGCGAAGCTGATTAGACTGATTCGTGCAACGCTTGATGGATCAAAATCAAGTGTGCGGGTGGTGGACGAGATTTCATCATCGTTCGTAACCTTAGATGGATTGAAACAGGGTGACGCTCTTTCTAACTTGCTGTTTAACATAGCGCTCGAAGGTGCTATCAGGAGAGCCGGTGTGCAGAGAAGCGGTACCATTATCACACGTTCTCATATGCTCCTTAGCTTCGCGGACGATATCGACATCATCGGGATTGACCGTCGGGCAGTGGAAGAGGTGTTCGTGCCTTTCAAGAGGGAGACAGCGAGAATCGGGCTCACGATCAACACCACAAAAACGAAGTACATGATAGCTGGTGGTCAACGTGGGTCCGGACGTGTTAGTGGTAGCGAAATGGTGCTAGGTGGTGATAAGTTTGAAGTGGTGGAAGAATTTATGTATCTTGGAACACTAGTGACATGCGATAATGATGTTACCCGCGAGGTGAAAAGACGTATTGCAGCTGCGAGTCGGGCTTTCTACGGGCTCCGTAACCAGCTGAAGTCCCGTAGCCTGCAAACGAAAACAAAACTCGCGTTATACAAGACACTGATCCTTCCGGTTGTCCTTTATGGCCATGAATCATGGACATTGAAGGAAGTCGACCGGAGAGCTTTCGGGGTGTTTGAACGTAAAGTGCTGCGAACAATACTCGGCGGTAAACTAGAAAACGGCATCTGGCGGCGTCGCATGAATCACGAGTTGTACCAAGTGTATAAAGAGGTGGATATTGTCAAGCGCATAAAACACGGCAGGCTGCGTTGGGCTGGTCACGTTGCCCGTATGCCGGAAGAACGACAAGCAAAGATAATATTCAACAGAGAACCCGGACGAGGCCGCCGACTTCGTGGTAGGCCGCGCACACGATGGCTTTTTGCGGTTGAGGAGGACTTAAGGGCACTTAACGTTCAGGGCGACTGGAAGCGATTGGCCCAGGACCGAGCCCAGTGGAGAAGACTCATCCATGCGGCGCAGATTCATCGTAGCGAATTGTAGCCCATCAAGTATCAAGTAAGTTTTCTCAAAGGATTTTCTAGAATTCTTTTAAAATTATCGTTCAGATTTTAACCAGTGAATTCCTTTAGGAATTACTCCAGAGATTGTCCCTAAGATTACTTCGGGAATTAAAGAATATAGAGTTCTTAGAGATTTTTTTTAAATGCGACAGTGATCTTGTAGGAATTCCACTAGTTAAATCTCATGATATTCATGCATAAAAACTTCTGAGATATCCCTCAAAAATAATTCCAGGGATTCCACAAGATTTTTTTTTTTCAAAGCGATTTCAGAGATTGCTCCAAGAGTTTCTAGAAACATTTGATTAGTATTGACTTAACGGATTCTCGTTCCAAGGATTTCTTGAGAAATTTCATAAGAAAATTGTAATTAAATTCCTCCAGGATTTTATCCAGAATATGTCCAAGAACTGTTTCCAAAAAATTCTGGATTCTAGGGATTTTAAATTCAAGGATTTTGAATTTCTCCAACGGTTTCTTTTTCAAATATATCTATGAATTCTTCTATGCCTTTGATCAAAAATTTCACCAAGTGACTTCTCCAGGATATAAAGAAGATTCAACTATAAATTCTTCAAACCATTCTGCCTACGATACTTTAATTTTTCCGGAGTATAGAAATTCATAAATTATTCCAGCAGTTTATCATGAATTCTTCCAGCGACTCTTTCGAAGAACTATCCAGTAATGATTCTTGAAATGCCCTAGCAATTTTTTTAAAAACTCGTACAGGTATGCGTCCAAAAACCTAAACAACAATCTTCTCGATCTATCGTCAGTAAATTAATTACGAAATCCTTCCATTTGATTCCATCAGGAATGTCTTAAGAAAGTTCTTTAGGATTTTTTTCAGTAGGTTCTCCAAGTAATCTTTAAAGTTTTCGTCTATAGAAAATCCTACTAATATTTTGTATTACACAATATATTCGGGAATTATTCCAAAAACTTATCAAGATCTCCAGATCCCCTAGAGAATTCTCCTGGAATAATGCCGATACTCTCACAACGTATTCGTTCTGAAACTTTTCCATGGAAAATCTCTCAACGTTAGTTCTTCTTTGAATGGAGTTTTCTAGTGATTCCTTCATCAATTTACTGATACGTTTTTTAAAGAATTCTTGGGGAATTTATTCTAAAATTCTGTCAAGAAATAACAAAAGGATGTATTTCAAGAGTTCCTCGTAACAAAACTCTTCAAGTCCCATAATTGCCTAGAGTCGGTGTTTCTCAGTCCCCCATAGTCGCACTAGTGGCTTTTACGGCCATTTTGATATAAATCTTTTCAAAACATTTTTTGACATGAAGGTCAGGAGCTATTTATCTAAGTACCATTGATACACAGATTGAATTTGTTCAAAAAATGATCTAAATAATTAGTTTTGCTTAAAATTTGAGCTCCCTTGCGCCTATAGTAAACCTATTGTCCCTAAAGTAGCACTACTGAGAGAAACAATTTTTTTTATTTTACGACATAATTGATGCATTAAGAACTTTGTTACATCAAACGATAGCTTTTGATTCACACTTTGTAGGAAAAATATAGAAGTTTTGTAAAAATACTGTTTTGATAAGTATTTTGCCAACGACGTCATCCTAGTGCTACTATAGGAACAGAAATTAGAAATAGTGCTACTATAGGCACATGTATTCCTATAGTGGCACACGCGATAATAAATACAAACATTTCAGTTTTCGTTTTTTTTTGCCATAAAACCAAGATAAAAAGCTTTCAGATGATGTAAAAATATGACGCTAGCGTTATTTTTCGATTTTATACGAATTTTTGTTCTTAGCTATGCGGTTATTGGTACATCGACCCTACTAGAACTGTTAATGGACGGCTCAACATTAACTTTTTAAGGGTTTCTGAAAAATCTCGTTTATGAATTTCTTTCAGAGTTTTTCTGAGTGTTCAAGGATTCCTCCAAAGATATTTCTGGAATACATTTCTACAAAGATTGCAGCAATAGAGACGTAACAATAAAAAAAATAAATTCAAAGGAAAATAAAAAAATAAACACGCAAAAATATGTAAAAAAGACTGAAAATGCTTGCTAGGTCAATAACATCAATTCATGATCCATTTTCCAATAAAAGTATACATGTTGAACGAAATTTAGATACAAAAAAAACTTGCTTCGATATAACGTAACCTCGATGTAACGTAACGAATATGAAAATCGAGTTATGTTATATCGAAGTATTGCTGTAAAAAGTCCTGTATGGCAAACTGGAGAAACTGGCAGAGGAATTCTCTTAGGAATTCTTTGAAAAATCCTCAAATGCAAATGAACAGTATAGTATTTTTTAAAGAGCTCCTTTATGAAGCTAGGGAAGATCTCCTATACCATTCTGATTCATATTACGGACACTTAAGGCCTCAGTGAAATATAACTCATCAGAAAGCATATAAAATAAATCATTATGTTTAATTCTTCTGCGTTATCGAGCCTTCAAAACACTTAACTTTCGAATGTTGGGTAAAGATTTTGATTCCGCAACAGGAATAATTTTAAATAAATGGAAATGTGTGGCCTTTTCATGATTCTTATTCCGGACGCCTCTTCGCTTTTGCCTCGTAATCCAAACACTTTGATTCGAATTTCGGACAGCTCATGGAAATCTTAGTTAGAAAGGTCAAATCATCAATTTAAATCAACACACCATTGAATAGATGTCTGAGGCAATTGGGTATTGTAAATTTGTATAGAATCTATGGAAAAAAATCACTATCAGAATTTATGGAGTTTTTTCTGGAGGAATCTGAAAAGAAATACCTAAAGAACCAGTGAAAAAAATTTCTTTAAAAAAGGCTCTATTTTTAAGATCTTTCAAAAATAGAGCCTTTAAAAATAAAGCCTTGCATTAAAATAGAGGCTAAGCCTCTAAAAAGAGATCTTCTACCAGCCTTGAATATGTACAAACCATGTCCCGAAGATGGTTACTGATTTCTATTCTAAATTATAATTGAAATGAAATACGGTGAGGTCTGTAACATACCTCCAAATCAGTTTCAGATACTGTTATGGGCCCCGCACATTTAGGTAGACCCGTATGAATTTCAAAATTAAACCGAGTTATCGAGAATGAATTTTGAGGTATTAAAGCTTTTCTAACCACTAATACCATTGATTATGGGGCCCTACACATTGCCGATCAAGGTCACCGTCAAACTGAGTTTTCATCTGCTTGTAACCTGTTAGTTTTCTTGAAATCAAATTCTTTATAGTAAATGAAACACTTACCACGATTTGGGGGCCCCTATAAACTCGGGGCCCGGTGCGGACCGCACCCACCGCACCCCCCTAGCTACGCTACTGTTTAGTTCATCTTCCATGGTGCTTTCTTTGCTTCAGGATTTCGTTTTTACTACCACTGAAAAAGAGCCATCTATTGTCTTTTTAGTTTTGAATATCGCCCAAGAGTTTCTTAAATAAACCGGCTTGAAATATTGACTAAACTGTTGTTACATCTCATAAATCTATTCAGAAATTCTTCCAAGTTTTAGAAATGTAGCCATTAGCGTTACTTGAACTTAAATCTAGAGGGGCTTGACCATTTCGATCAAACAAATGCCTTAAGTAAGATGCATACTTAGCATGAGAGTTTAATTTTTCTAGGGGGGCTTGAACTTTTCTAGGGGGGTATTAAACCCCCCTAGCCCCCCCGTATTTACGCCAATGATGTAGCCAAATTTGTTCAAGTGTTGTTTTAGAAGTCTTTCCAATTTTTAAAGGAAGTTTAAAAAAAAAATCGAGAATATTTAGGAAATTTATTGTGATTTGAGAGATCCAAGCTTTTTCTCCCCAGAAACTCAAAGTAAGACATTAGTAAGTAACATTATGTAATATCACTTTACTCCATGACCTGAATAACGTTTGAACGATGTGCAGATTAGCGGGGTTCAAATTAAAAGTGGTCAAACTAACGGGGGTACCTTGTATAGCCTAATAATATTCTGAGCCTAACAATCCTAACAGCTCAACGTTCGGCCTTCTTTTTGTCGATCTAATAACTCTTTCCTACTGTGCGACTTTAGCATATTCTTTGTGAAACGAAATTTTTAAAACATGGAAACTTTAAGTTTTCAAAGTTCCATCTTTCCAACTGCGTTGACAACATAAACGACCGATCCGAAGAAATTTTCCACCTGGATGCACCGTTTCCCAAAAAGTTCCACGACCGGCAGCATGAACCTTGAATAATTCATCGGAAAATTTCACGATAGCTTTGAATTTCCAATTACCCCAAAATAAACACCGGCATATGTTTTGACTGCCAACAACGCTGGTTGGTCGATGAACACACACAAACTGGAACCGGAGGCCATCCAGGGCCTCGTACGGTTTTAGATTCGAAGGTATGATCCCTGTGTGTCGTCGTTTCGACCGACTAAGCACCAGGACTCCCGTGGCCATGTAGCAAAACCGACCACGGAAGATGGTTTGGGAGACGATTTTTAATTTTCCTGATCTCCACCTCCACCGGTGGCCACACTTGACCATGGGAGGGCGATTTCGACCGTCCGTCCACAGAACGAATAGGAAACGCAACATCTGACGTCTGTCCCCTGCGGCTAGGCAACCTGCACCACACGGAGAACCACCGACACGACGCACTCGAGGAGTTGGAGGATTTCGGCTTGCCACAACATCCTACTTTTGTGGGTGCTGCTTCAGGATAGGCGCTTCGCATCGCAGTAGGCGGCGAGGATGTCGTTTCCTCCGGTCTACTGCGACGGATGCAGACAATCGACCAAAGGGAATCGAAATCAGTTTAGCAATTTCCGTCGCTTTTTTTCGCCGCATTCGTTCGAGGAGGGGATTTTTTTATTCCGCTGCCGATCAAATCAGGAAGATTAGGCCTGTCCACATTTTAGAAATGTTATCGGACAATATCCCTTACTCGATATTTCGCATCTCGAGATCGAGTTAGAGCACCATAGTAATAGATGGTTTTCATGGCTACTTCGATGGTCTCTCGTATTGCAGTTGCACTGATTTTGTGCTCTGTAACTCGATGGTCCCTTCAATATCGAGTTAAAAAATATGAAAATCTCAAAATCATTCACGATAGTTTTCGTTCGGGCGACTCTTAACCTAAACAAAATGATCTGAAATTTGTACTAGAGGCTCTTTTTAGGATGTCAGTCAAGATACAGGTTTTAAATAAAATGTCAAAGACATTTCTGAAAAAGTGGACAAGTCTAATGAAGATGGTTCCCGCTTCGATGAATATGTTAAACACTTGTTCCGAAGTTCGTTTCGCTGCGATTGAAACGTTGTTGTAACGTTTCAATTATTCATGGCCTGCCTTGTTTTTTTGTAATTTGGCTGATGGATCCCAGAGTCGACCGAGGGGGATTTCTAGTTTTGATATGAATGTCGGAGTTGGTAAATCATCTCCGGCGTTTTCGTCAACTAGTTCTAATAGGTAATGTAATAAATGTGTCATAATCAGAAGTGCTTCACCGCTTTGATAGTTAGAGTTTAAATTTCATCCGGAGCGCGCTATTCCCGAGCTCCCTAACTTTCCCCTGGTTCCAAGCTAAATTGAATTACCGTCTGATTCTGGGTGAAACAAATGAACTTCGTCGGTTACCGCACAAGTGTATTCCGTTCCATTTCGTTCCGGCTGTCAGGGAGTAATGGTAATTGGCTTCACTATTGGATTCATCAAACACATGCTGCTGCTGCCAAATGAACCGTGCTAATGATCATAAACTACTCAAATAACTCCCATTCCGTATATTCCCTATATGCGCTGTCAGTGAGTTCCCTTTCCGACTTGGCATTCCACGCTCGTCGCTCGTGTGTAGAATCAAAGTTGGCTGCGCTATACACGGTTCTGGGCCCATACTGCAAGAGTAACTCCATAAATTAGGTTATCGCTTATTTTGACTCCCCCATGAAGATTCGTTTCAGTTTGCCGTACGACGGGTTTGTGAAGGAGACTAGCTCCCATAACACTCTCGCGGGGATAAAAAGGATCCGGATGATGGTACTTCGTACTAGCACAACATATCTCCTACACACACATATTGTGCTGCGAACCATATGGATCGAGTATCAAAAAGCGTAAACGATGGCACTGGATTTTATTTCATTTTTTCGCGCCCCTCTTCCGTAACTCACCCTCTGGTTAGAGTTGTGCGCCGAATCATTTTTAACTGGCAGTGAAAGCAAGACGTTTTCAGCCATACATATATTTCAAACAATGAATAATAAATTTAAAGTTTTTAAATAATGCAGCGATTGAAATAAAATTTAATTACATCAAATTTTCATTTTATAATAATGCAGCTATTGACATTGTTGTCCTACACTTGCTTATCTTTAAGAAACATTGAATGGAAATGTTTCACTACGGAAGTTCAATGATTTATTTTTGAAGATTCAATTGAAAATCCTAGAAGAAAGCTGATGAGAATCCTAGAATGTTTCTGATGAATAACCTCAGGGATCTCCTAGGATTCTCACATAATTGTAAACAGCATCCACTCGGGATTCTCATCGAATTCGTTGCAGAATTCTAATAAGCTTCTTTGCAGGATTGACGTCGAATTTCACTCAGGATTTTCACCAGAATATTGTCATGATTCTCGTTGGAATTCTCGCAGCTTTTTCATTAGAATCACCGCAGGATTCACATCAAATTTTTCGCAGCGTTCATATTAAATGGCTCACAAGATTCTCATCAGAATTATATCATGATTCTCAGTTATTTCTTCAGAATCTCTACATTATTTTCATCTTAAGGGGAAGATCCAAATCAGAACCTCCCTGGGATACGCATAAGACTCCTGTCAGGATTCTTATCAGAATCGTCTGGGGATTTTCTTAATCTTAACAGATATTTCTTCAGTATTCTCTCAGGATTCACGTCAGTTTTTTTTAAGTTTTTCATCTGCATTCTCTAAAACTAATCTTTGAAAATCGAGGATTCACATCAGAATCCTCTCAAGTTCCCATCAGAATTCTCTCAGCATTCTCATCAGAATGCCATTTCAGCATTTTCCTCAGAATTCTCATCATAATTATCTCCAGATTATCAACTGAATCTTCTGTGGATTCTTTTAAAAATTCTCTCGGGATGCTCTTAAAAATTCTCTTAGGATTCTCATCAGAATCCTCTCATGAGTATCATCAGAATCCTCTCAGAACTCTCAACAGAATCCTCTTAGGAATCTCAACAGAATCTTCTCAGGATTTTCATCGGAATCCTCTCACGATTCTAATCAGAATCCTTTCAGGATTTTCATCAGAACCCTTCAATCCTTTCAGGATTCTCATCAGAATCGAATCCTCTCACGAGAAGAATTTCTATATTTAATCTTGATTGAATCTCTCATATCAACCATGAGTTTTCTTTGCCATTCGATCTTCTTTGCATTTATATCGTGTGACAAGCATAGGGATATTCTACGGCTTGGAATGTTGGGCATTATAGCTCCTTAAATAATTCCTGATGAAATTTCTCGAGGAAACTCTGCAAAAATTCTCCACAGTTATCCCTGGGAGGCTTCATGGATAAAACATTGAATACATTCAGGTAGAAATCTTTAGAGAAGGCCTTCGCAAGTTTCTGGAGGAACTCCAGGAGAAAATGCTGTTAGAATTTATGAAAAAATCGTAGAGGAATTCTTTGAAAATTTTTGGATGAAGAGCTGGTTTGTTTTCAGAAGAAACTGAAGAAACAAAAATTTTCAAGAGTTCTTCGAAAAAAAAAAATGAAGACTTGCTGGAACAATTTCCAACATGATCCCATGAAAAAAATAGTTAAAGAAATGGAAGCTTTTGAAGAATTCCTGAAGCAGTTTCTGCACTAATTCTTGGAAGAGTATTTATTGTCAACTGTGACCTTACTTCACCATTTGACGGTTAATGCATTTGCATATCATGTGACAATCACGAAAATACTCAACAACGGCTTTGAAAGTCGAAAAAGTATCCAACATGAAAAGATCATTCAACACGCCACTTCTGCTGATAAACTGGCGTTTGCCACTACGGGTATTTGGGCTAGGATCCCTTTAGTATTCCCTGGAAGAATACATAGGAATTTTTGGAGAAGTTGCGCATATAATCCCGAGAAAAAATATAGGAAAAATTCTTGGGGTAATTTCAGGATGAAACTCTCAATGAATTTCTTAAGAAAGTTCTTGGATTAATCCTTGAAGGAATTAGTAGAAGAGTCCTTAAAGGATTTTTTTAAATCCTCAGAGAAATTGTTAGAAGTTTATCATGGGAGATTTCTAAACGAATACTTGAAGAAATCGTTGAAGAAATTCTTAGCAAATCGCTGGAAGAATTTCTGAAAGCATCTCCATGAGATTTCACGAGGAGGATACAAGCTGGCAAAAATCCTGAATGAATTCCTGACAGAATCGTTTGTGGAACCACTGGATTGAATGAATTCTGTATAAATCTCTTGCACAAATCCTGCGAAAACAGTAAAAGAGCCCTAGGATCAGATACAGAAAAAAAATCTTATAGGTATCCTTCAAAAAAATCCTTGAAAAAAATTGCTTAGTGATATTCTCGGAGTTGTTCCCGACTGAATATCTGGTGGAATATTTCGAAAAATTTCTGTACAAATTCTTGAAGAAAATCTTTGAAAAATGTTTCGAAACAATCCTTAAAGCAGTTTTTGGAGAAATCTTTTGTGGAATTTCTTGATGAATCCGTGAAAGTATTTGTTGAGAGTTAATAGAACGAATCCAAAGAGTAATTACTGAAGAAGTCTTATAGTAATCGTTCTATAAAATATTGAGGAATGTTCAAACACGACTTGTAGGAATCCCGGGAGGTAATCTTGTCGGATTTTTTTAGAACTATTTGTGAAAAAAGCAAGCAAAAGTTAATGGAAGATTACTGTTTGAGTATATGGAAATTTCTAGCAAAATATCTGGTGAATCTCTGGAAAAAAAATTCAGGAGCAAAACAAGGATGAATTCTGGTAGGAACTATTGATTAAACTTCCACTGGCTGGATCCAGGATGAATTGCAAAAGTAGTTTAATGAGGAATCCTCCAGATGAAATCCCTAGATAAATTTAAGAAGGAAAAATATATTCTTAAAGTAATTCTCGAATGAATGTTTGGAGGCATTTCTATAGAAGTCGTTGAAGTAATTCAAGAAATTTTTGGTAGTTTTCCATTGTTTGTAGGAATCTTTGATCTTAGATAATTCGGCTACTTATACAATTGCATCACATCCGCTTCACATGGCGGATGATATCGTTAGATCGAAGAGTTTCCTCGCATAAAACGCTATTATATGATTTCACATGTACACCGTTTTGTCTCAAATTTCGTGCATGACTTATATATATACAGCCATTCCATGAAAAACCGATCTAGTGGGTCTCCGAATTCCGTGCAAATTTGCTATTTTGTTCCTTATCCGAAATAAGGATACACGTATTTTTGGATTTTTTGATTATGGTGACCATTTCCGAAATAGGGTGACCAGAAAAATCGCGATTTGCAAAATTTTTATTTTTAAAAAAATTATAACTTTTGAACCGTTTGACTGATTTTCAATCTTTTTGGAAGAAATGAAGGCTAAAGATTTTGACTTTTCGGGCAAAATATAAAATTTCACAAAAATTGTGTTTTTTACATGAAAAAACTCAATAGTTTCCGTTTTTTCGTGTTTTGAAGGACTCGGGACCAAAAGGGCTATTGCTGCTCTCATTTTTTCTTACAAGTTCAGAAAATTTTACGTATACTGTCAAATTTTCAGCGATGTATGATTTTCAGTTTTTGAGATATATTTTTTTGAAAATAAAAAATCAGTCATTTTTCATCGGCACACACTGTACAGGGTGTCCGCAAATTATCCGTACAAACTTTGAAGACAAGTCTCTATACAATCATGCATAATAAATTCAATATTCTTGCATGGTTTCAACCATTGACTTATTATATGCATAAGAAGTAAGTTTGGCGCATTTCTGAACTCAAATATTTGTAAAACCAAGCCAATCGTGTAGAGGTGTCTTAAAGAGAGCTGTTTTTTGTGCTTTATGACGGAAGAGATATGTTCGTAGAACTCACTGGATTTGAACCGTGTAATTTTCTATTTCCAGTCTAACTTGAAGCCACTAAACTGTAGGTTACTTCAAATAATAATAGGACATTTGGATTCATCTCTTTTAGATATTAGGGGTAACACATCTCCAGTATGACTAGCGGCCCTCAGGAAAATCGTCTCCGAAAAAATAAATTTGCCTTTCTCAGTAACAAGCAATCAATTCGAAATTTTTTAAAGTTGTATTTTGTGTTAGCATATAGACGTATTATAAAAGGTACATGGACATTGATTTTTCATTGTTTTCAATGCGAAATCATCTTTCGCATATTTTGCTGTTCGGATAATTTGCGGACACCCTGTAGATCTCAGCGCATTAGATTTGTAATGTTTAAAAAAATCATAACTTTTGAACAGCTCAACCGATTTCCAATCTTTTTTTATGGAATGAAAGCTTAAGGTCTCAACTTTTCAAAAAAAATAGAAAAAAATGGAAAACTTTGAAAAAAAAATATTTTTTTTCACATTAAAATATATAAAAATTTCTAAAAAAAACTGGAAATTTTTATATTTTTTCACGTTTAAAGATATTTTTATCAGATTTTTCAATTTTGTCTGAATAGTTGAAATTTTAAGCTTTCATTCCATACAAAAAGATTGGAAATCGGTTGAGCTGTTCAAAAGTTATAATTTTTTTAGACATTACAAATCTAATGCGCTGAGACCTACAGTGTGTGCCGATAAAAAATGACTGATTTTTTATTTTCAAAAAAAATATATCTCAAAAACTAAAAAACATACATTGCTGAAAATTTGACAGTATACGTAAAATTTTCTGAACTTTCAAGAAAAAATGAGAACAGTGATAGCCCCTTTGGTCCCGAGGCCTTCAAAACACGAAAAAACGTAAACTATTGAGTTTTTTTCATGTAAAAAACACAAATTTTGTGTGATTTTATATTTTTCCTGAAAAGTCAAAATCTTTAGCCTTCATTTCGTTCAAAAAGATTGAAAATCGGTCAAACGGTTCAAAAGTTATAATTTTTTTAAAAATAAAAATTTTGCAAAATCGTGATATTTCTGGTCACCCTATTTCGGAAATGGTCACCCTAATCAAAAAATCCAAAAATACATGTATCCTTATTTCGGATAAGGAACAAAATAGCAAATTTGCACGGAATTCGGAGACCCACTAGATCGGTTTTTCATGGAATGGCTGTATTAGAGAACTCATGACGTTAACTACGCCTTGTGGTTTGCTGCATTTGAATTTAAGTCAATTGTCATAGTTGCAACTCTCCTTTAGTTATAATTTAGAATGCAATTGATTGTGAATTTAAGAACAGCGAGGAGCTCTCTCTTCGGAGAAGTACCCCAATCATCGATATCGTCATTGTCACCGTAAATTTCAATTTGCCGTATTGTCAATTATTCATGAAAAAGGGCGACTTAATTGTTAGATTCGAGTAACACCCAATTTTCAATAGTTTATCGTCAGAAATTAATAGTTTTCTCTATTTGAGTAAAATGGTGTATACATTTTTGACCGATTGGTGGGAAAATATTGAAAATCTATCGATAAATGGCTGAGTTATTAGCGTTCAAAATCTTTCATAATTTCGCAACATTTTAGATTTTCAATTGACACCCAGTATATTTCCGTAAAACGTAGTTAACGTAAAAAAAACCCTTAAACTCCAGGAAACAATTCCCTGGAAAAAAATCATAAAAGAATTGGGAAAATTTATTGTCACGATATCTAAGAATGTATTTGGAGTAATTTTATTTCGATTTTTTGAAAAATTCCTGAAGGAGTTTCTACTTTAATTCTTGAAAGAGTCCTCAGTTTGTCATTTGACCTTTATTTCATTTGTATACCTTGTCATACAAAAAAACTCTAAGACTTTGAAAATCGAAAAAAAATATCCAGCCCTTAAAGATCATCTACCGGACCGGTATTTCAACATGTCGTTTTTGCTGAATAACTGGCGTTTGCCACTACGGATGTGTGGGTCTAGGGCATCTAGGGATGTATTCTTGAAAGAATTTCTCGAGGAAATCCTGCAGAAATTTTAAATAGGATCCCTTGAGTATTCCCTGGATGCATACAGAGAATAATACTTGTAGGAAGTCCTGGCAAAACAATAGAAGAATTCTCCGAAGACGTGGAAAATGTTTCAAGAAATTTCAGGAGGAATCACGCATGTAATCGCTAGACAAATTTCTAGGAAAAATCCTTGGAGAATTGTGGCGAATTCCTGAAGAAAGCTCTCAGATGAGTCCCTGAAAGAATTTGTTGAAGAGTCTTTGAAGGATTTATTTTTGGAAATCTTTTCAAGATTTCTGAACGAATACTTGGAAATATTATTGAAGAAATTCTTGTCGAAACATCCTCATGAACCCTTCAATTAATATTTGAAGGAATCCCTAAAGGAATCGCTGAAGAAACTTCTTAAAGTATCTCCATGAGAATTTATGAGGAGGATGTGGAGTAATTTCTGAAAAAAATCTTGACGGAATCGCTAGTGGAATCGCTGGATTGTTTCCTGAAGGTAATGCATGAAGAATCCTTGGAATAATTTCTATATGAATCTCTTGTAAAATTGTAAAATTGCAAAATACTAAAAAAAAACTCTACATGAACCCTAGGATTAAATCCACAAAAAAACTTAAAGGAATTCATGGAACTGAAACTTGTGGGAATCCCGGGAGGTAGTCTCGTAGATTTTTTAAAAACTGTTTGTGAAAAAGTCAAGCAAAAGTTCAATGATTTTTTTTCAAAATATCTGCAGAACCTCTGGTGCAAAACAAAGATGAATTATTGTGGGAGTTATTGATTAAATTCATGCAGATAATCCTGGATGAATTCCCAGAGTAGTTTATTGAGGGATTCTCCTAATGAAATCCCTCGATGAAATTTTTCAAGGAATCTTCAGAAGAAAAGCTTGGGAATTTCATTGAGAATTTCAAAGAATCTTAGAGAAATTGAAGAATTGAAAGAATCTGTGGTGGCATTTTTGGAATAGTCTTTGAAAGAATTCTTTCATGAATCCTTAAAAAAATTCTTGTACGGATACTGGAGAAAATTCTTGTACGAATCTTCGAGTTGACTCCTGAAGAAAATCGAGTTTGGGTAATTAAAAGAAAATCTAGAGGAGTACTAAAACGAATTTATTTGAAAGAATCCTGGATGAATTCATGTAGCAACTTTTAGAGACATATCTGAAATAGCTAATGTTGAATCCTTGGATAATTCCCAGAGAGAATTTATTAAATATTCACTAGAGAAACCTAAGCAAGATTTGTTGGAAGAATGCCTGCATAAATTCCTCGCTGAATTCTTGAAACGAATTCCAGGGGAAAAACATTGTACCAAACGGGGTAACTTGCAACACATTTCAACTTCAAAGCTATATGGATGAAAAATTTAAGGATTCAGATGAGATAAAAACCATCTGGTAGCCTAATCGCCACGTAAATAATACCACGCGATAATAATTTTAACAGTATTTGGTTTTCTGGGCTCAGGAGAGACGAAAAGTATACATTTTTCATGCTACCCCTGATGTGGGGTAACATGCAACACATAGTGCAACCTAAATTTCATCATTAAAAACTTAACCTATATCGTTTTATTATGATCATTTACTAAACTTCTGCAGTAAAAGCATAACAATAATCAGAAACAGGATACTTTACTCTTAGAAAACTAATTATTTTTGATTGAATTATGAGCATTAAACCAATTCGATTGAAAACTACATTGGTATTGCATAGGATGTCCACACGGGGAAATTCTAGCATATCATAAGTCTTGACCATTATTGAAAAGCCAATGTTTCAATACAATTTATCAACAAATGTAATAGTATTTTAGGTTATGCTTCACATAACTTTTATTTATATATATTTCAACCGATGCAACGTATCTTATATTGATATGTATGTCTTTAAACAGCCTTTCTTAGTGTTTTGACATAACTATCATCATATTACATGCAGAAAGTTTCCAATGGCAGTTCTGTAAGATAATTTTAAAACAGATTTTGAAAAGTTTTTACTATTTTCATGAAGGAAATAAAACTAATTCTAATTGTATTGCGATTTATGTAAATTTTCTAATATTCAGTACCAAATGCTTATAGAACTGATTAATGTACAACAATTTTAACGTTACTGAACAAATATATGTTCAATTTCGCTTTTTCATGTGTTTTTAATGGCAACCGGCAAAAAAATATCGAACAATTGAGATTAAAATTGCTGTTGCAAGTTACCCCACTAGGGCAGTCAAAAGCGTTTTTGAATTTTTATAGTGTTCAAGCATCAAATTATCAAAACTTTTTTACTGTCAATTAGTACACTATTATGAACTGTAACTGATAGCAAATGCCCTGAAAGGTTCATTTTTACAGTTTGTGTTATACGAGGAACGATTTTCAGCATTAATTTCATACAATACAACGTGTAATACGATTTTTACCTCCAGCAAACCGAATAAAAAAGAAACAATACTCAAACCCTCTACAAAATCTACTGTTTTAGGCCTAAAGTCAATAAACGGTGAAATGAATAACAATAATTTGACTAAATCCTAAACGAAACGTCAATTCGGTTACATGTCGAAGTGTTGCAAGTTTCACCCCTGTTGCAAGTTACCCCGTTTGACGGTATTAAAAGCTGGTGGAATTTTTAAGAAAGCCATGGAAAAACTATTGGAGGTGTTTATTGAAAACAAAACTGAAGAATTTCCTCAAGAAACCTGTTGAAAAAAAAATCTGTGAAATCTCTAGAAGTATTTGCTGAGGAATACCATCTACAAGATACCTCTCTAGCTGAATTACTGCAGAGATTTCTTCTGAGATTTATGGAAAAATGCCTGCACGAATACTTGGAGAAAAATTGTAGAGTTCCAGGCTCAGCACAAGCATTATAAGAGCAGAACCTGAAGATATTATTCTGATTAAAATCCTGGAGAAATGTTAGGAGGAATTTTTAGAAACATTCTAAAATGATTCCTTGAAGGAATCTCTAGGAACGTTTCTACAGGAATTCTTGAAAAAATTCCTGGGGAAGTTCTAAGAGCCTGTAGAGAAATTCAATTGTAGATCTGTAGAGATCCGCATCTGAGAAATTCAAGCGAAAATTATTCTTCCATTAAATTCATGGAGAAATCCCTTTTGGAATTCCTGGCAGGATTCTTTTTCTAATCTTTGGAGCAATACAGGGTGATTTTTTTGCAAGAATTCATGGAGCAATCTCTGAAGAAATTTTTGAAGGAAATCTTGGTTGAATAGGAATCTATAATATAATTCTTAGGGGCCATTCAGTTAAAATCATTTAGGAAGAATCATTGGAAATTCTCAAACATTTTTGTAGGAATGTTCGAGGAAGTCTCGAAGGGCATTCTGGAAGATTCTCTGAAGTAACCATTGAAGAAATCATAGAGGAGTTTCCTGAAGCAAACTTGAAGGAGTTTTGGAGAGATTTATGAAAGGGGAGATCCTCCAGTATCCAATACCCACCTAATACCGGACACTGTCGAAAAATTGTGAAATTGTGATCCAATCAAGATGCTGTAAGTAAGCTTTTGCAGAAAGCAGAAAACCTTGAATAATACCTTTTTCAAGGAGAAATGCTTTTTCCATAAATTACAATTGTTTGGAATTTGATAGAAAATCGACGTAAAACCTTATATTTCACTCTGATAAACAATCCTGTTGGATATGAACAAATTAATTTGAAATACACAAACAACATAAAAAACTTGACAACTTGATTTGCTATTGTATGGCATTTTACAGAAAACCGTTTGCCAGAATCAATTCACCAGAATGATTTTTACCAAAAAAAACATTCTCCAGAATGAAACATTCGACAAAAAGCCATTTCCCAGAATGGGCCATTTGACAGAAATCCATTCCCCAGAATTGTTTTCATAATATATTTTAACCTTAATGCAATACCCCAGCAGAAATTTATAACAAAATGATAAGAAATCTTGTTACATGGTTATCATCCTTTGATAACTGATTTTTTTATCAGCCAACAATTAACCCCAAAATGAGAGCTCAAATTTGTTCGTCGAATAACAAGGTAACAGTCAATTCTGTTATCAGTGCACAATGATCCGAAACGACATTTTAGCAAGAATAAATGTTCTCGTCGATTTTAGACATATGATGTCTTCAGAGAAGTTGTTCGTAATTGAATTTTGCAGATTCTAAGAAAAAAGTTGATAATGTTGGCCTTTACTTAAGATTTAATTTTGAGTCAAACTTTTTCGTTTGAGAAAATTCCAGAGAACGTTTTTATGACCAATTTTGTGGAAGATACTTTTAATCGAACCCGAATCGAATGGAATCTCTGGAGGAATGCTTGAAATATTCTTAGAGGAAACCTTTAAAGGATACCTGGAAGCGTTCTTGGAATCCTGCAATTCTTGGAAGATTTCCTGTTGTGATGTTTGAACAAAATTCTAAAAGAAAACCTGAACAATTTACTGGAATGCTGGAGTTATTCCTTCAGAAATCTCTGGAGATATACCATGCCTGAAGTAGTTCCTAGAGGTATCAGTAAAGAAGCTCTTGTATGAATTACTGGTTGAATCTCTGGAGAACATCCTGAAAGAATTAAATGAAGAATCTCTGGAGATCCCATAGCAGGTATTGTTGGAAGATCCTTGGAAAAGCTCATGGACCAACATTTGTTCCAATTTTAGAGGAATCCTCATACAAATACTTAGAGGAATCTCTAGGGAAAAATTTTGGAAGAACATTTGAATACACTCCAGAAAAAAAATTCCCTAAAAATTCTGGGGGAAATCGATGCGAAATCGCTGACGAAATCTCTGTAGGTAGTTTTGAAGGAATCTTTGGGGAAATACTAGCTGCAATCTATGAAAATAAATTTTGAAGTTTCTGTAGAAGTATGCCTTGTATAAATCCCTGGAATAAGAGATGACAAAATCCCTGACAAAATGCTTTGGAAAAAGTTCTGGAAGGTTCTCTGGCACAATACATGGAGGAATTCTTGTTGGAGTCCCTGAAATGATCTTAAAAAAATCCAGCAGGAAATTCTGGATGAACTTTTAGAGTAGTGTAGTGATTTTTTTCTGTTGAAGCGCCAGTAGGATTCTTTGGGGAACTCCGAAAAAATAATCATAGAGGAATCATTGAAGGACACCAAAAAGGATTTTTGCAAGAATATATGGAGCACTGCCTGGATAATTGCCTTTTGAAATTCCCATAAGAATATTCTTGTAAAATTGCTTGGTGACGAATATTTGGAGAAATTCTGGAAGATTCCATGAACACACGGAGGAATTCTTGAAGCAATACCTGGAGTAAATTTAGAAAAAAAAATGTATTGCAGAAAACCTTTGATAGACTACTGTAGTAGTTAATAGATATCATATACTACTTGAATCGTTAAAGGAGTCTGTAGAAATATTTATAAGGAAATAATTGAAGAAATTCGTGGAGGCATTCTTGAAGAAAACAAGACCTCGAAGAAATTCCTACCCTAATTCCTTCCTAAGTCAACATTGGTTGGACAATTTGGGCAAAATTTGTACAGGAATCTTTTAAGGAAATCTGTGGAGAAAACCAGAAGAGTAATCTGGAGGAGTTTATGGAGAATACCTTAGAAAATCTAAAGTATATTTTTTTTAAATCAGATTTGGCCCCTGGAAGAATGTTAGAAATAGTTCTAAGAAGTATCGGTATAGGAATTCATGAGGGAAATAATGGTTGAATCCCTGAATAGTTTTGTTGATACATTTCTCGAAGAAACTGTGGAGCAACCCGAGCAAGATTTCTTGAAGAAATATGAGGAGAAATTTTTCCGATAAATTCTTGGAGGAATGTTTCATAAAGCTCTTGCATAAATAACTGTTGGAATTTTGAAGGAATCTATGAAAAAATTCTTGGATGTATTTTTGAAGAAACTTGCGGAATGAAATCTTTATAGAATTTCTGAACAATTCTATAGTGAAATTGTGGGAGAAGTCTGTAATGGAAGTTTGGAAAAAATCTGTGGAGGACGGATCTGGTGTAGTGGTTAGAACACTCCCCTATCACGCCGAGGACCTGGGATCGAATCCCATCTCCGACATAATCACTTATGACGTAAAAAAAATATTATAAAAATCGGAAGGGAAGTAAAACCGTTGGTCCCGAGCTATAAATCTCGTTAATAAAGACAGAAAAAAAAATCTGTGGGAAATCGCTGTAGGAAAACTTTATGAACACAATATCTGTAGAATAAGAATCCCATACGCAGGAAGAGATTGCTGCAGAATTTATATTAGTAAGAAATTCTTCTGATTTGAGGTTGTGGGGGGATGGCGGCTGTTTCTTACACGCCATATAAATTATTTTCAATTTTCATACAACAAATCTTACATGGAGGAACTTACGTTATTAATGGACAGCCCCTTAAAATCCTGGGGGAAGTAAAAAAAAAACATTTTTAGAATTTTTATAATCCTTGAAAGAATCCTGGCAAGGTTTCCGATGGTAGTTTTGAAGTAATTCTTGAAAGAGTTTTTAATAGTTTCAGTAGAGAAATTAACGTAAGAATTGATGGAAGAATACATGGTGAAACTACTTTGATCTTACTGGCGAAATTCCTTACCTATTAGAACTATCATTACAAGAGTTCATGGAATTCATTTTCATTTTTGATGGTGTTCCTGTAGCATTCCCTGAATGAATTTGAGGAATCTCTCGATGGATAACAGTGAGAATTTTGGGAAGAATCCTCGAATAAATTCTCAAGGAATTCTGGGCAGAATGAATCATTGCATATCATCGTAAATTAGAAAAACAAGTTGGCTTCTCTTAACCTTCCAATATCAAACAAGGTGAAACATCAGTGCCATCTATCACTAAACATTAGAAGCTCATCATATTGTAAAGTTCGAATTCGTTAATCTTATGAAAAAAACGGAGGTGGTGGTCTAATGGCACCCCATTCTGCTTCATAAGCTAAAACCAGAGACGAAAAAAAACGTTTTCCTACGCTTCTATTCTTCCATCATTATAGCACGCCTTTCCTTATGCCTGATAAACAGGTAGTCTGCTAACCAAAAAGCAACCATCTTAGCCATAAAAATACCACCCCTGCATGAACTGGCGTAGATACAGGGGTATATCAAGTCTACTGTGGGCTAGCTTTAAATGCATCATCAATTCCTCCTATTTCCACTCATTGGTCTGCATACTGACATGGCAGGCGCCATTGTTGCCTAAAAATTGAAGATCATAAGCACTGTAGTGGCACCTAGGCGACCAATCAAGCTCAAGTGAAAATATAAAAAAAATAAGTTGATTGGTTCTGAAGGAATGAAATATTATTTTTTAAGCTATGATGCATTTCATGTGCTCTACATGTGTATTAAAATGTACCACACGAGTACACAAAAATTCGAGTGCAATGATTTTCTAAACTGTTAAAAAATAATCGGTGAGGCGGTGTCGGCGCACAAGTCTAACCCCAACAGCAGTCAACGGTGGCTTGGATCCGCACAGTACGAGGAAAATTTGCAATGATAAAGTTTCACTCAGCGAATCAAAGTTGGCCGGGACGCTGTCCCGGCTTGCTTGGATTGGAATTTCCACAATTTTCTCCCGAATTTTCCAACATCGGTCGCAGCTTCGACAATCGCGCATTTTTTCCCTAGAAGTGGGAAAAAACAAAGAGGGGCCCGACCAGCGACTATATTACATTCATTGTGAGTGGTGAAAACGCGCGCGCCAATGTCTGATGATGTTCGCCATATTTCCACTTCTTCGAAGGGCGCAAAGGACCATCTTGTGTCGTTGCCTGTTCGTACATATGTGATAACAACATCGTCGTCGTTTCTCATCTTTCGCCTTTTTCCCTTATTGCCAATAATGGCCAGGACATGTGTGTGACTTGCTGGGGGTGGTGTCGAATGGATCAAGAAGTTGAGTGGAGGTTATTGCAGAAGCAGCACCAGAGCTAAAGAGCTAGCAGCTGCTAGCACGCAACAACAGCTTGTGCCAAATTTCGTTGATTGAAATTGGAAATGAATATAGTTATGTTGTTTGATGTTGGCCGATGCTGTCGTGTGTCATGTTAGAGCAAGTGGGTGCTCCAGCTCCAACTTGAAGATCTTAGCTTCGATCCCGAATAAAAATTTGCAATTAATGCAAACTTGCTAATCGAATCTAAATCGAATGAATCGAATCGAAATCGAATCGAAATCGAATCGAAATCGAATCGAAATCGAATCGAAATCGAATCGAAATCGAATCGAAATCGAATCGAAATCGAATCGAAATCGAATCGACATCGAATCGAAATCGAATCGAAATCGAATCGAAATCGAATCGAAATCGAATCGAAATCGAATCGAAATCGAATCGAAATCGAATTGAAATCGAATCGAAATCGAATCGAAATCGAATCGAAATCGAATCGAAATCGAATCGAAATCGAATCGAAATCGAATCGACATCGAATCGAAATCGAATCGAAATCGAATCGAAATCGAATCGAAATCGAATCGAAATCGAATCGAAATCGAATCGAAATCGAATTGAAATCTGTTAAAACTTAAACTCAGTTTTGGTTTGGTTTGTAGATAAAAATTCTTTATTTCGTCTGTCAGGTCATTATTGGTAGTCAATGTTCGATAGCGATGTAAATAATCCAATGTTTATAATTCAATATGATTCACATGATAATCCAATAGCATTACTCTCAACACTGAATTCAAGTGAGAATATTTATGAACCTATCTGCAGCAGAACATTTATAGCGCCCGCATACAACCTCGTATGCAAGTTCCCGTTGGATCTCGTTTGGGCATTATTGGAATAACATGACATACGTCATCAATCCTTCAATGCTGGATTGTTATTATTTTGATCGAATCTGATCATCGCGATCTCCTCGCGAATAGTTCCGCGATATTTCAACATTTCCCCTCAATCCGGACATTAAGGATGTTCAGCAGTTTCCTATGTTGAGCAGCTGGAAGTCCTTTGGTGAATGCATCAGCTGGTTGATCCACCGTCGAGATATATTCTATCTTTAGCTTCTTGCTCCTGACGAGTTCCCGGATGAACATGAACTTCAAATCAAGGTGTTTCATTCGTTGGTGACTTCGAGGTTCTTCAGTGAAGTTTATGCATGGAATGTTGTCTTCCATGATTATGAATGGAGAACTTTCTATGCCCAGTTCATTCAGAAGGTTTGTTAACCACAATCCTTCTTTAGCAGCTTGACAGAGTGAAATTAATTCAGCTTCTGTTGACGACAAACTAACCGTTTGTTGTCTTTTGGTTGACCAAGACACAAGATTGCCGAAAACAAGAAACGAATTTCCAGAAATTGATTTTCGATCATCGATGTCGTTGGCAAAATCGGCATCAGCAAAACCCAATAAAACGTTTGAGTGTTCTCTATTGCTGAATACGATTTTTGTGTTCATGGTTCCTCGCAAATAACGCAAAATGCGTTTCAATCCTGTCCAATGTGCATTTGAAGGGGAAGCTTGGTATTTGCTTAGGATATTTACTGCAGCACTGATATCAGGGCGTGATACTAATGCTAGATATTGCAAGCAGCCAAGCAATTCTTTGAATGGATGTGATGTTAATTCATCATCATTTGACTTGACCCATCGTACATTCGGATCTAGTGGAGTGCTAACTGGTTTTGATTCGGACATTCCAAATCTTTTTAGGATTTTCTCTGCATAACCTGCTTGAGATATTTCCATGATTTGGTTCTGATAATCTCGGTATATGTCCATACCCAAAAAGTGTTTCACTTCTTATAAATCTTTCATTTGGAATAGCTTCCCAAGTTCAGATTTTATCCAGTTTAGTTGTGATTCCTGTTTTCCAAGAATGAGTATATCGTCTACACATAAAATCAAAATCAAATCTTTTGCTCGAGACGTATACACACAACAGTCACTCTTTAATGGAATAAAACTCAGCTTTTTAATTTCGTCATCGAATTTCCTGTTCCAAGATCTACTAGCTTGTTTTAAACCGTACAAACTTTTATGTAGACGTACGATTTGAGAATTACCTATCTCATCGTTTGGAAGCTTCATGAAGATCGTTTCCTCTAAATCTCCATAAAGAAAAGCTGTCTTAACATCCATTTGATGAATCAAAAGTCCATTCTTATTTGCGACTGACAAAATTGTCCTAACGCTTTCCATTCTGGCTACTGGAGCAAAAGTATCCTGATAATCAAAACCAGGTCTCTGTGAGCAACCTTTTGCAACTAGCCGTGCTTTATAGCGGCCATCGTCTTTCACCGAAAAAACCCATTTCGAATGAATAGCTTTTTGGTTCCTCGGTAAACAGTTGACCACTGTCCAGGTTTTATTTTCATGAAGAGAATTTAATTCTTCATCGATGGCAATTTTCCAATTCTCCCAGTCCTCCCGTTTCTTCAATTCGGCTACTGTTTCTGGAGCATCTTCATCGAATGTTGCAGAAGCTATCTTGGCAGAACTCGGTTGGAATCTTTGGGGAACTTTTCTTTTCCGTGTACCACGTCTTAGCTCTGATTGCTGCTCATCGATACCCTCATCCTCCTCAGCATCCGCGAAAACCTCATCAGACGTCTCGATTATTACAACTTCTTCTGCTTCCACTTCTTCCTCAGGCTCAGGAAGTCGAATCACCTCTTCTTCATCATCTTTGTTTGTTATGCTCTCATCTTCGTTGCAGATTGAAATTTCTTCCTCCTTATCTTCATTTTCGCAGTGTTTCTGCTCCCTCACAACAATTGGTAGATGAACATCTTCGGTTGTTGTATTACTGCGAACAATTGATTCATCAAAGACAACGTTTCTGGATATTCCAATTACTCGGTTGTTTTTATTCCACAACCGATATCCGTTATTCGCATAACCTACGAATGTCAATCGTTTTGTCTTCGAATCAAGCTTGTGACGTTTCTCTTTCGGAATTTGCTTGTAAGCATGGCTACCAAACATCTTTAGATTACTAAGGTCTGGTTTCCTGCCATTCCACATTTCAAAAGGCGTCTTGAGTTCAACAAGAGCATTTGTCGGAGACCTGTTAGTGACGTAAGCAGCCACATACAATGCTTCTCCCCACATTTCTTTCGAAAGTTCACTTTGATGGAGTAAAGCTCGAACCTTCTCCATTAGCGTTCGATTTATCCTTTCACTTACTCCGTTCTGCTGAGGAGTATAAGGAACGGTAAAAATCATTCTGATACCTTTATTCCTACAGTAGTCTTGGAAATCTTTGCCAAGATATTCTCTACCGTTATCGCAACGCATTTTAGACAACTTTTGACCAAAGTGAGCTGTTGCCATTGCTTCGTATTCTTTAAAACGATCGAATACGTCACTTTTTCTTTTAATGAGATAAACAACAGTGAAATGGGTAAAATCATCGGTAAAGGTGACGAAATACCGATACCCATCGTAGGTGGATTGCTCCATATACCCGCATACATCTGTATGCACTAATTCAAGTGGCCGACTTGATCTGGGTAATTGCATAGAAAGAAACTTCTTGCATGATTGTTTGCCTGCTAAACAACTCTCGCAAACTTCATACTGTTTGACTAAATCATTTGATGAAATATCTATTCCATCAACCATATTGTTTTTGAGCAGTTTTTCAAGCCCCGAAAAACTAAGATGACCGAGCCGTTTATGCCAATCGGTTAGACTTACCTTCCTTTGACTAAACAACGCTGCTTGGTCGACAGTATGCTCCAAAAACATATCAACGCAATACAAACCATTTTTATTCTTCCCCTCAGCGATAACCTCGCCTTTATCTTCAATTCGAACCTCTTTATCCTGAAAAGTGACCCTTTTCCCCATGGAATTAATCTTTCTGACTGAAAGGAGGTTTTCTTCGAGATTGGGAATGAAAAGAACATCGTACAATTCAATACGTTTTATTTTGTTCAAGCCAACAACCGATTTCAATGTTACCTTTCCTTCCTTCACAGCCTGTAGGGTCTCCCCCGACTTTGCTGTGCTGATGGTAACCGGTGTTGCCAGCTTCACCGCTCTCTGTAACAATTTTTCGTCGTTCACCATGTGGCTTGAAGCTCCAGAGTCCACAGCAAACGATACCTTCCGAGATTCCTTCTTCTTTTCTCCTGCTAGCATCGCATGACCTTGGTGATGAACAAACCGCTTCTTCTTCTTCTTTAACGCCGGGCATTTATTTTTGTAGTGTCCTGGCTTTCCACACCCAAAACACTCAATTACTCTTCTGGTCGTTTTTAGCGCCACGTCTGGCACCACTGGCTCATCATCGACCTCCATCGTCTCGCTTTGCTCCGCATCCAACAGCATTCGTTTTATCTCCACTAACGGCTTCTTGCAGAGTTCATCGCACGGCAAAACGGTCAATGCTCCCTTGACGTGCTGATATCGCTTCGGTATGGCTATCATCAGAGTGGCCATCTTCTCCGATTGATCCATTCGAGTACCCATCCGATCTAGCTCCCGGATTATCGTCTCGTACTCGTCGAACAAGGCCCGAAATAGAAGTATGTTTTCTATTTTTGATCGAAAACAATCGATCACGCATGGCAATCATAACGCCCGTTCCAACTTTTTGGTAGGTTTTCACCAATAGATCCATAGCCTCCTTTGCGTATGAGACTCCGATTAGCTTGTTAAGGACGTCATTGTTCACCCACATAACAATTTCATCCAGAGCGTTCATGTCGTCGTTGATTCTCTTACGCAGCTTTGCCTTTCTCACTTCCTCTTGGGCTTCCGAATTACCCGCCACGGGAGTGGCGTATTCTTCTTCGTACGGAGTACGAACCAACGTATGGATGAGGTCCATCATAGAGAGGTGGTGCTCCATCCTCCACTTCCATGCCGCAAACATCCTCTCCGACCCATCGAAGATATGGGCACGATCTCGTACAGCAACGGCGGTATACGGCAGCTGCCGTTCGAAGGCTCCTCTCTCGGTCCGATTCTCAACCTCCTGTCGCTGGTTTGCAGGTTGACCACCTGCCTTGACTTCGACATCGTTCACAGACATCTTTCGATTTCTTCAAAAAAAACTTGATCGTTGAAGAAAAATAAATCTTGCTCAGTTGACTACTGGGCCCATAACCTGTTAAAACTTAAACTCAGTTTTGGTTTGGTTTGTAGATAAAAATTCTTTATTTCGTCTGTCAGGTCATTATTGGTAGTCAATGTTCGATAGCGATGTAAATAATCCAATGTTTATAATTCAATATGATTCACATGATAATCCAATAGCATTACTCTCAACACTGAATTCAAGTGAGAATATTTATGAACCTATCTGCAGCAGAACATTTATAGCGCCCGCATACAACCTCGTATGCAAGTTCCCGTTGGATCTCGTTTGGGCATTATTGGAATAACATGACATACGTCATCAATCCTTCAATGCTGGATTGTTATTATTTTGATCGAATCTGATCATCGCGATCTCCTCGCGAATAGTTCCGCGATATTTCAACAAAATCGAATCGAAATCGAATCGAAATCGAATCGAAATCGAATCGAAATCGAATCGAAATCGAATCGAAATCGAATCGAAATCGAATCGAAATCGAATCGAAATCGAATCGAAATCGAATCGAAATCGAATCGAAATCGAATCGAAATCGAATCGAAATCGAATCGAAATCGAATCGAAATCGAATCGAAATCGAATCGAAATCGAATCGAAATCGAATCGAAATCGAATCGAAATCGAATCGAAATCGAATCGAATCGATCAATCGAATCGAAATCGAATCGAAATCGAATCGAAATCGAATCGAAATCGAATCGAAATCGAATCGAAATCGAATCGAAATCGAATCGAAATCGAATCGAAATCGAATCGAAATCGAATCGAAATCGAATCGAAATCGAATCGAAATCGAATCGAAATCGAATCGAATCGAATCGAAATCGAATCGAAATCGAATCGAAATCGAATCGAAATCGAATCGAAATCGAATCGAAATCGAATCGAAATCGAATCGAATCGAATCGAATCGAAATCGAATCGAAATCGAATCGAAATCGAATCGAAATCGAATCGAAATCGAATCGAAATCGAATCGAAATCGAATCGAAATCGAATCGAAATCGAATCGAAATCGAATCGAAATCGAATCGAAATCGAATCGAAATCGAATCGAAATCGAATCGAAATCGAATCGAAATCGAATCGAAATCGAATCGAAATCGAATCGAAATCGAATCGAAATCGAATCGAAATCGAATCGAAATCGAATCGAAATCGAATCGAAATCGAAATCGAAATCGAATCGAAATCGAATCGAAATCGAATCGAAATCGAATCGAAATCGAATCGAAATCGAATCGAAATCGAATCGAAATCGAATCGAAATCGAATCGAAATCGAATCGAAATCGAATCGAAATCGAATCGAAATCGAATCGAAATCGAATCGAATCGAATCGAAATCGAATCGAAATCGAATCGAAATCGAATCGAAATCGAATCGAAATCGAATCGAAATCGAATCGAAATCGAATCGAAATCGAATCGAAATCGAATCGAAATCGAATCGAAATCGAATCGAAATCGAATCGAAATCGAATCGAAATCGAATCGAAATCGAATCGAAATCGAATCGAAATCGAATCGAAATCGAATCGAAATCGAATCGAAATCGAATCGAAATCGAATCGAAATCGAATCGAAATCGAATCGAAATCGAATCGAAATCGAATCGAAATCGAATCGAAATCGAATCGAAATCGAATCGAAATCGAATCGAAATCGAATCGAAATCGAATCGAAATCGAATCGAAATCGAATCGAAATCGAATCGAAATCGAATCGAAATCGAATCGAAATCGAATCGAAATCGAAATCGAATCGAAATCGAATCGAAATCGAATCGAAATCGAATCGAAATCGAATCGAAATCGAATCGAAATCGAATCGAAATCGAATCGAAATCGAATCGAAATCGAATCGAAATCGAATCGAAATCGAATCGAAATCGAATCGAAATCGAATCGAAATCGAATCGAAATCGAATCGAAATCGAATCGAAATCGAATCGAAATCGAATCGAAATCGAATCGAAATCGAATCGAAATCGAATCGAAATCGAATCGAAATCGAATCGAAATCGAATCGAAATCGAATCGAAATCGAATCGAAATCGAATCGAAATCGAATCGAAATCGAATCGAAATCGAATCGAAATCGAATCGAAATCGAATCGAAATCGAATCGAAATCGAATCGAAATCGAATCGAAATCGAATCGAAATCGAATCGAAATCGAATCGAAATCGAATCGAAATCGAATCGAAATCGAATCGAAATCGAATCGAAATCGAATCGAAATCGAATCGAAATCGAATCGAAATCGAATCGAAATCGAATCGAAATCGAATCGAAATCGAATCGAAATCGAATCGAAATCGAATCGAAATCGAATCGAAATCGAATCGAAATCGAATCGAAATCGAATCGAAATCGAATCGAAATCGAATCGAAATCGAATCGAAATCGAATCGAAATCGAATCGAAATCGAATCGAAATCGAATCGAAATCGAATCGAAATCGAATCGAAATCGAATCGAAATCGAAATCGAATCGAAATCGAATCGAAATCGAATCGAAATCGAATCGAAATCGAAATCGAATCGAAATCGAATCGAAATCGAATCGAAATCGAATCGAAATCGAATCGAAATCGAATCGAAATCGAATCGAAATCGAATCGAAATCGAATCGAAATCGAATCGAAATCGAATCGAAATCGAATCGAAATCGAATCGAAATCGAATCGAAATCGAATCGAAATCGAATCGAAATCGAATCGAAATCGAATCGAAATCGAATCGAAATCGAATCGAAATCGAATCGAAATCGAATCGAAATCGAATCGAAATCGAATCGAAATCGAATCGAAATCGAATCGAAATCGAATCGAAATCGAATCGAAATCGAATCGAAATCGAATCGAAATCGAATCGAAATCGAATCGAAATCGAATCGAAATCGAATCGAAATCGAATCGAAATCGAATCGAAATCGAATCGAAATCGAATCGAAATCGAATCGAAATCGAATCGAAATCGAATCGAAATCGAATCGAAATCGAATCGAAATCGAATCGAAATCGAATCGAAATCGAATCGAAATCGAATCGAAATCGAATCGAAATCGAATCGAAATCGAATCGAAATCGAATCGAAATCGAATCGAAATCGAATCGAAATCGAATCGAAATCGAATCGAAATCGAATCGAAATCGAATCGAAATCGAATCGAAATCGAATCGAAATCGAATCGAAATCGAATCGAAATCGAATCGAAATCGAATCGAAATCGAATCGAAATCGAATCGAAATCGAATCGAAATCGAATCGAAATCGAATCGAAATCGAATCGAATCGAAATCGAATCGAAATCGAATCGAAATCGAATCGAAATCGAATCGAAATCGAATCGAAATCGAATCGAAATCGAATCGAAATCGAATCGAAATCGAATCGAAATCGAATCGAAATCGAATCGAAATCGAATCGAATCGAATCGAATCGAAATCGAATCGAAATCGAATCGAAATCGAATCGAAATCGAATCGAAATCGAATCGAAATCGAATCGAAATCGAATCGAAATCGAATCGAAATCGAATCGAAATCGAATCGAAATCGAATCGAAATCGAATCGAAATCGAATCGAAATCGAATCGAAATCGAATCGAAATCGAATCGAATCGAAATCGAATCGAAATCGAATCGAAATCGAATCGAAATCGAATCGAAATCGAATCGAAATCGAATCGAAATCGAATCGAAATCGAATCGAAATCGAATCGAAATCGAATCGAAATCGAATCGAAATCGAATCGAAATCGAATCGAAATCGAATCGAAATCGAATCGAAATCGAATCGAAATCGAATCGAAATCGAATCGAAATCGAATCGAAATCGAATCGAAATCGAATCGAAATCGAATCGAAATCGAATCGAAATCGAATCGAAATCGAATCGAAATCGAATCGAAATCGAATCGAAATCGAATCGAAATCGAATCGAAATCGAATCGAAATCGAATCGAAATCGAATCGAAATCGAATCGAAATCGAATCGAAATCGAATCGAAATCGAATCGAAATCGAATCGAAATCGAATCGAAATCGAATCGAAATCGAATCGAAATCGAATCGAAATCGAATCGAAATCGAATCGAAATCGAATCGAAATCGAATCGAAATCGAATCGAATCGAAATCGAATCGAAATCGAATCGAAATCGAATCGAAATCGAATCGAAATCGAATCGAAATCGAATCGAAATCGAATCGAAATCGAATCGAAATCGAATCGAAATCGAATCGAAATCGAATCGAAATCGAATCGAAATCGAATCGAAATCGAATCGAAATCGAATCGAAATCGAATCGAAATCGAATCGAAATCGAATCGAAATCGAATCGAAATCGAATCGAAATCGAATCGAAATCGAATCGAAATCGAATCGAAATCGAATCGAAATCGAATCGAAATCGAATCGAAATCGAATCGAAATCGAATCGAAATCGAATCGAAATCGAATCGAAATCGAATCGAAATCGAATCGAAATCGAATCGAAATCGAATCGAAATCGAATCGAAATCGAATCGAAATCGAAATCGAATCGAAATCGAATCGAAATCGAATCGAAATCGAATCGAAATCGAATCGAAATCGAATCGAAATCGAATCGAAATCGAATCGAAATCGAATCGAAATCGAATCGAAATCGAATCGAAATCGAATCGAAATCGAATCGAAATCGAATCGAAATCGAATCGAAATCGAATCGAATCGAAATCGAATCGAAATCGAATCGAAATCGAATCGAAATCGAATCGAAATCGAATCGAAATCGAATCGAAATCGAATCGAAATCGAATCGAAATCGAATCGAAATCGAATCGAAATCGAATCGAAATCGAATCGAAATCGAATCGAAATCGAATCGAAATCGAATCGAAATCGAATCGAATCGAAATCGAATCGAAATCGAATCGAAATCGAATCGAAATCGAATCGAAATCGAATCGAAATCGAATCGAAATCGAATCGAAATCGAATCGAAATCGAATCGAAATCGAATCGAAATCGAATCGAAATCGAATCGAAATCGAATCGAAATCGAATCGAAATCGAATCGAAATCGAATCGAAATCGAATCGAAATCGAATCGAAATCGAATCGAAATCGAATCGAAATCGAATCGAAATCGAATCGAAATCGAATCGAAATCGAATCGAAATCGAATCGAAATCGAATCGAAATCGAATCGAAATCGAATCGAAATCGAATCGAAATCGAATCGAAATCGAATCGAAATCGAATCGAAATCGAATCGAAATCGAAATCGAATCGAAATCGAATCGAAATCGAATCGAAATCGAATCGAAATCGAATCGAAATCGAATCGAAATCGAATCGAAATCGAATCGAAATCGAATCGAAATCGAATCGAAATCGAATCGAAATCGAATCGAAATCGAATCGAAATCGAATCGAAATCGAATCGAAATCGAATCGAAATCGAATCGAAATCGAATCGAAATCGAATCGAAATCGAATCGAAATCGAATCGAAATCGAATCGAAATCGAATCGAAATCGAATCGAAATCGAATCGAAATCGAATCGAAATCGAATCGAAATCGAATCGAAATCGAATCGAAATCGAATCGAAATCGAATCGAAATCGAATCGAAATCGAATCGAAATCGAATCGAAATCGAATCGAAATCGAATCGAAATCGAATCGAAATCGAATCGAAATCGAATCGAAATCGAATCGAAATCGAATCGAAATCGAATCGAAATCGAATCGAAATCGAAATCGAATCGAAATCGAATCGAAATCGAATCGAAATCGAATCGAAATCGAATCGAAATCGAATCGAAATCGAATCGAAATCGAATCGAAATCGAATCGAAATCGAATCGAAATCGAATCGAAATCGAATCGAAATCGAATCGAAATCGAATCGAAATCGAATCGAAATCGAATCGAAATCGAATCGAAATCGAATCGAAATCGAATCGAAATCGAATCGAAATCGAATCGAAATCGAATCGAAATCGAATCGAAATCGAATCGAAATCGAATCGAAATCGAATCGAAATCGAATCGAAATCGAATCGAAATCGAATCGAAATCGAATCGAAATCGAATCGAAATCGAATCGAAATCGAATCGAAATCGAATCGAAATCGAATCGAAATCGAATCGAAATCGAATCGAAATCGAATCGAAATCGAATCGAAATCGAATCGAAATCGAATCGAAATCGAATCGAAATCGAATCGAAATCGAATCGAAATCGAATCGAAATCGAATCGAAATCGAATCGAAATCGAATCGAAATCGAATCGAAATCGAATCGAAATCGAATCGAAATCGAATCGAAATCGAATCGAAATCGAATCGAAATCGAATCGAAATCGAATCGAAATCGAATCGAAATCGAATCGAAATCGAATCGAAATCGAATCGAAATCGAATCGAAATCGAATCGAAATCGAATCGAAATCGAATCGAAATCGAATCGAATCGAATCGAAATCGAATCGAAATCGAATCGAAATCGAATCGAAATCGAATCGAAATCGAATCGAAATCGAATCGAAATCGAATCGAAATCGAATCGAAATCGAATCGAAATCGAATCGAAATCGAATCGAAATCGAATCGAAATCGAATCGAAATCGAATCGAAATCGAATCGAAATCGAATCGAAATCGAATCGAAATCGAATCGAAATCGAATCGAAATCGAATCGAAATCGAATCGAAATCGAATCGAAATCGAATCGAAATCGAATCGAAATCGAATCGAAATCGAATCGAAATCGAATCGAAATCGAATCGAAATCGAATCGAAATCGAATCGAAATCGAATCGAAATCGAATCGAAATCGAATCGAAATCGAATCGAAATCGAATCGAAATCGAATCGAAATCGAAATCGAAATCGAATCGAAATCGAATCGAAATCGAATCGAAATCGAATCGAAATCGAATCGAAATCGAATCGAAATCGAATCGAAATCGAATCGAAATCGAATCGAAATCGAATCGAAATCGAATCGAAATCGAATCGAAATCGAATCGAAATCGAATCGAAATCGAATCGAAATCGAATCGAAATCGAATCGAAATCGAATCGAAATCGAATCGAAATCGAATCGAAATCGAATCGAAATCGAATCGAAATCGAATCGAAATCGAAATCGAATCGAAATCGAATCGAAATCGAATCGAAATCGAATCGAAATCGAATCGAAATCGAATCGAAATCGAATCGAAATCGAATCGAAATCGAATCGAAATCGAATCGAAATCGAATCGAAATCGAATCGAAATCGAATCGAAATCGAATCGAAATCGAATCGAAATCGAATCGATCGAAATCGAATCGAAATCGAATCGAAATCGAATCGAAATCGAATCGAAATCGAATCGAAATCGAATCGAAATCGAATCGAAATCGAATCGAAATCGAATCGAAATCGAATCGAAATCGAATCGAAATCGAATCGAAATCGAATCGAAATCGAATCGAAATCGAATCGAAATCGAATCGAAATCGAATCGAAATCGAATCGAAATCGAATCGAAATCGAATCGAAATCGATCGAAATCGAATCGAAATCGAATCGAAATCGAATCGAAATCGAATCGAAATCGAATCGAAATCGAATCGAAATCGAATCGAAATCGAATCAATCGAATCGAAATCGAATCGAAATCGAATCGAAATCGAATCGAAATCGAATCGAAATCGAATCGAAATCGAATCGAAATCGAATCGAAATCGAATCGGAAATCGAAATCGAAATCGAATCGAATCGAAATCGAATCGAAATCGAATCGAAATCGAATCGAAATCGAATCGAATCGAATCGAATCGAATCGAATCGAATGAATCGAAATCGAAATCGAAATCGAAAATCGATCAAATCGAATCGAAATCGAATCGAAATCGAATCGAAATCGAATCGAAATCGAATCGAAATCGAATCGAAATCGAATCGAAATCGAATCGAAATCGAATCGAAATCGAATCGAAATCGAATCGAAATCGAATCGAAATCGAATCGAAAATCGAAATCGAATCGAAATCGAATCGAAATCGAATCGAAATCGAAGCTCGAATCGAATCGAAATCGAATCGAAATCGAATCGAAATCGAATCGAAATCGAATCGAAATCGAATCGAAATCGAATCGAAATCGAATCGAAATCGAATCGAAATCGAATCGAAATCGAATCGAAATCGAATCGAAATCGAATCGAAATCGAATCGAAATCGAATCGAAATCGAATCGAAATCGAATCGAAATCGAATCGAAATCGAATCGAAATCGAATCGAAATCGAATCGAAATCGAATCGAAATCGAATCGAAATCGAATCGAAATCGAATCGAAATCGAATCGAAATCGAATCGAATCGAAATCGAATCGAAATCGAATCGAAATCGAATCGAAATCGAATCGAAATCGAATCGAAATCGAATCGAAATCGAATCGAAATCGAATCGAAATCGAATCGAAATCGAATCGAAATCGAATCGAAATCGAATCGAAATCGAATCGAAATCGAATCGAAATCGAATCGAAATCGAATCGAAATCGAATCGAAATCGAATCGAAATCGAATCGAAATCGAATCGAAATCGAATCAGAATCGAATCGAAATCGAAATCGAAATCGAATCGAATCGAAATCGAATCGAAATCGAAATCGAAATCGAATCGAATCGAATCGAAATCGAATTCGAAATCGAATCGAATCGAATCGAAATCGAATCGAAATCGAATCGAATCGAATCGAAATCGAATCGAAATCGAATCGGAAATCGAATCGAAATCGAATCGAAATCGAATCGAATTCGAAATCGAAAATCGAAATCGAATCGAAATCGAATTCGAAATCGAATCGAAAAATCGAATCATCGAATGAAATCGAATCGAATCGAATCGAAATCGAATCGAAAATCGAATCGAAATCGAATCGAAAATTGCGAAATCGAAAATCGAATCGAAATCGAATCGAAATCGAAAATCGAATCGAAATCGAATCGAAATCGAATCGAAAATCGAATCGAAATCGAAATCGAATCGAAATCGAATCGAAATCGAAATCGAAAATCGAAATCGAAATCGAATCGAAATCGAATCGAATCGAATCGAAATCGAATCGAAATCGAATCGAAATCGAATCGAATCGAAATCGAATCGAAATCGAATCGAAATCGAATCGAAATCGAATCGAAATCGAATCGAAATCGAATCGAATCGAATCGAAATCGAATCGAAATCGAATCGAAAATCGGAAATCGAATATCGAATCGAATCGAATCGAAATCGAATCGAAATCGAATCCGAAATCGAATCGAAATCGAATCGAAATCGAATCGAAATCGAATCGAAATCGAATCGAAATCGAATCGAAATTCGAATCGAAATCGAATCGAAATCGAATCGAAATCGAATCGAAATCGAATCGAAATCGAATCGGAAATCGAATCGAAATCGAATCGAAATCGAATCGAAATCGAATCGAAATCGAATCGAATCGAAATCGAATCGAAATCGAATCGAAATCGAATCGAAATCGAATCGAAATCGAATCGAAATCGAATCGAAATCGAATCGAAATCGAATCGAAATCGAATCGAAATCGAATCGAAATCGAATCGAAATCGAATCGAAATCGAATCGAAATCGAATCGAAATCGAATCGAAATCGAATCGAAATCGAATCGAAATCGAATCGAAATCGAATCGAAATCGAATCGAAATCGAATCGAAATCGAATCGAAATCGAATCGAAATCGAATCGAAATCGAATCGAAATCGAATCGAAATCGAATCGAAATCGAATCGAAATCGAATCGAAATCGAATCGAAATCGAATCGAAATCGAATCGAAATCGAATCGAAATCGAATCGAAATCGAATCGAAATCGAATCGAAATCGAATCGAAATCGAATCGAAATCGAATCGAAATCGAATCGAAATCGAATCGAAATCGAATCGAATCCGAAATCGAATCGAAAATCGAATCGAAATCGAATCGAAATCGAATCGAAATCGAATCGAAATCGAATCGAAATCGAATCGAAATCGAATCGAAATCGAATCGAAATCGAATCGAAATCGAATCGAAATCGAATCGAATCGAATCGAAATCGAATCGAAATCGAATCGAAATCGAAATCGAATCGAAATCGAATCGAATCGAATCAAATAAAATCGAATCGAAAATCGAATCGAAATCGAATCGAAATCGAATCGAAACGAATCGAAATCGAATCGAAATCGAATCGAAATCGGAATCGAAATCGAATCGAAATCGAATCGAAATCGAATCGAAATCGAATCCGAAATCGAATCGAAATCGAATCGGAAATCGAATCGAAATCGAATCGAAATCGAATCGAAATCGAATCGAAATCGAATCGAAATCGAATCGAAATCGAATCGAAATCGAATCGAAATCGAATCGAAATCGAATCGAAATCGAATCGAAATCGAATCGAAATCGAATCGAAATCGAATCGAAATGAATCGAATCGAATCGAATCGATCGAAATCGAATCGAATCGAAATCGAATCGAAATCGAATCGAAATCGAATCGAAATCGAATCGAAATCGAATCGAAATCGAATCGAAATCGAATGGAAATCGAATCGAAATCGAATCGAAATCGAATCGAAATCGAATCGAAATCGAATCGAAATCGAATCGAAATAGAATCAAATCGAATCGAAATCGAATCAAAATCGAATCGAAATCGAATCGAAATTGAAAAATTCCATCTACAATTAATTCAATGATACAAAACAAACAATGGTAAGTAGATTGAAAAAACTACATTTTGTTTTAAGATAAATCCGTATTGTTACAATAAAACCTATTGTATTCCAAAAACTTTTTTTTAATAGGATTCTTGATCCTAGAGCGAAGATGAATTAGGTGGAGTGTCGGCGTCGAGGATAATTGTTGATTAGTACTAAGCGGTTACACACATATGCTGCCGATGCTTGCTGCTCCATTGTGGCTTTGTTCTGGTGCGAGATATGAACTATAACTAAATGTGCGGCAGTTAATCGGATTATTATGTGGCGGCGGCAGCATGACTGACGACGCGGGTTTTGAGAGCGTCGTTCAGAACTAGACACAGATTGCTGATGGCATAAATTAGTCACAAGTGGTTAATAGCGAATCGCTAATCAGTATGCTGATGACTTTTGTGTTTAGCAATGTGGCGTTACAGCCTTTTGCAACTGATTGTACAGAGATAGGGAAACTGCTGGGATATTGATTTATACATTATTTTTTAGCACAATGCCAATTACAAATCATTACACATTTTTCTATAAAATTTCATCGATACATTTCACTTATCTAAATATCAGTATCTGAAAAGCCGAAAACAAAATGTTGAAAAGATAACGTGATAAATTGTTGACGTCAGAAAACCGTTTCTCACATTCGGCTTGTGTACACACTTAATTTGAATTGTCAAATTTGAAAAATTATCGCTGAATTTTGAGTTTACATTTGAAGAACAATGCGATGATCTGATCAGACAGCATTTTTTTTTTCTAATTCCACAGTTAGATTTTCAATCTAAGGATCGCAGCAACAATTGAATTTTGATTTATGTCCACTGTTCAAGCTGTAAATCCAATTGAAGTAGGCGCTTTCCCAACAGCGGAAGCTCATACATTTATGACTCACTGTTGTTAAGCTTGCTTGGACCTAAGCTTATCAGATATTGAAATAAACCCATCGAATCTAGGTAGTAGGTACCAGCCGATGATTACTATTTTACGTGTATGTTATCACAACAAACAACTGCCAATCACGTTGACTGAATGCGTGTTAGCGCCGCCGTGCCGGTGGATGCATCAGCAGTCTAGCCTTTTCAGTGATGAGAAAGATTGTTTTCTATTATTTGTAATCGATCTTTTCTGTAACGGTAGCGGTGTAGAATTCAAAGCTGAACTGGGAATTCAACTGCGAAGCTTGTTGAGCATTCCATTTCTGCTTCTGTGATCTCATCGTAGAATTTGAAGAAAAATAGATCATTCATTCTATTCATAGATGATAGAGTTGCGCGATACAGAAGCAGTACCATTTTTTTTTGTTAGTGACGTTGGAATGCATTTTTCTAGATTATATAAATAATTAAAACATTTTTGACTTTCCATGTGACGCAAGAACTTTATTGATGTCTACAAAAATGCTAAAGAGGCTACAGACAGGAATTCTTCCATTTATCCACACCCGAAAAAAAAAATCTTATGACACACTTCGGTCAAAAATATTCACACACAAAATTTCGAGCGGCGCGAGACGATAAAGCGTCACCACGACCGTTCGTTACCATCTATCTAAAACTTGAACCACGTGATTGGCAATTGCCGTCTCTGTTTATCTGCCGAGGGCGGTGGTGAAATTATGTCGTCTCTCCCCTCCCATCTGCCGTACCCATTCACAGAGCTTCTGATTGAAATCAATTACCGACCGAAAAATCAGCGCGCTTCGAAAAATGCATGGAAAGAAAGTATGTTGACTGCCATAACGGATTTTCCTTGAGGTGCTGTGTACAAATCTCATTGTTTAGGCTAATGCCATTCCACCTGCCGCACGCCATCGTCATCACCATGGTGAAGTACTATCACTTCATGGGATAAGACCATGGGCGTAGCCAAAATTTACATCAGGAAGGAGCCGAGAAACCTCAAAAGTTTATTCACGCAAAAACAATCAGTATAGGGAGCTGGATCCTATTCCAGGCACTTTTGATCCTCTTCGACAGGGGCTCTTTTTTTAAAGATACTAACCTTTTATTTGGCCAAAATATGAATCGTATTGAAGTACTTCACCTAATGCAAAGTTTCATACACTTTGGTCGAGAAAAAACCCATGCACAGTACAGCAAAAATGTGCCCAAGTAGATCTTCTTCTTTTTGGCATTACGTCCCCACTGGGCCTGCTTCTCAGCTTGCACAGTTATTAACTGAGAGCTTTTTTTGTCACTGTTATCATTTTTTTGCATTCGTATATCGTGTGGCAGCATTGTGTTATAATTTTTTGTTATTTTAAGTACTAATCAGCAAAAATTATAACATTTTTTGTTAGAAAAATCAAAAAGCACTAACCGAGTAACAAAATCTGTTAAAAGTCTGATGTAATCCATTGGTCAGGATGCTGAATTATTTTTAGGGAAAATATCATTTTATATATAATATATTATTTCATTTTTAAGCTATAAGCCATTGTTTGCATTAGAAAAAGCCTTCAGCCATTTAGCTGCACAGACTTTAACGTAACACTAGACAACGGACAAGCATGCTTCAATGGCAAAGCCGAGAAACATTTCTGGCGAAGAAAACTTTCAACGACACGGCCACGAGGCCAGCATTTATTTCCAATTTGAAACCGTCTAAACCTTTAAGACATGTGTACAAAAAAAGTTTAAATCCAACAAAAACGGTACACTCACATTATTTTTAAATCGTCGCCAAAATTTCTTGTCATTCATTACACACAGAACTATAGGACTCCCTTCATAATTATTTTGTAAGGAAATCGGCATTTGTTTACTTTTTTTATTTCCAACTAGTGATCCCGGCAAACTTTGTCTTGCTATCAAGTAGACTGTTAAAAGAAGCTTTGAAAACACCCGTACAAAGTGACAGATTAGGGTTCCGGGTCATTTTTCCGAATGCCATTTGGCCGAATGCAGCTAGGCCGAAACTGAAAACAGTTAGCATGCATTTGTAATGAAAATCAAAGAACAGTTTATGCTTAACGAAGGATGAATCATCATTGATATACAGTCAACTCTCCCTTATTCGATATTGAAGGGACCATCGTGTTAGGGAGGTATCGAGTTACAGAACACAAAACCAGTGCAACTGCGATCTAAGGGACCATCGAGTTAGCCATGAAAACCAACTTTTACTATGGTTCTCTAATTCGATATCGAGATACGGAATATCGAATAAGGGAGAGTTAACTGTACTCCTCTTTAGTATTAGTTCAAGGAACAGTCAATGCTGAAAGCAGAACCTACTAAATGTAAGCAATTACTCACTTCTATGCTAGTGGTAATAGCTGCCAGCCGAGGTTTTCGCATTTCGTTTGTAGTTTGCTAGTACACAGTAACTCAAACGGTTTACGACTATATTCGTCCTTCTGAAGGATCGGTTTGCTTCAATGCTTCGAACCGTACTAAGTAGATGAATTCATAGTTCTAGCAACCACGAGTTTTGGATTCTTCTTTTCACAACGGAGAAACATTGAGCCTATTTGACGTAAGTGTTCACCGAGTCGTTCGATTTACTTATCTACGCAAGCAACGGTGCAGAGTTAATCTTAGAGGAGAATGACATTTTACCTAAGTTAACCCTTGTGATAAAAATGTATTTTTGTAAAGACTTTTTATGAGCGTTGTTCCCGCGGATACGATCCGGTAGGGAATAATTACACGAGAGAGATGTGATCGAATTCACGATTTATTTCTAACTGATTTGGAACATTACATGGTGTTGTATTTATAGTCCTCTACCCTATTGTACTTGCATAGAATATTCTCGATGTGCATTGTTGTATACAATAATGTGCTGTGTCTAAACTGTTATACTATTGACGGACTGAATATTCTGGAACTGTCAGACAATAGAGAGAATGAAAATGTAAATAAACAATAACAATGTTATGTCGATCGAGAATGATCATAATGGTAAGAAGTTAAAATATTGGTTTCAATCTTATTCAATTAATTTGAATGTTTTGATAGTATTTCAGGTATGCTACTGAGGAATGATCGAAGGTGAGTAAAGTGCTGCCAGTATGGTGGATTGTCGTCGTGACGTAGATCTCTGATGAATGTACGTTGATGAAATGGTTGAATGGATTTTGATCTTTGTTTGAGCTTCGATGCGCCGCCCACCGTGACGATCGCATAGGCAGCATAGTACGATGTTGAAACGATGAATTGGGTATTCCGATGATTTCGATGAATTTTGGATGTCCAAATGTATCCCGAAGGCATTCGACGCTGGCTGGCAGTGGCCGCTTCGGCGATATGGGATGTTAAAGAGAATGACGTTAATCCCGAAGCAATAGTGGCTGTCTGGCAGGGACCGTTCGGCGATTTGAATTGTAGATGACGTTGACGCACACCTCGAAAGCAATAATCGCTGGCTGGCAGGGATCGTTTCGGCGATGTGAGTACGTGGAGGATGAAGTGAATCCCAAAGCAATAGTCGCGGGCTGGCAGGGACCGTTCGGCGATTCTTGTGTATTTGTGCAACGGATTGTTGCACGATACGAAACGTGACGGTATCCAACTCGAAGGCACTAGCGCTTATCGAGGCCGCTCCGACGTTGAAGTACACCGTGAATGTAGTGATGCGCCTTTCAGAGGCAATAGTTTCGGCAACGGATTGTTGCGCACTGGGAAACTGCTCCGACAAAGGTTGATGAAGAAAGAACATCCAACTCGAAGGCAATAACTTCGGCAATGGATTGTTACGATTGCCGTAGCCGCTTCGACGATGGGAGATGCAACGGATTGTTGCGATCGAAGATGTGCCGATTGATGCGATGTGCAGAGTTCTCGGGGGCACGAGTTCCACGCAACGGGTTGTTGCGCACAGCGAAACTGCTCCGACGAACATATGAAGAAGCGATGTACACGTTGTTCACAGCAAATTGTTGTCGTTGACGATTACGAAATGTTACCGCCGACATGGTCGTGAAGATGTCCAAGTAGAGTAGGCAATGGTCGTAGCGAAGCCATAGGGTGTCAACGGCAGTCGAAGTATTAGCATGTTGGATCACACGGCGGATTCACGCAGTAACACTACTCGCAATAACTGTGTCGAACTATTCTTTACATTTCACTACTATTCACCAGGATACTAGTTAAGCACTAGCATCCTGTCTACAGCGCCAAACTGTTCCCGCGGATACGATCCGGTAGGGAATAATTACACGAGAGAGATGTGATCTAATTCACGATTTATTTCTAACTGATTTGGAACATTACATGGTGTTGTATTTATAGTCCTCTACCCTATTGTACTTGCATAGAATATTCTCGATGTGCATTGTTGTATACAATAATGTGCTGTGTCTAAACTGTTATATTATTGACAGACTGAATATTCTGGAACTGTCAGACAATAGAGAGAATGAAAATGTAAATAAACAATAACAATGTTATGTCGATCGAGAATGATCATAATGGTAAGAAGTTAAAATATTGGTTTCAATCTTATTCAATTAATTTGAATGTTTTGATAGTATTTCAGGTATGCTACTGAGGAATGATCGAAGGTGAGTAAAGTGCTGCCAGTATGGTGGATTTGTAGTGTTTGTGGCCGGCAGCATGAGGAATGCTGCGTCCACTGGTGCGGTACAGGATGAAGTACCCCGGTGGCTTGCTGCTGGCCTGAACAAGCGTATTATAAGCCATAATTCCAAACACTATGATAAATATTCAAATATGAAAGAACAGCACAATATAGCGACAAACATGGCGTTCGACCACATCATGAAAATCAACAAATTAATTAGTTAATCACATTCAGTGCGCATCGTACCTTCGTGCTGTGCATACACGAATTCTCTCTGCTCTTGGAAGTTTTCTTAAAAACTACCTAAAGCAATAAAACAGTACTTTTCAGTGCTACAAAAACAGTACTTTTCAGTGCTAAAATTAAAAACGGTACTTTTCAGTGCTTCTAAAACAGTACTTTTCAGTACTATTTTTTCTACTATTGATCCCTTTACGATCCTTGTTTGGACCCGTGCCTTCGATTTGTGATTCGTTGGACCCGTTGGCGAAAGCTAGCGGTGGTAATCCTTCTTGGACACCGTCTTGGGAAAAAACCTCTCGAAGGACACGTCTTCTTTCGTTTATTAACTAAACATGGTATCAACAACAAACAAAAGGAAGGGTGAATCTCTGAATTCACTACTTCTTTCCAAAAAAGTGGGTTTTAAAACTGTCACTACACGTGGCAAGAATGGAAGAAAGGACGCTTCCCCGGAATGCGAACTTTCTTCCAAGGGTGAAATGAATAATTTTATTGAAATGAGAAATCAGTTCGATGCTCTAGACAAATTTTCCGAACACCAAATCGAAGCAGCCTCTCCAGGCTTTTTGATTCAAGTGAGGAAGCCTATCGTGGTCAGTTGTTCCGAATTTGGGGGATTTAGGCAGGAGATCTTGAACTCCATTAGGGGAATCAAGGTTTCCTTCCAAATCGCAAAGAAAGGAGACTGTCGCGTTTTGCCGGAAACTTTTAAAGATCGTGAACTTCTTCTCAAACATCTTGAAGAGAAGAAGCACAATTTTTTTACTTATGACGACAAAACTGAACGTTTGTTCAAAGTTGTCTTGAAAGGTCTCTCAAGTGACTATAAATCACCTGAAGAGATCAAAAATGGAATAAATGATTTACTTGGATTTTCCCCAGTCCAAGTAATCATTATGAAAAAGAGAACCCAATCTGGCATTGTTCGGAAAGGGCTTTCTCAAGAATTTTATTTAGTTCACTTTAACAAAAAAGAACTAAATAATATTAAAGCTTTAGAAAAAGCAAAACTTTTGTTTGATGTCCGTGTGACATGGGAACATTTCCAGAAACCTGGAGGAAATTACCAGAACCCCACTCAGTGCCGTCGGTGCCAAAAGTGGGGTCATGGTACAAAAAATTGTCGCATGGATGCTAAATGCATGATTTGCGGAGGTTCTTCTCACGCCAAAGACGTCTGTCCAGTGAAGGAAGATACCACCAAATTCATATGCTGTAATTGCGGGGCTAACCATAAGTCCAATTTTTGGAATTGTCCTTCACGCAAAAGGGTCATTGAGGCTCGTGCCAGGCAGATGAAAGATAATATCCGTTACGATAACGGTCGTTTCCGGAATTTGCCTGGTAGAGTATCGAACAATGCTCATTTTTCAGTAAACGATCGCTTGATCATGAATCATACCCATCAGGAAGATCATAATCATGCTCATTCACAAACTAATTTTAATCCGTCGGGCAGCCGTTCGAATCTTTCAATTTCGAATGTATCTACCCACGGTAAATCCTTTGCCGATATCGTAGCAGGAAATTCGAACTCCTCCCCTGTTCGATCCATGGGTACCCATTCTACTTGTTTCAAGTCAAATGGAAAAAACCCTACCGCCACAGGTAACTCCGCTTCTTCGTCTACCGGAAATTCCAATGGGAAATCACATGACATGTCTGCCTCTGATTTTAATTTTCTAACTGAAAAATTGAATCTAATGATTGATGCAATGTTCAAAACCACCACTATGACTGAAGCAGTCCAAGTAGGTGTAAAATTTACAAATCAAATTGTTATTGGATTACGTTTTTGTAATGGATCCAAATAATAATTTAAATATTTTAAATTGGAATGCTCGTTCTCTGAATGGTAAAGAGGACGAGTTGTTTAATTTTCTTACGGCTAATAACGTGCATATAGCAGTTATTACCGAAACGTATTTAAAACCTGGATCTAAACTCAAAAGAGATCCTAACTTTTTTGTTTATCGTAATGATCGACTTGATGGGGCATGTGGGGGAGTTGCAATCATCATTCATAGGCGTATAAAACCTCAACTGTTTACGTCATTTGAAACTAAAGTTTTTGAAACTTTAGGTGTTTCTGTTGAAACACAGTTTGGTAAATATACTTTCATAGCTGCCTATTTGCCTTTTCAATGCTCTGGGCAGCTAGTTAATTTGCTCCAAACTGACTTGCGTAAATTGACTCGCAATAAGTCAAAATTTTTTGTCATTGGTGACTTTAATGCCAAACATCGGTCATGGAATAATTCTCAAAGTAATTCCAACGGCAGAATTTTATTTGATGAGTGCTCTTCAGGATATTTCTCAATTCAATACCCTGATAGCCCTACATGTTTTTCCTCTTCTAGAAACCCATCTACGATTGATTTGGTCTTAACCGACTCTAGTCATCTTTGTAGCCAACTGATTACTCATGCTGATTTTGATTCTGATCATGTCCCTGTTACATTTCAAATATCCCAAGAAGCGATTCTCAATCCTATCAGCTCCACTTTCAATTATTTACGAGCCGACTGGAATATATATGAAACGTATGTTGACTCTAATCTTGATGTTAACATTTCTTTAGAAACTAAAATTGATATTGACAATGCTCTTGAAACTTTAACAAATTCCATTGTTGAAGCCAGGAACATTGAAATTCCAAAATGTGAAGTAAAATTTGAATCCGTGATTATAGACGATGATCTTAAACTCTTGATCCGTCTTAAAAACGTGAGGAGAAGGCAATTTCAGCGCACTCGTGATCCTGCTATGAAAATTATATGGCAGGATTTGCAGAAAGAAATCAAGAAACGTTTTGCAGATTTAAGAAACAAAAATTTTGAAAATAAAATACCTGGTCTTGCTCTTCTAGACATAGAAAAAGCATTCGACAGTGTTTGGCATGAAGGTTTGAGTGTAAAATTAAAAAACTTTAATTTTCCAACATACATTGTTAGAATAATTCAAAGTTATCTGTCAAATCGTACACTTCAGGTTAATTATCAGAACTCCAGATCTGAAAGACTTCCTGTAAGAGCTGGTGTTCCTCAAGGCAGCATTTTGGGACCAATATTATACAATATTTTCACATCTGACTTACCTGAGCTTCCTCAGGGACGTCAAAAATTTTTGTTTGCGGATGACACAGGCCTCTCCGCCAAAGGACGAAGCCTGCGTGTCATCTGTAGTAGAGATGGTCGGGTCTCGGGTTTTCAAACCCGAAACCCGACCCGAACCCGAACCCGACGGGTTCGAGTCGGGTTCGGGTTTGAAAATTTTTATTTTTTCGGGTTCGGGTTCGGGTCGGGTTTGAAGGCTAAAAAATTACCGGGTACGGGTCGGGTTCGGGCTTGAAAAATGTTGTTTAGTCGGGTTTGGGTCGGGTTTTGGTCGGGTTTGGTGAGAATTGTTTACAAAGTAACAACCTGAAAGCTTCCCAATGCATCAGAAACGATGAGTTTATCATCTCTTAGAACCCGGGTTCTATTCGGGTTTTTCTTAGAAAACTTTTTCGGGTTTCGGGTCGGGTTCGGATTTGCACAGCGAAAAATTTTCGGGTTCGGGTCGGGTCCGGGTTTGCTTGTCAATTTTTGTCTCGGGTTCGGGTCGGGTCCGGGTTTGAAGGAATAAAATAAGTCGGGTACGGGTCGGGTTCGGGTTTGGAAAATGTGAAACCCGACCATCTCAAATCTGTAGTCGATTGCAAAAAAAGTTTGGATATTTTTTCTTCATACTTGCAAAAATGGAAGATTTCTCCTAATGCTTCCAAAACTCAACTAATAATATTCCCACATAAACCAAAAGCTCTTTATTTGAAACCTTCAAGTAGACATGTTGTCACGATGAGAGGGGTTCCAATAAATTGGTCAGATGAAGTTAAGTATCTAGGGCTCAGGCTAGATAAGAATTTAACTTTCAAAAATCACATTGAGGGCATTCAAGCCAAATGTAACAAATATGTAAAATGTCTCTATCCCCTTATTAATAGAAAATCAAAACTTTGTCTTAAGAACAAGCTTTTGATATTCAAACAAATTTTCAGGCCAGCCATGTTGTATGCTGTACCAATATGGACTAGCTGTTGTAATACCAGGAAGAAAGCTCTGCAGAAAATTCAAAATAAAATTTTGAAAATGATTCTGAGGCTTCCTCCCTGGTATAGTACCAATGAGTTACATAGAATAACCAATGTTGAAACATTGGAACAAATGTCAAATAAAATAATAAATAATTTCAGGCAAAAATCGTTACAATATTCTATTGCCACGATTAATGCGTTATATGTTTAGGTTATGTTAGGTTAAGTATATTAAAAACGTTTTTTTTTCTCTTATAAGCAGGTGAAATCAACTCACCTGTAAAAAAAACTGAACTGCTACGACAAATGAAATGTAATATGTTGTTAACAAAATGTTAATTAAATCTTAAATTTGTTTTACCAAATTAGGATGATAGTGTTGTCAAATAACACAGAACACCTAGGTATAAGAAATGAATGTAATGTTTGGAATGATACTAATAAAGAAATTAAAAAAAAAAATTAGCTAATCAGTTATTGGGTCACACTTATGAATCCTACTCATCAACGGTGAAGAAATTTGATTTTTTTGTTCATATTTCGGCCAAATGGCATTCGGCCTAACGACATTCGGCCAACCGGCATTCGGCCAAATGACCGTGTACCACCGCTTAGTTTTCTCCCGTTTTTTAAACTTGAACCCTTGACGAATTCAACAGTGAAAGAAACAGGTTGATCCGTTGACTCGTTGTACATCTTTTTCGTGACATGCAAACACCGTTCCTTTTTTATTTGAATAGATATTGTATTTCGTCTGCGCTACTGACCATTGCATGCTGTTCACATTTAGATTTTTCTCACAAGTTTAACTCAATCTTGATTTTTCAATTTCTACTGAATCTCAGTCTCGCTGGCTATCAAATTGACATGTTATTTTGTAACGGAGCACATTCAAAAATCTAAACTTAAATAACTCTAGTATAAGTTTGGGATTTTTTTTCAGGAGCTCAACAAAGGATTTGTACAGTATCTTTTTTCCCAAAAATGCTTCTTGCTGTTATTTGTGGAATTCGAGAAATTATATAATCAGAAAATTCCTTTAGATTACGTAGACTATTTCTTATAGTGTTCTTTGAAGTATTAAAGTGTAAATGACAGTAAAACCTCAAGAAAGTATTGCATGAACTCCTGAAGAAATCTATGCAATCATTCCTAAGGTGATCATGAGAGAATTTATGTTTGAATGTTTAGAGAAACCACTAGACTGATTTCGGGAGAAGTAGGTATATGAGATTTGTTCTAGATAAAGCCTACCATAGTTCTTGACAGAAATCACTTGAAAGCATACCCTAAGAAATATATCCAGCTCGATTCCTGGATTATTTACCGAAAGAACCCTGAAAAATTTCTTAAAACTCCGAAATAATTCTTGAGAAACTTTTGAAGAAGTATTTGAGGGTACGCGGGGACAAATTTCCAGATTATATTTATGGGAAAAAAATCATAGAAAACCCAGAGATATGCCTGGTAAAATTCCTGTAGTATTGTTCATGATTTTTTTCATTTAATGCCTTGGAAAATTCCTAGTATAATCCGAGAAGTGTCACTTGGAAAAATAGTTATGGCAAATTCCTTAAATTCCAATTATCTGAGGTGGGAATGATGATCTTAGCAATTCTGTGAGAATTCCAGAAGGGAACTTAGAGTCAGAAACGCAGAGTCTCAGGTCGAATTCCATCAGCAATTTCATGAGAAAAGTTTTAGAAAAGGGATTCTTTGAATAATTTAGGAAGTTGGGATTATGAACCCAAAAGAACCATCAGGAGTAATTTCTAAAGAAATCCCGTATATTGACTGGAACCTTGAGGGGCTGATTTCATTAAAATAGAAGGGTGCATGAAATCGGTTTTGTGTTTGTAACAACACAATTAAACACTAACACAGCAAAAATTAACTGTATATGCATCCTCGAAAAGAATAAATTTAAAAAGGAAATAAAACAAAATTTTGTGGGTATTTCATAAGATTTTGTGAACATCTTGCTTTGTAAGCCCATCATTTATCATTCCAATTTCATAGTTATTAGCAGGATCGTATTATTTCACGTCACCTGAATGTTTTATTCTTTGACACCAATGCTGTAGGACTTGAAGCAGAATTGTAAAAAATCACTTAAGCCTGTTTGGCATAAAAATTGATATTTCTTTGAAGAACGTGCTTTGGCGCGCAAACAATTAAAACTAGTACGTTTTGCTCTTTCGTGATTTGCCAGAATTCATCAACTAATTCTACCCCATTACCCCGAATGCCCTTACCTCGAACTACAATATCACGGGGCAATTTCATTCAAGGTACATTCGGGGAAACAACATTTGGGGTAATGATACATTCGCGGTAGTAGCAGCCGGGTGATGGCATTCGGGGTAATAGGATAGAATCATCGCCAATGCATCTAACAGAAGTTCGGTCCCATACATAAAGTTAGGCAAAACAATTTTTTTTTTCAAGGACTTTTGATATTACACAGAGAATACTTATGGGTCCTAAGTTATCTAAACGTAGAATAAAACGGATTTTTCTTATAAGGAATTATTATTGAAACTTTCCAGGTTTGCGGATACTTTGAAGAAGTTGATTCTTGATCAATTCTTACAATTTTCATGTAATAGAACAAAACATTTGTGTGATCTGGAAGAAAATTCTGCTAATTACTACAACTACTGCTATTTGCTAAATGAAAAAAAAAATCAATTGGTCACAAAAATCACTTAGTAACGTATTTTTGAGCAAACAACATTCTGTTTTTTTTTTATCGATACAATAACTTGAGATATTATCCGCAGTCCAGAAGTAATTTCACTTGACAGAAAATCCACTATATTTCACAATTTGTGTTTTTAGTTATCGCAAATGTGAAATTTTGCTAAAATGATTTTATTTCATTTCAAACTTTTTCGAAAACGATCAGTTTTACTGGAAATTTTATTCTACAAACATTTAATCTTACTAAATTGATCATATTTGCGGAAGAGTTATATGTTCATTTAAAAATTATTGTTTGTTTTTTTTTATGTCTTTATTAAAGAGAGTTTCGGCCCAAGGCCAGTTCGTCTCTGTATTGTTTGTTCAAAGTATTGACATTTCCGTCAAATTTGGAGCCTTGATGCAACTTGAAATTTTAATAATAAAATGCTGTACATTTTCAACTGAGCAAAATTTAAGGTATTTATAAGCTGTTATAAGAATTCAGGTCAACCGAAGCCCTAGAAGCCGTAATCCAGGCCTCGAAGCATGGCCATTTTGTATTGAAAAACGGCCAATGTGTACTTTATTTTGTAACAGTAATGAACAGCTAACATGTTGAGGTAAAAAATATTTTTGATGCGATTATGTTCATAGGGTGTTTCAGAAAGTACGGGCACGAGTTTGATAATGAGAATAACAATATTTTTTCGAACAAATAAATATTTTTATATTTTTGTGTTTTCCATGGGGTATTGTCAATGCTGCTTGTGAAAATTTTGTTTGGTAAAATAACCTATTACATTTAAATTTTTGATATTAGAAAATTAATTCTTATCTAGCCATCACAAACTCTACTTTTTTATATTGTTGGAACTTAACTAGCAATGGATGTTTTTATCAAAATCCTTTGATGTGGTGAGTTCAAGTATATTGTATCTAAGATGTTTCACAAAAATTTTAGTTTAATATTTTATTTGGCTTTGCCACATAACATAACTTCACGAAATCATAGCTTTTATGTAATTCCAATATGAATATTTTTTTGATTTCAGATTTACTTATGCCAAATATCTATACTTTTGGATAGGCAACGCAAATTTTAGATTTTTACAAGTTTTGACGGATATACAAGAACTTGGTTTGGGCCCTTTTACAAATTGGCTGTGGTCGTAAATCGTATTTTTAGTTTCTATTCAAATTTCATATCTTCTTCTTCTTTCTGACGTTACGTCCCTACTAGGACAGAGCCTGCTTCTCAGCTTAGTGTTCTTATGAGCACTTCCACAGTTATTAACTGAGAGCTTACTATGCCAATGACCATTTTTTGCATGTGTATATCGTGTGGCAGGTACAAAGATACTCTATGCCCTGGGAAGTCGAGAAAATTTCCAACCTGAAAAGATCCTCGACCGGTGGGATTCGAACCCACGACTCTCAGCTTGGTCTTGCTGAATAGCTGCGCGTTTACCGCTACGGCTATCTGGGCCCCAAATTTCATATAGTTAAGTTTAAAATTTCCAATAAAATAAGTGATAGTCTGATCATTTATCGTATCGGCAATGATAAATATATTTTTTTGCAATTTCTCATCGTAATAGGCTGATTTTCAATCACGCCAATCTGTCATGAAACGGCCTACTTTCCTGCACTGAAGTATGCAGTGCGAGAATAGTCATTACGCAACTGAAACCAGTGCTGTAATGATTCATTACGCAACGCTTTCTCATTACACAACTGTTTTGAGTTGCGTAATGAATTATTACACAACAATTTTTCAGAAATTGTAAATTGATGGTGAATGCATTCCGATATCATTTCTGATACCCTCAAGTGGTCTTCAATGAAATTGCAAAAAATGTTGTACATAACTCGTTGCAGAACTTGATTTTTACAGCACTCGTCGTAATTATCCTATTCGGCAAGCCTCGTAGTAGTTTCGTAAACTACTATTTCCAGATTTTTATTGTACGTACGTTATGACCAAGCACAATTTTCGTACAACAAAGTCGCTCAGTTATAACACGATTTGTGCAAAACTGATAAGAGGAGCTTCCAGAAATGTAACACCATCATCAATCAGGCAGCAAAAAAATTGCTCAATATCTGCTCTTGATGAGTGCAAGAATAAAATGTTGAAAATGAAATTTATATCTGCACTATGATAAAGACGTGCCCATACTTTCTGAGACACCCTATAATTATAATTATTTTCTCTTGTAAACAGTCCAAACACACAAAACCGATTTGATGCACGTCCTAATCTTAATAAAATCGGCTAAAATTTGGATTTCTTGAGACTTCCTTGAGAATGCCAGTCAAAATACGGGTGTGGACTTGAAAATCAAAGAACGTTTCAAAGTGAAAAGACCTACTGCAGATTGATGACAAAATATTCAAGTAATTTCCAGTAAGATCCTTTCCGAAGCCTGATTGATGCACTTCAGAAAAGGAGAGGCAACGGCCCCTTCCTGCCCTCCTCTGGCTGCGCCCATGGAGGAATCGAGCGGGCCTACTAAGCGAACCATGCTGACAGAATATGCTGCGCATGTTTGTTGTCGATTTCATTCATCGGCGCTGACGACGGCAGTGACGACGATTTTGGAGCAGAAACATTGGACTAGACACAGCCTCCAGCAGCTAGGCCCATAGAAAGCATAAAACAGAAATGGGACTGGGCTTTCCCATATTAAGATGCAAATAGAGCGTATCTCGAGGGCTGAATTTTACGCCACGCCAATTCAGTCAGGTTTATAGACCGACGAAAACTGTCAGCTTATGAGTTGGAGTCAATTAGTAGAGAACAGAGCATGTCTATGTTTAGTAGGTAGTAGAGTGAACGGTGTCACCCTGTGAGGGATTTTAATTTCCCACACGGTGCACACGATTTGACGCAATGCTGCTGATTTCGGTCCAAAAAAGGCGAACGCTAGATAAGATATCAGTCCTCTTTAAGGCTGTAAGGCTTGCTACGATGAACCGTTTGAACATTGGCCGCTTATGCAATCACGTACACCAAGGCCTACTTGCGCACTGTCGCCTGCTCTTGTTGCTGCTGCTGCTAGGTGACTCAAAAATAGAAATTGAGTCCATGTTTCGACGATAGGATTTCACTGTCCCCCCCTCTGTCTATCGAATGCGATGTGGTTGGAAAACCCAAGTGGGCCACGTTTCACCTTTAGCCCCCCTCACTTCCGTTGCTTCACACACACCTTTGATCCGATCTGATTTCCGCACTGACCGGCCTGCAGATGCACAATTTCTCTCATGATGATGAACCACGATTAGGTACCGGATAGCAGATAGTATGTAATTAGATTAGCGGCACTACACACTTGAGCGCACACACCTCTCGAGAGCGGGGTTCACACAACTGGCGATGGGTTGTTTTTCACGCGACCGACCGGCCCAGACTATCCACCGATTTGGCCTCTGCGCGACGATACACTCACTACACTAAGGCTGGGCGTTTGTGTGTTCTAATTCTATTATTGGGTTAGAGAGGAGAATGTCGCCCCCCACAATACCTTTAAACAACACTCTACTATCTACGGATGGCGGTGCGCTGCGCTGGTGTGGATGCTCTTTCCATCGGCCGCGTACAGAGACTGATAACTAACAAGCGACGGAAGCCGGCGAAGAAGCCCCTCGTAAGCACGCGTTGACTGATCGTTGTCGTCGTCGTCGTTGCTTTGCTACACTTTCGCGGCGAGCCGGTGGCGTCGACGGTGACGAACTCACGGTGTCTTTGTTAGCCCAGTTTAAAACAGAAAAAAAATAGTATGAAATTTTAGTATAAACATGTTTAGACTTACCTAACTTAATTTAAATGTATAACGAATTAATGGTGCAATAGAAGATTGCAACGATTTTTGTCTAAAATTATTAAACATTTTATTCGACATTTGTTTCAATGTTTTATCATTGGATATTCTATGTAACTATAAGTACTATTCCAAGGAGGGACCTTCAGAATCATTTTCAAAATATTATTTTGAATCCTCTGCAGAGCTTTCCTTCTAGTATTACAATCAATCAATCAGTAAGTTGATCGAAAGTATTTGTCATTTGATGACTCTCCATGGTATTAACTCCAATTATTTGCAGTTATGGGCAGTACAGCAGCTAGTCCATATTGGTACTGAAAATTTGTTTGAAGGCTAAAAGGTTGTTCTTAAGACAAAGTTTTGATTTTCTGTCAATAAGTGGATACAGGCAGACATTTCATATAAGGTTCCGTGGGGTAAGTGGATACAGAAAAATCATTAGTCAACTTCATTGTTATGTACAGCTAACGTGAATAATGTAAATCAATTTTTTTTTTACCCGCCACTCACCCCCACACCAAAAAGCTCATCTCACAAAAACAAAATATTGAGAGAAGAGCCTCCTGGTAGTGGACTCATCTATTCTCAGCTAAATTGAGCAACACTTTTTAATAAGAGGAAAAATCTATGTTTATGAGCTGAGATAACAACAAGCTAAAAACTATACAAAAAAGAAAAATGAGAGAGTTCTAATTTAAACAATAATCTATACGATATCCCAGTGGAGAGAAATCTCCTTTTAAGGGATTCATAGATGATTAAATGTTATTTTGATGATCATCGAAAACTGCAAACGCAAAGGCCAAACAAGTATGAAGCCTCATTTATTCGACTTTAAATTTGTAATATGCATAGCAACAAATAACTGATGGTGTGCTTCTAGAGTTTACCGTGAAACGTTTGTAGTTTGTTCTAGCAATCAAGAAAAACAATGTAGAACACATAAAGATACCAGTTATCCGGCACCCGCAAGCTGCCAGTCTAACTATGGGTGTCATCTGAGTTCACAGGATTTTTCTATCTAAAATGCCAGGTTAGCTACTGTTGTATCACTGTGTTTTCTAGGCATGGCGTTCAGAAATTTGAATCATGCATATATTACGAAATACTTTTCTACTAAAACAAGAACTTAAAAAAAAACGCGATATTTGCAGCTTATTCGAAGGCCAACACCAAAAGATAATAAATAGCTGAGACGAGACTCGCGAAGACGGTCTTCTTTTTCTGTGATTGCTGAGTTTTTTTCTTATTCCACTTTGTGTTTATACCAATTATGCGCATGCTGTTCAAACTCTCACATGAACCTCTCAGCAAAAAATGATTGAGTTTGCATCACATCGAATCATAAATAGCCGTTTGAGTGAAATTCATGCCAGCAAACGTGGCAGACATTAGAAATAATTAATCTTCTGCTTAGATTTATCAGCAACTTTGGAAAAAACTGCTCCACCGACTTAGGTTTTTAATAACAGTTTACTTTGAACACAATACTTTTCACTTTTTCAGCCATAAAAACGGTGGGCTGCATTTGACGTTTCGTGAGAGGGGAATCTGGGCTGCATATGACGTTGATATTTTTCCTCTTCGCGAGTCTCTCTCAGATAAATAGTAATAATAATTTGACAACGGCAAGAAAAAAAAAATTGTCATGTAGTAGTTTTGTGATGGTTCTGATTTTTATAGAAGGAAATCATTAATTTTAGTTTTTAAGTACTTTTTGAGACGAGTTTTGGACAGACTTCGAATGATAATTTCTTTAAGCTCAATTGGTAAACTATTATATCTCACTGGACCAACGCATGAAATGCGTTTTTGACCTAAATTAGTAACAGCTCTTATACGCGTTAAATGACCATGTTGTCTGGTATTATGTGGTCGGTTACCACCATCCATTACTAAATTACAGTGAACATTAGGATTATGAAGAATATCATGAACTAAAAGGAGTGTTTGCAATTCACATAATGCTAGTAAAGGCAGAATATTATGGAGTTCGTTTGAGTATAATTCCAAGGTGGGATGCAAAATTGGCAGTTTGAAAATTAATTTGATGCATCTATTCTGTAATACTTGTAGTTTTATAAGTTTGGATTTACAAGCGCGACCCCATACAGATACTAAATATTGTAGACGAGAATGAATATGAGCGTAGTAGAATTTTATCAAAACATGGCGAGGTATAAAACTAACAACTTTTCGTACGATTCCGCATAAAGAGGCAACTTTTCTTTCAACGTGTTTTATATGAACTTCCCATGATAGCGTAGAATCAGGATGAACTCCTAGATACTTGAATGAGGTAACATATTCAATACTTGTTGTTCCTATTTTGGGTTCTGTAAGATGAGGTAAAATTTTGCGCGCTGACCTGAACACCATAAATTTGGTTTTTGACAAATTTAAGGTTAACAAATTATTTGCAAATTAGTATTCTAGCAACAACAAGTCTTCGTTGATCTGATAAATCATTAAATTGGGATTTGCACAAGGATAAAATATCGCAGTATCATCTGCAAATAATCGTGGAGTTCCATTTAAGGCTATATTTCCTAAATCATTAATATATATTAAGAAAAGAAGTGGTCCAATATTGCTTCCTTGTGGGACACCTATCGAAATTTCACGCAGATTGCTACTATAATCGCCAATTGATACATATTGTTGCCTATTGGATAAATAACTTTTTATTAAATTCAACGCAACGCCTCTGACACCATGGTAAATTAGAACCCAATAAAATATTATGATTTAACGTATCGAATGCTTTCTTTAAATCTAAAAATAGAGCTCCCACAGTTTTTTAGCATCAATTTCATTAATAATGGAATCAACGAGTTCTGTAACAGCAGTAGTAGTACTACAACCCTGTCTAAAGCCGTATTGTAATTTGTAAATTATGTTGTGCCTCTTTAAAAACGATAATAAGCGATTGACTAACATCTTTTCAAAAACTTTGTTAAAAACCGAGAGAGTTGATATGGGACGATAGTTGTCGGGCGAATGCGGATCACCCGCTTTGAACACTGGGACAACCTTAGCAATTTTTAAGCAATCAGGATATATTTCATTTTCGAGCATAGTATTGAAACACTGGCACAAAATTTTAGAAAAAGTGGAACAATTTTCTTTGATAAGCCTAGCAGGAATGTTATCATAGCCACAAGCTTTTTTCGAATTCAAATCATTTATTAAAAGTGTGACTTCATTTTCAGAACAAGGTTGAAGAAAGATAGATTCCTGTATGCAGTTGATGGCAGAATAAGGGTCAGCTGTATTCTGTAATGAAACTTCATCAGCAAGGTTGCTGCCAATACTGGAAAAATAATTGTTAAGGATTTCGCAAGTATGTTGGTCATTCTCAACGTCTGTGCCATTTACAGTCAGACAAATTTTATTTTCACTTTTAGAAAGTCCAAATAGAGAGTTAATATTTTTCCAAAGTTTAGAATGTGTTGTATTACTAAGAATATTTTCATAGTATTTTTTCTTACATGTTTTTTTAAGCCTATCTACTTTTTTTGAATTATGTTCTAGCATGATCTTTGTTTGCTCATCTAAAGGATGCCGTTTAGTTTTCTTTAGGTATCTATTTTTAAGTTTTTTAAAATCGAAGGTCATCCAGGGACATTGGGTTCCTTTAATTTTTGCTTCCTTTGACACTATCTTTATGCACCTATCATAAATCAGTTTATAGTTCCTAATGATTCCTTCAAGACAATTGCTCACATTATCAACAACTCCAATGCTGTCAACATAATTTTTAAAATCAAAGTTTAGCTTACGATAATCAATGGTTTTTTTTGTTAGTATAATCTTATCAAATGGTTTGGCCAGATTGAAACTTGATATTATGGGCAAATGATCGCTAGCATCGTTCAAGACAGTATAGTTAGTTAACCGATGTGCGTATTCAGATTGACAGATTATGTGGTCTAGTATGTTAGAGCTTAAAGGCCTTGTAATAAAGCTATTGGTACATATAAAGCCGAAGGATTCTAATAAATTTCTGTATTTTAAACCACATTGTTATTTACCAGATTAATGGGGACATTCATATCACCAACAATTAAACAAGGACGATTTACAGAGGACTTTTGCAACCATGTTTCCATTTTGTCGTGAAAACGGTTAAACTCAAAACAAGGAGGGCGATACACACCATGTATTTCATAATACAAGCCTTTTGCTTTAATTTCGATACTTATATGATGCAATCCATCATCAACCAAGTTTTCCAACACTTTATGAGATAACGTTTTGCGAATAAACACAGCCAAACCACCTGATGAAGATTCTCTGCAAGAATAAATGGGATCAAAATTCCTTATGTTAAACAAAGAGGTATTTCCACATTTTAACCAGGTTTCACTAATTACAATAACATGAACAGGAACATTTAATTCGTCTAAAAACTGTAGAATACTATCTATCTTTTGAAGATCATTTAGCCCTCTCACATTCCATTGTAATATCTTTAAGGACGTTGATCCTGTATCGGATATACACATATTATTAAAATCGTCAATACTATCACAAGAATATTTTTTTAAATGGGCCATTAAACTAAGAATAATAATAAAACACAGAAAGACAATTGAAAACGATGGTTTTATTTACTACAACACCTAATAAAATCGTTCAAATCTGCCCTATTCCTATTTATTTCTATATCACAGTTTTCGCTTTGTTTAACTAAGATTGCACCATCTCTACCTGGCCAAACGTATTTGATTCCAAGTTTTTCTTGACAAGAACGCAAAGCTTTCAAGATTTCTAAAGATAAAGGTGTCAACTCATCGCGAATATTAACATTACTTGGTTTCCCGTTAATAATGAATCGATTGTCTATAGCGGTAGATTTTAAATTTCCTGTTTCAAACTTTTTCTTAATAATTCTTTCTTTATCTGCCTTAGATTTAAAAACCACTCTTATCGGTGCTGTTGAGTTAGGCTTTATTGTTTGAAATATTCGCTCAGCGGAAACAATTGAGTCAGCGCTTAATTTTACCCCAACTTTTTCAAAACTTTATGTGACAATTCAACAACATTTTCGTTTGGAGTACAAAGCAAGCCAGTAATTACAGCATGATTTGAATTAACGTTTTTATCGGACTTATCTACTTTGTATTCGAGAGTATGAACTGTACTAGCTAGTGACGAATGTAATCTTTTCAGCTCAGCTATTTCTAGCTTGAGACACTCATTTTCAGCCTTAATGGCCTTAAAATCAGACATTATAAAGTCAAATTTTTCTGCAAGAAAATCTTGCGATTTCTCAATTGCGGTAGTGATAGATCGCACTTCTGATCTAACAGACAACATTTCTTCAGAGATTTTCGACACAACAGTTTGTATATCATTGTTGAGCTCGGATGTAATAGAAGGCTTGCTATCTTTAGTTTGTATGATACGTTTATAATATTCTGAACAAGATGTTGTACAAAAGAACATACCTTCTTTAAGACGACGAGTGGCATTTGCAGATATATTTTTACATTTTAAGTGAGTATGTGAAAAGCAGTACATACAACTAATTAATTTATTAGAATCCAACTCGACTTTATTACACTCTTTACAAATTACCTTGGACTTTTCCATAATCGCGGACGTAGGAACACTTTAAAATATCAAAGAAGTCTGTTCAAAACATGTAGGTTAAAAAATAATAATAATAATAATAATATAAGTCTCAAAATAAGTTAACAAACACGCAAATAACAAGGAAAATAAATATCGATCAAAATAAATAACAATTAGTGTAAAAAATGAAAAAAAAAACAAAAAATAAATAAAATAAAATAAATATATATCGCTCTAAGAAAAAAAAAATAAAAAATTAAAAACATATCATTCCATTTTTTATTTATATTTTTGCAACACGTATAGTTTGTAGAGCCCACCACTAGCTACGCTTATGATATACTTGCATGAAAGTGTGATCAAATATTGAACACAACAATGAAGTAGTAGAACATACTGTATGCAATCACTATAGAGGACACTGGATAGAACACATGTGCAACACAACAAGACGAATACTAGCTTGGATAAACTGTTGAATGTGTATTCACACCACTGGCTTTGTTTTAATTACGGCAAGAAACAAAGTTTGCACCTATTACGATTTTAGCTGTAATACACTAATTGTAACACTGTTTTTTTAGTTATACAACACGATAGTAATATTATTCAATCCAAGAGAAGCAGCAAATGATTTAATGTTCACAAATTCACTTTGAAATTTAATTCAAAACAGGGGTACACAGAGCACAATCAGAACCATTACAAACCGTGTTGCCAATGAACGAAAACGTATACGACAAAAAGAAATAGTTTCCCTCTCATCCTTTCGACGCTACTATACTTCGATAGACGCCATCTAAAAATCTAAATCTAAAATTTGTTTCTGTGGATAGCAAATGAGGGACTAATATACTTCAAATCATCGAATATTTCTATTTTTCTGATTGTTATGTATTGAGTATGAGGAACTTAAAAATTTGAGCCTAATGATCCACTTGCCCCACCATGGTGGGGTAAGTGGATCACCAATAGAAAAAATCTGTTCTCAAATCAAATGTGATGTAATTGTGTATAGTAAAAATGATATTACTCTCGTTTTTGTTATTAGTGCTAGTAATGTTACATTTTAGTAATTTAAAATTAAAAAGTATCTTCATGTATTTAAAATATATTGATAAATATACATACATTATTTTACACTAATTCGAACAACATAAAAAAACATTGTAACTAAAATAATTTGGAGAAAATCCAACTATGTATACACATGAGTTATACTGAAGTATTGTAGGATTACTCCTAACGATGTTTTTGAAAAACACTCGTCGTTTGAAAATATTATTTACATTTATTTTTGAATAACAAACTGAAATCCTTCTATTCTATTTATGAATATGTGATGATACCGTCTAGAATAATTTATATGGTCAAATAAGGTACGATAATATGCTTTCAATAGGAGAATCAGTTTATTTTGCTCTTTTGCTACTCAGCTTAGATAAACCATGAAAAGTTTGGCGTGAGTTTTGGAATTATTTTTTTTACATATGTTTTTACCAGAAAGGTTAAAAAAAAAATTAGGTGGATAACTTCAAATTCTCTTTGATCAATTCGACAAATTTAAGCTGGGAATGAAAAAAAAGGGAAAACAACATTTGAGGATGTTAAAACTTGTTAAAATTTTCGTAAGCAGTCTGCCAATAAAGCAAATTATAATAATACTTGATCCACTTACCCCACCCCATTAAAAAGTAGGGGTAAGTGTACCATGTATAATATATCTGTATTTATGTATAAAAATCACATATTTTTCATTGTTGTTCATTAAATTAGATCTGAAATGCTCACCATGTGTCGAAAAAACTTAAAGAATTCGATTTTAGACAGAGACACAATGGATTTTTGATTGATAGAAAACAATTTTGAAATTAATTAATTTTTGCAGCTAACAAGTTTACTTGTGTTAGTGTGCGTGTAGATCCAGTTTTGCAATAGTATTAATGTGGACGTAAGAATAGAACCTAAAACGAAGCAATGGTGCAAAAACATTCAACATATTCAAGTATTTATGCTTAACATTGACGAATGATCCACTTACCCCACTGATATACTTCCCCCACTGTACCTTACTTGTTACATTTGGCGATGTGATTTTTAAAAGTTAAATTTATATCTAGCATGAGCCATAGATACTTAGTTTTATCTGACTTATTTTTTATTATTTTTATTATTATTTTTATTATTTTCCCTTTCTTCGTGACAACATGTCAAGTTGAAGGTTTCAAGTAAAGAGATTTTGCTTTATGTGGGAATATTATATGTTGAGTTTTGGTAGCATTAACAATAATCTTCCCTTTTTGCAAGTATGAAGGAAAAATATCCAAACTTTTTTGCTTCTTCTTTGGTGGAGTCTTTCAGACTTGGAGTTCTGATAATTAACCTGAAGTGTACGATTTGACAAATAACTCTAAAAAAAAATATTCGTTTTTTCTTGTAAAATTACAAGTTTTTTTTAAATTTTAATGCTTTTTCGCTCAAGAAAAGTAAAGAAATTTCTTGACTGAACAGGTTAAGAAATTTCTTACAGACAGCCCCATTTGAAATGTAATTTCTTGTCAATTGCGTACTGCGATCATAGAAATGTGATTTTCTTGACCATAAATTAAATTATGCGTGTTTTCAAACTGCATAGCAAGTTTTTGAGCTTTTTTGCAATTAGTTAGTAATAATTTGTTTTCCTTTTTAAAGGTCGGATTTTTTTTTAATTTGAGAGGTTTTAAACTTGCATAGGTCCATTCACCTCTGTTTTAGTTTAGATTCGAACTAGTTTACATTTTTTAACAAATTTCAATAGTTTGATTTCATTTTTTTTGTTATTGTTTAGCACGGTGTATTTTAGTCGTCAAAGTATGACCAATTCGAAGCCGAGTTAAAACACATTGTTCGCGTCTGTCCGATCTGTCTATCGAAGGTTTGCAGCTCTTCAGAAAGGTCGGTCTGTGAGAATTCCACATGTTCAGGAAGCACTCGTACACCAAAATTAGGATCCATGTTTTTACATCAGATGATGGAACGGTCCTGTTGAACGTCCTAGCAGATCACCCTCGCTCAGCTACTCGGTCTGCTTCTTTATTTCCTGTGATTCCAGAGTGGCCTGGGATCCAGCAAACGGTGATGTTTTACTGTAGAGCGGTTACTGTAGAGCGGTATTTTAATATTTTTGCACAAAAGGGTGATTGGATTCGCCTTTATCGATAGCAGTGGTACAACTAGCGGAATCAGTCAGAATAACCGTAGAAGTTTGTGCCGCTGCTACTAGAGTGGTGGCTTCTACAGAGTAAACTGAACATTGAGGGTCTAGACTTCTTGCGATTAATAGCTTAGGTCCAACCACTCCGATTCCAACATTATTTTGCGTTTTCGATCCATCAGTAAAGATTTTTACATAATTGGAGTATTTCGTTTCAAGATGCTCCTTACTACAGTTACCTTTCCACATCTCGATATCGAAGGGACCATCGAGATACGGAAAGATCAAGACAAAGAACAATTTTGTAATGAACACTAGATTGAAAATCCCTCCGTTACCAGGAATATGATAAACAAGCAGACGTCATCTCGCGTTCTGAAATTGTCTTGAATCACTACAATCTAGTCTAGTCACCTTTGATTTTGGTCATATGGAGAGAAAATTTGGAACAACAAATCAACAGGAGCACATCGAGATATGGAGAAATCGAGATAAGGAGGGTAACGAGATATGGAGAGAGAGAAAATGTATGCAGACTGAAGGGACCGAAGAAATCATCGACATAGGGAGAGATATCGAGATATAGAACATCGAGATGTGAAGAGTCGACTGTATATTGGTATTGTTGCCACGGTGTGCCAGAAACCGTTATTAACAGAAAAAAATGTCCAAGAATTTGGCACCCACAATTCGAAAGATATATCACTCAAGCATCTTCTCTGTGAATTTGAAAATATTTTAACGAGGGAATCGAAAGTTATCGTGATTTGAAAGTTTTGAGCTATTTTGGAAGGGAATTTCACATGCTCATAAACATTCCCCAACGGTGCATAATAATTAACTTGTAAACCAGCCAAGTTAGCACCAGCTTTGCATTAAGTAATCAAAACATGTGATATCCAAGCACCTTCTCTGCAAATTTGAAATCATTTGGTCGAGAAAATCTGAAGTTACAGTGATTTGTATTTTTATGATTATTTATATGAAGTTTAAGGTGAATATGAAACGAAGCCAAACTTAAAATTTTTGAGACCACAAATCTGGAAAACCGTGCTCGTTTGAGCTGAAAACTTAATCGATTGGTCACTACCAGCGAGTGACCAATCGGTTAAGTTTTCAGCTTAAACGGATATTTGTGATTTGTGCTCTTGAAATTTTGAGGTTTGGCTTCGATTCATCTTCACCTTAAATTAGAGCTTATTTATTTTTTTTTTCAATCGTCTAAAATAGTGTTTGCAACACGCATTTAATAATTGCGACACAAATCAACTTAACAGATTTGCATTCAACTTGTATCTTTCATTGAAGAAATCCAGTGCTTCGTTAAATCACAAGCAAATGGATTCGTTTTTGAAAATTTTGTTTCATTTCCAGCGTTTTGCGGGGCATTGTTTCGTTATGGCCCAAATAAGCATATTGGTGAAACTGAATAATTTGAAAGTGGCACCTTGTTGCTCAGTCGAGTTTGGATTATCAACTGGTGAGATCGTTATAGGCTAGTATTTTAAATAAGCAAAATATGATGGTTCACATATTATTCATGACAGCGAAGGGGATACGTTTATATATGTGTTTGTTTAATTAATAGTCAGTAGGATTTTATTGTATAAATTAACATTGTTTCACGTTTTGCAAAATATGTGAATGCAACAAGCCTTATATTTTGTTTGGTTCCTTGAATTATTCGATACTATGAGTGTCGACTTTTCCTTTAGATACTGATAGATTACTTTTTTGGATTGATACTGCATGATGATCATTAAATGGTTCGTTCATCAAAGGTATCATTATATTGATTCTTCAGTCATGTTTGTGCATATAAATATATATTGAAGAGGCTTTAAAATACAATTCATTCGCCTCCCAACTTTTTATTTTATTTTATTTATTATGTTGATGACTTCATCTTGTTTTGAGGGAGGTATAACAAGGTATAACCAGTGAAAATGATGTGATGATCCCTAGGACTATACTGTAATTAAGCGTTTTGTTTACCAAGACGAATCTGTACCCCTTCCAATTTTCCAAACTCCCATTGTCTTCTCGTGGAAGTGCAGAGGAATCCAACGACTTCCTCAAAGATATAACACGTACATATTTATTCCATGACCCCAATTGACCTGTATTCGGACGCAGCAGGATTGCTTAGTACAAGAATTGAGAACTCCATTACTTACACACTAAGAGTGCTGCGGTTAATCCTAAGTAGCATCCGTTGGTTCTTTGTGCATGTTTTGCTTTTGTAATAACGGAGAGGCAACAGTAGGTGGTCAATCACGCTATTAAATCACATTGATCAACATATCGATGAAATTTGTTGCAATTAGTAGTGGTAAAAGCATTGAACAGGGTAATTTAATAATCAAAATATACTTCCAAAACTTCAAAGTACTTTAGTTATGTTGTCTCTAGATAAAGTATTCTCGAATAAGCTGCAAAGATGATTGAATAATACATCTTTTGAATGCCGAGTGTCAGTCGTATGGAAATTTTTATTTATAAAATCTGTGCATTAATATAACAAAGCTATAAAAAGGCTCTAATTAGAAATATTGGTAAATATACAAATCACTGTAACTTCTGATTTTCTCGACCAAATAATTTCAAATTTGCAGAGAAGGTGCTTGGATATCACATGTTTTGATTGCTTAATGCAAAGCTGTTGATAACTTGGCTGGTTTACAAGTTAATTATGATGCACCGTTGGGGAATGTTTATAAGCATGTGAAATTCCCTTCCAAAATAGCTCAAAACTTTCAAATCACGATAACTTTCGATTCCCTCGTTAAAATATTTTCAAATTCACAGAGAAGATGCTTGAGAAATATATCTTTCGAATGGTGGGTGCCAAATTCTTGGACATTTTTTTCTGTTAATAACGGTTTCTGGCACACCGTGGTTGCCTTTCTGATGTTGTTCATGGACCAGCTTATTTTAACCTGATGGCAGTTCCATGGATGGCGGTCAACACGTCAAAGCTTAGTGATATCAGGAATAATACCTCCTGCAGTTTCGCGGAGCGAAGTATCAACTGCATTGCGGAGGTGAGGATAGTCATGATTGGCAGTTCCCCAGCTTCAACAGCAAGGCAATAGGCCGGAGAAGATTTGAGTGCTCCCGATGATGTTCTTAGCAATTGGTTGATCCTATCCCAAGTAGCAAAGTTAATTTTATGCTATTCTTGAAGTATTTTCTTACACCAATTCTATAAAACTAGCAATAAAACCAGTAATTCTACAAACCTACACTAACCCAATGATAAACCTCTCATAAGACTAAAGTGGCCCATACTAGAGACGGTGTTGGAGAACAACTGTCAAGAATCTCTTAAAACTTGTAGTCATCACTTATAACAATCTTCAACACTTCAATAAACCTTCCACAAGTACAGTGGGATTCCGTTTTTGGCATGCTCCGTTTTTGGCATGCTCCGTTTTTGGCATGCTCCATTTTTGGCACCCCCCGATTTTGGCAACAAAAGGGATCCGTTTTTGGCAACATTTTTTGAAAATCATTGAAATTTGTAAATATTTGTGAATATTATTGTGTCTGCTGATTTAGTCATTTGAATAGCAAGTCAACTACACACCGACTACATTCCAGAGCTCTATTATTTGAGGGAATAATCCCACCAACTACTAAGGGATCTCGTACGCGCCTATTTACTTCGATATAGTCATTGGTCATGCATTCGCAATGTTCCATGAGGCCATTAATCTCCATTAGTATCTCAACTAGAGAAAAACCTCTTTTCTACGGCATTCGTACTGAATGACCAGCCCACAATAGCCTGCCAGTAAGTAATACTCAAAATAAAATTACTTTTCTTCAGATTTGGAACACTTGAACAAAGCACAAGCACTGACACAAAAGCAACATGAAGTCTATGACTCACACAGAGTTTTTATCATAAATTTCATCTCACTTTTTTGTATTTCATTTTTTTCATTATTATTTCGAAGTGGTTTGTAGGAGGAGAAATTTTCCCAAACTGTTCAAGAATTTGATTTATCCAGTTCACGTGAGCGCTGGAATTGAGGAAGGACATTCCGTCTAGGATCGTTCTAAACATTTGGAGGGTGATCATGTTTCGTGTTCCGTACATTGGTTGGACGTTGGACTGAAGAGGAACTTTTTCAAGGGATCGTTCATTCCTGTATTTGGAAGAGCACTCGAATTTTACGAAGTTTCCAATTCTTTGGTTTTATCAAGTGTCCAATAGTGAAGTTGCTTTGAAATTTATCAAGATTTTAATTGGATTTTGTTAAGTATATTTTTTCTTGTTATTTCCTTTTATTCTTTATTATTAGTTTTAGCTTTGATTATTTTTATTTTTTTTGTTATTTTTTATGAAAGCATGCATATATATTTTACCTTTTATCGATTTTTGATATGCAATGCTTGTGAATTAAGTATATAAATCACCCCGTGTGTCGGCATAGTTTATGAACACTCATCAAATGAAAATAAATATTTTTTTTAATTGACAATTGTTTTTGAATAGTTCGTCAGCACAGGTGACGACATACATTTGTCATCGTTTATAATGAAGCCATACAAAATAGTGATATTTAAAATCAAAGTTTCATGAGTCGCATCACTTACCAAGGTGAACCCTGATCATGTAACTTTTTAACCCTTCCCACTAACAAAAATCCTTCCTGCGACTACCGAGGAGATGCAGAGATGATCACGGTATCTAGTAACAACGGTAGTCACACTAACATTATTTGTATAATTTTACGGTAAGATACTTTATTAACACTATGTATGATATATTACTATATATTGGGTATTGGGGAGGGGTAGCCTAAGGGAGTTAATTGAACTGTTGACTGGATGAAAGTGCGTGGGGTCGCCAGCCTTTTGTCATGAGAAAACAGCCTTAGTGTTGTCTTCCAAAGGTCTTCAAAGATATTAACTAGCCCTGCTACAACAAACCATCAGGTAGATCATACCATCCCGGTATGATTCTGCAGCCATAGGTAATCCTTGCGCTGATGGTGGCTAAATAATCATCATCATCATCATCATTATTTCGAAGTGCCGTTTAATACCGCCACCATGAAAAATGTGCACACACTCCAAACATCACTTTATTGTCAAACACATCAGTGAAATATGCGATAAATACGATTGAGAGTGTCTAAATGTTTTGTCTGTAGTATTAGTGTGTAGGATGATCAAAGTATTTTGGACAGACCGTTACGCGTATATAATTTGGACATTTACAGCAAGATCATGTGGAAGTGGCCAAATTATATACGCGTAACGCTCTGTCCAAAATACATAAAACACCCTATATTGATCTTTCTGCAGCAACTATTTAGAGCTACGTTCCATATTTGTTAGAGATGTCGTAATACGTTAGATTTGTTAAGAGACGATGCTACATTCTATACAATATTTTTAATCCAGAATATGAGGCTCATAAAATAATCATTAGGATCCCTACGAATTAGGTCTATGAGTTTCCTAACTTACCCTGGAGAAACCTTAGGGGTTTCTTGGTTTAAGGGAACTTCTCAGAAATTTCAACGTTTTCTTGAAGATGTCTGCATGTTCCTAACGGACACTAAGGGTTTTTGCGGAGTCCTGAGAATGTATAATTGGTCATTGAAGATTATGTCCAATATCTGATGCCCAATAAACTCTTAAGATTTCTAGGGCGTACTGTGAAATCCTAGCGAGATAATGGATTTCTAATGGTATTTTGTGTAGTTCTGGTGAAAAGTTGTAGACTTTGAAAATGTTGTTTTTTGAGGAATTCGGCCAGTGATAATGGTAGCCTAAGAATAATGAATTTTTGAAAATTAACATCGGAGACCTGAGAATTTTCAGAAATATCGAGGCGAAATCCTAAGCGAGATCCTGAGAGATCTAAGCGGGATCCTGCGGATTCTTACCAAGATGCTTCAGAGTTTTAGCGTAGAGAACTCACAAGCACCCGAAGATTCTTATCAGGCTCTTGAGATTTCATAGCACTATCCTGTAATGTACTTGTTTATGTTTGCTCTTTTGATTACTGCAAATCATTCCTTATGAGATGATATGCTTTATCAGAAAATAAATTTATTCTAAACTCACCAAAGTTTGTCAAACGCCAGAGTCTAAAAGTTGAACTGATTTTTAATTTTCATTAAATTATAAAAAAAACTCATGCAGTTTTGTAATACCCATCGCCTTTGTTTTATAAGTACGTCTTTGAAGGAAAACGCCTAATACATTTATTTTTTGTTTTGTATTCTCACAAAGTTTCAAGGAGTTCCAATTCTTGAACAAAGGTCACTTATGCGATTATTGGTTTACATTACCCACATATACAAATAGCGTAAATAAAGCTTTTAAGAGATCATTGAAGCGAGAAAAATTATGTAGAACGTTTGCCACAATCAACATTACGGGGTTATAGATTCATAGCATAGTCCACCCGTCCGGAAATTTGCTTTGAACAGAACCGTTCCGAAGTTCCGATGCCTTATGATTCCATAAGGATGATGTAATAACATTCTAATGATGTTTTATCCGATTTTGGCATGGTTCCGTTTTTGGCAACTGAAAATTTCGACTTTGTTGCCAAAAACGGAATCCCACTGTAGTTCTAAAAACAAGTTAAACTCACAATATGTTTATCATGTTGGTTTGGCTAACGAATTTATAAATATTTCTTCATAAAATTATCAACCAATAATAAAACAAAATGCAAATTAAAACATTTGTGATAATAACTTTCCGTTTTTTTGCGATGCCTACCTGTGTTTTCGGTTGTCACGCTTATTACATCGTGAATATCATGCATGAAACACCCGAAACGCACAATGCGCCTCGACAATATTGCATTTCCAGAAAAAAACAATTTCATCTATTTGGTGCCCGAAAATGTTGAACAATCCAGCATACATGGATTCTCCCATCATGGCTTCCTTGCCAAAGCATCGGTAATTACAATCATGGCGGTAGTTTTACTGAACACCATAATAGAAGCATGATAAATTGTGATGAACTCGGGCAAGCGTAACAAATATCACTTGAGAGCTCTTAGGCTAAGGCGTTCTTGATGAAGACAAACTGATCTTCTCGAAGAACGTGATAAGATTCGTTCGATTTATTCAAGAGAAGCACATTTTGACGTTTATTTATTTACACTTTTCGTTTTTGGAGAAAGGCGGTCATGCTAGATTTTGTCACGGCATGAAATTTAAAGCTACAAAACGACTAAAGGTAAGTATTTCCAGCTGTGGATAACTTCTTAATAAGGCCCAGATGTTGAGCAGGGAAAGCAATCGGACATTTAACCACATCCAGAAGTCCACCTTGCAAGGAGGTGTTCAGTGGACCACTGGAACTGGTTGTTTGCGTAATTAGTAAGTTGTTCGCCGTGAGTTCAACAACGACTTCCGTGAAGAACAGATCGAAAATCCACGCAAGGCGCCCCCGTAAACAATAGGATTCATAATACTACAATCAATGATGTACATATGAGTGCGTTGATTGATGGGGGAGAAATTCATGATGTTCTTGGCTAAGAGTTCTTACTCACGCTCGAGCGCATTCTTACAGATAAGTACGAGAGTTTTATAAAACTGTTGCCAAGGTCAATTGTTCTTATTTAAAATGAAGTTTTATGTGATGCATCTGAAGTGTTCTTGAAGAAGTATTTAAAACCAAAAACGGTTCAAGATCATTTCTACTGGGTGAAAATCATTATAAAACCTAGAAGAATATGCAAATCTACGATAAAACTATCATAAAAATAAATAAATCCAGTTAGAATCTAAATTGTTACTTGGGTAGGCTGCATATAACTTGTTAGTTCTGTTCCGAAAAGTTCGATACCGTACAACATCTTCGTCAAACAAATTGCATTGCAGATTTTCCACAAGGTTGATCGATTTATTTTCGGTGCCAAAGCACTAATGAAGTTGATCCGACTGTGAAGTAGACTTACTGTGCACGTGCTGTAGACTTAGGTGCATGAGCCTCATTGCTTGCAAGCGCACGGGCGCGCTGTACATTGTAAGATCTGTGAGTCGAGGATCGAAATTGTAACTCTTGGATCGCGAGTCTTCAACCACATCATGTAGGCCATCTAGACCCCTGCATAATAAAGCGAAAATAGTTGTAGAGGCTGACCTAGCGCACGCTTTTAGAATTTTCGTGAGCCTCCGGCTAGCGCAGCACACTAAGATTCCGATGAGCGAGAGACGGTTTGGTTGGAGGCACATCAGTACATTTATGTGCTCCTGAGAAATATGTAACCCTACTGTGAAGTGTTTCTTTTGTCTTGGTGCTATGGGTGGTAAACTTACCTTTCCGGTTTACTACTTCTGGGATTGCTTCGCCATCGATAACAAAAACAATTACTGCAGTACCACGCTTTTCTGTGTCTTTTTCTATGACATACGTGAAGAAGCTGATAGACCAGGGGTTCTCAACCTTTTTGAAGCTGCGACCCCCTTCAAAGTTTTACAAACTTTCCGCGGACCCCCAAAGTTGATAATCTCTAAACAAAGGGTCATGAACACTTTCCAAAGATTATTCATGAATCAACTGATATCCTTTACAGAAACACCAGATAATTTTCTCTGTAATGCACCACAGAAAGTGGAAGAATTCTTCCAAGATAAATCAGAGTCCGGTAATGACAGGCAAGTCTATCAAACATCTTTCCAACAATCCGATAAAAACTTTTCGAAGTATCGTTCAAAATCCTACAATAAATTATTTAGATTTGAAAAAAAAACATCTTCCAATTTTTTTTTCAAATATATGTCTAGGGGTACCTAGAATGAAGATTTATTCGAGAAACCTCGTATTTTTTCACTGAATTTGAATAATTTCTTCGGGTGCACCAAAAGTTGCAACAGAATCCGCGAGGTTCTCGTAAATAAATTTAATGAAAATATGTTAGTGTTCGACCTCTGCAAGCTTTTTTGAATATTCTAAATAACTTTTATTTGAACTTTTTGAAACCAGAAAACAGCTCTTAAAATATTACTAATAACTCTTCAACATTCTCGTTTTAAATTTTATTAAGTTTTATAAAGGATCACTGCCTGCACACTTAGCATAAATCATAGGATCCTTTGATATAAATCAATAAGATTTAACTGTAAACAAAAAAAAAACAGATTTTCCTGTGAAATCTTCTATATTAGCAACAAAATCGTGAAATCACCGGAAAAAATCGTGAAAACAAATTTACTGTAACCCTGTGAAATACTGACAAACAGTTTGGTGATAGCAATATTTTCACCGTGCTTTTGTGAAATCGTTTGACATCCGCTCTGGCAGGCATGAGATCCTTTTGTTTCAGTTTTTGCACACCACTAAAAAGCAGTGACAGCTAGCTCGGTGGTACCAAGCCTGCTTCCTGATCGGTAGGTCGGGAGTTCCATCCGTATATTCTTTTAAAGTGGGATGAATATCTTTAGAAATTCTGAATAAAAATCCTGCTGATGGATTCAAGAAGATTTTGGAAATGGTTTGAATGAAAACAGTTGCATACTTTAAAAATCTTTTTCCAGTTCCGTCAGTAATTCGCTGAGAAACCCTCCAAAAACTTTTTGATGATCTCACTAAAAAGCTGGTGAAATATGTCAAGAATTAGCCCTAAAATATGCCAGGATTTGTTTACGTATAGCTGTTTGTTTGTGGTTGCGACTGGAAGTTGAAACGAAAATTCTTGGTTGTCGGCTATCTCAGTCTTAATATGTAAATGTTTTAATGTATTTTGCCCGACGTTTCGGTCATTTGTTGTGGCCTTTTTCATGGAAAAATTAGCCAGGTAAGGACAAAACGAACGACCATTTTTCCCTTGAAAAAGGCCACAAAAGATGGCCGAAACGTCGGGCAAAATAAATTAAAGCGTTCGGAGATCAAGACTGAGATAGCCAACAACCAAGAATTTACGTATATCAATAGAAATGATATTAATTTTGTTTTCCGGATTGTACTAAAAGATAAGCTTAGAGCCGCATATGAACAGAATTTCATTGTAATTATTTTATCGATAATTAAAAAGTCGTTTTTCTAATATTGAAAATAAGACTCCACTAACTATGAACTCTTGCAAAAAAAATCGGGTAAGGAATTCTTCTCATTTATTTACCAATACTCATAAAACACTTCTAAAAAAGGGCTTCACGGACCCCCTGTAGTGTCCTCACGGCCCCCTAGGGGTCCGCGGACCACCGGTTGAGAAACCCTGTGATAGACGGTAAATGACTTTTTTAGCCTTGTCGTTAACTGCACTAACTGCAGTCAAAAGTTTTCGTTTTACGGTGGATAGTTGCTTGGATGCTGCTACCAATAAAATGCCATCGGCGTACACCAAGATCCGAACATCTTTGTGAACTAATTCGAACACCGTGTTCATGACGAGGAAAAACAAAATTACTACTAGGGCTGATCCGCTTTTTAATGTTTTTTTGGGATGAAAACGATCCGCTGTACTGAACTTGGAAGCGCCTATCATTTAGATATTCTTCAATACAAGCTCTTATCCGATTACCGACGTTGGTCGAGTTGGTCGATGTGGCCGCCAGGCTTGATTATAAGCCTACCGGATGTCCAATAGAGCGAATTCAAAATGAGTTTCTGCTCGTTTGTCCTCTTCAATGATTTTGTTCAACTCAGCAAAATATGACGAAGTTCGAAAGATGGGTAGATTGCGAATCATTGGATAACCGACGTTATCGTTACCTGTAGAAAATCCTTTGGTCCCATCGATTGCTCGTAGAAGCTCTCGGTCAGGGTTGGGAAAAAATCTGAAATTCATTCTACAGTAGCCAAACTAAGCCAATCGCAGTCAGCGAAGCCAGTGAAACTCAAGCCTATCGCTGCTGTAGGCAAAGAGCCTTGAAAATTGCAAAAAAACGTTGCTAAGGGTAACCCAAAATAACTGTAGAAAAATGTTCTATTTCCCGCTGCATTTCCCGCATTTAGAGCCTTCAATGACACTAACGATTTAGAAAATTCATGCATCCAACATAGGCTACTTGATGAGATTCACGTTTTTGAACTACTGTACTGGTAAAGCCAAGTGATTTTCGAGAAATTCAAGCCTACTACTATTACCATTCCCGATTTGAGGTTGTTCTAAAGTTTCTATGATGTCCGTTTCCGGGCAATTTGGAGGGGCGTATACGGATACCATGGTAGTTACGAATGGACTATGCAGTCGTGCGGCGGAGATCAGGATTAGGGTGTCCACCACCATGAAGTGACGTGAAACCTTTTTCAGGGTTCCTAAACAGGTGCATCAGCACGATGACTGTAATTACGGTTAGCAAGGTGCCTTATGTACTGTGTCTGGAGGATGTTGCCAGGATCTTTAGACATCATCTCTTCTAATCCATTTGCTATTGGACGATTCTGCTAGATTATGTGGCGCAATTCGGGAAAATTGGACTAAAGGCCGCGAATATCACGCTGGAGGAAAAAAATCTTTCTGCTTGCATCACCGAAGGTTGCTGTAAGAGTCCTCATCGTTTTTTTTTTAAATCTTCGTCATGATGAATTGTAGCCGCTGGTAGCCCACAGTGGATACGAGTAACTGACACTGAAGAAGACTGCAAGTGGTAGACGAAACACGCGTATCTGTCAAAGATAAGCATTTAGGAGCGAAATTAAAAGGAACACGCTACTCCATCTACTTTTAAGTTTCTCTATTGAGATTCTGCTCAGAGGATTCGAATAAATTAATAAGAGTTAAATTCACTTGCTGTATAAAGGTATATTTACTAAGCTGTGTTTCAACAGTAACACCCAATGTTTCAAAAACTTTGGTTTCAAATGACAAACAAGTAGATGTTTTATACGCCCATATGGCTTTCTATCATTACGATTAAGAAAAAAGTTTGGATCTCTTTTGAGTTTTGGATGCTGATTTTAAATTAGTTTCAGTAATAACTGCTATATGTATGTTATTAGCTGTTGTAAAATTAAACAGCTCGTCCTCTTAACCATTCGAAGAACAAGCATTCTAATTAAAAATATTTAAAAAAATATTTGATTCCATTTGAGAAACTTAATCCAATAACAATTTTATTAGTAAATTTTACACCAACTTGGACTGCTTCAGCCATTGTGGTGGTTTTGAACATTGCATGAATCATTTGATTCAATTGATCAGTTAAAAAATCAAAATCAGAAGCAGACATGTTATTAGAATTAGGTGCATTTTCAGATGTTTTTTTGTTGTTGGAATTATACGTTAAAGCTTAATTTGCTGCTGAACAGGAATCGCTAAAGAAATTTCTCGCTGATTCCTTGCAGAAATTTTCTACAGCGACTCCCATTTGAACTGACAGTTCTTTTCAACTGCGTACTGCGATTAGAAAAATGCGCATTTTTGATCGATTCCTTGCAGAAATTTCCCATGCATCAAGATAGGCCGAGATAGAATATCCAATGTTGAAACATTGGAACAAATGTCAAATACAATCATTAATAATTTCAGGCAAAAATCGTTACAATCTTCTATTGCCACGATTAATGCGTTATATGTTTAGGTAAAGTTAGGTTAAGTATATTAAAAACTTTTTTTTTCTCTTATAAGCAGGTGAAATCAACTCACCTGTAAAAAAAACTGAACTTCTTAAATTTGTTTTATCAAATTTGGATGATAGTGTTGTCTAATAACACAGAACACCTAGATATAAGAAATGAATGTAATGTTTGAAATAATACTAAAAAAAAAAAAAAAAAAGATAGGCCGAGAAATTACTTGTCAGCAGCGAATCAGGCTTAAAGAAGAGACAGAATAGGAGCTGCCTGCAACGGCGGGAAGGCGGGAATTTTTCCATATGAGTTGAGACAATTAGGATGGTTATCAATAGGGAGACAATTTGAAGGGAGAAGTTGAAACTGCCTCATACAATGTTGATTAAGGAGTTTAGTTGGGTAAATCTATTCAAAATTAAAAGATTCGAACGGATACCCGGTGGAAGAAAACTAAATTGTGAATGAGCATGATTTTAATTTACCTGATGGGTATTATAATTAAGCAAGCAATCGTTAACTAAGAATTGAGAATTGTTGGAGATTCTGCCTGTTGAATTCCGGCTACTGAAACCATTGCCGTTTACTTTTGGTTACCTCAGCAATTCGCGAATACAAAAGACGTCTTTAGCGTGAGAAGAACCTTCGCAAATCATGCGTTTAGCATCCATGCGGCAATTTTTTATACTATGACCTCACTTTTGGCACCGACGGCACTGAGTGGGGTTCTGGAAATTTCCTCCAGGTTTCTGGAAATGTTCCCATGTCACACGGACATCGAACATAAGTTTTGCTTTTTCGAAAGTTTCAATATTATCGAAAGTTATTTTAGTTAAAGTGAACTAAATAATATTCTTGTGAAAGCCCTATCGGTCATTTGCCACATTGGGTTCTCTTTTTCATAATGATTACTTGGAGTCGGGAAAATCCAAGGAAACCATTTATCCCATTTTTTATCTCTTCAGGTGACTTATAGTCACTTGAGAGACCTTTCAAGACGACTTTGAACAAACGTTCAGTTTTGTCGTCATAAGTAAAAACAAATGTGCGTTTTCTCTTTAAAATGTTTGAGAAGAAGTTCGCGATCTTTAAGAGTTTCCGGCAAAACGCAACAGTCTCCTTTCTTTGCGATTTGCAAGGAGACCTTGATTCCCCTAATGGAGTTCAAGATCTCCTGCGTAAATCCCTGAAATTCGGAACAACTGACCACGATAGGTGGCACTCTTTACTTCCTCACTTGAATCAAAAAGCCTGGGCTAGAGACTGCTTCGATTTGGTGTTCGTAAAATTTGTCTGATTGCTCATTTGGATGATTTATCAACATTAACCATTTCACTTTAAAAAGAAAGTGCGCCTTCCGAAAAAACGGCCTTTTTTAAATTTTTGCCACATTTAGTGACAGTTTTAAAATCAACATTTTTGACAGGAACTTGTGATTTATGATTTGAGAAATTCACCCTCCTTTTTTCGTGGTTGCAATCATGCTCAGTGAATAAACAAAAGAAGAAGTGACCTTCTAAGAGATTTTTTTCCCAAGACGGTGTCCAAGGAAGATCACCACCGTTAGCATTCGCCAACGGGTCCAACGAAATATCAAAGGCACGGGTCCAAACTAGAATCGATGGTCGAAGATGAAAAATTTGACTAACTTTTTTTTGTTCACAAATAGCTCTAGGAACCACACCGTGATCTTCACGCTGAGCGCGGTCGAACGCAATGAATTTTCTTTTCACTTCACTACGCTATACGATTTTAACACTCTGCTACCAAACTACTAGTTAAGTATGGGGCTGGCTCAGTAGGCAGTGCAGCGCAGCGTGGTGACGATAGGGTTCCCAACGAGCATACTTTGCTGCTCGAGTGTCTGTACTAGTGAGAGCATCGAAGAAGACGACTTGCGCTGATTGCTAACAGTATTTAAATGCCGGTTGCATGTTCACCACAGTAGGCGCGAGAAGGCGCAACGCGAGCAAATGGTTGAATGAAATTGAATAATTTATTATTCTAGCATGGCGTTGGGAGGCTTGGCGTAGAAATATGTTAATTTGCCGTATTTTGACACTGGAATGAAATATTTCACATGTAGTTAATCTACATGTTTTCAATTTCTCTCGAGTCATATTCATAGGATTCCTCTGAGAATTCTTTTCAAAAATATCTTCAGGAACCCAAAGTGGTTTTATTCTTATTTATTCGCCTAAATTGATTCCTGAGATTCTTCCGTGAACAATTCTAAGAGTTTCTTTGACAAGGAATTTCAGAAATTTATTTATTGAACCAGAAACAAAATGATAATAAAAGTCTAATTTAGTTTTATCAAATTAGGTTGACTGCCCACCAATTTGCGTTCGTCCGAATAAATCCACAATAAACTACATCCAGTCAATTCTCAATGGATGAGAAATGTAGACATGATCATCATCCACCGCAAATTAACAACGATAGCAAAAGCCTTCCAAACCTCACTAGTAAATCCAAGTAATTGTGATGATGTGGTGCGGTGCGAAGCGTACGCCTCACCGACACGTTTTGATTTGATATCGTTGGCTCGTTTTGTGGCTTCTCAATTCGCCGCAGTACCTCTAGTTTCTGTGATGATTAATATGCAATGTGCAGTGGAATTTAGATGCACCTTCCTTCCAGACGGCGCGGCCAGGCCAGATGATGGTCTTTGCTGCATCTACCAACTCAATTGGAGTGCGACGACAATGGGGCTATTCGTACTTTGCGAACTAGGTACCGTCAAATGGGGGTAAATTAATCACTATTTTAGAACTTTCTGTCATATTAAATTTAAGATTTCGGATATTGTCAAAATCTACGTAGTTTTTGATAAAAAAAAATTAAAAAAAAATATATAAATAAAAATAACTCTCAGGCGAAATTACTATAAACCAAAAAATACAATTATTATAAAACAAACAATCACCCTGAATTTCGATCCCTCGAACTATCGGTATCGATCATCCGTGTATAAGCTCACGTATTCATTTAAAATTATATCTTTATCATTTACCAAAACGAATGTCTTTCCCATATCCAAATTCCCAGTGTTTTCTTGCGGCAGTGCAGATGACTCCTCGGCTTCCATACAGCAAGTAACACGTCAACATTTCATTTCCCTCCCATCCCCAAATTTACCTGCATTTGGACGCAGCCGGCGCCGTTATTGTTTGTTATAATAATTAGAGCACCACGCATTGAGGATGCTACTAATCTCGAGTTGTGTCTGTTGATTCCCTGTGAAAGTTCAGCTGTTCTTGCAATAACGGAGTAGCAACTGCGGATGGTCAATGTTGGTTTCACCTTTGGAAACTTTGAATATATTTTTGCAAACTCACTTTTTCGAAAAATAAAATAGTTTAAAACCATTATAAGCCATTCAAAAACTAGGAATCGTTTAATATCTATGATGCGAACGAAGTGTTCAGCATACTCGAGAGTAATTGTAATTCGGTTCAGAAGATATCAAATTCACCCCAGCGATCAATTTACGGTATCTTTATGGAGTTGGTGGCTGGGCCGGACATTACGGGCGGCAAAAGAGTGCGGTCTTGTCTAGTTGGTCGGTTGGCGAGCCGGCCGGCGTCGTCTTCTTCGTTATCAATAAATTAACTGAATGGAATCGTTGTAACAAGTAATCACCTCAGCAGAACACGGAGGGAGTTTCATCGTCATTCCTGTTGGCCGTGTCCGGCTGGATTGGCAAACAGCACAGAGAGCACAGGCATGCATCTGATAGAGAGTTGTGCCCCGATATGTGATGTCCGACAAGAGTTGGGTCAAATTGTTGTGATGGCGATGACGCTGATGATGTTATCGACAGGTCCCGGTAATTGATCTATTTGTGGGATGTCACTTTGCGTGATTGGTGTGATTGCTTGGGCGGTTTGTGGCAGCGGGAAACCACCTTCCCCTCGAATGGAGAGTTTGGTAGATGTAGGGCATAAAGCGTTTTTGGTTTTATTGAATTATTGATGAACGGGATGAACGTTCTCTTGGGCGGTCAATTGTTTCTCAATCAAGTATTGATTCCGGAGCAGCAAATAAGATTCAAATTGCCATAATTTGCATTCAATTTGTTGTAACGTCCGTTCTGGTACAGCAATTTCTGAGATCCTTTCACTAAAATTTAACGACTACGCCCTCCATTGGACCATATCTCTGTGGGTTCCTCCTTTATAACGCTTCCGTCGGGATCAGAGTCAGCTATCCCAAAGACCACATCCCTCTAATAGACATAAAAGTGAATGTAAATCATAAAACTGACAACTCCATTCGTTCTATTCACTGGAATCCCCATAACCCTGCTGTAACTCAACCACTGAGAGAATCAGCTATCATCCACTCGTTTTTTCTATCCCGAACGAACGGAAACGCAGATCTCGAGCAAATCCCAATTGAACATTTTATACCATAGACGATCCGATCCGAAAAATTTCAAATGCAAATGAGAAACAAGCAATCGTCGTTTGGTTTTATGAAATAATCAATATTTGAACGACGAAAGGTGTTCGTTCTTCCCCTTTCATCACCAAAGCCTGGTGCCAAAAAGAGGAGTTCAGTTGAGATGCAACCCAGAGTGGTATCATGGCTTGAGCTGCTCACAGAATGAAACGGTAGCCCGTCTCTGGGGGAAATGTCGGAAAATTGAAACGAAACTCGAGCATCGTTCAATTCATTTTCATTTAACACCCACTCACCGGTACGCACTTGACTTGATGTGCCACACTCCCCCTCCAGCATCACACGTTTTGTTGGTGCAGTCGGAGTCAGGCTAGATGGTGCAAAAGTGGTCCTTCAATGTCCTCCGCCATCGGATGGAAGCCAATATTCCGGAAGTGGTAGTATTCGTTAACGCGGAGTCTTCTCTAGTGGAAGCTGTTATGGGACTGCGAACGCCGAAACGATTCATCGTATGGTGTCGAGTATCAAAACATCCTTTCTTATCCGTTAATCATAGAATGTGTGGATGGAAGAATGCGGCCAATTCCATTCAATACGGCCAATTCCATTCAATACGGCCAATTCCAATCCCAGTCAGTTGACTGGTTAAAGGGGATTCCTGCTGTTTATTTAGCTTTGTTTCGATTGCTGGCCAAGTTAGCTTTGGAGATGACCATTATTTCAACTTGTGTGATTTTTAGCTCCAGAGTCCATTTAAACTAGTGAGTAAACCGTCGGTAACCTTAAAGTGTAGCTTTGAGAATTACAGTTAAAAAGAACCTTTTCGAGAACCTAGAAACAAATTTTGAATTAGAATCTCTAAAGGAATAGCTGGAGAATCTCTGACGAAAATCCTGTAGAAATTTCTTGAGGATTGTTTAAATTATTCAAATTCTAGAATGAATTCTGAAGTAACCTCTGAAAAACACAGAGTGAACCATGGACGTTTTTAAGAAATAGTTGAATGAATTTTTCAAACGAATCCACGAGTACTTCATGGAGAAATCTATAACAGAATTTGGGAAAAAATCTCGGAGAAATCACTGAAGACTTTTTGTGAGACATCTTGAAAGGATTAGTGAAGCGATCGTTAGGAGTGTTTGATGTTTTGATCTTGTCCCTTACTCCTGCGAAGGCAAACGATGAACACTTGTTCTCGTGTAATATCGCGAATCCAGTGAAGCGTGAATATATCATAGATCGCATCACCAAGACTTTTCGGTCTCTAGTAACAAACTAACTAACATTCTCTTCCCTTCCCCGATGGCCGTAAGTGTTAAATTGAGAGCTCTCTATTTGTGCTCCTTGAGAATCAATCACGGAGTAGCACTTATAAACTGTACGATTATCTATGCTCATGCTCAAGACATCTTGAGAGAAATTCTGGAAGAATACTTTGTAAATTCCTTCATTGAATGAAACAATAATGAAATAATGGAGTAACTTTATAGAAAAACATCTGGAATGAATGGGAAATCGTCAGGATACTTACTCTAAAGTAATCTATCTAAATTTCACGTTTTATCTCCATTACATATTTTTTTATTTTCCATCATCTTCTATTTTCCATTTTCCATTTTTCATTTTCCATCTTCCAAATTTCCATTTTTCCATCTTTCCATCTTTCCATCTTTCCATCTTTCCATCTTTCCATCTTTCCATCTTTCCATCTTTCCATCTTTCCATCTTTCCATCTTTCCATCTTTCCATCTTTCCATCTTTCCATCTTTCCATCTTTCCATTTTTCCATCTTTCCATCTTTCCATCTTTCCATCTTTCCATCTTTCCATCTTTCCATCTTTCCATCTTTCCAGCTGTCCATCTTTCCAGCTGTCCATCTTTCCACCTTTCCATCTTTCCATCTTTCCATCTTTCCATCTTTCCATCTTTCCATCTTTCCATCTTTCCATCTTTCCATCTTTCCATCTTTCCATCTTTCCATCTTTCCATTCCTTTCCATCTTTCCATCTTTCCATCTTTCCATCTTTCCATCTTTCCATCTTTCCATCTTTCCATCTTTCCATCTTTCCATCTTTCCATCTTTCCATCTTTCCATCTTTCCATCTTTCCATCTTCCATCTTTCCATCTTTCCATCTTTCCATCTTTCCATCTTTCCCATTCTTTCCATCTTTCCATCTTTCCATCTTTCCATCTTTCCATCTTTCCATCTTTCCATCTTTCCATCTTTCCATCTTTCATCTTTCCATCTTTCCATCTTTCCATCTTTCCATCTTTCCATCTTTCCATCTTTCCATCTTTCCATCTTTCCATCTTTCCATCTTTCCATCTTTCCATCTTTCCATCTTTCCATCTTTCCATCTTTCCATCTTTCCATCTTTCCATCTTTCCATCTTTCCATCTTTCCATCTTTCCATCTTTCCATCTTTCCATCTTTCCATCTTTCCATCTTTCCATCTTTCCATCTTTCCATCTTTCCATCTTTCCATCTTTCCATCTTTCCATCTTTCCATCTTTCCATCTTTCCATCTTTCCATCTTTCCATCTTTCCATCTTTCCATCTTTCCATCTTTCCATCTTTCCATCTTTCCATCTTTCCATCTTCCATCTTCCATCTTCCATCTTCCATCTTCCATCTTCCATCTTCCATCTTCCATCTTCCATCTTCCAAAGATCAAAGATTCCTTCTTAAGCCTGAATTCGCTGCTGACAAGTAATCTCTTGGCCTATCTTGATGCATGGGAAATTCCTGCAAGGAATCGATCAAGGAAGCGCTTTTTCCTTATCGAAGTACGCAGTTGAAAAGAGTTGTCAGTTCAAACGGGAGTCGCTGTAGAAAATTTCTGCAAGGAATCGGCGAGAAATTTCTTTAGCAAGTTTTTCTGCTTAAATTTCCTTGTTTTTCAGGGCATTTTATTAGAGTTACAAAAATAACACATCTGTAATTTTTTGATATACTATACAATTTTATTTTGTGTTTTAAATGCCGTCAAAAGATATTTTTTTATGTTTGCCCCAATCAGAGATATTCACAATCAAAGTAAGCATGTTTTTGACAGAAAAACAACAATAACTCCCAAACGGAAGGAGATAGCGAGTTTCTTCACTCACCAAATTACGCATTTTCCGAAGCTCCAAAAGTGTTAGACTACTTTGATGAGAAATTTGAATTGAAAACTCTAGAGCCAGAAAACCAGTTTTGTTCGGACCACCCTATGTTACTGTAGGAAAAAAGCTCTAAATCGGCCAATTTAAGAGTTACAAAAAAACTTTTGTTGGAAAAGTTGCTTGAAATGTAATGGTTTACAACTTTGCTGAAACATGTACAATATAATTTCTACAAATAAGAAAGTTAGTTACACAATGTCTATGAAAATGTGGTCCATCCTAATTTTCAATAACACCAAACAAAGGACCTTACTAATATAAACAACTTTGTAGAAGACCATTTTCGTCTAATGTTTCATTCTACAGCTCAAAATGTATCTTTCCGCGTAAAACTGATTCCTGGACCACTGTGCACTGTCATAAATTTTCCATGAATTTGCCGAAGAATTCTCTTAGCGATCTCTTTTTTTTATGAATGATATTCTAAGAAGAAATTCAATATAAATAAAAAGTTCCTTCGAAAACATCTTCAAGAAAAAAAAAATAGTGCATCAAAAATAAGTGTTCGTTGTATAGCTTCTAAGATTCTTACAAGAAATCTATACAAGATTTTTCTATGGATTTCTTCAGAAATTCCTCATTTTTTGTGAAACTTTCTAAAGGACTCCAGAGAGATCCTAGATTAATTTATTGGAAAAATCTCTGATGGATTTCCATAGAATTACCTGGAGAAGTTTCTGCAGGAATCGTTATTGTATCTTTTTATGTAAAATTTAGAGTAATACCTGTTTAGGGGACACGGGAGACCGTGTTATTTCTATCTTTCGTCTCACTCTAACAATAATCATCAAAACTTTGCGGAAGCAAATCTCGAGTTTTATTGAACCGATGAAGCTGAAAATTTATCGGGTTGTGCACTACATATATAGAATCATAGTGATACATTTTCGCATCGATATATGGAGTGGTTTTTGGGATTTGCTTCTTGAAATGGATAGGGTGATTATGATGACGTCCCGTGCGGCCTTAAATCCTAAAAGTATAGGGGGAAAACATATACAGGGGTAATTCTCTATAATCATCATCATCATCATCATCATCATCATCATCATCATCATCATCATCATCATCATCATCATCATCATCATCATCATCATCATCATCATCATCATCATCATCATCATCATCATCATCATCATCATCATCATCATCATCATCATCATCATCATCATCATCATCATCATCATCATCATCATCATCATCATCATCATCATCATCATCATCATCATCATCATCATCATCATCATCATCATCATCATCATCATCATCATCATCATCATCATCATCATCATCATCATCATCATCATCATCATCATCATCATCATCATCATCATCATCATCATCATCATCATCATCATCATCATCATCATCATCATCATCATCATCATCATCATCATCATCATCATCATCATCATCATCATCATCATCATCATCATCATCATCATCATCATCATCATCATCATCATCATTCATCATCATCACCATCATCATCATCATCATCATCATCATCATCATTCATCATCATCATCATCATCATCATCATCATTCATCATCATCATCATCATTTTTTTTTTTTTTCATGCATCTCTAGGAGTTAAAAAAATCTTCTCAAGACTGGCCTGTATTTGTTCATGCTCATGCCACAGTGTATGGTTTGGCACTGTGTGGGATTCGCAATGGGGCGCCTACCCACTAAAAAACAGTCTCCTAGTTACACCGTCACCGTAAAGAATTCTTCTCCGGCACCACCTTGCGGTATTACTTCGAAGAAGAGGCGACATATGCTACGCGCACCCTTCATTAAGCCCTTCGGCTCCATCATTAATTTGTTAGTTCCTAATCCATGCCATGCTGAGCCCTTCGGCTCCCATTAATAATTTGTTTAGTATTCCTAGTTTGTGATCTAAACATGCCATATTCAGCCATTCGGCTCACGATACCATGGGTGACAGAAACTCCCTGACGAAGGAAGTCATCATCATCATCATCATCATCATCATCATCATCATCATCATCATCATCATCATCATCATCATCATCATCATCATCATCATCATCATCATCATCATCATCATCATCATCATCATCATCATCATCATCATCATCATCATCATCATCATCATCATCATCATCATCATCATCATCATCATCATCATCATCATCATCATCATCATCATCATCATCATCATCATCATCATCATCATCATCATCATCATCATCATCATCATCATCATCATCATCATCATCATCATCATCATCATCATCACCATCATCATCATCATCATCATCATCATCATCATCATCATCATCATCATCATCATCATCATCATCATCATCATCATCATCATCATCATCATCATCATCATCATCATCATCATCATCATCATCATCATCATCATCATCATCATCATCATCATCATCACTCCTCATTTCACACTTCTCAATTCTCACTCCTCATTCATCACTCTTCATTTCTCATTCCTCACTCTTCACTCCTTGCTCCTCACTACATTTCTCATCTCTTATTCCTCACTTTTCACTCCTTACTCCTAACCTCACACCTCACTCATCATTCCTCACTTCATCACTCCTCATTCTTCATTCCTTACTCCTTACTCCTCATATCTAATTCTTCACTCCTAACTCTTCATTCCTCATTCCTCATTCCTTACTACACTACAGTAATGACACGATTTTGTCAGCCCCCGATTTTGTCTACTCCTGATTTCAACACTCTTTTTGACCTGATTTTGTCTACCCCCGATTTTGCCAGCCTTAAATTTATATTTATTTTAGCTGGACTAAACACATCTATTTTAGCAATTTTGGGTGCATTAGGTCAATTATGACCTTGGCCACGCCTATTTAAGGCGAAGTAGGCCGTCATTGAAATTTGTAAGCATCGTTGATGATTGTTGTTAATTCATCTTACGATTTCGAATCAAAGAATATCAGTTGGTATTGCACTGGCACAGCTGAAAAAAGTATCAGCATACTTTCTGCATGTTAGCACGTACAGTGATACTTTTTCAAGTCAATATAAACTATCAAGACTGAGTTTTATCACTTTGAAATGCATGCTGAAAAGTCATCATTGGTGTCAAAACGAATGACGGGCTACTTAGCCTTAAGGACCAAAATTATGAAATTATCTAAGAAACTTATCAATGTTACTTTGGATTTCTGTACATAGAAAATGGAAGTAAAAAAACAATGTTTATATTAACAAAATCATAAAACTAAGTTCTTAAGTTAAAATAAAACTTGGAACCAGTCGATTTTTTTCCCGATTCTAGCTCTTTTCTGATGTTGTCAACCCCAAATGCAGCATGGGGCTGGCAAAATCGGGGCATTTCTGTACTCACTCCTTATTCTTCACACTTCATTCCTCATTCGTCATTTCTCACTCCTGATTCCTCAATTCTTTTTTTTTCAATTATTTATCATTCTTCACTTCTCACTTTTCACTCCACAATCGTCACTCCTGATTCCTCACTTCTCGCTCCTCACTCCGCATTCCTCATTCCACATTCTTCGTTCCTCATTCTTCATTCCTTGTTCCTCATTCATAATTCCTCGTGCCTCATTCCTCAATCCTCACTATTTACTCCTCAAACATATGTTGGAGGAATATTTGGAGGATTCCTTTTAAACTTCCCAGTAAGTTTTTTGTATGACTATTGAAACAATTCATTAAATTATTTTATGTGTTTTCTAAAGGCCTTGTAGGATTATACAGCTTCCCAAAAAGACACATTGCGGTATTGCGGACAACTCATTGAAAACTTCGGGAATAGATCTTGGAATGATTGTTGATGAAACTTTTGGAGAATCGAAAGAAAACCAAGTAGAGGAATCCCAGAAGGAATTCCTGGTAAAGGAAAGAGTTTTTGAAGAAGTCAATCAACATGCAATTTTTTTTTATACATATGAATGCTGAAGACAAATTGAATGAAATTCGAACACAAGTTGATTTTCGTGTCGAAGGAACGCCAAATTCTCTAACAAAATGTTGGCATTATTTGCTGTAATAATATTACTCATCTGTTCAATGACACATCTGTATCAAAATAGCATCGGAAAAATCAGAATTGAAGGAGTTCTTGACTTATCTTCATAAGGCCAAGATATCATCTAGTCCGGTTTGTCTGAACGCCGACAAAATGTTCAAGAGTAAAGATGAGAGCACAACTTGTCGAGTGGATGTGAGGTGGTTGAAAGGTGAAAGCTGATTCACGACGAACATCTGAATGGCGCTGGGTGCACAAGTATGGAGGATCAAATACAGAGCGTGAAATTGATCTTCCAGAAAGAAGTTACGTACATTGAACATTGAATAACTCTCCCTTACTCGCTGTACGGTATCTCGATATCGAGTTTGAGAACCATAGTAATAGTTGGTTATCATGGCTACCTCGATGGTCCCTTGGATCGCATTTACACTGGTTTTGTGATTCGATACCTCCCTAACTCGATGGTTCCTTCAATTTCGAGTTATGGAGAGTTCACTGTATAACGTTACAAAAACTGTTATTTGTTTGAAAGGACTTAAAACAGATACACCATACACCATTATTTTGCCTAGAAGGCAATTGTATTGATGGACATTCCCCTCAAAACATCCATCCAATCAACCACGAAGCGAACACACAAACCGAATCACCTTGTTACCTACTCGTCGGAGAAAATTAATTCCAAACACCTTCTTTCATCCCGGATTGAATATCGCTGCTCGGTTCCCTTCGATGATTTCCCCCCGGCTGCTGCAGCTTGCTTTCTGCAATCGTCACCTGATAAGGTCGATTGCCACGAGTTTTTGTACACGGGGTACACAAAAGAAAGTTTTCCACCTCTCGAGAAATATCCCGTGTCTTCAGCAGACCGTGCTGCAACAACAACGTGCAAACAGATGCTGCGAAAGCGAATTGGAAAAAATATCTTCTCGATTCCAATCTGATTCGAAGCGTGCCCGAAAAAAATAATCATTGAAGTCTACATTAAAAAGTTGTGAAACTATCAATTCTTGCATTTAAAACAGAATTTAACACATTGAATTTGATTTTTTTTTAAACTACGTGTCGTTATATGGTTACCCTGTTGCAAAATACGGTATAGTAACAATAAAATCTATTGTATTTTGATAATTTTTTTTTTATCAGGGCAACTCCCAGACACAAAAGCATCGTAACGAAATTGAATCCAAATACGAAACATCTGTAATGAAGCGCGCGAAACACGGATCCTTTCCAAGAGACGAAGAAAGCAGTGAAGCATCTTTGGCTGCAACCTCGGGAAAAGTTTTTCCCCCAATCAATTTTTCATTAAAAATTATTTCTTTTCTATAAACACGCTGCTGCTGCTTCTGGTTCTGCAGGCTGGGAATTTGGCGGGTAGAGCAGAATTCTTTTGAACAGCAACGCTGGGAGTTGGGGGTGAACAGTTGTTGGAAATATTCAACACGTTGTAGGACGATTATTTTCTTAGGGAAGGACGAAGAAGCGCCAGCCAAGAGGAATTCAATTTCCTCGGTGCGTTTCTTCTTTTTTTTTCGTTTTCGAAAACGCTTTTCGCGGTGTGTTTTGGTTTCACCCCAAATTCGTGGAATGGCTAAGTGAGGAAATATTTTTAATATCCTGTTTGAAAATCACTTGAAGCGGTGGCGGACTTCGGCGCTTGATGGGGATGATGACGATAATATTAAAGCGGTTGATAACATAATAATGTTACTTCACTGAGAGAAAAGTCACGACATTTTTTGAGAAGTGAAAGGATTGAAATGTTCTTGTTTGAAAGTAATTGGATTTCGATTGCAATTTGATTAGAACTTGGACTTGGACTTGATTTCGTTTCGTTTCGATTTCGATTCGATTTCGATTCGATTTCGATTCGATTTCGATTCGATTTCGATTCGATTTCGATTCGATTTCGATTCGATTTCGATTCGATTTCGATTCGATTTCGATTCGATTTCGATTCGATTTCGATTCGATTTCGATTCGATTTCGATTCGATTTCGATTCGATTTCGATTCGATTTCGATTCGATTTCGATTCGATTTCGATTCGATTTCGATTCGATTTCGATTCGATTTCGATTCGATTTCGATTCGATTTCGATTCGATTTCGATTCGATTTCGATTCGATTTCGATTCGATTTCGATTCGATTTCGATTCGATTTCGATTCGATTTCGATTCGGATTTCGAATTCGATTTCGATTCGATTTCGATTCGATTTCGATTCGATTTCGATTCGATTTCGATTCGATTTCGATTCGATTTCGATTCGATTTCGATTCGATTTCGATTCGATTTCGATTCGATTTCGATTCGATTTCGATTCGATTTCGATTCGATTTCGATTCGATTTCGATTCGATTTCGATTCGATTTCGATTCGATTTCGATTCGATTTCGATTCGTTTCGATTCGATTTCGATTCGATTTCGATTCGATTTCGATTCGATTTCGATTTCGATTTTCGATTTCGATTCGATTTCGATTCGATTTCGATTCGATTTCGATTCGATTTCGATTCGATTTCGATTCGATTTCGATTCGATTTTCGATTCGATTTCGATTCGATTTCGATTCGATTTCGATTCGATTTCGATTCGATTTCGATTCGATTTCGATTCGATTTCGATTCGATTTCGATTCGATTTCGATTCGATTCGATTCGATTTCGATTCGATTTCGATTCGATTTCGATTCGATTTCGAAACGATTTCGATTCGATTTCGATTCGATTTCGATTCGATTTCGATCGATTTCGATCGATTTCGATTCGATTTCGATTCGATTTCGATCGATTCGATTCGATTTCGATTCGATTTCGATTCGATTTCGATTCGATCGATTTCGATTCGATTTCGATCGATTTCGATTCGATTTCGATTCGATTTCGATTCGATTTCGATTCGATTTCGATTCGATTTCGATTCGATTTCGATTCGATTTCGATTCGATTTCGATTCGATTTCGATTCGATTTCGATTCGATTTCGATTCGATTTCGATTCGATTTCGATTCGATTTCGATTCGATTCGATTCGATTTCGATTCGATTTCGATTCGATTTCGATTCGATTTCGATTCGATTTCGATTCGATTTCGATTCGATTTCGATTCGATTTCGATTCGATTTCGATTCGATTTCGATTCGATTTCGATTCGATTTCGATTCGATTTCGATTCGATTTCGATTCGATTTCGATTCGATTTCGATTCGATTTCGATTCGATTTCGATTCGATTTCGATTCGATTTCGATTCGATTTCGATCGATTTCGATCGATTTCGATTCGATTTCGATTCGATTTCGATTCGATTTCGATTCGATTTCGATTCGATTTCGATTCGATTTCGATTCGATTTCGATTTCGATTCGATCGATTCGATTTCGATTCGATTTCGATTCGATTTCGATCGATTTCGATTCGATTTCGATTCGATTTCGATTCGATTTCGATTCGATTTCGATTCGATTTCGATTCGATTTCGATTCGATTTCGATTCGATTTCGATTCGATTTCGATTCGATTTCGATTCGATTTCGATTCGATTTCGATTCGATTTCGATTCGATTCGATTCGATTTCGATTCGATTTCGATTCGATTTCGATTCGATTCGATCGATTTCGATTCGATTTCGATTCGATTTCGATTCGATTTCGATTCGATTTCGATTCGATTTCGATTCGATTTCGATTCGATTTCGATTCGATTTCGATTCGATTTCGATTCGATTTCGATTCGATTTCGATTCGATTTCGATTCGATTTCGATTCGATTTCGATTCGATTTCGATTCGATTTCGATTCGATTTCGATTCGATTCGATTCGATTTCGATTCGATTTCGATTCGATTTCGATTCGATTTCGATTCGATTTCGATTCGATTTCGATTCGATTTCGATTCGATTTCGATTCGATTTCGATTCGATTTCGATTCGATTTCGATTCGATTTCGATTCGATTTCGATTCGATTTCGATTCGATTTCGATTCGATTTCGATTCGATTTCGATTCGATTTCGATTCGATTTCGATTCGATTTCGATTCGATTTCGATTCGATTTCGATTCGATTTCGATTCGATTTCGATTCGATTTCGATTCGATTCGATTCGATTTCGATTCGATTTCGATTCGATTTCGATTCGATTTCGATTCGATTTCGATTCGATTTCGATTCGATTTCGATTCGATTTCGATTCGATTTCGATTCGATTTCGATTCGATTTCGATTCGATTTCGATTCGATTTCGATTCGATTTCGATTCGATTTCGATTCGATTTCGATTCGATTTCGATTCGATTTCGATTCGATTTCGATTCGATTTCGATTCGATTTCGATTCGATTTCGATTCGATTTCGATTCGATTTCGATTCGATTTCGATTCGATTTCGATTCGATTTCGATTCGATTTCGATTCGATTTCGATTTCGATTCGATTTCGATTCGATTTCGATTCGATTTCGATTCGATTTCGATTCGATTTCGATTCGATTTCGATTCGATTTCGATTCGATTTCGATTCGATTTCGATTCGATTTCGATTCGATTTCGATTCGATTTCGATTCGATTTCGATTCGATTTCGATTCGATTTCGATTCGATTTCGATTCGATTTCGATTCGATTTCGATTCGATTTCGATTCGATTTCGATTCGATTTCGATTCGATTTCGATTCGATTTCGATTCGATTTCGATTCGATTTCGATTCGATTTCGATTCGATTTCGATTCGATTTCGATTCGATTTCGATTCGATTTCGATTCGATTTCGATTCGATTTCGATTCGATTTCGATTCGATTTCGATTCGATTTCGATTCGATTTCGATTCGATTTCGATTCGATTTCGATTCGATTTCGATTCGATTTCGATTCGATTTCGATTCGATTTCGATTCGATTTCGATTCGATTTCGATTCGATTTCGATTCGATTTCGATCGATTTCGATTCGATTTCGATTCGATTTCGATTCGATTTCGATTCGATTTCGATTCGATTTCGATTCGATTTCGATTCGATTTCGATTCGATTTCGATTCGATTTCGATTCGATTTCGATTCGATTTCGATTCGATTTCGATTCGATTTCGATTCGATTTCGATTCGATTTCGATTCGATTTCGATTCGATTTCGATTCGATTTCGATTCGATTTCGATTCGATTTCGATTCGATTTCGATTCGATTTCGATTCGATTTCGATTCGATTTCGATTCGATTTCGATTCGATTTCGATTCGATTTCGATTCGATTTCGATTCGATTTCGATTCGATTTCGATTCGATTTCGATTCGATTTCGATTCGATTTCGATTCGATTTCGATTCGATTTCGATTCGATTTCGATTCGATTTCGATTCGATTTCGATTCGATTTCGATTCGATTTCGATTCGATTTCGATTCGATTTCGATTCGATTTCGATTCGATTTCGATTCGATTTCGATTCGATTTCGATTCGATTTCGATTCGATTTCGATTCGATTCGATTTCGATTCGATTTCGATTCGATTTCGATTCGATTTCGATTCGATTTCGATTCGATTTCGATTCGATTTCGATTCGATTTCGATTCGATTTCGATTCGATTTCGATTCGATTTCGATTCGATTTCGATTCGATTTCGATTCGATTTCGATTCGATTTCGATTCGATTTCGATTCGATTTCGATTCGATTTCGATTCGATTTCGATTCGATTCGATTTCGATTCGATTTCGATTCGATTTCGATTCGATTTCGATTCGATTTCGATTCGATTTCGATTCGATTTCGATTCGATTTCGATTCGATTTCGATTCGATTTCGATTCGATTTCGATTCGATTTCGATTCGATTTCGATTCGATTTCGATTCGATTTCGATTCGATTTCGATTCGATTTCGATTCGATTTCGATTCGATTTCGATTCGATTTCGATTCGATTTCGATTCGATTTCGATTCGATTTCGATTCGATTTCGATTCGATTTCGATTCGATTTCGATTCGATTTCGATTCGATTTCGATTCGATTTCGATTCGATTTCGATTCGATTTCGATTCGATTTCGATTCGATTTCGATTCGATTTCGATTTCGATTTCGATTCGATTTCGATTCGATTTCGATTCGATTTCGATTCGATTTCGATTCGATTTCGATTCGATTTCGATTCGATTTTCGATTCGATTTCGATTCGATTTCGATTCGATTTCGATTCGATTTCGATTCGATTTCGATTCGATTTCGATTCGATTTCGATTCGATTTCGATTCGATTTCGATTCGATTTCGATTCGATTTCGATTCGATTTCGATTCGATTTCGATTCGATTTCGATTCGATTTCGATTCGATTTCGATTCGATTTCGATTCGATTTCGATTCGATTTCGATTCGATTTCGATTCGATTTCGATTCGATTTCGATTCGATTTCGATTCGATTTCGATTCGATTTCGATTCGATTTCGATTCGATTTCGATTCGATTTCGATTCGATTTCGATTCGATTTCGATTCGATTTCGATTCGATTTCGATTTCGATTCGATTTCGATTCGATTTCGATTCGATTTCGATTCGATTTCGATTCGATTTCGATTCGATTTCGATTCGATTTCGATTCGATTTTTCGATTTCGATTCGATTTCGATTCGATTTCGATTCGATTTCGATTCGATTTCGATTCGATTTCGATTCGATTTCGATTCGATTTCGATTCGATTTCGATTCGATTTCGATTCGATTTCGATTCGATTTCGATTCGATTTCGATTCGATTTCGATTTCGATTTCGATTCGATTTCGATTCGATCATTTCGATTCGATTTCGATTCGATTTCGATTCGATTTCGATTCGATTTCGATTCGATTTCGATTCGATTTCGATTCGATTTCGATTCGATTTCGATCGATTTCGATTCGATTTCGATTCGATTCGATTCGATTCATTCGATTCGATTTCGATTCGATTTCGATTCGATTTCGATTCGATTTCGATTCGATTTCGATTCGATTTCGATTCGATTTCGATTCGATTTTCGATTCGATTCGATTCGATTCGATTTCGATTCGATTTCGATTCGATTCGATTCGATTTTCGATTCGATTTCGATCGATTTCGATTCGATTTCGATTCGATTTCGATTCGATTTCGATTTCGATTTCGATTCGATTTCGATTCGATTTCGATTCGATTTCGATTTCGATTTCGATTTCGATTTCGATTCGATTTCGATTCGATTTCGATTCGATTTCGATCGATTTCGATTCGATTTCGATTCGATTTCGATTCGATTTCGATTCGATTTCGATTCGATTTCGATTCGATTTCGATTTCGATTTCGATTCGATTTCGATTTCGATTTCGATTCATTTCGATTCGATTTCGATTTCGATTTCGATTCGATTTCGATTCGATTTCGATTCGATTTCGATTCGATTTCGATTCGATTTCGATTCGATTTCGATTCGATTTCGATTCGATTTCGATTCGATTCGATTCGATTTCGATTCGATTTCGATTCGATTTCGATTCGATTTCGATTCGATTTCGATTCGATTCGATTCGATTTCGATTCGATTTCGATTTCGATTTCGATTCGATTTCGATTCGATTTCGATTCGATTTCGATTCGATTTCGATTCGATTTCGATTCGATTTCGATTCGATTTCGATTCGATTTCGATTCGATTTCGATTCGATTTCGATTCGATTTCGATTCGATTTCGATTCGATTTCGATTCGATTTCGATTCGATTTCGATTCGATTTCGATTCGATTCGATTTCGATTCGATTTCGATTCGATTTCGATTCGATTTCGATTCGATTTCGATTCGATTTCGATTCGATTTCGATTCGATTTCGATTCGATTTCGATTCGATTTCGATTCGATTTCGATTCGATTTCGATTCGATTTCGATTCGATTTCGATTCGATTTCGATTCGTTTTCGATTCGATTTCGATTTCGATTTCGATTCGATTTCGAATCGATTTCGAATCGATTTCGAACCAAACGTTTTGAGCTTACGTCAAAAATATACATTCACTTAATATTCTAATGTTTTCTTTTGGTTTGAGTCCAAAAACGAAATCCTTTTGTTTGTTGATTTAGCGAAATACCCCTAGATTTTAGCTCAGTTTTTGGATGAATTATATTTTCCGTGTATTTTACAAAATGTCAGATAGGAACAACCCTAGCGTCAAAAAGCAAAACTCCAGTGTCAAAAAGTAAAACCGCAGTGGGTTTCCATTGTCGATGAGAACGTCAAACAGAATCATAAGTGACTAAGTTAAATTTTTAAAAGTTTTTTTTTTTTTAAGTTTAATTTTGAATAAGCTTTCCCACCCATTAAAAAATGGGGTAATGGAAGAAAACATCCATTTGTTTTCTTGGAAGAACACTTTTTTTGTTTTCTTGATTCCTGTTTGGTTTGTTTTTTGCTTTATTTTTAAGCATTAGGACTCTAATGTCCCTGTTTTTAAGACACTTTAGTAGCTAACAGCCCAGAGATTTGGATTGAATTTATCAATCAAGTAGGCGTCTTCGTCAAAAAAAGTACGAGTTTCCTCTTAAAGACTGCTCCCTTCTTAAGGTTACTAGATTGGATAAATATTCTCCTATTCGTGTACTGTTGATGTTCCTTGTTTGTACATAAGCGATGTTTGATGCGGCAAAATCCTACGATAAAAAAAAACTTCCACCGGAAGTTAGCGCCCGGAAAGTATGCTCCACGCTGTGCAGCGTGCGGATATGTATGGTAGTCAGGGAAGGATGTGTAACTCAAACATGCACCCCATCATTTAGGTCGGCGACAAGGACGAAAGCAAGAGCTATTGGTGTGGACAAATATTGACTGAGCCCATTACAAACAGATCTCTCGAAACTGCGGGATGTTTTGCTGCGAGGCGTATCGGAATCGTTTGGTCGGACTAAATCGAGAGACTATAGTTTTTGGGAGTCAATCGTGGAGGGGCGGGGGTCGGTCTGACAAAGGATGGCTGCCTCTGGTCAAATATTTGATTGATGCCGGTGTTAGAAAAGAAATAACATAGAAGGGTAAATATTTACGGAATTATGACTGGGACCAGGGCCGTGAGGATGACAATTTAAGGCTTTTGTTGTGCCGTTCGGATTCGATGGGCGTTCAATCGATGCTTCAACACACAAATACACGCGTAGTTGTACTGGGGGCCGGCAATAAACTGACGAGGATTATTATTATCATAACGATGGAATTCGATTCCGGAAAAGTTCTAAAGCAAACATGATACGTAGCGAGAGCATACAAGAAATTATTAGACCTTTGAAGTTAGGTGTAGGCAAACTTGATTGGATTGGATTCGGAGGAATCAAAAAGTGATTAGGATTGCTTTGATCGGTTGATCTAAGTAGGCTGGTAAATGGTACAGGCATGCTTATCAAACAAAAGACGATTTGAGAGAAAAAACAAACTATGGACCTATGCACGAGTTCACTATTTGACGTTTGAGCGGTGCCGTGTTATTTATGTGATCATGGCAACGCGTGAATTTGGCACCGCTCAAACGTCAGATTAGTGAACTCGTGCATCGGTCTATGGATGGTTCGTCACTATATAGCTTTTGAACCCTCCCACTTACAAAACTCCTTGCTGTGAAGACCATGGGCACGCAGAGGTGATCTTGGTCTCTAGTAGTAATGGACGTCACACTAACATTCCTTCGATTCCTCGATGACCGTAAGGACGTGGCCGACGCCGTTATTGACATTACTAAGTTTGGAGTTCTCGAAATTGTACATTGAAGATGGTATGCTACTCCCAAGCTGTATCTATTGGTTCCCTGCACAATTTTTATTATTCCGGTCAATCACGTAGTAGCAACTACAAATTGCACAGTCATCAATGCTTAATATTTGGAAATACTTCCTAACTGTGCTAGAATAATCGAATGCAAGCAGTGTTCAACCCGAACAACTCTTTAGCACTAAATACATACATGTGCACATCGGCTTTCAGCCAGAATGCTATTATGAACGAATCGAAAAACTCTCTCATCTGTGATTAAAATCCCATTAAACAATTTTCAAATCAGTGAATAATTGCAATTTGCTGTTTCCCAAATTTCAGCGACCATACTTACAACTTATCGGTTTACGCTCCATTTACTGCACACCCATTCCACTCAACGAATTGCACTTTTTTCACCCCAAAACACACAGAACTTAGTTCGTCTACAGGCACCAAACAGTTTAGCTCATCATTTTTCATTAGCCAAGTCTGTACATATTTTCGCTGAACTTTGTACCGTTTTGCGTGATTTTTCACCATCACAACCCATTTGGACAGCCCCTTTTCCTGCCAACCGGAGCCGCCGTTAAGCAGCAGGAGCAGCAGCAGCACATTTCAATCTAACGATCCTGTCAAATCTGCATCATCACCGTCATTCGTCGGCATCATCATGGGTACCGTAATTTCAGGTGAAATTGATCACCTTTTTACTGTTTTTTGTGTCTGTTTTCTGTTACAAACGCCTCGAAACTAAGTACAGGAAAACACGGGCAACGGTGAACCTCATTGACTTATGTATCGAAATTCTCTATCAAAAGTGATTTTAACGCCAAAAATTATCTTTGAAATAAAAAACAGATCAAGCGTCGATGTGTTTCAATGTTTTTAGTTTTGGATGTCCAATAATGATTTTCAACAATTTTGTTTTGACGTTAACTACGTCTTACGGCAATATACTGGGTGTCAATTGAAAATCTAAAATGTTGCGACCGTCATGATATGATGTTAGATTTCGAACTATAAGAAGGCTGCAACTATGACAATCGACTAAAATTCAAATGCAGAAAATCAATTGGCGTAGTTAACGTCATGCGGTCGTGTCTTGTACACAACCCCCTCTGATTTTTTCAAAAACGTCAAAGTTTTGAAAGGTGTAACTATAATGGCTCTTTTAAGGCGAGTTCAGCAGCTCTTATGTTATTGATCAATAATAACGCTGACCATGTCCTTACAGTCAGTTGCGACGGGGAAGGAATGTTAGTGTGATGCTTCTAGAGACTGAGAATCTCTTTGCATTCTCCTCAATCACCGCCTCGGGCTAAATTTCCCCATAATAAAGAGTCAATTAATTAATTCCTCAATCAGCACGGGAAGTGTGTTGATAAGTGAGGAAGGAAAAAGATCTGGAAGGGAGGAAAAAGAATCTGGATAGTCTGGAAAAAGCGTGACATTGGAGGGAGAGGGGTTGGAATCTAAAAATCCCGAAAAAAGATGGACGTCATATTTGGATCTTCCCCAATACAAAAGCAACATGCATTTCAAGGATTCAAAGCATCAGGTGTGCGATTTTAAATACCAACACACATCAGATTGGAACATTATTATACGCGTTTATTATTTGACGTTTTACCATGAAAACAAGTGAATTCGGCACCGCCCAAATGTCAAAATGGACTAAGAGTATGCGATATGGATTTTTTCCATGCCGATACGAAACGAAACGATACGCGGAATACCTTACGCTGATGATGACGAAACGAAACGAAATTTAAAAATGTTTCGTGTAACTCGATACGAAATCAAATATCTCACGGAATTTTTCGAAACGAAACGAAATTTTTGAATTTGTTTCGCGGAATGTACGTTTAAGTTTTTTTTTTCTGGTCAAAAGCTGGAAATTTGACAATAGGCATAAAAAACGTATTTTTTAATCCTCTACCATATGGAAACCTTAGTGTTGCTCAGCGGAATCCTTACATGTTTTAGTAAGACTCTATTCTGTTTGTTTGAAATTTTCTTAATAACTTTATAAGGTTTCATTTAAACATATCTGACATTCACACAAGGCAATGAGTGGGTTTAATTTAAATGTTACAACTAAGAAGTGGGTCGAAAAGCAGTTACAAACATTTAAAACAATCTCAAAAATATTGAGAGGAGCCCAAAAATAATTTTTAGAAATGCCTTACAATTTTTTTAATCATGTGGATATGATGTTATGCTAATGTATACCATAAAACATGGAATAATGGCATTCATTTTTTTTTGCTGTACTTTATGCTTTGTGGCTTGAATGAATGAGATTGGGGACACAAGTCGATAAGTGATCATGAAAACACTAAACTGAGAAGCAGACTCTGTCCCAGTTGGAACATAACGCCAGAAAGAAGAAGAGAAATAAGTAGAACAGAGAAATCACTGGAATATTTGCTTTAGTAGTTACTGGAGTATTGAATTAAATTAAATTTTAAAGAATCCATCAACACATACCTAAGAAATCAATCAAGATAAATTTAAAAGAACTGCAAAAGTAATAAACTTCAAGAGATATTGCGGCAGCAACTTAACCAGGATTGGGATTAGTTTAGGAGTTCCTAATAAATTTTCTGGAAAAGCCTTGCATAAACTGTGAATTAATTCTTGGAGGGATCAAATCTGGATGAATGCAAACTTTAAGAGTAAACCTTGTAGAAAATACTGAAAGTATTTCTATTATTTTGTAGAGCAAATACTGTAAAAATGATCCTATTTCAAAATCTGTGAAGGAATTTCTGGACGATTTCTGGAAGAATTAAGGATTGTTGATATTATCTTATTTTCAGATTCTTTGTTTAAAACTGACTACAAAATCACATTTTCACTAAATTTTGAACCTCGAAAGTATTTTAAAAAATATTTGAAAAATTCGAAAAGTTTTGAACCTAACTACATAGCATAGAGGAACCGCAAATAAGACTGACAAGTTCACCCATGTTCGTTCAGACAATCCGTCTTTTTTTCACGAGATTTAAATGTGTGAAAATCGAAAAAAAAAATGTTGCGCTTTTCCATTGTGAAATACTCTAGGTACCTCACCAAACTTAAATCTATATCCGGAACCAATTTTGATGGTGCATGCAATGCATGAATCAAATTTATAACTGATTTGTAATTTTCCCTAAAATAAATCATCAAAATCGATCGAAAAATGGCGAAACTAGAGAAACTTGTTGTCGGTATTGAAAAGGTTAATGCCTTTGCCTTGCGGCATTTGACTTCCAATACTTGTAATGATATATTATCAATATTCGCATTTTTTTAATTGGGGGTCGTGAGGAAATTATGTCACGTTATAAGAGGAGAGAGGAGTTGGTGGTGTGGTACAGCGTGAATAAACCTAGATTCATTTTTCGATATAAAATAATGTAGGTATGCATCTTCCTTGTTTATCCTTGTTGTACCTCAGAATTTAAAGAGCACAAATCTAACGAACCCGACAGCGGTTCAAGCTAAACACTTGATCGATTGGCCATCGAGTAATCAATCGATAGATAGTTTTCAGCTTGAATGGATGTCTGGTTCTTTAGATTTGTGCTCTTGAAGATTTGAGGTGTGGCTTTGGATCACCCAAATCAATGCGATTTTTTACGGCGACAGCGACAAACAATCGCTGCGATTTCGCTGCTACATGTAGAGTTTTATGACACAAAAAAGAAATCGCGGCGATTTTTTGTCGCCATCGCGAAAAAAATCGTGTTGATTTGGGATGCGTGCTATTAGTTTTCTTTTCTATTCTCCCGCTGTTCTTATGCAGAGTTAAAAGTGACATCATAGAGGGAAAGCAGCTGCGCAGCTTTTTTTTTGACATTTGTGTACAAACAATGATTGCGATATATTGACGGATTTGCTCAAAAGGACACGCGATGTTCCCCGGAGGAAACCGTGGTTTTGCTCAATTCATTTTTATGGAAGATAACATTGCGTTAGTTCATCAAACGCAGTTGTTCCTTTCCCGGGCTATTCGCCGCGAGGAATTTAGGGCAAATTTAGGGCGTTTTTGGAAACTTTACAACTGCAGTGCAGTTTATCATATCCTGCGGACCAGTCAATACTTCAGTCATCCCACAGTTATAGGTAGCACACAGATATGAATCAAAGTTGGATTAGATGGAGAATATCGCATCTAATAGAGTAGCAATTACGCAGAACCCATTTTACCTACGCGAACCATAAATCTATACAGCATCGCAATCAACAATAACATGCTTAAACACATTTGTTCCATTGTTTTGGAAATAAAATGTCATACATATGCCTAGAAGCGTTGATTCATATCTGTGGGGCATGAAACCCATACCACAGTTATGAATCTAAGATACCTAAGGCGATTCCTAAAGAAACGCCAAAACGTATGCTTTCACTAGCACACCATTCGTTTGCCTCGCAGATAATTTGCTGTTGTAGTGTTCTGATCCATGACATGAGTCGATTTGATCCATAATACGGGACCCATTTTTGACTGTAGCTAGGAGTAGAAGCGAACACTTAGCCTTTTTTGTTCGACATTAAACTTGAATTTCACGAAATTCCGTTTTATTCCGTTTGTTTTAATTTTCCGTGGAAATATTTTAACAATTTGGCGAAACGAAACGAAATAGCAAAATATAAATTTCGCCTGTGCGAGTTCCGTGGAATTCCGCGGAATTTCGTTTCGAAGCGTATTTGACGGAATCATTCGGTATTTCGCATACCCTTAAAATGGACCGATGCACGAGTTCACTATTTGACGTTCGAGCGCCCGGATAAAAACGTATCATTCAGTGAATGGAATAAACCATTAATGTACAATATAACGTATTGGATACAATACAGCGTATTGTAATTGAATGTCGAAGCAATATTATTCTTGTTTGGATAAACAATTCAAGAACAATATAATATATTGTAACAGAACATTGTATTGTTTTTAATTGGTTTTATACCTTACAATTTTGGTCAAATTCCTATTTTCGAGTAAATCAACTGTTGCTTTTTTCTATGTAGCTTTGCTGAAAGAAATAAACAAAACAAGTTCAGAAAGCAAGAAATGTTGGGTGAAAAATATTCAAAAAGTAAAAATAAGTAGTTTTTTAGAAGTCACTTGACATTAGCTGTAACGACGAATGCAATCATGATACAGTTCGTTGAATTGTTTTTGTATTGTACAACAATACACGAATTGCTAATCAAGACAATACATGAACAATATATCGTATTGTATTTTCAAAATGTTTGTATGAGAAAATATTTATATTTGTATTGTTACGATACTTAACCACCCATACATTATATTGCCAAAATCTCATATACAATACAGTGAACTGTTCAAAACAATATATTGTACTGTAATTGTATTGTCATTGTACAATATACTGTATTGTATTTCCAATATATTGAATGGTACTGTTGCAATACGCTATATTGTTTTTGTATTGTATTTTTTATCCGGGGGTGCCGTGTTATTTACGTGACCATGGCAACGAGTGAATTTGGCATCGCTCAAACGTCAAATTAGTGAACTCGTGCATTGGTTCATGGACCGATGTACGAGTTCACTCGTTGACGTTTGAGCGGTACCGTGCTATTTACGTGACCATGGTAACGAGTGAACCTATACACGAGTTCATTATTTGACGTTTTAGCAGTGCCGTGTTATTCATGTGACCATGGAAACCAGTGAATTCAGCACCGCTCAAACGTCAAATTAGTGAATCCCAGAACATAGAGTATCTTTGAGCTTGTTGCGATGTACATCACGGTGTGCCTGTAACCGTTATTAACGCAAAAAAAACGTTCAAGAATTTGGCACCTACCATTCGAAAGATATAGTATTCAAGCATCTTCTCCGTGAATTTGAAAATATTTTAACGAGGGAATCGAAAGTTATCGTGATTTGATGGTTTTAAGCTGTTTTGGAAGGGATTTTCACATACACATAATTTTCCCCACGAGTGCATCATTATTAATTTGTAAACTTGCCAAGTAACCATCAGCTTTGCATTAAAAATTCAAAACATATGATATCTAAGTATCTTCTCTGAAAATTTGAGATGATTTCTTCGAGAAAATCAAAAGTTACAATGATTTGTATAGTTGCCATTATTTCTATGAAGTTCAAATAAGAGCTTATATATAAGGCTTTGCTATATATTAAAGTCCATTATTTACAAATAAAAATGTTTATAGGACTGACACTCGGCATTCAAAAGATATAGTAGTCAAGCATCTCCGCAGCTAGTTTGATAAAACTTTATCAAAAGACGACATAACTGGAGTATTTTGGTTCATTTTCGGCGTTTTGCTGGGCAGTGATTTGTTATGGCCCAAATAAGCGTATTGATGAACCTGAACAATTTAAAAGTAATTCCTTGTTAACAATTGCTAAAGCAATTGCTCAGTCAAGGATGGATTATCAACTGGTGAGATCGCTTCATGCTACTGTTCTAAATGGGCTTAATATTATTGTTCAGAAGGGGATAAGTTTATATATTTGTTCAAATAATAGTTCGTTGTCGGTTAGTGTCGAAATAAACCTTGTTTCATGTTTTTAAAATATATAAATGCAACAAGCCCCATATTCGGTTTAGTTTTACATAATATTACAAGATCCTTGAATTGTTAGATACTATAAATATCGACTTTTCCATTAGATACTGATAGATCACAAAGATTTGATGATGCATGATTCGAATCATCAAATTTTTGAATTATTCGTCATCAAAGTAGTCATATTGAGTCAGTCATGTTTTTTACATATGAAAGAATAACTTTTTATTTTATTTCATTTATTATGTTTGGAGAGAGGTGTAACCAGTGAATATGATACGATGATCTCTAGGACTCTTGTAATTATGCGTTTTGTTTACCAAGACGAATCCTGTAATACAACCCCTTTCCATTTTCCAAGCTCCCAATGATTTCTTGTGGAAGTGCAGAGGACTCCAACCGCTTTCTCAGAGATGGCAACATGAAATACATTTATTCCATAACCAAAACTGACTTGTATTCGGACGCAGACGGCGCCGATATTGCTTAGTACAGGGAATGAGAATTCCATTACTTACACACTGAGGGTGGGGCAACAAATCCTAAGTAGCATCCGTCGGTACCTTGTGTAAGAATAGTTGGTCTTGTAGCAACAGCGGGCGGTCAATCACGCTCTTTAATGTAATTAACATATTAACAAGAATTTGTAGAGTTTAGTAATGGTAAAAACATTGAACGAGCTAATTAAAAATATTCAAAATTCGCTAGTTATATTGTCAAAGTACTCTAGCTATGTTGTCTTTCGATAAACTTTTCTTAAACTAACTTCGAAGATGCTAGTCAACTTGTGTGTGTAGTCAACTATATCATTTGAATGCCGAGTGTCAGTCCTATAAACATTTTTATTTGTAATGTTCTTCAATACAGCAAAGCCTTAAAAATAAGCTCTCATTTAAACTTCATAAAAATAATGGCAAATATACAAACTTTTGATTTTCTCGAAGAAATCATCTCAAATTTTCAGAGAAGATGCTTAGATATCATATGTTTTGAATGCTTAATGCAAAGCTGATGGTTACTTGGCTAGTTATCAAATTAATAATGATGCACTGGTGGGGAAAATTGTGAAGTATGTAAAAATTCCTTTCAAAACAGCTCAAAACTATCAAATCACGATAACTTTCGATTCTATCGTTGAAATATTTTCAAATTCACGGAGAAGATGCTTGAATAGTATATCTTTCAAATGGTAGGTGCCAAATTCTTGGACATTTTTTGGCGTTAATAACGGTTACAGGCACACCGTGACATATTTGAAAATATTAAATTGGCAAAGAAAGTTCACAGTTATTAATTAAGGGAACGCTCATAGAATATTTCGCTGCAGATTAAGCTCTGTCCCAGTTTGGACGTAATACTTGACGAAAATTACTTGGTAAAAAAGGGAAAATTTATTTGAAAAATACTAAAAGCTCTTATCCAAAGATCTATCATTGAAGCATAATGCAAAAATAGCCTATGTAGGAGAGGAGATTATTTTTCTTTTAAAATGTTTAAAGCACTAACGCAAAAAAAAACTTCTCTCAGCATAACTCAAATGAACAACACATTTTTGAAAGAAAATATTTGTGGAAAATATTACGATTCAATATAAATTTATTTTTATATTTATAAACTGTATATTATTCGAAAGAAGGGAAAATTTGTGATTGGAATAATATTTTTCACCAGCACATCTCGAAAAGAGATCATGTGATTGCAAATAAAATTTTTTGTTGAATATTGGTTGATTCTTAAGTAGAAATCATCCTAACAGCACGTCTTACAAGAATAGGGTCCTAAAGCCCTGTCCCGATTTTAGTGCCAAAAACACATGTTTACTCAATTTTCCAATGTTTTCCGTTGGTTTAAGTCCGAAAAACATTTTTTTTTCATGTTATTTTAGATTTTGTCACACCCCTTGGCCTAAACTCAAATTTTGGGTGAATTTTGTTTTCCGTGTCCCTTTCGAAATGTCAGATAGGAACAACCCCAGTGTTAAAACTAAAACCCCTGGGGTGTTTTTGTCGACTAAGCGAACGTCAAACATGATCTCAAGTGTCAAGGTTCATTTATGGATCCAATTTTAAAATTAATGTTTAAACATGATACAGCCGTTATTGGAGCGGGAAAAATTGCTAAAGTAGTTGAAATAACATGCTCTTTCGTGTTGTTGAATAAAAACAAGATTTTATCAAACATTTTAGGACCCAATTGATAAAAAAGCAAAATATAAAAATGGTTAACATTTAGCTTAACTAAATAATAAAATTTAAAACAGTATAACTATAAAGAACAGCCTATTGTTAAAAGAAGGCCGCCTCCTTTGTCACGTTTTTTGTATGAGTCCTTCGAAAATTTTGTATGGCTTGTCACGCTTGGCTTGACCCCCTCCCCCCCTTGGGGCGTGACGTAATTTGTGCATGAGCCCTTTTAGTGTAGGGGTGGTTGAAGAAAATTCTGAGTTATGGCTGTTTGGGTGTGCCAATGATTGTCAAAACTCGAGGGGTCCTCAAAAACTGCTTCAATATAATACAGAGGGGCAAGCATGGGCACTCACTCAGTTATTGCGTTTCCTTCACTCGCTTCCACGCACAGTCGGGAGCGAGAAAGCCGTTTAACTAATGATGCATTTTTAACTTACTTTTAGTAGAAAAAGTTGCAATTGAAAATTGTTGATATGCAAAGAACAGTCATAATACGTTTGCAAAGGTTCTTTTTGTTTTTAAAAGGTTTAATTTTGGTTTTTAGTGCAACACAGATTTTTACCAAGATTTTTGGAGGTTGACTTAAGATAAAAAAGATTATTTCGCCAGAAAACACAGATGAGAATCGAAAAAAATGTGGCAACACTGGCGTTCACCGCGTTCACTGACTGGCATTCCACACCACGGAATGAATCAGTGAGTTCAATGCATTTGGCTAATGTATTGGTATTCACTTCTCTTCGTGTTCCTTCCGATTCCCGCCTTTTCACAATCGGTTCCGACGCTTTCATGTTACACTCTACCCTATACGGTTCAGCTATCACTGAATGCTCGGTAGCAGCAGATTTTTGCTATTTTTTATCGGGTTTTTTATCGGCGTTCGGGTGAGTGCTTGCAGAGGGGTCCATCAATTTGATGGGTAAATAGCGGTCCGATTTCAGCGAGAATTGCTCAATGTTGTTATTTTGAAGAAAACAAAAATATATGAGAATAAATGCTGCACAACAATGGTAAGAATTTAAAGCAATTGTTAACCTAGATAGCCTAGACGTTAACCTTCACCTGATTTTTGCAATTTTTTCTTTCGGCATTCGCACTAAATGATCAGCTCATTGAAGCATGCCGTATCTCATTCGCTTAATAGTCTTTGCCCATGGCCTTAAATAAATGTGTTTATGGGGGCCATTCTTTTGTAGGGGCCCTTTTCCCAGAAAATTTTTTTTGATTCTTTCGAATAGACTATTTTATTTAAAATATTCTTTGTAAGGTTTTCATTATCAGAAGTCAAACTATTTATAACGTTAAAAAATAAAAGAAAAAAAAATCTCATGAACGTGAACCAATTTTTTATTTAAATTAATATAAGCAATGTTTTCTTTGATGTTTTAAATATCTTTGAAGATTTTATATGTTAACAGGAAAAAATCGATGTTCTTTGGGGCCTTTTCATCAACAACAAAATTTATTTGAAGATTCCTTCTTTTGGATATACAAAGCTGGTCTTTTTCTAGAGATTGGTCTCTATTTTTAATGGAAGGTCTTTAAGGTCTCTATTTCGATCTAAATGGTCTCAAAAGTCTCTTTTACCCTTAGCCTGATTGCAGTGAATCCTTATGCAAAACTTTACAGGCTCCAGAGAAAAATTCGAAGACTTCAACTTGGCTATTCAGCAGGTTCTTCAAAAATGTTGCCTCATATGTCTCGAGGGAAAACTTCATGACATCTTGTCTTGATTTGTCCAGAGATTTCATCTGGAATACTTTCAGGGACTCATACTGAGTTCGTACGTTCTAGAGATTCCTCTACCAATTCCAACAAAAATCCTTCCACTGATTTTCAAAGATGCTAAGAGGGTTTTGTCCAGAAAATGCTTTAGCACTCCAACGATACTACCTCTAGTAATTTACACAGGGATTACCCCGATTTTTTTTTTCCAAATACTTTACTAGAAGTTTCTCCAAATATTTTTTCACTAATCCTCAGCCAAATTCTCCAGCTGTTATTCTAGGAGATCTTATAAATATTGTTTGAAGATGTTCTAAACGTAAATCTTGGAAGATATGCTAAGAAAAGGTAATTTATATGGTAATCCTTTGAAAAATCCAGGTTATATTGTTGGGATATCTGAAACAAAATTCTTTGAGGAATTCCACGGGAAATAATCACTTAATGAACTCTTGAAGAGATCTTCACAATAAGCTCTAAATTTTCGGGAATACATAAATTCTAACGAAATTTCTAGAGAAAATCATCAAAAATACACACAGTAATAAGAGCAGTAATACTGCCGTGATTCCTAAACAAGAGAAATGTCTGGCCTTATTCTATGATGAAAAACCAAACTTATATCTTCTGGTTCCTATTAGGTTACGGTTTGTTTTTCTGTTTCATGTTTGGTCCAGTTTCGTTCGGTCTCTTTTTGGTTCCTATTTGGTCTCTTTTCTTAAGCTAGGGGTCGCCAAAATTCCTATATTCAAGCACTCAAACGCTACCCTGCAGTGTGACGGATAGAGTCATTTTCAAAATAAATATTTAAGTGATTAAGTCCTATTACTTGTTCTGCAGTATATACAGCCATTCCATGAAAAATCGATCTAGTGGGTCACCGAATTCCGTGAATTATCCGAATTGAGGATACACGTATTTTTGGATTTTTTGATTAAGGTGACCATTTCCAAAATAGGATGACCAGAAAAATTGCGACCTTGCAAAGTTTCATTATTTTTTAATCAGTGATGGTGTTGCGACTGGGAGGATAATTGTAATTTTATGGCTTTCTCAGTCTAATAAATTAAAACGGCTTGTTTGGCTAAGCCCGACGTTTCGGTCCCGTGTATTGGACCTTTTTCAAGGGATAAGCAGTCAACCGTCTCTCGTCACCTAATGTATAATTTTTTTTTTTTTTTTTATATTTATACATTAGGTGACGAGAGACGGTTGACTGCTTATCCCTTGAAAAAGGTCCAATACACGGGACCGAAACGTCGGGCTTAGCCAAACAAGCCGTTTTAATTTATTAGACTGAGAAAGCCATAAAATTACAATTATTTTTTAAATCATAACTTTCGAACAGCTTGACCAATTTTTAATTTTCTTGGACGAAATGAAAGCTGAAGATTATTGACTTTTCAAGAAAAATATAAACAATTGTTTTTTTTTTACATGAAAAGGAATCAAAAATTTCAGTTTTTTTCGTGTATTGAAGGCCTCGGGACCAAAAGGGCTATTTCTGTTCTCATTTTTTTTGAAAGTTCTGAAAATTTTACGTTTACTGGAAAATTTTTAGCGATGTATGTTTTTTAGTTTTTGAGATATATTTTTTTGAAAATGAAAAATCAGTCATTTTTTATCGGCGCACACAATATGTCTCAGCGCATTAGATATTTTATTTTTTAAAATCATAACTTTTGAACAGCTCGACCGATTTTCAATGTTTTTTTATGTAATGAATGCTTAAGATTTCAACTTTTCTTTCTTCACGGCAATGGAACTAATGTTCTTGACTAGTCGTAGACAAAAAATTAGCTGCCGTCATCTGCTGCTTTGTAAGTTATATCCAGGATTTTGTAAAACACTGTTTTTTGACTATTTTCACTAAGAATATCATTAAATCTGAAAACTTTGCTAGTAAATGATGTCAATTTATTTTCTTATTCTTAAGCTTCAAAAACTAGTTGATAATAGTTATTTATGCAACAAGTTGCAAAATGATGATTTCGATTGCAAAATGATGATTCGGCCAATCGTTGGAAAATGCAGTTCGCCGAAAATTGATTTTCTCAGTATCCATGGATGATACCATGCTTCGGAAGTAGGGCGCATTAGAACGCATCCGGGTGCGAATCGAATGCACCACTTCCGAAGTTATCTCGCATAGATTCTGAGAAAAATCCAACTCCGGCGTGAAACCGATTCCAACTTTTTATTGCGCCGACAATATCACCAGTCTTGCATCTGGATCGCACATCAGATATAGAATCAGATGCTATAGCAGAATAGACTGGGATATTTGGCTGAAGCCTCCCAGACAGAACTGAAAAGTGCTACTTTTCAGCACCGAAACCAGTGCTGAAAAGTAGCACTTTTCAAAATTGATTTTTTTTTTTGGTAGGAAATGCCGGCCATTATGTTGTGCATCTTATCAATGAAAAGTTGATTGATTTGCAACGGAATCGCAAAAAATATTTTTAAATAATTTTTTGGCTGTTTTTACTTGATAGTCTGATAGTCTTCAGAAGAAATGTCAGAAATGTGTCAAAGAATAACTTTGCAGAAGAAAGTTTTTTGTTACGACGCTCCAATCGAAAGATAAAACTGATCTGGATCAGTTTTTACTTATCTAGATAAACTCCAAAGGAGTCATAATGTAGTATAAATTATTCCAAAATACTTTGTCGAAGACACCAAACTTCTAGGATGAATATCCAGAGCACTAGAAGTTTTGGCCGTCAAAAACAGCGATCTGCCCAGTGTACCTCGGCTCACACTTAAATGCAACCCTGGTCACACGTCACAAGTGTTCCAAGGATCTTCAACAACCTGCCTGCTTCTTTCTCTACATGCAATCATATACGTTTGGGTAGAGTAAATGGTATTACAAGTTGATCCTAGTTGTCCCTCTTGAAGAGAGCGAAAGCCTACCCCATCGTATTGCAATCGATTCCAATTCAGTCATCGCCTGCAAAGCCAAGGAGTATATGCAACGATAGCTTCACTAGGAAACGTTACGGTTTAGTTTGTTCCTGTCATTTTTCGTAAACGGCGCGTGTGTATCTCATTCGACATAAAAAAAACAAGATCAAACTGTTCATGTTTTTTTTTATGATCCGGTATGTCGGAATTCTAAGCAAAACTTATGATTTATGCAAATGTCATCGTGTCAGACGACATTCGATTGACATTTTTTTTTGTGTTCACCGATGTTCATTCTACCGCTTGTGCTGTGTGTGAGAGGTGACGGTAGCGGATGAATGCAGAACAATAAAATGACTGCTGACCAACGAAGCGAAAGTCACGCAAAGTGTCGAATGCTTACAGCACTGTTATAGATTTAAGAATGCTGAATGAATATTTTAAATCCGTTTGTTTTTAATGGGGAAACACATGAACATTGGCCTTTTTTCGCCCCTTCAAGGGGTGACGTTGAGTCAAGCAAACTAGAACTGATTTGCAATAAGAACATATCAAAAGAATCATCTTCCGCTCATGTTTCCTGCAGCTTTCCAATAACCATTCATCTGACAGACATTTTCGTGAAACATTGAAAAGGTATTACTAGGACTCCAGATTTTATTTTTTAGTGAAGGCTGCTAATATCTGTAAATAATACCTCATTGCAATTTTATATACATATTTTCAATATTTACTGAGTTATTTCAGATTATGCTCAATGTCACTCCCGATGACGGTATTGGAATATTTTTAAGAGCACCAACGTATTCAGCAAGAATTCACTGAAGACAAATAATAAATTGATCTTTGAGACACGCGCAAAGGTTTTTTTTTCTGTGTTTTATTTTTAATATCGAACGAAATGTACGAAGTTAACAAATCATGCGCCATCACAGGAAAGTGCATAATTGAAATGGTATTAAAGTTTCCCTGACAGTCTGTACACGTGGACAATCAAATTACGGTAATTTTCAAAGAAATTTCCTAATACCTAACACGAATTCGATTATTACAGCATAATGAGCCAATCGGTGCGAATTCTGGAAAAAAAAACTCACTTAAGGGAATATATTTCATTCATCCTCAAAAATTTGTTAGGCTGTTAACATGTTTGAATCCTTGCTGCTGGAACCGAAAACTTCAATATGTCTTTTGTTACCATACCGGACATGAATCAAGAATTTTTATATAAATAAACATTTTTTAACACCAAATCTCTTAACAATATACAATTTTACAACACTTAGTTAAGACAAATAAAGTTCAATCACTACATGTTACATATTGACGTTGGTGCTAAATTCCACCCGATTTTACGGTACCTACTGCACCGTCGTTGAGAAGCTGTATCCAGCAAGCTGACGGGACGACGGCCATCACCGTCGGAATCGTTGAAGCTTAAACTTGCCGGTCATCCTTTAGCGCTCCGACGGATGCAACCCCGGGATAACGGCTTCGATAACTCTCTGCACAACATCACATCGCACCGACCGACCATCCATTTAGCAATTCTCGATACATACGTGTATGCAGACGGTGTTCCCGTGGCGGATGGTGGCCCATCTCGTCTTCATCAGTGTCAAGCACGCCGCGGAACGGACTCAGTATAAGGATGATTCCCATTTACAACACACTTGCGCCTGCAACGTCATTCTCCCCCCGGGGGGAAACAGGAAATTCCGGTACTGCACCGCGTACAGAGTCACGGTCTAACGGTACGGCGAACTTTGTCTTCGGAACGGACACTAACTCTACGTTCAGGCTACGGTGAGTTGTTGGTAAACTGTGTGGACCATTCTTCGGTCACAGTTTGGAAAGTGTATCCTTTACAGGAGGTTTTGCTGATGAGGAGTAGTAGCACGATGAGCACGGGAGATTCTGTGAGAGGGTCGTGTTTCTCTCGCCGATGGAATTTTGTGAGCACACGGACGGGTAGACGAAACAAATTGTATCGCAATTTTCCAGCATGGAATGCACGGTGATTTGGATTGACTCATTATAGGGGAAATTAATTTTATGATTAACGACATTTCTCAGAAACTCATTCCCTAGAACGTCATGAATAAGACGAAAAAAAAAAATTCTAGAGTTGCTAAAATCTAGGTGATCGACACCGAAAGTTTCGGGGAAAACTAATAATTTTCGACCTGACATTCGACCATCCATATAATTTTGGTCTATCCGAAATTCGAAAATTGGTACAGAATTTTTGTAGATCGAAAATGAGTGCTTTTCCCCTACAACAAGACGATAATAATGTGTCCATTAGGATGGTCCATTTTTATGTGGCAAAATCAGCTTTTAAAGATCTCAGGTTAGTTACACACCAAATTGGTACATTTTGATCCTAAGAAGCTGCTATGGAAGTTGGAGTGAAATCCGTCAACTCAAACTTGTTTAGCCCCTTCTTAGAGTTGATGGATTCCGCTCAAATTTTCACAGCAACGTCTTGGACCCCTAGAAGCTAAACAAATTTAGAGGATGTGACTTAAGATTTATACAGTCTGGTCAATATGGGCCGCTTGGCTGGCTGACTTTAGAAGTTTGTAGCTATCATGTTAAGATAAGCGGACTTCTTTTTTGTAATTGTGTTTCATTATTCTTCATGATATAAAGAACATGAAACAGTAAATTGGATGAAGGAAGAATATGTATAACATATGTAAGGATAGTGTTTTCCGCCTACGATTTTGGCCAGTGCGTCAGAGTACATTAGGGACTGTCTACTTATGTGGTATTTTTTTGTATTTTCAAAGTACCCTACTCTTCCCACGGTGCTCCCCTGACCGTTATTATCAGAAAAAAATCTCCATCAAATCTGTGCTCACCAGTCGATTTCTATAGCTAAGCTGCATGTCTGGGCAAAATTAAAAAAAAATCGTAGGGCCCGTTTTGAAGTTACGCCCTTTTGAATGTGTAAGTCCACTAGTTCTAAGGAAATCTGAGATATTCAAACGAGTTTTCATTGGCCGTGATTATCAGAATAGATATAATATTGAAATTTGAATCAAATAACTATATAATCCAACTTTGGTTCAAATTTTAATGTTATATCTATCCTGATAATCACGGCCAATGAAAACTCGTTTGAATATCTCAGATTTCCTTAGAATTAGTGGACTTACACATTCAAAAGGGCGTAACTTCAAAACGGGCCCTACGATTTTTTTTAAATTTTGCCCAGACATGCAGCTTAGCTATAGAAATCGACTGGTGAGCACAGATTTGATGGAGATTTTTTTCTGATAATAACGGTCAGGGGAGCATCGTGCTTCCCCCTCGTGGTCTTTTGCACATACAAACATTTTAAAACTCGTATGGACCATTGTCTTTGGTTAGACCTCTCTCCCTCCCTCCATAGATGACCACGTGATTTAAGGACGGCCCCTTAGATGATCTGTATCGTTCCATAAATGCCATAGAAGGCTTCTACAATGGATTCTACTTGTTCTTTAAAGACGGTGTATTTAAAAAAAACAAATGCGATTCTCAAAGCATTTCAAGAAGGAGAAGAAGAACAGTCTACTTTGGCAAAATATATGTGATATTTTCTGGCTGAATATTGTGTAATATTTTTTTTCACAGATATCTAGTATTTATTCTTCTTCTACTTGGCATTACGTCCTCACTGGGACAGAGCCTGCTTCTCAGCTATTAACTGAGAGCTTTCTTTACCAAACTTGCCATTTTCGCATTTGTATATCGTGTGGCGGGCACAATGATACTCTATGCTCGAGGAAGTTAAGGAAATTTCCATTACGAAATAATCCTGAACCTACCGGAAATCTAACCCAGACACCTTCAGCATGGCTTTGCTTTATAGCCACGGATTCTAATCACTCGGCTAAGGAAGGACTCTAGTATTTATACCATTGTGTATTTTCAGTATGAAACTCATGCCAAGATGATTGTACCATAGTACGTATACCATATGTCATAAGTAAAAAGCGAGTGAAAGAAGAATTATTGAACAAAATAAAAACGAACTAATCAACGCAGAAAAGAGGTTGCAAGACAGCATTCAAGGAACCGCATAAATTTGGATTAAAAATGATACATGGAATGCATACACTCACCTTTTAAATGGTAGTTTTAGACCTAATTCCGATTTCTGTTGTTTTTTTCGTTTGGGATCCATAATAATAATTTGACGAACTAATATTCGTTGGGTGAATTGAGGCCGGTTTCCGAGATTGAAAAAGTCTGGCATTCATTTCTTAAGGAAAATAAAAAAAACTCAACAAACCAAATTTATTTAATTTTTTGTGCCCTGCAAATGAACAAATATGATTCTGGGGAATGTCGTTCTGGGGCTTGACTTTCTGGGAGATGTCGTACAACGTAATATTACACCTCTCCATGTTGTCAAGTTTAATTAACTCTTCAAGTTTGTTACTCGGGGTCAGATAGACCCGTTGAACTTCGGAATGCTGGCGAGCTAGAGCAGGGGTCTTAAATATACCAGGGTCGACTTAAATGGCTTTCAAGGGTTCTGTCCTTCAAGTGGAAAAACTATAAAACCACTATTAAACATTTATACGATTTATTGGGTAGCTTTGTGGGTGTATAAGGAGGCGAGAAGGGCCGGCCGGCTACGCACTGCGGATTGGGTCTGCTGGTGAAGGTTTACCACGTGGGTTGGCGACGAAGTACTCTCGGAGCACTTATGATAGGCCTTTAAAGCGGAGGTACGAACACATGAAAGGGCTATATCTGGGGTCTCTATCTGGCGATTGTAGGCTGCTCAACGGATATCCTAGGCCTTTTCCGGGTCTGAACTCGCCAGTATTGGACCGTGTGGTTAAGGTCGATGGGAATCCTGGGCTGCGTTTCGGGATACTGATCGCTTTCTGGGTACCGTATCGTTTAGGAAGGTCTCAAGGTTACCTTCCCAGAATCCTTTGGGTCCTGATCCGAATATATCCGGCAATAGATTTCTGTGTCTGTCGGAGACAATTAACGTCTAGTCTCACTATGAATTTATATTTCCACCACTTTGGCTATAATAGACCGTCTTGGCTGAGATGTGAAATGGAATAGAACAAATCGATAGCTGTCTCTGACCCTAGTTGCCTTTCCTTTTCGCATATTCCCTTTTTTTATTGCTAGGTCCTTTTTCTCGCATGTGGCATCACCTTTTGCTATTCAGCAGTGCGTAGCACCCTTTTAGATGTGTTTTAACAAATTGTGTTACCTTACTTAGCAATATATATATAGTCGGGTCTCCTATTAAACGCATTCCTATAAAGTGCACTCCTATTACGCTCACTCCTATAAGACACACCAGAACGTTATAGGAGACCCAGGGCTTATGGGATTTCATCACTTTGGGGGTGCCGTTGAATATCTCGTATGCCAAAAGAGATAGCACAGTACTGTCTTCGGCGAATGTTCAGTGCTAAGAACGATTTACCTTTAGGAGTTGAGGATCAACCTTTTAGTTGAGAACTTGGCCGGTAGGGGCGCTTTTTCTGCTTTGCACTATATGAACCATGAGAGATAAGAATGCAAAATTTTGTAACATATGATATCTCTAGATCCTGATGTTTTGGAAGGTTGGTGTCTTCGGCAAAGTTGTTCAGTAGCTCAAGGGCTGACATGCGGTTGTCATTCTGATTCGGAATTACGCCACCAGGCGGCGCTAGTGGACATGGAATTTTTGTTTTGCGCATAGCTCAGTAGCCTGACCACTTAGAAAGATGGCGTCTTGGGCAAAGTTGCTCAGTATCACAAGGACTAACACTATTTGAGCCGAAGGTTTCGAAATTTTGCCACTAGGCGGCGCTAGTGAGCAAAAAATGTTTGTTTTGTGCATAGCTCAGTAGCCTGACCACTTAGAAAGATGGCGTCTTCGGCAAAGTTGCTCAATATCACAAGGACTAACATTATTTGAGCCGACAGTTTCGAAATTTTGCCACTAGGCGGCGCTAGTGAGCAAAGAATTTTTGTTTTGCGCATAGCTGAGTAGCCTGACCACTTAGACAGATGGCGTCTTCGGCAAAGTTGCTCAGTATCACAAGGACTAACATTATTTGAGCCGAAAGTTTCGAAATTTTGCCACTAGGCGGCGCTAGTGAGCAAAAAATGTTTGTTTTGCGCATAGCTCAGTAGCCTGACCACTTAGAAAGATTACGTCTTCGGCAAAGTTGCTCAGTATCACAAGGACTAACATTATTTGAGCCGAAAGTTTCGAAATTTTGCCACTAGGCGGCGCATATGTTACAAAATTTTGCATTCTTATCCCTCATGGTTCATATAGTGCAAATCAGAAAAAGCGCCCCTACCGGCCAAGTTCTCAAATAAAAGGATGATTCTCAACTCGTAAAGGTAGATCGTACTTAGCACTGAAACTTCGCCGAAGACAGTACTGTGCTATCTCTTTTGGCATACGAGATATTCAACGACACCCCCAAAGTGATGAAATCCCATAAGCCCTGGGTCTCCTATAACGTAGATTCCTATTACGCCCCCCAACCATGTGTCTTATAGGAGACCTGACTGTAGCATTTTTTAAGTGTGCATACTTTTCGAAATAGTTTAACAATTTTATATGATGAATGTTTAATATTAGGGATCATATTTGAGTATAGTTTATTTATTAAATTAACAATACGCAATAAACATATAAAGGGTAATTTTAGAATAGGCAAACAAAGAATTTTACATCACAGCGGTAACAAGTTCCTAGCTATTATATAACTTCTTTGCATAGTACAGACTGAAAGTAAATGTCAATGGTTCCTACTCTGTAATTGATCGGAATAGGCAAGAATCGCATTTAGATCCAATTGAATAAGGGACAGAATTTTCCGCTTACTTTCGTGCACATTTTAGCAGCTCTCATATTATTGATCAGTAACAAGTTAGTGTGTGATTGTTGCTTCTAGAGAACGAGAAAAGTTCTGCTTCTCAACAGTAACCACGGGGAGGGTGTTGATTAGCGGGGTGGGAAAAGACCTGGAAGTTACAACTGACTTAAAAAAAATGTAACGCAATCAGGATAAAAAAGTGTTATTAGAAGCATGAAACGAGCTCACCGGTTGGCAATCTGACTGAATTCTAGGTATTCCACTAAACAGCTCGAAGATTTTTTATTATAAATATGAATTTTTTTTCGCACTCAAACACGATTGGTCTTGATTCCGTCGCTCACCCCACAGGAGCTTGCAAAGGAATCAAAATACCACACACTACTCTCTTGCTATTGTGTATATTTTTTGGTTTGTAAACATGGTGTACATTGAAGAATAAAATAGACCCCTTTGTACCATAACTAGCCTTTTGTCCAGCAACTCCTCTACCTACCTCCGCGAGGTACTGCTCTGCCCTTCTACGCCTACTTGTCCCATGTTCTATGTAAACCTTTTGGACCGCGGGACACACATGCGTAGAACGGCAGTGCTAGGGTATGAGCGACGTTAGGAAGAACCGGCTACCTCGGTGGGAACTTTGGTCGTATGCTAACGGAAGGGTTTGCATCTGGAAACCTGCAGCGCCTGTTCTACAAGTCAGGGGCGGCTGATCATCGTCCTTGTATCTTCGAGAGACTCTAAGCTAATCTACGCGCTATGGTACTCCGGGCTTTACAAGCCAACGATTAAAAATAAGCGCAGAAACGTCAACAGAATAATACGGACAATGAGACAGTGCGCATCGTACCTTCGTGCTGTGCGTACACGAATTCTCTCTGCTCTTGGAAGTTTTCTTAAAAACTACCTAAAGCAATAAAACAGTACTTTTCAGTGCTACAAAAACAGTACTTTTCAGTGCTAAAATTAAAAACGGTACTTTTCAGTGCTACCAAAACAGTACTTTTCAGTACTATTTTTTCTACTATTGATCCCTTTACGATCCTTGTTTGGACCCGTGCCTTCGATTTTTCGTTGGACCCGTTGGCGAAAGCTAGCGGTGGTAATCCTTCTTGGACACCGTCTAGGGAAAAAACCTTTCGAAGGTCACGTCTTTCTCGTTTATTAACTAAACATGGTATCAACAACTAACAAAAGGAAGGGTGAATCTCTGAATTCACTACTTCCTTCCAAAAAAGTGGGTTTTAAAACTGTCACTACACGTGGCAAGAATGGAAGAAAGGACGCTTCCCCGGAATGCGAAGTTTCTTCCAAGGGTGAAATGAAGAATTGTATCGAAATGAGCAATCAGTTCGATGCTCTAGACAAATTTTCCGAACACCAAATCGAAACAGCCTCTAGCCCAGGCTCTTTGATTCAAGTGAGGAAGCAAAGAGTGCCGCCTATCGTGGTCAGTTGTTCCGAATTTGGGGGATTTAGGCAGGAGATCTTGAACTCCATTAGGGGAATCAAGGTTTCCTTCCAAATCGCAAAGAAAGGAGACTGTCGCGTTTTGCCGGAAACTCTTAAAGATCGTGAGCTTCTTCTCAAACATCTTGAAGAGAAGAAGCACAAATTTTTTACTTATGACGACAAAACTGAACGTTTGTTCAAAGTTGTCTTGAAAGGTCTCTCAAGTGACTATAAATCACCTGAAGAGATCAAAAATGGAATTAATGATTTACTTGGATTTTCCCCAGTCCAAGTAATCATTATGAAAAAGAGAACCCAATCTGGCATTGTTCGGAAAGGGCTTTCTCAAGAATTTTATTTAGTTCACTTTAACAAAAAAGAACTAAATAATATTAAAGCTTTAGAAAAAGCAAAACTTTTGTTTGATGTCCGTGTGACATGGGAACATTTCCAGAAACCTGGAGGAAATTACCAGAACCCCACTCAGTGCCGTCGGTGCCAAAAGTGGGGTCATGGTACAAAAAATTGTCGCATGGATGCTAAATGCATGATTTGCGGAGGTTCTTCTCACGCCAAAGACGTCTGTCCAGTGAAGGAAGATACCACCAAATTCATATGTTGTAATTGCGGGGCTAACCATAAGTCCAATTTTTGGAATTGTCCTTCACGCAAAAAGGTCATTGAGGCTCGTGCTAGGCAGATGAAAGATAATATCCGTTACGATAACGGTCGTTTCCGGAATTTGCCTGGTAGAGTATCGAACAATGCTCATTTTTCAGTTAATGATCGCTTGATCATGAATCATACCCATCAGGAAGATCATAATCATGCTCATTCACAAACTAATTTTAATCCGTCGGGTAGCCGTTCGAATCTTTCTATTTCGAATGTATCTACCCACGGTAAATCCTTTGCCGATATCGTAGCAGGAAATTCGAACTCCTCCCCTGTTCGATCCATGGGTACCCATTCTACTTGTTTCAAATCAAATGGAAAAAACCCTACCGCCACAGGTAACTCCGCTTCTTCGTCTACCGGAAATTCCAATGGGAAATCACATGACATGTCTGCCTCTGATTTTAATTTTCTAACTGAACAATTGAATCTAATGATTGATGCAATGTTCAAAGCCACCACTATGACTGAAGCAGTCCAAGTAGGTGTAAAATTTACAAATCAAATTGTTATTGGATTACGTTTTTCTAATGGATCCAAATAATAATTTAAATATTTTAAATTGGAATGCTCGTTCTCTGACTGGTAAAGAGGACGAGCTGTTTAATTTTCTTACGGTTAATAACGTGCATATAGCAATTATTACCGAAACGTATTTAAAACCTGGATCTAAACTCAAAAGAGATCCTAACTTTTTTGTTTATCGTAATGATCGACTTGATGGGGCATGTGGGGGAGTTGCAATCATCATTCATAGGCGTATAAAACATCAACTGTTTGCATCATTTGAAACTAAAGTTTTTGAAACTTTAGGTGTTTCTGTTGAAACACAGTTTGGTAAATATACTTTCATAGCTGCCTATTTGCCTTTTCAATGCTCTGGGCAGCAAGTTAATTTGCTCCAAACTGACTTGCGTAAATTGACTCGCAATAAGTCAAAATTTTTTGTCATTGGTGACTTTAATGCCAAACATCGGTCATGGAATAATTCTCAAAGTAATTCCAACGGCAGAATTTTATTTGATGAGTGCTCTTCAGGATATTTCTCAATTCAATACCCTGATAGCCCTACATGTTTTTCCTCTTCTAGAAACCCATCTACGATTGATTTGGTCTTAACCGACTCTAGTCATCTTTGTAGCCAACTGATCACTCATGCTGATTTTGATTCTGATCATGTCCCTGTTACATTTCAAACATCCCAAGAAGCGATTCTCAATCCTATCAGCTCTACTTTCAATTATTTACGAGCCGACTGGAATATATATAAAACGTATGTTGACTCCAATCTTGATGTTAACATTTCTTTAGAAACTAAACTTGATATTGACAATGCTCTTGAAACTTTAACAAATTCCATTGTTGAAGCCCGGAGCATTGCAATTCCAAAATGTGAAGTAAAATTTGAATCCGTGATTATACACAGTTCGAACGAAACGTGTAAATTTCTGAGACATATAATGCACATAATTGGAGCGTGGAATATCATGGATATTTACATGATATGTCATGTAAACTTCAATTATATGTCATGTAATCTAGCAGGATTCTGAGTGATTACATGACATATAACACATTTTTACATGATTTCAAACTGAAATTTACATGACGTCATGTTTACATCGCATAAATGAAGTTTACATGACGTGTAATCTTCATTATTTTTAACTGTGTAGACGATGATCTTAAACTCTTGATCCGTCTTAAAAACGTGAGGAGAAGGCAATTTCAACGCACTCGCGATCCTGCTATGAAAATTATATGGCAGGATTTGCAGAAAGAAATCAAGAAACGTTTTGCTCAATTAAGAAACAAAAATTTTGAAAATAAAATTTCTCAATTGGACCCTGGCTCTAAGCCCTTTTGGAAATTATCGAAAATCTTGAAAAAACCTCAGAAGCCAATACCGGCATTGAAAGAGGAAAGCAAATTATTTTTAACTAATTGCGAAAAAGCTCAAAAACTTGCTATGCAGTTTGAAAGTGCGCACAATTTTAATTTAGGACTTACTAGTCCAATTGAAAATGAAGTTACTCAGGAGTTCGAGAATATTCTCAATCAAGAGAACGTTTTCGAAAATGCCTGGGAGACTGATTTGGAAGAAGTGAGAACTATTATTAAAAAATTCAAAAACATGAAAGCTCCTGGCGATGATGGAATTTTCTACATTCTCATCAAGAAACTTCCAGAAAGTAGCTTATCATTTTTAGTTGATATATTTAACAAATGTTTTCAATTAGCATATTTTCCTGACAAATGGAAAAATGCTAAGGTTGTTCCAATTTTAAAACCAGACAAAAATCCTGCAGAAGCTTCTAGCTATCGTCCAATCAGTTTGCTTTCCTCCATCAGTAAACTTTTTGAAAAGGTTATTTTGAACAGAATGATGGCCCACATCAACGAAAATTCAATTTTTGCCAATGAACAGTTCGGATTCCGCCATGGACATTCGACCACTCATCAACTTTTACGTGTAACAAATTTGATCCGTTCCAACAAATCTGAAGGCTATTCTACTGGTCTTGCTCTTCTAGACATAGAAAAAGCATTCGACAGTGTTTGGCATGAAGGTTTGATTGTAAAATTAAAAAACTTTAATTTTCCAACATACATTGTTAGAATAATTCAAAGTTATCTGTCAAATCGTACACTTCAGGTTAATTATCAGAACCCCAGATCTGAAAGACTTCCTGTAAGAGCTGGTGTTCCCCAAGGCAGCATTTTGGGACCAATATTATACAACATAGTTTCCCAAACTGTGGGTCGCGACCACCTGGGGGGTCGTGAGCCAGTCTTTGGTGGGTCGCGAAAAAAATCCAATATATGAATTGAATTCCAGAGTTTTTTATGTTTCCTAAAATTTTGGCCACTTGTTGCAACTTATTTATCATATTATTACTAAAACAGTTTCTTCCGGTGATCAGGCATTGAGTCAATTGGAACTATCAATACTATTCTACAGCTAAGAACATTCGAATAATTACTAAAGAAAAGGTTGTCAGAAATAGAACCACAAACAGTTTTATTCTTTAGTTGTTCTTTCTTAATACATACATACTTATTCTACAATCGAACTTCCATGAGTTAAAGGAATTATCCACCTATGGAAATATCGAGTAATGGAACATTTTTTTTTAAGGCTGTTTGAGAGGAACTTCATAGTACTAATGATATTTTTGGATTTCCAGTATGATTCACGGTGTCAAAATCTCAAATATTATTGAGCCTTTATGCTACTCAGATATTTCTACGAACAAGTTTAACATTTGGGCTAAGATTTTGGTTTGGTTTGGTTTGGTTTGGAAGAATAATAAATATTCTGTCGGAGAAAATTTCCTTCACATGGGACAGTTTTAGCTGCAAAATTAGCTTTTCTTGAAATAGGTAGTAAAATAATCCTTAAATTTGATAATATCTAATATTCTTAGACAGAATATATTCAAACTTTCAGGATTCAGGTCATTAAAACATGTGAGGTACATGCAAATTCGGTTAAAAAAATATTGATCCAGTGTGGTTCAGTGACTCAATATTGAACAATGGAAGATCGACTGTTGCGACTATTAGTTTTGCGGTTTTTATTGAATTTTGATAGGCGTCTAGATTTTCAAACAATTCTTAGTGTTGTTATATGAATTTTTTATGTTAATATTTTAAAGTTGTAACAATCAGTTGTGCATTATAAAAAGAAAAGATTTTTTTCAGTGTAGTTTTAATCCACCATAGTCAATGTTAATTACGACTTGTCATCAAATCCAATTCACAACAAAATAATAAGTGACATCAGAAGTTTCAGTATAAAACATGCCACTGAACTATTTTTCGCTGGTGGGTCGCAAGGAATACGCTTGTTGACTAGGTGGGTCGCGCAACCAAAAAGTTTGGGAACCTATGTTATACAATATTTTCACATCTGACTTACCTGAGCTACCTCAGGGATGTCAAAAATCTTTGTTTGCGGATGACACAGGCCTCTCCGCCAAAGGACGAAGCCTGCGTGTCATCTGTAGTCGATTGCAAAAAAGTTTGGATATTTTTTCTTCATACTTGCAAAACTGGAAGATTTCTCCTAATGCTTCCAAAACTCAACTAATAATATTCCCACATAAACCAAAAGCTCTTTATTTGAAACCTTCAAGTAGACATGTTGTCACGATGAGAGGGGTTCCAATAAATTGGTCAGATGAAGTTAAGTATCTAGGGCTCATGCTAGATAAGAATTTAACTTTCAAAAATCACATTGAGGGCATTCAAGCCAAATGTAATAAATATGTAAAATGTCTCTATCCCCTTATTAATAGAAAATCAAAACTTTGTCTTAAGAACAAGCTGTTGATATTCAAACAAATTTTCAGGCCAGCCATGTTGTATGCTGTACCAATATGGACTAGCTGTTGTAATACCAGGAAGAAAACTCTGCAGAGAATTCAAAATAAAATTTTGAAAATGATTCTGAGGCTTCCTCCCTGGTATAGTACCAATGAGTTACATAGAATATCCAATGTTGAAACATTGGAACAAATGTCAAATACAATCATTAATAATTTCAGGCAAAAATCGTTACAATCTTCTATTGCCACGATTAATGCGTTATATGTTTAGGTTAAGTTAGGTTAAGTATATTAAAAACGTTTTTTTTTTCTCTTATAAGCAGGTGAAATCAACTCACCTGTAAAAAAAACTGAACTGCTACGGCAAATGAAATGTAATATGTTGTTAACAAAATGTTAATTAAATCTTAAATTTGTTTTACCAAATTAGGATGATAGTGTTTTCAAATAACACAGAACACCTAGATATAAGAAATAAATGTAATGTTTGGAATGATACTAATAAAGAAATTTAAAAAAAAAAAAAAAAAAAAAAAAAAAAAAAAAAAAAAAAAAAAAATACGGACAATGAGAAAAACGGACTAAAGATTGGAAACTCGGTACGTGGATAAATCCTTCAACATCATCTGAAGAACCCGCATACTCTCCGAATCATTGAAGGAACGAAAGTTCGACATTGTAGTGCTGCAGAAGGTTTATTGAAAGGGATCAATGATGCGAACGTTTAGAGGTAATCAAACCATCTACCAGAGATGCGACAATACACATGAGCCGGTAACAGCTTTTATCGCAATGGGCAATACACAGAAGCACGTGATGATGTGACGGCCGAATCAACTATAGAATATACATATTGAGTATCAAAGGCCGAGTTTTCAACACTATCATAAGCAACGTGCTCAGCCCCATTCCGGAAGCACGGATGACGCTGAAGAGTCTTTTTGGGAGCTCAGATTGCAGCACAAGTTGTCATGCTGCAGAAAGGGACTCAGCAGGACGTGGGACGTTATAGACTGGAACGGCAACAGCAGACATGTTTGTTTCGAAAAAAAAAAAACGCCTGGAGGAAGCGAAGTGCGAGGAGATGGTAAAGTTGAGCCGGTATCAAGAAAAGCAGATAAACCGTAAATGGGGGACTTTGATAGTTTTTTTGAAAAAAAAAATATTGAACACTTAAACATGCTGTTTCAAAGCATAATATTTTATATTTTTAAAACAGGTACTGGTAATAAAGCTATATAAATAAAAATGAAATGGTGTTTGTATGTCACGAAATGGCTGACGAACGGGTGAACAGATATGAATGATTCTTTCTCCGTTTTGTTCGTTAAGGGTTCCGACGTGTTTGTGTGTATAAAAATCCCAGGAAATTCACCGGGAAAGTTGGAAAAACGAGCGTGAACGGAACTGTCATTTTTATGGGACGATCAGTAGTGTTTTTCAATAGCCTACTTGATGGCTATTGATGAAATTAGAACAGTCTCACCAAATTAGTTGAGATTCCATGTAGATTTTAAACTCTTGTAAAATGGATGTTAAATGCTCTCCGATGACCACACGGTTTGATTTTTCGTATGGTTTACATTTCACACTATATGCTACACTGCACTCGCGAAACATTTCACTAAAGATACCTTACAAATAATATTTTATTTACATGCAAAAAGTCTTACCATGGGGAGAGGGGGTTGTGTTACGTGATTAATGGGCTAATATTCAGTTTGCATTTTCATTTTCTTCAACTACGCGGCACTATGTAGTATATTGCGTCACTCGAATTGCACGACAAACATATCACGCCTGCTTGACGTGCCGTGTTACTATGAAATGACGTCAGAAGTTGCCGAGATAATGTTAGACAGCTTCTCACCGCCTATAGTGGTTTTCACGCCCAATGCACTATGGTCCAGGAATCAGTTTTACGCGGAAAGATGCATTCTGAGCTTTAGAATGAAACATTAGACAAAAACGGTCTTCTACAAAGTTGTTTGTATTAGTTGAGCCCTTTGTTTGGTTCTATTGAAAATTAAGGTGGACCACATTTTCATAGAAATTGTGTAACTAACTTTCTTATTTGTAGAAATTATATTATACATGCTTCAGCACATACATGTAGATTATTCAATTTCAAGCAACTTTGCCAAAAAAAGTTTTTTTGTATCTCTTAAATTGACCGATTTAGAGCTTTTTTCCTACAATGACATAGGGTGGCCCGAACAAAACTGGTTTTCTGGCTCTAGAGTTTTCAATTCATGTTTCTCATCAAAGTAGTCTATGAAACACTTTTAGAACTTTAAAAAATGCGTAATTTGGTGAGTGAAGAAACTCGCTATCTCCTTCCGTTTAGGAGTTATTGTTGTTTTTCTTCCAAAAACATGCCTACTTTGATTGTGAATATCTCTGATTGGGGCAAACATAAAAAATATCTTTTGACGGCGTTCAACAGACAAAATAAAATTGTATATTATATCAAAAATTACAGATGTGTTATTTTTGTAACTCTAATAAAACGTCTTGAAAGTCAAACATTTTTTATCACAAAAACGTTAATAACTTTTGAACTAAAATAGATATTAACAATATTTTTGCATGCAAATTTGCGTTTTGTTAAGTTCTAAAAATCGTCCATAGACGACATTGACGAGAAAATAATATTAAAAAAACTAGAGTTAAAAAACTTATTTTTGTTGGACCACCCTGCGATGATTAGGAAAAAATGCTCTAGATTGGTCGAATTTTGAGCTACAGAAAAACTTTTTTTGGCAAAGTTGATCAAAATTTCAAGTTCTACCGCTTTGCCTAAGAGCATATACCAGTATTTTTGCAAATAAAAAAGTTGATTATATGATATGTGTGATATTGTGGACCACCCTAGTTTCAAATGACACAGTATGAAAGCTTACATTTTTAGAAACAATTTTGTAAAAGATCATTTTTGTCTAAAATTTCACTTTCATGCTCAAAATGTAAAATAATAAAGAAATACATACCATGAAAAGCTTCAAAATAGTTTTAGAGCCCTATCTTTCTTATTTCAGATTTCTCGTCAAAGCGGTCTATGAACGACTTTAAGAACTTAACAAAACGCAAATTTTCATGCAAAAATATTGATGATATCTATTTTAGTTCAAAAGTTATTAAAGTTTTTCTGCTTAAAAACCTTTGTTTTTCAAGGCATTTTATTTACTTACTTATGGGTCCTGGGCACCCATTCTGGTGCATAGGGCCGACGTGAAAGATTTCCATCCTGGGCGATTACCAGCTATCGCCTTGACCTGCGGCCAGGTCAAATTGCCGTCGACTTCTTTTATTTCTTTGTTGAGGCTGCGCCGCCATGATCCTCTGGGTCTGCCTCTGCTGCGATGTCCTGCTGGATTCCATTCCAGCGCTTGTTTGCAGATTTCGTTTCCGCCACGACGTAGAGTGTGGCCGACCCACCCCCACTTTCGTTGTCGAATTTCGGTTTGTATCGGTTGCTGGTGGCACCGACGATGGAGGTCAGCATTAGAAATCCAGTTGTGTGGCCACCATGCCCGAATTATATACCGCAGGCATCTGTTGATGAACACCTGCAGCCGTTGAGTGTTCTCCGCTGATACACACCACGTTTCACTGGCGTATAACAGCACAGATTTGACATTGGAATTGAATATTCGAATTTTGGTGCGTTGACTAATCTGACTGTTCTTCCAAATATTTCTTAAGCTCGCAAAAGCAGCCCTCGCCTTCTTGATCCGTGCACCTATGTCGATCTTGGTACCGCCGTCAGACGCCAGTTGGCTACCAAGATATTGGAAGTTTTCGACGTTCTCCACTGTTTGCCCGGCTACTGTGAAGCTGGAAGGGCCGGCCGTGTTTACATCCAACGATTTGGTCTTGTTGACATTGATGTTGAGACCTGCTGCTGAGGAGCGTTCGGCAAGATCGTCTAGCTTACTCTGCATATCAGAGCGCCGTTGAGCTAGTATAGCAATATCATCAGCCAAATCGAGATCATTTAAGTGCTCCATAGTAATAGACTGCCACAGCAGCCCACGGTTTTGTTCACGGTCAATGGCGTCTATCAGGATCTCGTCAATTACGATGAGGAACAGTAGTGGTGATAGTATACATCCTTGCCTCACTCCAGCTACAACCCGGATGGGTTCAGACAAGACCCCGTTGTGCAATACTCTGCACGTAAAGGCCTCGTACTGCGCTTCGATGAGGCCGATGATTTTCTCAGGAACACCCTTGCGTCTCAGGGCACCCCACATATTTTCGTGATTGAGTCGGTCGAAAGCTTTTTCGTAGTCAATGAATACCATATACAGGGACTCTTGGAATTCATTGACTTGCTCCAAGATGATACGGAGCGTGACAATATGGTCCACACAGGATCGTCCGGCACGGAATCCCGCTTGCTGTCGACGGAGAGTCGCATCGATCTTCTCCTGGATCCGGTTTAGGATCACTTTGCATAGAACTTTGAGAACAATACATAGCAACATGATGCCCCGCCCATTATCGCATACAGTGAGGTCACCCTTTTTGGGTACCTTCACTAACACGCCTTGCATCCAGTCGGCCGGAAAAGTCGCGGTGTCCCAGATATTGCAGAATAGTTGATGCAACAGTTGTGCGGATATTGCGGGGTCTGCTTTGAGCATCTCGGCTGATATGCGATCGACCCCAGGGGCTTTGTTGGATTTCATACTTTGGATGGCTGTTTCTATCTCGTACAGTGATGGAGCTTCGGTGTTAACGCGACTAATACGCCGAACCCTAGGCGGATCATGCTGAGGTGTTGGTGGCCGGGTTGACACTTGGAAAAGTTGTTCGAAGTGCTCAAACCAGCGTTTTAGCTGGTCAGTGGGGTCGGTTAACAGTTGTCCAGTCGTGTCTTTCACGGGCATCGTCGTATTCATCTTTGCCCCGCTAAGGCGTCGTGAGATATCGTAGAGAAGACGAATGTCGCCGGTTGCTGCGGCTTTCTCACCTTCGTCAGCAAGGGAGTCCGCCCACGCTCGTTTGTCCCGCCTACATGAGCGCTTAACTTCCCTTTCTAGAGCCGAGTATCGTTGACGGGAAAGTGCCTTGGCTCCTCTGGTTTTCGCCCGCTCTATCGCGGCTTTGGCTTCTCTCCGCTCCTCTATCTTCCTCCAGGTTTCATCGGTAATCCACTGTTTTCTCCGAGTGCGTAGCTCACCCAGATTATTTTCGCTGGTAGTGATGAAGGCATTCTTGATGGCGGTCCATTGCTCTTCTACGCTGCCACCTTCCGAAATATTAGCAGCAAGAGTCTCCAGTTCTTCGATGAAGGAAGGCATTTTATTAGAGTTACAAAAATAACACATCTGTAATTTTTTGATATAATATACAATTTTATTTTGTCTTTTGAATGCCGTCAAAAGATATTTTTTATGTTTGCCCCAATCAGAGATATTCACAATTAAAGTAGGCATGTTTTTGAGAGAAAAACAACAATAACTCCTAAACGAAAGGAGATAGCGAGTTTCTTCACTCACCAAATTACGCATTTTTTAAAGTTCTAAAAGTGTTTCATAGACTACTTTGATGAGAAACATGAATTGAAAACTCTAGAGCCAGAAAACCAGTTTTGTTCGGGCCACCCTATGTCATTGTAGGAAAAAAGCTCTAAATCGGTCAATATAAGAGATACAAAAAAACTTTTTTTGGCAAAGTTGCTTGAAATTGAATGGTCTACAACTATGCCGAAGCATGTATAATATAATTTCTACAAATAAAAAAGTAAGTTACACAATTTCTATGAAAATGTGGTCCACCCTAATTTTCAATAAAACCAAACAAAGCGCTTAACTAATACAAACAACTTTGTAGAAGACCGTTTTTGTCTAATGTTTCATTCTAAAGCTCAAAATACATCTTTCCGCGTAAAACTGATTCCTGGACCACTGTGCAATAGTATGGGTACCCTAGTGTAGATGTAGTTGTGAACCTTAGAGGAAAACAATATGCACTCAGTCTCGAAAAACACGCAGAAAACGGGTTTAAATTTTTCAAATTGGGTAATATTTCCATATGCATTTTGGTGAGTCTGGAAAGCGTGTGCAAGTTTCTTTGAGGAAAACAAAAACAAACTGTGTATGACGAGCGTATGCTAGTCTACGTGTGTTCAAATGTCACTAAGCTCTATGCCCAGCCAGAGAGCTTTGATCATATTCAGCACTTCATTCACACGTCTTCTCGTATACATTAACATATCCACAAAAACCAACACTCAAGCAAACATGGAGTCTCTGGTCTTACTTCTACTTGTTAAGGTATATTTTGTGAATGTATCTGAGCAGGAGAAATATATTAGAATTAGAATGCTTTCATCTCGCTCATCTGCTGTGAAAGGGAGCGGAAGAGAAATGAACGACGTCACTATTCACGCTGCAAGAACAGAGGAAGAAAGAGAGAAATAGTGGCACGCAACAATGATCTGCGCCACTTGAGAAAATGAAATGATCGTAGATTATTTGACGAAACTTGACGAAGAAAAAAATCTCGATTCATCGTTGCCAGAGTACCGCTGATATTCTATGTACTGAAAAAGGCAAACAAAACAGCTAAAATAAAAAAGGCGTTGCGTGCATTAAAAGTTATTCACTAGATTGAAGATCATTTGGAACCTCATTTCATGCAGGGTCAGATCTCACCAGTTTTGTTTCCTTCTGGTGCCTTTGAGTGCACTGGTGCACTTGTTCGTCTCTACGCAGACACTTGAATCAAATTTTGCACAAGCAATTCGCACAAACCCACACTCTTGCCTTCCCCAGCAATAAAAACACCAAACTTTATATTTTTTTCAATATCAAGGCACATGTCTCCAATTTAAGCTTTGCATTCTCTCCATAATCATGCCCTTCATTTTCATTCGTCCGAGCCAAGGCGTTCACTAAATCCACTTATTTTTATTCTTTCCGATAGGCAGAACTTTAAGCATTTAACATATTAAGGACCTACGCACTTAAACCCAGATAGCCGTAGCGGTAAACGCGCAGCTATTCAGCAAGACCAAGCTGAGGGTAGAGGGTTCGAATCCCACAGGTCGAGGATCTTTTCGGGTTGGAAATTTTCTCGACTTCCCAGGGCATAGAGTATCTTCGCACCTGCCACACCATATACGCATGCAAAAATGGTCATTGGCATAGTAAGCTCTCAGTTAATAACTGTGGAAGTGCTCATAAGAACACTAAGCTGAGAAGCAGGCTTTGTCACAGGTGGGACGTAAGGCCAGAAAGAAGAAGCAGAAGATAACAAATGTTTGACAGCTAAGAGTTTTCGATAAATTATGCTCTTACTTTCCATGCTGATGATATAACCACAAGTGGAGCAGATGGTAAGGTGAGTGGCCAGAAATCAGTGAATCACAGTTCATTTCTCAATTATAAATAAGCACATTACAATACATTTTCCAAATATACACTAAATACAAATAGTTAGAAAAAATGAAAACCCTCGGAGATAGAAACATGTAGGTTTTTTGGTCTTCTTTTGATTTATTGCGGAATTAGCGATTGTTAAGCTTTGCATGGCTGCCTTCTGTTCTAAAAATAGAATCGTTGGCACCCAAATTGGTTCTAGATGAGCGCATATTAAGCCTTAGTTCAGCTTTAAAAACAGCTTCAAACAAGCTAGAGGCTGGATAAAATCGCCAAAATTAGATGCTTAGGAGCAGAATAATCGAGCGTGGTGGCTTCGCACAGCATTTGTTCAAACAAAGGCTGACTTGAATTAGTTTTATAAGTTGTTAAACAGCTTAAAATTGTTACCTGGGGAATTTTCAGCGCTCACCGGATACATGGACGGCACTTCTTTGACATTATCGACGTCTGGATATATCGTTTTGACAACGGAATCGTTTTCAGCGATGTCATTTTTAGTAACAACCGCATTTCTTTTGCTTATATAGTTTTCAGAACTCATGTAAGACATGATTCTTTAATCGTGTCATCCACAATCATAAAAATCATTGTTTCTAAAAGTTGAAAATTTTTCGCATGGACACGACGGTTGTGACGACGGCACACATGTTATAATTGAGGCAGAATAACTCTTATGTAACCAAATCTGGATGTATAAGAGTTATTCTACCTTAATTACAACATGTGTGCTACTTGGGCTTAATATTCGGTACTAACGGCCAAGTCGAGACGACCAAGAGAGACTAAATCAACTGGATGTCGCATCTACATACGCGCAGCACATCGAGACTGCATCAACAGAAGAGGGGAAACTTGATGATTCCTTTCTTGAGAACTGCTGGAGTATAGTGTAAGCAGCCATCAATGCACACTGAGCCAGGAGCAGAATTTAGCCAGACAAAACCTCTAGCGCTTTAGGAGTGCATTTTTTCAGGTTAGTGTCAAAGGAGAGTTATCTTGAATTTGTTTGTTCTTCAATTTGATGATAAAAGTTAGTTGGGAATTTCGCCGCATAGGTGGTGCTGCTATACAAACTTGTTTTGTTTTTTGCCGAAGACGCGAAAGCTCTAGGACGCTTTCGCGTCTTCGGCAATGTTTTAGAACGTGTAAAAATACGACAAGTTGTCGAAGACACCAAAGTTCTAGGACTTAAAATAACAAAGTTATTGTAAAAAATGTGTAAATCACTTAAATTTAACGTTTTTTCTACTTTTTACGTCAAAATCGTAAAATGGTTAATTTTGAAAACCATGCATCGCTTAATTTCGATAACATGCATGTACTGTATGATAAAAAAACTTATTTTTATGTAAATATTTGAATTTTTGAACAAATTATTGTAAAAATATCATAATTTTTAACATAACTTTACTCAAAAAGTTGCAATTTTTTGCAAGATCTTATCAATGATCCCAAATACGCTGTATATCATCTACCAAATTTCAAAGTTTACCGGATGTATATTTTGATATATTTGAGATATCTGAATTCAAAATAACCACCTTTTTCATATAAATAGAATAGACTTTTTAATAATTTTATCATTGTACTACAAGATTGTTGAAACATTGCGTCAGTCAAGTTTTATTAATCAAATACTTTTTGTTAGTCAGGTGCAACAGTATCTAGATATTTTCATATTGCTATGTGGCTCTTTTGTCATCTCCAGCAACTGTCTAATTACAATTTACAAATCATAAGTATCAAAATAAAAGTATTTAACATTAACAAATCTTAACTGACGCAATGTGTCAAAAATCTTGTAGTACAGTTAACTCTCCCTTACTCGATATTCCGTATCACGATATCGAGTTAGAGAACCATAGTGAAAGTTGGTTTTCATGGCTAACTCGATGGTCCCTTGGATCATAGTTGCACTGGTTTTGTGTTCTGTAACTCGATACCTTCCTAACTTGATGGTCCCTTCAACATCGAGTTATGGAGAGTTGACTGTATAATGATAAAATTAATAATAAGTGCATTCTATTTATATGAAGAGATGGTTATTTTGAATTTAGATATCTCAAATATATCAAAATATACATCTGGCAAACTTTGACATTTGGTAGATGAAATATAGCGTATTTCGGAACATTGATAAGCTTTTGCAAAAACATGCAAATATTAGAGTAAAGTAATGTTAAAAATTACGATATTTTTACAATAATTTGTTCAAAAATTCAAAAAATTATCTAAAAATAAGATTTATTTTCATTCAGTACATGCATGTTATTGAAATTAAGCGATGCATGGTTTTCAAAATTAAACATTTTACGATTTTGACGTAAAAAGTAGAAAAAACGTTAAATTTAAGTGATTTACAAATTTTTTACCATAACTTTGTTATTTTAAGTCCTAGAACTTTGGTGTCTTCGACAACTTGTCGTATTTTTACACATTCTAAAATATTGTCGAAGACGAGAAAGCTCTAGGACGTAAAACAAAAAAGTTTGCATCGCAGCGCCACCTATGCGGCGAAATTTCCAACTAACTATTATCATCAAATTGAAGAACAAACAAATTCAAGATAACTTTCCTTTGACACCAACCCGATAAAATGTACTCCTAAAGCGCTAGAGGTTTTGTCTGGCTAAATTCTGCTCCTGGCCCAGTGTGCAATGTGAATGCCATCAATTCAGCTGCACCGTGAATAAATTGTCAACCAACACGCGGCAGATATTGGCCTTTCCTATTTTTGTGGCAACAATTTCATTCCGCAATAACAGTTTATCACTACTTGAACAGAATACGACAATGATGAGTTCTGTTTGATCCTTCGACCTTGACGCTTGCTCATGTGGGGGCGGGGGATGAAGGCAGGATCAAACATGTTGCGTGTCGGTCGAGTAGTGAAATGAAAACGCGCCGCGGATCGTTAGTAGTGTTTGATCTATTGATCGCGTCACTTGCTCTTGCGTGGGCGAATGATGAACGTTTGTTCGGCGTACAACGCGATTATCGAATTAGACCGTGAATCCGATTAGGCGTTATTATATCATGGATCGCATCACCAACCACTGGTGACACCCAGATCCTTACCTTATCCCACTAACCCAAATATCCTTTCCATGACAACTGTGGAGATGCAGAGGTGATCTCGGTCTCTAGTAGCAACGGTAGTCACATTAACATTCCTTTCTTTCCCCGATGACCGTAAGGGCGTGGCCGGCGCAAATTGATAAATGAATGTGTGGTGATCGAAAGGTGGAAGCAACACTTCGAGGGAAACCTGAACGGTGATAATATGTCTTCATGCTGTTCAGTGATATACCTATAAGTGAATGAACACTGAATTTAGTACTGTGCCATTCAATTCCACTAAAGTTTGAATCCTTTGACACTTACGTGTATTTTACGTTTGTCGCACAAGGAGCCTCTATCCGTTGCGAAAATCTCAAATTCTCGCATAAGATTTTCCACCCTTGAGTTGTAGCTTACGCAACTCAACAGCCAAACATCATACATGAGTTGACTCATCCATTTGAATTATTGGATTGTAGATCCTCAGTTTTTCATGCAAAGCACTTATTATTTGTCAAGAACATTCTGTCCCCCAGTTTCGGACAGCTTGATTTATCATATGATGTCTTTGTAATTTTTGCACCAGTGTCTCAAAATACATTTATTTTTCATGGATTTCGTCGATCATGGTATCAAACAGGCAATAAAAATAAGACGAATTAACATTCAGAAAATTGTAACACTCATATGTTTTGTGCCAGTCTAAGAATATTCCCTTTTTGTTCATAACCAAAAGATAAGCAAGCTTTAAGAGTAGCTTTTGTGCCCAAAAGAGTAAAGCTTAAGTAAGTGTTGCGCACGGTGCATAACCAAAGGCGAATGAAATGGACGCTTATGAACATTCGATAAGTTACGGAATTTTCCACTAATTAATTTGTACCTGGCCTTTTGAATTTGCTAAAATCACCAATCGGGAAAGCGAACCAGTGGAAAATTTTTAGATTCCTTCTGAGTTCTCCAGAGCTGACCAATAAAAATCATCGTACAAAAAAGAGAGTACACGATAAGGTGGAAATTGCGTCGTAGCTTTAAGGCTCGAACAAATTTATTGCGCTCGTTCCATTTTATTCTGGTGGAGTTCGTTCAAGTGTAAAGATCATTTTCCAAAGTAGTGAGCTTTCTCCGAAAGTGAATAAAAGTTATTGAAGTAAGCTTTTCGTTAAATTTTCGAACTTTTAAAATCTGAATTCGAATATTTATGAATTTTCAGAGTTCGAATAGTTTGACCAGTGAAAAATTAAATAGTTGTGAAGAATTTATTGTGACTATTCAGGCATCGTCAAGCCCATCCAACGTGGGCAACTGGTCCAGGCTGGTGCAAATTGTCCCTGGATTGTCCTGAGTCACTTCGAGTCCACGTGATCGGGAATCGTCCACGTGTTCCAAGAGTGTTCCGACTACGGAGTCCCTTCCTGTGTCTAGCCGAAGACTGTTTCGACTAGTGGGCCATTGTGGGTGGAAAATCTCGTCCAACAATCAAGCTTTCCCCCGAATCGAGAAGCTCAGACGTGAGCTTGTGCCCAAGTGTGTGCTCGACTCGTCGATCTGTAATCGAGTAGAGTTATCGACGATTGGACTCGTTTCGCCAAAGCGTGAGGCGTAGAGCAACAACAACCTGCTCTCACTCCACCAACCGCCAGGGACGCTTCTACCCTGATGATCGTGCCCACGCGCGAGTCTACCGAATAGCACACGTTCCAATTAGATTCCGACGAAGCTTTTCTGCCGTCGAGGGACGATCAAGCCATCGCCGTTGGAGCACCACACCGATGCAGTTAAGGTCAGATCCACACTAGCTTTTGAACTGATTGAGAGTATCCGAAAATTGTATATATAGAATAAGAAAGTTAAATGCGTGACGTCACCAGACTAGATACTAGGTACTAATGAATTTTCACAATAAATTGAGAGCTTGCATACGTTTTGAATAGGTCCTATGCAAATAACTCTCTAAATTCATTTTTTTTAATAAATTCGTTTAAATTGACTTTGTTTCATAATATTTATTTCGAGTTCGGATTGAAAACGACTCTACCATTCTTTTACGTTTATTTTTTGTAAATATCTAGATTTGTTGGTTCCTTAAGTTAAGACTTTTTCTGCCGCTCAGTTCTGGTTGACTTTTTCTTTTCTTTTTGGTTTAGTTTCCGGTTTTCAGTTGGTTTGTAGTTAAATTTCCGTTCATTTGTCCTTTCGTGTGTGCCATTTTGGAGAGTTTTTGCTTCTGCATTGAACTATTTGCGACCTGCCCTGAGAAGGGTGGTCTCATGCCGGGCTTAGACAGAGTGACGGTCCTTCGGAAGTCGAAGGTGGCGCTAAAGCCGTTGCTTGAGGAGCAGAGTAGAACGTTACATTTTGGCGCCCAACGTGGGGCCTTCGAAAAGCAATAGTTTCACATTTCAAATTAAATTAATTATTTTTCTTTGACTGGCTTTGTACATATTAAATTGAATTCATTGCTTAATTGAACTCTTACATAGTATATTCAGTTACTTTTCAACCTATTCTGTCAATTTCATTTTGTTTCTTCAGTACCTGCGCGGCTAGGTTTAATTTTGATTGATAATTTCGGTAATTAGTGATTAAGTTCGGTCGGTTATTAGTTTTGGTTTTCGGTTATTAGTTTCGGTTATAAGTATTATCGGTTTAGTGTAAAATTTTCAGTGAATTGTGTTTGAACTTGTTAAAAAAAATCTTTAATTTAAGTTTTTCTTCATTTGAATTGAATTTTGGTTTGTTTGACAATGGAGTGGTATAAAATAAACGCTTGTTACTTGGACGAAAGTGAACTTAATTATGAACTTTTGTTACGTGACTATTCTACGCGAGGATCGCTCGAAGAACGTAGACGAGATCTCCGTGCGTTACTTCGTGATCCACAATCGGAACGATTAGTGCGAGTAACGGAGCACATGATGGTTGATGACCTCTGCACTGTACCAAGGAAGTTGAAGGAGATTGCGGACATCCTGTTTCGTGGATCTGATCCTTCATGCCTTTCTCGCTTGGTGCACTACCATCAAAGGATTCGACGCTACCAGCCTCGTACTCGTCGTCAGCAAGAAGATGTGCAGTACTTGCTCGATCTGATTGCCAGGATAACCATGCATTATTATGGCCTTAACTTTGACGATACAGTGCGTTCAATACCAATTGCTGAATCCACAGTTCGGGTACCTCGGTCAGACGGAAATACCGCAGGTGCACCGTTCAGTGTGATCATTGAACCTCAATCCATTTCCGAAAATCCCGCAGTCGAACATGAGATTACGCAGCGTAATCAAGAGTCTCCCTGGTTGATGACCTGGAATGAGGCAGAAGAAGCGGTTGGAGGAAACATGGAACGATCGGATGATACGACGGGTGTGATACCAGCACTCGTTGAAAATCTTTTGAATTTTCGGAACGAGGATCGAACACGGACCACCGGAGCGGTTCCGCGTCAAGCAAATCCATCGGATGCCTCCCTAGAGCAGTGTGGTAATCCTTCCTCAATAGCACATGGAGATGGTCCTACCTTTGACCATGCACCGGATGACCACGGAGCGCAGACTGGAGCGGTAACTGAACCAAACGTGTTCCGTCCGACAATTCCATTGCGGGGAATGTCGGCGACTTTCGATCGTTCAAGGTCTGGTTGTTCGACGCCAGTTCCGAACCCTATCCGGTCTAGTCCGGTATCCAATGCCGTACCTGAAAATATAAATTTGCAGAATAATGAGTATGTCCATATATCCGAGATTTCAACGTACGTCCAGAGATGCTTCGATCAGTTGGTTCGCCAGAGGTTCTCAACGGTTCGGTTGGACCCAGCCGTTGATGCACTTTCGAATAATCTGGCCGAAATGAATTTCCATCCTCGGACTCAAGCTCTACGTGACAATCGGAATACCAGTGTGAATCAGACATTCAGATTCCCTGATCCTTCGCCACCGTTGCAGTTATCTGGTCCTACTTTGGAACATCGTAGTACCCCTGATCCAAATCCAAGTGGCTGGAATACGATGAATTCCACTAGTCGACCAAGAAATGATTTCCGATCCGCAGCTAACTCTGGTGCAGGAAACGTCACGTTTGCTCCGATGAACCAGATGAATTCTGGCAGGTCGTCTACAAGCGTTTACCCCAGACGTTTGCCGCATCAGCAGTGCAGCATAATAGAGAAGTGGCCGAAGTTCACTGGCGATACCAATTCGGTCCCTGTCACGGATTTTCTGCGACAAATAGACATTTTGTGTAGATCGTATGATATTACAAAACCAGAGTTACGAATGCACGCCCACCTACTTTTCAAAGATGGCGCGTATGTGTGGTACACAACGTATGAGGAAAAGTTTACGTCGTGGGAAATGTTAGAATCTTATCTTAAGATGCGGTATGACAATCCCAACCGGGATCGCATAATTCGCGAAGAAATGCGTGCAAGAAAACAAAAACCTACAGAGTTATTCAGCGCCTACCTTACGGAAATGGAAATGCTAGCCCAAAGAATGATGAAAAAGATGACTGAAGCTGAGAAGTTTGAAGTCATTGTGGAAAATATGAAGCAATCGTACAAACGTCGACTTGCGTTAGAACCAATTCACTCGATTGAGCATCTGGCGCAATTATGCTTCAAATTTGACGCTCTCGAGTCGAATTTGTACTCAACTGCAGCACATTCGAGGCCAGCCATCAATCAACTAGATTGTGACGAGAATTACGAAGATGAACAACGTGAACTTGAGGAGACGGAAGAATTGAACGCTCTCAAGGCGAGATTCAATAAACGATTTCCAGTGACCAAACCAACCCCCGGAGATAGCAAGGATAAAACTAAGCAAACGATGTGTTGGAATTGTCAATGCGTTGGTCACATGTGGCGAGAATGCGATAAAAGAAAGACTATCTTCTGTCACGTCTGTGGATTAGCCGATACTACGGCCTATAGGTGTCCAAACAAACACGAGTTAGGCCAGAAAGAGGAATTGCCAAAAAACGAGTAGGCGTGGGCAATTCTGGGAATCCTTGCCCTCAACGCAACGATCCAGAGGTTCCCAAACCCTTCTATAACATCTTCAATAATGTTCATCAAATCAACACAAAGTTTCATCGTTGTCCACACTTGAAAGTCAAGATACTCTCAGAAGAAATCGAAGGCCTTGCAGATACTGGCGCAAGCCTAACGATAATTAGTTCGGTTGACTTAGTTAACAAATTGGGTTTGAAAATTCATCCGATAGCTGTTAAAATCTCGACAGCTGACGGTACAGCATACCGATGTCTAGGCTTCGTCAATGCACCTTTCACATATCAGGACAAAACTCATGTGATTCAGACAGTTATTGTTCCAGAAGTTTCAAAATGCTTGATATTGGGCGTGGACTTCTTGAATAAATTTGGATTTCGACTTCTTCCTCCATCTCCAGCAACAGTAGCAGGAGGTCAAGATGAAACAAGTAGTTCAAACACCATGCCATTTGCAGATGACTACTTTGGAGATCGCAGTAAAGAAGTTTGCTTCCAGATCGTGCCTAGTTCGGATAATAATTTGTCAGATCCTACGGAAAACATCGATGAGAGTTTGGAGATGCCAACCGTAGAATTACCACAGAAGACCTTTGAAACCTTAGATGACCTAAGTACAGAACATCTCCTTTCGGACATGGAAAGAAAAGCCTTGTTTGAAGCGATCAAGCAGTTACCAGAAACTCATGAAGGCAGCTTGGGTAGGACGCAGTTGATACAGCACCGTATTGATCTGTTACCAGATGCCAAACCCAAACGTATTGCATATTATCGCTGGTCACCTAATGTCGAAAGTGTCATCGATGCCGAAGTGGAACGAATGGAAAAGTTAGGAGTTATTGAGGAGTGCCATGGTCCAGTTGATTTCCTCAATCCGCTTTTACCCATAAAAAAGGCAAACGGTAAATGGCGTATATGCCTGGACTCCCGCAGGCTGAATCAATGTACCAAGAAAGATGACTTTCCATTCCCGAACATGATGGGAATTCTCCAGAGAATTCCCAAATCAAAATACTTTTCGGTGATTGACTTGTCGGAGTCATACTACCAAGTGCCGCTCGAGACTTCAGCGAAGGACAAGACTGCGTTCCGTACGAACAAAGGTTTATACCGATATACTGTCATGCCATTCGGGTTGACAAACGCTCCAGCAACCATGGCCCGATTGATGACGCGTGTATTAGGTCATGATTTAGAGCCATATGTATACGTTTATTTGGACGATATTATTATCGTGTCCAACAGTATCGACGAGCATATAAGGCTTATTCAGATCGTGGCAGAGAGACTACGTAGAGCAGGATTAACGATAAACCTCCAAAAAAGCAAGTTCTGCCAAAAGAAGATCAAATATCTAGGCTACGTATTATCGGAAGAAGGTCTGTCCATGGACGTAAGCAAAATTCAACCGGTTCTCGATTACCCAGCTCCGAAAACGGTTAAAGATATTCGCCGGTTATTAGGACTTGCCGGATTTTATCAGAAATTCTTGCCAAACTATTCGGAGATTACAACCCCTATTACGAATCTGCTGAGAAAGGGAATGAAAAAGTTTCAGTGGACTGAAGAGGCAGACGCTGCTCTCCAAAAACTTAAAACGGCCTTAGTATCTGCTCCCATATTGGCAAATGCAGATTTTTCATTGCCATTCATAATTGAGACTGACAGCTCTGACTTGGCTGTAGGCGCAGTGCTAGCTCAAGTTCATGACGGAGTACGCAAACCTATTGCGTACTACTCCAAAAAACTTTCGAGTACTCAGCGACGCTATAGTGCCACAGAGCGTGAATGCCTAGCAGTTCTCTTGAGCATTGAAAACTTTAAACATTTCATTGAAGGGTCGCAATTCATCATCCAAACTGACGCGATGAGTCTAACGTTCCTAAAGACTATGTCCATCGAGAGTAAGTCTCCAAGAATTGCTCGATGGGCGTTAAAACTCTCAAAATACGACATGCTCTTGCAGTATAAGAAAGGGAGCGACAACGTACCTGCCGATGTACTCTCTCGTGCAGTTAACACTATTGATGTGACATCTAGTTCGGACCCGTACATCACCCAACTAATTAAGATGGTTCAAACCGTACCCAAACGTTATCCCGATTTTCGTATATCAGACGGAAAGATCTATAAGTATATAATTGGGTCAACTGTATCTGAAGATCCATCCTTCCGCTGGAAATACGTTGTTCCAGTTGTTGAAAGGAGAGAAATCATCAGAAGAATTCACAGCGAAGCCCACCTAGGGTTCGTCAAGACACTTTCCAAAATTCGCGAAAGGCATTATTGGCCACGCTTAGCTTCAGACGTTAAGCGGTTTTGCAGCCAATGCGAGATATGTCGTGAGTCAAAAACACCCAACATTAACGTTCAACCAATCTGCGGAAAGCCCAAGCATTGCTCTCGCCCTTGGGAACTAATATCAATGGACTTCTTAGGCCCATATCCAAGGTCCAAGAGAGGTAATGTTTGGTTGCTTGTGGTTAGCGACTTTTTCTCAAAATTCGTCATGGTACAATGCTTGCGTTCTGCGACAGCTGCGTCCACTTGCAATTTCGTTGAGAATATGATTTTCAATGTATTTGGCGCACCATCAATTTGCATTACAGATAATGCAACAGTTTTCAAATCTGAGCTGTTCCAGAAAATGTTGCAAAGATTCTCCGTGACCCATTGGCCCCTGTCCGTCTACCACCCCAGCCCTAATCCGGCTGAGCGTGTCAATAGAGTCATCGTGACAGCCATAAGATGCTCGTTGAACAGAGAAAAAGATCACCGCGATTGGGATAAGGATGTACACCAAATCGCGAAAGCTATACGGACTAATGTTCACGAAAGTACGGGTTTCAGCCCCTACTTCCTTAATTTTGGGCGAAATATGATAAGTTCTGGTAGTGAGTACGAAGCCCTGCGAGAAAGCGAATCACCTAAAAGTCCCCAAGAAGTCAGCAAAGACATGGAACTTCTTTACAGCAAAGTTAAGGAAAACTTGCTTAAGGCGTACCAAAAGTACAGCCATCCATATAACTTGCGTGCTAATCGGAAACACCAGTTCGAGAAAGGAGACGTGGTGTACAAGAAGACCATGTATCTCTCAGACAAGTCTCGAAATTTCGTAGGCAAGTTTGCTAACAAATTCGAGAAAGTTCGCGTGAAAGAAGTCGTTGGTACGAACACCTACGTCTTAGAACGTCTGGATGGCCAACGAATAGCAGGAAGCTATCACGGGTCATTCTTGAAACGAGCGTAATACGTAAAGCTATGTCGGTCCTTCGCGAAAAGGTACATAAACAACGAAACTATTACTGAAAATACTCAATGAGGTTCCTAAACTACGTCCAATGTTCGAGATGTCAGCTAGTTCTGTTTCCTCACATTGTCGACTAAAAATATTCTGTCCAAAAACACAAGCTATGACTGCATTACGGCCGCGTAATGCATATACTACTTCAAATCTAAAATACACATCTGTGGTGCAACGATGCAGTCCGATCTGAGACGTCCTAGTGTTCCCTCGATCGTTGACGAACTGATAAGCAACTTTAAAACAACAAGCTATGACGGCCCGACCAGAACCGCATAACAAGATTTTAACACATTCCTATCAGCAGCAGTTAAAAATAACAGAAGTTGATATAATTTTGTTATCAAGATAGCTTTGTTCTCAACTTGTTATATGCTTAGTAACACATTTATAACAACATTTGTTATATTTTTGACATCGCTTTTATAAGTTTGTTGCAAATAACATCCGATGTCATAAACAGTAACAAAGTTTGCAATAATTTTGTTATTTTGTAACATCCTTGCAACACATTCTGTAATAACTTTGATATAATTATAACAGGGTTTGTTATATTTTAGTTCAAGTTGGTGCAAATTTTGTTAGAATTTTTGTTATTTTAACTACTAACGGTACATGTTTTATAACAACTGGTGATATAAAAAAATCATATCAGAGGAACACATTATGTTATAATCTTGTTTCTTCCATCTGGTCGGGGGTGCATCCTAATAGGCACATAAACCAAAAGTTTGCAATGAAACACTCTTTGAGGAGAAAATGCATATTGCCGATGTTCGAGAAGTCATCATAAATGTTTCCTCACATCGTAGACCACTTTCATGCAGTTGCATAAGTCGAGCAAACCTAGAATAGAAATCCAATTAGAATCTTGTTTACATCGATCCGTTTATGTTTGTGCTGAGCTGTGTTGCATTGCTTGCAGCTTATATAGGTCAATGATGCACTTCGTTGACCTTGACCCAAATCGAATAATTTCACTTTGTTTACAAATTGCAATAGCCCGGAATCACAAAATCTGTTCAATATTTCCAATCTTTAACCATAGATTTCATCCACAGTTCACTTTATAGTTAGCATAAAATCGTTTCACAGTAGTTTCCGTCGTCGAATCGCAGTTAAAATCATTAATTTTGAAGAAATTAGGTAGAATTAGTTTACCTCTATCCCATCAGCACAGCTCGCGTTCGTTTTTTGTGTTGATCGATTTCGTGTCGTTTTTGACAGATCGTCAAAAAGCTTTCGTGTTAGAACCCGGTACTGAAAGTTCGGGATATGTGTGAAGCGTTTGTCGAGATGTTTATGCGTTCGTGATTCGTGTTTTTGCTATGACATTTTGAAATGAATGATTGCGGTTAATTAATTAATGAGTGATTTCGCGTATGATAAGTTATTAAGTAATCATGTATATTTTCAGACCATTGTTCTGAAGTACGTTGGTTATTCGGAAGAAAATATGCTCAGACATTTCTGAGGGTAATTCGGTTTTAGTCAGTAATTCGTTAGTTGAAGATGCTCAGACATTTCTGAGGTAAATTCGGTTTTAGGTATTAGTTTTCTCAGACGTCTCTGAGGTCATTTCGGTTAAGATAAGTTGGTTGAATGAGTACGGTTGTTTGTAAAGCATGTGAGAGTTCAATATGGCATAGCAGGACCAATCATTTGTTTGTATTTGTATAGTTTACTAGTTCAGAATTCTTGTATGTTCTTCGATGTAGTTTGAATTAAATTTGAGTTAGATGTTTAATCTGTGAAATTAATAAAAATTTTGAAATTAATTTCAAAATTTTTATTATTATTAGTGTAGGCGAATATGTAACACTCATATGTTTTGTGCCAGTCTAAGAATATTCCCTTTTTGTTCATAACCAAAAGATAAGCAAGCTTTAAGAGTAGCTTTTGTGCCCAAAAGAGTAAAGCTTAAGTAAGTGTTGCGCACGGTGCATAACCAAAGGCGAATGAAATGGACGCTTATGAACATTCGATAAGTTACGGAATTTTCCACTAATTAATTTGTACCTGGCCTTTTGAATTTGCTAAAATCACCAATCGGGAAAGCGAACCAGTGGAAAATTTTTAGATTCCTTCTGAGTTCTCCAGAGCTGACCAATAAAAATCATCGTACAAAAAAGAGAGTACACGATAAGGTGGAAATTGCGTCGTAGCTTTAAGGCTCGAACAAATTTATTGCGCTCGTTCCATTTTATTCTGGTGGAGTTCGTTCAAGTGTAAAGATCATTTTCCAAAGTAGTGAGCTTTCTCCGAAAGTGAATAAAAGTTATTGAAGTAAGCTTTTCGTTAAATTTTCGAACTTTTAAAATCTGAATTCGAATATTTATGAATTTTCAGAGTTCGAATAGTTTGACCAGTGAAAAATTAAATAGTTGTGAAGAATTTATTGTGACTATTCAGGCATCGTCAAGCCCATCCAACGTGGGCAACTGGTCCAGGCTGGTGCAAATTGTCCCTGGATTGTCCTGAGTCACTTCGAGTCCACGTGATCGGGAATCGTCCACGTGTTCCAAGAGTGTTCCGACTACGGAGTCCCTTCCTGTGTCTAGCCGAAGACTGTTTCGACTAGTGGGCCATTGTGGGTGGAAAATCTCGTCCAACAATCAAGCTTTCCCCCGAATCGAGAAGCTCAGACGTGAGCTTGTGCCCAAGTGTGTGCTCGACTCGTCGATCTGTAATCGAGTAGAGTTATCGACGATTGGACTCGTTTCGCCAAAGCGTGAGGCGTAGAGCAACAACAACCTGCTCTCACTCCACCAACCGCCAGGGACGCTTCTACCCTGATGATCGTGCCCACGCGCGAGTCTACCGAATAGCACACGTTCCAATTAGATTCCGACGAAGCTTTTCTGCCGTCGAGGGACGATCAAGCCATCGCCGTTGGAGCACCACACCGATGCAGTTAAGGTCAGATCCACACTAGCTTTTGAACTGATTGAGAGTATCCGAAAATTGTATATATAGAATAAGAAAGTTAAATGCGTGACGTCACCAGACTAGATACTAGGTACTAATGAATTTTCACAATAAATTGAGAGCTTGCATACGTTTTGAATAGGTCCTATGCAAATAACTCTCTAAATTCATTTTTTTTAATAAATTCGTTTAAATTGACTTTGTTTCATAATATTTATTTCGAGTTCGGATTGAAAACGACTCTACCATTCTTTTACGTTTATTTTTTGTAAATATCTAGATTTGTTGGTTCCTTAAGTTAAGACTTTTTCTGCCGCTCAGTTCTGGTTGACTTTTTCTTTTCTTTTTGGTTTAGTTTCCGGTTTTCAGTTGGTTTGTAGTTAAATTTCCGTTCATTTGTCCTTTCGTGTGTGCCATTTTGGAGAGTTTTTGCTTCTGCATTGAACTATTTGCGACCTGCCCTGAGAAGGGTGGTCTCATGCCGGGCTTAGACAGAGTGACGGTCCTTCGGAAGTCGAAGGTGGCGCTAAAGCCGTTGCTTGAGGAGCAGAGAAGAACGTTACAAAATATCGTAAAATGTGTTATTTTTCATCATATATGAAAGAGGTTTTTGAAGGACATTGTGCAAGCTAAGTAAAACTCAAATTTATCTTGTAAATGTTGCAAATACATTAAATTGGCTATGATTCGTTACTGTAAAATTTACAGAAATCGTGCTATTTCTCGATTCGGTATTGGGAGCGCCTTTTTACGATTGGCCAATTTGGTACTAGAATACATAATCAAACTCTAATGTCAAAATTCATATAAATATTTTCAAATATATTTACGAATTTAGTGGCTCAAGTGTCCAGTACTGGGAGATCTTCCATTAATTCTAGACTATTTTTCATATATTTGGAGCACCGAAATAAACGCAAATTTCAACTGGCAGCCATATATTTTTCAATCAAATTTGCTTTAAATTAATGCGTTCATGTAAACTAAATAATTTTCCATTAAAATTTAATTGAAAATTCATTTGAATATACACGACCGTGAATAAACATATCATTAGTTTTTTTCATACAGTAGCTTTCATTTTGAACGTCGTTAGAAACTAAAAACTGTTTTCTGTGATATTTTGAGTGTACTTCCATCCCGCTCCGCTCATTTCATAAGGTAAGTCTTATCCTGTTGTAGGATTTCACCCGAGATGCTTTGGATCAGCCCGTACGAGGGCCTTTTCGTTCCTGTTCGATGCTCACGGTTCAGCACGTGTTTTGTTTTTCGGCAGTGGCGCCGTCGATTTGAAAAACATAAACAAAAGTGGGGGCTGTCTTAAAGTTTCGTAATTTACTTATTCCAGCAATTATTCTACAATTTCGATTAAATGATAGCACCAAACCAATCAAAAATGGCGGACACAAAATGGCTGCATGGGCGATGCCCGTCTAGACGTGCAGGGAAAAGCACACAAAGCGCTTTTCCCACCGCACGAATGATAAATCGAATTTAGCTCCGCCTCTGTTTCGTGACCACTTGCTGCTGCCGTCTGCAGCCGGTTGTGAATGAGCGCTGTTGCTTTTGTTGATTTTTATGAATGAGCACATCGCGTGAGAGCTCGAGTCGCAAATTGTGCGCGCTTTTGCCGGAGCGGAGAGGAAAACGGATTTTCCAGCCCACCCATTCGACGCCCGGTCATTGCGTTGCACAGTGGATCTTTTTTTGCACATAAATATTTTTGAAAATTCTTAAGAGCTCATTTGAGGGTATCGGAAATCATATAAAGATGCATTTATCATTATTTTGCCATTTCTGAAAATTGTTGTGTAATGTTTCATTGGGGCCTTCCTTAGCCGAGTGGTTAGAATCCGCGACTACAAAGCAAAGCCATGCCGAAGGTGTCTGGGTTCGATTCACAGCCAGTCCAGGATCTTTTCGTCATGGAAATTTCCTTGACTTCCCTGGGCATAGAGTATCATCGTATTTGCCACACGATATGCAAAAATGGCAACTTGGGCAAAGAAAGCTCTCAGTAAATAACTGTGAAAGTGCTCATAAGAAGCAGGCTCTGTCCCAATGATGACGTAATAGCAAGAAGAAGAATGTTTCATTACGCAACAAAAAAAGTTTTGTGATGTAAAAAATCATCCTTCTGCAATTGTTGTCGTAAGAATAGTTTACGCAACAAGTAGCGTACAATATTTTTTGGAAATTTCGTAGAAGACCAGAAACAAATAATTTCACGGCATATTTTTGGAAAAAATGACCACTGTGATTGTGTTGCGAGCAGGTTGAACTGAGAGCGTGTCGTCCTCCCTCTCTTGACACTCGTGGGGGATGATTCTGGCTGGCATCCGCAAAACCGGATTTCGCTGCCGCCAGGATGAGGCAGGACGTTTTATCAAGCAATCCTGGCGCTTTAGTGTGATATAAGCGTTTGCGAGGAGACGTCCGTAGTGCGTTGTGCGAAGGCGAGGTTTTTTCGTTCTCAATTTTCCGGAGAGACCCCCGCAGGCGGCGAATTTTCGTATCGCAAACAAACATCGAAGAAGGCGCGCGCGCTCGTTCTTTTTGGATACACGGTGGCTGCATACCAGCCTACTATTGCCACGGCTCCCTGTTGTGTGCTCTTGGCGGAAAATTGTTTCGTTGGAGGAGACACGCGGTGTTTTATGCGCTCTTCGGGTCGCAATTTGTGGTCGCCGCCGGTATAGGTTAAAAATCCGCGCGCGCGTTCGCTCTGGCTTTTTCGCTCTTCCTCTCACACCCCGTTCGTTACCTTCGTGTGTTCACGAAACGCGTGAATGAGCCTCATTTAGAGCCTCGGAGACACTGGAGAAGTGCTTTCGCGCGATCTTGATTGCGGAGGAATTGAAATTAGCAAATGATTTCAAAACAAACGGCGAGACGTGATTGATAAGAAGTGATTTATGTGCTCGGCTCACTTGAAGGCGGCGAAACAAGAGAACCCTTCCGTGGAAAATAGCACCAGGGAATAGAACACGAAGAGGATCTTCGAAGCGAAAAGGTTCGTGTTATGGCTGGTGGTACATGAAATGCTGGGTTAAATCTTGACTGTAAGATAAATATTTGAACAGCGCCGGTGGAATCGTCAGGATTTATGAGTTATGAATTATAAATTTCCCACACTCATACTGCCGGTGGTGGTGGACGATGTCGCTGGGCTTGGTCGGCATGTGGATTGTGGTGTGCCCAGCAGGCAGAAAAAAGTGATGAGAAGTTGGCGATTTCGTTGCAGAACGATACATATACCTAGTACCGTCAGCTCTACATAACTCGATATTGAAGGGACCATCGAGTTAGGGAGGTTTTGAGTTGCAGAACACAAAACCAGTGCAACTGCGGATCAAGGTACCATCGAGGTAGCCATGTAACTCAACTTTTACTGTGATTCTATAACTCGATATCGCGAAACGAAATATCGAGTTATGAAGAGTTGAGTGTAGTACTACCGGGTGCGCTTTTACAACAGACTCTTATGTATATGTACTGCGTCGTACAGAGGCACCTGCAGATCTGGACTACGGGTTGATTGTGCATCATGATACGACATCACTCGAGCAGTGATGCAAGTTTTCATAATTGGTTCAGGGCCTAGTTGTGAAGCATGATTTTTTTAAAACTTAGAGTGTTTCTGTTTGAACAGGGATTGGTTATAGTCGTTTACGCAACAAGTTGCAGAATAATTATTTTTACAGCACGACTCGTACATTTAATTAATTACGACGAGTGCTGTAAAACTCGGGATCTGCATCGAGTTTTCTACAACTTTTTTTTTGCAATTTCGTAGACGATTATTTGAGTGTATCAGATATCAAATGCATTCACAAAAAAGTAAAAGTAATCACCCAACTGAAATCAATTGGATAATGACTATTATGTAAGGCTTTTTCATTACGCAACTGTTTTGAGTTCTCGGTAAGCCTCGTTGGATAAATGTATGACTCGGGCTGTAAAAATCATCATTTTGCATCTTGGTGAGTAATATGTAGTAGTTTACGCAACAAGTTGCAGAATCAGCACGAGTCATACATTTATCCACAAGGCTTGCCGAGTTGGATAATTACGACAAATGCTGTTAAAATCGAGTTCTGCAATGAGTTGCGTACTACATTTTTTGCAATTTCATAGAAGACCACTGAGAGAATCAGAAACCATAACAGAATGCATTCACCATTATACTACGGTTTATGGAATTTGTTATGTAATGATTCATTACGCAGCTCATAACGACCCACTTTATTCATTGACAAAAACAGTACTCTCCAGTACGTATTAAGTAACAGAGTGGACGATTCAACATAGTAAGTTTAAAAAAACTAAAATCTAAATAGAGTTGGAAAAATAAATTGTATACAAACTGGATCATCCAAGAGCTTTCCGATACATAGGTCTTCAAATCTACGAGCTTATTTGTCACATATTTAAGTACCGTCGATGGGGGTGACAATGGGTCTAGGGGGTGAGATTGGGTCAAAACGGAAAAATGTGATATATGAAATATTTCAGCTAATAACGCCATGAAGCTGTTGAACGTCGCCAAATTGATGCATCCAACTGCTGGCTTGTAGATTCCCCACTGCATCTTTAGTGAGGTCGGCAGCTTATCGATCAATGGATCATTCAAGGTAGTTTTTGTCAGTGCTCACCGTATCAAAACAAAGGCGCCACTGTATATGGGATTTAACATTGTGACAGCATTGCTGTTCTGTCAAACACACAAGGCTACGGTGACGCTATCTATGCTTTCCATAGCGGCCTTTTTGCTTATTTGTAGCAGCATTGGATTCGATAAATGTGCTTGTTAGTCGGCCAGTATGATATGGTCGACCAAATTCTGAAGCAACAATCGAACTAAGATTATCTTTTAATTCCGCTCCTAATTGGTTATCTTTGACAGATACGCGTATTACGACTACCACTTGCAGTCTTCTTCAGTGTCAGTTACTCGTATCGTTACTAGTGGATACGAGTAACTGACACTGAAGAAGACTGCAAGTGGTAGTCGAAATACGCGTATCTGTCAAAGATAAGCAATTAGGAGCGGAATTAAAAGGTATATGGTATTCCATCTACTTTTAAGTTTCTCTATTGAGATTCTGCTCAGAGGATTCGAACATTAACTGAAGAGTAAGATTATCTGCTTTAGGTTGAGGCACGTTGCGAACTTTCTTCAGAAGCGAACTGATCAGTATTTCAGGTCTTCCGTACAGCTTATGGAGGATGTCCATCACGTATGGCACGGAAGCCGGTTGCAGCAGACGACTTCGTACTGCTTCTAATGCAGAGCCACCCAAATTGTAGAAGATTGGCCACTACGGATGATCGCCATTGTATTTTGGCAGCTCTCGGGGCATTACCTGCTTAGTGGCCAGTTGAGCGCTTGATGATCCTACTACAGAGCTAGCTCGTACTCCATACAAACCAAGATCTGGAGATCCAACCGAAACTATGTAATAGTGGTCGAAGCATATTTGTCCCTACCGGAGCCGCTGGATAAAGGAAATGCATTTTGAAAATATCAACGTAAGAAATTGTGGAAGATATATCTGTATAGATGTTTGGAAAAAAGCCGAGAGAACGATTGATGGAAATTTCAGCTATTCAGGAATTTCTTTCATGTATTTCTCTAGCGATGTATCCAAAAATACTGCTCGGATGGAAGTTCCTAAGAGATGCCTAGTAGTTTCCAGCTTATATTGAATTATTTGAATGCCTCTAAGGGTAGAACGAGCTTCTCGGGTTAATGATCTTACCGGTCTATTGATCCTTTTACTCTGGTAGTTCTTTCAGATTAACGTCGACTGAATGAACTTCACCTTTTCGGGTAGATGCCCTAGGGATCTCAATAAAGTCTCATAAGTTCTAAAAACGGTTCCTGAAAGGCTATCAGGAGTTTCCAGATAATTTTCAACTGCCTTCTTGGAGGTTACAAAGAATTTTTTCAGAGGATTCTAGTGGTTACAAAGGGAGATGGTCCAGTGATTCCAGTTTTCAAGATTATTAGAGGATCCCAGGAGGGTTCAAGCGCTTTGATCTCAAGTGAATCCAAGGTATTTTCAGATGTACCTAAATAGAAACTCCCGAAGTGTTTCAGAGGTTCACAATACGATTCTAGCGATCCGAAAGGATCACATGTTACAATTGAGATACAACAAGTTTTATGTGACCTGAAATGGTCGTATAGCTGTAGCTATGAATCAATTGTAATATTTGTGTTGCTCAAGCAAGGGTTACTAACAGGTTTTTCAGGGGATTCCAACTAGTTTCAAGCGTATTTCAAATCACTAAAAATGCTCTGAATTTTCATGGGAACCCTTGGAAACCCTTCAGAAATCTTCAGCAAGTGTGTGTAAATACCTTGAAATGACCTTAAAATCCCACGGGGACCAGTAGGAACAAAGTTTCGGCAAAACACCTTGGAACCCTTTTGACAACCCCTTCAAACCTTTGAAAACCCTAAAACTTCCATATTGGATGTGATTTGTTATGTTATGTTATGTGATCTCCCTATGTCGATGGTTTCTTCGGTCCCTTCATTCTGCTTACAATTTTCCTCTCCATATCTCGATACCCTCCTTATCTCGATATCTACATATATCGATGCGATCCTGTTGACGTTTTGTTCAAAATTTTCTCTCCGTAAGTCGATATGACCAATATCAAAGGTTACTAGACCAGATTTTCGTGATTCAATCCAAATTAGGAACGCGAAATGACGCCCGCTTGTTTATTATTTTCTCCATTTCCTAACAACGGAGCGGTTTGAATACTAGATTTTAGGTTTTTTTCTATGTCTCGATCTGAGACGAGACTCGCAAAGACGGTCTTCTTTTTCTGGATTGCTGAGTTTTTTTTTCTTATTCCACTTTGTGTTTATACCAATTATGCGCAAGCCGTTCAAATCCTCACATGAACCTCTCAGCAAAAAATGATTGAGTTTGCATGTGATGCGAATCATAAATAGCCGATTGAGTGAAATTTCATGCCAGCAAACGTAGCAGACATTAGAAATAATTAATCTCCTGCTTTGATTTATCAGCCACTTTGGAAAAAACTGCTCCGCTGACTGAGGTTTTCAATAACAATTTACTTTGAACACAATACTTTTCACTTTTTCAGCCATAAAAACGGTGGGCTGCATTTGACGTTTCGTGAGAGGGGAATATGGGCTGGATATGACGTTGATATTTTTCCTCTTCGCGAGTCTCTCTCAGGTCTCGATCTCTCCCTCACGGTGCTCCCCTGACCGTTATTATCAGAAAAAAATCTCCATCAAATCTGTGCTCACCAGTCGATTTCTAAAGCTAAGCTGCATGTCTGGGCAAAATTTTAAAAAAATCGTAGGGCCCGTTTTGAAGTTACGCCCTTTTGAATGTGTAAGTCTACTAATTCAAAGGAAATCTGAGATATTTAAACGAGTTTTCATTGGCCGTGATCATCAGAATAGATATAATATTAAAATTTGAATCAAAATTGGTTTATAAAGTTATTTGTAACTTCTAGGAGGAGTTTTGAATGAAAAGATAGACGAAATTTGGCGTTACGTCCTTTTGGTAGCGTAACCATTGAAAACACTAATTTCCAATAGATTAATTAGGCATTCTTATACCTTTGAGCATATTCAAATGTTTTCAATGGCACATTGCATTTATATGCCGCCGAAGTATTTTACAATCAACTGATTTTCCATAGGCTCAAGTGTTTTAAGGCATTACGGAGCAGTCTTGGGAACTGTGATTCACCAATTAACCAGAGTTCATCGTTTCTGCCATTCAACCAAAACACAAAGCAGCAGCAGCATCAATACCATCAGGCATTGCGCTGCCAACGGTTCACACACTGCTTGACTGTTTTTGTCTCTCCACTATGGCCGTTTTCGGGCAGCCATTCCAAGGTGAATGATTGAAAAAAAAAAGTGTTAAATCATTCAATCGCTAATATTTCGCTAGTGTTTTCAACTAATTGAAATCTATTAGCTCTAACAGAAAGAGCACAATCATTCCGTTGCGATACATATAAACAAGTTCAATTTCATGCTACCTTTATCGAGCAAAAATGCAAAACCCCGAAAACCTCAAAAATCGTGTCACCACTGTGCTCGAGTCATTTCGCATTCGGGGTTGAAAAACGTTAGAAAGAAGAAGATTACAGTTTTGAAGAGCCGTGACATTTTTTGGTTTTGAACGGTCATGGTTTTGCTTTGGATTTTGATGGTCGGGTAGTAAGATGTAATTGTAGAGGCGGTAAATGTTTGCTCCAGTACTTTTCTCATCACTGTTACGGAGCTAATTTCATCATTTAACTAAATTAGTTCTTGTAGCACAATATTCTGGCTAGCTTGGTGAACCACTTGGAGTACTCACGTATTAACGTCAAATGCAGCCCACCGTTTTTATGGCTGAAAAAGTGAAAAGTATTGTGTTCAAAGTAAACTGTTATTAAATACCTCAGTCGGCGGAGCAGTTTTTTCCAAAGTTGCTGATAAATCTAAGCCGAAGATTAATTATTTCTAATGTCTGCTACGTTTGCTGGCATGAAATTTCACTCAAACGGCTATTTATGATTCGATGTGATACAAACTCAATCATTTTTTGCTGAGAGATTCATGTGAGGATTTGAACGGCTTGCGCATAATTGATATAAACACAAAGTGGAATAAGAAAAAAACTCAGCAATCACAGAAAAAGAAGACCGTCTTCGCGAGTCTCGTCTCAGGTCGATATGACCAATATCAAAGGTTACTAGACCAAATTTTCGTGATTCAATCCAAATTAGGAACGCGAAATGACGCCCGCTTGTTTATTAATTTCTCCACTTCCTAACAACGGAACGGTTTTCAAACTAGTATTCATTTTGGGTATGTTCTATTTCTCGATCTCTCCCTATCTCAATGGTCCCTTCGATATCGAGATGTGGAGAGTCGACTGTAGTTTTGAAAATTTTGACCTCCTTTGACACACTGCCCCTCTTACTTGGACGTCATTTTGAAAACTGGAGAGCATAAGGCCAAAACTTACCATAACAACCAATTTACATGCACTAAACATTCAAATACAGCATTTGGAGTTTTTTCATGCATTTTCAACAGAAATACATCAATTTGAAGCAGACCAATTTTTGCGCGCTCCAGTATTTAGAAACGTCTTGAAAATCCATGGGAACCTCATCTCTATTTCCTGAAAACCTCTTAGGCACCACCTGGAACTATGTGTGATCCTTTGCAAATTTCTGGAAATCACCTGGAAAACCCTTAGAGACCAATAGAAACCCCTGGCGAAATCAACCCCTCCGCGAAGTGACAGATAACGCAATTTTCACGTACCTACTTGCAGCGTAAACAATGGGGTCATCCACCGCTGCCGGCTCGATTTTTCACTTTGGGGGATCGGAAATTTGTTTCGTTGTTGACGGGTGCAAAACAACGAATGGAATGAAATGAAATAAGGGCGAGTCTGATTTTTTCTTCTTGCAATGAAAATAAATTTAATAAAAGCACCAAGTTTTAGCACCAAATGAATGGATCATTGAAGATAGTTTTTGCCAGTGCTCACCGCATCAAAACAAAGGCGCCATTGTATATGGGATTTAACATTGTGACAGCATTGCTGTGTTACCTGCTAGCTAAGGGTTAAAGGAATCCTCAGGGTCGCTTATCGGCTTGTTCCCTCAACACCCACACAGTTGAGAGGCACTCACTAAGAGCTGGAACGTCTCGAAATGGACTACAGCCCACCGGCTTCACACGTGTCGTTTGAACTAAACTGCAATGTTCGACACCAAAGGGTTTTTAAATTCGAAATAGTGAAACTGCTAGGGACATCCGAAAGTGGAAGCAAATTCGGTTCCTTTTGAACCCGACAAAGCGGAAATACGAAAAGAAGTGGAAATATTAATTAACCAGGGCTATGCTCTTCGAACTAATAGCTTCTGAGGCAAAGTTTCAAAATAACGATTACAATTTATTGCTGACGTCATGTCACAGGGGTACTTGCGTGCTTGCTGCATAAACGGATCACGGTCCTGGTGGCGTTGGTGGCGGGTTCGGTGGCATGCGGTTCTTGGAGGTGGCTTTAACGGACTTCACCGGCGGTTGACTGGGCCTTCCATGGATTCAATGGTGGACGAAGGCGGTTGATGGGCGGTGTGACACAATCCGGACGAGACCCGATGGCAATAGCGGGCCACCGGCGGTGTACGTTGATGGCGGCGAAGAACAAGATTCCCGACGGGGAACTGGTCGCTTGATGGAATGGCGATGGAGGCAATGGCGGTGGACTACGGAGGCACTGGGGCTTGGAAGATGGCGGTGGTGTAACGGAACGGTCGTTCGTTGACGGTAACGACCCGAATTCTCGGACAGCGATGGCGTCTGGGCTGTCTCGGCCTGGTTGCGCTTCGATTCTGGCCACTTCCGTTCACTCCGTGTCATTAGCACTTTCCAGGAACTCGTCTGCCGAAGAAAAAACTCAAAAGGAGAAGAAAAAGGCCCGCTTCGTGGACCTGCACACAAAATTAGTACCCTGTGACGTCGCATATTTTAGCCTCTAACAAACTAGCAACTATTCACAAAGCATTAAATTACCTTTTTCTTGTGTTTGTCTTAATATAACTGTTGTTTCACACTGTTTCGTATGTTTTTAGCGTGTTATCTATAATTGGTTTTATTCACATTAGCTTTAGGAAACAATGATCACTTTTTGTTACTAACCATGCTAATACTGCTAATACACTATTTAAGCAGCTTTGACTATTGACTAATAGACTAACAATACTAACAATTGTCTATTGTCCAACTAACAATCACCACCTATCTACAAAGAAACAAAAGCACTAATTATTAACACTTCCACTTTTCTTATTACTTTACTTCTAACCTTTGTAAAAAACTTTCAACTAACAACGCGCACTTCTTATCACTTTCAGATTTTCCAGGCAAAAGAGATCTTTCTTAGCAGTTTCAAACTATTTATAAGAACTTAAAATTTATCAGTGGAGCCGAACTATCTAAAATCGTTCGTGCTTAAAAGTCACGAACGATTTTTGACAGTTATGCTCATAACATGGCGGTTTACCCCAATAGCGATTTGTGCTCCCCCTATGAGCGAATAGCACGTATCCGGGCTAACTTATGTTACACCGCGGAGAGCCGTTTTACAATGCTCAAAAGCCGCTACCCACACTATGTAATGTTGTGAGTGGTGCAGAGCTCGAACACTCATCAAGCCACTGAGTGCCGCCCCTGTCCCATACACTAGTGTTAGTGGGAGACTTACTTTTGGAAAGGGCGTAATGTTATTTCGGGAAAAAGGGAATATCCACTTGCGGTGGAGCCAGCAAGTAAAAATTGTAACAACTGGTTACAGCTGTTCTGTCAAACACACAAGGCTACGGTGGCGCTATCTATACTTTCCATAGCGGCCGTTTTGGTTATTTTAATGATCCATTAAACCCACATCAATTGGCTCGGTGAAAAGATATAATGACTTGTTAGTGCTTTGTTTTGCGGGAAATGCTGTTTCATAAACTTATAATAATATAATTATTTTTATCGAACATGTTTTATCGCTTAACGGAGTAAAGTTGTCGGGCGCGATTAGATATTTTGCAAAATAATAAGCCACAAAACTGATTTTGTGGGTAACTTTGATGCCCTCAAAAGAAAGCGCGGGCAGTAATATAAAATAAAATACATGACCGGTTTTCAATGGAATCTATTTAAATCCAAAAGTGAAAAAAATTGGGCTCGCAACTTTTGTTCTATGCGGATTTCTCATACTCAGCACCAGAGGTCTACGTTTCAATAAAAAAGGCCTACACACTTCAATTATTTCACCGACCTCAGTTAAATGTTTTGCCGAGAACCCAACTGCTGAGAATTCGGTCATTTTCAATGCCGAATCTCGGTACTTATTTTACAGAGACTCCGGCAATCCAATTTTTTGTCGAGATCTCGGTGAACGTTACCGAGATTTGTCAAACTATTACCGAGATATCAGCTATTGGATTCTCGGCGATTCCGTTTGAGTGTGTATGAACTAATTTGTGATGATGTCACGCTGCAACTCCCAGCAAGAAAAAAAATCTGTACAGCGGCCGATGTTTACAAAAAATTGACGATTTCGTTGCATATTCATCCACGCATTGTTCATCCGGTGAACATTCGTTCACTGGACATGGTCTAATCCACCGGTGTACTAAATTCACTCGGTCTGAGAATTGTGACACTTGAGCGGGGCACGCTCCCGTATGATCCACACGTGATCTGGACCCGCTCTAGTGCCACAATTCTTTGACCGAGTTAGTTTAGTACACCAGTGGATTATACCATTGGTGCGGAAGTCATTTTATGTAAACACATACGGGCAGAGCGGAAAAGAAAAAAAAGTGGACAAGAAAAGAAGATCGAGGATGGTCTAATCCACCGGCGTACTAAATTCTCTCGGTTCAAGAATTGTGACACTTGAACGGGGCATGCTTCCGTATGATCACCACGTGATCTGGACCCGCTCTAGTGTCAAAATTCTTCGACCGAGCTAGTTTAGTACAGCAGTGGATAAGACCATGGTCTTATCCGCGGGAGTACTAAATTAGCTTGTTAAAAAAATTTCTGGTATGGATCCATCAGTTTGACGTTTGGCTTGAGTCCGTTCAATTGACGTTGTACTTAATTCACCCGGTCCAATCATTTTGACTCTTCGACACTTCTAAATGCTCCCCACGTGTTTCGGCCCGCTCAAATGTCAAAATTCTTGGACTGAGTAACTTTAGTGCACCGGTGGATAAGTCCATATTAAAAGACCCAAGTCAAACGTCAGATCAATAGATCCATACAAAAAAGTGAGCAAATTATTGGTGCACTGAAAATAATCCACACGTTCGATACAAATTCTTCTTAACGTGAATCTGTCGTGTCGATTGGCAATGTGAAATAACGTGTAAAATCTATGAATCTGTTAAGGATTGATTGTTTTTGGTTCGATAGCAAAGACTTTTCCATTGATTTGAACGTGTTTTACAATGGCGATATCCATCACTAGTAGAACTAGATTGCCTATCATGCCAAGGACTCACAAGGCGCACTTTGCTTCATCTCATTCACATTTGATTCAAGATGACGAAGTTGTTGAGTGGTAGAGTACGTGGCTCAGAATCGGAAGGTTCTTGGCTCGAATCTAAATGTATGCTATTTTTAACTTTTTTTTTTATTTTATCGATCATAAACAGATGCGCGACTTAGCATTTTTGGCATTTGAATCATGATTCCGAGCAATCAGCTACAAAAACCTAACGTGTGTGTTGCGTTACGGCTATCTGACTCATGATATCATGAGTCCAAATCATGGTGTATTTTCATAAGACGAAAACACGCTGGAATCATGATATCATGAGTCATAATCTTGTTTTTGGATTTTAATCACCCACTTCAAAGTTATCTCAAAAGCCCCATTTTATAATAAATACTTAATTTTTCATTTTGAACTATATTTGAAACGAAAGGATTTAGAGAAATATACCCTTTGGCAAAACTTTTTGATTTAACAAGGAAAACAAGTATGTAGAACAAAATTTGTTTGTAAAATTCATACTTTTTAAAATATATCAAACCAAAATTTTGACATTTCTTTCAATATGGGACATTTGCGATAACTTCAAAGTGTGTGATTGCAATGGTGTTAGTTTTTTACTGCACAGTTATTCGCTAGTGGCGGTAGAAATTTCAGATCAATCGGAGCTCTAGGAGTCAAGATCCATGTTTCCAAACTTGGCCATTTTGTATGGAAAACGGCAAAATGATTTTTTTTCGCTGGTCACTGTATATTCTATTCTTTCTGGAATTACGTCAAAGCTGGAACGAAGCTTACTGTTAGCTAAGAATTTCTTTGATATCCCTTGCGAAACACTAAAAACCCCTTAGAATCTTCAAAATACGCTCGAGGATCCCGAGAAAAGCTTTTAAATCCACTTAGAAACTTCTAAGAACACTTAAAAACTCCGAAAAATTATGCATATGTCATCTTAATAATGAAATCAATTCTATTGTTATAACATTAATCGAAATATAACTCAAAAGCTCAAACTGATTTTCCGAATATTGGGTCGGATTAGACCTTCTTCTTCTTGGCATTAACGTCCCCACTGGGACAGAGCCGGCTACTCAGCGTAGTGTTCTAACAGCACTTCCACAGTTATTACCTGAGAGCTTTCTTTGCACAAAGTTGTCATTGTCGCATTCGTATATCGTGAGGCAGGTACGATGACACTCTATGCCCAGGGAAGTCAAGAAAATTTCCATTACGAAAAGATCCTGGACCGACCGGGATTCGAACCCAGACACCTTCCGCATGGCTTTGCTTTGTAGCCGCGGACTCTAACTACTCGGCTAAGGAAGGACCCTTTTACTTGAAACACATGTTTCTACATCTACTTCCTGGCATCACTGTCCCAATTTACCCAGCAGCATTTCATCGCTCCCACAGGATTCATCCGTTTAAACTGAAAAATCACACTGCCACCGTCAGAATCTGCCTTCATCCGTCGTCGGAATATGGTTAGCCTGTATGCACTCTCGGCACTGTTGATTCTCGACGAGAGCCAGCCCCAGTCGCCTAAAATTTGTACAGAATTTAATGTTTCAAGCTGAAGGAAAATCGATACATTCCACACAGCCAGCGTCGTCTCGTCTCGACCATTCAACCATTCGTTGGCTTCTCCATTCAGAGAGGCGACTGCTGCAACCAGTTAAGTTCCGGAGTTCACTTGGCTTCGCACTAACGGCACCCTGAAAGTGAATGGGAGAAATTTTACCATGGCCCAGGAAAATGATGATCAGTTCTAGTTTATCCATCTAATTTACCTGAGTTTCCTCAGGGATGTCAAACATCTTTGTTTGCGGATGACACAGGCGTCTCTGCCGAAGGACAAAGCCTGCGTGTCATCTGTAGTCGATTGCAAGAAAGTACTTGCAAAAATGGAAGATTTCTCATAATGCTTCCAAAACCCAACTAATAATATCGCCACATAAACCAAAAGCTCTTTATTGGAAGCCTTCAAGTAGAGCCTTCCTTAGCCGAGTGGTTAGAGTCCGCGGCTACAAATCAAAGCCATGCTGAAGGTGTCTGGGTTCGATTCCCGGTCGGTCCAGGATCTTTTCGTAATGGAAATTGCCTTGACTTCCCTGAGCATTGAGTATCATCGTACCTGCCACACGATATACGAATGCGAAAATGGCAACTTTGGCAAAGAAAGCTCTCAATTAATAACTGTGGAAGTGCTCATAAGAACACTAAGCTGAGAGGGGTTCCAATAAATTGTTCAGATGAAGTTAAGTATTTAGGACCCATTCTATATGTATTCACTTATTAACAGAAAATAAAATAAAATATCGTAAGAACGAGATCTATGTTGAAACATTGGAACTAATGTTAAATAAAATTATTACTAAACATAACAAATATCGTTACAATCTTCTACTGTCACAATTATGGCGTTATATATTTAGGTTAAATTTGGTTGAGTAAATTAAAAGCGTTTTTTCTCTTATAAGCAGGCCAAATCAACTCACCTGTTGCAATTCTGAACTGCTACGGCAAATGATATGTAATATGTTGTTAACAAAATGTTAATGAAAGCTTAATTTTTTTTTACCAAATTATGATGATAGTGTTGTCTAACACAGAACAGCTAAATATAAAAAATTAATGAAATATTTGGAATTATAATACTAAAGGAATTAAAAAAAGAACAAATATTGTATCGCTCACGTCGAATTACTCTATTCACTAATTTTCAATAAAACCTCCAAAGTGTTACCATTCTTTAAATGTTGGTTAATTTGACTGCCTCACAGGCTTCCATTTGACGATCCTCTGAGGTCTCAGAACTCAGCTGAATCGCAATCGTTTCCGCCGTCGTTTTCTCCCACCCGGAAGCAAACGCGAAAGGGGGTGGTGTCGGAAAAAAGTCTGCAACTGAAACGGATGATGAATGAAGGTTAAGGGTGCTGCTGCTGCTCACTCTTTTGCAGAGCGCCACACCCCCTTCAGTAGGTACTGCATGAGAGGAATATTTTTTAATTACACGTATGAAGTGGCAGTGGCAGTAGTAGGTAACAGAGTGCAATTACTCGAGCATTAAATGAGGGTAATTTCTCCGAGGGGTTTTCATACATACTGCTGCATGCAGTCTTTGTTCGTCTAGTAACAAGATAAACTGGCGCGCGGGTGGAAATTGAAGCGTTCCGTCGTCAGTCCTTGGTGCGGCGTACTTGAGCTACATACCAGAAGACATCCTTTGGGCTTCGTATTTCGAAGGGAAATGAATACTGATTAATGGGCGCTTGTGGAATGCTTAAAGTTATGGTGAAGGAAGAACATAAAGCTTTTACGCGCTGGGAACGAATTGATTTATATAATATGGTCGAAGTGGGACTTCAAGCATTCGACGAATTGCTACGATGTCTTGGACAGGATTTAACTTGTATTTTTACCTTCTGATGAATATTATACAATATTTTCACAGCTGACTTACCTGAGTTACCTCAGGGATGGCCAAAAACCTTGTTTTCGGATGACACAGGCCTCTCCGCCAAAGGGCGAAGTTTGCGTGTCAGCTGTAGTCGATTGCAAAAAAGTTTGGATATTTTTTCTTCATACTTGTAGAAATGTAAGATTTCTCCTAATGCTTCCAAAACCCAACTAATAATATCGCCACATAAACCAAAAGCTCTTTATTTAAAACCTTCAAGCAGGCTTGTTGTCACGATGAGAGGGGTTCCAATAAATTGGTCAGATGAAGTTAAGTATCTAGGGATCTCTATACCCTTATCAATAGAAAATCAAAACTTTGTCTTAAGAACAAGCTTTTGATATTCAAACAAATTTTTAGGCCAGCCATGTTATATGCTGTACCAATATGGACTAGCTGTTGTAATACCAGGAAGAAAACTCTGCAGAGAATTCAAAAAAAGAATTGAAAATGATTCTGAAGCTTCCTCCCTGGTATAGTACCAATGAGTTACATAGAATATCCAATGTTGAAACATTGGAACAAATGTCAAATAAAATAACTAATAATTTCAGGCAAAAATCGTTACAATCTTCTATTGCCACGATTGATGCGTTATATATTTAGGTTAAGTTAGGTTAAGTAAATTGAAAACGTGATTTTTTCTTCCTAATCTCACCTGTAAAAAATCTGAACTGCTACGGCAAATGAAATGTAATATGTTGTTTACAAAATGTTAATAAAATCTTAAATTTGTTTTACCAAATTAGGATATTAGTGTTGTCCTATAACACAGAACACTTAGATATAAGAAATGAATGTAATGTTTGGAATGATACTAATATAGAAATTAAAAAAAAATACCTTCTGATGGCTTGGTCATCAATTTTAACGGCGTTCGAGTAATAACTTATTCAGCAAATCTCCTCTTAGTGACATAATTAAAAGACTTGAAGATTGAAGATCTAGATCTTACATCTAGTGACACGCAACATCGTAAGAAATTAATACCTCCAGATGAATTCCTCGACTTTCCAGGGTATAGAGAATCTAAGTGCTGGACAACCAATACACAAATAAAATTTCTTCTTCTTTTCTGGCGTTACGTCCCCACTGGGACAGAGCCTGTTTCTCAGCTTACTGTTCTCATGAGCACTTCCACAGTTATTAACTGAGAGCTTACTATGCCAATGACCAGTGACGCGGGAAGTGGGTAGGACAGGTAGGACATGTACTACGCACAAAAACACCTGGGTAGGACAGTGAAAGGATTGTCCTACCCACGATTTAACAAAAAAAAAAAAAGAAATTCCAGCGAAATATTTGATAAAGTTTCTGCGTGATGAAACATTTTTCAAGCATCTTCAGTTTCTCCTGAAAATGTTTGGTATTTCTGCCGGGCCAAGACGGTGTAAAGAAAAAATACTACACAAATTCACACAATTTTTGCTGCTCATCCATTTGTTATCTAGAAACAGATGAGGAATTCAGAACAAACTCACTAATTTCAAGCAGTTTGGTCAATTTTTGTCAAATTTGTTCAATAAAATGATTTCAAACGGTGGTAGGTCATTTGGCATAAAGTCGTTTGGCATAAAGCCTGGCATAAAGTCGTTAGACATAATGGTCATTTGGCATAAAGTCGTTTGGCATAATGGTCGTTTGGCATAATAGTCATTTGGCATAATGAGTCTGAAATCAAGAATTTCTTAGGATGACATTCGTTTTTACGTTTCTTTTGAATCTCTCTGATGATATCACGCTTGTTTTTGGAGTCATGATACAAAATGATACTTTATTCAACAATCATATGCACTTGATTAAACTAAAGCATATTAGGAAAGTTATTGTCAATTATATTTTATTACCCTTCTTTCAAATATTAATTCTCCTTTTAAGTTTCGCTATTGGAATAAATTTACCCTTCTTTCAAACGTTCTAGGTTTTTTTTAAATATGATGAAAATGTAATTATAGGTATTGGAACCGTTGATTTAAAATTTAAATAAATTTCACCTTCTTCTATACATAGGCTGTTCTTTGGAGCTATATTCTTTAAATATTTTATTGTTTCCAAGTGACAAAAGGGTGGCATTCGATGACATTGATGTGTTCAAGTTATCAGCGAACGGAGACATCGTTTACTGCAGATACTTCGATGAGTTGTACTACTTTTCCCCGAATTTCGGTTTCCCGAATGTCGTTTCTCCGAACGCCAGTTCCCCGAATATCCCGGTTCCCGAAAAGTTTTTAGCACTCATAATTGTCGTAACTTTATACATTTCAGGGTGGTGAACAAACTGGCCATCTAATGTGCACCCTTCTTTATTTAATTGGCGGTTCTTTTGAATTTTACCGTCCTCAGCATTTTTGCCAACATGGGTATAATCGAGAATGACAGAATACCTCCTTCTTTTGATTGTTTTTCATTTTTTCTCGTTCACTATCCAGCCACTGAAGACTATTATAGCACCTATTTAAACTGCACCACTTTTCAGGGAAACCGCTCATTCGGGGTAATGGCATTCAGGTAAAAGGGTCATTTGATGAACAGGTATTCCGGGAACCGACATTTGGAGAAACCACATTCGGGGAAAAGTAGCACAAAAACTTCGATGATTCTGAACGCAATTGTTGATGTCTATTCGTTTTATTATGCCGCAATATTTTTTGTCGTCCAATCTTCTATTGATTTAATCATAAATTTTGCCTTCTTTTTAAAATAGGTTGTTCTTTATATTTATACTTTTTTAAATTTTATTATTTAGTAAAGTTTAATGTTAACTATTTTTATGTTTTGCTGGTCTATCAATTTTTGCAAGACGTGCTATTGTAATGACAATTACTTCAGAACCTGCCAATAAACCTCTCATCTTTTTTTTCAAACTCATGATCTCCTTTCGAAATATGCTGGAAAAATATTATCTCAATCATAAATTTACCCTTCTTTCGATAATAGACGGTGGTTTTGATGTACATTTCAAAAATTAGTAAATTTATATTGAATGGTTGAAAACTTTTGCCACAAATGTTTTCTTTTAAAAATGTGTTGTTAGTTGGAGTTATGCCGTGATTTTTTTGACGTTAGAGCCTTAAGCATTTTAAATGAAAAATAATCTACTCTCATATAAAGGCTATTTTTTCATTATGTTGCAGTAATAGATCTTTGGAGCTTTTTATATTTTGCAAAAAAAATTTCCTTCTTTTATCAAGTAATATTCATCAAGTGTTACGTCCAAAAAGGAACAGAGCGAACTTTCTTTGCCAATTTACTATATTCAAATATGTATTTCGCAACAAGCACAAAGATACTCTATGTTCTGGGATGTAGAAAAAAAAATTCTGGAGAGATCTTCCACCAGACCCGTCACGAGTATTATTTAGTAATGCTATCGAATGTCACCTCAGTTTTTTTTTACATTTATAGCCAGCAAAAACTCTGAACGAACAACACATTTGTTGAGAACCTACCAGAAATGTTTGCTATGGGCTCGGTGGTGTTGATCTCGGCATATGCTTCATAAATGCGGATAGTCATTCTAAGTCAATGATTTGGCCAAACGGCCATTATGCCAAATGACCATTATGCCAAACGGCCATTATTCCAAACGACTTTTTGCCAAACGGCTTTATGCCAAACGATCTTATGCCAAACGACTTTATGCCAAACGGAGTACAATAATTTCAAACGGGTGTAAATATAAAGGATAATCATATATTTAACACGAATGATTACAAAAGTTGATCGAATAAATGATCCAAAGGATTGAAGGTAGGGTTATTAAAAGAAACTTAGTCTTTATTTCAATACAAGTATAAAACAAGTCTCTATTTTCAATGGAAGGTCTCTTAACACTTCAGTCGTCGCGCTGTTGTATGCAGTGTTGGGAAACTCGTGCTCGCGAGTTAAAAAAATACTCACTCACGTACTCGTTTGCGAGTAATACTCACACTGTGAGTCACTCATTCCTTACTCTAACTCACGCGAGAGTATGACGTCATAACTCACTGCGAGTATTACTCACGTAAAGAGTAATACTCGCAGTGGGTATGACGTCATTACTCTCGGTGAGTGAGCAAGTTACTCTTTGTGAGTATGGTGAGTAACCAATTTCCATAGCAAAATAAAATTGTACATTAGTATGTTCTATACTTGGTGGAAGACTGTAAATGTAAATAATTCAAAGTGTTTACAGCTGCTATCGACTTCAGTGTGTATTGTGATGTGCAGTTTTATAGTATGGTTGTTTAAACTTTACCGTATTCAGAGCCAGTTTTTCAAAATGGATAAACAAGTTATAATGGCGAAAGTCCGGTTGTGTTCAAATACTTTCCAGACCAATTTATTTCGTTTAGTGGCATAAAATAAATGCTGTAACATTTTCTGAACGCGTTTATGTTATTGATATTCAAAGTTGAATTGAAATACCGGGTACCCCCGTTGGTTTGACCACATTTAATCTGAACACTTTTTAATTTGTACCCCGCTAATTTGCACATCGTTCAGATTAAAAATGGTTCAAACGTCATTTAGCTCATGGAACGTAGTGAAGTGAAATGGAACGCTGTGGAACGGAGAGCAGAATCAAAACAAAACAGTGAAAAGGGTAACCAGAAACACAGTTCTAGGGTGACTAGATGTTCAAATTAAAAATGAACTCCGATGGTTTGCATGAGGTATCGTTCAAATTAACGGGGGTACACTGTATTAGTAAAAATGGAATAAGGTACCGTGGGGCAAGTGGGTAATGGAAATCGTATAGTTGAGATTCTTCAAATTCTAAAGACTTTAAATTGAAATAAATGAGGTCGTCTTTATTTTTCAACTTGACTCCCACCAAATATAAACAGTATGCTAAAATTGATTTTTATGTAAAAATGAAAAAAAAAATACAGAAAAAGTTTTTGCAAAATGTCACTTTTTACTTGCTCAACAAGCTTTTGAACAATAAATTGAAATTTAGTTATATTCACGATTTCTAATAACTTCAACATTAGTTAAGGCGTCTTGTTCCTTAGGTAAGTAACATGTAAACAAAGAAAATTGTATTCTTGTCAATTCAATTTTCTTCTGTTCAGTTTCGGCTCTGTAGAATTTTCACCGGTCGTTATTTATTTCTAAGAAAGTCGGATATGACATAAGATAACTCTTCGGGAGAAATTATTTTTTGGAACGGAATCCTTCAATAGTATTCGGATTCTTTTTTTGTGGATAGACCCATACCCCATTTTTATGTTTTCGACTAGCTTTACATTTACATTCCATGAGATTCCCGTGCGTTCTCTTATATTGCAACTTTTCAATCAACGTTTTCCTTTCAATCGGCTGTCCGAAGTAGACACATCAATATCGTCTGGCAATCTCTTTTAGAGAAGTTCCATGATTAGTAATAGCTTTTATCGCTTTGAGTATTGTGTTTCTTGAAATTGCGAACCTTGTTTACTAATAGCTACCTAAAAAGAAAACACAAATTCAATCTCTAATGAGAAACTTTTTACTTGCCCCACGTGATTAGAAAATGCTCTGAATGGCCTTAAAGGTTTACGCATGAGTTTGAAACGTGACTACATATATTCAGTAAAATATACAAATTATTTTCACTTACCCCATTTACCCACTTGCCGCGGGATACCTCACATAAATTTGGTTTGCGATTGGCATCTTGCCCATTTCATATGTAATTTCGCTTTTGAATATTTTCAGCAAACCTTATGTAATTTGCAAGTTTGTTCTAGAAAACTTCTATGCAACGTTGCCGAATAAAGATTTCTGATCAGAAAAATGTTCGGAATTTATTATATTTTGCTTGGTTTCTATATAGATACTGAATGATAAGTTTATCCTCATTAAACCATTATACGGGCCTCTGATTATTGTTTGGTCATCACTGTTATGTGGTAATAGCAATTTTGCATAATTTTTCAATATAGAATTTTTAATAGCGCTGTTTAAGGAACAGACATTTAAAAATGTATCATTTTAAACGTTTAATCTAGTCCCATAATGAATAAAAAATAAATTAAAAATAATTTTCTGATTTTTTTAACTTCTTTTGTTTGATTCTATCTAAGACATGTGGCACCTGACTTATTGTTAGATTTGTGCTACTCTTTTATGATCTATGTGTTGTCAGAAAACCGGAAAAAAATGAAAATTGAAAAGCTGGTGCTGAAGTTGTCGAACAAAATATTGCTGGCAACGCTGTTTGGCAGACCAATCAGCGGCTTATTAGTTTTGGCACGAAACTCAAATACGTTTTGTCGAGTCTCTGTCTCAGGTTTTTATTATTGCAGTATTGCTGCATATCGTAAAGTAGAGAATAAAAAATAGTCAATTGGCAAATAAATAAAGCTCATAGTTGGTAAATGTGGAAATGCTCATATCATAAGTACATTAAGCTAAAAAGCAGAATCGGGCCCAGTAGAGGTGTAACGTCAGAAGAAAAGAGCATTTACGATGCAACATGCGCAGCGAGACACCAAACATAAATTACAGCTTGTGTTAAAAATTCATATTATAATAACGTTTTGCGTGCATCAAATAGTTTTCAGAATAAAATTTTCATGTTATCATTTGAATAAGGTCACCCCAAGAATAGCCTTACTTATTACTTATTATTTAATTGAGCCATTCGCAAGCTTTTAGAATATTTACAATATTTCAAGTGAGTAAAATTACTCACGAGTGAGTAAATGTTAGTCGAAAACTCACTCACGAGTATGAGCTGTACAACTGAAACTCACGACTGAGTATACTCACGCGAGAGTTCAAGCTGTACAACTCATACTCGCGAGTGAGTTTGCAATTTTCAGTGAGTACTCACGAGTTTCCCAACACTGGTTGTATGTTGTACAACACTGTTGAAAAAAAAACTCGCTTTTCGTTCACAACAACAGCGCTGGTGGTTCTGACGATGGCAGACCGCGCGACGACTGAAAGGTTAAGTATCTATTTTAACCAAAATGGTCTTAGCCTCTTTCGCTTTTATTCTGCTTGCAGTGAATCCTGATGCAAAATTGAACGGGTTCCAAAAAAACTTCAGAGACTATAACGAGTTCCACAAGGTCTTCCAAAATTTCGGCTCAGATTACCCGAGGAAATGCTTCATGAATTATCATAGTTCTTTTATTTAGAACAATTGCAGGGTCCACTTCTCTCAAACACTCTTTCAGCGATTTTTCAAAAGATGTTTAGAAGAATTTCTCTAGAATTTGAAATTCTAGTGAACTCCAAAGCTTCTACCTCCAGTAGTGTTCTCAGGTATTACATTGATTATTTTTCCAAAACTATCCTAGAATTTACCCCGGGTATTTTTTCACTAATCCTTCTTTCGAATTCTCCAGTTCTTACTCTAGGAGATCTTCCATAGATTTGCACAGATCTTCTCCCGAGGTATTCCACAAAGGGGTGTTTGAAAAAATAGCTTATTTCCATGAAATTTTTAATACTTTATTTAAGTTTTCACACCAGTTTATACTTCAACTAGTTTTACAATAATTCCTCTGATCGTTCCTACACAAATTTCTATAGAGACTCTGTCCAATGTTTGTCAAGAAAATTCTTCAGAAAATCCTGCGGAATACTGTCTCGAGAATAGATTTTTTTTATCATATTAACAAATTATCTAGGAAATCTTCTAAAGCATCCTCAAGAAAAAAAAATACCATGAGTTATTTCGGAGACCCTTATTCATTAAAGGTGACTTTAAAGTTTTCTCAGAGTTTACTCTAGGATTTATTTTTCAGATAAATTTCCTTGAATTTCGTTGGAGGCATTTCTGGTAAAATAATGGAACGAAATTCGAAAAACTTATTTGAAAAAATCTCAAAGAATTACTGGAGGAATTTCTGTAGAAATCTTGGAAAGAATCTCTGGAGCAATTGCTTAATGTACCTTTAGAGAAATATCTAGTTGAAATCTTATATAAATTCTATATCTATACATCGGAACACTTGGCCAAATAACTGATTCAATTTCTGATGAAATTACTGGAGAAAATCATGAAAAAACACATACAGTACTACTTGTAATTATGAATTCATAAAAAAAGTCTTAGATCTAAGAGAAATGTGTCAGTGACAAAAACCGAGTTTTGAGAAAATTGTATGGGAGTCAAAAAAACAAGCTTCCTCAACTCAAATCATCTTAAAACAGACCAAAAATAAAAACTTTCAATTTCCAGTCAAGGGTTGAAATTTTTCTTGATTTCACTGTGCACAAAATATTGTCCAACGTTTGTCCTACCCATGGTTTCGAACGTGAACGCGCCTCTGCCAATGACCATTTTTGCATGCGTATATCGTGTGGCAGGTACGAATATACTCTATGCCCTGGGAAGTCGAGAAAATTTCCAACCCTAAAAGATCCTCGACCGGTGGGATTCGAACCCACGACCCTCAGCTTGGTCTTGCTGAATAGCTGCGCGTTTATCGCTACGGCTATTTGGGCCCCTCAAATAAAATTTATAGCTAATAAATGTGGAATGGGATGATTCAAATTAAAAAAAAGGAAATCACATCACCCGCATCTTTTTTTTACAAATTTTGATCTGATCCTACTTGGTGTGAAAGCTTTTTTGAACCCAGTTGAGAAGTAATGTCATAAAATAGAAGATTAGCAAAAAAAAAAAACTTGTCAGGAAGATTGATAGAGACTAGAGACACTCTAGTTTGCGACTTAATGGGCATAACTCAACACACATAATCTGAAGTAGAATAATTTATGGCAAAATTTTCAAAATCTTTTAAAGAATATTGCAGCGTGATCCTATAAATTTCAGTATTTCGCGAAAAAAATCTTGAATGATATTCTTAACTCTGAGGATTATTTCTGAAGCATTGAATTGGATAAATTATGTAGGAATTCGTGGATGATTGGATTGAAAAAACTTTGGAAGAATCTGTGGTCGAATTCATATATAAAATGTGGATATGTCCTAGAAGCAACTTTTAAAATAATTCCAGAAGATAAACCTGAAGGAATTGCAGGTGCAATAAATGAAGGAATCTAGGAAGGTATGAATGGGAATTATCAGAAAAATACTGAAAAACTGTTTATCTTCAACTGACTCTACCACAATATTTTCAAAGGAGTTGCTGAAGGTACAGCAGAAAAGATTATTGAAAAAGTACCAGTAAATTTTCTATCAATTTCATGAATATATATACATATATATATATCTGGAGAAACATGAACAAAACTTACAGAAATCTTGGAGTGATTTAGATAAATATCTCAATATTTTGAACGGTGTATTGAAGAATCCTGAGAAATTTTTGGTGGGATTAGTGTCAGAGTTTCAGAAAAAAAAAGATAAAGCCATAGAGTGGTTCCATTTGAATTCGAATGTCGGTTTACTTTTGTATTTTTTGATTTGGCTGAAATTTGGCATATGCTTTCTTTATACCCAAAAATGCCTATTTGCATCATCGGTTCGCCTTTTTTTTACCATAGCGTTATTTTTGAGAAGGGCCTAAGAAAAAAAGCCTTAACAATTAAAACAAAAATTAAACTCAGAAACTATTTGTCTGATCGGTTTGGTGTCTTCCGCAAAGTTTTAGGTTATTGTTGGAACTGTCTGGAAAAAATATACACTGTAAAAATAAATCTTGTTTAATTTTTATTTCGAAAATAAAGCTTAAAATCCATTTTCTCAAAAATCGTTTTTTTTTATTTTCTTTATTTTTTTATATTTTAAAGTAGACAAAAAATGGAGTCTTTTGCACAGTGGGTTAAGATGGAGAAATCATGGATAAAAAAGTTATGATTTTTTTAAAAAAAGCTTGATTTTTCAATATGGTTTAAATGAACTTTTTGAATACTTTTCGACCCGATTTTATGGAAGTACGCAAAATTTGCAACAAAAAAGGTATATGAGAAAATTTTGCTAATTGCTACCGTTTCCGAGATACAGCGATTTTAAAATTAAATTTACTGAAAATTCACAACTTTTGGTTGTTTTCGGATGTTTTTCGAGTTAATAAAATAAAGAATCGCTGCTTGATAATGCTGTTCTTTTGGCCAATAGTAAGCGACACGAATCGCAAATTTTAAATTGCTTATTAAGCTGATTTTCATCTGCAAATCCTAGTTCAACTAATTTGGCAGCACTACTTTCCGAGAGATTTCGGTAACTTTTTGAAAACACATTTACACAAGCTTTGTTGATGGTGTTTATTATATACTTCATTGTTCTAAGCTATCACGTTACTCCTCTACTCATAAAGCTTTTGTTTTCGAATGGAAATATTTCATTATCTTAAATCGATATAAATGCATTTCACGTATTGATTGCTTTATATTCGTTATTTTGTTTTTTAACTTTTAACATTTTGTTCCATATTTTCTTGATAATTACATATCAAAATATTACAATGTTGAATGTTGAAGTTGTGTTTCGTTAAAAAAAAAAAAAAAATTACAGGGCACATTGTTTATTTCGCCTCATGCCAAATCAATATTTTTTCAAACATTTTAGTCAAAAATTATGTGCTCTTCCAGACAATGAACAAATTTCTTGGCTTATGAGCCTCGAAAAACATTGGAAAATTATCGAAAATTGAAAATTATATCATAAATTTGTATTAAAATCACTGTATGTTTAAAACGGTAACAGTTAGACTGATTTTCCCGTAAACCTTTTTTGTTGTAAATTTTGCGTACTTTCATAAAATCGAGTTGAAAAACATTTAAAAAGTTTATTATGACCATTTTGAAAAATTCACATTTAAAAAAAAAAATCATAACTTTTTTGTCCATGATTTCTCCATCTTGACCCACTGTGCAAAAGATTACATTTTTTGTCTACTTTTAAATAAAAAAATAAAAATCAAAAATACGATTTTTGAGAAAATTGATTTTTAAGCTTTATTTTCGAAATATAAAAATTTACAACATATATTTTACACTGTATATATCTTCCAGATAGGGTAAGCGTTCCCTTAGTTGTGGGTGTTCCTATAGTTGCGGAGTGCCGTTTTCACTGATTCTATTACATTAACCACAGAACCGACACTGCCAATCGACGTATTGGCTTGTTGATATACGGAACAGTAGAAAAGAGCGTTCAAATTGATTCAAAAATGATGAAATATCACTAAAATAGCTATAACTTCACTTGCTTGTACCAATAGTTGCGGTAAAGTGTTCCTATAGTGGAGGATCCCATAAGAAAACAACGGATACCGCAACTATAGGAACACAAATTAAAAATATACCGCAACTAAAGGAACAGTGTACCAATAGTGGAGGTATTATTTTTCACTGACATGTCGTGGATTACTGCGATGAAATCCATTTTCTCATTAAGTCAATGATCGTTACTTCCCGTTATAACATTAACATGTACATTAATTGCGCATCATGAATTTGGGCGTTTAAATGAAGTTCAATCGTGCTTAGTACCTCCACTATTGGTACATCTAACCTAGTCCCAACAATAACCTAATACTTTGCGGAAGACACCAAACTGATCGGACAAACCGTTTCTAAATTATAATTTTTTGAAAATTATTAAGGATTTTTTTCTTAGGCCCTTCTCAAAAGCAAGGCTAGCGTCAAAATGGCGAACCGATGATGCAAATAGGCATTTTTGGGCATAAAGAAAGCATGTGCAAAATTTCATCCAAAACAAAATATATAAAAATGAAATTTGGGAAAAAAGTCGTCAGTTTCTGTGGAACCGCTTCATAGTAGAAATCCTTCCCCTGAATGATTTACCAGGCTTGACAGAAACTTCTCTTCGATGCAACACAAATTTTAAAACTAGCGAGAGAGAGCATGTGAGGATTTTTTTCTGGTACTCTTTCTCATCTGCTGCTAAGCTCACCTTTTCTCTCATTTTAAAAGAACTCTTGAGTGACCCGTCCGAACAAAAAAGGCCTTGAAAGAATTTTCCTCTCTTGTGTTTTGTTACGCAGCTTCCTCGCTCAGCTTAGTTTTATTTTTTTTGTTCCCTTATAAAGAGGCAAAGACAGCACGCAAGATAATATTACCGCACTCTGGTGATATTGAGGAATATTATAAAGCTTGTGATTTACTATGAGAACCCCATTCATTGAGCATAAGCATAATTGGCCGCCCGCAGTTGCTACTCCATTATTACAAGAACAGCTGTACTTACACAGGGAACCAGCACACACTACTCGGGATTAGTAGCGTCCTCAACCTGATCCTTGGTGCTCTCATTATTATAAAAAAAATAACGGTGCCGGCTGCGTCTGAATGCAAGTCAATTTGGGGAAAGCAGGGAAATGTTGACGTTGAAAGCCGAAGAGTCCTCTGCACTCCCACAAGAAAATCTTTCAAGACGCTTTTCATTGAGCACATATATGACAATAGGTTACATTTAAGTATAAATTCAATAAAAAATCAAGGACTTCTAAAATTTCATGAAAAATTGTAAAGCGAACAACTAAAACTAATAAAGGAATTTTTGAACGATCAGTGAAGGATTTCCCACAAAATCTCTGGTATCGCTCATGGGGATGAATTCATAAAGAAATTATGAAAGGATTTTACAGGGCATTTTGGTGGAATTATAATTATTATTATTATGTATTCACTCAATAATTTTGAAAGAGGGAAAAGCCTCTTTGAGTGATTTCCTTTCGAAATCGTTCTCAAAAACAAAAAAACCTCTTTATCTTTTCTAATAAAACGTTATAAAATGAAAATTAAAATTAAAGGCTCATTCGGAATGGATGGTGGAATCTTTAGAAAGTTTTCTCTATTTCATTAACTGGTACACATTAAATCTATTGATGGGAATATAAACAAAAGACATGTTTCTTTCTTAGGAATAAAAACATCGATTGTTATTTCTAGTAAATGGATCAGCTTTGTCATAAATCAAACAAGTTTTGTCAATGGAAAGTCAATGCATCCCGAAAAAGCTTCGTGCTGCTAACCTAAATGTAGAGAGAAAAGGATGGGGGCTGAACGTATAAACATTAGGTGATCAAAACGTAGAAGCTGCACTTGTATGAACACCTGAGTAAGTATGAGCAGTGAGGGTTAGATAGTACATGAAAGGTCAGTACACGATAGAAAACAACCAGTTGGCACTTTGAGTCGAGTCAAAACCAATACGAAAGGTCATTGTATGTATAAACATGTAGAAATACAAAGGCGAAAGTACAACATGTACGTGAAAAGATTTTGCACAAAAGCGTGAAAAGTCTTGGTAACATCGCGACATAGAAGAGTCGCTTAAATTTTCTTGTCCTCCAATAACCAGGGGTTTGGAACGCTTCCAAGATAGAAAGAAAGTTCACCGGAAACCTGGATTCTATTCCACAGAAAACAAAACAAAGGCTTCGAATTATGTCGGAATGTAGTGTTTAGGATAATTATGCATAAGTAAAATCTAAACCTGTTCTATGCAAAATGTGGCTAAGAAGTCAAAATGTGGTTTTCTTTCGTCTAAAGTGCTAAAAACAACAGGGTATAAGACGTTTTAGATAATCAAAGCCCAGAACAAAAACGAAAGCAGGAGGCAACTGTAATAGCGCGAGCACGTAAGCTGTAAGATGAATTGCTGACAAAATTTGAACTGCAAGGACATGGATGACGAAACAGATGTAAAAGCAGACTTCATACAGCTTCCAGGTCTTGCATTTTGTACTGCACTTCAACGAGGCAATAATAAAGTATCACAAATCCTCACGCTCTGTATAATCTGGTCCGTTTTGGCGTCATACTATTACGGAAAAGTGGTTCAGAGAAGACATTACAAAACAGCTCTTTAATTTTAATAAACAGTTGAAATATTTTGGGTCATCGTAAAGCAAAATCACGTGAAAACAAAAGAAGAGAGAACAATGAGAAAGATTTTGTGAAAATGTCGCAACAATAGTCCAAAACTGTAATTGAGGGCACCGTGCAATATCAGGTCTCAACTCAGCAGTGTTTTTTTTCAATTTAAGGTGAATATGAATCGAAGCCAAAGTTAAAATTTTCAAGAGCACGGATCTGGAGAACCAAACATCCGTTTAAGCTGAAAACTTAATCGATTGGTCACTAGCTGGTGGTGACCAATCGATTAGGTTTTCAGCTCAAACGAGTGTTTGGTTCTCCAGATCCGTGCTTTTGAAAATTTGAATTTTGGCTTCGATTCATCTTCACCTTAAAGACGGTCAAAGGCAATGGGCGGTATGAATAAAATGTAGTAAAGTTGAGTTTATTACATTCGCGGTAGTAAATGCTACATGTGGAACACGAGTGGAACATGTTTGTGTCATTTTACTTCACCGCACCTTTCGAACATAGTACAAGCAACGCGTTGGTATGAATAAAAGGGCTTTAGGACATTTCGTCGAATGACATTTGGTCGAATGACGTTTGGTCGAAAGTACATTTGGTCGAAAGCTTATTATTATATTCTTCTGAATAATCTGAATTATTACCTGTTGTTGAATGGAAAACGGGTTATTTTTTCAAGTCATATTTCTAAATTACATACATCTATGTAATTGGTAGTGCTTCAAAGTTATGCCAATAACTAGGATTTCTATGATTATTCAAATGGCATTTTTAAATGTAGTTTTTTGTACATTGACTGACATATTTGGATCTAGTAAATTTATTATTCTTTTAAAATATTATCATTCTTTGCCGAACTGCTCAACGATGTGAACATGATGATTTGATGAATTCATTATTTTTTTTAAATATCATCGTCCTTCGTAATGAATTGCTGATCTTCATCTGATGGAAGCATTAGGCGAGAGTGCTGGGATCTTTCTTTCAATTTCGGATCTTGCAGCTGATGAACGTGATTAATATTTTTGAATGCGGAAATCATACTTGAAACGGCAGTAAAAATTTGCTTCAATGAAAATTTTTATGGCGAGGTGAATGTTATATGTTTTAACTCTACAAATGGCTTATTGTAACTTCCAGCTCAATAACATTCCTCAAACAAATGTATCACTATGCTGTCGGTGTTGATGACATTGGATGCATTACAGAGTTTGCAATAGAAGCTTTGAATAACTACATGAGCAAAGAAATTGTATTTATTCTATGTATCGGGTAAGGTAAGACGAGTTGGCTGAGGTGACAAAAGTTGGCTTGTCTCTATTTAGTATCAGCTTATCTCAACTCGCAGAACATGCCTAAATGAAAAAGCAGTATCATCAGTATGATGGGAGAGTAGAGTCCATCAAATTGAATAACAAAATTTTGCTAACCAATTGTTGGTGAAATGGCTGATACTTGTTTCAATTATTCTATCACTCTGTGTATTAGTGACAAAATGCTACCCGACTAGAGGCTTGTAACAAAAATATAATAAAATTTTATCAGAATATGATATGCATATCATATTATGATATAATTTTGTTAGGCTCCGTTATCCATAGAACATAATAAAACAGAAATATAACATAATGTGTTTTATTTCCCTTTAAGATATTTTTTTGTTCATTTTTAACAACTTTATAACAAAATAAATAGATAGTTATGCATTTCAATAATATACAATATTATCGTATATTGAACAGTATTATAATTTTGATACTTTGTATCAAACATTATAACTTGGTTTGATATTTTTTTGATAGAATTAAAACACATTTTGTTATGTTTATGTTACTATTCATACACTTTTTATTATAATTTTAGTTATTTCAACAACATCCTGCATCAAGTTTGTAACAACCTATGTTCGAAAAAAACTTATAACATAATAATATATGCTGATATAATTTTGTTATGTACCCTTAGTCGGGTACCCTCGACGATAATGAGACTAGACCTGCTTCCATACTGTTTAGATTCGACCATATGTTCTTTCCACGAAATGTCGTTTCGATCAAATGTCTTATGCTTTCTATTGCAATTAAACCTTTTCGACCAAATGTCTATTCGACGAAATGTCCGTTCGACCAAATGTACTTTCGACCAAACGTCATTCGACTAAATGTCATTCGACCAAATGTCTTTCGACCAAATGTCATAGATTCGAATAATAGTAGCATTTACTACAAAGCTTCAGAGGCTGCTACTCATGCTTTGAGATTGTTGAATTGAATGGAATAATTAAAATGTGAGTAAAAATCATGGAAAAATAATGTCAGCTTTGATACTTTGAAAGATATTCTTAGATTTCTGCAAAAAAAATCTAAGATTTCAAAAAGAGTTTTGAGATTCCGGTAAGATTAAAGTAGTAATTTTGAAATTTTGCGTGAATTTTGGCAATTCAGGTATTTATAGGACTACTCAAATGTGTGATCGTTAGCTATTTATATGAACCAAAGAAAAATATATGTATGTTTATCTTTGTTTCATCATTGCATGAACGCCACATTTTTTAAGATATAAATAGGATAGAAATGAAGTTAGGTTGGAATGTCAGTCATTACTAAATTACTAATAAAGTGGAAAATCCATTCGCCAACAATCTTGATGAGATAACTAGGACTGGCCTTATCTCTTTAGTTACACGACAATATAAGAACCTTTTTTTTCATAACGATAATTCAATCCTTTACAAATAAAATTTCTCCGTGCTCACTAGCGCCGTCTAGTGAAAAAATTTCGATACTTTTGGCTCAAATAATGTTAGCCCTTGTGTTACTGAGCAACTTTGCCGAAGACGCCATCTTTCCAAGTGGTCAGGCTACTGAACTATGCGCAAAACAAAAATTCGTTGCTCACTAGCGCCACCTAGTGGCAAAATTTCGAAACTTTCGGTTCAAATAATGTTAGCCCTTGTGATACTGAGTAACTTTGCCGAAGACGTCATCTTTTTAAGTGGTCAGGCTACTGAGCTATGCGCAAAACAAAAATTCCATGCCCACTAGCGCCGCCTGCTGGCGGAATTCTGTATCGGAATGACCACGTCATGTCAGCTCTTGAGCTACTAAACAACTCTTCCGAAGACATCAAACTTCCAAAATACCAGGATCTAGAGATTTCGTAGATTACAAAATTTTGCATTCTTATCCCTCATGGTTCATATATTGCAAATCAGAAAAAGCGCCCCTACCGGCCAAGTTCTCAACAAAAAGGATGACCCTCAACTTCTAAAGGTAGATCGTACTTAGCACTGAAACTTCGCCGAAGACAGTACTGTGCTATCTCTTTTGGCATACGAGATATCCAACAACACCCCCAAAGTGATGAAATGCCATAAGCTCTGGGTCTCATATAGCGCAGATTCCTATTACGCCCCCCAACCATGTGTCTAATAGGAGACCTGACTGTAGTTTCAAGAATCGGTTATAATGTGGCTGCTATATCGTAGGATTTTACGAAAAACGCATCAGTGGGAACCTTTTGAGAAACGATTGAATTGGATAACCATGTTTCCTACATTTAATTGGTCCCACAAATGATTCTTGTTTTGGTCTCCGGGACGCTTCAAATTTACTATAAAGTGGAAAATTTGTATTTGAACATCTGTGCCAAGCATGGAAATCATTTCATCAAGATTCGCAGTTAAATTCATCAAACTTTTCTGAACATGTACTGAATTAAATATTCTTCAATTGATAATAATTTAAGATTAATAATATCAAGAAGTTTTTGGATGACTTAGATTGCCCAAGAACACTTTTTTTCCATGAAATTCTTTCTGGATTTCATTTATAACTTAATTGAATTACTAAGAGCGTGACCAAATACGAATTAAAGATCTTTATGTTCCTTGAAGTTGCCCAAAACTTCATGGCACATAAGAATACAATGTTCGTTCGGTTTTGGCAACACGGAAATGCATAAACAGAAATTGATTATGGTTCAGTAACCTATGCTTTTAGTTTCAATGTTCTGTGGGTCATTGCGAGGCTTACCGTGTTCATAATTGGTAAATTTAATTCGCGGTCATTATTACGGTGATAATTTTTTTTTAATAATTATACATACAAAGATATCGACCGTGATAATTTTATTGTGAATTTGTTTATCGGCATATCGGTCCATTTTGCTCGAAGTAAGAGGGAGCATGGAGAAGAAAGCAATGAATACTAGATGGATAGGTACCGTAAGGGAACGGCGAGAGAAATTGGATTAGATGTTGAAGAGGGCATACCATATTAAACAGTATTACTTGAAACGTCACTTCCTTGTGGCTAACGTCCCCTATGGGAACGGCTTGGGTGTGTTTTGAGAATGACACTACCAAGACAGCCCTGTCTTGGTAGTGTCATTCTCAAAACACACCCAAGCCGTTCCCATAGGGGACGTTAGCCACAAGGAAGTGACGTTTCAAGTACAGGTATACCTCGATTTAGTGGACCCTCGATTATATGGACCCTCGATTTTATGTACTTCGATTTTATGTACATTTTACCTCGATTTTATGGACATTAAATTTTCATGTTTTGTTTTATGTCGTTTTACCATTTCTAAACATGCGTTTTGTAAACTAAAAAGTTTCTAGGGTGTTTCCATTAAGTGCGCTATGCTTATAGAGTGGTAGGGTCCAGCCTGTAAAAAAAATTCCATAAATGTACAACAAAGCCTTTACAAAATGAGAGGAGTTTTAAAACATGACGGCTGCAGTAAGACTTCTTTAGTCCTTTTTGTACATTCAAGGGCTTTCTATTCAAATTTTGTTCTAACCAGCGAATACTCTCTGCGTAATGTAAATAAAGGGTTATTTTTGATATGTTGCGATTTATATAAACGAACTCCATTTTCCACAATTTCGAATTTCTCATTCGTCGAATTTATAGCATTTACAGATTTTCCATGCGCTTTTCCAGAGTTTTCTAGAAGAATTCCTTTAAAAGTTATTTAATTAGATTCACCAAGGATTGCTTAGCAGATTATTTTGATAATCGTTTATCATTTATCAGGATTTTTTTAGACAAATCCATTGAAATTATTATGGTATTTTTTTATTACTGTAAGTACCTCTATGAGCTCTACCATTAGTCTTTCTGCGGATTCTTCCAGATGACAGAACATTATTTCCAATGATTCGTGAACAAATTAGTCCAGATGAATGTTTCAATTAAATTTTCCAGGTGCCTTCGAGAGTTTTCCCTGACACAAATTCGAAATTCCTCAATCAACATCCTCAAACTTTTTTGAAGATATTTTCAAAGTAATTTATCTTGAAAACTTAAACAAAACTTTATTCAAAATATTTGTTCTCAGATACGTGCGTTACAAGACGTATACTGACGAAACTGGTCACACAGGAACATAATGAGAAACTACGAAACGGCATTCCACAAATCTTCTTCATTGAAAGCTTGTTAAAATGTTAATTCTTTCTCATTCTTGTTCCATAAGAAAATATTATGAATTTCATAAAAGCTCATTATTATAAGAGCATATTATTTCATTGTTTTTTTTTTTCATAAGAATGATTTAAATGCATTGTGCATTTTATGCGTTATCCAATTATTTTGATAATTGTTTAAGATTGACGAAAATGTTCTAAATCAACTGGCCATACGTATACCATGTGTCATCGCAGCAATCACCCGATTCTCCATGAGATGATTTTTTTCTAGCAAATCACTAATGGTGGTAAGCTCCATCGAAGTTACGACGCCAATCGCGTATTATCCTCGATTTTACTATAGTAAAATCGAGGATAATACGCGATTGGCGTATTAACTTCGATGGAGCTTACCACTATAAGAGCTGTATGTAAAATTTGAAAATCAGATCTGTTTTCATAGACGATTATCTCGCGGATATATCTTGAATTGGTGAATTCGATCGCTATAAAAAAAAACAGTTATATAAATAACGATTATCGTTTTACAAATAATCTAAAACATTTTTTTTTTGCAATTCCTTTGCATATCAATCAAATTTTTATAAAGCAAATAGGCAACATAATAGCCTGCTTTTCCTATCAACTAAACCACATCTTTTCGATGCTGAAAAGTAGCACTTTCCAGAACTGTTTTGGTAGGCGTCAACTAAATATCTTAGTCTCTTCATACCATTGCAACAGATTCTACTTCTGCGATTCAACTCAGCGAGCCTTGTTGGATAAATGTAACTCGTGCTGAAAAAATCATCATTTTTCATCTTGTTGCATGAACAACTATTTCACTTCAAATCGAAGCAATGATCATCAAAATCTGTCATTGCACTGCGTTTGCTCTCTGACATGCAGTGAAATGATATTGGTAGTGTTTTCTTTGAAATTGATCAAAATACTGGGTTTTAGTTTTAGTGGATTCTTGAGTCTTAAGTAGATTTTCATTTTGTGGGCTTCGTGGCCGTGCGGTTAGTGCCACCAAGCATTTAGTCATATCGATCTAAGGAGTAGAGGTTCCTTCAAAGCATGTCAATGAAGCAGGTACCCATTTTTGTGAGGATGCAGAGAATAACCTAGCATAGCCTCAAAAATTCTGAATTATCAAAGTTACGTAGGAAGGCCCCCTCCTGTTTGAAATGCTGAAAACATGGTCTTTGTTGTTTATGAATGATCATCTACGATTCTTTAGGAAAATATCATGGATTTTTTTTGGATCAAAAAGATTCCTGCAGCAAATTGCCCACTTAGCTCAAAACCTTAAATTTCCTTCCGAAGTCATTCATACAAACACTTTTATAACGAGGGGAGTACCTCCAGACCATATCCTTTAGTTTTTTCTTTATTTCTTTTTCTTTTCTTTATTTCAGCCAATGCTCAAAATATTTGTCCCAAGTAACCATGGAGCATTATATCATTGCATATATAATGTAGCTGCATTGCCGTAAGCCTACATTAAAGTAGTTTAAAAGTGGAAAAGGGCCCTTTTACAGTTGCACTAATGCAAAAAGGACGATAAAGCAATGAAGCAATTTATAAAGTAACATTAGTGCAGCAGTGCATTTTATAATGTGATATTAGTGCATTGATACAGTTGTAATGTGGAGTTAATGCTATATTGCTTGACAGCTCTTGAAATATGTCGAATAAAGGCAATGTTACATCAATGTTGTTGATATGCAGTAGAATACGTGCAATGTTATAATGCTTGTGGTTACTTGGGGTTATCTCTAACCTCGGTCAAACCGCGATTATCTAGGATTCCCTTAAGCAAACTTTTCGATGTAAGGAATTATGCGAAATTATAATATTTTAAATCAGTTTGGCTCCGTCATGCCTTATGACGCCTGAGCCTTCAAATAAACGACTAAGTAAAACAGAATAGAAGCAGCTTTTGTCTCGTATTTTTTAAGGTATTCTAATAAAAAATGTTTAATTTTAATTAGAATGCAATACTTCAATGACGGCCTGCTTTCCTCAAGAATTTGTTAACTTAAGCCAGCCTTGAAACACTGAACCTTGTACAGTGAAACCTTCATAATAACGATATTGGCTCACGACAAAATTTCAAGGTTACTGTGATGGTCCCCTTAAACAGCTTTCCAAAGCATTTCTGTTCTATTACTCGATATTTTCATGAGTCTATGGTCCCTTCAGATATCGACTCATGGAGGTTTGACTGTATCGAAGATTAGTTTTTCTGCGATAATAATTCATTCTAGTGAGCTTTAAACTTAATAGAAAAAAGTGAGATAATAAATTTGCTTCGATTTTATGTACAATTCGATTTTGTGGACAATTTTGAAATCAAAATGTCCACTAAATCGAGGTATATCTGTAATACTGTTTAATATGGTATGCCCTCTTCAACATCTAATCCAATTTCTCTCGCCGTTCCCTTACGGTACCTATCCATCTAGTATTCATTGCTTTCTTCTCCATGCTCCCTCTTACTTCGAGCAAAATGGACCGATATGCCGATAAACAAATTCACAATAATAATTATAATAATACGGTGATAAAATTTTTAAAATTTTTTGTCGTGTTGCCAAAATCGAACGGGCACTCTAGAACAAAATCTAGACTGCTGTGAGAAGTGTATTACGATCTGTAAAAATTGGATACCAAGTGTAGTACCAAGAGACCAAATGCAGTATTAGAAGTGGTATCCATTCTGAGCCCGACTACTATGTCTTTGTTTCGTCTTCAGCATGACTGCGTTAATAACACTGCGGAACATTTTTTGGCTCATGCACTAAAATATAACTATATAACGTCGCTTTCAAAAATATCATACCACGTCTAGTTTTTTAGATATTGGCTTTTTAAAATTCATTAATCAATGATTTCAATAAACTTGCATGCATGTTTACCAAGCTTGTATGACGATTTATTTGATGAATTTACCACAGTATTCAAACATTATATGTTAATGAATACATAACCGCATAGTTCATTATTTTTTCCAGTCTAATAGTTATTTTTCGATGCTAAGGAAAAATATTGTATCTTGCCATGTAAAAGAAACAAAGAATTTTAAACGGAGACTGCAGGTATGTTGAAAAACTCTATTTCAAGTTTAATCGTGCAACTGAACTACATCCCACTTAAAACTCTTAGTCCAATTTTTCAAGCTAAACGAATTAGGTCACTAAAAAGTTTGAAATATCTCTGTTTAAATTTCATGTTAACATTAATAAAGCCAGTATTTAAACAACTTTGGCAATATGTAGCTCGAAAATTGTGACGTGCTGGAACAAATCTGAGAGCAGCATCGGATTCAGCAACCCAAAATGTACTAGATACGAAAAAATGTTATTATGTGTAGTCTTCCAATGATTCACTTGGATGGCTTAGAACGTCTTTTGACCACAACAATAAATATCAAGACAACTCCAGGTTTCCCTGAAGGCGCAGATGCTAAACACGAAAAAACAAACAACTTTTTTTTTTACGTTAACTACGTCTCACGGAAATATACTGGGTGTCAATTGAAAATTTAAAATGTTGTGACCGTCACGAAATTATGTTAGATTTTGAACTGAAGGAGGGCTGCAATTATGACAATTGGCTAAAATTCAAATGCAGCAAATCACTTGGCGTAGTTAACTTCATATGGTCGTGTTTTGTACAAAACCCCCTCTGATTTTTAAACTGCAATAAAACTCCAGCCTACCAACGACAATCAAGGCAGGCTTGATGAAAATCGCTAGTTTAGTTTTGTTGTGAATCGTCGATACTTCTGGACAAACATGGAAAAAGGGCCAATGTTTTCTGCGTATTTAATTTTCATTTTTATTGGAAAAAGATACTTATTTTAATACTCCATATTCAATCAGAATAAAAGATACTCTCGTGGTATTACTTTTGAAAGTGCATTAATTGAATCTCATTCGAATTTTGTCACTTTTGATAAAATGCAAAAATATGTTTTAATAAATTGCACGCTTTTATATTGTTTGTCAATTGTTTATTGTTTGTTTGTTGACAGCAGAATCTTGGTTCACCTTGACGTACCGAAATTTCGTATCGGTTTCTTTCTTCCAGAATATGGCTATGCATTCCGGAACCAGGTGACCAATAATAGAAATTCAATACAGATTCCAAAATTAAAAGTTTTTGAGTATTTGCCAAAAAACGGTGCAATAGTATAGGAAAAACAAAAAAAATGCTGCCAATAGAGGTCATAATCAATGCCATCATGATAGATTTAATTAAAAGTCATGTTGTGAAATTATTTTCAAAGGCCTCAAAGCCTTGCTCAACTTGACCCCAATTGGTCTGAACCATGGGGGTGAGAAAAACAAACCTTCCATCGCATCGCATCACGAAATTCGATAACAGTTTAATTTACTCACCGAAGAATCGTTCCGCCCATCATCAGCAGGATCATCGTTTCAACATTTCGATACTCTCTCTAGCTTCTGTTGTTGATGTTTCGGTGTACCTACACTAAGGGCATCCCCCGCTTTTCCCTCAACCTCCAAAAGTGTAACCAACCGCATCCATCGCAGCAGGCCACCCACTCCTATCTACGAGGGAGGGCAAAATAAAAGACCAAACACTTCATCCGCAAGCGGAATAACATCCACCACACGTCTCATCGCTCAGTAGGCGGCGGCGGCGTGATGTCAAGGAGGCGAAGAAAATGGAAAACTTTTGCCGCTCGCGCCCCCTTTTCCTTTCGCCCTATTAAAAATGAATAACGCTCCCGCTGATTGCTATAAATAACAAATTGCGAAAGTTTTCCCTATCTCCCGCATATCGTGCGGTTGAGGTCCCGTTCGTCTATACATATACCTTCCTAGCTACGCCTGTAAAACCGACCAGGAGCTCGGAACGAAACACAAACCGAAAACAATAACTTGGGCTTGCGGAGTTTTTTGCCGGCGACCGAGGGTGTGGTGGATCGAAATGTCCTGAATAACGTAACAAAATTTAACAAGAAACTTCTAGTCTTTGACAGTAGAATCAAATTTTTTTCCAGAACAATACTTTATTTAAAGTAAAATATATTTTTTTATGAAGCGCTATTACAGATTAGAGTTCTAAGAATGATATAATACTATCTTAGTTATTTTATACTCAATTAGTATTGTAAATATTATTAATTGCTCAAAATGTAGACTGGGTTGTTTCGCATCATGAGTGCATTTTGAACCACTTTGCCCTAGAAGTCAACCTACTGCTGCTGCTGCTGTTTGGTGTAACAGATAGGCAAACTTCCGGCAACTACATTTCGCTCGTCGGCGACAACACAGGAGATGCGGCAGGTCATGCATCTTGTCGGCGAACTAAATTTAAATCTCAATCGCTCAATTGAACTTCGACACTCCAGCGAGAGAAAAGTGATGTACAAATAGTGTGCTGGCAGTGTTGCCAGTGGCAAGTGGAGTAATGATTTCCAATCGAAGTATGCCGAAAAGTGGAAAGCAGCTTTGACATCACTGATTCGTCAAACAATGCAAAGCCTGCTGGTGCTGCTGCGGATGGCAACGAACAATAGAAGTCCAAGTGACGGACAAAGGGAAGATTGGTTCGGCAGAAGTTGAAAAGTTGATCGCCCGCACTTGGCTTTGGCTCGGACAGAGGACAACACAATTGACGACGGAATGATAATGGCAGAATGATGAAGAGGAAAAGTTTTTCCGGTTTGATTTTTCTTTGCCTCGCTTTCGGTAATGGAGGGGAAGTTCTGAAGCGAAACGCAGGTATAATGGTAGTCGTTTCGACTGATTGGGTGGAAAAGCTTCGATTCCGTTTACCGATTTAAGGGGCTACAAATGTGGAAAATGTGCACCGAACGGAACAACAAACTGTTCGACAAATGACGAGTGCGGAACGGATGGTGGAACGGGTATTTATCAGAAGAGGTTGGCGAATGAAATGGATGAAGTTTGGATGGTTCATTGGCAATCAGGTCACCTGTTGAGCTGATGAGGGCGATATTCGTACCTAATTGTGGGAATGGAGAGTTTATGGGAGTTTCATATCAATTCCAGATGTTCTCTTTCACATTTGGCGTATGGAGTTTAGGGTACATATTTGTATCCAACTTCTTTGTTGTTTCAACTTTCATAAACTCTAAGGCTGTCTCATGGATTACGATTATTTTAACCGAAACTATAAGTAAACCAGTGGATTTCAGTTTGAGAGCTGAAAGGAACAGTTTGTTTGATTGAACGATTTGGACGATGAGGTTTATGATTAATTAAATTTTGTTTCTAAAATGAGTTGTACCATAACAACTGACGAGATAGATTGTAACCAAAACATAAAAAATGGTACCGTAGATTTTTTTTTGTAAAATGCTGTATGCCAGAAATATCAGTTTTCAAACCTCAAAGTTCATATACAAAAATAAGTCCTTATATAAAATATTGGGCATCTGCAAAATCTTGGGAAAATCTCATATGCTGACCATTCTTAAAACTCACATGATTTATAAAAAACCTTAACGAATAACACAAGAAGTGTTGTCTATCATAATTTTAAAATGATGATGATTAGAATTATAACGATCTAAGGTAAAATAGTCCTGGACATAGTTGAGTTTTGAATTGATTCACCTTCAGATGTGTGTCCTCCAAAGCTTATGAGTAATTATTTTCAAATGCTCCCGTATTAGCTTTTTCGCCCCCCAAATTCTGTTTTACAAATTTTCGCCCCCTTGAGCCTGAAAATCGCCCCCACTTTGGGAATCACTGGTTTAGATGGATATCCGTCAGGGTAAGTAGGGAGAAAATCTCCGTAGAATAATCAAAACTCTTTACGATAGCCAACCATCGATGTTGGTTCCGCATCGTTTGCTAAGCGCATCAAACAACTGATCCTAGTTGATTCGTCTGATGATCCGATAAACTGATCGAGATCTTGTGACGAAGCTTCCTTTTTCGAAGTGTTGGATGCTGTTTACTGCTCGAAGGCGCAGCCGCCGGGAAAGTCTGTAGTAAGAAACAATAAACGTGTACAGACAGTGGACAATCCTTCCACAATACCTGCCAAATTTTCAAATGGCTCTCGTACTGATGTATCCAAGCCTGCAGCTTCACCTCATTGTCAATGCATCGGTTGCTCCTACACTTACAGAGGGCGCAGCTAGACTGAGCAATACTCTTAAAGTTGCAAGCAGAGTCCAACACTCGAACGATGTTGAGGCTTTCTCGCAACCTCTTTTGAACCAGATCAATGTGAAGAGGAAGTAAAATAGTTTGTTGCCGACATTACTAATGCCCACCCGTCATGACGAAATTAGTTCCACGTGGTGGGAGAAGCCTTGCGGATCTTTCATTCGTGTCCTTCAAGATAAGTGTTTGCAAAACCTATTCGAAAGTTGTTGGCCGGATGGAATTTCTGTTCGCCCGTTTGAAGCCAACTCAAAAAACGAAACTGCCGTACGCCTTCAGAACTCGTCATGAATGACAAAATAACCACTGCAGAATCCCATCCACATCCACCCATCATAGTCGAGAGCATCCAGCCAGCGCTCATCAGTCGTCTCAGTGCTATGTTTGGAATAGTCGAAGGGGTCTTCCAGTCAGGGATGCCAGGTGATTTTTTTAAATGTCTTCCAATACAAGGAAAAAATGTCTTACAATGTCTTCCTTTGGAAAATCTTTCAACATTGGCGTAGCTATGATTTTTTGCTGGAGGGGGCCTAAGGAGGGCCTGGCAAAAATTAGTTTAACAGAAATTATATCAGTCGCAATAACAAGATTTTCACAAATTTCGTAGTTTTAACAGATTTGTATTGATTTTATTTATTTGTTATTTTGTCTCATTGATGTGCCAATGATATTTGTAAATTCATATTTTCAAGATTAATTCTTTTTGTAATCCAGTGGGAAATTTTTCAAGAATTCTTGCAAAACTCACAAGGAATATCGTTTGTGGTTCTCCAACAATGTAATCAACCATGTGCTTTGAAGAATTTCTCCATAAATTATTTTCGTACTTTTCAGTGATTTTTTCAAGAACTCCTTTACAAGTTTTCACTGAGGATTCTCACAGAAAATCATTCCCAGACTTTTTGATCTCACTAGAGTGTCCATCCCGGGACATCCCGGGACAAAAAATCCCGGGATTTTACAAATTTCGGGATTTCCCGTTTCCCGGGATTTTTTTCTGACATCCCGGGAATCCCGGGATTCCCGAAATGTACGTAGAATTTGATGAAAACCACTAAATTTCAATGAAAAACAATGACATTTTTCCTCACTATGAACCTTATTTGATAAAGTAGAAATGCATAATGACGAAGAGAATAAACAAGTAATCGTTTCCATGAAAAGATCAATTTACCAAGTAAGAAACACACACTTTTATTTGGCTAGTTGCAAAGTTTTAATGCTTTTCTTCTCACAAGGGAAGGTCACGATGGTGTTACACGTGGTTTTCAACCGGACTAGGTAGGTTCTACATGTCGAAATATGAAAAACCCCAAAGCATTTCGGGTGATGGACCAGTGGTGTAGCCAGGAGGGGTTCTAAAAGGGGCAATTTTGTACGTATATAATAAAATTAAGTTGATTGGAAATTTGACAAAAATATTTTTTTCGTATTTATTGTGATGGTAGTGACCAGAATTGACATTAATGTATGTGTAAAATGTATTTTTTCCATGCCATAGGCGCAATCGGGATGGGTTTCTTGTTGGTATAGTATTCTAATAAAATCAAATTCGTTTTGGTGTCCATATTCCATATTAGTTACGCCAATGGCATAAAAATACATTACAAACATACATTAATGTAATTATGTTCATTACTATTGTGATAAATACTAAGAAAAATGTTTTTGACAAATTTTCAATTGACTCAATAATATTATATTCGTACAAAATCGACCCTTTCAGATCCCCTCCTGGCTACACCACTGGTCCATCACCCGAAAGGCTTTGGGGTTTTTCATATTTCGACATGTAGAACCTAACAAAAATAGTCCGGTTGAAAACCCCGTGTAACACCATCGTGGCCTTCCCTTGTCAGCATTAGCTGTTTTTTAAGCTGAGACAACAAATTTGAAAGTACACCTAAACTGCCGCAAATCGCAAGTCTGTAAAAAGTAGGCATTGAGAAAATTGACTGATAAGTTTTCAATCACGTTTTCCATACAAATATAAAAAAAATCCAGCAAGTTGGAACATGTTTCGATCTTAATGAAACTTTCATAATTTGTCTTTCACTCCGTTACCTTTCTAAAAAATATATAAAGATAACCTAATAATGATTCATTTTGTGTGACACGATGCGAAAATCTGCAGTGGGACTGACATGCGTTTACTTTTTATTATGGGACAATTCGACTTGGTATTTTCCCTAATTTCACTGAAAAAAAAAAAGATTTCCCGTTAGTGCAACTGAATGATCATTAGAAGATATAATAAAAACTGATATCAACTCAATTTTGACCGAAATGCAGATGGGATTGACTTGCGATTCACGGCTATAAACTTCACTCAATAATTTTCAGTAATTAACTTTCAGAATGATCTACTATACCTTCAATGATCTTTAATTTTTTCTTTTGTTCTAAAGTTTTTTTTTGATTTTTCTAATGTTTGAAGCAAATTTATTTAAAATTATGACTTGAGTTTTTATCATTTTTCCATTCATAAGTGTTATAGAGAATTTGATAAGATCCATAACAAACTTAGTCAAGCTAAGTTTTGATTTTTATTGGGTTACTTCATCAGAATAAGAAAGTGTTATCTCAAATATGATTTGCTATAATTAACATATTATTTTGAAAAGTTACATTATCTGTTTATTTCATTGATAAAAAAAATTGTACTGTTAAATTTGTGCTTCCATTTCAACCGAAATGCTAGTTTTACTGAAAATTTGATATATCCCGGGATCCCGGGATTTCCCGGGATAAGCATAGATTTTTGTCCCGAATCCCGGGACGAGCAAAATGGCCGGGAAATGGACACTCTAGATCTCACCATAAATTTTTTCGAAAAATCGAATTGTTTATAAACCTCTTAAAGAATTCCACCAGAGAATGCTTTAGAAATTCTTTTAATAATTTCTCTCGCAAGGCCCTGTACGTAATTATTAAATATAACTTGCAATTGTAAGTTTAAAGTATCCTCCAGTTGTTTATTAATAATTTGTTCAGAATGTTCAGAAAATACTGAGGGTTTCTTCAAAAATGTCTTCAAGATCACCAAGCAAGTATTGATTACATGAATTCTCCAGAGAGTTAATCAACAGCTGAATCACAAAAAAAAACGGAAGCAAAATAATTATTCAGACTTTCTGCACATAAAAAGATTCTTCCAGGTGTTACTCTAAGGCTTCCTCGAAATATTCCACTTGAATATCATGAGCAATTAAAAAGAATTCAATAGGGAAAATGTTATTCATGATTTCTCAATGAAGTTCTACGCAGATCTATGTGCATTTTTTTCACAAATAATTATTTTTTTAGATTTCTCTAAAAACAAGGGGCAACATCCCACATTCCTTAAAAACTCTCACGAAAATATTTTGTTTTATGTTTTCAAAAATGCCTAACTAGTAGTGTTTAGAGAATCCTAACAATCCTTTAAAGTTACTAGCGGAATACGTTCAATTGTTCTTTCAAAAACTCATCCGCGAAAAAAATCTAAGTTTTTCCGAGTAATTCGTAAAGGGATTTCTTAGAGAACCGTATTATTGTTTTCCTAGAATCCTCCTGAAAAATTTACCAAAAATTGATCTCAGTACTTTCCAGAGATTTTTTTTTGCTTTAAACAGCTCTATCGATTCATTTGGGAATTTATTGAAGAAATTTTTCATCAGATTTACTAAGATTTTGCAATTTATACTTGAACTTCTCGAAAAATTTCTTCAGAATATTCATCAAGTATTTTTTAAGGCTCTAGAAATAGCTCAATTTTTTTCGGAATGGTAATCTCAAGATTCTTCCATAAATAACATTTAAAAATTTGGCCAAACTCTAAATATTTTTGGTGCAAAAACTACTGCAGGAATATCTCAATATATTTTGCGATTGCTTCACAAATTCCTCTACGCACCAGTTTTCTGAAGAAACGTATACAAAAAAGGTTTGAAAGAACTTTGTTGGTCATTTTTAGAACAATTGCAGCTGTAATATAATTCGGAGAATATACTAAATCCCTGTCGTAGATTAAGAATTAAACCGTAGAATTTCTGACACTTGTTGACAATGTACCTCAGAGAACGAGCTTAAAAGGTCCTTGAAGGATTCACTACAAACATTTTTGTTTCTTTTTTCTTCGTCTTTTTAATAGAAAACGATTGGTGTTAAAACGGATGGAATTTATACTGAATGTGTATGTAACTAAAAACTTAGATAATATTTTGTATGAACTTCAAACACGGTGTGCCAGAAACCATTATTAACGTAAAAAAATGTCCAAGAGTTTGGCACCTACCATTCGACAGATATAGTATTCAAGCATCTTCTTCGTGAATTTGAAAATATTCTAACGAGAGAATCGAAAGTTATCGTGATTTGAAGGTTTTGAGCTACTTTGGAAGGGATATTCACATGCTTCAAAATATTCCCCAACGGTGCATCATTATAAATTTGTAAACCAGCCAAGTAATCATCAGCTTTGGATTAAGCATTCAAAACATATTCAAACCCAAGCATATTTTCTGTAAGTTTGAAAAAATTTCTTCGAGAAAATCAAACGTAACAGCGATTTGTATATTTACCATTTTTTCTATAAAGTTTAAATAAGAGCTTACTTATATGGTTTTTTATATTAATGTACATAATTTATAAATAACAATGTCCGTAGGACTGACGCATTAAAAAGATATAGTAGTCAAGTATCTTCGCAGCTAGCTTGAGAAAATTTTATCGAAAGACAACATGGCTGGAGTGCTTTGAAGTTTTGGATCTGTATTTAAGATGAAAAACAAAATCGTCTAAAATAGTGTTCACAACACGCATTTTATCATTGCGACACAAATTAATTTAACAGCTTTGTATTGAACTTGTATATTTCATTGAAGAAAGGCAGTGCTTCGTTACAGTATAAGCAAACGTGCTCGTTTTTGTAAATTTTGTTCCATATTCGGCGTTTTGCTGGGCAGTGATTCGTTACGACCCAAATAAGCATATTGGTGAACCTGAACAATTTGAATTTGTTGCTCAGTCTAGGATGGATTATCAACTGGTGAGATCGTTTTATGCTGTTATAAATGGGCCAAATATTATGGTTCACTTTTTTTCGTGACATTACTTCTCTGTTTATCGTGACATTACTTCTGTGTTTATATGTTTGTTCAAATGATAGTTAGTAGTCGGTTACTGTGGAAATAAACCATGTTTCATGTTTTGCAAAATGTTTGAATGCAACAAGCCTTGTATTTGGTTTAGTTTCACATAATAAAACAAGATCCATGAACTATTCGATACTATAAGTATCGACTTTTCCTTTAGATAGTGACAAATTATGTTGTGGATTGATGTTGCATGATTCGCATTATGCAAAATCTTTAAATGGTTCGTCACCAAAGGTGTCGTCATATTGAGTCTTCAGTCAAATTTTGAACAAATAAAAGAATTATTTTTATTTTATCCATTATGATGTCGACTTTATTATGTTTGGAGGGAGATGTAACCAGTGAAAATGATGCGATGATACCTAGGACACTTTATTAGGCGTTTTGTTTACCAAGACGAGTCCTTTAATTTAACCCCTTTCTATTTTCCAAACTCCCAGTGATTTCTCGTGGAAGTGCAGAGGATCCCAACGGCTTATTTAAAAATAGCAACATATCTTCTATAACCCAAATTGACTTGTATTCGAACGAAGCCGGTGCCGGCATTGCTTAGTACAAGGAATGAGAACTCCATTACTTACACACTGAGGGTAATGCAACTAATACTAAATAGCTTTCGTTAGTTCCTTGTGCAAGTATAGTTGCTCTTGTAATAACAAAGAAGCAGCAGCGGGCAATCAATCACGCGCAATCTTTAATCACATTGACTAGCATATTGACAAGAATTTGTTTTATTTAGTAATGGTAAAAACATTTGACGGTCTAATATATATTCAAAATTTGCTTCATAATAGGTCCAAAACTTCAAAGTACTCTAGTTATGTTGTCTTTTGATAAAGTTTTCTCAAACTAATTGCAAACTTGACTTATATATCTTTTGAAAGCTGAATGTAACTCCTATGGACATTTTTATTTGTAAATTATGTACATTAATATACAAAGCCATATAAATAAGCTCTAATTTAAACATCATAGAAATAATGAAAAATATACAAATCGCTCTAACTTTTGATTTCCTCGAAGAAATGATTTCAAACTTACAGAGAAGATGCTTGGATATCATATGTTTTGAATGCCTTATTCAAAGCTGATGATTACTTGGCTGGCTTACAAATTGATAATGATGCACCGTTGGGGAATATTTTGAAGTATGTGAATATCCGTTCCAAAATAGCTCAAAACCTTCAAATCACGATAACTTTCGATTCCCTCGTTAGAATATTTTCAAATTCACGGAGAAGATGCTTGAATACCATATCTTTCGAATGGTAGGTGCCAAATTCTTGGACATTTTTTTGCGTTAATAATGGTTTCTGGCACACCGTGTCAAAATTTCAAACAACTGTGAACATATTGATGCAGAAAGAATTCATTTTCCCTACCTTTATAAATTCTAAACAAACTTTTTTTATGGATTTTTTTTTTGTACTACTGTAGAAGTTTAACGCGAAAATATTGCCGGTATTTTTAAGAATATTACCGAAGATGTAGTGTAGTTAAACTCATAATGTAATATTTTAATGAATTTAAAACTTGGGGGAAGCTTTTGCATTACTTAAAAAATTGTTGAGTAATTCCTACTGGACTTTTAGAAATCAGGAACCATACGCTTAAGAATTCTGCAATTTTACCTTTTTTTAGATTCTTAAAAATGTTTCTTTTTGAAGTATGGAATGATTTTTGTGCGAAGTTCCTCAAAGCGTCATGCGAAGGAAGGAAACACAACAAAATGTTGAAGCAGGTAGAACAATAGATGGGCAACATTGAAATGAGAGATAATTTATGATCTCTTCTCCATGTAATTTATAGGATTGTTATAACCTCTCTGATAAAATTACAAATAAAGCATTTTTTTTAAGAAGTTCTATCAGAATCTTCTTTGAAAATTATCATCTAATCCCATCTGTCTGAACACCGACTAATTGGTGAAATTATTTCCAGAGAAGTGTTTTAAGGAAGATCAATAAGAATTTCTTTATGAATGTCTTAATAAATCTTTTTTTATGGGATTTTTCAACAAATTTTCTTTGAAGATTCGAAGGCGAGAGAAATTTCAAAAACAATTTTCTTTCCTTTTCTGGAATAATCCGGGGATTTGAAGCAAAATTTCTAGAAAAAAACATAGAAGATTTTTTGACGCAATTTGTGATGTATTTTGGACACATTTTTTAAGAACTTTGGATGAACTTTGCGGAAGAATTTGTAATAAAATTTTTGGGAAAACTATTTAAAGAAATTCACAGAAGAATTACTAGTAGAACTTTCTGCAAAATGTATTAGATTTGACAGAATCAATAATTTTTCGGAGGAATTGCGTGGGAAAACTGAACTGTTGAAAGATTTTTTAGGTAAATCGGGGAACATTCTCCGGGAACATTCTCCAGAATAAATTTACCATAAGAAGTAGTCATAAAAGGAATGAAGCTTTGAATAAATCCGACAATATTATTTGACTATTTTCCAAGAAATTTGTAAAAGTTCTAAAGCTACCCTTCAATATTCCTTGAGAAATTTGATTATAGTAAAATTCTATAAGGAATATTGAAAAGTTTTATGAAAAATTTGGTTGAAATCTGTAGAAACTTAATCAAATTAATCAGTAAATTTATTCATGTGGGAATACTTAAAAAAAATAATCAAAATCAATCAAATTTTTTTTATGGATTTGTTTTACATATTTTAAAATCAGGTTGAATTGAAATGCTTGAAAGTTCAGCCTTATTTTTGAGAAGAATTCCCGCTATGTATTGTTTGAGAAATTCCTCTAGTAGGGGAAGACGGGGTAAGACCGCCCGCCTAAGCAATTTAATTCATATGTCAAAATCAAGAATCAATAAATCCTTTTTCGACGAAGCATGTCGTGTTTTGAAGCCTTAGGCATAATCAAAAAATATCACAGGGGTTGTATTTCTAAAAAAATATTTATATCTTGAAGCTTTAAAAAAGTGCTGTCTTATCACGATTATTTTTAGCGACGGGGTAAAACCGCCCACCCACGGGGTAAGAGCGACCACCCCGATTTTCGTACACAATTTTGCGAAAAAATATATCAGTTCCTTGTAATTTTAAAAGTATAATGTTTTATGGATTCTACATTGATTAACGTGGACATTGAATCATTTTTAGAGTTAATGATTTCAAAAAACTTAAACATGTACTTATTATTACCTTGAAACACCGATATTTTGGAAAAATATGCGGATTTGCTTGTATTTTTCACAAAATTGATTTCATTTCACTTGAACAGTAATGTACAACGTAGTTACAACTTTTTAAAATGGTTTATACAGTTATTTGGTATAAATTAGGGGTGGTGGTCTTACCCCGTCAACAGTGGTCGGTTTTACCCCGCTTGCGCAATTTTCACAACTATGGCCTTATATCAAAGCTAAATATTTACAATTCATATTTAACTTCACCGAAGCATATTTTACATTTCTGTTAAGGCATGTACGGGTAATTTAATATGTTTTTCCAAAAAAATCCCTTCCGAAATTCTTAAGTGAGCATCTGTTAAATTTAGATCAAATTCAATATCGACGAGCAGAAACTTTGTTTTTGACATTTGTTATGAAAAATTTGATGTAAATATCACACTAAATGCTCCGTAAAGTAAAAAATCTTGTGTTAATGGAAAGTGCTTGGTGAACTTTTAAGAAAATTGCCATTTTCATGCCTAACTGAAGGTGGTCCGTCTTACCCCGGCGGGCGCTCTTACCCCGTCTTCCCCTAATTTTGTCTATTTTTCCAATTATTTTTCGGATATTATAGAGTCTCTTTAGAGAATTCTCATTGGGGAAATCATTATTACCGGACACCTTGAGCAGGGTATCCTAAAAAATCATGAAAAATCAGAAGGCAGTGAATATGCTGCTTTATGGAGAAACAGCATAATTTGGATTATTCAGAAAACAAACTTATTTTGGGAATAATATTGACGCTTGTATACATCGGTATTTTTTTGCAATGAGATTTTGAAAAATTGCGCTTATCGCATACAACAAGAAGCTAGTTATAGCAATAACAAATCGATCGATGTGTAAGACAAGCGAGGTGTTCTCTAAAATAACGTAACTACTGAAGAGATTTTTGTCAATAACAAGAGTCAAGTTATTGTTGTTTGATGAGGGGGACTTTAACCCGAAGGTCATATGTCCCTTACAAGAGTCAAGTACATTGATTGAGAAGATTTAGCGTCGTGTTATTTTTTTTTATTTTAATTTTTACTAGCATCTCAAATTCTGGGGGGGGGGGGGCCTGGATAATGCTGAAGGGGGCCCGGCGGGCGCTCTTACCCCGTCTTCCTCTATTTCTCAAATAATATTAAATTGTAAGGAGAAACCACAGTGAAGGATCTAGGCATTTTATTAGATTAGGCCTCTTTGCTATTTGATTTTGTTTTTCGGTTCGCGAAACAATTTAAGTGCATATATTACCTGTAAGCTTTGTATTGTTGCTTAGATCGCCCAATACTGGAATATTCAGCCATAGTTTGGTCCCTATACTACCAAAATGAGGTTCAACGAATTGAAAAAATCCAGCGCAAGTTTGTTCGCTGTATGCTCATTAACTTGATGCTTCTTCACGCATGGTGAGAATTATTAGTTAGTTTTGAAATGTATTTTATAGCCGTTAAGGTGAAGATAAATCGAAGCCAAATCTCAAAAGCGCAAATCTAGAGAACCAAACATCCGTTTAAGCCGAAAACTTAATCGATTGGTCACTAGCTGGTGGTGACAAATCGATTAGGTTTTCAGCTCAAACGGGTGTTCGGTTCTCCAGATTAGTGCTATTGAAAATTTATAGTTTGGCTTCGATTCATCTTCACCTTAAGTATGTCAATGGGGTGTATAATTTCAAGTGCAATAATAAGTAAATGAACAAATACATAAAAAAAATAATTTCTCTGTTTTTTTTTTTTAAAGAATTCCATCACATATTCATCGTATATAGGTAATCTCCCTGGAATTCTTCCAAGAATGTCAGTTGGAATTCGTCCAGTGTTTGGTAGGAATTCCAGAGGGATATCAGATATTCGGGAATGCTTTCTAGGTCTTTTTAGTCAAGATACTAGACAAACAATTACTCTAGCTATTTATACTGCGCTTCCATGAAGAACATCTACAAAGTTTCCCAAACAGTTTTACAATGTTGTTTTTTTGCGGATTTCCGAAGCATTTTTCCAGAACTTTAATGATTAATTTGTTTGGAGGGAACAATCACTTCAACAAACATATATACATCTGTATTCAATTGTACTACAAGTTTTTTTTTTAACTCTAATCAAGGAAAGTAAGGATTTAAAAAAAAAATGATGATTTTTTTTCAGCGATATACACAAGTTTTTTTTTTTATCAGAAATTACTTGCGATTCCTAAAGAAATGATTTTAAAAATTCTTCTAAGATATTCATCCAAGAGTTCTTCTACGGACTTTGCTAGAACTTGCACAAGAAAATCTTACATGGAATCCTGGCATTTCACAAGCATTTCAAAAACTTAGCGTTTGTTCTCGCAGAGATTTTAACGGGAGTTCCCACAAAAATATTTATTTTTGGTGGACTCGAGTTTGACCAAAAATTGCTCTGAGGACATCCTTATGAATTCGCCTGGAAATTTCTGATGAAATTGCAACAAGTATTTCATCAAACATTCTGTCTTGATTCCTCCTGATGGTGATGGAAATGTACATAAGTTACAATAAAAATTTAGTTATTTGCCGAAAATATGCACCAGGGATTACTCCACACATTCATTTGATAAATTGATCAAATATTTCTCTGAGACTTCTTTCCAGAATTTTTTCCACATGATTTTTTTCTAGAAATAAAGTAGAAATAACTCTTAATCCACTTTGAAAAAAAAAACTTGGTGTTCCCCGAAGAACACTCTTACTTATATTTCAAGGAGTTTTTACATAAATTTATCCAAGTTTTAAACCATCTTCAAATAATTTCTACAGAATTACCTCAGATCATTTTCTGCAAAGATGGTGAAACGTCTCTTAGGTTTCTTCAGAATTGCTACTGAAATTCTCCCACAAACTCCTATTCAATGTCAATCGTGATTCCTGCAGATGAAGTTTTAGCACTTCCAGGGGTTGTTTTTTAATTTAGAATTAAATTCAGAGATCCAAATTCCAGAATTTGGATATTTTTAGATCAACAGCAAGTTCAAAAGAAAAGTGATTAGTGTAATTTTTGAATGCGATAATCGTAGAATCCAGATGCTATCCAGCTTTTTACGCTAGCCATGCTATAAAATATTCGACAGAATCTGACCACCACCATTGAACTGAAACTAAATCCTTAGGAACCCATCATTCACTGAAACAGTTTTCATTCCTTTTCTGTCACTCAAACTAAAATCTAATTTCGATTTGCATAGATAATACTTTAATCGCTTAATAATCATTCTTTTTTTTAAGTTTCATCTAGATTATGTCCGCAATACCTTTTTGAGCTGCAGGCCAAATCATTAAAACAATATAGTACGATACAACACTTCCGGAAACGAATGAAAATCAGTCAAGGGATTGTTGATTGGAAAATTGAATGATATTTTGGTGAAAATTGAGATCTCTGCTACTGTGCAATTTGCACAAGATTTTGTGAAAACATCTCCCAGGATTTTGTGATTATATTACCCAGAGTTAAAACTGTGCTCAATAGTAAGCCTCGTCCAAAATTATAACTTACAATCCTGTCATAGAATCTGTAAGGGTGTTGTCCAAGATTTTATCATTATACCACCCAGAAATATGTGGAAACCATGCTTTGAACAGAGAGAGAGAGAGAGAGAATAACGGTCGAAGACATGCTGCGTAAATTTTTTCCAGGATTGTGTAAATCTAAACAATACCTCTAACATAACTCTGTGAGACTCCTTCCTATGATTAAGTGAGGATATGTTTGATCCTTTTGATTTTTTTCTCGCAAATTTGTTAGCCTTGTGTAGTAACTTGATGGTCGTTTTCCCCTTCCTTTGCGAGCCAAGATTAGATCAATAATTGACAGTATGTTTTTTTCTTGGTTTCCATGCAGGCATATCTCGAAGCCTGCTTTTCACACTATCTTTCCTGAATGGATAATTCAATAACACTTCATTACTTCCTCACGTTGCTTCCTCTTCCTACTACTTTTTTAATGGAATTCAATGTTTAATTTGTCATTTTCGTAGGTTTCATTCTGTTTTTTTGCATTGTTGACTCCAAATTAATCAAAATATCATACGAAGTCAATTAAAGTCTTCTTATTTGAAAGTTCATTCAATTCACAATGGCATATCACATTGAACGACTAATGGATATTTATATAGCTTATACGGTCTACGAGGGCGGAAAGAAACGATAATGTAGGTTATGATAGGGACAACTTTAATATTAGACGCATAGGGAAATTTTCTGTATCGACATTGGCTTGAAAGACTACTTATGATATAAATGGAAGTGTAGGATTTGGAAGAAGAATTTACGGAATTTTACGCAGAGTAATCACGAAGAATATGCTCAACCAAAAATGTTCCCATATGAATCTTTGAAAAACAGAAGACTCAATAGCCTTGAGTACTTGAACATAGACTTAGTTCTCTGTAATCCTTGCTTCCACTGTTCGGAAATCAAAGTATTTCGTGTTTGAAGTTTTGTCTGATTATTCATTAGTAGTAAATTTACACATGGTATTGTAGCGAAGGATGGTAATCGCTTCGAAACCTCCGAAAGTAATGCGTTCTTGAAAACCTTCGACTACGTGGTTCAAATTTTGCTCTCGCGTTAACACAAAATTGTCTGTTATTTCCATCCTGTGTTTGTTGAGCATGATCATTTTTAAACAAATTTAAAGGTGAACTTATTGTTTTATTAAATACTACAAACACGACAACTAGTTTTGACGATTTTCGTTTGGGTTGAGTGGATGAACGTTATGCTTTTCAATCTCGTTCTAACGAATTTTCATTGTGAATTGTGGTATTTTGGTGCTTGAGACTAAAACGTGTTCCACAGTGTTATCAAAGTGATTCCTACAAAATCTTTGGCAGAATTTCGTAACCATCCCTTGAGGTATTGCTGGTGTTATTTTTTAGTAAAATTCGAGACGAAATATGTGAATAATATTTTCGAAAAGTATCAAGAAAAATTTATAGAGGTATTTTTTATTTGTTTTTATTAATGCTACGAAGAAATTTTAAAAATTATTCGAAATTCCTCTTAATAGTTAATGTAGAAAACTTTGAACAAATTTCTAAAATGGGTGTACAATAAGCCTTGAGAAATTCAGGGATGAATATACTAATCCGTCTACAAAAACTGCTGGTGGAATTCTTAAAGGTTTCCTTGATGTCGGGAATATCTCATAATTCAGTCAAGTTCGGAAAAATATCTTATAGTACAGCTATTTCTCTATAACTCGATATTGAAGGTACTATCGAGTTAGGGAAATATCGAGCTATAGAATACAGAAAAAATGCAACTGTGATTTAAAAGACCATCTGGGTCGCCAAGAAATACAGCTTCTTGTATTGCTCTAACTAGATTCTCATATCTTGGAAATATAGGAGAATGTTTCCCTAAATTTCAGATGTGCTTATTCTGCGCGGCATGTGAGTTGAGACTAGTCGAATGAGGTGACAATTGTCGACACGCTCTCATTTGATTGACATTAGTCGTCTCACGTCACTTGAAGTAAGAGTGACTCGTCTAGACTCACACGCCGCGCAGAATAAGCACAAGAGACTTCTTCAAATACTATTCCAGGGATTCCTTCACTGATGTCAATTCCTGTATTCGCTTGGAAAATTCATTGTAGAAATTTGCGCAGAAGTTTCACAAGGTCATCTCATCAAGAATTTTTCCAGTTATTTTTATTGATATTTGGTCGATTATTACATATGATCGGCGTTAAGTCAGAGTGGACCAAGTGACATTTTTAATATCTTGAGAAAAATAGGTTCAAACTCTAAAGCTCTGTAATTTTTAAACTCGTTTTCATTTTGGTTCAATATTTCCACACATCTTTGTGTTATTTTCAAACAATATAATGTGAAGTGATAATCATAAAAAATCATAATCAAAACCTCTGATAGAACGGTTTTTTTGTGGACTATGTGTACTTGGTCCAATCTGACTGAACAATTTCTAGGAAAATAATAATCATTTAATGCTCTAATGGTCAAACTGGGTACATATTTCTAAGATAAGCAGATTATCAAGACCCTCCGACACCAGTATCGTAAATTCTTCAATAATCCATATCGTCAATACCGATATCAGTGGCATTAAGATAGCTTGAAAATTAAGGTATTGCAGGGTAATTGCATTAAAGACCAAAAATATTCAAATATGTGTTCAGTCAGAGTGGACCAAGTGAAAATCTTGAATACCGACCAAAATATACTGGTCCAATAAGCGGGTTCTAGCACATTCCATACATACACCATAGAACTACCATACACTTCTATTGGACTTTGAAATTGACTCAAAAAATGCAATAATCAATCAGTTTAGTGCTTTTCAACACTTGGTCCACTCTGTCTGCACAGAAATAGTTGCAATTTCTGAACACCCATCCAAATATGGTAAATGGTCAAAAATCAAAATCAAATGTATCAAATTAAGTAATATTTATAAATTTCTATTGATTGGTAAGTTGAAGAATCATTCGATGTCGAAAAATCTGACAAATCTCTTGAAATGTTTCTCATTTCCTCGCATTCCTCAGCGCGCTGATCATTTTCGCTGTTATGGTAATAAGCACTTGGTCCTCCCTGACTGCACACTTTTATCGATTTTTATTGATCATCCAAAGTAAATTTGTTACATATCTCTCGCAGTTTACAGCATTCATCAAATATGGTCAAAGTGAGCCGGAGGAAAGGTAATTTCGCATGTAATGAGAGAATAATCCAATTTTCTCAAGTTTTGTGCTTGGTCCCCTCTGACTTAACGCCGACCATATGATGTTCATCTTATACATGGGTGTCCTTGCTCAAAATCTCATTTCCGTCTGTTGCTAGTTGTATTACTAAACGAAACATTTTTCATCTGTTTTATTCCCAGACATTCCATTTCACGCCATCCCGCAATAAAAGGCTGCAACATTGCCATCTTTCGATGTGGTGCTTGCAATCGGTCCAATCCAAGCCAACCTCCGCCGTGAGTTTGTTTCGTGATAAATGATAATAATATCAATTCCCGGCAGCGACTACTACGACCACAAGCAGTAAGTGAACCGAAATCAAGCTTTACTCCGGTGCCGGTGTCATATCCTTGCGCCATAGTAGGCCATAGGGTAAATGTACCAATAGTGGCGCATTTAGTCATCATAGTGAAAATTTTTGTCAATTTCTATGTGGAATATAAAGTAATTTCAGTATATTTCGGTTCATAAGGCTAAATGAATCTTTTTTGTTCATTAAAACTGCAATTGAGTTCTATTTAAACAAATATTTATATAAAAAAATACATTTTTCATTACCTTGTCTATGTACCTATAGTGGAGGCATGGTTCCTTTAGTGGTTGCATTGTGTACCTTTAATGGAGGTAAATTAATCTAATCAACATATTTATTGATTTGGTCAGAAAGCGACCGATAACTATGTATCAAACTCGTTTTCCTGAGCGTATAAATGGATATACATAAAAAAACAGCGAAATAATACATACATAAAGTTTCTTTTCTTTCAACTTCATGTGGTGCTCGTTAGTCTACCGTTATACAATAATTGTTTATCTTCTACGGGGTTTCGTATGCATATAGTCGGCAGTCATGTGTAGAGAAACTGTATTCTTCATTCGAATTTATGGTTTCGAAACACAGAAGGGTAGTTTCGATTGTTCCGAATCAAAAAATCCCCAGCCACGCTTTTTTTACTCATCCGCCGTTACTTCATCACTAAAGTATCTTTCAGTACTGCGTGCCCATTGTTTCCGTTTCTCTTTGTTTCCCTACGTAACTTTTCTTACACTGAAAGAAATAAAATGGGAGACATAAGAAACATAGAAATAAATGCTCATAATGCTCAATTTGAGGTGCTTATGGGTTTTTATGTATACAATAGACAATTAAACAACAAGCAATCATAGTTCTAATCGATAACTTTATTTCTATTTGAAATATTGTTCAATGTTATGAGGAAACAAATCAATCTGATTTCATATTTCGGTGATGACAAATGAACGAAAAATCTAATTCAGGAACAAAAAAAAATAAAACCCATGAATACCAGCTTAACTTTGCTGCTGCAGTTTCAAAGCCTCCAGTAGCTCCATCTTCAGTTGCTTCTGTTGATTATCTTTCGCTACTTTACTCAGCTTATCTTTCTCCTTCTTTTTCTTTCGCTGCTCAGTTTCTTCCTGCTTTCGCTTTCGAAGTTCTGCTCTCTCGATTTTTCTCATTTCGGTTTCCGCTTGTTTTTGCTTCCGAGCTTTTGCTTTCTCTTGCTTTACCTTTTCAGCCTCAATTTTCGCTAGTTCTCTTTCTTCTGCTTTAGCCTTCTTTCTCACTACTTCGTTCTCCTTCTCTTCTTCAAGACGACGTATTTCTTCCAGTCGTTCTGATGCTGTCAGAACCGGATGAAATTTTCTTTTATAATTTCTATGACTGCTGCTCCTTTGTGGAGTTGGCGGGGTCTGTAGCAATTCCGAGATGCTCATTTTACGACCAGCAAAGTTATCGCCATTGCAATCCTGCAGCACTCGTGGATTGTGAGGTGGGTCGCTTTCAAAGGAGCCCTCTTCCACGTTCTCGACAAATGCAGAATCTTCTTCAGCTGTGGAAGTATTCAGAAATGATGTCTCCTGCAATCCACATTCGGCTTCTGTGTTCTGTGAATCGAACGGCTTCAGCAGCATTTCATAAATCGTCCGGATGATTTCTCCCTCTTCCGAAGAGTTAGAATCATCTCCAAATCCATTTATGCGATCTCTGCCAATGCAATCAATTGCAGCATGAACCGTTGCCGTAGGAATAATCACAGAGTCTTCCAGAACAATGCTCTGCGCATCAAACTGTAGATTCAATTCCGGCAATATGTCAACCGTTTCAGATGCAGCTTGCTCGTTCCCAAATTCTTCGCCGTTATCTGATGCACTGCAATCCGAGGTAGGATCGACACCACGTTGTGTCACTGATTTGGCGATGCACTTCCCATAGTCCACGTAGTCGGCTCCGAAAGGATAGAGGCCACAAACTCTGAATCCATTCGTGATACTGTGTTTTTTGATTCCACCATCCATCGCTTTCTGCAGAACTCCAGGAAAATCCTTCAATAAAAGATTCTGACCTCCGTACTCCATCCGCCAGTCCGCAACAGCGCTTTTCCAAGCTGACTTGAGTGGTTTGAATATGGCGACATCTGCTGGTTGTGTGATTCGGGTAGTATTTGGGTACAATGCGATTAACACGATACCCAAATCCAAACATAAATCAGCCACCTCTGCGGCAGTGTGGGAGGAATGACCGTCGACGAAATAGAGTACCGGGAAACGAACCTTTTTCTTCTGGAGATGAGGATAGAATACATTTCGGATGTACAACATGAAGTTGGTAGTATCCATCCATCCTTTTGGGCTCTTCCCGACGCCCCAATCACCCGGAAAAGAGCGCAAAATTTCCACCGATAAGCGTTGCATTGGAAGAACAACTCCTGGAGACACAACAGATCCATCTGCTCCGAACGTAAACATTACGGTTATGTTCTTGTGACCGTCAGCGTGCTCGATCTCGTACACATTTTTACTACCGCGGCTTGCAAGCACGGTTTTTGTTTGCGGGTGTAGGAAGAAGGACGTTTCGTCACCGTTGTAGATTCGGGTCGGATCCAGTGCTGCTGCCATCAGGCAATTCTCTTCCAAGTAGGATTTGAGGTTAGCAAACCACCCTCTAATATCAGCTTCCTTCACCTTGGCGCTGGCGGAAGAAACGGTTTCTGGTGTACGGAACGTGATTTCACGGTGTCGACGAAGAAATCCCTTCATCCACTTTCGTCCTACAATCAATAGTCAAATTAATTTAACATTACAGTGTTCAAGAGATCAAAGACTTACCTGGAACATTGTCCGTGAACGGATTAGACCGAGAACTTGAGTCGAAGAATGTTTTCACTTTGTAGAGCAGCAAATCTTTGACCACGGGAAAGCCTTTCTTCTCCATAGCAACTAGGTATTGCACAAGTTTTTGCTCCTCTACTTCAGTGAGCACAGTTTGTGGTCCTTTCCTGACTTTGGTGGTCCATTTGCTGCTCAGCCGGTAACGAACGGTGGATTGAGGAATGCCGTAAGTTTTGCAGGCTGCATATAAAGTCATTTGCTTGGTGGTCACCAATTCCATGCAGCGGGAAATCGCCGCTTCATCGTAGTTGGGTGTCGTTTTCGTGGTAGAATCCATTCTACGGTGAATTTAGATATTATAATTATGATTTTTTTGTACTTATCAATAGTATTTACCCGTTATTTTACATAAAATCAAGAGAAAAAAACTTTGTTTACTTTTTTCAGTAGAGATGTCACTGGTAAACACTGGTATGCAACCACTAAGGGAACACGGTTGATTTTCTGTGCCCATAATGGAACAACGGGAAAATACGGGAAAATTTGTAAAAATCATTGTAAAAAGCATATGAAACACAAAAACAACTAATATTTTAGGTGCTAAGTGTCAATTTGATTTTATAAATATCATTACAAATGAATTAAAGCGTTAATGAAAAAGCTCATTTGCTAGGCAAAACATAAGGAAATGAGAGCGATTTTTCAACCAATTTAATAAACGATGTTTAATTAGTTGTTTTGTTAATACGACAAATTTATCCCAGCTTGAACGGTTCGTTGGTGTTGTAAGATCGTTTTGTATATTGATTGGCTTTAAAATTACTATTTATTTCTTGTACAGACCTTAGTTTATTCAACTACAGCCACTATTGGTACTACCTCCACTAAGGGAGCGTTTACCCTAGTGTTATATTTTATTTCTTTTCTTTTTCCATACGAAGCTTGAAGCCGGTCTGCGAATTTTCCATCTGAAGAGAAGAAACGAGTGTGAGTTTGTTGTGCCCTAGTGTAGCATTAATATCCGCAGTAAATACGAAACCGCAACACCGGCTGTCTCGTGTCTGTCCCCGTTAAAGGGAACAAAAGGAATAAAAATACGGAAGTCAGTAGAGCCATACGAGTGCGCGTCGAATCAAAGTAGGTTCCATTGTGTGACCCATTCGACACCGTTATCATAATAGGAAAGTGTTTCCCGCCATAATAAAAAGCATTGTTTGAATCACAGTTGGCTGGGCGTCGTGAGTGAGTGATTAGGTGTGAGAAGAGAATCAATACAAGAAGGCGCAAGTCAAACCACGTGAGTTCTTGGGAAAGTGATTTCAGTGTCGGGAAGTGAGTGTGGAGAGAGTAGTGCTAGAAGTGCGCGTTTTGAACCCGCAAGACATCGCTGGCTACCGTAGCAAAGCGGTAAAAATAAGCTCGCAAGAATCACCCGACGCGAGCCCCGTGGGGCTACGCTTGGTCGGGGTCCTGCCGTGTGCAGTATTTGCATCCAAAGCACCGAAATCGTCTTCCTTGGCCGCTCAACGTCAGTCCTCTGCACCGTACACCATCAAAAAGTCACAAATCCCGTTTACCACATCGTCGAGCTCGGTTCTGACCGCAAATACGTCATCTGAGTTGGGCACCGGTGTCACTGGCAGTAACACAATCTCCAGCAACAGTACTTCGACAACGTGTCACTGTTCATCTTCCAATTCTGCTGTTGCTAGCACCGCCGCCGTCAATAACAGTCAATCAAAGGCCGGTACGCTAAATCTACCGCCACCGTTGCCACCGGTCCCACCGCGACCACCGCGAGTGCCACTTCCGATCTTTGCCGCGGCAAATCTAGCCAGCATTCGTCCGTTACCGTCCTCGGTGCAGTCGAGCAGCTCTTCGTGCTCGCCGCTAGGTGCCGCCACCACGGTTCATCATCATCACTACAACACGGCACCGCCGCCGCCTCCTCCGGTGCCACCGACCGCTGCTGCGTTGAACCCAATGCTGCTGGTTCCGTTTTCGGTTCCGGCCGGGCTTGGGACGCCCACCATTGCTGCGAGCCATCATCCCGGTAGCGGAGGTTACACCGCCAATCTCGGAAAGGTGAGTGTTGTTGTTGCTTGATTTGCCCGGAATATGTTGAATTACAAATCAAGGGATAGCCGAAGTGTGGTTTGTGTGACGGGCATTAGTTAGGATGCTATGATGTGTTCTATTTCGGTGGGAAAATGCAGTTATAGTGGCTCCAAAAAGAACTTTTTATGTTATTTATGTGTCAGTCTTTAACCTAAATAAATAGCATATATTTTAAGAGAAAGAATAGTCTAATGAAGGCTTGATAACACGGGTGGAAGAAATAAATTAGTAACGGGTTTGTACAGGGTTCGCCTGTATCATATATATGTAACGAGCGTAAAAGAAAAACATTGGTAACCGAGTGTGTAGCTTGTTGTTAAACGAATGGATTTACACGTTCTTCAACATTGATGAAGAGAAGATCCTCCTCTATCTCCCAGTGCTGATAGTTTACAGCCTGGACCATTCATTTGCTCAAAAACAAGGAGTTACACACTCGGTTACCAATGGCTTTTAGGGCGAGATCACAAGTTATGCGAGAATTTTGTTCAAGACATACTTATAACAAGTGATTTTCGCCTGTTCGATCCCGCATAGAAAAATACAATTTGCCCATTATTCCAAACAGTATGATTCTTCTTTCTGTTAATGTAAGTGTATCACAAACGATTGATTTTACGTTGAACAATAAAGGATCTGAAACCTTGAACTGTAAAAAGCTATTTAAGTAGGGCAAACGCTCCCTTAGTGGAGGTAGCTCCAATAGTGGATGTAGTGTGTTTTGGCATGTTTCGCGCTAATAAATGATTATGTGATATTTTTGTATTATGTACGATGCGAAAATGATACAAGTAATCGAATAATATTCATGAAATTTAACCGTAAAACTATTTAAAACAATTATTTTGCTTAATTTTTTTGCTCCTTTGGACCTATAGTGGTGCATCAGTACCCATAGTGGAGGGTCCCATAAGAAATCAATGGTTTGCGCCACTAAAGGAACCATCCTTAAAATATACCTCCACTAAAGGAACAGTGTTCCTATTATTGGTGCAAGGCTTTTTGCAGGGAAATTTCAAATGAATCGTTATTTTTATACATTTGAATGATAGAAGGATTTGAGATCTATCGAATGATACGTTAAAATCATATATTTCATGATCTTAACACCGTGTTTTAGCATTTTTCCCTTAGGTGCTCCACTAATGGTACACTTGCCCTAATGTATGTAGAAAAGTGACAATTTATTATAGCGTACAAAAATTGTAAAATTATTTGGCACTGCTAACTCATTTGAAATAGTTGCAATGTAATATAACCTTTCGTGAAATTGTATTTGCGCAACTGCATTTTACTATATAATATCTATTTTAAACAGTTTGAGAAACAGTTAAACACGTTGGTGTTTGTTATACACACTTAAAAAAATGCATGCTGGCTGTGCAGTTTTCAATTATTTTATTCTGTTTTTGTTTCACATAAATAAATAAATTTGCGACATTTTGCTCTTTTAATTAGGATATAAAGATTTCTCTTCTATTCCAAAAAAGTAGAATAACAAAAGGAAATTAAATCGGCTATAAAATTTAAAACGCTTTATGATTTTTTTAAGCGTGTGTATCTCCGTGATTTTTGCGTTTCTGTCATCTTTCAGATCAAAACAAAGAAAAAAGAGTTCGAAAACGGCCAAAAAGAAATATTTATTCTGGCATAAATTTAGTAAAAAGTGTCCAGTTCAGTCTTCCGTGGTTTATAATATTATCGAAATACGGCCCGCAACACCCGTCCAGGAAAAAAGCACGAGATATGACGATAATCACCCAAGAACTGATGGGAGCAAGCAGATTGCTAGAAAACTCCAGGAACCGAGTCTCGGAGCACCCAAGAAGCAGGAACCTGAATGTGCCACCACCTACGTGAATGGAATGATCATGAAAGATTCGATAAGCCTACGTGTTAGAATATTATTTAATAATTCACCTCCGTTTTAGTTTCGACGAATTCGACTATCGCTAAATGACACAATACCCAGGAATTTTGGCCCGCAACCAAACCCGCAGCAGAGAATCGTTGACACAAGAGGGCTATCACTTAGGAGACAACTATAGGTTTCACTCCAGAACGGGAATGTGATAAGAGTTAAAAAAAAATGTATTATAGTGAATAATGTTTCAATTTAACAATTTTGATTTAAGGTGAAATGAATTGGAACGACACTTCAAATTTTCATGAGCATTAATTTGGAGAACCAGACATCCGTTCAAGCTGAAGACTTGATCGATTTGTCACTCGCTGGTGGTGACCAATCGATCAATTTTTCAGCGTGAACGGTGTCTGGGTTTTTAGATTTGTGCTCAAGAAAATTTGAGGTTTGGTTTCGATGCTAATAACAAACGTCTTGGATATAATAAAATAAATAGTAGCATCCTAAACAATATGTTGCGTTATTATTTAATTTTAAATGATAGTGATACAAGTTTTACAGTATACACGTAACTGGACAGTATAGTATTTCTCGAAAACTTATTCATATAGACTCAAGTCAAAAAGTATACAAACATACTTCATCAATCCTACGTGTTTTGCAGACGAAATTCTACACGTTTCGCTCTGAACCAACTCGATTTTCCACTAAGAACGTTTAATTTCCGGATTTACAAAACGACGAAAGTAAGATTTTTCACTTTCGCAACCTAACCACTACTTTCGCCGCCCCGCTGTATGGAGAGACAAAGTGACTTAACCACGAATCAAAACAAAACACAACTTGAGTCGATTTTACACTGGTGGAAAAACGTCGCAAGTAACTGAATAAAACGGCTTATCGTTTTGTCATAAAATTCTTGCTTGAAATAATAGGAACTCCATAGTTTTTGAACGTGAGCTCATTGTATGCAAAATTTAAGCAATGTACACGTCGAAAAAATGTTAAAAAGGTGATTCATTTTAAAACAGTTTTAGAAGACAGGTTGTGATTCTTCTGAATTAATTTTCTCAAAACCGTATGGAAGTTACTTACGTCTATTTGAAAAAGTAATCGAGATTTGGTAAAAATACAATAACGCACCATAAATCAATCATTGCATATACGTTATTTGTTCTTGTTACGAATATATTGTTCAACTGTTCTGGAACTGTTTGAGTAACAGTAGATTTGTAGAAAAATGGATAATATATCCACAATTTGTTAAACTGTAAACAGAAAATTTTGTTCGGGAAAATTGCTGATTTTGAATGGTTACATAACTTAACCGCCTATTACCCATATTGTTATTTTTCAATTTACCATTTGTCAATCTGTCGAAACAGATTGTGGTAGGGTGGACTTATTATTATTTTTGGTGCTATACGAAACTGTTTAGATACTGTCGCGAATGGTTGAGGATGATTTCGGAAACTGTACAAATATGGTTCTTATTTATGCGGGATTGTATTTAAGGAATTATCATTTCATAAAGTGGACACCTTGTTTATGCAATATCTTTTCTATTTAATGATAAAATCGTAATCGGTTTTCTGTGCATCGTTCAACTATTATTCTACAATGTTATGAAAAAAAAAAATTCAAAATGCTTTTGGTTGAAGAGCCAAAAAGTCTTGCCAAAAGCTTCTAAGAAAAACTGTTTGTCAAAGTTAAGCATGCGAAAAGTCATGATAATAATCCTATTTTTTATAAACAAATTGTACTGCCCATACTCGCATAACAGTCCCATATTATATGGGATTTCCTATATAAATGGGACTGTTATGCGAGTATGGGCAGTGTATGTTAGTATCCATTACTATTCTGCTAAAGGTAGAGCTTTAAAAATATCAAAAATATTCCACCATTCTCTGACACTAGGTCACTTTAGTGATTTATTCCTTTTGGTCAAATTTGCAAATTTGTCAAATACACCATCCTTTTACTCCCAGCAAAAACAGTAAAGCATGCTAAAAATGGGCTTAGATCACTAAAGAAAATAAATTTGTATAGAAAAGAGCTAAATCTTGAGTTTTAATTGCATTCTTAGGTACAAATGTCACTCCTTATGATCGTTTTATTGAAAAATTTTAAAATCATTTACGCAAATTTTAAAATTATTTACGCATATTTTTCGATCTACAGCAAAATGTATGCATTTTTCTCCAAATATTTTGATCGGAAATCTTGTACTAACATATTATGAAAATAATATGTGGAAAATAATTTCGATTTTATTACAATCGTGTTGCCAATTTTGATGATTGTCATTGTGCTTTGAGAAGTCTTCTGAAGATAAACCATTTCTCGAATACTTTTTCAAATGGACGTATGTCGTTTGTACTCTTTCTCAGATAATTGAATGGGAATAAATTTCACCTCAATTTAATTCCTATTTAAAATTTCACCGTTTTAATACAATGCCAATACATCCAATTGAATAATTTTTGAATCTTTTCAATCACTAAAATAAATTATTACAATATTTGCAAAATATATTTGGTTTTTAAATAAAATAAATTTAACCACGTTTTGGCACCACATATAGAGATGCGCCATTTTCATAAGCCATGCTGTGAGCCAGTGCGTGACTTTCATCGAAGCGTTTTTCACAAAAGTGGCCACTGTAGTCAAATATCCACTTAAGGTCTACAATAGCCCTATTTAGCACGAGACATGAAAAATGAACTGTCGTACGATATGTATTGGAGTTCAATATCAATTGTCCCTAATTACAGGTTCCCTCTGGAACATCCGGTGGTCCCGGAAGTAGTCACTGTAGTCAACTATCCATTTTGAGTCTACAGTTGCCCTATTTACGACAAGACATGAAGAATGAGCCGTCGCATGATATGCTTTGGTGTCAAAATCGAAATGTCCCCTATGCAAGGTTCCCCCGGGGCACTGGGCAGCGCCATGAGTGGCCAAATCTGTACAAGACTCATTTTCAACTTATAATAGGGTATTTTATGATAAGCAAGGGAGAAAACAATATTGCGCGACATATTTTGAGTGAATAAATTGTTTGATCCCAATTCGGATCCACTACCGGCACCGATTCCGGGGAAATGACCATATATTGATTGTTTCTGGACCAATATTAATACATGGCGCACCAATCGCTTCAGAATTAGATCTTCTATCTTCATGTGTAGTAAAATTTTGATTTTTTAGCCGAGACCTTTGCTAAAAACACGTCATAATTATACTGCATAAGATATGCTTCCGAAAATCCGGATTATCACCGGTATCCGGTGGTCATAGTTCATCTCCGTGGATGCACCTCAAAACTAGATTAGTTGACCCGTCCATTACTTCTTAAAGAATTGAAATCAGTCAATTTTTGTCAAAGTTACAGCATTCCCAAGTATGGCCCAATTTTTGCCTGTCCCAGTTATTTTGACAACCCCCTGTATATCAAATATTCCATCATTTGCGATACTTTAAAAATGGGGAGGGTACAAAAAAGGGGGGAGGGCTCCCTGCAAATCTTATTACAACTCTTCATATTGTATTTAAAGTTGAAAACATTATATGGCATATGTATTCCCCTGTCCTGAATATAAAACACTGTGTCGGTTTATTGATCAGATTAGATTTTTAAATAAAAAATGCAAAAAGTTCAAGTATATTTTAAAAATGACCTGGGGCAGACACGAACATTCTGAAAACGCCATTATTTTTGTTTATTTTTATACTTTCAAGCCCGGGGTGTCCGGTCTCTGTGCATTCAGATCGACTTTTTTTGTCGAACAGTGTAATTCAAGTATTTAACGTTCAACGCTCCGTCATCGTAATAATCGTCATCATCAAAACTTGAAAAGCAGTTTTTCTGTTCATATCTAAAAATGATTCGATGAAAATGTGTTCACTGTGCTTCGGTTGGAGAATAGAATACAGTGAACATATTTTCCTGCAAATTTTGTTGATTTTGAACGAAAAAACTGCTTTTGAAAATTCCGAAATCAATGACGGATCCTGACCCCTTAAATATCAAATTACAAACATATCCTCGAAAACTCATGAGAATGGTATTTTACTATTTGAACTGTTATTTTACTTGTATGTGCTTAAATTCACCTGGATAAAAAATTATAAATTAAATTTATTATTGATGTTACGAGCTGTGTCTACAATGAAACTTAATGCTACACAAGAAATAAATTTGAATCAAAGTATTTTTATGCATATATAATATGAAACAAAAATTAATTATTGTTCCACAAATTACTCTAGAATTCTTTGGGTTGCTCCCGGGATTCTTTCTTAGATTACTCATGAGTGTCTTAAATCCTCTCTGGGATTGGTCTGGATATCTTGAGATTATTTCTGATTTTTCTTCCAGATATCGCTTAGGGACTCATCCAAAAAAAATCGTTACCATTCCGGTATTACTTCTGAGATTCTTTCGGATATCTCTTTGTGATTCTTCTGGATATCCTTTTGGGTTATTTTTTTTTGCAGGAATCTGTAGGTATATTAGCGTGTATCTCCTTAAGGATTACTTTTGAAATCCTGGAAATCAAATTCTTCGAAATTCTTGAAAATTGTTTTGGAAATACTATGGAAGATTTTACCAAAATCCTGATGCAATCCTTTTGGATGTTTTTAGTGGATTTTGCCAAAAAATGTACAACTCTACTAGAAATTCTTTGGGAATTCCTCCGAAAATAACTAATTTTTTTCCGGAACTAGGGAAAGTGTACCAGTTATGGCCACAGTGGTTCCCTATTTGGCCATATGCAAAATTTGGATAACTTTTACATTTTTAATCCTTTTGAATGTTTAAACATCAAGATTTATCCTTTATTTTACTGCTAAAACACAAAAGATTTTTCAAAATGTGAAGGCATTCAAGATATCACGTATGGCGAAATAGGGAACCACTATGGCCATAACTGGTACACCTACCCTATTTCTGGTATTCTTCCAGAAAACATCTGAGATGCTTTCGGAAATCCTTTCAGAATGCTTTCGATTATGCTTCCGAAAATCTTTCTGGAATTCTTCTAGCAATGCCACTGAGATTTTTACGTCAATATCCTTGAAATTTTTCTGGCACTCTTCCAAAAATCCTGTATACGATTGTTTATTTCGTTCCTAAACGCTGGCGCCAGCACCAAAAAGTACAGGCAACACCTTTCGAACATTTAGTTTCTTTCTCTGGCCGCCGAGCGACGACGCTATTGTTTGTATTCCACCCACTGATCGCGCTACGCTGGATTCTCAAATTTCTCAAACTTTCAACACAAGAGCATGGAAGAATAGTAGTCGGAGAACTATTGAAACGTATGGAAAATAATGAAAAACGTAAATTACTTGCAATTAAGAAACTGGATCAAAAAAGTAGTGATTAGAAATCAAGTGCAAAGTGAATACATAACTTTTTGTGTTGAGTTCATCTTCCGTGGTGCTTTTTTTGCTTCAGGATCTCGTTTTTACTACCACTGAAAAAGAGCCATTCATTGCCTTGTCAGTTTTGAATATCGCCCTATTCTTCCGGATATCTTTCTAGCATTCTTTCGGGAATCTTTCTGGGATTCTTTCGGAAATCTTTCTGAGGATCCTTCAAATCCATTCAACTAGATTTTGTTGAGGATTCCTGCAGATTTTTTTTCCGAATTACCTCTAGAATTTAGGAGCATCCTGAATTTTTCAAGAAAACTGTTATTCTCTCGAATATCTCTCAGATTTCTTCTTGGATTTTTTTCTGTTATCCTGCTGGAGGGCTTCAAAAAATCTTTCGAAGATTCTTCCAGAAATTTTGCTGGAATTTTAAAGAAATTCTGTTGGGATTCTTCCGTATTTTCGTAAGATTCAACCGTTATGGTATTTTTCCAGAAATTGCATTGAGATTCATCGGGAAAAATATTTAGGATTCTTAAAACTATCCTTCTGAAAGGTATTATGGAAATTGCTTTGAAGTTAAAGAAGGATTTCCGGAAGAAACCTAGGTAGATGTACAGAAGAACCACAGAGAAATCACTAAAGTATTATCAGGGAGATTTATGAAGGAACTATTTAAGTACTTTTGCAAATATCTGAAAAAATCCCAGGAGAATTACAAATGGATTTTGAATGCTTTTTGCAGTGATATCCAAAAGAATCCTTGAAGTTATTTCGCAAGAATCCCTGAAAGATTCAAATAAAATTCACAGATAATTCCGATGTCCAGAAGAACTCCAAAAAGATTTACGGAATAATTTCAAATGGAATTTTCGGAACCATTTAAAAGTAACTTTCAGAAGATCATCAGAAAAAGAAATCAGTAATCAAAGAATCCCAAAGCTATTTTTTTAAAGTCCCAGGAGCTGTCAGGTAGTTTTCTTGAAGGTTTTCCATTTGAACTCTAGAGGGATTTTCAGAAGATTTTAGAAAATTTCCAATGAAAATCACCTAAAAATCACGAACAAAATCAAGAACACTTCGTTATGAATTTCCAGAAGAATCACTGTTTTTTTCTCAAAGAATCTTAGAAAAAAATTCTAAAGAATCACGAATTTCCAGAAAAAATCCGGATATTCAAAATTATCTCAGGCAGAAACAATAAATCAATAAAAACAATAACAATACATCTGTAGGAATATAAGAAGGATTTCTTGAAGAGTGCTAGGAGGATTTCAAAACAATTTCAGAGGAAATTTCGGATGAATTTCAGAGAAATTTGCTGAAGATTTTCGGCAAGATTTCCATAAATAAAAGATTTTCAATAAAAACCCCGAGAGACATCTCGATGTTTCTTAACAGGATTTTCGGAAGTATTCCACAGAGATTTCTGGAAGATTTTCATTGGAATTTACAAAAGAATCTCAGAGGAATTTCCAAAAGAATCCTAAGAATTTGCACGGAAGAAAGTGAAGTGAAATAATAGATTTTTTTTATTATAGTCTCGTCTTTCCGAGAGTATTCCACAATAATAGGTATAATCTAAGACATTTTTCTGAAAGAATCTCAGAGGAATTTTCGAAGAACTTCCAATAAGTTACACGGAAGAAATACTGAAGGATTGCGAGGAAAATATCAGAATTTAAATAATAATTTCGGTTGGATTTCCAGAAGAAATCCCGAGAAATTTCGTGAGAATCCCCGAACCCAGATGAAACCCAGATTTTTGAAATAGATTCCATTCCACTGGAAAGCAAGCATTAAATCATTTTCGGCAGAATTCCAGAATTTTACAGAAGAATCCTGAAAGGATTTCCATAATAACCCAAGATGGGTTTCCGGGATAATCCAATAGGAAGTCCCAAGGAGGTTGTTGGAAGAATCAGAGAGATCAAAGTAATAACTACATATAATAATTTCAGAAAAGTTTCTGAAAGAATCTCAGTGGATTTTCAAGAAGTTCTTTAGCACCACAACTAATATATAGTCACGACATGAACCAGCCACCACAGGTGCAACGTCACATGCACCGTCATCACCTTTGGATCGGACCACTGCCACGTGCTATGCAACGTCAACACCTTTATGCCCAACAGCCGGAATTGCTAGGTCAGCAGTTCAATTCTACAAAACCACCGGACTGACCCTGACCGGTGTTCAGTTTATTTTTATCCGTGTTTCATTGCGTTTCGGCTTAAGTAATAAAGTGATTTAGTGAGGAAAATCAGTTAAGTGTTTTTTAAAAAGCCCGAACCGCCAGCAAACCCAGGATTGGCGCAGCCGTGCAGTGCTCGAAAAACAATTTCGCGAAAAACAGTGTAGTGACTCTGGTCTACCAGCCAGAATCGAAGTGAACCCGCGAAAGCATTCGCTAACATCGAGGGTGCAGCGGAGTTGAGGTTCCACCGCGTGAAGTTGGACGTCGAGAGAACCCACGCACAACGATTGCAAGGTGAGTGTTTTTTTTCTTTATCCTCTATTCCACACCGAAATACGAGTGAAAGTGAAAACATCGCCTAGGTTGGCGTTTTATTTTTCCGTGAGTTTGAAGCCCGTTCTAAGAGAAAGGCTCGAACTCATTAAGAAATTAAAATTTGCTAAACCCCTGGAGTGAGAAGAGTTCTAAGAGAGCTTCCCCTCCAACCGAAATTGTGAAGTTCTAAGAGAATTACATTTCGGGAGTCATACGAGTTCCGAGAGATCGTACGACTCAAAACAAACAAAACTATAGCTTGCTTTTATCTTCTAAGTGCATGTCATGCCAAAGGAGCATAAAGTAAGAAACAGTCTGAAGCAAACTCACCACTTGTTATCTAAAATTAGAAACAGCGCGTGCGTGTCTTCAGATTCAGACAGCTCTGAGTCTACCGATTCGGGAGACTTAGCACATATTCCAATAAAGAACATCCCTTCACTAGAAATCCTTTCTCTAAACGACAACAACAATATGGAAGAAGTCAATGCCAAACTGCAAACGATGATGCAGATGATGGAGGCACTGGCAAAACAACAAACAGAACATGCCACGTATTTCAGTCAAATTCAAACGCAAACAAATCAAACTCAAGAAAACGTTATCGCACATCAACCTATAAGTAACATCGACCAGCTATTCAAAATTCCAGACCTGATCAAAATGATCCCCATATTTGACGGCAATAGAAAACAATTAAGTTCATGGCTGGAAACAGCAGAAGAAACCCTTAATGTATTGAAACCACATGTATCAGCTCAGCAGTTCAGAATGTACTTTACTGCGGTATCTAATAAAGTTCAAGGCAAAGCAAAAGACATTCTTTGCTTAGCCGGAAATCCGGACAAATTTGAAGATTTAAAAGAAATATTGACGAACGCGTTGGGAGATAGACACGAATTGTCAACATACAAGAGCCAATTATGGCATTGTAAAATGTCAGAAGATATGTCCATCCATACTTACTATAGAAAATCAAAAGAAATAATCCAAAATATTAAGACTTTAGCAAAACAAAAAGAAACATACAAAAATCATTGGGACGCCATTAACGAGTTCATTGAAGAGGATGCACTAGCAGCCTTTATATCTGGACTCTCAGAACCGTACTTTGGTTATGCACAAGCTGCACGACCAAAGGATATTGAGGATGCATACGCATTCTTATGCAAATTCAAATCTAAACAAGTTGTAGCTCGAAACCTGAATCAAGACCAAAAATTCAACAAAAACAAAATATTTGAAAATAAATCCCAAGGATCATCAAATTTCAATCAAAATAAGAAACCTTATATAAAAACCGAACATAAAGATACAACTGAACCAATGGACACAAAAACTACTCGGAGTCGGTTAACCATAAATAATCATGTAACGGAAGAAGAGGAAACTCAATCACATTTAAATTCAGAAACTGAATCTGATGAAGAAGTAGATCTAGATCTAAATTTTCACTTGGTCAACCCTACACAAAAAACAACCTAAATTACCTCCCATATTTAAAACTGAATCATCCTAAAACAAAAAAGCAGTTAAAAATATTAATCGATACTGGGGCAAACAAAAATATTATTTCACCAAACATAATAGAATCCGTTAAAACCGTACCGAATACACAAATCAGTAATGTTTGCGGAGTCAACAACGTCACTTCGAAAGGAGAACTCGATCTTTTCGGAAATACGTTTAAACCTTTGCAATTTTACGTAATGAAATTTCATTATTTTTTTGATGGAATTCTGGGGTCAGAATCCCTTGCAAAACTTAAAGCACAAATCAACTATGAGAATGAAACCATTACGTTAAGGGATAAACAATTTTCATACTCAAAATTCTACCCTGCAAAAAAACTTTACAATCATTTCATAACTATTGATACAATGAACAACGGAGACTGGTTGGTACCCACATACCAAAAACTTCATAAAAAAGTTTTCATTCAACCAGGACTATATAAAGCACATAATAATAAATCGACCATCCATGTTATTTCTGCAACCAAAAACATAGAAAATCTTCCAAAACTTCAACTGACAGTAAACAATTTTGAAACAATTCTCCCAGAAAAGATTGACTCTCAACATATTTCCAAAAATGATATAGAGTCTATAATTAGAACAAATCATCTTTCGAAACTAGAGAAACAAGAACTGCTTTGCACTCTCTTCAAACACCAAGAAGTGATCCAAAAGAAAGGAGAAAAACTTTCATGTACGTCAGCTACAAAACATAAAATTATAACAACAAACGATTCTCCCATTTATACAAAAAACTATCGCTACCCACACCACTTTAAAGGCGATATCCAACAGCAAATTGAAGAAATGCTAGACAATGGCATCATTAGGCCTTCGAAAAGCCCATACTCTTCACCGATATGGGTAGTACCGAAAAAACTTGACGCGTCAGGCAAAAGAAAGGTACGCGTCGTAATAGATTATAGGAAGCTGAACGAGCTCACTATTGACGACAGATACCCTATGCCTCAAATAGAGGATATTCTGGATAGCCTCGGAAAGTCATCGTACTTCACAACGATCGACTTAAAGTCTGGTTTCCATCAAATCCCGATGGATCCTGGCCACATAGAAAAAACAGCTTTTTCAACGGACAAAGGACATTTTGAATTCACGAGAATGCCCTTTGGCCTAAAGAATGCTCCTGCTACATTCCAGAGAGCAATGAACAATATCCTAGGAGATTATATCGGCACCAAATGTTATGTCTATCTTGATGACATAATTATTATCGGATATAATCTAAAAGACCATTTAGAAAATCTTAGCCTTATCCTGAAACGCTTATCGGATTTCAACTTAAAAATCCAACTCGATAAGTGTGAATTTCTCAAGCGAGAGACCGAATTTCTAGGGCATATAATTTCAAATGAAGGTGTCAAACCTAACCCCGAAAAAATAGATAAAATTCTGAAGTGGCCTCTACCAAAAACGCAGAAAGAGATTAAACAGTTTCTGGGTTTAGTAGGTTATTACAGAAGATTTATTAAGGATTTTTCAAAAATAACTAGACCTATGACCAAATATCTCAAGAAAGATTCATCAATCAATATAAATGATTCATCGTATCACACAGCATTTGATACGCTCAAAGGGATAATTGCCACAGATCAAGTTTTAGTCTATCCCCAGTTTGATAAGCCTTTCATCGTAACAACAGATGCTTCAGGATATGCATTAGGTGCAGTTCTGTCTCAGATACAAGACAATATAGAACGCCCAATCGCCTTTGCATCCAGAACACTAAACGATGCAGAAACCAGATACGCTACCAACGAAAAGGAAGCGCTGGCAATCATATGGGCCGTGAATAAATTCAGACCATATCTTTACGGGACTAAATTTACTTTAGTAACTGACCATAAACCTCTGACTTTTATTAAAAGTTCAGAGAAAAATCAAAAAATTTTGCGATGGCGCCTAGATCTGGAAGATTATGACTACGAAGTCAAGTACAGAGAAGGCAAATCAAATGTAGTAGCAGATGCACTAAGCAGAAGGCCTGTTGAAGTAAATATAAATGAAACCAATAATGATGAAATTCCTTATTTTTCAGGTTCCGAAGATCTTGAAGATGATGCAGATTCCATTGCCAATAACTCCCCTGAATCCCATGATTCCCTTGATTCCCAAACTGTTCACTCAGCTGATGATTCAGCTAATAACTATATTCATTTCACGGAACGCCCTTTAAATTATTTCAAAAATCAGATAATATTCCGTATTTCCCGTATAGATACTATTATCCAAGAAACCCTTTTCCAAAACTACCATAGAACAATAGTATCTCAGAAAACCTACACAAAAGAAAATATCACACATCTTTTGAAAACCTTCCACAATGGTAGACAAACAGCCCTTATGGCACCAGAAAATCTTATCCAGACGGTACAGGAGTCCTTTAAAGAAAACTTCAATCAAAAAGGTCATTTCGTTTTTACTAACAATATGGTCGAAGACGTGCAAAATGAAGAAAGACAGAATCAAATAATAATAAATGAACACAATAGAGCTCACCGAGGTATAACTGAAGTCGAAGCCAAAATTAAAAGATCATATTTTTTCCCAAATATTTACTCAAAAATCAGAACCTTTATAAACTCATGTGAAATATGCAATACTCACAAATATGAACGCAGACCATTTAACATAAAAATTTCACCCAGGTCAATAACAGAAAAACCATTAGATAGAGTCCACATGGACATATTCATCATGGATAAATGCAGCTTCTTATCTCTAATAGATTCATTCTCTAAACATTTACAGTTAATAGTTTTGAAATCGAAAAATCTTGTACATGTGCAGAAAGCACTAGGAAAATATTTCAGCTCCTTTGGAGTACCCAGAGAAATTGTCACCGACCATGAAACCACTTTTCAATCAATTCAACTAAGAAATTTCCTTAGCCAGCTAGGGGCACAAATTCATTACGCCGCTTCGTCAGAATCGAATGGACAAATAGAGCGTACACATTCTACTATAATAGAAATTTTTAATACCAACAAGCACAAATTCAGAGGAATGGGTACAAAATCAATTGTAAAATTATCCGTTGCATTATATAACAACTCTGTACACTCTTCAACTAAATATACTCCAAATGAAATATTGTTCAACCAGAATAATATTGTTAACCCGGAAGAAATTATAAGAGACGCCCAAGAGCTATTCCTTAAAGCAAAATTGAACATTGGTAAAGCACAAAAACAAATGATTTCTCAAAATTCTAATAAGGAAGACCCTCCAATTATAAATGATGGGCAAGAAGTTTATGTTATTCCATATATTCGCACAAAGACTCAACCCAGAGCCAATAAAACAAATGCAAATGAAGTCACAGACAGAACATTCAAAAACAACCGTCACATTAAAAGACATAAAAACAAAATCAAAAGACCGAAAAAAATGTAACACCATTTACTTTTATAACTTTTTGCTTCCAGATGCTTCACTACTTTATCACATTCACCCTCATTCTCACAAACATCTCATGTCAAGACCTAACTATCAGGAATCTTCATAATGATTTGATAATGATGCAAAAAAACAGCCTATGTAGAATTCAGACAGGAAATATCCGAGTTGTACACCCGATGAACCTAACAGACATAGAAATTACTATCAATCAACTCACAAATTTGGTGTATCGTAAACAAAATAATAACGCTTTATTTGAAATGAGTAAATACAAGATACGAGAATTGTACTCTAATTTTATGCAAATCAAACCAATATCGCACAAACGTTCCAAAAGATGGGACATCATCGGCACAGCGTGGAAGTGGATAGCGGGCAGCCCAGATGCTCAAGACCTACGGATAATCGACAGAAGCCTCAATGAACTTGTCAACGAAAATAATCATCAAGTAAAAATTAATCACCAAATCGGCAAAAGAATTTCGGAACTTACAACCACCATCAACGAACTAATCGAAAAACAACAAATCAATCAAATCATTCTCGATGAACTTGACGTCATCACCACCATACTGAACATAGATACACTCAACAAAATTCTAACAAGCGTTCAAGAAGCGATACTCTTTTCTAAAATGCACGTCACAAACAGCAGAATGTTATCTGGCAAAGAAATTCATCTGATCAAGGATATACTCAGAAATCAAGGAGTCCAGCTAGACATCCCGGAAGAAGCACTCAATTTTGTTACACCAAAAATGGCAACTAGCGAAAATACTTTACTCTACATATTACATGTTCCAGAATTGGAGACAGAAGAATCGACAATCATGCGAATCCACCCATTGAGTCAAAATGATTCGATTATTAAGACTTACCCTCAATTCCTTATCAAACAAGCAAAACAACTCTTCACCACTGCAAAACCAGACGACTACGTCCAAAGACACAGTTTTATCAAAGAATTCAAGGATCTGTGTATTTATCCACTCATCATGGGAACAGAGCCACAATGTCTCATGGAAATCAACGCAGAAACTACAACCAAACTAATAACCAATAACAAAATTCTTATCTCAAATGCAAAAAACCAAGAATTACGCTCAAATTGCGGTCCTAGCGACAGATACTTATCTGGAAATTTTATAGTATCGTTCTCAAATTGTACAATCGAATTTATGGACCAAAATTTCACATCTACCGAAAAAATAAGTGAAAGCGAGTCTATTCAAGGAGCATTACACAATCTGCAGATAAACAGCGAGATTTTGCAAAATCATGACGTTGCAAAAATAGAAAAAGCCACCCTTCTGAACAGACGCAAACTGGAAAAAGTATCTCTTCAACACGAAACCGACCAGATTTGGAAATGGAGTCTATTAGGAGGAACCACTCTGATGTCGACTCTACTATTCTTCACCCTTTACCTTATCTTCATTCATTTAAGGTTTACCCACAAAAGGACATCGAGGAAAACCCACCAAAGGAAGCCTGAAACCAAATCACCAGGACATGGTAACCAGGAGCTGAGTATCGAGGACGACACTTCTTCACCCCCCGGAGGAGTCACGACATGAACCAGCCACCACAGGTGCAACGTCACATGCACCGTCATCACCTTTGGATCGGACCACTGCCACGTGCTATGCAACGTCAACACCTTTATGCCCAACAGCCGGAATTGCTAGGTCAGCAGTTCAATTCTACAAAACCACCGGACTGACCGTGACCGGTGTTCAGTTTATTTTTATCCGTGTTTCATTGCGTTTCGGCTTAAGTAATAAAGTGATTTAGTGAGGAAAATCAGTTAAGTGTTTTTTAAAAAGCCCGAACCGCCAGCAAACCCAGGATTATATACTAATATATACAACTTAATACATAATTATAAATTGCGTTGAGCTGAGTGATTTGTACGCTATCCAGTTTGTGGCGGATTGACGGTATCGAAGTGGATTAAGAACAATTATAGGAGAGCGTGTGGAAAATAAGTATGAACTGCGCAGAATACATCAGACTGATTTACCATTGTTGCGCATTTTATTTTTATTAAAAATATTGTTTGCAATATTTTTTTCACGCAACATTTGATAATAGTAGAACGACAATTATCATAGTTGATTTTCCCCAACAGATTTGTTTTCAATCACAATTGTTATTTCTTTCCGTGTACGCGCTCGGGAAATGAAGCTGGTCATGGTGCAACAACCGCGTTACATTCGATGAATCCTATGCGACAAAAATTGTCGGCGCTATCCGTCAAAATCACTCACCAAAGCCATTTTGGTGGATTTACCATCACAGCTATTAGCATGACTTATGCCAAATTTTTCATCAAACAAAAGTGCAGTTTTTGTCTCGGTGTTTATATACAAAGTCCCAGAGTATGGAAAAGAAGCAAATTTGTTTCGCTCTGTTGAGTTTTGTGAAAAAACATCGTTTTTCTTGTAGTGGTCAACTGCGAGACGACCGGAAAGTTCACGTTTTCATTTACGTTGCGGTGAAGTAAGTCGCTTCAAGTTTTGTATCACTTATCAGGTGTTTAATATAAGAATTATGTGTGCCTCAACAGTGACAGACATCGCAAGTGATGAACGCTTCCAACTTCCTACTGGTTTCGGAGAATTGGCGATGGTCTCCAGCACAGTTTAGCGCCAAATCAATTCTCATGAACCTGCGCCCATATCTAAGGGTGGCAGCATCAAGCATAATAGCACAGAACATTAGGAGAAATAAGAAAAAGTGCCCTGAAATACTTAACGATATTGCTACATCGCCTTCTTCTTCTCCTTGGCATAGCGTTCTCACTGGGACAGAGCCTGCTTCTCAGCTTAGTACAGAAGCGCTCTATGAAGTCCCACAAGTCGTCATTTCCTTTTTTCCCTCTGACAATGATTTTATGAATTCCTTTTCTAATAACAACCTAATCAAAATGATTTAATGCGTCGTACTGTACAAGTTTGAGCCGATCAATTGTGGTAATCATATGGCTCGCGTTATCGGTAGTCACCGATAAAATTCTTCGCACATCAATGCGATAGGGTTGAAGAATTTTCAGAATTTCATCTGTCAGATTTGTAGCCGCATGGTTTTCATGTATTTCAATCATTCCAAGGGTTTGAATTTATATTCCATTCTTCCATTCTTGTTGCCAGATCGATCTTCAGTCAAATGAATAAGTCTTTAATATCGGAAATCATAAGCTTCTGCATGCGAGTGCTGATCTGACGCAAAACTTGTTTCATGGTTTCCGCATTCATATGACGTGCATTTTTCAGACTTTCCTCGATTGGCCGAATGATTCTTTGAACGGCAAGATAGCGTAGCAGATTCAATGGAAGTCCATTCACCGTAGAGAGTTCCATTAACGATGTAGTGAGTGTACATGTATTCATGCGAATTTCAATTTTCGGGACTTTCTTGGCTGATTCTGTGGCGTTCTCATCTTCTTGGTCAACCAACGATCCTAATTTTCGGGCAATATCTTTGTGAACTTTTCTATAATGTCGATAACAGCTAAACTTGCGCAAATCTGTTATTTTTCTGTCGCATCGAAGACAGATTGCTTCTTAGGCAGTGACTTTGGTTTTGAAAAGCTCTTTGTTAGTAACTCTAATTTGAACGCGTTCAGCTCGCGTTCCAGTTCAATTTGTTGAACGCAGCAATCAAGTAGGCTTGAATGTTGAGCAGTTCAAAAATATGAACCCGAGCGAGCCAAAAATTGAACCCAATAAATATTGACTGATTTACGACATAAATCTATAACAAAGCTATGTTTTTTGTATGCATAATATAGAAAGCTGTATGTTTTTTACTTCATGATATTTTACGGCGATCCATTTATTAATTTATTTAGTTTTACCAATCGAGAGCTCCGATCATAATTGCACACTGAACGGGCCGTTCTTGAGCAACGGTAGGCTCTTGCTTGCAAGTTCATTGTCTACTGCGTTCTCGTGCAAATTTGGCTCGGAATCCATTCACTTTTGGCTCGCGTTCAGTTCAAAATGCATCACTGTGTTACACTGATGACTCCCTTCTTGAAGGTAGTGCTGGTGTTAGTGTATATTCATGTGAGCGGTTCCGGGTCATTTGGCCGAACGCCATTTGGCCGAATGCCGTTTGGCCGACCGCCATTTGGCCGAATGCCGTTTGACCGAACGCCATTTGACCGAAAGGGTCATCTGATCGAACGCCATTTGGCCGAATGCCGTTTGGCAACAAAAGTGAACTACAGTTAGCATTAGAGAGTCCATTTCCCGGCCAATTCGCTCGTCCCGGGAAACCCCGGGATCCCGGGATTTATCAAATTTTCAATAAAACTAGCATTTCGGTTGAAATGGAAGTACAAATTCAACAGTGCAATATTTTTTTAATGAAATAAACAGATAATGTAACTTTTCAAAATAATATGTTAATTATAGCAAACCACATTTCAGATAAGACTTGCTTATACTGATGAAATAACCTAACAAAAATCAAAACTTAGCTTACGGGTTTGCTATGGATTTTTCAAAATCTTCATAACACATACACTCCCGTGCATAAGTTTGGGTTCACCCCCTCAAAAACATACAAAAGTGTTCTGTCCATATCTCTGTGATTACACGTCCAATTGAAACTCTTTAAGCCGCATTCGAAAGACAAGTTATTCTGACTTTGTATGTATTTTTCCTAAAAGATTTTACGAATTTTTTATACTAAATTTTTACTTAAAGTTTTTACATTTTTCAAAAAACACACTGAAAAATCATATCGAGTTCTGTTTGATCTTCCGACCTTGACGCTTGCTTCTGCGGGAGCGGGTGACGAGGGCAGGATCAAACATGTCGCGCGTCGGTCGAATGAAGTGAAAAAGTTCCGCGATCGGTTAGTTCTGTTTGATCTTTCGACCTTGACGATTGCTCCTTGGCAGTGCGTCAAGAAAGCCCGAGCAGTCGTCAGTTGTTTTCCCTTTCGGGTCGTGCGCCTATTTTCTATGAGTGCTTTTATATAGCCGAGCAAACGAGTTAAGCTGAATGTGGATTGTTGCTGCTCAGTCAAGGATGACGGATCAATTGGTGAGCTCGTTTCATGCTACTATTTCTAATCTATAAAATATGTATGACTGCACATTTAATCGATACAACGGTAGGACGTAAATATGATTTTCAACAAACTATGAATGGTTCGTCACTGTGAGTGTCGACATAAACTCTAATTCATGAATTATTTATGTTTTTTTGTTTTCAAAACAACCCTTTCTTTTTATCTTTATTTTTGTAATTATAAAAAAAAACTTTGAATGGTTCGACACTACAAGTGTAGACTTGCGAAAGGTTCACTTTATTCAACAAACTTTGGATGGTTCGCCACTGTAAGTGTCGGCATAAGAATAAGAGTGTTCTATGATGTTCCAGCCAATCGAGTTTTTGTTTCTTTTCAAATAAGTAAAATATAATAACACATGCTTTCGTCCTGACAGCTGTAGTAATGTTACATTTAGATATTTGTTCAACAAACTTTGAATGGTTCGTCACCTCAAGTGTCGGCATAATTTTCCTTTGCATAGAAATTGTTCATATCAAATGAGAATATTATATTTTCATAAAAGCATATTTATATTTGACAAAAAACTATTATTCATGGTCTAATCACTTATCAAAGTGAATCCTTTGACCCAATGATCCTCCCCATTAACAAACATCCTTCCCAGTAACCTTTGTGGAGATGCAGAGGCAAACACGGTCTCCAAATAGCAAAGGTTACACACTAACATTCCTTCCCCCAATCCCACCTGACTGCAAGGACGTGGCCGGCGCCGTTATTGACCCTGTATAAATAGAGGCACTGAATTATGCACACTGAAGAAGATTATGGCCAATCCCAGCCGAACTTCTAGTTGATTCTTTGTGCATTTTCACTGACTTCGGTCAATCACGGAATAGCAACCATTGATATGTGTAGTCAGTCTAAGCTAAGCTAAGCTAAGCTTTTCAAAAAACACACTGAAAAATCATATCTAATTTCCTCAGCATTGGGTCGACCAAAATGTTAAATCAAAGTTGTCGAAATTTTGGCGGAAAAATCTGGAAAGTATTCAAAATCAATGAAACAGTCAGTCAAGTTATCGTGCAAATGTTTGGGTTCACCTGAGCCGCACGCACATCATTTTTGTCAACATCTCTGCCATTTTTCAACCGCTTTGAATAGGTCAAAGCTCTTTTGAGCGCAAATAATGGCACGTACTTTATTGGTTTGAAATTTCACAGATTTAAGTAAGTTCAGGTGAACCCAAACTTTTGCACGGTGACTTGGCTGATTGTTTCATTGATTTTGTAAATTTTTTAGATTTTTCCGCAAAAATTTCATGAATGCTCTTCAAAGAATATGAGATTACAATTCTAATGACACCTTGTTTTAAAACTTTGGTCGATCCAATGCTGAGGAAATTAGCTATGTTTTTTCAGTGTGTTTTTTTTTCAAATGTCCAACTTTAAGTAAAAATTTAGTATGCAAAATACAAAAAAAGTTTTTGGAAAAATACATATGAAGTAAGAATAACTCTTTGCCTTTAGAATGCGGCTTAGAGTGTTTCAATTGGACGTGTAATCACAGATATATGGACTGAACACTTTTGTATGTTTTTGAGGGGGTGAACCCAAAAGTACGCACGGGAGTGTATGAATGGAAGTATGATAAAAACATAAGTCACAAGTAATTTGCTTCAACATTTGAAAAGTCATAAAAACTTTAAAACAAAAGAAGCGATTAAAGATCATTGAAGGTATTGTAGATCATGCTAAAAGTTAATTATCGAAAATTATTGTCTGAAGTTAACTGCTGTGAATCGCAAGTCAGTGATATTTCATTATAGTTTTCATTATATTTTCTAATGATCTTTCAGCTGCACTAACGAGAAATCACTTTTTGTTCAGTAAAATTAGAAAAAAAAAACACCAAGTCGAATTGTCCCATAATGAAAAGTAAACGCATGTTAGAACCACTGCAGATTTTCGCATCATGTTACACAAAAATGAATCGTTATTTGGTCATCTTTATATTTTTCTTGGAAAGATTTGGAAAGATTTCATTGAGATCGAAACATGTTCCAATCTCTCGGAATTTTTTGAAAAATGAGATTAAAAACTTCTCAGTCAATTTTCGCAATGCCTACTTCTTACAGATGATACTGACTTGCGATTTGCGGCAGTTTAGGTGTACTTCCAATTTTTATCTCAGCATAGGCTTATAAAAACGGCTAATGTTGGAAAGAAATTCATTAAAACTTTGCAACTATGTATCAAAATAGCATCGGCAAAATCAGAATCGGCGGAGCTCCTGGCTTATCTTTACAAGGCCAAAATATCATCTAGTCCGGTCTGTCTGAACACTGACCAGTTGGTAAATTAATCTTTTCATGAAAATAATTATTCGTTTATTCTCTTTTCCATTATGCTTTACTACTTTATCAAATAAGGTTGATAGTGAGGAAGAATGTCATTGTTTTTCTTTGAAATTTAGTGGTTGTCATCAAATTCTACGTATATTTCGGGAATCCCGGGATTCGCAAATAATCAGCTTTTTAGTGCTATTTTAAGAAACAATAAGTGCTTAAAGAAGAACATCCTAAATGTAAGCAATTATTTACTTCTCTGATGGAGGTAGTAGCCACCAGCAGAGGTTTTCGCATCGCGTTTGTAGTCAGCTTAGTCAGTAAAAAAACGATTTAAGACTTATTCGTCCTTCTGCTGGATCGGGTTGCCTCGATCCCTAGAATCGTACTATGTAATATATGTCATAGTTGTAACAACCACAAGGCTTGGCTTTTTCTTTTCACAACGGAGAAACAATGTGCTTCTTTAATGTAATTGTTCACCGAATCGTTCGGTTTATTGCTACCGTCAAGTCATCATTCACCGTGCATTTAAAAAAATCTGCACTTTAAAAAAATAAATAATTTTTCTACATCATTTGAAGAAAGCTAGAATACCACTATGAAGCGTGTAATTATACCATAATTCAGGGAAAAATCTAAAATCAGTGATGCATTACAAAAAAATACTAAAAAATATGCTTACAAATATCATGTTAAGGTCACCTCGTACCGTGCTATGTCACCATTCACCGTACACGCTGGTGCACCATTTACCGTGCGTAAAGTTTTCATCATGATTTAATTTTGCATTTTGAAGAAACGTTGTTGGTAGAGCAAATATGTTGCTAATAGTGTGTGCACTAATTTTTAAGGATATTCAAATCTTATTTTACAATAAAAGCCACATAAAGTTGAAAAAATGGCTAAATCATTATTTTTTCATCAAAATCGTTATAGGAGGTTTGACTGTATTGTCCAAACCATTTCATATTTGCTCAAAAACTAAATATGAAGTAGTTAAATCACGACAGAACAAAAAATCCTACATTACCCAATAATTTCAAGCCTTTTATACTAAAGCACGGTAATAGGTGCCATCAATATGGAAAAGGCTCCATTTACCGTGCATTTGTGTTCCGACTAAAACACCATAACAAAATCTTATTTGCATAAAATCGCATGGTTCATACGATAAAATACATCCTATTAGAAGGATCTACAGCGAAAACTTGTTAAAATTATAAAAAATTTGATACTTTAACGTTAAATTGAAAAATGTGAATTTCTGGCGTTTCTACTAAGAGTGTTAAAAATCCCATTATAAAACAGAATTCACATAATTTTGACTACACAAACTAAGTTTTTCAAAATGTTTTGTGACAAGAACTACTTTATTTCATCAGTTTTGTCTTATTTTGCTGACAAAAGAATAATTTGTGAAAATTTTATGAATATTCTGTAGGAATTTGTATATATGCACGGTGAAGTGAGGCTGCACGGTGACTGGTGACATAACGTTATACGCAAGCAACGGTGCAGAGTTCAGTTCATATGTTGCAATCTTAATACTGAAGGAGAATTGAGCCTAAAAAATATGTTTTGAATAAGACGTTTTATTAGCCTTAACTCCAACAACTATGAATAATAATCTTTTCTCTTGAAAGAACAGTCTATGATCAAAAGAAGGAAAAATCTCTTATGGAAATTTAAGCAACTGGAATGCATGTATTCATTTTATCAGTACAACTATAAAGAACTGCCGATGATTTAAAGAAGGTAAAATTGCCAATTGAGATATAAGCTAAATTATTGCCGATAGTGATGAAAAAAGTGTAACTCGAAAGAATAGCCTATGTTTAAAAGAAGGAAAAACTTCTGATGAAATCATTAAAAATACTTGAAACCTTATTACACCGTTGGTAATCCAGAGGCGAATCAACCATCACCTCAGAGTCTAGAGGTTTACGCGATGTGTGACATCGCAACTTCGTCCTGAGCTAATGGGTCGACTTTATCATTCTCTTGGTGTTCGTATGTTGGTGACAAACATGACGTTCCGTCAAATCATAAAAAATCAACAAAGCTTTTCAGTTATTGGGCCTCATTTATGAATCCTACACAGCAGCGTTGTAGCAATTTTATTTTTTTGTTCGGGATTCGGCCAAACGGCATTCGGCCAAATAACCCATTCGGCCAGATGACATTCGGTCAAATGGCGTTCGGCCAAACGGCATTCAGGCAAACGGCATTCGGCCAAATGGCCGGACACCATGTGAGCTAAGTCTAAATCAGTTTTACTCACTTGATAGATTTACTTGGAACTGAATTCAGTCAACTCTGTAAATTTAGTATGGGTACATGGCTATTCTGCGATTGTTGGGAATGAATTGGTTGATGAGCTAGCTAGCAATGGAGCATAGTGACCCCACTTATCCTTCTATCTTTTACTTCCCTTTCCTCTCCCATCGGGTAGATAATAAAACAGGCACAAATTTCCCAATTGATGGGAAAAATGCCTTTGAAGCCGCCTTTCTGATACCAGTTATAACATACGTGCTTCTTGGATATAGTGTTCGCTTCAGTGAGGACTGGTACAAGAAAGTAGTGGTCATGATAGATACAGTTAATTTAGGTGCACGATGAGCAAATGCACTTGAAACGATACAAGGTAATTCATTGGCCCTCTGCTACACAAAATCAGCCGCTTATGGTACCTATGTTTGCAAATTCATATATACCATTTTGTAAAATGTGCAACCGTAAGTACGACATACGTACCTTAAGTGGACTACTTACTAAAAGCTATTTAATTCAACGAATTCCCAAGTGCACAACAAAGTTCCAACTTTGTAAATGTATTTCAAATGAGTAATTTACATTTCTAAAATACGACAACCCAATGAACTGTGCAACATGCAAATGCCAAAGTGATACAAAGTACATTCCTTTTCCTGTGCGAACTTCATAATTTAACGATAATGTTGTCTCAGCTCTTCGCGAGCCGAGTGGAGTGTCATCCATAAGCAACGAGGCATCGCGTGAATAGTTGCCCACCCTCTCGAGTTCTTGGACGAATACTAGGTACTATGTTCCTGATTTACAGCCTCATTATGCCACGAACCCGCACAAAAACAGCTCATCTTCTCCCAGCAACACAAGAGCGGCACCGTAAATTACTATTCATGTAACTAACTTTCCTTCTCGGAGCCGTCGTCATTGAGGCTCGCTTCGTTTCTAACTGTCTGGCGATGAAAAATTTACAAGCTAATAAAATTGCAAACCCCCGCCCCTCTCAGAGGCTCCACTTGAATTTTCCATTGTTCTTAAGTCATCCAGCCGCACGAACGAGGACCAAGTGGAAAATTATTTAAACATCCCAACCGCCACACAGTGGTTCCTGCTGCATAGAAGAATGGTCATAATTACAATATTTGATAGATTCCTCATGAATTCATGCTGTGTTCTACCTGCGAAGGTCATCTGTTGGCAAAGGAGGGAGAGTTAAATTATATTCTTTCCCCTTTTGTGATTTTGACATGATTTTAGCTTTATTCATGAACATGTACCATAAAAATGAATAAAGTTGCAAGAAATGACATAAAAAATGACACGGAGGGTTTGATCAGTCATTCATTTAGTGCATTTCCTACATTGTGGGGAGTCGATGTCGTTTTTGGATTCTTTGCATACAGAAACACATAAACCCTCTACCGGTTAACGAACACGTTGGAACCCTTGATGAACAGAACGCAGAAAGAATCATTCTAATCCGTTCTCAAGCCAATTTGTGACATATAAACACCATTCCAAATTTATTTATATAGATAGGTAGATAGATTGCTCCGCCCAACTCCTCTCACTTAGCTGACCCATATCGATGAGTAAAGACAAAAATTCATAAAAAAAAAAATGGAACCTCATTTTATAAGTATTTTTACACGATAATATGAATAAATTTCATGATTTTGAATTCGAGCTTCGGGACTAATGACCCATGTGGGCACCACTGTGCGCCAAGGACAATAATGTATTCTCATCTTCAACTTTCCCCTCGTTGATGCACGTGCAGCAAAAAAAAAGTGGGAGAATAAGATGTAATAAGCAGAGCACTCCTTTTCCCGAAGGCGATTTCTATTACGCGCCCAGCCAACCGCAACTTTGTCCTCGCTGCCGGAAAGGATCCGCAAAGTGTGGAAAAGCGTCCCAAGAAAAACGCGGGACACAATCACGCTTGCGTTGGATATGGCGAAGACAGCCGTTCGTTTCACTTGGGACCGCACCGTATCCGCATTTATCTTCACTTTTGATCCCTAATTATTTTCTTTTCTGTCGCTATATTCTTCAACAACCGTTGCGTCGTCTTACGGTCTGTTGCGTTGGTTGACGTAAAACAGTTTTCTATATGGGGGGAATGATTGCATTGTTTTAGAGGCGATTCGAGGGCGAATTGTTGTCGCATTTTAGTGATATGAATCAAAGGGTGTGATTTTTTGGAATACAATTCAAAAGACAGATCATGGATAACCCAGGAGCATTCCCTAACTCAATTAGTAAATGGGCAGCTATTTTTAGAAAAGACGAAATAAAGACATAGTTGTCGGGCTCAGAATTGAATAGTATTTAGCCAAATGCCATCTATCCTAATGGGTCGTTTGGCCGAATGCCATTTAGCCGAATAATGAACTAACATTTGTTGTACATGTATGGTGATCATTTTTCCTTATAGCTGCTTTAACTTTGACTAATTTTACCGTCTTGAAAAATAGGTCATTCTTTAAATTGACAATGTTGGAAAACCCACTTATCTGCATAAAATGGTCGGTAGTAATGTTAACTTATGCAGGGATGTCATTCTTCTACCATTCTATAGAAGTTGTAGGTTTTTAAATTATATAATTTTCACATTTTTATCCCGGTTATCATTCCTATGAAAACCCAAAATTATATTCAAAACGAAATAAAAAGCTTTTAGTTTACTTCTCTTATGAAATATGGTTCATATGGTTAGAGTCCGCGGCTACAAAGCAAAGCCATACTGGAGGTGTCTAGGTTTGATTCCCGGTCGGTCCAGGATTTTTTCATAATAGAAATTTCCTAGACTTCCCTGGGCATAGAATATCATCGTACCTGCCACACGATATACGAATGCAAAAATGGCAAAATAGGCAAAGAATTTAGTTAATAACTGTGGAGGTGCTCATTGAACACGAAGCTGCGAAGCAGGCTCTGTGCCATTGAGGACGTAAATGCTAAGAAGAAGAAGAGAAAGAATATGCTCCCATAGGTCGGATCCCTTCCGTGAAACAATCAAACCCGTTTCTCCTGATGACAGCCATAATTGACAGGGCGCCCGGGCGCTGCAAAATCATCACTTACTGCCGACAAACCTAAGCGATGCGAACAACAGTGACAATAAATGTCACAAATAGTGAGGAAAAGACATTTTTATTAACAAGCTCTTTCCTGACGATAAATCCCGGTGCCGGAAACTGACAAAGCCAGACCAGGGGAGCACTGCTTCTCCTCCCAAAATCGGTGAGAGTTGTCTCTGTTTCTTGCTTCCAATTGACGAACGGAAAACCGCAAAGCATCATAGTAACTAGGGGAAGGGGTGGTAAAATGAACACCTTAAGGATATCGTCTTGTTTCTGATAGAAAAACGAGGAATTTGTATAGTTCTATCGCACAACATCAAAAATAGGGATGTAATCTATGGCAGCGACATGGATTGAGATTAAAATAGCTAAATTTTTCACATAGTTTGTCGCTATCAAAAAGCGATGCAAATGTTCATTTTACCTGCACTATGTGGGTAAAATGAACAGCGGTTGGTGGTAAAACGAACACCATGCAAAAAACGTGAGCAAAACAAATATTTCTAAAAATTGTCATTGCCCCTCCGAAAATACATCCATTGATGATTGTAACCCATTCAAAAAGAATTCTAAAGGTATCAGATTTGACATCATATTATAACGATATTCACCTCACTGAAAAACCTCAAGTCTTCCGAGCTAAAAGTTACGTCAGTTCTAATTTTCAAACGTGATTTTCTAAAATCTTGGTTTTCGTTGATATTTTGACTTCAATTGACCTACGTATCAACTCGAACACTCAAATTTATGCTCTAATGCGTCCGTGTGTGATAAAAAATCATCGAAATTTGTTTTTTCTCGGTAAAAGGCACGGTGTTCATTTTACCACCCCTGTTCATTTTACCACCACTTCCCCTACAGGCATCGGGAGTCGTCGCTTGCTGTGATCCACCCACACAGTTGATGGATTTTGCTTTGAATTATAAAAATCCCGTATTCGAAGAGGGTCAGACTACAATAAATAAACGATGCAAACATGTTCCCCCAATTGGTCTTATCGTGTTGCGACCATTTGTGCCATATATCCTGTTTGGACTGATTGTCCGCCACCGTCGTGTAGTATCCGTACCGCTCGCTGCTCACCAGATGCCTAACTCGTGTTGCGGAAGAACCCATTAACCCTTTCATCACGACTTTTCCTTTTCTGCGGAAAGATCAAGTATGAACCTTTTTTCCATATGTTTAATTAATGTTACAGAGAATTCAAAATATGTTGGAAAAGGATTTCTCTGGATGTCCTAAATCATCCAAACTGTTCTAGAATATCAATGATATGACTTCCTTTTTACAAAAATGCAGTTAATTCTCCCTTACTCGACATTTCGTATCTCGATACAGGTTGGACTCGATTATCCGGAGTAACGATACATTTTTCAGTCCGGATAATCGAATCTTCCGAATAATCGAATCACTAAGAAAAAAATTGTCTTAAAAACGTTCAAAACTGCAAAACAATTGATATTGTATATTGCAATACCAAATTACCTCAGATTTATGCATAAAAATTGAAAAACAAGAACATCAAAACACAAATTCCGGATAATCGAGTCTAAAATTCCGGATAATCGAATCCCAGGTTATCGAGTTAGAGAGTCATAGTAGAAATTGGTTTTCATGGCTACCTCGATAGTCCCTAGGATTGCAGTTGCACTGGTTTTGTGTTCTGTAACTCGATACCTCCATAACTCGATGGTCCCTTCATTATTGAGTTGCGGCGAGTTGACTGTATATTCAAGAAGCCATGACATATCTATCTATATAAATAAAAATGGAGTGGTGTTTGTATGTCACGAAATGGCTCTCGAACGGGTCAACCGATTTGAATGATTATTTTTCCGTTTTGTTCGTCAAGTGTTCCGACGTGTTTGTGTGTATAAAAGTTCCAGGATGTTCACCAGGAAAGTCGGAAAACACGAGCGTGAACGTAACTGTCATTTTGTATGGGACGATTCATAGCGGTTTTCAACAGCCTACTTGATGGCAAGACGAAGTTTGCCGGGACCACTAGTAAATCATAAAATGTAACAGATATGTTGTGCTTTCCAAATTATCTTTGAGTTCAAACCGTCGAACATATCGTGGGGATTATCGCTTCTATGCAAGACGGGTTCACTAAGATTGGACACTAAGACACATTGGGTGGTATGAATAAAAAGCGTTGAACTTTACTACATGTAGCATCTCCATCTACTCAAAAATAAAATCCAAAAAGTTTACTACACTTTTGGTATGAATTAAAAGCCTTAATTAGAGTCGAGAGGACAAGTTGAACAAGTTGTTGTGGGAAAAGATGGATGAGTGTGGAAAGCATGGATACGCACAAGTGCTGGAGTCGATCGCAGGTCGGTAACAAACTTGGCTCTGCTCGACGTCATGGAGAACGGTGAACAAGACAATGGTAGCGGTTCACGGGAGGGGGGATGTGACGACGAAATTTTCCCAGCGATGGAGATGGTCTAACGGCCGTCAGCTCCGTTCGTTTCAAGTGGTCGACATCTGTCAGCGGTTGCGATTCGATGATGAATGGAAAAGAAAACGAGGATATAAACAAAAACAGCGTAGTGGTAGCACAGTGTGCATCGAGCGAATTAAGCAAAGTTTCCCAAGTTGAAACGTTTATTTACATCCCAAAAATCTTCATAAACATAACATAAAACTACTATTTACAATTAAAAATAAGTAACAATGAATTTATTAGCTAATAGAAACATAAAAACGAAAAAACATTTTGATCTATATTCCGAAAAGAATTTTTGAAAGGTGTAGCCTACTTAACCTAAACGTTGCCTAAGACTAAGAGGGAAGAATTTTGAGGTGCAAAGGTTACTGAAAATTGTAAGTAGAGAAAGTATACATGTAAGAATATAAACTTAACAATTAAGAATTACAGCTAAGGCACAGACAAACATACGTAATACTTAGAACAAATTTCTTCGAAATCCATCGCCCAGTTTACACCATCATCATCTGGTGAGCATGTTGCACGAAAAGGTGTTTCGTGCAACAAGACCGGCAGATGGCGGTAGTGTGAAACGTCAAACACGAAGAAAAACGATGCGCGCGCCTCTGGTTGTGAGATTTGTAACATAGCGAATTTGAAATGATCGTTAAATGAGTGGTTGATGGAAATTTCTTCAGTGTTACGTCTGTTTGTCTGTGGCTAAGGCCTATCCTAACAAACACTATGGACCAATGCACGAGTTCATTATTTGACGTTTGGGCGGTGCCGAATTAACTAGTTTCCATGGACACATAAATAACACGGCACCGCTCAAATGTCAGATAGTGAACTCGTGCATCGGTCCATAGCGTTTGGATTGCTATTGGAATCGGTGACAACAAGAGTAGCGCACGTAGGAGTTTAAAGTTAGCTAGCGTAAGAGGGAATGAATTAGATAGATAGGCCAATTAGAATTTAAATTGTCGATAAAGAAGATATTAACAATGATGAATTCAAATGAAAAGTTGGGTTGATTAAAAGGGAGTTTTGGTTACATTATAGATCAACAGTTTTTGAACAGCATTTCGTATGCGAGAAAGCTGAAGCGGTAAATGTAGGAGTATTTTCACAATTTCGGTAGTTTTTTTGTAGTTTCTTTTTGAGCATTTTTTCTGGGAGAATGGTCCTGAATCCAACCAAGGATTTTCTTTCATTAAACGTGGCTTGTTCGAAGTGTTTACTGGTGAAGTCTGCCCATGATGATACCCTTCGTGACAATTACTAGTCGCTGGCAGAGTTCGCTTCCCGCACATACATTTTCCGATTCGCACGACTTCACCGTCGTGAGGCATCTTGTTTCCCTACGGCAGCCAACTCGTTTCCCGCCCAATAAATTTGGGTAAATCTATAACCCCTCCCCTAAAGGGTCCCAAAAGGTCGGGCAACCTCCAACCACTGTTAGTGGTCTCCAATCGGAGTGGCGCTTAAGCCATTTCAACTTACATCCGGGAAACACGTAAGGCTGCCGGGTTATAAACTATCCGCTCAGATGTTAAGTGGGACGTAGACAGTTTCACCGAGAAAATTATAGCAGCAGCGAAGAAAACAATACCGTGTTCTAGCGGCCGTATTGGACCGAAAACGGTACTGAGGTGGTGCCCTGAGGTAATGGTGGCAATTCGTCATCGTCATCATTTCGGCACGAACATTCCAGGTGTCTGTCGGCGGAGACTTCTCATATGCTGGAAAATGGAGTTCCAAAGGCCTCAGTACTGTCAGTGACGCTGTTTCTTGTCGTGTAGCCTATCTTTCGGGTAGTACCGAGTGGAGTCGATATACTTTTGTATGCCGACAACATTCTTCTTGTAGTGTGAAGGGCGAAAACGGATACGATCATGTATGGCATGCACGAAAATCATCCGTTATTTGGGATGTCAAGAAGAGCTTCCAAGCTGATGACCCACCAAGAGAACCGGTCAGAATCTGCTGGATTCCCGGACATGCCAGAGTCAATGGAAACATCGAAGCCGATCGATTAGCGAATGATGTCAGAAGGCAGCTTCCTATCGAAAGCCCTATCCCAGGAGAGGATGCGTTGAAAATGATGAAACAGGCTGTAAGTCGACATTGGAGCAGCCAATGCACAGTGGTTCGATCTAGAACAAATGTCGGACAAAACCTCAAACTCTATTTTATATAGCTGAAATCATATATTTGAGATATGTTATGCCACATTTAACTATTATGGACTTTTGTTTTAAATTTTTTCTTGTTTTGGACTGATAATTAGAATATTCAGGTTTGGACAATACATTTTCAACTTTTTCAATCTTCTATACAAAATGGTCAACTTGGACAGGCTAGTTCTCAGTTATTTATTGACGGATTGAAATGAAATTTTAATAGCATGTCAGGCATTACTTGAATTTCAACATATATTTTTGAGTAATTTTTCCATGCACAACTCCAATAGTAAAAACACCTAGATTAAAGTGAAATTTTTGACAACAAAAAATATAAACTATTCATCCAAAGCTATGGAAACTCTACACAAAAACCATCATAAGTAAATATGATCGTCTCAATGTCCACCTTATTTATTTATTACGCCAATTTTTCAGATTTGTAAAATAAATCACTACGATGAACTTGTGATTGAAAAAAACACTCAAAAATATATGTTGAAATTCATGTGATGTCTGAAAAAAAAATGTGAAAATTTCATGCACATTTGTCCATAAATATCTTAGATCTAACCCTGCCTTGATGCATGTATCATCCATTTAATCAGTTTCAGCATGATTGTCAAGTCTATAGCTTCAGTATGTTATCATACTTGTTTTACATGCAAAAGCAAGTCCACGTAGGGAATAATTTTTCCAATTTGTTTCATTTTATCTGGAGATTGCACGTCGAAGGAAATAGTTTCGTTAACCATTTAAATAAGCCGAGATATTTTTTTTTTTACAAGACACCAACACATTAATGCTTCCAGTGGGCATTTTGCCCTATGAAGGAAGCACCTTACTAGACAACGGACTAGTATGCAACGCCCAATGGTACAGTCGGAGAACATTCCTCACGAAAAGTTTTCCGGCCTGCAGCGGGAATCGAACCCACACTCCTTAGCACGATGCGGCTAAATGCCACGGCTACGAAGCCCACATTTGTGTTTCATTATTTAGTGACAGTTCAAATTTGAATTCAAAGTATTTCGAGTTCACTTATTTGACGTTTGAGCGGTGCCGTGTTATTTACGTGACCATGGCAACAAGTGAATTCGGCACCGCTCAAACGTCAAATTCGTGAACTCATGCATAGGTCCATAATATCAAATATAGGTGTGGACAATATTTAATTAAGGTATAATACCAAAAAATTGTATACGTAGGGTCCCAGAGTCCTAGCGGTAAATCTGGCGGCCATCTTGAATTTTGACGCCATCTTGATTTTAAGTAGTAGTTTTTCACCTTGATAGCACACAAATTGTTAATTTCGAGGCTACCGTTAAAACATATTATGCATACTCTTATTCTTCTTATTCCTGGCGTTACGACCCTACTGGAGCCGATCCTGTTACTCAGCTTAATTAGCAACAAATTTCCAAATGTTTTGACTTCTGAGGATTTGTTGAAGAGCTAATTTGTTTATTTGTTTGTTGCATAGATAACAACTGAAGGCACAACTATGCCGAAGAGAGTGTTTACCCTCTTCCTTGCGTCCTTTATTTTATACCTACTGCCGAATGTAGAAGCTGGGTCAATGTGACCCATCCGTCCTAAAAGGGTTAATGGGGGTCGCGTGTTCGGCGTTCGCCCCCACGGTTGTCGGTGCGAGCACATTTGTTTTGCGGCTCAATGGCAACTGATAGGGGTTGGGGACGACACTCTCAGGATGCTCTACATACTAGCAGCAGGAACGCTTATCTGCTTTGCATAAGCCTCGTCGATATTGTGCTCGGTGGCAAACGAGCTTGGCTTCCCATGGTTGCAGCAACACGTTATCAATGACCGGGACTCTCAATGGACTCACACAAGCGAACGACAGCCCCACGATACCCTGCCTGGACGGAACACACAACAGGCCAGGTTAAGCAATTAAAACTCTCGAAACCATTGCATGGAATATTTATGGTGATTTAATTTGATACGGTTGCATAATTATTGTTTGTTTGTTAATTAGTTATTTTCAGTCCAGGAAGAGAGAGAGAGAGTGGATGCATCGGCTCGGGAAATCGAAAATGGGTTCTGGATAGGGTGAATCTGTGGTAGAGCAAAAGATCCTATGACATCAATTTTTGGCCCATGTTCAAATTTTAAATCTATCCGATAAAAATTCATGTCTAAAACCAGGGGGAGTTCCTTAACTCCCCATGGCTTCATGAATTCTTCCATGCACTCATTCAGGAATTTCACCAGGATTTCCTTCAAGGATTCTTTCAGGAATTCTTTCAGAGATTCCTCCAAGAATTCCTTCAGGGATTCCTTTGCAGATTCCTCCAGAAATTCTTTTAGAAATTTTTTCAGGATTCCCTCAGGGATTCTTTCAGGTATTCCTTCTGGAATTTCTTCAGGAATTTTTCTAGGAATTCCTGTAGAAATTCCTGGAGGAATCAATGAAAGAATTCCTAGATGATTACATGAAGGAATTCCTGGAGGAACCTTTGAAGGAATCCCTAGAAGAATTCTTGAAGGAATTCCATAAAGGATTTCTAGAGGAATTCCTGGAAGAATCCTGAAGAAATTCTTGCAGGGCTTCTTTCGGGAATTCATTCAGGAATTCCTTTTGGATTCTTCCATGAATTCTTCCGAAATTTGTTTAGGAATTCCTTCAGGAATTCTTTCATGGAATCCTTTAAGGATTCTTCCAGGAATTCCTCCAGGGATTCATCCAGGATTTTTTTTCATGGATTCCTCAAGGAGGGATTTCTCCAGAAATTCCTCCAGAGATTGCTCCAGAAATTTCTTCAAGGGTTCCTTCAGAAATGCCTTCAGGAATGCCTCCACAAATTTCTTCAGAGATTCCTTCAATAATACCTTTAGGGATTACTTAAGGAACTCTTTTAACGATTCTTTTAGAGTCTCATTCAGGAATTCTCACAGGGATCACTCCAAGGATTTCTTCAGTGTTTTTTTTAATTCTTACAAGGATTCTTCCAGGAAACTTGAGGGATTCATCCAAAAATTCCTTCAAGGATTCCTTCAGGGATTCCTTCAGAAATTCCTTCAGGGATTCCTCCAGAATTCCTCCAGGAATTACTTCAGAAATTTATTTAGGATTCCCTCAGAAATTTTATCAGGGATTCTCTCATGAATTCCTTCAGAAATTGCTTCAGAAATTTCTACTTCAAGGAATTCCTTCAGGATTTTTTAGGGATTCCTTTTGGGATTCATCCAGGAATTCCTTTATGGATTTTTCTAGGAATATTTTTAGGGATTCCTCCAGAGATTCCTCCAGGAGTTTCTTCAAAAAATTCTTCAGGGATTTCTTCGAAAATTCCAGCAGGATTCCTCCAGAAAGTTTTTAGGAATCCCATCAGGATTCCTTCATGATTCATTCAGGAATTTCTTCATGGATTCCCTCAATAATTTCTTCAGGAATTCCCTCAGGAATTCCTTTACGGATTCCTTCAGGATTTTTTTCAAGAATTCATTCAGGAATTCCTCTAGGAATTCCTTCAGGATTCTTTCAGGAATTGCTTCAGAAACTCCTTTAGAAATTCCTTCTAGAATTCTTTTATGGAATCCTTCTGGGATTCATCCAGGATTTTTTTCAGGGATTCATCCAGGGATTCCTTCATAAATTCTTTCAGGAATTTTTTCAGGGATTAATCCAGAAATTCCTCCAGAGATTCTTCAGGGATTTCTCCAGGGATTCCTACAAGAATTCCTTCAAAAATTCCTTCAGGAATTGCTTCAGAAATGCTTTCGAAAATTCCTCCACATATTTCTTCAGAGATTCCTCCATTAATACCTTTAGGGATTTCTTCAGGAATTCTTTTAATGATTCCTGCAGCAATTCTTTTAGGACTCCTTCAGGAATTCCTATATGGATTACTCCAGGAATTCCTTCAGTGGTTTTTACAGGAATTCTTACAAGGATTCTTCCAGGAACCTTGAGGGATACATCCAGAAATGTCTTCAGAGATTTCTTCAGAAATTCCTTCAGGGATTCCTCCAGGAATTCCTTTAGAAATTCCTTTAGGATTCCTTTAGGAATTTCATCAGGGATTCCCTCAGGAATTCCTTCAGGGATTTCTTCAGAAATTCCTTTTTCTAGGAATTCCTTCAGGATTCCTCCTGGAATACCTCCAGAAATTCCTTCAGGAATTCCTTCAGGTTTCCTTCAGGATTTTTTACAGGAATTCTTTCTGGAATTCATCCAGGAATTCCTTCATGGATTTCTCCAGGAATTTCTTCAGGGATTCCTCCAGAAATTCATTCAGAAATTCCTCCAGAGATTCCTTCAGAGATTCCTCCAGAAATTTCTTCAGTGATTTCTCCAGAAATTCCTTCAGGAATTAATTCAGGAATTCTTTCTGGGATTCCTCTAGGAATTCCTTCAGAGATTCCTCCAGGAATTGGAGGTATGGAGGAATGCGATCCCTCACAGATGTTATCTGTATAAATGCCTAATGAAATAAATGAAGTAAGGCATCAGATTCTGCAGTGCAGAATTGTAAGAAATAATTCGGATCACCCTATGCTTAAATCGGTGCTGAAACAACCCACACATGTCCAAACTCGTCCGTGAAGGATGGTGTGCTGCCGAGGCCATTTCAACTTCCTGATGGTGTCGGCCACCTCTAGTCTAGCAAGGATAGCAGCACTCTACACGAGCTGCTACTGAGATTCGAGCGGAAAATTACGGTTAAACAGTGCGGTGAATGGGGTTCCGCTTGGCTCGCAATGACCATCACTGCTGGAGCTGCTGCGTACTTTGAACGAGAAACGACGTACGCTACGTCCAAAGGGGGTTATTATGCAACATTCTGGTACTTCGCATTCTCTTTCACAGGGAGTTGTTTTTGATCATAAGAAACAAGCTAGCAAGCCATGCTAAAGGTGTATGGGTTCGATTCCCGGTCGGTACAAGATCTTTTCGTGATGGAAATTTCCTTGATCTCCCTGGGCATAGAATATCATCGTACCTGCCACACGATATACGAATGCAAAAATGGCAACTTTGGCAAAGAAAGCTCGCAGTTAATAGCTGTGGAAGTGCTCAAAGAACACTAAGCTGAGAAGCAGGCTTTGGCCCAGTGAGTACATAATGTCAAGTAGAAGAAGATATTTAAAAAAATCGTATTTTGTGATTTTTTTATAGTTACCCTTAGCAAAGAATATATACGAAGAACAAACTGAGGTACATGAAAGCTACATAATAACCCCCTTCGGACATGGCGTGCGTCGGTTGCTATGCCTCTAGTGACTGACCGTGTCCGACGATGCATGGGTCTGTCTCGGCCGTGGAAGCATCTGGTAGGATATTTTTAGCCCCGGTTTAATAAATGGGACGCGGATATGCCGGGACACTGCTGTGAAGGGATATTTATCTTGATTTACAAATTTAAATGCTGCCATTACACTTTTTTTAATCCAAGCATCCTGTTTGTTTGACCAGCAGATTTTGACATTTTTCTGCTGGTTCATGGTCTATCCAAGCTGGATTTAAATCGTGGCCTACTGTTCCTCCTCCTTCCCAAACTAGGCAATTAATTATGGAGAGGGCAATTCACTTCGGAGAACGAGCGCCATCGAGTAGTCAACGACGGGGAACCACTTGAGTAAATTTCACCATCTGCAGGCTGCCAATCCAATCCAAAGTACTTGACGATTTATGGACTTTTTCCATATCCCATCTTGTGCTCAGATGTGTATGTTCGGTCGGCTTTCCCTCGACTATCATCGGAGATTTTTTTTGTGTCTACGCCCAATCTCGTATTCAATAGCCATGCGAAATAAATCTTTTGCTTTCTTCTCAATCTCGGTAAGTGAACCCTTCAATTCGCAATGAAAGCCCATAAATTTGGCTGCCCGCGACGGATTTGGTCGTTCGTTCCCGGTTTGGGTGCTTTCACTTCATGGAGCTGCGAAACGACGATCAGAGCAAGCTGGGATAGTGGCTTGTTTACCACATACAACGTGTTCGCCTCCCTAAATCATGGCCTACGACGGTGACAGAGTACATGGATCGAGGATTTTAGGACGATGAAAGAGAAATTTAAAGTCTCCAATCAGGTGTTATTTGTGAGTAAAAAAATCCTATAAAAAATGATGGAATGTGGGCTAAACCATTTCCCCCTATCGAAACTGTTGAATAACCCTGCGTAAATCGATTCTTGTTTCTGAAATGAATACACCAAAACCTCGTTTTGGTGTTCCTCGAGTAATAGGTATTTAGATCCACATACGTTCTAAGTAACATAGTACGTTACTAGTTCGTAGACTGAATTTCCAGTGTATTAGCTATTTTATATTGCGCCGAACCCTTCATGCTTTTGAATGAAGGGTCATCAACACGCGCGTCCTATTGAACCCTTTCGCATCCAAAGCCGCGTTCGTAACCCATTCATAGGCCGTGCAAAAGCAATTAACCCCTTCGTTTCAGCTTCAACACCCAGTCAAGCCATTCGTCCTTTGACCACACGCCCACGCTGCTCTGCGGGTGAATGTCAAATCCCGTCCTAGATGTTCCATTATTTGCTGCGATCCACAGACTTCAATTTTCCACGGCCTACTGCTACTCCCCAGCCCCATCCAGAAGTGTCACACAATGCAGCTCACTCGTGGATCACTTTGACCACGGACCATCATCATGACGGGATGCCCACACTCACGCACGCTTTCAAGCGCTCCATAAAGCCGCATATCCAATCGAGCCAAGCCGAGTTGAGCCGTCCAATTGCCTGCCTGCAACATCCTCGTCCTCCTGATGGTCGTCATCATCCCCAGAAAGTTCCATTTTACGGTGGGCAACATTTTGTCCATGCAACCGTGCAACCGCCACCCACTCGCTATCACTCACAAAGGGTAGGTGTACCTGTATTCGATATATCAAAGCAATTTTTTTATATGTAAATCAATCAAAAGTCTTTTGGATAGGCTATTGATGTTCAGCTGGAAAAATAGTTACAGCCTTTCAAAGTGCTATGGGCTCATATTGACTCCAGAACACAGACAAAGGGTTAATGAACACTAAAAGACTTATGCCTATTCGTGTCACTAATCGGTATATCATCTAGAGTGGTGAGCACCGGTGCATCCACCCTACGCCCAGAGCACGTCCAATCCCTTGTCCTTGAAACCGCTTGTCTTGCTGCCGCTCGCTCGTTTGTTGCGCATGAAATATTCGACGAAATGTGTATACAATGTCTCTGTTTGCTTTTCATTTATTTTAGTTCTAGATGAATGGAAAAGTAAATACCGGGGAAGCGACAGACGATGCTGATGATGGCAAAGATAAAGAGACAGAGAGAAGGAACGCTGGGGAGTCCCTTTTCTTTGGATGGGATGAATGATATGACCACTCTTGGGCGATGCGGAAAAAATCTGGATTATTCCCGGATTTTTTTTACAATTTCATGTTGCTCGGGTATCAATGGCTTCATACATTGCCGTAAACAGTACTATCATAAGATTAGTTTTGTTCAACAAAGTTGTGACCCAACACAATTGACACTGTACTGACAATATTATCAAATGATGGACAATGTATGGACATTGTTTTAAAACCATATTCTTCTTCATTCTAACGATATGTCCTAATTGGAACAGCTTGGTGTTCCTATGAGCGTTTTCACAGTTTTAGTTTACCTTCTATGCATAGTGTGGCTGGCACAAATATGCTCTATGTATTCAATCCCGAAAAGATTTCGTCTACATACTTGATACTTGATGGGCTACAATTCGATACGATGAATCTCCGCCGAATGGATGAGTCATCTCCACTAGGCTCTGTCCTGGGCAGGGATGAGAAAAGTACTGGAGCAAACATTTACCGCCTCTACATTTACATCTTTCTACACGACCATCAACATCCAAAGCAAACCATGACGGTTCAAAACAAAAAAATGTCACGGCTCTTCAAAAATGTAATCTTCTTCTTCCTAACGTTTTTCAACCCCGAATGCGAAATGACTCGAGCACAGTGGTGACACGATTTTTGCGGTTTTCGGGGTTTTGCATTTTTGTTCGATAAAGGCAGTATGAAATTGAACTTGTTTATATGTATCGTAACGGAATGATTATTGTCTTTCTGTTAGAGCTAATAGATTTCAATTAGTTGAAAACACAAGCGAAATATTAGCGATTGAATGATTTAACACTTTTTTCAATCATTCAGCTTGGAATGGCTGCCCGAAAATGGTCATAGTGGAGAGACAAAAACAGTCAAGCAGTGTGTGAACCGTTGGCAGCGCAACGCCTGATGGTATTGATGCTGCTGCTGCTTTGTGTTTTGGTGGAATGGCAGAATCGATGAACTGTGATGAATTGTGGTCACAGTTCCCAAGACTGGTCCTGGGTCAATCGCTTCCAGTTGCCCTGAACGTTAAGTGCCCTTAAGTCCTCCTCAACCGCAAAAAGCCATCATGTGCGTGGCTTACATTGAAGTTGGCGGTTCTCTATTGAATATTATCTTTGCTTGTCGTTCGTCTGGCATACGGGTAACGTGACCAGCCAATCGCAGCTTGCCGTGTTTTATGCGGTTGACAATATCCTTCTTTTTATACACTTGGTACAACTCGTGATTCATACGACGCACAGTGCGTTGAATGTATGGAGCTGCGGGACAAAAATTGAAACTAGAAGATTAAGCCATTTGAGCACCTTGGTATGGAAGGGAAAGTTGTTTCTGGTCAAAAGAGCTACAATTTGCATAAATGACATATAATATACGCATAATCGCAAAACCGTCCCAGGCGCCAATTCATATTTTTTCCAAGAAAAACCATGCCATTTGTACTTTTATTGCTCATAATGATGCAAGAAGTTATTTGCAAATATGTCTCTTATCACTCGTAGCTGCAAAAGTGACTTATACGCCTTTATGCAAAAAATCGCATTTTTTTAATTTTTCTGTTTTTTATATGAAATTTGATTAAAATCTTGGAAACTACATTTGAAATATATTATTTTAAACATAAACTTGCTCTGGTGTAATGTCTGGTTGAGCCGAGACTACATAGTGTTGCAAGATTTTCGAATTTTCCATCACAAACAACTCATTTTCATACTTGTGCTGGTTAAGGAATACCCCTAAAAATAGTCAAAAATCTCGAACAGTTTCAGGGAGTTGCAGCTATATCTTTCAGACCTTTTGCATGACACTCTAAAAAACATGTCTGTGAGTGATCTAGGAACTTTTTTTAAATCGATTATCAAAGTTGCATGTTAGTATTTCATAAGTTTGATTTCATAGCCAACTCGACGTGTCGATTTCTCATATTCAAAGTTAAAATTGGTGTTATTATCCCATCAAATATATAATACCAACCTCCAGCCATGTTCTCTTTTGGATTTTGATTAAATACATTGGTTTCAAAACTCTCCGTACTAGTTAAACGGAATGCTGAAAACATGCGACAAAATTTAGTTTTTCTGCTACTCCGACAATGGATGCTTTCAAAGCTTGTTGTAGTAGTTTTAGTGCTTTGTATGTCTTATAAATACTTGTTTCAATAGCGGATGCTATCTATAAACACTTGTGGATACTTATTATCGCAGAATAAAATAACTTGAAATTTGATTTTTGTCTATGGAGCAACGCACTGTGCGACGCCGCCAGATGCCGTGTATTGTTCGCAGCACTTTACGTTCAAACACCCCGAAAGCTCTCCGGTCGACCGTTTCAATGTCCATGATTCATGGCAATATAGGACGACCGGAAGGATCAGTGTATTGTATAACGCGAGTTTTGTTTTCTTCAAACTTGTCACCACCTAGCATCATTTTGCTACCACTAACACGTCTGGACCCACTTTGACCAGCTAGCATGTACTTCGTTTTTGTAGAGTATCCGATCCTCGCTGTCTCCCTCTTGAAAGGCACACTGCCTTCCACTGCCTGATGGTCAATCCCGATGATGTCGATATCTTCCGAAAAGCTAAGGAGCATATGAGAACGTGTGATAATGGTACCGCTTCTCTGCACACCGGCTCTTCTATTAGCACCTTAGAGCACTACATATGCTAAACAGCAAGTTAGAAAGAGCGTCACCCTGTAACAATCCATCTGAGGCTACGAACGATGACGGAATCTCATCCACCACCCGCACACATGATTTAGATCCATCAAGCATAGCACGATTAGTCTAATCAGCTTCGCCGGAAAGCCATGCTCCGACATATTTCGCCACAACTCGTTTCTCTTCACTGAATCAGACGCTGCTTTGAAATCTTCAAACAGATTACGAGTCTGCAAGTGGTGTTCTCGGAATTTATCTATAATTTAACGCCGTCGTCGATCGGCCGGGAGCTCGTCCTTCCTAGCAGCCTAGTTGTTTTTCAGCCCACTAATGGCTTTCTTTACCTCATCCTGTGTTGGAGGTTCCACAGCCTGTCCATTGTCATCGATTTGAATTCTGCTACATCTGTTATCTACGTTTTACAAAGACTCGAAGTACTCTTTCCACCTGGCGGCCACCATTGCTTTATCCATCAGCAAGTTTCTATCGCGGTCGTTGCACATGGCGAGAGACGGCGCTGTTCATTCTGTTCCATAGCTTCTTGCGCCGGAGCAATTACTGCATCTTCATGAATGAAACGCAACGATTGCCGATTTCTAGAACTCGGAACGGTTGATGACCGCGCCCGAATTTCGCTCATGTTATTATATCATTCTACCAGAACATGGTCGATTTGGTTGCAAAGTTCGCCATTTGGATATCGCGAGGTGCGCTTACTGAGTGGTTCCATTTGAATTCGAATGTCGGTTTACTTTTGTATTTTTTGATTTGGCTGAATTTGGCATATGCTTTCTTTATACCCAAAAAGGCCTATTTACATCATCGGTTCGCCATTTTTACCCTAGCGTTACTTTTGAGAAGGGCCTAAGAAAAAAAGCCTTAACAATTTTCAAAAAATTAAAACTTAGAAACTATTTATCTGATTGGTTTGGTGTCTTCCGCAAAGTTTTAGGTTATTGTTGAAACTATCTGGAAAAAATACACACTGTAAAAAATATGTTGTATTTTTTTTATTTCGAAAATAAAGCTTAAAAATCAATTTTCTCAAAAATCGTTTTTTTTATATATTTTAAAGTAGACAAAAATGGAGTCTTTTGCACAGTTGGTCAAGATGGAGAAATCATGGACAAAAAAGTTATGATTTTTTTTTAAAAAAGGTTGATTTTTCAATATGGTCTAAATAAACTTTTTGAATGCTTTTCGACCCGATTTTATGAAAGTACGCAAAATTTGCAACAAAAAAGGTATATAAGAAAATTCTGCTTATTGCTACCGTTTCCGAGATACAGCGATTTTAAAATTAAATTTACTGAAAATTCACAACTTTTGGTCGTTTTCGGATGTTTTTCGAGTTGCTAAAATAAAGAATATTTTTTTACTGAAAGCATTTTATTTCATGTTCTTATACAATGATGGAGCATCCTATTTTGATACAGATTTCTTACTTTTTCATAATGTTTACATTTTTTTTACTACCATTACAGTTTGAAAATTGCCTAACTTCAATTTTACTTACGGAAACTGGAATAAATGAATGGTATTTTTGTGTTCCCTGAATAGTTATTGCTTTCGAATTTGTTCATTAAGCTGCTCCTTGATATGTTCATTAGAGTGGTTCAAAAAATCGTTTTTGCTCCACACCGCTCATTTGATTCTAGATCAAATTCTGTGTGTCCTCCCAAACTTTGAGCTCATTCGGATGAAAACTGAGACTGCACAAGCCGTTTATAGTTTATATGGGAATAACTATGGGAAAACCAAGCAATTTATTCAATCGGTCATAGTGTTTGTCCATGTGCTCTTGGGGATTAGAACTACGTTGATATTGTGAGATGAATTCATCAGCTACAACTTTGCCGAAGACCGTTTTTAAATTGGACGCCCCAGTAATTAGTTATTGATTTTTGAAAAAGTTGTAAAACTTTGGCTATAATTATTGGACTGTTCTGCAGGCATCACTGGATATATGCAGTAAAACATAGTAGCCCTGATTTGTGCGTGCTATCTTTCGCGCCAGGTGCAGCAATGTTGCCTGTTAAGAAGTTAAATGAGCACTGCTGAAGAATTTGTGACTGGATATAAAACAATAACTAATTACTGAGGCGTCCGATTTGAAAACGGTCTTCGGCAAAGTTGTAGCTGATGAATGTATCTTACAGTATCAACGTTGCTCTAATCTTCAAGAGCACATAGGCAAACACTATGACCGATTGAATGAATTGCTCGCTTTTCCCATAGTAATTCCCATATAAACTTTGAAGGGCTTGTGCAGTCTCAGTTTTCGTCCGAATGAGCTCAAATTTTGGGAGGACACCCAGAATTTGATCTAGAATCGAATGAGCGGTGTGGAGCAAAAACGATTTTTTGAACCACTCTAATGTTCATACTCTGTTGTAGTTGCATGAAAAAAGAAAATTTGTGTTAGTTGCTTTCGTTTTTGAGCCCAATCAAATAATTCCTTGGCATTTTTGATGGGATGTTTACGTTCTTTAGCTAGACTAGCCCTTGTAGCCATGCGTTTTATTGTTCCCCCTAATGCATCGCAGGGCCATGCGATGTTGCGAAAAAAATGCCATTCAACATCTATATCATGTTTTCAGGGATGTTGGAATCCGTTGTCTCAATCGATGTTGCTGACGTTGCTTCTAATGTCTCCTTACTAGAAACATTCAAGTTGGAGTTCGTTGATTCTATTGAAGTTGCTGACGTTGCTTCCCATGACTCCTGACAACGAATATTCATATTGGAATCCGTTGACTGTATTGAAGTTGCTGATGTTTCTATTGTTTCCTCTTCCATGCAAACATCTTCCTCTTTACTACTTGATAAGTCATCACCAGAGAATGACAGAAAACTCGGAGCGGTGCAAAATATGCATGTGCTGCACCCGACTTTGCGTGCGTCTCCAGTTTTTGTTGAGTGACACAAAATAAGGTGCGAGTATTACCGCAACTGTGTGAGAGACAAAAGATAGCTCCAGCACTACTCTTTAAAACTCATGGAGTAAAGCACAATGTGCTTCGTTTGGTGCTTTTCATTGAAAACATAATCGAGAACGAATGTGACTGACGGCGGTGTTGAATCATTTTTTGCTTGCTCTTCACTTCAAAATCATTTTAGGGTTTATTCATAAACTTCATAACGTCGCATTTTTGACAACCACCCACTTTCTCGTAACGCATTTGTATGAATATTTTTCAAATTTTGTATGAGCTGTAACATCTTAAGGACACCCACCCACCCCCTTCAGCGTTATGAAATTTGTGAAAGGGCCCTTACATAGAAAGCACGTTAATTTGAAACTAGGACGTAGGACATTTCTTACAATGTTCGGAAATTATTTTGTAATTAGAGGCCGTTCGTTAATATAGTAAGAGGTTATGTGTAGGGTGAGTCATGTGGAGGGGGGAGGAAGTTGTTTGTTACGAGCCAGACAAATTATTTTTAATTTCATACAACAAATCTTCCCTCGGGAGAGGAAGGTGTCAAAAACCCGACAAAACTCTTGACACTTCCGTGGAAAAGCAATTCTCGACTTCGTCTTCCTTGTAAAATATCTTACCGCGTTTGGACTTCCGGCATTTGATATTTGCGTTTCAAACGCACAGCAATAACATATGTCGAAATCGTTTTTGAACCTAGGTTGAAACCCCAACCCGATTCAGGTTCGACCGAACTAAAATTTGTTTGTAGTCAGTTTGTTTATGTGTTGATCACCGACCCAGTTCCTTAAAACAAAAACGACAATAAACACAACGATCACGTGAAAATTTTGTGAGATTTATTGAATCGTTTGTTCAGGAAATTATCAAATCTCCTGGTCAACACGAAAAGTTTGGACCAATGGACCTGTGCACGAGTTCACTAATTTGACGTTTGAGCGGTGCCGAATTCACTTGTTTCCATGGTCACATAAATAACACGGCACCGCTCAAATGCCATATAATGAACTCGTGCATTGGTCCATGAACGAGTTCATTATTTGACGTTTGAGCGGTGCCGTGTTATTTATGTGACCATGGCAACTAGTGAATACGACACCGCTCAAACGTCAAATTAGTGAACTCGTGCATTGGTCCATACCAAATTCGTCGAAATTATCGAAGTATGTATGAGGCGAATGAAGTAAACACACGTTTGTGTAATTCGTTTGAGAGTGGCGTCTACCCGTACTTCGTCCTCAAAGCAAAGTGATGTTATTTGAGAGAGCCTTGCCTAATGCTCAGAGAGATTCTCAGCAACGGCACACGGGAGTTTTAGCACACAAAAAAGAACGGGTGCAACACAATTCATATTGCACTAGCACGTCTCTTTCAAATTGAACGTGCTGTCTCCCGGCAGCGCGTGCTGCACCGAAAGAGTTTTGAGACGCACCCTATCCCTGGTCATCACTGCTTGATAATGCTGTTCTTTTGGCAAATTGTAAACGACACGAATCGCAAATTTTAAATTGTTCATTAAACTGATTTTCATCTGCAAATCCTAGTTCAACTAATTTGGCAATATTACCTTCCTTGAGATTTCGGTAACTTTTTGAACACTTTTTTGAAAACACATTTACACAACCTTTGTTGATGGTGTTCATTTTATACTTCATTGTTCTAAGCTATCTTTTACTTTTCACTTGATTATCAATTGCTTGTGTCTTTGCTGCATCAGCTCTTTTTTATACCAACATGGGTACTTGAATCAACTATTAGGTACGTTTCTGTCCGACCCCAAAAATATACCAACGTGCTGTACTTTAAGAAAACATCAGGTATATTTGTGTGAGACAACTGGGCACGTTACTCCTCTACTCATAAAGCTTTTGTTTTCGAATGGAAATATTTCATTATCTTATATCGATATGAATGCATTTCACGTATTAATTGCTTCATATTCGTTATTATGTTATTTTTTAACTTTTAACATTTTGTTCCATATTTTCTTGATAATTACATATCACAATATTGAATATTGAAGTTGTGTTTCGTAAAAAAAAAACAAATAAATCATTTTTACAGGGCTCATTTTTTTAGCTTCATACCATGAAAAGTTATCAAATCAATATTTTTTCAAACATTTTAGTCAAAAATTATCTGCTCTTTCAGACAATGAACAAATTTCTAGGCTTATGAGCCTCGAAAAACATTCGAAAATGACCGCTAAATCATAATTTTGTATTAAAATCGTTGTATCTCTAAAACGGTAAAAGTTAGCCTGATTTTCCCGTATACCTTTTCGTTGTAAATTTTGCGTACTTTCATAAAATCGAGTTGCAATACATTTAAAAAGTTTATTATGAGCATTTTCAAAAATTCACCTTTTTTTAAAAAATCATAAGTATTTTGTCCATGATTTCTCCATCTTGACCCACTGTGCAAAAGACTTCATTTTTTGTCTCCTTTAACATATAAAATAATAAAAAAAAATCAAAAATACGATGTTTGAGAAAATTGATTTTTAAGCTTTATTTTCGAAATATAAAAAATTACAACATATTATTTTACAGTGTATATATTTTTTTCAGATAGTCCCAACAATAACCTAAAACTTTGCAGAAGACACCAAACTGATCGGACAAACCGTTTCTAAGTTATATTTTTTTGAAAATTATTAAGGAACTTTTTCTTAGGCCCTTCTCAAAAGTAAGGCTAGAGTCAAAATGGCGAACCGATGATGCAAAAAGGCATTTTTGGGCATAAAGAAAGCATGTGCAAAATTTCATCCAAATCAAAAAATATAAAAATGAAATTTGGGAAAAAAGTCGTCATTTTCTGTGGAACCGCTCAGTTCCAAAACTCAGTAAAATTTTACTGGGGTCGGTAATCTGAATTGACTATGTATGGTCTCTTGCTTTTCCACATTAACGAAGAATTATAACAGAAATCGATAGGTTTTGGTAAATCCTTATCGAACACAGATTTCAAAATAAGCTTATTGCACTAGCAAGTATTATATATCTCCTCAAATATATTCATATACTGCACTATCTTGCTCTAATGAATCATAATTTATCACTTTTGCTCGGTTTCAGCCGTTTTTTGCAACGAAATCTTTAAATCATTAATCAATAAATCATCAAAGTCAGCCTTTTTCAGCTTGATGCGGATTTTATCAAAGCCGAGGAAAGAACACTATAGGAGTGTTGCAATATACCAAATAGGACATAATGTTTATACCGTAATCCGGGGGCAAATTGATCACTGGGGTGAATTTGATCAGGTCTGTACCAAAAAACATGTCTTTCCAAGGATGCTGAAGGTTTCATTGGCACAACAGACATTCCATGTTTTCTAGTTGATAGATGTCTTATGATGATTTTGAACTATTTCATTTTTATTAGGGTCAGTTTTGCATAGAAATATTCACAGTTTTTGAAGGTGTAAGTAATACAGTTGGAAATGTCTGTACCAAACAATCCACTGGTGCAATGCCTACATGTTATCTTTGAGTGTTTAAAATGATGTGTCAGCTCAAGTTTGAACTACTAAACTTATTTTTGATATCATACAGAATAGCAAATATAGTTTTTTGCTCATAAAACCGTTTAATCTCGAATAATGTGCTAATTTCAAGGCAAATTGCCTACATTTAGGCGTATTGGGCAGCTTTTCAAAGTTTAATTTTGCAATAAACTGATCAAATACTCGACTTATAAGAATTTTGACATCATTTTCAGATTCAGGATACCCAAATTTAGTAGACAGGGAAATTTTTAATTCTATAATATGCTTAGTGATATAGTGATCAATTTCGCCTCAATGTGTCATTTTATTTTTTTGATATTATAACTATTTTTATGATATGTTGAATATTATTTCATGTAAAATGAATTTCATAAACTGATAAAGATCAATGGAGTACCGGTTTTTCCGAAATTTATTTGACAATATTTGAATACTGAAGAATAACACAACAAAAAGTTGTAAAATAGTGATCAATTTGCCCCCGGATTACGGTACTAGTCCTAAGATATATTTTTGGAATCAAATTTAAAGTAAGTAAAATCGAGTTTCAGAACCTTTCGAAGTATTTTTCATATGGGTTATACTGCCGTGAATCGCAAGTCAGTCCCATCTGCATTTTCGACAAAATTGAGTTGAGTTCAGTTTTCAACATATCTTCCAATGCTCTTTCAGCTGCACTAATGAGATAATATGATTTGTTCCGAAAAATTACGAAAAAACACCAAGTCAAATTGTCCCATCATGGGAAGTAACCGCATATCAGTCCCACCACAGATTTTCGCACCGTGTAACCCAAAAATGAGCCGTCTTTTGATTATCTATTTATTTTTCTCGGAAAGATATAGTAGTGATAAGCAAATTGTGAAAGTTTCATTGAGATTAAAACATCTTACATTTTTCTAGAAGTTTTCGAATAATCGTATGGAAAACGAGTTCAGAAACTTCACAGCCCATTTTCTCAATGCCTACTTTTTACAGATGGGACTGACTCACTATGGGCGGTTTCCATACAGACTGGCGGCCAAAAAGGTTTTTTCCATCTCATGTCGTATTTATGACTTTTGTGATACAAATTTGATATTTTATTTTCAAAAACAAGTTTTCGAGACTATTTTTTGAATAGGGCCTATAGCGAAATAATAAGTTTTGTTACTTATGATGCATATATGCCATTTATGTGATTAACTTTGTGCAAACCATTATAAATGTAAGAACTAACATAGGAAAGATGATATGAATGATTTAGTGATATTCATTTATTCTCTGAATTATTTGTTGGCTGTTTTAATAGAAAATGGTCAAAAATATTGGAAAAAATCAAGAAGCCCTAAATTACAAAAGTGCAAATTTGTGCAGCTAAATTCTTCACGATCCTTTAGTTTACATCTCAAAGTACCCTTGGAAATAAATTGAAGCCTGGGACAACTTGGGACAAAAAAGTATGGGATGTGTAAAGTTTTGATATAAAATCAAATATATTTTTTTCAGTGCACTCTCTGCATTTTTCCGACCTAAAGTACGAATTTTTATTTCATTTTATTTTTTTGGATAGCTTTTTGAACAAGCTTTCGGACAGTGTATAAAAATCTGTATAAAATATTACGATTATGCAGTATATTGTATTCAATATGTACCGTGTGTTTGCGCTGATTTTTTATTTTTTCTTGAAAACTCTAACTTTGACATACTGTATCAATTAAAATATAAAAGATCTTGCCCTGATATTCCAAAAATAACCTTATAGAAGTGTTTACTGTAGAACGATGTATAAGAAAAACCTATCAGAACAAGTCATTTTTTCGATTATTGGCCACCTGATCGCCCATAGTGTGACTTACGATTCACGGCAGTATACTAAATAGCAGTGATTGCATAAAGGGAATGCAGATTATGTGACTCCTTAACATTTCCCTCCCTTATTTTTACCAAATGTAGTTCTTTGAAAAATAAACATTTATCCGACTTTTTCTTTTTATCTCATCAACTAAAATATCGAAAAATTTCAAACATCAGAGCAACACAATGAAAATATAACAGTGCATTCTACCCGAATATTTTGATTCGTCCTACCCCATTGTTTTGGTTCGTTCTGTCCCATTCACTATTGGTACACGTGTTCCAGTAATTGCGCTAGTGCTCCAATAGTAGACGTTCGGGAATGATACAAGGAATTTTAAACAAAATGATAAATTTTTACATAGGTTTAACATTTTTCCCTCAGAACAGCAACAAATATCTTTCGAATGAAGCATTAAGATCATCTCTAGGACTTTTCTTCATTTTTATACATCCATTTTAAAAACTGCTTCCATCCGTTGATCCACTACTCACTGGAACACGACGGCAACTACTGGTGCAAGGGAGCAAATTTTTTGCGTAAACTTAATTATGTATCTGGACAAACATTTGAAAAGGGCCCAAGAGGTCTTGAGCTTTTTTTTTAGAAACGTTGCTGTTGAGCCCTTTTAAGCCCGCCCACGCAAACTAACACCACTATCAGAACGATTGGTGTTAGCTCTTCCTGATAGTGGTATTGGTGAGCGTGATCGAGTTGAATTGGGCGCAACAGCGTCTTGCAAAGCCAATGTTTACCAATGTCGATGTGCCCTTTTGAAATGTTTGTCCAGATATATGACTTTTTGATAAAATAAAAAGCTGAAATTTGGAAAATCGACTAAACTAGAGGTGATCTATCCATTAAAAATAGCACATGTCGTTTTTATCGAAAAATGTACGTTTTATTCCATAGTCTAATCTACTGGTACATTACAACCATTGGCACCGGCACCCTATATGATATAAAATGCGATTGAGCTCAAGTTGGCATTTTGAATCATCTTCCGCTACTCATAAGCCTACTGTGGCTAGCTGAGATCGTCAGTACGAGTTGAGCTTTCGACTTTGTCGCAAATCTCTCGTTGGACCGCTGTTGTGATAGGGAGATCGCCGCATACACAGCGTAACAAAAATGACATTTTTGCGTGTCTCAAGGATCAAAATATGTGTCTCGAGTAGATTTGGGGTTGCTGAATCTGATGCCATTCTCAGAAATCACGTCACAATTTTTAGCTACAGGTCGCCAAAGTTGTATAAAACACCGGTTTATTGATGTTTACATGAAATATCAAGTACAATTTATCTAACTTTTTTGTAATCTAATCCACCAAATATGCAAAATAGAACTTAAACTTTCATTTCAGATATAATTTGATTCAAATTACATGACTAAATTTCGATATAACCGATTTTTTCAACATGCTTGCAGTCTCCATAGAAAATTATTCGTTTCTCTTATATGGCGAAATACAATAATTTTCTAAACCATCAAAAAATAACTTTTCCGCATCGAAGGTATGATAAACTTTGATGATAAGTATTGTTATACATATAAATTTTGAATTCTGTGGCAAATTAAGCAAATAAATTGCCGTACAAGCTGGAAAACTTGCATGCAAGTTGGCTAAAATAGTCAATTTTCGCATTTTCAACAGTCAATATCTTAAAAACTAGACGTGCTATGATGTTTCTTAAAACGGCAATGATTTCAGCAACCCTTAATTAAGTGAATAGCGGTATTCTGGTGCTGGAGACAAAAACGTGTTCCGCAGTGATACCTGCTGATTGGTAATTAGAAAAGGGCTTCGATTTCAGATTGTCCGACGGCGCTGCAGAATCGTTACCCATTCTGAGGCGTAGTTGGATTACGCACCCTGTCTAGCGTACTGGGAGTCTTGGATCGGAGCCCACCAGAACGATCCCATTATTTTTCATAATTTTGAATCTCAATTTGTCCAAATTAACATTTGTGTCTATGCAGTTCAAGTTTTTCTTATTATTTTAGCCACTACAAGCCAGGTTGTGTTCTTTTACGTACTGATCAAATTTACGGATTCTCGGATTAGATTGTAAATAGAAGGTCTGGTGCAATCCTTCAAATATTATCTGAATTCATATACTTATGGTCCATCTTTGAGTCTATTATATACAAAAGTTGATAATTAACAACATTTTTTTCTTTCTATCATGGTGCAAAATATAAAATTTCCAACGGTAAGCCTTCCAAACCTTGTATCACAGATGCAACAATGTAGAGTTCTGGCTAAAAAGTGGAACTTCTCCACTAAAGCAACGAAAAATAACTTTTTCGCCTGCATAATGACCATCATCGTCGCAATTTGCAAATCCAGTCCCACTAGCAAAATTCCACCACAAGCAAGTCTTCTACAAGTCATCCATTATTCCGCTTGTCATCTACAGTCTCCCCCGGCGCTTTAGAGTCGACCCTCTCCAACAAACTGACACTATAAATAGTTCATTAACACCAATAATTTCCATAACCCGCATTTCTCCGGTCCAAACAATAAATGGCGTTGTGCTTTGTAAAGTTGCCCTGCTCCGTCCCTACGTTGAATGAGCCTGCATAACGGTGGTGTTGTCATCCCTGCTCAAAAGAGGAAAATTTTCGTGTCTGTTAATTTTCCCGTTCACGGTGGGTTCGCACAGTGGGAGAATCTTTGTTTCATGCGTTTTGATGAACTTATGAGATTTATTTGAGTTCTGGATGAGTGTTCAGTTGCCTCAAAATGTATGCAAAATAGCATTTTTTCTATGAGAACCAAAATATGGTAACTATGTCTTCAACTCTAAATCATGTTTCAAAAAACTATTTATGGCTAAAACTAGTAAAATATTCCAGAATTTCTACCATGATTTTCAAAATCTGGACCACAATGCGCAGTGCAGTGAAGACGATGAAGGTATACCATGCGCTCTATGACACATTGGGATTCTTGGTGCAAGCAGCAACAGCATCAAGGTTCCATCCTTACAAAAGCCGTCGGAAATAAGCCGGTTAAAGTCATGATTGGCACTCCACGGTTGGCCGCCAACCATTTGAAGACTGTGCGAAAGTCCTTACGAGTGAGGGAATGTTTTGTTGTGCTTTCTTGGTCCCATTCCATGGTTCTGATTTTGAGGCGTTTCAGTTTTGGAGCTCGGAAAAGAAGTTTCCGCTGTTGCTTCCAAAATTTCCTGCAGCAAACTCCAGCCGATTGCTGTTCATGACGAGAGGGTGTAAAGCAGCGTAATGAAATTCGGTATTCATTAGGAAAATAATTTATGTAAAACCCTTGTACAAATATTTATTTTGGAAAAGCAGAAAGGGATTGAATTTATGTTGGTTCGACACGGACTGACTCCGGGAGATGGCTGCAAAACTCTTGCCATTATGCCATCTGAATCGACCGAGTTAGTCACTGGCCTGAGATTAAGAGTATGCGATATGCAGTTTTTTTTTGTCGATACGAAACCAAACTATACACGGAAGTTCGGATACTGGTAATCATTCGTGAACTTCAACTCAAAACCCTACGACACACGAACTTTTTCAAAACGGAAAAAAATCGTTTTTTTTTTTCTGCGGAACGTATATTTATTCATGTATTACAACATCTAGTCCGTATTGGTATAGCATACAACATGGCCAGTCTGAACATTTGTTTAAAAATTAGGAATTTATTCTTAAGATAAAGTTTCGATTTTCTGTTAAAAAGTGGATCCAGAAATTTTATGTATTTGAGAGCATTCAATCTCAATGTGATTTTGGAAGTTGAATTTTTCTCTAGCACGTGCTCTAGACACTTAATTTCATCTGGTCAATTTATTGGAACCCCTCTCAACGTGAGAACATGTCTACTCGAAGGTTCCAAATAAAGAGCTCTTGGTTTATCTTCTATATAATGCTCCTGCGGGGCCGGGGGACGAGGGCAGGATCAAACATGTCGCGCGTCGTCCCGTAGTAGTGAAAAAGTGCCGCGAGTGTCAGTAGTGTTTGATCTATTGATCGTGTCGCTTGCTCTTGCGGGGGTGTGTGATGAACACTTCTTTGGCGTATAATGCGATTATTGAATATGAGCGCGAATCCGGTTAGGTGTGATTATATCATGGATAGCATCACCAAACATTAATGACTCCAAGATCTATACCTTATCCCACTAACCCAATATCCTTCCCATGACAACTGTGGAGATGTAGAGGTGATCTCGGTCTAGTAACAACGGTTGTCGAACTAACATTCCTTCCCTTCCCCAATGACCCTAAGGACGTGACCGGCGCCGTTTTTGACTTTTAGATTTTGAGCTCTCAATTTGTGCACATTGAAGTATGGTAAGCTAATCCCAAGCCCCATTTATTAAATCTCTGTGCAACTTCGATTGTTCTGGTCAATCACGGAGTAGCAACTACGAATTGTGTGGTCATATATGCTTATACTTATGCTTAAGCTTATATAAATATAAATGAAGTGGTGTTTATATGTCACGAAATGGCTTCAGAACGGATGAACGGATTGAGTGAAGTTTTTCATAGTTACACTCGACAAGGGATACGACGTGATAGTGTGAAGTAAAAGTTAGAGAAAGTCTCCAGAATAATCGGGAAAACGGGAGAAGACTAATGTGCCATTTTGTATGGGAGATTGCATGACGTTTTGCAACAGCCTACTTGATGGTATGACGAAGTTTTCCGAGGCCACTAGTGTGGGAATATTGTTAATTTACTCTTTAATGAATTTTCGAATCCTCTGAGCAGAATCTCAAATAGAAAAACTTAAAAGTAGATGGAGTACCGTGTACCTTTTAATTCCGCACCTAAATGCTTATCTTTGACAGATACGTGTATTTCGACTACCACTTGCAGTCTTCTTTAGTGTCAGTTACTCGTATCCACTAGTAACTGACATACGAAGATACGAGTAACTGACACTGAAGAAGACTGCAAGTGGTAGTCGAAATACGCGTATCTGTCAAAGATAAGCATTTAGGAGCGGAATTAAAAGGTACACGGTACTCCATCTACTTTTAAGTTTCTCTATTGTTAATTTAGTTTTGGAAGCACAAATCTTCCATTTTGATTTTTGACATCCATGAGGTAACTCAGGTACCGTAAAACGGGGTAACTTTGATAGTTTTTTCGAAGGAAACTTGAATATTTATGCATGCTGTTTCAAAGAATTTTAATTCATATTTTTAAAACAAGTACTGGTATCCTAACTATCGATTCCAGTTGATAGATTTCCAAAAGATTTATTCTTAATGGATATATAATTTTTCATATAATCGAAAGTCGGTTTTCTGTTTTGGGGTAACTTTGATAATGGAGCATCACTCGAACAAAATTGAATGAATTACAGAACATTTGTAGGGCATTGCATATCTTTAGGCGTTTAACGCTATATGGAAATTTCTGGCTTAGATTACAAAAATGGCCCCAGTTTATAAAAATAGTATTCGCTAAGAGTTTTGAGACCGAATTCGAGTTCTACTATAACTAGGCTGTCAAGTATAAGTGACGAACTCATTATGACTTCATCAAATAGTGATCGTAGAACAGATTATTTGAGAGCATTTCAAAATTGCTAAAATCTTATAAATTTTCCATATTGGCATATAAATCCTCAAATGTACTTGATTCCAACGGAAATAGCTTTAACATGAAGTGTCATACTAATACTCTTTACTTTTGCATTCGTTTTGCTTAACAGATTAATAGGAACTTTGTTATTTCGTTTAGTATGTTGAGAGTCTCGCATTATCAAAGTTACCCGCATTATCAAAGTTACCCCGTTTTACGGTAAGTCAGATGTCGAAATTTTGTGAAATATTTATCCCAGAATGCTGCTTTGAGGAACACCAGCTCTTACAGGAAGAATTTCAGACTTGAAGTTCTAATAATTAACCAGAACTGTACGATTGGACAGATAACTTTGGAATCGGATAACGTAAACTTCACCTCATCGAAACACTTTGAAATCTCGTTTCGTACGGCATTTGATGGGATCATTCCAAATATTGCACACCCTTACCTGAGCTAGAAAGTGTAATGAAAAAGTTTTCCACTCTCTCAGCCGGGGAACAAAAGAAAACGAGACTGAAACAATACGATTTTGGGTGTGCTGAATATTTTAGAGAGATGTTCTGCAGGGTTTCATTCCAACAAGCGTCGTTCGTTCGCCCGAGGGAGACTTTTCCGAAAAACGGAAAACTTGCACGTTTAGATACTCCCGGCTGGTGCTTCCCGATAATAATGGCATGTTCAGAAAATTGAGAAAAAAAAAAAACAAAACTCGAGCGCTTTCCTTGTTTAAAGCTCACGCGATGTCGTCCAGCTGGTTCCGGTTTTTCGATTCCATGGAAGATGGCAGACGATGGAAACGTCTTCGTGCCTACGTATCAACGTAACCGTTCCGTTACGTGAGTGTTGAAAAAATAATTTATCAAATTCAAAATTATGGCATGCCGTTTTGTAGATACATGGGAAGTCTCACGAAAATCGTGCCACACACGAAGCCATGGCTGAACTTGGTCCGTCGTAGGTGGCATGCATTCGTAACCGTCGTCGCGTTTTTGTGCTCCAGTTTCCACGCCATGACGGGTCGTTTATTTTCAAACAAGTCACCCCCTGCTCTCTGTGTCGTGGGAAGAACAATTCATTCAAAAACTTCATACATGAGGGTAATATTGTGTTCTCTTTTTTTTTTGGAACTTAACGCCAGTGAAAATTCTCACGGAAAGATTGAAAGCATCGAATCTATCTAGGAAATACGCTGTTCCGAAATTGGACTCCAGGAAAATGGTAACTGGCTAATCTGACTGTTTTTCATGATATTTCTTAAAAGCAGCCATTTTGATCCGAGTACTTATGACGATCTTGGTGCCGCCTTCTGACGCCATCTGACTACGCACGAAAACATCTGGGTAGGACAGTCAAAGGATTGTCCTACCCACGATTCAAGATTGATTTAAAAAGGAAATACGTTCAAAGGATATTGCATGGTAGACACAACAAGGTAGGCTATTCCCACGTGTTAACAACGATTTTCCATCCAAACATGTGTCGTCATTCCTATCGTCAAGCATGAGGCCTTGAGGATAGTAAAGGAGAGCAGGCCTCGCTTTTTTTTGCACTCGTTCGAGTTTGCGATAGGAAATGATGTCACTGTCAAATGTCATTTTTCGGAGTATAATACCTTGCTTCTTTTTACCGTGCCCACAGTGTACACCGTCATAAGGCGGCATCCACAAATTACGTAACGCTCTAATGGGAGGAGTAGGCTCGAGCGTTACGGCTTATACAAAAAATTGAAATTTTTCATACAAAAAGCGTTACGGAGGGGGGAGGGGGTCGAAAATTTCCAATTTTAGCGGTACGTAATAAATGGACGCTGCCTAAGTCACATCCCACCCTTTTCCGAATCATTCCTGTGTGGGTGTTACTCAGTTTAGTAGTGAGTATTGAACTGATCATACGGTTGGTTTTGCAACCCGGTCGGCATCACAGTAGGCTATGACTGTGAATGCCACAATAATTCGCTCATCCAAACATAGGGGAACTGGGGGTAATATGCCCATAGGGGGCAAAACGCGCCACCATCGATTTGGACGAACGATGAGTTTTACAATCCTTTTTTTCACCCTAGATCATAGAAAATGGATGAAAATGCTTTTCCTAATATGTTTTTATGTGTTTTTCTCAACCAAATCGATAAAATCGTATAAAAACGTTTTTTGCTATTTTCGTTGCAATTTTGTGCGATTTTCAATGTCATTTTTTAGGTCGATAAATAACCAAATTACTGAAACTATTGCCAAGAGCCAACTTGTGCACTGTCATAGTTTGTATTCCGTGCAAAATATATGTTAAATTTGCCCTCAAAAAGCTTATTGAAGGACCTAAACTTTCATCAACTTTGGGGGCAAAACGCCCACCCCTATATCATAACACCGAAACAGCCGTTTGAATTCAAATTCTACCAAATGTAATGCCACGTTGAAGTTACACAAAAATTGGAACCTTACAAATGTACATTTTTCGCACCAGCATGTATACTATTATTGAACAATAACATCTGAACAAACGCCCGGATGTATGCAACACATATACATGCATGATTGTGTGCGTTCGTTTACAGCATGGCTAACGCCGAACTCAAGCGGGGCGTTTTACCCCGCAAAACAATACATATGCACTTAAGCGAGCATTTTTTAAAAATTAATTTATAAACCCCAGAAAAGTTAGAATGGAAGTTATCACCCAGTGGCCCACGCACCACAGCAAAGTAAAGCAATCGTCATTCGTCAGTTGGTCACACGGATTATCGCTGACGACGACAAAACATCCGCGCGGTATCGCGTATCATTCTGATTGTTTAGGCTAGGAGGCAATATCGTTTTGTTTATTGTGAGGTTTGATGAAAGTAAAATAAAGAATGTCCAGTTAGTTCATTTCTGACCGTGATCGAGAGTAGACTTTTTTAAAAAACCGAACCGTCCGTCGAAAATGTAACTGGCGCCCGAATCTGGGACCTGATAGTAATTGTATAAGTTCAGTCGAACGAAGCCACCTTCAGCTGCCTCCAAGAGAGAATTCGTCATCCCGGACCCAGAGCCATCATCAATCAAGTTGGTGATTTGAGGAGACGGAGCGCGAAGAGGTGCACTATCAGGATACCCAACCCCGGAAATAGGACCATCCAGGACTGAGGCGTTGTCCCGCAGTACAAACCGTACTTCCTGAGCTTCAAAGGACTTTCCAGGACCTAGGCGTTGTCCCGCAGCATGCGATTGTGCTTCCTGATTCTCTTGTAAGTACTATTAACAACAGAAAGAAATAGTTTATAAGTTAAAACCGCACCTCAGTGTGTCAAAAATCTAAACGCGAATTCGCCTACTAACAACACAGTGGTAAGCCCGGCCCATCCGTAAGCGAACCACTATAATATCACAGTTTAGGCGCGAACTAACCCTAAACCAAAACAAAATAAATCCGTAATTAATAAAATAGTGAAAGTGTGAAAGTGAAAACATTGTGTGATTAATTAAGTAGTTCACCTGTCCTTAATCCTTATCATGACCCCTCCAATTATACAACCCGCACGCCTCAACATCGTGCAAAATCCACTTCAAGCTCAAATTCCCGTTCCAGATCCAATCCCAATTCCAGTACCAATCCCTGTTCAAATTCCAGCTCCAAACCCAGCTCCAATCCCAAATCCCGCACCTCGATTCGTTATTGATCGAAACATTAGTTTCGAGGATCGCGGAAAAATTCCGCAAATTGTTCGAGACCTCCCCGACTTTACCGGTAATCCACGCGATTTAAGGTGAATATGAATCGAAGCCAAAGTTCAAATTTTCAAGAGCACGGATCTGGAGAACCAAACACCTGTTTGAGCTGAAAACCTAATCGATTGCTCACCACCAGCTAGGGACCAATCGATTAAGTTTTCAGCTTAAACGGATGTTTGGTTCTTCAGATCCGTGCTCTTGAAAATTTGAAGTTTGGCTTCGATTCATCTTCACCTTAAGTCAGTGGATTTTGGATGTCGAAGATGTCCTTGAACTTTTTGAGGACCTGAAAAGCAATTTTCAGTACCATCTTCTGATCAAAACGATCAGAAGAAAAATCAAAGGAGAAGCGAACGACGCTCTCATAACCAGCAATACTCCAACTCAATGGGACAGCATTAAAGATGTCCTAAAGTTGTATTATGCTGACAAGAGAGATCTAATGACTCTCGACAATCAATTAAAATCGCTCAGACGCAGCAAGGCTGAAAGTCTTGAGAGCTATTACAGCAGAGTTAGGGAGCTCGTAACCCTAATAAGCTCAGCTGTTGCCATGGATAACCAATGGCAAGGTTTTGAAACGGTGCTAATGCGCCTATACAACCAAATAGCATTGGACACATTCATTAGGGGACTTGGTGACCCTCTTTCTAGATTCTGCAAAAACTTTAGGCCAACGAGTTTGGCGCAAGCCTATAGTTATTGCGTGGACTATTTAAATTTAGACGCTCGAAATGTACCGGTAAACGTTCCTTCTTGGCATCCACTCCCTTCTTCGGCACCTCCATTGCCTAAACCCAACTTTGTGGAAAGGCCTCCAGTTCCACCGCGTCAATATAATGCTCATAACAATCTTCATAGAGCACCCCCAATCACACCAAGAAATATTCAACAAAATAACTCCCATGCTCAACAAAATAATTTCAATTATAGAGCACCCCCGATAGCTCCTCCTCGAAACTTTCATCAATTCAACTCTCATGCAAAACCCAATGTTTTTGCACCCAATAGAACCTTCATACAACCCCAACCACGTCCTGAACTAATGGATACCAGCAGTATTCACACACACCATGTGAATTATGGTAATAGACCGATAGCTCAACGTAGAATTGCAAGCGATTCTATGCGAGCACATGACCCAGGAGCAAAAAGAGCCGCACATACTCTGGAACATGTTCTTGACCCTTCGGAATACCAAAAATGGTATGAAGAACAATTAGAACTAAGTAGGGAATTTTTCCATGAAGAGGAATTGCTAGAGCCTCTGGAAAATTTGAATATCGACAACATCGCGGCAAATGAAGAAACCCCAAGCGAAGAAACTAATCAGGCCCAAGAGAGCAATTTTTTAGAGAACGATACCGAATGGGTGGCAAAATGGTTCGAATGAAAAACGTTTCGCCGCTACCATTCATCAAAATCCCAACTAATAAGGGATATATGAAATTACTAATCGATTGTGGAGCCAACATAAATATAATATCCAAAAAATGGGCTCTCACTTCCGGACAACAAATTTTTAAAATACCTCGACAAACTGTTAAAGGTGTTACAGGAAATAACGCTATTTCCGAGGTTACATATCTTCCAATTTTTTCTCCAATTGTTAACCATGCTTTTGAATTTTCCATTTTTGATTTCCATACTTTCTTCGACGGAATCATAGGAACAGGTATAATTTTCAACAAATATTTCAATTTCGTCTCTAACCAAGGAATTCTACAAGTTTTTGGCATGGAAAAAACGCTAAACATTCCTATACATTTCTATACACCCACACCAGCACCCAGGAAAGTAAATTCAATCATAGTTTCTGAAAAACTGAGGTTAGCACACCTTGGTGAACAAGAAAAATCGACGTTAATCCCAATATTAGAAGAATATCAGGAAATCTTTCATAATCCAAACAGCACCCTTTCTTGTGTTACGAATGTAAACTGTGATATTCGTACCACTGATGATTTACCCATTTATCAAAAAACTTACCCTTATCCCATGGCATACAAAGATGAAGTTGACAAACAAATGAAAAAACTGATCGAATCTGGCATAATTAGACCATCGAGATCCCCATGGAATTCTCCAGTGTGGGTCGTCCCTAAAAAAATGGACGCATCGGGAGAGAAGAAGTTCCGTCTCGTAATTGATTACAGAAAATTAAACCAAAAAACGATATCTGATAGGTACCCAATGCCTGAGATATCAAATATTCTTGATCAACTAGGAGGAAATAAATATTTTTCCACCCTTGATTTGGCTTCCGGATTTCATCAGATCAAGATGAATCCCAAAGACATTGAAAAAACCGCCTTTTCGGTCAACTATGGGAAATACGAATTTGTTCGTATGCCCTTTGGCCTCAAGAACGCTCCCGCTATTTTTCAACGAGCAATGAACGATGTTCTACGAGAGCACATCGGTAAACGATGCTACGTTTATATCGACGATGTGGTAGTTTTTGGAAAAGATCTTAAGGAACATAATGAAAACTTAAGAATAGTTCTAAAGACCCTACACAAAGCAAATTTGAAAGTCCAACTGGAGAAATCTGAATTCATGCATACATCGATTGAATTCTTAGGTTACGTGATTTCAGATAATGGAATCAAACCAAACGAAAAAAAGATTGAAGCAATCATGAAATTTCCGGAACCTAAAGATCTTAAGCAATTAAGAGGATTTTTAGGACTCATCGGATACTACAGACGATTCGTTAAAGATTTTGCAAAAATTGCAAAACCTCTAACAAATCTTTTGAGAGGGGAGAAGAATCCCGATTCAAAAAAGCAAATAATTTTAAACCCAGATGAACGGAAATGTTTTGATACTATGAAAAACATTCTGACTAGCAACGACGTTTTAGCTTACCCTGATTTTTCAAAACCATTTTTGATCACCACAGACGCGTCAAATTTCGCTCTTGGTGCTGTGCTTAGTCAAGGTGAAATTGGTAGTGATAAACCAATACACTTTGCCTCTAGAACTTTGAATAGAGCTGAAGAAAATTATTCAGCAACAGAAAAGGAAATGTTAGCAATTTACTGGGCTCTTAAAGTATTCAGGAATTATATTTATGGTCAAAAATTTAAAATAGTTACTGACCATCAACCTCTAACTTTTTCCTTATCACCCAGAAATGTGAATGCAAAATTGAAAAATTGGAAATCATATTTAGAAGAACACGATTATGAGATCGTGTATAAACCCGGCAGAAGTAACGTTGTCGCAGATGCCTTGAGTCGCATCCAAATTTACTCGCTTACACCAACTCAACACTCGGCAGAAGATGATGACACTAATTACATTCTTTCAACTGAAGCCCCCCTTAATGTCTTTAAAAATCAAGTCATTATTGAAAAAGTAAATGATAGCCCAGACACAATAATCACAAATCCCTTCCCAGGAGTCCGCCGTATAGTCCTTAAAAGAACAAGTCTAACTGATCAAATACTGGCTTCATTACTCAAAGAATTTTTTGATCCTTCTAAATTGAATGGTTTATATACTTCCGAAGAGATCTTAGGAAAACTTCAAGAAGTTTATAAACGATTCTTCAGTCGCGCTGGTCTCCTAAAAATACGCTTTACACAAAAAATACTTACAGATGTCTCAAACACGGAAGAGCAAGAAAGAATCATTCGCGAAACCCATTTAAGAGCTCACCGCGGTATTAACGAAAATAAGGAACAAATTTTGCGAGAGTTTTATTTCCCAAAACTTACGCAAAATATTAAAGATTTTATAAGCGTTTGCGATGTCTGTAATACTTCCAAATACGATCGACACCCACTTGTAATACCCATTCAAGAAACTCCAATTCCGAGGTACCCTTTCCAAATTGTGCATATTGATGTCTTCCAAATAGAAAGCCATTACTTCCTCTCAAGTATCGACAAATTCAGTAAATACGGTCGAATGGTTCCTATAGAATCCAGAAATTCAGCCCATATTGAAGATGGAATATGGACAATATTCACTTCGCATGTTACTCCTGAATCTATTGTTGTAGACAATGAAAAAGGTTTACAATCACCAACCATTCGCGGCTGGATGATAGACCTGAATATTCGTGTGTATTTGACCCCCCATCATAAATCCGAAGTCAATGGTGTAGTTGAGCGATTCCACTCAACTATCCTAGAACTCTATAGAATTCAAAAACAGATCACTCCTGAAACGGCTGTTCGAAACCTCATTCAAACAGTTGTCGAAAAGTATAACAATAGTATTCACTCGTCCACCACCATGACACCCAAAGAAATTGTCTTTGGGAAGACTAGAAATACTGACCAACTAATTGACCCCGATCGACTAGAGGAAATTCGACAAAAACGTTATGACGATGTTCTAGTTAGTTTAACAAAAACGCAAGACAAACAACTTTCAACAATCAATAAAAACCGACGTGACCCACCAGAGTTTGTTGTTGGCAAAGAAGTTTTCGTTAAGGACAAAATAATCAGGGCAAAACATAAACCAAAATTTAAAAAACATTTTGTACAACAAAATAATAATGTCACATTCAAAAACGAGCATAATTCCAAACTACATAAATCTAATGTTAAAAATATCAATGTTAAATAATTTCAGAATCCCACACATACTTTGTAACAACATCGAAATTCACAACGTTAGCAACGATCCAGTAGTCATAGTGAAGATAGGAGAAGCAAGAATCATAGAAGGATACCAGAAATTCGTACATGCCATCAACATAACGGACATAGAACAGTCAATATCGCAGATAGAAAGTCACATATCCACAGTAAACATCAGCCATCCAGAACTAATCACACTACTGAAACGAAAGACAGACGACCTAAGAAATAATATAAAACAACTCAAACCAAGACGAAAACAAAAACGTTGGGACGCGCTAGGACGAGCATGGAAATGGATGTCCGGTTCACCTGACGCTGACGACCTTAGAATAATTACAAAAGGCATAAACGAAATGGTCGACAATAGTAACAAACAAATCAAAATTAACGACCAAGTTTTTGATAGTTTAGGAAACCTCACAGAAATAACTAATAAACTCATCAACATTACAGAACAAAATTCCAAGCTTTCTTCAGAAGAAACTCAGGTATTACATTTGATTTTAAATTTAGACATCATCAATCAGGAGATAGCAAGCATACAGGAAGCCATAATATTTGCAAAATTAGGGACAGTCAATTACAAGCTTCTAACCACGGACGAAATCATCCAAATTGACGAATTGCTAAGCAACCAAGGCATGCACCTGGACCTCTTAGAAGAAGCCATCAACTTTGCGAAGGTGACCATCGGCACAAACAACGAGTTATTGCTCTACGTGGTAAACATCCCCAAGTTTTATCATCCGGTCTACGAAGTACTGAAAATCGAAGCCATCTTAAAAAATTCTCAACGCATCCATTTGAAAGGAAATATTTATTTACGAAACAAGAACGAATTGTTACTACAGAAAACACCTTGTGAACGACTTGGAAATTGGAGTCTATGCTATCAATCAGACGTCGAAGACATTTCGGACGACAACTGCGTTTCCAAACTAGCAAGGGGAACGGAAAGCAAATGCACATATGAACATAATCCCAAGCACCCTTCCGTAACCAAAATCAGCGAAACTACCGCACTTCTCAACGACATTAATACCAATCTTCAAACAACATGTGGAATCTCCAATAGGAAACTAACCGGATCATTTATGATCATGTATCAAAATTGTTCTATAACCATTGGAGAACACACTTTAACCAACAACGTCATCAAAACATTTAACCAAAGAATCTTCATCCCATCAACAGGATTAAAAGTAAAGAAAGAAGGACTCGAACGTAAATTCGACATCCACACACTTCATCAAGTACAACACCAGCATTTGAAACAATTGCAACATCTTAAATCCGCAACGGCAGCTAATTCCTGGTCTCTCATAGGAGGATTTTCATTCTCGACATCGATCATCATTTTTATCATAATTTTCGTTATGTTCAAATTTCGTTCTCAAGGCACCTTCATTCAAATTGACCGATCCAACACTTCACCCATCGAGGCACCCACGGCTACCAAAGACGTCCAGTACTATCAACCAGCTTCAACCATTCCGGCAGGGCTAACCGTCTAACGTTGACCCAGGAGGCTCAACACTCGGGGGAGAGCAGTTATCACCCAGTGGCCCACGCACCACAGCAAAGTAAAGCAATCGTCATTCGTCAGTTGGTCACACGGATTATCGCTGACGACGACAAAACATCCGCGCGGTATCGCGTATCATTCTGATTGTTTAGGCTAGGAGGCAATATCGTTTTGTTTATTGTGAGGTTTGATGAAAGTAAAATAAAGAATGTCCAGTTAGTTCATTTCTGACCGTGATCGAGAGTAGACTTTTTTAAAAAACCGAACCGTCCGTCGAAAATGTAACTTGGATAGCTGTTTCTACTATTTGGTAGAAAACATGTTTGTCTATCCGACCATAATAAAAAAGAGCATAAAATAATGTTTTTCACATCTAAAATCGCTGTTCTCCTTAACGTGGGCAAACTACCCCCAGTCCCCCTACAACGTTCATTCTTTCTCTTTTGGTTGCTGATGCTGACCGGCGTGGAGGTAAGACGTGCCACAACATTCACCTGAGTGATTCTTTTTCGGTGGTATTCGGCTTTGCACAATTCCGGTTATTATTCATGCAAACGGGACATCCATTCGTATGCTAGCGTTTCTTGATTACGTTAATAGAACAGGATCTCGCGGAAGATCTCGGCCTTACTGGTGAACTAGAACCACTGTGTTAAGGGGAGTTCGTACCCTCGAGGTTACGCTTGCGCTTCATAAGAGTAAAAGAGTAGAAGAGAGTGAAAGTAGATGTCAATTAGAGTGCCTGTAAACAAGAGTGACGTCATGTTCCAGTTTTGACAGGTCTCCTGCTCGATTGGAACGCGGATTTGTATGGAAATGACAGTTCGCCGCTGTTCCAATTTTGACATTGACGCCACTCTTATCTAGATCCACTCTGATGTCAATATAGATCTGTATCGGTAAAGAAGCTATAGATGAACTATGATTCCGACACAGTGGCGGCCACGAGCACAGAGTGCCTTTTAAATAAACATAAGGGAAAAAAATACAACACTTTGTCTTCAAGTAAAATAACACGAGCGGAGGTGAATTCTCGAATGTTATGGATGGAATTGCTGCAAGGAAGCATATCTTAGAGGATGTCCGTACAGTGGAGAAACTGGGTCTCCCACCCCAGTCGCTGCGGTATCAGGAGCTGGCCAATAAGTGTGAATGTTTGAGAGGTTTACCAGTAGCTAGCTACAATAGCACAGTACCTCACATTCTGATAGGTCTGGATAACGCTAACTTATTGGTAATGTTCAAGAAAAGAGAAGAGAAGAAGTTCGAGCCAGTGGCCACCAAAACTAAGCTTGGCTGGACAACACAGAAAAAAATTCTGAATATTAACCGCACTGGAATTGTGGAAATCATAGACAGTTGCTTCTCGCAATGTTTAAACAAGCGTAAAAATACACGTCTTCTAATGCACATGCATTTAGATCAGCAAACCACTGAATTTCTGCTCTGGGCTTTGAAGATACAACAAAAAACGCTTAATTTTACACGATTTGCGTGTGGATGCGATTGGCGCCTGAGTGGGCATCATAGTTGCTGTCATCCATATTGGAAAGTGTTTATTTTATTGCCGTTCAAGAAAAAAATCCTTCTAAATAGTTGTGTATTGTTGGTTTTCGTAACTTGTTTTCGGGTGTGGCTCGTGCATAAGTTTGTGACAAGTGATTTAAGAGAAGTACAATGACTGCAGCACATAACGTATCTATTTGAAACGAGGATTCTGCAAGCATCTACGATTAATCTACGGAATCGTAGAAGGCTTTTGCGGATCGTCGCAGAAGCTTCTTCACATTTGCGGCCGACCTTCAGACGATGAACTTCACGAGAAAATCAACGAGTTCTCCTCAGTAGAGAGCGTTGGTGTTGTCGTCATATCTGAAATCTAAGCAGAAGATGCTCGCCGAGCTCGATCAATTATGGAAGCAATCACTATCCGAACTCCATCTGGAAGGTATCAAATCGGCCTTTTATGGAGACACGACTACGTGGAGATCCCGGACAGTTGGGCCATGGCAGAACAACGCTTGATATGTTGGAGCGGGAATTTAGCAGAAACCCAGAGCTGTAATAACAACGTGTAATAGCAAATCGTTGATTACCCACTTAAAGGCAATGCGCACGGATTAACCCAGTGGTCACTAAACTGCGGCCCACGAACAAATTTTGGATAACAATGTGAAGTGGACCGCAAGTAGTGAATTATTTATGACAACGGTTGAATTCTTATGTTCATGCAATCAACTACTAAAATTATGGGCCATTCGTTTGCTTTTCTACATGGCCAACAATTGATTGACGAGCAGGAAATAATGAGGTATGGACTGTGTTTATTTGCTCAGGAATATCTTGAATTTTGTCTAACATCCTAAGATTCCTCAAATCTTACAGTTATTTCGAGTCAATAAAAATGTATCGGCAGACTAAGGGCTTCAAAATTGCCTCAAACTTCCAAAACTTTCTTCACTTCCCAGTAACGTTCAGCGTTTATGGCTTTACAATGTATCCTAGTCTTCAAATAAAAGACCGGACACCTTAGAAATTTCTCATAAATGTATTAGGTAGGTTTTGAATTTTGGCTTGTTTGAAAATATTTAAAGATTTACAAAATTGAAGTTATCATTGAAATTTATGTGAATTAAGATATTTCATGTCATCGACTTTTCCTGAAATTCCATAAATCTTCCTGTTTATAAAAACAGAAATTTTTAAAGCCACATAAAAAGTCTTTCAAATGAATCCTCCTCACCACTGTTGGCAATCGGGATGAAATAAACAAAACATCATCATCCAGAATAATCACTCCTACTTTTGTTCGGTCGAAAACCGTTTTCAATTCCAGATTACGCCAGAAAAATAAAGTGGGCCATGGAATCGAACGAATAGGATTCAATCTAAAGTTTGATCCGCCGTAAACAAGAATAAGGGTGTTCAACTCTACCCGAATGGTCGGTGTTTCATCATCGACGAAAGTTTCCATGACTAACTTCAATCCACAATAGTTAATGATGTTAGTTCGTTCTGATCCCCTTTCATAAAGAAGGAGGCGTTTGTTCTATATTCGCTAGCTACGCACAAAATAACGAATTTCATGATAGAATTGCTTGTATTGGCAATTGAACCCGCTTTCCTCATTGTTCTACAATAGCCCTGTTAGTAAACGCGTGGACTTGACGATTCAGAGATCGCTAGTCGATTCCGTATGCGTTTTTTTTTTTTCAACAAAGCTTGTAATCTGTCGACAACAAGATTGATATTTTTGTCAGCACACAGCTCCCGAACGAAGATTCTACCATATCGAAGGAAGCTTATTTGTTCGTCATGACGCAAAGCCTATGTGACGGATCACTGCAGCAAATAATGATCCAACGCTTGAATGACTAAGACAATTCTTTCTTCAGCTTCGTCGCCGACTTTTTCCATTTGACGGCAAATATTGTCTACCCAGATCCTCACATAACTTGCGGCCCGTGTCATGTTTTAAAACCATTGAAGTGGCCCGTCCAAGCAGTTAGGCTGAGGAACACTGCCTTAGACTAACAATTAGAGGGGCTTAGTGGTGTAATGGCTACCGCTCCTGCTTGGTAAGCAGAAGATCATCACTATTTGCACACTGTGCATTCTGTTAGCTATCGATTTATGTCAATACTTCATCTTTCACTCGTTTCACGATCATTCGTATATTCTAGCAATCGCTAGAACCAGAACGGTGGACATTACACCGTTTCTCTCTCTCTCTCGCTTTGTATCATCATTCTGATCTTACTTCCTTTCAACGCTTGTAGGGGGACTGGGGGTAGTATGCCCACGTTAAGGAAAGCAGCAATTTTAGATGCACTCTTCGAAAATATCATGTAACTTTAAGTCTTTATAGATGCACATAAAAGAAGCGAGAAGCTTGACTCAAATTTACATCCTTTCTGAAAATTACACGAGATCAACAACCCAAAAAAAAAAACACACGACATGACGTAAATATATGAGGACTTACTTTCACGTGATGATGTAAAAGTAAATCCCTAGGGCAAGTGTACCATTAGTGGTGCACCTAAGGGAAAACTGCTAAAACACGGTGTTAAGATCATGAAATATATGATTTTAACGTATCATTCGATAGATCTCAAATCCTTCTATCATTCAAATGTATGAAAATCACGATTCATTTGAAATCTCCCTGCAAAAAGCCTTGCACAAATAATAGCAACACTGTTCCTTTAGTGGAGGTATATTTTAAGGATGGTTCCTTTAGTGGCGCAAACCATTGATTTCTTATGGGACCCTCCACTATGGGTACTGATGCACCACTATAGGTGCAAAAAATTAAGCAAAACAATTGTTTTAAATAGTTTCACGGTTAAATTTCATGAATATTATTCGATTACTTGTATCATTTTCGCATCGTACATAATACAAAAATATCACATAATCATTTATTAGCGCGAAACATGCCAAAACACACTACCTCCACTATTGGAGCTACCTCCACTAAGGGAGCGTTTGCCCTATAGATTTCACTTCATGCCGTGTGTTTTCTTTCGCAATTTTGTAATTTTCGAGGCGAATAAGCGCAGAATATAGAAACACTTACCGTCTAATCACATCATTTGTCTTTATAAGGTTGGGTAAATATATTGTACTGCATATTTACTATCCAGAAGCGAGACTATCTTTCAGAACCGCACTAATGTCTCTGACCACCGGATAGAAATAGGGTCCTAAAATGTTGAATGAAATCTTGTTTTTATTTAATAACACGAAAGAGCATGTTACTGTAATTATTTTAGCAATTTTTCCCGCTCAAATAACGGCTATATCATGTTTAAACTTTAATTTAAAAATTGGGTCCATAAATGAACCTTGACACTTAAGATCATGTTTGACGTTCGCTCAGTCGACAATAACACCACAGGGGTTATAGTTTTTTCACTGGGGTTGTTCCTATCTGACATTTCGGAAGCGACACGGTAAACAAAATACACCCAAAATTTGAGTTTAAGCCAAGGGGTGTGACAAAATCTAATAATAAACATAAAAAATGTTTTGTGGACTTAAACAAACGGAAAACATTAAAAAAATGGGTAAACAAGTGTTTATGGCCTAAACTTAAGCGTTTGGCACTAAAATTGGGACAGGGCTTTAGGACCCAATTGAGAACACCACACAAATTTTCATTTCACAGAATTGGCCACATATAGGGAACACACAATCCATTTGAATCCGCCCAATTTAGTCATTCTTAATACAGATAGCTACACTTTAATCATGTGTTTTATGTCGCAACAATCACAAGGGTAGATTTTCAACAATTAACTACCCGTGTCATTGAAATTGTGGCACCTGAGCTAAAATAATTTCACTTTATTTTTGGTTAGCATTCGGAGCACCCCATCAACGCAATCACTACCGCACTGCTTATAATCATGTATCATACTCCATCGTCACTAATTGCAGAAATCATTTTATTTTCCAATTCCCAGCAAATCAAAACTACTCACAAATTTATCTATTGCGACCGAAATAACTCGTGACGTCTTGTACCGGCCATGTTTGAAAACAGACTTGCTGGTTTGCATGCTATCGTCAGACAAGTTTATTATCATGTAAATTTACGTGTTAATTAATAGAAAAATAAGCCTCATTTCAATTTTTACGGCTTGAAATACCTAGATTCAAAGCGTTGTCGTTTACTTTTTAACATGGTGTAAAAGTAGGTTATTATACATTGAAATGTTAAACTACGTCAACTGAAACAAAATTTTAAGTCATATCTTAGTTTAAGTTGCAAAATATTCAATTGCAAATAGGTTTACGTCACTCGTAATTTTCATTATTTTAAGAGTGTGAAAAAATAATTATTTCATGCTCTTTTTTAATTATGGTCGGATAAACAAACATGTTTTTTATCAGACAGTAGAAACAGCTCTCATTTCTAGCTATTTTAGGGTTTATAAATCAATTTTCAAAAAAATGCTTGGTTAACTGCATATGTATTGTTTTGTGGAGTAAAACGCCCCGCTTGAGTTCGACGTTACTCGTGCTGTAAACTTACGCACACTATCATGCTTCATCATGCTTGCTAATATGCTGCATACATCCGGCGTTTGTTCAGATGTTATTGTTCAAAAATTGTATACATGCTGATGCGAAAAATGTACATTTGTAAGGTTCTAATTTGCGTGTAACTTCAACGTGGCATTACGTTTGGTAGAATTTGGAATCAAACGGCTGTTTTGGTGTTATGAAATAGGGGTGGGCGTTTTGCCCCACGAGTATATGAGTTGAATTGAAGGATTTTGTCTTTTTGTTCTAAGTTGTTCGTTGATTTTGTATTATTATCAATGATGTTATATGTATTCAAATCGCTGTGTTTTAGTTATAAGTTTATATTCAATTAGACTACAATAAGTCCGTTGAATTAATTCAATAAAGAATGAAGTAGATTAAAGGTAAGGTCCTTCAATAAGTTTTTCAAGGACAAAATTAAAATATTTTTTTGCATGTAATACAAACTATGACAGTGCACAAGTTGGCTCTCGTCCATAGTTTCAAAAATTTGATCAGGGAAGGTGTACCAGTTATGGTCATAGTGGTTCCCTATTTCACCATTCGCATAATTCCTAAAATTTTCACTTATTCAATATTTTTGAATGTTTTAACATCAAGATATAATTGATAGCTTGCTTCTAAAACTCACAAAATTATTAAAAGTTTCAAAACAAATAAATTACCAAGTATGGCAAAATAGGGAACCACTTTGGCCATAACTGGTACACCTACCCTATTTATCGACCTTAAAAATGGCCTTGAAAATCGAAATGGCCACAAAATTGCAACGAAAACAGCGAAAAACGTTTTATACGATTTTTACGATTTTCTTGAGAAAAAAACATAAACATATATAGTAAGAGAAGCATTTTTATCCATTTACTACAATGTAGGGTGTAAAAAAGCAGAGTGCTTCGTGAAGCCCAAGCAGGACAGTTCGGATTTGCGTCGTCCGATTGATTTTGCTGACGGATTCGCGCGTGTTTTCGTTGCCGGAGAATTTTTTTCCCCCTGTTTTGGAGCGTCTTGCTGGGTACGTATTTGGGAAGGCCCAAACAAGACGGTTTATTTTCGGGACGCCAAGAAGTTTTGCTGTCAGTGTCAGTTTTGTGTTCAATCGAGAATGGATTACTAACTGGTGAGTTCGTTTCATGCTACACATATTTTCTTGAAAGCGTAACTTTTATGTAATATTAAAACAAACTTTGTATGGTTTGTCACTATAGGTGTCGGCATTATGCTTTTTTCTTATACAATTTGAATATACATATATTTTTCTCTTTTTGACATTATTAAAAATTATCTTTTGAATTGTTCGACATTGTGAATGTTGACGTATTTTCTAAAACTTCTTCCATATCGAGACAAAATGCACAGTAATACTCATATGTAATTTTCAAACAAACTATGTATGGTTCGTCACTACAAGTGTCGGCATTATTCCTGTTTCATATAAGTTAATATAAGTTAATTTTCAGTTTTCGTCATTAATAAAAACGTCTTTTGAATTGCTCGACATTATAGATGTTGACGTATTTTTTCCAAAAACTTCTCGAGACAAAAATACAAAACTAGCTTTAAATACAAGTCGTATATTTCCCCCTTGTCCATGGATCGCATCACCGACCAGAGGTGACTCCCAGATCTTTTCCTCCCTCACTAATGAACACCCTTCCCGTGGTGATTGTGGAGATGCAGAGGTATTCTCAGTCTCTAGAAGCAACAATCATTACACCCTAACATTCCTTCCCCATCCCAACTGACTGTAAGGACTTGGCCGGCGCCGTTATTGATCAATAATATTAGATCTGCTAAAATTGCACTTCGAGAGTAAGCGGAAACTCCCATCCCTTATTCATTTGGATCGTAGTGCAATTCTTACCAGTTCCGATCAATCACGGAGTAGCAACCATTGACATGTGCAGTCAGTCTATGCTATGCTATGCTATGCTATTTACTACAATGTAGGGTGTAAAAAAGCATTATAAAACACATCGTTCGTCCAAATCGAGGGTGGCGCATTTTGCCCCCTGTGGGCAAATTCCCCCAAGTTCACCTAGCCCCACTCTATACGTGTGGGAAATGGGTAGACAGTTCGTGAGCTGGATGAGGAAGTCGGGTTAATTAATGATCAAGTTTTAGGCAATTCCCGCATAAGGAATCTTGCTGCTATAAGGTTTTGCCGTTTTGAAGTTCACATGTACACTACAAAACACGTGTGAAATGTACAAATTGAAATTGTAACTGCTGACCAATAAGTGATTAGTAGGTAGCGATTTGGTCACGAAGCCGATGTCTAAAAATAACATCTCGCTCGCGTTAATGAATATATGCACACGACGACGTACATAATATTATGTGTTAAATGTACATCTCATGTATCCGATCGAAGTTTAGACTGCGAAATGATGATCCCATGTGCTTTGGGATAATCGAGTTCAGTTCGCCTTCGAGCGTCGGGGTTTCTCAAGGGGCTCCACAGCTTGTAGGTTGAAACACCCGTATAGCGGATAGGGAGTCGTGGGTTCGATCCCCACCGGAGCACGTGGTTTCTTTTCGCAGATTCAATTTCAATTTGTACATTTGACACCTGTTTCGTCGTGTACATGTACATTTCAAAACGTCAAAACCTTATAACAGGATTAATAATTTAGCAATTAACACTTCAGTCGTCGCGCTGTTGTATTTTGTACAACACCGCTGAAAAAAACCTCGCTTTTCGTTCACAACAGCAGCGCGGTGGTTCTGACGGTGGCAAACCGCGCGTCGACTGGAAGGTTAACATATACATACTTGCGCTGATTGATGGGGAAGAAATTTATTATATTCTCGGCCAAGAGTTCTTACTTTTGCCCAAGATCGTGTTCTTGAAGATAAGTGAAAAAGTTTCATAAAAATGTTGCCAAGGTCATTTGATGTTATTAAAAATAAAGTTTCATGCGGTGCGTCCAAAATATCCTTGTAGAAGGGTTTAAAACCAAAAACAAGATCATTTGTACGGGATGATAATTACTATAAAACTTAGAAGAATATGCAAATTTACTATAAAACTACCATACATATAAATAAAACCAGTTGGAATTAAAATTGTTACTTAGGTACTTTTAGCTGGCGGTCTTTGTCATCGGTTGACCCTTGGAAGCATGAGGTAAGAACTTTTAAGGATCACCACCATTTTGCAGCCCAAAAGCATGCAATGCGAGTGTAAAATATTTATAACGAATCAATTTGTACTCTTATGTAACTTGTAATTGGTGGTTTAATACAATCGGTAAAAGAATTCTACTTTTAAAGGACTACGCTTTCGTTCTGCAGTGCATATCTAATTTCCCTAAAGTGATACTACTCGTCATGGACCATGGCAACCCAATCCTTACCGCTCTCATCCACCAGTCATGCGAAGGTCACGATCCCATAAGCAGTAAAAACCCAACCGGAAATCTCCTTGTTAAAAATGAAATGGAAAATTGACAAAAATTGTTCTTCTTAAATCTTCCAGAAATCGCCTTCCCCCCGATTACAAACCCAGCAAGAAAAAAAAAAAATGTCAAACCAAGTTGCGAGGGCGATGGAGAAAAAAAAGTAGAAAAGGGATCAGCAGAGGCAAATTTATTCGGAGCAAAGAGCTGGTAGGATTCATATTTTCAAGCCGTCCACTGCCCCAGACCGGAATGCCCCACAGGAAATGGGAACCGTAGCGGAGATAAATTGAAAGATGGGGACAGCTACATAATCCTTATGATTACTTACTGTGGCCGCGTCGCCATCGTGATTTGTTTGAGCTGTTTTCGGTTCTGATTCTCTGGTTCGAGGCGGTTGATGATTTTTTTTTTCTCTTCGGCTATCCTTCAAAAACCAATAAACCACAACTATGGCATGGTTTACCGCGCCACAAAAGGACAGAGAAAATCACGTTAGGAAATAAATATCAGATATATGACAAGTCGTCTTCCTGTCTCGTCCTTCGGTCGATGGCCCCTGAAAGTAGGATGGATGACGAGGAGTTCAGGACAAAGGCCTTTTACATTCAGTGATTCTTACCTTTTCTTCGTCCTTCTTCGTTGGGGTCTCGAAATGGGACGAAACCGCAATAGAAACGGGGTGGAAAACGTAATCTTTCGGAGACGAGCCTCAAGTGTCAGCTGAGGGGGTCTCGTACAGAGGGTACGAAGGAAAATGTAAACATCGAACCCCCGCTTTCCGCCCATACGTCCTGCAAGGAGGGAGAAGGATTCACGTGGCATAGACACCTACTGAACACCGACGATGTCAGAAACAGAGCAAGATTTACGCAGGATTTGCGCCCTGATCCTGAAAATGCCATGATGACATTATCGGTCAACGGTAGAGCTCTCCGTGAGGATGGAGTGGCTGGCAACGGGCAAAGTAATCCGACTTCGGCGTTGAGCTTTAAGAAAAAAAAACCTGGTTTGCTAAGAAGGTTGGATAACTTACTTATTGGCATCTTTTTCACTGGTATCATTCTGTTAAACTATGCATAGTCAATAGGGTGCTGTATTTTTTTTCAATATCTCTATAAACCGCAAATACGTGTGCTCCTTTAATTAAAATCACATAGAAAGAGAAACTTCAAAGTTTGAGCCAAAAATAATAAGAGTAAGGTAGCACAAACGACTTGAAAGTGAATTTTCAAGCTACAGTTAACTCTCCCTTTCCGATATTGCGTATCTCGATATCGAGTTGGAGAACCATAGTAAAAGTTGGTTTTCATGGCTAACTCGATGGTCCCTTGAATCGCAGTTGCACTGGTTTTGTGTTCTCTAACTCGATACCTCCCTAACTCGATGATCCCTTCAATATCGAGTTATGGAGAGTTGACTGTATAAAATATGACCTTCAGTGCGGTATTCATAACTTTGTTATTTTTCAACAAATTTTGAAGCTTTTATCATCATTCACTTCAAAATTATGTTAATAAAAAATGTAGAACATTAACTTAGTTTAAAATAGTTTTCTCCAAATGTTTCCTCATTGCACAGTGGTCCAGGAATCAGTTTTACGCGGAAAGATGCATTTTGAGCTTTAGAATGAAACATTAGACAAAAACGGTCTTCTAAAAAGTTGTTTGTATTAGTTAAGCCCTATGTTTGGTGTTATTGAAAATTAAGGTGGACCACATTTTCATAGAAATTGTGTAACTAACTTTCTTATTTGTAGAAATTATATTATACATGCTTCAGCAAAGTTATAGACCATTCAATTTCAAGTAACTTTGCCAAAAAAAAGTTTTTTTGTATCTCTTAAATTGACCGATTTAGAGCTTTTTTCCAGCAGTCAAAAGATATTTGTTATGTTTGCCCCAATCAGAGAAATTCACAATCAAAATAGGAATGTTTTTGAGAGAAAAACAACAATAACTCCTAAACGGAAGGAGATAGCGAGTTTCTTCACTCGCCAAATTACGCATTTTTCATAGCTCTAAAAGTGTTTCATAGACTACTTTGATGAGAAACGTGAATTGAAAACTCTAGAGGCAAAAAACCAGTTTTGTTCGGACCACCCTATGTCACCGTAGGAAAAAAGCTCTAAATCGGTCAATTTAATAGATACAAAAAAACTTTTTTTGGCAAAGTTGCTTGAAATTGAATGTTCAACAACTTTGCTGAAGCATGTATAATATAATTTCTACAAATAAAAAAGTTACCCAAGTAACCAGTAAGCACGATAATGCGGCACGGTAACAGCATTATATGCGCATATAGGGTAATCATTTGATGCTTGTCAGTTTTATATACGCATATAATGCTATTATAATGCCAGAAAAGGCGAAATAGCGTGCCATTATAATGCGAAGATATAACCGTGCTTCTCGGCATCACTAGTGCTGATATAAGACCACGTGAGAAACGTCAGTTGTTTTCGCCAGGTTTTTCGGGCGAATATTTTGTGCTTTTGCGTACGCAGCCAGAGAGCTTTCGCGTATGCGGCCAAGCAGCTGGTACACGAGGTAAATAAATAAATGAATGAAAATGGAAACCTCGAATAGTATGCAAAATGTAATAAAATGATTGAGATAGTACTTCTCCATATCAGACTTATTCATTTTGGTGGTTTTAATCCTTTTGAGGACTTGAAATTGCCACATATTTATCCTTGTTTTATGATGATGAAATTTCTCATTTTGCGTCTCGAACCTGCGACACCTGTATTGTTGAGTTGTTGAAGTTCTGCTCCTTTGCTCCTTCGCCCACATAAGATGAATAGTATTGGAAAGAAAAGTGATCAATTTAAACCACCACTTTCCCCGTCATAAAAGCTGCAATTGTAGTAGTGAGAAGACTTATGTTTGACTCCCTCTCACCACTATATGTAAACACAAAGCACGTGGTATATCTGTCAAAACACTGGATGGCATTTAAACAGGCCCTGTATGCGAATATAGAGCCAATATAGTGCTTATTTAATGCCCGTATGCATCAGGCTTAGAAGCATCAATGATGCTGTAATAGGGTTTCTATGCAGCGGAAGTGCTGTTATAGGGTGTGTAAGCATTTGTGGTGCTATTATAATACATGTACGCATTTATGATGCTGATTAAGGGCTTATTATTAGTGCTTATGGTTACTTGGGTAGTTACACAATTTCTTGGAAAATGTGGTCCACCCTAATTTTCAATAAAACCAAACAGAGGGCTCAACTAAGACAAACAACTTTGTAGAAGACCGTTTTTGTCTAATGTTTCATTCTAAAACTCAAAATGCCTCTTTCCGCGTAAAACTGATTCCTGGACCATAGTGCAATGGTATTGGTGATTAGAGTAGCCTAAATACCTATTCAAACTTTATTCTCGATAACTTTGTAATTCAGTCAGACCTACCTAAATGTGTGGGGCCCATAATAGTATCTGGAACTGATTTGGAGGTATGTTGCAGAATATTCTTAAACAATCCAAATTTAATTTCAATTGTAATTGAAAAAAAATCACTAACGGAAGGTATTGAATATCTGTATTTGAAGCAAAATGGACCTAAAGTCTTTATTCAGCTTGCAGTGAATCCTGCTTCAAGATATTTTTTTTGCATTCAGATACATTTAAGCATTTTTTTTTTCTACAGATTCCTCGAAGAAAAACTTTAGGAATATTTCTAGTGATTTCTATAAAGATCTTTTCAAGTATACTTCTGGGATCCCCTTCAGAAATTTCTTTATTACTTCCAACACCAAGTCTCCCAAAAAAATTTTCAAGCGCTGATGCAAGGAATGATCATAGGAATTTCTTCGTAATTTGCCCTAGGATATCTATGAGCATTACAATGCTTTTCTTGCCTATTCCAGTTTCCCCAGTTATGATTATAGGAGATATCCAAAGTTTCCTACAGGAGTTTTAGGAAAAAAAATCTACAGTTCTTGAAGACATTAACTTTAGGAATTTTTCGGGAAGATTCAAGAGAATTTCTACCTCAGTTTCTCCAGTTACCCCTTCAGAAATTTTTATTTGGATTCCATTAAGGATTCATCCACATTCACCCTAAGAAATAATAAGCATAAGCATAAGCATAGATGACCATACAATTCGTAGTTGCTACTCCGTGATTGACCAGAACAATCGAAGTTGCACAGGGAATTAATGAATGGGGCTTGGGATTAGCTTACCATTCTTCAATGTGCACAAATCGAGAGCTCAAATTTAAAAGTCAATAACGGCGCCGGCCACGTCCTTACGGTCATCGGGGAAGGGAAGGAATGTTAGTGTGACTACCGTTGTTACTAGAGACCGAGATCACCTCTGCATCTCCACGGTTGTCATGGAGAGGATATTGGGTTAGTGGGATAAGGTAAAGATCTGGGAGTCACCAATGTTTGGTGATGCGAGCCATGATATAATCACGCCTAACCGGATTCGCGAAATAATTCGATAATCGCATTAAACGCCGAACAAGTGTTCGTCACTCGCCCACGCAAGAGCAAGCGACGCGATCAATAGATCAAACACTACTAGCGATCCGCGGCGCTTTTTCATTTCTCTGAGCGAACGACGCGCGACAAGTTTGATCCTGCCCCCATCGCCCGCCCCCGCAGGAGCAAGCGTCAAGGTCGCTTCACTACCGACGCGCGACATGTTTGATCCTGCCCTCATCACCCGCTCCCGCAGGAGTAAGCGTCAAGATGGAAGGATCAAACACTACTCTATTCAAAAGATGTTTTTATTAATGACGAAAACTGAAAATTACATGTATATATTTTAAATTATATGAAACAGGAATAATGCCGACACTTGTAGTGACGAACTATACATAGTTTGTTTGAAAATTACATATGAGTATTACTGTGCATTTTGTCTCGATATGGTACAAGTTTTAAAAAATACGTCAACATTCACAATGTCGAACAATTCAAAAGATAATTTTTAATAATGTATAAAAGAGGCAAATATATTTATGTATATTGAAATTGTATAAGAAAAAAACATAATGCCGACACTTATAGTGACGAACCACACAAAGTTTGTTTTAAAATTACTTAAAAGTTACGCTTTCAAGAAAATGTGTTATCACAAGAATGAAACGAACTCACCAGTTGGTAATCCATCCTCGACTGAACACAAAACTGATACTGACAGCAAAACTTCTTGGCGTCCCGAAAACAAACCGTCTTGCTTGTGCCTTCCAAATACCTACCCAGCAAGACGCTCCAAAACAGAGAAAAAAAAATCTTAGGAGCCGAAAACATGCGCGAAACCGTGAGCCAAATCTATCGGACGACGCAAAACCGAACTGTCCTGCTTGGGCTTCACGAAGCACTACCCAGCAAGACGCTTGAAAACAGTAAAAAAAAAATCTCCGGCGACGAAAACTGCGCGAAACCGTGAGTCAAATTTATCGGACGACGCAAAACCGAACTGTCCTGCTTGGGTTTCACGAAGCACTACCCAGCAAGATGCTTGAAAACAGGAAAAAAAAAAAATCTCCGGCGACGAAAACATGCGCGAAACCGTGAGCCAAATTTATCGGACGACGCAAAACCGAACTGTCCTGCTTGGGCTTCACGAAGCACTACCCAGCAAGACGCTTGAAAACAGTAAAAAAAAAAATCTCCGGCGACGAAAACATGCGCGAAACCGTGAGCCAAATCTATCGGACGACGCAAAACCGAACCGTCCTGCTTGGACTTCACGAAGCACTACCCAGCAAGACGCTTGAAAACAGTAAAAAAAAAAATCTCCGGCGACGAAAACTGCGCGAAACCGTGAGTCAAATTTATCGGACGACGCAAAACCGAACTGTCCTGCTTGGGCTTCACGAAGCACTACCCAGCAAGACGCTTGAAAACAGGAAAAAAAAAAATCTCCGGCGACGAAAACATGCGCGAAACCGTGAGTCAAATTTATCGGACGACGCAAAACCGAACTGTCCTGCTTGGGCTTCACGAAGCACTACCCAGCAAGACGCTTGAAAACAGGAAAAAAAAAATCTCCGGCGACGAAAACATGCGCGAAACCGTGAGCCAAATTTATCGGACGACGCAAAACCGAACTGTCCTGCTTGGGCTTCACGAAGCACTACCCAGCAAGACGCTTGAAAACAGGAAAAAAAAAATCTCCGGCGACGAAAACATGCGCGAAACCGTGAGTCAAATTTATCGGACGACGCAAAACCGAACTGTCCTGCTTGGGCTTCACGAAGCACTACCCAGCAAGACGCTTGAAAACAGGAAAAAAAAAAATCTCCGGCGACGAAAACATGCGCGAAACCGTGAGCCAAATTTATCGGACGACGCAAAACCGAACTGTCCTGCTTGGGCTTCACGAAGCACTACCCAGCAAGACGCTTGAAAACAGGAAAAAAAAAATCTCCGGCGACGAAAACATGCGCGAAACCGTGAGTCAAATTTATCGGACGACGCAAAACCGAACTGTCCTGCTTGGGTTTCACGAAGCACTACCCAGCAAGATGCTTGAAAACAGGAAAAAAAAAATCTCCGGCGACGAAAACATGCGCGAAACCGTGAGCCAAATTTATCGGACGACGCAAAACCGAACTGTCCTGCTTGGGCTTCACGAAGCACTACCCAGCAAGACGCTTGAAAACAGGAAAAAAAAAATCTCCGGCGACGAAAACATGCGCGAAACCGTGAGTCAAATTTATCGGACGACGCAAAACCGAACTGTCCTGCTTGGGTTTCACGAAGCACTACCCAGCAAGATGCTTGAAAACAGGAAAAAAAAAATCTCCGGCGACGAAAACATGCGCGAAACCGTGAGCCAAATTTATCGGACGACGCAAAACCGAACTGTCCTGCTTGGGCTTCACGAAGCACTCATTAAATTTCAGTAATGGTAATGGAACCAAAACCATCAAATCTTTCAAATTCATTCAACTTGTGTGTGAACAGAATTTTTCACATGTAACAAAATGCGCTATTTCAAAGTAGTATAAAATTTCTCTTTGATTCCAACTAAATCAAATAATATTGCAACATAAAATATAACAGTACTACTTATCTTTTCAGTTTTGTGTTACTAGAATGTCTTCATTTCATTTGGCTGCTTATCCGAATTTTTCCAAAAATGTTTCCGAAGGATGAGAGCTTGGAGTCACGCTTGCATCGTACACGCTATTCTCACAGTTACTGTCCATCAGAGTTCATTTCAATGTGCTTGTTACAGAAGCTATTCGGACAGGATGCGAAGGAGTTTTTTATAGTACTGCTGCTGACACCGAGGCTTCCGAGATTGCACGATAAGATGTTGAAGAGTTGGCTATGTTTGACATCCTTAGTTTCTCCCGTTGAGCTTGCATTAGGAAGGGAATCTTCTAAGTGCTTCTTGAGAATGAAATTTTACTCTTCGTCGCCATTTGTAGTATTCAAGAAACAGTCTTATTCAGGTGGAGGTACAACTAATAATCCCATCCACATTCACCCTAAGAAATACTACTAAAAGTCCTGTAGGGATTAAACGAGGAACTATATTCAATGCTCATTCAGTAATTCCTCTTCAAATTTGACCTGGGATTTTCTACGAAGATCCTTCGGAAATTTATCTAAAGATTTCTTCATCACTTCATGCGAATTCACTCCTGCAGTACTTCCAATCATTTTATCTTGTATTTTTTCAAGAAAAATTTTCATGGCTTCTTCAAAAGTTCATCTGAGGTTCCATACCAGATAAAACTGCAGTAAATAATCTAGTAATTCGAATCATTTTAGATAAATTACGATATCCTTCAAGACTTCCTCAAGAGCTAAGGAGTTCTTTTTGAGTACTTTGTGGGAGTTCATCAAGGGCTACTTTCGAATTTAATCAAGTTTTATCAAATGTTACTTTGGGATTTCTTTCTGAAAATCCTTAGGGATTTTTGTAATATATCTCCAATAATTTCTGTAAAAAATCTTGATCTCTTTCTGGAGCAAAATTCCTGGGCAAATTCTTTGAAGACATCTTTGGAAATTTCTCTAAAAACTTCTTGATTTATTATGGAATGAGTTTAGAAACAATCTCTGGAGTAATTCCTGAAGGAAATTTTCAAAACTCCGTGGAAAAAAAAGTTGAAATCTTGAAAATGTTGTAAACGGAAATCTTGCAGGAAGTTCTAAGAAAACGATAAAAAAATCATTGGATACATTCCTGGAGTACTTATAATTTTCTTGAATTTTTTTTTAAAGAATCCTTGAAGGAATTCATAAAATATCTGAGGTAACTTCTATGGTAATCCTTAGAAAAAACTACTTTGAATTTTGGAGGTATCTTCAAGGGAATCCTTAGGAAGTTTGTTAAAAATGACAAAATTAACTCCTAAAGAATATCACTGGAAGTCCTCTCTATAGTTTTCAGTAAACTAATTTGTTTCTGAACAAGAATTTAGCGAAGAAGAACATGTGTAATTGACATGTGAGCCATTTAACTACTGCAGCAACACATCAACATAAGTTCCTCCACTTTAGTCATAATTATACAAAAGCTATTTGTTCTCGTCGATTTAGGCTGACCATAACCTTAAAGGATAAAAACGGGACAAACGAGCAACAAAAACGGGACAATTTTTAACAAGGTAGAAACAGCGTTCTCATGAAAGTTTTAAGAAAATTTATTACAACTTTAAGCTATTGGAAACTTACAAAAATATTTTTATTTAGAGTTAGTAAAATTATTTAATGCTCTTGTTATGGTAATCAATCATGAGTTAAAGTAGGTTTTTTGAGGGTGTTGAGATTTATTAGCTCTGGAACTACTTTGAAATTGATTTCAGAATCCTGATTACAAGCCTTTAGTAAATTTCAAATAAAAATGAAAAGTTCATCCAGGTTGGTTCAGACAACTTCGTGTTTAACCTCGCAATTCGTTACAAGTTATGCAAACTAATTTCGATGTCAATCTTTCTAAATCTTTGGATTTCAGTGGAACCTTGGACAATCCAAACGACACCTTTTGGATTCTTGAATGAACCCTTGTAAAAGTAATCCCGAAGACTCCCATAGGAGTTCTGGGATTTGGAATCCCATAAATGCAAGCTTCTTTTTCTTCAACAAATCCAAAAATCTCATTGTATCGTAATTCCACGAACTATCTTTGAATTTCTAAAGTATCCAGCCACTGCTGTATAATATTTATTCCTGGAAAAAATCCAGAGATATTATTAGAATTGCAATATTCCTATCAGAATATCGAGAATACAACCTTAATATCCAGACTCCCAAATAAATTATCGATTAGTGGTCCCCAAAAAACTTAGTCTTCTCATCAAGTAGATTTTCAAAATTGGCATTCAATCTCCCATACAAAATGATGACCATTCCGTAGACTTTCATAAACTTTTTCTACGCATGAACACGTCGGAATTCTGGACAAATGCAACAGTGGAAATATTACGCAAATCTAATGACTAGTTCTCACGCTAAATCGTGATATAAAAACATATCCAAGAAAGTGTGGGATCTTAGTAATCAAAACTGAACACAAAAACCAAAAAATCGTTAAATTCATGTGATAGCAAAAATGGAAAACCTACAGCAGTTGAAGTTTCTTTGTTATATGTTTATAGTAAAAGCTTGTGTTCGTGAGAAGTGGAAAATTCGGATGAAGATTGAAAATAGATTTCATCGCTGTACTTACGTAAAACATAAATCTTCCAAAGTTTTAGAAGTCAGCCTCAAATTTAGGCCAGATTTCCGAATATTTGCAATTTTCATCAAAATATTTCAAATTTATTTCTTAGTATTTTGTTTATTTAAGGTCTTAGGTATATGAAACTAATCAAATAAGATCCATGTATTGGAAAATTAGTCAAAAATTTGCATTGATGTGAGTATGAATTAATTTTCGTAGTATTATTAATACAAATTTTGACTCAATTGGTAAGTTCTTCACTAGAGCATTAAAAAAGTAAAACATTAATCAAGGCATTTGTTTACTACAAATCAAGTTTTGCTCTGTCTGAGAAACTGTAAACCACAAGAAAAATTGATGAATATGATAAAAACTCGCAAAAATAATTTGAAACTGTTTAGCTTACTGCTATTTTATTATATTGTGGGAAATATCCTCATTTCCGAAAATACGGGACAATTTAAGCATTTTCAATGGAACGACGGGACAGCTCGTCAAGGTGGTGAAAACGGTACTGTCCCGTGAAATACGGTACGTATGGCCAGTCTACGTCGATTATACAGTCGATTTCACATTAGCACCTTACACTTAGACGGCGTTTATCTTAATTTTGAGGGCCCCTAAATTGAACTCCGCACCGGGCCTCGAATATCCTAGCTACGCCACTGAAACAAAGATGATTTTTTTCAGCAAAATTAGGAAACATTTAAAGAAAACTGCATTTAACAAATACTAACTTTTGGTATTCCATAAACTTTGCATACATTTAATTTTCAAGGGATTGAATCTTAAAGCTACAAAATTAATTAGAAAATAACAATGTCATGGAGACTTCATAGAAGGTCACTCAATCCGGGAAAAAGTGATGCTTGTGTGTTATAGTAGGTTTTTTTTTGCTTTGCGATGGGAGATTTTTGCAGACCTAATGTTCGGATATTCAGCTGAGTGATACGCTATTTGCGATTTCATCTAACGAATTTTGAGTACAATTGATTCTTGAATGCCACCCATGTGGAAAAAAGTAGAACTGCGGAAAATACAATTCAAATAGAACTCCCAAATATCCTAGTCACAATCCTAGATAAAATTCTCACAGGATTCGGATAGGTTTATTTAATGAAACTATTATTTATTTGTTTCGGAGAGATATGTGGTGAGCATTTTCAAACACTTTAATTTTGCATAGATTGAAAAAAAAACCCGAAAATTGTATTGCTTGAATCGACTATTGGTTTCTTTTGAAAAGTAGGACACAAATTCTTAGAAATTCATGTCCAGAAGATTTCTAAAGACATACCTGTAACATATGCTAAGTCTCCTACAAGCACCTTAATTTTGCTCAATCTATTTTATCAAAATTTAAAATGAAAATGTCTTGCTAAATGATTAATTCGGTAAGTTTTTTTTGAGACCACTGAGCTCATATTTGACATATTTGTAACAGTAATAGACGATTTTGTTGTTGGCTCGGTTTTGGGCCAAAGTTTGCAGACGCAAACAATGTGGACAAATTTTCGCTCTAGATTTCTAAAGAAAAACATTTGAAATATGTACCTTGAACTACTTCAGTTTGACACATTATTGAAAAAACTACTGGAAATGGATAAAATGTACGAAAGAGAGACAAGCCATGACATCAAATTTCAACGGAATTTTTGGAGGGTCCGAAAAACAGCCTGTGTCTCTTTAGGGACGTTAAGCCAATAATTTCAGGGAAAGTAAAAAAGTGTAAATGGACTTAAAGCATGATGATAGTTCGCATAATGAAAAAATCCGAACACTTAAGGCCAACAGTGACTTCGAATGGCTGTGATATTCATAAATTGGCTGATATGTGTGAAACTTTTAATCAATTCGCAAAATCCAACTGTTTGCTGTTGGGTATGCCAATAAAATCATCTATTTTAACTTGTTTAGCATTCTTTTAACATTAAATTATGGAACAACATTTTGATTCAAATGTCGAACATTGTGTTTATTCTGTCTCATATTCCTAACACCTTCATTCAAATTTCGAACAGTACGAATAAGGACTGTTCATTTTATAAAGTGGACACCTTGTGCATGCTGTATCTTTCTTATTAATCAATGAAATTTCAATCGGTTTTTTGCACATCGTTCGACTAGTATTGTACAATGTTGTGATAATAAAAATTCTCCAAAATAATTAAATTTTACACGAATATGGGACAACGATTAGATCGGTCGATTTTTTGAGGTTATCAAAATCAATGATTGTAAGAAATTGACTGGAAAATTCGATAATTTGTATTTTCTATTTTCAAAAAAGGCTTGTTCTTCGAAAGCATCATCAATCAGAAGCCTGATGGAATAAATCAAGTTTTTTTTTGGAGCAACAATTTTACAGATATAATAAAATCAATTTTCCCGTATATTTTTAAAGATTTTTTTTTAAATTTGATGGGAATTGATATGAGTAGAATTTTTTGCGTAAAAGTACGTCCTGACGGAAGTCCTAATATAGTATTAATATGAAAAATAGCTTACGCCTTCATAGAGTTACTTAGTAAGTCCCCACGTCACATTCAAAGCACAACAGAAACACAATTGTTTTATTCTTAGAAGACCTATCAAAGTACATTGACAATCATCAAAATTGGCAACACTGCTGTAATAAAAACGATTTTATTTTCCACATATTATTTTCATAATATGTTATTCTGAGATTACCAATTGAAAAATTCGGAGAAAACTGTTTACAATTTGCTGTAGATCGATAAATATGCGTACATGATTTTAAAAGTATGAGACTTTTAAGTAAAACTACCATAAACAGTAAAATTTATACTTAAAACTGTAGTTTAATCTCGCGATTTAGCTTTCGTTTATACTAATATAGTTTCTTTAGTAATACAAACTAGTTTTGAACACGCTTTTTACTTTTCTCTTTTGCTGGGAGTGAAAGGATGGTGTATCAGCAAATTTGGCCATAAATGGGTAAATCACTAAAGTTACCTAATGTCATAGAATGGTGGAATATAATTGATATTTTTAAAGCTTTACCTTTAGTAGAATAGTAAAGGATACAAACATACAATTTGTTCATAAAAATAAGGATTTTTGTTTTGCGAAAAATAATGTTAAACTTTGACGGACAGCTTTTTTAAGAGTTTTTGGAAAAACTATTTAGCTCTCCAACCAAAAGCATTTTCAAAGATTTTATATTTTTATAGCATTTTAGAATAATAGGTCAACGATACACAGAAAACCGATTACGATTTTATCAATTGATAAAAGAGATATAGCATAAACAAAGTGTCCACTTTATAAAATGAACAGTCCTTAAATCGTATTCAAATTAATAATTTTAGATGAATTTACCTGAGCTTGTTTTACTGACCATGAACTAGAGAATCATCCCACTCCCAAAGTATGAAATGGATTAAAAGACGTTAAAATTAAATTGTTATTGATTGCCATTTCCTGCCATTTGATGACATATTTCAGCGAAACATTTCAATCAATTCGCCATACAAAAACCGAGTGTTCGGAATATGAGTTTGTTCGGAATTGGAGAAAACCGGTATATGTCTTCTTCTATGCGAAACGTCCTTATGTGAAACGTCTTCATGCGTTCTTCACTCTTTGGTACCCAGTTCGAATCAAGGAACTTTCTTTTCCTCTGACATTTTTCCTGCATCTCTAATTTATGGTGCAAAAAGTGGCAAAAAGTCCAGAGAGGTTAGTTTACTAAAAAAAACCTAGTCTTAAGAAACACCTAGACAAATCTAGAAACCCCATGGACCCTCGTGAGAACCTCATAAGAATCCGGTTAAGAGCTGTTTACAGCTCGCAAAATCTTGGAAACTTCAAACGACTTTTGGGATCCTGCTTTGTAATGGCTTTTTGGCCGGATAGCCGAAGCAGTAAAGGCGCAACTAAACCAAAAAACCATGTTGAGGATCATGGGTTCAAATCTAACTGGTCAAGATATTCCCGTGTTGAAGATTTTCGAACTTTCATGAGCATTGAATATCTATCTATCTATATCCATCCAATAATAGACAAATATAGTAGAATCTATTTGACTACGGATTTTATTCCTAAATTTCCAAGAGATTTTTAATTCAAAGGCCTGTACTAAAAACAAACATTTATCCGTAAGGAATTTTGCATAATCTCACTATCAAACACGTTACACATATTTAAGTAAATCTATTTATGATGGTGCCAATATCATGTTTAATTTTCTATCTCAACAAAGCACTACAATCATATAACTGAACTCAATGTAATTATTCGAAAAAAAAAATCCATTACTGTTGCGTCCAGTTCGAGTCTTTGATCTAGCCTATTCTCTCAATAAAATATCATTCAAACTGGCTTCACCAAATCCATCTACTCGGCGTCGAAAATCCACCCCCGTGTTTGAAGCCACGAATATTTTTTTTCTCTGAATACCATTCAATAAAATTATAATGGCACCCATAACGAGCCCTCCGCATCCGTGCGTGGGCCACATTTGTACATTTCCTGTCGCGTACCTCAATAAATATTTAAAACATAAACGACAATTCCTATGCCGGAAAGGGGACTCGGCCGGCTGCCTGCGCCTGGACACCGCTGTTCAATTGTCCTTGCGCTTACAACTGTATCCAGGAGGTGGAAGGGGGAGGAATGCCTCGCGATCTGAATATTGAGTACCGGAGCCGCGCTTTTGTGAGCAGTGTATCAGAATGGCACGGGGAAAAAAAATATGAATAAAAATAACGAAAATGCTTGCATTTTTTTGCCATGTTCAAACTACACAGTGGGACGAATGCTTGAAAACGGGAACTTTTTCTGTAGAGCATGTAGACGTGTTTTCGGAAAATAGCGATTGAACAGAACATTTGAAATTCATGGTTTTTCCCTTTCGACATTTTGTCCTTTCACCTTTTTGGCACTCGATGTTTTGTCTTTCGAAGATTTGTTTTTCGATATGTTGTCCCGAAACCTTCAACGTGGCGCTGAACAAATTCACGATTTTGAGCATTCGTGCCACTGTGAACTCTTATCATTCGCTCCTGTTGCGCTTTTCCGCACAGCCTACCTCGCCTCATTTGAGAGTTACGAATCGAGGTCCCAGCTGCTGCTGGGATCAATACAAAGTAGGCACAGTGCCATTTCGGGATCAAAAAGTGGAACGGTTGGGCGGTTTCATAATGTGCATTATTCAAATTCCAGCCCTTGGTGACGGTGGCATACGTAACGAATTAATGTATGAACTTGCGCAACAAAATAATAGCTGGGAGAATTCCGGTTCTATTTGAATACTCCTGCTCTGCCCGCCTTCTCACCTTCATTACTACACCATGGACGGATCATGAATGGAGTTAATTTTCGACCATTTTCCACTCGGGTGAATTTCCATGGCTTGGCTCGACCGAATATTTCCACGATTCAGTTAATGATGTACATGAGGAATTTGAGGCATTCCGACTGTTTCTGACAGAAAGGGGATTCCTAGCTGATGTTATATGTTTTCTTGTTTTTCTGGGTTGGAACAAGCTTAAGAATCGATGTTTAAATTCGAGAACGCATGAACTGCAAAGACTGCATCTGAATTGGATTCTAAAATGTCACACTTTTGAATAAATTATATAGGTGTAACTTGTTTAGACCCAGAGCAAAATTGAATCGCATCATTTTTTTTCTGCCAAAAAAATAGTAGGGATTGTCGCCTGAAATTCCATTGGGAGTTTTATTAATTATTTTATTCAATTCCTGTTGATGAAAAAAGAGAGCGTAAGTTTAGAGTGTAAAAGAGACGCTACTTGAAACCAGTGTTGAGGCGCCGCAGAACATCAAACTGGAATTCATTTCTTGGGTGAAAGACACTACACTGAGCCGCAGCAAACACCTTGTGACGAGGAAAGGAGCACATGCTGTTTCATACGTCACGGTTGTTAGCTCCAATACTGGTAATGGTAGCGCTGGATCGGCTCGCCAAAAGATCCGTTGAAAGCACGAATTATCTGTGGTACCACCTTGATCTGCCGATACCTACTTTGATACCTTGATGCCTACAGCGTAGCTTCAAGGTTACGTAGTCCGTAAAAGGCCCTATTCGCAGCCGCAACACGTCTTTTCACTTCGCGGGAAACGTCGTTGACACATGTCACAAGTGTTCCAAGGTAAACAAATTCTTCAACAACTTCAAACACATCCCCATCAAACACTACCTCAGCACCTACACCACCATGCCTGACTCTGTCTCTACCTGCAACGACGTATTTCATTTTGGTAGAATTAATGGATAGGCCTCCTCGCTGTCTCCCTCTTCAGAGGAACGTAGGCCTCTTCCACTGATCCGCGATCGATTCCAATTAGGTGGATGCAATGTTGAACAGTAAATTCGAAAGTGCGTCTCCCTGTTTCAACCCGTCTAACCAAAGACAAATTAAAGACCCCCATGTCCCTTGCGGTTCCCCAAAATTGTATGGCTCATAAGGTAATCTAGAATGCCGTTCAAAGTGTACTGCAATCTGTCAAACTTGGGTACCTTTTGCACTACCGAGGGACCAAATGCAGTACTAGAAGTGGTACCCAATCTGAGCCCGAGTGGGACGGACCTGGTCTAACGTCACAAACGAGATTGACACCTCGTCTGCGATCCGAACACTTGATTTCGTACCATTCAGCGTAGCATATATCAGCCTAATTAGTTTCGCCGGAAAACCATGTTCAGACATTATCTGCCAAAGCTCATTTCTTTTCACTGAGTCGTACGCCGCCTTGAAATCAATAAACAGATGGTGAGTCTGCCAATTATACTCCCGGAGTTTATCTAGGATCATTCGCAAGCTAAACATCTAGTCCGTTGTCGAACGGCCTCCTCAAGCGGTCTCAGTTTGTTAAACAGGATGCGCTACAGAGTTTTATACGCCGAATACAGCAGGGTAATTACTCTGTTATTGCCACACTCCAGTCTGTCTACTTTCTTGTAGATTGGGTGCATGAGGCCACCCAACCAGCCGGTGGGCAATTCTTCGTCCTCCCATACCTTCAGAAGTACTCGGTGGTTCGACTTGTAAAGCTGCTCACTTCCGTGCTTGAGAAGCTCAACCGGGATCTCGTCCTTCCCAGTAGCCCTACAGCTTTTTAATCTCGCTGATAGCCTTTTTAATCTCTCCTATGGTTGGTTAATACGTTAATACGTTACGATACATCCAGCTTGGTCGTTGGGAACCATAAATCAGTAGCAATCGGCAGGAGTCCTCCTGTTGCAAAGGTCTCTCAGGTTGACTACAGCTGTCATAAGCAGCGCCGTCTTCTGCTACAACGCTCTGCTGTTCGGAACAGCTGTGTTCGACGATGACCGAGCATATTCTCGAGCTTTCGAATCTGTTTGATTCACCGGAGTTGTTGTACTGGTTGAGCGGTTCTCTTTGGTGGTTGCTTCGGTTCCTCATGCAGAAGCGTGTGGTACTCTCGATACACTCCGAGCAGGTCTTCTTCCCCTAGTAGCACACATGTTATAAATAAGGCAGAATAACTCTTAATTGACCAGTTCTGGTTATATAAGAGTTATTCTGCCTCAATTATAACATGTGTGCTACTTGGGGACGAACAAGCTGAAGCGTATGGTCATACAGCCGTGCCTCCAACGTACCGATTGACTGCCTTCACCAACTCCAACAGATCCTTGAAACTCCTCTTTGCTAAGGGTTTGAACCATCAGTTGCTTCCAAGTCTGCTGAAAGTTGTTGGCTTGGATCATCTTGGCAGTGATCCATCCGGAGGCATTACTGACGAGAACCTTATCTAGATGGCGCAGCTTTATACCGTCCGATTCACTGCTGCGCACGACGAGGTCCTCGAACATCGTACGAAACTTCGGCCAATTCTCCACCTGCCCATCGAAGCTGGGAATTGGAGCTCGCAGTGGTTGTTGCTGCACAATTACCTGGGAGTACCGCTTCCAGCTTCAGAAGGAGCTGTTGCAGCTTGTTTCGTAGAGAGCCGTTCGATCCAATCCAGCACCTCGGTATGCAGCATGTCGAAGCCATCCGCATTTCATCCTGCTCCTCATACTGCGACAGCGGTGTTACATCTAGAACTTCTCGAATAGCTGCGGCATACTCCTGGTAACGGAGCTCCAGTTTCTCTGCGTAGGCCTTCAGCAACGATGGGGTTATCCTCGTCGAATCGTCCTCGGCTTCCTCTAGGGCGCGTTTGATCATTGGGTGTGCGATTCAAAGGACACATTTCCTTTTGTCGCTTCGCTCGGTATACACTTCGACGACCATTTTCACAACGACAAGTTCACGATTCGGTGGCCTTGCAGGATGCAAATAAGCTTCCGCTTTGCACCAATCGTCACGTTGATCGGCGGGATTCCTCGGCTGGTCACCTCGATGACCAGGGAAGAGATGCAATGGGATCGATCGACTCCTTGATTGGTGGGAATTTCTCGCATGGTCGCCTCGTTGACCAGCGAAAACGCTTCGATACTGAACCTGGGGCTGTAGGTCGGTTCTACTCCACAGGTACGGTATCCGGTTCGGACGGACCAAATGTTGAGGTGCTGCTGTACCTCAATTGGGATTTTCCTTCTTGAGTGAAAGAAACACGGGTGGAATTAACTTTTCCACCACACACTTTACTAACTTTTCACTCACAGAGCTTCAGTCAGCTCACTTTACAATTTCACACTTTTACATTAACACTTCACTTCCACACTTGACCGTTAGCCGAGTCATATGATACTATTCGCGGAAACGACGCTTAAACTCGCCGTCCACTATGCCGGAGGGAAACAAGAACATTCTAGACATTTCCCTACTTTGAGCAATGCAGAAATGTCGGAAATCTGGATTTTGACACTCACTCTGTCGTGTTCGTAGGCTTATTCACAAGACGTTCCAAATCAGCTGATTGCTGATTGCAAATTGCTTCAATTTTGACAGTTCCTGTATGGAGATGACAGTTTTGTATTAGCACCGATGTAAACAAACTCATAGACGGACCTATCACATGAAAAGGCCTATGCACGAGTTCACTAATTTGACGTTTGAGCGGTGCCGAATTCACTGGTTTCCATGGTCACATAAATAACATGGAACCGCTAAAACGTCAAATGGTGAACTCGTGCATCGGTCCATTGCGCACGATGACGGTGATGATGATGATGACGTTGAGCTCCCTCGAAGGTTGTTGCGTGCACGCGCGTCACTCATGAGTGATTGTTTACATCAGTGAGTGACCGCACTTCTGCTGGCTTCGGGTAGGTTGAGCGCAGAGGTGGAGTCTCTACAGAATTCTTTACAGTAATTTCCACAAGGGTCATCAAAGACATGGTTACGGAGACCTCTACTGGGAAAGATGTTTCAACAGATTTCACTGAGATCTCTTCAAGATTCTCCACAAGATCTTCCCAGGAATCTCTTTGGACTCTGTGGAGACTTTACAGAAGGCTCCGCAGAAGTGTTCATTGCAGTTTCCTCAAAAGTTTACAGATAAATCTCCACAAAGGTTTCTACAGAGTTCTCCACATAAGTCTTAATAGAAGTCTCCACGAAAGTGTCCGAAGAAGTTTTTATCTGAGGGGTGTGGTCTCGAACATTTTGGTCATTCAATTTGAACACAAATTTTTCTACCAGTGCTAACCGTTGTTTGTTCATTTGTCTCACTGGAAATCATTTTCAAGATGAACACTTAAAAATCTTCACACAAAGCGTCTGTAGATTGATGCTGCCAATGGACCGATGCACGAGTTCACTAATTTGACGTTTGAGCGGTGCCGAATTCACTCGTTACCATGGTCACGTAAATAACACGGCACCGCTCAAACGTCAAATAGTAATATCGTGCATCGGTCCATAGGTCCAATGAATCAGCTGAATCAGATAGCTTCTGACCGTATGTTGGTTAAAGATATATTTCTCAAAAGTTTTGGAAAACTCACACACGAAAATCTCCTCAGAACTCTCCACAGAAGTCACTATAAATGGCAAATTTCTGTTTGAAAGTGGCAGCATTCTGCCGGAACCTACAGCGGAGTTCTGTCGAAATTTGAAGGGTATTCTTCTGGAATTACGAGGAGGCTTCTTTCGGAATCCCGAGGAGGGTTCAACCGGAATTCCGAGGAGCATCTTTCGTCCATAATGCCGAGAGGGATACTGCAAGAATCGAGAGGCGTATTCTGCCAGAATTTCACTAGAATCCTGAGATAAAACCTTCTGTAATCCCCGAGGGGTGTCCAGTCGATATGCCGAGGGTGATCAAGCCGGAATATCAACGGGAATTCGCATGAACTCCGAGGGGGATCCAGGAAGGATGTAACTCTTCAGGGATCTCGAGAGGATTTCTTCCAGAATTCAGAGGGGAATTCTCCTAAAATCTAGGGAGGGATTCTACTGGAATCTCAAGGAGGATACTGCTAAAATCCTGAGGGGAATTCTGCCGAAACCTCGAGGGAGAATCTGCCAGAATCCGGAGGGGTTCTATTAAAACCCGAGGAGTATTCTGTCTGAATCCCAAAAGGAATTCTGAAAAATTCTTGAAAGATATCCGAGGTGAATTTGGTCGGAATACCGAATGAAACTCTACCAAAATTCCGAGGGGGGTTATGCCGGAATCACGAGGAGAATTCTGCCGAAATTATGCCAGTTTTCCGAGGGAGATACTGCTGGAAATTATAGAGAGATACTGCTGGAAGCCAGAAGGGGGGATTTTCCTGCAATCCCGTGAGTAGTTATATCGGAACCCCGAGGTGTATCCAGCCGAAATCCAGAGGTAGATTCTCCTGGAAATTAAAGAGGAATTCTGCTAGAATCCCTAGAGGGATTCTGCTGAAATTCCAAGAGGGATGTTAATGGAATCTCAAGAAAGGTTCTGCTAAAATCCCAAGGAGATTTTTTCCTGAATCTCGATAGGAATTTTGTTAGAATCTTGAGGGATTCTATCTGAATTTCGAGAGGGATTCCAAGAGGAATTTTCCTGGAAACCCGAAGGAGATTCTCATGGAGTCCTGAGCAGAACGCACTCGTAATCGCGAGGGGGAATCTCTTGGAATTCCGAGATTGTCTCGGAATTCCACATGGGATTCTCTCGGAATCTTGATGGGAATTCTGTCAGATTCGAGAAAAGAATTGAATTATCCAAATGTCGGGAATGCATTCTGTCGAAATCCTAAGGATTCTGTTGCAGTCTTGGCCAGATACATTCGCCTTTCAGAAAGGAGTTCTACTGCACTAATCTTGGTACGGAATTCGGAAGGATTTTTAATATCTTGTTCCGATTTGTAAGTAATCCTAGAACAAAACATTCTAGAAACTCTTTCGACTTAACGAGCCTCTTAGTCTTCTAATTCTTAATAACTTCATAACTTTTACGACCTAACAAGCTCTTAAATTTATTTTTGCCTTATAGTATTCGGCTTAACATGATCTTGCCTCATGCATTCGACAGCTATTATATTAAAGGATTGTGCTACTTTTCCCCGAATGTCGTTTCCCCGATTGTCATTTTCCCGAATGCCATTTCCTTGAATAATCCGTTTCCCCTAGAGTTATTTTTCCGAATGACTCGTTTCCCCGAAAAGATGCAAGAATAATCTTTAGTGAGGGTATTCAACTAGAAGGAACGATAAGCAATCAAAAGAAGGAGCTGTTTGATCAGATTGTGCGATATTTGCCAGAAAACCATTCGCCAGAAAACTATTCGCCAGAATTACATTCGCCAGAAAGTACCATATGCCAGAAAACCATTTGCTAGAAAGTATCATTTGCCAGAAAACCATTCGCCAGAATGTACCATTCCCCAGAATTGACCATCCCCTATATTGTTTTAATTTTTTCTTCAGATAAATCAAGTTTGCAATTGTAGGAGAAAAAAATTGAGCCAGAGCGTTAAAAAAGTTGTGAGTTTATTTTTGTTATTATACTCAAAAAAGTACAGTGGACACCATCTCCAGTTGACTTAGTGAGCTAGCTTCGAATATCCGTTTTGGGTATTGTGGTTCTAGTATTCTAATTGTTGGACTAGGTACATATTGTAAAAAATATCGATTTCTCGGGCATTCAACGATCAACATCAACATTTGAAGCTTTATTAATTGAAAAGGCAACACTTAATCCTGAGGGACCGTGGAACTAGAAATAAGAAAATATACAATAGAACAAAACTGGCATTCATTAAAAGCTGCTCCACTATGTAGATATTGCTTTCTGATGTATTGATTTGATTTTCAGCATGATGGATAATAAAGTAAGTTTTTTTTGAATATATGTTGTTCCTGTAAAATGGTATTATGGTTTGGTAGAATTCACAAGAGATTCGCCCTGCTTTTCAGCATAAGCTGCTCTTTAAAGTTTTGTTGCTATGGACTTATTCATTGAATATTTACGAGATTTCAATATACGTAGCAACTTTTGTTATACAAATGTTATGGCATGGGATTATGTTATTTTATAATTATTCAACTCCATACTAATTATAAAATTGTCTTTCTGATTATTTTTTAGTTGCAATTAAATGTCTTTTTTATTATATTAATTATATTAAGTTTCACAGGGAATTATGGTTTGGAATATTTCACAAGTGGTTCTCCCTTATTTTAATGAAAGACTGTTCTGTAAAGTTGTGTTGCTTCTTATGGGCTAGATCATTGGATATTTACAAGATTTAGATATACATTGCAACAATTTCTGTCGTCTGTTCGATGGAGTAATTAATGCCTCCACTCACAAACGAAAGTTGCATTTACTATAACAACTTTCAGGAGCTTTCAGATAAATAAGACAGTTGTAAAATTAATAAGAACATCCTCTACATGGAGAATGGAGAATTCTTATTGGTCAAGAACTATACAGTCACCTCTCCACATCTTGATATCAAAAGGACCATCCAGATAGGGAGAGAACGAGACAAAGAACATGATGAGCACTAGATTGAAAATCACTCCGTTAATAGGAAAATAATAAACAAACAAACTTCATTTCGAGTTTCCAAATGTTTATGAATCGCTTAAATCTGGTCTAGTAACCTTTGATAATGTTCATATCGACATATAGAGAGAAAATTGGGAACAAAACATCAACAGGAACACATTGAGATATGGAGATATCGACATAAGGAGGATATCGAGATATGGAGAGAGAAATCGTATGCAGAATGAAGGGACCGAAGCAAGCATCGACATAGGGAGAGATATCGAGATGTAGAACATCGAGATGTAGAGTGTCAACTGTATCAAGTAGCGGTAGGTAATGACTCTTTTTTGAATACTTTTTTATGTACTGAAATTTAAATGACCATTATTACTAAAAACCTTCTGGTCTATTTTTACTTGAATGTTGTTCCCTCGAATATCATTTCACCGAACGTCAGTTACTCGAATGACACTTTTCCCTGCAATCCATTCTCCCGAATGACCCGAAATTTGTATGGATCGTGGTATTAGGATAGAACCATGCACTTCTACCCCCCTTGAACGACCACGTGGCTCATGGACGGCCTTAAAATGGATGCAGTTCAAATGGAAAAGAAACAATCTTCAAAGAAAGAGTGGTGAATTAGAAAGTACGATAAATAAAATAAGAAAAAATGCTAAGTTCGGAGAAACTTTAAAGAACCGCTGATCAAAAAAGAAGGGTGCATGTCATATGAACCGTTCATCCCCCTGAAATATACAATAAGTTATGATGATTATGAGTGCCAAAATATTTTCAAGCAAATAGGCCACTTGAGAAAACGGGGTACTCTGAGAACTGGCATTTGCGGAACTGATGTTCGGGTAAAAGACGTTCGGAGTATCGATATTCGGGAGAAAATAGCACAACCCCAATAAACTGCCCATTGAAAAGCAAAAATTATCTGGTAGTTCTGTACAATACAATATTCTGATGAAGAACAGCTCGCGGTGAAAGGAAATGCAATGCAAACAACTTAGAATATTTTTCCAAAACCTCATAGGCAAAATTCTCGCAAGAGATGTAGAATAACAGTGCTATATTGTCTTCGCTCTGTGCACTAGCAGAAAGCTTGAAATGAGAAGAACGAGATAATTACCGTACTATTAGCTCAATTTAGTGCTCTAGAAGATGTGAAAAGTGGCACAAGTCGAATATTGTGATGACCATCCTTGAATTCCGAGATATTTCATGATCAAAATCGACAAGAAAAATAATTCTGGGGAATGGTACTTTCTGGCGAATGGTTTTCTGGCAGATGTCATTCTGGCGAATAGTTTTCTGGCGAATGGTTTTCTGGCAAATATCGCACAATCGTTTGATCATTATCGATTGAACACATATTGCCAAATGCGAAATGGGATTCCTCATGAACCCCAAAAGAGGACCCAGAAGTAGATTCTCCCGGATTCCCGAGGATATTTCTCCTTGTTTTTTTTTTTTTTTTGAGAGAAATTCAAGATATCAATATCAATATCGGGCCAGATTCTCCCGGTTTCCAGAAAAGGATCCTACTACAGTCACGAAGGGGTTTTCGTGGCAACCCGAGAGGCGATTGCGTTAGAATCTTAAAAGAGATTCTAATAGAATCCAGATTGGGATTTCACTGAAATCCCTAGCAGGATTCTGCCAGCTGATTTGTCTAAAATCCCGTGTAATTGGAGGTTTTTCTTGGGAATGTATTTCCCCATTTTTTCCGAATGACTAGTTTCCCCGAAATGCGATGTAGTTCAAAAAGATGTAAGAATAACCTTTATTGATAGGGAACTAGGAAGAACTATAAGCAATCATAAGAAGGAGATAAAACTTGAAACAACCACCAATCAAATAAAAAAGTTAACCGGTTCGTTAACCACCTTGAAATGCAAAAGGTTATGACAATTATGAGTGCTTTTCGGGGAACTGGCGTTAGGGGAAAAGTAGCACAACCATATTAAGGAAAAACTGTACCGGAAAACGTTGTATTACCTAGTAGGGCCTATACAAACTATTCATTCATTACGTCGGGTCATAGACGATTGTAACAGTAAAATTATTGTGACAGCGGGTTAACGCGTCCATTTCGTGACATACAAACACCATTTCATTTTTATATTGAAGACAGAAGTTATATGGACTATTTTAAAGTCTATTTGACTAATTTGACATTCTAAGTAATGCCCAGACAACCAGACAAGTCGTATAAGAACCGATACAACAAGATGGAAGAAATCTTTTGACTGATAAGTTTTCTCGCATAAAACGCTATTTCCTGCATTTTGTTTCGTTCCGTTTACACGCACAAAATAAGTCGAATCAATTCGTAGCAGCTGTCAAACCCACAATTATGATAACATTAATTGAATTCCCATAAGATAAAAGTTTAGTTCGCAATGAAATCGCCTAACACGTATTGTATGATATTTTACATCATATAAAATATGAACGTTCACTTTTGCACGTATAAGACATTTGGCCGACATTTTATGTGATATATTTGCATACATAAGCACCGCATAACGCAAATGGTAATTTTGTTATACGCACAATCTGGTTTTCTAGGTAATCACGAACGGTTCTCATAACCAGGTGAACATTCCTGGAAAGTTGTATCAGATTAGGGCATGCTTTGTTTCACGTAACTCACTACGATGCAGTAGGCAAAAAACCTGATTACTGCAGTTGAAAAAAAAAACACCTAAAAGCACGTTCACGAAAAGTACGTCCGTTTGCTCGCTTGTCTGGTGCGCCACGTTTCACAGACAGATACCCCATTAAAAGCTTTTTTTCCCCGAGCTGGCTTTCTCTGCCATGCCGCACTGTGTGCGCTTGGACTTGGAACTGCAACTTTTTCCGCCCCGAAACGCGACCCCAACCTGCAACAAACCCTTGGCATACGGATTATTTGTTTCGCTACGCTTCGGCTCTAATTGTGTTCCTGCGGAGCAAAGTGCTTTGCCGAGTCCCGGTTCACTAGTCCCATCAGGTCCTTAGTTTAGTGGCGGACGGATAAATTGCATCAACCGTTCTCCGCTTCGGTTCTGTTTATTTTATACATAAACTGTGAAATTCACATTACCTACTACTGTTGGTCGTTCACCGCTTGCTACTTTGTTCGCGTTTCTTGCGATGGAAAATTCAAACAATATTTTCCCCGCTGTGCAATTGGATTGCTTTGATTGTGTTTTCTTCTGACCATGGGCTTATCCAGGCCGTGTTTTGATAGACACTTTTGTTAGAATTCTTCCATTTTGTTATGAATACTTCACTTTAGTTCATAAAGGCTCAAGCATCAACATCAGCAATTATTAGAAACTTAAAACCAGTTTTCTCGTTCAAATTCAGAGAAACATTTATTAATTTCACTGCACTGCATTCCTGTTTAGTAAGTGCAATGCTATGAAACATTTTCATGAACATTGCTTCGATTCCTAGCGAAAAAAAAGGTTTATTAAATTCTGAAACGATGCTGGTTATTTTCCCCTTAAGATTTCTGAAAGACTCTCCAATTGTCTACCAATTTCCCAAATAACATTTATTTCACGTGAGGAGAAGGCAATTTCAACGCACTCGCGATCCTGCTATGAAAATTATATGGCAGGATTTGCAGAAAGAAATCAAGAAACGTTTTGCTCAATTAAGAAACAAAAATTTTGAAAATAAAATTTCTCAATTGGACCCTGGCTCTAAGCCCTTTTGGAAATTATCGAAAATCTTGAAAAAACCTCAGAAGCCAATACCGGCATTGAAAGAGGAAAACAAATTATTACTAACTAATTGCGAAAAAGCTCAAAAACTTGCTATGCAGTTTGAAAGTGCGCACAATTTTAATTTAGGACTTACTAGTCCAATTGAAAATGAAGTTACTCAGGAGTTCGAAAATATTCTCAATCAAGAGAACGTTTTCGAAAATGCCTGGGAGACTGATTTGGAAGAAGTGAGAACTATTATTAAAAAATTCAAAAACATGAAAGCTCCTGGCGATGATGGAATTTTCTACATCCTCATCAAGAAACTTCCAGAAAGTAGCTTATCATTTTTAGTTGATATATTTAACAAATGTTTTCAATTAGCATATTTTCCTGACAAATGGAAAAATGCTAAGGTTGTTCCAATTTTAAAACCAGACAAAAATCCTGCAGAAGCTTCTAGCTATCGTCCAATCAGTTTGCTTTCCTCCATCAGTAAACTTTTTGAGAAGGTTATTTTGAACAGAATGATGGCCCACATCAACGAAAATTCAATTTTTGCCAATGAACAGTTCGGATTCCGCCATGGACATTCGACCACTCATCTACTTTTACGTGTAACAAATTTGATCCGTTCCAACAAATCTGAAGGCTACTCTACTGGTCTTGCTCTTCTAGACATAGAAAAAGCATTCGACAGTGTTTGGCATGAAGATTTGATTGTAAAATTAAAAAAACTTTAATTTTCCAACATACATTGTTAGAATAATTCAAAGTTATCTGTCAAATCGTACACTTCAGGTTAATTATCAGAACTCCAGATCTGAAAGACTTCCTGTAAGAGCTGGTGTTCCTCAAGGCAGCATTTTGGGACCAATATTATACAATATTTTCACATCTGACTTACCTGAGTTACCTCAGGGATGTCAAAAATCTTTATTTGCGGATGACACAGGCCTCTCCGCCAAAGGACGAAGCCTGCGTGTCATCTGTAGTCGATTGCAAAAAAGTTTGGATATTTTTTCTTCATACTTGCAAAAATGGAAGATTTCTCCTAATGCTTCCAAAACTCAACTAATAATATTCCCACATAAACCAAAAGCTCTTTATTTGAAACCTTCAAGTAGACATGTTGTCACGATGAGAGGGGTTCCAATAAATTGGTCAGATGAAGTTAAGTATCTAGGGCTCATGCTAGATAAGAATTTAACTTTCAAAAATCACATTGAGGGCATTCAAGCCAAATGTAACAAATATGTAAAATGTCTCTATCCCCTTATTAATAGAAAATCAAAACTTTGTCTTAAGAACAAGCTGTTGATATCCAAACAAATTTTCAGGTCAGCCATGTTGTATGCTGTACCAATATGGACTAGCTGTTGTAATACCAGGATGAGAGCTCTGCAGAGAATTCAAAATAAAATTTTGAAAATGATTCTGAGACTTCCTCCCTGGTATAGTACCAATGAGTTACATAGAATATCCAATGTTGAAACATTGGAACAAATGTCAAATACAATCATTAATAATTTCAGGCAAAAATCGTTACAATCTTCTATTGCCACGATTAATGCGTTATATGTTTAGGTTAAGTTAGGTTAAGTATATTAAAAACTTTTTTTTTTCTCTTATAAGTAGGTGAAATCAACTCACCTGTAAAAAAACTGAACTGCTACGGCAAATGAAATGTAATATGTTGTTAACAAAATGTTAATTAAATCTTTAATTTGTTTCACCAAATAAGGATGATAGTGTTGTCAAATAACACAGAACACCTAGATATAAGAAATGAATGTAATGTTTGGAATGATACTAAAAAAAAAAAAAAAAAAAAAAAAAAAAAAAAAAAAAAAAAAAAAAAAACCATTTATTTCAATACCATTTTTAGGCGCTCCATCTTTAACTATTCAAGGCACTTCAAGCGGAACTGATTTCAAAATTAGCGATTTAATTGAATGAAATTTCAATATGTTTTCAAAGATTCTAATAAAAAAACATCTTGTTTTCATTCATACGATACTTTAAGTAATTCCGCAGTTAACACACCATCGTATTTGATGGGATATAAGAGTGCAAATGTGGAGGCGATATACGTACATCTTGCATGCAGCCTTATGGCACATGTACGTATATCGCCTCCACATTTGTACTCTTATGCGCTATCGTATACGAGTTTGTGTTTACTGGGTCCTTGTTTCTTTATATCCTGAGCTTTCCTTATTTTAAATTACGTCCTTCGGGATTTTTCCAAAAAGTATGAAATACCCAAGTAACCACTAGCCCGCTAATTCGCCTTATTGGTCTTATTAGGCTATTATACGGCAAATATAGGACATGCCAGCTGTATAATAGCACTATATAAGCACGCAGGGCAGATTAAAGTGCTATTTGGTTATTTGTATCTTATTAAAAATTCACTCTTCTATAGATGTCTTCAAAAAGCCACTTATTTTGCTTCTGGAATCATTTTTGAAGGGATGTTTTTCCACAGGCCTAGGGCAAAAATCCACTCCCATGCCATGTAATGAAGTCATACTAATCATACTGAAGTTTCTCTTAGGACAACTCAAAGATTTGTCATAGCTTTCAACAAGAAAATTATTTTTCATAAATTCCAGTAATGTATTGGAAAGTTCTATCTGGAATACTTTATAAGATATTTATAGTACTCATATAAAAAGTTTCGGAGGATTTGATCAGTAATTTGAGTAAGGACAAGCAGCTTTTGGCTGGATTTTTCCAAGAAGTTCGTTCTATCAGTATTTTTTCAAGGGTTCTTGAATTTATAAAAAAAAAACGCTTTAGAAATTTTAACGCAGTTTATTTCTGGAATTGTCTCCAGGAACGTATCTATGAACCACTACGGTTGTTTCTTTAGGAATTTCTCCAGGTTGTTCAGACCGAATCCAAGAGAGGTTTCTCTAAGAATTTTTAAGGATTTTTTTTTCTGATGATTTCCAGAAAAAAAAAATTCTAAAGGAGTTCCTCATAAAATGAAGTTTTTTTGCCTAAAATAAATCAGTTATATATTAGGAAGTTCTTATTGCAAGTATTTTTCCAAGCATTTTACCTTGATTTCTTCCAAGATTTCTCAAAAAAAAAATTAACACTCAATGCAGGGATTTCATCCAGAATTCAAGTATATAATTGTTATTTAAAAGTTCTTACAAAGAGTTCTAGAGTAACTGTAGCGCAGAGACATGAGAATCTTCTAGAAAAAATATAATCAAGTGATTGCGTGATTCAATCGCAATCACAAGAAGAAAGGAAACTATTATTAGAATGAAGAAGATGTTTTCAAATATATCCTGATAGAAGGAAGAACTATAATGATTACTGAAATAGTCGTCGGTGTTAATGTGTTAATTCGGAAAGAATCCAAGACAGAAATCCTAAATGAACTCTTAAGTGTGTTCTCAGAGGTATCTGATAAAAAATGAAGTGTTTGATGAAAAAATATTATATTTTTTTAAAGAATTTAATAGGAAAAACCTTAAAGTATTTGTTTAGAACTAAACAAATCAAACAAACTAAACAAATCTGTAGGTTCTTAATGAAATGCATTCAAAAACTCTCTCAAACTTTCTTTCAGAGACACCTCTGAATAGAACTCTATTGTTTAACTATTTGAATTTTTTTGTGGCATACCTTCTTCTTCTAAAATTTAAACCAACAACTAGGGTAAATTATGTATTTTGGACAGGCTAAGGATATGCCTGGAAACGGCGATCGATTAACTGCATTAGATTCTATTTTATTACGTAATGTTACTTATATGCTTAATGTCCCATTGTTTTTTGAGTTTCTGTTGAGGAAAAGCTTACAAAGTGTACTATTAGCTTCCATAATAGCGTTTCTTGACGGCCTGTCTGACATACATTTCGGACACCTAATATACATTTTGGACACTCTCATGTGAATAGAATTTGGACAGAGGCGTTATCTCAATATCCATACAATGGTTTCTTGAAAAGGCGATCATATTATAAAACTTTAAGAGTTTACATGTGACTTATGCATTTTTTCGCTTATTGGATGTGTATATTAGTGAAAATCAATAATTTCATTTAATGCAAGCAAATATCATCACATCCACGAAAAACGCCTGCAAGTATGCATGCATGCGACATTCCAGTGTGTTTCATCAGATGGCCAAATTATATCAACTGAACAAAAACCATACTCTATTTTGGACAACACTTGATTTATGCCTTATATACTCATGTTAAGATTTTAGACGAACTTAGCTTAAATTTTAGACATATTCAATCATGTTTCCACTTTTAAAACTTTTATGAATGCCAATTCTGAGCGTTATTATTGCATTTAATGGATGTTCTTGAAATGCACATCCTCTTGCATTCGTAGGTTTCACAGAAGTTTTGTAGATACAATTTACAATTTTTACATTTTTGAAGCCAATATGTAATTGTTATGAAAATAATCATCAATAATAAGTAGCATAGTGTATTAAAGATGCAATACATGATATCCCGTACATGTATTCCTTACCATCTAATTGGAAATAAGCATAGAACGACCAGCCTGGCCAAATTATATGCATGTCCAAATTACATACGTTACCCTACAATTACACTTTCACCAATAATCTGAGACTTTCTTTCTGATCGCCATAATTCCTACATAGATTTATAAAAGAATTTCTCCACGGATTTATTCAGAAACTCTTTTGAAATAGTAACAACAAATTCCTAATGAGCTTTTCTCGGAATCCTTTTAAGTAGAATTGGATAGAATTCCTTCTGAATTTCATCCAGGAATTCCTACATACATTTATTCAAGAATGCTTCGAAAATTAATCCAGGTATTCAAAAACAATTCCTTCCATAAATAATTCAGAAATTATTTCAGGAGCTCCTCCAACGTTTCTCAAGTTTATTTTTAAATCTTTTGCAGAAACTTGTGAAATTTATGAAGCAATATGTAGGCGTTTTGATTGGTAATCATAGATAATGGGTAGTGGAACTAAAACTGCTCATAACTGCATATTTGTCACATTCGACATTTTTGACAATTTCGAGTTAATACCGGGGAGAGTCATCGAATGATAAACACTTTCGATCAACTTACTGAAATCAGTGAGATTGTTCTAAAAATTCGAAAAAAATTAAAGTTCTCCGACTATTCACCCAGTATGTGATATGAGCTGTACAAAATTTCAGCCCCAATTAATCACTTTTGAGTTTTTGGCAATTTTTAGAAATTTTAGTTTCGTCCTATACTGCCATAAAATGCACACTTGGTATTGCATTTACCCGAATCCTACTTTTGTCGAATGTTACAAATATGCAGTTATGGGCAGAGAAGTAAGTATAAGATGAATTCCTGGAAACATTTCCGAAAGTATAAGTGCTTTTTCGGAATAAATTCTTTTATCCGCCCTGCGTGCCAATGTAGTGCTATTTTACAGCTGATATGCCCTATATTAGCCTTTAGTATCACCATAAGGCCTTAAAGATGAATTTTTGGTCTAATGATTACCTGGGTTGTTTCAATTTTTAGAGGAATACTGAGAGAAAATTGTTGGAAATCACAAAAAAAAAAAAAATCACTGGATTGGTTCCTGGATAAATCAATGTAATAGGTTTTAGATACCATTCCTGTTTGAAATCCAAGTAGGGAGACTTACGGCTTCGGCACCATTCGACTATTATCGGCAACTAAATTTCAAACGTCAAATACACAGTATTTTTCTATCAAAACACATCAATGAAAACATCCAGATGATTCTTTATTCTGCCGGCTTCCCGCTGACGAGATTTCCGAGACTGAACAAACAATGTCACCAGAGATGTCAAATGAACACGCTTCGAAATGCGATTGATTTGGAGCTGCTGAAGAGATTCGCCAGAAACTCAGAAGGTTTTTCTGGGAAAAAAAAAATCCTAGGATGGATAAAAATCATGAATGCAAATTGCTTTCAAGAATTTATGGAACAGTTTCTTTAGGAACCTTTGCCTCATCGAACCCTTGATAAAATTTTAATATGATAACTGTATGAATTTCTCAGAATAATAATAAAAAATGAGTTTGGTAGAAAATATAGCAACATTCCTGTAAGATTTGATAAAGTTATTCATGAATCTCAAGAGAGTTGTCAGGCGCAGTTTTTAGAAGAATAGCTGAAGATACTAAAGAGAACAAATTTACAAACAAAAAAAAAAACTTATTAAGGGGTCTAGATGAATTCCAGGTGCGATTCATGGGAAACATGAGAACCCAGACAACCAAAAGTCGCATAACAGTTTATGAACAAAGTTGTTTATTAATACAAATTGCAACACACCCGCACTACATGGTGGATGAACTTGTTTGATCGATGGGTTTCCTCGCATAAAACGTTATTTTATGAGTTCATATGTACATTTTGTTTCCTCCCGTATACTCGTACAAAGTTAGTCGGATCAATCCGTAGCAGCTGTCAAATGAACTTTGTTATCAGGAGTACATATTGATTCGTAATAAAATCGATACACTCGCATTGCATGCTATTTTTCATCATATAAAAATGCACGTATATCGCCTCCACTTTTGTACGTATAAGGCCTTTTCGCACCATCTTATACGTGAAACTTTCCACATAAAAGCATCGCATAATGCAAAAGGTGATTCCGTTATATGTACATTCTGGTTGTCTGGGAAGCTATTTCTAGTCACATTTTTTGCCATATTCTTTGAGAAATTCCTGAATTAAATAATTTTAAGATAACCTGTCAGATTCTTGATAAAATTCTTTGAGTAAGAGAAAACCGAATTTAATACTAACTACCATTTAATTTATGTCCTTTGACAGGCAGCGTTTTTCGACCACAACTGTAAGGCCGCCTCAAGTATAAGTGTCGAAAGTTCAGCCCAATGGACGTGCTGGCCCAATAACTTTCCCAACAAAAAAAAGTGTCGTGTACTAGACTCGAGTAGTCATACTTGCCCTTAATTTCAGAATACTCTGGAATATATTCTCGAGGTCCACAAGCGTGATCTATGGAGCTTTGATAATCTATGCAAACGCAAAAAAGTTCAGAGCAATATGTTGCTTTTGTTGATGTTTCTTACCCAAGATCCTGGAATATAGATCTTTAGATCTACATACCTAGTAAGTGCCATAGTGAAGAATATTGTTGCAGTACGTGTAGTAATTCAATGAAGTCATGAAATCTGAATAGAGTACGTCGAAAAAAAATGTTCGTTGGCAATCTGGGTCATCCAAGAGCTCATATAAATGGTTAAGGGCCCCATCCATATGCAAAGAAACCTTCAAAAGATTGCTTATTACACCAGTAGATTGAAGTATTTATTACAGATTTTTTTTTATAAACTAGAACACCCATTGTACTCAAAGAAATTTTTGGTTTTCTTGAGCAAAACAGCATACCTAGCTCATAAATAAAAATGCTGAAGACAGTTTCTGAGAAATTAAAACACAGAATGATATCTGTTCGAAATTTTTTCCATCTACTGATTGGTTCTGGAAATGTTTTTGGCAGAAGTCTAATTTTAAGTAGGACTCCAAAAATAATCCAAAAAATCTATTATAACGCAATTCTTACGTACCGCAATCCGGGGGTAACATTGATTGGAATGACTCTCCTATTAAGAAGTTCAAATCATCATTTATCTATAGAATATAATGGTGCTTCTCGTTCATGTATTAATGAACTAATTAAAATTAAGCTTTTTGTGAAAACTGAGTTTAGTTCATGCGTAAATTTTTCAACTTCTTGAACCAATGATTTCAATGATTATGGATGACGCTACCCATAATTCATGTCTCACATGATTTTATTATTAATGGCATTGCGATTCGATTCCGTTGTCAAAATGTTCATGAATGTTTTAATTCAGCAACATTGACGAATTTCTATGAAGAATGCTGAATTTCCTTAGGGAGTTGCATACCTGTAGGCGTATACCGCGGTTCGAGGTGTTTTTATTTTTTTAATAACTTAACAAGTAGGGTGCCGGTGTCATTACCTAAGTACTGGACTACCTAAGCTATAAAAAATCATAACAAAATAACGAAAAGCCTTAACCGAGATCTTTTAGCGTCAACAGAAAGATTTCAACCTCCACTAAATGGAAAAAATATAAAAAGAGTGGTAAAACTATTTTTTTTAACATAAAATCGCTTGAGCCACTATTGGTACACGTGTTCCAGTAGTTGCGCTAGTGCTCCTGTAGTAGACGTTCGGGAATGATACCAGGAATTTTGAACAAAATAGTAAATTTTTACATAAGTTTAACATTTTTCCCTCAGAACAGCGATTAATATCTTTCGAATGAAGCATAAAGATCATCTCTAAGGCTTTTCTCCATTTTATACATCCATTTTAAAAACTGCTTCCATCCCTTGATCCACTACTGGAACACGACGGCAACTACTGGTGCAAGGGAGCAAATTTTTTGCATGAACTTAATTATTTATATGACTTTTTGATAAAATAAAAAGCTGAAATTTGGTAAATCGACCAAACTAGAGACGATCTATCCACCAAAAATAGCACATGTCGTTTTTATCGAAAAATGTTCATTTTATTCCTTAGTCCAATCCTGAGAGAGACTCGTGAAGAGGAAAAATATCAACGTCATATGCAGCCCAGATTCCCCTCTCACGAAACGTCAAATGCAGCCCACCGTTTTTATGGCTGAAAAAGTGAAAAGTATTGTGTTCAAAGTAAACTGTTATTAAAAACCTCAGTCGGCGGAGCAATTTTTTCCAAAGTTGCTGATAAATCTAAGCAGAAGATTAATTATTTCTAATGTCTGCTACGTTTGCTGGCATGAAATTTCACTCAAACGGCTATTTATGATTCGATGTGATGCAAACTCAATCATTTTTTGCTGAGAGGTTCATGTGAGAGTTTGAACAGCATGCGCATAATTGGTATAAACACAAAGTGGAATAAGAAAAAAACTCAGCAATCACAGAAAAAGAAGACCGTCTTCGCGAGTCTCGTCTCAGGTCGAATCTACTGGTACATTACAACCATTGGTACCGGCACCCTAAATGACTTGTAAGAGTTTGGCTTGACTTCTTATGTTTTATGCAGGCAAGCAAATTAAAGGCTACTGAAATAACGTTTCTAAAGCGATTACAGTCTCAGAGAGTGAGTGTAAGGATTGTATGACATTTGCCAGAAAACCATTTGCCAGAATCAATTCGCCAGAATGATTTTTGCCAGAAAACCATTTGCCAGAATGTACCATTCGCCAGAAAGCCATTCCCCAGAATGGACCATTTGCCAGAAAACTATTCCCCAGAATCGTTTTTTTTGTAATTTATTTTCAGCCTTGATATCTATTGATTTTCAAATTTATAGAAAATTTAGGTTTACCAAATTTTTTAAACTTACAAAATAAGTATCTTCAATTTATTCATATTATTTGTACTTAGATCATGAAACATTGCTATACATTCAGATTATTTCATCAAGAGGATTGGGCTATTAGAACTGCACAGCTACAGCAAAAAGTGAATTGTAATTTAGTGTCACTTCTGCATTACATCAATCGCGTCCTGAATGTTGCGCTAAATAATAAAACAACGCGATTGATCGATCCATGTAATTTATTCAATTTTGTTACAAACTTCGTATACAATTTTATGCGATTTTCAAAACGTGAAAGGTGTGTGGCAGAACTGTCGCAAGATTACCTTCTTTTGCCATATAGCTGACCTGAGGAAAACGAGCTGAGACGTTTGGCATGAATGAGTACAGTCAAATGGATATTACTGAATAATGTATCTTCACGAAATATCGCAAAACAACTAAAAAGAACAGCCTCTTATTGAAAGAAGGGAAAATTATGTTTGAAATATGGCAAGTTTAGCGCCAATAATTATTGGCGTTTGTACAAATCTAATGACTCAGTCCAACGTTCTTTAAGCCACAAATGTATATACATTGTTCATCAATTGAAAAAAAAAGTTAAACTTATTTAATCTTAAAAATAATTTGAACCACGTTTTTTTTTTGTTTTAAAATAATTTTACACAATGTGCGACTGGCTACCAAAAAACTCTTCAATCTTCAGTATTTCTGCTATCTGGTATCTGACATATTCAGAAATCCCTTGAAGGACTGACACGTGGACATGAACCGGAAAAACCCACTGAATTTTTATTTCATATTCAGTCACTTGCTGTACGAAACGAGTCGGTTATGAAGATTTATGTTTCAGGAATCACTTGAGCTATTGAAGATTACAAATTAGATAAACGTCATGGTCAACATTCCATGATTAACTAACTTTCAATACAGCTTCTTTTTTTGTGACTGTCAGTGACTCTTTATTTTCCGATCCTTACAATTGCTATGTTCACTGAAATCTTCTTTGCAGACATTTTATTGTTACCCGTCCTTCTGTGATTTTTTCTCTAATTATTGAAAATGGTGATGACATAATATTGTTTATATGGAAGTGCTTCTGTTAGCTGCAGACAGCAAAATACCTTTTCAGTACATATATGGAGAACAGTCAATGATATAAAGAAGGGTAAATCTCCTATGAAGCATATAAGTCCTTGTATTTGTTAGCCCTGAAGAACAACATAACATTCAAAGAAGAAAAAAATCATTATGACAATGTTGAAAATAGAGTTGCCTATAATAGCTTGAATAAAATATTCTGGAAGATGATCATGATAACATTAAAAAAATAGCTATTTCTTAGAAACTATGAAAACTTCGGAAATTTATAATACCTTCTTATCTGGCGTTATGTCCCAACTGGGACAGAGCCTACTTCTCAGCTATGTGTTCTTATGAGCGTTTTATATAAGACAACATATATAGGAATAATTTTTATGTACATCGTACGATGATAAGCATAAAAATTCGAAGGATTTTACATGCCTAAGTATTGCTATGCAAAGCAAAGTAATGAAGTATTTTTCTGGGAAATGGTCTTTCTGGGGAATGGCTTTCTGGGGAATGGTCCATTCTGGCAAATGGTTTTCTGGCAAATGATCCATTCTGGCAAATTGATTCTGGCAAACGGCTTTCTGGCAAATGGTTTTCTGGCAAATGTCATACAACCGTAAGAATTGCAACTGATCGCACAGATCGGTATTACGCTTATTTTACCCTAATTCCCCATTTTTATCAGGCTTAAGATAGGACTTCTCATATTACAACGGCCGATGCTTCTTGAACAACACATTTGGTGGATAGTTTAAACATATGCTGAAAAACCTTCTCCTGGGATAATTGCGTAGAAGATTTCGGCATTTAGTTACGGTTAAGTGTTATTATTTCAAATCATTGCCTACGTCCAGTTATTGGAATTTTCTTCAAGGCCAGTTATTGATTGTTTTGAAATGTGAATTATGTCGTGTTATATGGTTTAAGTTGCTTCTACTCACTCGTTATGAATCAACTTGTTGATTAGTCGTGTAGCGCACACGGTTATTGTCTCAATTTTCTCGATCACCTCACTGTACATTCATAAAAACTGTTACCATATTGTTAGTGATTGACAATTAGGTTAAGCAAGCTTACTTCATTTATCATTTTTGCAGGATTTTTACGAAAATTTCAAAATTATGAATGGATACCTGGAAATTTAATTTATTCGCATTTGAGACCCTCCTTCGCTCTAAAGAATATATAGGGTTTACCCAATTAACCACTAGCCCTCTAGTTGGTCTTTTTGCACGTACCGTGAACCCCCACTAATTAGAACGGTACCTCATCCAAACCATCGAGGTTTATTTTTAATTTGAACATCTAGTAACCCTAGAAACGTGTTTCTGGTCACCTCTTTCACTATTTTGTTTTGATTCTGCGTTCCATTCCACAGCGTTCCATCCCACTTCACTCCGTTCCATGAGCTAAACGACGTTTAAACCATTTTTAATCTGAACGATGTGCAAATTAGCGGGGTACAGATTAAAAAGTGTTAGTGGTCAAACCAACGGGGGTACCCGGTATAGGACTGTATGGACCAGTGCACGAGTTGAATTCGGCACCGCTCAAACGTCAAATTAGTGAACTCGTGCATCGGTCCATAGGAGGTAGCTGTGTATTAGCCCTTTTTTTTAGCACGCAAAGTACTATTTATTTACTTTGGTAAATCTTTCATAGCGTTACGTTCCATGCAAAATTCAAGAACACTCACACAAAAAGGATGCAGAAAGGGTCGAAAACTGTAATTTTTTGTGAGGATTTAATGAGTAATGCCGACCTCCCTTGATGAAAATTCTAACTACGACCATGTCTCCGGCGTGCTCACTGCGATTGTCCTTCGATCGGTCCTTCGTTGTTCGTTGAACTGCAATTAGGTGTCCATCAAAAAGTGAAACTTAGGAGCATAGTGTCGTTTTTCAGTTTGGATTGATTGTTTAGCTTCAAGGTCCGAACCCGTCGCTGTTCTTTAGACCAACTGTAATTGAATTCAACGAAGACAGAGGGCATATTGCTTCGGTTATTGAATTTCCACGAAAAGAATATTGAACCGCTCAATAAAACGTCTTTTCGATGGTATCAATAAAAGTCTTGCTCCCCCTGGCAGAGGGTGACAAAAGCTCATCCCGACCAGCTCTGATGATGATCTTATTACCCTTGTCACCTTGTTGTCATCGACACAACAAAAGCCTTTGACAAGGATCAGAGCAGAAGGGACACCATTAAAGATGGGAAATCTTATTCTGTTTTTATTCGATGGAAACAAACCCGGAAACTCAGCCCCACTCTTCCCCCCGGTCCTCGATGCTGCAAAAGAAGACAGCAAAAACTTCCCCACACCAAAGCAGAATTAAATTTAATAGCTCATCCACTTCAATTAACATTGAATTGAAAAATGCCACCTCACCGAACGCCGTCTGCTCGGCACGTCATCTCTGTCTTCCTCATCATCGTCAAAGTAGACCGATCTGCTTCGATGATGACTCTCCCCTCAACCGAAGAATCGAAGGCGAAGGAAATCACCGTGACAAAAAAAAAAGAAGACAAACACAACCATCGACTTGCTTCCACGGGGGGTCAAATGCGGGTCGTCAAAAAGATAAAAACATCTGTTAAACATCAAATTTAAAGAATCAATTTCGGCTCGTCCGTCGATGGTTCTCGCTGTGGATACTTTCTTCTTCCCCGCTTCTCTGGACCTGCCGGATAACGAGCAGGATGACAGCAGTTTTCACGCAGGAAAAAGCCAGAGCGAGGGTGGAAATTGCTTCTTCAATTTTCGCCCACTGTTGTGACTGAGCGGGCTTTTTTTGTTTCAAACAAAGTTGGCTTGGTTCTTCCATCATCCAGCTGGCGTCGGGTGAGGGAGTGCAATATCGGAGATTTCATAATGATTGTATGCTGCATAAAATACTTTTTTTTTGCAATTTTTCATCGTAATAGGCGGTTTTCATCACGCCAATCTGTCATGAAACGGAAGTATGCAGTGCGGGAATGGTCATTACCTGAGACGAGACTCGCGAAGACGGTCTTCTTTTTCTGTGATTGCTGAGTTTTTTTTTATTCCATTTTGTTTATACTAATTATGCGCATGCTGTCCGAACCCTCACATGAACCTCTCAGCAAAAAATGATTGAGTTTGCATCACATCGAATCATAAATAGCCGTTTGACTGAAATTTCATGCCAGCAAACGTAGCAGACATTAGAAATAATTAATCTTCTGCTTAGATTTATTAGCAATTTTGGAAAAAACTGCTCCGCCGACTGAGGTTTTTGATAACAGTTTACTTTGAACACAATACTTTTCACTTTTTCAGCCATAAAAACGGTGGGCTGCATTTGACGTTTCGTGAGAGGGGAATCTGGGCTGCATATGACGTTGATATTTTTCTCTTCTCTCAGGCAACTGAAAACAGTGCTGTAACGATTCATTACCCAACTCTTTCTCATTACGCAACTATTTGAGTTGCGTAATGAATCATTACACAACAATTTTTCAGTAATTGTAAAATGATGGTAAATGCATTCTAATACAATTTCTGATACCTTCAAGTGGTCTCCTACGAAATTGCAAAACATGTTGTACGTAACTCGTTGCAGAACTCGGCAAGCCTCGTAGGATAAATTTACAACTTGTGCTGTAAAAATCATTATTCTGCAACTTGTTCCGTAAACTACTATTTTTTACTCACGCGAGTAGTGTTTAATCGCTTGCTTCTGCGAGTGTTTCTCAGATTCCCACATTACCCACTAAACGAATACTCTGTCCATATCAACTGTGGAGATGCAGAGGCATTCTCGGTCTCTAGTAACAATGGTCGTTTAACTATCATTCCTTTCCTTTTCCGATGACCGTAGAGGCGTGGCCGGCGCTGCTATTGCCGTTGATGCCCTTTTAAAGTCATATTCAACGTGGCTAGCGAAGCTATTCTGTTATCTATCGATCATTACCCCAAGATGTCTGAGGGATCGCTGGGACTCTATGGTGCATGCACCTACCGAGATAAGCACCCGTTGCTCGGACTTGCGGTGCGGACCACCACAGTCTTGCGACGGACCAGTGCTAGTTTTTTTGGGACTGACAAAACACATGATTTTTTGGATAGTAGACATCAATGATTACCACATTTTTTTTTCATCATAATCTCTACAGTGATACAATGAATTCGGCAGAGATTCCTTCACGAAGAAGTTTTGATCGTAATCAGATTTTAGGACCGGATCAGATAAGGCTCCAGGAGCACCTTAAGCAATTCCTTCAGAAATTTTGCCTGGAATTCCTCCAGGGATTTCTCCAAGGTTTATCCAGGGAAAATCTGTACAAGGATTCCTCTAGAAATTTCGCAACGACTTTCTTAAAGAGTTGTTACAGGAACGCTTAGTCATTTCTTCAGTGAACCTTCAGAATTCGGTAATTTATAATCAGATTCCTCCAGGATCATCTCCAAGAATTCCTCCATGCACTTTTTCAAGGATTGGTCCAGGTATTCCTCCAGAGATTTTTCTAGGTATTATTCAAGAGATTCCTCATGATTCTTCTTCAGTGATTACTCCAGAAAGTCTGCCAGAGACTTCTACTGGGATTCTTGCAGAGATGTCTCCAAGAAATTCTCCAGGGGTTACACTAGGACAACTTCTTTTAGGATTGCTCCAGATATTTCTCCAGAAACTTTTTCGAGGATGCATTCAGTGTATGCCAGAGGTAATCCTCTTGAAATTCTTCTAGGAATTATTCCGGAGGTTTATTCTGGGGATCTCAAAGGATTGCTCCAGAGATTCTACCGGGATTTCACCAAAAATTTGTCCTGGGATTCTAAAAGTAATTACTTTACAAATTTCTAAAGGGATTCCTCACAAAGAGTTTTCTCCAGAAATTCTCCTAGGAATGGCTTTAGCAAAATCGCTGCAGGAAGTAACAGGATTTTTACAACCACACAACTAGTTTAACAAATCCTCCAGGGATTTACCTAGAAGTTTATCTAGAGAATTGTTCTGGGCCTCAAAAAATGTTTTTGAGGATCTTTCCAAGAATTTATCTAGAAATTTCTTTCCATTAGGAAATTTTTGGAGAAAGCTCCAGATATATTCCTGGAGAAATACTTGGAAGAATTCCAGCAGCAATTCCCAGAGGAACTTATGGAAAAATCCCTGTTGGATTTACAGAGGAATTCTTAAGGGAACTGCTGGGAGAAATCCTGTAGGAATCTCTGGAAAAATCTCTGGAAAAAAATCTTGCCGGAGTTTTTGGAGGAATAACCGGGAAAATCTCTGGAGGAATTCCCGAAAAAAAAATCCCCAGGACTACTCTTGGAGGAACCATAATTTGGGTTTTCTGGAGTAACCTCTGGAGAAATTTCTAAAGAATTTTATACAAAAATCTCAGAAGGGTTACCTGGTCAAATTGCTGAAGGAGTCCTTGGAGACATCTTTGGAGGAATCTTTGGAAAAATCCCTGGAGAAAATTACTGGAGTATTCTTGGAAAAAATCATATGTCCATATTTTACTGGAAAAATCCCAGGAATAATCCTTGGACGAATTGCCAAATTTATTAAGAATTACCTGGAAAAAAATCTGGAAATTTTTCTGGTTGTATCACCGGTGGAGTCTCTGGAAGAAATCTCTTTAGTAATGGAGTGGAGTTTTATCGAAATTGGTCTAGAAAATACGGTTATGATTGAAATTTCTTCCTAAGGAAATGCCTAGAGATTTTTTTTTGGAGAAATTTGTTGGAAAATTATTTGAAGAATCCCTGGTGAAGTAGATACTCTAGAGAAAATTATGAATATTTTATAAACCGACCTGCTGAATGGCAATACAACGTTAGCCGAGTCAATTAGTCGGAAATGGAACTCCGAGGCATTTTTTGTGAAAGTCCTCAATAAATTTCTGGAGAGACATTGGAAGGGATCTGAAAGAGTTCCTGAAAAAATCCCTGCATAATAATTCATAATAATTCAAACCTTCCTAATGAATTGAGGAAAAGTTACACATTATGACCCATTACTTATACGCTCTCAAGAATCCATTTTTGATTTGCTTTACCTTACTGATTGACTAGTTTTTACATGTGTATATCGTGTGGCAGGTACGAAGATATTTCTCCAGGTGTTCCTTCATAAATTTCACTCGAAATATCTCCAGAGATGTCTGCAGGAATGCGTTCGGAGATTTCTCCAGGGATTTTATCAGAAAATCCTTCAAGATAATCTCCTCCATGATCTCTTTAGGGTGTTTTTCCAGGGATTCCACCAGGACTGTCGGTATGAGACATTCTAGAACGTTTCTGATAGGGCTCCAGGACTACCTTCAGCAATTTCTCTAGGATTTGCTCTCAGGATTATTCCAGGAGGTTTTCGCAGGTTTATTCCTACAAGGGATTCCTTTGTTTAGAGATTCCTCCAGGAAAATCTTTACCGGCATTTGTACGGAGATTCCTCCAAGAGGTTTCTCTAGAAAATCTTACAAAGACTTCTCCAAGGATTACCCCAGAAAAATCTTTACAAAGATTGTTGCAAAGATATCTTCAAGGCATTCTCCAGGAATTGTTCCAGGAGTTACACTAGGATAATCTCTCCAATATATTTCTCTAGTGACTTGTCCAGAGTTTCCTCCGAGGATTCCTCCACGGATATATACAAAGATATCCCCAATTAGTGATCTCAAAATTCATCCAGGAGTTTTTCCGGGATTCTTCCACAACTTGCTCCAAGGATTTCATCAGGAATTTATCCAGATGTAGACATTCACGAATTCCTCAATGGAATCCTTAAAAATTTAATCCAGGAATTCTAGCAGAGTTACTTCCAGGGAAATCGCTGAGTAACTTAAAGGGCGAACACGGAATTATTGCGACACATTCAACAGGGCATAAGTTTTCTACCATTGGGTAAAAAACAACCAAATTTTACACACTTTCTCATTGATGTGTATTGTATACATGCTGTCAAACTCGAAGTCGTGTTTTTCGATTCAACGAAAATGGAGGTGAACCAACGAGAGTCGAGAGAATAAATTCTTTCCAAACACCTGGAATTTCCTGACCATTCACCATTCAACCATCTCCAGAGTGTTGAAGCGGTTCCAAGAGCGGTTGACGTTGGGCCACGGCAAAGGAGCTGGAAGAAAACCGGGACCGGAGAACAAAAAGACGGAGGGAAAGGTGAAGCGGATGATTAAAGCAAATCCCAACGTCTCAAGCCGTGATTTGGCTAAAAAGATCGGCATGTCGCAGAGCTACTTTATTTATTTATTTATTTATTTATTTATTTATTTCGTCAACCGACGTAGACTAGTACATTTTACATATACATATTTTTGTTTCATTTCTTAATACTAAAATTATGAAATTTATAAAAAATATTGAAAAAGAAAGTGTAGTGTAAGTAATGTTAATTTCATTTTGTTTTATTTTATGCGTTGCGATTTCTTATGGATTTGAAGTATGTTTTTAGATTTTGCCGAGACATGGTAAAGTCAATAGTTTCGCAATGTTGATTGTAAATGGCCATCATTTGATTTAGAGGCCCGTTTTTGGCATAATTTGTTCGATGATGATTTGTAAAGAATAAGTTACGATTTCGTAGTTGCCTAGAAGGAGCGTAGAAATTTAATTTTGATAAGATTTCTGTAGAATCAATACGTTGCGAAACGATATCATTTACAAATGAAACTCTTGTGATTTCACGTCGCTCTTTCAAAGTTTGTATGTCAATAAGCATGCAGCGTGCTTTGTAGGGTGGAAGTGGAAATGATGTCCAACCTAATTTACGAAGAGCATATAGTAGAAATTGTTTTTGTACAGATTCTAATCTTTCCTCGTGTGTGATTGAGAAAGGAGACCATACAATGCTGCAGTATTCCATGATTGATCTTACATATGCAATATACAGAGTTTTAATTGTGTATGGGTCATGAAAGTTGTAGCAGAAGCGTTTTATGAACCCTAGCATGTTATTAGCCCTGTGAATTATTGTATTGTAGTGGTCTACGAAAAAAAGCTTACAGTCTAAGATTACTCCTAAGTCCCTTACTCTTTCACATTTTTCCACATTTTGATTTCCTAATGAAATTGAAATTCGTGGTGTTGTTCTTTTTCTGCTAAATGATATTAGGTTGCATTTTTTTACATTCAGTTCTAATAGGCTTTTTTTGCACCATATGTAGAATTTTTCTATTTCATTGCGGAATACATTGATGTCTTCTTCATTTCTTATTTCCAGGTAGAGCTTCATGTCATCGGCATAAATTAACACTTTGAGTTTATTGAAAATGAAGGAAATGTCGTTTACATACATAATAAAAAGAAGAGGTCCCAAATGAGAGCCTTGAGGGACACCCGAAGTGACTTGAATTGGTTTTGATTTGTTTCCTTTGAATTTTATTATTTGTTGGCGGTCAGTTAAATACGATTCAAGCCATTTCAGCAGTCTTGGCTCGATTCCATTTTTTTTTAGTTTGAAAAGTAGCATTGGTATGTCTAGGCGATCAAATGCCTTGCTAAAGTCCGTATAAAGAGCTTCTACGTGGTTTCCATTATCCATTGCATTCAATGAATAGTCAACAAATTGAAGTAAATTTGTTGAGGTCGAGCGACCTTTAAAGAAGCCATGTTGTGTGTCAGTAATTCTATTTTTGATTTGAAGAAATAGTTTTTCGTTGACAATTGACTCGAAAAGTTTTGGAATACAAGAGATAATGGCTATACCACGATAATTACGTATGTCAGATTTTCGGCCAGATTTAAAGATAGGCACTAAAAAGGAGCTTTTCCATATTTTTGGGAAGATTCCGGATTCAAGGGATTTATTAAAAAGATAAAACAATGGCGCTGTAAGTTCTTTTGCTAAATTTTTCATAAATATTGGTGGAATCGTGTCAGGGCCGGGACCTTTTGAAGCGTCCAAATTCATTAGAGCGTCTGAAATTTCCCGCACATTGATTTGATTCACACCAATATCTCTAGAAAATTCCGGGTAAAACGCAAAATAATTGCGATCGCGGTATTCTTCCGAAAATGTAGTATAGATTTCTTGGAAAAAATTTGCATATAGATTGCAAATTTTTTCTGAGTTGTCACCCACATTTTCATCAAGGTGCGCGGTAAATGGCTGGGCATGGCGTACCATTGGTACCTCGCGTACCTGCAGGAATAAAATAGACCCCTTTGTGCGGTCCTTAGCCTCTTGCCCAGCAACTCCTATCCCTACCTCCTCGTGGTACTGGCCGGGGTACGAGTAACCTTGGGGAAGATCGGGTAACCAACCCCCGGTGGGAACTTTGGTCGTATGCTGACAGGGAAGGGGGGTTTGCTTTTGCAAACCTGGAGCGTCTGTACTCCACGTTAGGAGCGGCTCACAACAGCGTCTGTTCCCCATGTCAGGGGCGGCTGATCATCGTCCGAGTGCCAGAGAAGGACTCTAAGCTAAACTGCGCACTATGGCCCTCCGAACATTTAGGGGGAATGGTCCTCCGGAAATCTAGGGGGTTGGTGTCAGGCCCTGCAAGCCAACCGTAAAAACACATCAGCACAGGAACGTCAACGAGAGAATACAGACCGGAACAATCGGCAAAGACCACAGCGACGTAAATGGACTAGCGATTGGAAACTCGGTACGTGGAACTGCAAATCTCTCAACTTCATTGGAAGTACTCGCATACTCTCCGATGTACTGAAGACCCACGGTTTCGACATCGTAGCGCTGCAGGAGGTGTGCTGGACAGGAGCATTGGTGCCAACGTTTAGAGGTAATCATACCATCTACCAGAGCTGCGGCAACACACGCGAGCTGGGAACAGCTTTTATAGTGATGGGTGATATGCAAAGGCGCGTGATCGGGTGGTGGCCGATCAATGAACGAATGTGCAAGTTAAGAATCAAAGGCCGTTTCTTTAACTTCAGCATAATCAACGTGCATAGCCCACACTCCGGAAGCACTGATGATGACAAGGACGCATTTTACGCGCAGCTCGAACGCGAGTACGACCGCTGCCCAAGCCACGACGTCAAGATCATCATAGGAGATTTGAACGCTCAGGTTGGCCAGGAGGAGGAGTTCAGACCGACGATTGGAAAGTTCAGCGCCCACCGGCTGACGAACGAGAACGGCCTACGACTGATAGATTTTGCCGCCTCCAAGAACATGGCCATTCGTAGCACCTATTTCCAGCACAGCCTCCCGTATCGGTACACCTGGAGATCACCTCAGCAGACAGAATCGCAAATCGACCACGTTTTGATCGATGGACGGCACTTCTCCGACATAACCGACGTCAGAACCTATCGTGGCGCCAACATTGACTCCGACCACTACCTGGTGATGGTGAAACTGCGCCCAAAACTATCCGTCATCAACAATGTACGGTACCGACGCCCACCCCGGTACAATCTCGAGCGGCTGAAACAACCGGATGTCGCCAATGCGTACGCGCAGCATCTTGAGGCAGCGTTGCCGGATGAGGGCGAGCTCGATAGGGCCCCTCTTGAGGACTGCTGGAGGACAGTCAAAGCAGCCATTAACGACGCTGCCGAAAGCGTTGTCGGATATGTGGAACGGAGCTCAAGAAACGATTGGTTCGACGAGGAGTGCCAGGAGGTTTTAGAGGAGAAGAATGCAGCGCGGGCTGCAATGCTGCAGCATGGTACGCGGCAAAACGTGGAACGATACAGACTGAAGCGGAAACAGCTAGGCGGGTCCAGGAAAAAAAGCGCCGCCTGGAAGAGGTAGAATGCCAAGAGATGGAGTTGCTGTACCGTTCTCAAGAAACGCGGAAGTTCTATCAGAAGCTCAACACATCCCGCAAAGGCTTCGTGCCGCGAGCTGAGATGTGCCGGGATAAGGATGGGAGCATCTTGACGGACGGACGCGAGGTGATCGAAAGGTGGAAGCAGCACTACGATGAACACCTGAATGGCGCAGAGAACACAGGCATAGAAGGTCAGGACAGCGAAGGCGATGGCTACGTCAGCACAGCGGACAGCGGAAATCAACCAGCTCCCACGATGGGGGAAGTTAAGGATGCCATTCAACAGCTCAAGAACAACAAAGCCGCTGGCAAGGATGGTATCGGAGCCGAACTCATCAAGATGGGCCCGGACTGGTTGGCCGCTTGTCTGCATCGGCTGATAGTCAGAATCTGGGAAACAGAACAGCTACCGGAGGAGTGGAAGCAAGGCGTTATATGCCCTATCTACAAAAAGGGCGACAAACTGGAGTGTCAAAATTATCGTGCAATCACCATCCTAAACGCCGCCTATAAAGTGCTATCCCAGATTCTCTTCCGTCGTCTATCACCTATAGCAAACGAGTTCGTGGGAAGTTACCAAGCAGGTTTCATCGACGGCCGCTCGACAACGGACCAGATCTTTTCCGTGCGGCAAATCCTCCAGAAATGCCGTGAGTACCAGGTCCCTACGCACCATTTGTTCATCGATTTCAAGGCGGCATACGATAGTATCGACCGCATAGAGCTATGGAAAATCATGGACGAGAACAGCTTTCCCGGGAAGCTCACAAGATTGATCAAAGCAACGATGGACGGTGTGCAAAACTGCGTGAAGATCTCTGGCGAACACTCCAGTTCGTTCGAGTCTCGGCGGGGACTACGACAGGGCGACGGACTTTCGTGCCTGTTCAATATTGCGCTTGAAGGTGTCATGCGGAGAGCCGGACTTAACAGTCGAGGCACGATTTTCACGAGATCCGGACAATTTGTTTGCTTCGCGGACGACATGGATATTATTGGGAGAAAATTTGAAACGGTGGCAGATTTGTTCACCCGCCTGAAACGCGAAGCAACAAGAGTCGGGCTAATGGTGAATGCGTCAAAAACAAAGTACATGCTGGTTGGCGGAACTGAGCGCGACAGGGCCCGCCTAGGAAGCAGTGTTACGATAGACGGGGATACCTTCGAGGTGGTGGACGAGTTCGTCTACCTCGGATCCTTGTTGACGGCTGACAACAATGTTAGTCGGGAAATACGAAGGCGCATCATCAGCGGAAGTCGTGCCTACTATGGGCTCCAGAAGAAACTGCGGTCAAGAAAGATTCACCCCCGCACCAAATGCACGATGTACAAAACGCTCATAAGACCGGTAGTCCTCTATGGGCATGAGGCGTGGACTATGCTCGAGGAGGACTTGCAAGCTCTTGGGGTTTTCGAACGCCGAGTGCTAAGGACGATCTTCGGCGGGGTGCAGGAGAACGGCGTGTGGCGGCGAAGGATGAACCACGAGCTCGCTCAACTCTACGGCGAACCCAGTATCGTGAAGGTAGCTAAAGCTGGAAGGATACGCTGGGCAGGGCATGTTGCAAGAATGCCGGACAACAACCCTGTAAAGATGGTGTTCGCCACGAATCCGGTCGGAACAAGAAGGCGTGGGGCGCAGCGAGCTAGGTGGATTGACCAGGTACACCAGGACCTGGAGAGCGTGGGTCACAGTCGAGGATGGAGAGAAGCGGCCATGAACCGAGGGAATTGGCGAAATATTGTTGGCGAGGCTTTATCAAGATAATTGATGTAAAGCCAAATAAGTAATAAGTAGGTAACGGATGAAAATTGTCAGATTTTAGTTTTGTTTTTACGTAATTGAAGAAGTTCTTTGGACAGGACTTTATTTCAAGTTCAGTTTTTGAATTATATTCTTCAAAAGCATCACTGATGGCAAGATTCAATTGATTGCAAATGTCCAAATATTTTGCTAGGTTTTCATCTTTCTGGTGTTTCTTATAAATTTTGTGTGCCTTCTGCTTCCGATTTTTCAGATTTTTTATGTGTTTGTTATACCATATTGGATGTTATGTACTGAGGTTTCGCCGTATTTTTTTGGAAGGAATTTCTTGTTTTATGATTTCTAGTACAATTTCATTGAATATGTATGCAGCAGTTTCGACACTTCCTTCATTTCTGATTATTTCTTGCCAATTAACACTATTTAATCTACATTTAGGCTTCCTCGTATTCAGCAGCACGACGAAGCTCCGCTATTTTGGCCAGATTTGACATCATGCCAAAGTGTCCTGGAGTGGTATGAGGCCAATTCTGTCCATTTTGTTCCAAAGGACATTAATCCGCCAAAGTGTCTGGAGCTGCGCCGGGTGGAGCATTACTGGGCAATAATGAAGCGGGAACTTCGGAAGAGCAAGAAGACAGTCGAAGACAAGAAGGACATGTTAAGAAAATGAAAAAAAAAAAAAAAAAAAACTGAGAAACTGGTACCGGATGACACTGTAAAGACATTGATGGAGGACATCAAGCGAAAATGCCTTCAATTTTACACTCAAGGCTCCATCGTATAACTTTTCTTTTGATTTTTGAAGTAAATAAATGTATAAAACTACCCTAAAATTTTGGTTTGATTCTAAACATTATAAAACAATTGGCATGACATTTTCGGTGTCGCAATAATTTCGTGTTCATCCTTTACTCCAAGGATTCCTCCAGATAGTCTTACAGGGATTTCCCTGGGATTTCTTGAGAAATTCGTTCTGGGCCTTCAAAAAAGCATTCAAGGATTTCTCTAAGAGTTCTTTTTGGAATTATTCCAGAGATTATCCTATGAATTCCTGCAGGAATTTCATCAGAAATTATGCTAACAATTTCTCCAGGAATTATATTAGGAAAATGTATACCACAAAAATTCCTCCAGTAAAATCTCTACATCAATTTCTTTTGGAAAATCTCTTCAAGATTTCACCTGGAATTTCTACCAAACCTTCTTAATGGATTTCTCTAAGGATAATTCCAGGGTTTTCTCCAGGAGTCCTTCAGTAATTAACTTAGATAATCTTTCCCACAGGAGTTTCTCCAGAGACAACTTCAGGGATTTCTCTATGTAAATTTCAAAAGGGATTCCCGCAGAGATTCCTCCAGTTTTTTTCAGGATTTCCTCTAAAGCTCCAGAAAATCTTCAATGGTTTCCTTAGAAACTGTTCCAGGGATGAGCTGAGAGAATGGACTGTACATTTTAATGAAATGTGTTTTTCGTTTACACAGTCTCTATTATAAAAAAAAATATCGAAAAAAAAACTGCGTAGCTGAAAATTATGTTTTATGTTCCAGGGATTTCTTCAGGAAATCCTCCAGAGATTTCCACGAAAATCCCTCCATAGGATCATGCAAGAATTTTCACGGAATTTTATTCCAGAAATTTCACCGAGGATTCCTCTAGAGATTACTTTTGATGTTTTCAGGATTTCCTCCAGGGATTGCACCAGGGGTTCCTCTAGAGTCTTTTAAGAAATTGTCGAAGTCGAGAAAGCATTGATATTCTCAATCTGCAAAAATCCCTATCGAGATTTTCCTAGTCGAATTTTTAGGTGCTTTTGGAAGAATTTTTGAGGAATAAAAGGAGAAATTGCTTGAAGAATCTTTGGAAGAATCGGAAGGAGTAATAATTCCTGATGAATCTTTTGATCTGATGAAGATTTTATTGTTATAATCTATGATGGAATCGCTGGAGGCATTTTGGCAGAGAGCCCTGGCAAAATTGCTAAAGGAATCCCTGTAGAAATATCCCTGCAAAAATTCCAGGAATAATCCTTGAAGAAATCCCGGGAAAAACTCCTGGCAATAGTCATGGAACCAAAGACGTGTTTGTTTGAACTGTGTAATATTCGAGCGAACAGTTCGTGCATCGCGCGCGTAGTTTAAGAACCTTAATATTATAAAAAGAACGCTTATATTGGTAACCTCGTGGACTCAGTTTTTTCTACGTACAGCAAACGTGAACTAGCATGAACATTTCAAAAACAGGCTTCCAACGAATTAAAATGCTCATCCCTCGGTTTAGAAACCCTGACTTGTTCGATCTCGAATCATCCTTCCCGAAAGGGTCAACAGCGTCGACTTTTTGACAGTGTCACCAACGGCATAATGACTGTTGAATAGATTGTTGGGGCTGATATGGATCGGCTCTGCCTCTTCTGCCACTTACACTTAAATTGAAGCTGAATCATAAACCCAAAATGCCCGCACTCGGATAAAAGACAATAGAAAAAGGGGACGTCCGTCGCATTACCATCAGGGCGAAAGTGGTTCCTCATGGCATCCTTTTCGCTTCTGCTTCCGAGTTCTACCACAAAAAACCATGGCTGTCTACGTCGTTCCAGACCGGTCCCATGTTTCATGGCAAACCTTGATTCCTGCCTCGGGCCATGTGATCATCAAGATTGATAAATTCAATCAAATTAAAGTCGGAAAACAAGAGAGCAGCGGCTTCAGATTTTCCAAACCACTGAGTTTCGCCCGTGATTCGCTTCCGGTGAGTGAGTGAGTGCAAGCAATCGAAACCGTAATCCGGGCCAACGAATGCACATGTGTACCGAACACGACCCCGACCAGAACAGGAAGATGGAAGAGTAACATTTAAATAACGATCAGTCACCCTCGAAAATTGAGAGCCAATTTAATTTAACTTCTTTATCCGTCTTCCGTGGCCGTGTTGCTCCCCCAGCTGCCAGAGACGTAGGCAAATAAGCTGACAAAAATACAATTTGCTTCCCTCGCTTTGCCGTGTTTCGTTTCGCCACCCACTTTCGGTTCCTTCACCATCCGTAAGCGCACGAGATAGACAGCAGACGGTACACACTTCCGTCGTCGAACAGTTTCCGGCTCGCCAAGGAGCAATCTTCCACGGGCAAAAAGAATCGTTTTATGGGCCGGTTATTATATGGCATTTAAGAAGTGGAAAGTTCGTTTGCGAGTTTACCAATATTGGCACTTGGGCAAGTTTTTATGGCTTTTTAATATCGGGATGTCGTCGGACGGGAACCGGTTCCATTTGGGATTACATCCTACGCGTGGCGAGGCACGTGAAACGGATCAATTTGGAAAAGGTTATCGTAAAACTGCGGCGTGTTGTGGTTAGGCAAAAGTTGTGTAAGTTGTTTCTGGCGGTTGATTATTCAAATGCGATAAATCGATCAATCGAGGCTTAACAACCGTACTGTAAAGGGGCCCTATTGAAGAAATAAAATACAGTATAGGATCTGTTAAAAGTATCTGTTGGCCTCAGCTTCAACATTACAACTTTAAGGCAAAGCAAAACATGGTTTTGACAATTTCGATTCGATTTCGATTCGATTTCGATTCGATTTCGATTCGATTTCGATTCGATTTCGATTCGATTTCGATTCGATTTCGATTCGATTTCGATTCGATTTCGATTCGATTTCGATTCGATTTCGATTCGATTTCGATTCGATTTCGATTCGATTTCGATTCGATTTTGTTTCCAAGTCCAAGTCCAAGTCCAAGTCCAAGTCCAAGTCCAAGTCCAAGTCTAAGCCCGAATGCAAGTCTTAGTCTGTTTCAATATTCAAAAGTTCCAAGAATAAGTGTATTTCTTCTAAAGCCTTTCAAATTGAAATGGAAGATAGGCTGCAATCGTCAAACTATCCTCTAGTATATCAATTACTTTCATAGAAACAGTCTTACACAGCTAGTTCTTAACTCACTCACCCTGTTAAACGTGCCGGAAAATGACTCTCACAAGTACAACTTTCGCGTGCCATTCTCCGAAGCCCAAGCCCAACCCAGCTCGTCCACTGTAATTGGAATGCTTGACTTTGCCAATTGGTGCACTTATCTGACCACAAATCTTGTCTCGGTTTCAGATATCGTACCGTCTTGAACTGTCCGCAATTATCTTTACACACCGGTTCGCATCCTCGACCGAGCACCTGAGCCCAGGGTTTCCTCGGTAAAACCACAAGAACGAACCTAATCTCCACATAACAAGTCCATCGAGCGTCTTCTGTGGGTGACCACCGAACCGGAACAGGCACTATAGTAGAACTGGACCCAAGTTGGTTTCGATTTACAGCCCACGTTTTGGGAGGATGGTGACGATTGGATCCGGAGGATAAAATAATGTTATTGTGGTGTGAAGCCTGTAGGAGTTTATGTAAAACGGAGAACCAAACGACTGACCATTCCCGGCCTCGTCCCACTCTAGGGGTTCGGTTTGGATGGCCCTTCTTTTGTTGTTCCAGGGTGTTTGCCAAGTGCTAGGCCATGTTTCATCCGAATAGACAAAAGAAAACATAAGCAAATGCAGAGATCTGGATGTGAGGTTGACTATGATTCTGCTTTTGCTGATGAAATTGGAAAACAGGAACGCAAACCAAGTTGAAAGTTTTAATAACAATAAATATCTCTTGTGCAAACAGGCTTGGTATACGTTCTATTTGCGGAAATGGATGCTATCTCCGAGCAGAACTTTGCTATTGTTCGATTCTGAATTTCCAATCCGATATGAGTAAGTGTAGCAGTTAAATGTTTTACCATTGGCTTTTAGATCTTAACCGACATGGAAATTTAATTGAATCCATTGCTAAGATACGTGGAAAAGAAATTTCATTCAGTTCTCGGTGCCCATTAAAAGCTTGTTGACATAAAAAGCCTTTTACCCTAATTGGATTGGATTCGTCAGGGCCTACTTTGCGATCTCAAGCAGGCCGTTTTTTATCCCTACTTCAAGTAAGTGCGGTAATTTAACCGAGCAAACGTACAGTAGAAGCATTAACCTAAGAATGCTAATGTCGCTGCTGTTCGTGTTACCAACATCTAGTTTGCCACGAACTGACAGCCTGAGTACCGGGCATCAAAGTGTCAAATTAATTATAAAAACATAAACAACGACAAGGCATTGAACAAACAATGAAAAACCATATTTTAAGGTAAGAATAATTAAAATCAGTTTTGTGACAACAGCGCTACTAGCATTCTACTACTAATATTTCTATTAAACGTACCGAGTGAAGAAGAGGGGTTCGTCGTCATTAACTGTTAGAATGGGACTTGTATGCTCGCTCACAGCCTACTGGATCACTTGTGCGGAACAATAAGGACATTGGTGTAGGAACGAGGGGTTGAAAGGCCATCTCTAAGATGTGTCTCCAGATTTGTAATATGGAAATAATAAAAAATCAGTATAAGGCGAGCTTTATGTTGGATGTGAATTATTTGTGTTTTGATTTTATTTTCCATGTATTCCACTAACCTTAACCTATGTTTGTCAGAATCTCTTTCAAGAAGGTCTATAATTCTCTCTTGATTTTTTCCATAAATTATTTTTGGGGATTTCCTATTTCATACTATTGCGGCAGAGTAAATTGCTTCAAGATACCGAAAAACAATGTTTCTGAGTTTAGAAGTTGACAAATATCTATCTAATTTTAGCATATATTTTCAATTCTTCTATACAGTCAGAATCTATGTCAAAACAAAACGACACAATGACAAAAAAATCGAAAGGATAGAAGGCCGAAAATGAAAATGAGCAGAAACAAAAAGTTTATTTTTGGAACGAGAAATAAATCACGAAACCAATATTATCGGCCTTTGTTCATCGATCTATTGTTCTGGTATGACAGTTAGTTGCTTTTTATTCGAACCCAGCAGAGTTCATCTGAATTTTCGAAGGAAGATGGCTGTGCAAGCTTGAGATGCTTGAGGTTTTCGTGACGTCTGTTGTGTGATTTCCAGAAGATTTATTCAAGATTTCTGAAAGCTACGTTTTTGATACGGTTTTCTGCGGCATTCAATTGGAAAATTTGCTGTCAACGGCGATTACATCTAATCAACCTTCAAACTGAATATAAGTGGTGAGTTCGTTTCATGCTTGTGAAAACACACTTTTTTATCGTGACAATGTTTCATTTATTCGCTAAAAAAAACTATGGATGGGTCGTCACTTTAAGTATCGGCATAAGCCATTATTTCAGTTCTATAAAACAAAATTGATCCACACGTACATATTATTTTATTCATTTGTCACAATTACTAAAAATTAACCTTTGAATCGTTCGACTTTAAAAATTGTTGAATCAATGATAGATATTTCATTTTGATTTGAGGCTACATGAATCACATCACTTCCCAAGGTGAATCCTGATCATGTAGTTTTGATCCCTCCCACTGACAAAACTCCTTCCTGTGAAAACCACGGAGATGCCTAAAGAGTGTATCGAAAAGTAGTCGCAAACATTCAAAACGGTATATCTCAGTGCATAGTTCATCTTTTTAAAAGCTTTTTTCACGCAAATCTTCATCATGTCATCAAATATTGAAGCAGCTAAAAAAATATTGAATAATATACAGTCTTAATATAAATACAACAAGATTTATAAAGCATGGGAAATAAAATCTTGCAAAAAATAACACTTTTGAAGTGTCTTCTGAAGATTCGATGATTTGTATTGAACAAAATGTATATCAAACAAAATAGGATGGAAAGCTTATTCTATTGGAAAATGTGTTTACTTCACACAGCACGTAAAATGAAATTCAAAAAAAATAAATTATTGCTCTTAAAAAGCTCAATTATTGGAACAAGGTCGGTTTTAGAAAGTCACTCTTGTTTAATCAACTTTTGAAGCTCTGTCATACACATCGGCCATTATATAGAAAAACATTTTTTGCTTACATTACTTCAAAAATATGCAAAGAAACTTTTCCAATCAAAAAACAATTTTTTATTCATTATAATCGTTCAATATTACCATTAACGTGTAGAAAGAAAAAAAATCAAAAAACGAGGTTCCTAAAAATCGACTTTTTTCGATTTTTGTATTTGCTCTCAAATGCTTGTTAATGAATTTTTAAAATATTTTTTACACTATGTCATGAGAGTTGTGGCACAGAATATATTAGCATAAACAAAAATCATTTTTTTATAAAAATTTTACGCGTTTATTAACATATCAATTTTTTCAGAGGTGTGCAAGATTTTCATCGACATCTGTTAGTAATTTGCAAAATTATCATGCAAAATGCCACTTTATTGAAACAATATCACCACATCATCATTTTTAAACGCATTGTAAAGCATTTTTGATCAAAAAATTGTTTGTAGGTTCAACCCAATATTTTTGAGACTTTTTTGAAAGTTTGCGACTACTTTTCGATACACTCCTTATGTGATCTCGGTCTCTATTAGCAATGGATATCACACTAACATTCCTTCCCTTTCCCCCGATGACCGTAAGGACGTGGCCGGCGCCGTTATCGACATTACTGAGTTTGGAGTCCTCGAAATTGTACATTGAAGATGGTAAGCTACTCCCATGCCACATTTGTTGGTTCCCTGTACAACTTTGATTTTTCCGGTCTATCACGGAGTAGCATCGATCATCAATGCTTATGCTTATGCTAATTCAATTCCTGACAAAAAGTAAAACGTTTATCAGCAGATTCTCGGCAAAATACTTCCACAATCTCCTTTCAAATCTCCAAACAAACCTTTCGCTTGTTGAAATCTCGTCGGTAAGGAAGTTTTCTGAGGTGGTATCATTCTCGTTGAAAAGCTTTGAAGAATGCTGTGTAGGATTTTTTGGTATTGGTGTAGTTTATTTAGATAATTTTTCTGCTAACTTGAATTTCAACATATATGTTTGAGTATTTGTTTCTATCATGAGTTCAAAAGTAATAACGGTTTTACTTAAGTGATCTAGGAAAGTGTACATAAACAGGCATGATGTTGCCGCAATGACGCTAAAAAACAGACACAATCATCATAAAATGGCAATAATGGAGCAAACAAATAAAACATTAAAAAATGGATAAATCAGGCAATCTTGGTCAGCGTACACAACAGAAAATTTCTGTCGAAGGACATTGTGGGACAGATAGGAGTCAAATTCAGAAGCCACTCGGTTAAACACGTGTTGTTACCCGCTCAGAGCGATGTCCGATCCATAAATAGAGCGGGGTTGAGGTTATTTTCACATTAAATAATTTCGCAGGAGTCGAGGACGGACATTCAGGTTGATAAGTTTGAGGATGGCTTGACATTTGATCCTGTCTTGTATTACAACGGTAATAACTGAGGCTCTATCGACGGACTCGCAAAGGTTTAAGGTTGACCAGATGACAACGGCTTTCATAGTTTGGCTGTCGATGCGGGTCTCTTTAAGGCAGACTACGTAACGCAAAACGTAGAAAACGGCGTTTAATTGACTCTACAAGGTCTACCCCGTAGTAATTGCGTGGTCTCCAACCCGTATAGCAATACTCTAGCGTACGGTATGGCCCATAAAAAAATGCGAAAATCGTTATATCATGTGTTATGGTAGTTCAACATAGAAAATGTGAATGAAACATAAACATTTATCATTACTTGTATTGTTTAATCTATTTAGACTCAGTTTTTTGCTTTGGACATGATTTTTATCAGTTGCTAGAGAGGAATTGGAAGCATACCTTCAAATTTTATCATGCGGACGTCGGGTTCAATATCTGTGTGATGAAAGCTTCTAAAACATCAACGATGGCGTGAGATTCTTCACAGGCCTTGTCTCTAGCATACGTCCATATTAAATGATAGAATTTGTTCGGTTTATGGACAAAAGGTCGAAAGACAAAAGGTCGAAAGGACAAAAGGTCGAAAGACAAAAGGTCGAAAGGACAAAAGGTCGAACACGATTTGCATGGTGGGAAATTTTTCCTTCTTTGAAAAAAGATTTTCGACCTTTTGTCCCTTCTTTTTTGTTCTTCGACCTTTTGTCCTTTCGACCTTTTGTCTTTCGACCTTTTGTCCTTTCGACCTTTTGTCCTTCGACCTTTTGTCATAGATTCAATTTGTTCATACCTGGGTTATTGTATACTTAAACATATTTTCGAAAAAAACGGCTCATTTTGGAGAGCTTTGATTGAACCTTCATATAAGTGTGGCCTTCCTTAGCCGTCCCAGATTCTGACAATCAGCCAGTGCTGACAGGCGGCCAACTTCTCCGGGCCCATTTTGATGAGTTCAGCTCCAATACCATCCTTACCAGCGGCCTTGTTATTCTTGAGCTGGTTGATGGCATCCTTAACTTTCCTCAATGTGGGGGCAGGTTGGTTCACCCGTGCTGACGTAGTCACTTCCTCCGCAGTCGTGACCCTTTGCGCCTGTGTTCTCCGTGCCATTCAGATGTTCATCGTAGTGCTGCTTCCCCCTTTCAATCACCTCACGTCCGTCTGTCAAGATGCTTCCGTCCTTATCCCTACACATTTCGGCTCGCGGCACGTAGCCTTTTCGGGATGCGTTAAGCTTCTCGTAGAAATTTTGCGTTTCTTGTGAACGATGCAGCTGTTCCATTTCTTCTCATTCCGCTTCTTCCAGGCGGCACTTTTTGTCCCGGAATAGGCAGGTTTGCTGCTTTCGTTTTCTTTTATATCGCTCCACGTTTTGTCGCGTTCCTTGCTGCAGCCAGCGTTGGGAAACTCGTGCTCGAGAGTTAAAAATTACTCACTCTCTTACTCGTTTGCGAGTAATACTCTCGCTGTGAGTTACTCATTCCTTACTCTTACTCATGCGAGAGTATGACGTCATTACTATCGGGTGAGTGAGTAAGTTATTCTTTGTGAAAATGGTGAGTAAGCAATTTCCGAAGCAAAATTAAATTGTACTTTCGTATGTTTCGTTCTAGGTGGAAGACTTTAAATATAAATAATTCATTATGTTAACAGCTGCTGTCGACTTCTGTATTGTGATATGCATTTGTTGGTATGGGTATTTAAACATTACTGAATTTAGAGTCACTTTTTAAACATGATTCAACAAGTTATAATGACAAAAGCGTTTTTATGTTCAAATATTTTCCACACCAATTTCGTTCGTATAGCGACATTAAACATACTGAAACGTTTTCTGAATGCTGTTTTTTACTGATATTAAAATTTTAATAGATATATTAGTAAAAGTGTTATACATAACGTTTGTTTGCGATTGACATCTTGCCCATTTCATATCTTGCTATGGATTTGAATATGCTTAACAGGTGTAATACTCGATTGGCTGCTAATTTTTGACGACTTTGACAATATGTGATACTTGGCTTCTTGTTAGTTTACTTTTCCTTTTGTATGTTCTTTGTGTTGCCACAAAACTGGTGCGCATAATTAAAAATTGAAAAGGAGAGCGAAAAAGGCTAAGCACAGAAGGTGCTGATATTGCCGTACAAATCATTTCTGGTTACGCTGTTCGGCGGACCAATCTGAGGCTGATTCGTTTTGGCACGAAATACAGATACGTATTGTCGAGTCTCTGTCTTAGGTTTTTATTATTGCGGTTGTGCTATGATCCTTTAATTGTAGTATACTTGTACGTAATACCGCACGTTTAAGTGATTCTCAATACGGAGAAAGAAAACTTAAGTTTTGAGTTAATCCAAGTTCAACAATTTTAATTGATTATTCTTTGAGCCCAAAATCTCTCACTATAATTTTTCTTCCTCACGAATGTTGTCAAAAGTACAAAGAGCTACATTTACTCAAGGGGGTGATACTTTGACACAATAAGCCAAATTTGGTAAAATTCAAATTTTCTACAGCTTTTATTAAATGCAAAATATGTTGAAGCATATGTAAATAGAGTTTTAGGTGATAGTTATAAACTCATAGATGAGAAAGGCAATTCCTTAGGCATATTTCATGCCAGTTTTTTTTAAAGAAATTCTAGTCAATTAAAGAATAAGCTATGACATTTTCCCGTTAAGGAAAATGTACAAAAATCATCACTAGGATGAAAGAAAAATGCGTCGCATAAATGCATTGGTTAGCGAAAATTCTCTAACCTAATGTTAGTTTACAATCTGACCTAGCTTTACAATGGTTGCAAATCTACTTTAATTCTATGTTAATTTTAAACCTAAGTTAATAGTTAGATAATGAAAATTAGACTCACCCGGTGATGCGATCCAATCGCGATTATGGTGTTAAGAGAAATAAGTCCATCTGACTGGGAGGGTAAAATCCTTTCGTCGCTCGTCGTTCTTCATCGGTAGGCCAATGTAGACGTACGTACTGCTTACGTGTCCTGATAGTCGCCGTGTTTCGTCTTCCATCCGATTCCGAACGCGTACTTATCTCCAAAATCGCTGGCATCCTCGGAGTTTCACGCCTCACGTCGCGTTGTTTCCGTACGAAGTTGGTAATAACTTGAGTATTAGTATCGATGCTGATGCTCCGTTGGTCAATCGGTCGATCATCGAAGGGTTAGCACGGGTAAATTATCGGCAGCCATCCAAATCACAACAATTCAGCGATCGGGTACTTGACTTGTTCCGTTAGTGATGGCTACCGCTGTGCACAAGTTCGCATGGTCGTTCACGTGTGAATTTTCCCAATAGTTTTCCCGACCGGTGTCGGTTGTAGTTGATCCCACGACGAGTTTCCTGAAAATAAACGAAGGAAAGATTAATCTAGTGCATATTTATCATATTTACCTAATACTCCCCCGGTTTATTGACGATCAGAGATGTTTTTTCGGTCCCACGACGTCCTCCAGCAGCTTGTCCAAAACTTTCAGACAGGAAACTGAACTTTGTGTTCGTTTTCCTGTTGTTTTCGTTTGTGTTCAGCATTGACACTGACAGTGCGATGTTTTTCTTCGCAAATGTCACTCGCAGTGACAATGCGATGTTTTTCGCAGTTGTCAGTGAGCGCTTGACAGGCAGTGAGTTGCATGCAAGTTCGTATGCTGTCAGTTTGCTTTGAACGCAAATAGGGTTGCGCGCTATGCCGTGTATGAAATCTGGACTGGTCAGAAAGAATTTCTGATTCTAGAATTCAGTTTTTAGTTTCGCGTGTACGGATATCAAATTGCTGTGTCAGACGAAGTGTTACTGATAAATTTGATTATCCAGTTTATAATTTTCGTTTACAAATATTACTAGTAAAAGTCAGACGAAGTGTTCTGATAGTAACTGATTATCTAGTTTTGAGTTTGTGTTGACTGCGGTTTTGTCAAATACGGTTTGATGATGCAGTTAACCGGTTTAGTTAGAGTAATGATTGGCGTAATTGATGGACAAATTCCATTGTGCTGATCATGAGATGCAGTTTAGCTGAGTTGGTAGTAGTAGTAAGTGCTCTATTTGTGATCCTAGAAACTGTAAGATGATTATTAATGTTCAACTGCAGGAGGTAATTTCTATTAATATTTTCACGTAGATGATTTTGAAAGTTATGAAAATTTGATCAGTGTGCCTGATCAAACTTTCATAAAACCTGGTGGTGTGATGTAACGTTTTGCGTTTTTCCGTTAAAAACATAATAAAAAGTTTATGAACTTTTGACGTTTTTATCTTTTTAAGCAAAATCATTTGAATTTGCATTTGATTGAGCTCAGTGTTACATATGTTGTCGACAAGGTTTGTGTCTAGACTAAGTGTACTAAATTGACCACCCAGTATGGGATATGAGTAGTGATGTGCAAACCTTTGTAGTGTTTATTTTCGTTTTAGCCATGTTCGTTTACCGAAGGCACGAACTCTCGCCATATCAAATTAATTTGGGCGCAATTTTTGAAAGAATAGGCTCTTTATGTAAGCAGGTTTCTTGTCTGCTCCAAAGAAGTAGACTCGTGCATTTCGCTTCTTAAACGGCTGGTGTTCAGAAGTTCGTGGTTCAATTTTAAAGCTTATTTATTTAAAGTGTGTTAGATTTGTTGTAACTAAAAGGTAGTGAAACGTTTCGGAGTCGGTGTGTCCGACAAACGCGAACTTTTCTGTTAAATTTATAATTGTGACTCAAAAAGCGCCCTGCGCTTTTTGGGTACAGGCTGGAGTTTTTCGAGTATCGACAGAAGTCGAATACGGTCCCCGTGGCGTTTCGGGCCACCATTTCCGTCCGAGGATGTTTGTTCGAGTCCGTGCAACTGCCAAGGCCCGCCCTTCGGGGTAGTCAAACGGAGCGTGGTGTTTCGCTTTTCAAAAAAGAGCGAAAATTCCCCGACGATCGCCAATTAATCGTCGTAGACGGTCCACCACCCGGGTAGAGGAAAATAGCAAAAGAATAACAAAATTTACCGTTAAAATAGAATGTTTGAATAGCAAAATTTGTTCTTTGTTTGTTTGAGATAAGAGATAAAATAACAAAAATAATAACTGAGTTTGTATGGCATAAAAACTAAATCATAACATATTTTGCTATTGTAATAACAAAATAATAGCAAAAATATAGGCAACCATAAATAACAAACTATGTTATTATTTTGATATTGATAACAAAATAATAACTAAATAAGCTATTCACTAGTAGATCAAAATAACGGTAATTTTAGTTCTTTGACTTTAATATCTAAATTTAGCATGATTAAAAAATGAACTTTTAGCTTTCCTGCTAAACAACTTTTGCTTTTTGAATCTTTAATGAATATCATACAAATAGTAAAATGAGCTATAATGGCAAAACTTGATACTGGTTTGTTCTCATGAATTACAGTGGGATTCCGTTTTTGGCACGCTCCGTTTTTGGCATGCTCCGTTTTTGGCACCCCCCGATTTTGGCAACAAAATGGATCCGTTTTTGGCAACATTTTTCAATATCATTAAAAATTGTATTTTTCTGTAAATATTATTGTGTCGTTTGTTTTAGTCATTTGAAAAAGCAATCCAGCTTCACTCTTATCGCATTCCAGAGTTCAATTTTCGCCGATATTTCTCAGAATGTCACCAACTTCTAGGAGCACCGTATGAGCTTATTTCATTCTAGATGGCCGTATGTTGGCCGTTTCATTAAGTCATTAATCTCTATGAGTATCTACTAGTATCAACTAGAGTTCCAACATCTTTTCTCAGGCATTCACGCTTTATGACCAGCCCACTTGAGTATGCCGGTAGACAATTGTAATTAGTAAAAGTCAGTTTTCTTCAAATTTGGAACAGCTTCTCTCAACAAAGCAACATTGACATAAGAGGAACAAAATATCTAAAAACAAATAGGGTTTTCATCTACAATTTTTGGCAAATTTTTGGATAATCTTACATTTTAATTGCGTAAACACCATTTCACTTTCATTTAAGTTCTTTAAACTCACTGTCTAGCTTTCAATGGGTTACATGCATGCCATGATTCGCTACTAGCCACAACGTAACGCACATTCGCTGGTGTCTATGCACGAAAAATCGCTAAAAGGTAACGCGAAAAATATTTGTATGGCGAAATGCATCTAACGATTTATTTCTCAACTATTTTCGAAACATTATTTGGTTCCGGTTGTGCGTGATGATAATGACTATCACGCCTACCAAATATTTTTTTCGATTAATGCTTTCATTTACGAGATATTTGAAGTTAGATACCTTTCCCCATACAAAATGAAACGAAAAGAACTTCTGCTGATCAACTGTGGGCAAGAGCAAAGCAGGTAATCCATTATCTACTCAAACTTTTTGCACCACACGTCTTAACTGATCGACGGCTTAGATTAAAGAGGATGGCTATTTCAGAAATTTGGGCTTTTACCCTGTACCGGCGGTTCCCGAGTTCGTAAATGTTCGTCGTTTTTCGTGTACTTCCTTTAAGAACGCAAGTTTTCAGTTTTGATAAGGACTCTACTGTTGCATCGCAACTTGTGGAATCAGAGTACGCAAAAAGGCTACACGGAAATAATATTGCCTTTCGTAATGTTTTGGTTTTTGTAATTAAAAATTACATTAAAATACTGTAACCTCGTTACAGTTTCTTGCTGGAACCTAAGAATGTATATTGTGGATGCTGTGCAAAATCTGTCGATTCCTTGTAAACTCCTAAGATTTCTAAGGCAGCCTGCGAATTTTCAGAGGAATACTGCGGATTCTGAATTGTATTTTGAATATTTTGAGTAGTATCTTGAGGATTTCGAATAGGTTTCCAGCGGAAAGTGGGGATTGCTAGTGGCACTCTGGCAAGTCCCTATTAACTTTTGAGAATTTCGATCGGAAACATGAGAAATTTCAGCTATATCGCAGCGAAACCTTGAAAGTTTAAGCGCTGTCTTCAAAATTATTAGCAAGCTCTTGGGTAGATGTGAATTCCTATCTGGCTCTCAAGTAAGATTCAAAGAATTCTAAGCAAGATTATGTGGATTCCTAGCAAGCTAGTTTAGAGTACAAACGGTTTCTATACCATTTTGTAATAATTTTCAGAGGAGTTTTTCATCCATATTTAAAAGACAATATACACCGTCTTAAACCAAAGGCTGCACTTATATTATACAACGGACACACGGAACAACCATTCATTGAACATGAAGAATTTTTGTTTGACGAAAAGATTCCTTCGACAGGGGCGAACCTCTACGAAATCGAACCTACACTTCGTAGTACAATACGCCTAAACGATTGACGCCGCTAACCTCACGGCTACCAAGCCCATATTTCTATGGGAAATCCTTGCTTAGTCAATATTATGTTCCAGAAAATATAATAGTTTTTTTATTGGTACAGCAAATGATTTCAGCTGTTTTTGTGTGCTCTTTGACTGTAGTCCATCATTTGATATCAGATGCCTTACTATGCAAGAAATTTAATTTGGAATAATCATTTTCAAATTATCGAATATTGTAAAATTTGACGCTTGGGATTAAAATAGAAACCATTTTTTCTTTAAGTTTATTTAACTAGAATCATTCATTTTGTAACACCTAGAACTTCTTTTTGTAAATACGCTTCTAATGAAATTTCCGTATTTTTACACTACTTTGAGGGATTGTTCTGTTCTTGAACAAAGGTCACTTATGCGATTATTGTTTTTACATGAACAAGGTATACAAATAGTATACATAAAGTTTACAAAACATCATTGAAGATATTTTAACTATAAAAAGTGTGTAGAACGCCTATCTTCAGATTTATAACATAGTTCTTTCCTACGGAAATCTACTTCGAATTGGACCGTTCGGATGTCTGGCCATCATTTGGTTTCATAATTATGATGGAACAACGTCAAAATGATATTTTTGAAAATAAAAAAATGGGTTCCGATTTTGGCACGGTTCCGTTTTTGGCAACTGAAAATTTCAACTTTGTTGCCAAAAACGGAATCCCACTGTATTTAAATAAAGTTTTCAAATATCAAAATAATAACATATTTTACTATGATGGCGATGTTTATTATTCTTTAGATATTTGATGTTTTTTGCATATTTGCACAAATAACAAATTTTACAATGATAGTATATTTTGTTATTGATTAGTTTTTACATGACTACCAAGTATAGCATATCAATGACAAATTTTGCTATGATAGTATATTTTGCTATTGATGAGATATTTAATGTCATATATTAATAACATAATACTGGTTAAACTAGATATGATTGCAAAATTTGTTCTTATTTTACCATTATTTTGTTATTCACCTCTACCCGGGCAACGTTACAACCCCGGACCAAGCTATACGAGAGCGCGGATCGTGAACTGCGTCACCAATTGCGCATCACGTTCCGGATCAGACCCAAGGGGAGGAGTTCATTTCATCACGTACGGTCAGAGCGCCATACGCGAGGCCGGAGGTAGAAGATCAACCCCGGGTCGCACGACACTCCGTCGTAGCCAAAGCTCTCTGGAGAAAATCGGAGGCCATCCGTCCAGCCGCCACCCTCTTCGCATCTTTAGTTCGGCCATACTTGCACGGGCTCAGCGCGCACGCCATTCCTGCAGCGACGGCGAAACCCTATCACGAGCTGAAGCCAGAATGTTGTTAACATATTTTGTGTTGAGAGCCACCACAGCTTGGGAGTTCAATAAATGATACCAAGTGCCTTAGCGTATGACTGAGGTCTAATGGTCTAATATTGGAGACCCTCGCTATTCATAATATTTAAAAACTACAAGCCAGTACAAATTGATGCAAACTGAGAAAATCAGAGACCTTCATTACAACAACCAGAACCACCCCTTTTCCTCTCTTCCCTCATAGCCCCAATCCTGAAAAAAAACCTTCCAACGCCAATGGAATATGAAGTCTTAAAGAGAAAAAACGACGCCACCACTTAGACTAGATCAACTCAGGAAAAAGTTTTCCGATTTTCCTCACCTTCTTCTGTTCTTCGAAGGATGCTCGCCAAAGAAGTACGAAAAGTGTCAACCGAAAGCGAGAAGCGGAAACGAAAAACACTTATGATCTACGTGTGGGAAAAGAAGAGGCACCGAGAGAGCGCTCTTCCGGCGATGTATCTTTGAGTATGTGCTGTAAAACCTTTCATACATTTTTGGCTCGCACAATGACGGAAAGTTTTCATAACTTTTTCCCAGCTATTCGTTCCCCCCATTAGGGATGTGTATTTTCGGCAGGCAGTTGGCAGCTAACATGAACCCATTCACCGGATGTCACTAGTTTCGTCTCGTCGTTTTCTCTCGCCGCAAAGATTGCCAATATGCTTGTGTGCAAACTGTAGACAGCCTTATCGTAAGGGGGGAAACTTTATGAAAACAATAACCAAAACACACAAAGCCAGTCGGGACCCCGGAAAATGTGTCCTGTGAGAAAGCAAAGCAAAAAATGCGACGACGGCACAGCACTCCTCTCCATGACTGGAAATCTCCATAACACATCATTGAATTTATGATACTTTTAACTTTTACATTAAGCCTCTTAAGAGGCAACATACTCGACTCGACTCGATTCGACTTTCTCCCAGTCAGTGGAACTCGATGATGGCGAAGGATGCCTCACAGTGCTGGGCACGGTGCCCCGTCAGACCGTTAAAATGAAAAAAAAAAAAAACACATTAAATCAAGTATCAAGTGTACAAAGAAGCTAAAACTATTAAGCAAAATTTATACGGCAGACTTTAGTGGGCTGGTCACTTAGCGTGAAATCGAAAGATAAGCTATGAAAATAATGTTCAGCAAGGATTTTTTTAAAATTTCAATCCAACATAATATCCACATTTAATTGAAATTATTTTTCATCTCTCATTCCATGAAACTCAGCTTAATGGTTTAAGCCATTCAAAAATCATACTTAACCCTCTAATACTCAACCCCGCCTTTAAACGGGATATCTTTTGAAATTGTGTGCATTTTTTCTTAGCTTGGAAAACAAAATGTTTTTTTTTTTTGGCTTAAACTTTCGGCCATAACACACATATAAGAAAAGTTTTATACAACTTTTGAAACTTTTTTGTCGTTTTGAAAAATGTATGAAATATTGTTTCCTTCTATAACCTAAAAACGCCTATTTTACATTTGATTATTTTCTAAAATCAACATATCACAGAAAAAAATTGAAATAGTTTCAAATCGATTTTTCCGTAAGTTATACGGAAAATAAAATATGTTCCAGAAAATATACGAAATTTTATGTTTCCAAAGGTACTGAATTAACTTAAATTTTCTGTATTGTCAGAAATCGTTACCCAGAAGAGGCTTTAAGAAAAATCAAAAAAGGATGGAGATGCTCAAAAATAAATATTAGAAAACTCAAAAACCAAAATTCATAAATTTGCTAATAAAAATAAATCATTGTCCAAAACGTGTTTATATCGATTTTAGATAGCGAAAAATGATTCTTAGATCGAAAATCAAAATTTGGGCATTAAAGGGTTAAGGTGCTATTTAGAATCGATCTAAGAAATCGAGCATTGTACTTAGTTTAGATGGACATTTTTTTTATAACAACAAACTGACAGGGCACCGTGCCGGGTGAAGCTCGTAAGCATACGTTCGGATCGGTCTTCTATAATGTGTGCTCTGCGCTTCATCCCATATGGACGCACATTGGATGGGGAGGTCCCCAGGTTAAAACGCTTCGCAAGTCCCATCCTTGAGGGAATCGTTTTTTCCCTGACGCTTGCCTTCTTCCCCATGCTGTGGCCAAGTCTCCCCTTCCACGTGTGTATGCATAAAGTTTTTTTTATTGGCTTTTTTACTGTTGCGTTCCTGGTTGGATCCTGGTCGACTCGAGGAGGTACTCTGGATATGGTGCTTCACAATAAGATAAATATCGTATACTGCATGTCAGCTGGGAAATTTATGCTTGTTTGAGTTCGTTAAAGACTTCTCTCGTTCACTACTCCGTTTGGTTGATTGCTTTTAGCCTTCCAGCGAGAATTTTCGTCAGTTCAAAGCAAAACCAGTTTTAAATAGTTTGTAATTGAAATTTTGGAGAGATCCTACAGAGTATGTTGGCTCGAAGGTGTTTGTGAGGAGTTGCAACCAGTTAGTGTAACAAGCAGTTCAGAAACTCTTTACCACAGGTTCGGGTACGCAGAGTCTTATTGATAGGTACTGCATAAGCCAACCATGTCCTGACAGAAACTGTGTCAGGTGGAAGTTCACTTCCCTACGGTTTCCTTTTATACCAATCTGACACATTTGGTATAAGTCGATGAGTTGTTTCTTTACACGCGTTGCGAGCTCTTCTGGTACCTCTTTGGTTGAAGCATGAAGATGTTCTCTTTATGATGAGCCCGATGGGCGTCATCCCGGTTATGATACGCAAGGCCTCTTTAGAAACCGTTCGGTATGCGCTTGCTAATCTTGAGCACATGATGCTATTCATGCTTTTCAACCGCTTTAGGTTTCTGCTCGTTCTGAGCGCTTTTGAACAGATTGGCCCACCAAACCTCAGTATGGATAGCATCACGCTTACCTGAAACTTACGTTTACAGACAATTTCAGCAGAGCTTTTAGACATCATCCTCGAAAGCGCCGCTATAGCCGTGGATGCCCTTTTACAGGCATATTCAAAGTGGCTAGCGAAGCTGAGCATCTCATACATCATTACCCCAAGTTGCCTAAAGGATCGCTTGGACTCTATGGTGCAATCACCTACCGAGATAAACGCCCGTTGCTCGGACTTACAGTTGCTGACCACCACCACCTCAGTCCTGTGATGGGCCAGTCCGAGTTTCCTAGACTTCATCCATTCCTCAACTATGGAAATAGAGTGCGCTGCTGTCAGCTCAACTTCCTCCATTGATTCGCCGTAGACCACTAGGGTGACGTCGTCGGCGAAGTCAACAATCTCAACACCCATCGGAAAGTGCAGCCTCAGTACGTCATCGTACATTGCATTCCATAACATCGAACCTAGAAGGACTCCCATGGTAATTCGAACGATTGTTGCCCGTCCTCTGTGTCATACAGTGGGATCTTACCTAAAATAGCGGTGAAGTGCGTAAGCTATCGCTTCCCAACTAGCACTGTCGAACGCATTCTTCACATCCAGAGTGATAACCGCGCACTAACGGATGCCACTCCTCATCCGGGAAGATTTCTTGATCTTTGCAGCGTTGCATCGCGGTTCGAAACATGTCTGGATCCGCATTGACCGCTGCTTTAAGGGCAACATACCATCGGGATACCATCGGGTCCCGGCGCCTTATTTGACGCGAATGATTTCATGACTTCTGCCAGCTCTTCGTTTGTCACCCTCGCTACTTCTTCTCCTTCATCTGCCACATACGGCGCTTGAGGCCATGGACTTGTGGGGTGATGCGGGATGTATTGTAATCAAGTAGGCATCCAGTTTATCAGCCTCGGCGATGCGGCGGCGCTTTATCTTCTAGCAAAATAGTAACTGCCTTAGCAACCCATAGATATATATGCTTGTTGATTATTCAATAAAGGTCATTCTGTCATTTGCTTCCATCAAGAACAGTCTTTTTTTTTCTTTTATACTCGGTAAGTAGGCCTTGACCTGGCTAAAAGGTTTTTTTCTTCGCTTGTCAATTTTTTCCCGTTTCAGATAATAATTTTCCGAGGCTTCGATTTCCGATTTTGACGAGTTGGTTTGTGGATTTTCCCGGTGTGGTTGCTTGAAGAGTTGCTGTTCAAGTTATTTGAATTCAAGTTTCCACCTTTTTTCCGTCCCTGGAGTTTGGGTCACTGGAAAACCTTGAGTATAATTTTATTTTATTAATTTATTTCTTTTTTTTTCGTTTTCTTTTGTTCATCTCACATTTGATCTTGTTGTTTTATTGATCTTTTTGTTTCCGTTATGGAAACTTGTAGCATGGTCACTTTTTTGTAAATATTATTTAAAGATTTATTCAATATAAATATAGATGTACATAAATTGTTATATAATTATATTGTTTTTTTCATGTTCTTCAATGTTAATTTATTATTCGTGTTAATTTATTTTTCATTTAATCATATATTATTTCAATGTCAAAATTAACAAATTCAATAGTTCACTTAAATATATGCGATATTCAATATCACAGTTCAAAATGAAATGCACTTTTCCAAAACCGCATACAAAACTTGCATACAAGTCGCCTTCTACCAATCAGGTATCAGAAGGCCGGCTCCAAAGGCACGTTCCCCACCAGTTGGGAGATTTGTGCCATCGCCATATTTGAGCCTATTTCATCATCTACCCGATGGGAGAGGAAAGGGAAGGGAAAGATGGGAGGAAATAGGAGTGGGGTCCCTTGAAGAGGGAAGATCGCATAAGCGAAATGAGAGCATGTAGCTCCACACCACAATGGGTTCGAACAGCGCCCTAAAAAGGGCACTGCAAAACGCATGAGCGTAAAGAGAGCCTATAGCTCATTACCACAGCGGGTTAAGAATAACAGGATGTCCTGAAGATTCAGGCTTCTGTATTCAGTTTCACTTAATAAGTGTTTACCAAGTAATTGGAATCGCATTTGCGCAAAAACTGGACAGTTACATATCAGGTGATACGAAGTTCCATAATCGGAGTCACAACTATCACACACAAATGAGTCAGCACGCTGAATATTTGCCATGTGATAGTTGAGTCGGCAGTGGCCTGTCAACGCTCTGACCAAGAGACTGCAATTCTGCTTTGACAGATTTGTTAAATACTTCGCCACCTTTGGAGATGGCTCAGTAATATACAATTTTGTTTGACGACACGACTCCAAACTATTCCAATATTGCTTGTGCTGAGTTGCCGCCCAAGAGTCTATCTGAAGTTTCACCCAGCACTTCGAAATTGGAATAGCCGGCTCAGGGCCAATGAAGTCATGCGATGCTCCATCGCGAGCTAGCTCATCAGCCAATTCATTTCCAGCGATGGAAAAATGGCCAGGTACCCATACAAGGTTTACAGAGTTGACTGAATTCAGTTCCTCAATTTGAGTTCGACATGCGATAACAAGCTTCGACCTTGAGTTGGCCGAAGCGAGAGCTTTTATAGCAGCCTGACTATCTGAACAGAAGTATATGACTTTACCCATTACGCGCTGTTGAAGTGCTGATTGCACTCCACACATAAGAGCAAATATTTCCGCCTGAAAAACGGTGCAGTTTCTACCAAGTGAGTAAAACTGATTCAGCCTTAGCTCACGAGAATATACTCCTGCACCAGCTCTACCTTCAAGAAGGGAGCCATCAGTGTAACATACTATATTGTTTGATATACTTCTTTCCAAATAGCCAGACGTCCACTCTTCCCGTGAAGGAAATTGTGTGGTAAATGTCCTGTAAGGAAAGTTACAAGCAATTGTGAGATCACTTGGAACAAGGACAATTTTGTCCCAATTCACCAAAAGTGGAAACAACGAAGTGTGTGTAGATCTACGATTCACTGGATTTTTCTCCAGTAGATCCAGTACCCATAGACGGTAAGAGCAAGAAAGTGCTTCTTGTTTAAGATATATGTGTAGTGGCGCAACGTCGAAAAGGGCCTCGAGCGCTGCTGTGGGAGTTGTAGAGAACGCACCAGACATCGCCATCAAGCACATCCTTTGGAGATGGCCCAATTTTGATTGGATTGTTCTCACTTCGCCCTTTTGCCACCACACAAGACATCCATATGCCAATATTGGTCGAACAACTGTTATGTAAATCCATTTGATATATTTGGGTTTGAGGCCCCAAGTCTTACCAAAGGTTCGCCGGCATTGACCGAAGGCCATACAAGCTTTTTTGACTCTGAAATCAATGTGAGCTGTCCATAAAAGTTTGGAATCTAGAATGACTCCGACATACTTTACTTGATCAGTCACATTAATCTCAGTGCCAAAAAGACGTAAAGGTCGAATTCCATCGCGGTTTCGTCTTTCCGTAAAAAGAACAATAGATGTTTTATTCGGGTTAACCGAAAGGCCATATTGGCGACACCAACTCTCGACTACCTGAAGAGCACTTTGCATCAGGTCGAATAGGGTGCTTATGCACATACCAACTATCAGAGCTAGATAGTCGTCGGCAAATCCATAAGTTGGAAAACCGCAATTATTGAGTTGCCTCAATAGCGTATCTGCTACGAGATTCCACAAAAGTGGTGACAAGACTCCCCCTTGGGGGCATCCGCAAACACTCAATTTTCGAATCGCTGCTTGACGCAATGTCGAGAAGAGATGTCTGTTTTTGAGCATTTGATGAATCCAATTGGTAATCATTGTAGGTAGCCCATGGTTTCGTGCTGCTTCCAATATGGCATCGAAAGACACGTTATCAAAGGCACCCTCAATATCCAAGAAAACACCCAAGCACGATTGCTTCTGAGCGAATGCTTTCTCGATATCGTATACAACTTTGTGTAAAAGAGTCACAGTGGACTTTCCAGATTGGTAAGCATGTTGATTCACATGAAGAGGCATGTTTGCCAAATAAACATCACGGATGTGATGATCGATAATGCGTTCCAGACATTTCAGAAGAAAAGAGGTCAGACTGATTGGTCTAAAACTCTTCGCTTCCTCATACGACGCACGTCCTCCTTTTGGGATAAACTTTACAGTAATATCACGCCAGGATTTGGGAATGTACCCGGTAGCAAAACTGCTTACAAGTAGCTTTTTCAAAACATGTTTGATAGACTCAAATCCCTTTTGGAGCAGAACTGGATAAATCCCATCCGCTCCTGGAGATTTGAAAGGAGCAAAACTATTAAGTGCCCATTGAATCGATTCAGTAGTTACGATACTGCGAGCTGAGGCCAGAGACTCGTAACTACATGAAAAGACATTTGGTTCATCCGTAGATGCTATGTCCACACATCCGGGGAAGTGTGTATTGAATAAACATTCTAAAACTTCTTCATCGGAAGAAGTAAAGTCACCATTAGGTAAGCGAATTTCGTTCACTTGGAAATCCTTAGATTTTGCAAGAATTTTGTTCAACCGACTGACTTCACTCAAACTGGAAACATTAGTACAAAGGTTTTTCCAGCCGGATCGTTCAGCAGGACGAAGAGCCTTCTTGTAAGCCTTGCGAGCTGACTTGAACGACTCTGATCCAGCTGAACGGCGTCTGTTCCAACTCCTTCTACATTGTTTCCTGAGTCTAGTCAGATCGGAATTCCACCATGGGGTCCCTCTTGTAGTCTTTACAGACCGCAGAGGACATGCTTCTTCAAAAGCTTCCATAATGTAGGATGTTGTAGTATCAACGGCATCATCCAGATCACTTGGATTTTCAATGGACGGAGAATATCCATGAAATTTGGTCGCAACCAATTCAATGTAGAGTTCCCAGTTTGTTGACCGGGGATTCCTAAAACGCAAAGTCTGCGCAGTTACATTTGAATGTTCAAAGAAGATGTAGCGATGATCAGATAATGATTCCTCATCTGATACATGCCAATTCGTCAACTCGTGACTGATTCTATTCGAGCAGAGCGTTATGTCTAACACTTCTTCTCTATTAGAAACCATGAAGGTTGGGCGATTGCCTATGTTAAGTAATCCAAGGTCTGTACTACTTAAGTATTCCATCAGACTGGAGCCTCTCAAATTGATATCCGAGCTGCCCCAGATGATGTGATGAGCATTGGCATCACTGCCCACAATCAGCGGAAGGCCTTTTGTTACGCAGTGTACGACAACTCGTTTGAAGTCATCCGTTGGGGATGGTTCATCATGTGGTAAATATACCGAACAATAGACGTATTTCCTGTTGAGGTCACCAACAGAAACATCGATTGTGACAGCACATACATCTCTGGTAGTTAACTCAGAAATGAGTGTAGCAACGATTGCTTTATTAACGAGCACGCATGCGCGGGGCATGGAGCGCGAGTTAGCCATTTCAAGCTTGCTAAAAGAAGCAAAAACTGGGTCCACAAGGTTACCTAGATAGAAGTTCCCTCTACGAAAGTAGGGTTCTTGAACTAGCGCCACTTGGGCTGCACCATTTTGCATGAGTCTGCAAAGATTGATCGTTGCTGTTCTTTTATGCTGAAGATTGATCTGAGCTAACCTAACCGTAGCCACTACCCAAACTAGGCAGGATTAAGCTTTTTGCAATCTCAGCACGAAAAAGACCAGCAACGAAAAAACCAGATCGGTATCTATTTAAAGATCTTTTTGTTTCCGTTATGGAAACTTGTAGCATGGTCACTTTTTTGTAAATATTATTTAAAGATTTATTCAATATAAATATAGATGTACATAAATTGTTATATAATTATATTGTTTTTTTCATGTTCTTCAATGTTAATTTATTATTCGTGTTAATTTATTTTTCATTTAATCATATATTATTTCAATGTCAAAATTAACAAATTCAATAGTTCACTTAAATATATGCGATATTCAATATCACAGTTCAAAATGAAATGCACTTTTCCAAAACCGCATACAAAACTTGCATACAAGTCGCCTTCTACCAATACTATATCAAATAAAAGTCCCGGTCGCCTTACACACTACACCACGAAACACGAATAAGCCTAAGGTTCAAAGTTCAAGCCCGATCGTTAACGATCGTTATAAATAGATCGGAGTCCAAAAATAGACGGAACGATACAGATCATTCAGATGGAATGGTAGCGAAAGAGATAGCGCTTCAATCGGTTCTCATTCGTAGTTGATGAGGATCGTCGTTTGAAAAGGTCGTGAAATTACTTCGGTGATTTTACGTACTTCCGTCCACGAAGATGTAAAATCACACCTTATCTGAGGACTTTCAGAATCTCTACTCGTCCATTTTGACCTGGACCGTGGAAGAGGCGAGAGTGCGTGAATATTTTTAGTGTCGCGGTGTGTTTAAATTGGTAATAGTTTCAAAATGTGAGAAGTCTTTTAGATTAAAATTAATGTTACTTTTTGTTCCTTTCGTTAGAGTAGAAAAGTCAACAACCTAAGTCAGGAGGTTAAGTGCGGTCATTTAGTTTCGTGTGTGCGTTTGTGAATAAAAAAAGGTAATTGTGTTTTTTTGTTGTGTGGAGAATTTTTTTTTCTAAATGCGTCGAACAGCCGTTCGACGGCTTTTTATTTAGGATCGGAATCTAGCGATCTACGGCCCAAGCTCGGCACACCGCATCTGCAAGCTAAACGCTGCTCTCGACCCCACGCTTCAGCGTTCAGAAGTCCCGGTTTGAGGGGAAAGCCGGAAGGGAACAAACCGTTCCGACAGAGCGGCCACCACCATTTCTATTACCTCGTGGACAGGCCACGTGTGAAGCCCCCGAGGATCCCCACCGTCGTCAACTGCGTCATACGTCACCGACGCACGTGATTTCCGGCGTGCGACACTTCATCAAGGAGTAAATCCAAAAAGTCGCAGTTCGTTGCCGTATTTGGAGTAGTAGCCGCAATACCATTATCGTCGATGTGCTAATTTCGGAATACTGCTTTGCCGTCCCATTCTTCGTCCAGCACTTCTGCTTTGCCAGCCCATTGAACGGCCGTCGCTTCTGCTTTGCCGGCGGCATTCATCGCAGCATCTAAAAGGGTTCGTGAGTACAAGCCAAAACAAACTAACCATGCGCATGCGTTAAACCTCCACACAACTAACCGAGCTCGGAAAGAAGAAGATGATCGATAAATGTCGATAGAACCAGATTAGAAATCCGCACACAATTAGGGAAAGTAGGAAAAAGAATGAAGACGAAAGGAACACACAATTATGAATAAAAACCTAGGTTATTAAATTTGAATAAACGTCTAAATGTTTTTGCTGTTCTCAACCAAATTATGTATTTTTGTAGTATGTTAAAGCTTTCCCTGTAACAGTTTTTTTGGTCTTCGAGATTTCTCACGTTTCGCGTCGTTCTACCTGTTTCTTTTTCTGTTTTTTTGTACGCCAGGATAGACTGCCTGGGAAATCAGTCTCTCCACTCACGTGTCTGAAGCGGGCAGGGAAATTTGAATTAGTGAATTCTTCCAGTGATGATACTCGTGAGTGGTGTCTTTTTGTGTCGGTAGAACGACGGTCAGCATCAACTATTTTTTGAGAATCGCTTAAGGCGACCTCTATAACTGAGAAATCTCGATCCACTATACCTTTGAGTTTTCTGTATCGTTTCCTAAATTGCTATCTGGACTCTTATAAAACAAACCCGCCCTGAGGTTGGGTTTCTTGCCGGGCAAACATAACTCGACAGACGGTCCTTTTCGGAGGTGGCGCTAAAGCCGTCTGTTTTTTGAGCCAGGAAACGGAACAGGAGACGGAAAACCTTTAGCCGTATTTTACGTGCTACAAACTGATGGGGATGAGGGGGGATCAAAAGATAACTCTGATAATTCTAGTACCACTTTATTGACCAAACCTTTTCGAGTGAAGGTTTACCCTTCTAGTTTCTCTGGACCCTTTGTTGTATATTTTAGAAAAAAAAAAGAGAAACCAATAAATGTTTTGTTGATTTCCTCAGAGATTTATTAAAAGTATAAATCTGTAAAGGAAATCAAAAAAATAATCTTTGGATAAACTGAGAGTAGTTTTTGGATCTCGAGATGATGCTAATGCTCTCTTAGAATCCAAATTATTTTACAATTCCTATCGTGTGTATGCACCTTGTGATGCATGCGAAATTAATGGAATTATTTATGACGAGTCATTGGACTGTGATGATATAAGAAATCATGGTTCAGGCTTTTTTAGGAACAAATCCATTTCTCCGGTCAAGATTTTGGATTGTGTTCGTTTGTCTAAATTATTCATTGATGGAAATAATTCAAAATATGTACATTCCAATTGCATCAAGATGACGTTTACTGGATCTGTACTTCCAGATTACGTAATGGTTGATAATGTTATTTTTCACGTGAGACTTTACTATCCAAAGCTCATGCATTGTGATCGATGCCTTTTGTTTGGTCACACTTCAAATTTTTGTTCAAACAAGAAAAAATGTTCTAAATGTGGAGAACTCCATGATTCTTCTACATGTAAAGAGCAATCTGAAGTATGTATTTATTGTAAACACAAACACAATTCTTTAAACGAATGTGTTGTTTATAATGAGAATCAATCGAAATTTAACCAAAAAATTAAAAACAAAAATTTGTTGTCTTATGCTGAAGTTATGAAATCTTGACACATCCAATAATAATAGTCAGAATTCAATCAATTCACCGGATGAAAGACATAAGGAAAATTCTGCTAATTCAATTCTGGGCATTTTAGAGGAAATAATAGATTTTTTAAGATTAAGTGAATTTTGGAAAAAAATAATCAAAATGTTTTTACCTATTTTGGCTTCCTTTTTAAATGAATTGAATTCATTTGGACCCCTCATTTCTTCACTATTTTCGTCGTAATGGCTTCTATAAGTATCAATAACATGAACATTTTACAATGGAATCACCGCAGTATCATTCCCAAAATTGATAGATTAAAAGCACTTATTAACAGCCATAATATAGATTTGTTTTGCCTAAATGAAACATGGCTGACTACATCAAAATTCTTTCGCATTCCAAAATTTAAAATAATTCGAAAAGATAGGGATTCTTCATATGGAGGAGTACTTATTGGAATTCATGACGATATTGAATTTAAGTATTTACATTTATCATTGCATTTGCAAATTGAATACGTTGCTGTTTCTATTAAAAGAGAAAATAGTGAATTTTCTATTATTTGTTTTTATATCCCACCTAATCTCAGTTTTTCGTTGTCGCAAATTAAAAGTATTTTAAATGAAATTCCTCCTCCATTTTAATGATTTTAATGCACATAATTTTGCGACAAAACAGATGGTAGAGGTTCATTAATTATGGATTTAATTGATGAATTAAACTTACATATTCTCAATGATGGATCTTCTACTAGGATTGTTGTACCACCCAATAAACCTTCTTGTATTGATTTATTTAATTTATTTATTTATTTATTTATTTATTCTTCGTCTTCAGTTAACACTGTACAGACTGCTACTTAAAAACTAGTTTAACAATACCACAGAAACACAAAACATTTTTACTCAACTTCTTCAATTATCAAGCTTCGGATCAACATTCCTAGATGTACATCATTAATTGATACTAAACATTTCATAAGCCTACACAATATGATCAACAAACAATCAGTAAACACAACGTGACTATCGATCAATTCAATCAATTTGTTCCATTATAGCAATACTTTAAATCTTCATGTTGGTCTCCATGTATTCCTGGGTCTTTCATAAAATTTACGATACATTATACTGGTAGGCCACGTGTTAGCTTGCAATGCTTTGTTCTTGTACTTATCATGTAACATAACTTTAAAAGATGCATAGTCACGAACATTGGTACTCCATTTCGATACAAGTTTAATGACACTAATCGAGCCACATTCATCTATCCCTAACGATTGCGAAACCATATCGCTCACTTCTTCCTCTGTCACATTTTCGTCAATATTTGTTAAAAATATAGAGAACGTTTCCTCATTACTACGAACAGAGTTTGCTCCTGATGAGTTCGCGCAAGTTTTTTGAGTGGTACAGAAGCTTGCATCACTTTTAGATCCTTTTTGAAGTTGCGTACAGCGAATTGGCGTAGAATGTCTTGGTGCTGGCTCAGTTCTAGGGGTTTCGATACTATCAGCTGTTGGAATCAATTGCATAACTTCGGTGACTTTTTTTGAGATGGCATCTAACGCTTCGGCGACTGATCGAAGCACAGTTTCCCCTTGCTGATTGAGTCCAGGTTGTTGCTTACGCTGACCACGGTGGAAGTCGGAGAGACAGTCATCACACAGCCATATAACGTTTTTCTGCAGGCAACAAACACTAGTCTCTGAAAGGCCAACACACGCTGCGTGAAATGTCGCATAGCACCTTCCCTCGCAGACAACAAAAAGATCTGTTCTGCAGTTTACAGGTAACGCACACTTTGGGCAAGACATGATATCGAGCTTCACAAACAGACAATGGTAGAGTTGAACGGGATACTAGAACTGATGAATATTCCACTTTTTTCGATGTAAACGAACTATCAGAGTAGTTTTAGGAATGACAATTGATTTTGCCGCAGTTGGTTGACGATAGTAACAGCTGATGATGAATTTAAGCTGCGTGATTACGGAATTAATCAGCGATAACTTGCAATCTACGTGGAGCACAACAACACACAACACACACAATATTGAGAAAACCTCTTATCTCTTTGTTCTAATAGTTTATCAATGAAATCTTCTTGGAAAACTATTGATGATCCTAATGGTAGTGATCATTTATCTATTTTAATTGAAATTCAAAATCCAGCTCGCGGTAATTTATTACACGATTCTCATGTTCCTGACCTTTGTCAAAATGTTAATTGGACAAAATTTTCTGATCTTATATCCTTTTCCTTAATTAATATTAACAATCTGGATTCTCCAATTGAAAACTACAATTATTTTTCAAAATTACTAATTGATTGCTTGCGTAAATCTCAAACCAAATAAATGGTGGTTCATAATAAAAAAAAGCGTCCTTGTTTCTGGTGGGATATTGAATGTTCCATTGCTCTAAAAACAAAATCAGATGCTTTTAAAATTTTTCGCAGATCAGGCTACAGAAATGATTATTTTTTGTATTGTAAAGCTGAAGCATCGTTCATTAGACTTACTAAATCCAAGAAAAGAAATTATTGGAAAAATTTTGTCCAATATCTTGATCAGAAAACATCATTATCTACTTTGTGGTCAGTTGCAAGAAATTTAAGGAACTATGATTCGAGTGTTCCTACTGCTTTAGAATATTCTGAAAAATGGTTAGAGGAGTTTGCATCTAAAACTTGCCCTGATTTTGTTCCTAAATCCATCAAGTTTAAAAATAGAAGTCAAAATCATTTTCCTGAACTTTGTAATCCACTTTCATTAGCTGAATTTAATTTGGCATTGTCAATTACTAATCATACAGCTCCAGGAATTGATAACATTGAATTTATTGTTATGAAATATTTACCTGATGAAGGAAAACTTCATTTACTTTCAATATATAATGATTTCTTATCTCAAAATATAATTCCCTATGAATGGCGTTTCATCAAAGTCATCAGTATTCTTAAACCTGGTAGAGATCCTTCATTAGCTGATAGGAGGAGACCAATAAGTTTGTTATCATGTTTACGAAAACTTTTAGAAAGAATGATATTAAATCGTCTCGAATTATGGGCAGAGAACAATAACATTTTTTCATCTTCTCAATTTGGATTTAGAAGAGGTCGTGGCACTCGTGACTTTTTGGCTTCACAAATTCAACTATTGTTTAATAAAAAACAGGATGTAGTTTCCACTTTTCTTGATGTTTCTGGAGCCTATGATTCTGTACTTATTGAATTACTTTTCGAAAAGATGAATCATTTAAAAATTTCAAATTTTATCACCAATTTCATTTACAATTTATTTTCTTTTAAAATTATGATATTTTCACAATGGATACTCAAAATTATCAAGATATAGTTTTTTTTTGGACTTCCACAAGGTTCTAGTTTGAGTCCGTTTTTATACAACTTGTTCACCAGGGATATTACATCAATTATCTATATAAATAAAAATGGAGGGATGTTTGTATGTCACGAAATGGCTTGAGGACGGGACTACCAATTTGCATAACTCTTTCACTGTTGTCTTCTTGAAGGGTTCCGACGTGTTCGTGCGACGAAAAAGTTTCGGGAAGTTTTCGGAAAAAATGCTAAAACGGGAGGGTACTAATATGTCATTTTGTATGGGAGGTTCCATGACATTTTTCAACAGCCTACTTGATGGCAAGACGAAGTTTGCCGGGGCCACTAGTTCCAAATAATTGTTATTTGCTTCAGTTTGCCGATGATAATGTTATTTCTATAAGCGGCAAAAATAGAGAAGTAATTAGACATTTTATGCAATGTGCTTTGAATAATATTGATTCATGGACTCATGAGAATGGTTTTTCATTTTCAGTTCAAAAAACTAAATACATCATATTTTCAAGAAAACATTCTAATTTAACTATTAACTTGTACATTAATGGAATTGAAATTGAACAAGTTGATGAGTATAAATATCTTGGTATATGGTTTGATTTCAAATTGAATTGAAACATTCATATTAAACAAATTCAAAAAACATGTTCGAAAAAAATTTTTTTTCTTCGCACAATCACAGGTACTTGGTGGGGTGCTAATCCATCTGATTTAATAACGCTTTATAAAACTACTATACGTTCAGTTATGGAATATGGTTGCTTCGCTTTTGGAAGTGCTGCAAATACATATTTTGTTAAACTTGAAAAAATACAATTTCGTTGTTTGAGAATTTGTTTGAAACTTATGAATTCAACTCATACTCAATCAACTGAAGTTCTTACCGGCATTGTTCCTCTCAAAATTCGTTTTCAAGAACTAAATTGCAAATTGTTTCTCAAGTAATCATCCAATTATCAACATTTTGAAGTCCCTATTTGAAATTAACCCGACGAGTAAAATATTGGAATCTTATATTCATTGCTCAACTGAAAATATTGTACCAATTCCATTGAATGGTTTTCAAAATTGTAAAATTGATGTTCATACATATCAACCTTTGATTGACTTGTCGTTACTTCATGAATTAAAACAATTTCCAAAACATTTACATCCTCATTTTGCCAATATCTTATTTGAGCGTAAATTTGATGGACACTCTCAGGGATTTATCATAAAAATAATATGGATCCCTTCCCATTGCAAAATTTATGGTAATGAACAGGCTGATTTATTGGCTAAATTTGGTGTTGCTTGGGGGCTTATTTATAACCGTGACATTTCTTCTTCTGAATATTATCCCCAATAAAAAAAAATATTCCATTAGTAAATGGCAAATTTGTTGGAATTCTAGCGACAAAGGAAGATGGTGTTATTCAATTTGTCCTAAGGTCAGTCACTTTCCTTGGTTTAAGAATATACCAGGTAGTAGAAATTTTATTTGCTCTTTTTCACGACTGATATCAAATCATTATTTGTTTAACAGTCATTTATATCGTATCAATATTAAAGATTCCAATTTGTGTGAGTGTGGAATTTCGTATGAAGACATTGATCATATTGTACTTCAATGTTCAGGATATATTTTTCCGAGAGAAAAATTATTTAATAATATAATCAATTTTGGTCATCCAATTCCTGTTTCTATTCGGGATATATTGGGTACAAAGTACTACCCTATACTTAAACTCTTATATCAATTTTTAATTGAGATCTCATGTATTGTTTGATACTCGTTTTTTTGTATTTTTTTTATTTTCAGATAACAAGATGATGTAGTAAACCCCCTCCCTCATCCCATTTTTCAAGATATTAATACACTCTCAAATCTACATTATATTGCAGTAAATGGCTCTGTTATGGTTTTTGTTTTACCGTATGAGCCTTTAGCTTTAGTTTTTTTTTGTTTTGTTACGTTATAAGAAAAGATAAAGAGGTTTTGTGCCTCTTTGAGAAAGATTTCGAAAGGAAATCACTCAAAGGGGTTTTTCCCTCTTTCAAAATTAATGGTTAAAATAAATAAATAAATAAATAAATAAGAACAGCCTTTCTATTCAAGTTCTCCGAATCTTTTCTTTTTTTACCTATTCGTGACGTTGTCGAACCCTTTCCGAGTCTTATGAACCGTTGATCACGGCGCTCGAGAACCTAGGCGATGACGATTTAATCCAGGATACGGTATAGCAAGTGCCGGACTGAAAGGTTAACTGAAACAGAAATCCTTCAATGGCAAGTGTTACAAATGCGGTCGGAATGGGCACATGAAGAAGGATTGTCGCCTGAAAAAAAGCGGTGAGGCAACGTTGCTGCAGAGAGCAGAGCGGAGAGTTTTATGGTCAACCGTGAAGAGCCGAACCAAGGTCAGCAAAAAACTAGACTCCGTGTCAAGCGACTATCTAGTGGATGAAACTGGATTTGCAGTGCCGCGAACCATTCAGCGGAACCAGACAATGGGCAACCCAGGTATTGGATCAGATCCATTCGGATGTTTGTGAGTCGATAGATCCATCGGCAAGGGACGGATCCAGTTACTTCGTCTCACTCATCGTTGTCTATACTCACTTCGCGATCATCGTTGATGAGGAAGAAGTCCAAGGTTTTCGAGAAGTTTTGGGAATTAGAAGCAATGGCCATAGTGGCGACTGGCAAGGCAATATCCAGACTCACCGTGGATCAATAAAGGGAATATTGTTACAACGAACAGACGGCATGGTACAAATCAAAGGCCCCTCAAACATACTACGAGATCGCCGTACGAGAGGATAGCGCAGCATCGAAGATCGAAACAACGGAGAAAATACCTTTGTCAGTACTGCGGGCGATGGAAACCAAACAGCCCCACTTCGAGAAAGGTCAAGGATGTCGTTCACCAGCTCCAGAACAATAAAGCTGCTGGTAAGGATGGTATCGAAACTGAACTCATAAAGATGGGCCCAGATAGGCTGGCCATTTGTCTGCACCGGCACAATCTGAGAAACAAAACAGCGACCCGAGTAGTGGAAGGAAGGGGTAATATGCCCCATCTACAAGAAAGGCTACAAGTTAGATTGTGAGAACTTCCGAGCGATCACCATTCTAAATGCGGCCTACAAACCATTATCCCAGATCATCTTCCGTCATCTGTCACCTGTAGTAAACGAGTTCGTGGGAAGTTATCAAGCCGTTTTCGTTAACGGCCGATCCCCAACGGACCACATCTTTACTGTACGGCAAATCCTCCAAAAATGTCGTGAATACCAGGTCCCATCGCATCACCTTTTCATCGATTTCAAGGCTACATACGATAGTTTTGACCGCCAAGAGCTATGAAAATTATGGACGAGAACAGCTCTCCCGGGAAGCTCACGAGACTGATAAGAGCAACGATGGAAAGTGTGCAAAATTATGTTTTAACTCTGACCTTAACCTGTCGCATCAGTGACAAATGCAAAGGAAAAAAAGCATTTGGTATGTTAAAATGATGTCTGTGCCAGGGAATCATTATGTTCGCTGCTGTACCGACCATGCTCATAGTTCGAAGACGGAAAGATGCTTGAACGTGATCGTTCAGATAGAACAGGGTTCGACGGTTTCCATCTTCTTAATAGGCTGTTTATTTTGTTCAATTTTAATTCATTTGAGTCGCCGCGAGCTGTCAGGCGTCAAAATATATTATTTGTGAAAATTTACAAATCTATAAGTTAAAAATAAAAGCCAACATCCTTCAAATTGGTCAGGGTGCCATGTTGATTTCAATGATATCTCATTTTTCCAAAACAACTAATAAAAGAATACTACCTATAAAAAAACATGCAAAAATTACCGATAGAAATCTCCGTCAGCCGTAATAAACAACCAAGTCCACCCGCCTCTTACACAGTGCAAGAAAACGCGAACAACGAAGGTTATCTGTGCCTGTAATTTGATTGTAATTGTTTAACAGCAATATTTCAAACCGGATTTCCGGTCCAACTGCTGCCCGTTTTTCTTCGGCCTTCAAGGTGGGGTCGCACCAAGCACAGAACTGTCGTTTTTTTTCGTGCCCTTTTGGTCCATTCGAGTTGGGCACAAGCATTTAGCACCATTCATTGTCGCGAACCAAGTCTCCGGAGGTGCGATCCGGGTGTCCCTTTTTTCCCTAAAGCTAGCCAGAAGCGCCAAAGTCCACCTTCTATTGGGGAGGGTGTGAGGTCAGCAATGAAATAAAATAAAAGGTCCGACAAACCGTTTGCAGAGGACGATGGTGGCTGGGAAAAAAAACTTTTGCTAGAACTTTGTCGCGCTTCTGTTGATTCTGACCAGGCAGAGACCTCAAACCACATTGCCCTCAGACATCGAGCGTTGCACAATGGTCGGGCTCCATACAGAACGGTGGCCAAATACACCAGAAAATAATTGTGAGATTTATATCATGTACGATTCAAGAAAGTTACTTAGTATGTGACATGCCCCTTCTATAGCAACAGACATAAGAAAGAGTATATTAAGATGAGATAATTTCTTGGATTAAGACGATGAAACTTGTTTTGGTCAAACCTTCATTTTCTCCGTCCATAGTGCATTGATGGCAAAAAAAAGTCGAACCGGAAGGAGTTTTAGTGAAAAACGCTTATGCCAGTCCTGTTCGCCACCGAAAAAAAAGTGAACACCCTCCTAACAAATGGATATAAATAGCACCTTTTTTTTCGCAAACTTCTTGCGCAATTTTTATCCCGAACCTCGTTTGCATATCTGTTCCGATTTTTTCTCCGGCTACTACGATTCTAATGAGACTTTTATAAATGACTCGACGGCAGCAGCAAATTTTCACTTTCTGGTCAAAGCAGCCACGGTTTAGGAACGCAGGCTCTGTGGGGTTGACATTTTTTCACGCCTGAAGGGCTGAGTGGTCACGGATTGCGGATCTTTCCAGTGCTCGGTTGGTGTCTTCATTGGGAATAGCCGGATTTTTCACGACGGTGTGGATTAAAGATTGGCGGGGAAAAGCCGAAAGAAATGCAGCAAGGCGTTAAGTATTTCAGGATTATGTTAATTTGGCGATGTCTGGACTTTGCCAAAATCGTGCAAGGATAAATTGGACAAGTAGGGAATTGTCTACAAGCGTAGTACGACGTGATTGAGGCGGGTTTCGATGGAGAAGCAATGATATGAAGTGGAATATAGTGGAATAGGTTTGTCTGTAACGAAGTTTGTCCTGAAAGAAAAAAAAACTCGACTATGCTATAGATTAGATATACTTGTTCGATGCAAATACTAGAATTAAATGACACGATTATAATGGATTATTCAAAATGATGGTGATGGTGATATAGGGACGCATTTTACACGCTGATCGACGGCGAGTACGGCAGCTACCAAAGCCTTGTGTTTAAAATCATGATAGTATATTTAAATGCTTAGGATAGCCAGGAAGAAGAAATAAGACCGATCATTGAAAAGTATAGCGCCCACCGGCTTACAAATAAAAACAGTCTGATTGATATCGCTGCTTCTGATAACATGGTCATTCGTTGTACCTATATGTTTCCAGCATGCCTTCTGCATCGATGTTCCTGTAATTCAGCGCAGCAGATGGAATCGTAAATTGACGTTCTGATACTTGGACTCCATTTCTCCATTCTGACAGGAATAGGTATACGTCAGTCAATTGCTAAGATGATTGGAATTACTAGAATATTTACTATAGTATTAGCTGTAGTGTGGAGTCTCAAATGAACTTTTGAAAAAGCCACGAAGATTTTACTTAAAAAATAAACGAGAAATTGTTTAGAAGAACTGAAGGAGTAATTTCGAATGAAATTTTGGAGTAATCTTTAGAGAAATTTCTGAAGGTGCTCCATGAGGAATCCCAGGTAAAATTTGAAGAGGAATTCCTGGATGAGATGGATTGAGTTGGATGAGATGGATTAAGTTGGATAAGATGGATTGATTATGAATGCTCAGATAATCCCATGAGGAATTTTTGGAGCAGCTCCTAGGTAAAATGTGGATGAATGCTTCAAGAAATCCATATAATTACTGAAAGGATATCTGGAGGAACAGGCATAGGAATTCTAGTAGATCTTTCTGTAAAAATCCCAAAAAGAAATTCTTTAAGAACCGTAGAATGTTTTTTTTTAAAGATAACTCCTGTAGGCAACATTGAAAGATCTTCTATAATTCCAACTGGGGAAATAAAAATTGCCAAGAGAAGCGTTGTAGTGCTCATGGGTTTCCTGGGGCAAATTACAAAAAAGAAATATCCTCTAATCATCTCTTGAAACAACGCTGGAAGATTTGTTAGGAGACTTGGTAGTGGAATCAATAGATACATTTCTGAAGGAGATCTCAGAAGTATACCTGAAGAGATCTTTGCATAAATCACTAGAAGAATTCCTTAAATTTTACCTCGAGGAATCTGAAAAGGAATTCCTGAAGCACCAAAAATCTTGTGATATTCTCTGAAGGTATCTCTACAACTTCTTCAAGCAAGAATCACTGCAAACAGAAGAAAGAAAAAATGACTTTAAAGACAGTTTTGCCCAAAATAGAGACTTCCAAGACCAACCGTCAAAAATAGAGACTAAACTTTTAAAATGAGATCTACTGCCAGTCTTGAATGTGTACAAACAATGTCTCGAAGATGATAACTGATTGATTTTTTCAACTATAATTGAAATGAAAATCGGCTAGTTCAAGAATATGATCTGTAAATACCTCCAAATCAGTTCCAGATACAATTGAGGGCCCCGCATATTTCGGTATATCCGTCTGAATTACAAAATAAACCAAGTTATCGAGAATGAATTTTGAATAAGTATTTAAGCTACTCTAACCACTAACAACATTGATCATGGGGCCCCTACACATTGTTGATCAAGGTCATCTTCAAACTGAATTTTTATCTGCTTGTTTACGTGTTGATTTTCTAGAAATCAATATCATAATATTAAAAGAAATTCTTAGCACAATTTGGGGGGCCCTATGATCTCTGGGCCCGGTACGGACCACACCCTCCTAGCTACGCTACTGGGTATCATAGCTAAACTTGACTCGGGTCCGTCTGGCCTGGTCTTTTGTTTGTACCTGCTGTTAGGCACAATCTGGGGAAAAGAACAGTTGCAATCATAGTTATTGATAATTGTCTGCTATGGATGAGTGTTAGAATAAACCTAGAATTTTTCATCAAATAGATTGGGGTTTCATACATTTAATTCATCAGCCATATTCCTAGAAGCGCTGATTAATAACTGTGAGGCAGCGAAACCATTACCAGACCACAGTCATAGATCAGAGATGCGGCGATTCCAACAGAAACGCTAAAACATACGCTTTTAATCATACCCTTCTCCTTTCTCTCGCAGATAAATTGCTGCTGTTATGTTTTGTTACGGAGTTAACCCTGTTTTGCAAAGCTTCACCATGACTTTTTATCATATATTGTTTTACAAAATGAACCTTGGTTGATGCATAACTATGGGGTGACTGCATTATTTATGTCAGACCCGCCCAACCTTTTTGGACCACGGGCCAAATCGCAGAAACAATTTTGTGTCGCGGGCCACATTTTTGAACGCACAAATTTTCGCATGAAGTTTGAAAAATGTCAGTAAACAAAGTTCTTATAACCTGACAAAAATCAGTGAATGAAGTAAATTTCATTTGAGAAATAAAAAAAAACAGATAATTGCTGCTAAGTATCCTGCTGGATATTATGAGAATGCCTTTCACAATTATATAATAATCTTGTCCATAATATTTCGAAAAATCTAATATTATTTAATCATCATAATATTATTTGCATTACCCAAAGTGTACTAAAATCCTGATCAAGCTTTTACAAAAAAAAAATTGGTCAGAATGTCCCAAATGTTACAAGAATCGTGCCTAGGATTCCTTCTAAATTTCACTCAATAGTCATCTCGAAATGTAACCTTGAAATCTTACAGAATGCTAAAAGTATTTCAAAAGAAACCTGCTAAAATTTCATTGTAAAATCGCTTAAAGCTATGCCAATTCTTACATAGCGTTATATTGTAATCTTGCACAAGATTTACAAAAATTTCGTAATGAATTTGACTAGATGTTTATAGAATCCTAGTGAAAGTTCTGTAAGAATCTAGCCATTGCATATGTATGAAAGTCGAGTCCAGAATTCTAAATAAATCTTATTCAAAATTTTGTGAAGAGCCTTTTTCATAATCCTGCCAAAGATTCTGCGTCTCAGTTGTTGTTAAAATTTATATCCAGGATTCTGAGATAACGTTAATCTATAATTCAGTGAAATTATGTTCGAAAATTTAGCCTTTTGCCCATAAGTTTTATTCAGGCTGCATATTTTGAACTTCCATGGAAGTCATGGTAGAACATTGTTGATATTTCTAGAATTTGAGATTTAGAATCTAATCATTCATAAAATTGAATTCTTAGATGGTTAAAAACAATTTAAATTCCTTATAATCAAGCTAAAATATTAGGTTGAAAGTTGAAACTTAATTGAAAATTAAATAGTCTTGGTATGTTTTAACTTCGGGTTGATAGAATAGTCAACGGGCCAAATATGAAAAGAATCTTCGAACCCTCCACGGGCCGCACAAATGAGGTCGCGGACCGAATGCGGCCCGCGGGCCGTACGTTGGGCAGCCCTGATTTATATATAATGTAATGGCTGAGCATGACGTACCATTGGTACCTCGCGTACCTGTAGGGATAAAATAGACCCCTTTCTGTGATCCTTAACCTCTTTCCAGGTTCAAAGGTGCGAACGTTTAGAGGTAATCATACCATCTACCAGAGCTGCGGCAACACACGCGAGATGGGAACAGCTTTCATACTGATGGGTGATATGCAAAGGCGCGTGATCGGGTGGTGGTCGATCAATGAACGAATGTGCAAGTTAAGAATCAAAGGCCGATTCTACAACTTCATTATAACTAAAGTGCATAGCACTGATGATGACACAAGGACGCATTTCACGCGCAGCTCGAACACGAGTACGACCTCTGCCCAAGCCATGACGTCATGATCATCATAGGAGATTTGAACGCTCAGGTTGGCCATGAGGCAGCGCCCACCGGCTGACGAACGAGAACGGCCTATGACTAATAGATTTTGCCGCTTCCAAGAATATGGCCATTCGTAGCACCTATTTCCAGACAGCCTCCCGTTCGGTACACTTGAAGATCACCACAGCAGACGGAATCACAAATCGACCACGTTTTGATCGACGGACGGCACTTCTCCGATATAACCGACGTCAGAACCTATCAAGGCGCAAACATTGAATATGATCACTATCTAGTGATGGTTAAACTGCGCCCAAAACTATCCGTCATCAACGATGTACGGTACCGACGCCCGCTTGGGTACAATCTAGCGCGACTGAAACAACTGCCAATGTCGCCAATGCGTACGCGCAGTATCTTGAGGCAGCGTTGCCGGATGAGGGCTAGCTCGATAGGGCCCCTCTTGAGGACTGCTGGAGGACAGTCAAAGCAGCCATTAACGACGCTACCGAAAACATTGTCGGATATGTGGAACGGAGATCTAGAAACGATGTGCAGCGCTGCAATGCTGCAGCATGGTTCGCGACAAAAAGTAGAACGATACAGAATGTAGCGGAAACAGCAAACCCGCCTATTTCGGGACAAAAAGCGCCGCCTGGAAGAGGTGGAATGCCAAGATATGAAGTTGCTGTACACAGCTAAAAATATGTTGTAAATTTAAGTTTATTTTCATGCACATATTTGGAGCATCAAAATAAACCTAAATTTCAACGACCACACCCTTATTTTTCAATCGAATTCACTTTAAATTTACACGATCATGTAATATTCAACCATTTTCGATTGAAAATTGAATGTATGTTCATTGAAGTTTACATTATGCTGTAACAATACACTAATTTGATTTATTTTTACAGTAGACTTCAGTTTACACTACATTGAAATTTAAATATTTTTTTCTGTGTTTCATTCCCAAGAAACGCGGAAGTTCTATCAGAAGTTCAACACATCCGGCAAAGGCTTCGTGCCGAGAGCTGAAATGTGCCGGGATAAGGATGGGAGCATCTTGACGGACGAACGCGAGGTGATCGATTCGATAAACACCTGAATGGCGCAGAGAACACAGTCACATAAGGTCAGGACAGCAAAGACGTTGGCTATGTCAGCACAGCGGACAGTGGAAACCCCAGCTCGTGGGATGCGGGAAGTTAAGGATGCCATTCAACAGCTCAAGAACAACAAAGCCGCTGGCAAGGATGGTATCGGAGTCGAACTCATCAAGATGGGCCCGGACAGGTTGGCCGCTTGTCTGCATCGGCTGATAGTCAGAATCTGGGAAACGGAACAGCTACCGGAGGAGTGGAAACAAGGCGTTATATGCCCTATCTACAAAAAGGGCGACAAACTGGAGTGTGAAAATTATCGTGCAATCACCATCCTAAACGCCGCCTACAAAGTGCTATCCCAGATTCTCTTCCGTCGTCTATCACCTAGAGCAAACGAGTTCGTCGGTTAGTTTCATCGACGGCCGCTCCACAACGGACCAGTTCGTTTCCGTGCGGCAAATTCTCTAGAAATGCCGTGAGTACCAGGTCCCTACGCACCATCTGTTCATCGATTTCAAGGCGGCATCCGATAGTATCGACCGTGTGAAGCTATGGAAGATCATGGACGAGAAAAGCTTTCCCGGGAAGCTCACAAGATCGATTAGCGAAACGATGGACGGTGTTCAAAACTGCGTGAAGATCTCGGGCGAACACTACAGTTCGTTCGAGTCTCGGCGGGGACTACGACAAGGCGACGGACTTTCGTGCCTGTTGTTCAATATTGCGCTTAAAGGTGTCATGCGGAGAGCCGGACTTAACAGTCGAGGCACGATTTTCACGAGATCCGGACAATTTGTTTGCTTCGTGGACGACATGGATTTTATAGTTAGAAAATTTAAAACGGTGGCAGATTTGTTCACCCGCCTGAAACGCGAAGCAACAAGAGTCGGGCTAATCAGCGAGCTAGGAGAATTGACCAGGTACACCAGGACCTGGAGAGCGTGGGCCACAGTCGAGGATGGAGAGAAGCGGCCATGGACCGAGTGAATTGGAGAAATATTGTTGGCGAGGCTTTATCAAGATAATTGATGTAACGCCAAATAAGTAGTTGTCCTTCAAAGAATACATTGCTTTCGTAGCCTCCAAGGCATCTAAAACACTTGGATTCATATTTCGTGTTGCAAAGCAGTTTAAAAACATTCAATGTTTAAACTTCAAAGACTTTGTTTTGTTCGCTAGTGAGGTCAATATTAGAATACTCGTCAGTAGTCTGGGCGCCCTATTATCAAAACAGTAATTCTCGCAAAGAGGCAATTCAGCGCAAATTTGTACGCTTTGCCTTGCGCCATCTGCCATGGAACAACCCAAATGGGTAAGTTAGCCATTTACGAAGACCGTTGTAAATTGATTGGTTTGGAGTTGTTAAGCGTCCGCCGTGAAATTTCAAAATCTTTGTTTGTATCAGATCTTTTGCAATTGAAAATTGATTGTTCACATTTGCTGTCACTTCTCAAATTCAACGTACCGTAATCCGGGGTAACATTGATCAGCGGAGTAAAATTGATCAGCGGGGTAAAATTGATCAGCAGGGTAAAATTGATCGCAATGACCTTCTTCGTAAAAAGCTCGAATCAAAATTTATTGATGAAATATTTTCAATGCACGAATGGTGATTCTCTTTCATCTATTCATTAGCTTACAAACAACAAGGTTTTTGTGTAAATTTAGTTGTGTTCATGCGTTATTTTTTCAACTTTTGGAAACAATAGGGGTATTCACTTAAGAGGAAAATAACCATCATCGTTTTACAAATTTTCAAAACCAGTTTTTTCGCTCAAAGTTGAAGCAATGCTCAAGATAATCTATCATTGCATTGCACTGTCTATCTGTAATGCGATGATAGATTTTCATAAGGATTTCTCCAAATTTGAACGAAAATACTGGTTTTTATTTTTTGATGATTGAATGATGGTGTCTTGAGCCTTAAAGTTGCGTAAAATAAGAAATTACTGATGAAACGTTTCAAATGAAATATTCCTATTCTTGTTTAGAACAACAATCTAGTTACCCAATAACAAAGGATGACAATAGCATTTTTGTCGCGGTACCCAGAATTTTCTCCACTACATAACCAAGGGTCGAAATTTTGTTCTGAATCTAAAAGAGCTGCTAAATCTGCATGTTGGAGTAAATTGGAAGTATCTGTGCGAGGCCTCTTTGTTGGCGGCGACCGAAAGATTTTCAGATTGAGGTGTTTTACTCGTTTAGTATATGAATGGAAAAAGTGCGGTCGTGAACACACAAATGACCCAATGCACATTGGTCCACGGAACGAAATTAAGTGGAATAAATTAATAACTTGAAAAATATAAGAGATAGGGTTTTGGTGTCTTCTGAACATTTGTTTGTCTGGTCAAGGCGCGTCATATGCAAAAGTGTCCTAAGCGCCAAATTTCATAGCTTTCGAAATTCGCTCTCAATCTTTTTTATTTCAAAACATAGCGCAACAAAATGTTCTACAATATTAAAGATTATAAAAAATATGAAAACTTTGTAGAACATCATTTTTTTCTATATCTGATAGTTTTAGAGATATAGGTCACTTTAGAACTTTATGGTCAAAAATCGGTTTTTCTTCAATACAATCGAAAAGATCAATTTTTCAGGCCTACTGTGTTCTAAAGAGTTTTAGATATGAGCAAAATACACATTTTCTCTGGAGACGTCATACCTCTAAAATTTTCATATGAAAAGATATAAGCGTTTTTGTAGTTTTTTCATTCATTTTTCCACGCGTAACATTTCAAAATGGCGCAAGTGGAATCAATAATTTTTCCCGTTACTTGAATAAGCATATCTTAAAGTGTATTTTAAGAAACTTTGGTGATAGTATATTTTGATTTTCTCTTATAAATGCGTTTTGAATTATTCCTCAATTTTACTTAGAAAACATTTTTTTCCGACGTCTGGAGATACTCATGCAATCACAGTCGAATATTTTAATAATAAAATAATATTTTTTTGCGCGGACAGAAATATTTTAGATGTTTATCATGCCAATTTCTTTTATAAATATCGGTAATAGTTTAACTTTACAGTAAAGTTCGGCCTTCTAATTACCTTGATTTTTCATTATAGAATTCTGTTTACACTAAGTTTCATGGTAACGCCACAACTTCTTTCTGGCGTTAAGTCCCCACTAGGACAGAGCCTGCTTCTCAGCGTAGTGTTCTTGTGAGCACTTCCACAGTTATTAACTGAGAGCTTACTTTGCCAATGACCATTGTTGCATGCGTATATCGTTTGGCAGGTACGATGATACTTTATGCCCTGGGAAGTCGAGACAATTTCCAACCCGAAAAGATCCTCGACCGGTGGGATTCGAACCCACGACCCTCAGCTTGGTCTAGCTGAATAGCTGCGCGTTTACCGCTACGGCTATCTGGGTAACGCCACAAATGCGGTCCAAATTATGCATATTGCATATTGTGCTCTGCAAGCTAAATCCACGTAATGTGATTATCTGAAAATGTCTATATACCGTCGCAGTGATAATAAAAATCACCTTATGTTTCAGATTTAGCAAATTTCAAACATTTGCGCCCATGAAGAACGAAAAAATCCAAGCCTACTTGAATTTTGACGTTGCGTTTGAATTGCGCGCATATCTTCTGCGCGTTACCGCCGCCGCTGGATGTGGATTTAAAATGAGCGCCGCAATATGCACGCTCCTTCAAAGTGTGATAGCATAAGGGTCATCCAAAAATGACGTCCATCAATTGGGGGGATGGAGGGGATCTATGAAAGTGTAACAGTGCATGCATAAGGTATTGAAAAAAGATGACAAAGGAGGGAGGGGGTCCGGAAATCCCGAAAAACGATGGACGTCATATTTGAATCGTCCCATACCGTGTGTGTCATCTAATCCTTAAGGTGTATTCGGTGCACTTATTCCTTGTAATGTAATATAACAAGTGCAGCGAATGAATCGGAATGATCTGATGCGAACGTGTAATTTTATCACACTTTTCTACAGTCTGCAAATTGTGTGACTGTCTACCGTACGACGGGGAAGTGCGCAATAATTTACACAATCACGATTATTTCTCGCGTAAAAATTCAAAAGGACCAATTCTCAGATCGTTGACTCTGAGAAAATTCGATTTGAATATTATTCACCACATTTTCAATTCCTATTTCTCAGTATTCAAGTCAATCAATGTGATTTCTTGCTAGTTAAGTGACGATTAACTATTACTACACGCTAATAATCGATTTTATTCTGAAAACTGACAAAAATGTGAAAAAAATGATGAGTTTAAATGCTTGGCCCATTTTTGATTTACAACAAGGCATGGGCCTTTTTTATTGGCCAAAATAGAATTTTATTATCGTGCTTGGCCCAAGGCTAGGCCTTCTCGGTTTTCAATGAAGGAGCAAGAGAGAGTCATTAGCCTCTCACTATGCTAAGGCCAATGACAGTTTGCGAAATTTTCCGATTGTAGGCCCTCTTGATGGAGCGAGAACCGATCATTGGCCTTTTCAAGCAGTGGGCCAATGAATGATTTGGAAAAAAAGCGGTTATTGGCCGTTTTGAAAATCGAGTTTATAACGGTAAGTTTTATGATTATGTTGACAATGTCTGCATAGTTTGTGGGTGTTGGGAGATACTATAGAATGGTATCAAAACCCGATTTGTTTACAATGTGGTCATTGGCCCTTTAGAATTGTTACGCGAGATTTATCAATAAATTACTGATTCGTAAATATCGTGCTGCTGCCAATAAATTTGAAGTTAAAAAATATTCCAGTTGAATCATCGTGATTGCAATTAACATCTTCGATCTTAAACTTCTTTGGATGAATGGTGTAAAAATTGTATATATTAGAAAATACATTGCTATTTAGATCCTCTTCCACTTCTCTAATACATATGAGTGGAACCATAAATAAAACTGCATCTTTTTATGTTGGATAAATACAGTTTATACACTAAACGACATTATCCCGCACTTAAATTCGCAAACATGCACTTCAACCACACTCATGAGGTCAAGTTTTATAAATTATTTATTTGTAAAGAAAATAAAATGTGAGTTTTGAAAATTTTATTTCACTTTTTGATCAAAAATATTCAACTTTTTTCCTTTTTTGCTTGTAACGATCATATTTGAAAGTTTTTATTAAAAATTGAATACCTTTAAATAGATAAAAACCGAATTTAGTACTATACCATTTAACTTGACTAGTCGAGTCTAGTACACAACACTGAAGACGACAGTTGAGGTCGAATACGAGTATCTGTCAAAGGATACAAACTGTGGAATTAAATGGTATTGCACTCAATTCGGTTTTTTATCTACTTATAAAAAATGAGTTCAAAGCTACTGAAAATATATGTACCCCGCTTAAGGCGATTATAAAACGAAGACAAACTTCGAATTTTCAAGTGCACAAGACAGGAGAATCTGACAACAGTTCGCGTTGAAAATCAATAAAATTATTTCCTTGCTGGTGGTGACCAGAAATGGGACAAATTTTCAACGTGGAACGCTGTTTGGCTCTCAAGTCTTGTGCTCTTGAAAATTTGAGGTGTGGCTTCGTTCTATAATCACCTTAAATGAGGGATAAAGATTATTTATAAACGTACATCGTATCGAAAATAAGTATTTTTTTATATTTTTGAGATTTGGATCAAAGGTTTATTTTCCAATGTTCAACTCATACGGAGGCCAAACTTATAAAAAGGGAATGCAACTGCATTTGCATTGCCCAATCTAGTGAAAGCTTCAGCTTATTTTGGCATTCGTTTAAATTCGTTCAAATTTGCTGAGTTTTCCTTCCATTGACGGTATTTTTTTTTAAAGACACTACACGTTAATGCTTCCAGTGGGCTGTTTGCCCTTTGAAGGAAGCACCACACTAGACAACGGACTAGCATGCAACGCCCAGTGGCACAGTCGGAAAACATTCCTCTCGAAAAGTTTTCGGCCTGAAGTGGGAATCGAACCCACACTCCTTAGCACGATGCGCCTAAATGCCTCTGTGACACTAACCACACTGCTACGAAGCCCACTAATTATGGCAAATAACGAAAATCTCTGTAATTATTAACGATATGAATGAAAATAGGCTTGATAAACATCTACAAACTTCTTGTTCATGCTAAGAAAGATTAAGTATTCATGAATGTATTACTAAATGTTCGACTGTATTTGAATAAGAATCTCAAGAAGTTGAAAAAATCTGTTTTCTAAGTAAAATTAAGGGATAATTCATAACACATTTATTAGAAAAAATTAAAAAATACTATCACCAATTTTTCTTAAAATGCACTTTAAGATATGCTTATTCAAGTAACGGTAAAAGTTTTTTATATCACTTGCGCCATTTTGAAATGTTACGCTTGGAAAAGTGAGTGAAAAAACTACAAAAACGCTTATATCTTTTCATATAAAAATTTTGGAGGTATGACGTCTTCAGAGAAAATGTGCATTTTGCTCATATCTAAGACTCTTCAGAACATAGTAGGCCTGAAAAATTGATATTTTCGTTAGTATTAAGGAAAAACCGACCATAAAGTTCTAAAGTGACCTATATCTCTAAAACTATCAGATATAGAAAAAAATGATGTTCTACAAAGTTTTCATATTTTTTATAATCTTCAATATTGTAGAACATTTTGTTGCGCTATGTTTTGAAATAAAAAAGTTTGAGAGCGAATTTCGAAAGCTATGACATTTGGCGCTAAGGACACTTTTGCATATAACGCGCCTTGACCAGACAAACAAATGTTCAGAAGACACCAAAACCCTATCTCTTATATTTTTCAAGTTATTAATTTATTCCACTTAATTTCGTTCCGTGGACCAATGTGCAATGACTGACTAAACCAAATTCGATAGCATTCAATCGGTTTCGAAGTTTATTGCATTTAATCTGATCATGGATAAATACACTTTATTTGCACACATATGTACAGATATTTAGAGGAATAATTCTGTCACCAAATGGATTCTTTCTTTCCTCACTGTGAGTTGAATAGGACCATCAATATCCGGAATGTACAGTACATCTTGTCTGTAAGAAAATAAACTGGATGAGGATTCCACACTTCTCGTTCTTGAAGAACTACCACTGTCTATAATGTTGTAAAAGTTACCATTCTGATGCCGCTTTCCACAACGCACTTTCGAATCTGTGAAAAATCCTACTTTCATGATCGCTTTTAGGTTGTTTATCATGTCTAATAAGATCACAACTTTGAAATCATTGTAACGGGGTTTCTAATAAGTTTTCGTTTTCTAAGTTGGAAGTTTGTTTATTCATAATGTTTTTATAACAGTTGCTGCAACGACCAAAGGGATCTTGGATTGGTCGACTGTCATATCTAAACAATTTGAAATCTTTCCTTCGAAGCTTACGCAATTTTATGAAATATTTTAAATAATCAGTTTACCGCGATATACACGATGAGTTACGCCGGTTAGTGAATACCCCTAATGATTTTCATGATTGTGCATGACACCATCACATGAGTTCTGTAAACGATAGAAGCAAGAGAAATACGGTTGTTACTTAAAATGACATCGCCAAAAACGATTCCGTTGTCAAAATTTTCATAAATATGTTTAAAAAAGTATAATTCACAAATTACTGTAAAGCGTGAAAAATTTCCTTAGGAAATTGCATACCTTTTGGCGTATTCCACAATCCAAGGTGTTTTCAATTTTAAAATAACTCAGAAAGTAAATGACTTGTAAGAATTTGGCCTTCATATTCGGGGACCATGATTTTAGTAAGTAATGATGTTTTCAATTTTACCGACCAATGTTTTCATGGGTGATCAATGTTACCCCATATCAGCTAAATAAAAAAAAATCACTTGAAACATTTTTTTTAAGCATGCTTTTAACTTTCAGAAAACAAAATACGGTACATAGACACGAGCAATGGGTGCCAGTACTTGTTTTAAAAATATAAAATTTACAACACATGCATTTTCAAATCAAATGTTTAAGAAATCTTCAAAACAATGATCAATCGGATTACGGTACCTCATTGTCCTCTTCGTTCTAGTATATTCATATTTCTTCATGGAGCTCGTACTAATTACGGATATAACGAACCGTTTTCCGCTATGTGTCGTTCCTTCAATCGTTGCTCACATGAATTCGATTTTCATATCCCCCGTACTATGCTCCGAACGAAATTCTCTCAGATTATTTCAGAGTCCCATCAAAACAATTGTTGATCTCCTTTTAAGGCTAGCAAATTTAATCGTTTTTATGTTATTATTAAGAAAATAAGTGTATTGCATTAAGTTAAATTGTATCATTTGGATTGTATGTTTTTCTGTTGGTACTAAAAGATGAGGACGTTTTGCGCCCATTTGAGATAGAACTGAGGTACTCAACTCAAACGGGCTTTTCCCTGCTCCAAATAAAGAAATAAAGGAATAAAAAAATCATTCTAGGAATTCATGCTATGACTCTTTCAGGAATTACTCCTGAAACTTTTCTATAAACTTCCTAAGAGAGTGCTAAAAACATTCCATGAATTTTTAAAAGGTTGTCTCCAGACAATTGTCATCGAAACCTTTTAAGAAATCATTGGAGCTAAACCAATCCTATAAATTTTCTCTAGAAACTGCAAAAATAAGAGAAAATAAGAGATATTTCTAGAAAGGTTGTGCTATTTTTCCCGGAATGTTGCTTCCCCAAACGCCAGTTCCCCGAATACCAGTTTTCTAAATATCCCGTTTCGTCAAAAAGCCCAGTTCTCCAAAAAGTTTTTAGAACTCAACATTGTTATAACTTTTTGCATTTAAAGGTGGTGAATGACCCGGCCATCTGACATATGTTTAATGGTTATATAGTTTTAATAGTCCCGGCAAACTTCGTCTTACCTGTAAGTAGGCTGTTGTAAAACTTGTTGTGTCCCATACAAAATGACATTATAGTTTTCTCCCGTTTCCCGATTATTCCGTGGGCTTTCTCAAACTTTTTCCTCGCACTATCACGTCGCATCCCGTGTCGAGTGCTACTGTGAAAAACTTACGTCAATATGTTTGTCCGTTCTCAAGTCATTTCGTGACATACAAACACCATTCCTTTTCTATTTATATAGATTCCAATTGAAACCTTACATTTTCTGTACATGCAACGATATTATTCAGTTTTGTTAAGGTCTTATTATGGGTGTATAATAACTTTTAGAAGCGTTTGAACTGCTGGAGGAATATACGTTGGATATTCTGCAGAGAAAAAAAAAACTCTAAACGAATTCCTCCAAAGACTCAGGAATAATCCTATGTTAATTTTCTTGGAAGATCTCCTGTAATAATAATTCAAATATCTCCTAGAGTAACAACTTGAGAAATCGGTGAAAAAATAACTGAAAAAAGGTGGACGAACTCTGAAGAAATTTGATTTTGATATCTTTTTTGAATCGCTGGAGGAGTTTGTGATCGAACTCGTAGGGTAAATTGGTGGAGCAATTCATCATGATTCGTACATCTCCAGATATGTTAATGTTCCGTGCACTATAATGTCTTAATTTTTACAAGATACTAAATAAAAATATATATTAAATCATATGACATGCTTCAAAATTCTGACTATTAGATCACTAGTCAGATACACTACCACAATGCCGTTAAGTGGGAGTTCAAGGACCTGGCATTATAATAAATCTAAATGCATTGATAATAAATCTTCGAGCTGTTTAGTAGAAAACCTAGAAAGTAGATGAAAAAACCGAATTTAGTACTATACCATTTAATTCCACTAGAGTATGTAACCTTTGACAGATACGCGTATTTCAACATCAACTGTAAGGCCGTCTTCAGTGTCGTGTACTAGACTCGTATCAACTTTTGCACGATACACCATACTGAGGGGTGAACCCAATTTTTTGCACGATGACTTGACTAACTGTTTCATTTATTTTGAACACTTTCCAGATTTTTCCGCCAAAATTTCGTGGGGTCTCTTCAAAGAATATAAGATTACGATTCTAATGAAACTTTGATTTATAATTTTGGTCGATTTAATGCTGAGGAAGTTAGATATGATTTTCAGTGTGTTTTTTGAAAAATGTCAAAACTTTAAGTAAAAATTTAGTATACAAAATTCAAAAATTGTTTTTGGAAAAATGCATACGAAGTAAGAATAACTCTTTGCTTTTCGAATACGGCTTAAAGAGTTTCAATTGGACGTGTTAATAACAGAGATATGGACAGAACACTTTTGTATGTTTTTTAGGGGGTGAACCCAAACTTATGCACGGGAGTGTAGATTCAAAAATCTCTGAAATAGTTTTCTCGTATCATAAACAACAATAACAATCTACTCTACGACCAGATCCGTCCCACTCGGGCTCAGATTGGGTACCACTTCTAGTACTGCATTTGGTCCCTCGGTAGTGCAAAAGGTACCCAAGTTTGACAGATCGCAGTACACTTTGAACGGCATTCTAGATTACCTTATGAGCCATAAAATTTTGGGCAACTGCAAGGGACATGGGGGTCTTTAATTTGTCTTTGCTACCATGCCTTGATATTTTAAATGTAGACCCCTTTTGTCGTTGATATTTCATGTTGAATTCCGCATTTATTAATTATTTTATTATTTTGCGTCATGCCAAATCAAGTAAATGAAAACAACACTCAACATTGCACAGATGGCAAAAATATGAAACCACCTGGTGTTGCTCGCTGTCACTATCAACGCTTAAAATTTGCTGATTTGTACAGGCTGACTGCGATACAATTTGGATCAATCTACATCATATCAATATCATGATGTCTACTCCATCACAAGTTCATTTTTTTTTTTTTTTTTTTTTTTTTTTTACCGTGCTCGTGGCCACTGCTGTGCCGGAATCAGTTTTATCGGTATCTTCCTTATCGATACAGTTCTATTTTTAACTAATCTATATTTACATCTGCTTTCACTCTCTTCTGCTCTTTTGCTCTCACACCGAGCAGGTAGGAGAGTGCTCTGCTGTTGGATTTCCATAAGCCATAGTCCATTACTCTTGCGGTGGTTCGTTTTGCCGTGTTCCTGAGTTGTTTGAGGCTAGCTGCCTGCGAAGTGGGTCAATTTGTCTCAGTCACCATCCGATACTGACGGAGGATGGATGTGCTCCACTATGCACGGTCCTCTGTGCGGCGTCTTCTGGTGGCTGGACGGGTTATTTTTTGGAGGGGCTGGGAATTGAATCCATGACCTTCCGCTTATGAAGCGAAAGCGTAACCTCAAGGCTACGGACCCCCCTGACAAGTTCATTGATGGCGATAGACTATGGATATCACTGATGGGTTAAGTTTAGCCTTAAATTAAGCAGTTAAAATGGCAATTAATCAGTACGATATTTTTGACAGTGTTGCAGATAGGTTGAAACTATTTGTTGGTCACTGAAAAACAGTAATAGCATGGATAATTACCACGTGATCACTCATTCCGCAGTGATTATGATCTAGAGTGCGATGTCGCATCACTGCTGTTGGTTGTCAAATCAAAGTGATATTCATAGCTCGCAAGTGATAGTGATAGTTTTAGACCATCAGCCATCAGCTGATATGATTGATATTAAGCAACTCTGTATTTACATTTTTATCAAGAAACTTTCAGATAGTTGCTTATCGTTTTTGGGATAATATATTTAACAAATGTTTTTAGTTGACATATTTTCCTAGAAATAAAAAAAATCAACTAAAATTTGTTTTTTTTTTTAATGCAAATCTTATTCACAAGCTCCATTGGGAAAAAATTGATTGAACCAATTGCTGATGCTTCACCGTTGTCAATAATGTAAATTATTTTTCCACCATTCTGCCTCATAGAAGCTTCCCCCTACACTACCGTGGGAACTAATAGTGCATCCTCCAAAAAATCACTTCTCAAAACCACACATCCGCACAAACACAACCCCAACTCCGCCTTTCGATTGCGACAAACTTTATTGGCTCGCGTCAACATCTGCAGCAGCATCACAATCAAAAGCACACCACAATCTCTAAGCCACACCTCTCGCGATTCTGATTGAAAAAGCTCAAAAACGGAAAAGAGAAAAGGATACTTTTCCAGGGTTGGTTCAAATTTCGTTATTATTCCCAGTGGAATGAGGAATTTGTCTTCTTCCCTTCTGCATTGTCTTTCTCCGCATTCCTAGTAGATAAAAAAGTCATGTTCAACAACGACGATGCACATGGCGCCAAAGAAGACGGCGACGACGAACGATAGTTACTAAAATATTGAAAGGAATTTCCTTCCGAATTGCCATCGGCGCCCACATGGGGAAGAATAAATTCCATCACTCGGTGTCTCTGTGTTCTGGTTCCGAGAAATTGCGCCTCGCCAGAAGCGCACTTGTTTGATCAATTTTTGACGAAGTCCGTATCGATTTCACACAAAACGCTAAAAAATCAGTTTGCCGTCTGCCAGGTCGTCAGATTTTCGTCGTCCTCGTCGCTTTTCGGAAGGATATCCTTTTAAGCTGGGGATGCGGTCTCGATTTCACCTCGCCAACGGTTGGGATCGGTTTGAACGCTGGAAGCAAGGTTTCGCGCTTCGATGGCTGTGAGAGGAAATTTTCGGTTTTGGGGAGCTGAGATGAGACAAAGGGAAATGGTGAGCAGCATTTTCATGATCGTGAGAGCGTTCGGTCGAAAGCGTGAGAGGGAGGATAAGCGAGTGATACGCGCTTGTTTTTGGGAGGATTTTTTTTTTTAATAATTGGAACAGGTTGCCTTCAATGGCGTAAGTTAGGAATGGGGGTCTTTGATATCCGTTAGCCGCTAAAAATGTTTAGTTTTTTATTGAACATATGAAACTCCACTAAATTAATAATTGAATTTGTCGTTAGAATGATGAATTGTATTATTACTACAAATTCAATCGGACACGAATGCACCACACTGGTGTAAAGTGTCGATAATAAACAAAACAAACATACAACTAAACAATTCGAAGATTTCAGCACATCGGTGAGAATGCGTGTGCTTCCGATGAAGTTGAGAGATTTACAGTTCCACTTTGTAATTGAATTGTAAAAAAAAATCTAAACGGTCATTGGCGTAGCTAGGATTTTTTTCTGGAGGGGGCCTAGCAAATACTTGTTTTACAGAAGTAATGTCAGTCGCAATAATCAAAATTGTCACAAATTTCGTAATTTTAACAGATTTGTATTGTATTGTATTGTATTGTATTGTATTGTATTTTATTTATTTGTCTCATTTCGTGGTACATCATACATATTTGTAAATTTCAATTTTTGCTACAGAAAAGATTCATTATTTCTATAATCAAGTTTAAAATCCTTTAAGAATTCTAACAAAAAAAAACTCACAAGGAATGTTCTTTGTGATGCTTCCACGATTTTTTCAGGTATTCAACCATGTGCTTTGAAAAAATTCCTCTGTGAATTCATACGGGAATTTCTTCATGAATTATTTTCGTACTTTTCAGTGCTTTCTCCTTGACTCCTTTACCAGTTTTCACTAAGTTCGCCTGGGAAATTTTTCGAAGAATCTCTATCGAATTGCTTAAAAATCTGTTGAAAAAATCCACCAGAAAATGCGTTGAAAATTCTTTTAATATTTTCGACTGGAAGGTCCTCTACATTATTGTTACAATTTACTTTTTATCAATTGTTACTTTTAAGTATCCTCCAGTTGTTCATTAATAATTTGTTAATGATTTTCAGGAATTACTGAGGATTTATCCAAACAAAATAGTATACTAAATTCTAGAAGTCTCACCAAAAATGTCATCAATATCACCAAGCAAGGATTCATTCCCCGAACTCTTCAAAGAGTTCGCCAAAAATTTTTCCAACTTTGGTTTTGAACTTCATGCTAGGAGTGTTTGAAAAAATCGATGAAAAAATTATCCAGACTTCCTGCAAAAAAAATATGATTCTTCCAGGTGTTAATCCAAGGATTTCTTGTAAAATTCCACAAGCATTTCATGAGTAATTGAAAGGAATTCGATTGGGAACATGTTTCTCAAAAAAGTTGTCCGCAGATCTATCAGCATTTTTTCACAGATAATATTTTTTTTAGATTTCTCTAACATCAATGAGCAACATCCCGCATTCCTTAAAATCCTCTCGAAAACCCTGACTAAGAAATATTTATAGAATTCTAACTTTCCTATAAATTTTCTAGCGGAATACGTTCAACAGTTCTTTCGAAAACTCTTCTGTGAAAATACTCAAAGATTTCCGTAGTAATTTGTTTAGTGATTTATTAAAAAACTACATAATTGTTTTCTAAGATTCTCCCGAAAAATTTACCTGATAGTTATCTAAGTATTTTTCAGTGAATTTTTGAATTACACTAACGATTGTTTTGGGAATTTTTGAAGAATTTTTTCATCAAATTCACTAACATTTTGCTATATATGCTAGAACTTCTAAAAACAATTCTCCAGAATATTCGTCGAGTATTCTATCAGGTTCAATAAGTAAGCCCAATGGTAATTTCAGGATTCCTCCATAAATATCATTAAAAAATGTATACATTTTTTGGTTCAAAAACTACTCCAGGAAATTATCAATATTTTTAGGCATTGGTTTACAAATTCCTCTACGAATTACTCCATATCAGATTTCCAGAGAAACACATGTAAAAAAGGTTTGAAAGAATTTTTTTGGTAGATTTTTGGTTAATTGCAGCTTAAATATAATTTGGAAAAAAATACTAAATTCCTGTCGTGAAATTCAAGAATTAAACCGTAGAATTTCTGAAACTTGTTGACAATGTACCTCACACAAAAGCTTAAGTGGTCCTTGTTGGATTTATATATTAAATTATATTGATTTATAGGAGTCTGCAATCAACTTTCATTACAAACCTATAGGAATAAACAATTAAAATGCTCCTAAGCATCAATACTGTGCGTTTATATGATGAAAATGTGTATTATTCTGACAAAACTGCAATTTTATTTCCAAATTTGTAAAATATGTTGTCTAAGAAAATTATTCCGTTTTTGTCACGGTTCCGTTTTTATCAACTGAAAATTGCCGATCGTGTTGACAAAAACGGAACATACCTGTAATTGTCTTCCCGTACATTTTTTTAAGTAATGGGCTCTGTGGCTGAAATTCGAATTACAAACTGAATATTAATTAAAAGTGAATTCACTACATTGCAGTTAATTTGCAAAGAGTTGTTAGTTTTTTTCAAAAACCGTTAGTTGTGTATAGTTGATTTGTGCGGCAAGGTATTATCTTGCCGGTAATACGGTAGGTGTTGAACTAAAAACCTCTCGGTTACCGTAATCCGGGGTAACATTGATCATTTGTTTTTGAATATTTCTTAAATTTTTCGTTTGACAATTCAAATATTACCACTTTTATATTTTTAAAACAAATACTGCCACCCATAGCTCGGATTTTATACTGTGTTTTGTTTTTTGAAAGATTTAAGCATTTAAAAAAAATGTTTTAAACGATTTTTTTTTATACAGCTGATATGGGGTAACATTGATCACCTATGTAAACAACGTTCGGTAATATTGAAAATATCGTTACTTACTTAAATCATGGCCCCTGAAGCCGAATATGAAGACCAAACGCTTACAAGTCATTTACTTTTTGAGATATTTTTAAATTCAAAGCACTCCCAACCACGGATACGCCTAAAGATAGGCAATTTCCTAAGGGAACTTTACATTTATTTATTTATTTATTTATACTTCATTCATGTAACGCAAGATTTACAATCTTTTTAAATGTTACAATTTGTAGATATTGAGTAGGATGTGCTATTTCTTATTCATGTAATAGTTCTATTGATTTTACTATTAATTAATTGCTGTGTGCTTGTTTAGTGCGCTCAATTCAACTCCAAGAGTAGGTCCCGTTTAAAGCTCGAAAAATTAACGGATAATTTTAGATTCAATGGTAGGTAATTCCAATTAATTATACCTCTTACAAACAGCGAGTGACTATAATAACTGGTATGATGTAAAGGAACAAGAAGACTTCTTGTTCTGGTGTTTCTACATGGATTCAACTTTGATGATAGATAACCAGGATTACCAGAAGTGAGTATTTTGTAAATATGACAGCACGATCTATATTTGAGAAACTGATCAAAAGGACAGCTAATTAAAGAAGTTTGAAGATGGGTGACACTACCAAATCTTGGTATGTTAAAAACAAATCGAATGCAGGAATTGAGTGCAACACGAAGCTTATTTAAGCTGTTTGCGGTAGCATTCAAATAAATGAAGTCATTATAGATAAAATGTGGATAAATAAGGGATTTGAACAATTTGATTTTCATTTGATAGCTGAGATGATTAGTAGTAAGTGAGAGCTGTTTTAGAATACCGTATATTTTACCAACTTGTGAATTTATTTGAGGTTCCCAATCTAATTTAGAATTAAAAATGACTCCTAAATTGTTCACTTGGTCTGCGAATTGAATTTGCTCATTATTCATGATAAGTTCAGGCATAGAAAAGTGGAATCGTCGATGCCGATTAATAAATACTGCTTTAGTTTTAGTTGTGTTAATAGGCAGTAGATTCTCTTGAGACCACTGAAACACCTGTTGTAGATCGTAGTTGATTAACCTAGACATTTCCATGGTACTTGTTCTAGAATCAGCACAGAAATAAATTTGTACGTCGTCGGCGAACATGTGTACTGAGCAGAATTTTAATGCGGATGGAAGGTCATTTATGAAAAGGGAAAAAAGAAGGGGTCCTAAAATAGATCCTTGTGGTACCCCTGAATCAATTGGACGTAAAGAAGAGAATTGACTATTGAAAAAAACGGATTGGTATCTATTTGTAAGATAAGTTTCTAATAATTTGACAGCAGGACGGGAGAATCCAAAAAGAGCACCAAGTTTATTCAACAGTTTTCTATGTGAAACACGATCAAACGCTTTCGCAAAATCTATCAACAAGAGAACTGCTATCCCTTTTTTATCTATTGACGAAGCAATATCATCATGCACCTTCATCAAAGCTGTCTCAGTACTGTGGTTTCGGCGAAAACCTGATTGAAAGGGACTCAAAAAATTATTTCTGTTCACATAATCAGAGATTTGAGCAGAAACTATTTTTTCAAAGGCTTTGGAAAGTGCATTTAATATGCTAATGGGTCTGAGGTTTGAAATGCTAGTTGAACGAGGCTTCTTTTTTATTGGAATCACTTTTACGTATTTCCAAGCTTGTGGAAATTTGGAAGTTGTAATGATTGTATTGAACAAATGAGTGTAAAGTGAAAGGGCTAGTGGAAGCATAATTTTGAAAAATTCTATTGGAAGATTGTCTAGACCACTGGCATTAGACTTAATTGAAAACAGTGCATTAACTATTTCAAATTCTTCTACACATCTAAAACCAAAGGGACCGTAGTTTAAGTTTAAACGAGGATTTTCATCAGAAGAGTAATTTTCTGAAAAGAAAGCATTGATTTCATCAGCTGTTGTATCACAATTCACAGAAGATTGTTTTTTGTTGGCTATTCCTAAACTTTTAATGTTTCTCCAGAGTTGCTTACTGGGAACACTTGTATTGATTCGCTGATTGTAATAACTTCTCTTTGCATTCCTGATAATTGTAGTTACCCTGTTTCTCAGTGTTTTGAAAAGAAGATTATGAGATTGTAAGCGACTGGCCTTCCAGTTTCTGTAAGCTAAATCCCTATCAATTATAGCCTTTTCAATGTCTTCATTATACCAAGGATTTTTTCTGTATTTACTGAACTTAAGAGGGAAAAATTCTTCATGTAAATATTGGAAGTGTTCATTCAGAATGTGAATCAACATATCAGAATCACTTATACTATGGAAATAATTCCAATCTATGTTATTAAAAGCAGTTAATAATCCTTGACTGTCAAAGTTTTTGTAATCACGATGGAAGAAACCTTGTTCGGATGAATCGGAGAAAATATCTAGAACTGCAAGAATCATATCATGTCTGGATATACCAGGCATAGATATTTGGTTAATTCTGAAGACAATCTCCGGAGAATCAATAATGAAAAGGTCAAGTAAAGAGCAACCGGTTGTATGGAAATAAGTTGGTTCTTGATTTAAGCAAACATATGACAGGTTAGATAAAACATCTGTAAATCTGTTGGTCCTAGGTGTAACTTTTTTTAAGTCTGTGTTAAAATCCCCCGTTATGAACGTCAAATCGTATTTCATTTTGAACTCCTCGAGATGTTCAAAAATCAAATTACTGCAATCGTTATTCGGCGGGTTGTAGTATACACCAAGAAAAAACTTGCGATTGCTTGTAGCAACTTCAAATAGCAAATATTCGGTAATATGACTAGGTTCATACGGACTAAAAGTAGACTTTTTTAGGAGCTTCAAGCTTAGATTTTGCCTAAAGTAGACGCATAGTCCACCACCATGGCGGTTTCGATCGTTACGAATTAGATTGTAGCCCTCAATTCGAATCATCGAATCATTGATTGATTCATTGAGCCATGTTTCAGACATACAGACGATGTGAGCTTTACTGTTGAAAAACACCGCTTTCAATTCATCAAACTTGGAAAACCCTCGAGCGCAAACGCTCTGAACATTAATATGGCATATATTTAATTTATCAGTCCTAAAAACTGAATCCATCACCGCTTTAGTAATGATGCTGCTTGAAGAGGTATTGTCAATTGGTGAACTAGCCATAATCTTCTATAGAACAAACACCGAGCCAAAAACGAACACCTATCCAAGAGATGAGAGAACGCATAACAAACACAACAGCACGCAGGAACTTATAACTACCAAGAATTAACAAATCAATTGAATCCATAGCAAAGCTTCTGAATGAATGGTTGTCATCGTATTCCGGCAGAAAGCGTAAATATATAGATCGGCAAGCAACAGCAACAACAGCACAGCAACTGACCTAACAGCAACAGCAGCAGCAGCAGCAGATCACAAACCAGATAGGCCACCAACAGTTGCCATTCATTTCCGTTGATATGATTTGACTTTCAGGAAGGAATAATCATGGGAAAACCAGGATGGGAAACACAGGAAGAAATTTTGATAAGGATAAAGAGTATAATGAGGAAAGGTACAAATCAGTATTCTATAACTTTCAGGAGGGGAAGATAACATGGAATGAAAGGAGAGGCAACATGGGAAGAAACTGGGCAGGAGAAGAGAAACTTATTTGGAAAGGTTTAGAGTTTCTAGAAGCGCCTGCTTGGTACGACAGGGAAGAAACGGATCCATCTTGTGCAGCTTCACCAGAACCTCGCCGTCTCTGATCGACACCTTCTCGATGAGTCCAGCTTTCTTCATCCTCATTGCTGTAGATCTAATATCTCGTACTCGTTTTGATAGGCTTTCATTGATGAATATACGGGACAGACTTCCATTGGTATCGTTGGGGTTCGGAGAGTAGCCAATATCCTTTAAGCAAAGGGACAAATCCGACAGATAGCTTTTGAAAAACTTGTTTCTACTAGTACGGAGTGCGAAACGGCAGACTATGAAGGATTTATCTGATGATGTTGAAGGTAATCGATCCAAATCGACAACAGGTACATCTTCATCCTTATATCCCAGACGTTTGGCGATACTGCGGAAAATTTCATACAGGTTCTTGTTTACATCGTTTGGAACCCCCGAAATGATCAGTTCCTTGCTTCTGTTGACGAACTGTAGCTTATCGTTGATAAACAATGAATCCGAGCGAACTTTTTTCACACTCTCGATCATTTGTTCGACGTTGGCTATGCTCTCATTACGGATAGTCGAAATACGGGCCTCAATGCAGTTGATCCTCTCACTGAGTTCATGCTGGTAAGCATTGATTTTAGATGCAATGTTGTCTTGAACTTTCTGGAACATCAGTTGCATCTTTTCACAGAGCTCGTCAAACTTGTGTACATTGTTCAGCAAATCATTGTAAATAGGAGTATCCATTGTTTTTATGGCAACGTCAAGTTGACAGGTATGACGTATCATACAACCAATACTGAACTTGCTGAAGGGGTTTCACAGAAACAATTGTTGCTAGTAGTAGGTTCTACAAGATTTTGCGAACCGGTTTGTAGAAAAATCGGCGACGAATTGAAGTGAAACTTCAGATGGAACAGCTACCACAATTGCTCGTCTTCAGGCTTCAGATTAATGCAACCATAGATGAAGCCGATTAAAATCAGGAAACTAGCCGGAAGATGAGAACCACTTCACTGTGCACTAGCAATCACACATCCCTTCAGAAACTTGACAGTAATTCATTAATGTGGTCTAATTGAGCATACTTATGAAAGTTTTGACAACGGAATCGTTCTCAGCCATGCCATTTTTAGTAAGGATAGCATTTTCCTTGCTCATATCGTTTGCAGAATTTACGTGAGACATGGATCTTCGGTAGTGTCATCCTTACCCATTGAAATCATTTGTTTCGAAAAGTTGACAAATTTACGCATAAGGTAAACGCAATTCTCGCACAAATCTTCACTTTTATTAGCTCATATATAAAAGAAAGAGAATCACCATTCATGATTTGGAAATGTTCCATCAATAAATGATGATATGAATTTTATGCGAGATGAGTCATTCCGATCAATGTTACCCCCGCTGATCGATCCATGATACCCCGTATTACGGTACTTACTTTCTTTAAACAAGAAATTACAGCCCTTTGAAAAATGGCAATGTAATGATCACTGTGGAACAAAAAATCAGTTTTTTTTGTAGTTCGTCATTAGAATTTAGAAAAAAAAAAAAACAATTTGGACTACCATAAACTGAGATACATAGCCCCGGTCTTGGACGTTTTGTAAACTTATATTTTTATTATGTAAAACGAGTTATATGTACCGTTAAATGTAAATAATGTTAACTGCCTAATTGCATTCAGGAATGCTTGTAATCTTGAGTGACACTGAAACATTGTATAATCTTGCATCACACATTCGCCAATATTGCATGTTCTCTTGCGTCTTTCAGTGTAAAATCATGTAATCCGAGCGGTTTTATTAGCAGTGTTGGATATAATAGCTGTGTTTGTATGATTTATCATTGAATAAATGGCTTTACATGATCACAGCAGATTTTTTTTGGTGTGCAGCTCTTGCTCCACTTGGTCGAGTAACCTGGCTCGCGGCGCCCTTCTTCGTCTTTTACTTACCGAATTTGATGCATACCAATTTTGTGCAGGAACATTGTCTGGCATTTTTACCATTTGTTCCGCCCATTTTACCCTTACAGCCTAAGTGACTTTCTATGCAGCTTTTTACGCTAGCTATAAAACTGCGAGGGGTTATTCAATTTTGACATGTTTTGCCCACAGAATTTATAGTTCGGTCTCAGTAGGCAGTGATATTAGATTGTTTATTCGACTGTCAACAATGTTCACCCTATTTGTTTTCAGTTGTTTTCTTAACCAAACTTGAAAGATTATAATATTTTTCAGTGACTGATATATTAATACATTCTTTTTATACCTTTTCAGGCACTGAAGGACAGTACACTTATAAGAAGAAATTTCTGCTATGCCAGACCAATACAGAATAACACAAATCTTGAAAAATTAAGTTCAATCATCGCTTTGTTCGATGATAGTTGGCTGGACTATTATTTTAATTATTAATCAACCCTAAAACAGTAAGAGTTTTAGTATTAAATAGAAAATTATAAAATTTACCGCTTGAATTTCCTTCCAACAAGAATGCAATTTCCTGATGTTGTTTTATCGAATCTATGACATTTGGTCGAATAACATTTAGTCGAATGACGTTTGGTCGAAAGTACATTTGGTCGAACGGACATTTCGTCGAATGGACATTTGGTCGAAAAGGTTTAGTTGAAACAGAAAGCATATAATATTTGGCCGAACGAACATTTCGTGGAAGTGGTCGAATCTAACTAGGATGGAAACAAAGTTTTACGTTTAGTCTGACTATCGTCGAGAGTACCATTTTGTCGCTAATACAAGAGTAATTGAAGAATTGAAAAAGTATCAACTATTTTACCAACAATCTATATGTGATTACAAAAATTTTTTTATTCAATTTAATGGACGTTTTCCCAACATATTGATTAACCTCTTGCGTTTTAGACGTTTCATGCTGCTTTTTCGTTCAGGCATGTTCTGCAAATCGAAATAAGCTGATCTTTTATAGAAGCAAGCCAACTGTTGTTGCCTCTGTCAACTCGTCTTCCCTTACCCGATAGAAAGGTTTAGCACAATTTTCATTTTTAATAATTCAAAGCTTCTACTGCAAACTCTGTTATTCACCCGAAGTCATCGACACTGTCAGCAAAGCCATATATTTGCTTAAGGAATGTAATTAAGCTAGAAGTCACAATAAGCCAATTGGCCATAAGTAGAGTTACAGACACCTAACATTCACTTCACCATAAAGGTTTTCCAGCAAATTTTTGCTGCCGTCTTAATTCTGATTTCCGCATTCAAAAACCTTACCTACGTCAAGCTAAGACCCGCAATTCAAAGAAAAATTCCGAGCACTCTCTCCGAATGCTTCCATCAGATCAGCAGTTCATTATAAAGAACGATGACATTTCAAAAGAATAATAAATAATAAAAACATTATGTTCACATCGTAGAGTAATAAAATAACTTCTGAAGCAGTTTTTCAAAGAATGATGATATTTTTAAGAAATAATGAATTCACTTGAACTAAACAATTTTACCATATGATCTTTGAATAAACCATTTGAAAATAAGCTTTCCACCAAATTTCTGTTCAACTAAACGTCATTTGACCAAAATAAGTGTGCCAAAGTAATTCGACCAAATGTCCATTCGACCAAACGTCATTCGACCAAATATCCTAAAGCCTGTTTTATCAACACGAAATATTTTTAATCTTGAATACAGAGGCGTCTCGTGGTCTTCAGCTCTACCTGTTCTTTACACCATAGCTTCGTCTACAGTTAAACTTTCATGAGTGGATATAGAAGAGACCACAGACTCATGGAAATACTGAGTTATAGAACAAAAATGCTTAGGTTTCATTCTAATAAAAAAAAATAGGTATGTATTTTGCATTCACTCAACATTTATTTCTTGTTTTTTTGTACAATAGTGGAATGCGTTTTTGAATACGATTGCCAAACAAATCAATTATATTATCATGAAATGTGCTCCTTTTTAAAGTTTGTAACAATTCTCCTTTACCAACCAATTTACCTTCTCCATCTAAAATAAGTGTTAAAACGCACTTATTTTAGATGCAGAAGGTAAATTGTGAGAGCTACAATTGAATAATATAAAGCGAATGTATTTTTACCGTTTGACCGATTCACATTTGGTCGGTGTTCAGACAGACCGGACTACATGAAATTTGGGCCTTTTACAGAGTAGTCAAGAACTCAAACAATTCTGACCTTTTTGATACTATTTTTATACAGATGATTCATCGAATAGATAAGTTTCAATATTACTGCAAATAATGCAACAAATCTATTATTCCGAATTCTTAGAGTACGTTTTACTGAAATCATTAAAAAGCACTTGGTCCAGTCCGACTGAACACCGGCCAATTGATCACGTTTTTCAGCGGAGTTGAACTATTTAAAAAACAATGTTATTCGGCTTCCTGTTCCAACCTCATGTAGAACAAAAAAATAACGTGCGTAAGTGTGCCCTACGCTTCCTTCAAGCTTCCATTCATCATTCATTCTGAATTAAGTTGAACATTTCCGCACACATGCAAGCTTCCCATTGAAGACACCATTTCGTGTACATGTGTAGCTTTGCTATGAAGTGCTCAAAATCGCTCACACAAACCCAACTTTTCTTTAGGGTATTTAATGTTTGATATGTAGCATAGGAAACATTGATAAACAGTTTACTCTACAATTTAAATTCATAAAAATATATTTGTTTGTTGTAAATTTTTTCCCGACTGCTTTATAACTGCAAAATACTTCATAATCTATATTGTTTTACACTGCAATCAATGCATACTTGTGTCATCTATCCTTAGCGTCGACGCGTGTTGAGAATACGAAGGAGAGGCAGAACAACCAGTAAAATGCTTACATCACTGCTGTTGGTTCTACATTCGAGGAGAACGTATGGAAGATAAACTAGAGTAAAATGAACTCGGATGAATGCTCAATTTGGCGGTGCAAATGCCAGCACAATCTGGTTTTTGGCAACCATTCCTATTGTTCTGATGAGATTTGCTAGAAATTAAGATAGAGAAGAAACACACCTAATCGTAGAATTTCATTTCGGTAAACTTAAATGACGAATTCAGTCGGTAAAGCATATTTTTACTGAAATCTCGTTCAATTTTTACAGATGAGCGATATTGACAGATGCGAATTGACGAAAATCGATAGTTTATACAGGGTGTTTGGTTGCGGAGTTTAAGAATTTTGAGGGTAGATAGATCTCCACGAGTTATGAAAAAGTGCCTAAGGAACATAGGGTCGCAAGTCACTGCTAAGTGAATTAATCACAATTTAAAGTTTTTCAATTTTCTCATCTTTGATGCTCCATATCTAAATAACTATTAGTCGTACATTCATTCTCTGCGCACGAATCGAAAGCTTATGACCTCATCTTTCTTAACTTCTTTGACATGAATTTTGTAGAAAATGGTTAACATGCATAAATAATGAAAAGTTTGCAAAAAGTGACGAAAAAAACAGCATTTTTCAGGTATTTTCATGAAATTTAATATGATAATGAAACTTCCTTTAAAAAAGTTCTTCTACAAAATATGCATTATCTTGTTAGCTGCCAAAGTTTCTTTGGGAGCAACAATGTATGTTTTGTAGATTCGTCACAATATCACTTTTAATGTTGTGCACCAAACAGTAATAAATCAATCAAATAATTGCCGGTTTACCCTATTCGTTCGTATGTTCGTTGATTGCTGCCTTCGCGTGGGAATGAAAGTGGACGGTGACGACGGATGTTGGTCGTGCCGAAGCGGAAGGAAAATGAATTCGCTTTGCAATTTGCGCCATGTCATCTTCGCTGCGGCGTTTGGTTTGTAAACAGTTGCGCATACAGATTCAATGCGTGCGCCGCATGACTGTTGTAGTAGCGAATGTGTGTTTATAACGACCGACCCCTTTAAATTCTTCGCACTAGTAGCTGAGCTACGGTGCCGAGCGGATGGGGGGTGTGCGTGCGCGTGCGATAAGAAGGCACAACGAGACCTGTCAAATACCATATTAAAAAACTATGATGCCATCCCTCTGGCGTGCAGCGAGAACTCAATTTGTGCATTTCTCGGGTATGACGTTGCACTTGTAATGCATTATTATGCTATTATAAGTCCTTTATACTTGAATTACATGTGGGATATAGGGATTAATAATCTTGACCCATATTGTAAGCGATACATAAAGATGGGCGAGGGAGTCATACAGGGGGAGAGGTCGGTTTTTAAGGAACCATATAGGGGGAAGGGAGGTGTGGCCAATGAACACGGTACAAACAAATTCTTTTTTACGTTTTTGTATAAATCACGTGATTCATGGACAACCTCTTTTCACGCACCACGCGCGTCGTTGTAATGTTGTACTTGTAATGTAACCTCGTAAACCTCGCTCGTATTACACAGCACAAGCGAGGTCAATTTCTCAATGCGGTGGAATTTAGAGAAAATGTATAATCCTAAACGACCTTCAATTGGCGGGATTCGAACCCACGATCAACAGCATGGTTCGCGGAATTACCGCTACTGCTGGCATATGATATGATATGTAGGAAAATTATAATCGCGTAGAACATAGTTTTGCATAATGTGCCTTGCTAGAAAGGTCTATGAAACGATTTTTTTTTCCTCTAGATAAATCTCATATTTTTTGAGAGATTTTTTTTCTAGTGTTACGTTTCAACAGGAACCTGATCCTCAGCTAAATGCTTGTACTTCCACTGTTATCAACCGAGTGGTTTTCTTTCCAATTGATCATTATGTGCATTTCTATGTCGTAAAGGTTCCTTTCAAAATCACAAGCAGCATTTCCAGAACTTTCAATAGAGATTGCTAAAGCAATTTTCTGCTCTTTTTCACGAAGAAAATTACAAGGAATTATACTGGAGATAACTCAAAACAACAACATAGTAATTCGTTTGAGGATTGCTTCAGGAATGATTTCAAGAATTATTCAAGGAACTGCAACGAGGGTTTTTTTTTTCAAAAATTAATCTGGGAGTTTCTTGATCTCCCAATTTTTATTTCTGGAATGCTAGAGATAGTCGGGTCTCGGGTTTCCAACCCGACGGGTTCGCGTTTGAAAAAAATGAGTTCAGGATCGGGTCGAGTATAAGAGATTTAAGTCGGGGTTCGGCTTGGAAAATGTTAGGTTTCGGTCGGGTTTCAGTCGTCTTTGGTGATCATTATGAACAGAGCAACAATCGCCAACGAACATTTCTGCTAAATAAGAATTGAAAAGAACTCTCTCAAGCGTACTCCAACGTATGTCTGAAAAATTTAATTTACTAGTAATTTCAAACAGGGCTTTTAGAAGGATTTTCTCAAAAATTGCTTCCAGAAAATTTAGGGTTTGAGTTTGGAAACAAATTATTATTTCGGGTTTGGGTCGGGCCCGGGTTTTAAAAAAATAAAATATGTGTGGTGGGTTTGGGTTTATAAAATGTGAATTCCGACAAAACCTACTTTCTGGAGTTTCTCCAAAATTTACATTTGAAATACCTCCAGGAAATTTGTCTGGATATCTTCAACAAAAAAAAATATGTCTATTTCTGTAGAACACACTTTTGTATTTTCCAAGGACTTGTTCAGGTATTTCCACATTAAGTGGTTCTGAAATTATTGCAAAAGTTCTATTGAGAACTTTTCAAGTTGTTCCTTTTAGAATTCATGAAGAAGTTCATGATTTTTTCAGGCATAATTTTTGGAAATTCTAGATGAGTTCTATCTGGAATTTCTTCCTCCAGAAGTGTACCTTCAGGAAGTTTTGAAGAACCTCCTGATCATAGTAATCCTGGCACTCTGCATGAAAACCTTCGGATATTCCAAGTGATACCTCTGGGGTTTTATGCAATATTCTTCTTGAAATTCCTTCACGGTAATTTGACTACGAATTGATACAGAAATGCGTATAGAGATGCTCTCAGGAAACAATCCAGTGATTACTTCCAGGATTGCTTAAAATATTGCTTTAGAGACACCTCCCGGTGTTCCAGAAAGGATTCCTTAAAAATGTTTCTCCAGGATTTTCTAAGAAACACCCTTCTTTGATTTTTCATCAGTTCTCTCAAGAACATTAAACTTATTTTCATTATTTTTTTTCTACGGTTCATACACAATAATGGAGGGTACTTCAAACATTTGCAAAATGACTTGAATAACTATTTTAAAATTTTCAGTGGTTTTCAGGTTTTTCCTCCAAAATTTTGCAAGTACCCTTCTGGATTAAATTTCTAATGCCTCATTGATTCAAAATATTGGTCAATTCAATGCTGAGAAAATATGACTTGTTTTTTTTCAGTTTAGTTTTTGACATGTGTCACAAACTCAAGTATAAATTTGGTAAACAATATTCAAATAATTGCTACATAGTAAGTTTTATTCATTCGACACGTCAACTGACCAAAAACTTTTGTATGTTTTTTCAAACTTAAACCACAAACGTTATCAAAACGAACCAAACTATGTGTCTTTAAACTATAAACTTTATCATGAAATTGACTATCTATTTTCAAACAAGAAACATTGCACCATTTACTTATCAAATAATTCTTACCAATGAACTAACTACATCACTAGTTATATTTCGATGCTGTTTTTTTTTTGTTTTTTGCAATGAAAAAGTTGTTAATAAAATAGATATCGTTTTTGACGAAATTTGTCATATAAAATAAAGGAATTTTCAAGGGATCTTTTCTATGAATTCAGAAGGCTTATAAAGTTTTCATGGATGTAACAGTCACAATTTTCAATATGAAGACTCTAGTTGGATCAAGAATAAACTCCGCGAGGACTTTTGCTTAATGCTATAAACTTTGTTGTTCTGAAGCCTAGCGTTTGAAAATAAGCTAACATTTATTTAGCGAAATATGAATAAATTACTCACAAAGAAGAGAAATAACCAACCAATTTACTGGTATAAAATACATATAGGGTCGATGAAGCCGCATGACTAAGAACAAATATTCGAATAAAATCGAAAAATAAAGCCAGTGGCATTGTTTTTACGTCTGAAAACTTTTTATCAATTAAGGAGTACCGTACCGACTCGCAACACATCGCACGCTTTTGCTTCATATGCATGTAGTGCTCGTGGTAGATTGATTGATTTTTAAAGGTGGCTTCTTGGAATGTTCGTTTTATATCGTTTTTCATGAACATGGAACGGGCGGGGATACAACAAGCGGTCAAGTTTAGGGAATTTGTACGTGTATGATTCCGCTGTACAACTGAGATTAAATACTTATCTGTGTTTATTGTTTACATTCCATTTAATTATAATTTCATTTCAAATACGTACCTGTTCCAAGAACAGGTGGAATAGACGCCTCTGCTTGAATAGCTTACTACGATTCAACCATAAAAAATTATAGTGTATGCAAGAATTGTCAGAAAGGGGTGATTCAAACTTAGCAAGCTAGCGTAAAAAGCTGGATACTAGTGTTGTCAAAGAGTTGCGCTAGCACGCAATTTAGTATTTTCCTCCATATGCCGTTTTGATTACCACCGATAAATTTGAAAATTATTCATTTCAACTGAAGCTGGACGGAATATTTCGCTAAACAACAATTATTTAGAATACCAAAAAAATATCAGACTCCTAGTAGAATATCCTGCATTTGTTCGGAGACAACAACTCTAAGAAATTATTACTACACACTCCGAAAAAATCATGTGATTTTACGTCTTTTGGATGCACATAAAAGAAGCGAATCAAATGACGTGAATTTGTGTCACATTTTAAATACGAAGGTGTCTGATTAGGGAAATGTCAGTCATAGTGGTATCGTTTTCATGACCTTTATTATGTAAAATTACATTTTTTGTTCAATACATCTTTCAGAACACATTTTTACGTCATTTCATTATTTACATCATGTGTCATTCAGTCATAATGTGAATTACGTCTGCAGTAATTTTCATTAATTTTAAGTGTGTATTTCGATAAAACAAACCTCTGCAAGCGCTATCATGACATTTAACAATTTTCGTGATACATAACACTCTGGTTGAATATATGAAGAAATATGTGATGAATCTATGAGTGATTTTTTTTTAAATAGTTGTGACTAATAGAGTAATTTTTGAAAAAAAAAAAAAAAATGTTCTTGAAGTCGACAGGAAATATTATGAAATCTTTGATGCTCAGAGGCATCTTTCATGGGGCCTTCCTTAGCCGAGTGGTTAGAGTCCGCGGCTACAAAGCAAAGCCAAGCTGAAGGTGTCTGGGTTCGATTCCCGGTCGGTCCAGGATCTTTTCGTAATGGAAATTTCCTTGACTTCCCTGGGCATAGAGTACCATCGTACTTGCCACACGAAGTACGTTTTCAAAAATGGCAACTTTGGCAAAGAAAGCTCTCAGTTAATAACTCTGGAAGTGTTCATAAGAACACTAAGCTGAGAAGCAGGCTTTGTCCCAGTGAGGACGTGATGCCAAGAAGAAGAAGAAGGCATCTTTCAAGGAACTTTTAGTATAATCCCAGAAGAAACACCTGTAAAAAGCCTTAGAGCTGTCTCCTTTTTAAAAGCTACTATAAGAGCTCGTGAGTTTCAGAGAGAAGTGTTTAAAGGTGAAGATTTTGAAAAAGCACCCCATCAGAAACATTCTCCGCACACCCATGGAACACATCACCAGAACGCAGTAGGTTCTTCCGAATAATCCACCAGGAAAAATCGATGCCCGTTTTAAAGTCGCTCATCCCTCTGTGGAAAGGGATGAGGGCAAAAAACGGATCCCAAACCTGGGGGCACCTTCGAGCGGTTAGAAAGGAGGCAACCCTCGCCCGTCGGTGTAATGTAAATAAACCTTTCTAGTTAATTTTACAGCTGACTGGATGCTACGGTAGTTTTATTTGCTCATTCTGCCGCTTCTGAACCAACAGCGAACAGCAAAACCACGCCGGCATCAGTTTCGTGGTGCTGTGATTTAGATACCTTCCTATGGCAATTCGTATAGTGGTTTGAAGCAGAGTGTCGTATTTCTCATGTATACCTGAATGAGCTAGTGTGCCATGCGATATTCCATATCGCAGCTCACAGATTATGTGAGACACGAGATGCAGATACGTACAAAATATATCCTAGTGAGCGAGTCTCATGAGACATCTCGTGAGGCTCGTCACATGCGCTTACTAGGAGTACTTTCATGCAGTTATGTTTGCCTAGTACAATGACCCCACGGAAGCATACGGATTCGGTCTATGCCTATGCTTCTTCGGTGGCCAGGCCAAGTTTTTCAATTCAGATTCTAGAATCTTAACCGCGTTGAATCACGTCAGTCCTTTGAAACTGCCTACGGGCAGTTTGATCCATACTTTAATCCCTTTTCCTTGCTTCTGAAACCTTCTCCTGCGAGGCTCAAATGCACTGTCACATTGAGATTTTCTCATGAGACGGCGCATGAGCCAGTGCAGATGTGATCGTTTGAGCTAGTACATTGCTACATGAGATCTAAAAAAATGTGTCTCACCATAGCACGTGCTCAAGCGCGCGGTTATTTTTGTGCGCTCATGGCAAGCTGATCTCAAGCTCTTGATGTGAAGCGCGTATACATGATGTCTGGTTTGAAGTTGGTGTTCGAGTTGCTAGTATAGTAGTGCAGTAGGACGAGAGGATTTTATGGGGGTGTCGAAATGATTTGGCTAATTGAATCAAAGGGGGCGGCGATTCGGATTGGATCGAGAGGGATCAGAGCTGTTCATTCATGGGAGTTAATGAGCCGTGATAGTGGAAAGTTGATTTTTCATTTGTGTCGAGTAAATTGGATTTCTTCTTTTGGATCAGTTTTTGCTGGAGAGGTGGAGGCGAGGCCAAACGAGCTTTGCGATGAATTAACCGAAAGTTTTTGCGTTAATTTGAAAATAAGACATTAGAAGCTCATAGCAGTACTTTCTTTCAATCGTTTCAGTTATATTTGTATATAGCATGAGCCCTAGCTACTTAACTTCATCTTACTACTTTATTGGAACTCCTCTCATCGTGATAACATGTATACTTGAAGGTTTCAAATAAAGAGCTTTTGGTTTATATGGGAATATTATAAATTGAGGTTTGAAAGCATTAGGAAAAATCTTCAATTTTTACAAGTATGATAAAAAAAATATCCAAACTTGTTTGCATTCCACTAGAGATGATATGCAGGCTTCGTCCTTTGGCGGAAAAGCTTGTGTCATCCACAAACAAGGATTTTTGACATCCCTGGGGTAACTGAGGTAAGTCAGATGTGAAAATATTGTACAATATTGGTCCTAAAATGCAGCCTTGAGGAACATCAGCTCTTATAGGAAGTCAGGTCTAATAATTAACCTGAAATGTACGATTGGATAGAAAACTTTGGATCATTCTGTCTACGCAGGGCAGACGTGAGCGTGAAAAGAATCTCCACAAATCACTCGGCATTGTTTCAAAGGCTTCTGGAAATGTTCCTTTGTCACACGGGCTTCGAACATAAGTTTAGCTGAAACTGAAGGCATGGGTCCAAAAAAGGATCGGAAAGGAAACAGTAGCTTCAAAAAGTAGCTTTGAAAGGCACTGTTTTTTTTTTTGTTCAGATTATTTAGATCCGACAGTAGACTGCTACGTGCATATTATTTACTATAAAAAAAATCTATAATGCTAACGATTTTTAATCTTTATTCTATTTCAGGTAAGGGTCACACATACTCGTTAGATCTACAAAAAACTTACTAATAAGGAAACTGGTAAGTTACTTCAAAATTCTTTGTGACATTTTATTTCCTTCGTCGTGTCATTTTCCGGAATATCTCCCGTTTTCCAATACTGTGAAAATTCACACAATTTCCATAATGTTTATTCATAATTTACATATGTCGCCGATTATCACCCATCTCATTCAAACGTAATCTTCACTTATCATTCGCCGGTTGTCACCGTCCCATTTGTGCACCTCTATTTGCCACGGTCACGGATCCCAGACATATTCACATTAAGAGGCTATCCATCTGACCTTGCTCGTATGCGGTGGATTCCCGCCTTATCTTGATCTGCTTCTTGAACCACAACCACCTCCACCACCACAAGAGACCATTTTCTGCGATAGCGCTCCGATTTTCTTATCGTGGTTGCAGGTGTTGAAATGGTAAATATCTTTATTACCCGGTCGTACTCGTTCCGAGCTTTCTCCGACTTCCTTCACCATTCAATCCATGTGGTGGGTATCTATCTAGGCTCCGTTCCGTTCCGGCCTCAATGCACTAGAGGTGAAGACAGTCGGCAGTCAAGGAGCCAAACGATGCGAAGCTCACGTAGTTGTTACCCATTACGGGGATGCTTCTACGTACTTGAACCCGGGGCAGGCAAAGACAACAAACAAATAGGAAAAAGCAGGGTCGGACTGGACATAAGCTGGAATACTGGAACTCCGATTATTACTGGAATTTGGAAATAATATATATGATGGAATTCAGATAAATAGTGAACATAATATAATATCTGGTGTTGTGGCAGGAATCCTAGGATTTTGATAGTGATGGATAGGGAGAACTATAGTGAGATTTCGATAAGAAGGCGATTGAAACTGCATTGGAAGTTCAGGTTTGTATTGTGTGTACACAAATTTCGGCTAAATTTTCTGAAGAAATTAAATAAAAAAGATAATTGTTGTAGGATTTCAATACAGAAATTTAGAGATACAGGGATTCATGAAAAATTTGGATTTTTGTATTCCAAACAATAACGATTATTGGAGAATTCAAACGGCATCCGCTTGAGATTTTGGTGGAAATTCTTGGATTCCTGAAGATCTTTTCTAAATTCCAAAATTCCAATACTACTTTAGTCATAAGCCAAATTTCATATGCCATTCGACATCTAAAATATACCTGCCAACAGTGTTGCATTTGAACGCGTTCAGTTTGCGTTCCAGTTCAATTTTTTGAACGAGGGATCAAGTAGGCTTGAACATTGAGCAGTTCAAAAATTTGAACCCATGCGAGCTGAAAATTGAACGCGGAATGAAAACTGTTGTCATGACAGACACACGACTTATTTCAATGTTGCAAAGTTTTGCAAAGATGTTAGAAAACATTTAAGGTGCCATATATTTGTAACAATTGGAATTCAATAAGTTATGATGTAGTGTTTTTCGTGTTTTCAGCTTCATTGTGCATTTTGAAGTGAACGGGCCGTTCTTGAGCAGGTGCAGAATCATGCACGAGAGTTCAATGCTTGCTAGGTTCTCGTGCAAAATTAGAACGCGTTCAGTTCACTTTTGGCTCGCGTTCAGTTCAAAATGCATCACTGCCTGCCAATGCATTCAAAATTCCCACCAAAGTTTCAAGTGAGTTTCAAGTGTTTCTTTCGGAATGGTAGAACATTTGAGGTATTTCATATGTCATCCCGCTGACAAAATGCTCGAACCAATAAAAACAATATCCGACCAATTTATTTCAAATTGCCTGAGAAATTACATCGCACCCAAAATTTTGACCGTCGACGAAAGGCTTTGCTTATTCAGAGGTAATTATATTTGTTATGAGTTATACAATATTGACAGTATTTTATTCCCATGAACAGGGAGGTGTTCCTTCAAAGTGTACATTCCAAGGAAGCATGGCAAATACCGGATAAAAATTTGGGTGTGTTCTGCGGTTGACGGGTATATATGTAATTTGCAGATATATTCCGGCAAAAAAAGCAATACAGCAGAGAAAGGTCAGGCGATGCGGGTAGTCAAAGACCTGGTGGCTCCATTTATTGGATCGAGCAGGGAAATAACTGCTGATAACCTTTTCTCTTCCGTACAACTGGTTGAAAATCTTTGGCAGGATCGCACGGTGTATACAGGTACAATGCGAGCCAATAAACCCCAAATACCACCTGAGTTCCTGCAGGGTAAAGGACGAGATTCGAAATCAGCCATTGTTGGTTATAACGGAAATTTGATACTGACTTCTTATTATGAAAGAAAAGGAAAAAAATGTGCCTACGTCATAACGTCGAAGAAATTCCATATTGCAAACGACTCCGGTAGGCCAGCCGTGATAGAGTACTACAATAAAATAAAAGGTGGCGTAGATGTTGGCGACCAGCGGACTAGAAGTACCACGGTGTCTCGCAGGAGCCGAGTATGGTCGAAAAAGATTTTTTTTGAAGAGCTCGATATAGCCTGCTTGAATTCTTATTATATAATTTTGAAAATTTTTCCAAACTGGTTGGCGAAAAAAACTACTCGTAGATCGAAATTTTTAAGAATTCTTTCCGAACAGCTTGCCGTCGACAATATGTACGATAGGATCGCTAAAGGCCACCTAAGCCAATGCATGAATTTCAGCTGCGAAAGAGATATAGATATTCACAACATGGTGTGTTGTCGTAGTTGCGGGGAAAAGAATAAAGTCCAGAATTTCGAAAATACTCAAGAAGTGAGCAGGAAATGCCAAAAGTGTTCGAACGGTGTCAAAACGAACATAAAATGTTGTTTCTGCAGTCTATTTGTTTGCTGTAATTGTTCTATAGAAAAATCTATAATTTTGTGTACTAACTGTAAGCATGCAATTCATAAGAAATGAATAACATTGAACTGAATAAATATTACATGTAACAAATTAAACTTACTGAACTTCTACCACAATCTCAGATATTCCATCGAATTTCTGGAAGCCCAACCAGAATCTGATGTTATGCAACGAAATATCAAAATACAATCAGATTCTAAAAAGTATAATCAGGCATCCTATACTACATGATTTTTTTCGAATGCTGTAATTTCGACAAACGTTTTGAAATTTTGCTTGAAATGTTGGGTAACATGAAAATAATTAAATGTTTGTTAGAATTACAGCATCCTTTTCAAAACTCCCTCAAGAATTCACACAAAACTCCCAGAACATCCTATCGGAATCATAGAGTTTCAGTTTCGGAGAATACCCACTTGAAGCACAGATTTCCTACCTGAATCTAAGAATTTCAACTGAAATTTTAGAATTTCCAACTGAAAATTCGGGAAAAAAAACAGAAGCTTAAACTCTCGTCTAAATCTTAATTTTTTTGTGGGCTCCAATGACTTCCACGGAAATTCCTTTTGGACACCTACCGGAACCTCAGAAATTCTTCCAAAATCTCAGGAATTCTCGCATCCTCACATAATGAGGGATTTACTTGGGATAAGCTATGAGTAAGTCACTTGAACTCATTTGTATTGAACGCGAAATGAACATGTAAACCATCTCGTTCTACTCGCATAAATTGGGGAATATTTAAAAATGACGTCCATCGTTTTTCGGGATATCTAGACAGAGGGGGATGTTGCGCTTTTTCCAATACCTTATACATGCACTGTCACACTTTCAAAGCCTCACCCCTCCCCCAAAACATAGACGTCATATTTAGATGACCCCTGGAGTGAACTTAAACCAACTATCAAATGAAATAAACTCAGCTGATTTGACTGCAATTCATTCCAGATTGATCAATCTCTCACAACTCTTAAGAAAATCTTAAAATTTCTACTGATATCAAGCCAAGAAATACACCCAAATTCAAGATTTTCCATCGAATTCCTAGATTTTTTTTTACAGATCTACAAAATCTCAGGATTCAGATTGAAATCGCAGAATTCTCATCAGAACCTACATTCAAAATACCAGAGTGCCATCGGAATTCTATTGAAATCTCACAACTCCTACTAAAATCAAAGAACTCTTTCCATAATCTCAAAATGTATATTTGAATTGAATTGTTCATTGAATCTCAGAAGGTTCAGTTACTTCCACCGAAATAGCAAAAATTCTACCAAAATCCCAGAACAACAACTGCTGTCCAAACAGTTACAAATAAATTCCTAAGAAAACCTACCGAAATTTCAACAGTAAGAAAACTGAGTAACCTATCCAAGAATTCCCATCAAGATTCCAGAATTATTTACATACACCCAGAATTGTGAAATTTCAGAATTTTCTCCAAAAACTCAAGAATTGCTCCAATATCCCAGAGTGAATTACCACGAATTTACTTCAAAATCCCAACATTCTCACCTAAATCTCAGAATACCCACAATAAAACCAGAAGAACTTTATGAATTCCTATTGCAATCCCAGAACATACATCGCAATTCCAGAACTCGTTTCGGAATCCACGGAATCTCAGGAATCATACGAGACTGCTAAGAGCTTCTACCCGATTGTCAGAAAACTTTCCTCAACCTTGAGATTGCCACCAACCGAAATCTCATAACCTCTAACAAAATCTTAGAATCGGAATGTCATCAGAATTTCACTTATCAGAAAATAGACATCAAAAACAGGCACCCTTGGCAAATGTTTTTTTTTTGCCAAATATTCGGGAAATAAAAAATAGGTTGAAATTCTGGAATTCCGATTGGAATTTTGGAATTTAGAAAATATCTTCAGGAATCCAAGAATTTCCAACAAAATCTCAAGCGGATGCCGTTTGAATTCTCCAATAATCGTTATTGTTTGGAATACAAAAATCCAATCCACGAGATTTTTCTTGAATCCCTGTATTTCTAAATTTCTGTATTGAAATCCTACAACAATTATCTTTTTTTAATTTCTTCACAAAATTTAGCCGAAATTTGTGTACACACAATACAAACCTGAACTTCCAATGCAGTTTCAATCGCCTTCTTATCGAAATCTCACTATAGTTCTCCCTATCCATCACTATCAAAATCCTAGGATTCCTGCCACAACACCAGATATTATATTATGTTCACTATTTATCTGAATTCCATCATATATATTATTTCCAAATTCCAGTAATAATCGGAGTTCCAGTATTCCAGCTTATGTCACAATACCCATTATAAAACTTCCATTTATTTCCACCAAAATTGAAGATTGAAATCACACATTGAAAACCCAGGATTTCTCCCATAATACCAGGATTCCTATTGAAATGGCTGAATTCTCCTTGTAATTTTAGTAATCCCCCCACAATCCCTAGATGCTGATCAGGATAATAAAATACCCTAAAAAATCCAGATTGCCATTTTTACAGAAACTATACCATAAAACTAACATTTACGCTTTCGGAATCTGAGAATTCGTATTGAAAACTCAGGATTCTTCTAAAATTTTTAAACATTCTATAGACATTATAGTATTCTCACCGAAATTCTTGAAAACCTACACTAAAACTCTAAATTTCAGTGTAGTTCAACTGAATCCCTTGACGTCATACGGGAATCCCAGAATCTCTATTGACATCTCAAAATTTCTTTCAGAATCTAAGAGCCTTCATTGGTAGTGAATAAAGACTCCCAAGAGCTCAACCATAAATTGCAAGAAATTATACCGAGATGTAAGAATTGATACTGAAATCGCGGAACTTCCTACCGAAATCCAAAAATTTACATCGAAATACCAATACTTCAGAAATCGAAAGATTTGTTTTCAAATTCCATTTCCAGACAGGATTCTCTCCGAAATCACAAGATTCTCTCCAATGTTCCAGGATGATCTTCGGAATTCTAGAATTACCACATAAACACCCGATTTCTTACCTAAATCTACGAATTTTCTAAAACTCTAGTAACCTCCTAAATCTTAATACATCAGAACTCTCAATTTCTACATAAATCCCAGAACTACCATCAAAATCGCACAATTCTTTCAGGAATCCAAAGATTTCCACTAGATGCCCAGAACTCACGCCGAAATTTCTGATCGCCCATTGAAATCCAGCATTCGCACCAAAAATTTGTTAAACCTCCCATAAAACCTGTACGGTTTCTGTAGGTTCCTATAAATCCCGGATTTCTTACTAAAAAACCCATAACTTTCATCAAAAACCCAGATTTCATATAAGAATCCTGAGAGTTCCTACAGTATTTGCAGAAATCCTTGCAAAATTTAAAAATTCCCACCCATAAAAATCTCAGAATTGCTTTCAGGGCCTAAGAACTCCCACCAGAAGCACAGAATTCCAATTGGAGTCCCAGCAAACCTTACATGAAATCTCAGGGGAATTGTCATTGAAATCATGGATTTCAATCGGAACTCAACGCTGCCCCTCATAATTTCTTCCGGAATCGTAGATTATCTTTAATATATCTTAGGGTTCATTGGAATTTCAGAGTTCCCATAGGTATTTTAGAATTCTTATTGGAATCCCAGAAAACTCTATATACCTTCGGAATTCTAGCCTAAATCTTAGAATACCAACAATTTCAACTGAAATCTCAGAACAAAGAAGTTTTGATAACTTAGAACTTCCATTGCAATCTCAAAATTCATACCGGTGTCTTGAAGCATCCTCCAAGATTTCTGAACACCAATTGGGATCCAAAATTCAAAAATATAGAACATGCACAATAAACCACTAGAATCCCTAACTCCCACTAAAACAAACTCCTATCGAAAGTCCAAAATTCCTTTTGATTGTAATATTTCTTACCAGAATCGAAGAATACCCTGGAATACCTACATGCATGCAAGAAATATTGCTACTGAAATCCCAGGATTTCGTATTTCAAGAATTTCCAGAAATTCGTATAGTAACTCTAAAAGCTTCTACCGGATTCTTGGTAATCTCTTCAACATATCAGGACTCAACTAATTTGAAATCATAGATTCGCCAACGGATGTGATACTTCCTATTGAATCGCGATCTTCAAAAAGTAGACTTACGATGCACCTATCGAATGCTTTTTGGACTGACGTATGGCCAATATTTTGCCATCTATAAAAGTCCTTCCAAAAAATTCGTACTCACTGCTGTCCAGATCAGTTTCAGAAGGGCCAGAAAGGTCATTGTAAGCCAGGAAGGAATTCTGCCATCATTGTGATATATGTGTAAGATATAAACTGCTTTGAAAATAGCCTCTTTGCGGTAGTAAGCAAAATTTCTATAGTTTTGCAAAAAAAATCATAAATATTTAGAACTAAACATTGAGGGGGATGGGCCAGGGGGGATGCGTCAACTTCCAGCGCCACCAAAAACATAAGCCTAAGGGTTTGCTGCCGAATGCTGGCTATAGAATGCGATTTGATTCGTATATGACTGAGATACAGCCATTTTCACATCAACACTCCTATATAAATCCGGATTCACCGGTGTCCTCTTCCGAGAGGACCATAATGGTCCAAAATGCCAACGTTGGTCTGAATTCATCATTTTGACCAGTTTTGAGAACGAAAATCTGCATGGAATTTTTGTTTTCATGATGCTTAGTAAAATTGCTATAGAAAAACACTAAAGAGCCAAGGTTTTTCGAGTCAAACAAAAGCGGGGAGGGGTATGGAGGGATGGATCACCCCCCAAAATGTAGGTACACTAATCCCCTTTCCATAACTTTTTAAAGAATTGGATTCGGATGACTATTGACTGAGATTGAAGCATTTTTCTGCACTAAGGTCCGTCCTCCCACTTTACGGGTTAAATAGTTCGATCTTGGGAGAATACTTTTACAATTGGTTCATCGGCATTGGAAAAGTGAAATAATTTTTGTGATAGTCATTTTATAGGTCATTTTATTTCATATCAAGAAGCTGCCCATAAACAATGTGTATTTTTTTATTGTCAGATCCTCCCATTCCCTTTGTGATCTTTAATGCATACATTTTTTTAATATGTTTGAAACCAATGTGCCATAGAAGAGGTGAGGAGAAGGTCTGTGTGTGATTGTATTGGTGCAGTGGAAAACCATAATAAACATTGAGGGGAAGATGGGTGACTTCATACGGTTTCAATGAAATGCTAAGAGTGGGTACAAAACGTTCCATATCGTGGAACAAGCTAAGATTAAACCGAAAAAAAAACAGCAGCTAACACCTAGACGTAAAAGTCGTACCAGTAGCAGTGCTGGGAATGGTAATAGTAGTAGGCTTGAATTTTCGCGAAAATCACGTGGCTCTCCCAGTACAGTAGTTCAAAAACGTGAATCTCATCAAGTAGCCTCTGCTGGGTGCACGAATTTTCTAAATAATGAGTGTCATTGAAGGCTCTAAATGCGGGAAATAGAACATTTTTCTACAGTAATTTTGGGTTGCCCTTAGCAACGGGTGTTTTGCAATTTTCAAGGCATTTTGCCTACAGCAGCGATGGGCATGAGTTTCACTGGCTTCGCTGACTGTGATTGGCTACTGTAGAGTGAATTTTAGATTTTATCCCAACCCTGACCAGTAGATTCCAGGAATATTGTTTGTTGGCAATAAATTCACGAATTAAAAATACATTTTTCCATTTCCCAATCAAATTGAATAAGCACTACAGCACTACCATCACGAATGCGACATATAACGCAAAGTGGTAGAGAAATTCATGCACATCCATTATCTGCAAGTATTTTGCGGCTCAGTCTATGTCTCAGAACCTTACGATTTCGCTTACAGTTTCATCTCATGCATTGTAAAATTCCATGCTGAAATAAAACAAAAGTTAACAAATTGCCATCTTCCCGTTCTGATTTTTTTTTCGTGTTATTGTTTGACTAACAACACACAAAGCAACCTTGGTAACGAAAGGGTGACTAGCAACGTAGCCCCAGTAACTTTCAATAACGAACTGTATGACGTCACACATAGTCATAATGCAATGGGTTGCTTTGTGAAAATACAATCGGTGCACTAATACATACAAACAGTTGTGTATTACACAGAATCATCTCCTCACCTCTATTACAGCACATTGCACAGTGGTTCGATCTAGAACAAATGTCGGACAAAACCTCAAACTCTCTTTATATTAGCTGAAATCATATATTTGACATATTTTTTGCCATATTGAACTATTATGGACTTTTATTTTCGATTTTTTCTTGTTTTGGACTGATAATTAGAATATTCAGGTTTGGACGATACAAAAATATCAACTTAGGCAGGCTGGTTCGCAGTTATTTATTGACGGATTGAAATGAAATTTTCACAACATGCCAGGCATTACTTGAATTTCAACATATATTTTTGAATATTTTTTCCATGCACAACTCCAATAGTAAAAACAACTAGACTAAAGCGCAAATTTTGACAAGAATATAAATTATTCGTAGATGAAAAAACCTAATTTAGTACTATACCATTTAATTCCACTAGAGTTTGTATCTTTTGACAGATACGCGTATTTCGACCTCAACTGTAAGGCCGTCTTCAGTGCCGTCTTCAGTGTCGTGTCGAAAGTCGAGTCTAGTACACGACACTAAAGACGGCCTTACAGTTGAGGTCGAAATACGCGTATCTGTCAAAAGATACAAACTCTAGTGGAATTAAATGGTATAGTACTAAAATCGGTTTTTTCATCTACTTATAGGTATTCTACTAAACAGCTCGACGATTTATTATAAATTATTCATCCAAAGATATGGAAGCTCTACACAAAAACCATCATAAGTAAATATGTTCATCTCGTCTCAATGATCACCTTATTTAGTAAATGCGCCAATTTTTAAAATTGGTAAAAATAAACTACGATGAACTAGGAAAAACCACTCAAAAGTATATGTTGAAATTCATGTGACGTTTAAAATAAAAATGTGAAAATTTCATGAACATTTGTCCATAAATATCTCAGATCTAACCCTGCCCTTATGCAAGTATCATCCATTTAATCAGTTTCAGCATGATTGTCATATCTTTAGCTTCAGTCTGTTATCAAACTTGTTCTAACAGCTAAAGCAAATCCACGTAGGGAATGATTTTTCCAATTTGTTTCATTTTATCTGGAGGCTGCATGTCGAAGGAAATAGTTTCGTTCAACCATCTTAATAAGCCGAGATAATTTGTGTTATTTTATTTAGTGACAGCTCAAATTTAAATTCAAGGTAGTTCAATATCCTAATAATATCAAATAAAGGTATAGACAATATTTAATTAAGGTATAACACCAAAATATTGCATACATAGGGGTCCAGAGAGTCCTAGCGGTAAACGCGCAGCTATTCAGCTAGACTAACCTGAGAATCGTGGGTTCGAATCCCACCAGTCGAGGGTCTTTTGATAAGGTAAATTTTCTCGACTTGCCAGAGCATGAAGTATCATCGCAAAAATGGTCAATTGGCGAAGAAAGTCCTTAGTTAATAACTGCGGAAGTGGTCATAAGAACACCTGCCTGCTTAACACCAGGCTTTGTCCCAGTTGGGACGTAACGCCAGAAATAAAAAGAAGAAGAAGAAGATTGGAGCGAGTTTTTCGTTTCTTCTCGGGACGGGATGCAATTCATGGCTACTGCGATTGCAATGCACGTACTAGCGTAATACAGGATTATTATTATTCAATTAGAATTGCACTCCGTACACCTTCAAACGCGTTGAAAGTGGTCTATCGCAAGTTTTCGCAAAATAATTTGTACCCTACTTGAAAGTTCTTATTTTTAGCTTTCGAATGAACGTATTCTCATCGCGGGCATTCGTGGGCTACTAATGTCTTAGGGTACTTTTATAAAAAATAATATGTTTTTTGAACAATTTTAACTTTAATTCACTTTGTATGAATATAATGAACATTTTTATTCAACTCAGGTATGCTATGTGTATATACAAACAACTTCTCTGAAGATACCATTGCGGCTTGAGCTCTCTTTAAATTCATAAAAAGCTTGTGAAAAATGGATCGTAATTATTAATTTTCTTGAAAAATCATGTCCACGGTCCACTCAAGGAGCTGTATAAAATTCAAACTCCAATGAATCTGCTTCAAACTTTGGATTTGAACAACAGAAGTGTTGAGGAAGTCTAGAAAAATATTACTGTTCGGATTAAACAACTTTGATTTTTGAGGTTTTGGCCGCCCTCGGATCATTGTGCATTGGTTTGAAACGGGGTCTTGAACCAGACACCCCCTTCCCCTTTATATGACCACTTGGTTTATGGACGTCCCCTAATTAAGAAAAGAATAAAACTGACTCCAGTGGCCTGGGACAATTTCAAATCAAACTAAAATATTCTTTTCAAATCATGCGAGACACCGGTTACAATTTACCGGGCTATCTTTCTACGCCATATGACGTGAGTGTTACTTTCTGATAATCTTGAAGTAGCTTAAGATGCACTGATGTAGGCGATCATATATAAATTCTCTAAGCATTAGTCTGAGCTGCTTTCGATAAGAACTAAGTGCGTCAACCGTTTTTGTCAGTTGAATCATTAACTACATGATTGATACAAACTCGTAATAACGTTTTGAAATTGCAAAATAAATGCGTAAAAAATAAGTGATTTCTAGCTGAAAATATGAAATAATTGACGATTACAGCGGCTAGATCCATAGACAACTAGATTATAAATATCTCGTTTGAAATTCCACCAAATCAAATAAGGAATATTTCAAATCCACCCAGTAACCAGAGCCGACTCTGCTCGAATGGGCTTCAACCTTACATCCTCTGCCGAACGGCTCCGCTCCTCTATTGTTCGTAGCCCATGAATGAGTGGTGGCGAGGCGTGCGAACCCGGCATAACAGAAGGATGTGCCGTAAAAACGCGCTCACCGATGTGTATTTTTTGCCATAAAATCCTTACCCTGCTTGATGTGGTGTAGGAAACTAGAGGGAGGAGGACAGTGTGTTGTAGGTGGCCATTGAAGGCAGAAAGGGGAAAGTGATTTCGCGGCTGGCTAACAAGAGGGGATTGTTTTATTATTTTTATGATGCCCTCGGAATGTGTGCTGCACAGAGAGCGAGTGAGTGAGTAAAGGAACACCCGGTGTGACTGCGACTGACTTACTTTGGAGGAAGGTGCCGTAAAATGGGGTAACTCTGAAAAAAATTCTTACCCAACTTCGATTACATAAATGGCTTTATTTTGTAAAAATGCTTTTAGCTGAGAGATTTGAAATTGAATTCAAGTTCTACTATATCTAGGTTGTCAAGAATAAGTGACGACCTCTTTTAAATTTCGTCAATTAATAATCGTACTACGAATTGTTTTTGGGCGTTTCAAAAATGATAAATGCGTGCCGCATATCAAAGTTACGCTAATCATCAAAAATACCCCGTTTAACGGTACCTACAATACCGAGTCGGGGAAGAGATTCGTGCCAGTTCTCGTGCATACGTCCATAAAATATGAGGATTTCTTATGATGATATGCGGTGCTATTTTCACACCCTTTGTTTCCTCAGTCGCCGGTCGCGGCTTCGGTAGAGAGAAACCTCTAGTCGCAGTTACGTGAACTCTGAAGAGCTTAACTACTATGTTGTACACGACCGGTGGAATTCGGTGAAGTGTGTCTCTGTGATCTCCCGGCATAAGGCATTCTTTTGTACAATATTAGCTGGAACAATCTGAGCGCGTACCGAGAATTTTTCTCTCCTCACAAGGGGTGCAGGAAAAGAATTCGAGTGTGAAGGAAAATGTCTCACTTCCATTAGGTTCTTGGTACATGAAAAATCATGACACCGTTATCTGTGCAGGAACTTGGAGGAAATTAGAATGTAGGAAGATTGGTGGAAAGTGCTACTGCTTTGATACTATGAGAGTTCAGAAAGCGAACAATTCATTTTAAAGTTTTCAGTAAAATTCTTTCTTATCTTATTTTTGGAGCGAATCTTGCTCAGAACTTGAAGCAAATCATGCTCAGAATTTGGAGCAAATCCTGCTCAGGACTTGGAGCTAATACTGCTCAGGATTTCGAGCATTCCTACTCAGGATTTGAAGCATATCCTGCTCAGAATTTGTAGCAAATTTTGCTTATGATTTGGAGCAAATTCTGCTTAGGATTTAAAGCAAATCCTACTCATGATTTAAAGCATATCCTGCTCTGGATTTGGAGCAAACCCTGCTCAGAATTCGGAGCTTAGGATTTTGAGAAAATCTTGCTCAGGATTTGGAGCCAATCATTCTTAGGATTTTGAGCCAATAGTTACACAATGTAAAGGAAGTCAAAAAATTACTTCGGTAAAAACTTTCTTCTCAATTAAAACCCGTTACGACCCGTCTTCCCAATAAAACCACTATCGTCACAATCTACCAAATTTGTCAATTACTGATTAAGCTTTTTACAGCTCTGGGTAACTCTCGCTTCTTCCAACCAACCAAGAGTAAAACGCAACCCCACGAGGTAAGGAGATGCAAAATTAAATAAAATTAAACGACATACATCAAGCGGGGGTTCATTTATATCAATCTCGTTTTCCACGCTGGCTGGAGGATCCCCACGAAACGACAAACGAGTCCGACTTCCGCCAAAAGTGCCGCGAGCTGATTTTATTTTGATAACACGATTAATGATGCTTAAGTAGGCACTCAAAGTTCTTGACGGAGGAGCGCTGTTGCTGTGTGGCGTCTTGCTTTCCGGAGGATTTGAGTCCGGGGTGTGTGCGATGAATAATTAACCGGGCTCGGCATTGGTCGATTGCGCCCGCATTACAAGTTCCACAACTAGTCGAGTCGTTTGAATGTTTTCTGGGCGCCAAAGGAGAGACTACCGAAAACTGCTAAAGACTGGAGAGGGGAACTTTGCGGATCACACGTACTTGATTCGTGATCAGGATTTCCGAAAAGATGTTCTTTTCGATAAAACACTGTCTCAGAGGATGGGTCTGATTCGTTTGCGTGTTGTTGGTACTGTTTAGACTTGTGGAAACGAGGAATTCTGGATGGGTGCATCTACTTAGTTTGGTGCAAAGTTTTTCTCGACCAGTAGTTGGTCGGCACGCATAAACACCACTATCAGACGTTCATTCATGCCGCAAAGAACCGAAAAGTTGTTAAACATCATGTGCTCTTGACTTCTTACTTGGTTTTGGTTGAAGTGGGTTAGTTTTGGTGCAATCTTAAAGGCAGATGGTTTATTCTGTAATGAGTTGAAAAGAAGCAATTCGAGTACAGCATGAGCAGGATTTACTCCAAACCTTTAGCAGAATTTATACCAAATCCTGAGCAGAATTTGCTCTACACGGGTAGAAACCAGAATCCAAAAACAAGATTATGACTCACGATATCATGATTCCAGCGTGTTTTCATCTTATGAAAATACACCATGATTTGGACTCATGATATCATAAGTCGGATTGCCGTAACGCAACACACGCGTTAGGTTTTTGATGCTGATTGCTCGGAATCATGATTCAAATACCAAAAATGCTGAATTGCGCATCTGTTTATGATCGACAAAATAACATAAAAATAAAAAATAGCATACACTGAGATTCGAATCAAGAACCTTCCGATTGATAGCCACGTACCCTACAACTCAACCACTTCGTAATCTTGAATTAGGAGTGATCGATACGAATGACCTGAAGCAAAGTGCACCGTTTAGTGTTATCACACTCCAGGAACCACGACCTAACCAATTTATGAATTTCATGATTTGTAAATCATTATTTGGGGATCAGATTTTTATCCGTGTAGGATTTGCTTCAAATCCCAAGCAGGATTTGCTCCAAATCTTGAACAGGATTTGCTCCGAATCTTGAGCAGGATTTGCTCCCAATCCTGAGCATGATTTACTCCCAATCCTGAGCATGATTTGCTCTAAATCTTGAGCTGGATTTGCTCCAATTCATTAGCAGGATTTGCTCCAAATCCTGAGCAAGATTTGCTCCAAAACCTATGCAGGATTTCCTCCAAATCCTGAGCAAGATTTCTTCCAAATCTTGAGCATTTTTTGCTCAAAACCCTGAGCAGAATTGGCTCCAAATCCTAAGCAAGATTTGCTCCAAATCATGAGCAGGATTTGCTTCAAATCCCGAGTAGGATTTGCTTCAAATCCCGAGTAGGATTTGCTCAAAACCCTAAGCAGAATCGGCTCCAAATCCTAAGAAAGATTTGCTCCAAATCTTGAGCAAGATTTGCTACAAATCCTGAGCAAAATTTGCTCCAAAACATGAGCAGGATTTGCTACAAACCATGAGCAGCACTTGCTCCATATCCAGAGCAGGATTTGCTTCGAATCATGAGCAGGATTTGATCCAAATCCTGAGGAGGATTTACTCCAAATCCTGAGCAAGATTTCCTACAATTCCTGAGCAGTATTTGCCCCAAATCCTGAGCAGGATTTGCTCAAAACCTTGAGTAGGATTTGCTTCACATCCTAAGCAGGATTTGCTCCAAATCTTGAACAGGATTTGCTCCGAATCTTGAGCAGGGTTTGCTCCCAATCCTGAGCATGAATTGCTCTAAATCTTGAGCTGGATTTGCTTCAATTCATTAGCAGGATTTGCTCCAAATCCTGAGCAAGATTTGCTCCAAAACCTAAGCATGATTTCCTCCAAATCCTGAGCAAGATTTCTTCCAAATCTTGAGCAGTTTTTGCTCAAAACCTTGAGCAGAATTGGCTACAAGTCCTAAGCAGGAATTACTCCAAATCTTGAGCAAGATTTGCTCCAAATCTTGAGCAGAATTTGCTCCAAATCTTGAGCAGGATTTGCTCCAAATCTTGAGCAGGATTTGCTACAAATCCTGAGCATAATTTGCTCCAAAACATGAGCAGGATTTGCAACAAACCATGAGCAGCACTTGCTCCACATCTAGAGCAGGATTTGCTTCGAATCATGAGCAGGATTTGATCCAAATTTTGAGGAGGATTTACTCCGAATCCTGAGCAAGATTTCTTACAATTCCTGAGCAGTATTTGCTCCATATCCTGAGCAGGATTTGCTCAAAACCTTGAGTAGGATTTGCTTCAAATCCTAAGCAGAATTTGCTCCAAATCTTGAGCAGGATTTACTCCAAATCTTGAGCAGGATTTGCTTTCAATCCTGAGCATAATTTGCTCTAAATCCTGAGCTGGATTTGCTCCAATTCCTGAGCAGAATTTGCTCCAAATTCTGAGCAAGATTTGATCCAAAACCTAAGCAGGATTTCCTCCAAATCCAGAGCAAGATTTCTTCCAAATCTTGAGCAGGTTTTGCTCAAAACCCTGAGCAAGATTTGCTCCAAATCCTAAGAAAGATTTGCTCCAAATCTTGAGCAGGATTTGCTCCAAATCTTGAGCAGGATTTAATCCAAATCCTGAGCAAGATTTGCTCAATATACTGAGCATGATTTGCTTTAAAACATGAGCAAGATTTGCACCAAATCCTGAGAAGGATTTGCTCTAAACCCTGAGCAGGATTTGCTTCAACTCATGAGCAGCACTTGCTCCAAATCCTGAGCAAAATTTGTTTTAGCCTAAGCAAAGATTCTCTCCGAATCTTGAGAAGGATTCTCTCGAAATCTGGGGAAGGATTCTTTAGAAATCCTGAGTAGGATTTTGTCGGAATTCTTAGTAGGAATCTCTCCGAATTGGTAAAAGAATTCACTACAAATCCTGAGAAGAATTCTCTCCGAATCCTGAGGAGGATTCTCTCCGAATGTCGAAAAGGATTCTTTTTTAACCCAGAGGAGGATTCTCTCGAAATCCTGAGAAGGATTTCCTTGGAATCCATAGAAGGATTCTTTTCAAATTCTGAGAAGAATTAACTCTGAATCCTGAGAAGAAATCTCACCGAATCCTGAGAAGGGTTCTCTCCAAATCCTGAGAAGGATTCTCTCCGAATCCTGAGAAGGATTTTTTCCTAACCCTGAGAAAATTCTATAGAAATCATAAGAAAATTTCTGCAGAAATCCTGAGAAGGATTCTGTCCGAATCCTCAAAAGGATTCTCTTCCGAATACTGAGAAGGATTCTCTCCGAATCCTGAAAAGGGTTCTCTCCGTTTCCGGTGAAGATTTCTCTTTTATTCCTGCAAAGGATTCTCTCCGAATCCTGGGAAGGATTCTTCCTGAATTCCGAGAAGGATTCTTTCCAAATCCCAAGAAAAATTCTCACTGAATCCTGCGAAGGATTCTTTCCGAATTCTAAGAAAGAGTCTCTCGGAATCCTGAGGAGGATTCTCTCCAAATCCCGAGACGGATACTCTTCTAACCCTGAGAAGGCTTCTCTCAAAATCCTGAGAAGGATTCTCTCCAAATTCTGTGGAGGATTCTTTCCGAAACCCGAGAAGGATTCTCTCCTAATCCTGAGAAAGATTCTGTCAAAATCCTCAGAAGGATTTTGTCGGAATCCTGAAAAGAATTCTCTACGAATCCTGAGAAGGAGTCTTCCCGAATCCTGGGAAGGGTTCTCTCCGAATCCTGAGGAGCATTCTCTCCGAAACCCGAGAAAGATTCTCTCCTAATACTGAGAAGGATTCTGTCAAAATCCTCAGAAGGATTTTGTCGGAATCCTGAAAAGAATTCTCTACGAATTCTGAGAAGGAGTCTTTCCGAATCTTGAGAAGGGTTCTCTCCGAATTCTGTGAAGAATTCTCTCCGAATCTCGAGAAAGATTCTCTCAAAATCCTGAGAAGGATTCTCTCCGAATCCTGAGGAGGATTCTCTCCGAAACCCTAGAAGGATTCTCTCCTAATCCTGAGAAGGATTCTGTCAAAATCCTCAGAAGGATTTCATCGAAATCCTGAAAAGAATTCTCTCCGAATCCTGAGAAGCATTTTCTCCGAATCCTGAGAAGGATTCTTTCCGAATTCTGATAAGGATTCTCTCGAAATCTGGTACAGAATCCTCTCAGAATTTTGAGACAGATTCTCTCCGAATCCTGAGATATATTCTCTCCGAATCCTGAGATATTCTCTCCGACCCCTTTGATGGATTCTCTCTGAATCTTGAAATGCAGTCTCTCCGAATACTTAGAAGGGTTCACCCCCAGTTAGGAATGAGAAATGAGGAGTGTGGAGTGAGAAGTGAGGAGTGAGGAGTGAGGAGTGAGGAGTGAAGAGTGAGGAGTGAGGAGTGAGGAGTGAGGAGTGAGGAGTGAGGAGTGAGGAGTGAGGAGTGAGGAGTGAGGAGTGAGGAGTGAGGAGTGAGGAGTGAGGAGTGAGGAGTGAGGAGTGAGGAGTGAGGAGTGAGGAATGAGAAATGATGATGATGATGATGATTATGATGTTGAAACTTGTTGTTCTCCTATTTTTGGAATATTTGTTCAGTATTTTTTGCTCAGGATTTTGAACAAATCCTGATTGTGATTTAAAGCAAATTCTGCTGAGGATTTCAAGCAAATATTTTTAAAGATTTGGAGCTAATCCAGCTCGAATATGTAGGAAATCCTGCTAAGCATTTGGAGCAGATCCTGCTTGAGATTTTGAGTAAATCCATTCCAAGATTTGGATCAAATCCTTCTAAAAATTTGGAGCAAATTTTTCTCAGGATTTTGGGCAAATCCAGCTCAGGCAAATCCTCAGGATTTTGAGCCAATCCTCCTCAGGATTCGAAGATAATCATCCTCAGGATTAAGAGAGAATACATCGCAGGATTAGGAGAGAATCCTACTCCGGAAGTGAATCTATTTAAGATTCGAAGTCAATCATTTTTGGAACTTATCCTGCTCATGATTCAGAGCGTATTTTTTCAGGATTTGAAGTGGATTCTTTCCAGGATTCGGAGCGAATCCTTTTAAAATGCACTTGGCTTAGGATATCTGCGAATCCTAAGTAGGATCATCTCTGAATCTTGGAAAGGATCGTCGCCGTAATCTGAGTGGAATTCTCTCCGAATATTCAGGTTATATCTCTCTGAATGCTGAGTAAGATTTTCCCCAAATCTTGAAAAACATAGTAGACCCCCACATCCTGAGAATGATTCTTTCCGAATTCTGAGAAATTTGTAAATGGTAAAGACTTCCTTTTCAGGGAATTGTTTCAAAATTCAAAACCAATCTTTTTCGGAGCTAATCCTGCTCAAAGTTCTGAACGAATCTATTCTAGTTTTTAAATTTATTCTGTTCAAGTTTCAAAGCGAATCGTTTTCAGAATTCGATGCGGTTTCTATCTACATTTTGAAGTGTCAATTTTCCCGAATTGACTTTTGTGTCAACGTACTGCAGGTGGTTTTGAACACCGTCGGCTGGTTGAAGCCGTAATATACATGACAACCTTAGTTGCGAAAAGTTTTTTTTTCATAGTTCGAAAGACATGCTGTGGGGAAAATCTTTAGCATTATTCCTTGAGAACTCTGTTCAGGACTCAAGTCTAGGCTTTGAATCGATTATGTAGTAGATCCTGAAGAAAACCCTGTTCAAAATTAAAAAAAGAATTTCCTTTATAAAACGTAAAGTAACTTATGTTCAAACACTGAAAAAAAAAGTCCTCTTCAGAATTGTAACGAAAATCAGTTCAGGAGTTAAAAAGTATCCTTACTAGTATTGTAAGAGTATCCTGTTCAGTACTTAAAGAGAGTTGTGTTAATATTTAGAATAGATTCCTCTTTATAGATCAGGATTCAAAATTCAATAATTCTACTATTCAGAATTCGAGAAGAACCTTGTTGAAAATTCTAAGAAAATATTGCTAAGGATTTCCAAAGAATCCATGTGTGACTTAAAATTGGGATTCAGTAATGCAGTCACAAAACTCTTATGTGAAATTTTAACATGCTTCGTTGTTGATTAGAAGAAACGCCTTATAAATGGTTCAAATCTTATTATGATTACATCCCAAATTACAATTAATAAGAGAAAATTTCCTTCATCCACCAAATTACTCGCCCAACTTCCAATAAATCAACCGCCACACTTTAGATTTCCGGTGTCTGGTCTCGCTCTTACTGATGACGACTCTCGTCACGGCACGCATCACTACCATTCCGGCCGGTAAGCATAAAAGTGACCCCTTAAAGGCAGTTGACAATCGTCAGCTTTTCCGTAGTCTTTCCGCTTGTCGCGTCGATCTACGACGATAACCACACCGGAACACGTCTGGCAAAAGTCGTCCACCACCTCCTTTCTGCAGTCATCGTCATCATCAGCAACAGCGACATCGACGACATCTCCGCTCATCATTCCACCATATCATAAACGACGCTAAAAAACTGGAATGTCACCCCGGACAGGAACAGTGGGGAAGAGGGGAATTCCGGAGAAACATCGAAAATGAATGCTAGTTTATGTTGAATTGCAATGAGGAGTTGCTAATCAAATTTAGTCTTTTATCATTCCCGTCGTCGGCACCGGTTCAGGAGGAGACCGAGAGAGGATTTTCCAGGAATGTGAGCAAGAGAGCAACGATGCAAGTGGGTGGTTGGGAGGCGTTTGCTGCAAACGCTTGGGCGAAAAACTTTCGCGAGCTTTCCTGTGGGGAAAGCTTCGCAGAAAAGGATGTCGGGTAGGGTGCGTCAAAATCTAAAATCGTGTGTACTTCTGAATTCAAATCATATGATAAGAGAAACTTCAGACAAAAATATTAGGATTGGACTTGGACTTAGACTATAAATTCCTATGAACTTACAAATTTGATGTTCTACAAACTTTCCTCAAATTGAAATTTTGAAAAAAAAAATGACTCTAAAAGTTTCAAAAGCGGTTTGAAAATACTAAAGAAGTATAGACTTTATTCAAAGTTTCATAATTCACAACTTCAAAGCTCACCTTTAAATCGCACGGGCTACTTCAAAATGTCAATATTTTAGCTTAAATTCTGAGGTTTTATTTTCATGTGATAAAAAATCAAATGAGCACATAAATCTTTGGTTTACGTCATACATAAGGCGCACCCTATTGCCTAGGCGAAAGGGCGAAAGCTCGCCGCCACGTTCGCTCACTGACGGACAGATAGCGCCACTTGTACGAATCGGAGATTTTTCCCACCCTTCTTCGGAGGCACTGTAACTTTTGCCATTCCTTCCGCCGCGTTTTTTTCAACTCATTAGACGAGAGGGTCCTCTTGCAAGCTGTGTTAATTCCGTGGAAGCACACGATAGCACATACAAATGCAAATTACTGGCACAGAGGCTGAGCGCGAATGCGGGATAACGGGTGACAACATTCCTTTAATTTCAACACAATCTCTCTTCGAGGGAGTGTTGATACTTGATAGGGGAAGGATTGTGCTTTTGATGTCAGCGTGCTCGGTAAGAAGATAAGTTGCACTCCAAACTTGGGTGTTTGTTTGCCCACCACCTTTTCTACGGGGTTTGGTATGGTGCATTTAGCTTTGAGTTGCTCATCTAGGGGGGGGGGGGGGGGGGGGGGTAAGACACTTGTGCTTGTTGAGCTGCAACTGTGAGACTTCTTGGGCAAATATTTCTACGTGTCAAATTGCAGATGCTTGCTGCTGATGCCTTTGAAGTGGAGATGTAGATCATATTAATTAACAAAAATTTCATACATGGATGGTCTGTTTTGAATCAGATGTTTCAGTTTTCTTTCAACATTCAAACAAGTTAGCATTAATTTGTCGATATTGACCCAATCTTTCGTGCAACAGAAAAAAACAGTGTCCAAGTCGGTTTTGGTTTAATTTAGCACCACTTTTCACAAGTTGTCAAAAAACTTTCTTAGGTTTAGAATATGTGTCGATATTTATCAATGATCATCTGGGGAGATCACAGCAGGCCGTTTCAATTTTGTGTCACGTTTACTTCGCCCCACGTTATTTTTTTTTGTTAATTCGGCTGGTGAAGATTTTGATTCGGCGGATGGCGCTATGCCACGTGCAAATGTGAATGATGTAGAAACATGTTGTTGAAATGATAGAAAAGTTTTTTTTTCATTTGAAAGATTATATTTGAAGATTTGTTCTACATGTGCTAAACTTTTAAATGATTCCAATAATGGTTCGGTGATGAACTAAGATGAGAAAACATGAATTCGTTCTACGCGACTCTTTTTCATCTCCTGTGTGTGTGAAACGTGTTGATTCAAAAACTGAATGTGGTTCGTGGATGCTCGGTTCAATGTAAACTGCAGTTTTTGTCGATTTTTCGTGCGGTACGTGCATTTTGTTGGACAGCGCTAAATAACGGCTCACGTTATTCTTCATTGTAAGCGAAGCGACGGATCGCAGAGGAGTTTCAAAATAGGACATTGGTGAGTTTGTTCTGATCAGCAGCGCATGATCCAGCCCACTGCTAAGTAGCCATGTTTTTTTAGTGAACATCAAACTCAAGAGTAATTACACATTTTGGCCAAATCGTATCAATAATAATTTTCCCTTTCATCAAACTATTTTCGAGGCCCACCTTAAAAAAACGTGTTCGTTCAGAATCAAATATTTCAAGCGTTTGCAACTTTGTGTCTGGTTAAATCACCATAAAGTAGTATTAAACACATTACCCCCCACATTCTTTTCGCCATTCTAAATTGTTTGTCCCGAAACGACTATTTGTTTACTAACATTGAACTGTCTTGCTTAACCACTTCTCAGTGGGAACCGAAGATGATGGCTCGTTTTTTTCCCATGGGGTAGTATTGTGGTGCCAGAAGCCTTACATGATCACAATGCGTAAATATTAATAATTTGTTCGCCAGAACGTCTACCCTACGTTCGGGGTAAAAGGGTAGTATCAACATTCAACAACATCCCGTAACACATATGAGAAGTCGTAGAGTTCTCTGCATCTTTCTTAAGTAGGTGTTCAATCAATTATCCTTTCCCATTCCCCAGCTTTCGCAAGGACATGACCAGGACAGCTCTCGACTATTGGAGGATGCGTCAATCTTTTCTTAGAGTTAGAGGTTAGTCCCAAATTTCTGACTTTGGTAACGGACGGGAAGGAAGCAACTCTCATACAATGGTCTAGGACTGTACCACCTACGAATTCGTGCTAAATGCTTAATGCTAATGCGAATATTGATCAATCATCTTCTGGATACAGAGGTATTCCGAAATTCCTCGTGGAACCGACGCGGAGCCATAACCCACGTAAATCCCTCAGGCAGAATTTTTATCGTATTCGTACAAAAAGGGTATGTTGTGAAAAATGTTGGAGCCGTTTTTGAGTAATGAGCATTCATGTGTCTGGTAGCACGCTGGCCAAATAAAGATCATGACATCTTCAAATAACATCATATCGTAATATTCGGATATCTCCAAGAATACTTGACCGATATTTATGATTTTTCCAGAGTATATTTTTATTTCCTGCCATTATACAGCCTACGTATTATTCTTTTTTGATAAATTAACGTAAAACAAAATGGCCGCCAAAGATGTTTTATATGGAGAATGTCGATCCCCAAAAGAACATAAGATTATCTTCAAAACCAAATCACCAATGATCAATATCGACACGGATTCTTTAACAAGAAGAGTTTTTTTTTAAATAGTGCAAAATATTAAGAAACTTAAAAGTTATCCCGATTTGAATATTTTTAGCGTTAAAAAAAGGCTGCCAGTGAAGGGGTTAAGCTAGTACTTATGATCAAGGTAGACAATGACTAGTTTAGCTTGTTAGTGACTGTGAGTGATAGCTACAGGATAGGTAATTAGGTTGTTCCTAAGATTGACGAAATAAATCTGATTGAAAATGTTAAACGTTTTGTTACGCGATTCAGTGAGTTGACACCCTTTTTGAATCCTGAATATCCTGAACTCTACACACACCTGCATATCCAACTTTCTTTAAGTAAGCATTACGTGTTCTTTAGCCATTTTTTATCTGGCAAAATTGTTAAAGTAAAAAAACAGACAAACACAATAGGGTAAATGATGGCTTCGGCATCCTGAGGGTATTTTCGGCAGCACTAACTTATCGTCCTTGTTAAAATTTATCTACGGAACAAGAGTTACCTTCAATGTACTCAATATATTCCTTGAACTATAATCTTCCATGTAAACCTCATCTTTCACAAAAAATATGATATAACATGGGTTTTATCATTGAATGAAATAAATGCTTCCGAAATTATCGTCATTCGTGAGCTGCCGAATAAAACAACACAAGAACAGCTTAAGAAAAACTCATCACTTTGAAAGGTCCAATTCTCCGCTCCAATACCAGTTTGTCACAAAAGTCACGCACCGATCACTAATGCACTATTAAACTTTTGATTTGTCTATAAAGCACTCGAAAATACTGAATTTTTAGGCTTTAAATCACAAATGAAAATTAATGCACTTTGCTCTCCTCGACAATCACTTTTTATTACGGGAATAGGTTGCCAGAAAACCATATTCAATTGCGGTGTATTTTTTATTCACGATTTATTGGAATTAGGCAACAAAACATGCATTGGTAATAATTGAGCCTTTCAATACTTTCCTTATCTGAAGATTGTAGCGCATAAACTTTAATATACAGAGAAACATATAAAATATACGTCTTTCAATAGGTAAACTATTTTGGCAACACTCCTGTTGTTCTACAGGCAATCAGAGGATGATGTTTTTGTGTCAAGCCATAAATGCATTGATTTGCAAAGGGCCTATTCTGATTTTCTCATACATTGAGAATAATACGAATTTAAAAAAATGTAACAATAGCCTGTAGAATTTTCAATTTCGCGTTACCTTTAAGTGAGTTTTTGCGCACAGACACTAGGTTGCGGCTTATTTTCAAAAGTTCTCAAAACCAAAAATTCGTGTGCTCTTATGAATTCAAATCATATTATAAGATAAACCGCAAAGTTTAAGCCTACCATATTAAGATTTATATATATATATTTATACGCTGTCTTTGACTACGGGTCACACAGACAGAAAACTTAATATTATGTAGTTTACTTAAATTATATCTCTTATCCTTTTAACAATTTAGGGGTGGCGCATGCGTCTTGAAGGTGAATTTTCAGGTTATAAAAAATGGCCTTCAGTGAAGTCACCATAACTTCGGTTATTTCTCACCAATTTCAAAGATTTTAGCATCATTATTTTCAAATTTGTTTATAGAGACTTTACCCAGAAGGGGCATTCATCCCTTTTTTCAAAATTAAATTTAAGAAAACTTTGTAGAACATCAACTTTGTCTTAAATCGAAAGAAATCTTTGTTAAAAGTAGTTTTCTCGAATTTTTTCTTCATTTTACTGGAAAATTCATATTTGTTTGACCATAACTTCATAAATACTCAACCTAATTCAAATATCTGTACAGTCAAAGTTTGTAATAACGACATGGCAAGGGCGCGTTGTAATAGAGAAATGTCGTATGAAGAATAGTGATAAAATTAAAATCTTTTTCAAGGGACCGAAAATTGTCGCTATAGAGAGCTTTTGTCGCTATTAAAGTGGTCGTTATAACGAGCTTCGACTGTACATGTTTTTGAAGCAAAAAATAGTTGTCCCATACTGTTCATGCAACATATGTTTCTAAAAACTGGTTTTGGCTTAGTTTTGATGATGATGATTTGGTTCTACCATCTATTGTAGCAAGGCATCTGCCTATAGCACTGGATTAATCTGAAAAGCAATTTGATCAAGATTGAACTGTTGTTCGTGAGCAGTCATTCTCCTGTATGAAGGGCCAAAAATGGATGTGCGGACCCGCAAGCAGAGACACTTGCACTAAACCCGCGTCAGGGGAAGAGAATCTCCTTCCAGAAGAAAGCTTTCACGAACAACTGTAAAATCAAGCCCTCGATTGACAGAATATTCCCAATAGATGGGATCGAAGAGCCCGCCCTTAATTCACGAAATGTTAACAACAGGGAGGAGGCAGTCCCAAGCTCCCTGTCCAAATCGCTTCATTCGGGTGCCCTGGTGGTCCCAGCCCAGCCCAAAACACATACAATAATAGAAATATGATCAGATATGGTATAATAAATGAAATAATTATAATGAAATATACAAAAATGGAAATTATAGTTATATATGACACAGATATAGATGTTCAAATTAATTTAATTCTTTGGATATGATGAATTCAAGTTTATTAAGTAATCTCCAAAATAAGGACTAATTAAGATTTCTGGAGAAGAACGACATGCTGAAATATGGAGAGTGGTGAATAAGCTAGCGTTTCCGATATGCAGACTTCATGATGCTTCTGGAAGTTGAACCAATTCATTAGGATAATAAACTAAATATGAGTAAGTAATTTGCGCGCCACGACTTGTCTGGTAGCTATGAGAAATAAAATTTATAACTTATGATAACATGTATTGATGTCCAGGGAATCGTGTAGTTTTGTTAGAGAAAGGAATTACTCGGATACCTCTGCATTACATGTAAACGGAAAATTCCAACGCTTGAAGAAGCTGCTCCTGAAAAAAAAAAATGCAACACAAAAACAAAACTTTGCACCAGGCACAACAAAGTTTCATCTATTCTGTCACATAAGCGTCGAATCATTTAGTTTTAGAGAAAAACGTTAGTCACAAACGATTAACATTTCGCCTCCTGACTCCGATTAGCACTCCACTTCCTTGTCCATTGGTAACTTCAATGATGCCCTGATGCTCCCTCCCACCACAAATGATGTTTATATGAAATTTTATATAGCAGATCAAAGAATAATATAAATAATATGGGAAGACAATATAATAATAATATAGTCATCACAATATCGTACCAACAATCTAATGTTAAATCAATTGAAAATCGATAAATTTAGTTACGTAATAAATGAACGCTGCCCAAAGAGCCAAACATAATAAAAAACAGTCGACCAATCTCTCTTGTCTGCTCTTGTTTATGTATAAACAAGAAATGTTTTTTTCGTTTGAGATTTGTTGACCGTTTTATAAAAAAGTAACTTTGAAAATACAACCACTGCCTCCATCTTGCCTCGCTGTAGTGATAACATTCTGCAATTAACATTTTTTAGTTAAAAGTCTTCGTAAAACCGGATTTATTGTTTCTGAAAAGTAAAGCGGTTGAACTTTTTTTTTTGCTGCATAATACATTTTTTTGTTATTTCCATGTGTCTATAGGATCGTTTGAATGAATATTATAAAGTTCCTAAAATTATGTTTATACAACCGTGATATTGAATCTTCATAAGGACAACAGTAAAATATGATACTTATCATATAGCATAACCATATTTAAGATACAGAATGTAATGAAATAATGGTTGTGATGATTCCTTTAAATGATGACGTGAGCAGCTTTACTTCTGAGAATTATAATCCCATGGTCATTATTCGAATTAGGATTAAAAATTAGGAGATGTATTATTTTATCTTATAAATCAGCCCAACACAAAAACTGAAAACATTCCGGTTTTAAAAGGAAGGAAGATAGGCAGAAAAGATAAAGAAGTAGGGTCAATGTACCAATAGCCAAATAATCGTATAAAATCGAAAAACAACGCTAGCGTCATTATTCCTACACCATCTGAAAGCTTTCCATATTGGCCTTGTGTAAAAAATATGACAACTACGAAAACTTATATGTTTGTATTTATTATCGCTCGTGCCACTATAGGAATACATGTGCCTATAGTAGCACTATTTCTAATTTCTGTTCCTATAGTAGCACTAGCATCACGGCATTGGCAAAATACTAATCATAACCGTGTTTTTATATAGCTTCTATATTTTTCCCTCGAAGTGTGCATCAAAAGCGTTCGTTTGATGTAAAAAAAGTTCCTCATTAATTAATTATTTCGTATAATAAAAAATAGTTTCTCTCAGTAGTGCTACTATAGGAACAATAGGTTTACTATAGGCGCAAGGAAGCTCAAATTTTAAGCAAAACTAATTATTTCGGTCATTTTTTGAACAAAATCAAGCATTGTATCAATGGTACTTAGATAAATAGCTCCTGATCTTCTTGTCAAAAAATATTTTAAAAATATTTATAGCCAAACGGCCGTAAAAAGCCACTAGTGCGACTATAGGGGACTGTCCACTAAGGGAACACTGACCCTAGCAATGATTTATTCAATAGCCCCAACATAAAGAGCTTCATGGTTTTCCTACAAATTCAATCAATTCAACAAAATTATGTACTAAATACAGATAAATAAATTATAGATAAATAATACAGTTAACTCTCCCTTACTCGATATTCCGTATCTCGATATCGAGTTAGAGAACCATAAGTAAAAGTTGGTTTTCATGGCTAACTCGATGGTCCCTTGGAACGCAGTTGCACTGCTTTTGTGTTCTGTAACTCGATACCTCCCTAACTCGATGGTCCCTTCAATATCGAGTAAGGGAGAGATGACTGTAATTACATTCTTACGATAGTGACACCAATATTTATACTGCATGGCTTGACAATGATAGGAATGATGGAGATAAAGTGGGAAAAAATGAGATAAGAGATCAGATCAATATAACAGTTAAGAAACAATTGGAAAACCGAATTAACCATTTAATTCCACTAAAGTATTTATCCTTTGACAGACACGCCTATTCTGACCTCAACTGTAGGACCGTCTTTGGTGTTGTGTACTAGCCTCGACAGTTAGGCAATGTGTGAGAATTGCAAATTTCAGTTTATGTGCAGCAAATCATTCAGCTATTGCTGATCTGAAGGTGTTCTTTACCCCCATTTCCCCTATAAGAAATAAGAGCGAGTAATACTAATGAATGAACTGCCCATTAGGCATTTCACGGAGAAACCCTCTCTCTTTCGCTCTTTAACAAAACATCAAAACAAGTTGACAGGTACTGGCACCATTGTTTTCAGATTTCCCGAAGGAGGGAAAAAGAGCAACTTTCTGATAACGTCACCGTGCAATGGGCAAATGAATGGCAGTGATTATGGTAGTATCCCGATATGCAGTCTCCTTGATGCTCCTGAAAGTTGAACATATGAATTAACATAATAAGTAATTTGATTGCGTAAAATTGATTAATTTAAGGGGACACGGGAGACCGTGTTATTTTCCCTATCTTTCGTCTCACTCTAACAATAATCATCAAAACTTTGTGGAAGCAAATCTCGAGTTTTAGTGAACCGATGAAGCTGAAAATTTATCGGGTTGTGCACTACATATATAGAATCATAGTGATACATTTTTGCATCGATATATGGAGTGGTTCTTGAGATTTGCGTCTTGAAATGGATAGGGTGATTATGATGACATCCCGTGCGGCCTTAATCAAATGACAACTGTAGCAGCGTTTTGTATGTAGTTACACAAGCATGAAATACACAAGCGAAATTAAGTTTCATTTGTGTGCAACGTACATATCCACTTTAAATATATATTTAAATATTAGTAGTAGTATAGATGGAGAAACGGACTACATAACACTCTGATTTACTAATACGAACATCGGCAAGAGCATACTATTGTCGTTTTCGTTTTTAGGAACTGGGTCGGTGATCAACACATAAACAAACAAACGTCAAGCAAATTGTAGTCCGGCCGAACCTGAATCGGGTTGGGGTTGAAACTGTGATTCAGAACGGGTTGCGCCAGTTCCAACCCAGGTTCAAAAACGAATTCGACATATGAATGGCACGTGACCGTTGCCACTCACATGCGAAACGACCCGTCTTCAACGTGGGCACCACTGTTTCTCCTGAAAAGGAAACCAAACATGTCGGCATTCAGCATTCACACACCCACCGCATAGTAGTTTTGAAATATAATGATCAGAAGTTAAACCTGTTAATCCGTGAAAATCCTATCTTGGTTGTGCAATTCAGTGGAATCAAGTGCCACCGCGTCCTAGCACGAATTAGTTCAATAACCTAACTCACACCCCACCCTGCCGAACCGCTCTCCACGCAGACACGCTTAGCTCAGCGCAACTCGGTGCAATGGGCATGCACACATAATACTCGCGATTCATAAAACTTCGCATTTATCGTGCCTGATACGAACACATGAATAGCAAGTATTTGCACATCTACACCACTAAACACTCATCGGCCTCACATTTACCAATACATTACCCAAATCCCAACAAAGAAAAACGTGTAAACTAGTGATACCAATCGTAATTTGAATCATGATACGCAAAACCAACTTTTTTCCTAATCCTCTTGTCACTTAACACACATTTATGACCGTTCAAATTGCGCTTTCTGGTAATTGGAACAAACTCACCGATTACTCTGCATATAACCATCCCATCTTCAATGTGAACGCGTTCGACATCCACACCATCATACGACACGCCGCTCATTATCTTTTTCTTTCCAACACATTTCAACCACATTCGGATACTGCTCGGCTTGTCGGTTTTTCACTCCTCTCAAGCCAACACGCGGAAGCCATTTGGAAATTCACTTTTCTAATTTATAATTAACTCGGGAAATTAAGCCCTATAGGATCGTCAAATCACTTGAAAAATACACCCGTTATTCTTCTACACACTATTCTCACTTCCACTTTTCACTGCCAAAAATGGCAAAAGCAGCAACAATTACTCTCACTCGCAAGAAAACATAATGAGACGTCCACGCGCGACGGCGTACCAAACCGAACTCCCCTGGTTTTGGCTGGTTTTGGCTTAGTTTTGTAACAAAAACTACTCACAAACATGATTTTTTAAAGAAAAAATCGAATTTCTTTGGATTATTTATGTTTTTTCGCCAAAAATTTTCCTATAAAACTTGTGTTAACTAGCATTTTGTTTTAATTACGAGTTGAATAGTGCATATATTTGTTTAACATGAGCAAAAATATTATTGTTTCAAAATTATTGACAAGTCCTTTTTAAAGCTTTATCAAGTGAGGAAAACCAGTTTCAGCTTTAAAAATATTGTTTAACTGACAAAAATAAAAAAAAAAAAACAGACGTTTTTCGTTAAGAAATCAGGTCTTGTGAAGTTTTTGTTGAATAACTTGGTCATATCATTTTTTTATTGAAATGTGTCGAATGAAAAGTATGAAATTAATTAAGTGAGCTTCAAAACCATGCAAAAAGATTTGGAATCGGTTGAGTATACATGAAGTTATGATCAAACAAAGATATTATTTTAGTAGAATGAGGAAACATTAGGAGTAATCTACTTTTTATTGAAACTAGTTTTGATTTGACACAAATTTGATATTCTACAATGTTTTCATAAATTTAGTTTTTAAGATAATGGTGCTGAAATTTTCAAAGTTGGTTAGAAATTACCGAAGTTATGGTGACTTCACTGAAGGCCATTTTTTATAATTTGAAAATTTACCTTCAAGACGCTTTCCCCCCTCTAAATTTTAATATTTTTGGCTCAAACTTTGAGGTTTCTCTTCTAATATGATTCGAATTCATAAGAGTACAAGAATTCTTGGTTTTGAGAGGTTTTGAATAATAAGCCGCACCCTAATAAACAGTAGTGTGAGTAGCGGATAGTGGCATGCAGGTAACCCATTCAAACGCAACTCTGAAATTCAAGTAATCCGATAATCGTGTTCCGTGGATTTTTCTTGCATATCACAATATTAACCATGACGTCACGCTGCAACTTCTAGGCTGGATTCGCACTTGCTGCAAGACCATGACATGACAATTTTTACAGCCGTAATGCTGCCATAGTGAGATTGAATACAAAAAAAATATTCGATAAAATAAATGAAAACGAAATTAAGCAGCGTCCATTTATGACATAACGTTAAGATGTATAATTTTCGCCCATGCCCGTCTCCGCAACGGACTTTGCATGAAAAAAAAAATAAATTTTGTGTTTGAGCCTACTCCCCCTACCGCTAGAGTGTTACGTAATTTGTAAACAGTGCCTTAGTCTGCATAAATTTAGTGGCGTTGTGTATTAAATTTGACTCTCTGCTATTTATAACTGCAATTCTGTTCTCGGTGTAGTCTGTATTTTTCTGCATTGGCCCTTTCAACGAGTAGAACATAATGAGTGACGTTTAATTTCAGGATTTGTCAACAAATACGAAATGTTACCAATACATAAACTAGTCTTTGCGCAGTTTTGGATTGCCGAAGTGAACGTTTTTGTTGCCGATAATGGTAATTGCATTGCCGATAAAAGAACAAGTGCCTCGTGACTTTGGTGAGGAAAAATAGAAGATTAAGAGAATAAAATAGTGTTTGTGTATAATAATTAACAAATGAAGAGTGCTCAAGTGTAGTTTAGGTGTCTGCTGCTAATTGTTGTGCTCTATTGTTGCGTAAAATTGCCCTCTTAAAAGTTCATCTGCTTAGGCTGCCGACAATACGTAAGTTCCCCTACTACGCATCTATAGCAAGAGAAATTGTAGTGAGTACCAAATGAAATTGATTGCTTGATATAGGGATTCCTTTAAAAACAATATCAAATAGTCATCCAGCATTTTCTTCAGAATTACTTTAATGAATTATAACTCGAACATTTATTCCGAAAATTCATTTATGTTGCTTCTCCAACTTTTACCGCAGTTTTCTTTTTTTGGATTGCATTGATATCCTCATATCCTCATCCTTATAGCTTATCCTTATCTTCAAGTTCTTTCACAAATTTCTTGTAGAATTTTATCAGGGATTTCAGCTTATTTTTCAAAAAGTCCTGCAATTTAACAACTGTTACACCAAATGTTTCTCGATAATATATTACGCTTCTTTTGAAAACTTCCCATCCTGCGATAGCCGCCAAGTTCTACCGCAGCTGTCAAAGTTCTACCGCAGGTTTGAGAATCATTGTATCACTTAACGAAACCATCTAATCAAGTATGCTAGTAGAGTAAATAGCTTTGAAAAACATCCGAAAACAACAATCATCAGCGAGGTTTCCAAGGTATTATCGCAGCCGATCGATGATGCTTTGTGAAAATCAGTAATGTGATAGCTGCGATAGCTTTCCGTTCAACCGTAGTTATCTCTAAAATTCAATAAATTTAAATTCTCGTAGCAGTTCCATCAGAAAAGCTTCTCCAGAGCATACTCTAGGTGTCAAGAATAAGTGTTATTATTTAAAGTCACTATACTTTTCATTTTATGTGAGTTCATCAATCGCTCTCCATAACATTTTTTTAACAAGCTTTCCCTTAATTTCTTTGCGTTTTTTCAGAAATTTCCCAAGACATTCTTTCAAGGATATCACCTGGAGCTTCAATTATTTTTCCTGAGATGTTAAATAATGTTTCTACAAGATTTTCAATAAAAAAATTATTTAAAGGTTTTTTTCTTATAATTTTCTGCGGTTTTTCTGAAACTTTTATAGAATAAGAGTGGGCCTTCAAGAAAAAAAAAAACGAAATCTAGATCTCTTTCATAAATTTTCTTCAAAACTTTTGAAAAAGACACGGACACCGTCCCTTATATTTCGAAAATGCGAAATGTTATAAGTTCGTCGTAGTACGTGCTCGTTTTGGTAACAAAAAAAAAAAACAGGTAAAAATTTGAAGTCCGTACGTGGACGCTAATGGTCCCCCAACGACCCTAATGGTATAAGGTGTAGATGACCCTCGTGCGCCAAATCGAGCTCGCTGCTGTAGTGTACGCAACATGAGTACGAAAAGCCACTAGTAACAAATTGATAATCAGCATAGAATTTTAAATAAAACATTATTTTATACTGTGGAAATTTAAATTACGTTATATTTGAATCATTACAAAGAAAACAAACTTCTATGTTGATTATCAACCCGCGCAGGACAATTTATAACTGGTGGCTTTTTGTACTCATGCTGCGTGCACAAGAGCAGCGAGCTTGATTTCGCGCACGGTATCATCTACGCCTCAAACCTTCAGGGCCATTAAGCGTCCACGTAAGGACTTCAAATTTTTTTTCTGTTTTTTTTTTTTTACCACAACGAGCACTTTACAATGACGAACTTATAACATTTCGCATTTTCGAAAAATAAGGGACGGCTTAGTCTTCACTTAGTCTACACAGACTGTAACCCAATATCCTTTCCATGACAACCGTGGAGATGCAGAGGTGATCTCGGTCTCTAGTAACAATGGTAGTCACACTAACATATCTTCCTTTCTCCGATGACCGTAAGGACGTGGCCGGCGCCGTTATTGACTTTTAAAATTTGAGCTCTCGATTTGTGTAGCTAATCCCAAGCCCCATTCATTAAATCTCCGTGCAACTTCGATTGTTCTGGTCAATCACGAAGTAGCAGCTACGAAATGTACGGTCATCTATGCTTATGCTTATGCTTATTGTTTAAAACCGGTTTAGGGACAAAATGTCGAGAGACAAAACGCCTTATGCTAACCGTCTACGTAAAGGACAATTCGTCATTTTATTTTTACTTTCAGATGAGAATCATTCTTCCAAGAAATTTTCAATTCCTCATAATTCTCGATTTTCGACGTTTTGTCCGTTCGGCATTTTGTCATTTCGACGTTGCGGCATTCAATGTTTTGAAGTTCAACGTCGAAAGACTGTTTTGTCATCCAACGTGATTAATCCTCGTGATTAATGACGAGTTGAAAAGGTTGCAACAATGTTGCCTCCTGGAATTGTCACGTCAATTTTTCTTTTGCTTGTATGCCAATCCGCAAAAGTTGGGATAAACGGTTCAGAGTGCGCTTGCTTGGTTGTTTGTTTTTCGTCTGTTTTGATGACAACTTGATTAACTGGTTTCAATAATTTTCCGAAACCAGATTGCTAAATTTGGAATTCAGTTATTTTCAGTGCCAATAGTCCAATATTCATATTCCGAGACTTTTTCATTTAATCGCATCAACTTATCGAAAAAAATCTAAACTTCAGAGCATGCCTACATCACGATGATAATCTAACAGTGCATTCTATCTCAATATTTGGATTCGTCCTACCTCAATGCTTTGGTTCGTTCTGTCATTTTAGACAAGTACTATTTTTGATTGCTTCCCAAAAATCAATATGTTACGTCGAATATACAGTTTTTCTGGAAAAATATTTGATTCGGTCATGGAAAATACTGAATACTACTGTGTTACATAACAAGTTGCTAGTAAAATCTTGTCATATCTCTGTAAGATGCAATTGAATGCTTCCCTATTTACATTTTTAAGTGTTTTCCTGAAAAAAAAAACTTGAAAAACTCGAAAAAACATTTTTCGTTGTTTTTGTTATAATTTTGTGTTATTTTCTAGGTCATTTTTCAGGTCGATAAACACCAAAACTGTTGAAACTATCACCGAGAATCGACTTGTTCGCTCCCATAGTTTGTATTCCATGCGAAAAAAGTGTTGAATTTATCCTTAAAAATCGTATTGAAGGACTTGAAGTTTAATCAACTCGTGGAGCAAAACGGCCACACCTATTTCATAGCACCAAAACAGCCGTTTGAATTCAAATTCCAGCAAACGTAATGCCAAGCTGTAGTTACGTGCCAATTTGAACCTTACAAATGCACATTTTTCGAATCAGCATGTATATTATAATTGAAAAATAACATCTGATCAAACGCCCTTATGTATGCAACGTATATGCAAGCATGATTGCGCATGCACACGCGCGTACGGCTAACGCCGAGCTCAGGTGGCGCGCTTTACTCCGCAAAAAATAAAAATGCAGATAAGCAATACTTTATAAAAAATGATTTATTTACTCCAGAAAAATGAAAATGGATGGCGGTTTCTACTCACTATGGGCCAGAAATCAAAATTTTGCGACAAAAGTCCAAAAACCGTTTTTCAATAAAATGATTTATTGAGATGAATCTCTCATAATTAAGAACATGTGTGATTGTATATCAACTATCTTATTTGATTATGTACAATATTTCATTGCACTTTATGGAGGTCAATTTTGTTTAAACTGAAAAACGTGAATTTCAGCTTATCATAAGAAAATTTGGTTTAAGGGGAAAAATGGCGAGAAAAATTATTGTGTGTACATTTATTTTTACTAATTCGCCTTAAAAGTTAAGATATTCCACCGTATTCGGCTTGCAACAAGTTTGAGGTGGAAGCCTAGACTCCACTCTTTCATGTGCTACCAAAAGTTTTTGCATATATTTGTGGATGGCCGAGATACATCGGTTCAAGTACATGTGATAATTTAGTCGATTTTTTAACCCTTTATTTTCAACTTCGCTGCTGATCATTCAATCATCCTACTAAAAAAGTTTGATTGGTATAAACACAATTATAGCAGTCATAATCCACTACTTTTGAGCGATTCTACCCCATCAACCCGAATGCCATCACCCCGAATTCCACCACCCCGAATGCTATTTCCCCGAATTAACAATTATCTTGACATGATGCTATTGATGACATTTCCCCATGATATTGGAATTCGGAGTAATGTCATTCGGGGTGATGGGTCATTCGGGGCTTTGGAATTCGGGGAAATGGCGTTCGGGTTAATGGCATTCGGGGTAATGGGGTAGAATCCTTTTGAGCAAGGGTACGTTCATTAGCTGGGTGACATTTAGAAATCTAGGTTGAGTCGGTTGAAAAATTACAAAAAAATACAAAAGCAAAACATCCAATTGTCTTATATGGTACCATGATCCCACAGTTATGGATCAAATAGTGTGGAGTCCAACCTATAAAATTCAATAAAACGACATGGAAAACGTAAAATTGTAATTTAAAAGCACGAATTGAATCGTTTCAAGTTGGAACTTCGGTTAGTAAACTGTTTTGAGTGTAAAATTTACGTAGGATTGCATAAAAAATAAAAATTGTATCGGTTTCTGAAAACCATATTATGGATCAATTTTCATATTATGGATCAAATTGTGACATATTACGGATCAGTGCGCAAAATCAAGAGATTTTCAACTCAATGCATCTGTATTGCATAATTTGGTGAAAGTTAACAATGTGTCACAAATTACTGCAAAAAATAGCAGTGCTAGAGCTGAAAACAAGGGTGAAATTCCATTTATTTTTGTGATACTGCATTGTGGTAACTGAGAAATGACCTGTTTTCGCTCCACACCAAGTTTTCCACCCATTTTTGTCTGCTAAAGAATGAAATTTACTAACCTTGATGTTTTATTAGCTTTATCCTTAGTGCTATTGTCTGAAAATGTCGAATACAATGCTTAAAACGGCAGAAATGTACATTCTTTGGAAGTGATCCATAACCGTAGTAAACAATCATTTCCTAGTTCATATTATGGATCACTAGTTAGAAGTGCTAATATTCGATATTTAGAATCAACAATCAAGAAAAATGTTTTCCAAAGTTGAATTTATACTAAATCGAAGCAAACGAACATGTTTTATGCTATAAGATTTGAATTTTACCACTTGTGGGAGCTTATGAATGCTGACGGTACTTCTTACAGAAAACGACCATATATTGATAGCTGTGTGGTACCAACTAAACATTTGTCTAAAACACAGCTATTTAGCGGTTGAATGTTGTGCTTAAAATTACAAATGGTAGAAGACAAATAGTATAATATGGGAAAAATATGTTTTACGTCAACGTTTATGTTTTGAGCGAGTTATCCCATGTTGAATGCCAAAGTGATCCGTCACTGTGGGTGATCCGTAACTGTGGGTGATCCGTAACTGTGTGGGCATGGTATGATAAGTCTATGACAGAGGGTTCTGCTTGAGGCTCCCAATATAACGACTTATGTGTGGTTTCTGAACAACCTACAAGTAAAGATAACAGACTTTTGAAGAAATATGAAACGGCTGAAATTGTTATACATACAGTCAAACTTCCATGAGTCGATATTGAAGGAACCATCGACTCATAGAAATATCGAGTCATGGAACAGCTATTCTTTAGGAAGCTGTTTGAAGGGAACATCATAGTAACCAGGATTTTATGTTTTTAATATGGTTCCATGAGTCGATATTGAGTTATGGAACATGGACTCATGGAGGGTTGACTGTATATTGCTATTATAAAAACATATACATTTTTATACAAATCGCAATGGCTTTAATATAATAAAGACATTTAGTAGAAATTTTCTAAAAAGAATCATACAAACCCTGCTGGTTATTTTTAAGCTGGATTGAATCATTGGCATAACATTTTACAATGAGTAGATACATCCAAAACCTGGCAGTTTTTTGGTTCACTAAAAGTGTATTCATTATGTATTATAAAAGAACTTAGCAACCTTCTGTACTAGCTTCCAATTCTACGTTGGAATATCTAAAGCATACAGTATAAAAGAATGAAAGAAAATAAATAATAAAAGACAGCATCAAACGGCCAGATCAAAGGCCATCAACGAAGAACATAAAAAATCGTTTGAATCCTTTTGAACGTTTGAATTCCTTTAAATTGCTTTTAAATCGGCAACTTTAGCATAATGTTGTTAGGAGAATGTTTGTAGTTTATTTATATGAGCTATTCAATTGTGCATAAGCGAATCATCTTATTTTGTTGAAATCAAATGAAGATTAGGGATTCTGCTTGATTCATTTGAATTGAAAATTAATCATATACGAGATCCGGACAAAAATGTATGATTCTCATATAAAAATTTCCTGCACGTAATAATATAATGGAGTCATAAGCTGGTGCAAACCGGAACAGAAGTTTTAACACATCAAGTAAGGCCTCCATCACAGCTAAAATATTTTTGATCATAACGTTTCGAATGTGTATTTGATTGAAACGCTTCAAACAATGTGAAATTGTCACCTTTCAAAACAGCATAGCATCTACAAATATGTAATCAATTATAACTTGTTTCATTTAGGTCAATGCCTGTATGACTCTCTGATGATTTTATGGCTTTGTCATAGGTTATTTACTGTGAAAACAATGCGTTATAAAATATTCATAGTGTAAATGATGAATTGAATGAAATGTACTGTGAAAAAAAAAACAATAAATATATTGAATAAACAGTTGTTCACGCGTTTTAAACAAATATGATTTCATGATCACGTTTTACCGGCTTTCAGCAACTTTATAGTGTACCTTCAAAATACATTGAAATGTATCTAAAATAAATGTAAAATCATATCTTTGCAAATGTACAATGTTTTTTGTAATATGAAATATGAGCCGATTTGAATTAATAATATCTTAACTACCATATTTTTCCAAATATTCAGTATCCTATTCATATCCTCAATTCAATTCAAAATGCATCCAAGTCGTCCCAAACACGACTTTTCCATGTTTTCTTAAGTTTATATTACTTTTAGGTTGATTTTAGTTCATTTTGAAGGTGTTTGGAATTTTGTCGCGAAATTTTGATTTCTGGCCCATAGTGCTACTATTTGATAGAAAACATGTTTGTCTATAGGATAATGATTAAAAAAGAGCTTATAATAATGTTCTTCATAGCTAGAAACGCTTCCTTTCTTAGATGGCGCGTTTTACCCCCCGGTTATCATACCCACCTACAGCAATTTCTCAGCTGCCCTAGACGCGATGCAACTGATTTTTTTTATCTACTATTTGATTAAGGCCGCACGGGACGTCATCATAATCACCCTATTCATTTCAAGAAGCAAATCCCAAGAACCACTCCATATATCGATGCGAAAATGTATCACTATGATTCTATATATGTAGTGCACAACCCGATAAATTTTCAGCTTTATCGGTTCATTAAAACTCGAGATTTGCTTCCACGAAGTTTTGATGATAATTGTTAGAGTGAGACGGAAGATATGGAAAATAACACGGTCTCCCGTGTCCCCTTAAGCAACTTATTTTTTAAGTGTTACTCTTCACACATTACGTTCATTTCTTATACCTAGGTGTTTTGTGTTAGAAAACATTATCATCATAAATTGGTAAAACTTAAATGACCATTTATTAACAATATATTACATTTTTTTGAATTTTTACAGGTGATATTGCTTAAAATTATGAAAATCGCTTTCAATTCACTTAACCTAACTTAACCTAGTTACATAACGCATTATTCGTGGCAATTGTAGATTGCAACGATTTTTGTCTAAAATTATTAATAATTTAATACGACATTTGTTCCAATGTTTCAACATTGGTTATTCTACGCAATTGATTAGTATTATACCAGGGATAGAGCTTCAGAATCATTTTTTTAATTTTATTTTGAATCCTTTGCTGAGCCTTCGTCCTGGTGTTACACCAGCTAGTCCACATTGGTATCCAGGTTTTTATGCTGGCTTGCTATAAACTTTGATTCACCCCTTCCTAACATTTCTTGCCTATACTTTATTTTTTCTATAACTGGATTGGAGTTAGCTTTGCTATGGATAATTATTTTTGTGTTGGCATGGTAACATCAAATATTTTCGTTGTGTTGTTAGCTGTTTTGAGAAAATTCATTTTTCCTATCAAATACTAGGTAATTGTTCTTTTCTTTTAGATTTGGTGAAAGCAGCTGAAAGTTTATCCAGTTGGTTTTGACTGTGTCTGTACAATTAGTCATGTGATATGAATGTTGCGAACGGATTACCGATTGGCCTCAAACAATATTGCCGAAATGTTCCGAAAGTTGAGCCAACATCAGTGTGTTTAATAACAAATAGTACTCTTTCTTGTAGCAATTCTTCCCACTTGACGATTTATAAGTCCACCGATGCCTTGTGCCTAAAATGGTATAACAGGCATGAGTTAGCTGAAAAATGATTAATCTCAAATTAGATTATTTGGAACACAAGAAGTTCAACTGCAAAACGGATAAAGTGAAAGTTATTGAAAGCTCGATCAACAATTTAAAAGCATTGCCTACTAAGATCCTGATATAAAATGTGGAGGCAAGGAATGTCAAAACCGAATCACCCCTCTCAGTTTTATAGCCAGCTTTTTACGCTAAGCCATAAAATTTGAATCACCCCTTTCTGACATGACTTGCGCACACTATAATTATATTTATGGCAAAATCAAAGCAAGCTTTGTGATGATAAAAATTGTCATTGAAACGTCAGAAGTCTTCATTCTTGGTTTTTAAAACAGAAAAATATTGCTTTTTGTTTAATAATTTTATTATTTATCGTTATTTTAGGTAAATGAAAAGCGTTTGAAGCAGGAACTTGGAGAACAGATTTCCTTTTATTATGAAGAATCCGCACGGCTTTACAAGCTGGACAAAAAAAAAAACAAAATGTTGAAATGTTTTGGGACCTTCCACTGAGAACCGGATTTTTTCTTTTCAATTGAAAACCCTAGTGGATTAGTTAGGTGTTCAGAGGATATTATGAGTTTAGAGGAAATAAGTGATTAGCGATATTTTACCCGAAAATAGTCAATAAAAAGTTAGAGGAGTAAATCGCCAAGTCTTCGATCGAGTTCCTTGTGTTCTGCTGGTGCTCGAACTAAGCCATAGTATGGGGATAACCGATTTTTTCCCCCACTTTTAAGAATCTTTCGATTGCACGACATTAATCGAAAATAATATTAAACTTTTTCCTTATTCTTATTAGAGTCGGGTAAGGTGAGACGTGGTGTCGAAACTCGACACGCTGATATGTAGTTAATATTAGTCATCTCACGTTAATCGAGGTGATAGCAACTCGTTCCGACTCCCCCGATATTCAACACTGTGCGTTTGAATAAGTCTTCCAGAATGTGCCGATTGGGCCATTAACCATGTACGGCTGTACATGTATTCATGGACGCTCCCATATTGACTCATACTAGGCATGATAGAGACTTAAACCATGATGCAGAATCTTATCGTATCCATTTTTCGCTCACTCCGAAGTTTTCAGGATGCTTTCATTGTATTCCTAAAAATAAATCCAAATAGTTATACATAAAATTGTAATATATTAAAAATTGGAAATTAAAGCTCCTGTAACTACTCTCTGTACCAATAAATGTAAATAGTGAAAATTCTTGACAGTCCAATCAACAATCTTAAATTACAGCCTACTGAGATCAAGCTATTAAAATTGTACGTGAGAAAAAGCTTGTTCTTAAGACAAAGTTTCGATCTTCTGTTGATAAGTGGATTCAGACATTTTATATATTTGTTACATAACTTGATACATTCGCCTCTCCACATCTCGATATCGAAGGGACCATCGAGATAGGTAGAGATCGAGACCTAAGACAAGACGTGTCACGTCAAAACGAAACCAGTTGCCTGTCAAAAAAGACCACTTCACTTGGTCGTTTTGGCAAAGACCTACTTCTACATCGTTGAGTTGGATTACAACAGGGCACTTTGTTACTAGCCCGGCTGTGTTGCTAGTTCATAAATTAGAGTTATATCAAAAGTTTGGAAATTTTTTATGAAACTTTTTCATTTTAAATCTATTTATATTCGATATTCAGTTTACCGCAAGTGCTCCTACAATGCTGAAATAAAAAAAAAAACTTGTTTTCGAACAATATAGTGGAAATTGTGCCTATTTTCTCTAAAATTAAAGCCGGTTTTGAATATAAAGCTAATTAAAAAAACTGGGCGACAGTTTTGCACTAATTGAATGAAACGTGCAAGGAACAACCAAATTTTGAACCTTGAAATTTGAATTTGTTCACAAGATTTGCTTGAAAAGGATACTGGTAGCACTGACTATTGCATCGTCAAGGTTATAGACTGGAAAACAACGGGGTAGTCTTAGTTGAGTTGTCACGTCCTATCCTAGATAGAAACAAAGGACATTTATTGAATGAACACTAGATTGAAAATCACTCCATTACTAGGAAAATAATAAACAAACAAACTTCATTTTGAGTTTCCAAATGCTTGTCAATCGCTTAAATCTAGTCTAGTAACCTTTGATAATATTCATATCGATATAGCGAGAAAATTGGGAACAAAAATCAACAGGAATACATCGAGATATGGAGAGATCGAGATCAGGAGAAAATCGAGATATGGAGAGCGAAATCGTATGCAAAATGAAGGAACCGAAGCAATCATCGACAAAGGGAGAGATATCGAGATATAGAACATCGAGATGGGGAGAATCGACTGTATAAGTATTTTCCTTATTTTTAATGGTATGCCTACAACTATCTAGCTTCACCTTGTTCGACCTGATGCAAAAAGCTATATTTTTTGTCAAATGTGCATTCTGATGTATTACTGACTCATGTAGCGGATGTTCGCCAGCTTCCGGAAAGTATTTTTATTGGCTGTCTTCATTTTACGCAGCAGCGCTTCTTGAAATCCTTCATTTGAATTAATTATTCATTCACAAAACAAAAAGTCAAGTGACTCGTTTCATTCAAAGACAAATGCTCCCATTGCTGCTGCCAATTGAGCCTTCCGTTGCGAGCCGGCTAGGAAGGGCAAGGCCGTCGTTATCCATTTGCAAAAACGAATAGACAAACGCATAATGTGACCTCCCAAGTCCCAATGCTGCAGGAGAGAGGGAAGAAACGTCCCCGGAACCTCCTCCCCACCTCTCCTAACGACAGACAGCGTGGACGGATGGACGTCGTCGCCAACAGACCGCACCGCGCGCCACAGACACACACCCAAAACGGAAGGACGAACCACATCGACAAAGACAACGACGACGACGACGCCCATAAATTTCTTTTAATATTTGTTTCGCTTTATATTCGTGCACATTTGAATACATTTTCATAATTAAAATAAAATAAGAAAAACTACAAACCCGTCGGAACGCTTCCTTCGGTACGGTGGGATGACTTCGGGTCGGGCTGGACACGGTCTTGGGCGTCCTTTCTGTGTATCGCCTGGAACTGTGGATTGGAGTCGTGTCTGTCTCCGTTCGTGGCTTCGCTTGAGCTCCGAGCTCTGACCGTGTCGGCGTGGGAAGTTTGGTTTTATGTGAGGGGGCTTGGTTCTTCTTTCGTTTGGTTAAGAATGGGTGAATGCAAATTTCTCCGGAGCCGAAGACAACCGGTCGACAGTTTAGATTTGAATTATTGCATTTTGTTGCAGGCTTTCAACAAGCCGAAATTTCTGCTTTGGATATTTTGCGATTAATTTCAACCCATGTCCACACGACTATCTGTTTCCAGATACCCCGAGCATCCGAAAAGTTGCCGTTGTAGTTTGTAAATATTATTTACATCGGTATTTTTTTTAGCAAATGAGCATTTTTATCTTAAACTTCTCAAAAATAGTGAAGCATTTTCTTGATGCCAGAGAATTTCAGTTAAAAAAGGTGCTTGTGGTGTTGTTTTTAATATTACCATGAGTTTGATTCTTTTAACAACAACATAAACTCTTGGCGAGTTTCGTCGAATAACTTAAGGTGAAATGATAATAAATCTTCGAGCTGTTTAGTAGAACACCTATGAGTAGATGAAAAAACCGAATTTAGTACTATACCATTTAATTCCACTAGAGTTTGCATCCTTTGAAGAATACGAGTATTTCGACCTCAACTGTAAGGCCGTCTTCATTGTCGTGTAGTAGACTCGGCTTAAGGTAACTGGGGGTAAAACGCACCCCCTAAGGAAGGAAGCGTTTTTAGCTACGAAGAACATTATTATAAGCCTTTTTATAAGAACATTATTTTTATTCATTATCTCATAGACAAACATGTTTTCTATCAAATAGTAGAAATTAGGGGGGCCTGTAGCCTTGAGGTTACGCTTTCGCTTCATAAGCGGAAGGTCATGGGTTCGATTCCCAGCCCCTCCACAAAAAAACCGTCCAGCCACCAGAAGACGCCTGACGGAGGACCGTGCTTTGGGGAGCACATCCATCCTCCGTCAGTATCAGATGGTGACTGAGACAAACTGACCCTCTTCACAGGCAGCTAGCCTCAATAACAGCAGAGCTCTCTCCTACCTGCTCGGTGTGAGAGTAAAAGAGTAGGAGAGAGTGAAAGTAAGATGTAAATATAGATAAGTTGAAAATAGATCTGTATCGGTAAAGAAGAAGCTACAGATCAACTGATTCCGGCACAGTAGTGGCTACGAGCACGGAGTGCCCCGAAAAAAAAAATAGTAGAAACAGCCATCCATTTTCTTTTTTTTCCAGAATCTATTGTTATAAAATGCTTGCTTATCTGCATTTTTATTTTTTGCGGGGTAAATTGCGCCACCTGATCTCGGCGTTAGTCATTCGCGCGCACGCATGCGCAATCATGATGGCAAATACGTTGCATACATAAGAGCGTTTTATCAGATGTTATTGTTCGATTATAGTATACATGCTGATTCGAAAAATGTGCATTTGTAAGGTTCAAATTGGCACATAACTACAGCTTGGCATTACGTTTGCTGGAATTTGAATTCAAACGGCTGTTTTGGTGTTATGAAATAGGAGTGGCCGTTTTGCCCCACGAGTTGATTAAAGTTTAAGTCCTTCAATACGCTTTTAAAGGATAAATTCAACACTTTTTTCGCATGGAATAAGAACTATGGGAGTGCACAAGTCGATTCTCGGTGATAGTTTCAAAAGTTTTGTTGTTTATCGACCTGAAAAATGGCCTAGAAAATAACACAAAATTACAACGAAAACAGCGAAAAACGTTTTATCGAGTTTTTCACGATTTTTGCCAAGAAAACACTTAAAAATGTATATAGAGAAGCATTTTAATACATTTTCCATCATCTCAGGTGAAAAACAGCGTCACAAAGCACGTCGTTCGTTCAAAACTAGGGTGGCGCGTTTTTCCCCAACGGCGCATTTTACACCCAGTTCCCCTATATGGAAATATCGATTTATGGAGAGCACGGTGTGTGAAATTTTGAAGGAACGGAAAAATCCATCAAGTTAGAGAATATCTAGTTTAGAGGTAGAGGGGTTAATCATTATTGTTATTGCCATTTTTAAACATATCTAATTTCCCGTAGATCATATTGAGTTGCTCCCGTCAGCAACTCTCTTCTATATGAATTGGGGACCATGTTTTGATTAAATGTTTGCAATTCTAATGCTTAACTTTTTATTTTATTCTTCTTGCTTATAGTAAATCGAACAAAGATCGTTATAAGCACCCGACGTTCGAAGACTCCAAGTGTTTCCAGATCCTCAAGCGGGTGTACGTACAGGTCTGCCACCTTTTCAAATGTTCGGCCGACAATGTCCATATCATCCGCGAAGCAAACAAATTGACCGGATCTTGTGAAAATCGTTCCCCGGCCGTTTAGCCCGGCTCTCCACATAACACCTTCTAGCGCAATATTGAACAACAAGCACGAATCCACCAACTTGTCGTAGCCCCCGGCAGGATCCAATCGAACTGTAATGTTCGTCTAATACCTTCAAACAATTTTGCATCGTTGCTCTTATCAGTCTCGTGTGCTTCCCAAGAAAGCTGTTCTCGTCCATGATCTCTATCGTATGCCATCTTGAAATCGATGGAAAGGTTGGGACCTGATATTCACGACATTTTCGGATGATTTGCTGTACAGTAGACCTATTCATATTTTCAAAAATATCTGGAAACTCCCCAGTCAACCAATACTTTGATTTTTCATTGCGAAATGAACTTCTGGCCAAAATTTCATTCAATTCAGAGTATATTTAGTTGTGCTTCAAATCAATTATGTGATTTTAAGCTATTTTCAAGCTTTAACAAATCATAACTACCGAACGAAACATCAAAATTTATCGGAAATACCTCTACATAGTAGTTTATCCAATTCTACGAACTTTTGCCGTACACGATTTTATGATTGGAACAAGTTTTAACATAGTTTGGTTGAGGTTTGTATCTCGAGGTTCTTGAAAATCACTATTTTTGGGGAGTTTTCTCTCTAAAAAACATACCTGCATGAACATTTCGTATTTTTAATTTCCAGACATGATGACAATGCATATCTAAAAGTCAATTCCGTTCAAAGTTACCATTTATCTTACGATAATAAATTGTAAAAAATAAGTAATTATAAAGCGCATTTGTAAATCCACTGTGGGTGAGCCAAGAGCACCACCGTGAGCTTCAAGGAATACAAAAAATGATCACGTTAGCACTGCCTTTTCTCAGTCGATGATGATGATTGTTTTCAAATCGTTCTAAATGATCAGTGAAATGCGATCAAAACAATCATCTCTCGGAAAGAAAAAGCAATGCTAACTTGTTCAATTCATTCGTTTCCGGTACATGTTCCTTGCATGATTTGATTATCATCAGGTTGCGACGCGGTGCTCGATCTTTAGAGTAGAAGCATTAACCTAAGAATGCTAATGTCGCTGCTGTTCGTGTTACCAACATCTAGTTTGCCACGAACTGACAGCGTGAGTACCGGGCCTCAAAGTGTCAGATTAATTTTAAGAACCAAAACAACATCATGGTATAGAACAAACAATGAAAAACCATAATTTAAGGTAATAAAAATTGAAATTAATTTTGTGACAACTACGCCATTAGCGTTCTACTACTAATAATTCTATTATCTTAAGGCATTTATTATAATTTATTGCCTTAAGCAACATGTAGTCTTTTGATGGTCAATGAATTCAGAAATGTATTTTGTTTTATTCCCGTTGACTAGGGCCTGAACAAATAACGCCAATGGGTGTTTTATATACCATGTATATTGAGAAAACAGTAATTTCTGGGTACTGCGGAGTACAAATTTTTGGTGCGATAGCACGTTGCATTAAAAATTTCTCAATTTTCATTTTCATTTTCCACCGAGTGAGTGTGGTGGGAATTGAATCAATATGAATTCAAAGAAACACGACACATACAACGTTAAAACTCAATTTAATCTTATAAGCGTGTTCGAGAAACTTTAACAGAATAGAATTAGCTTTCAAATAGTGGTAATAGCAAGTGGTGTTGATTTTATACATGCTAGTTATGATTTTTCAAACCTTGAAATAAGCCCAAAAACACATTTTCAATTTGAAGCATTCTGAAATCTTTATCAAATGAGCTGAAAATTTGACCAGACATTGTTGTTGGCATGAGAATTCCGAATACTGCTTGACTGGTGGATTTCCAGGCATTTTTTAAAATATGAACAGGTCTAACTGTACAGTAAAGATCCGGTCCGTTGTCAATCGGCTGTCTATCTGGAATAGCACTTTGTAGGCCGCATTCAGAGCGATGATCGCTCGAAAGTTTTCATAATCTAATTTGCCGCATTTCTTGTAGATTGGGCATATTACTCCTTCCTTCCACTCTTCCGGTAGCTGTACTGTTTCCTAGATAAATGGCCAGCCTCTCCGGGCCCATCTTGATGAGTTCAGCTCCGATTCCATCCTTACCAGCAGCTTTATTGTTCTTGAGCTGGTGAATGGCATCCTTAGCCTCCCTCAAAGTGAGGGCTGGTTGGTTTCCATTGTCCGCAGTAGTGACGAAGGCATATCCTCCGTTGTCCCGACCTTAATTGCCTGTGCTTTCAGTGCCATTCAGGTGTTCGCCGAACTGCTGCTTCCACCTTTCGATCACCTCACGCTCGTCCGTCAAGTTACTCTTATTCATACCAGGGCCTCATCACAAATGAAACCATTTTTCAACATTCATCTAGTGACTGCGCTTCTTCTCATCTTTCGGGCATCGATTAGCAGCGATGTTTTCCTACCTTTCTGGAAGATTGCTCACATGTACTAAAATATGGATAGCATGGTTCGCCGTAATCAAAGAGATGTGATATATACGGACCTAACTGCAGCTTTTGACATGGTGAACCACGACATCGCAATCGAAAAACTGAACTGGTTTGGAATCAATGGAAGGGTTTTGCAACGATTTCGATCTTATCACATGTTCTAGGATGCATTTTTAGGATGTCTATTGTCTTATTGTATCAAATCACTGTACTGTTCCTTATCGCGTTCTATCCTAGAATACTGCTCGGAGGTTTGGAGTCCAAACTATTCCAATGATGTCAAGCGCATTGAGTCTGTGCAACGGCGATTCTTACGCTTCGCCCTCCGTAGGCTACCACGGAGGGACCCTTTCCGTCTTCCCAGCTAAGAGAATCGTTGCCGATTGATCGATCTTGAACTCTTAAACGTTAGACGTAGTACTGCCAGAGCTTTGCTTATCGCTGACTCTCTTCAAGGTCGAATTGATTACTCTACTAGAGCAAATTAACATAAACGTTGCCCCCGTACACTGCGGATCAACCTTATACTCCGCTTACCGTTGAGACGAATCGATTGTAACATGCACTGAGTTATTAATGGTCTGCAAAGAACATTCACTCGGATTGCCCCAAAATTTGATTTTGACACCTCCCGATGCACCCTTCGCCGACGTTATTCTAGTTTTTTTTTTATGTTAACGCCGCTGGTGATATTTGAATGTTTTGTGTAGTATTTACTTGCGTTCTTCTTGAGATTAATTTTGACGTTGTAAACTATTTGTTAGTATTAATACTAGAATTAAGTTAGACATCATTGGGGCTGTTTAATGCCTGTAAAAAATAATAAACACAAAACATCAGTTTATTTTTTAAGCTCAAAAGTCATACAGTAATGTTCCGATTTTGTCAGCCCCATGCTGTATTTAGGGTTGACATAATCGAGAAACAGCTAAAATCGGGAAAAAAATTCGACTGCTGTCCAGTTTTATTTCAACTTAAAGACTTAGTTTTATGATTTTGTTAATATACATCGTAATCGAAGGTAACATGGATCAGTTTCTTGGATTATTATTATATTTCAATTATTTTTAATAAATCGGTCTCTGGATGATTGTATAGACGTGGCCAATGTCATAATAGATTTTATTCACCCAATCAGCTCTGTCGTCCTGCTTAGTCGCGCTTAGTCGACGACTAAGAAGCTTTTCTCAGTTTTTTTTTTAGAATTTTTCTCCCGAAGACATAAAAAAAATGTGCGAAATCAACAACAATCTACCGCCCGATAAAATAAAATATCAATCGAAATTTCGAACCTGTACCTAACAACGCCCTGTAGTAATTTAAACCTATTTGCATAGAATTGCATATATAACAAGGGCATTTTAACGCCTTGTAGAAAATAAATCGAAATTTACGAGCTGTTTCAACGCCCTAGAGTAATTTCACCACATCGAATGAATACTCCAGGCTTTATCAACGCCCTAGAGTAATTTGACCTTATTCCACATAGATCAAAATCGAAAACTCTAAGTAATTTGTCCCATATAAATCCGTAGCATCCTAACGCCCTATATGACATCAATTAAAAATTCAAGCCTCATCAACGTCTTGGAGTAACTTGACCTCACCTTATGTAGACCAAGTGCATCTTTACGCCCCACATCACTTGAATGTTCCAAGCATTATTAACGCCCTGGAGTAATTTGGACTCATGCCATGTAAATCAGTTGCATCTTAACGCCCTGAGGGACAAATGCCAAGATGTATAAATGCCCTTGACTAATTTGACCATGTCTTACGTTGATCTGGTGTACCTCAATGCCCTGCATCGATTGAAAACTCCAATCTGCATTGACGCCCTAGAGTAATTTGAACTTGTCTCATATAGATCAGCTGCATTTTACGACCCTGTAGGATATTATTTAAAAATTTCAAGCTGCATAAACGCCCTGGATTAATTTGACTTCATCCCATGTAAATCAAGTGCATCTTGACGCCCTGTATGACATCAATAGAAACTCCAAACTCTACCAACGCCGGAGAGTAATTTGACCTAATCCCATATCGATCAAATACATCTCAATGCCCTGTAGGACAACAATTGAAAATTCAAACATTACCAGCGCCCTGGAGTAATGTGACCTCATTTTTCGTAGACCAAGTGCATCTTTACGCCCTGTAGGACATCAATCGAATATTCCAAGATTTAATAACGCCCTGGAGTGATTTGACCTTGTTCCATGTAAATAAGTTGCATTTTAACGCCCTGTGGGACAAATGTCAAGATGTATAAACGCCCTCCACAAATTTGACATTGTCTTACGTAGATCAGGTACACCTCAATGCCCTGTATCGATTGAAAATTCCAATCTGTATTGATGTCCTGGAGTAATTTGACCTTGTCTCACGTAGATCTTAGATCAGGTGCATGTTAACGGCCTGTAGGACATCAATTCAAAATTACATTCTGTATCATCGTCCTGGAGTAATTTGGATTTGTGTCATGTAGGGACGTTCCGATATTGCGAAGTATCGATATTTGATTCGATACAATTATCGAAACAAAGTATCGATACCACCGATATATTGAATCAAAATATCAATATATCGGAATATCATATGATATATTTCAATGGAGCAAAATTCTTCTATCGCTTACTGCACTTACTTTCCTTAATTTGACAAAAAAATCTTTGAATACCCAAGATTATTGCTGTTTTGACCGATATTACAAAACTATCTTCTGTTGACATACATTTTGAACGGTAACTGTTTTGGGTTTTTTTCCAAATCTTTTTTTTTTTTTGTATTTAAACAAAAAATAGAATATATTTGGAGAAAACCATACACTTGTTTCTCACTTAGAGCATGTAGATGTCGAATCGTTAAACAATTTTTATGTACGCAGATTTTGCATAACAATCCGACTAGTTTACTGCTGGGTGTAAATAGGTATCCGGTCAATTATTCTTTCCTATTCTTCAGCTTTCACAAGGACATCGCCAAGGCAGTTCTCGACTGCTGAGGGATGCGTCAATTTCGTCTAAGAGGCAGATTTATCTTAAATATCTGTCTACATTGAAAATAATCTACACGTTCGGTCCAAATTCTTTTCAACGTGGATCTGTCGTGTCAAATGGCAAGGTGAAATAACGTATAAAACATGTAATTCTGTAAAGGTTTGACTTTGGATCGATAGCAAAGGCTTTTACATACAATTTCAACGTGTTTTACGATTGCGATACCAATCACTAGTAGAACTAGTTTGCCTAACATGAAAAGGACTTACATTTGCAATCCACGAATCAGAAAATCAAGAAATCGCTAACAAAACCTACAGCAAACTTTCCGAAAATTTGTAAATTGACGTGTTTTACATTTGAATTCGGATTGCCGATAGCGACTGGTTTCACACCATCGATTGATGTGTTTGACAATTAGTGAAAATTCACGTGTAAAACACATTGATCGAGCTTGTAGAATGTTTTCAGTGTATGGTAACTGGCGAGAAGAAGGCAACCTTCATAGGGCGGTCTAACCCTAGTAGCACACATGTTATAATTGAGGTAGAATAACTCCTATATAAAGGGGGGCTCAGATAGCCGTAGCGGTAAACGCGCAGCTATTCAGCATGACCATGCTGAGGGTCGTGGGTTCGAATCCCGTTGGTCGAGGATCTTTTCGTAAAGGAAATTTTCTCGATTCCCAGGGCATAGAGTATCTTCGTACTTGCCACACGATATACACATGTAAAAATGGTCAATCGGCAAAGAAAGCTCTCAGTTAATAACTGTGGAAGTGCTCATAAGAACACTAATCTGAGAAGCAGGCTTTGTCCCACTTTGGACGTAACACCAGAAAGAAGGAAGGAACTCCTATGTAACCAGATCTGGTCATATAAGAGTTATTCTGCCTCAATTATAACATGTGTGCTACTCGGGAAGACTGTACCACCTACGAACAGTGCTGGAAAAGTTCGCATCACGAAGCAGCTCACGAGTGTATACCAACGCATAACAAACATCACAGACTCGGGAACTGGTTAGGTGTGAGTGAGTCCGCACCCGTCTGCTCGGGAGAACATGTCAAAAGAAGTAGCAATAAGCTCGGGAGCGTTTACTCGCGAGTAACCGAGCAAGGTGTGATTTACTATGGTTTTGACAGTCAACTTAATTGTATTACCGTCATATCGATAGTAAACTACTAGTTTGTTGTCAAAAGCCCTTGAAAATCATTAAAAAAAAAAAAAGAAAAAAAAAATTTTTTTCCCCAAAAGCACAATATGACTCTGAACAACTCCGAACACGTTCGCGAATCACTTTTAGCTTCAGTTACTCAGGAGCCGACAGATGCGAGTAAATCAGTGCTCTGACGCTCGGGATCGTTTGGTTTTGTTTTTGTTCCAGTTCGGAAGAAGTGTTCGCCACTTTCCATCACTGCCTACGAATGCTTAATGCTTATAATTATTTTCTATATATTAGTTTATGATATATCGGAAGGAAATATCGATATCACCGATATATTGAATAGAAAATATCGATACCAAAATATCGAATATCGAAATCAAAATATCGATATTCCGATATATCGGAAGTATCGGAACGTCCCTAGTGTCATGCAAATACCTTTCGATATCTACTTTCCTTGTATTTTGACCTTGTTTTTACCTCGTTGTCTTACGTAGATCAGGTGCAACTTAATGCTCTGTTTCCATTGAAAATTCCGAGCTGCATCAACGCCCTGGAGTAATTCGACCTCATTCTATGTAGATCAGGTACATCTCAACACCCTGTGGGACATACATAAAAAAATCCTAGCTCTAGCAACGCCCTGGAGTAATTAGGCCTTCTTTCACATAGTTCACAAACATCTTAATGCTTTGTATAGCATCAATCGATCAAGCTATATCAACGGTCTGAAGTAATTTGACTTAATTCCATATTGATCTTTGCGAGATCTGGAGCATATTTACGCCCTATTGAAAATCAATTGAAATTTATTAGCAGTATCAACGCCCTGGAGTCATTTGACTGGAGTAACTAACTTATCCTATGAAAATCAGGTACATCTCAGCGCCCTGTATGACATTAATTGAAAATTCCAAGCTCTATCAATATCCTGCAGTAATTTTACCTTAGTCCACATTAATGAGTTGAATCGTAACGCCCTGTAAAAATCAATCAATTGTTTTAATCTGTATCAACGCTCTGAAGTTATTATAACTTGTTTCACGTAGATTAGCTGCAACTTAACGCCCTGTAGGAAACCAATTTAATTTTGTTTGCTTTATGACCTTAACTAATGTATATCAAGTGAAGAGTAGTATTTGGTTCTTTCCGTTTTATACATTGTTTATAATATCTATATTTTGTCTTTACTATATATCGAACGATTGTGCTACTTTTTCTCGAATTTCGTTTCCGCTAATGACAGTTCCCAGAATGACCCTATTCCTCGAATGCCATTTTTTCGAATGATTTGTCTCTTCGAGAAGTGATGCAGTTCATGAAGGTGCAAGAATAGTTCTCAGTGTTAGGGTGCATACCAGATGTCTGGTCCGTTCACTACCCTAAAATGTGGGAAGTTGTGAAACGGGATGAGGATGTGAGAACAGACATTCAAGGGCCTGGCGTTCGAGGAAGCGGCATTTGAGAAATCAATATTTAAGGCAAAGTAGCACAATCCCTTAGTTTAATAGATATTACTATATAAAAGCATTTGCCTACAGGGTTGTATAATAGAAGTAATAAACCATAGAAGAAGAATGTCGCTGGCGTCGGAGTAGGAACATCTTTTGCTGGCGGAGATAGGCGGGGCTATAAATGTCAACGCGAAAATGTATGCAATTTGACACTTATATACCCAACATGTTTCTGAGCGAGAACAAAGGGAACACCAGAGACATTATTCTTCTATGGTTTATTATTTCTATTGGTTGTATGCGCTTGATCCCTAGTATTCGGTATTGTTAAAGAAATTGTTGGTTAAATTATCTCGAGAGATCCTTTGATAAAAGCACGTGATCATTTAGAAGCCTAAGACTACTCTCGAAGTTTGATGAAATATGGTATAGTTTAAAAATGAAAAAATCTTCAACTTATTTGTTCTTCAGACAGTCAGTTCATACCCTTGTTTATTCTGGACCAATAATTTTCATGTGATAGTGATAAATTTCATAATCAAGTTTGCACCAAGAGCAGCATTTTTGTGTTTTTAAATTTGATGAAATAAGTTTGAAAACCATCTGTAATTGATACTTGGCAATTCCAAGATTCACTTTTATATCTAACGTAAAACTACAAAAGATAAAACCAATGCGAAATATATTGAAATCCAGAGAAATTGTTGATTTTTTCTACAATGTTATCACTTCAACAGCGATGTTTTATTTGTAATTTAAGCCATATATTTGACTGAAAATCGAACACCTCTTCTTTATGTAAAAGAATAGTTCAAACGTTTTAGATGTTCTGCTTTTGGAAAACTGATGATTTTGATTCATTTTTTTTTAAAGAAAATATATCATATATTTCTCTAAGTAAGCTTCTTATATAACTTTACGTACAAACATAATCAAACATTTGAAACATCGAATCTTTGGTATTAATTTTTATATGTTTAACTTCAAAACTTTTCTTCGCATTCTAGTCAAGTCTACATTTTTTCTTGTCTGGCACAAAACGACAAGACACAAAAACGGTTTTTAGATTGGCACTAGATGATTCCTTTCACACTGAGTGATAGGTTCTACAAGACTGAATTTATTTCATGGATTAAGATTTCTATTTAAAGGGCACATCGTAATTGTATTAGTTGTATAACTCTAGGAAATAGTCACATAGCTGTAACTCACGACTCATCACCGGCAGCTACAGTCAGCTTAGGGAGGGATCACAGAAGGTGACCCTTCCCAGCGGCTAACGAGACTCTGTATTCCTCCCTCATCTCTAGGGTCGGCACGCTTATCCTTTGCGGTTTCGCGGGTTCAGGAAAACACTTGGGTTACCATTTCACACTCCTGTTCATTCTTCTTCTTCTACTTCTACTTCTTCTCTCTCTCACTGTTCTCTTCTCTAGCTTTCTACCTTTATCTCTTCTTCACCCACTTTCTTAAGGCTAGTCTGACCTTATCTCTTTCTCGTCTGGGGCCCCTTTGCCGATGTCCTCGCTGATCCTGCGCGATCCATGGCTTTCCTGCGGCCTTTGCCGTTATACCTGGACACGGGATGAGCGTATTGGACAAAAGGCTTGCATCATCTGGTGGCATCCTGCTCGTCGGCCTGATGTAGCGATGGCCAGAATCTGCCCAATGTTGGGAATAACCACGGTTTGTGGTACAACCACGGGGTTCTGTGTCCCCTATACACCACACTCACTGTCCCACCTCTATCACTGGTGGGAATATTTGGGCAAATGCCCGATTTCAGTCTTTGGACTGTTGAGGATCCACTCCTAACCCATGGCCTCCATTTGCTACCAATGTATGCTACCAATATTGTATGCCGCACACGCCATCTGGTTGTCAATTATGGAAGATATTTGGCTGGCTGCGTGGTTATCGGGTGACCAAACAAGAAGTAGAAACACACAACACAAACACTTTCCTGAATTATCAACATTCAAATGACACGAAAACTACACTTACCAGCGACAAAACCTCTATAACCTGCTGAGGGAGTACTACGAACCGTTACATAGCATATACAGTAGGTATTGTTAAGGTAGATTCAATTGATACTAGGACAAAATAACATTCACTTTTTACATCAGCAAATTTTTCAACTAAACAATGTTGAAGCCCATGTACTTGATCTCTTCGTTCCATATTTCAATAGAAATGGAACACTGACTAAATACGTGCAAATGCATTTTAGTTTTCGTTCGTTAGGAATGTATTTTAAAGTATTTGTGATATTTGTAATTTTGATATATCAAAATGTTGCTAAGGGTTTTCGGATTTCCGTTTATAATCTATATAGACTGAAAGTCGAAAACCCATAGCTACATAACCTCCATCACAGTTGATCCCTATATTTTAAAATATTTGTGATATTTCTTATGAGACGACATCATTAACGCCTGGGAATAGAAGCGCCCTCTGGGCTATAGCAACGCCCCCCTCAAAAAGGGACGACTAAGAAGCTCAAATTTTACGACGACAGGGCTGCACCCAATATTGCCAGTACAGACGTGTTTAGTCTGATTAAAAAAAATACATTTTGGGCTGACAAAATCGGGCGAATAAGGATGCTAAAAAATCGGGTCATTACTGTATTTCACAATTTTCGATAATTTAAGAGAAGGCTCTTTATATTTCTTGCACAATGAGGCGTCTAGTAGGGTAACTGGGGGTAAAACGCGCCCTCTAAGGAAGGAAGCGTTTTTAGCTATGAAGAACATAATAATAAGCCTTTTTTTATTCAGTATCTCATAGACAAACATGTTTTCTATCAAATAGTAGAAACAGCCATCCATTTGCTTTTTTCTAGAGCTAATAAATCAATTTTTATAAAATGCTTGCTTATGCTATGCTATGGATTGCTATGCTTAGTCGTTCGCGCGCACGCATGCGCAATCATGCTTGCAAATACGTTGCATACATAAGGGCGTTTGATCACATGTTATTGTTCGATTATAGCATACATGCATTCGAAAAATGTGGAATTTGAATTCAAACGGCTGTTTTGGTGTTATGAAATATGAGTGGCCGTTTTGCCCCACGAGTTGATTAGAGTTTAAGTCCTTCAATACGCTTTTTAAGGATAAATTCAACACTTTTTTCGCATGGAATACATACTATGGGAGTGCACAAGGCGATTCTCAGTGATAGTTTCATAAGTTTTGTTGTTAATCAGCCTTAGAAAATAACACAAAAATACAACGAAAACAGCGAAAAACGTTTTTTCAAGTTTTTCACGAATTTTGCCAGGAAAACACTTGAAAATATTCAAAGAGAAGCATTTTAATACATTTTCCATTATCTCGGGTAAAAAACAGCGTCCCAAAGCACGTCGTTCGTTCAAAACAAAGGTGGCGCGTTTTACCCCAATGGCGCATTTCACACCCAGTTCCCTTATCGAATAATTGATACCATTCAAAAGGGCAAACAGAAGCAGCTGAATTCAATTTCTGAGCACAACAATTATGATATTTTTCGGAGCAGAATGTTTTCTAAGCCTTTAATAGTATTTTGCAATATTTCTAGAGAAATGATTACAAAATGGAATAGAGAAGCGGTACTCAACCTGAAAGTCGCATGATCCATGACTGCTGCCCATAATTTCGTACAATAGACAAATAAGCATCTTATAATTTAAATTTGAAATTCTTTTTGTTTTTAGAAGATAAACTTGTATATTCTTTATCAATCATATGAAGTCAACAGAAATTTACAAGATCCCTGTATCACACCCCATGAGCCCGATATAGATCTTCAGGTGGTCGTTTGAAATCCACAGGAATCCGCTAGAAACCTGAAGCAGCTTGATATTAATTCAAAGAATCTTGCCTAAAATTTTCAGGATTCAGGTTGGGATTCAGATAGGATTTAAGGTCTCCCAAGAGATCGCTGGAATTTAAGAGGATATCACCAAGGACTTTAAGTATCCGCTGCGGTATTTCTGAAAATTCTTAAGTCTTCGTTGAAAACCCTCAAAAGTTTATTGGGACTTTCAAGACTACCGCTAGCAATCCTCAAATTGCGGAGGAAACCCATTTAAAATCCAAAAGCTTGGCAGACATACTCAAAATAGTACTAGAAACTTACAGCTCGCCTTAGAAATCTTATGAGTTTACTTGGATTCTACATAATGCATTCGTGGGATCCCCATGTCTGATAAGAGTATCCAGATACCGCTCAGTATCTTCAAGAATCCGCTGAAAATTCTCAGGAGCAACTAAGCAAAAGTATATGATTCCATGATCTAGTAAGGCATGTTCTAGACTTAGCTAGGGATCACCAATAAAGTGGTGAACTCACCAAGGGCGAAAAGCCAGTCATATAAGGATAAATAACACTGTTCGACAAAAAAAGTCGATCTGAATGCACAGGGCCGGACAACCCGGGCTTGACAGTATAAAAATAAACAAAAATAATGGCGTTTTCAGAATGTTCGTGTCTGCCCCAGGTCATTTTTAAAATATACTTGAACTTTTTGCATTTTTTATTTAAAAATCTAATCTGATCAATAAACCGACACAGTGTTTTATATTCAGGACAGCGGAATTCATGTACCGTAATCCGGGGTATCATTGATCAGCGGGGTAACATTGATCGGAATGACTCACCTCATGAAAAGTTCGTATTATCATTTATTGATGAAACATTTTCAAATCATGAATGGTGCTTGTCTTTCGTATATTCATAAGCTAATAACAGTTAATATTTTTGTGAAAATTGCGTTTACCTTATGCGTGAATTTGTCAACTTTTCGAAATAATGATTTTAATTGTTAAGGATGACACTACCGAAGATTCATGTCTCACATAAGTTCTGCAAACGATATAAGCAAGCAAAATGTGGTTCTTACTAAAAATGATATCGCCGAAAACGATTCCGTTGTCAAAACTCTTATAAGTATGCTCAATCAGGCAACATTACTGAATTACTGTTAGGAATGTAAAATTCCCTTAGGAAATTGCCTACCTTTAGGCGTATTCCGTGGTTCGAGGTGTTTTTAATTTTAAAATAACTCAAAAAGTAAATGACTTGTAGGCGTTTGGTCTTCATATTCGGCTTCAGGGGCCATGATTTAAGTAAGTAACGACATTTTCAGTATTACCGAACGTTGTTTGTATAGGTGATCAATGTTACCCCATATCAACTAAATCAAAAAATCGCCTAAAACATTTTTTTTTAACATGCTTAAATCTTTCAATAAACAAAATACAGTATATAGTCTCAAGCTATGGGTGACAGTACTTGTTTTAAAAATATAAAACCTGCAACATTTGCATTTTGAAACGAAATATTGAAGAAACATTCAGAAAAATGATCAATGTTACCCCGGATTACGGTAACATATAATGTTTTAAACGTTAAGTCCAATATGAAGAGTTGTAATAAGATTTGCAGGAAGCCAACCCCCTTTTTTTGCACCCTCCCCATTTTTAAAGTATCGCAAATATGTTGTACAGGGAATATTTGATGTACAGGGGTTGTCAAAATAACTGGGACAGGCAAAAATTGGGCCAACTTTGGAATGCTGTAACTTTGACAAAAATTGACCGATTTCAATTCTTTAAGAAGTAATGGACGGGTCAACTAATCTAGTTTTGAGGTGCATCCACGGAGATGAACTATGACCACCGGATACCGGTGATAATCTGGATTTCCGGAAGCATGTCTTATGCAGTAAAATTATGACATGTTTTTAGCAAAGGTCTCGGCTAAAAATTCAAAATTTTATTACACATGAAGATAGAAGATCAAATTCTGAAGCGATTGGTGCGCCAAGTATTAAGATCGATCCAGAAACAACCAAGATATGGCCATTTCCCCGGAATCGGTGCCGGTAGTGGATCCGAATTGGGATCAAACAATTTATTCACTCAAAATATGTCGCGCAATATTGTTTTCTCCCTAGCTTATCATAAAATACCCTATTATAAATTGAGAAAGAGTCTTGTACAGATTTGGCCACTCATGGCGCCGCCAAGTGCCCCGGGGGAACCTTGCATAGGGGACATTTCGATTTTGACACCAAAGCAGATCATGCGACGGCTCATTCTTCATGTCTTGTCTTAAATAGAGCAACTGTAGACTCAAAATGGATATTTGACTACAGTGACTACTTCCGGGACCACCGAATGTCCCCGAGGGAACCTGTAATTAGGGACAATTGAAATTGAACTTCAATACACATCGTGCGACGGTTCATTTTTCATGTCTCGTGCTAAATAGGGCTAATGTAGACCTAAAATGGATAATTGACTACAGTGGCCACTTTTGGGACCACCGGAATTTCCCGGAGGAACCTGTCATTGGGGACATTTCTGTTCTTACACCAAAACATATCATGCGACGGCTCTTTCTTCATGCCTTGTCGTAAATAAAATAACTGTAGACTCAAAATGGGAATTTATTTGAATTGGCCACTTTTGGGACCACCGGGTGTCTCCTAGGGAACCTATGATCGGGGACAATTGGAATTGAGCTCCAATACTCATCGCGCAACGGCTCATTCTTCTTGTCTAGTCATGAATAGATCAACTTTAGACCGAAAATGGATATTTAACTAGAATGGCCACTTTGGGGACTTCCTATAGTTCCCTAAGGAACCTATCATTGGGGACATTTCGATTTTTACACCAAAACATATCATGCGACAGTTCGTTCTTCATGTCTTGTCGTAAATAGGGCAACTGTAGACTCAATGTATATATTTAAATATTGTGGCCACTTTTGAGACCACCGGATGTTCCAGAGGGAACCTGTATTTAGGGAAAATTGAAAATGAACTCCAATACATATCGTGCGACGGTTCATTTTTTATGTCTCGTGCTAAATAGGGCTATTGTAGACCTTAAGTGGATATTTGACTACAGTGGCCACTTTTAAGACCACCGGAACTTCTCGGAGGAATCTGTCATTGGGGACATCACAGCCTCCCTCAGGGATATCCGGTGGTCACAAAAGTGGCCATGTAGTCAAATATCCACTTAAGGTCTACAATAGCCCTATTTAGCACAAGACATGAAAAATGAACCATCGCACGATATGTATTGGAGTTCAATTTCAATTGTCCCTAATTACAGGTTCCCTCTGGAACATCCGGTGGTCCCGGAAGTAGTCACTGTACTCAACTATCCGTTTTGAGTCTACAGTTGCCCTATTTACGACAAGACATGAAGAATGAGCCGTCGCATATTATGCTTTGGTGTCAAAATCGAAATGTCCCCTATGCCAGGTTCCCTCGGGGCACTTGGCGGCGCCATGAGTGGCCAAATCTGTACAAGACTCTTTTTTAATTTATAATAGGATATTTTATGATAAGCTAGGGAGAAAACAATATTGCGCGACATATTTTGAGTGAATAAATTGTTTGATCCCAATTCGGATCCACTACCGGCACCGATTCCGGGGAAATGGCCATATCTTGGTTGTTTCTGGATCGATCTTAATACTTGGCGCACCAATCGCTTCAGAATTTGATCTTCTATCTCCATGTGTAGTAAAATTTTGAATTTTTATCCGAGACCTTTGCTAAAAACATGTCATAATTTTACTACATAAGACATGCTTCCGGAAATCTGGATTATCACCGGTATCCGGTGGTCATAGTTCATCTCCGTGGATTCACCTCAAAACTAGATTAGTTGACCCGTCCATTACTTCTTAAAGAATTGAAATCGGTCAATTTTTGTCAAAGTTACAGCATTCCAAAGTTGGCCCAATTTTTACCTGTCCCAGTTATTTTGACAACCCCCTGTACATCAAATATTCCATCATTTGCGATACTTAAAAAATGGGGAGGGTGCAAAAAAAGGGGGAGGGCATCCTGCAAATCTTATTACAACTCTTCATATTGGACTTAACGTTTAAAACATTATATGGCACATGAATTCCGCTGTCCTGAATATAAAACTCTGTGTCGGTTTATTGATTAGATTAAATTTTTAAATAAAAAATGCAAAAAGTTCAAGTATATTTTAAAAATGACCTGGGGCAGACACGAACATTCTGAAAACGCCATTATTTTTGTTTATTTTTATACTGTCAAGCCCGGGTTGTCCGGTCTCTGTGCATTCAGATCGACTTTTTTGTCGAACAGTGTAATAAAAATCACCAGAAACAGGGATTTTAATCAAAGTTACATACAATTTTTACGATAATTTAAATTCAAGTCAAATACAATGTGCAAACACCATACTATTTGTAGTACTATCCAGTGTCTCTATTTTTGGAATGTATTAAATTCAGGTAAGATAACGAATGCATTTTATTGAACTGGCTTCTGTTTTGGCCTATCCCTTTTTTTTTCTACTCAATGGGTCAACCATTTCTCTAACTGCTATCAAAGTCATGGATTATGTGTTGACACTTTTGTGATTCGAACTCTGTGTTAGTTATGGACTTTTTGTTGCTCTTGTGCTTTGTTCAAACGAGCTGTTCATGCTATCTAAAGAGAAATACCGGCAGACTCATGTGGGCTGGTGACACCATGTGGAAAGTTGGTATTTTGAAATGATCTTCAAAAATTTTGCCAAAAACGGATCCATTTTGTTGCCCAAATCAGGAGGTGCCGAAAATGAAGCATGTCAATATCTGATTCCCACTGTACTTCAACATTGATTTCAATATATAAAAGTGATATTACTACCATGCAATGACCATCATGCCACCATCTGTTACAAAATGCGGTTTGGATTTTCTTCCTATACAGCCATTCCATTAAAAAACCGATCTAGTGGGTCACCGAATTCCGTGAAAATTGGCTATTTTGTTCCTTATCCGAAATAAGGATGCACGTGTTTTTGGATTTTTTGATTAGAGTGACCATTTCCGAAATAGGGTGACCAAAAAAAATCGCGATATTGCAAATTTTTTATTTAAACAAAAATATAACTTTTGAACCATTCAACCGATTTTCAATCTTTTTAGATGAAATGAAAGCTAAACATTTTGACTTTTCATGAAAAAATATAAAATTTCACAAAAATTATTTTTTTTTGCATGAAAAAAAGCAATAATTTTTGTTTTTTCGTGTTTTGAAGGCCTCGGGACTAAAGGGGCTATTGCTGTTCTAATTTTTTCTCGAAAGTTCAGAAAATTTTACGTTTACTGTCAAATTTTTAGCGATGCATGTTTTTTAGTTTTTGAGATATATTTTTTTGAAAATAAAAAGTCAGTCATTTTGCATCGGCACACACTGTAGTTCTCAGCGCATTAGATTTTTTATTAAAAAAAATCATAACTTTTGAACAGCTCAACCGATTTCCAATCTTTTTTTAATGAATGAAAGCTTAAAATTTCAACTTTTCAGAAAAAAATGGTCACCCTAATCAAAAAATCCAATAACACGTGTATCCTTATTTCGGATCAGGAACAAAATAGCAAATTTTCACGGAATTCTGTGACCCACTAAATCGGTTTTTCATGGAATGGCTGTATAAAAATAACTACACTGAATAACTTCACAACTAGTTTCCACTTAGCAGTTTCTCTCCATTAGATGCAAGAAATCTAGTTGCAAATCTAGTTGTGCGCTTTACCACTACGGCAACTTAACTTTGATCGTATATATCATCATTTGATATGAACAGTAATTAATTATTTTCTTTACTTTTCTCGTTTTAGGTAAACTCATGAATATAACGAAACGACAGACTGCCATTACGGCCTCGACTTACACGAAAATATGAATCACTCTTCTATAAACTGATGGTAATTCGACAAGACCATATAACGTCAAATGTTGGTGTTTGTTGCAGTAAGCTGTCCAGGAGGTTTCAAACAGAATTCCATGGTAAATATTTTCAGTTTTGAGGAGCTAAATGTTATTCTAAATTGATCATTGGTTTGTTTTACTAATCCGTCTATTTGTGACTTCGTCGCGTTTATCGGAGGGTTACCGTGGTTTTAAATTGTAAATTTCGACCATATCAATGAAACTATAATGCGCTAATAACCGGAACCACATCTGTGACAAATATTGCTCATCGCGAGGTTAATCCTGTGCAAATGTGCCTAGGGCGAGTAATTCAACCATATCTCTCGACGCCCAGTTAGCCCTAAGACAAGACGTGCCTGGTCAAAATACAAAAACGAAACCAATTGTCTGTTAAAAATTACCAGTTCTCATTGGTCGTTTTAGCCAAGGCCTACTTTTACATCGTTGAGTTGAGTTGCAACAGGGCACAGCAAAATATGAGCTATTTCGTAAATTAAATTTTTATCAAAAGTACGGAAATTTTGCATGAAATCTATTTGATTTGGATCGATAGATATTCGGTGTTAAGTTTGCCGTATGTGCTCCTACAATGCTAAAAATGAATAAATCATTCTCAATTCAGAGCAATATAACAGAAATTGTGTCAATCTTCTCTAGAAATATCGCCGATTTTGAAAACAAACCTGATTTTCAAGAAAAGCTAGCATTCTGTATGCATGTAATGAATGAAGCATGAAAAAAAACAGCAAAATATGAGCCTAGATATTTGAATTTGCTCACAAGGTTTGCTCAAAAAGGATAATGGTAGCACTTGTATCGTCAAGGCTATCGACTGAAAAACAACGGGGCAGTTTTAGTTGAGCTGTCACGTCCTGTCCTAGAGTTAGCCAAAGTTTGCACGTCAAATGCAAAGAGCAATATTTATATTTACAACTAGTGGTCCCGGCAAACTTCGTCTTGCCATCAAGTAGGCTGTTGCCTATAGATCGTTCCATACAAAATGACAGTCCCATTCGCTCCCGTTTTTCAAAAATCTGGGATTTTTATACACACAAACACGTTGGAACCCTTGATGAACAAAACGTAGAAGAAATCATTCAAATCCGTTTTGCCATTTCATGACATACAAACATCATTCCATTTTTATTTATATAGAAGAAGAAGATAGATATATAGATAGATAGATAGATAGATAGATAGATAGAAGGTAATTGACATCGTTTAGGCATAAGGGAGTCAAAAATTTAAAATTTCCGTCAGTCTAGTGGCCAGCTTGTCGCTTGCTTGATAATCTCTATTTGAAATATTACTACACCTGATACTTATATGGCTTTGCGTGACCATCATTGTGAACAAAGCCTTGCTTTCCCTACATAACTTCCTCCTAAATACCCTCTCACATTGCACGGCTTGCTGGTAGCTAATTGCACCAGGTTTAATTTATTTCAATAACGTGACAAACCGATAAAACCATTATGCTGCCATCGAAAAGGCGGCTCACATGACTCACTTCACTAGGACCTGACCTGACCGCAACCCGTCCAACGCTTCCCCAAGCCCCATCCAAAACCGGTCCACGGAAGAGATCAATTTCAATCCAACCGCCAACGATGGCCATCAATTCAAAATGATCACAAAAATTGATTTTATTGCTCTATCATCAACGTTGTAGACCGCGCCATTGCCCCCCGTTTCACCTTAATAGAGGTGAGTATGCTTAATGAGCCTACAAACGCACACATATGCACAGTCGTTGCACGCTACGCATGAATTAAAATTAAAAAATAATAAATTAAAACAAAACACATAATCTTTCGACATCCGCAGGCCATTAATTCAAACCAACAGCAGCAGTGAACACCTGCAGCAATAATACACAAATTCCTTCCTGTCCTGTTTCTGGTTCCAGGACTCGGTCGGTACAGGACTCCATCCATCCATAACTGCGCTGCATAGCAACTACGGAGCACATGGCCTCCTGTGCTAAACAGCGCGCCATTCAATGAACAAACGGTACAATGTAAACATTTAATCGACTAATGCTAATTTGTGTGATTCCGATAATAATAATAATGGTGGTCGCGTCCACCTGGTCTGAGGCTTGGGGCTGTCTTTGGTTGGGTGACTTTCTGCAGGTGTAAATTCTTGGGAGCTGTGACACTGCGGTGGTCTTATGAGAATTTGTGAAATACAGTAATAATAATAAGCTTTCAATATGACAAATTGGGATTTTTAAAAAGATTTTCTGATTCCAAAAATAAAGGACGTTCCTACGGAATGCGCGCTTTCTTCAAAAAATGGTTAATAGCATTTTGAGACCAATATTATACAATATTTTCACATCTGACTTACCCGAGTTACCTTAGGGATGTCATAAGTCTACGTGACATCTGTATAAGATTGCAAAAAAGTTTGGATATATTTTCTTCATACTTGCGAAAATGGAAGATTTCTCATAATGCTTACTAAACTCAACCAATAATATTCCCACATAAACCAAAAGCTTTTTATTTGAAACCTTCAAGTAGAAATGTTGTCACGATGAGAGGGGTTCCAAAAAATTGGTCCGATGAAGTTATGTTAATATCTAAGGTTCATGTTCAGAGATACATATGATCATAAATGAATGGTAACAAATCATTGTCGTTGCCACTTCTCAGCTCTACCTACATCGGTAAGATCATGAAACTTAATCCACATCCACCTTCCAACCGCGGCACCGCACTGCAGAAAGTACATCTCAACAATCGTTTCCACCGGAGTACTGTACCATTAACCGTCAAACAACTGTCGGTGGAATCGCGCTCCCGAGACGTTGTAACAAAAATGAAAATTTTAAGATGATAATTAAAACCATCAACCGTTTTTGCCGTTCCATCCTTCCGTCCATCCCACGTCTAAAATCGTACCAAGGAACTTTGCGAGCCGGAAAATTACTACCACTTGCCAGACCTGCACGATGCCAGGAGAAACAAAAGAGGTTCAACAGAAATATGCAAATGTTGGAACCCTCGTTTCTTGTTCCACAGTTGGGCACGAGGTACTTTGGCCTGGTGTTTCACGGTCTCTTATCGCACTTGCTCACCGTTTCAGCAGCGAAGAAAAAGTCGGCTGATTCGGAGCGTTTTAGGGTTCCTTCGAACGGAGGCGTCAGTTTCTTAATCAAGACTGAGACCGAGCTGCGATATTTTTGCACAAGTTTGAACGAATCTTTCCTCGAATAGTGTTACGGTTAGTGAACTCATTCTCCACAGCACATTTCCCACGCACTCGTGAGCTTCCTTGGATGAAACCAGCCAACTTGCTTCAAAGTCAAACACACAGATGGGTGCGATGAGTTTGCCTTTGCACTTTTTAACCGAATTGATGAGTGATAGCGCAGATGCATGGACTAAACTGGGATAATTGTAATTTTAAGTTTATTAATGCAGACAGCGAGAAGAGTTTCAATAATAGTCATGATCATTATAATTGTTTCATACACTAACACATTTTGCTGAAAATGTTGTGGAAAAATATGAAGTTGGTGTAGTCCCGTATTGAAAAATAAAAGCATTTCAGTCTCTACTTGAACTTTGAACCCTAATAGCAACAGCAAAACTGGAATTATGTTAAACTTTATATTTTTTACTGATCAGTATTAGCAAAATTAGTATTCTGTGGGGTGGAGCTAAATTAATATTGCATTCAAAAATTTGCTAGAAAATTATATACATTTGTATGAAAATACAAACTTCAAACTTTGAGCGCTGTTTTCTCAATGCCTACTGATTCCATATGGGACAGTTATGCCTTTATGGGCAGTATGACGCTTGATTGATAACCAGCAATCCATTTGAAATTTTGCTGTAAACCAGTAAACCTAATTACTGAACTCGAATCAGAATTTGTTACTGCCGAAAGTCAGCAAACAGTTTTATTCATACTATGATTTATTGATTATTTTGATAATTAAAATCATTGAGCACGAAAAACAGGACTCGCTTTAAAATCCATTTGCTTGAATCTTCAAATATGCTTGCATCCTCCATACAAAATGCGTTACTTGTACCCAATAGTACCATTCCAGTAACGGAAGTTTTACACAGTTTGTTCATTCGTATTCTTTACCTTTGAAAACTGTTTTCTGTGGCAATCTTAGCACAAAAATCTGCAAGCAAGCTGGAATACTTGCATACAAGTTTGCTGAAATCTATAAATAATACATTTGACGAATTTCATCCAGAATGAGTCAAAATTGTTTAAAACCTGGTCCTACAGTCTTCGATTCGATTTATATTTTGCACTTGTTTTCAGTATGGTAGAATATGTGATTTCCATAGCAAAATCGATCATTTTGTCTCAAGAATAACTTCCAAAAATCCTTCTGTTGAGAAACTGGCAACCCCGCCAGGGCGAACAACAGCGAGCGAATTGATGACGGATCGACAGAACGACGAGTCATACGTCAAGCAGAGACAGAACAAAAGTGCCTCAATGAAGCAATAGCGCGTGTGATTCGTTAAAACCATATTTAATATTCTTTGTTATTACGGCCAGAATTTAACTTATTTGGGACCTGCGCTAAGTGTAGACGGTAGGAGGGCTTGACGCAGATGAGGCCCTGTAATTTGTAATGACTCCATTTAGCTTTTTCTAGGTTTAAGCCGCATATCCAGCGAAAGGTTAACCCTCATTTATCCCTGCTCCAAGGCCCTAATAATATATATTTAGATTGTTCTGGAAGTAAGCATAACCACATTTACGAATTTAGAACCCGTTGAATTTACCGAAATACTTTTAATAGGTCATTTGTACTGCCAGCTTAAAGTTATTGTTTGGGAACAGGATTGAACTATAATCGAACTGAAATTGTAAGTTAGCCATCCTTATACTACAAAGAGATTTACTCACTAAAATATAAACCTTCTAGCTTGAAGCAATTCGCTATCCAAGACTCAGTGGCGTTTTACTGGTTCCCCAACAATTTCTTCAAGAATTTCATCATGAGTCGAGTGGGAGAGCAATCAACCCGAGGGGACAATGATGAAACCACCAGCCACGTAGAAAGCTTGGGCTCAGCCTCTACCAGTGCTAGTAGGCGAGCCAGGCTTCAAATACATTTACAGCGGCTCGAAGAGGAGCAAGCCATCCAGAAGAAAAAGGCAGCACTCGAAATCGAAGCAGAATATACCAGGAAGAAGTTCGAGGTTCTGGAGGCGTCTATAGCGGACGATGCAGCGAGCGTCCGCAGCAAAATTAGTAGAGGAAAATCTGACCAGCAGATACGAGATTGGATGGAAAACCTCAACATTCCATTTGGTGACGGCAATCAAGTTGCCTCAAACGTCCACGGAGAGCAGGAAGGCGCGGTCGGTGGGGAGATTGGAAATACGGGTCCCGAGAAGGATCAAACTAAGACCAACACTCTACCTCCAGCAGCAAAAATGCCAGTGTACGTCGAAAGCTTGAAGAGAGAGGAAGACCCAGGAATGCGCCCGTTAGACCAGACCTCGACCGCCGAAGACGTAGAGGACTTACGACGAATGCTTGAGCAGTACAAGACGCTCTATCTCACAGAGAAGGAGAAAAACCGACGGCAACCATCGGTACCGGACCGGATCGCCGGAAACAAAGGAGCTTATCCGAAAACTGTGGAAGTTTCCAAGCACTTCAGCGGTCGTCCTTCATCAACTCCGAAACTAGCAGGAGAAACTCAGAATCGTCCCGAATACCAACGGCAAGCGGCAGCGTACTCAGCAACTGATGGAATTAGCGAGGGCGTCAAAAACGACCTAGGGCAAACTACTGAAGCTGAACGTGGATCAAGGCAAGAAATCTTAACCCGCAACACCGGTCACGGCAGCGTAACATTTGCCGCAGACATTCGGAACAATGCACTCCACAATGAAGAGCTGCCTGTCGAAAATGTCCGTTTTCATGACGAAATTCGGATGCAGCCAGAAGCTCCCATGTTTCCGGTATCACTCGGACCCACACCTCAACAACTTGCTGCACGACAAATTTTGCCACGTGACTTGCCACACTTCGCTGGGAATCCGGCAGATTGGCCGGTGTTTATAAGCCAGTACACCTATACAACGCAAGCTTGTGGATACAGTGACGGCGAGAACATGATTCGGTTGCAGCGCTGTTTGAAAGGTGTAGCCTGGGAGGCTACTCGAAGTCGCCTAATTCTGCCTGCTTCTGTACCCCATGTGATTGAAGCACTCCGCATGCGCTATGGACGATCTGAACTGCTGATAGAGTCGCTGATCGAGAGAGTTAGAAATACGCCGAGTCCAAAGGCTGATAAGCTGGACACCATAATCGAGTATGGAACAAAAATTCAAACTCTGTGTGACCATATCACCGCCGCCAATTTATTGGATCACCTGGGCAACCCAACCCTATTGAAAGATTTAATTGAGAAGCTTCCTGCAGAGTACAAAATGCGATGGGCATCGTACCGGAAGAATCGACCTCTGGTTAATCTTCAAACTTTCGGCGAGTATATGGAAGAAGTCGTCGCTGATGCGTGCAGCGTATCGTCTTATGGCGGGAGTGAAATTGAACGATTAACGAAACGCGAAAAAGGAAAGGCACCCGACAGGACCTTTATGCATTCCGATGCTGGGGTAACTAGCAGTACATTTGCGAAGAGTAGCATGAATCGACCAGCAGATTCCAGCAACAATTTTGATTGTTCGGTCTGTAAGAAAACTGGACATCGTGTGAGGGACTGTACGATCTTCAAATCACTATCGACCGATGAACGGTGGAAAAGAGTTCAAAGCCTCGGCCTTTGTCGCACCTGCTTGTACAACCATGGCCGACGCTCGTGCAGAATCAGCAACAGATGTGGAGTGAATGGTTGCTTAACACGTCACCATCCACTACTTCACTCCAACGCGAAGGATGCAAAGACTTCCAGTGCACCGGCACCACTTGATCACCATTTCCACAACAGAGACATTCCATCTTTGTTGTTCCGTATTATTCCTGTCGTTTTGTACAGTGGACCAAAGAAGGTCACTACATACGCCTTCCTCGATGAAGGCTCCAATATTTCAATGATCGAGCGGGGATTGGCAGCGACGCTTAAAGTGACGGGCTACCGACATCCACTGTGTCTCAAATGGACTGGTAATGTAACAAGAGAAGAGAATGATTCGCATCGAGTAACAATAGAAATTTCTGGCACTGATGAACAAGCACCGAGGTACCTAATGTCAGAGGTAGGAACTGTGGAGTCGCTCGAATTGCCCAGGCAAAGTTTGCCGATCGAGCAGTTAGCTGATAAATTTGAACATCTGCGAGGCCTTCCCATACAAGAGTACCACAACGTGACACCGCAGTTGCTAATCGGTGTCGATAACTTGAAGTTAGCAGTTCCTCTAAAGGTAAAGGAAGGATGCGAAGGTGGTCCAACAGCCGTCAAGACAAGGCTTGGTTGGTGCGTATACGGAGGCCATCGTGATGCAGGACAACTATCGGTTAACTACCATGTTTGCGAATGTTCCGAAGGTGAGAATTTGGACCGAACGTTGAAGGCATATTTTTCGCTAGAAGAAGTTGGAATAAAACCGGCCGGCGCCGGAATCTCCGCGGAAGAGGAACGTGCGCTTCGAATCCTCGAGCAAACAACAAAACGGATGGATCAACGTTATGAATCGGGTTTGTTATGGAAATACGATGATTTCGAATTTCCCGACAGCTATACTATGGCTGTCAAACGGCTGCAATGCTTGGAGCGAAGGCTGGCGAAGGATCCAATGCTCAACGAGAATGTTCGCAAGCAGATTCATGAGTACGAGCAAAAAGGCTACGCACATCGTGCGTCACCCGAGGAGCTCAAAAGCGGGGATCCTCGTCGCGTGTGGTATTTACCGCTTGGAGCTGTAACTAATCCAAGGAAGCCCGGAAAGGTGCGGCTCATATGGGACGCTTCAGCGAAGGTTGATGGCGTATCATTAAATAGTATGCTCCTAAAAGGGCCGGATCAAATGACACTTCTGCCCACGGTGCTCTTTCGCTTTCGGCAATATCCGGTAGCGGTGAGCGCCGATATTAAAGAGATGTTCCATCAGGTACGCATTCGGCCAGAAGATCGCCATTCACAGCGGTTTGTGTATCGAACTGACCCAACATCACCGCCGGAAACGTACCTAATGGACGTAGCCACATTCGGGTCAACTTGCTCCCCGGCAACAGCGCAATTTGTAAAAAAACGCAAATGCCAACCAGTTCTCTCATGAATGCCCTAGAGCTGTGCAAGGAATCGTCCACAATCACTACGTGGATGATTACCTTGACAGCTTTGCAACCATAGAAGAAGCTGCCCAAGTTGCGGCACAGGTGAAGGCAATCCACAAGTACGGTGGGTTTGAGATTAGGAATTGGTGTAGTAACCAACGAGCCGTCCTAGAACAACTTGGAGAAGTAGAGCAACAAACCATCATCGATTTGAACTCTGGCCTAGAAAAGCAATCGGAAAGGGTTCTCGGAATACTTTGGGACACTAGAGCGGACGAATTCCGATTCAACACGTCAATGCCTGAAGACATTGCCCAACTACGAGAGAACAATATCAGGCCAACGAAACGACAGCTAGCAAGATGCGTCATGTCGTTCTTCGACCCTCAAGGGTTCCTAGCGCCGTACTTGGTATTCGGGAAAGTGCTGTTACAGGATACTTGGCGCGAAGGAACAGGTTGGGATGAACATATTTGCGACGAAACATTTGAACGATGGAAGCAATGGATGAATGTGCTAGACAGCATCGAAGGTGTAAGAATCCCAAGATGCTACTTTTCTTCAGGAGATCTTTCAACACTAGAAATTCACACGTTTGTGGATGCGAGCGAGACAGCATATTCGTGCGTCTCGTATTTCCGGATAACGAATGCTTATGGTCCAGCAAAGGTGGCTTTTGTGGCAGCAAAAACCAAGGTTGCCCCATTGAAACCAGTGACCATTCCCCGTCTGGAGCTTATGGCATGCGTTCTGGGTGTACGATTGGCTAAATACGTAGTCGATGGACATACTCTACCCGTTCGAAAGCATTTTTTCTGGAGCGATTCAGAGGTCGCAATGAGTAGGATAAACGCGGATCCCCGAAAGTATCGTCCATTTGTTGCTTTCCGAGTGGGCGAAATATTGGAAAAATCTAATCGTGAACAATGGTGCTGGGTCCCATCCAAGCTAAATCCAGCAGACGAGGCAACGAAATGGGGCGCAGGACCATACTTTAATAAGAATAGCATCTGGTACGGTGGACCCGTAGATTTTCTCAGTTACCCTGCACACCAGTGGCCACCGAAAAAAGCATCTGGAATGGTGACGGACGAATTACGGGCCTGCTATGCTCATCGTAAACTACAAGTTCCAGAGCAATTACTGGATGTCGAAAGATTCTCTACTTGGAAAAAGATACAGCGTGTTATGGCTTATGTTTGCCGGTTCTTGAACAATTGTCGATCATCAGTCAAAGGCAAAGAGCGGAAAATTGGTAATCTGACACAGCCTGAGTACCAAAGAGCAGAAGAATGTTTGTTTCGAGCAGTACAATGGGAATCGTACGCCGACGAGTTAGCTACACTGAGCAATAATGAACGGCTTCCTGTTGAGGAGCGCCAACCCTTGGAAAAAAACAGTGTTCTTCACAAAATATCTCCGATGTTGGACGCAGCAGGAGTTTTGCGTATGGATAGCAGAATCAGTGCAGCTCAGCATGTGCCACCCGAAATGAAATTCCCGATAATCCTCCCAAAACGACATCGTTTGACAATGTTGGTACTGGAGGATCTTCATCGTAAATTATTTCATGCCAACAATGAAACTGTCGTCAACGAAGTACGGCAACGATACTACATTGCTCAGCTTCGCACCCAAGTTCGTCAGGTGTCCAATCAATGTCAGTTGTGCAAGATACGTCGAGCAAAACCTGCTGTACCACGGATGGCTGCTCTACCATATGCTAGGATGTCTACTTATGTACGACCTTTCACATACTGTGGCCTAGACTATTTTGGGCCTCTATTGGTGAAGGTCAATCGTAGTCATGTCAAGCGTTGGGTGGCCATATTCACATGCTTAACGATACGTGCGATTCATGTGGAAGTAATCCATTCACTAACCACTGAATCGTGCATCAAAGGTGTTCGCCGATTCATCTGTCGCCGAGGAAGCCCTGCTGAGATCTACAGCGATAACGCTACTTGCTTCCAAGGCGCTGATCGTCTTCTTAGAGAGCAGATTAACAAAGGGCTTGCTGCAGAATTTACGAGTACAGAAACTGAGTGGAAATTCATCCCCCCAGGCACCCCACACATGGGAGGAGCTTGGGAGCGAATGGTGAGGTCCGTTAAAGTAGCTTTGACCTCAATTCAGAACGGCACCCAAAAGTTGGACGATGAATCTTTAATGACTTTTCTGGCGGAGGCAGAAGCCATAGTCAACTGCAGACCGCTAACATATTTGCCTCTGGACTCGATGGAGCAGGAGGCATTGACCCCAAATCATTTTTTATTGGGAAGTTCTTCTGGGGTTCGTTTGCCAATGGTATCGACAGCTGAGGAAGTATCTCTTCTGAAAGGATCGTGGACAGCAATTCAGAAGCAACTGGATTTATTTTGGAGGCGTTGGACTAGAGAATATCTCCCAACCCTAACTAAACGCACGAAATGGTTCGATGAAGTCAAACCTATTCAACCCGGCGACCTGGTTTTGATCATTGACGATACTAAGCGCAACGGATGGGTACGTGGACGCGTTCTTAAAGTATTAACAGCTGCAGATGGACGAGTACGCCAAGCTATTGTACAGACCGCCGGAGGTGCTCCTGTTAGAAAACCTACTTCCAAACTGGCTGTCTTGGAGGTATCGAAGGATGGTGGAACCAAGGACATCGACGGGTTCCACCGGGGGGAGGATGTTGAGAAACTGGCAACCCCGCCAGGGCGAACAACAGCGAGCGAATTGATGACGGATCGACAGAACGACGAGTCATACGTCAAGCAGAGACAGAACAAAAGTGCCTCAATGAAGCAATAGCGCGTGTGATTCGTTAAAACCATATTTAATATTCTTTGTTATTACGGCCAGAATTTAACTTATTTGGGACCTGCGCTAAGTGTAGACGGTAGGAGGGCTTGACGCAGATGAGGCCCTGTAATTTGTAATGACTCCATTTAGCTTTTTCTAGGTTTAAGCCGCATATCCAGCGAAAGGTTAACCCTCATTTATCCCTGCTCCAAGGCCCTAATAATATATATTTAGATTGTTCTGGAAGTAAGCATAACCACATTTACGAATTTAGAACCCGTTGAATTTACCGAAATACTTTTAATAGGTCATTTGTACTGCCAGCTTAAAGTTATTGTTTGGGAACAGGATTGAACTATAATCGAACTGAAATTGTAAGTTAGCCATCCTTATACTACAAAGAGATTTACTCACTAAAATATAAACCTTCTAGCTTGAAGCAATTCGCTATCCAAGACTCAGTGGCGTTTTACTGGTTCCCCAACACCTTCCAAATATAACTTCCAACTGCGCTGCCAACGATGGAATACACGGTGTCTTTATGGAGTAACTTTATTACAAAAAAATAGGTAAGTCTGAAATTTCGAACTAAAAACAATTAGTTTTTGCTCTTTCATTTGCGACCAAAATCAAAATAATCGGTCGGGGGGTCCAGAACATTTTTTTTTATTTTGTGATAAGTATTCATGGATATGTGTTTTTTTGCCGACACACATTGCGTTGAACATAGATAAAGGACAAACTGCAAGATCAAACCATTTGAACACCTTGGCTTGGAAGGTAAAGTTGTTCTTGCTCAAAAGAGCTGTAATAAGCATGATAATAATATGACATATGATATACGCATAATTGCAAAACTGTCTCAAACGTCATTTTAGTTATTGTCCACGAAAAACCTTGAGAATCGTTCTTAAATTGGTCATAATGATGTAAGAAGTTATTAGGAAATATTTTTAATAGGTGAAGATGCATCGATATCAAACCTCGAGTTTGCAAGAGCTTGTTTGTAGATTTGTATCTTGAGAACCTGACAACCTTTTGCGTTAAAAATTTTATTGGTTAGTCGCCACCAGCGAGTGACCAGTGAGTTACCGGTTGTCTGCTTCTTTAAAATTGTGCTTTTGAAAATTCGAGGTTTGGCTTCTATGTATATTCACCCTTAAAACCATATATAACCGAGTTGTTATTAAGCAGATAAACGGATAAAAATAAAAACTGTTACCGCTGGGAGACAGAGGAGGATCTTCTCTTCGTCGTAGCATTGTGAAATAAAGTGTAAATCTATTAGTTTGCTCAGTAATAACAAGCTATGGCTTTTAGGACGAGATCATAAATTATGCGAGATTTCTCTTTTTACTCGTCACAAAAGTGACTTATCCGCCTTTCAAACAACACAACTTCAGTTATTCGAATTAACTAGTAGAGGGCTGCGCATGTGATAAACCTTGTTATAAGGCATGTAATATACTTGCCCCATGGTGCTGAAAAATACGCTAATTTGGATGGTATTTGAGAAGTTTCGAATCTTATATTTTTTATGTTACTTTCTTTATGGCACAGTGCTTATGAAAAGATCAGAAACTAACATCATGAGGTTAAAATGGGTTTGGGATTTTTGTACTTGTTTGCAGTACTATAACCCCATTTTAACCCCTCTACCGGTAGCTTCATTTTTTCAAAATATTCAAATCGCGATAACTTTTTTGTTTCTCAATATTTTTGAAAAAAAAAATTCCACAACTTCTCAAAAAACTCTCTTATTTTCAGAATCTGTATCGGTTTTGAGCATTGGTCATCTATATTCGGAGATATTCCAAAATTCCTTGGGGGACCGACGCATAGCCATAACTCTCGTAATTATCTCTGACTACAGATTTTTTCTCATATTCGGTTATTCGCTTTTCAAAAATAAACTTTGATGATAGTCTATTGTGAAGAAATTAAACAAATCGGTGTAACTGTTTTTGAGCAATGAGCTTTTATGTTTTTGGTACCAATCTAGCCGTAACGAGATCTTGAAAACTTCTTAAAACATCATATTGAAATTTTATATGAGAAGTGTCGGTCTTCCAAGGAACACCGAAATATTTTTAAAACCAGTTGACCAATGGTCAATACCGACATAGATTCCAAAAGTAGAAGAGTTTTTTGAGAAGTTGTGAAAAAATGGTGGAAAAATAAAGAGAAACAAAAAAGTTATCGCGATTCAAATATATTTTTGTGCTGAAAAAATGAAGCTGCCGGTAGAGGGGTTAAGCTAAATAATGGCAAATAAACTCATGAATAACTCTCCTGATATCTGTCGAATTGAATTTCTCTCTTCAGCAAATTTCTTTATTATGGTTTCAAGAATGAGCTTTTACAATGGTATAATAAGTTTGTACTTACATTATAGTACAAGCGTGTTTGGAACATACCTCAAAATTTCTTCATAGTAATTTCCATATAAACCTGCATTGTCTTTGGGCCACCTTAAATCACCACCTAGAAAGCTGCAAATTTCACAGAACACTATTTTCATAGTAAGGATAGTAAGGAACATATGTGAGATTGAATTCTCAAACATTTTTTAATTTTGAATCGCCCTAATGTACATAAACACATAAATAGGCAAATTCAAACATATGTGCAAGTCTCTCGAAATCAAACAAAAAAAAAATTACTCTGGACCCCCCGACCGATTATTTTGGTTTTAGCAGCAAATGAACGCGAGAAACCTAGACTTTATTGTGGAGAAGTTTCAGACTTACCTATTTTTTTGTAATAAACTTGTTCTACGAAACACACCGTGAATAACAATTGGTGAGCTCGTTTCATGCATCTATTTCAAATAAGTAATATGTGTAAATATTAACCTCTTTGCGGCAACTGTAATGTTACGGTTTTGGATTTATTAAAAAAAATTGATAAGTTTGTCACTACAAGCGTCAATATATTTTTTTCAAAGTGTCACATAACGAATTAAAATAAAGATACCGTAAACTGGGGGGAAGTTGATCACTTTTGAGCCATTCTGTGCTATAATTCCTAGTGGGATGCATGTATTATCATCCAAATATTTTTAAAACCTGTACTGGTTGAATGTTTTACGAATTATATACACGAAATTTTGACGAATTGTTATCGTAATAACAAAAACAATTTTTGGAAATCAAAAAGTGGTGTTTTTGATTCCGGGGTGAAGTTGATCAATTACTGCGATAGGTTTCCTAAAATAAAGAAGTATGCTATTCACTAAATTTTGGGTCTCTGAATCTGAATCAAGACTGAAAAATCTTACAACTTATTGATAAATCGGGTAATTTTTCAATTGAAAGTTGTGAATTTCAGATTACACCACATTAAGAGCCTAAAGGTAGGCAATTTTCTTTGAAATTAGCAACCCTTTTGCAAAAAGATAATTTTTTTCTCCAAAAGAAGAATTTGTATCCTCAATACAAATTCGAAACTGGGTACACAAATCATATCTGGAATGTATGAAACAGTTTATTAAAACGGTAGCTTTGTATAGCCGTGGAAATAGTCGAAGAAGAACCCTTCAACAGTTCATTAAACATTCCTTAAAAAATCTGTTTTTCCATGAAATAATTACCTTGAATGCCAAACCGAATTTATGAAAATCAAGAGTAGCTATCAGGTAATGCCACAACTCAGAAATTGTGATAATTGAAATCGTGTCATAGCTCTTATAACAGTCTATACATGTGGGTACGGGAATGATCAACTTCTCCCCGCTGTCAACTACACCCCGAATTACGGTACCTATGGTTTTGTTTTTGAAATTATAAAAAAAACATGTTTTGATAATTAGAGGTGTTTTCTTTAGAAACTGATAAAGGACTATCGGTTAAAATTAAACGATATAACTTTCGAATCCTCTCTACTAAAAGAAGATTCATCTTGTGATAATCATGGAGATACAGAAGTATACTCGTTCTCTGATAATAGTGGATATCACAAAAATTGCTTTCTTCACATAGCGACAAAACACACATATTTGTTTTTGTATTTATATAATATTTGAATAGTTGCCATTAACAAAAACTCCTTCCCGCGACAACCATGAAGATGCAGAGGTATACTCGGTCTTTAGTAACAATGGATGTCACATTTACTTTCCTTTCCTTGTCGGTGCCGTTATTGACTTTAAAATTTTGAGTTCTTGATTTGTGCACATTGAGAAAGGTAAGCTAATCCAAAGCTCATTAAATCTGTACAATTTCGATTGCTCTGGTCAATCAATACATTAGAATTGTACGGTCATCTTATGCTCATGTTCATGGTCACAAGAAGTAAAAAGAAAACTTGATTTTGGACCTTTTTTTTGTTTTCACCATGGAATTTTGATAGCAAATAGATGTTTAGGACATTTTATGATGGAGATTTTTTTCCGGAAAAGTTTTTCGTAAAACAACTTCTAGACGATTGTCGATATTTGTTTTTTTTTGTCAAAATAAATACGTTGTGATAATGAAATAGTCATCTTGAAATCATTTTGAACTATAAGGATTATCGTAATCACTTCTCATGAGTTTTTCATGATTCTTTATCAAAAACAATAAGCCAGTATAGAGAAATATGACATCTTCAAATTGTACTTGATGAAAAATCACAAATTACCGTTGCAAATCACGATTACTTTTTCAAATCGACGTATGTAATTTTCATACGGTTTTAAGAAAATAAATTAAGAAGAATCACAACCTTTCTTCTAAAACTGTTTTGAAATGAATCCCTTTTTCAACATTTTTTTACCGTGTACATCGCTTAAATTTTGCATACAATCAGCTCGCGTTAAAACTCAAGGTAGTTCTTTTCACTTCCGAAAAAAATTGTATGACAAAATGATAAGCCGTTTCAATCGGTTACTTACGACGTTTTTGTACCAGTGTAAAATCGACTTTGCTTTGATTCGTGGTTAAGTCACTTTGTCTCCCATACAACGGAGCAGTGAAAGTAGCGGTTAGGTTGCGAAAGTGGAGAATCTTACTTTCTTCGTTTTGTAAATCCGGAAATTAAACGTTCTGAAAGTGAAAAATCGAGTTGGTTTAGAGCGGAACGTGTAGAATTTCGTCTGCGAAATACGTAGGATTGATAAAGTAGGTTTGTTAACTTCTCTGACTTGAGTCTGTTTGAATAAGTCTTTGAGACATGTCCTATTTTATTATATAATCAACAATTTTTAGCATTCAACTATATTCACTTCTAGAGAAATGATCATGATAATAATAGACCATTTCCGCCAGATCTAACCCCCAGTTTTTGTATTTTTCGTCGATAGACAATCATTTTTAATGAATATTAACGTTTTCAGATTTTGTTTATATGCACTCCTGATTTTCTTACAAATTTTTGAAAACATTGATACTCACCACATTTTGAAAAATAATTCGAGATGCGGCACAGTTTGTTCAACCCTATGGGTATCAGCGTGGTGATTTTGCAACAGTTTTTCGATTCCACCCCTGCATTGGGATGCATGTTTACATTTGCAAACGTCAAATCAGGTGCGCGCTCAAACTGACCGTGATCCTGGTCAGGGCGCCTCAAACCGGAGCGCCACCGAAACTACTCAAACAAACGTTTTTAAACCAGGTTGGAACTGGCGCAACCCGTTCTGAATCACAATTCCAACTCCAACCCGATTCAAGTCTTCCTTTAGGAAAATATATTTTCCTCCACAGATTCAAAATTCAAAACCACCCCCTAACAACAAATTTCTCATCCACTCAGCAGTTACGGTACCGCTAGTTCTATTAGAGGCTATTTTTTACTATTCATGCCGACAAATGCCTTAATCTATCTGTTGGCAGTTGATCCGGAAGATTTCCGGCTTGAGGCAGCAACAGCCGCGCAAGGAAATTTTGGGCGGCTGTTGCTGCCTCAAGGCGGGAATCTTCCGGCATATTCAATCCCTTCAATCCTCGTCGGCACAAAGCAGAGAGATCAGGCATCTGTCGACTACAATCCTTGCGTTACAGAACCGTGTAGTGTTCGCCGGGTGCGGTCATAACCGGCCGGCGCAGTGATTACGGAGACTGCACGAGCCGTGAAGGAAGGAGGGAGCGAAACCGCAACGGAGCCCATTATGATGAATGAAAACATAAACAAAAATCATCTGGTCATGCCAGCTGATCGTAAATTCACCACAACGTGGTGGCAAAACCATAGGGGAAAAAGGGGTCTGCTTTTTTTTCGAGGTGAAACAAATTATAGGGGACCGAGGGGTGAACTAACGTGCCGCAAGTTTTTCATTGTTTTCTAACAGTTAAAGGCTCCAAAACATATCGGTTCCTCAGGAAAGTTTGTTCAGTAAATTGACAGAAAGCATATAAGCCAATAAAAATTTTTCACGGAAATGATCTATTGTGGTTAAGAGTAATTTCTAGATTGATATCATTAAAATATATATGTACGGTTAACACTCCCTTGCTCGATATTTGTATCTCGAGTAATAGAATCATTATAAAAGTTGAGTTTCATAGCTACCTCGATGGTCCCTAGATGGACCCTCTTGGATGGTCGCATTTGAACTGGTTTTGTGTTCTGTAACACGATACTTCTCTAATTCCATGGTCTGTATTAACATAAAACCAAAATTTTGAAAATTGAGCAAAAGTTGTTGTTGAAAGAACTTATTTGCTAAAAAAATTCTCAATTATGAAACTTTGTCTCAAACATCTTTTTGTTTTCATCATTATACAGTAAAAATTTGAAAAATATTAGAAAAAAATGGGATTTTTTGTTGTTGAACTTTTCATTACAAAAAAGAAAATATTTTGTAAGTAATTATTTTTTTTCTCATAGCCCAAACAATCCATCATTTGTCATAAATTAACAGGTACAGCGTCAGCATTTTTCATTAAATTGTATGCAAAAACCCATAGGCCATTTCTAGAAGTTATTATTGAGTCAAAATATTCGATTAATCTATGAACAACACTTATTCTACCATAACAAAAATATGTGCGAAATTCAATGCAAATCGAAGATGGTTGAGCACTGTGACTAATTTTTTGGCATGGAATTGGTCGTTTTCAACAGTGAATATCTAAAAAAACAGACATTTGATCTTGTAATGATATGCATACGATGTATCATGATTTGAATTTCGTACAGCTCATGGAAACAACAAATTAAAGAGGCCAAATCATCAATAGGGTCCTAAAGCCCTGTCCCAATTTTAGTGCCAAACGCTTATGTTAAGGCCAAAAACACATATTTACTCAATTTTCAATGTTTTTCGTTTGTTTAAGTCCAAAAAATATTTTTTTTTTTTATAATTTTGAACACCCATTGGCTTAAACTCTAATTTTGGGTGTATTTTATTTTCCGTGTCCCTTGCAAAATGTCAGATAGGAATAACCCCAGTGTTAAAGCTGAAACCCCTGTGGTGTTTTTGTCGACTAAGCGAATGTCAAACATGATCATAAGTGTCAAGGTTCATTTATGGTCTCAATTTTTAAATTAAAGTTCAAATATGATATAGTCGTTATTTGAGCGGGAAAAATTGCTAAAGTAGTTTTAGTAACATGCTCTTTCGTGTTATTAAATAAAAAAAGATTTCATTAAACATTTTAGGCCCCTATTGAAATCGCCAAACCACTAAAGGCGCTTGAACATTATATATAATTTTTTTTTTAAATTTATGAACAATGTAAATTTTCAGAGATATCTAAAGAAAATGCTTATTAGAACGAGCCTTGAAAGAGAGAACTTTTGGACGATAAAAATGGAAAAATTTCGTGTGAAATGTTTCCCATACAAAATAGAGTGTCCGGAATTTGAAGCTGCTCGTAATATGAATCAAAACGGTGCCTTGAAGAAGTAATTACTAGAAAGCGTAAACCAATCGAAGAAACAAACATAAACATTCGCTGAGAGGTGAAAATCCTACAACGAAAAAGGAGTCGACATTCCTTTATGTCGTGTCATATTCGGCTACTTTGATTCGTTTCCCCAATGGTGCTTTGCTGAATGACATTTCTCATTAAGGTAATGGTCCCCATCTCGTAGGCGCCCCTCATTTGTGAGGTGGAATTTCTTCTTCTGAGAAGAACCATGCGTCTCCATTCAATTGGGCACGATTCATCAAGTGATCGCTTTACCTGAATGGAGAAGTACATATTTTGGTAAATGACTTCGTGACGAGATGTTTCGTCTCTGGGGATCGATTTCCACATGACGACATAACAAGCATTCATAAGGACAACGCACTGAGAGCAATCGTACATTTTAACATGACTAGACAACGACAGTCATGCTATAAGATGTCTGTCAGTGTAGCTGCGAAACGCTACCCAATCAACGCCCCATCTTAGTTGGCTGTACTTATTTTTTCTGGCGCTTGGTCGAAATCTTCTACCGCACAGTGCGTAGCGTGTCAGAATGCGAAAAGAACCGCTTCTAAGCCGGTGCCAAATCTTGACTTGATCCGATGAATTGAAATTTTCTAATGAGAAAACTTCCCGCGAACAAAAGACGCGCCAGCACGGTTGGTTGATGTGCGGTAGTTGCCTTAACCCGTCCGCCGTAGCCCCCTCCCCAGTTTTTGGTCAGCCGTGACCAGTGCCGGATTTCTTCAATTTCGAAATTGAAGGGACCATCGTGTTAGAGAAGTGTTGAGTTAAAGAACACAAAACCTGTGCAAATACGATCCAAGGACAATTCAGTGCCTGAAAGTAGGCCGTTTCTTGAAAGAGTGGCGTGATGAAAAACAGCCTATTTCGATGAGAAACTGCAAAAAAGAATTTGATATTTTTTTATCCTTCGGAAGTTTTTTAAATCTGGACGCTGAGGGTATTCGCCCCCTTTGCCTTCCTCCTCAAATCCGTCTCTGGACGTGACGGTTCGAAGTATGAAGCGAACGCGAAAAGTTAAGTGATTTCGGGCTCGGAAAAATCACTTCGACACCTGTTTAGCATAAAGAAGGAAACTTTGGGCTTGTTTTTTTTTTCTCTCTGTGTGGCTCCTTCCTGCAGCAACCCCAAAAACTCGTTTGCGTTTCATGACACATTAACTCATCTCGTTGTTCGCTGAGGGTGATTCGGATTTTTTCCTCTTTTTTGGCGTGGGCGCTGTTTGCCAGGGAACAGGTTGTCAGACCAGCAGGATGTGTGTCTGTGTGCGTTGTGAATAATTAAAGTCCCCTGGCGGATACTTTTCGTGTTCTGTTGACGGCTTCACCATCGCCGGTAGGTTATTAAATGATGAAATGATGTGTCGTGTAGTCACCAGTGGTGCCACCAAAGTAGGCTGGAGTATGAGGTGGATGAGCAGTTTCGTCGGATCGTATAGTAACATGAGTTAACGCTACTGCCAAAAATACATGACACTCTCATGAGATTTTTCGTCAGCTTTGCGATGAACCCGCCAATCGTCATCAATGTGGATATAGAAATACTGTCGACTACATCAAAGGGATCATCGGGATAGGGGGAGACGCAAATTGTTAGAATAATTCAAAGTTATTTATCAAATCGTACACTTCAGGTTAATTATCAGAACTCCAAGTCCGAAAGACTTCCTGTAAGAGCTGGTGTTCCTCAAGGCAGCATTTTCGAACCAATATTATACAATGTTTTCACATCTGACTTACCTGAGTTACCTCAGGGTTGTCAAAAATCTTTGTTTGCGGATGACAGAGGCCTCTCCGCCAAAGGACGAAGTCTGCGTGTCATCTGTAGCGTGATTGCAGAAGAGTTTTGATATTTTTTCTTCAAACTTGCAAAAATGGAAGATTTCTCTTAATGCTTCCAAAACTCCCTACATAAACCGAAAGCACTTTATTTGAAACCTACTAGTAGATATGTTGTCACGATGAGAGGGGTTTCAATAAATTGGTCAGTTAAGTATGTAGGGCTCAAGCTAGATAAGAATTTAACTTTCAAAAATCACATTGAGGGCAATCAAGCCTAATGTAACAAATATGTAAAATGTCGTTTTGTCAACGTAATTTTTGTTTACTCGATCCCTATTTCGGCATGAGCAGCATATTATGATTCTATGGAATGACCGACAAGCGATACTCCTGGGATAGCTGATACAAACGACTCCCGGTGGACGCATTGGAACGTGCTTTTTCCGGAAGAACCTGTCATTTCCATTATTAACAAAATGTAACTTTTTACGATGCTTTCAAACCCGGCAATGTACCGTAACAAAGCAGGCGAGTTTATTACTCCAACCACCACCAAACCGAAATGCCGATTCCAACGCCAACCTTGATTTGTTTGAAAGCCCTCCGAGGCTATTGAATAACTATAGCCATTTAATTGCGATGCAATTGTTAATGGGAATATTATGGCAATAATTCACACGGGAGTGGACTCTCTCACACACACGTTGCAGCAAGTCCCGTTCCCACCGATTACTTCCCCCCCCTCCTAAACAACGCTTCCCTCGGTCTCTCAAGGGGGACAATCGGAACGCAGCAAACGCTCCGCCGGGCACGATTATATCAATGCGAAAGGGGCAATAAAATATCCTAATACCAATTACTGGCCAATACCCATCGAACCACATCAATAAAGCAAAACACCCCCGCGGCACTCCGAGCGCACAATGTTCTCACGCATGGTTCGCTCCGTTCCGACCCCGAACGCCATCCCGACACCCACCATCCACACACAGACACGCATATGCTGCCGTTGCTGCGCCAACGGTTAGGGCAAAGTGGTTCAAATTGAGTGCATTGGAGTAAATGGACCAGTTTACATTTTAACCTGAGAGAGAGGAGACAGCTCACTGACAACTGGCTTGTTTTCTTGGCTTCTTTGATTTCTTCTTCTCATGTTTAGGTTGCGCACAATGGTTCGTAGAGCAAACGCTGGGTCAAAACCATTTTCATATCCAATTTGTTATCAAAAAGATCATAAAATTAAAAAAATTCAATATCAATTTGAGTCCAATTGATAATATTTAAATATTCAACAATTTTATATGCAAGAGCACAAGAAAACAACCTGAATTTTCAGTCACATCCAGTTTTAGTTTGGCCAAATTTTGACGGTTTTTCACGCTCTGCCCCTCGAGTGTGCGGGTCTCCAGTGACAGTTGATGACAGGTTCCCTTGACTTTTGGGAGCTCGCAATCTAAGCCAGCTGTCTCCTCTCTCTCAGATTTTAACCCGTATAGGCCTGAGAGAAAGAAAAATAAGTAAAACTCTCACCACTCAGCGAGTACTTGACGGATTGCAATTATGTTTTGTCAGTATACCTACTGGTACACATATCTATTTTATTCTAAATGCTTGCACAGCCAACATTGAAAATCATTCTGGAAATAGGGTAAATGATGGCTTCGGCACCCTGAGGGTATTTTCGGCAGCACTAACTTATCGTCCTTGTTAAAATTTATATAGGGAACAAGAGTTACCTTCAATGTGCTCAATATATTCCTTGAACTATAATCTTCCATGTAAACCTCATCTTCCACAAAAAAATATTATATAACATGGGTTTTATCATTGAATGAAATAAATGCTTACGAAATTATCGTCATTCGTGAGCTGCCGAATAAAACAACACAAGAACAGCTTAAGAAAAACTCACCACTTTGAAAGGTTCTGTTCTCCGCTCCAATACCAATTTGTCACAAAAGCTACGCACCGATCACTCATGCACTATTGAACTTTTGATTTGTCTATAAAGCACTCGATAATACTGAATTTTATGCTTCAGCTTAGCTTAGCTTAGCTTAGACTGACTACACATATCAATGGTTGCTATTCCGTGATTGACCGAAGTCAGTGAAAATGCACAAAGAATCAACTAGAAGTTTGACTGGGATTGGCCATAATCTTCTTCAGTGTGCATAATTCAGTGCCTCTATTTATACAGGGTCAATAACGGCGCCGGCCACGTCCTTGCAGTCAGGTGGGATTGAGGGAAGGAATGTTAGTGTGTAACCTTTGCTATTTGGAGACCGTGTTTGCCTCTGCATCTCCACAAAGGTTACTGGGAGGGATGTTTGTTAATGGGGAGGATCGTTGGGTCACAGGATTCACTTTGATAAGCAATTAGACCATGATAAATAATTATTTGTGAGATATAAACATGATTATGCCGACACTTGGGGTGACGAACCATTCAAAGTTTGTTGAACAAATACCTAAATGAAACATTCCTAACACTCCTATTCTTATGCCGACACTTACAGTGACGAACCATCCAAAGTTTGTTGAATAAAGTGAACCTTTCGGAAGTCTACACTTGTAGTGTCCAACCATTCAAAGTTTTTTTTATTACAAAAATAAAGGTAAAAAGAAAGGGGTGTTTTGCATAGCATAGCATAGCATAGCATAAACTGACTGTACATGTCAATGGTTGCTACTCCGTGATTGATCGGAACTGGTAAGAATTGCACTACGATCCAAATGAATAAGGGATGGGAGTTTCCGCTTACTCTCGAAGTGCAATTTTAGCAGATCTAATATTATTGATCAATAACGGCGCCGGCCAAGTCCTTACAGTCAGTTGGGATGGGGAAGGAATGTTAGGGTGTAATGATTGTTGCTTCTAGAGACCGAGAATACCTCTGCATCTCCACAATCACCACGGGAAGGGTGTTTATTAGTGAGGAAGGAAAAGATCTGGGAGTCACCTCTGGTCGGTGATGCGATCCATGGACAAGGGGGAAATATACGACTTGTATTTAAAGCTAGTTTTGTATTTTTGTCTCGAGAAGTTTTTGGAAAAATTACGTCAACATCTATAATGTCGAACAATTCAAAAGACGTTTTTATTAATGACGAAAACTGAAAATTACATGTATATATTTTAACTTATATGAAACAGGAATAATGCCGACACTTGTAGTGACGAACCATACATAGTTTGTTTGAAAATTACATATGAGTATTACTGTGCATTTTGTCTCGATATGGTAGAAGTTTTAGAAAATACGTCAACATTCACAATGTCGAACAATTCAAAGGATAATTTTTAATAATGTCAAAAAGAGAAAAATATATGTATATTCAAATTGTATAAGAAAAAAGCATAATGCCGACACCTATAGTGACAAACCATACAAAGTTTGTTTTAATATTACATAAAAGTTACGCTTTCAAGAAAATATGTGTTATCATAAGCATGAAACGAACTCACCAGTTGGCCATCCATTCTCGACTGAACACAAAACTGACACTGACAGCAAAACTTCTTGGCGTCCCGAAAATAAACCGTCTTGCTTGGGCCTTCCCAAATACGTACCCAGCAAGACGCTCCAAAACAAAGGAAAAAAAAAAAAAAATCTCCGGCGACGAAAACACGCGCGAAACCGTCAACAAACTCTATCGGACGACGCAAAACCGAACCGTCCTGCTTGGGCTTCTCGAAGCACTACCCAGCAAGACGCTCCAAAACAGGGGGAAAAAATTCTCCGGCAACGAAAACGCGCGAATCCGTCAGCTAAATCAATCGGACGACGCAAAACCGAACTGTCCTGCTTGGGCTTCACAAAGCACTACCCAGCAAGACGCTCCAAAACAGGGGGAAAAAAATTCTCCGGCAACGAAAACGCGCGAATCCGTCAGCTAAATCAATCGGACGACGCAAAACCGAACTGTCCTGCTTGGGCTTCACAAAGCACTACCCAGCAAGACGCTCCAAAACAGGGGGAAAAAAATTCTCCGGCAACGAAAACGCGCGAATCCGTCAGCTAAATCAATCGGACGACGCAAAACCGAACTGTCCTGCTTGGGCTTCACAAAGCACTACCCAGCAAGACGCTCCAAAACAGGGGGAAAAAAAATTCTCCGGCAACGAAAACGCGCGAATCCGTCAGCTAAATCAATCGGACGACGCAAAACCGAACTGTCCTGCTTGGGCTTCTCGAAGCACTACCCAGCAAGACGCTCCAAAACAGGGGGAAAAAATTCTCCGGCAACGAAAACGCGCGAATCCGTCAGCTAAATCAATCGGACGACGCAAAACCGAACTGTCCTGCTTGGGCTTCTCGAAGCACTACCCAGCAAGACGCTCCAAAACAGGGGGAAAAAATTCTCCGGCAACGAAAACGCGCGAATCCGTCAGCTAAATCAATCGGACGACGCAAAACCGAACTGTCCTGCTTGGGCTTCACAAAGCACTACCCAGCAAGACGCTCCAAAACAGGGGGAAAAAAATTCTCCGGCAACGAAAACGCGCGAATCCGTCAGCTAAATCAATCGGACGACGCAAAACCGAACTGTCCTGCTTGGGCTTCTCGAAGCACTACCCAGCAAGACGCTCCAAAACAGGGGGAAAAAATTCTCCGGCAACGAAAACGCGCGAATCCGTCAGCTAAATCAATCGGACGACGCAAAACCGAACTGTCCTGCTTGGGCTTCACAAAGCACTACCCAGCAAGACGCTCCAAAACAGGGGGAAAAAATTCTCCGGCAACGAAAACGCGCGAATCCGTCAGCTAAATCAATCGGACGACGCAAAACCGAACTGTCCTGCTTGGGCTTCACAAAGCACTACCCAGCAAGACGCTCCAAAACAGGGGGAAAAAATTCTCCGGCAACGAAAACGCGCGAATCCGTCAGCTAAATCAATCGGACGACGCAAAACCGAACTGTCCTGCTTGGGCTTCACAAAGCACTACCCAGCAAGACGCTCCAAAACAGGGGGAAAAAAATTCTCCGGCAACGAAAACGCGCGAATCCGTCAGCTAAATCAATCGGACGACGCAAAACCGAACTGTCCTGCTTGGGCTTCTCGAAGCACTACCCAGCAAGACGCTCCAAAACAGGGGGAAAAAATTCTCCGGCAACGAAAACGCGCGAATCCGTCAGCTAAATCAATCGGACGACGCAAAACCGAACTGTCCTGCTTGGGCTTCTCGAAGCACTACCCAGCAAGACGCTCCAAAACAGGGGGAAAAAAATTCTCCGGCAACGAAAACGCGCGAATCCGTCAGCTAAATCAATCGGACGACGCAAAACCGAACTGTCCTGCTTGGGCTTCACAAAGCACTACCCAGCAAGACGCTCCAAAACAGGGGGAAAAAAATTCTCCGGCAACGAAAACGCGCGAATCCGTCAGCTAAATCAATCGGACGACGCAAAACCGAACTGTCCTGCTTGGGCTTCACAAAGCACTACCCAGCAAGACGCTCCAAAACAGGGGGAAAAAATTCTCCGGCAACGAAAACGCGCGAATCCGTCAGCTAAATCAATCGGACGACGCAAAACCGAACTGTCCTGCTTGGGCTTCACAAAGCACTCTGAGTTATATTTATTGATTTATTAGAACTAAAAATAACTATACATGTTTTTTCTAATGCAATTCACCAGGATGCGCTTGACCTAAACTATTTCACCGGTGGTCTTCTTGAACTTACGCAGCTGTCACAGGAAGCACCAGAAACGACACTTGGTCACGATCTGGTTCGGTGCTAAGATGTTTATCTTGAACAGCGGAGGATTCCGATCATTCTCGGGCAGCAAAAGTTTATGGGAACCGCGAACAAAAATACACAAAATCTTATAAAATATGAAACGAGTTCAAACAATAACAAATTCTTGAAATGTTATTGGTTGGATAACTAGATCATAAATTCAATAATACTGAATTTTATGCTTCAAACCACAAATTAAAATTAATGCACTTTGCTTTCGTCGGCAATCACTTTTTATTACGGGAATCGGTTGCCAGAAAACCATATTCAATTGCGGTGCAGAGTGTCGTGTTTCTCATGTATACCTAAATGAGCTAGTGTGCCATGCGATATTTCATATCGCAGCTCACAGATTATGTGAGACACGAGATGCGGATACGTACAAAATATATCTTAGTGAGCGAGTCTCATGAGACATCTCGTGAGGCTTGTCACATGCGCTTACTAGGAGTACTTTTATGCAGTTATGTTTGCCTAGTACAATAACTCCACGGAAGCATACGACTTCGGTCTATAACTATGCTTCTTCGTTGGCCAGCCCAAGTTTTTCGATTCAAATTCTAGAATCTCCACCGCGTTGAACCACATCAGGCCTTTGAAACTGCCTACGGGCAGTTTGATCCATAGTTTAATCCCTTTTCCTTGCTTCTGAAACCTTCGCCTGCGAGGCTCAAATGTACTGATTTTCTCATGAGACGGCGGTTAGATTTTCTCATGAGACGGCGCATGAGCCAGTGCAGATCAGTGATGGAAAGTGGCGAACGCTTCATCTGATCTGGAACAAAAACAAAACCAAACGCTCCTGAGCGTCAGAGCGCTGGCTTACTCGCATCTGTCGACTCCCGAGTAACTGAAGCTAAAAGTGATTCGCGATCGTGTTCGAAGCTGCTCAGAGTCATATTGTGCTTTTGGGAAAAAAGCTGCTTACCCTCCAAGATTTATGGTTTTCAAGGACTTTTGACTACAAACGAGTAGTTTACTGTCGATATGATGGTTATACAATTAATTTGTCTGTCAAAACCATAATAAATCACACCTTGCTCGGTTACTCGCGAGTAAACGCTCGCGAGCTTGTTGCTACTTCATTTGACATGTTCTCCCGAGCAGACGGGTGCGGGCTTACTCACACCTAGCCAGATCCCGAGTCTGTGATGTTTGTTATGCGTTGGTATACACTCGAGAGCTGCTTCGTGATGCGAACTTTTCCAGCACTGGTGCAGATGTGATCGTTTGAGCTAGTACATTGCTACATGAGATCTAAAAAAATGTGTCTCACCATAGCACGTGCTCAAGCGCGCGATTATTTTTGTGCGCTCATGGCAAGCTGATCTCAAGCTCTTGATATGAAGCGCGTATACATGATGTCTGTTGCGGTGTATTTTTATTCACAATTTGAATTCATTGAAAAAATCGAACACAACTAATTGATTCTTTGGAGTTAGGCAACAAAACATGTATTGGTAATAATTGAGCCTTTCAGTACTTTCTTTATCTGAAGATTGTAGCGCATAAACTTCAATATACTGAGAAACATATAATATATACGTCTTTCAATAGGTTACCTATTTTGGCAACAATTCTGTTGATCTACAGGCAATCAGAGAATGATGTTTTTGTGTCAAGTCATAAGTGCATTGATTTGCAAAGGGCCTTTTCTGATTTTCTCATACACTGAGAATAATATGAACGTAAAAAAATATAAAAACAGCCTGTAGAATTTTCAATTTCGCCTTACCTTTTTGCGATTTGCGCATTGACACTACCCGGATAAAAAAATACAATACAAAAACAATATAACGTATTATAACAGTACCATTCAATATATTGGAAATACAATACAGTATATTGTAAAATTACAATACAATTACAGTACAATATATTGTTTTGGACAGTTCACTGTATGGTATATGAGTTTTTTGCAATATAATGTATGGGTTGTTAAGTATCGTAACAATACAAATATAGATATTTTCTCATACATATATTTTGAAAATACAATACGATATATTGGTCATGTATTGTCTTGATTAGCAATTCGTGAATTGTTGTACAATATAAAAACATTTCAACGAACTGTGTTTCAATTAGTGGTGAAAAGTATAGAATTTGTATTTTGTATGGATTATCCCCCAACTTACCGGATATCCGTGTACTGTTGGCACGTTCGGCAAAATAATTTTAACTCCTATAGAAGTAAATATATTTATCATGGTTGCGTTCGTCGTCACAGCTTATGTCATGTGGCTTCTACAAAACTACTAATTTTTACTTTTTGAATATTTTTCACCTAACATTTCTTGCTTTCTGAACTTGTTTTGTTTACTTCTTTTAGCCAAGCTACACAGAAAAAAGCAACAGTTGTTTTACGCGAAAACAGGAATTTAACCATAATTGTAAGGTTTAAAACCAATAAAAAACAATACAATGTTCTGTTACAATATATTATATTGTTTTTGAATTGTATATTCAAACAAGAATAATTTTGCTTCGACATTCAATTACAATACGCAGTATTGTATCCAATACGTTAAATTGTACATTAATGGTTTATTCCATTCACTGAATGGTACGTTTTTATCCGGGTAGGGTGCGGCTTATTTTCCAAAAGTTCTAAAAACCAAAATATCGTGTGCTTTTATGAATTCAAATCATATTAGAAGAGAAACCTCAAAGTTTGAGCCAAAAATATTAAGATTTATTTATTTGTTTATACACAGACTGAAAACTTAAAATTATGTACTTTACTTAAATTCTATCTCTTATTCTATTAACAATTTAGGGGTGGCGCATGCGTCTTGACGGTGAATTTTCAAGTTATAAAAAATGGTCTTCATTGAAGTCACCATAAATTCGGTTATTTCATACCAATTCTAAAACTTTTAGCATCATTATTTTCAAAATTAAATTTATAAAAACTTCATCAAATTTGTCTTTAATCGAAACAAGTCTTTGTTAAAAGTAGTTTTCTCGTAATTTTTCTTCATTTTACTGGAAAATTCTTATTTGTTTGACCATAACTTCATAAATACTCAACCATTTCAAATATTTGTACAGTCGAAGCTTGTTATAATGACATGGCAAGGGACCGTCGTAATAGAGAAATGTCGTTATAGAGAATAGTGATAACATTAAAATCTTTTTCAAGGGACCGAAAAATGTCGCTATAGAGAGCTTTTGTCGCTGTAAAAGTGGTCGTTATAACGAGCTTCGACTGTACATGTTTTTGAAGCAAAAAATAGTTGTTTCCATACTGTTCATACAACACATTTTTCTAAAAAATGGTTTTGGCTTAGTTTTGTAACAAAACCTTCCCAAAAACACGATTTTTTAAAGAAAAAATCGAATTTCTTTGGATTATTTATGTTTTTTCGCCAAAAAATACATTTTTCCTATAAAACTTGTGTTATAAACCTTTTTTTTTAATTACGAGATGAATAGTGCATATATTTTTTAACATGAGCAAAATATTATTGTTTCAAAATTATTTAAAAATTGTTGACAAGTCCTTTTCGAAAGTTTAACAAATGAGGAAAACCAGTTTCAGCTTTAAAAAAATTGTTTAACTGACAAAAATTGAATAAAAAACCGGCAAGTATGAGAACAATTAAGTAAGCTTCTAAACCATGCAAAAAGATTTGGAATCGGTGGAGTATTCATGAAGTTATGGTCAAACAATGATATTATTTTAGTAAAATGAGGAAACATTTGGAGTAAACTACTTTTTATTGAAAATAGTTTTGATTTTACACAAATTTGATATTCTACAAAGTTTTCATAAATTTAGTTTTTAAGATAATGGTGCTGAAAGTTTCAAAATCGGTTCGAAATTACGGAAATTGTGGTGACTTCACTGAAGGCCATTTTTTATAACTTGAAAATTTACCTTCAAGTCGCTTGGCTCCCCTCTAAATCTTAATATTTTTGGCTCAAACTTTGAGGTTTCTCTTGTAATATGATTCGAATTCATAAATGTACAAGAATTTTTGGTTTTGAGAGCTTTTGAAAAATAAGCCGCACTCTAATAAACAGTGGTGTGAGTAGCGAATAGGGGCATGCATGTAATCCATTCAAACGCAACTCTGAAATTCAAGTAATCCGATAATCGTGTTCCGTGGATTTTTCTTGCAGAGCACAATATCATGAATCAATTAACTATGACGTCAAGCTGCAACTTCTAGGCTGGATTCGCACTTGCTGCTAGACCATGACATTGCAATTTTGCAGCCGAAATGCTGCCATAGTGAGATTGAATACAAAAAATATTCGATAAAATAAATGAAAACGAAATTAGGCAGCGTCCATTTATGACATAACGTTAAAATGTACAATTTTAGACCATTCCCTCCTCCGCAACGGTCTTTGCATGAAAAAAATAAATTTTGTGTTTGAACCGCAACGTTTGAGCCTACTGCCCCTCCCCCTAGAGCGTTACGCAATTTGTGGACGCTAAGGCATAAATTTAGTGGCGTTGTGTATTCAATTTGACTCACTGATATTCAATTTATAACTGCAATTCTGTTCTCAGTGTAGTCTGTATTTTTCTGCATTGGCCCTTGCAACGAGTAGAACATAACGAGTGACGTTTAATTTCAGGATTTGTCAACAAATACGAAATGTTACCAATACATAAACTGGTTTTAGCGCAGTTTTGGATTGCCGGAGTGAACATTTTTGTTGCCGACAATAGTAATTGCATTACCGATTCAATAATGAATAAATAACAAGATAGGCGAATTGTTTTCAATTCAACCTTCCAGTCGTCGTGCGGTTCGCCACCGTCAGGACCATCACGCTGCTGTTATGAGCGAAAAGCGAGCTTTTTTCACCAGTGTTGTACAAAATACAACAGCGCGATGACTGAAGTGTTAAAGAAGGAAGAAACGGGGACAACCGTACCAACCATTTCGATCCGGGTTATCGTTGGGAGTGGCGTAGCTAAGAAAGTTAATGCACACTCCTTAGTTGTAAGCTTAGGTTGTCTTGGGATGGGGCACAAGCATTTCTTCCTCATGTCCTGGCTCTAGAGCCTTGGCTTAAGCGCCTTTGCTTGCTCTCTGAAAAGATAAAAACTCATTCCGTCCCTTTCCCGTTATACAACAAATTGATAAACATCTTGATCTACTGTTTTGCAAGAAATTTACCAAACGATTCTACCCCATTACTCCGAATGTCATTACCCCGTATGCCATCTCCCCGAATGCCACTTCCCCAAATGTACCATTACCCGAATTCCACCACCCCAAATATTTTTTCCCCGAATGTACAATTACCTTGAACGACATTGCGCCGTGATTTCGGAATTCGGGGTAATGTCTTTCGAGATAATGGGTCATTCAGGGGTTATTAGAAGCTCAGCTTTACTTGAATCAGCCTGTTTTTAATTTCACACCAGCCGATTTATGATTCTACCAGCCGAATTGGAATCATTCGCGGAGACGGAAAAAACGTGACATTTCAGTATACTGGCGCACATATCTAGTTTCTAAAAGCGGCTAAAGGATCTGCGGAATGTACGGATTTCGCGCTCACTGAATCATTCCGCCGGGTGTATTTCCAGTCAATGAGCGCTCATCAGCTCTCAAACACGAATGCCACTCGTGCGGAATCGGAATGTAAATAATCATTCGCTACAGCATTCGGATGCCTTCGGCACACGGAGTCGGTAGTAGGGGAACATGGTCCAAGACGCACTGATGGGGTAAAATGGCCCACGTCATTAAATCATTCCTAGATCGTTTCAATTTTATTCTTTGCCAAACGAAGTTAAAATATGTTTAGCTAAGAGTTGCCGCCACAACCCTTGGGCATAAACTTATAGATTTTTCCTCAATTTTCCGGTGAAATTCAACATTTTTCCCTTTTTTGCCTAAACATTAAGGTTTTCCGATGATTTCATAAAGGAATAAGCGTTTCCATACCACAGAGCAAACTCATGGAGAAACATGGTTGCTAACTAGTAGTTCTCCATACTAGATGGCATTCTACCCCATCCATTTGGTCATTTTGAACCACCCCCATTTTTCAACCAACTTTTCTACACGATTCAAACCCGTTAAAAAACTCAAATTTGGGAAATGTTTGCATGATGGTAGCTAGCAAATATTGTAAAGATACTGTTAGGACTTCGAATGGCGTTAAAATGTGGATCTCTTTAGGAGAAAACGACACAAATCCCTAAAATGGCATTTTGGATCATTTTGCCCTAAATCATTCTGTTGCCGATTTTGTCTAACTTGTCGCTCGACGAACAAGTAGAAAGCGCAATGGAAATTGAAACACTCAGCTTCGTTGGAGAAGCGGCAACCTCGCTCTTGACTGCGTGTGGAAGTGAGTAAGGGGAACGTAATAATCGAGTGAATGTTTCCCATGGGGATTTTTTTTTTATTTCCGTACGGGTTTGGGCCGAAAGGTCTCAGATTTTCATGAAACTTTTTCCACAGGCAGGGCTCATCAATATATGAATAAAAAAATTGAGAAAAATTCAGGGTCACCTATTTTCCCGGAAAACTCAGTTGGAATTTTTTCGTTTTCCCCTGACACTACTTACTTTGAAAAATCATAACTCAAGAAAGAAGCATCGTAGAAACAAAGTTTTTTTGGTATGAAAATGAAAGCAAATTTTCTCATGAATAAAAAAAAATATTACCTGGAAACAGTTTTTCACAAAATTTTCCACCGTTGAGAAAATTCGTAAAGAAAAGACGGAGTTTCGAAGAATTCTTTTTGGAATTTTTGGGAGAAAAGCGATGGAAAAATTTATGGAGAAAGTCGTGGGAGAATCCCTGATAGAACTTTCGCATTACTAGAGGTATCAGTGTTGGAATACTGGATGATTTGCTGGATGATATTCTGGAAAAATGCCAAAAGCATACCGTTTTTATTCTTTATTACGGACATTTACGGCCTCAGTTGATAAGTTATACCATCAAAAAGCATTAGAAATATATCATTCTGTATGATTTCTCTGCGTTGTCGAGTCTTCAAACTACTTAACATTCGAATGGTGGGTGAAGATTTTGATTCCGAAACATGAATAATTTTAATGAAATAGAAGGGTGTGGACTTCTCATGATTCTTATTCCCTACTTTTGCTTCGTATTACGGACACTTTGATTCGAATTCCTGACAGCTCAAGAAAATAATTGATTAAAAAGTCAAATCATCAGTTCGAGACGTTAAACCTCAAAAGAGACGTCTAAAGTACTTGGGCATTATAGATTTTCATAGATATCTATGAAAAATGATTATCTAAACGAGCCTAGAAAATGAGCAAAAAAAAAAATTGAAACATTTCATGTGAAACGTTTCCAATATAAAGTTGAGTGTCCGGAATTTGAAGCTGCCTGTGATATGAATCAAAACGGTACTTTTAGTAAACGCTGGAGGTATTTCTGTCCGAATCACTGGTTCTTTGAGAAATTTGACTTGAAGAACCAGTGAAGGAACTCTCTGGAATCTTTAGGACTTACACCACAATTTTGTGCAAGTATTTTCCCCAGAATCCTTTCATAAGTTCAGATTTGTATGAACAAAGTTTTTTGAAGGATTTAAATCATGGATTTGTTTGAGAATTCATCAAGAATTTCATGCTTAAATTTCCGAAGGAATTCAAATATAGATTGGGCTCGGCTAAAATGCGACATTTTGTTTTGGGTGTAACTTTTTATAACGTGGCACGCTATGTCTAAACCAGCAGATTATGAAAATGGAATGTACCTCGGATTTTTTCCCACTAGAGAACAGTATTTGGTCTATAACTTCATAACCGAAAGGTTTTAAAATATTCTATCGGTGAAATTTTCCATACATTTTGGCTGAAATGAGCAGGGAAACGTGATTCATATGGGCCGTATATGAAAAAAATAGATGAAAAGTGGGAAAAATCTAAATTTCACCGATGGAATATTTTAAAACCTTACAAATATGAACATATAACCCAAATACTGAACTCTAGTGGGAAAAAATCCGAGGAACATTCAATTTTCATAATCTGCTGGTTTGGACATAGCGTGCGTGGGTAAAAATTAATGAAATTTTGAGTAATATTAGTTTGCAGTGTTATGTTTATGTGTGCAACATTGTATCGCGATCTGTCAAGTACCATCATCGTGCTACATATTTTCAAAATCAGGTTTTTTCAGTCTAATTCTAGGCAAGGTTCAAGAAAATCTATCATTGGCTAGCATTTACTTTATGTAACGCGGTGATAGATAACCACAAGGTTTTCTTTAAATTTGAACAAAAAACTGTCTTATACAGTGAAACCTCCATGAGTCGATATTGAAGGGACCATCGACTCATGGAAATATCAAGCAATGGAACAGCGATCCTTTGGAAAGCTGCTTCTAGGGACCATCATAGTAACCATGAAATTTTGTTTTTAGTATGGTTCCATAAGTCGATATCGAGTCATGGAACATCGACTCATGGAGGTATCACTGTATGATGATTGCTGATGACTGAGATATGGATTCTTGAGCCTTAAGAGTGAATTTTATCCCAATAGGGCATCTTACCCAACATCATTTTGTGTGTTCTATCCCTTTAATTTGGCGTTTTACGCCATAATGCTCCACAAAAATTAATATTTTTCGTAATATAAACTGTTTTTCTGGAACCATATTGTATTCGGCAATAGAGACTGCTGTGTTTTTTGTTTTCATTTTCGCTGTAAAATTCAATTTAGCATAAGTTGGCATTTTAAACCATCTTCCTCTAGGCATTCGCCATGAAGCCAAAAACGACTGCTGAGTGAGTGCGTCCCCGACCAAAATCACATAACAAGATAATAACACATTTTTATCATCAGTAGTTGAAAATAGCTAAAGTTATTATAATTTTACGATAACAATGGTTTTTTCTTAACTTGTTCTATTTTTTGTAACAGATTTATTAAAACATTTGTTAAACAGTCAACTATCCCTAACTATATTGAAGGGACCATCGAGTTAGGGATGCATCGAATTATAGAACACAAAACCAGTGCAAGTACGATCCAAGGGACAATCGAGGTAGCCATGAAACCAACTTTTACTATGATTCTCCAACTCGATATTGCAATCTTACATTTTGTTAAAAATTTTTATATATTTTAACTTATAACGGTATATGTTTCATTACAACTGATGATACAGTCAGCTCTCCATCACTCGATATTCCGTGTCTCGATATCCAGTAAGAGAATCACAGTAAAAGTAACTCGATGGTCTTTTGGACAGCAGTTGCACTGGTTTCAGTAACTCGATACTACCCTAACTCGATAGTAACTTCAATATCGAGTTATGGACAGTTGAATGTATAAACAAAATTATATCAGAGAAACACATTCTGTTATAATCTTGTTTCCTCCGTCTGGTCGGCTCTGCCACCGTCAGTACGTGAAGGGCTTGTAAGCACAACCTGATTGTGGGGAGGCCACCACCGCCACCACCCGTCGACTCGACTCTCGATAGTAATTAATGTAAAGCATCACTAATAATTATCGTTATTATTATTATATGCATAAATATTTAGGCAATAATATTGCATGTGTGTGTTTTGATATAATTATACGATACCCCAGAGCTGTCATTATCAAAAAACAACACATCCGAGTCGCGGCCTACTGCGCGATGCGGTCTCGCTGCTCGTTCATGGCTTGCTACGACGAAGGGATGACGATGACGATGATACGCGCGTATGAGAACGAACATTATTGCGTTCCTGTAGGTATCCCAGTGCTCATTTCTCATTCCATCAAATGCGTGTTTTGCATAGGAAGGCTTGTACGAAGGTAGGAGCGTAATCAACCGTCTTGTTCGCGTCTCATTTGGACTATTCTAGCAAGTGTTCTGGAAAAGTAGAGGAGGACATATTAGGGGGGTTATTAATATTAATTTGAGGATACGTAGGACGGCAAAATTTCATGTGAATCTAATTCTGGATATTATGGTTCTTTCCATATGAGTTTATAAAGGTACCGTAACAGTTTTTAAAAGCATTATATTTTGTTTCAAGCGAGGATATTCTGATGATTGAATGCAATCGATTGATTTCTAATCTGCTTGTAATGCAAAAATATGGAAACTATCCTTAAACCTCCGTCGAAAGAATCATCAATTAACACTAATGGCAATAATATATCTTCGAGCTGTTCAGTGGAATACCTATAAATAATTGAAGAACCGAACTACCATTTAATTCCACTAGAGTTAGTATCCTTTGAAAGATACGCATATTTCGACCTCAAATGTAAGGCCGTCTTCAGTGTCGTGTACTAGAATCGACTTCTAAACTCTAATGGACTTAAATGGTATAGTACTAATGGCAAGTTCTCTAAAGCATGTAGAGTAGTAGTATCCTGCAAAACTCTAAGGGTGGTTCTTGTTTTGACTTTCAGATCCCCCCTCTCCCCACGTAGGTTTTTGTCCATACAATCATTCTGAAATTTGTATGGACCCTCACCCCACTCTTTCCACACAGATGACCTCGATAGATAGATGACGGCATCTTATATAGATTTATGAACTTTGTATTAACAAAAACAGTAAAGATACATGCTATGAGTGATCTAGCTACCATAAATCTTATATGAAACCTGAAATAACAAAAATATGAACTACATGCTAGATTTGTTTTACGTGGTCTACCCGTAAGACATTTGTATACAAAAGATTGAGACTGATTGAAATCATGCATTCAAAAGTGATCCCTTCGTTCTGAAAAAGAAGCAAAACAATTTATTCACAAGAACCATCACTTCGTTCCATCTCATAAAGAAACTCGATGATTACGGAATGGCTTCGGATCCCACCGAAGCCATTCCGCTCTTGTGGCCTCCACTATGGTGGACAAAAACCCGGTCCAAAACTATTTACCAGCGTTTCAAAATAGCAAACGACAAACGAGAGGACAACCGCCACGACAGCAGCGTCCACTCGATTCTCATCAACGGTTTCGGATTAAAGCTGCTCAATCTGTTATGAGATAAAACGAAACAACCGAAACAGACAAAAAGAAAGTCATAAACAAAAAGCAGCTTCTCCAATCTTCCCGAGGACCCTCTCCCCGCGAGTAGGAATGTTCGCTATTTGCCATTTTCTCCTGATTCTATGCAAGGACAACCAAGCACAACTACATAGGAGACACAGAAGCAAAATAGGAAAAACTTTTAAACTAATCTTCATCCTTCCTTTGCCCCTCCTTTTCCTACGCCAGCAGATTGACAACCTTCTGCTTGTGTGTGTTTGTCATTCAATCTCTAAATTATGGTAACGATCCCCCAACCCCCAACCACCCAAGATATCTAAACACCAGCAGAAAAGTCCCCTTACTGCGAGCGAAAAAAGCTTAAAAATGCATTCAAAGGAGGAACCGTTTTACGAGCGAAGGTTTTAATAAAGTTTTAGATTGATGCCAGATTTAGCGTTCCCGGTGGAACGAGAGGCGCGAGAAAGCATTTAAAAATTGTTCCCGAATTCCATTCCATCCCGAATCCGAAATGATGACGGAAGACGCGAGAGTGACAGTTGACGACGCTGACGGAATTGGAAAAAAATTGTCAACTACGCGACAGGACGACCCAACGCTAAGGGTGTGCGGTATGCATATATTTCTTGTCGATACGAACAAAAACTTTTTTTTCCTTTTTTTATTGAGGGATTTTTTGCCGTAGCCAGGTTCATCCCCACTAGGGGAAAAGCACTAATTTTCGACCCACAAGAATTCTGTGCCAATTTTAGGATGTTAATACAAAGTAGGCCAAAATCGTATGAATGAATCGAAAATTAGTGCTCTTACCCTACGAGCTACGAATCAAAACGATGCACGGAATTTGTAGCTTTACCTACATGTTTAACACATCCACGGCATTCAAAATTAACAAAGCAGGCTCTTTACTAGTGTAAACATTAACTTTGATTGTAAACATGTGACGTCACTCCTATCGTTCCATATACCATTCAGACAACTAGATCATTTTTTTCATACATTTGTTCGAGATGGGCGGAATGGCGTCGTCAAGTAGCAGTCCGTTTTCGGAATATATCACCTTCTTAACATTGTACGGCTTTAGGACATTTCGTCGAATGACATTTGGTCGAATGACGTTTGGTCGAATGACATTTGGTCGAAAGTACATTTGGTCGAAAGGACATTTGGTCGAATGGACATTTGGTCGAATTGCTTTGGAACATTTATTTTGGTCGAATGACGTTTAGTTGAACGCTAATTTGGTTGAAAGCTTATTTTTAAATGGTTTATTGAAAGATCATTTGATCATTATGCCAAAAATCTAGGATTTCGATGATTATTCAACTGAACTTAAACTTTTTAGAAGTTGTTTTTTGTACATTGACTGAAATCTTTAGCTCTAGTGAATTTATTATTCTTTGAAAATATCATCATTCTTCGACTGCTCAACAAGCTTTTATTTTATCACCCAACGATGTGAACATAATGTTTTCATTATTTATTATTCTTTTGAAATGCCAACTTTCTTAATAATGAACACCTGATGTTTATTTGATGAAAAATTCAGAGAGAGTGCTCGGAATCTTTCTTTGAATTACGGGTTTTGCAGCTTGGGTTAAATTTTTGAAAGCGGAAATCAAGATTAAAACGCCAGTAAAAAAATGCTTTAAGGAAAACTTTTATGACGAAGTGAATGCTAGGTGTTGGTATCTCTACTTATGGCCAAGTGGCTTATTGTGACTTCCAGCTTAATTACTTTCCTCAAGCAAATATATGGCTGTGCTGGCAGTGTTGATGACCTCGGGTTAAAAAAAGAGTTTGCTGTAGAAGCTATGTATTATTTAAAACTAGTGGTCCCGGCAAACTTCGTCTTGCCATCTAGTAGGCTGTTGAAAAATGTCATGGAACCTCTCACACAACATGACATATTAGTACTCCCCCGTTATACTAAACTTTCCCACAACTTCCCTAAACTTTTTCATCACACGAACACGTCGGAGCCCTTCAAGAAGACAACAGTGAAAGAATTGTGCAAATCGGGTGTCCCGTTCTGAAGTTATTTCGTGACATACAAACACCACTCCATTTTTATTTATACAGATAGATGAGAAAAAGGGCTAATTCTATGTATCGGGTGAGTAATACGAGTTGACTGAGGAGACAAAAGTCGGCTTGCTTCCATTTAGGATCAGCTTATCTCGAATCGCAGAACATGCCTGAACAAAAAAGCAACAGGAATCATTAAAAACCCAAGAGCTTAATCAGTATGTTGGGAGGGCGTCCATCCAATTGGAGGTGTTGCGGCCAGCCTTAGGCGCGGATTTTCGGATGCTCTATTTAGCAATCTCGGATGTGGTGGAGTATTGCTTTAAGCTGTAATTAGTTTTAATAAATGTCATTAACAGTCTTAGTTAGTCCATGTTTACTTACAATTTTAAGTCCTTTTTGTTATTTAATTGTCCGTGTCTAACTGGTCTTGCAACTGTCCTGTCTGTCCTGTATGAACGTTATATGTCTATTATATATTTTATTTGCATGTAGTTCATTGTCGTGTACTTACAACTCTAACTTCATCTAATTGTTTAAATTCAGCTTATTTCAGTTTTAGATTTATTGTTAACTAACGTGGTACAAATTCAATGTTTATCGTGTTTAACAATTGTCTTGAGTGTAGATTACATGTGTGTCTAAGTATTCGTTATGTGTGTCGTTGTCTGTCATTGTGACGTTTCAAAGTCAGGTCGAATTCGGACTGTCAACTGATGTCAGTGTTGCCGGGTGATCAGTAACTCCAACAGGAGGCTTAAGGACATTTTGACGAATGACATTTGGTCGAATGACGTTTGGTCGAATGACATTTGGTCAAAAGTACATTTGGTCGAAAGGACATTTGGTCAAATGGACATTTGGTCGAATTGCTTTGGATCTTTTTTTTTTGCTGGAATGACGTTTAGTTGAACGGAAATTTGGCTGAAAGCTTATTTTTAAATGGTTGGTGAAATTATTTGTTGTTTCCTAATTTTTGAAAAGTTGGTGAGATAATGTATTATTTTGAGTAATCTGAATCATTACCTGTTGTTGAATAAAAAAATGGGACATTTTATGTAGTCTTATTTTCAAATTCCATACATCTTTTGATTATATTAATTTTTTAGAAATATTGTTTTAAAATAGATTTATACATTGACTGAAATATTTAGCATCATCAATTTCTTATTCTTTATTCTTTATCATCATTCTTTGAAAAACTGCTCAACAAGTTTTTATTTTATTACTCAACGCTGTGAACATAATGCTTGCATCATTTATTATTCTTTTGAAAAGTCATCGTTCTTTGTAATGAACTGCTGATCTTCATCTGATGAAAGAATTTGGAGAGAGTGTTTGGGATCTTTCTTTGAATTCTGGGTCTTGCAGCTTACGGTAATGGGTAAGATTTTTGAATGCGGAAATCATAATTAAAACGGCAGGAATTATTTGCTTTAGGGAAAACCTTTATGGTGAAGAGAATGTTAGGTGTCGGTAACTCTGCTTATGGCCAATTGGCTCATGTTACTTCCAGCTTAAAAAAATCCGCAAATATATGGCTTTGATGACATCGGGTGAATAACATAGTTTGCAGTAGAAGCTTTGAATTATTAAAAATGAAAATTGTGCTGATTCTATGTATCGGGTAAGGGAAGACGAGCTAACTGAAGAGACAAAAGTTAGCTTGCTTCCATGTAAGATCAACTTATCTCGAATTGCAGAACATGCCTGAACGAAAAAGCAGCATAAAACATTGAAAACGCGAGGGTAAGCTATATGTTGGGAGAGCGTCTATCAAATTGAATAACAAAATTTTGCTAATCGTATAAAGTTTATTAGTACTGGCTGATACTTATTCAATTATTCAATTTCTCTTGTTTTAGCGACAAAATGCTATTCTCGACTATAGTCAGACTAAACGTAAAACTCTGTTTCCATACTATTTAGATTCGACCACTATCCTTTCAACGAAATGTCGATTCGACCAAATATCATATGCTTTCTGTTGCAACTAAACCATTTCGACCAAATGTCCATTCGACCAAATGTACTTTCGACCAAACGTCATTCGACTAAATGTCACAGATTCATATTGTACACTGTGAACCCATCTATCGTGACAGTAGAAGTTTTTATGCTGCCTTGAAATGCTGCCTTGAGGAACACCAGTCTTTCAAACCTGGAGTTCTGATAATTAACCTGACGTGTACGATTTGACAGATAACTTTGAATTATTTTAACAATGTGTGGTGGAAAATTAAAGTTTTTTAATTTTACGATCAAACCTTCATGCCAAACACTGTCGAATGCTTTTTCTGTGTCCAGAAGAGCAAGACCAGTTGAATAGCTTTCAGATTTGTTGGAGCGGATCAAATTTGTTACACGTAAAAGTTGATGAGTGGTCGAATGTTCATGGCGGAATCCGAACTGTTCGTTGGCAAAAATTGAATTTTCGTTGATGTGGACCATCATTCTGTTCAAAATGACCTTTTCAATAAGTTTACTGATGGAAGAAAGCAAACTGATTGGACGATAGCTAACAGCTTCTGCAGGGGTTTTGGCTGGTTTTAAAATTGGAACAACCTTGGCATTTTTCCATTTGTTAGGAAAATATGCCAACTGAAAACACCAAGAATGATGAGTTACTTCCTGGAAGTTTTATATGAGGATGTATAAAGTTCCATCATTGCCAGGGGTTTTCATATTTTTGATTGTTTTTGATAATAGTTCTCACTTCTTCCAAATCAGTCTCCCAGGAATTTTCGAAAACGTTCTCATGATTGAGAATGTTTTCGAAATCCTGAGTGATTTGATTTTCAATTGGGTTTGTTAGTTCCAAACCAAATTCATACTGCATAGCAAGTTTTTGAGCTTTTTCAAAATTAGTTAGTCATATTTTGTTTTCGTTCTTCAATGCCAGAATTGACTTTTGTTTTTTTTTATTATTTTAAATAATTTCCTATTTTGTAAATCTAAATTATAACCATAAAACAGATGATTGAAGACTGTGTTAGTTGTTGACGAGATAAATTTGCGAAGTAACACAACGATTGCTATTTTCTATAACATTTTCTGTTAAGCTCCCGATTGGGACATCTTCTCCATTGGTCGCGGCAAAATTATCCACTCCAAAAAACTACAATCTAGGAAATGGCCTAATTTTAAGTCTTTTCCAACGTATTTATGCACAATTGTACCGTTTTGTAAACAAAAATCATGCAAAACTCGTGTTTTTTTGATTAATGAAATAACGTTTAATACACGATGGTGCGTCTTGCCTCAATGCTGTGGTGCGTTTTTCCCCAAAAGCGGTGAATCGTGCCCCACATAAAAAAAATCAAGCAAAAGTGTTTGAACTCGATCAACCCCATGTAGGGTAAACATAAGCTAACACGATTCGTGTAGTATAACACTACATACATGTTGTTTAGTATAACAGTGATCCCTCCATGAGTCGATGTTCCATGACTCGATATTTCCATACTCGATACTTCAATATCGACTCATGGAGGTTTCACTGTAATTTCGGCACATCTTCCTTAAATGGTGCATATTACCCCAGGTCCCCCCGCCTTCTAAACCATCAACAATTAGAAGACTGTTACATGGTGTTGAGCGAGTTTTACCGTTCCGGTACCCAGTTCTATCCCGTTAGGCCCAATGCCGTTAGGCCGAAAGGGTCTTTAGGCAGGAAGGGTCATTAGGCTGAAAATAACCGTTAGTTCTAATGAACCGTAAGGTCGAATGGGTAACTAACAGGGGTATGTCAGGACAGTTTGCATTGCCTAGGAATCACGGAATGAATTTTCAAGTTGAATGGACTGTCAGTTGTTAGATCAGGATAATTTGCATTACCTAGAAACACACAATATCCACTGCAATATTTAACTAGCAAGAATAGTATCTGATTAATGGAAAGAAAAAAACACTGCAAAAACACACATTCAGTGTTAGCCATTTGAAAAAGTAGTAAATGATCAAATATTACGACCCTTTCGGCCGAACAACCTGAACCCCTTAAAATCGTTTTGTACCTTTTTAATCCTTGAAAAAGCTTGTTCAATAATCGACACCTGTTGATATGGAATTATAATGACAATTTCCTTCAGTGTATATTAGTCTGTGGGAGAATGAGCGGGAGAATAATAAAGAGAGAGAGAGAGTGTGAGATTAGCAATCTTAGCAATTGTTCTAACATACGCATCACTAACGCTACAGGTACGCCGTGTCAAAGGAGGTTCGTGTGCCACCACAAACTGCTTTCCTCGGGCACAACCGTGAGCCGAGAAAGCAAAGCCATCGGCAGAAGACGCACGTACCCGATAATCCTCTCAAGAGAACTGTAACCTGTTTCGAGTGTGGTAAGGTCGGCCACAAACGACGGAATTGCTTCAAGTTGAAGACCAAATTGCGCCAAGAGAGAGCAGCGTCGGTTGAGAATTTGGCGGCGGCTGTGTCGAATGTTGCCTTGATGGCCCAGGGCAACATGGACATGGAAAAACAAATCGCTAAAGCAGAAGATCCGAATCGAGAGGTACAACAACCGGGCTCAATTGTCGATGTGGTTGGTGTAGCCGAAGTAGACCGCAAGAATGGATTCAAGGTGAGGATTCCGCTGGAGCGCATCAACTTGTAGCGAGTAAATGAGATTCAAGCGGAGAACGAAACACGTGACAGGAGAATTCAAGAATTGCCGTTGGACGAGATGCCGGTTGCATTGCCCATGTTTGTTGACTCAGGGGTAAGTGCACACATGCTTCGCGAGATGAGATATTTCAGCCATTTGTGGGAGTTGGCCGGAAATGAGCAAACCATTTCTATGGCTAATGATGAGAAGGTACGCTGTAATCAGGTGGGTAATGCTGTTATGTGGAATGATGTCGGCAATAAACGTTTCAGACTGACTCTTTACAACGCGTATTTTATTCCTGAACTCCATTGCAATCTGATTTCCGTGTCTAAGATAGAAGAAACGGGGGAAAGGGTGACCTTTTGTAATGGAAAAGTCGAAATTTGTGATGAGTCGGGGCAGGTGATTGCAAAAGGCAGGAAAGTCAATGGACTTTATGCACTTGATGTGAGACTGAAAGATTCTTCTGATTGCTCAAATTTGGGAAAAATCTCTAGCAATATGGACATTTGGCATAAGAGATTTGCTCATCTTGGAGAAACAAATTTGTTGAAGTTAGCACAGAAGCACATGGTGAAAGGATTGGATATTAAACGTACCAGTGAGGTGTTTGATCCTATTGTATGCGAAAGTTGCATAATAGGTAAGCAATCGCGAGAAGCGTTCAATAAAGAAAGCAGGATTAGGTCAAGTAGGCCTTTAGAACTGATTCATTCTGACGTTTGCGGGCAGATGACTGCAGAGACTTATGATGGATTCAAGTATTTCGTCTCATTCATTGACGATTTTACTCATTTCGTGATAATCTATTTGATTAGACATAAGAGTGACGTTGTTCAAAAATTTGTAGAGTATGAAGCATTGGTTTCAGCACAATTCAATTTGAGAATTTCCAAGTTAAGGTCGGACAATGGTGGAGAGTACTTTGGTAAAAAATTCATTGCTTTTTGTGCTAAAAAGGGGATACAAATGAAACCCACTGTAGCGTACACCCCTCAACAAAATGGGGTCAGCGAGCGTATGAATCGCACACTGATGGAAAAAGCAGTAACAATTTTATATGAAAGTAAAATGCCATATGCATTGTGGGGTGAGGCAGCTTATGTTTCAACTTATTTGACAAATCGAAGTCCTACTAGTGCATTACGTGGATTAAGGACGCCTTATGAAATGTGGTTCAATTTCAAGCCTGATGTTAGTAAACTTAAGGTTTTTGGTTGTGTTGCCTATGCACACATAAACAAGCAAAACCGTAGTAAGCTTGATAGCAAAAGCAGAATTTTGGCCATTATTGGTTATGCTCCGAACAGTTTTAGTTTGTAAGAAGATAATGAGAATAAAATTATCTCTTCAAGGGATGTAATATTCAATGAAAGTGAATTTTATTTCGATAGAACCAATAAGATTATGAACCATGTTTCGAAGGTCAGAGAAAATGTCGTTGAAGATATTAAACAGTACGATGATGATTTTGAAGTGGAATCACTAAATTCGGGAACTCTACCTGAGACACAACAAATGTAACAAGTTGATATTAAACACGATGAATTTAGACCGATTGACGATGAACTCGATAGTGAAATATCAATGGACGACGTGTTTGTGGAAGCAGAAGATATGCTAGAGATAAGCATTGGAGATGAGACACCAGTTTTAGCCAAAGAACCCGTCGACCACCTGATTGGCATCAGGATTACGATACGAACGTTGACAGCAGTTTCTTCACGACACATATGCAAGCGGAAGTTCCACAAAACATTGAAAATCTCAACAAGCGTGGAGACTGACCAAATTGGAAAATGGCTATCGATGAAGAAATGACATCCTTATTGGAAAATCAGACATGGACCCTGGTGAGTGTCGTTCCAAAAGGAAGACGACCTATCAATTCTATGTGGATTTTTTCAATAAAGGATGATGAGTCTAATCGGTACAAAGCAAGACTTGTCGCGAAAGGTTGTTCGCAACGTGCAGGTTTGGACTATGGTGAAACCTTTGCACCGGTGGCCAACATGTGTACAATTCGATCAATGCTCTCAATTGCTGTTAGAAAGAACCTACTGATACATCAAATGGATGTGAAAACGGCCTTCCTCAACGGACTTTTAGAGGATGAGGTTTATATGAGATTGCCTGCTGATATAGATGGAGTTGTAAAAACGTGTAAGTTCAACAAGAGCATTTATGGTCTTAAACAATCTAGTGGAACGTGGAATTTAAGATTCAATGAAATTGTGACTCAATTGGGGTTTAAGAGGCTTGAGTCTGATACGCGTCTTTACATCTGTGATAGCGGAGGTTTGTATGTAATACTTTATGTCGATAATGTACTCATTTTCGGGAAGGATATCAAGCAGATCTCGTGGCTGAAAGACAATCTTTCCAAACGATTCAAAATATCCTTCATTTTAGGGGAAGTTAATAACTTTCTTGGCCTAAATATCCGACGTGATCTTGAATCGGGATGGATGATATTGTCACAAGAACGATATATCTCAAAGATACTAAATAAATTCGGGATGGCAGACTGCAAACCTGTCTCTACTCCTGTCGATACTGCTATGAAATGGAAGAAAACTTCTGGACAACAAACCAGTGCACCTTTCAAGGCCTTGCTGGTTTGTCTTCAATATTTGACACTAATGAGTAGGCCGGACATTACGTTTGCGGTCAGTCGATTTCAGAGTAACCCTGATGATACCCACTGGACTGGACTCAAGCGCGTATTGAGGTATCTTCAAGGCACTCGCAACCTTTGCCTAATTTGGAAACTGAGGCACCGCTGGTGGGATACGCTGATGCCGATTTTGCCAACAACGAGGAGGATAGACGATCCATTTCTGGGAACGCATATACGATATACGGAAATCTAGTATCTTGGAGCACAAAGCAGCAACAACTCGTCAGCTTGTCATCTACTGAAGCGGAACTGGTCTCTCTCTGTGCAGCATCCAAGGAAGGAATTTGGTTGTCAAAAATGTTGTGTGAGGTTGGGATTCATGCGATTCCATTCACAATATTTGAGGACAACATACCATGTATCAAAATTGCGGAAGAACCTCGAGATCATCAACGTACTAAACACATCGACGTGAAATACATGTTTATTCGTGAACAAATTCAAAGCAAGAAGATTAATTTGAAATATGTTCCTTCGGATAATCAGTTAGCAGATGTTTTTACTAAATCTTTGCTTAGAACGAAATTTTCGAAAATGATTCAATTGTTAGGAATGGAAATTGAGGGGAAGTGTTGATATGGAATTATAATGACAATTTCCTCCAGCGTATATTAGTCTGTGAGAGAATGAGCGGGAGAATAATAAAGAGAGAGAGAGAGAGAGAGAGAGAGAGAGAGAGAGGATGTGAGATTAGCAATCTTAGCAATCGTTCTAACCAGGCTATCGACATGATGGAGACACCATCTTCTATGGTGACAGGGAACTCGATTGGCTTGTCAGATAGATCGGGCCCGGGACATCCTGTCTACTGCAAATCGCTGCAGTTGATATAGGGCATGTCCATTGCCTGGTTCTAACATACGCATCACTAACGCTACAGGTAGGCTAGAGACTAGGACGATCAAATCAATCCGCACATTTTATCTGTATTTGTATACCAATCAAAACGTGAATACATAATAGTGAAGTGATTTCCGGTATTTTATTTCGTAGTGTATAGTTCCTTGCTGTAGTGAGGTGTAGTAAGAGTGAGTTTTCACTGTAGTCACATTCCCATTCGTTGTTTCGAGTTGGAAGGGTAAGTTAGTAGTGTCTGAGAGGGATTCCCTCTAGACTTCAAACTACACTCTGCTCAATAAAACCGATGGATCAAAATAAAAAAGCCCCGTTTTGGCTACCATATGTGTATAGACTGCTAAAGCCGAGAATTACCCTCTTTCGAAATATTTGGATAGGTGGTCAGAAATTTTAACAATTTCTGTGCAGACCGAGTGTGAAACAGCAATGAACTGATTCATTGTTGCATTGTTTTGAATCGATTCCACAGTTCGATGAAAGATTAGTAGATTGTGGAATATCATACAACCCGCATATTGGACCACTCTATTTCAATCGATACTCAAGATTTTTCTCAGATCCCCTCTGACTAAACGATTACTTGAATATTTCTAACCTTCAATGCACTGACCCAACAAATCGTTGATTTCCAATCTATGGTAATGCCACTGATTTCGGAATTGAAGATATCGATTCTTGAAAAACTACGATACTGATGTCTAAGGATGTTAGACTGTGCTGTGTTAGACTTAAAGCTAATTTTCCTCAGAATATGATAAATGTCCCTTGGTCCACTCTGACTTTACGCTAACCATATAAATCATTAATAAAAGTTCATGCCGACATTGATTGCCTGTAATATCATAACCATGGAACGAGCCCACCAGTTGATTAACCATTATAGATTGAGCACGAATATCTTTTCGCACTCGCATAACGCAAATCGGCACAATTGGTCTTGATTCCGTCCCCAGTCGAATTTCTCTACTCACTTCTGGAAACCGAGAATCCCAAACTGATTACCAAAATTCCAGAAAAATTACAAGAAAAGTTCTACCGGTCGACGGTCTTTTCGGACTTTTTCTCGACATCCCAGGGCATGAAGTATCTTCATACCTGGCAGACGATATACACATGCAAAAATGGTCAATTGGCAGAGAAAGCTCTCAGATAACAACCGTGGAAGTATCAATAGAATACTATGCTGAGTGACATGGTTGGTACCAGGTGGGATGTAACGCCAAAATGAAAAAAAAAGAGGTCTAATGGCCTTAATTATTGAAAACATATCCCATAGCTTCCTGAGCCGAGTGGTTAGAGTCCGCGGCTACAAAGCAAAGCCATGCTGTATCTCTCTCCATCAAGAGGGCCTTAAATCGGAGAATTTCGCTATCTGTCATTGGCCTTAGCCTAGAGAGAGGCACACTTTTGGCAGTTATCAGAATAAAATTGATTATTAACGTGTAGTATGAGTAAATGTTTACTCAACGAGAAAATAAATCTCATTGAATAATTTGAGAACTAAGAAATAGGAATGTGGTAGGCAATATTGTAATCGAATTAGGCCGGAACAAATTTAAAATTTTACTTTTGTCAAATGTATATGAAGCCAGAGGGGGGAAATAAATAAAATGTTTTGTTTTCAGAATTGGTTGTCACTATTTTTCGCTAGTTTGGTACTTCGTTCTTACAATATTACAATATTACATGTTATTGATTTATAAATCCTAAATCTGTTTGTTTATGCCAATAGGTTTAGGATTTTTTTTTAACGCTTTTCTCTTATAATAATGTTTACGCCATTTTTACTATAACATAAGACTACGCTTGACAGCGTAGCCTTGGAGAAGAAAATATTTTAGTGATTTCCATGAATTATCATTTCTATAAACCTTCTAAAAACATCTTGTAAAATCAATACAGATATGTTCTTAAAATTTATTTGAGCTTGAACTTGAGTTTGAGCTTGAGTATCGCCAGATCAGCTGCATTTACACAAGGAACCAACCGAATGATTCTTTTGGACAAACAGACACCCTCAGTGTATAAGTGCCGGTGATCTTCTATTTTTAGACAACAATGGCGCCTGCCACGTCAGAATGTAGACCAGTGTGGGAAAGGGGGTGGAAGGCATGATGTATTAAACTGGCTTCCACGTAGACCGTATAAGGACTGTTCATTTTATAAAGTGGACACTTTGTTTATGCTATATCTTTTTTATTTATTGATAAAATCGTTATCGGTTTTCTGTGTATCGTTGACATATTATTCTAAAATGCTATGAAAATATAAAATCTTTGAAAATGCTTTTGGTCGAAGAGCTAAATAGTTTTTCCAAAAACTCTTAAAAAAAGCTGTCCGTCAAAGTTTAACATTATTTTTTCGCAAAACAAAAATCCTTATTTTTATGAACAAATTGTATGTTTGTATCCTTTACTATTCTACTAAAGGTAAAGCTTTAAAAATATCAATTATATTCCACCATTCTATGACATTAGGTAACTTTAGTGATTTACCCATTTATGGCCAAATTTGCTAATACACCATCCTTTCACTCTCAGCAAAAGAGAAAAGTAAAAAGCGTGTTCAAAACTAGTTTGGATTACTAAAGAAACTATATTAGTATAAACGAAAGCTAAATCGTGAGATTAAACTACAGTCTTAAGTATAAATTTTACTGTTTATGGTAGTTTTACTAAAAAGTCTCATACTTTTAAAATCATGTACGCATATTTATCGATCTACAGCAAATTGTAAACAGTTTTCTCCGAATTTTTCAATTGGTAATCTCAGAATAACATATTATGAAAATAATATGTGGAAAATAAAATCGATTTTATTACAGCAGTGTTGCCAATTTTGATGATTGTCAATGTAATTTGATAGGTCTTCTAAGAATAAAACAATTGTGTTTCTGTTGTGCTTTGAATGTGACGTGGGGACTTACTAAGTAACTCTATGAAGGCGTAAGTTATTTTTCATATTAATACTATATTAGGACTTCCGTCAGGACGTACTTTTACACAAAAAATTCTACTCATATCAATTCCCATCAAATTTAAAAAAAATTTCTTTAAAAATATACGGGAAAATTGATTTTATTATATCTGTAAAATTGTTGCTCAAAAAATAACTTGATTTTTTCCATCAGGCTTCTGATTGATGATGCTTTCGAAGAACAAGCCTTTTTTGAAAATAGAAAATAAAAATTATCGAATTTTCCAGCCAATTTCTTACAATCATTCATTTTGATAACCTCAAAAAATCGACCGATCTAATCGTTGTTCCATATTCGTGTGAAATTTAATTATTTTGGAGAATTTTTATTATCACAACATTGTACAATACTAGTCGAACGATGTGCAAAAAACCGATTGAAATTTCATTGATTAATAAGAAAGATACAGCATGCACAAGGTGTCCACTTTATAAAATGAACAGTCCTTATACCACTGCGTCTACGCCAGTTCATGCGGGAGTGTATGGATTGGGGGGAAGGCATGGCAGAGAGGTTTGCTTTTGTGGTTAGCAGACTGCCTATGTATCAGGCGTTAGGAAAGGCATGCGATAATGATGGAAGAATGGAAGCGTTAGGGAAACGGTTTCTTGTCCGTCTCTGGTTCTAGCGTTTGCTATGAACGAATAGTTTGAGTGTGATAGATTAAGAGTGGAAGATAAGAGCAGGTGAGACATACAAGTACAAAGTACGAGGATAGGGACGGGCCCATGACCTTCTGCTTATGAAGCAGAAGCGGTAGCCATTAGACCACCAACCCCGTCTTAAAATTTATTTGAAACCATTTTTCCCTAGGGAATTCTTTTTCTTCTGGAAGTATAAATATTGAAAGCGTTATTATCATCCACAAGCTGCGCATTAAATGTGTAATTATTTTGTCTTCATTGTGTTATATATTATGTATGTTATACATCATTTTTTAGTAAAAGAATAAAACCAAATTTATGGGGAAAATTGCTACATATAGCCTGGTTTGCTGCTGCAAAGAACGATTAAGAAATTTCTCACCGATTACTTGCAGAAATTTTTTACAGCGGCGCGTACTGCGATCAGAAAAAACAGCACTTCCTTGACCGATTCTTTGCCGGAATTCCATATGAATAATGATAGGCCAAGAAATTTCTTTTCAGCAGCAGATTAGGCTTTATAAAAACTCCTTTTCAGGATACATTATATTACATTCGCTAAGGTTTGCAAAGAGCATGGCACATGTGGTCATAGAAGGGCAATACATGTCACAGTGCCAATTTTCTTAAATTTTATTCAAAACTAGTGAAATCTGTTTACTACTAGATGGATACAGCATTAGAGTGATGCAAATTTTGAAATGTTTGCTCCCCTATGCTTAAACGATTTTAATTATAGTAAATAGCATCCTCCCAAAGTTTGAGGTGATTCAGAAGAAATTTGGCTGTGCACACGCCATTTGAAGTTTGTATGGAGATTACTATGGAAAACGCCAATCTTTTGTGTTCAGCTCTCTATCTCTTCGTCATAATATTTTATGGAAAAGTGAACAAATTCTTCTTATGTGAAATCCTCCTAGCTACAACTTTGCCGAAGACCACTTTTTGGTTGGGCGTCAGGATAAATTGTTATTCATCATCATAAAGTTGGTTTGCATGTAGCATGCTTCACCAACTGTTCGGCAGGCAACAGTGGTGCTCCTGGCGGGAAGAATAGATCAAAGTAATCCAGGCTACTATGTTCTACAGCAAAAAAGCAGTGTTGCTCTGAATGTAATTGAATGATCATCTCAGCATGATTTAGACTTTGTTATCAATAATAACAAATTATCCTTACGTCCCATCGAAAGGTGGTCTTCAGCAAAGTTGTAGCTGGGAAGTTTTCACATGAGATGCGTGTGTTCACTTTTCCATAGATTATTATGACGAGCAGTTAGAGGACTGAACACAAAAGGTTTGCCTTTCCCATAGTAATTTCCATATCAACTTCAAATAGCGTGTGCACAACCAAATTTCTTCTGAATCACTTCAAATTTTGGGAGGATCATTTTTACCATAATTAACATCGTTTAAGCATAGGGGAGCAAAAACTTCAAAATTTGCATCAGTCTAATACAGCATACATGTTATATCAAATTAAAACAATCTAAGTTTAATTTCAAATTCTAAGTGCAACCTTTTCGCACAATGTAAAAGTTGTTCTTGTTCATTTAATCAATTGAGTATTTCCTCTCACTAAAACCAAAGATTATGGGTAAAAAACCTGGAGATTTTTGTTATGAGAAGTCTAATTATGAAAAATGTTTTGTAGGGTACGGACCTGGTGTAGTAGTTAGAACACACGCCTCTCGCCGAGGACCTGGGATCGAATCTCATCCCCGAAATAGTCACTACAAATTTTCACTGACGACATTCTTCGGAAGCGAAGTCTCGAGATGAACCAGTCCAGGGCTAAAAATCTCGTTGATAAAGATAGAAAAAAAAAGTTTTATGTACAATCAATGTTAAGAAAAATAAAAAATGACGAGATGATAGTTCACCACATTTAGATTGGTGGGTATATGTTACAAAAACATGAGTTTGCAGTTTGAGAAAAAAATGATAGATTTACCTGAATTTCCATTTATACGACACATTTTGATGGAAAGTGACAAAAGAAGATTTTAAGATTTATTCTGGCTTTATCTCAGAATCAACGATCTGAGGATTGGCCCTTTTGAATTGTTATGCGAAATTTATCGTTCGTGGAAAGTAACATGCCGCAAAAGAAAAAAAACCAGACACAGTAGTCTATGTGAGTTGCTGCTCTTGAACGCTCTCGTACCAAACAAATAAGTGACTCACCACATCTCGATGTTCTACATCTCGAAATCTCTCCCTATGTCGATGATTGCTTCTATCCCTTCATACGATTTCTGTGTTCCTGTTGGTTTTTTGTTCTCAATTTTCTCTCTATATGTCGATATGAACATATTTAATCAAAGGTTGGTCTAGTAACCGATGATTATGCTCATATTTAAGCGATTCAAAACAATTTTAAAACTCGAAATAAAGTTTGTTTGTTTATTATTTTCTAAGTAACGAACCACTCCATTACTCTAAATCTAGGAGAGGAACGTTGGCTCCAGCAAAATGCACATCTTGCATTTGACAGCTCTTGATTACTACGAAGCTCTGAAAACTCATCATCTTTGCCTTTGGGATGAACTAAGGTTGGTTGCTCCGTCAACTTAAGAGCATGATTTCACTTTCGTCTTTGCCCTTTTCGGCAAAGAGACAACGAAGAGCGGTCTGGAAATACAAACAATCTCTTTCTCTTTGGAGTACTGGGCAACCTTAAAACAAACTCTTTACAACTGTGGTAATGTAAATAAGCAAACACAAACGTGTAAACTCTTAATCCCGCAGAGTACGGACGTGTGTGGGTAACATCGTTTCTCTCTTGTAGTTGATCGTTGAAAGATGGAGAAAGAGGCTAATTAAAGAGCAAGGAAGAAGCCTTCTTCGATCTCGAGATGTGGAGAGGCGACTGTATCAACATTTGTAGGGCCCTCCGAATGAGATGTGCCACGAGCTGTTATAGTTCATGAACTGTTACACTCTCTGAATATGGTTCAATCGATTTATTTGGATCCAAATCCAAACACTGATTCCGACAGATGTCAACTGCATTTGATGTTATTGACATAAATACAAATCTCATGAGTTTTAGTAGCTATTTTATAGAACTTGTAGATATTGACGACGTCAACGCTGAAGTACTAAAAAAAAACATTTCAAAATTCATGTGTTGAGGTTTAGAATCATTCAAAACACCGCATACCCTTACCAAACACGACGACGAAAACGACGACGACGCGGTGAATGGCAGCTGAATGGCAATAAAAGGGAACGTTTGAGGCGTGAGTGTCAAGCTTTTGCCGCTATATTTCCGCGGTGGATTACAGCATGTTTCCTAAGGTTGAGTGACCCAATTCCTCTCTTCCCCTCCCTCTCTAGTTAATCTTCCTCTAACCCATCTATTCCGGAGTAGGGAAAACCATTTTCAAAAGCCCATTTGGACACATTCGTTCAAATATTTGGCACCAATAATTTCAGCCTCGTTGATCTCACGCACCCGGATCAGGTTTGTTGGTTCGGATTGGAAATGTGCTCTCTCCGGGCGGGCATGGTACAGGTTTACCACGATTTAGTAGACCTTCGATTATATGGAAGGATTCTTTCAGATTCCTAAGAAGGATTCTTTCAGATTCCTGGGAAGGATTCTCTTGGAATCCTGGGAAAGATTTTCTCCGAATACTTAGAAGGTTTTTTTCGAAGTCCCAGGAATGATGATTTTGCTTCGATTTTATGGACAATTTTAAAATCCAAATGTCCTCTGAATCGCGGTATACCTGTGAACGTCAAGGTATAACGCCGGTTGGGGAGGGCATGTCATCCGGTGGTCAGATTTGGTTTCGGTTTTGCTCGAAGCTTGAAGTAGACGCCGCTGGGACTCGGATTCGGTCTGGCCGGTGGCCTGTCTAACATTTGTTGCAGGGTGTGGCCCTGGTGCTGACAAAACATTTGTACATGATCACCACACCGCATCATGCATGTTGCGGAACACGCCTCACCGACGACCAAGCCCGGCAAATTGGGCAAATAATACAATCGAAACGAGTCCGGGTGCTAACAAGGGCCATCATGCCACGGACTGACCGGCCGCCGGAAGCAGAGAATCAAATGGATCGGATTTTAGTGGAGGGGAAGTGGTACGGAGCTGGAAGGGATATTTTTGTGCATATATTCAATCGGGCAGCATTGGGTCCGTAGTTTGCAAATAGTTTAACACGCAGTTGGACGTGCCTGTTGTATAAACGTAATCTGGTTGATCTGCTAACCCAATGTAGGACAGTATCGGATCAAGATTGCAAGTTTTATTGCGAACAGTTTTGTCATTGTATGAACTTACTCCTACTCAATAAATGAAAACCCGAATTTAGTATCATACCATTTAGTTCCATTATAGTTTGTTATTCATTGACAAATACGTATGTTTCGACCTCAACTGTAAGGCCGTTTTCAGTGTCGTGTTCTAGACTCGAATTTGATCTTCTCAGAATCCTGAGGAGGATTCTCTCAGAATCCTGAGGAGGATTCTCTCAGAATCCTGAGGAGGATTCTCTCAGAAACCTGAGGAGGATTCTCTCAGAATCCTGAGAAGGATTCTCTCAGAATCCTGAGAAGGATTCTCTCAGAATCCTGAGAAGGATTCTCTCAGAATCCTGAGAAGGATTCTCTCAGAATCCTGAGAAGGATTCTCTCAGAATCCTGAGAAGGATTCTCTCAGAATCCTGAGAAGGATTCTCTCAGAATCCTGAGAAGGATTCTCTCAGAATCCTGAGAAGGATTCTCTCAGAATCCTGAGAAGGATTCTCTCAGAATCCTGAGAAGGATTCTCTCAGAATCCTGAGAAGGATTCTCTCAGAATCCTGAGAAGGATTCTCTCAGAATCCTGAGAAGGATTCTCTCAGAATCCTGAGAAGGATTCTCTCAGAATCCTGAGAAGGATTCTCTCAGAATCCTGAGAAGGATTCTCTCAGAATCCTGAGAAGGATTCTCTCAGAATCCTGAGAAGGATTCTCTCAGAATCCTGAGAAGGATTCTCTCAGAATCCTGAGAAGGATTCTCTCAGAATCCTGAGAAGGATTCTCTCAGAATCCTGAGAAGGATTCTCTCAGAATCCTGAGAAGGATTCTCTCAGAATCCTGAGAAGGATTCTCTCAGAATCCTGAGAAGGATTCTCTCAGAATCCTGAGAAGGATTCTCTCAGAATCCTGAGAAGGATTCTCTCAATCCTGAGATCAGAATCCTGAGAAGGATTCTCTCAGAATCCTGAGAAGGATTCTCTCAGAATCCTGAGAAGGATTCTCTCAGAATCCTGAGAAGGATTCTCTCAGAATCCTGAGAAGGATTCTCTCAGAATCCTGAGAAGGATTCTCTCAGAATCCTGAGAAGGATTCTCTCAGAATCCTGAGAAGGATTCTCTCCGAATCCTGAGAAGGATTCTCTCCGAATCCTGAGAAGGATTCTCTCAGAATCCTGAGAAGGATTCTCTCAGAATCCTGAGAAGGATTCTCTCAGAACCCTGAGAAGGATTCTCTCAGAATCCTGAGAAGGATTCTCTCAGAATCCTGAGAAGGATTCTCTCAGAATCCTGAGAAGGATTCTCTCAGAATCCTGAGAAGGATTCTCTCAGAATCCTGAGAAGGATTCTCTCAGAATCCTTAGAAGAATTCCCTCAGAATCCTGAGAAGCAGTCTCTCAGAATTCTGAGAAGCATTCTCTCAGAATCCTGAGAAGGATTCTATCAGAATCCTGAGAAGGATTCTCTCAGAATCCTGAGAAGGATTCTCTCAGAATCCTGAGAAGGATTCTCTCAGAATCCTGAGAAGGATTCTCTCAGAATCCTGAGAAGGATTCTCTCAGAATCCTGAGAAGGATTCTCTCAGAATCCTGAGAAGGATTCTCTCAGAATCCTGAGAAGGATTCTCTCAGAATCCTGAGAAGGATTCTCTCAGAATCCTGAGAAGGATTCTCTCAGAATCCTGAGAAGGATTCTCTCAGAATCCTGAGAAGGATTTTCTCAGAATCCTGAGAAGGATTCTCTCAGAATCCTGAGAAGGATTTTCTCAGAATCCTGAGAAGGATTCTCTCAGAATCCTGAGAAGGATTCTCTCAGAATCCTGAGAAGGATTCTCTCAGAATCCTGAGAAGGATTCTCTCAGAATCCTGAGAAGGATTCTCTCAGAATCCTGAGAAGGATTCTCTCAGAATCCTGAGAAGGATTCTCTCAGAATCCTGAGAAGGATTCTCTCAGAATCCTGAGAAGGATTCTCTCAGAATCCTGAGAAGGATTCTCTCAGAATCCTGAGAAGGATTCTCTCAGAATCCTGAGAAGGATTCTCTCAGAATCCTGAGAAGGATTCTCTCAGAATCCTGAGAAGGATTCTCTCAGAATCCTGAGAAGGATTCTCTCAGAATCCTGAGAAGGATTCTCTCAGAATCCTGAGAAGGATTCTCTCAGAATCCTGAGAAGGATTCTCTCAGAATCCTGAGAAGGATTCTCTCAGAATCCTGAGAAGGATTCTCTCAGAATCCTGAGAAGGATTCTCTCAGAATCCTGAGAAGGATTCTCTCAGAATCCTGAGAAGGATTCTCTCAGAATCCTGAGAAGAATTCCCTCAGAATCCTGAGAAGAATTCCCTCAGAATCCTGAGACCAGACCAGACCATTTTTTGTAACTTAAAAATTCACCTTCAAAACGCTTGCGCCACCTCTAAATCTTAAAATTTTTGCCTTAAACTTTGAGGTGTCTCTTCTAATGTGGTTTGAATTCATAAGAGTACATGCAGTTTTGGTTTTGAGAACTTTTGAAAAATAAACAGCACCCTACTGTTTAGCGACTTCTTATACGTGAAAATTTGCTGGTATTCTGGGTATCGTCAGAAATACAGAATAGGTAAGGTTTCTAAATACTAACATTTAAGGTTAGAAACCCTTACAGTATTTGCAATATAATTATACAATTTGTGAATCAGGCTTGATTTTTGTGGACAGTCCAAGTAAAACGCGCTTTAAGCTCTCAGAATGCTGAGCAGGATACTCTCAAAGTCCTGTGCAGGATTCTCACAGAATCCAGAGCAGAATTCTCACAGTATCCTGAGCAGAATTCTCACAAAATCCTGAGCATGATTCTCACAGAATCCTGAGCAGGATTCTCACAGAATCCTAAGCAGGATTCTCACAGAATCCTGAGCAGGATTCTCACAGAATCCTTAGCAGGATTCTCACAGAACACTGAGCAGGATTCTCTCAGAATCCTGAGAAGGATTCTCTCAGAATCCTGAGAAGGATTCTCTCAGAATCCAGAGAAGGATTCTCTCAGAATCCTGAGAAGGATTCTCTCAGAATCCAGAGAAGGATTCTCTCAGAATCCTGAGAAGGATTCTCTCAGAATCCTGAGAAGGATTCTCTCAGAATCCTGAGAAGGATTCTCTCAGAATCCTGAGAAGGATTCTCTCAGAATCCTGAGAAGGATTCTCTCAGAATCCTGAGAAGGATTCTCTCAGAATCCTGAGAAGGATTCTCTCAGAATCCTGAGAAGGATTCTCTCAGAATCCTGAGAAGGATTCTCTCAGAATCCTGAGAAGGATTCTCTCAGAATCCTGAGAAGGATTCTCTCAGAATCCTGAGAAGGATTCTCTCAGAATCCTGAGAAGGATTCTCTCAGAATCCTGAGAAGGATTCTCTTAGAATCCTGAGAAGGATTCTCTCAGAATCCTGAGAAGGATTCTCTCAGAATCCTGAGAAGGATTCTCTCAGAATCCTGAGCAGGGTACTCTCAAAGTCCTGTGCAGGATTCTCACAGAATCCTGAGCCGGATTCTCTTAGAATCCTGAGCAAGATTCTCTTAGAATCCTGAGCAAGATTCTATTGAACTCCTGAGCAGGGTACTCTCAAAGTCCTGTGCAGGATTCTCACAGGATCCTGAGCCGGATTCTCTTAGAATCCTGAGCAAGATTCTATTAGACTCCTAAGCAGGATTCTCTTAGAATCCTGAAAAGGATTGTCTCAGAATCCTGAGAAGAATTCCCTCAGAATCCTGAGAAGAATTCTTCAGAATCCTGAGCAGTATGCTCTCAGAATGCTGAGCAGGATACTTTCAAAGTCCTGTGCAGGATTCTCACAGAATCCTGAGCAGAATTCTCATAGAATCCTTAGCAGAATTCTCACAGAATCCTGAGCATGATTCTCACAGAATCCTGAGAAGGATTCTCTCAGAATCCTTAGCAGGATTCTCACAGAACACTGAGCAGAATTCTCTCAGAATCCTGAGAAGGATTCTCTCAGAATCCTGAGAAGGATTCTCTCAGCATCCTGAGAAGGTTTCTCTCAGAATCCTGAGAAGGATTCTCTCAGAATCCTGAGAAGGATTCTCTCAGAATCCTGAGAAGGATTCCCTCAGAATCCTGAGAAGGATTCCCTCAGAATCCTGAGAAGGATTCTCTCAGAATCCTGAGAAGGATTCTCTCAGAATCCTGAGAAGGATTCTCTCAGAATCCTGAGAAGGATTCTCTCAGAATCCTGAGAAGGATTCTCTCAGAATCCTGAGAAGGATTCTCTCAGAATCCTGAGAAGGATTCTCTCAGAATCCTGAGAAGGATTCTCTCAGAATCCTGAGAAGGATTCTCTCAGAATACTGAGAAGGATTCTCTCAGAATCCTGAAAAGGATTCTCTCAGAATCCTGAAAAGGATTCTCTCAGAATCCTGAGAAGGATTCTCTCAGAATCCTGAGAAGGATTCTCTCAGAATCCTGAGAAGGATTCTCTCAGAATCCTGAGAAGGATTCTCTCAGAATCCTGAGAAGGATTCTCTCAGAATCCTGAGAAGGATTCTCTCAGAATCCTGAGAAGGATTCTCTCAGAATCCTGAGAAGGATTCTCTCAGAATCCTGAGAAGGATTCTCTCAGAATCCTGAGAAGGATTCTCTCAGAATCCTGAGAAGGATTCTCTCAGAATCCTGAGAAGGATTCTCTCAGAATCCTGAGAAGGATTCTCTCAGAATCCTGAGAAGGATTCTCTCAGAATCCTGAGAAGGATTCTCTCAGAATCCTGAGAAGGATTCTCTCAGAATCCTGAGAAGGATTCTCTCAGAATCCTGAGAAGGATTCTCTCAGAATCCTGAGAAGGATTCTCTCAGAATCCTGAGAAGGATTCTCTCAGAATCCTGAGCAGGATTCTCTCAGAATCCTGAGCAGGATTCTCTCAGAATCCTGAGCAGGATTCTCTCAGAATCCTGAGCAGGATTCTCTCAGAATCCTGAGCAGGATTCTCTCAGAATCCTGAGCAGGATCTCTCAGAATCCTGAGCAGGATTCTCTCAGAATCCTGAGCAGGATTCTCTCAGAATCCTGAGCAGGATTCTCTCAGAATCCTGAGCAGGATTCTCTCAGAATCCTGAGCAGGATTCTCTCAGAATCCTGAGCAGGATTCTCTCAGAATCCTGAGTAGGATTCTCTCAGAATCCTGAGCAGGATTCTCTCAGAATCTTGTGAAGGATTCTCTCAGAATCCTGAGAAAGATTCTCTCAGAATCCTGAGAAGGATTCTCTCAGAATCCTGAGAAGGATTCTCTCAGAATCCTGAGAAGGATTCTCTCAGAATCCTGAGAAGGATTCTCTCAGAATCCTGAGAAGGATTCTCTCAGAATCCTGAGAAGGATTCTCTCAGAATCCTGAGAAGGATTCTCTCAGAATCCTGAGAAGGATTCTCTCAGAATCCTGAGAAGGATTCTCTCAGAATCCTGAGAAGGATTCTCTCAGAATCCTGAGAAGGATTCTCTCAGAATCCTGAGAAGGATTCTCTCAGAATCCTGAGAAGGATTCTCTCAGAATCCTGAGAAGGATTCTCTCAGAATCCTGAGAAGGATTCTCTCAGAATCCTGAGAAGGATTCTCTCAGAATCCTGAGAAGGATTCTCTCAGAATCCTGAGAAGGATTCTCTCAGAATCCTGAGAAGGATTCTCTCAGAATCCTGAGAAGGATTCTCTCAGAATCCTGAGAAGGATTCTCTCAGAATCCTGAGAAGGATTCTCTCAGAATCCTGAGAAGGATTCTCTCAGAATCCTGAGAAGGATTCTCTCAGAATCCTGAGCAGGATTCTCTCAGAATCCTGAGCAGGATTCTCTCAGAATCCTGAGCAGGATTCTCTCAGAATCCTGAGAAGGATTCTCTCAGAATCCTGAGCAGGATTCTCTCAGAATCTTGTGAAGGATTCTCTCAGAATCCTGAGAAAGATTCACTCAGAATCCTGAGAAGGATTCTCTCAGAATCCTGAGAAGGATTCTCTCAGAATCCTGAGAAGGATTCTCTCAGAATCCTGAGAAGGATTCTCTCAGAATCCTGAGAAGGATTCTCTCAGAATCCTGAGAAGGATTCTCTCAGAATCCTGAGAAGGATTCTCTCAGAATCCTGAGAAGGATTCTCTCAGAATCCTGAGAAGGATTCTCTCAGAATCCTGAGAAGGATTCTCTCAGAATCCTGAGAAGGATTCTCTCAGAATCCTGAGAAGGATTCTCTCAGAATCCTGAGAAGGATTCTCTCAGAATCCTGAGAAGGATTCTCTCAGAATCCTGAGCAGGGTACTCTCAAAGTCCTGTGCAGGATTCTCACAGAATCCTGAGCCGGATTCTCTTAGAATCCTGAGCAAGATTCTCTTAGAATCCTGAGCAAGATTCTATTGAACTCCTGAGCAGGGTACTCTCAAAGTCCTGTGCAGGATTCTCACAGGATCCTGAGCCGGATTCTCTTAGAATCCTGAGCAAGATTCTATTAGACTCCTAAGCAGGATTCTCTTAGAATCCTGAAAAGGATTGTCTCAGAATCCTGAGAAGAATTCCCTCAGAATCCTGAGAAGAATTCTTCAGAATCCTGAGCAGTATGCTCTCAGAATGCTGAGCAGGATACTCTCAAAGTCCTGTGCAGGATTCTCACAGAATCCTGAGCAGAATTCTCATAGAATCCTTAGCAGAATTCTCACAGAATCCTGAGCATGATTCTCACAGAATCCTGAGCAGGATTCTCTCAGAATCCTTAGCAGGATTCTCACAGAACACTGAGCAGAATTCTCTCAGAATCCTGAGAAGGATTCTCTCAGAATCCTGAGAAGGATTCTCTCAGCATCCTGAGAAGGTTTCTCTCAGAATCCTGAGAAGGATTCTCTCAGAATCCTGAGAAGGATTCCCTCAGAATCCTGAGAAGGATTCCCTCAGAATCCTGAGAAGGATTCTCTCAGAATCCTGAGAAGGATTCTCTCAGAATCCTGAGAAGGATTCTCTCAGAATCCTGAGAAGGATTCTCTCAGAATCCTGAGAAGGATTCTCTCAGAATACTGAGAAGGATTCTCTCAGAATACTGAGAAGGATTCTCTCAGAATCCTGAGAAGGATTCTCTCAGAATCCTGAGAAGGATTCTCTCAGAATCCTGAGAAGGATTCTCTCAGAATCCTGAGAAGGATTCTCTCAGAATCCTGAGAAGGATTCTCTCAGAATCCTGAGAAGGATTCTCTCAGAATCCTGAGAAGGATTCTCTCAGAATCCTGAGAAGGATTCTCTCAGAATCCTGAGAAGGATTCTCTCAGAATCCTGAGAAGGATTCTCTCAGAATCCTGAGAAGGATTCTCTCAGAATCCTGAGAAGGATTCTCTCAGAATCCTGAGAAGGATTCTCTCAGAATCCTGAGAAGGATTCTCTCAGAATCCTGAGAAGGATTCTCTCAGAATCCTGAGAAGGATTCTCTCAGAATCCTGAGCAGGATTCTCTCAGAATCCTGAGCAGGATTCTCTCAGAATCCTGAGCAGGATTCTCTCAGAATCCTGAGCAGGATTCTCTCAGAATCCTGAGCAGGATTCTCTCAGAATCCTGAGCAGGATTCTCTCAGAATCCTGAGCAGGATTCTCTCAGAATCCTGAGAAGGATTCTCTCAGAATCCTGAGCAGGATTCTCTCAGAATCTTGTGAAGGATTCTCTCAGAATCCTGAGAAAGATTCTCTCAGAATCCTGAGAAGGATTCTCTCAGAATCCTGAGAAGGATTCTCTCAGAATCCTGAGAAGGATTCTCTCAGAATCCTGAGAAGGATTCTCTCAGAATCCTGAGAAGGATTCTCTCAGAATCCTGAGACGGATTCTCTCAGAATCCTGAGAAGGATTCTCTCAGAATCCTGAGAAGGATTCTCTCAGAATCCTGAGAAGGATTCTCTCAGAATCCTGAGAAGGATTCTCTCAGAATCCTGAGAAGGATTCTCTCAGAATCCTGAGAAGGATTCTCTCAGAATCCTGAGAAGGATTCTCTCAGAATCCTGAGAAGGATTCTCTCAGAATCCTGAGAAGGATTCTCTCAGAATCCTGAGAAGGATTCTCTCAGAGTCCTGAGAAGGATTCTCTTAGACTTCTGAGATGGATTCCCTTAAAATCCGGAGCAGGATTCTGTCAGAATCCTGAGAAGGATTCCCTCCGAATCCTGAGCAGTATGCTCTCAGAATCCTAAGCAGGATACTTTCAAAGTCCTGTGTAGGATTCTCACAGAATCCTAAGCAGGATTCTCACAGAACCCTGAGCAGGATTCTCTCAGAATCCTGAGAAGGATTCTCTCAGAATCATGAGAAGGAATTCTCTGAGAGTCCTGACCAGGATTCCCTCAGAACCCTGAGCAGAATTCTTCCAGAATCCTGAACAGGTACAGGGATCTCTCAGAATCCTGAATAGGATTTCTTCAGAATCAGGATTCTCTCCAAATCCTGAGAAGTTTTTTTTTTCTGAATCCTGAGAAGGATCCTCTCTGAAATCTGAGAAGGATTCTCTCATAATCCTGCGCAGGATTCTCTCAGAATTCTCTCAGAATACTGGGAAAGATTTTCTCAGAAACTTGAGAAAGAATCTCCCAGCATCCTGGGAAGGATTCTCTCAGAATTCTCAAAAGGATTATCTGGAAGTGTTCTTTAAAAATCATGATCTATTTAGGACCTTCAATGTATCTTGGCATAAAATTTTCCGTTTCATCTTTATTGGTGAGCTCGTTTCAAGCAAAATTTTTGTTAAAGGTTAATAGTTTAGTTATTTTTATTACTTCAATGCCCGAAATCCATCCCTGTTTCAGAAACCCCGATTGCTCTTTAGTACCCTAGAAACCAGTGTGTAAATTACCCGCCAAGGTGCGTGTGAAATAGTATAATACGAAATGTGTGTGCATAAATTTGTTCCACCCGCGCCGCAAACCACTTCATACACGCACCTACACTACTCTCCACACCCCTGCAGGATTCAGCCCAAACACTCCACTCGATTCCCAAAGTAGAAACCAATGGCAAACCTAATGACAGCCTCCACTCAACCAAGCAAATGTGCATGCAAGCGTAGGTAACTTTGATGGGTGTGGGAGGAGTAGGCGAAGAACGAGTGAGCCTCCGCTCGATGCCTCTAGTAGGGGTACTAGGTGTGTAATGCGCCGTCAGAGTAAAATACGACACTCTAATACAGTCAGCTCTCCCTTACTCGATGTTTAATATATCGATGTCGAGTTGGAGCACCATATCAAAGTTGGTTTTCATGGCTACCTCGATGGTCCCTTGGATCGCAGTTGCACTTGTTTTGTGTTCTTTAACTCAATACCTCACTAACTTTATGGTTCCTTCATTACAGAGTTTTTTGATTATTTAAATATACATAGTTATGCTCCGCAGTTTACTATGGCTCTATTTCTTTTAAATTTCATGTACTAGAAATAGTTTCCTCTATCAAATGACTAGTTTTAGTCATTGCGAGCTTATTTATGCGACGTACATAGCCACATCTTCCCCTTCGATGACATTCGCCATGAGCGACCACGATTTGTTTGTCGGTGGTCACAATGGGAATTTCCAACGCTTACTGCAGATGCGAATCGACTGAAATTGACTCCCGATATCAAGATTTAGTCGTACGGTATGTTTCGCATCGGATTCGCACTCCCATGTGCGAAAGGGTACTGTATTTTTATTACCGATCATTTAATAATATTCCAGTTTGGGGCTTTTTCAATTATAGCTGCCGGATGCGAGGTTCGCGACGCATGAAATGCGCCACTGCGGTTCTATTCCATCTCAGGTGTGGGCTTTTCGAGAGTGGGCGAATGTTTGTACAGTATTGGACACTACATTTGCAAATTTATCGATTTTCCAAACAAAATGGCCCACTTTAGAGGGTAATATCGGATTATATATGGATTGATTTGAATGAAATTTACACAGTTCTTCAGAAATAACTTGAACATACATTTTTAACTTATTGTTTATACAATCAACTCTCCATAATTCAATATTGAAGAGACTATCGAGCTAGGGAGGGTCGAGTTCATCATCCGCTTATTAATATAGAGCGGTTCCACGCCGTTTCGCAAACCCGATTATTTTTGTATTTTTTGAATCGCCTGAAAATTTGCGTACAGATTCTTGAATCTATGACATTTAGTCGAATGACGTTTGGTCGAAAGTACATTTGGTCGAATGGACATTTCGTCGAATGGACATTTGGTCGAAAAGGTTTAGTTGCAACAGAAAGAATATGATATTTGGTCGAACCGACATTTCGTTGAAAGGATAGTGCTCGAATTTAAATCGTATGGAAAAAGAGTTTTACGTTTAGTCTGACTATAGTCGAGAATAGCATTTTGTCGCTAATACAAGAGAAATTGAACAATTGAATAAGTATTAGCCATTTTACTAATAAACTTTATACGATTAGCAAAGTTTGTTATTCAATTTGATAGACGCTCTCCCAACATAAAGCTCAACCTCACGTTTTCAATGTTTTATGCTGCTTTTTCGTTCAGGCATGTTCTGTAATTCGAGATAAGTTGATCTTTAATGGAAGCAAGCTAACTTTTGTCTCTTCAATTGGCTCGTCTTTCCTTACCCGATACATAGATACAGCACAATTTTCATTTTTAATAATTCAAAGCTTCTACTGCAAACTATGTTATTCACCCGAGGTCATCAAAGCCAAATATTTGCTTGAGGAATTTTATTAAGCTGGAAGTAACATGAGCCAATTGGCCATAAGCAGAGTTACAGACACCTGACTCTCTCTTCGCCATAAAGGTTTTCCCTAATGCTATTTATTCGTGCCGTTTTAATTATGAGTTCCGCATTCAAAAATCTTACCCATTACCGTAAGCTGCAAAACCCAGAATTCAAAGAAAGATCCCAAGCACTCTCTCCAAATTCTTTCATCAGATGAAGATCAGCAGTTCATTACAAAGAACGATGACTTTTCAAAAGAATAATAAATAATGCAAGTACTATGTTCACAGCGTTTTATTAAAAAACTTGTTGAGCAGTTTTTCAAAGAATGATGATATTTTCAAAGAATAATAAATTGATGATGCCTAATATTTTAGTCAATGTATAAATCTATTTTAAAAAAATATTTCTAAAAAATTCATATAATCAAAAGATGTATGGAATTTGAAAATAAGACTACATAAAATGTCCCATTTTTTATTCAACAACAGGTTTTCAGGTTTGATTCAGATTACTCAAAATAATACATTATCTCACCAACTTTTCAAAACTTAGAAAACAACAAATAATTTCACCAACCATTTAAAAATAAGCTTTCAACCAAATTTCCGTTCAACTAAACGTCATTCCAGCAAAAAAAAAGTTCCAAAGCAATTCGACCAAATGTCCATTCGACCAAATGTCCTTTCGACTAAATGTACTTTCGACCAAATGTCATTCGACCAAACGTCATTCGACCAAATGTCATTCGACGAAATGTCCTAAAGCCCAGATTCTTTATGACCAAAAATGCCATTATGCACTTTCAGACCGCCATTTTGAACCTCGCCTTATTTTTGAGAAGGGCGTATCGGGAAATGCATGGCAAATCTTTAAAAAACTGTAACTCGAAAACGGTTTGTCCGATCGATTTGAGATCCTCTACAAAGTTGTAGGTATTGCTTAGGACTATATGGAGAAACATATGCACGGTAAAAAAAAGTTACGGATTATTTTTTATTTCAAAAACAAAATTTAAAATCGATTTTCTCCAGAAACGCAGTTTCGATATTTTTTATTTTCGGATATGTTTAAGGGGACAACTTATGTGATTTATTGCCCAATGTTTCAAAATGGAAGAATTATGGACAAAAAAGTTATGATTTTTTAAAAAATTACAGATGTTGAAAAAAAAAATCGAAATAGAGGAAAACAATATTTTTTTATGTGATTATTTGAAAGTACAGAAAAATTGGAATCGAAAAGTACTTGAGTAAATTTTTTCTAGGTTGCATCAATTTCGAGATATACTCATATTCATGTAAAATTTTCAAATAAAAAAGAAAAATAGGCCCTTTTCAAGCATATTTCATGTTTCTCCATTCCAGAAAAAAATTATTTTGATTGAGCGAATCGTAGCTAAATCGTTTATCGTTTGATCAAAACATTTATGCTTAGGTATTGAAAAAAAAATGCACGGTTAAAAATATAAACGATATTTTAAAATGAAAATTTGAAGCTAATAGTTCTTAAAAACCGCAACATTGATGTTTTTAATTTTTGGATATATTTTGCGGTTGTTGTAGGTATTGTTTGGGACTATTTAGAAAAAAATATGCACGGTAAAAAATAATGACAGATTTATTTAATAAAAAAAATTAAAATCGATTTTCTATGAAAATGCATCTGTGATTTTTATTATTTTTGGACATGTTTTAGGGGACACTTTATGTGATTTATTGCACAATGTTTCAAAATGGAAGAATTATGGACAAAAAAAGTTATAATTTTATAAAATATTACAAATTTTGAAAAAAATCGAAATAGAGGAAAACAATATTTTTTATGTGTTTATTTGATAGTACAGAAAATGCATTGGAAGAGTAATTTAGTAAAATTTTTCTAGGTTGCATCAATTTCGAGATATATTCATACTTATATAAAATTTTCAAATAAAAAGAGGAAAAATCGGACCTTTTCAAACATATTTCGTGTTTCTCCATTCCGGAAAATTTTATTCTGATTTCAACAACACAAACCAAGTCAAGTCAAATACACAACGCTGAAGACGGCTTTGCAGCTGAGTTTGAAATACGCGTATCTGTCGAAGGATACAATAGTAGAATTAAAAGGAACAGTACTACTCATCTTTTTGTATATTTACAGGCATTCTACTAAATAGGCTCCACAAGGGTTTTCATCACTTTTGCCTGTGTTAGTAGGTATGATGAACAAACACGTTTTTCCCATACCCATACATTTGGTCATGGTAAATGAATAAAAGAAAAACGATGCTTTTTTTTAAACGTACTTCATGGGTACAAAAATAATGCGCTATGTTGTCAAGTTTTATCACTGTAGCAATCATCATTGAAAAAAATGCGGTACAAAAACTTCGTGGTGTGAAGTACCTATGTAGTATATAAGGTAAGTCTAAAATCGTTCAAGATGTATTAAAGTGTTCAAACAAAGTTGTTCTTAACATTGTCGAAATCTTACGGAAGATAATATTTAGAAATTGATTTTTTTGGGATTTGCTGAACAGAATAAATTAAATTGTAAGCTTAAAATTTATGATTCTTGTCGTTTAAAACTGTACTCAACTATCTAGTAGCGATGACACATCGAGCAGTGATGAACATGTAACTTCTCAAAATGAAATGAATGTTCCAAGTCAGGAGTCTTTGGTAACTGTACCGTCAATGACCTCGGTCAAGTATTTTTCGATAGAAATTTTTCGTTTATTTTTTAAATAATTTGGTTTATTTATTTTTTAAATAAAGGTTTTGATCAAGCCATAAACAATTCAGCTACGATTCACTCAATCAAAATAAAATATTTCTGGAATGGAGAAACACGAAATATGTTTGAAAAGGAGCTTATTTTACTTTTTTTATTTGAAAATTTTATATAAATATGAGTATATCTCGAAATTGATGCAACCTAGAAAAAATTTACTTAAGTACTTTTCGATTCCAATTTTTCTGTACTTTCAAATAATCACATAAAAATATTGTTTTCCTCTATTTCGAATTTTTTCAAAATCTGTAATTTAAAAAAAAAAATTGTCCGTAATTCTTCCATATTGAAACATTGTGCAATAAATCACATAAGTTGTCCCCTGGAGAAAATCGATTTTAAAATGTTGTTTTTGAAATGAAAAATAATCTGTAACTTTTTTTTACCGTGCATATTTTTCTCCATATAGTCTTAAGCAATACCTACAACTTTGTAGAAGATCTCAAATCGATCGGACAAACCGTTTTCGAGTTACAGTTTTTTAAAGATTTGCTATGCATTTTCCGATATGCCCTTCTCAAAAATAAGGCGAGGTTCAAAATGGCGGTCTAAAGGTGCAAAATGGCATTTTTGGTCATAAAAAATCTGTATGCAAATTTTCAGGCGATTCAAAAATACAAAAATTAAATTTAAAAAACAAATCGTCATGTTCGGTGGAATCGCTCTATAACATATAATGTTATTACAATAAAACCGCCAACTCCGCACCATACAACTCTATTCGCAGCTGCCTCCCTCCATCCTCGGTTGCGGCCTACACTCGCCAGATCTTGCAGCACCTGGTCAGCCCACCGTGACCGTTGCGGCTGCACTCCTCGTCTTCTTATGCCTGCCGGATCGGAAGCGAACACCATTTTTGCAGGGTTGTTGTCCAGCATTCTTACAACATGCCCCGCCCAACGCATTCTTCCAGCTTTTACTACCTTCAGGATGCTAGGTTCGTCGTAGAGTTGGGTGAGCTCGTGGTTCATCCTTCGCCACCACATACCATTCTCATGCACACCGCCAAAGATCGTCCTAAGCATTCGACGTTTAAAGACTTGCAGGTTCTTCTGGAGCCCATAGTAGGCACGACTTCCACAGATGATGCGTCTCCATATTTCACGGCTAACCAGTCCGACTTTTGGCTTAGGCAGGTGTACATTTCTGCCACCGTTCCAAATGTTCTTCAGATTATAAGGGAGGATCGAGTAAGGTAAAATGTTGTAATACGCCCCCCCCGTAAGGAAAAACTGCTCTATCGCAGTAGCAAATGCATCACTTCTGAAGTTTTCTATATCAATGTGTTGCTTACTTAGTTGGCCATGCTCTGCATGCAACTTTCTCTTTCCAGGTTGCTTCAAAAAAGTGTACACGATGTTTTTAATGAACGGTCCCAATGTTTACGTTGCAAAACAACCCGGTCAACATGCCCCTCCTATAGAAAAATGGTCCACAGCGTTGAAGAAATGTTTCCAAGGAGAATTCCGCCAACTGCTAATCTTAAAAGGGTCCATTAGCAGTCGTCTTCCGGTAAAAGTTTTTGTATTGAGTTTAATTGCAAAGAATGGGCTTAATCCCCCCTGAGGAATGCTTATCAAAAGCAAAATTTTAAACCAAAAACCTGATTTTTGAAATTTTTAGAATTTCTATTAATTGTTTATACTTTTTAAAGAACATATATGCGCAACATCATTTTTTCGCGAATATTTAAGATATGTAATCATATTTACGTGTGAAAGAACCCTCAATCTCGTGAAAATGAAGAGGGGCGTATTACACTGAGTTACTCTAATAGAGCACAAACTAGTGCAAATGCATCGAGGTAGCCATGAAAACTAACTTTTACTGTGGTTCTCTAACTCGATATTGAGATACGAAATAGCGAGTATGGGAAAGTTGACTGTATAAAGTGATTTTTGCAAATTTTAATGATTACAATTACTCTAAAAATAACTTAAACATTTAAAGAATAGCTTCATACCATACCACCAGTAAAACCAGGTCCGTCCCACTCGGGCTCAGATTGGGTACCACTTCTAGTACTGCATTTGGTCCCTCGGTAGTGTAAAAGGTACCCAAGTTTGACAGATCGCAGTATACTTTTCACGGCATTCTAGATTACCTTATGAGCCATAAATTTTTGGGCAACTGCAAGGGACATGGAGGTCTTTAATGTGTCTTTGGTAAAACTGTAAATAAAGGTATGCGATACTTCGAATGATTTCATCAAACGGTGTTCGAAACGAAATACCGCGGAATTACACGGACTTCATTAAGAAGCTATTTTTGCTGCAACTTCGTTTCGTTCTGTCAATCTGAGAAAAATCATCTATTTTCTCAATATCAAACAAATTGTTATGGAGTATTGCGATATATTGAGTTGGATTGCTGTATAAAAAAAATCTACTTAAATTTTTGAACGATAGCGAGCTTATTTTTCATCGTGAAGCAGTATGCAAATATAATTTAATATACAGTCGACTCTCCACATCTCGATATCTCTCCCTATGTCGATGATTTTTTCGGTCCCTTCATTCTGCATACATTTTCACTCTCCATAGCTCGATATCCTCCTTATCTCGATATCTCCCTATCACGATGTGATTTTCGTTCCCGATTTTCTCTCCGTATGTCGATATGATTATCAAAGGTTACTAGACTAGATTTTGAAGATTGAAAACAATTTGTGAAGATGAAATGACTTCTGTTTGTTTTTAATTTTCTCGGTAATGGAGTGATTTTCAATCTAGTATTCATCAAATATTTGTTCTATGTCTCGATCTCTACCAATCTCGATGGTCCGTCGATATCAAGATGTGTAGAGGCGACTGTAATATGATTTTTGCAATTTTTCATCGTAATAGGCTATTTTTCATCGCGCCAATCTTTCATGAAACGGCCTACTTTCCTGCACTGAAGTATGCAGTGCGGGAATAGCCATTACGCAACTAAAATCAATGCTGTCATGATTCATTACGCAACGTTTTCTTATTACGCGACTATTTTGAGATGCGTAATGAATCATTACATAACCATATTTCAGAAATTGTTAAATAATGGTGAATGCATTCTGATATAATTTCTGATACCCTCAAGCGGTCTTCTACGAAATTGCAAAAAATGTTGTACGTAACTCTTTGCAGAACTCGATTCTTACATCACTCGTTGTAATTATCCTACTCGGCGAGCCTCGTTAGGATAAATTTACGACTCGTGCTGTAAAAATCATCATTTAGCAACTTTTTCCGTAAACATTTTTTTTCTTTCAAGCACATATTAATATTTTATTGAAGATACCGGTTTGTAGTGCCTTCTTGCTCCTAGTGTAGCAGTTAGGTGCTGTTCATTAGGGTGCGGATTGTTTTTCAAAAGATCTCAAAACTAAAAATGGGTGTGTTTTTTACAACTCAAATTACGTAAAAATAGAAAAGTCAAAATTTGAGCAAATCAAACTCAAATTTTGAGGTGGCGTAAGCGACTCGAAGGTGAATTCTCAATTAATCAAACAAGACTTGACGTACTTTGGTTTCAAGTTGACCGATTGCGCTGCAGAATAGTAGCCCATTCTCTGGCGTATAGTTGGTTAACGCGCCCAGTCTAGCGTATTGAGTCTAGCGTGGGATCGAAGCCCACCAGAACGATTCTATTATTTTTCCCAATTTTACATCTCGATTTGTCCAAATTGACTTTTGTGTTTAAGCCGTAATAGACATAATAACCCTAGTTGCATAGTAAATATGTAAAATTCAGCGAAAAAATAAGCCACCACCTACTGTTCATTGATCACGTAATCAAGATATGGAATACGGACTTTTGTGTATGAACTTTTATCTCATTTTACGAAGTGTCACGCTATTGAATATTGTATCAATTTACCAATAGTGGAATTTGCCACAAAATAATTGAGTGCATATTATAACCACAGACATACAGAAGAAATTTCCATCGACCACTCATTTAACGATCGCTGTGTTACAAACCTCACAACCAGAGGCACGCGCATCGCTTCTCTTTGTGTATGACGTTTCACACTAGCGTCATCTGCTGGTCGTGTTTCACAAAACAGCGTTTCGTGCAAAACTCTCACTTGATGATGACGATGTGAAGTGGGGATGGATTTAAAAAAAAAACTCTAATTGTTACTTACATTGTCGTTTAAGATATTTCCTCTTGCCCTTTTTTGTACACTTATAACTGTTTATTTCTAATTGACACGTATCTGAGAAACATGTCTGGTTTGGAAATTCAGAAATCCAAAAGTTGACAATCGTTTGTTGTTCCAAAGGTTCGTAGCGGTTTTCATTCTTCTTTCTTTTAGGTTTAAAAACACCCTTAAGATCCATACTTGATTTGTCGCGAAGGGTCCCAAAAAGAGTTAAGTGGTTTTCAAACGCCTCTTCAGGTTACCAGGATAACCAAATGGGTTTTCAGTTGATCTAAAGCAATTCTTATAGAAAACCAGTGGCTTTTAAGAGATTTCCGGGAGTATTTACCCAAAAGGTTTTCAGGAAGTATAAATTATTACCCCAAGGGTTCGTAAAATGTTCTCAAGAAGTTCTCAAGAGTTTCCGAATAATTTTCCAAGAATGTTCCAAAGGCTTCTATGCTGCCCTTCTACGCCTACTTGTCCCGTGTTCTATGCTTACCTTATGGACCACGCAACAAATATGCGTAGAGCGGCAGTATGGTTCTTTGTGAATTTAATAGAATTTAAGAGGGCTTCCCAAGGATTGCCAAGTTGCTCTAGGTAGTTTACTGGGTTTTCAAACGGAGTTTTTTGAGTTGCGTTTTCAAATGTTCTCAAAATGACCTTAATGGTTTTCAGCCTTTCAAAGTGACTTCAGCACGAAAACTCGATGATTCGAATAAGTCTATCAATAGTGTCTTTTACTTCAAACGGAGATATCTAAGGATCCTATTTTGGAGTTGATTTTTATGGGCTGAGAACATTTAGGAACATCTATTGCATTCATTCAAGGGGTCCAGGCAGCCTGGAGCTGAGGGTCGTGGATTCGTGGCCCGCCAATCGAGGATCTTTTAGTGATAAAAATTATCTTCGTACCTTGCACGCAATATACGAATGCAAAAATGATTACATGGCAAAGAATGCTCTTAGTTAATAGCTGAGAGATGACACGAACCCAGTTGGAATGTAATCCTAGAACGAGAAAGCATCTCGTCACTTGGTCATCTCTTAGATGATCTTGGGATCCGTTGTGTAGATAATACGTACAAGTTTGCTAAAAATAGTTTTAGTTTAGGGCTATCATATTTCCAAAGATTTTTTTTTGTAATTTTCCATCAAAAAGTAATTGAAATAATACCTTTAAAATAATTGTTAAAATTGAATTTGTGCCGTGGAAATATGATACAATTCGGTGCTGATCATCTTGATTCATATGACTGACTCTCAAGGCCTCAGTGAAGTATAATAAATCAAAGAAAATATTATTTAAATTACTTTGTAGATTCCACAGCGCTAACAAGCTTTGAATACACTTAACTTTTGATTGGTGGATAATGACTTTACTTCCACAACCAAATAGACAAGACCTCAAAATCTTTTCATAAGTCTTGAATAAGTCTCTCATGAATGTTATCAGTAGAAAAAGTTAAATAATTAATAAAACTTGTCAAGGTATTAGACCTGTCGAAGGCAGTTGGACATTCAAAATATTTGTAGATATCTAAAGATGGTTATTAGAACAGTCCCTCTAAGTTGGCAACCCTTAAGATGAAATTGAATCGTAGTCTTGAGGTGCGAACTTTACAGCACAAATCTAGAAAACCATTTTAGCAGAAACCTTCACTCTTTGGTAATGATCAATCGATTGAGCTTCCACCATAAATCACTGTCTGATGTTCTAAATTTGTGCTTTAGAAAATTTGAGGTCTGGCATCGATTCATCTTCACTTCTAATGGTAAATATTGGAACAGTTCATGTAAAATGTGTCTCATGCAGAGTACCATTTTTATTCATATAATGGACACTTGTACGTCGTGAGTTGGATTGAGAACGGGTCTTACTCCGTTTTGTTCCTCAAGGGTTCGGACGTGTTCAAGTGAACAAATAGTTTTAGAAATTCACCGAGAAACTACAAAAAATCTACTGAAAATAAATCTTTCACCACTTGGTGGTGATACAACGTTTTCCGGGCCAGCTAGTATTCTATCTATCTATATAATTTAAAACGGAATGATGTTTTTAAGTCACAAGTTGGCTTGAAATCGATTCAAAGCATTGACGTTATTCTTTCTCTGTTAGACTTAACAAGAAATGCAACCTAGGATGCAACGGCACAGTGATGTGAAGGCGAAACTTTCACTCATTATTCCCCAAATATTTTTGTATTTTTAAACTATAATTGAATAGCTTGAAAAAAATTCATAGATATTGAGAAATTTAATTTGAATTTTTTAGAGCTTTTGAAAAACATGACCGCATAGTGGCATTTTTTGCTCGTTTGCAAAATACATTTGGAAAACCAAATGAAATTCGGCTTAGTTTTTAAATATGAGCACTAGAGTGTCCCAAAATTTCACTATGTCAGAAAAATAAGGTGCTCAATTTGTATTTGATAGCTAAGGATATTACGTTTATATGGGAGAAACTCTAAGAAATGACGTTTAAAGGTTGCCCCGTTGAAATTTTTGAAAAATGTCCGATTTTCGTGAGTAATGTCAGACAAATATTTCTAGTTTAGCAAAATTTCTTTAAACCCATAGTTTTTCATATTTTTACTTATCCAAACTATCTTGAAAAAAAAAAAAAAAAACATTTACCTGTATGTTAATGTTAAGCCCACTGATTTTTAAAATGTTGGTAAACCAAAAATTTTCAAACCTATTTTTATTTTATATTTTTTTAAGTTGGTGTCAAACTTATTTTATATTTACAAAAAGATGAAAAACTTTATTAGGAAACTTTGCACTTTGCATTATACTCCTAATTTTATGCCTTTCCCTGAATGCCAGTTCCCCGATTGATTCGTTTCCCCGAAAGATCCGGTTCCCCGAAAAATGTTGCAGTTTAAAAAAGTGCAATAGTCTTCAGTGGACAAAAGGTCGAAAGACAAAAGGTCGAAAGGACAAAAGGATGAAAATGATTTGCTTGGTGGGAAATTTTTCCTTCTTTGAAAAATGATTTTTGACCTTTTGTCCCTTCTTTTTTGTTCTTCGACCTTTTGTCCTTTCGACCTTTAGTCTTTCGATCTTCTGTCCTTTCGACCTTTAGTCATAGATTCCACATATTGCCAAAAATGCTGAGGACGGTAAAACTCGAAAGAACCGCCAATCAAATAATGAAGGGTGTATATTAGAGTGATGCAAATTTTGAAATGTTTGCTCCCCTATGCTTAAACGATTTTAATTATGGCAAATAGCATTCTCCCAAAGTTTCAAGTGATTCGGAATAAATTTGACTGTGCACACGCCATTTGAAGTTTATATGGAGATTACTATGGAAAACGCCAATCTTTTGTGTTCAGCCCTCTAACACGTCATCATAATATTTTAGGTAAAAGTGAACACACTCATCTTATGTGAAAATTTCCCAGCTACAACTTTGCCAAAGACCACTTTTTGATTGGACCTCACGATAAATTGTTATTCTTCATCATAAAGTTGTTTTGCATGTAGCATGCTTCACCAACTGCTCGGCAGGCAACAGGGGTGCTCCTGGTGGGAAGTATAGATCAAAGTAATCCAGGCTACTATGTTCTACAGCAAAAAAGCAGTGTTGCTCTGAAACTAATTGAATGATCATCTCAGCACGATTTGGACTTTGTTATCAATAATAACAAATAATCCTTACGTCCCATCGAAATGTGGTCTTCGGGAAAGTTGTAGCTGGGAAGTTTTGACATAGGATGAGTGTGTTCACTTTTACCTAAAATATTATGATGGCGTGTTAGAGTGCTGAACACAAAAGATTGGCGTTTTCCATAGTAATCTCCATATAAACTTCAAATAGCGCGTGCACAACCAAATTTCTTCCGAATCACTTCAAATTTTGGGAGGATCATTTTCATCATAATTAACATCGTTTAAGCATAGGGGAGCAAAAACTTCAAAATTTGCATTAGTCTAGTGCATATCCGATTACCGATTCTTTCACCACCTTGAAATACAACAAGTTATGACAATTATGAGTGCTAAACATTTTTCGGAGAACTGGGCTATTCGAGGAAACGGGGTAGTCGGGGAACTGGCGTTCCAAGAAACGACATTCGGGGAACCTTCATTTGGGGGAAATTTGCACAACCATTTCCAACATACCTTACCTTACCTTGATGGCTACAGCGTAGCGTCACGCCATTGTCGGGCGTATTGTAGAGCTCCATCTTCGTCGGTCTTGGGCGAAACTTCTCCAGTTGCCCCGAACGTTTAGGGTCGCCAGGTCCTCTTCCACTGCGTACAGCCAGCGTATTCGTGCTCTTCCTCGAAGCCGCCGACCTCTACCTGGTTTCCTGCTGAATATTATTTTCGCAATTCTTTCTTCCGACATCCGCACTAAGTGACCAGCCCACTGAAGTCTGCCGTATTTAACACGCTTGATAATATTCGCATCTTTGTACACCTGATACAACTCGTGATTCAAGCGTCTGCGCCACACACCATTTTCGAGTTTCCCACCAAGTATTGTCCGCAGCACTTTACGCTCGAAAACACCGAGAAATTTCCGATCTGACTCTTTCAACGTCCACGCTTCGTGTCCGTAGAGAGCCACCGGAAGAATCAATGTTTTATACAGGGCGAATATTGTTTCCGTTTGCAAGCTGCGGGACCTAAGCTGGTTACGTAGTCTGTGAAATGCCCTATTCGCAGCCACAACACGTCTTTTCACTTCGCAGGAAACGTCTTTGTCACATGTCACAAGTGTTCCAAGGTAAACAAATTCTTCATCAACTATAAATACATCCCCATCAAACACTACCTCAGCACCTACACCACCAAGCCTGACTCTATCTCAACCTGCAACCATGTATTTCGTTTTGGTAGAATTAATGATCAGGCCTATCCTCGCTGTCTCCATCTTCAGAGGCACGAAGGCCTCTTCCACTGACCTGCGATCGATTCCAATTAGGTCTATATCGTCCGCAAAGTTATGGAGCAAGTGCGACATTGTGATAATAGTACCATTTATCTGCACGCCAGATCTTCTAATAGCACCCTCGAGTGCAATGTTGAACAGTAAATTCGAAAGTGCGTCACCCTGCTTCGAACCGTCTAACGTCACGAACGAGGTTGACACCTCGCCTGCGATCCGAACACTTGATTTCGAACCATCCAGCGTAGCACGTATCAGCCTAATTAGTTTCGCCGGAAAACCATGTTCAGACATAATCTGCCACAGCTAATTTCTCTTCACTGAGTCGTACGCCACCTTGAAATCAACAAACAGATGATGAGTCTGCAAGTTATACTCCCGGAATTTGTGTGGGATCATTCGCAAGCTAAACATATGGTCCGTTGTCGAACGGCCCTCACGAAAACCACCTTGGTATTCGCCGACGAAGGACTCAGGACTCCTCGAGCGGTCTCAGTCTGTTAAACAGCAGGGATTTCCTCTGTAATTGGCACACTCCAGTCTGTGCCCTTTCTTGTAGATAAGGCAGATGAGGCCATCCAACCAGCGGGCAATTCTTCATCTTCCCATACCTTCAGAAGTATTCGGTGGATCGACTGGTAAAGCTGCTCACTCCCGTGCTTGAGAAGCTCGACCGGGATCTCGTCCTTCGCAGCAGCCTCACAGTTCTTTAGCTCGCTGATAGCCTTTTTAACCTCTCCTATGGTTGGTGGGTCCACAGCATCATCTATGTTCATCATGTTCCTCGCTACATTTCCATTTTCACCATTCAACAATTGCTGAAAGTGCTCCTTCCACCTGGCAGCCACCGCCGTTTTATCGGTCAGCAAATTACCTTCTCGATCATTGCACATAGCGGACACTGGTACGGTATTGTGCCGCGCAGCATTGACCGTTGCATAGAATCTCCGCATATCATTCCGGTTCATGCTTTCTTGAGCGTCAGCTACCACACTTTCTTCGTGCTGCCTTTGATTTATGCAGTGGATTCTTCGGCTCTCACTGCCCTGTACCGCTCTCTGTTCTGTCGGGTACCAGCCACAAGCATACGGTTTCTGGTGACATTCTTCATGTCTGTCACTATCTGGCACTCTTCATCGAACCAGTCGCTACGTCTTCGTCGTTGACCAGTGCCAATCACTTCCCGCGCCGTTGTAGTCACAGCTTCGTGGATAGGGTCCCACAGGCTGTCGACGACTCCAGCAACGTTGATTCTTCCCAACTGCTCGTCTAGTTGCTGACGGTACTGTGCTGCTACCCCATCAGTCGATAAGGGTTGTATATTGAAGCGCAGCGTTCTGTTGGTTGTGATTTCCAACATATGTTCCCTTATATTATTCCCATGATGATTGTAATGAATACTTCTGTTTGAATGCCAATAAAAACGCATATTTGTTTAAAAATCATTCAATATGATACTTGCATTGCGGTTCCTAAGCTCAAGGGCCGTTTTGCTTGACGAAGTCAATATCAAATGTTGGTAACACACAGAATTCTGATACATACAAAACTATCTAAAATCATGCGATGATGATAAATAATTCCTAAAATTTACAATCTGGTCTTCCCCAGTAGAATATGAGAAATCAATTTCAAGACTTTTCCCAACTTTTGTATGGAGAGCCATCACTATGCGACGTGCTGATGTGTTAAAATATTAGAGAAAATCAGCCGGATAACGAGAAACACTATACCGATACAGTCGATTCTTTACATCTCGATGTTCTCTATCAAATAAGAAATAAGGGTCACTAAGAGGGAGATAACAAACGTCACTGTTATTCTGTATACCACGGAATGGAGATGTGTTTTGGGTTTTCTACAATGGCGACGAGTGAAAAAAGTGAAGTAAAAGAAAAAGTTTTATTTTTACCATATCATTTCTCTGTGGAGTGGAACGTAAATGTAGGTATTTATTGATGAAAGAACTTTTCAAGGGAAAAGAAAGCATGTGGAACGCAAAGGCATACTGTAACTCAATTCAGGTAAGATTAATATTAAATCCTGGTGAGTGTGGTAAAGAGCTGATTATTTATAAGCTTAAATTCAAGAAAGATAGATTATGGTGAATATTCCGATGAATTTATTCCAGAAGTAAGTTAACAAGAGATGTTGGTGTAGCGGCTGAGAAAAAAATGAAAAGAGGGGGGGTATTCGATGCGTTTGTTATTGATTGTTTTTGCTTTATGTTTTTTCGGCAAGTAATGAATCGTCCTCATAATATTGTTGTCATGCGTTCCAATGCAATTATAGTGATTTTATCGAAAGTAAAATCCCAAATTTCTCATCATAAGATGCAAATAATTTAGCATTCATAAAAAAAATACAGTAAATTGGATTATTATATGCTGATCACAGGTTTGATTCAGTTGTTCTGATTAATGTGTTCATTTAAAGATTGCGAGCAATGATACACAAAAGCAATAGTAGTTAAATATAAGTATATTGGGGATTCAAACAATGTGAAATAAAGTTTTTTTTTTCGAATAAACAACAATGAAAATTCTGCCGTACAGCGTTTTAATTGTTCAATATTGAGTTATAATTGAAATAAAAGGATTAGTTTTCAGGTGTTCAAATTATGGAACATTGTTAAGATGGAAAATTATGAGCTAAGAAAATTTTCTACATGTAGTGAATATGGCTATTTTTGTTACATTATTTAAAATCATGATACAGTAGTTTCTCGATATCACGGATTCAACAATTTTTGGCGTGAAATAGCGAAACGTGTTTTAATAAAATCATAATTATAAATATAATTAAAATTTGAGCTTTATGATGCAGAAATAGAGCGAATGAAATAAAAAGTACGCTAGGGATCGATCAAACAGATATATGTTGATTGTTAAGTGTTATTTTCCAATGTAAAATGTATGAACTTCATACAATTTTTGTGGCGTGATAAAATCAACATAAAAGCGCTCTAAGATCAGAGAGATATTATGAAGCGATATTAAAACGAATAGTAATAAAATCGAGAAACTACTGTACAATGGAAGCTTGATGTATAAACTGACAACATGGATGGAAAATTAAAGATTTCACTCTACTACCTATAACCGCAAATCGCAATTAAGGATCGAATTTAGGCTTAAACAATGACAACAAATACTTTTGTCTATAAATCGTTTTAACTAAGCAAAAACGATAAACTCTTAAAATATTTATCTGGGATTCAAATTTACTATCGCAAATTTTGTTAATGTTCTGGTTTGTGAATTGAGAAAATATAATAAAAATTTACTTTCTAGCTAAAACATCACATCAGTGGTTGGCACTTTTATCATGACTATTATAAAGTTGGCTTTATTTTGCATCATTTGCTTTATGTGCATCATATCTTGATATTCATTTGAAACTTAAAAATATTTCACCTAATATTCTATTATTTAAAAGGGCGTACAGTCAGTCAGTGTGGACAGTCTGTTTATTTCATTTGATAAATACATAATGGAAAGGTGGATCAGGTGGATGGAAAGATAAATTCCATGGCAGTGTTAATGACTAAACAATAATCAATAAATTGGTGCATGACTTGTATAGATTTACTTGAAATTGCATTTTACGTATGCACAATACGTGGATGATGAATAACAATAGTTTAAATATAATGGAAACTATATGAACGCTAAATTGAAATCATGTAATCAGTAACGAATAACGAAAACACATTTTATTAGAAATGTAATAAAGAAAGATATTAGCTATAGCATATTTGGGTTCGTGTTGTGGATATGAAGGAAAGTAAATTCGGTCCATTTCTGAAAAGAAATGATGGAATATTACAAATATCTTATATGATAACTAATTAGTAGAGAGTAAAGGGAATACTTTAAGTAATTCCGGTCTGCTACTCCGAAAGAAACATAGAGGACAGTCATCCTGGTCTGTTTCTGGAAAAAAAGAACGTAGGAAGATTGTGGAAATTCGGGCCATGTCTAAAAAGATATGAAGGAATAACACAAATCATCCGGTCCGCTCTTAGTCAAACAGTAGAGAGTAAAGGGAACACCTGATTCCGGTCTGCTTCTCCATAAGAAACGTAGAGGATAAAATTCCTAGTCCGTTTCTGTAAAAAGAACGTAGGGAGTTTGGGAAAATTCGGCCCATTTGAAAAAAAAAAAAATGAAGGAATATCTCAAATCGTCCAGTCCGCTCTTGTTTGATTAGTAGAGGTTAAAGGGAAACATTCCGGTCTACATCTCATATAACGAAGGAAGTGTTTAAGCTTTCAGCTCAGCTACGGTTTAAAAAAAAGTGAAATGTTAGGATCATGACATAATTTAAACCATATGTGTTATGATACATTAAATTACGCGAATAGTCCCAAGAAAATAATATATTTGTTTATTCTGTAGTTTGTTCTATAATGAAGTTTCTCATTAAATATGCGATATAATATATAATAAGAATATGTTAACATTTTTGATATGTTAGATGCACCTTTAGTTACAATTTCAGAAAAATAAAATTAAAACAAAATGTCCAGGTGTTTTGAAGAATGAAATATTCAAAAAGAATGAAACTGAAGAAAACGCGGATGCACGAGATTTCCACTGAAAAGCATAAGTATCAACACATTTTCTATGTAAATTATAAAAAAAGGAAAAATACGGTAAAGTATATAGCTTTGAATCGACTATTATTAATAAGTTATTTACTAATACATATTTTCCATAAAATTTAGGCAAGCGCAATTGTCAACTTCGAAGTTTGTGACGTCCAGGAATACGACGATTGAACCAAAGAACATGGCAGGATACTTATAAGTTATACTGAAGCTCGATGCACAGCAAGAACGCTACGTTGTTCTGGAATTGAAGAAACATATCAATTTATTTAAAACACATTACATAACAGCAAAGTCTTACCAAAATATTTCATGTTAGGATAATTATTTTTACATGTTTTAGTAATTATCGTGTTGTTTCATACCATTCGAGTTTAATTAGGTAAGCTAATTATTAATTAAATTTTATTAAAGACAAGGAGAGATGTAGTAGGCTAAGAAATAAGGGTCACTAAGAGGGAGATAATAAACGTCACTGTTATTCTGTATACCACTAAATGGAGATGTGTTTTGGGTTCTCTACACAATTTAGTATTCATTAAAGGTATGTTCTTTGTCTCGATCTCTCCCTATCTCAATGATCCCTTCGAATCGAGGTGTGGAGAATCGACTGTATTTTCTAAGAGATTTTTTGGCGTGGCATACTACACTAGAGTGGCTCAAAAAATCGTTTTTGCTCCACACCGCTCATTCGATTCAAGATCAAATTCTGAGTGCCCTCCCAAAATTTGAACTCATTCGGATGAAAATTGAGACTGCACAAGCCCTTAAAAGTTTATATTGGAATTACTATGGGAAAAGCAAGCAAATCATTCAATCGGTCATAGCGTTTGCCCATGTGCTCTTGGGGATTTGAGCTACGTTGACACTGTGAGATGCATTCATCAGCTACAACTTTGCCGAAGACCGTTTTTAAATCGGACGTCTCAGTAATTAGTTATCAATTTATATCCAATCGCAAATTCTTCAACAGTGATCATTTATCTTCTGAACAGGCAACATTGGTGCTTCTGGCGCGAAAGATAGCACACGTAAATCATGGCTACTATGTTTTACTGCATATGTCCAGTGATGCCTGCAGATCAGCCCAATTATTATAGCCAGAGTTTTACGACTCATCTAAAAATCAATAACTAATTACTGAGGCGTCCGATTTGAAAACGGTCTTCGGCAAAGTTGTAACTGATGAATGCTTCTCCTAGTGTCAACGTAGCTCTAATCCTCAAGAGCACATCGGCAAACGCTATGACCGATTGAATGATTTTGCACGTGAGAATCATAATATAAATATCAAATCATCAATTGAAATCAATCAAACTATAAGGCAGTTGGGTACTTCAAAATTTTCATTGATATCTATTTGATAAACTTTCAAATTCAAACTTTTTGAAACAAGCCTCGAAAGTCGGAATGTGTATCTGTTCGGATTTTCAGAATCAGAACGGTAAATAACTGAAATCTACCAAAGTCAATAATTCTGTATAGAAACTCGATAAAGTTGCAAATCTTTTGACAAACACTGTACGTATCTGGTTGGCTGTAAGGATCTTGGCGAAACATTTCACACGGGGGTTGAAACCGCGAAACAGAACCGGCGCGTGTTGGACAAGAAGTGGCTGCGGACATCATGTCTATCTTCTTGGGAGTGCGTGGTTGGTAGGTAGTTGGCAGCAAAGCAGAACAGCACTCATGCGACAGAATGCTACGGAAATTAATTGCCTTCTAACAACATGTGTTTATAGACCGAGATCAATTAAATTAAATTCATGCTCCATATATTTTGTTTACTTGTGCTGCTGCTTGTTTGGGTAGTTTCTTCGTCTTCTTCTAGCAGCCACTGCCTTCCTCAAGTTAGTGGGAGGGAGAGCACACTGAAACATCGACCAGTGGGAGCAGTTTCTTGCGAATAACCCGAAGGGGTGTGCAAACTTGGGACCGTTTCGGTTTTGCTACAACATCAGCAGCACATGAAAAGCCTAAGAAACTCTCGGTAGCTAAAATGTGGGAAGACTGTTCTGCGAAGGAGCTCGACTGCGCTCGAAGGGGGAAACTGCAGAGTCCTGGCCCTCTCTAACAAGAAGAACATATTTTGATAATAATGAACAATGCTTGCACTCACATCTTCTAGTAGAATTAGACTGCGGGGACAACTGATACTCTCGAAGGGAACAACAATCGTCAGAGGGTTGAAACAACAAAGGGGGAAACATAAGGGGGACGTCAGTTGAGAGATATAGAAACCGGAAATGCTGTGCTAAATAAATCCAATTAAGTAATGTGTTACTGCAACTGCCGGATGGAACGAATGCATCTGCATGGCGCATTTGATGCAGTACAGCGTGGGTGCTCTCGGTCATAGGAATTCAAATAGGGGAGATTTATTTACATATATTCGAAATCAATGAAAGATGTATTTTTAAATTGCTCACGAACATAATCTGTTTTTTTTTCTAAAATATTATTTAAATCGAAACGTTTTTATAGAATATTTCGATGATATAAATTTGGCACATTATCTTACTTGAAGGAGTGTTTTCTTAAAAGAGGACTTGCCAAACTTGGAGCTTTATTACATACGTACAAAATTTTGGTCTTTAGCCGAATATAGCCAGCTTGGTATCCAATTGATTACTAACGACTTTGGTTCTGATCGTGTCCCTGTCGCAATCCTATCAGCTCCACTTTCAATCATTAACGAAATTGATGTATTGCTGAATTGGTTTCAGCAAAATAAATTGCTGGAAGATTGATCGAAAATTTGGTATTTTAATTGAAAAAGGGCAACTGATCTGTAATGAGCAACAGCTGGTTGCCAATCATAAGTTGTAGCCAAGGATCCTTTTTCGTTAGCCAAAAGATCTAAAAGTATCGAAAATTGGATTAGATTCCTAAGAACGTTTTTTTTATAACAAATATGCATTTCTAAATAGGCAATTCATACAGTACATACATGAAATCACACAGAAAACACCCAGAAAAACTGAGCTGTCGCAATTGATTCGCATTAAGGCCCTCGTTTGTCACCCTCGAAATCAAATACACCATTTGCGTTCGCCAAATTTGCATCATTCAGCATTCCTCCGGTAATATTGATGCAGCCGCATCAAATGCAACGAGAAGCTGCCACTCACAAGAAAATGGAAATCTGGAATTGTCAAGCCAAATTTTCCGCAAAAAAAAAATCCATTTCCCCGCTTCCGACGATTCCGACTGTATGTGGTGCAATATTTCAAGTGGGCCAACTAGAATTGATTCCACTCACATGCCAATGCCGAGGCTCCGAAACTAAGCGAGACAAATGGGTAGAGAGATCCTACTTTGGCATTCTGCTGCAATAGAACGAAAGTTAGAAAATCGCAAATTGCCACACAGCACATAGCAAATCAAAGATGCCCTGGAGTCCGTCTCTCGTATGTTCCATTCTAACGATCGCTACCGCGGTGCTCCATAGACCGTTTTTATCAGAATCAAATCACATTCGAATGGTCAAATTGATGGATCCCTCTGTAGCTATGACTCAAACCGTTTTTGAAGAACCCTCCATTTTTTAAATTTCTTGGCTCACTAAGATTGCTGTAACTCAGATATTTGTTGGACAACCCCTTCATAATAACATGCTTTTGGAGAAGATAATACAAAGGAGCTTCGTTTTCAAAAATAAAACTTTTGGCGGACATATTGAATTTGGCAGCCATGTTGGATTTTATCGAAAAACTTTGCTTTGGATTGCATTAGAATCTAGTAGGGAAGGTGTACCGGTATTCGCCATGTACCAGTTATTCGCCACCCCGGATTATATACCGTTTTACGACATATATGGTTGCCAATTGTTTGGTGTTCGCTAAATTGCTTTAAGATGATACGGAAACATTCTTGGAAACCGCAAAATTTTCTCAGAAAATAATAGAAAAAAATCATTTTCCTTAATTTTTTGCTTCTTGGCACCTATTTTTCGCCACCTGTCAGTGGCGAATTCAGGAACCGAAATTAAAATCGTCCCAGTCAACATTTTGGCTGATATATTTTTTGCTATACATCATTATATGGTCGGGGTTCTGCTAAACCGCACCAAACGCCAATATTTTCAAAAATGAGTTATTTACACTAGAGGATTCAGATTATCATAACCTATCTACATTTAAGATATTGAATAATTTGAACCATCCCTCGTTGAGTAAATTCAAAATTTTTCTCTAGCAGGATATGTAAAACTGAAATTGTATCCAACCAGAGCGAACCATAAACCTTAGCTTGTCATTAGAGGTTATTTAGTATTCTGATTAAAGACGGCATTTTTTTTAATCTTCCTTAAATATTGCTAAGTGGCCATTCCGGACAACATACGGTAACAACACCAAAGGATTTTAGTATGTCATGTAAGTTAACGGCTTTGTAAAACACAGTATTGTTTCGGTGGTGCTGATCTAATATCATTGAAATTTTGTTCAGCCACACCGCACCAAGTACCATTTATATAAAAATCGTGTTTTTGTATGAAGAAGAGATATCAACATTCGCAAGATGCTTACCTTCGCTTTATAGGGTAGGTGTACCAGTTATGGCCATAGTGGTTCCCTATTTCGCCATACGGGATAATTTGAATGTATCAACATTTTGAAAAGTTTTTTTGTGTTTTAACAGTAAGATAGAGGATATATCTTGATGTTGAAACATTCAAAAAGATTAAAAATGTGAAACCTATCCGAATTTCGCATATGGATAAATAGGGAACCATTATGTCCATAACTGGTACACTTTCCCTATATAATATGTCGAAGGGTCCATGCAGGAGCCGTGATGAAATAACAAGACATTTAAATTTGATGTTGGTGCGCTTTAGCTGTTCAGAAAATGACGTTTTCACCTGTTTTCATCATCAAGCCTCCTAGATCAGATCGCGCACAGCTTGTTTCGAGTTATTCGCTCTCGATGCAACAGTTCTAAATGACCGAGAGGTAGCACGCCTTATCACCACTCGAAGGACACGAGTTCGAATCCCGATTAATATTTTTTTACGTTGTCCCTAACAGGGAATTATATAAAATCAATCAACTTCCAGCTTTCATGACTATTTTTGAACAATAAAGCACAAGCAGTTTCATGTACAACGGGAATGATGAAACGCATGCCATTCTTGGTATCCACTTCACATAAAATTTGATAATCGTGAACTTGTTCAGCCAAAGTGTATTAAATGCGAGTAACTTGGTGCGCTCTGGCAGAACAAATTCATGGTTTTCATCGATCGGCACATTCTTTAACTACATCATTATTGTCTTTTTCGAATCTTTGAATGCGTTCAATAACTCTTCTGTTGAAATAGATAATCCATCAAGAGAAAGTCGGTAGAATACGTTAGAATTCGAATTGGTTTGTAACCAATTCATACCACTACATTGTGGCCAGTTCTATGGAAAATTACAAATCTTTTCCGTTCACAGTGCATAAACATTTGTGACAAGCATTCCAACATGCATGGCGATGATATGAACCCTTTTTATTTCTTTCTTTCTCCTGTGTTCCTGGAAATCATGAAACACATTCAGCCATACCGAACTGAAAACCATTTTCTTCAATTTTTGTTCAGCCAGAGTGAACTGAGTACCTCTTGATTTGAAATCAAATCTTATTAAATGGAAAATATTTGATGATTTTTTTGAATATTCTATCTTGAGTTACTTATTGGACCCTATTAGTCATTTGTGAACGGTGAAATTGTCAAAAGAGTCATTTGCGATTTACTCGCAGATGAGTGAACTTTAAAGTAAAATATCTCAAAATAATGCTTTTGGCACTTGGTGCGGTTTAGCAGAACCCCGACCATATATGAATCAAATCACTCGTATAAAATGCATGAAAACGCTATATACACACCAAAGTGGAGGCCATATACGCACTTCCCACGACTTTTCCAGACTTTCCATGGTCAGCAATACGATGCCACAAAATTCCAATAAAAATAATATAAAAAGTTTCCAGCGAGACTCGAACACCAGACCTTTGGATCCCTAACCCAGTGCCATACCAATACACCGCAGACCGCTTCATGAATGAGGAGTGATTATTTGCCAATATGAAAGGAAGTTTGCTCTACAACACACACGCTTTGTTGTTTTTTGATGCCTACCGCCAGAAGATACCAACCTCGGGTGGCAAATTTTGCTAAGTTATAGCGATTTCATTTGATGCTAGCCTGCATTGATATATGATCTGTGAGTTTATACAACTTGACGCGATTCTAGATTATACTATTTACGGCATGGTTTGTTGTCAACAAAGTTTGTCGACAATGAATCGTAGTGGAGAATTATATACAATTTGTGTTAACATTTATTCGTTTTGATTTGGAATGTTGTGCGATTCTGATTTTTGACGTATGAATATGAGATTTTTGCATTGGCTTAGGAACAGGCCCCCTCCAGAATTTTGATTGGAAATATATATGAAAAAAAAAAGTTTACATAATTCTAAAGTGAAGTAAAATCTTCTGAATCTATCGATAAACATTCTTCAGTAGTTACGTTCTTTTATTTTGTTCAATAATAGTGGGAAAATCTAGCTTGTCGTTCACAGCATAAGTGTGGCGGTTCTGAATTCGTTGAATTGTGCGACCATCGAAAAATTAATTGTCCTGCTGTCGCTTGACATCTCCGTTTCAAAATACTGTGATACTAAAAAGCGTCATATCTCTTCAAAGAATTTCGAACTTACCTAAGGCTTCAAAAAAAAAAGTAAAAAAATCGGCCATAATTTTTGATTCCAGCAATATGTTCTTCCTCTGTTTTCGCTTCATTTTTTTAATAATTTCGTATGAATGAATTTTTTAATTTATCTCTAAACTAAGTTTTACTAAGTATGTTTTTTACAGTCTCAAGAGTTTTAGTGATCAAATTCGTTAATGTACATCGAAAAGTGGTTTATACCTTTTGCTTCAAATCTTTTAGAAAGTAGTCAAATAATATTGCGATTTGCTAAAAATTGCTAAACCATGAAACAGTTCAAACTTTGCCCTAACATTTTTTTCTAAATAATCGTTGATTCTGTCAAATTCCTTCATATAGGGACATTTACGTATTCTTGGAAGTCCAAACCGATGTCGCGCTTTTTTTGCAATTTCTTCGAACATCAGCAGACAAATTACGTTTTTGCCTGTTTACATGTATGCGCTGCTCAATCCTCTATCAATTCACACCGATAGACTTGTTAAAGCCTTCTTGGAAACTTATTTATAACGCTTCAAACAACCAATATCCGTGTGACTAATGTCGGCAGCCTTAAATATTCTCTTCGGCAGATTCCATAAGAACTGTAGGCAAATCTCCAAATCAGTCACACTTTGAGGCGTGTTCATTTGAATTGATGGCATCTATGGTGAAATTGTTCGTCCAGTCTCGGCAATCTCGTCAACGGGAAGCTGACAAAGCAAAGAAATATCTGAATGTTTTCATTGATGTGTTTTGAAGAAAACATTTTGTGTATCTAGCATTTGAAATTTGATTGCCGATAATAGTCCAATGGTGCCAAAGCCGTAAATGACCCTAGTTTTCCCAAAAAAGTTTTTAAAAACTTTTTCGCAAAGTCCATTATAAGTCCTTCAGAAATATTTTTAAAATGCATTGTCAAATGCGTTACAAATTCTCCTTTGTTATTTTTTGTAAATTATACTTCAAATCCCCAGATTCTACAGGAATTATATAAGAAAAGAATTTTTGGAATGATTTTTGGCTTCGTATCTTCAGAAGAAATTTATTGAAAAATCCCAGGCATATTTTTACTTCCGAAATCAGCAATTTAGCATAATAACTTAGCAGGGATTAATTAGGAAATTCATGAAGAAATTTGGGAAGATCTTTCTTAAAACAATGTTTCAGAAATTGTTTTATAAATTCTGCAAAAAATATATATATTCTGGAATTGAATTCTTGTACATTTTCAAGGCGGAATTCCTAGAGGCTTTTTGGCTTAATTATGAAGATTCTGATGGAGCTCCTTGAGAAATTAGTTTTTTTTATATGATTTGAGCGATTTCAATTATCCTGCAGTTTATTGTTTATTTATCCAGCCCATTGCAATGCATTGATTCACCTCTAGAGAAAAAATATAGATTATCACTTATCTTTGGTTGTTTCGATCTGATTCAACATTTTGTTGTTTCTCCTTCCTTCACATGACGTATTCTTAGGCACCTTCGTTCAAAAATTCGTACTCCAAAAAGCAACATTTTAAAGAATCTAATGGAGAAAAATGAGTTCCAGGAGTTTTAAAATTTTTCAGAGTTCTTATACGTATGGCTCCTGATTTCTAAAAATCCATCAGGAGTTCCTCAACGAATTTTCAAAGTTATGCAAAAATTTACTCCAAGTTTTAAATTATGAATTTTGTTATAAAACATTTTTAGCAGAGATCTTGATAAAAACCGCTAATATTTTCACCTTCAACTTTTACAGTTCTACCACAATAGTTAAAAGTTTTTAGATTAATCTGCCATATTAAAGCTTCGAAGTTCATGCGAAACATTTTCTAAAATGTAAGATACAAACACCTTCATAAAAATTCCTTCTGTTTTAACATAAACCATTGTCTATTATAAAGACGATGAAAATTACCAAGATTTTTTGTAGTTAATCCTACAAAAACCGCCAAAGCTTTTTCTGTGAGTAACATCGTCAGGACGTCAGAAAGTTCCAAAAATTCTACGATTCATTCTTGAGTTTACTGATAAGAGTACAATATTTTTCCAAACTCAATTTGAACTATAATAATAAAAAAAAATCGCTGAACAAATTTCTTGAAATTTGTTTTTGAATATTTGCACGGAAGAGTTAATGAAAGAATAGCTGAACCCATTCCACTAAAAACTTTGAAATCATTGAATTGAAAAAAATATGGGTAAGGAATTCGGGGATTAATATCAAATTGATTTTTAGATAAATTTAAAGAAACATCTAGACAATTTTCTTTTAAAAAATGCAGATAGATTTGTTGAAAACTTCTATGAGAAATCACTAAGAACATTTTACCAGTTTAGTCTTATTTCATTATTTACGAAAACCTTGTGGAATATTAGGAGAAATCAAGAGAGAATCAATAATTTTTGCTGTGAATTTTTCAAGCAATCCTCTACAGGGAGTCGACTCAGTTTGGAAAATAAAATTCCCTGACTTTCCCCGACCTTCCAGTAATTTTTCAGAACATTTTCAGAGTACTGAATTTGGTTTAAAGACGAAATAAAAATAAAGTTGTCGGGCTCAGCGCTACATTTTGTTTACCAAGTTTGGCATATCGCAGTACACTTTCTACGATAATTTAGATTTTGATGTATTACTTCAAGTGCCGTCACATTTTGAGCAACTACAATGAAAATTAAGGTCTTCATTTAGACCATAATAGGTCGTATAAAGAAAAATATTTCGTTCAGTTTAGCAAAGGCTTTCACTTTACTTATTTTCTAGAGCGTGGTTTAAAGCAAGCATGATTAAACTGATCACTTGAGTGTTTTCTTTCAAAGCTTAAAGATTCCTATGAAACAAAAAATAGTGAATCCTGAGTAGATACCCAGAAAATCCTGAGTTAGTTACTAATCATACTCAGTCAAAATCTTTAAGATTTCAAATTCTCAATGTTTTTCTCTACATGTATTTGTTTAATATAAGAAGATGCTATTTCATAAACTATTACAGAAAATCTTACATTATTCCTCCATAAACTTATGCGAATATTTCTTCAAGAATACTAAGGAAGATTTTTTCAAGAGTCTCAATTTTTTTTCACTCAAAATGAATTAATTTTTTTTTTTTTTGAATAGGTACTTTGAATAACTCTTCGCAAAGATTTGTTATAATTTATTTATTTTATTAAAAATTTTGGACTTTCCATATGAATTATGCCTTGGTTTTCATCCCCGAAGAATTCATCTAAAGATGCTTTAAAAAATCATTCAGGGATTTATTATTGTTCTAATAAAAACTTGTAGTGCCTCCAGCAATGCTGTGAGGAACTGCTCCAAGAATTCAATAATGGATTCTTCTAAGAGTATCTTCAAGAAATCTCACAAAATTTCAATGTATAATAGCAGAAATTCTATTTAGAGAATTTCTGGATTCTTAAAAATCTTGGAGCAGGGGAAAAGCACTAAAATTTTGATTCACAAGAATTCGGTAAACGTTCGGTAAATGTTCGGTAATTGTAACAATTTTAATTTCACCGGAAAAGGCCGATGAAATTGTCAATAAAATTAAGTTTATGACAGCGGGGATGATCCAGACATAACAAATTGCAAAGAATCGCAGATTGAACACTTAAGGAGAATTTTAGAAGAATCTCCAGAATATCTAAGGATTTTTTGTGTTCATTCTGTGATTCTAAACATCAGTATAGGAAAGCTCCTAATGAAAATCCTTAAGTAGCGCTTGGATCGTTATTCATCGCATTTTCGAAATTCCGAGGATTTTTTATAGATAGTAAAATATAGTTCATTTACCATACATAACAGCGCTTTATCAATGGTTAATAGCTAAGATTGATTACCCATTTCGTCTAACAAATTCATCGTATTCAATAATTTGCAGATAATCAACTCGTTTGATGTTGTAATATAGTATTGATAGATAATTTTCCCTGACCTGTAGTGAATTGATATTGGTATTTTCCGTAATTATTATTTTTATTATTATTATTAATGTTTATTTAGGACACTTTACCATACATGTGGCATTCGTGTCGAATTTTCTTTAATGAAAATTGTAATTTACAAGCATTACTGACATTCAGAGATAATAGCTGATATGGAACAAAAACACAAACAGATAAAATCAACGCAAATTTTCGCAAACTACGAAATTTGCGAAAATCATGGTAAAAAAATCATCGGTAAATCAATAATTTTCTAGGCCCCCCCTAGGCCCCCTCCAGGAAAAAATTCTAGCTACGCCAATGGATTTTTGGCACACATTTTTATACGATACGTGGTTCACTGGGGTGGCGAATACTGGTGCAAATGGCCACCACCATTTTTAATAAAAAAACAAAGTTTCTAATTAGTTTTTATATTTTCCCTGCTGAGCATGGATTGAAAGCTTTTTTTTTTTTTTTTGATATATTGACAGTAACCAAAGGTCTTTTGATTTATGTACAAACAATATTTTTCCTTAGGGTGGCCAATACTGGTACACCTACCCTATGACCTGGAAATCTGGCCCAGATATCTGTGTTAGTCCTTTCCAAAACTGTGAAAATCCATTCCGGACATCTAACCCGCAAAATTCATAACACTGAATTTATTGATTTTTTTTCATAATTTTGTTAACCGCTCATGGTAAATATTCAAGCAGAAGGGAACTTTTGACCATCAAAACGTAATATTGACTTGACTGACCTAAGAGATATAGGATCTAGGAAAAATACACCTGGACCATTTGATCTATAGCATCATTTGAATTTTGCAGATCTTATTAATAGCTCGCTGCTATTGGTTAGACCCAAATATGATATGCAAAAGGTATTCCAGACGTAAATTTTGGAAAATCAATGTGAAGTTGAACCTAAATTACCTGTTCCAGCTTGGAGGCTATTGCGTACAAATGAAAACAAAGGTCAATTTTAAACGCAAGTTCTCAAGCCAATAATGTGAAAGAGAAGCATGCTCTTAATTGGTGTTACGTACCTGAAAGAAGAGAGATGAGGCAGAAGAGGTTCCAATATTGACCATTTGGATGCCTATCAGAGTTTGTTTACGAGTGTCCTTAAATAGTCAAATCCTGGGAGGGAGGCACAGATACTACACACGAAATATAAAACAACGTTTGTTTGATCTGCAAGATAACTCCAGCTTGTCAACAACAATCAAGGCAGGCTTGGGGAAAATCGCTAGGTTTCTTTTGTTGTATACTTTCAATCTTTTCTGACAAACATGGAAAAAGGGCCACAGTTTTCAATGCACTTAATATTTATTTTCATTGGAAAAAGTAAAACGATGCGTTTTTCAATGCTTTATATTCAATCAGCTGTCAGCTCACGTGACATTACTTGCATTGTGTGCATGAATTGATTTTCATTCGATTTTTGTCACTTTTGATGAAATGCGAAAATGTGTTTTTATCAGTTACGCGCTTTTTCCATGTAAGTCCAATGTTTGAGATCTGGGCTCACAGTGACAGTTCGTGACAGTGGAATCCCGGCTCACTATGACGCACAGAAATTTTGTATTGGTTACTCCCTCCCAGGTCAAATCCATTTAATAATGACATAATGTTGAATAACTTGTGGATAAAAATCATATATTTTGGTCGTTTGAAAGATATCAGTGCATGATATTCTTAAATTATCTCTATAGGGTCCATACCAGAACCGATATTCGCTGACAATGTTTTTAAAAATGATCAAAATAGTGTCCAAACTGAACCAGATGATAAATTCAATCAAATAAATCAATGTTCTATTGACTCCAAATGTCTTTGAGTTATATTCTTTTTTTTTCATAATTTTTGTTTTGAAATACTTAAGGCATCCCAAAAAATGTGGACCTAAAACCGGAGCATTACCAAATTTAAATGGTCACATGCTGGTGGGTGATGACCAGTGAGTTAAATTTTCAGCGCAAACAGTTGTCTGTCTAGATTTGTGCTCTTGAAAATTTGAGGTTAGGCTTTAATGCATCTTCACCTTAAATGTTGAGATAAACATTTCAAATTAAGATCTACAGTACTACGATTATTAATACCATACAACGAAATAATAATGGATGTTTTACTCTTTTCGCTATTATTCTTTGTCGTAAATTTTCTTTTGCTTCGTACACTTTCTTAACTGAAGTTTAGATGGCAACAACATCTTGATTTTACTTTGAGACTTAGTAAGACTAATACAAAAAAAATGAAACCTGTAATCTTCTGAATTATTGGGCCACCAAGTGGCTCGGTATCTTAGTTGGTAAAGTACTCGTCTATCATTCAAGAGTCGGGGGTTTGAATCCCAAGTGAGCATGTGGATTTTTTTTTATTATTTCACTCGTAATGTATTCATTCTTACTACGCGTAATGAGTTAATTTATTTAGAAACAAAATCAAATCAGAATGGAAAGACCAAAAGAGTGTAATCGGTAGCTGCCCCCAATCGAAAAATCAAAATCTGAAAGTATTCTTTGAGGCATGCTTGCGCTTTGGTATACAACATGCACCCATTAGTTGTTAAGGAGTGCACATAGCAACCCGTGAGTTAGCTTGTTATTGTGTTGAAATCTATGGCATCAATGACGTTTACATAGATAGATTTTGTCTCTGGTTGTGGATCGATGGAATGGATAGTTGCTGTCAGTAGGACGTGGTCTACGAATCCCAGAGCTGCGTTCCAGAGCTTCAGGGAGGGAATGTTTATAACAGCTGTTAAAAAATGTTCTATTGATCTACTAAATACTACTAAATGTTAATGGGCTGAGCTGAAAGGCGTTATCTGATGTGTTGCAATCGTTTTTTTTTTAATTTGGGATAGATCAAGCATTTTATGAACTATGATAACGTGTGGATGGTTACTGTTGTCAGATATCCGGATTATGTTTGTCTTGAAAAGTGCTTCAGGACAGTACATTTTTCTCGAAGAACGTTTTCCAGCTGCTCTAACGGCTACTGCAAGCTAGTCCATTGTAAAAGTCAAAAGTCAAACGCAAAAACGTTCGAGTTTTTTTTTAATTTACAACATTTCCAGCTTAGAGTGGATGCTTTTTAAAGCGCCTAATAAAGAGTTTAACACGTGGGCGTGAAGTTGAAAGCTTGTTCACTATTTATAAATTCATTTATTTGACTGTAGAGAATATTAAGACAACGATGTACTCTTTTCAATGGTTTATTCAATAATGGTCTTAGTTTTGTCAATTGTCATAGTCATAGCCTGCTTAATTATAGAATCATTCACCATAGCCTACTACAACTCGGCCATCCTGGTAAAATGAGCTTCTGTGCAATTGAATGTTTCGATTGGTAGTATTCTTCAAATGATTCTCTTCCGGACCAGGTTCTTTTTGCAAGTTGGCTTCTCAGATGGTACACATTGACGTTGATGGTGAACATGGCTTGTAAATTTTTAGTCATTTAGTTTAGTTCATAGCTTTTCATCATAAAATCCGCGTTTGAATGCAACCAATACTGGGCTTTTCCTTTAAGTAGCTTGAATAATACGATTTTCATTGCCTGGTCATTAACATTGAGTGCTTGCTTCGTGTTGGATAATGCCTTCAAAAACTGATTCACATCTTCATGATTGTAACCAGAAAACGTCGGCAACATCGAAAAAAGTTCGTCAGGGCGTAATGGCTGTATAGCTTGAGAATTTGATGTTTCAACTACGGTGATAACGGGTTGTTGACTGGAACATACAGGTGCCACCGATGCTGGCCTTCTAAATGCATTCATTGTTATTGCTGTAGAATCTCCTGATCCTCTCTCTGACGAAAGCTGCTGTCTACCTGAGATTGCTACACGCGTTGTATCTTGAATTTGAGCGAGATTTTCATCCCCTAGAATGAATTCCGCTGAGTCGCTAATACTTTCACGCTGGGCGAGTCTTCCATCCCCAAGAACGGATTCCGCTAGTCGAGACATTTTCTTGGTTTGATTCGGTTGGATTGAATCCGGAACATTGTATCTCTTCAGAGGTCTTCTGACTACGTAGAAACATCTTGTTGGGTAATCCCATTTCTGATGATGTAGAGAATATTAAGACAACGATGTACTCTTTTCAATGGTTTATTCAATAATGGTCTTAGTTTTGTCAATTGTCATAGTCATAGCCTGCTTAATTATAGAATCATTCACCATAGCCTACTACAACTATGAATCCCTTTAGACCCCAACAACCTATTTTGTTGAATAAGGGTTGTAAAAACTACTCTTAGGCTTATTTCAGCTGAATAAACTGTTATTCAACTCTTTATGTTACTTGGGATATGAACAACTTTTTTTCGATGATAGCATCGATATTTTTCTCTGGAGTTCACGATGGCAATGCAAGGTTATTGTCAGAAATTTCTCATTATTGCAGGATATGTGATTGATGGATTTAAATATAGACGTTACTCAATTTAAGATTCAGTCAATTCATCAAGAACACCCAACCCGTTGGTTTGCATGCTGCGAAAAAAACGATTTGATAGATTGAATAATGCGAACTCTGTGTTCAAAGTGTTGCTCTGAGCACGGCTGCCCCACCCCAAGCATACCCCTAGCTACAAAAATTGATATGCTGAAATTGGCTAATGCCTTATAGCGCTTCAGCTTTTAAAAAATCAATTGATCGTGGAAAACATTTAATGTGCTTCATAAACGGCTTGCTTTAAATTTTGTATCACTCATTTCTGATTTTTCTTGCCTACACTCCTACGCTATATTTTTATGGTTGGATCTAAGTGAGATATGGATTTGAAAATTTTCCATGTTATGTAATGCCAAAGAATTGCAATTTTGTTGTTATGAAATGGGTATCCATAAATTTTAAATTTCCTATTTTATTCTATTGTTCTGCTTGACACTGGAGCCAATTTTGTAATCAAAGTTAAATTTTCATATAACCAAATCCGAAATAAAAATGTGTGGACCTGGGGGCCATTGTCTTGCGGAGGCCCTTTCTCCAAAAATAGCATTTTGTTACTTTAGAATAGACTGTTTTATAGTAGATATTTTTGAATGTTTTTTTATAATGTTTTCATTACCAGAAGTACTATTTTATAACATTCAAAACAATGCCTTAAATCACTTATGAATGTAAACCATTTGTAATTTAAATTAATATAACTAATACTTTCTTTAATATTTTTAATTGTTGTGTAGATTTTATATTTCATAACTCGTGGAATTAAATTTGAGGTTTTTAAAATTTATTTGTCAACAATAAAATTAATTTGATGAATCCTTTCATATTGTTATCTCAATTCAAATTATGATTATTCTATTCATATTTTAATAAGAAAGTTTTTTAAATATACAGATTTACGTAACAGTTTTGAGTGGTACAAATTGGTGTAGGGCTGGTAACAGGTCTTTTTCTAGAAATTTAATCTCTATTTCAATGCAACTCACTAACAAGTTTCCATTTTCTACGTAAGGTCTCTATGGCCTCTATTTTAATTAAAATGGTCTTTAAAGTCTCCTTTTACCTTATTCTTATTGAAGTGAATCCTGATGCAACATTCTGATGCAGATTCGTCAAGAATTTTGTCTCACATGTCTCGAGGAAGAACTTCATGAAATCTTCTAGTGATTTATCCAGAGATTACATCTGGAATACGGGGCCCAGATAGCCGTAGCGGTAAACGCGAAGCTATTCAGCAAGACCAAGCTGAGGGTCGTGGGTTCGAATCCCACCAGTCGAGGATCTTTTCGGGTTGGAAATTTTCTCGACTTCCCAGGGCATAGAGTATCTTCGTACCTGCCACACGATATACGCATGCAAAAATGGTCATTGGCATAGTAAGCTCTCAGTTAATAACTGTGGAAGTGCTCATAAGAACACTAAGCTGAGAAGCAGGCTTTGTCCCAGTGGGGACGTAATGCCAGAAAGAAGAAGATCTGGAATACCTTCAGGGACTAATACAGGGATTCATAATCTTCAAGATTTTGCCAGAAATACTCTAAATATAACTAGAAATCCACAGTATCCCACTATCAATTTACAGAACGTCTTATAAGTATCAGCAGTTTACTGGTAATCACTAGGTTTCACGCATCATTCCCCGTATCCAATTGAACATTCTAAGAATCCCGCAATAAACCCATAAGGTCCCCCTCCCCTAAAATGCGGCCCTGCATATAACATTAAACGCCTAGAGGTATGCAACGCAATTTTATACAAATTTTAATATACGTTTAATGGTGTTTATTATCTTGCACACTTTTGTAGGTGATTTTTTTTCCATAAATTTTGTACTTTGATGTATAAAATCTAGTTCACCTTCTTTATTAACATTCTCCATACTATTTTTCAGTGTAATCATGTCAAATAGTAGTTTTGTTCTAGATTTTAATGTGTCTACATACCCATTATCAAAGTTACCTTAAAACCGAAGATCGACTTTCGAATATATGAAAAATAATGAGTGCATTCAAAACAAACCATTATGCAATCTTTCAACTGCAATCAACAACCAAGACCAAAAATACAACAATACAAAATCTTCTGAAAAGAAAGCAGAAATAAGCCGATTTTCTCCCAAAACACTATCAAAGTTATCCCGTAAAGCAGTGCTTACCATTGAATGGACTGGAGCACATCCCCGATTGTGAAGGAACCTCATCAAAATTCCGAGTTCATCAACCTTCACGTTGAGATGTTCGAATCCCAGTTATTAATTGGAAGAAAAAATCTGCAAAGCAGTAACGAGTATGTGCAAGGGTGAGATAGCAGAAAAATATTTTTGTTTTTGTTCTCCTCTTCACCGAGGCGTCACTCTTTTTTTGTCAGTAACCAATTTTACATTCTAAGAATCCCGCAAGAAACCCATAAGGTCCCACCCCTAAAATGTAGCCCTGCATATAACATTAAACGCCTAGAGGTATGCAACGCCCTGTATACTTATTGTCATCCAATCGATTTTCTTCCAAATATACTTACTCTAATTCCAAAAACTAATCGATATTGAAACACGTGATTCAATCGATACATATTCAGATGTGTAATTTTATACAAATTTTAATATACGTTTAATGGTGCTTACAGGGTTCTGAATTTTTGTATCAATAATACGAAAACTACCATTTTTTGCACGTAAGGAGAATGCTTTTTTCGCTTCCTCACGTGAACATCTTGTATCGCTCACACTAATTTTCCCTGGAACTACGATGGAGGATAACCGAAAATCACTCCACTCTGGGGATAATTTATTTTTCACTCCACCATATTTTCGCTCACCAACTGCTCCCGAGAATTATCACTATGTGGATAAACAAAAACTAGTGCCGGCGACGGGATTCGAACCTAGAACATCGCTAAAAACAACCGCGATGCGTGCACGCTAACCATGCTACCACACCAACTTGACGAAAGGTGAGGTTAATTTGGTACATAAAAGCAACTGCTGCTCGTGGTGATGGATACAGGAAAAGTTCTCCATGGATCGGAGAAAGAGAAAACAAACTTCTCACTGCTGCGGAAATGTGCAGTTTTCTATTTTCGCTTTGTTTTGTGGACGGATAAATCGCAAGGCAGCTGATCGATAAAAATTGCTGTGAGGGATAAATCCATTATCGAGAGAGTGAGTGAGAATTCGGAAGCTTGGGTGTTTATTATCTTGCACTCTTTTGTAGGTGATTTTTTTCCATAAATTTTTTACTTTGATGTATAAAATCTAGTTCACCTTATTTATTAACATTCTCCAAACTATTTTTCAATGTAATCATGTCAAATAGTAGTTTTGTTCTAGATTTTAATGTGCCTACATACCCATTATCAAAGTTACCTCAAAACCGAAGATCGACTTTCGAATATATGAAAAATTATGAGTGCATTCAAAACAAACCCCGTAAAGCAATGCTTACCATTGAATGGGCTGGGGCACATCCCCGAGCGTGAAGGAACCTCATCAACATTCCGAGTTCATCAACCTTCATGTTGAGATGTTCGAATCCCAGTTATTAATTGGAAGAAAAAATCTGCAACCGAGGCGTCACTCTTTTTTTGTCAGTAACGCGAAAAATTTCTGAAGGTGTAGCATTTAAGCAGCCCTATATTTCGCCAAAATCTGCTTTAGCGCTGCTCTATTCCTAGCCATTTTTCTTCTGAGCATTTATCCTGCTTTTAAGAGGTATATAATGCTTCATAAATGCTTTTATAATCAGTGATGGAAAGTGGCAAACATGCCCGCTGAACCAGAAAAAAAAACAAAGGCTCACGAGCATCAGAGTACTGATTTATTCGCATCTGTCGTGCTCGTGAGTAAACGAGGCTAAAGTGATTTGTAAACGTGCTCGGAGCTGTTCAGAGTCAATTGTGCTTTTGGGGGGAAAAGCTATTTCTTCTCCTAGATTTCTTGTTTTCAAGGGCTTTTGACTTCTAACTGGTATTTGACTGTCGATTTGATGGATATGCAATGGATTCGTCTGTCAAAACCAGAATACATCACACCATGATCGGTTACTCGCGAGTAAATATTCGCGAACTTTTTGTTATTTCTTTTGGTATGTTCTCCTAAGCAAGCGGGTGCAACCTTACTCACACCAAGCCTGTCGTGACTATGTCATGTTTGTTTTGCGTTGGTTTACACTCGTGAGGTGCTTTGCGATGCGTGTATTTTCACCATTGTTTATAACCTGGGATGCGAAATGGATATCAACAAGCAGCCAGGCTACTGTCAAGCGGAAATTTTCATCAAAATAATCCGAGTATGCCTGGGAGTTTGCAGCCACTACTTTGTCACGCTAAAAAGTGCTTTACATTTTATGTGACACAAAAACTATCAACTGTTGAAAATACGTTTACTCGATCTCATTGATGCGTAAATTTTTCAGAACTTTGGTGAAATATAGTTTTTACTCGCAGACGGTCAGAACCTATCTTATTGAACTGATTTATTAGACTTATTGCCTGCATCAAACGGCACAAGCTTGGTGTGAAGTATTTTTAGTGTGCATCTTGAAAATGGTTTCCTGCGAGGCAAGCAAACAAACAACGATTAGCACTGGTAGAATAAATTGTGTTCAAATTGAACGACTAAAATGTGGGAGACCGCACCCCTCAGTTTATAACTGCTTATTGATTACTTGGGATATTTCCATTAATTTTCACAAAGTGTTAGACGTGTTTACGTATTGTTTTCCCAAATGATTTCCTTAATATATAAATGCATTTATCGGTTGATGAATAGAATTAAAACGACTCTACAGGAGAAATGAAAAGGGGATAAATTTTAACCACTACCGTAAAACGGGGTAACTTTGATAGTGTGAGACCCACAACAAGTTTTTGTTAATCAGTTAAGCAAAACGAATGCAAAAGTAAAGAGAATTAGTATGACACTTCTTGTCAAAGCTATTTTCGTTGGAATCAAGTGCATTTGAGGATTAATATGCAAATATCAAAAATATATGAGATTTCAGAATTTTTTAAACGCTCACAAACAATCTGTTCTACGGCGGCCGGTAAGAGAGACTGAATGTTCGAATTTTTGCCGCTGGCGCCAACTGTTAGCGTTTGAGAGCAAAATAAACAGTCGTTACCCTATTGATTCAATTTTGTTCGATTTATACTTCATTATCAAAGTTACCCTAAAACAGAAAACCGACTTTCGATTATATGAAAAATTATATATCCATTCAGAATAAATTATTTGGCAATCTTTCACCTGCAATCGATAGCTAGGATACCAGTACGTGTTTTAAAAATATTAATTGTAATTCTTTAAAACAGCATGCATAAACATTCAAGTTTTCATCGAAAAAACTATCAAAGTTACCCCGTTTTACGATACATATTTTTACTGCTTAGCGTGTTAGCAATGGCTAATAAGAACTCGTCTTCATCATTTTTACTTCCAGAACTAGTAAAATTTACTGGAAAATCACATTATTATTGGTATTATGTTTTGACAAGCTTTCAATTGTAGGTTTATATGAGTTTTCTGTTATTCATGTAAAATTACCTTAATATTCAATTAGGTACCCGAGCAGAAGAAAATAACTTCTGAATACCAAACTAAGGTATTCCAAACCAGATAATTTCTAATACTTACAATCTGCATGAGGTATGAATGAGGCCTGCATAAGAGGTAAAATACCCAAAATAATATCTCAAGCATATTCTACGAACACCAAACTGATAATTAGATCAGGTATTGTAATACCTCAATAATACTTGATGGATTTTCATATAAAATTGAAATCCAATAGTAGTTCAATACCTCCAGCAGACCTCAATAGCTGTCTAATACCTATGAAGTATTCTTAATTGTTTTAAAGATTTTTTTTCAATACCATTATAATACCAAATTGAGGTATTGACAACTGAACAATACCTAATTTTGGTATGACACCAAGATATGGTATGCATAGGTTATTGGGAGTTATTTGTTGCTCCTCGGGTAAGGTTGCAAACATTTTCCAGTGAAATTGACGTTGATATTATTCTGAGTGTCAGAAATTTCTTTTCATATTTATATAGTCATATCACCAAAAAGACGTTACTCAAAAAAGACCCTACGATTTGTTTAGGCGGCATCCACAAATTACGTAACGCTCTAGGGGGTGGGAGGGAGTAGGCTCAAGCGTTACGACTCATACAAACATTTTAAATTTTTCATACAAAAAGCGTTACGGATGGGGGGAGGGGGTCAAAAAATTCCAATTTTAGCGTTACGTAATAAATGGACGCTGCCTTATAGATTTTCGCCCAGACATGCAGCTTGACCATAGAAAAGGACTTAACAGCACAGATTTTATGGACAATTTTGTTCGAAAACAACGGTCCAGGGTTCACCGTAACTATGTTCGGATCCGAGGAAAATTTTACGGCCCGATACAATGAAACCGACGTTTAGCAACACGAGAAAAAATGGCTTAAGTGAAATTTTTGGCTGCCTCCGGCATGGAAACTGGAAAAATTCAAACCTCAACTGATGACGCCGAGGACAAGAAACGGAAACGACGATGGTCTTCTTTTGCGACATATGTATTCTTATCGTGAAAAGGACCGACTTAGTGCTCGGTGACAAATGCGCCTCGGAGATGCCACTTTAAAATTCTCAACACGTTCTACGGTCGTTAATTTGCTTGGCCAACATTTGGCAAATAAAACGAAATAGGAATAATGTGATGCGGTTGTGGTGGAGGAGGGGGTGAAGTGGTGGTTAAAGGATGGAAAATTTCGATGGTTTTCCCGCAGATGACAAGGGGTCATCTTGTTCTATGACGGGGTGGGGCCAAAGTAGTAAAACCGGTCTGAACTGTAAGACACGATCACGGCCTGTATGGGAAGCACATTTTTAACTCGAGCCGTTTTTGGCACAGCATAGAGAACTGGCAGGCTCCTACCAGGCTGAAGCTCAAAGGTTGGACTGTTGGCTGGTGCGAAATAGAAAGGAAGCAAAAAATAATGGGAAAGTTCTGGAGGAGGATGAGCAAATACAAACTGAAGACCGGCCTTGGCACTGCAGGACGTGGTGGCAGGGCAATGTATCAAAACGCAATCAAGCGACAGATACATAGACGCAGTTCCGCAGTTTCGCTTACCACACGTTTTTTTTCGGTTGTTAAATGCGGCATTTGGTTGCCAATTGAATTGAACCTTCGAACAACATAAAACTTGCACAAATATTGCTTAAGACTTTTTAGGTTTCGAAATGGTTCGATGCAACAATCGTGTAATCCAGGCTAACAAAACCCGCATCTGGCAGCACTGCCTCCTCCACCAGTCGAGCATGTAAAACACACAGTGGCGTCTTTTGCGGCTTCTGTTGCTCCCAATTTCCATTTTCAACACCGGTTTCTGGCAGGCTGCTTCTTCTGCCATCATCCGTTTGGTCCATCCAATTCTGCTGACTGGCTGCTGTTGGCCAACACTGCGGTCCTGCTGCCGGCTTGGTTGACTTATTCCTCGCACAGTCGTTTGCCATTCGTTTGGTTTGATTAAAATATCTTGGACGATTGGAATTGAGCAACGGTTTCACCATGGGACTGTGTAATGGCAGAAGATGGTCAAAATGCTGATGGAAGTTAACAAACTGGACCTTACTAACCCTCTAATATCTACCTCCGTCTTTAAACGGGATACACATCCTACCTCTCTTACTCGATATTTTCATAGAAATCTTCGAATATTTTTCAGTCGTTGAAAAATTTCATAAATTCGTTCACAAATAGGTCAGAGTCTTTGAGACAAATAAATCTGAGGACTATGGACGCTTGAACTCATGTTGATATTGTTTATACAGATCTCAAGGCGGCGTTTGATCGCGTTGATCATATGATACTGCTGGCGAAGATAGAAGAACTAGGCGTGTCCTCACAGTTGGTTGGATGGTTCAAATCATACCTAACTGATAGTGTTCTCTGTGTGAAACTTGGTTCTGCTCTGTCGGACACATTTACTAATTAGTCAGGGGTGCCTCAGGGCAGTAACCTAGGACCATTGCTGTATAGCATATTTATTAACGAAGTCGGAATTAATCTTCCACGAGGATGTCGATCAACTCGAATTGAGGCTATCCAGAGAAGATTCATTCGCTATGCTCTACGCTCGCTACCCTGGAACGATCCTGTTAATTTGCCACCTTATGAAAATCGATGTCAGCTTTTGGGACTTGACATTCTACAGAAGAGATGAGCAGTATTTGTAGCTAAATCCTCGTAAGGAGAATTAGATGCTCCCGCATTATTGGACGAATTCGAGATATAGGGTGAATTATGTATTTTGGACAGATTAAGGATAAGTCTGGAAACGGCGTTCGATTAACTGCATTAGATGTTAATATTTTATTACGTATTATTGCTCATATGCTTAATGTCTCATTGTACTTTGAGTTTCTAGGAAGAAAAAGCTTATAAACTGTAGTATTAGCTTCCAAAATAGCGTTTTCTGGCGGCCAGTCTGTTATACATTTCGGACACCAAATATACATTTTGGACACCCTCATGTGAATATAATTTGGACAGGGCCGTTATCTCAATATCCATACAATGGTTTCTTAAAAAGACGATCATATCATAAAAATTTAAGTGTTTACATGTGACTTGTGCATTTTTTCGCTTATTGGATATGTATATTAGTGATAATCAATCATTTTATTGAATCCAAGCAAATATCATCAAATCCACGAAAAAACGCCTGCAAGTATGCATGCATGCGACATTTCAGTGTGTTTCATCAGATGGCCAAATTACATCAACTGAACAAAAACCATTATCTATTTTGGACATCACCTGATTTATGCCTTATATACTCATGTTAAGATTTTTGATGAACTTAGCTTAAATTTTAGACACATTTTATCACATTCCCACTTTTAAACTTTTTATGAATGCCAATTCTGAGCGTTATTTTTGCATTTAATGTATGTTCTTGAAATGCACATCCTTTTGCATTCGTAGGTCATCATTAATAAGTAGCATAGTGTATTATTTATGCAATACATGATGTTTCGTACATATATTCCTCACCATCTCATTGAAAATGAGCATAGAACGACTAATCTGTCCAAATTATATACATGTCCAGGTTATATACGTTACCCTACGCTCCAACCAGGAATCTCCGCTCCAGAGGCTTTCTTAACCATGGACACCGTTCCGCCAACTATAGCTTGCACGTTCCAATACGGTTTATGTCAGCCAGATTCAACGAGTACTACGAGCATTATGACTTCAACCGAGCAGTTCTCGCCTTTCGACGGAGCTTACAACGTAATACGGTTCCGTAGGGCATGATCTCTCGATACAGTTGTTTGGCGATGGACAATATGTTTTAAGGTTCTTTTATCTCGTTTAATTGATTTCAATATGTTTCTTTGTGTTTAATTGTTATTGTTCGATATATGTTGTAAAAATGCTAGTGTAATGTTTTGTGAAGAAAAGATATGGGGTTTTTATGCTTTTTTGAGTAAGGTTTATATGTTAACCAACTCAAGGGGGCTTTTCTTCATCATATATTTCATTAAGACTGATGGTCAGATGAAATAAAATAAATAAATAAAAATAAAACAAAAAATAAAATACCAAGGAAAGTCGAAAAAAATAAAACCCTAAAGTTTTCGACTGACGGAATTGAGGGAAAAAAAACTATGTTAATCCAAACTTTTCTGAATAGCTGCGAGCCCACTGGTAAGAAATGCAATATTTAAGAAAAATAAAACAAATTACATTGTCGTTGCATTTCAGATAATTTGTAGCATATCTTATTGATGATTTTCAAGTTTGGTTACTTAACTTTTACGCTTTGTTTACATTACATAGGTGTTGCATTTTTACTTGCATGTAACTTAACTTGGAGCTGTCAGAATGAATAAGTTACATTGAAATTGAATCTGTGGTTGCAAAGAAACAAATAACACGTTAGGTTACATACAGATTGCTAAGTCACATGTGTGTAACAGCATAAAGTTTGTTTACCATTTGTCATAGGGGAAGGGGTGAAAACATGAACAGGATGGTAAAATGAACACCGAACTTGTTACGCATGAAAAACAAATTTCAATAATTTTTATTACGCACGGATGATTTAGAGCATAAATAAGAGAGTTTTTGTTGATACGGGGATAAATTGAAGTCAGAACCACGTTCAGAAATTAAAACTGATGTTGTGTGGAGCGAGACGACACAGGTATCCACTACCCTATATTACGTAGTGTTGATGTCGTCTCGGCTCGTAAACCACTCACACAAGAGGAGCGGTGAACATTCGATAGTCAAACAGTTTACGAGGTAAGTCGTGCGATTGAACCACCGAGAGTTGGCCTTCGTAATGGGTGATTTCCTGTTAGAATCTGATGTTGCACATTTGGCGACCGTGTTACAGGTTACAGTATTTGTTATCTGTGGTGTGAACCGATTGGAAAATAGTTTAAAATCAATTTATGGAAATCACCCATTCCGATGCCAACGGACACACAAAGCTAACACAAAGAAGTGGCTGCCGTACTCACACACACAGTCAGCGTTTACTGTTGCGTTTCTCTCAAAGTGAACAGTGATTGCAACGTGAAAGTGTTGCAAGTAACGGCAGGTAAAAAAAAAAATAGGTGTTTTGAGGATCACTTAAAAAAAAAACTAAGTGTTTGGTGAGTTTTGAGGACCGCTGTTAAATTCGAAAAGTTTGGCGAGTTTTGAGGACCGCTGTTAGAATTAAAAAAAAAAAAAAAACTGGCGAGTTTTGAGGACCGCTGTTAGAATTAAAAAAAAAAACTGGCGAGTTTTGAGGACCGCTGTAAGAATACAAAAAAAAAAGAAGTGTTTGGCGAGTTTTGAGGACCACTGTTAGAATTAAAAAAAACTGGCGAGTTTTGAGGACCGCTGTAAGAATACAAAAAAAAAGAAGTGTTTGGCGAGTTTTGAGGACCGCTGTTAAATTCAAAAAGTTGGGCGAGTTTTGAGGACCGCTGTTAGAATTAAAAAAAAAAAATGGCGAGTTTTGAGGACCGCTGTTAGAATACACAAAAAAGATGTTTGGTGAGTTTTGAGGACCACTGTTAAATTCAAAATGTTGGGCGAGTTTTGAGGACCGCTCTTAGAATTGAAAAAAAGTTTAGCGAGTTTTGAGGACCACTACCGAATGGTAACATTGCTTAACTAAATCCATGTGAGTTTTATTGACCACAAAATTGAAATCTGGAAACTGCATATTGACGAACTAATACATAGCGAGTTTTGAGGACCGCTGTTATTCAAATATAGACGAACTCAAATAAGTAAAAAAAATATGCCGATTGTTAAGCGTGCCTTGTATTTTCATGTATTGAGCAGGCCCTGGCATAGTAACACGTTTGCCCTCACTTGTATTCGAAACGTTGCCTTACATGCATTCAGCTATTTCACACCGTCTGACGCGCTCGATATGAAATAATATTGTCGGTACAGACAAAATCGAGAACAATTATCAACTTTGAGCGACAAAAATAAATCGCTGGTCACTTGCGACATGAAACACTGAACTGCAAGGCACTCGCGCAAGCGACGCGCCAGTTGAGTGACGTGGTCGCGATCACTCGGATGCGCAATACGACGGACGGTTGTACATAGCCCTGGGTTGATGATATCTGTTACACTGCCGTTCTACGCATATTTGTCCCGCGGTCCATAAGGTTTAAATAGAACATGGGACAAGTAGGCGTAGAAGGGCAGTACACGTAATAGCTGTGTGCCTGCTTGCTGCTTGTGTATTGGAAAATCTTATTTTCTGTTAGTGTAGTAGTAGAGCCATAGGATGGTATTCATGAGACACTAATACAACTGCCTATATACTCAGAAGAAAATCAACGGACAACTTGCTCGGTTTTATTTTGTACAGTTATTCGACAAGTGTTGACTAAACAATCTGCAGTTTTTGGTTTATTTTCCGAAGTTATTTCTAACAATCGTCATCTAAATCAAAAGTAATAATTATAGACGTAGAAGAATAGGCTGAGTATCCTAAACTTAACATATAATTTTCGTTCCCAGAACTTCCAGTGAATCGTTTTCGTCATGTTTGCTGCGGGAAAATACGTTCGTGCCCCACCAGCCACTTCTGAGGGCGATATTGGAGATTCCTCTAGCGATGAAGCGGGAGTTGGGCAATTCGTTCGTGCTCCTCACGTACAGGATTCGAATTCTGAGGAAGATGCCGATGATGAAGATGCTGCTTGCTCTACCACCGGTCCTGATTACCAGAAGCAACTGGAAGATCGGGTGTTAGAACTAGAGAATGTGATTAAGAGAATGAGCGAAACCATCGATGCAACCCGAGCTAAGGACGGAGAGAATCCGGTGGAGGTTGTCAGTACGCCGCATATTCCATTCCTTGCTCCATCCACGCCGTCTTCGTGTACGCCGCCCGTAACGCCACACATCCCATTATCTACTCCGTCAACTAGTGGAGGTGCTATCCGGTGGGATAATATCAAGCCGTTCCCGAAAGATGTGGCAGCCAGCAAAATGTGGGAAGCATGGACACGATTCTTGGAAGATTTTGAGATGGCGGCTTCACTTTCAAATGTCAAGGATCCGGAGCGTCGTGTGGAGCTTCTTCTCTTATCCATGGGAGACGAATTGAAGAGTATTGTTCGAGCTGCGAAGTTGAAACCAAGTGTAGAAGAAGGTATCAATTACTACACGAAATTTGTTGGTAATATTGACCAGTATCTAAAAGCAATGACGGATCCCGCTGCAGAGCACGAGGACTTCGTGAGGATGGTCCAGGAAGAGGGGGAATCAGTGGTGCGCGTCTCACTGAAAAAGTAGTCCTGTGTGACTACAGTCCAAAGGATCAAGATCGCTTCGTTCGGACTCAACTTTTGAGAGGTCTTCGAAACCAAGAGTTGAAGAAAGCGGCAAGAACATACTCTCACGATTCCAATACGATCGTCCAAGCAGGCACGCGAGCTGAAGCCTTCCAAGCGGAAATGGTGCTCCCCCGGGGCGAATCCAGTGCCCTTGTCGTCAGTAGCGGCAAATTCCAAGGCAATCAAAGTCACATCAAGCGCAGGCTTTCCATCGGCAGGAGAGTTACCCAGCAAAGAGATTCAAATCGGACACCACTCCTGATTACCAGTTTGGAACTAACGTCGGTCGTCGTTATAGATGCCCCAGATGCTTAAGACCGTCCCACCGAGGCCAAGAATGTCCGGCGTTGAAGAAAAACTGCAATTCTTGTGGTCAACGAGGCCACTTCGCGGTGGCATGCCGGGTTAATCGCTTGAATATGGTGAAGGACGAAGGTTTTGCAGTTCCTGCGAAGGAAAGTCGTGAAGAACAGGTAAAAGAATAAAATGATCAATGAGAATAAAGGATAAACAAAGTCACTGCTTTTTCTCTTATAAGCAGGTGAAATCAACTCACCTGTAAAAAAACTGAACTGCTACGGCAAATGAAATGTAATATGTTGTTAACAAAATGTTAATAAAATCTTAAATTTGTTTTACCAAATTAGGATGATAGTGTTGTCAAATAACACAGAACACCTAGATATAAGAAATGAATGTAATGTTTGGAATGATACTAATAAAGAAATTAAAAAAAAAAAAAAATCACTGCTTTATGATTTCATTGTTTTTTTCTTATTATTTCATTGTAGCACATTAATGCTCTGTCTCTTCATGATGTGTTGTTCGACTGCAGCATCGGCTCGTCTAGCCCAATCAAGTTCATGATTGATTCAGGAGCAGACGTGAACGTCGTAGGAGGCGAGGATTGGGTTAAGCTGGAAAAGCAAGTTAAGTTAGGAATAGCATCTATTGATCGGAGTACAGTTTCGCTGAAAACAGTTCTGCGCGCTTATGCCACAAACGAACCTATGCAGGTGAAATGCAGCTTCAGAGCCACGGTACAGGCTGTTGGGTACCACAAATCAATGATTACAGCAGATTTTCTCGTTGTTGAGAATGGTAGCAGGTCTTTGTTGGGAAGAGCTACGGCGAGTGATATGGGTCTCTTGAGAGTCGGTGACATGGTAAACACTTGCGAAGTGTCTTCGGTGTTTCCGAAAATGCCTGGTGTAAAATCAAATTTAGCATCGATCCCAGTGTACCCCCAGTGCGTAACGCGTACTACAACATTCCGGCTGCATATCGCGAAGGAGCTCGTCGACGGCTAGAGCAGATGGAAGCGAGAGGTATAATAGAGAGAGTCACTACTGCACCACAATGGATAAGCGGAATGTCTGCCGTTCCAAAAGGGAAGAACGATTTTCGCTTAGTGGTGAATATCAAGGCGCCGAATAAAGCCATTAAGCGGGAGTATTTCCGTTTGCCACTCATCGACGAGATGAAGGTGAAATTACACGGAGCAAAGTTTTTCACAAAACTTGATTTGTCTGATGCTTATTATCACCTAGAATTGAGTGAGGAGTCACGAGAGCTAACTACATTCTTGTCAGAAAACGGAATGTATCGTTTCACACGTTTGATGTTTGGTGTCAACTGTGCTCCGGAAGTTTTTCAGCGTGAGATGTCACGAATCCTGAAGGACGTAAAAAATAAAATCATCTATATCGATGACGTCCTACTTTTTGCAGGAACCATTGAAGAACTGAGAAGAACAGTTGCGCAGGTTCTAAGCATTTTGAGGCTAAACAACCTAACTCTCAATTCCTCAAAATGTGAGTATGACCAAACGAGCCTTAACTTCTTAGGGCATGAGCTTAGCGAAAAAGGCTTTAACATTGAAGCGTCGAAGGTGAAAGATATCCAATTGTTTCGATCTCCAACCACGTCATCTGAACTTCGGAGTTTCCTCGGCCTCGCATCGTTTATAAGCCCGTATATAAAGAATTTTGCAGAGATATGTGTCCCCTTGTGGTCAGTGACAACTGCGCAAAAATGGCATTGGAGTGAAGAGCAGGAAAGCGCTTTCAAACTTTTGAAGCAACGAATAATTGATTCAACGTTATCGTTGGGATTTTTCTCGGAATCAGATCGTACCGTCCTGTACACTGATGCGTCCCCCAACGCGTTAGGTGCGGTGTTGATTCAAGAGAACAGTGAAGGAGCAGTACGGATTATAAGTTTTGCCTCGAAGTCACTAACATCAACTGAGAAAAAGTACGCCCAGAACCAACGGGAAGCGTTGAGTGCTGTGTGGGCAGTGGAGCATTTCTCCTATTTCTTGTTGGGTCGACATTTCATTTTGCGGACGGATGCCCAAGGAATAACATTTATTCTAAGCAGATCCCGTGAACTATCCAAACGGGCCTTGACAAGAGCTGATGGTTGGGCGCTCCGTCTTAGCCCATATGACTATGATATCGAGTATGTCAGAGGAACAGACAATATAGCGGATCCATCATCGCGGCTGTATTGTGGGAGTGATGATGCATTTAACGAAGAAGTAAGTCCATGGGAAGTCTGCTCTTTGGAGTCACGTAGCGTTGAGTTCCTCACTGAAGAGGAAATTCGCAGCTTCACACTAAAAGACGAAACCCTGGTGCAGGTAAATATAAATGATTTAAAAGAGTAATTTTGGGATTTCTTTACTTGGATTTCGTTTTAAACAGGTAATCCATGCAATGGAAACACGTAAATGGCCTGCAGGCTTGTTGAAATTTAAATCGATTTCAATGGACCTTACTGTCAGCGATGGAATATTGGTGAAAAACGGATGTGCCGTTATCCCTGAAGCGCTTCGAGTAAAAACACTTGAGATTGCTCACGCAGGGCATCCGCTGGAAGCTAAGATGAAGAGTATTTTGCGTAGGCGTGTCTGGTGGCCTGGCATGGCAGTTGATTCTGAAAAATGTTTGTGCAGTAAACGGGCGCCCAGAGAGACCACCCCCAATGCGAAGAAAGTTCGCCCCAAAAGGCGTTTGGGAAACTATCGCTGTTGATTTCAATGGACCGTACATGAAACTAGATGGAATATCCATTTTAGTTATCATTGACCTTCGGTCCAGGTACGCGATTACGCGTCCCGTAAAGTCTACTAAATTCGAATATACCAGAACGGTGCTGGATACTGTGTTTGACAGGGAAGGTTTTCCGAGAGCGATCAAGTCCGATAATGGACCGCCATTTAATGGCGAGGATTATGCGAATTACTGCTCTGCGCGCGGAATTCAAACGATATTCTCAATTCCTTTCTACCCTCAGCAAAACGGCTTGGTAGAAGGATTTATGAAAGTCGTGAATAAAGCAATGACTGCTGCTTTATCGACAGGAGCAAGTTATAGGAAAGAATTGGAAGCTGCGGTTCAAGCCTATAATGCAGCAGAACATAGCATTACCAAAGTTTCTCCAGAGGAGGTTATGACTGGTCGTCAAATCAGGCGTGGGTTGCCACTCATGAGCTACGCTAAGTCTACGTATAGCGAAAATTTGCTGGATGAAAGAGATCGGGAAGTTAAATTGGCGTCAAAAGAACGGGAGGATGCTCGACGTGGAGCCAAATCGAGTAAAGTAAAACCGGGTGATACCGTAATCGTGGAACGCCCCTCTAGGGGGAAAGGCGATAGTCGGTTCGACACTAAGCGTTTCACCGTTTTGCAGGAAGATAATGGCAGCCTGGTCCTTTGCGATCCGGAAGGTCAGCAACTGAAGCGCCATGTATCGCAAACCAAGAAGGTCCAGCAGTGGCGGGAAACGGAGCAGCCGACGAAATCCACACATTCTTCAAACCCAGTAAACCCTGATAATGGCGATGTCCCTGAACGACCCAGTAGAGCGAAGCGGCCTCCATCGTACCTGGCCGATTATACTCAGGTGGTAGAGGCGAACCTAGAAGAGTAGAATGAGAAATCAGTTATTTGCTTTTTTTTCTAATGCTCCGACAGTACTTACCGATTATTATTTATTTTTTGGATTGTATCCATATTGGATTACTGTGGATTTAGTTTCTTGAGCTTAGGCCTTGAGTTTTGATTTTATAAAATATATTTCGTTCGTTTGTTTTGAACAACGTGTTGTCTCTTCCGCTTCTTGTGAGAAAATCACTTCGTCATGTCAAACAAAATCAAGGCTGACTTAGTTTTTTTTTTCTCTCTCTCTGTGCTTTACTTTAACACCGTTAATAGGTGGGTTCAAATCTTTGGCTTTCGGACCTCAATATTTTATTTCATGGGAGAGAAAGGGGGATGTGTGGAGCGAGACGACACAGGTATCCACTACCCTATATTACGTAGTGTTGATGTCGTCTCGGCTCGTAAACCACTCACACAAGAGGAGCGGTGAACATTCGATAGTCAAACAGTTTACGAGGTAAGTCGTGCGATTGAACCACCGAGAGTTGGCCTTCGTAATGGGTGATTTCCTGTTAGAATCTGATGTTGCACAGATGTAATTTTAGGCACGGAGATGTTGAGGTTTTTCAATGAGATGAATATCGTAATGATACGATGTCTAAGCAGAAACCTTTATAACTGTTTTCGGAGGGATTATAATCATTCATTGATGTTTTTTTCAGGACTGTGATAAAAAATTTCAAAAATGTTTGTTTTGCTCGTGTGTTTTACCACCAACATAAAATGAATATTTTTTCATAATATTTTAATGACGATGAGAGTATGTGAAAATTTAGCTGTCTTAGTCTTAATTCGTTCGCTGCGTTTATTAACATCTCTATTTTTGATGTTGTGCGATAGAACTAGTTATAATTAATAAGCAAATTAATAAATGAAGGACAATTTCTGCGAAGACATCGAGTTACATTTGTACTTTACTACTTTTGTGGGGGACGCCAATCTTTGAGCCGATGACACGGAATGATGAATTTTTGTTTAAGGGGGCAGGATCCGTCATCAACTGGAGAATTTTCAAAAGCAGTTTTTTCGTTCAAAATCATGAATATATTCATGTGTTCACTGTATTTTATTCTCCAACCGAAACACAGTGAACACATTTTCGACCAGTAAATTTCAGTTTTGAACAGAAAAATGGCTGTTGAAGTTTCGATGATTACGATGACGGATCCTTGAACGTTAAAGTGTTTGGGTCCTCTAGACAATTTGTAATCAAACATCAACATTCCACCGCAAAATCGCTAGTGTTCGGAGGTGATGTTCACTTCAAAATTTCGAAATCAACATCTCCAACTTAGTTCTAATACCCTCCGTCCACGCATTATTGCGGCGCGTCGATCGTCGCAAGTGTCTCGTTAAACAGTCAATCCCGTAAATGATTGTGTTTTGTTAAGCTTAATTACTGTTAGACGTCAGCAGTCAGTGACTGTCTTCTTTGTTGAAATTTGTTCTGGGATTCCAGCTCCCACAGGGTCCACTTATGCACTGTCATAGTTTGTATTACATGCAATAAATATGTTAAATTTGTCCTTGAAAAACTTATCGAAGGACATAAACTTTAATCAACTCGTAGGGGCAAAACCCTCACCCCCCTATTTCATAACACCAAAACAGCTGTTGAATTCAAATTCTACCAAACGTAATGCCACGCTGAAGTAACGCGCAAATTAGAACCTTACAAATGTATTTTTTTTTCGCATCAGCATATATCTATTATTGAACAATAACATCAGAACAAACGCCTGAAGGTATGCATTATATATGAAGAATCGATGAAGAGAAATCATTCATGTTACTTACGCCCTACTGAAGTGACAGCACAGAAATGAACAAGGGGCTACAACGCAGTTATTTTTTCCCAATATTAGACCCACCTTTCCCCTAGTAGTCATTTGTCCATACACAAAATTTACAATTTGTCTGGACCGTGGTCATTGGGCAGAATCTCTCCCCTCCTCCAATAAATGACTACCGTAAAACGGGGTAACTTTGATAATGCGGGTAACTTTGATAGTGCGAGACCCACAACATATTAAACGAAATAACGAAGTTTCTGTTAATCAGTTAAGCAAAACAAATGCAATAGTAAAGAGTATTAGTATGACACTTCATGTCAAAGCTGTTTTCATTGGAATCAAGTGCATTTGAGGCTTTTTATACGAATATTAAAAATTGACACGATTTTAGCATTTTCGAAACGCTTACAAACAATCTGTTCTAAGATCACTATTTGATGTAGTTCTGAATAGTTGGCCACTTATCTTTGACAGCCTAGTTATCATAGAACTTGAATACGGTCTCAAATCTCTTAGCGAATAGCATTTTCACAAACTGGGACCATTTTTGTAATCTAAGTCAGAAATTTCCATATAACATTAAACGCCTAGAGGTATGTAATGCCCTATAAATGTTCCGGAATTCATTCAATTTTGTTCGATTCATACTCCATTATCAAAGTTACCCCAAAACAGAAAACCAACTTTCGATTATATGAAAAATTATATATCCATTCATAATAAATCTTTTGGAAATCTATCGACTGCAATCGATAGCTAGGATGCCAGTACTTGTTTTAAAAATATAAATTATTATTCTTTGAAACAGCATGCATAAATATTCAAGTTTTCTTCGAAAAAACTATCAAAGTTACCCCGTTTTACGGTACGTGATTAATGGATGACCCATAAGCACGCATTTTTTTAAATTGATTTTTAACCCTAGAAATACTCAAATGGATGGATGGTGTTTCTACTATTTGATAGAGAACATAATTAGAGAGATTATAATAAAAAAAGCATGTTTTCACATCTACATCGCTATTTTCCTTATCATGGGCATATTATCCTCAGTCCCTAATATTGGCACAAATTGATCAATTTCCAAATTCAATTCGTTGTTTCACCTCAGGACGCAAGATTGCATTACTTCCTAGCGTCTTTGTTAATTGGCTTGTTTAGGGGTATCCTGTTTTTTTACATATTCTGATTCTACGTTAAAAACTGAGCCAGAATCCAAAGTTTCATAATTTTCCGTGCCCTGGAACTATTTTTAAAACACGTTCGAACTTAGTATGGAGATCGCGTTTGAATCACCCCTCGGCAAATTTTACTTCGGGACGAGCTGTCATTATGTAAAATGAAATGTCATTCAGTCGACGGAGTGAAATCTTTTTAAAATATATACTATATCAAAATTAAGATATTGAAGCGCAATAAAATCGTGTTACACTTAGAAAAATGCGCTCTTTCAATACGGCTACAAAAAACCGTGAATTTTTCATCACTAAACAACCCAATTGTTAACAAACCCGCATCTTGTCAGCTTTATTCACAGAAGAGAGGATCGATGAAAAGAAATCGATCATGCGCCCTTATTATAGCACACGCTTGAATTTGACTTCTTTCGAGCTATTTGAGCCATTTGAGCACGTCACAAACCATCTCTAGTAACCACAAGCATTACGGTATTACCGTATTTTAACTTTAATTCAACGAGTGCAATGCATCATTGCTCTTATCCTGCAATATGCGTGCAGTAATGCTTTAATTCCATTTTATGAATGCAATGTAGCATTGCTCTATTGTAGCAATGAAATATGCATTAATGGGTGATATATGGTCACCATTCAATGCTTCATTGCATCATTTTACTGAATGCTTCATCGCAACAAAAATGACAAGATTTCATTGCTCTATTTATCGTCAATCCTTCCCTCACTCAGACAAATAGATTAAAGAAATACTTATGTATCCCTCTTGAAAATTCGCCACAAAAAATCTTGTTGAAATTCGTAGATTTGTCTTACGAGAAACTATAGTTTTTGAATATATATAGAATTTGAATACAAAAAAATAAGCAATAACCTGGAATTGAACCAAAAACCTTACGATTAATAGGCCCGTGCGTACACCACACGGCTATCGACGACTCAATGTGCCAAGATGCTAAAAACGATACATAAAACGTAAAAATTTAGCCCCACACAATGAAAACAAAACAAAATCTCAACAGCAAAAAAGCGACAGCCATAGTAATTTTGAAAGTGCAACAGTCAAGTCCACCAACTTATTGCGCACTTCACCTCAAATTGGACTATCACAAAATTTGTAGAATGCAAAAAAAAAAGTGTGATAAGGGTGCACGCTTGCATCGGATCATCAAAACGTATTCGGTACACTTGTTCCTTAAACCACAAGGAATAAGTGCACTAAAAACACCATCATGATTCGACGTAACCCTGAGCTGCTTACACTCTTTGAAGGAGCTTACACACTTTGAAGGAGCTTACACACTTGGGACGATCCAACTTGGAGTGAAATCGACAATATTTATCACTGGCAACGAAAGGGCGCTGCTGGAAGTTGCACAATTTTCCCGGCCTAGATATGCAGCATTCATGGTCCGGAGGATAGGCGCGGCGAGTCATCGAAAACATCACACAATTAATTTGGGTTCAAATCCCAGCAAAAGGAAGTAAACTAAATATCATACCAAAAAAAAGCAACGCTGACATGATGACATCCAACGAACAAAAATATACAAAATTTTGTTTGTATTTTTATTTTGATCCTTTCCTTCGTGCATTAAATATACTTTGGCTAAGGCTTTTATACGGTACAGACAGTAACTATACTTTAGCAATTGCCAACATAGAGCTATGAAATGTAGCAGTTTTTACGCTTTAATAGCGCCCTTTTCCACTTTAATACTGCATTAATGAGACATGTAATGCCGTATGACTTTATATGCCATATTTTATAGAAGCTTATAAAGTGATATTGATGCAACGATATACAGCTGTACGGTTACTTGGGATGTGCTTTCTTGGACGAAGCATTTAGTTTTCATACTTTTGTAAGGTTCCAGTCAGTTGGCTTAGGGGATTTTTGCACATTATTTGATGATTTAACGCAAATTCATCGTTTTTCCCATTCAAAGCAAGACGATATCGTTTAGGTGTTCATTTTAATACTCCTTCCCCTATTGACAGCAGTGTAATTTATTTGCAGTTTCAGTATAGTTACACATCAGTTTCAAAACAACATAAGATTTCTGGGTAAAAAATGTGTAACAAACGAATAACTTGCTGACAGTGGTCAACACTACATGTCAAAAAATTTTATACGTATTGTGAATTTTGATATAAGAACTTTACTATTTTATGACTAGTTATTGTTTTCATAGATATTTTTCCAGTGATTAATTAAAATTGTTGAATTTAAATTTTGCAGCATCTTTAACAGCTTTTTAATAGTTTTCATCATTTTAGATTGGCTGTCCTCAAACAGTTATTCGGAAGTGTTTCTGCAGTAGAAGCATTAGCCGTAGAAGGCTAATGTCGCGACTGTTCGTGTGACCAACATCTAGTTTGCCACGCTCTGACAGCTTGAGTACCGGGTCTATAAGTGTCAAATTATTTTTTTCGACCAAAATACAACATGGAACCAAACAAACAATCGAAAACCTCATCAGTAAGTAATAATAAAATAATTCTATTTTGTGATAACAGCGCCACTAGCGTTCTACTACTTATATTTCTAATGTTTCTGCAGCAAGATGGAATTAAATGGCGATTTATGATAGACAACCCAGAAAATCCAACTGCGGGACACGAAACCACGTGATTTTGGAATCACAATCTTCACAAACAAATAAATTAAAATCAAAAACTTTGCTGATTTGAGTAACAGTGTCAATATCCATTTTTTGTGCCAGTTCTAATGGAATAATATCTCAACAATCCAGGTATCATGTGTTATTGAATATAAAGTTATTATCTATTTTATGACCGCGTCAATTTTGAGCAAGTAAAATGAATGATTTCACCACAAATTCAAATTGGCATGTTAAATCTATTATGTACTTGTGCATAATTATGCGTTAGAAAATCATACGTATTACTGTTATTGACATTCAATTCTAAAATGGTGGTAGGTCATTTGGCATAAAGTCGTTTGGCATAAAGCCGTTTGGCATAAAGTCGTTTGGCATAATGGTCATTTGGCATAAAGTCGTTTGGCATAATGGTCGTTTGGCATAATAAGTCTGAAATCAAGAATTTCTTAACATCACATTCGTTTTTACGCTTCAATTGAATTTTTCTGATGACATCAGGCTGGTTGTAAGGTCAATTGATGCAAAATGTCACTTTATTCAACAATCATATGCTCTTGAATAAACTAAAGCATATTAGGAAAGTTGTTGCCAGTAGTATTTTATTATTTATCCAGAATTTACCCTTCTTTCAAATATTAATTATTTTTTTTGAGTTCCGCTATTGAAATAGATTTCTGCACAGAAGATTTTGATATATTTAGCACAAATTTACCCTTCTTTCAAACATTTTTTTTTCTGAATATGATGTAACCATAATTATCATCATAATCTAATCAGGTATAAAAACTGATTTGAAATTTAAATAAATTTCACCTTCTTTTATACTTAGGCTGTTCTTTGGAGCTACTTTTTTTTTAGATATTGCTTTGCTTCCAACTGACAAAAGGGTGGCAATCGATAACATTGATCTGGTCAAGTAATCAGCGAAAAGAGACATCGATTAATGCAGTTACTTCGATGAGTTGTGCTACTTTTCCCAGAATGTCAGTTCCCCGAATGTCGTTACCCCGAACGCCAGTTCCCCGAATGCTAGTTCCCTGAATATCCCGCTTCCCCGAATAGCCTACTCCCCCGAAAAGTTTGTGGCACTCAAAATTGTCGTTACTTTATACATTTCGGGATGGTGAACGAACTGGCCATCTGATATGCATCCTTCTTTATTTATTTTGCGGTTCTTTCGAGTTTTTCCGTCTTCAGCATTTTTGCCAACATGTGTATAGCCGAAAAAGACAGAATACATCCTTCTTTAGATTGCTTATCGTTCTTCTCGTTCACCATACAGTCACTGAAGGCTATTATAGCACCTATTTAAACTGCACCACTTTTTGGGGAAAAGGGTCATTCGGGGAACCGGCATTCGGAGAAACGACATTCAGGGAAAAGTACCAAAATCACTTCGATGATGTTGAACGCAATTATAATTCGTTTCATTATACCAAAATAATTTTTGGCGTCCAATCTTCTATTGGTTTAATCATTAATTTTGCCTTCTTCTAATAATAGGCTGTTCTTTATATTTATACTGTTTTAAATTTTATTATTTAGTTAAACTAAATGTTAACCTTTTTTTTTGTTTTTTATCAATTCTTGCAAGACGTGCTGTTGGAATGATAGTTAGAAGACACTACACGTTAAAAGAAGAAGTTACGTGCCAATATAGAATATATAGATAGAACGTGCCAATATTAATCATATTTTTTTTTGTTTTGCAAACACAAGATTTCCTTTTGAGATGTACTGGAAAAAAAAAATTCAATCACAATTTTTTGCTTCTTTCGATAATAGACAGTGTTTTTGATGTACACTTTCAACATTAAAATGTATATAGAATCGTTCAAAAGTTTGCCACAAATATTTTCTTGTTTTTTTTTCAAAAATGTGTTGTTCGTTTGAGTTATGCTGTGAGAAGATATTTTTCGTTAGAGCCTTAAATATTTTAAACGAAAAATAACCTGCTCTCGTACTTAGGTTATTTTTGCAGTATGCTGCAATAATAGATTTATGGATAAGAGCTTTCAATATTTTGAAAATAAATTTTCCCTTCTTTTACCAAACAATTTTCATCCAGTGTTACGTCCAAACTGAGACAGAGCTTGATCTGCAAAGAAATATTCTATGCGCGTTCCCTTTATTAATAACTGCGAACTTTCTTTGTTAATTGACTTTTTTCAAATATGTATATCGCAATAAGCTCAACGATACTCTATGTTTTGGAATGTTGAATTTTTTTTTATTATTCCGAAAAGATTTTCCACCAGAACCGTCACCAGTTTTATTTAGTTATGCTCTCTACAATTTTTGACATTCATAGCTTGGAATATCCCATGAACGACCACAACGCTTATTGAGAGCCTACGAAAATGTTCTGCTATGGGGTTGGTGATGTTGATCTCGGTAAAAGCTTCGAAAATGCCGATATTCATTCTAAGTCAATCATTATGCCAAACGGCCATTTTGCCAAATGACCATTATGCCAAATGGCCATTATGCCAAACGACCATTATGCCAAACGACTTTATGCCAAACGGCTTTATGCCAAACGACCTTATGCCAAACGACTTTATGCCAAACGGGGTACAATCTTCTAAAATGGTTGTTCGGTTCCAAAACTGTCAGAAAGTAACAACAAATTCAACGTCGTTTCATTTATTTTGTAGCAGGAAAACCCATGCGTAATCAACAAATTATATAGCTGTCGCTTATAAACTTCTTATGTAACGAACAAACAAGTTGCATAAGGTTCGACTTTTTGCGCTGTTTCGGTTACATAGCAGTATTTTTCCATGTTGCAAATGTATCATATTGTAACTATTGAATATGTTAAGTAGTCGTTACTGTAAGCTACTTGTAACAATATGTGCTGCTTGGGAGATATATGGGCCCCAATCCCTTTAGGATTTACCATTCTATTCCGATTGAGTGATTGATTCCAACATGTAATTGATTTTGACCAATTAGTCAAAAAAATCTTCCACACTGTCCGTGTGGTAGTTTTGTGACATGCGGTGCACCACGACAATCGACAGAGGCGAGAGCGGCCCGAGATGCGCACACGTCCTACGTAATGCTGCGGAAAACCACATTTTTCTTCGTTTCCATCTTTGGGGGCTCGCTTTTACATATGTTACACTGCTGCCGTTGCTTTGGTGGTTCGCCCTCTGCACCCAGTAGGGTATAGTGGTTTCTCTATTCGACTCAGCAGGGAGTGGCCATCAGCGATGACTGCTGTGACAGGTCCAACCAAGGACGGACGCCCTAACGAAGGGAAATGTATTGAAAAATGCTAGATTTTGCGCTAAATCTTGTCTGCCTGCTGCTGGTACTGCTTCCACCACAATCCTTGTTCGTCTTCGGCCAGTTGGGAATGTGACGGTTGATGCAGCAGTGGACGACGACTTCCGCCGTTTTGGGAGCGAACCCACGAGAGGCGGAAAATACAAATTTAATTTTAAAGATTTATGATCAGCGAAAAAATGTGCATACAGTCAGAAGGAAAACTAATGGTATGGTTCGGTGGTTGCTACATGGATTTGGGATGACGTTCAGAATGTGGATAAAAGGGATATTTTTCCCATTTCGTTGACGAAGGTCCCATACTGGAGCTTAGGCAGTGCTATTTCTGTTTTTTAAACCATAATTTCAACCCGTCCAAATCCAAGGATAATACCGGCGCTCTGTTCCACGAAACCTTATCACTATTTAATGTAGACATGGAGATGCATTAGCATAAATTTTTCATACTATAAAACCTAATAGGCAAATACGCACAATATGGGAGCCATCGTAAACCGCGGCAGGAGCAGCAACAGCTCAGTAGGCCTTGGAGATGGCAGCAGGCGGCGTTGCGACACGCGGTGGAATCCATTCGTTAGAACATAATTTCGCCGCGCGCCAACACCAGTGTGTGTGAGAGTGCGCGATAATGAAAGCAAAGTTTGGCTTAATTTGGTTTATTACCAACATGATGCGTGCTCGGGAGTCCCGCTTCTGCCTGCCAGTAGTCTACGATGACGAACGCGGTGATGCGGACTTTGGGTCATATCATCATCGCAACCAGCGAGCTTACGAATGGCACGGCGACGATGGGTTCTAATTCGCGAACATGTTTTTTTTTACCAAAATCCCTCATGTGTGTGTGGGATGTGTGCTTCAACGGAGTATGAGTGGGTATCTCATCACCGCCAGCAGTAGCAGTACCGTGATGTTTAAATTTTTTAATTATTATAAACTGAGCTGTCACGGTGTACTCACTGCTCCAGATGAGGAAGATAGTGTCGCTCAGCGATGGAAAAGCCAAGAGTCGTATATTTTCATTTCGGGATTTTTTTTCCTTTCCGGGTGTACCTCGGTGGAAGCCACATATCTTTCGTGACAAATGCCACTCTTTGGATTGGGTGGATTTTGTAGAAGCACCAGCTTTTCGCACCGACGACGACACCATTAGGTCAAAGTTGCAAATGAAAACGCATAATGTTGAGTTATTATTATGGCTGGAGAAAGCTCTTTGAAAATTACATTTTTGGCCTACTGTGTTTCATGGTTGTCATTGTTAATTTTGAGTCAGATTTAATTCGTCGCTTTCTATGGCGAAAATATGCAGTTATTGTTTCTGGAGTTACGTTACTAGTAGAATAGAGACTGCTACTTAACACTATTCTTTTAGAATATTTAATTAAGAGCTCTCTTATGTAAAATTGATCGTTTTTAGATTTGTATATTATGAGGCAAGCACAAACAGTGAATCAAATTGCCATTGAAAGAGTTACAAAACAAACAACAAAGCAATCGCATTCACAATCATTTGTCCCAACTTATGCGGTTATATCTCTTATATCTACTTCCCTCATGCACTGACAAGCATAAATATATACATTAATACACACAAATCCATACTTACATACTAACTTAAAGTCCTCTATCCGATACCTATTGTAAACTACGTCCGACGCAGAACTTGGTCAACCTTCGACGATGACCACAGAACCTCGAGACTTACTTCCCGACGACTTACCGGAATCACAGACCCTACGATAACTGGGGGTATTTCGGATCGCAGCATAAAAGCGAACTAGCTCGTTTGCTTGCTGTAACTAAACTAACTCAATTTATTTCACCGAAGCGTTGAAGCCCCCCAAAATGAGAAACGTATAAGTATTGGTTGCCTGCCCGATAGCACCAACTTTCTAATAGATTTACAATCGGACACCCAGATTCACCTGATTTCAAATTAGGTGTAATTCAATTCTTAATAATTTTTTTTTTCAAAAACTTTCATACAATAAGTTCAATTGGTATTAAACGTCTTCACTATCTGTTAATTCTCCATCAACTTCATCATCTTCATCGCCTACATCTACTAATTGGCACCATTGCTTCATATGATCTGCTGCATAAACTGTTGTTCTGAGTCGGTTCGATCTACGCACTCCTGGGAGATCTTCTAGCTCGTAACGATCGTTGTCTAACACAGTTTTCACCACATACGGGCCTTTGTATCTGGCTTCGAGTTTACGACTATGGCCCATCGCAGTAAGGTCTCGCTCCACTAACACCATATCACCGACCTTATAGGTGTTTGGAGGCTTACGTCGCGTGTCGAAATACTGCTTCTGTAGACGCTGCCTTCTCTCGATGGCTTGCATTGCCTGCTGTTTCCGCTCATGTGGACTCTCCAATACATTGTTCACCTCGTCGTGTAGCGCCAAAACAATGGTGTTCTGATGAATATCTCGTGGCTTGTAGGACAACACCAATGCACTAGGCGATAAATTAGTAGTCGAGTTTGGCATATTGTTAACCGACCACTGAATCTTCGGCACTTGCTCATCCCATCGCATGTTGTGCTCTCCCACCATACATCGAATCGAATTTAGCACGGTCCGGTTGGCTCTCTCCACTTGACCGTTAGCTCTCGGTGACCCAACAGCTGTCTTGATGTGGGTAATTGCGTTCACCCGACAGTACTCTTCAAAAATCTTGGCAGTAAATGCTGTGCCTCTATCCGTTACAATGCGACTTGGTGTACCAAACATTGCTGTCACATCCCCCAAAAAATTCAAAACTGGTCCAGTCTTAGTCGAACGCACAGCTCGGATAACCACAAATTTAGAAAATCCGCAGATTAAAAGCACTACATACGAATTTCCTCGCGCGGATCTGACGAACGGCCCCATGTGATCCATGTGTACTGTACTAAATGGGACAGGTTCTTTCGGCACACAGTGTAAATACCCTTCTGGTCTCCCCCCTTTACTTTTGTGGAACGCACATTGTGGACACGCTTCTATATAAGAGCGAATGTACTTGCGCATCTTCGGAAACCAGAATTTCTCACGTAATCGATTCAACACTTTCTCCTCGGCGAAGTGACCCATTTCATCATGATATGTGTGAACCAGTCGCCAACGTACTCTTGTGGGCACTACGAAACACTTTACTCCATCCACTACTCTCATTAATCTGTGCTGCTCCAATCGATAATTATGCTGAATTTGCCTCTCCTCATCACTCAACGGATCTCTTCCCAATACATCGATGATGTCACACAAGCGAGCATCTTGTCGTTGTAGAGCCACAAAGAAATCTACGTTGCTCACCTCAATAGATAACATATCACACAGAACTTGATCTACACTTTTCCCATCTTCGATTGCTTTACTTACTTACTTATGGGTCCTGGGCACCCATTCTGGTGCATAGGGCCGACGTGAAAGATTTCCATCCTGGGCGATTACCAGCTATCGCCTTGACCTGCGGCCAGGTCAAATTGCCGTCGACTTCTTTTATTTCTTTGTTGAGGCTGCGCCGCCATGATCCTCTGGGTCTGCCTCTGCTGCGATGTCCTGCTGGATTCCATTCCAGCGCTTGTTTGCAGATTTCGTTTCCGCCCCGACGTAGAGTGTGGCCGACCCACCCCCACTTTCGTTGTCGAATTTCGGTTTGTATCGGTTGCTGGTGGCACCGACGATGGAGGTCAGCATTAGAAATCCAGTTGTGTGGCCACCATGCCCGAATTATATACCGCAGGCATCTGTTGATGAACACCTGCAGCCGTTGAGTGTTCTCCGCTGATACACACCACGTTTCACTGGCGTATAACAGCACAGATTTGACATTGGAATTGAATATTCGAATTTTGGTGCGTTGACTAATCTGACTGTTCTTCCAAATATTTCTTAAGCTCGCAAAAGCAGCCCTCGCCTTCTTGATCCGTGCACCTATGTCGATCTTGGTACCGCCGTCAGACGCCAGTTGGCTACCAAGATATTGGAAGTTTTCGACGTTCTCCACTGTTTGCCCGGCTACTGTGAAGCTGGAAGGGCCGGCCGTGTTTACATCCAACGATTTGGTCTTGTTGACATTGATGTTGAGACCTGCCGCTGAGGAGCGTTCGGCAAGATCGTCTAGCTTACTCTGCATATCAGAGCGCCGTTGAGCTAGTATAGCAATATCATCAGCCAAATCGAGATCATTTAAGTGCTCCATAGTAATAGGCTGCCACAGCAGCCCACGGTTTTGTTCACGGTCAATGGCGCCTATCAGGATCTCGTCAATTACGATGAGGAACAGTAGTGGTGATAGTATACATCCTTGCCTCACTCCAGCTACAACCCGGATGGGTTCAGACAAGACCCCGTTGTGCAATACTCTGCACGTAAAGGCCTCGTACTGCGCTTCGATGAGGCCGATGATTTTCTCAGGAACACCCTTGCGTCTCAGGGCTCCCCACATATTTTCGTGATTGAGTCGGTCGAAAGCTTTTTCGTAGTCAATGAATACCATATACAGGGACTCTTGGAATTCATTGACTTGCTCCAAGATGATACGGAGCGTGACAATATGGTCCACACAGGATCGTCCGGCACGGAATCCCGCTTGCTGTCGACGGAGAGTCGCATCGATCTTCTCCTGGATCCGGTTTAGGATCACTTTGCATAGAACTTTGAGAACAATACATAGCAACATGATGCCCCGCCAATTATCGCATACAGTGAGGTCACCCTTTTTGGGTACCTTCACTAACACGCCTTGCATCCAGTCGGCCGGAAAAGTCGCGGTGTCCCAGATATTGCGGAATAGTTGATGCAACAGTTGTGCGGATATTGCGGGGTCTGCTTTGAGCATCTCGGCTGATATGCGATCGACCCCAGGGGCTTTGTTGGATTTCATACTTTGGATGACTGTTTCTATCTCATGCAGTGATGGAGCTTCGGTGTTAACGCGACTAATACGCCGAACCCTAGGCGGATCATGCTGAGGTGTTGGTGGCCGGGTTGACACTTGGAAAAGTTGTTCGAAGTGCTCAAACCAGCGTTTTAGCTGGTCAGTGGGGTCGGTTAACAGTTGTCCAGTCGTGTCTTTCACGGGCATCGTCGTATTCATCTTTGCCCCGCTAAGGCGTCGTGAGATATCGTAGAGAAGACGAATGTCGCCGGTTGCTGCGGCTTTCTCACCTTCGTCAGCAAGGGAGTCCGCCCACGCTCGTTTGTCCCGCCTACATGAGCGCTTAACTTCCCTTTCTAGAGCCGAGTATCGTTGACGGGAAAGTGCCTTGGCTCCTCTGGTTTTCGCCCGCTCTATCGCGGCTTTGGCTTCTCTCCGCTCCTCTATCTTCCTCCAGGTTTCATCGGTAATCCACTGTTTTCTCTGAGTGCGTAGCTCACCCAGATTATTTTCGCTGGTAGTGATGAAGGCATTCTTGATGGCGGTCCATTGCTCTTCTACGCTGCCACCTTCCGAAATATTAGCAGCAAGAGTCTCCAGTTCTTCGACGAAGGACCTTTTCACTGTGGCATCTTCCAGTCGGCGTGTGTTAAATCGACGTCCGACTCTTTCCTCCTGTCGACGAATCCGCGCAATGCGCAGACGCACCTCGCCGATGAGGAGGTGATGGTCGGATGCGATGTCAGCGCTACGTTTATTCCGCACATCAAGAAGGCTCCGTTTCCACTTTCGGCTGATACAGATGTGGTCAATTTGATTTTCGGTAAAGCCGTCACGGGAGACCCACGTGACCTTGTGAACCGGACGATGGGGGAAGAGCGATCCCCCGATCACCATGTCGTTATTGCCACAAAACTCTGCCAACAGTTCTCCGTTTTCGCTCATTTCTCCGAGACCATGGCGTCCCATGACAGGCTCATAGCTCGAGTTGTCGGATCCGATCTTCGCATTGAAGTCGCCCATGTAGATCTTGATATCACCCTTCGGAATCTTATCCACGACAGCATTGAGTTGACTGTAAAAGTTCTCTTTGTCCTGCAATTCGGCAGCATCGGTTGGCGCATAACATTGGACTATGGTAAGGTTTCGGACCCGTGTTCTAAATCTGGCGACGATTATTCTCTCATTTATAGGCTCCCACTTCATAAGCGCGGCGTAAGCTTGGGCGCTGAGCAAAAAGCCAACCCCACGGTGCCGAGGAGCGTGTTCACCTCGCAGGCCAGAATATAGCAGAATCTGTCCCGATGGTATTCTGTGTTCTCCAAAGTTTGGCCAACGGACTTCGCTCAGTCCTAGGATCTCCAGCTTCATGCGACACGCCTCGTTGGCGAGTTGTGCCAGTTTACCCTGCTGGGCTAGGGTTAGTACGTTCCATGTTCCAATTCGTGTCCGTTGTTTCGCGCTAAAAGTCGTTGCCGTTAAATCAGTTCGTAATCTTTCTCTATCGGTTTCTTGAACATTTTTTGATGTTTCGGGGACAGTAGGTTGTTAGCCTAAGGTTCCCTATCCGCCGTGATGGGGCTGCCATCTTAGGTGTAGCTTCCGGGGAAGAGCATTTCTTATTCAGCCGCTGGATGCCAGACAGACGCTGTTTGAGCCGCACCTCCTTGGTGAACAGACGCTCGGTGGACGTACCTCCTCAATCTAGCTGAAGTCAGAAGGACTACAGGACCCAGGCTGCACTACCAGCTAAGCTAACACCTCCAACTCGTAGCTATGGTACTTTCGTTCCGCTTCCGATGTTCTTTTGCTGTAATAGCTGATTGGGCGCCAATCCTCTTCTGTGCGCATTAACAAAATTCCGGCTAAGCCATCCTTTGACGCATCCGTGTGGAGCTTTATATCACATTTCGGGCCGAACAACACTAACAGAGGCCGCTCACTTAGGGATTTCTTCAGCTTTTCAAACGCGATCATTTGCTCACTCTTCCACTCAAATTTCGTATCCTTCTTCAGTAGCGTGAATAGAGGTGCCGCTACAATACTGAATCGTGGGATGAATCTACGGAAGAATCCCGCTAATCCCAGAAACTGCTGTACTTGTAGCACACTCTCCGGCGTTGGGAATTCTTCAACAGCACGAGTCTTCATCGCACCTGGCCGTATTCCATTCTTCGACACCTCGAAACCCAAAAACTCCACGGATGTTTTGAAGAAATGTGACTTCTTGAGATTTATAGTGAACCCACTTTCCTGAAGTACTTCCAAAAGTTTTTCAAATTTGGCCAACACTTCTTCCACGCTTTTCCCACCAATATCCAGATCATCGATATATGCCACTATTCCTTCTTTCCGGAGTTTTCCGGTAAATCGTCAGGAAGTAAGTCTCGAGGTTCTGTGGTCATCGTCGAAGATTGGCCAAGTTCTGCGTCGGACGTAGTTTACACTATGTTTTGAGCAAACAAACAGTCTGTACATCTTGCTGTATCATGTATCAGAAGGCCGGCTCCAAAGGCACGTTCCCCACCAGTTGGGAGATTTGTGCCATCGCCATATTTGAGCCTATTTCATCATCTACCCGATGGGAGAGGAAAGGGAAGGGAAAGATGGGAGGAAATAGGAGTGGGGTCCCTTGAAGAGGGAAGATCGCATAAGCGAAATGAGAGCATGTAGCTCCATACCACAATGGGTTCGAACAGCGCCCTAAAAAGGGCACTGCAAAACGCATGAGCGTAAAGAGAGCCTATAGCTCATTCTCACAGCGGGTTAAGAATAACAGAATGTCCTGAAGATTCAGGCTTCTGAATTCAGTTTCACTTAATAAGTGTTTACCAAGTAATTGGAATCGCATTTGCGCAAAAACTGGACAGTTACATATCAGGTGATACGAAGTTCCATAATCGGAGTCACAACTATCACACACAAATGAGTCAGCACGCTGAATATTTGCCATGTGATAGTTGAGTCGGCAGTGGCCTGTCAACGCTCTGACCAAGAGACTGCAATTCTGCTTTGACAGATTTGTTAAATACTTCGCCACCCTTGGAGATGGCTCAGTAATGTACAATTTTGTTTGACGACATGACTCCAAACTATTCCAATATTGCTTGTGCTGAGTTGCCGCCCAAGAATTTATCTGAAGCTTCACCCAGCACTTCGAAATTGGAATAGCCGGCTCAGGGCCAATGAAGTCATGCGATGCTCCATCGCGAGCTAGCTCATCAGCCAATTCATTTCCAACGATGGAAGAATGGCCAGGTACCCATACAAGGTTTACAGAGTTGACTGAATTCAGTTCCTCAATTTGAGTTCGACATGCGATAACAAGCTTCGACCTTGAGTTGGCCGAAGCGAGAGCTTTTATAGCAGCTTGACTATCTGAACAGAAGTATATGACTTTACCCATTACGTGCTGTTGAAGTGCTGATTGCACTCCACACATAAGGGCAAATATTTCCGCCTGAAAAACGGTGCAGTTTCTACCAAGTGAGTAAAACTGATTCAGCCTTAGCTCACGAGAATATACTCCTGCACCAGCTCTACCTTCAAGAAGGGAGCCATCAGTGTAACATACTATATTGTTTGATATACTTCTTTCCAAATAGCCAGACGTCCACTCTTCCCGTGAAGGGAATTGTGTGATAAATGTCCTGTAAGGAAAGTGACAAGCAATTGTGAGATCACTTGGAGCAAGGACAATTTTGTCCCAATTCACCAAAAGTGGAAACAACGAAGTGTGTGTAGATCTACGATTCACTGGATTTTTCGCCAGTAGATTCAGTACCCATAAACGGTAAGAACAAGAAAGTGCTTCTTGTTTAAGATATATGTGTAGTGGTGCAACGTCGAAAAGGGCCTCGAGCGCTGCTGTGGGAGTTGTAGAGAACGCACCCGACATCGCCATCAAGCACATCCTTTGGAGATGGCCCAATTTTGATTGGATTGTTCTCACTTCGCCCTTTTGCCACCACACAAGACATCCATATGCCAATATTGGTCGAACAACTGTTGTGTAAATCCATTTGATATATTTGGGTTTGAGGCCCCAAGTTTTACCAAAGGTTCGCCGGCATTGACCGAAGGCCATGCAAGCTTTTTTGACTCTGAAATCAATGTGAGGTGTCCATGAAAGTTTGGAATCTAGAATGACTCCGACATACTTTACTTGATCAGTCACGTTAATCTCAGTGCCAAAAAGACGTAAAGGTCGAATTCCATCGCGGTTTCGTCTTTCCGTAAACAGAACAATAGATGTTTTATTCGGGTTAACCGAAAGGCCATATTGGCGACACCAACTCTCGACTACCTGAAGAGCACTTTGCATCAGGTCGAATAGGGTGCTTATGCACATACCAACTATCAGAGCTAGATTGTCGTCGGCAAATCCATATGTTGGAAAACCGCTATTATTGAGTTGCCTCAATAGCGTATCTGCTACGAGATTCCACAAAAGTGGTGACAAGACTCCCCCTTGGGGGCATCCGCAAACACTCAATTTTCGAATCGCTGCTTGACGCAATGTCGAGAAGAGATGTCGGTTTTTGAGCATTTGATGAATCCAATTGGTAATCATTGTAGGTAGCCCATGGTTTCGTGCGGCTTCCAATATGGCATCGAAAGACACGTTATCAAAGGCACCCTCAATATCCAAGAAAACACCCAAGCAGGATTGCTTCTGAGCGAATGCTTTCTCGATATCGTATACAACTTTGTGTAAAAGAGTCACAGTGGACTTTCCAGATTGGTAAGCATGTTGATTCACATGAAGAGGCATGTTTGCCAAATAAACATCACGGATGTGATGATCGATAATGCGTTCCAGACATTTCAGAAGAAACGAGGTCAGACTGATTGGTCTAAAACTGTTCGCTTCTTCATACAACACACGTCCTCCTTTCGGGATAAACTTTACAGTAATATAGAGCCAGGATCTGGGAATATACCCGGCAGCAAAACTGCTGTTCCAACTCCTTCTACATTGTATACAGACCGCAGAGGACATGCTTCTTCAAAAGCTTCCATAATGTAGGATGTTGTAGTATCAACGGCATCATCGAGATCACTTGGATTTTCAATAGACGGAGAATATCCATGAAATTTGGTCGCAACCAATTCAATATAGAGTTCCCAGTTTGTTGATCGGGGATATCTAAAACGCAAAGTCTGCGCAGTTACATTTGAATGTTCAAAAAAGATGTAGCGATGATCAGATAATGATTCCTCATCTGATACATGCCAATTCGTCAACTCGTGACTGATTCTATTCGAGCAGAGCGTTATGTCTAACACTTCTTCTCTATTAGAAACCATGAAGGTTGGGCGATTGCCTATGTTAAGTAATCCAAGGTCTGTACTACTTAAGTATTCCATCAGACTGGAGCCTCTCAAATTGATATCTGAGCTGCCCCAGATGATGTGATGAGCATTGGCATCACTGCCCACAATCAGCGGAAGGCCTTTTGTTACGCAGTGTGCGACAATTCGTTTGAAGTCATCCGTTGGGGATGGTTCATCATGTGGTAAATGTACCGAACAATAGGCGTATTTCCTGTTGAGGTCACCAACAGAAACATCAATTGTGACATCACATACATCTCTGGTCGTCAACTCAGAAATGAGTGTATCAACGATTGCTTTATTTACGAGCACGCATGCGCGGGGCATGGAGCGCGAGTTTGCCATTTCAAGTTTGCTGAAAGTAGCAAAAACTGGGTCCACAAGGTTACCTAGATAGAAGTTCCCTCTACGAAAGTAGGGTTCTTGAACTAGCGCCACTTGGGCTGCACCATTTTGCATGAGTCTGCAAAGATTGATCGTTGCTGTTCTTTTATGCTGAAGATTGATCTGAGCTAACCTAACCCTAGCCACTACCCAAACTAGGCAGGATTAAGCTTTTTGAAATCTCAGCATGAAAAAGACCAGCAACGAAAAAACCAGATCGGTATCTATTTAAAGTCGCCAAAGGCGAAAGAGCACAGAATATACTGTGTAAAACGCATAATGCGAAGCCATATAGGTGACAATTTAAAATAAATGTCAACATATTCATAATCCCACCCTTATTAAGCCTCAGGATAGAGACTGAAGAAGGGCAGCCGATTATCTCGGAGAAACACAAGGTCACCTGCACCATTGCTCCGGGTAGCACAGGAAGAACTCAATACTGTGGAGGGCGCCCTGGTACCCCACTGGCTCCGTTAGCGGTTAGGTTTTATTTAGACCCCCCTAGCCATTCATTCCTAGGCACGGTACGCATCACACCATACATTAGGGGTCACCTGTGAGGTGGACTTTTACCACCGGAACAGGCAGTCCGTAGTGTTAATTCTTAGCCAGTTGACACAACCGCTACCGACACTACGCGGCTATCTAGGCTGCTCGGGAAAAGGAGGTTAATATTGATGATTAACTCCTGACGTGCCCAAGCAGCCATTAAAAATTGAGCAAACAAACAGTCTGTACATCTTGCTGTAAGGAAGAGACAAAGTTGTTGTTTGAGTATTTAAACTTATTTTTGAAGATGTTGTTCAAATAATTTCTCACCCACATTCTTATCGATTTCTAGCATTCCAACCAGAAGCACTTTTCAAAAGCCAGTCATCTGAAGCGTGCACCGTTTGACGTCATTAAAACGTAGCAAAATCGGGAAAACCTCGTGACCGTTTCTGCAATCACCTCACGGTTTCAATAATAATAATGAAACACACAAAAGCGCAATCATCATTTGCTTAATTTGCATTCGAAGACCCCTCGCTTCCCATTTCGGCCCCTGTCCTCCCTCGCAACCAACTTCTCTCAATTTCAGAAGCGCTCTCCAACGCGTTCCGCTTCATCATCAAAACAATACGCTATTTATAATTGCCATGCCATAAAACAGTTATTTCCTGCTATTGCTCAACATTGGCGGCGCACAATACGCCTCAAACCTCGGTCGCCAAATGCCGGAGCAGCGCTCAAAGCAAAGCAAACCGAAAGCGAAAAACTATTTTATTGTAGTTTAATAAAAATATTTTCCTACCTTTTCGGATCGGTGGACCTCAATCCCGTTTGGGTGGGAAAATGTCGAAAATGCAACGCATGGTTGCCAACCTGATTACCCTCTAGGAGTAGGCGGGGGTCGCAGCCGCTTTCGGTCGTCGTTTTTAAAACTCGCAGCCTACCTTTTCAAATTTTAATTAAATTTAGAACTTTCCTCTCCGTGTCTGCGCCCGTCGCCTGCTACCTGATACCTACGACCGAACCCTTTCTCGCTTTGCCACCATGCTTGATTGCGTTTGTCTGCTGCTCCCATCGGTAGGGGATGTGGTGGTTAAATTGACATCTTACGGCCCAAGTTAGTTGTGTTAGAAAACACTATCATCCTTATATTGTATAGCTAAATTAAGCATTTATTAACAGTTTATTAACAACATATAAAATTTCATTTGCCGTAACAGTTCAGCATTTTTACAGGTGAGTTGATTGTACCTGCTTATAAGAGAAAGAAAGAGAACGCTTTCAATTAATTAAACCTAACTTAACCTAAGTATATAAAGCATAAATCGTGGCAATAGAAGAATGCAACGATTTTTATACTAAATCATAGATAATTTTATTCGAAAATTGTTCCATTGTAGCCAATCTTGCCCCAAATATGGCTTCCGATTTCGATTCCATTAACCAACGCATCCTTGACTTCATGGAAACTTCGTGTGGACGAAGAAATTATTTGTGGTGGTGCCGTGGCAAATTACCGAGAAAATCATTCTTCCAAAACGTAGACTGCCAGGTGAAAGCTAAGGAGTACCGGAAGCAGCGAGAAAGCATGAAGCAGCAGCGCCGACGCAAAGAATTTGACGAGACTAACAAGTCTTGACGCTGGACTTGTTAGTCTCGTCGAATTCTTCTCTCGCTTAGGTGCATCGAGAGTTGAAGCAAAGGTTCGAGTGCTAGAGGAACGTCAAAAGCGACAGTATGAGAAGATGGAAGCGGAGCTGTAGCTGCGGAAGAGAGAAAACGAGATGAAGCGCGCATGCGAGCGAAAAAATATGTAGTGGAAGCTGCAGATACGTGCCAAAGAAGAAGAGGAGTAAGAGGCTTGGCAAGCTGAAATGCTCCGAAAGAAGCCGAAACAGATCGAGCGGATGAAGGTGAATCAGGAGTCGTTCGAGAAGAAATTGGCGGCTATGGCTATGGGTTTCTCGATCCGAATGGGGCCAAATCGGCGTCAAAACTCGTTGGCGACGGTACTGCCACCAAAAACAACGAAAAGGCGTTGAAGTTGAGCAAGAAAAATGTTATGAAATTAGCGGCAAACAACAATTACTTGGACGAGGACATGAAGCAGATCGCGTTCCGTACTAATCTGCGATGGACTATGTACGTTCCTAACAAACAACGACAGTAGTTTCCAGTACTTATCTGAACTACAATCAACAGGTTATCGATGGAAATTTACAGGAAATGCTCAAAGGTCAGTACGCGCTGCAGAAATCGGTGCTAATGATACCAGGAGATACGCACCCAGAAAACACTGGGGCTTATCACGAAGAGTGAAGGCAATCGTTTCAAAGCTGGTTTGCTGCGGACGGACGATCCATGTTCCACCAATAATTATCCGATTGTTCTTCGTGGGATGGACCGGATCAACCGGAGAAGCGGCTAGAGAAAACCCGATGTTGAATCAACGTCATCGAACATTCGAAAAGTTCAAAAAATGGTCGTCCCGACAATTCTTATCTGCAGAGAGGGTCGAACATGCTCATCCCACTGATTAAGGTTTTCTGCCGGATCGTTCTCGTTCGACTAGCGTATAAGGTTCGATTAGTCCATTGGGCACCCAAACCACCTAAAGTTCGTTGGAGTCTAGAACAGGACACAGGACGGCTACGCCGATGCATTTCGGTCATGGGAAGCGGACTTCGAAACCTAGGAGACGAAGTGTCGATACAACTTGTAGCTGACACAAGCTTCAATGATTGAAAGAATTATTGAAGCAGCTAGAGGTTTGCTGTTGCCACACGGAGTGATCAACGTTGACCTGATTCCTGATTGGTCAAAATCGTTGCGAGAGAGTGTTTTTCCACTGAATGTTGACGAAATAGTAGAGGAGCAACAATGATTGGTATACCAGCTACCGCAAAACTGTTAGCAGCAAATTACGCGTAGGCGAAAACAGCAATGCAACGAGAGCTATTACAGATACGCAACCTGAAGCGGTAGACCGACAGAGACAATCATGAAGAACGGCCCGATCTACCAGGAGCGATAGAAAAAATCGAAAGTCATGGAAGTGAGGTATCGTGGAAGCTGACAGAGCTGGATATTGAGAAGGACATGGTTGTGAATTCAGTGGCGATAAAGGTAACGTTAATCAGGAAATGCCGGATGTTATGGAATAGGGTGTTGCGACGCCACTTGAACAGGCCTAACTGGTGAACAGGTCTAGTCGCGAGCATACTTCGAGCATAACAGTTCGCATAGTAGTAGTGGTGGGCGAAGGAAAAAGAAGGCTAAACTGTTTGTCGATGCGATAGAGGATAAAAGTAAACAAAAAGCTTAGAAAAATAGAAGATGAATTTCGCCATTTGAAGGCGATGGAAAAAGTTGATAAAACTATGTTTGAGCAGGATAAATCGTCGGCTAAAGTTCCATTTCAGACCCGCTCGGTGAAACCAAATATTTTCTACAACGAAAAACCGTAATAATACTGCCCTTTATGTAGTCTAAACTTAAAACACCGAAAGAAATCCGCAAAAAATGTAAGGGTAGTTCGACCATTGTTGGATACCAGTAGAAACGGATTAAGAAGAATTTGATCGAAAAAAAACACCACTTTAGTTTTAAGCGTTGCTAAAAACCAATCAGTTGCTTTGCAAAATTATAAATGCTAGAAAAAAAAACATGTAGGGCTACCATGGTATCAAATTGATAGGTAGCCTGAAAGACACTCATCAAATAAAATTCTGTCGTTGGAAATGCTTTCCATAAGTGGCATTAGCGTAGGAACCAGGGAGGGGGGATGTCAGGCACCCTCCAGAATCATTCAGACCACCCTGCCCAAGTATTTTTGATGCTAAATAAAACAAATACTTGATTCTAATATGAAAAATATGATTTCGCAAAATATCTGAATAATCAACAAATCTACAAATCTCTTGGAAACTAGTCAAATAATATTGTGAGGTTTATTGAATCTTTCAACGTAAAAATCCACGAGGACAACCATTTCTTCTGTATCAACTTTTTCGTTCATAAAATGCTTCCAAAACACATATATGAATTCAACAAAAATAAAATTTCCACACCTCCAAAAATTTCAAAACTTTCCCCAGCAATTCCTCCAATAATTCATTGATTCTGTCGAATTTTATAGTAAGTTATTTTCAAAAGCCATTGAAATTTCTACTTCAATGGATAATTTACAAGAATTATCTACGAAATATATTCTTCAAATGTCTCTTGCCTTCGAATTTAATAAAAAAAAGTTGAAAATCCACTTGAATACTTCTGTTTCCGAAATTAGCATAGCAGTAAAGGAATTTGTGAAGAAACATTTAGCAAAATAACTGGGAAAGGGAAAAGGATTTATTTAGATGTTCATTAAGAAATTTGTAAAGACAACATTTCTTTAGGAATAGTTTTATCAATTATTGGCAAATTGAATTCTTGTGGAATTCAAGAGCGGAATTTCTAGAGGCTCTCTGTCATAATTATGGGGAATCCAGAATTTGAGGAAAAAAGTCTGCTTGATTTCAAACTTCCAAAAGAGATTCTGATAAAAGTTCTTGAGAAACTTGTTTTGTTATTCATTAGAGATGTTTTTATTACCGTAATCCGGGGTAACATTGATCAGCGGGGTAAAATTGATCGCAATGACCCTCTGCGTAAGAAGCTCGAATCAAAATTTATTGATGAAATATTTTCAATGCATGAATGGTGATTCTCTTTCTTCTATTCATGAGCTAATGAAACTTCATACAAAGAACTTTTCATACTCCAAAAAGCAACACTTTCAAAAATTGAAGGTGATTATAGAACGAAGCCACACTTCAAATTTTCTAGAGCACAAGACTCGAGAACCAAACAGCCCTCCGCGTTGAAAATTTTTCCATTGGTCACCACCAGCAAACAAGAAGTTTGTTCGATTTTCAACGCGAACTGTTGTCAGATTCCCCAGTGTTGTGCATTTGAAAATTCAAAGTTTGGCTTCGTTTTATAACCACCTTAGAGACAAACAGTAAATTTTGTGAGTTTGAAAAAAGCTGAATTTTTATACGTATTTGTCAGGAAAACCGCAACAAGTTTTCAAAGTAAAAATTGAAAAAAAAAATGTTGTTGAGCTGAAAAAAAAATGTGGTAAAAATCCTTACTTGGTGCACAATTTTTGTGAAACTCATAGAATTTCTTTTAATATTTCTTGGAAAAATCCTCAGTTATTCCAGAAAATTCCAAACAAATTATTAATGATAAACAGGAAAATGTTTTTAACTAAGAATTGGAATTTTTATGTTATAAGTACGTTGAGGAAATTCCAGAAGATATGTTCAACGTAATTTTTGAAGCATGCTTCGGTAGAATTTTTTAAGAGCTTGTTTTAACCAATTTGATAAAGATTCTTCAACAAATGTTCTGGTAAGATCAGAAGAGCTAAAGGAACTTTATGAAAAACCTGTTGAATGACCTCTTATCCCGGGAATGATTTTTCGTGGGAATTGGTAAATGAGTTCTCGAGGGAAACATTGAAAAAGTTTGAAATTGGAATTCATGAAGAAATCCCTATGGGTGTTCTCAGAGGAATTCCTAACGGTGCAAGGTTGAATACCTGAAATGTTCATGGAAGATTCATAAAGGATGTGTCTGAGTGAGTTCTTTGGGAGAGTTTTTGATCGATTAAGAGAAATAGAAAGACGTATTAAAAATTGAAATTTACAAACTTCATTCATGTGTTGCGATATGAGACGATATGAGAAGCTATTTACTTGCTGCCCAGTGCATTAAATCGGCAAAAAGGCAGCTATGAAAGTATGTTCCACAAGCTGTGTTTTAACAATAGCACCCACGTTTCCATTCGAATTGAAAATATTCGAATGGTTACGCGTTGGAAGAAAAATAGCTTGTGATAATAGCATGATTAAAATTTACCTGTTGGGTATGAACATTGAGTTAATGTTCGTTGACTGAAAAATGAGAATTATCGGAGATTCTGCCTGAGGAATTCCTACCACAAAAAACGTTGCCGTTTATGTGCCTGATATGAGCCTCAACGATCCCTTTCAGTAAGGGCAATCCCAAAAGTTTGACTTATGGTTGCCCGCGCAATTTTCGCATACACATGTTTTGGTATCATCCTTCGCAGGTCAGACGTCCTTAGCGTGAGAATAACCTACGTAAATCATGCATGTAGCATCCATGTGGCAATGTTTTGTAACATGACCCCACTTTTGGCCCCAACAGAACTGAGTGGGGTTCTGAAAATTTCCTCCAGGTTCCTGGTATTGTTCCCATGTCACAAGGACATTGAACATATGTCTTGCATTTTTTGTAGCTTTCTTATTATTTAGACTACTGTTGTAAAAGTGAACTAAATAATATTCTAGAGTAAGCCCTTCCCGACGAATGCCAAATCGGGTTTTTTTTTTTCATAATAGTAACTTGGACTGGAGAAAATCCATGTAATTCATTTATTCCATTTTTGATCTCTTCAGGTGATTTATAGTCACTTGAGAGATCTTTCAATACGACTTTGAACAAACGTTTAGTTTTGTCGTCATAAGTAAAACAATTGTGCTTCTTCTCTTTAAGATGTTTGAGAAGAAGTTCGCGATCTTTATGAGTTCCCGGCAATACGCGACAGCCTCCTTTCTTTGCGATTTGGAAGGAAACCTTGATTCCCCTAATGGAGTTCAAGATCTCCTGCCTAAATCCTTAAAACTCGGAACAACTGACCACGATGGGCGAAACTCTCTGTTTCCTAACTTGAATCAAAGAGCCTGGGCTAGAGGCTGCTTCGATTACGTGTTCGGAAAATTTGTCTAAAGCAGTGGTCACCAAAGTGCGGCCCGCGGGCCGCATGCGGCCCTCGAGAAGGTTTTGTGCGGCCCGCGAACGAATTTTGAATTATCATATAATGTGGCCCACTTGATGTTAGTATAAAGTTGGTTGTAAAAATCATAGCGAATATTTTTTAAAGCCAATTTATTTGAATGTCATCAGTGTCGGACATTATAATAAAAATTACTGGAGAATAGATTGTTTTAATCAAATAGGCAGTGTTGCGAGAAACTCAAATTCTCATATCTCACGCTTGAGATTGTTCATGCGCGAATTTATTATTCTCAAGTACTCTTGAATTCAAACAGGAACCTTTTGGCTTCTAAATTTCCTCTTTTGTTTGGCAGTCCTCAAAATTTGAAGAAATGTCTCAGTCTTCTAGTAGGGAAGTTCTAATACATCAGACTTTTTTGAGGGCTCTTATTTTAAAAACTAGACTTTGTTCACATTATATAGAAATTTTCTCAAAGTTGAACAAATCTTTAAAACGTTTTTAAAGCGGGAGGGGAGATACATACCACGGTGATTAAACCCTCTACCGTCAGCTTCATTTTTTACCGCTAAAAAAATATCCAAATCATGATAACTTTTTTGTTTCCAGATATTTTTGCACCATTTTTTCACAAGCTCACATTTTATTTTTTTATGAATTGACCAAAAACAAAATGGCCGCCAAATACATTTTATATGGAGAATGTCGGGACAAGGAACATAGGAATTCTCCCAAGGAACATAGGAATATCTTCAAAACTAGATCACCAATCATTAATATCGACCACAAGAATATTTCCAAGTACTTCTGGCCACTTTCAGAAACTAGATATGTGGGCCAGTGAACTGACAAAAAATCATTTGATTCCGTTAAGAATTCGCTGAGCGGTGAGGGTTTTAGTATTTTTGCTTTCACTCAGGCCTATACGGGTTAAACTAGAAGAGTTTTTAGAGGTCTTGTGAAAAAATGGTGCAAAAATATCCAGAAACAAAAAAAAATATTGCGATTTGAATATTTTTTAGCTTCAAAATATGAAGTTGCCGGTAGAGGGGTTCAAGGCTCGGTTCAATTGTGTGAAAAAATGTCTGTGATTCTCATCAATTCTTCTAATACTAAGACCTTCTGTATTTTTATATGGCCCGCTGGAAACATAGTTTTCTACATTATTTTGGCCATGGTATCCCCCTGGAGAGGGCTTTGCTGAAGGATGCAAAGATCTCGAATTTAATTCTTTAAAACAGATTTTAGCAATTTAATTTGGAGCCATTAATACTTATCATAAGGCTGAAACACATATTATTTTTATTTCATGTCAAACCCCCTTTGAAAAGTCGATAATTTCGAAGAAGAGAAAAATCAGATCCATTATTTTTTTGGCCTCTGCAAGGTAGTTAAAGTTTTTCAAGTAAAAACAAGTTAAATTACGATTGTAAAATGTATAAAGATAAACTTTATAAATAACAACTCAATATATGAACTTCTTTTTACTTCTATTTTTTTGTTCCTTATTTATTTTTAATAATAAGGTGGGATTTATTCCAAGTTGCTTAGGATAATAAAGAAAATTAATATTTGTAGCAGTCTTACTAAGCTTGCGGCTCGCGCAATGCTTTGAATGCATTGAGATGGCCCGCATAGTCCGTTAGGCTGAGGACCACTGGTCTAAAGCTGAGAGAGATTCGCGAAGAGGAAAAATATCAACTTCATATGCAGCCCAGATTCCGCTGTCACGAAACGTCAACTGCAGCCAGTCGTTTTTATGGCTGAAAAAGTGAAAAGTATTGTATTCAAAATAAACTACTTTTAAAAACCTCAGCGAGCAGAGTAGTTTTTCCGAAGATGCTGATAAATCTACGCACAGCCAAGAGTACAGTGCTGTTCTGAATAATAGCAGCGCATGTCGATTTTCATACAAAATGCTCAACTTTGACATGATGTAGTTTTGTTCCCTTTCAAGCAATCGAGCTGAAATTTTCTCCACAGAACTACAAATATGATCAATTTTGTAACTAAAAAAAATCAGTTTTTTCTTAGTCCCTGCCGAAAAGTGAGACACTAGGTGAAATTTTTCAAAAAAATAGCAGTTTTTCATTTTAAAATTTATCTTCTACAAATATTTTAAACATTTTCGGTTTAGGTGTAGGTTTGATAAGTAGGAGGAGATTGTTCCAATGGTAAGTGATATACAATTTAAAACTATAATGTCAAGCCGAAATTCAAATTTTTAAAACTGCTATTTTTTCGAACAATTTCACCTAGTATCTCACTTTCCGGCAGGGGCTTAGAAAATTTTGAAATTTTGTGTTTACAAAATTGGGCATATTTGTAGTTCTGTGGAGAAAATTTCAACTTGATTGCTTGAAAGGGAACAAAACTACAGCATGTCAAAGTTGAGCATTTTGTATGAAAATCGACATGCGCTGCTATTATTCAGAACAGCACTGTATTTACTTCTAATGTCTGCTACGTTTCGGGCATTAAATTTTACTCAAAAGGCTATTTATGCTTCGGTGTGATGCAAACGCTAAATAATGTTGCTGAGATGTTCATGTGAAGGTTTGGACGGCTTGCGCATGATTGATGTGAACACTGAGTGGAATAAGAGAAAAACTCAGCAATCACAGAAAAAGAAGACCGTCTTCGCGAGTCTCGTCTCAGGTCTAAAGTATCGAACCGAATGCTCATTTTGATGCAATTATCAACATTAACCATTTCACCCTTGAAAAAAAGCGCGCATTCCGGAGAAACGTCCTTTCTTCCATTTTACCACGCTTAGTGGCAGTTTTTGAACCCAATTTTTGGAAGGAATTTGGGAATTCATAGATTCACTCTTCCTTTTGTTCGTGGTAGCAACCATATTCATTGAATATAGAGAAGTGACGTTCTAAAGAGATTTTTTTCAAGACGCTGTCCAAGAAGGGTTACCATTATTAAATCGATTGAATCAAAGTCAGGAGTCCAAAAAAGAATCAAAAACTAAGTATAAAAAGTACTGTTTTATTGCTTTAGGTAGTTTTGAACACTTCCAAGAGCATTAAAAATTTGTATACGCAAAGCACGAAGATACGATACGCACTTTTAAGCATGATGTTCATTTCACCACCACCTCCCCTATGGCGCTGGGTGTGAAGTGGTCCCGCTCTTGGCGCGCGTCAGCTCAGCAGCGGCTTTTCAACACGTCAGCGATTGATGGAATAATATTTTATTGATACTAAATTTTCAAAGTACCCTATTCATACCGGGTGCAACCACTCATCGTTCCGGGGAAAATTGGGGGATAACAACCTTCATTTGGCAGTCGGAAAATCGAATCAACTCTGTGTGTGACGACTGGCTGCCACTTTCAATGTAGGGGGGCGGGAAATCACACATGTGCATTAGGGCGGTTCAAAATTCATATATGTTTTGAAATCCAGTCTCCCATATCTTTCTTATCATTTCTCAAACCATAATGAAGGAAGATGCTGAAGAAAGCAAGTCAATCTGACGGATGGAAGAATAGATATTCATGAATTTATTTTACAGATTATGAATTTGTTATTACATTGCAGTTCATACGTGTTTCTAACGTTTTTCGAAGTTTCTACATAGTCATTTCCATATAAACCTACATCGTCTTTGAACCACCTTTAAATTACCACCGAGTAAGCTTAAAAATTACAAAGATCATCGTATCATAGATTTGAGTTAAAAACTTTTCGAATTTCGAACCGCCCTACTAAACATTTGATGAGAGAATCACAAAAAACATATGCCTCGGTAGTAGAAGCATTAACCTGAGAATGCTAATGTCGCTACTGTTCGTGTTACCAACATCTAGTTTGCCACGCGCTGACAGCCTGAGTACCGGGACTCAAAGTGTCAAACCAATTCTAAAAACCAAAACAAACCATTGGCATTTAAAAAACAGCGAAAACCCATAACTGAAGGTAAAAATAATTAAAATCAGATTTGTGATAACAGCGCCACTAGCGTTCTACAACTAATATTTCTATTGCCTCGGTCGACCAACCCCGCGGGGGAGAAGATGGAACTAATTCAGAAACGAAATTAATTTTCCAAATCTTGACGATTGTGCTTTTGTCGCTTGTTTGGAACCCGTCGGCCAATCGATAGTGTGCGGGTGTCAGTCACTCAGTTGCACATAAATGGGTTGTTAGATGAAACAGTTCGGAATCGTAAACAGCTTTGATGAGTGGATCCCGTCGAAGCGACTGAATCCCGCAGTGGGTTGGATTTGGACAGGATAGTACAGAAGGGATAACAATGCAGTTTAGATCTGAGTTGATGGTGGTTAGTTTGGTGGGAAATTGGTTTAAATGTGGCAGCGATTGTGCATACGAACGGATTTCGATGAAATCAAATGATGTTGACCAAATCACACGATATGGTGGGAATGAACAAATTCATTAGGTGAGATTTGAGAAAATCTGACTATCGCTTTTAGTATAACATTAAAGCCTGTCAGTAACACATTTCCAAGCTTCTGTGAGTATCTTTTCTTCTTATTCTTATTCTTCTTCTTCTTCTTCTTGAAATCACGTCCTCACTGGAACAAAGCCTGCTTCTCAGCTTAGTGATTAATGAGCACTTCCATATTTATTAACTGAGAGCATTCTTTGTCAAAGTTGTCATATTCGCAATCGTATATCGTTTGGCAAGTACGATGGTACTCTATGCCAAGGGAAGTCATAGAAATCTTCATTACGAAAAGATTCTGGACCGACCGGGTATCGAACCCAGACACCTTCAGCATGGCTTTGCCGTGGACTCTAACCACTCCAACCATTCCACTCTTCTGTTGGAACCTTTTTCAAGCTTCTGTGAGAAGCGTTTTGATGGTTCTGTGAGAAGCTTTCCCAAGCATTTGTGGGAGCTTCTTGGGGAAGATTTTACAAGCACCTGTGAGAAGCATTTCCAAGCTTCTGTGAGAAGCATTTCCGAGCTTCTGTTAGAAGATTTTTCTGGCTCTACTTTTCAGTACTAAATTTTGATTTATTTACTTATTTTTTGCTAGCTTCTTTGAGATGTTTTCAAGCAAGCTCTCGTGAGATGCTTTTTTTAGAGACTCCAGCACGTCAATGCTTCTGTGGACGATTCGGCCTTTGAAGGAAGCACCACACTAGACAACGGACTAGCATGCAACGCCCAGTGGCACAGTCGAAATGCATTTCTGACGAAAACTTTTCCGGACTAAAGCGGGAATCAAACCCACACCCCTTCACTCGATGTGGCTAAATGCTTGATAACACTAACGACGCGGCCACGAAGCCCACAATTTTTCGAGCTCCTAAGAAATTTGTCTGTGTTTTAAACTTGTTGATTTTTTTCGCAACAAATGTCCGTGATTCTGTGAGGAGTGTGTTTGATCTCTTGTGAAAAACTTTTCCGTGAATCTGCGGTGAATGTCTTGTAGTTTGATACTGTAATAGAACTGCTGTGAGATATTTTTCCAAATGTTCCTGGAAAAGAATAACCTTGACGAGTTATTCCGAATTTCTGTAAAAACATATTGTGAGAAGCTTCTACTGTAGGAACTTTTGTAGTATGCCAATCCATGTAGCCCTGAATAAGGTTGAACAAGCCTAGTCTTTTGTGAAAAGTTAACCTGAGCTTCCGTTTAAACGTTTCTTGAACCCCATAAGTATCTTCCAGCGATTCTGCTACTATGAGAAGCTTATGCGAGCTTTGTATAAATGTATCAGAGAATCTGTGAGAAACATGTTCGCACTTCGGTTAGCAGCTTTTCCAAACTGTCGCAGAAAGTCATTGTCAGCTAATCGGAGAAGGTTTCATTAACTTGTTTTAATAGCTTGAAATAACTTTGTGAAAAGAGTTTTTTGTTCTTTTCTCCTTCCTTGAAATGTTTTCTACCATTCTTTGGAAAATTCTCCGAATTCTTGCAGGGGAAATGGTGGTAAAATGAACACCTCAAGGGTATAATCTCGCTACAAATAAAAAAGCGGTGAAATTGTATGTTTCGATCGCACAACATCATAAATAGAGACACTCCGACACAAATTCATAGTACAACATGTAAAATTTCACATATTTTTTTGATGGTAAAATGAACATAATACAAAATACGCGAGTAAAACAAGCATTAAAAAAATCTTTCACATTCCTGAAAATACATCTCTCTATATAAATAAAAATGGAATGGTGTTTGTATGTCACGAAATGGCTTCAAAACGGGCTATCGGATTTTGAAAATTCTTCCATAGTTATGTTCCTGAAGTGTTCCGACGCGTTTATCCATATGAAAAGTAAAGGATATTTAACGGGAAAGTTGAAAAAACTGGAGTGAACGGAATTTCCATTTTGCACGGGCCGTTTCATGGCGTTTTTCAACAGCCTACTTGATGGCAAGACGAAGTTTGCCGGAACCACTAGTCTATAAATAATTATAACCTTTTCGAACAATATTTCTAAACGTGTATGATTTAATATCATATAAATACGATGTTCACGTAATTGAAAACTCTCAACACCATCGAACGTAGTTTTCGGTGATGTTTTCACTTCAATTTAAACAAATTAACAAAAAGTGCAAAAACATGTCCCGTTTCCGGTATCTGGTCGTTTCGCCGAAAAACGAACTTACAATTTAGATTCCAACAATACTGAAGTGTAGAGTTCAGAAGTGCGACCCAAGAAATCAAGGATACTCCCTGCTTTCAAAGTAGGGTGGAAGTATCCTTGGATACTTCGATCCTTGGAAATTTCGAATTACACACCTCCTATAATTATTGGTGTCAAAGCCTCTAACATTTTACTTCGGTACACGCTTTATCTGAACCAGACGATAATAAGAATCGAATGTACATCCGATTTTTTCTCGCTAGAGATCAGTATTTGGTCTATATTTTCATAATCGGAAGGTTTTAAAATATTTTATCGGTGAAATTTTTTCCATACATTTTGTATGGGCGGAAATGCGTCGAATACCTGATTTTCATGGGATTTAGTAAGAAAAATGGCTAAAAAGTGGAAAAAATCAAAATTTCACCGATGGAATATTTCAGAACTTTCCGATTATGAAAATCTAACCCAAATATTAAACTCTAGCGAGAAAAAATCCGATGTACATTCGATTTTTTATAATCGTCTGGTTCAGACATAGCGTGCGGTATATTGCCTTTGTGAAGTCACAAGAAGATCTTTCAAGGTATACAGGTATGATGATTATTTGCGTTATAGCTGCCCTAATTTTCATCATAACCCCTTCAAAGGCTGTTCTTCCAAGTCTTATTGTTTTGATAATCATTAGCATTGCACTTGCTTTAAAATAAGGCTTTTATTTTAATTGGTAATGTTAGAATAATCATAGACACTATCTACTTATCTGCATGAAGTGATCGGAAGTAATGCTAACTTAGTCACAGTCGCACTCTGCACGGTTCTCTTCTTTCTAGGTGAGATATGAGCTTAACATCTTGTTTCTGAGATTCTATTTATAGTTTTTCATTAGTGTTATTTTTCAATCAAATAGCACCCGGCCAAACGGTTTTCAGCCAAATGAACCGATACCCCGTTTCCCGACTCGTCAACAGAATCATTCGCGAAAGTTTTGAGATATTTAATAAAAGCTAATGTAGGTTTTCTTCTCAGGAATCTACTTATTATTTTTTCTTCATCAAGCCATGTGGATTGAGGCCCAATGATGTGTATTAATAATTGACAAAAATACACAGACTACAAAAAAAAAATTTTCACAACACTTAACATCTATCTTAAAACATTAAAAATCTACCTCAAATACCGTCTCGTGACACGTTAAAATCAAATTCTGTAGCTGCTCTATTGAACGTCCTTTGCAGCCCGAATATGGCGCAGTTAACCTTTACGTTACCGGCTTCCGAAAAGGCATTTTGAAATAGCTGTCATTTCGTCAATTTCGATTCGATTTTCTTGAAACCATCGTCAGCTTACTTTAAAAAGGTTTCAGTTATTTGTCAAAATGGAGAATGCTGAATTCGGAACCATGCCGGAGATATTCCGGATTGTACGATTGTACGGTGTCAAATTTGGGAAATATGATTATATTTTTATTTATTGCAGTTACAACACTGACGTTTTTATGTAAAAAATATAAGATAATGGTCTATTGTCATCATTTCAACATAATATGAATAAGTGAACCGTTCCGGAACATGGCAGCCGGTTCCGCCTGGGCCAGTTTGGGGACATTTCCGTTTCATGTCCAAAACATATCTTGCGGCGTCTCAATCTTCATGAATTCGGGAGAACATAGAATATAGAAAACATAGAACATAGAAGAAGAAAAACCCCGGTACAAACAGATGTGGCCACTCCAGATCTCCTGGCACAGGTTCCACGAGGGCCTATTTGGGGACATTTCCGTTTTATGTTCAAAACATACCGTGCGACGTCTCAATCTACTTGAATTCAAAAGAACATGTCGATAAATGAAGAATAAACTAAATATTCATAGAATTGGCCACTCCAGAGCGCCTGGCATAGGTTGCGCCAAGGCCTCTTTGAGGACACTTCCGTTTCTTGTCGGAAACATACCGTGCGACGTCTCAATCTTCATGAATTCGAGGGAACTTGTCAATAAAAGAAGAAAAAGCTCGGTACGAACACATATGGCCACTCTAGATCTCCAGGCACAGGTTCCACGAGGGCTTCTTGGGGAGCATTTCTATTTTGTGTCCAAAAACATACCGGAAGAACAGAATTCAAGAAGATTGAGACGTCGCACGGTATGTTTTGGACATAAAACGAAAATGTCCCCAAATACAGTTGTGTTCAGAATAATAGTAGTGAAAGCCGATTTTCATACAAAATGCTCAACTTTGGCATGCTGTAACTTTGTTTCCTTATGAGCAATCGGCATGAAATTTTGGCAGTGAACTACAAATATACCCAATTTCATTATCACCAAATTTGGAAAATTTCACACTACCGCCTAAAAAGTTAAGCACCAAGTGAAATTGCTCGAAATAATAGTAGTTTTTTTGTAAAATTTTGTTAAGCAAACAATTATATAAAAAAATGCTTTGTTCATACATTTATAGCTTGGGCGGAAATGGTTGAAATGATGAATAAAGAAAAATTAAAAAACTCAAAATACAGAAAATATATAAATTATTAAAACTACTATTATTTTGAGCGTTTTCACCTAGTGCTTAACTTTTTAGGCGGTAGTGTGAAAATTTTCAAATCTTGTGATAATATAATTGAGTTTATTTGTAGTTCCCTGCTAAAATTTCATGCCGATTGCTAATATGGAAACAAAGTTACAGCATGCCAAATTTGAGCATTTTGTATGAAAATCGACTTCTACTACTATTATTCTGAACACAACTGTAGACCCTCGTGGAACCTGTGCCAGGATCTGGAGTGGCCACATCTGTTTGGGTGGTAGGTCATTTGGCATGAAAACGTTTGGCATTAAGCCGTTTGGCATAAAGTCGTTTGGCATAATGGTCATTTGGCATAAAGGCGTTTGGCATAACGGTCGTTTGGCATAATGGTCGTTTGGCATAATAGTCGTTTGGCATAATGAATCTGAAACCAAGAATATCTTAAGATGTTCGTTTTTACGTTTCTGTTGAATATATCTGATGACATCAGGCTTGTTTTGGAGTCAATTGACATAAAATGACACTTTGTTCAATAATCATATGCTCTTGAATAAACTAAAGCATATTAGGAAAGTTATTGCCAAAAGTATTTTATTATTTATCCAGAAATCACCCTGCTTTCAAATACTAATTCTTCTTTTGACTTTCGCTATTGGAATAAATTTATGCACTGGAGATTTTGATATATTTAGCATAAATTTACCCTTCTTTCAAAAGTTATATTTTTTTTCTAAATATGATATAATCATAATAATAGGTATAGAAACTGTTGATTCAAAATTTAAATAATTTTCACTTTCTTTTATACATAGGTTGTTCTTTGGAGCTATATTCCTAACTGACAAAAGAGCGGCATTCAATAACATTGATCTGCTCAAGTTATCAGCGAAAAGAGACATCGATTACTGCAGTTACTTCGATGGGTTGTCCTACTTTTCATCGAATGTCGGTTCCCCGAACGCCAGTTCCTCCAATGCCAGTCCCCTGAATATCCCATTTCCTCAATTAGCCCATTTCATCGAAAAGTTTTTAGCACTTATAACTGTCGTAACTTTATACATGTCAGGGTGGTGAACGAACTGGCCATCTAATATGCACCCTTCTTTATTTAAGGCTAAAATATTAACGTCCCATAAAAAAATATAAAATTTCCATAAACAATGCAAAATTTGCCAGTAAAGAAACAAGGGTAAAATCAACAGAAAAGTTAAAAATTTCCATAAATAAATAAAGAAGTGCATAGAAATCATGCTTATCGTTCACTATCCAGCCACTGAAGATTATTATAGCACATATTTAAACTGCACCACTTTTCGGGGAAACCGGTCATTCGACGACTGGCATTCGGGGAACCGTCATTTGGAGAAACGACATTCAGGGAAAAGTATCACAATCACTCCGATGATTCTGAACGCAATTGTAAATGTCTTTTCCGCAATAGTTTTTGGCGTCCAATCTTCTATTGGTTTAATAATAAATTTTGCCTTCTCTTAAAAATAGACTGTTCTTTATATCTATACTGTTTTAAATTTTAATATTTAGTAAAGCTAAATGTCAACCATTTTTATATTTTGCTGTTTTATCAATTCTTACAAGACGTGCATATCATTATAATAATTACTTTAGAACCTGTCAATATTCAACTTTTTTTTGCAGACGCATGATCTCCTTTCGAGATATGCTGGCAAAAATATTTTAACAATCACAAATGTTCCCTTCTTTCGATAACAGACGGTGTTTTTGATCTACACTTCTAAAATTAAGATTTATGATGAATCGTTGAAAAGTTTTGCCACAAATATTTTCTTTTAAAAATGTGTTGTTCCTTTGAGTGTGAGAAGAATTTTTTCGTTAGAGCCTTAAACATTTTAAACGAAAAATAATCTGCTCTCGTATATAAAATGTTTTTTCGAATAATGATGCAGTAATAGATTTTAAGATTAGACCTTTTAATATTTTGCAAATAATTTTCCCTTCCTTTATCAAGTGATTTTCGTCAAGTGTCACGTCCAAACTGGGACAGAGCTTGATCTGCAGCGAAATATTCTATAAGCATTCCCTCTATTAATAATTGCGAATTTCCTTTGGCAATTTACTATTCTCAAATATAAATATCACAACAAGCTCAAAGATACTCTATGTTCTGGGATGTAGAAAAAATTTTATTCCAAAAAGATCTTCCACCAGACGCGTCACGAGTTTTATTTAGTAGTGCTCTCGAATGTCACAACAATTTTTGACATTGAAAGCATGGAAAATTTCTTCAAAAATGCCGATATTCATTCTAAGTCAATCATTATGCCAAACGACCATTATGCCAAACGGCTTTATGCCAAACGGCCTTATGCCAAACGACTTTATGCCAAACGGGGTACAATCTCTATTTGTACCAGAGTTTTATTTTTTTTATTGACATGTCCTTTCGAATTCACGAAGATTGATACGTCGCACGGTATGTTTCCGACAAGAAACGGAAAAGTCTTCACAGAGGCCTTAGCGGAACCTGTGTTATGTGCTCTGGAGTGGCCAAATCTATTGAAATTTAGTTTATTCTTCCTTCATTGACATGTTTTCCCGAGTTCATGAAGATTGAGACGTCGCACGATATGTTTTGGCCATGAAACGGAAATATCCCCAAACTGGCCCTGGCGGAACCGTCTACGATATTCCGGAACGGTCCACTTATTCAAATTATGTTGAAATGATGTTAATCGACCATTATCTCATGTTTTACATAAAAACTTTAGTGGTGTAGCTGAAATAAATAAAAAAATAATAACATTTCCAGAATTTGGCACCCTCGTGACCCCAGTGCAACCCGGAATATCTCTGGCATGGTTCCGAATACAGAATTGTCTATTTATGACAAATAACTGAAACCTTTTCAAAGTAAACTGAGGGTAGTTTCAAAAAAATCGAATGGAAATTGACGAAATGGCAGCTGTTTGAAGATGCCTTGTCGGAGGCCGGTAACGTAAAGGTTAACTCCGTTCCATATGGACTGGCTCTACCCTTTCAGCTTTATTCTGATAGTGTGGACTCCAAGTTACCATCAAGGCACGATCTTTACACACGGACGCCTGAATAAATTCTACCCAATCTTGTATTTTAGAAGACGGCAGCGCCCAGAAAATCAATATCTATATATTTTATCGGCTTTCGCGCTAACACCGTTTTTGTGCGAGATCTGAGATTTCCTTTCAGTTACGACAGTGGATCTATTTGCAGCGGTACGGACTCTCGCTACTGAATTTGATATCTAAAAACGTAAATTTTCACAAAAAAAAACATAAAATCATACAAACACAAAAGTTTAAGAACTAGTACCAACCGGTTACAAAGTTATCAGCAAAAGAAAGTTTTGGTCCATCAAGAGCGGTATTGACGTCATTGAAATACAACAGAACTATCAACGATCCAAGATGACTGCCTTGTGGACTACCGGATGGAATCGGAAAATATGCTGATCTAAATTCACCAATGGCGACTATTTGGAGTCTCAAAATAATTTGTAGGTAGGTCAAATAATTTAAAATAAGTTTTGAAGTTGGTCTCATTATTTTTGGGTTCGCCATTTTGACTCTAGCCTTACTTTTGAGAAGGGCCTAAGAAAAAATTCCTTAATAAGGCTGATACAAATATTAATTTTCTTTTATGTCACCTCCCCCTTCGAAAATCCAAAAATTTTGAAGGGGAGAAAAAAAGATTCATCATTTTTTTGACATCAGTTAGGTTTTTTCAATTTACAAAGTAAAAAACAAGTAAAATAATGATCCAGAGGACGATTAAAAATAGTTTAACAACTATCATTAAAAATAAAAATTCGAAAAATTAACTTTTTTTTCATTTTTATTTTTTTGTTCCTTATTTATTTTTATCCTCCCCCCTCGTACCTTCCAAGTGGTCTCGGACATAAAAGAAATTTAATATTTGTACCAGCCTAATTTTCAAAAAATTATAACTTAGAATCAGTTTGTCCGATCAGTTTGGTGTCTCCCGCAAAGTTTTAAGTTATTGTTGGGACTATCTAGAAAAAAAATATACACTGTAAAATAATATGTTGTATTTTTAGTATTTTTCGTATTTTTGATTTTTTTTTATCCCTACAGTCGTCGCGCGGTTTGCCACCCTCAGAACCACCGCGCTGCTGTTGTGAACGAAAAGCGAGGTTTTATCAACGGTGTTGTACAAAATACAACAGCGCGACGTCTGAAGTGTTATATTATGTTGAAGTATACAAAAAATTAAGTCTTTTGCACAGTGGGTCAAGATGGAGAAATCATGGACAAAAAAGTTGTGATTTTTAAAAAAAAGGTGAATTTTATGAATAATGAACTTTTTAAATGGCTCATAAGCCTAGAAATTTGTTCATTGTCTGAAAGAGCAGATAATTTTTGACTAAAATGTTTGAAAAAATATTGATTTGGTAATTATGCATGGTATGAGGCGAAATAAAAAATGTGCCCTGTAAAAATGATTTATTCATTGTTTTATCGAAACACAACTTCAATATTCATCATTGTGATACAGTCATCTCTCCCTTACACGATATTCTGTATCTCGATTTTTCCCCTAACTCGATGGAATGCGCGGTCCCTTCAATCTAGCATGCTTTGATACCTCTGTAAGTCGATACCTCTCTAACTCGATGTTCCCTAACTCGATGCTATCTGTTTCAGTTTCCCAAGTTAGTTCACCTCTCTAACTCGATATTTTCATGAAAAGTTCCAAATGTCCTTCAAACGTTAATAAATTTGATGAATTTGATTATTATGATTAAATTGCTAGTAAAATTAAGGTTTACTGCCAATTTCTGGGTGCTAAAATTTTTAATTTTTGCAGATCGGTAATAAAGTTACACATAGGTAAATATGGAAAAATTGTAATGTTTTTCACGTTAAAATAACTATTTTGAATGTATTTTGTCAAAATAATAAAAAGTTTAATATTTGAAAAATATGTGTTCTGTATCTCGATACCTCCCTAACTCGATGGTCCCTTCAATATCGAGTAAGGGAGAGTTAACTGTATATTGATATGTAATTATCAAGAAAATATGGAACAAAATGTTAAAAGTTAAAAAATAACAACATAACGAATATAAAGCAATCAATACGTGAAATGCATTTATATCGATTTAAGATAATGAAATATTCCCATTCGAAAACAAAAGCTTTATGAGTAGAGGAGTAACGTGCCTAGTTGTCTCACACAAATATACCTGATATTTTCTTAAAGTACAGCACGTTTGCATATTTTTGTTGTCGGACAGAAACGTACCTAATAGTTGATTCAAGTACCCATGTTGGTATAAAAAAGAGCTGATGCAGCAAAGACACAAGCAAGTGATAATCAAGTGAAAAGTAAAAGATAGCTTAATCATTTAAGCTTTGTAGTAATTTCCGAAGATTTGCGGCATGATTTTATATCCGTTAACTTATTTATCTCAAAAATGATTATTTTTATACGCCAAGAAAAGCACTTAAATTTGAACAAAATTTATTTTATGTCCGATGGAGCTGTATCACAATATAAAAATAGAAAGAACTTTTCTAGTCTTTGCCAATTTAAGAAAAAATATGATAAAGATGTTGAATGGCATTTTTTTGCAACATCGCATGGCAAAGGGCCCTGCAATGCATTAGGAGGAACAATAAAACGCATGGCTACAAGGGCTAGTCTAGCTAAAGAACGTGAACATCCCATCAAAAATGCCAAGGAATTATTTGATCGGGCTCAAAAGCGAAAGGAGGAGCAACTAACACAAATTTTCTTTTCTTATGCAACTACAACAGAGTATGAACATATCAAGGAGCAGCTTAATGGACAATATTCGAAAGCAATAACTATCCAGGGAACATAAAAAACATTCATATATTCCAGTTTCTGTAGATAAAATAGAAGTTAGACAATTTTCAAAGTGTAATGATAGTAAAACAATTGTAAACATTATGAAAAAGTAAGAAATCTGTATCAAAATAGGACGCTCCATCATTGTATAAGAATATGAAATAAAATGCTTTCAGAAAAAAATCTTTATTTTATCAACTCGAAAAACATCCGAAAACAACCAAAAGTTGTGAATTTTCAGCAAATTTAATTTCAAAATCGCTGTATCTCGGAAACGGTAGCAATAAGCAAAATTTTCTCATAAACTTTTTTTGTTGCCAATTTTGCGTACTTTCATAAAATCGAAAAGCATTCAAAAAGTTTATATAGACCATATTGAAAAATCAACCTTTTTTTAAAATATCATAATTTTTTTGTCCATGTTTACTCCATCTTGACCCACTGTGCAAAAGACTCCATTTTTTGTCTTCTTTAAAATATAAAAAAAATATTTTTGAGAAAATGGATTTTTAAACTTTATTTTCGAAATAAAAAGAAATACAACATATTTTTTACAGTGTATATTTTTTCCAGATAATTCCAACAATAACCTAAAACTTTGTGGAAGACACCAAACCGATCAGAAAAATAGTTTCTGAGTTTTAATTTTTTGAATTGTTAAGGCTTTTTTTCTTAGGCCCTTCTCAAAAGTATTGCTAGGGTAAAAATGGCGAACCGATGATGCAAACAGGCATTTTTGGGTATAAAGAAAGCATATGCCAAATTTCAGCCAAATCAAAAAATACAAAAGTAAACCGACATTCGAATTCAAATGGAACCGCTCAGGTAGCTAAAGCTGGAAGGATACACTGGGCAGGGCTTGTTGCAAGAATGCTGGACAGTACTCTACAAAGATGGTGTTCGCTTCGAATCCGGTAGGAACAAGAAGGCGTGGGGCGCAGCGAGCTTGGTGGATTGACCACCACCAGGACCTGGAGAGCGTGGGTCGCAGTCGAAGATGGAGAGGAGCGGCCATGAACCGAGTGAATTGGCGAAATATTGTTGGCAAGGTTTTATTAAGATAATTGATGTGAAACCAAATAAATAAATGAATAAATACATACCGTAAAATCGGGTGTAATTGATCAGACGGGTGAAATTGATCATCGTATCACACGATTTTATTTATTGGTAATGGAGCACAAATATCAATGTAAGCTGCAGTAAATGAACGTTGTTTGTCGTAACTATTGTCGAATTGTGTGTTCCCAAGTAACACAGAAAACATCTTGTCGGTCAGCTAGCTGAAAATGATGTAATATTTAGGTGTTAAAGATGAAATTCAATACATCTTCTGTTTTAAGACAGTTCTGGTGATGTTTTCGAAAAACATATCTATTTGGCAAACACAGAAACCACATTTGTGTTATACTCCTGATTGATAAATGCATATATTACTTAATTAAAGCACTCCCAATAACTAAATTTCAGTCGATGTAAATTAAGTTATAAAGTTGCTTTTGAATACATATTCCGAACATATCTGTTTGATTGTTTTGATAGAGATGTTATAATTATGTTTTCTTCTGTCAATTGAAAAACATATTTAGCATTTGTCTCTTTGAAATCTCAGTTTCTCTTCGAAGATGGATGCAGCGTAATCGATATAGTGAAACAAAATCTGTAGCGAACAATAAAGCAAAATGGTAATTAATGTAAGCGGAGAGAAAAATTATTTAAAAAATACACGAAAATTGTGCGCAAATGAAAATTCATCAGATGTGATTTTATTAGTGTCAACGAGCATTTCATCTCATTGACGATATTGACAGCATTTATATTTGTTGTTTCAAACACGTACTTAATACGCATTTAAAACTTCATTCAAACGCAAAATTGCTTCCAATACCCGTGTTTTCTATCCCTTCCAAAGCAATGCCATATTACAGCACCGGTCATAAAAATCAACAAATGTTGAACTTCCATTCCAAGCGATTGACATGTAGCTGAATTACGATTTTCAGCACGGCAGGTCAAGAATGTGTGCAATCCAGTTTACAAGTTTGATTTGTTTTGTATTTTATGATCTCTTGAATCAAAACATACCAACGAATTGAATTATCGTAGGTACCTTAACCAAACACTATTACAAAGATTTTTACCTGCCATGTACGCATTTAATTGAATCCACCATGTTTCTCACTTGTTCCTTCAGAGTAAAATTTCACACAATCTGATAAATTTCATGAAACGCAAGTTACAATTGCGCATGTAATAAATAGCGCATCAATAAACACGGAGTACAACACTCAGTTTCACCGAAAATCTTACGCGGCACCTACAAAACAGTACACCATATATGCACAATCGTTGCATTATATTTTGGAACTCGTAAACTGATAAAAGAATCGTAGCTAAATTTCGTGCAGCAAGATATTCGTTTATCATTCCGTTAGTCGAACCACATGAAGTCAATGATTAATAAATTTTGTTTTTACTTTTCTGAGCTGTCAAAACATTCCAAGCAATACACAATTTGCACTTGTATTCAAACAAGGGACGAATGACCTTCGGGTTAAAGTCCCTCTCAAACAACAACAACAACTTGTATTCAAACACGACAAATTACGACTTGATAACTTGATTATAACTAATCGGTCATAATGATGTGTGTTATATTTTAGATATAACAAATCAGAATGCTATGAGAAGTATGAAATAGGTATTGTAGAACATCTGGTTGAACTATGAAAGATGTTTTAAAACATTCAATTGCTGCGCTTTTTCGGTTATAAAGATGTATGAAATTTAGTGTTGTACATTCGAACAAAAACAGCGGCGATGTATTAAAGGTGCATTTTGACCTTATTTATGACAAATTGTGTTACTTGGGTTGTGAAGTTTTTGCGTTAAAGAATGTTTATTACTATGAAAATAATGTAAAATTCAAAAATCATTCACGGTGAGGTATTGACAAACACCTATGAACTTCTATTTCTAAGCAAGGATTCAAACATGGTATAAACCTGAAAGTTTATGAGGATGCTTGAGATATATCACCAAACCAGATTTCATCACCAAAACTCGTACTAATTAGCTCACATGGTTGAAATAATTGAATTTATTTTAGATATCATTGAATTCCTTAGGAAATTGCATACATTTAGGCGTTTTCCGCGTAATTCTGGAAATTTAACTATTCGTTATTAATATAAATATTGCATTGTTAAGAATTTGACAAGCATATTCGGATTCAGGGAGCTCAAATTTATCATGTAGAGTTGTTTTGAAATCTAACAATAATGGCATTGACAAGTGATCAATTTCACCCCGAAATGAGATCCCCTGATTTTTTATTTTAGAGATATTTGTTAACACTAAAATAACATTTGTTAGAAAATTTCGGTACATGAGTCGATGAGGCTCACCTTTGTACTTGTTTTCCTGCATTTAGTTGTTTGGCTTTGTTAACATTATAGAAAACAGACTAGAAAAAACGTGAAAAATGATCAATTTCACCCGAATTTACGGTACACAATAATATCTGTACGAGGACAATTTTGGACCCCTCGTGTCCACGCCTTTTCTGTTACCTAGAAAAGAGGGAGGGTTAAGGGAAGATGTCTTCTAGGGCGATTCAAATTTTAAAAATGTTTGAAAATCCAAGCTCCCATATGTTCCTTTCCATCCTTACCATAAAAGTAGTGTTCTGTGAAATTTTCAGCTTACTAAGTGGTGATTTAAAGGTGGCCCAGAGATAATGTAGGTTTATATGGAATTGACTATGGAAATATTTTGAGAAATGTTCCAAACACGCTAGTACTTCAATGTTAGTGAAAACTTATCGTGTCATTATGAAAACCCATTCTCCAAACCTTAATGAAGGATGTTCCTGAAGAAACAAATCTCATTTGAGCTTATTTTGTTTTGGATTTTTGTACAAGTTTGCAGGGCTATAATCCCATATTAAGAAAAATAATAGCAAAGAAACTCTTGAATATCTCTCTACTATCCGTCGGATTGAATTTGTCTCTTTAGCAAATTTCTTTATCATGGTTTGAAGAATGAGTTTTTGCAATGAGATAATAAGTTTGTACTTACATTACAGTACTAGCGTGTTTGGAACATATCTCAAAATTTCTCCATAGTAGTTTCCATATAAACCTACAATGTCTTTGAGCCACCTTTGAATCACCACCTAGAAATTTCACAGAACACTATTTTTATGGTAAGGATGGCAAAAAACATACGGGGGATTGGATTTTAGAACATTTTTAAATTTTCAACCGCCCTAATGTCTCACCCAAGGATAATAAGACCAACTAACAGCAAACACTTCAAAACTTATTTCAAATGAATTGACCTACTTGTATCCGAAAATTCGTCATTCAAAAATTCAAGGTTCGTCTCGAGATTTTAAGGGTTAATTGTGTTAACTGGTTTGTGCCCATTCGATAAAATATTTTTTATTTTAAAAATTCGTTTAAAATTTTGTTCAAAATCTCCTCAGCGAATTTATTTTTTTCATTTCAATTTCTTCGATAACAAGTTTTCGAGGAAATTTCCCCTTAATGTATTTTCTCCATTTTATATTCTGAGTGGTTTCTAAAACTTCTGTTACCAATTCTCTTATTATTTTCACCAGGAGTTTTCCGATGAAATGCGCTAAACTACGCAATCTAATTTTCTAAATGTGGTTTACAGCAGTGAATATTAATGTTCATAATAATCGTAATAATAATAATAGTCGTTAAATACTCGTTCCAACTCAAACTTGTCGATGAAGCCATAATACGTTCGGAGTCATGCATCGAAACTTTTGATAAAATCATTGATATCACACTCCTCTGATTGGTAGTTATTGCATTTAATAATGCGTTGTGATCAACCTCATTAGCAAAAGTGCCATCTGAACCTTAAACTAAATCGAAAAAGTTAACCCATTATTGAGGTAAAAGAATAAAAAAAATCTCATGGTGGTGTTGCAGCTGCCAACCTTTTTATTTCATGCGTGTCCCAGTCATTTATAAGGGGGCATAGTATAGCTCTACCTTATCCCTCAATTTTCAGACGTTCCTGCTGGATTGAATCGCTTACGCCTACTACGCCATCATAATCTTCATTATTATCATTGTCAAGCACTGCGATTACCCACGATTGAGCGAAAGGCTTCGCCTACTTCGATGATGTCAATCGCCCTCCTGCTTTCGTTTGTTTTGCGAAGAAATACCAAACTTATGCTCCCCTGTCCCCCCTGCTACCGTACCGAAATTTAATCTCCTCCAAAGGGGATTGAGTGGAAAAATTGCTCTGCAGTGATCTGTGCCACCGTGCGTGCGCCCGTTCCAGATGGGGTTTACTGAAGGCCCTGCTGAACCGACGTTCTGAAGCAACTTTCAAATTATCTACCCCATTAAAAGGGAAAGTTATGGGCGGAATAAAAAATTATTCGCAGTGCACAGAAAGTGGAGGAAAGTTTTTCACTTTTGCCGCTCGACTCAAGATTTCCCGAGTTGTTGTAGAGTCGAGTTGCGTTGCGTTGCATGCTGAAGTAACAAAACTCGAGCGAAGGCAACAATTTATTTACGATCGCCGGGAGGATTCCTCCCACCCCCCACACACAATCGTCGACAACACATTCGATGGTAGGAAAATCATAAACCCGCTGTCGGTTTGCTATTTATGCATGAATGGATATGGCGAAAGTTTTACACTTCTGGCGGAAAGAAATGGTCGACCGAGGAGATTAGCTCGCCATCACACATCCAAGCAGGCCGGGGGGTGGTGTGGATGGTTGATGTGATGAACAGTGAGAGAAAACGATCGCAAACCTCCATATTCTACGGAAAAAAAACTTAAAAATATCGAATTAAGATATAGGTATGTCCCATTATGCCCTGAAAATTTTAGTTTTTGGTATGTAAGAATATATAGCTAAAGTTGTGTTTGATCCATTCATCTTGTCGCTTGTTACCAAATCCATACCTTATCCCACTAACCCAATATCCTTTCCATGACAACTGTGGAGATGCAGAGGTATACTCGGTCTCTAGTAACAATGGTTGTCTAACTAATATTCCTTCCCTTCCCCGATGACCGCAAGGACGTGGCCGGCGCCGTCATTGGCATTTTTGAGTTTTGATCTCCCGATTTGTGAACATTGGAAATGGTGAGCTAATCACAAGCCCCAATTATTAAACCTCTGTGCAACTTTGATCCTCTGGTCAATCACGGTGTAGCTACTACGAATTGTGCGGCCATCAATGCTCATGCTCATGCTCAATTACAATCAGCCGCATGAACTGGATGCCGCTAAAGGGCCATGCTTGTCCCACTGTGCGATGTGGAAAAGTCACGCCATGTTAGTCGATCAATTTCCCATTCTCCATCCGAGCAGAAGATTTCACCGAAGAAAAGAAACTTAGACCCCGGGAAGATCCAAAGACCAGTTCGATGTTTTGCGGTGTTGAATGTCGGCACATATTTTGCGCTTATTCAATTTACATTTTTCCCCCGATCTGGGGCTCCTTCGCATGTCGCTCTTTATGCTACTGCGACCCAACCGTGGGGGATTCACTTTGACATATAAAATAAAACTTTATTACGTCGCCTTTCAACGGTTTTGATTTATAATACAGTAGATAATAAAAATAAAATTGAAAGCGAACGACATGCATCAAGGGGAAATGGACGGACGAAGAAGAGACTCCTGCTGTGACTTAGGGTCGTTTTATTGGTGGGGAAGGTGGGGGCATAAGGAACCTATCCAGCATCATAATCATCTACCCTTTTGCCAGTGTGTTTTGTTTGAGAAGCAATACAGAAGAAAGAAGTATAGAGAGTGGACTTGAATAGCACCGATGGCCAGCGGGGAGTTCGCAGCCAATTCAATGTCGATCCTTATGTTCAGTTTCTCGATGTGTTGGGAGGAGGTGGTGCTCTTGGACTTCACTAGGATTCAGGAACAGGAAGCACTAAAACGCATCGGAGCGAGCAGGACGGAAATGGGATTGTATCTATACTTTTTTCAACTGCTACTTTTCATTCAGAATAGGAACACTTTGCGAACAACGGATTCCTTTGGACCCCTGACAGGGGTCCGTCTTGGAATCAGGGAAGTGATGCCAAATAGTTCTCTAACTCAATGCAAACAGTGGCGAGCGGCTGTTATCAGTCTCTGCAGCTTACATCTACAAAATGAATGCAAAGAAAATTATTTAAAATATTCTATTTGAACAAACACTAATGAATTCCAGCGACTTAATTGAGGATAACCTCTGAATCCAAAGTCTTGTTTGTTTTTTTTCCTCGTAAGAACAAATTATGAAAAGAAGGAAGTTTGTGATTGCTAGTTTTAGGAGATTACTTCAGATTTTCTAAAATTTCTCCAACAATACCTCCAGAAATTCCACAATAAAAAAACTCTTCAGGCAGGACCCCTAAGAAATATGCATCATTGGATTAATATTTGGATGAATCCTTTAAAAATCCTTGATCGTCATAATGGTACAAATGTTCAAGTCCTATATCATCTCACAAATAAAAAACTTGCTGATTGCCTTAAATTTGCATAGTACTTTTGAATTTCAAAGCTAAATTTTACTTTGATCATGAGGAAAAAGACACAAATTTTTAGATTCTATCTTAGTTTTAGGGAAATCTGCTATTTTGAGCATATTACTATCAACCCTGTTTTGGGCAAATTTCTGACCCAAATTTATTGGGTACTTTTATGCAATCATCGTTTTACGATTAGTAAAAGGTATTCTTGACACAAATGTATGGACATTTTGTGTTTCAAGCCTGCGAACTTTTGTCCCACATTTGATTTGAACTCTTGCTTCACTGGTGGCACAAAATTCAATTTAAGACAATCAATTTTGAAACTGTTGTAACTGAAATTAACTAAACATTTTGATTTTAGTTCGTTTTGCATAATTGGATTATTGATTCTTTGAAAACGTATTATTTCAAATAGTCACATTAATATGGTGACGCGTTACGAAAGTCGCCTAATTTTTGACATTGTAAAATAAATACTTCTTATAGAACTCTTATATTTTGGATTCTCCTCCTACTCGTCAAAATGCGTGTTGTCATAAAAAAGATCTGAAATCGAACAATTCATCAAAAAGTTACACTAGGTGCAAAGTTTTGGTGTCGCGTTACGTCAATTTGAACCGTAAGAATTTCACATAGTTTAAATTACCAATCAGGGAGACAAAAGAATAAATTTGAAAAGGTCAGTTCTGTTGTTATTCTTCCGAGCATTTGGATTATCGCTTCGAAAGTCATAAATTGAAAGGACCAGATAGCCGTGGCGGTAAACACGTTATTCAGCAAGACCAAGCGGAGATTCGTGGGTTTGAATCTCACCGGTCGAGGATTTTTTCGGGTAAACATATTTTTCGACTTAATTGGGCATAGAGTGTATTTCCTCTGCTGCACGATGCACGAATGTAAAAATGATCAATTGGCAAAGAAGCATCTCAGCTAATAACTGTTGAAGTGCTCATAAGAATACTCAGTTGAGAAGAGCAGTCCCAGTGCAGACGTATCTCCAAAGAATGTGGTAGCCAGAGTTGGTAGAATTAGATTTGGATTCGTTTTCAATAAATACTACGTTATATCAAGCGTGTGCTGGCGTTAGTCGCATGATCGATTTCTCTTCATCGATCCTCTCTTCTGTGAATAAAAGTGACAAGATGCAAATTTGTTAGCATTTTTTCCTCTTAAAACGCAAGATTACATCACTGCCAAACGGTCTGAAGTGAAAAAATGCTGACAAATTTGTATCTTGTCACTTGTATTCACAGAAGAGAGGATCGATGAAGAGAAATCGATCATGCGACTTACGCCCTTATTCTAGCACATGCTTGATATGTTCTTATTTGAGTATTCATCGATAAATGCTGATTACTTTTTTTTGAGAGTGTCTGAGTAATGCATGCGTTAACCTTATATTACTATATCAATACAGTACCAGATTAACGGCCTAACTGACAAATGTAAACAAACTGAGTTTTATTCACCTAACAGTTTGTTTGATAAATTGCAATCATATAATGCACCTCTGTTCCCTAAATATAACGTTTTTCACGAAATAAGTAAGAAAAACATAAAGGCGCATTTGATATTCTCTTTCGATTCGAACTCTGATGTCAATTTCGCCCATCTTCCCCCTCTGCGGTAACCGGGCGCATTTGAGCTTGAGTGTGGCAGCAGGGCGCATTTCAAACTGAGTGTGCAGAAGGGCGTTAGTGATAAAGGTTCGTGCGAGAGAGCGTAGCAGAACGGCGAAGCTGATGATAGTCAAACCAGAAGGACGAGGTCAAAAGGCGCAATCGCTGTTGTCAAACTGAAGAAGACGAAAAATCGAGGGGCGCAACAGCTCTAAATTTTGTTAAATGGCGCATGATGGATTTTTATTTATTTTAACATGTTATTCATAATATTTAAATAAGTTAAATGTTTTGCTACAAAAATAATATTGTAATGGATCCTACAAAAATGCATCATGCGATTAAATCGATCGGAAACATAACATAGAATTAAAATTAAACCCGCAAATTTCAAACCGATTTTACTGAGAATGTATTAGTGTTCACATTCGCCCTAATTCTGACTCTGTATTGATATGGTCATATCCACTGGTGTACTAAACTGACTCGGTCGAAGAATTTTGACACTAGAGCGGGTCCAGATCACGTGGGGAGATCATACGGGAGCGTGCCCCGCTCAAGTGTCACAATTCTCAGACGGAGTGAATTTAGTACACTGATGGATTAGACCATAGACTTATCCACGGTCTTCTTTTATCCTCGAATTTATTTTTCTTTTCTGCTCTAAATGCGGGCAATTTTTACATTAAATGACATCCGGAACAACATCCGGACAACGAATGTTCACCGAATGAACACGAAGTGGATGAATGCACAACGAAATCGTTCATTTTTTGTAAACACGGCCCGCAGTAAAGGTTTTCTTCCCGCTGGAAGTTGCAGCGTGACGTCATCGTAGATTAGTTCATTCAGTCCAGAGTGTATGACTGACAGCCGAACGGAACGAATGCAATAATAGGCCTTTTCACACGACGTTCCAAAACAGCTGATCGGGAAGCTCTTCGACAGTTCTCCTATGAAAATGACAGCCTCGTGTATGCACCGGTCCAGAGAATATGATTCGAGAGGGATTCGCGATAAGGGCCTATCTGACAAATCAATAACAATGAGAAAATAACCAATGAAATTTTCATGTGCAATTTTTAATCCCAATTGGAGATACTCCAACGTTAACTATTTCACTTTAATACACATTTCATAAACCTAGTTTCAAAATCCTCATCAATACCACACACATCTCCTTCGATTTTCCTAGCTATTTCGTAATGAAAAAATATTATAAGGTTTCGCCTTAAACGCACTCAAGAATGCCAGTATCGCCCAATGTTATGAGCCTGTAATCGATATTATTTTCAGTGTCGCCTATTACTTTTGCGCCGTGTTTTCATTCTGGTTTCAATTAAGCCCGCCATGTACGCCTTGTTTATTTTTTGTTTGCAGTGTCGCCGTTCATTTGGCCATGTTTTGATTTCGATTTCAGATGCGCCCATCACTTTGATAAACAAAACACAGGCGTAATCAATAAAGTTTGTGGTTTGGCATCAGGTGAAGTTTCGTCTTCTACAAATTTGCGTTTTTTGAATAGTGAAATTATCGATAGGGGAAAAGTTCAAGTGCAGTGACAATCGAGCTACAATTTCAACGCTATATTTTCTTAAATTGTGTACATTTTGTCAGTTTCACCTGATTTGCGAATCTTTCTAGAACTCTCGGATACTACAGTGGAAAAAGAAGGAAATGCAATCTTTAAGGCACTGTCTCTTAAGACGCGGTGTTGTTTCTGAATTCAAATGGACATACACTTCATTAGTCAGAACAGAGTGGAATTATGGACAATTTTATCATCATGTAAGCGAAACTCAACTAGAGTAGTGTATTAACACCTACGATATGTTCTTTGGTCTTCATTTTGACATTTATTAACTATAATTCATCCAAAAAATCTTAATCATGTTTGCACAATTTCGCGTGGGAAGATATTTCTGTAATTCTGGCTATGTTCTTTTCTTGCACAATTGTTGTAACGGTAGCCGAATGTGGGTCTCGGAAGAGGAACGCCGTTCAATTATCCGTAAAGTAGATTTCACTGATGTTGGAAAACGTGTATTTATTGTTTGCTTGCTCGGTCTCAACTAAAAGCTTTTACAAAGGAGCGGGAAGTCTTTGACAGCTGTCGCAAGATATGTCTAATACAAAACAGGTATAACGCAATGGTCTAGAAAATCTAGTGTAACTTATGACAGCTCTTCCCCCCTAACAAATGAAATTCAACTTCAATACAAAATAGTATTAATGAAATATTTAGTGTTAGGAACACTTCAAAGATTGAGTCTATTTGGCGGTCTAATGACTCTGCCCGATCGCCTCGGTGATTCATGGTTGGCCTTCTGGTTGGAGACAGCAGGTGTCCGTAAACCAGAAGCAGCTCCGACGGATCTCTGCTCTGAAGGGCCAGGAATTTCCGGCGGGAATTCAGCAGGAACTTCTTGACTAGGCGATGGTACATTCGGGGTAACACTGACACTAGCTGATGCAGCTGGCTCGGGAACATTCGGTTGCGGAACTTCAACAGGCACATCCTCGACCAAAACTGGTGTTGTCTGATCTCGTCCCTTTGGTAGGTTCGGACCAACTTCCCTAAGCTGATCTATATGGCGCTTCCATGTCCTGCCATCGTCGAGTTGAACGTGGTAATGCAGCATTCCGAGCTTTTCGGAAACCACACCGTACTTCCACTTGGTCTTATCCATATAGTCGCGCGCCGCTACTCTCGTCCCCTCAGAGAGATTGCGAACTTTTCCGTCAACTTGCTTTCTCGCAGCAGCACTATCCGGAACCAGCAGATCAAGTCGCGATCGTATCTGTCTGTTGTACAGCATCATAGACGGTGACTTGCCCGTCGCCGGATGGATGGTCTTCCGATAGGCAAGTAGTATGTTGCACAACTCGGCATGCATCGTACTCGCGTCGCACTGCAGGCTTTTCAACTTACTCTTAAACGTTTGGACAAATCTCTCGGCCTGCCCATTCGTTGCCGGGTGGTACGGCGCTCCCATTTTGTGGTAAACTCCGTCCATCTTCAGGAAGCGCTGGAATTCCTCCGCAGTGAACTGTACGCCATGGTCCGTCACCAGCACGGAGGGAATCCCGTACGTTGAAAAGTATTCTCGACAAACTCGAATCGTTGTAGCGGTGGTTATGTTGTTCAGGATGCGTACATCGGGCCATTTCGTATAGGCGTCCACTAACACGATAAAGTACGTGTTCTTGAACGGCCCTGCAAAATCTACGTGCACCCGTTCAAACGGCTTTGATGGTGTCTCCCAGCAATGCGTCGGAACCTTTGCGGGTTCAGCCCTTGTTGACTGACAGTTGTTACAGTTGCGTATTACATCTTCTATGTCGTTGTCGATCTTTTCCCACCAAACGTATCCACGAGCAAGGGCTTTCAATCGACTGGTGCCGAAATGTGTTGAGTGTAACTCGGCTAGAACCTTGGCACGCAAACTCGGAGGTACGTAGACACGAATGCCACGCATGATACACCCTTTTTGCAGCGTGAATTCCAGTTGATCAACACCGAAACGTTCTCTTGCATCCACCTCCTTTCCATTACGCAATCTCTGCAGCAGCACCTTCACCGTCTGGTCCGCCGCGGTCGCCTTAGCGAGCTCGTCCACAGTCAGCGGTAGCGTTTCAATGATATTGATTTCTAGATAATCTGCCTCCTCAATCACGTTCTCAGCTGGCTTCTCCTTCAGCGGCAAACGCGAAAAGGCGTCCGCATTGTAGTGTTGGCTCGTTGGTCTGAACTTGATTTCGTAGTTGAAGGATGCCAAGAATGTGGCGTAGTGTTGCATTCTCAGTGCGCTCATCTTAGGAAGGCCTTTCGTATCAGAAAAGATCTGTTTAAGCGGTTTGTTGTCAGTCAACAGCGTAAATCTTCTCCCGTACAGGTACTGGTAGAAGCGGCGAACTCCAAATATGATCGCGTATGCTTCCCGGTCGACCTGTTTGCCTGTTGCGTCTTGTTCAGCGTCTGAGATGCGTATTGTATTGGTCGCTCTGAGCCATCGGAGTAGACGTGACTCAGAACTGCGCCGACTCCATACGGCGAAGCGTCGGTGGCAAGTACCAACGATTGAGTGGGATCGTAGTGTACCAGGAACTTATTCGACTGCATCTCGAGCTTGACCTTGTTGAACGCCTCATCGCATTGCCTCGACCATTCGAAGCGCACGTCGTTTTTCAGTAAATTGTTGAGAGGGTACAAGGTGGAACTAAGATTTGGAAAAAACCTACCGTAATAGTTCACTAGTCCCACAAACGAACGAACTTGATCCTTATTCTCCGGTACTGGCATATTCTGGATCGCAGTTATCTTCTTCTTCGCCTTATGGATACCTGTCTTGTTGATTAGGTACCCGCGGTAATAGATCTCGTTCGCAAAGAATTGGCACTTTTGCAGATTGATGCGCATGTTGTATGAACGGAGACGCTTCAGAACTTCCTCCAGTCTCTCCATGTGAACCCGGTCATTCGGACCCGTAATTCGGATATCGTCCAAGAAAACGGTGACGCCAGGTATCCCGTTCAGGATCTGCTCCATCAGTCTCTGCCAAATAGCGGGTGCAGACGCAATGCCGTACATCAAAGGTGTAGGCCTGTAGAGACCCTTGTGCGTATTCAGGGTCAGCACCTCCTGATCACCCTCCTCGACTTGCAGTTGTAGGTAGGCTTGAGTCAAGTCGATCTTAGTGAACTTTTTCCCTCCAGCTACGTTGGCGAAAAGTTCTTCGATCGTTGGCAATGGGTGATCGTCGACCACCAGGTTCGGGTTGACCGTAACCTTGTAGTCACCGCATAGTCGCACCTTATTGTTGGCCTTGAGAACAGGAACTACGGGCGTAGCCCACGAACTGTGGTTGACCTTGACTAGGACTCCTTCATTGATCAGCTTATCAAGTTCCTCCTCGACAGCTGCTCGCATCGAAAACGGAACGGATCTGGCTCGCAGGTAGACTGGATTCGTATTTGGCTTGAGGCACAATTTTGCAGACACTCCTTTGATCTGGCCAATCGACTCGTCGAACAGAGCGGCGTACTTTTCCACAAGCGATTTAACAGCAGCAGGCGTCGACTCCAATGCAGGAGTAGCAGCAACAGCCAGTTTGTTTACTTCCGCATAGGCGATCTCGTTCAAGTCAATTCGCATCGCCCGCATCCACTGTCGCCCCAGCAGCGGATGTTTCTTCACGTTCGAAACGTACAACGGAAGAACCAGGGATTTTTCACCGTATAGCACATTCACTTTAAGCATTCCATGAATTTGGATTTTCGTGTCGCAAAAACTCACCAACTTCAGATCCGACGGCAGCAGACTATCGGTAGCGAAATGCTTCTTCTTATCTTCGGCACTAATAATCGTAACCGGGGCACCCGTGTCAACCTCAAACCGGATCTTCGCACTATTCACTTGAACCACCAGCCAAAACTTCGTCGATGGCGGCTTGGCCGCAACCTCCAGCTTACATACTTCGTCCAGCGAAATCACATCCGAATCATTTTGGTTAACGTTGGGCTCTTCCAGCAAATTTGCCTCAGATTTCTTCCCCTTGCCCTGAGCACTTTTTTTCTTCTTTATGCACACTTTTTCCAAATGTCCGGGGAGTTTGCAGTAGTTGCACTGTGTGCGAATGTGAATGCACTTGTCCGCGAAATGCGCATCGCTCCCGCACCGAAAACACTCGCCCTTTTTCTTCCGCTCGAACTTCTCACTTTTCCTCTTGCCTGCTTTCGCATAGTTGCCTTTGACAGCACCACCTCGTGAATTTTCCACAAGATTCACTTCCGATTTTCCTTGTTTCGCTTGAATTTCTCGTCCGCCTTTGTTCGACAGCTCCATTGAAACGGCCATTTCCCGAGCTCGATCCAGCGTCAGGTTTCGCACTTCCAGTAGTCGGGATTGTATCGCTCTGTCCTTCAACCCAAACACGAACTGATTCCGCAGAGCAGTGTTGAGATACGGCCCGAAATTGCAGGTGATCGCGAGCTTTCGCAGTGCAATTAGGTACTCATCGATCGTTTCCTCCGGGCGGTCGTCTGCTTGCTTGCGGCACTTGAAACGGAAATTCTCTAGAATCTCCAGTGGTTCAGGATTGAAGTGAGCTTCCAGCACAGCAACGATCTGATCGTACGTCCTCTGCTGCGGTAGCTCGGGGGCAATTTTGTCGCTCAATATATCATAGGTTTCTCCCCCCATGTAGTGGAGCAACATGTAAAGACGAACATCGTTCTGTATGCCAAACAAAACAAACGCACCTTCGAGCCGCTGCACCCACCGCGACCACTTCATCTTGTGTCGGTCGAATGGGTCGATTGAAAACGAAGGCGGCACTGCAGCTGGAACAACAGCCGGTAGCACCAATCTCGGAGCAGCGGGCGGAGCACCTCCCTGTGCACCTTGCTGTGCACCCTCGAAAACAGCATTCGGATCGTTTTCCGCCATCTCTCAAAGCGTACACAACCACTCGTCGCCAAAATACCTGTTGTAACGGTAGCCGAATGTGGGTCTCGGAAGAGGAACGCCGTTCAATTATCCGTAAAGTAGATTTCACTGATGTTGGAAAACGTGTATTTATTGTTTGCTTGCTCGGTCTCAACTAAAAGCTTTTACAAAGGAGCGGGAAGTCTTTGACAGCTGTCGCAAGGTATGTCTAATACAAAACAGGTATAACGCAATGGTCTAGAAAATCTAGTGTAACTTATGACAACAATATTTTCAAATCTTCATTCATAAGCCGGCAAGCAATCAATGCAATCGCAAACTCCCACTCAGAAGAGCAGTATCGTAACAGAATTGCTTGCAGAGTCCATAAACGTTGCCATTCACGGTGTTTGTTTCTCAAAATTATTGCCTATCAAAGCGAATCTCCTGTTATACAATAGTCGTAAATTTGCTCAAATTGAGAAAATCCTATCATCCGAAAGCACCTGCCATCACTGCCAGGAATTACCCCTTCTGCTAATCTCAGCATGCGAGCTGAGCTAACTTCTGACGGACGTAGCAAGCGGGAAGATAACGTTCCAATAAAGCAAAAGTCGATGCACTTGAAGCCACCTAGAATGCACTGCCCCATGTGGGTTGCTCGGGTGCTTAAGGATGTGTTTGTGAATGGATTTTGTCTTCCTCTAAGAAACACTCGAGAACGGATGGAGAATCGTCCGCCCGTTACCAAGAGGGAAATCATCTTGGGCGAGAAATATGGAACTGCTGCTGTTCCTTTAGTAGTGGCTTATTCTTTCTTGGACCCCACTTGGACACAGCACACAGTCCGGTTCGAAGACGAAGTCATTCCAGAAGGGCGCAGAAGGCGAAAAGACAAACTTAATGCATAACTTTTAAGCCATAAAATGCTGCACATAAATATGAAGTCTTATGTGAATCCTGCCAGTGTAGCATCGGATCGAAGCAAGCGGCGCGTCTTTGAGGGAGCGTATGTTTGTGTTTGTCCAACTACTGTGCTCACGGTGCTCCTCAGAAGGTTACTATGAGAAAAACAAGCTGCATCCAATCTGTGTTCACTGCCCAAGTTCGGGTATACTAATGCAGTGGTTTAAGAAGATAACATTTGGATTCTCGAAAGAGTCTGGAGCTTTTTTCTGATGCATATATTAATATTCTTATTTTTTCATATCCACCCCCCTTCGAAAAGTCGAAAATTTATAAGTTTTGGAAGTAAAAAACAGGTAAAATGACTATCCAAAGGACGATTGAAAAATATGCAAAGATTTGGTAAAAACTCTCTTAATACCTTCCATGTGGTGTCGGGCATAAAATTAATATTTGTATCTGGCTTAGGGCCTTAAAAGCACCGTGGTACTGTGTTGGCATGGCCTCTGACAGGGAAGCCTGCTTGGATCATAATGTCCATCGGAAAGGCAACACAGCAGCTTTATATCTCCGACGTTAGCTTTGAAGAAAGTCCGTTAGCTGGGAAGAAAGTCCCAAGGGCATTTGCCCGTGCGGGTTTTATAGGCCTTGAGCGGGTCGAAGGAAGGAACGATTTTGGTAGATTCGGGGCAACTCAAACTGACGTAACATTAATTGGTTCTGGACCGGGGCCAGATGAAAACATAGAGAAGTCTTCCGGAGTTTGTTTCGGTGGGTTGCGATGCGATGTCGAGATGACTGCTGTCGAAAATGGGGCCATCGGAATGCCGTTTCCAAACACGTGACGTCCGTAATTGAACCTAATGTGCACTGACAGGCGAAATTTCTTTCGCATCAGGCACGGCCTTCTGCGATCTTTTGGCGGGATAAGTTTTACGGTGGTATTAATAAACGTCATTCCGTCGGGAAATATCTTCCACCAAATTTGAGCTCTAATGTTCAATCCCAGCCTGCGCTGATTTCCGGAACTTTTCAATTGCGCATTTTATTATCATTTAAACCCACAATTATCCTGCCAATTGCACACGAGGAAAAATCATGCAACAGCTACGGCCAGATGGCGTTTCCGAAAGCCGATTTCAATTGTATTCTTGGCAAGGAGCCCCTGATAGTATGCATTGCGATGCCACCTGCCCCCTTCAGCCTACAATCAAAAGGCTTAGTTCTGATCCGGCCAGAAAAAATTAAGCGATAATTTTACTCTGAATTTCGTGAAGTCATGCGCCCACCCGTTATTATCGTTCATTATTATTATTATTATTATTATTTTCCAAAATAAACGGTTGATTGCGTAACAGTTGCCATTCCCCCATAAGCGTAGCTTGTTGTTTTTCTTTTTTTTAAATAAAGATGAATTTCTTGGTCATAATATTTAAAGCTCTTCATAATTCTAGGCTATAGAAGGCTTCCAGATGATCCTGTAGAATAGTTTCTCGAAGGAGAATGTGTGTATTTTCAACACAGAAAACTTTGCAACGGTCTTTGAAAAATTTGTCCTTAGATGTTTTTGTTCATTCATTCATTGATTTATTTAGTTAACATCTAAACAGGTAACACTGAATCAACAATTCCACGCCACAAAACCTCGCCTCGCGTTTCAGGCGGGTGTGCAGGCCTGCTACCTTTTCAAATGCTAGGCCGATAATGTTCATATCATCCACGAAGCAAACAATTGACTGGATCTCGTAGAAATCGTATCCCGGCTGTTGAGCCCAGTTCTCCGCATAACACATTCTAGCGCCTTATTGAACAACATGCACGTTGCTTTTATTAATCTTGACAATTTCCCGGGAAAACAGTTCTCATCCATGATTTTCCTTTTTTTTTTTCTTAACGAGATTTTTAACTCTGGGCTAGTTCATCTCGGAAGCAACGGCTTTACTAACTTTCCGAAGGAAGTCGTCACTACAACTTTTTTGTCATAAGTAACTATCTCGGGGATGGAATTCGATTCCTGGTCCTCGGCGTGAAAGGCGCGTGTTCTATCCATTACACCAAGTCTTTCCTTCGCTCGGATGTTCTCACAATCTGAATTTTCGCACTTATTGTAAATGGAGCGTATTACCACTTCCTTCCACTCTTCTGGTAGCTGCTCTGTTTCCCAGATTGTGCCTATCAGTCAGTGCAGACAAATGGCCAGCCTCTCCGGGCCCTTTATTCTTTATGAGTTCAGCTCCGATTTCATCCTTATCCGCAGCCTTATTGATTTTCATGGTGGAAAATGGCATCCTTTACTTTCCTCAAAGTGGGCGCTGGTTGGTTTCTACCGTCTGCAGTACTGACATAGGCATTTCCTCCGTTGTTTCACCTTCATTGCCTGCGCTCTCAACACCATTCATGTGTTCGTCGAAGTTCTGCTTCCACCTTTCGATCACCTCACGCTCGTCCGTCTAGATACTCCCATCCTTATCCTTGCACATATCGGCTCGTGGAACGAAGCCGTTGCGGGATGCGTTGAGCTTCTGATAGAACTTCCATGCTTCTTGATGGTTGCACAGCTATTCCATCTACTCACACTTCGGCTCCTCCAGTTGACTATTTTACTCCCGATAGAAGTAGGTCTGCCGTTTTGCCGTTTCCGTCTATAAAGTTCCCCGTTCTACCCGGTCCCTTCTTGCAGCATGACCACCGGTGCTGTTCTCTACTCCTCTAGAATCTCTCTACAAACTTCAGTGCATGTCATGTTATTATCATAAAATTCAAAGTTCTTACTAAAATGTCAAAAAACGTAACGTAAAACAAAATATTCCACTGCTATCCCTGAAATCATACTGAACTTTCAACCATTCCAAAATTCTTAAAAATTCAAGTATTCCCTGATTTTCAATATCCCTTATAGAATTTTAGAACCCGAAAAGGGTCACCTCTTCTTTGAAAATGAAGAAAAGATGTTATGATCAAGGAAAAAAACCTTTGAAATCCGATGATAATTCAGAAGTTTCAAGTTAAAATCTTCAAATCTCTAGGGTTAAAATGATAACGATAAGAATTCACGAAACTCTAAAAGAAATTTTAGATTTTAAAGATTAGGTTGTTGTAAGAATCAATAAAAGACGGATAGACATAATTTTAAACCGATGCTGCAAACTATTGGATATTGAAGATTGTTGTAATGGTCAAATTTAATATAATTCATTTAACCTGTATCCGATCTTGTCACGATTTTTATTTTTTCAAATTAATATTGTGAACGTTCAATTCAATTGATTTTGATGCGGTTTTCACTAAATGTAATCCAAAGGCTTCTAGTTTCGTATGCTGGCACAAGTGGACCAATTTATTTCCTTTTGACCGAAGTTATTCCGATGTTCTCCTGGGTCAGGTCGGGTAAAATATCGATCAATTTCCTTTTCTGAACAGATTATCTATAGCAAACGGTTTTTAATCACCTATAATTTAACAGACATCGGAAATTATGTATCTTCGGCTAGTATTTTTATATCGTGGGGCAATCGATTGCGGTCAAGGTCAATCTTACGGTCCTCCGGATGATCCGGAACATCCGCTAGAGTGGACAGTTCTTGAAAATCGAGCTAGAAAGCTGGAAATTATTTTCAAACGATTTGCAATGATGCGCTTTATGATAGTATACCATCGTTACCTCGATATTACCTCGAATGACCATTTTTTTGGTCCTCCGGAACATCTGTGAAAGTGGATGTACCGATAGCTTCTCCAAAATCTCGGAAGCAAACCAGTTTTTAAGTATGGCAAGCTTTAAGCTAAAATGGATAGTTTTATTGAGCATTGCGGTGAATTTCTCTTAATGTTTCTAAGCTTACAATTTTTGGTGAAGCTGATTGGATTTACTGTACCAACTTTTTTGGCTTGCCCTGTAATGTATGCTGCATATATAGATTTTGTGGTTAGATCTAGTTGTCTTGCAATTTTATTTTAACATACCTACATTGAGTTGCTTCACATCCAAACGATCGAATCCATGTCGAGCCGTATTATGTAGCAGGTGAGCAGGGCAGCCTACTCCTACTAAATTACATTTAGTGGCTTGCTTCATGTGGAAATACACAATATTTTGTCCAGCGCGATTGATACCACCGAAATAAGTAAAGCAGTTGTCGCCCCAAAAGCAATGCATTTATCAAGCAATCAATTTTTCTCTAAATTTTCCACCAATAATTGCGAGATACGTACCGCTGTTTAATTTTCTAGTGTCTCAAACGATAGTACCACCTGCTGTATTCCCTTTACTCGATAGAAGTACTGAATTAGCACTGAAAACATTTTGATTGGTCCATGGTTGCTGCCATCCGTGCTTGCCCTACGTATTGAATATTTGTTTCTGGCAAATCTCACAAAACACTTCAGATTCGTTCTGGGTTTCTTGGAACTGCGGAAACTCTTTCCGAAGGTTTTCCGAAAATTTATTCTTCCGTCGAGCCATGCTGATGGAGCTGTTTTTGCTGTAAAATGTATAAGATTGAGTATTAACTAATTATTCCACGCTACTTTTACTTACCGATCTTTGAAAAACAAGCACAATTGATTTGGAAACCTCTCACTTAGAGCAATTAACTTTAACAGAAAATAAAACTACGTCTGATTTGACTGACGGCGATACAAAATCAACAAACAAACAAATCCAATTTTCTGAATTCATTCAGGTAGCGCAGTTCATTGATGTGTGCCATTGGTTCTCTCTTTTATTCTCTAGCACAGGCTAAGCACAGGCCGAGCAATTAGTGACGTCACTATTTGCTTTGCATAAGCACAGCGAGAGAGTAAAAGAGAGAATTAGTGTCACGCAGCAGTGATATGCACTACCTGAGTGGATCCAGAACCTTGGTGTACGTATAAGGGTGCTGCCATAGTGAACGCGTCTTGCGATGCGTGCGTGTGTGCGAGCCCGCAAAGCAGAATATCAACAACAGGAAATCCTTTGATCGCATCGCGTTCGCGGACGCGGACGCGTTACTATGGCCGCACCGTAAGGCAATCTGACGTTTAATCATCCTTCTCTTTTCCGCGATGAAAACAACAAACACATTTGATCTTATCGCTGGAAAAAGAAGGATGCGAGAGTCTTACGGGGAAAAAGCTGTCAAACGAGGGGAGAGATAATGTTCCTAACATTACATTAGTTCGAGGGACTAGTCAAATTTTTCCGTCACGCTATTACAGTTTTGTAGTAGGGTAAATGATGACTTCGGCACCCTGAGGGTATTTTCGGCAGCATTAACTTATCGTCCTTGTTAAGATTTTTCTACGGAACCAGAGTCACCTTCAATGTACTCAATATATTCCTTGAACTATTTTCTTCCATGTAAACCTCATCTTTCACAAAAATATGATATAACATGGGTTTTATCATTGAATGAAATATATGCTTACGAAATTATCGTCATTCGTGAGCTGCCGAATAAAACAATACAAGAACAGCTTAAGAAAAACTCACCACTTTGAAAGGTCCAATTCTCCGCTCCAATACCAATTTGTCACACAAGCTACGTACCGATCACTCATGCACTATTAAACTTTTGATTTGTCTATAAAGCACTCAAAAACACTGAATTTTCATGCTTTAAATCACAAATTAAAATTAATGCACTTTGCTTTTCTCGGCAATCACTTTTTATTACGGGAATAAGTTGCCAGAAAACCATATTCAATTGCGGAGTATTTTTTATTCACAATTTAAATTCATTGAAAAAATCGAACACAATTAATGCATTGGAATAAGGCAACAAAGCATGCATTGGCAATAATTGAGCCTTTCAATACTTTCCTTATCTGAAGATTGTAGCGCATAAATTTCAATATACTGAGAAACATATAAAAAATACGTCTTTCAATAGGTAAACTATTTTGTCAACACTCCTGTTGTTCTACACACTGAACGAAATCCCCCGCCACGAATTGAATGATTATTGACTCATCCGTGCCCCATACCTATTTTCAGACACAATCAAGATGATTTTCATCTTAGCGAAAATCAGTTGTTTACAAACTACTCCGAATGAAAATCATCCAGTCTTGGAATGATTTTTATCCTTCAAATAGATGCCTCTAATTGAATGATTATCATACATACATGTAAACAATCCCTTTTTCATGTTAGTTATTAATTAAAAATAAATCAAATCAAAAGTTAAGCATTAAAAAACGTTGTTGAATTTGCTTTATATTTCTTAAATGTGATATAAACTCATTATTTAACATCTTCAGTTTTCAGTTTTTTCAGCCGTCTTGTAAGGAGCATAATTGTGTGATGTATATAGCTCCATGGCACCTAAATACTCGGATGTAAGCGATCTGTGGTTAGTAGGCACTCTTAAGAAGTCTGAAAAAAAAAAACCGCAAATGAGGATAAAATGAGATTTCAAGTGAAATTACCTGTAATTTCCGCGCAGCAAAGTTTTTCAAATTACGCTGCCGCCACCATGATGTTTACGTAAATATTTACAAGATTAATTTGACGTTTAGGAGCATTCCCTTTTCGTCTGATATATCAGACAGTAATTGAATGATTTTCGGTATGGGACATGGGAGAACTAATAATCCGTCATAAATTGCATGATAATCATTTGTGTTATCGTCATTCGATTATCTGCAGAATGTCATTCTATTATGTTCTATTATTCATCTCTAATTTGGATGATTTTTGTTCAATAAATGGTGGATGCATTATATTCTTTCATAATCATTCAAAATGAGGAATATGAAGTTTTATAACCATGTGAATTACAAATCATTCAATGTGCGACCGGAGGTTTCGTTCAGTGCAGGCAATCAGAGGATGATGTTTTTGTGTCAAGTCATAAGTGCATTGATTTGCAAAGGGCCCATTCTGATTTTCTCATACACTGAGAATAATATAAACGTAAAAAACTATAAAAATAGCCTGTAGAATTTTCGATTGTGTGTTACCGTTAAGCGATTTTTTGCGCATAGACACTAGGGTGCGGCTTATTTTCCAAATGTTCTCAAAACCGAAAATTCGTGTGCTCTTATTCAAATCATATTAGAAGGGAAACCGTAAATTTTGAGCCAAAAATATTAAGATTTATATATTTATTTATTCACCGTCTTTGACTACAGGTCACACAGACTGAAATTTTAATATTATGTACTTTACTTAAATTCTATCTCTTATCCTTTTAACAATTTAGGGGTGGCGCATGTATCTTGAAGGTGAATTTTCAATATTATGTACTTTACTTAAATTCTATCTCTTATCCTTTTAACAATTTAGGGGTGGCGCATGTATCTTGAAGGTGAATTTTCAAGTTATAAAAAATGGCCTTCAGTGAAGTCACAATAACTTCGGTTATTTCTCACCAATTTCAAAACTTTTAGAATCATTATTTTCAAAATTAAATTTATGAAAATCTTGTAGAACATCAAATTTGTCTTAAATCAAAACAAATCTTTGTTAAAAGAAGTTTTCTCGAAAGTTTTCTTCATTTTACTGGAAAATTCATAATTGTTTGACCATAAGTTCATAAATACTCAACCTATTTCAAATATTTGCACAGTCGAAGCTTGTTATAACAACATGGCAAGGGAGCGTCGTAATAGAGAAATATCGTTATAGAGAATAATGATAATATTAAAATCTTTTTCAAGGGACCGAAAAATGTCGCTATAGAGAGCTTTTGTCGCTTTCAAAGTGGTCGTTATAACGAGCTTCGACTGTACATGTTTTTGAAGCAAAAAATAGTTGTTTACATACTGTTCATACAACATATGTTTCTAAAAAATGGTTTTGGGTTAGTTTTGTAACAAAACTAGCCGAAAACATTGTTTTTTAGCTTAGCTTAGCTTAGACTGACTACACATATCAATGGTTGCTATTCCGTGATTGACCGAAGTCAGTGAAAATGCACAAAGAATCAACTAGAAGTTCGGCTGGGATTGGCCATAATCTTCTTCAGTGTGCATAATTCAGTGCCTCTATTTATACAGGGTCAATAACGGCGCCGGCCACGTCCTTGCAGTCAGGTGGGATTGGGGGAAGGAATGTTAGTATGTAACCTTTGCTATTTGGAGACCGTGTTTGCCTCTGCATCTCCACAAAGGTTACTGGGAGGGATGTTTGTTAATGGGAAGGATCGTTGGGTCACAGGATTCACTTTGATAAGCGATTAGACCATAATAAATAATTATTTGTGAGATATAAACATGCTTATATGTAAATATAATATTTTCATTTGATATGAACAATATCTATGTAGAGAAAAATTATGCCGACACTTGAGGTGACCAACCTTTCAAAGTTTGTTGAATAAAGTGAACCTTTCGGAAGTCTACACTTGAAGTGTCGAACCATTCAAAGTTTTATTTTTGATTACAAAAATAAAGGTAAAAAGAAGAAGGTGTATTGAATTAAAAAAATTTAGACATAAATAATTTATGAATCAGAGTTTATGTCGACACTCACAGTGACGAACCATTCATATTTTTTTGAAACATCATATTTACATCTCACCGTTTTAACGATTAACGGTTCAGTCATACATATTTTATAGAATAGGAACAGTAGCATGAAACGAGCTCACCAATTGATCCGTCATCCTTGAGCAGCAACAATCCTCTTTCAGCTTCAGTCGTTTGCTCGGCTATATAAAAGCACTCAGAGAAAATAGGCGCGCGACCCGTGATGGAAAACAACTGACGACTACTCGGGCTTTCTTGAAGCACTGCCCAGGAGCAAGCGTCAATGTTGGAAGATCATAAAGAACTAATCGAAAGCGGCACTTTTTCACTTTACTCGATCGACGCGCGACATGTTTGATCCTGCCCTCATCGCCGGCCCCGCAGGAGCAAGCGTCAAGGTCGGAAGATCAAACACAACTCTAACAAAAACTAGCCGAAAACATTGTTTTTTAAAGAAAAAATCGAGTTTCTTTGGATTATTTATGTTTTTTTTTGCCAAAAATTACATTTTTTCTATAAACCATGTGTTTATAAAGCATTTTGTTTTAATCACGAGTTGAATAGTGCATATATTTTTTTAACATGAACAAAAATATTATTGCTTCAAAATTATTTAAAAATTGATGACAAGTCCTTTTCAAAGGTTTATCAAATGAGGAAAACCAGTTTCAGCTTTAAAAATATTGTTTAACTTACAAAAAATTAAATAAAATCTGACGTTTTTCGTTAAGAAATCATGGTGTTGTGCAGTTTTTGTTGAATAACTTGGTCAAATCAATTTGTTAGTGAAATGTGTCGAATAAAAAGTATGTAATTAATTAAGTAAGCTTCTAAACCATGCAAAAAGATTTGGAATCGGTTGAATATTCATGAAGTTATGGTCAAACAAAGATATTATTTTAATAAAATGAGGAAACATTTGGAGTAAACTACTTTTTATTGAAACTAGTTTCGATTTTACACAAATTTGAAATTCTACAAAGTTTTCATAAATTTAGTTTTTAAGATAATGGTGCTGAAAGTTTCAAAATTGGTTAGAAATTACAGAAGTTATGTTGACTTCACTGAAGGCCGTTTTTATAATTTGAAAATTTACCTTCAAAATCTTATTATTTTTGGCTCAAACTTTGAGGTTTCTCTTCTAATATGATTCGAATTCATAAGAGTACAAGAATGTTTGGTTTTGAAAGGTTTTGAAAGTTAAAACGGCACCCTAATAAACAGTAGTGTGAGTAGCGAATAGGGGCATGCATGTAACCCATTCAAACGCAACTCTGAAATTCAAGTAATCCGATAATCGTGTTCCGTGGATTTTTCTCGCAGAGCACAATATTATGAATCAATTAACCATGACGTCACGCTGCAACTTCTAGGCTGGATTCGCACTTGCTGCAAGACCATGACATGACAATTTTTACAGCCGAAATGCTGCCATAGTGAGATTGAATACAATAAATATTCGATAAAATAAATGAAAACGAAATTAGGTAGCGTCCATTTATGACATAACGTTAATATGTACAATTTTCGACCATTCCCCCCTCCGCAACGGTCTTTGCATGGAAAACATATATTTTGTGTTTGAGCCGCAACGTTTGAGTCTACTCCCCTTTCCCCTAGAGCGTTACGTAATTTGTGGACGGTGTCTTAGTCTGCATAAATTTAGTGGCGTTGTGTTCAATTTGACTCTCTGCTATTCTATTTATAACTGCAGTTCTGTTCTCAGTGTAGTCTGTATTTTTCTGCATTGGCCCTTTCAACGAGTAGAACATAATGAGTGACGTTTAATTTCAGGATTTGTCAACAAATAAGAAATGTTACCAATACATATACTAGTTTTTGCGCAGTTTTGGATTGCCGAAGTGAACATTTTTGCTGCCGACAATAGTAATTGCATTGCCGATAAAAGAACAAGTGCCTCGTGACTTTGGTGAGGAAAAATAGAAGATTAAGAGAATAAAATAGTGTTTTGTGTATAATAATCAACAAACGAAGAGTGCTCAAGTGTAGTTAAGGTGTCTGCTGCTAATTGTTATGAACTATTGTTGCGTAAAATTGCCCTCTTAAAAGTTCAGCTGCTTAGGCTGCCGACAATACGTAAGTTCCCCTATAATATTTTGGAGTACTTTTTTTCTAGTGCATTATAAAAGCACATATAATAAAAAAGAGTACAGTGTCTCTCATTTTACTAAAAACCCAACTAACAATTCAGAGCCACAAACCAGCATGCATGTTTAATTATTGTTCAATAATGGTAATGGCAGCTGAATAATAAATTTGCTCTATAAAGAGCTGAGAAGGTGCTTTTTTAACACAAACTAAGATCAATGTTCAACGTTATGCATAAGAATGAACGAAAGTTGAATCGCCACTAATTAAACGTTTCTAAAGATTCTAATTCGACTAGTCAAGATTGTTTTACTAATGAGCTGAACAAGACACGTTTCCCCCAATTAAAAAGCCAATATTCCACTAAACAAATGTATATGTATAAAAGGATATTCAGAAGACGAACTAACGTTTTACTTGCGTCGCACTTCAGCTATTCCCACATGTTTAACATAAGCATGAATAAGAGCTGAATAAGTATCTTATAAAATCCTAATTCAGCTTCAGTATATTATAAGAACAGTTGATCCAATAGAGGCCAAAATGACGATTAACAAACACATTGTTCAGCAATAAATAAGCCTTGTAAAAGCGATCACACTATAGCTAAATTTCATAAAATGGACAAAATATCCGAAATTCGTGTTGAGTTCCGAATGCATTTCAAAGCCCATAAATTATGCTTTCTAAAAACTTTTGAATAGCTGTTCAGAAAATAAACATGGTCAGTCTCCAGAAATGCAGAATTATTGTGAAAAACAAAAATAAACATTTAAGCTAAGTATTCCGAGTAGGAGCAAAGTACTGACAAACAAAGCGTGATATTGGCTTGATTGACATAAGAGATAAAATATCTGAAGACAATATAAAAAATTTGTTTCTGGAACTTATAAACCTATAAAAAATTTGATGTACGCAGATCTAATGAATAGCTCGCAGCTATTGGTAAAATCTTGCAGAATCTAAATATGACATGCCAATTTTGTTCTAGTAGTTTATTTTAGATATCATTTCCAGATATTTCATATCATATATCTATCAAGTTAATATCACTTTTAGCTATCCATATTATATTTTCTATTGCTAAGCTTTTTTCGCCTGCTCGGGATGTTTTTCCGTACAAGAAAAGTGGAAATTTCTTTGACAGAATTAATTAAATAAATTTCTATAGCGAGCTACATTTGAAATGACATTTCTTCACAACTGAATAAATACTGCGATCTAAGAAAAATGATTTACTTGGCCATTTCTGAAAATAAAAATCCCACACATCAAGCTTTTCGAATATTTTTCTATTCAGGTGGGTTCTGAGGACTAACCCTTCAAATGATTCAAATATATTCATACAGAGAACTTTTTCTTCAATGCATACGTAATAGGTTTATGAAAAATACAAATAAAAAAATAATCCAACTATAATTCATAAAATTATTTAAGTTAATGAATCAGTTTTGAACAAACTAAAACTTATTGTGAAATAAGATTAAATATTTCAGACTGATTTTACTTTGTGTAAATAAGCATTATTTTGACCAACATCGACATAAATTTTCACACTGTGCGCTAAAAATAGCCGACTGAACTCAGCTTGGATCAGCACTAAACAGCAGCTGAATAATATGGTTGTTCAGTTGTAGATCAGCGTGCCATGTGTTTATTAGACGTTGTCGAATAGAAGCTCAAACATGGTCAATATTCAGCTATGAGAAGTTTATATTTTGCACTGGACGGTGTAGTCATCAATTCTAGGATGGCGCAGATAGCAAGGCATACCGCTGACGATTGGAAGGTCTCGAGTTCGAATCCAGTATCCAGGCGATTTTTAAATAAGATTGTTATACTATCATAATAATTGTGCACGCTACATTTATAAAGTGCCTAGAAAAATCTTTTTTTGTTTTTATTAGTTTTAAATTATTTTTGGACCAGCCGTATAAAAGCTGAACTAAATGCTTGTAAAACGTTTTTAAAGCTGAAAAATAAAGTTGATATTCAACGACATGCTTTAAAGTTTCTCCAAATTTGTGTGAACAATGCTTGAACAAAGGTTGGCCATGAAAATTATTAAATTGTTATAAAACATGATGCTGGATAAAACTGCCATAATGGTGTTTGTTAAATGAGTGAATGTTAGTTGGGAAGAATAGTACACATTTTTTTTAAGTGAAAAAGAGTACTTGTACTCTATAAAGAATACGTCTGTAATAATAAATCTTCGAGCTGTTTAGTAGAATACCTATAAGTAGATGAAAAAACCGAATTTAGTACTATACCATGTAATTCCACTAGAGTTTGTATCCTTTGACAGATACGCGTATTTCGATCTCAACTGTAAGGCCGTCTTCAGTGTCGTGTACTAGACTCGACTTCAATAACCCCCCGTCTGATAACCCAATCTATAATAATACTTCAAAGATGGGATAATTCCCAAATCCAGAAGTTGAAAAACAGAAGTTGCCTTTGGAGGGAAAAATACAAGTTAGATCGACTCCATTTTTTTCTGAAGGATCTTCGGATGCGCCATACAGTTGTCCAAAAACATCAAGATGTTTCGGTTATCATCGCCATTCGCTGTTCCAACTTCAACATTTATGTTTCGAATAGCAATAATGCTATTGTTCGGGCTTTTGAGTTTGCATCATATTCAACAGGCAGGAACTAAATATTCTTGAGGCATCGAGGTTTCCGACTTTTTCCAGCAGAGAAAGCTTGTCACTTCCGTTCATGTAGCAGCACAAAGAATGGTAAGTCTTTGCTTCGAATACTTTCCGTCATGGCAGGATTCCGAGTTGAATGCGTATGTTCTATCTGGCAGGCACTTGTAGAATAAGCCAGATTCATCCGCATAATAAATGTCCTACAGTTCATACTCCTAAATGATACCTGGCAAAACGTTGGTCATCCAGTTTTCAGCCATCGTAGAGTTAACTGCAGCGCTTTCTCCACCTACATTTAAAACGATATTTTAAGTAGTTTTAAAATTTTGAATAGCCAGCCGCTGTTACCCTGGAATTCTGGGGTCTCCAAGCTTTTTCGCTAGATGGCAGGCCTTCTCGCGAATAATCAGTCCCGACAACGGAATACTATTCTCCCTGGCTTGATTTATAAAAATTTGAAGAGCCCGTTTCAGTCGCTCGTCAACCGAGCCTTACATCTTCCTCAATCGCCATTTCTCTCGGTTCTTCAGAATCGTTGAAACGCTACTTTAAAGTACCTGGATTCTCTTCGGTCTTCGCAATTCCTTTCTACCACTTGCCTCGTATTCGTCAATTATGGTGTTCCGTTGTGCAACGGTCAGCATATTTATTTTCCGTTTCTCACATTTCTTCCATTTTTGGAGCGAATGTGCCACGATTTTCACGATGCATCGATTATTGAATAACATCGAGTCATAAAAATCAAACACAGTCGTGGTAATATAGTGGGACCATCGAGAAAAGGAGGCATTGAGTACAGGAAATATCGACTACTGGGAAGAAAAGTGTATGGAAAATCAAAGGGACTGAAGAGATCATCAAGTAATGGAAACTATCAACCAGTGTTGTGAATAACTCAATTTCTCACAACTCACGCTTGAGATTTTTCATGCGTGAGTTGTCAATCATGCAACTCAGCAGTCAAAAAATCATGGATGAGTTGGCTCACCTTTTTGACTCATTGTCTCGTATTTCCACAGTTTACTCACACACGGCAATAATTTCTTGTTAGTCTGGTAAAATTATAGTAATCATTTCTAACGTAAACAACAACATTCGAGTTTCACGAGTTTTTGCCAGTTTTTGTGAATGAATCATTTTTGACGGTTTGAGTTGATTGAGTTGATTTTGCATCAAAATCTCAAGCGTGAGATTTGCGAAGCAGATCTCTAATGAGTTTGCTCTCACGGGAGAGCGTAATGATTGAGATTTTGAGTGTGAGTCTATCAACACTGCTATCAACACATGGAGGTTTGACTGTATATCTACCTTTGACGTTCCCTTAATGGCTTGGTGAGTACAATGGGGCTCTGAACTGTTTTGATGTTGTGTGAGATTTTGACGTTTACTGGCCTTGTTGTTTACTAATTTCATGAAGGAGTGAAAAAGAGCGAATGATTTTTGTGCAGAGCCCCATTAATGATTTGACTTTTCTTATTACCATTTTCATGAGCCCTGAATTCGAATCAAAATGTTCGGAATATGTGGCAAAAAGTAGACACATTTTTATGTATTTAAAATAGTTCAATTTGCTTAATGGAAAACGAGTAAAAAGTATTTTCAAAGCACAATCGTACTAAAGAATCTGTTAGCGCACATACTAGCGTTCATGGAATGATCACTATCGGTCGGGACTTGTTTTAGGGAACGATTACGGAACACACTGTGACCAAGGATTCTGGTTGCTTCTTCTTCATAGTAATGACGACTAGAACTGTAGTTTCACACTCGATTTATTCTTTAGCGAATGGACTGTATTTCTGACATGGACGGATAACAGTAATGGCACGTCAACTGGTATATAACTTTAGTCCAAGTTTAGTCCAACGGTTTATTTTAAAATGGTGTTGGCGTAGGACAACCCTGCCATCAGGATGTAAATACGCCCGTCTATACTTTATAGACTAGATATACTTCAGTTGCTTGTCATTTCATTCTACCTGTCATTTTCTAAAGAAAGCATTGATCGAACAACATTGTTATAAAGTTTTTCCTGAATTTATTACTATATTTTTATAAATAGTTGCAGCCTGAAAATCACTAAAGGTATACGATACAATAATACGATTGTGCAATTATTCTAATTTGGCTTAGTAATTCTAATATAGAACCCGACCTAAGTGGCGGAACAGCGGATTGAATTTATTGGCCCATTAGCTTGCAAGGCCCACTGAAATAGTAAGTAAGATTGTAGGAGTAAAAATTGATATTAATGGATTTATAATTGTAGTTTTGAAGCGGAATATACGACTATCAAAATCAGTGAGACGACCTTTTATTTGTTGGCCAAAAATGGATCTATCTGCGCGCACGTTATTGGAGCAGTTACTTGTACTACGAGTCACAAGGACGATTCCCTAAAACTCTCTTCTGTGGCGAATTTATAGGCTTCTTCATGGCATACATTATTAGATGAACAAATATAGCAGTCTTTTGGTTCAATGGATGAAAGGTACAATAGAATCTCAGATAAGCAATCATACATAAATCTTTCTCTTAACAATTATCTCGGTTATGCCGACAACTGGTGGTGAAGCTGCTACCAATGTTATACAGTGTGACATTCGTATACCGGATCATGAATTTGCATAAACAGAATCATACAGAATTATTTGTTTTTTTTTTCATGCTTTTCAATTCGTTATACTTTAATTAATCCTTTATTTTTGGTAATATTCATCAGAACGATACTATTATGATATGATATCACAGTTTTTTCAAGCTCATGAAGCATTTAACTTTCGATTGATGGGTGAATAATTTGATTCCACAACTTAAAATCATTCAATTAACAGAATTATGTACCCTTTTCATAATAATTTTTGCGAACGTTATCATATTTTTGCTTCATATTCCAGACACTTTGATTCAAAACAATGTAAGTTTATTTTCATTTGACTACTCAGCTGTATTTGCAAATATGCTTTTGTGATATATGTCCTACATACCTCACTGGACTCTGAGAAGCTGATTCCCGCTATCCCAATGCTGAACACCGATCAACCCTGATTATCGGTCCCATCCCAATTGGCTTAGCCTACTTCTTTAAATCTTGATCCGCTCGGTCGCGTTGGTCGCTTTCCGGCCAATATTTATCCAAATCATAAAAACGATAATCTTGGAGATTCGTGTGTTGCTCTCGCCCAAAGGAAACATGCCAAACCAGGGTCGTCGAAAAATGAGAAAAAACATCCAAAAACTGTTTCCCATTCGGAGGAAATTGCACAACAGCCAAATGGCGAGCCGTGTTTTCCACGACGACGACGACTGTCAGGAGGAAAGGACACCGGAGGGAAGGAAAAAAGCAGAACAGCACGATGATAATACCTTCAGGACAACAAGGAATGAGTACAAGTTGGGATCCCGGCATGCTATCCCGATCAGAGAGGCATAACAAAATTATAACAACCTGAGATATTTTTATCAAAAATTATTTTATAACACAGGTTGATAAAAAGTATACCTCGTTAGATGATAAAATATCAAAAATTATAACAAAAAAATCTCTACGAGAAACAAAATTATATCAAGCGTTGATATAATTTTATCAAATTTAAAACATATTGAGATATGATACGCCAAATAGAAAAAAGGCAGTCATAACAACTGTTGTTACAAATGAGATATAAAAACTGCTTTAAAATAACAACATTATATCAAGGATTGATAAAACATTTTATAACAAATTTTGTTATAAATGAGATCAAATTCTAGGTTCAATATTCTTTCAATTAATACAGATAAAAAATATTTAACTTTCGTTTATGTTTTATTTACCGCTTATTTTTTCATATTGAAAATTCGAAGAAATTCGAATAATATATATTTTTGAGCTCCTACAATCTCAGATTTCTGATAGTACTTTGCTAAACTGTGAAAAAAATCTAGTTAAATTTGTCAAAGAGTTTCAGAAAACTTTTGGTGTAGAAAATGTAGTCTACAACATTCATCTGGCAACTCATTTAGTAGAGTCAGTTAGGAATTTGGGAGCACTGTGGAACCCCTCTCTTTTTCCTTACGAAAATGGGAATGGCATGCTCATTAATTTCCATACGTCAAACATTCATCCAGTCATCCAAGTTGCCTCAAAGTTTATTTTGAATCGCATATGTCACCATACACAAATAGCTAGCAACAGCGCTACAAAAAATTGGATTAAAAATATTTGGTCTTCACCTCGGAAAAACCCTGCATATAATCATAAAATTAAATCTGTGCTCCCAGATGACATGAAATGTGATGAAGATGTATCCTAAAAAGTATTTAGCGATGTTGGTAGATGGTACTGTAATGGGTTCAAAATTTGCACTAAGTCTACATGTGCCAGATTTTCGTACGACGATTCGTTCGTAAATATTAACGATAAATTCTTTCATATCTTACGTATTCTAATTGATAACGACGATAAGGCTTATATTTTGGGACAAAAGTTAGTAACTAAAAAGTTGTACGGTAATATGTTTACTTATAAATATTCAGAAGGCACTGTACTATTTAGAATTACAAATACATTGAAACAATGTGTAAGCGTAACAGTAAAGCCGAATGACGGAAATTCCGAGAACAAAAGTTTTATTTCAATTTGTAAATCTAGAACGCAAGTAGATTAAATAAATTTGAGCATTCAGGAAAAAGGTGTTAACGATTCTAATTATTTCATGGCTAAATGTCTTATTGTATCACGCAAAACTTGGTAATTCTCGACATGCATGGTCGGTTCAAAAATGGTTTATGTTTTGTATCGCAATATCTTCCTTCGCTTGAAATGGTGATCCATAAATGACCCACCACCCCCCTACCTTTCTCTCTTTTAAGTATAAAATAATTTATGCACGACCCCATACTCATTAAATTCAAATAAAAAGCAATTTAAACTTGTTAAAATTTTAATATAAAGCAATTCCAAATATATTTCAAAAATATAACTCATTTTGATATAATTTTGATACGACTCAAAACTATTTTCACATCACATTTTAAAAAAATATCTAAATATAACATACTTTGATAAAAATATCAAACCTTGTTATAATTTTGTTAAGTTTTTGATATGCCTTTCTGATCGGGATGCGGTGTTCCCAGGGCCAAGAAAGGACCGGCGACGAAACGGAAAAGTCGACCCGAGCAATGGATGAGTATATATTGAGAACTAATTTTGATGGTGTGATATCGCAAAATTTGACTACTCAATTAGTTGTCTTTTTGATCGTTTTAATGTTAAATATTTGCAATACTTTCATCCTTATTTGGTAAAGCTAAATAAAGCTTCTATGTGCATTTTGATAATAACATATTAAATTGCCGTAGCAGTTTCGAGTTTTAACATATGAGATAAATTTACCTGCTTATAAGAGATCATAAGCCATTTATCGTGCCGAAAGAATATTACAACGATTTTTGTCAAAAATTAATGATAATTTCATTCGACTTTTGGTGCAATGTTTCAACATTGGATATTCTATATAAATCATAAGTAGTATACCAGGGAGGAAGCTTCAGAATCATTTTCAAAATTTTATTTTGAGTCATGTGCAGAGCTTTCTTCCTGGTATTACAACAGCTAGTACATATTGGTACAGCATACAACATGGATGGTCTGAAAATTTGTTTGAATATCAAAAGCTTGTTCTTAAGACAAAGTTTTGATTTTCTGTTAATACGTGGATATAAACTTATTATATGATTGAAACATTAGACGGCTCTCAAGTCAATGTGATTTTGAAAGGTAAATTTTCAACTATCATGAGTCCTATGGTTTAGCCATGATGCAGAAAACAAGATGTTTTCGACCTGCTTTCATTTTGATGTTGGACTTTGCTCGGGGAAATACATACTTGGCTTTGCACATCGGCCCAGTTGGCTTTTGCTCGATGTTGGTCTCGATGCTTGCAGCTCTCTCTCCCAACAACCCCAAAAACAGCCTGCTTTGACTTGTGCTGTTCCGCAAGCCAGGTCACTTTTCGTCTACGACGGGAAACAACCGGTATACACATAATAATATTCTGATTGGCTGTGGGCGGAGCATGGCATTTTGCCGAAAGAGGATTGTACCCACGAAAATTTCACGTGGCTTCTGCTGCTTGCTGTTGTTGTTTTTCTTGTGCTGACTCTTTCCGTCCTTTCTGGTCTAGTTTTAGGGGGAACACGCGACTCGGGCGATGGAGATGCACAGAACCGAACGAACGAAAGGCCCACTTTCTGGTTGGAGATACCTTTGCTATCTTTGCTGCGCCGGATTCATGGGCATAGCTAGGATTCTGAAGAGAATCCTGAACAGGATTCTCTGGAGAATCCAGCACAGGATTCTCTGGAGAATCCAGAACAGGATTCCAATGAGAAGCGAAACCTGAACAGGATCCTGAGGAGAATCCTGAACAAGATTCAGTGGAGAATCCTGAACAAGATTCAGAGAATCCTGAACAGGATTTTAAGGAGAATCCTGAAAAGGATTCCAAGAAGAATCTGGAACAGGATTCTGAGGAGAAACCTGAACAAGATTCTGAAGCGAATCCTGAACAGGATTCTGAGGGGAATCCTGAACAGGATTCTGAGGAGAATCCTGAATAGGATTCTGAGGAGAATCCTGAATAGGATTCTGAGGAGAAACCTGAACAGGATTTTGAAGAAAATCCTGAAAGGGATATTAGGGAGAGAATCTTGAACAGTATTCTGAATCAAATCTTGAACAGGATTCTGAAGAGAATCCTGAACAGGATTCAGAGAAGAATCCTGAACAGGATTTTAAGAAGAATCCTGAACAGGATTTTTAGGAGAATCTTGAACAGGATTCTGAGGAGAATCCTGAAAAGGATTGTGAGGAGATCTTTTGAGCAGTATCCTGTCCAGGATTCGGAGGAGAATTTCGAACAGGTTTTTGAGAAGAATCGCTGCCCTCCTCTGACTACGCCCATGGCAGGCTTGTGTCCTATATCTATGGGAAGAAGGTATGTGTGCTAGCTTTCGGATGGGGGCCCAGTTTCGGAAAAGGTTTTTCCTGCTAATTGCTTTTCTTAACGATGTGACTTTGAACCTTGTGCACATTCGCCGCAGGGCCTCCGGTTCTGTTCCGTTGCTTTTCTGTGTTTCATCTGGTGGAACTTTCCGCTGGCGCACTTCGTATGGATGGGCATTCATTGGCGTGGCGAAGAACGTGGGTGTCGGATGCTTTTTGCCCTGCCGAAAATGTGAGAAATGGGTTTGGATTTTCACGAGATGGTGCTCTTTTTACGTGATGGTGCTGCTGTTGCTGCTGCTGCTGCCGTCTTTATCTTCCATCCGAAGTTCCACAGAGCGGCATTTCCGAGCAAACGACTCAAGGACTGGTATGCTGGTAAGGACTGTATCGAAAATAAATTGGCAGCATTCAAGATGCTGGTTTTTCTTTCTTTCATTCCTGCTTTTTTATTTTCCTTTCTGTCTTTTTATCTTCTTTTCTTTCTTTCTGGCATTACATCCCAACAAGGACAAAGCCTGCTTCTTGGTATAGTTTTCTTATGAGTACTTTCCACAGTTTTTAACTGACAGCTTTCTTTGCCAATTGACCATTTTTGCATGTGTATATCGTGGTGAGGTACGAAGGTACTTAATGCCCTAAAAGAAGTGAAAATTTCCACCCAAAAGGTTCTCGACTAGCGGGTTTCGATCTCACCGGTCTAGGATCTTTTCGTGAAGGAAATTTTCCCGACTTCCCTGGACATAGAGTATCTTTGTACCAGCCACACGATATGCCCATGCAAAAATGGTCAATTGGCGAATAAAGCATTCCGCTCATAAATGTGAAAGTGCTTAAAAATACAGAAGAAATTCAAAATATTATGACAAATTATTGAAAAAATACCACCGTGGTATTTTTCTTCGAGCATATTCACAACGCTTGGAACCACGAGAAAGTTCGACTTAGTTTTTTTTGAGACAGTCCTCATGTGCTGCTGCTGTTGTCTTCTCCGAGAAGGGGCCCGTCAGTCCGTCCGTTTTCATGTAATTAAAAACATCATCAAATTATTTTTGCCACTCAACATTTGCTGATGGAGTGGAAATAAACTTTCGTTTTTGGGGGTGGGAGAGAGAGGCTTCGAATGTGCCAACGGTTTTGCTGTGATGTTGGGTAGGATATTGTCTTTCTGAGAGGCGGATGCCACCGTTTCGGATGATTCAAACGAGAATCGTGTGTGTGGTTGGTTGTACTCTTGAGAAGGTGTGTCCGATAGGGGCATTTCTGATGTTGGCAGTATTAGGGACAAATGCAATTGAATTGCAGCAGTCTTGGGCGAATGTTTTGTGAAATGTATGTCTTGAAAACAAAAATTACTTTAAAAGTTTTGTTATGATCAACTTTATATCCGAACTATCCAAAACAATTCCAGTTGAAATTAAATTGTATATTACTAAATTCGGTTTTAATTGACTGATTCAGAAGCAACTCGTTATGCAGAACATCGTTATGTTCATTGGCGTTAGGCCGAATAAAGTTCGTTTGAATAGAATAGGTGTTGCACCGAAAGGTCGTGAGAAAAACAGGCTGCGAAGCCGAATTTGAAGAAAACCTACAAAATAGTTGTAGATATGCTTGACTATATTTGCTCTGAGCTCAAGAGCTTTTTAGAATATGAGACTTCCCAAACAGCACAGTTTGTTTCAGCTTAAGAATAAAATCATCTTTTGAAACTAATCAGAGTTGTCAATTGTTGAAAATATACCCTACAATTACACTGAATATCAACGCAAAAAGTGCAAGAGGCGGAGTCTGTTTGTATCTGTTCCACTAGAGTTTGTATCCTTTGACAGATATGCGTTTTTCGAACTAAACTGTAAGGCCGTCTTCAGTGTCGTGTATTAGACTCGACTTTCTTTAGTACACGACACTGAAGACGGCATTACAGTTGAGGTCGAAAAACGCGTATCTGTCAAAGGATACAAATTCTAGTGCAATTAAATGATATAGTACTAAATTCGGGTTTTTCATCTACTTATAGGTATTCCACTAAACAGCTCGGAGATTTATTAACATATTTGAGTTATATCTAAATTGCTGATTTGTTGCAAAATACTTAAAAGAAAAAAAAAATGAAAACAAAAAGGTGAACGAGAATCGAACTTCCGACATCAAGCTCAGTAATCTTCTCCTCTACTTACTGCTCCACGAGCTCTTCGAACAATTGCTTAGCCAATGCACTATAAAAGCTACCACATTGCCTAATCAAAGCTTGTTGCGTACTGCAGCTTTCGGAATACAAGCTCATTAGGGGTCGTCCATAAATGACGTAGCATTTTAGGGGGGAGGAGGGTCTTCACGGATTTGTGACGATGTGTGACGAGGGGGGGTAGGGGTCTCAACTAGTGGACGTAGCATTTATAATTTTGGTAATATTCCTTTTTTTCCATTGAAAAAACTAACAAACAGTCTTTTTCCATGAATCTTCTTTGCCTGACTTATCAAACTTGGGTTATGAAATGATGATATTTCAAAACAAATGATGATTTAACTACAAACTTCTAAGAAATTTCAAATTTTCCTCATAAATACAATCAAACAGATTTTATGAAGCTTTAAAGTTATGTGAAAATTATATAATATTCGTGTCTAAACTATTTTATTTATAAACAAATAAATTAAAAGCTTAATAAGTTAAGTAAAAATCAATGCTTTATCGACTTGAAAAATATTGTTTTACCATTTACAAGACATAGAATCAACCGTTTTTGGTTTTATTCATATTTTCTGTTGAAGCTATAATTCTTCAAAAGAATACAAAATGCTCATTAAGGCAAATATTATCGTTATTATAGTAAAACACGCAAAACAAGAATTCATTTTAGTGCGTTATATGTTACAGGAGATCGCCACTTAGTCAAATCATCGATTTGTTTTGATATATCAATGTTCTTGATGGAACAGCCTGGATAAAAATGAAAACATCAAATTCGAGTTTTATCAAAATTGTTCTTTCGTTCAGATTTCTAAATCACTCGGTAATTCAACGAAAGAGCATTTTTATTATTTCATTGTTTCATTATGAGTTTAGTAAGTATATTTCAATATGGGGAACGATGATGAATTTTAACTGAACTATTAATATAGGTGGTTGCAAAAAAATCACTCATTTTTTAAACATTTCAAATATTACAATTGTTTTATTTCTCTATCTGGCCACTGAGAATAATGACAAAGATCCATTCCAAATTAAATTATTTTGTTGATCATATTCACTGAAATCAGTTTCTCAATCACGATCAATTTAACCTTAGTAAGGACCTTGGGTCTTTTTCGACCCATTTCAAAATTCAAATCAATGTAACTTTTGATTGAAATAACCTAGCAATTTGAAACTTTCTGACATTTATTTTTTTGTGGGAAATTTTGTTTTTGCGGAAACAAAAGTTTTGAATGACCCCTAGGGGGGCTTCCATAAAAAAAGTTACAAATTGTGACTTAGGGTCGTTTTCGACCCGAAAATTCAAACAGCTCGCAAAAATCAGTGTGTTGACCGAATTTAGTTCTGTTGGGCTTAAATGAAGGGCACACATGTCTAGTTTCAGAAACCCTCCCGGAGATCCGGATTTGGCCACTGTGGCCACCGGGAACCTGCTACATCTGAAAAAAGTCCCTTTAGAGACCCTTACTTTGACGACCTGTAGTTTCGTAACTAAGCAAGCAATCTAAACCGTTCTCATATTGTTGAATAGGTATTCACGTGGACTGGGAATAGAGATTCTCAAATCACTTAGTTATCCATACCCGGTTCCGGAAACCCGGAACATCCGAAAAGTAAGTTCCCATCGCAGTTCTGTATATGTAATTCACATCGGTACTATTTGGTTGATGGATATTTTGACATAATTTTTTTCTGTAATAAGGAACCAATTACCGGCGCACATTCCCTGAAAAATTTGGTCCAGTATGGTCCATTCGGAACCGGTTCCTGGAGTCCCGGGAGGTGGCCAATCTGGGCAATTCGATTATATTACTAAGATTTGAACCCCAAAACCAAATGAATTGTGTCCAATTCTTTACGATTTTTTATGTTTGGATGTATTTTGCCAAAAGATTGAATGGATGGTTATTCTGGTCCTTTTGGAGCACCGGAATGGCCACCGGGAAACCCGTAATATGGGACCACTAAGTTTTAGCACCAAAACTAGGCATGCGACGGCTCATTCTTCATGATTTTAAATACCTGTGACTCTGCTAGTTCAATTATTGATGAATGACCACTTTGGTTCTTCTGGCCTACCGAAATAACCAAGGAATGGCCACCGGAGATACCCGTATTGTGGAACATTTTAGTTTTTGTACCAAAACTAGGCATGCGACGACTCATTCGTCATGATTTTGAATCTCTGTGACTCTTCTAGTTCAATTTTTGATGAATGACCACTTTGGTTCTTCTGGCCTACTGAAATAACCAAGGAATGGCCACCGGAGATACCCGTATTTTGGAACATTTTAGTTTTTGTACCAAAACTAGGCATGCGACGACTCAATCTTCATGATTTTGAATACCTGTGACTCTGCTAGTTCAATTATTGATGAATGACCACTTTGGTTCTTCTGGCCTACTGAAATAACCAAGGAATGGCCACCGGAGATACCCGTATTTTGGAACATTTTAGTTTTTGTACCAAAACTAGGCATGCGACGACTCAATCTTCATGATTTTGAATACCTGTGACTCTGCTAGTTCAATTATTGATGAATGACTACTTTGGTTCTTCTGGCCTACTGAAATAACCAAGGAATGGCCACCGGAGATACCCGTATTGAGGAACATTTTAGTTTTTGTACAAAAACTAGGCATGCGACGACTCATTCTTCATGATTTTGAGTACCTTTGACTTTTCTAGTTCAATTATTGATGAATGACCACTTTGGTTCTTCTGGCCTACTGAAATAACCCAGGAATGGCCACCGGAGATGCCCGTATTGTGGGTCATTTTAGTTTTTGTACCAAAACTAGGCATGCGACGGCTCATTCTTCATGATTTTGAAACCCTGTGACTTTTCTAATTCAATTATTGATGAATGCCCACTTTGGTTCTTCTGGCCTACTGAAATAACCCAGGAATGGCCACCGGAGATGCCCGTATTGTGGGTCATTTTAGTTTTTGTACCAAAACTAGGCATGCGACGACTTGAGTAGTGTGTGGTCTTTCGATTCCATAGCATGCTCTTGCAGGGCGAGCGATGGAATCAAGACCAATTGTTTTCGGTCCGCGTGGCGCGAGTGCGAAAAGAGATTCGCGTTTGTAGTGTGTGGTCTTCCGATTCCATGGCATGGAGTTGTGTTTGATCTTCCGACCTTGACGCTTGCTCTTGCGGGGGCCGGCGATGAGGGCAGGATCAAACATGTCGCGCGTCGATCGAGTAAAGTGAAAAAGTGCTGCTTTCGATTAGTTCTTTTTGATCTTCCGACGTTGACGCTTGCTCCTGGGCAGTGCGTCAAGAAAGCCCGAGCAGTCGTCAGTTGTTTTCCCTCACGGGTTGCACGCCTATTTTCTCTGAGTGCTTTTATATAGCCTATTAAACAAGTGAAGTTCAAAGAGGATTGTTGCTGCTCAAGGATGACGGATCAATTGGTGAGCTCGTTTTATGCTACTGTTTCTCATCTATAAAATATGTATGATTACACCCTTAATCGTTACAACGGTGAGACGTAAATATGATTTTTCAAAAAAATATGAATGGTTCGTCACTGTGAGTGTCGACATAAACTCTGATTCATAAATTATTTATGTCTAATTTTTTTTTATTCAAAACACTTTCTTCCTTTTACCTTTATTTTTGTAATTAAAAAAAAAAACTTTGAATGGTTCGACACTTCAAGTGTAGACTTCCAAAAGGTTCAATTTATTCAACAAACTTTGAAACGTTCGTCACATCAAGTGTCGGCAAATTTTTTCTCTACATAGATGTTGTTCGTATCAAATGAAAATATTATATTTACATATAAGCATGTTTATATCTCACAAATAATTATTTATCATGGTCTAATCGCTTATCAAAGTGAATCCTGTGACCCAACGATCCTTCCCATTAACAAACATCCCTCCCAGTAACCTTTGTGGAGATGCAGAGGCAAACACGGTCTCCAAATAGCAAAGATTACACACTAACATTCCTTCCCTCAATCCCACCTGACTGCAAGGACGTGGCCGGCGCCGTTATTGACCATGTATAAATAGAGGCACTGAATTATGCACACTGAAGAAGATTATGGCCAATCCCAGCCGAACTACTAGTTGATTCTTTGTGCATTTTCACTGACTTCGGTCAATCACGGAATAGCAACCATTGATATGTGTAGTCAGTCTAAGCTAAGCTAAGCTAAAACTAGGCATGCGACGACTCATTCTTCATGATTTTGAATACCTGTGACTCTTCTTATTCAATTATTGATGAATGACCACTTTGGTTCTTCTGGCCCACCGAAATAACCCAGGAATGGCCACCGGAGATGCCCGTATTGTGAGTCATTTTAGTTTTTGTACCAAAACTAGGCATGCGACGGCTCACTCTTCATGATTTTGAATACCTATGACTCTGCTAGTTCAATTATTGATGAATGACCATTTTGGTTCTTCTGGCCCACCGAAATAACCCAAGAATGACGACTGGAGATACCCGTATTGTGGGATTTTTAATTTTTGTGCCAAAACTAGGCATGCGACGGCTCATTCTTTATGATTTTGAATACCTGTGTCTCTTCTAATTCAATTACAGTATGGACCCGATTTTGTCAGCCCCTCGATGATTTTTTGGCTGACAAAATGGAAAACCTGACAAAATCGGGTCAATTTTTTTTGTTTCCGTTATTCAAATTTTGACGTGTTTATATTTGCTTATAAACCGCGTTCAGAACTTACTTGGGCTCTTAAGGGGGCGGTGGACATGGGTGTAGCCAGTTTTTTATCAGGAAAAAAGGGGGGTTCTTAAAATTTCATTCACGATTTTCACTCCTAATCGATCATTATACACTACCTCTGCACCCTATTTGCATGGAACATAAAACGTGATAAAACTATGTAAGATATCCATCCAATTTTTTCACCTAAGTAAAGTGAAGTTCAAAATGCGTCTTGTTTAAGTGTTGAGTTACGGGACCATTTTGATTCGTGGAGAAATAATTATTTGAAAAAAAAAAATCTGAAGATCCGATTCGTTGTGGTCCGTTTGATCAGCAATTTTGTTATGGCCTGTAAGACAAAAGGGACCAACCTGAATTCCTAGTTATACATGACCGTTAAATTATTTAAGAATTTATCCCAAAACACCGAAATTTTTAGATTCTTCTTCAAAATAGCAGCAATAATTGCCTTCAAAGAATGTTCCATCCGGAGTTTTCCACATAAATTTTCCTAAAATGTAGTTTAAAATTCATGCAGAAGTGTTTTGAAGATTTTTATAGAATTACTTCAGAAATTTTACAGACAGGTAAATACGAGTGCTGGAGAATTTAAACACAAGATTAATTCCCGAAGTACATATTTTCCATCGTCCAGAGGGGAGGGGGTATTGTCATTGCCCCCTATGGCTACGACCATGGGTGCATGACATCAAACATCATCATCAGTTTCAATGTAACACCACGTTTACGTTTATATGACGAAAACAATGTTTTGACGAATTTAAAATAGGTTGACAAAATCGGGGGCAGACAAAATCGGGGGCTGAAAAAATCAGGTCAGTACTGTATAGCTGAATAAGCACTGGTTCTTCGGGACCACCGAAATAATTCAAGAATAGCCAATGGAGATACCCGTATTGTGGGACATTTCTGTTTTTGTACAAAAACTAGGTATGCGACGGCTCAATCTTCATGATTTTGAATACCTGTAACTTTTCTAGTTCAATTATAGATAAATTACGACTTTGGTTCTTCTTTACTACCACAATAACCCAAGAATTACATCTTAGATACCCATACTGTGAGATATTTAAGTTGTTGTACGGAAACAAGGCATGCGATGGCTTATTCTTCATGATTTATAATACCTGTGACTCTTCAGGTTCAATTATAAATTAACGGCCACTCTGGATAACTGTTACCACCGAAAACCCCCAGGAATGACCACCGGTGTTATCTCTATCTCTATGAGGCCTTCCTTAGCCGAGTGAATAGAGTGGGGTCGTGGGATCGAATCTCACCAGAACGATTCCATTATTTTTCACAAATTTTACATATCAATATGTCCAAGTTGACTTTTGTGTTTACGAACTTCAGGTTTCATTCTCGGTCACAATCAACTAGAGTGATCATTCATCTATAATTGAACCAGAAAAGTCACAGGTATTAAAAATCATGAAGATTGAGCCGTTGCATGCCTGGTTCTGGTACACAAACTGAAATGCCCCACAATACGGGTATCTACGGTGGTCATTCCTTGGTTGTTTCGTTGTAGCAATGAGCCAAAGTGCTCATTCATCTAAAATCATCACTTGTATCCAAAATCATGACGAATGAGCCGTCGCATGCCTAGTATTGGTACAAAAACTGAATTGACACACAAAACGGGTATCTCCGGTGGCCACTCCTAGGTTGTTTCGGTGGGCCAGAAGAACCAAAGTGGTCATTCATTAATGATTGAACTAGAATAGTCACAGGTATCCAAAATCATGAAGAATGAGCCGTCGCATGCCTAGTTTTGGTACAAAAACTGAATTGACCCACAATACGGGTATCTCCAGAGGCCATTCCTAGGTTGTTTCGGTGGGCCAGAAGAACCAAAGTGGTCATTCATCAATAATTGAACTAGAAGAGTCACAGGTATTCAAAATCATGAAGAATAAGCCGTCGCATGCCTAGTTTTGGTACAAAAACTAAAATGACCCACAATACGGGCATCTCCGGTGGCCATTCCTTGGTTATTTCGGTAGGCCAAAAGAACTAAAGTAGTCATTCATCAATAATTGAGCTAGAAGAGTCACAGAGATTCAAAATCATGACGAATGAGTCGTCGCATGCCTAGTTTTGGTACAAAAACTAAAATGACCCACAATACGGGTATGTCCAGTGGCCATTCCTTGGTTATTTCGGTGGGCCAGTAGAACCAAAGTGGTCATTCATCAATAATTGAACTAGCAGAGTCACAGGGATTCAAAATCATGAAGAATGAGCCGTCGCATGCCTAGTTTTGGTGCTAAAACTTAGTGGTCCCATATTACGGGTTTCCCGGTGGCCATTCCGGTGCTCCAAAAGGACCAGAATAACCATCCATTCATTCTTTTGGCAAAATACATCCAAACATAAAAAATCGTAAAGAATTGGACACAATTCATTTGGTTTTGGGGTTCAAATCTTAGTAATTTAATCGAATTGCCCAGATTGGCCACCTCCCGGGACTCCAGGAACCGGTTCCGAATGGACCATACTGGACCAAATTTTTCAGGAAATGTGCGCCGGTAATTGGTTCCTTATTACAAAAAAAAATTATGTCAAAATATCCATCAACCAAATAGTACCGATGTGAATTACATATACAGAACTGCGATGGGAACTTACTTTTCGGATGTTCCGGGTTTCCGGAACCGGGTATGGATAACTAAGTGATTTGAGAATCTCTATTCCCAGTCCACGTGAATACCTATTCAACAATATGAGAACGGTTCAGATTGCTTGCTTAGTTACGAAACTACAGGTCGTCAAAGTAAGGGTCTCTAAAGGGACTTTTTTCAGATGTAGCAGGTTCCCGGTGGCCACAGTGGCCAAATCCGGATCTCCGGGAGGGTTTCTGAAACTAGACATGTGTGCCCTTCATTTAAGCCCAACAGAACTAAATTCGGTCAACACACTGATTTTTGCGAGCTGTTTGAATTTTCGGGTCGAAAACGACCCTAAGTCACAATTTGTAACTTTTTGTTAGGGACTAAGGAAGGTTAAAAAATGCCTATTATATAACAAAATTTCTGTTCAATATATTATAAAAATTTATGAACCCTAACCGAGTGCTGCTAAGTTTATCAATCCAAGCAAGATTTTCAGCTTTTTTTCCACATTTTCAGCTGTAACCTGTTTAAGTTTTAACAACAGTAAAAGTTCTACAAATTAAATTACTGGGAATTAAAATTAGGTAACTTAAACAGAAAATATGCTTGTTTAAACTATTTTCCAAAGGACTGTTAGCGTTACGGTATATGAAACTATCATTTGTCAGATTATTCTGATGTTTCAGTGTCTAATATCAATTAATCTCTATACAGCGGGGATTCGCTGGTTGGAACACGACTGCCTTTCATCTAGCGAACCCGACCCGTTGGTTGGAACGACTGACAGCAGGTAAAAATGCTCCAGACTAACGCATCTGAAGCCCAAAACGTCACGAAACGCACATATACATACACATTTGTTCTATTTATGGAGACTTCAATGCAAGGTACTTAGACTTCAAAGTCAGTTTGACATCTTCTCTTGACGCTTTTTAGTTGGTTTTTTTTTTCCAACCAGCGAACATCCAACCATCGAGTCATTCCATGTAGCGAATCCCCACTGTATTTGTGTTGAAATTTCTGGATGTTAATGCTTCATTTTAGCCCAATCGCTGAGGAAAACAAATTAAAAATTCAGGGAAGAGGGGGGGGGGGGGGTTGTTCGATATGCTACGTATTTCCCAAGGGGGGGGGGGGGTATCATCATATGTGACTAAATGGTACGAGGGGGGAGGGGGGTGTGAAAATCAGTGAAAAAATGCTACGTCATGTATGGACGGCCCCTTACTGGCGAAATTAGGCCACGCCTGAAATAATCTAAAGTTTTCCCAAAAACTTTTGCGCAACATATGAGAAACACCATTAAAACAAAAAAAAACTGTGGGTAGACCATGTGTTCCTTATTAGACATTAGACTGGCCCTTAAACAAAAAAGTTGTAAAACTCAACGGGGCACCCCCTAGATATGAGCCTTAGGGTAAGAAAAACGCTCTCTCAAAATTTCAACTCAATTGGTTGCTCCACCAGCTGGCGCATTCGATTTGAAGTTTGTATGGGATATTCGTCTCAAATATATTGAAAATTGATCCTATGTCACTGTTTCGTTCCGTATACTAATTGTTCGCGTTCAAATAAGCCCAGAATGACAAATACACTAGTTGATACCCTAATGAACATAATTGCAGAAGGTTGTATCTGGATTCAATCTCATTTTCATTACTCTTTCAGTTGTTGAAAATTGGGCTTAGATCAGCACTCCCGTACAGTCACTTATATGCATGCGACATGTGCCTCAGCTCGCCCAGCGTCATAGGTGGCTATGATGCGCTTAGTGGCTACCTCCAAGCTATGTTGAAGAAATACAAGCAGTGTTGCATGATATACTTCAGATGGTTAAAACACCAACTTTATTAATTTTGATCATGGCACAATCTTCTACAATATTCTTCGCTATTACATCAAGTAGTGTTTATGAGATTCTGGGTCCAATTGAACGCGATCTTAAATTTTCCTGAACCAAACAGTAGATGATGTGCTGTTGCTCATATGTTTGAGCTGAAAATCCCATATTAACTTCAATTCAAATGCACCAGCCCATGGAACGACCAAATGAGCTGAATTTTTCAGAAAGACTTCGTCTAACCCCAAGAAATAATCCTGGGGGGTGCCCCGTGGAATCATACAACTTTATTTTTCTCCCATAGTGAGCTGGGCCAGTCTATTAGACATGTGTCGTAATCTGCTGAGGATGTTAAGCATCCTCAGCCAAATCGTCGCAACACGTCTGTTGCTCTCAACTATCACCGATTAACTGACTCATGTTTTTCACTGTGATCGTTGCATACGCAGACTTTCGATTCGCTATTTGTGTATAATCGTATCACTTACGCACACACTCTCTCGTTCTTTTCTTCACCGAACGAGCGACGGCTTCTTCCAACCCAGTCTCCAAAGATTCAAATAACTCTCCCACTGAAGCCTCTATCCAACGCATGATGCCAACCGAACGCAGCCCCTAGCGTTATTATTGAAATGGTCCTATTTTCAAATGATGATTATCGACATCATTTATATAAGACCGAATTTAAATGTATGTTTTTTATAGCTTCAATATAATAAAACTGTTAATATTATAAACAGCTATGAATCTATTACCACAACATGGTGTGCCGGAAATCGTTCAACGGCAAAAAAAAAAAAAAAAATCTCCAAGAATTCGGCACCTACCATTCGAAAGATTTGGTATTCAAGCATCCCTTCCGTAAATTTGAAAATATTCTAACGCGGTAAGCGATAGTTATTGTGATTTGAAGATTTTGAGCTATTTTGAAAGGGATACTTCACATGCTACAAAATATTCCCCAACGGTGGTTCTTAATTCATAAACCAGTCAAGTAACCATCAGCTTTGCATCAAGCATTCAAAACATGTGATATATTTTCTTACAAATTTTAAATAATTTTGGCACCGTTGAAAAATATTTTGAAGTAAGTGAATATCCCCTCAATATAGCTCAAAACCTTCAAATCACGATAACTTTCGATTCCCGCGATAGAATATTTTCAAATTCACGGAGAAGATGTTTGAATACTATGCCTTTTGAATGGTCGGTGCAAAATTCTTGGACATTTTTTGTGTTGATAACGGTTTCAGGCACGCCGTGTAGATGATAAGTAAGGTACAACTCAACCATATTGCAACTGGATTGAAACAACCAATCTTCTAGCTGCCGTACACGTAGTTAAGTGCAATTTTCGCGACTGGGATGAACCTTCTTGAATTGTGGGCATGGGAACTTAACTTGAATGCAAATTGCGGATGGCTCAAATGAAAGTAATTTAAAACAACATTAAAATCGGAATTTTGGAAGAAGTTGCAAGATTTTGTTTGAAAAGTTACTGAACACATTTTGATAAACTTGACATTATTGCTATTTGCAAAGCACATTTGCAGTAAATTTTATCGTTTCAGAAATTTTGAACGTCAAACACGTTTCACTCTTTGGAACGGCAATGAAACTTTATGAGCTTTTGATAGTAATATGCAATCGAACTTGAACTAGGTTAGTTACAGATGCTTTTATTTATACGTGCTTGAAACCATTTTGGAAAGCATCTTTTTGGAAGATGTTGGGTTGAGATCTACAATCGTAATCAAAAATGTTCTGAAGGACTAGGCGTTTTGTACAGTTTCTTTTTTACGATGAGTTTCAACTGGGACAGAGTCTGCTTCTAAGCTTAGTGTTGGTACATTTGAACATACATACAGTTTGTACACATCTTTATAATTTCCAACTGCATAATTATGTTCAATAGAGATATACTAGAACTCCCTAGTACTATGGTTCCCAAACTTTCCGAGTGGACGACCCACCCTGCGATCGAGCATATATTTCGCGACCCACCGGGAAAAAATCTTGGAAAAGGGCTTCGTTGGGAATGGCAGCCTCCATTTGTTCTTAAAAAAAAAATAGTTAAATGCAGTGTTGCATTTGAACGCGTTCAGTTTGCGTTCCAGTTCAAATTTTTGAACGAGAGATCAAGTAGGCTTGAACATTGATCAGTTCAAAATTGTTTTCATGACAGATTCAAAACATGTTTAAAAGCAGAAAGACTTGCAAAAGATGTCATGGAACACTTGTGGTTCCATACATTGTGCGTGATATGAATTCAATGTTGTTTAAAGTAGTGTTTTAAGGTTTTGTGCTTAACTGTGCATTTTAAAGTGAACAGGCCGTTCGTGAGCAGCGTCATAATTTTGCACGAAAGTTCACTGTTTACTGCGTTTTCGTTCATAATTAGAACGCGTTCAATTCACTTTTGGCTCGCGTTCAGTTTAAAATGCATCACTTAACCGTGCGGAAAAATAGCATCGTAATTTGAAAGAAGTAACAAAAAACTGTTTAACACCAGAAACATTAAAATGTTATATTTTCTCAGTACAAAATTTACGACTTTGAAGACAAAGATGCCAGTTTTGAATCGTGAGTTCTGTCTGATCTTTCGACCTTGACGCTTGCTCCTACGGGGGCCAGCGACGAGGGCAGTATCAAACATGTCGCGCGTCAGTCTAGTACCGTAAAATCGGGTGTAATTGATCAGAAGGGTGAAATTGATCATCGTATCACGCCATTTTATTTTTTCGTAATGGAGCACAAATATCAATGTAAGCTGCAGTAAATAAACGTTGTTTGTCGTAACTATTGTCGAATTGTGTATTGTGAAGTTTTTTGCGTTAAAGAATGTTTATTACTATGAAAATAATGTAAAATTTCAAAATCATGCATGGTGCAGTATTGACAAACACCTATGAACTTCTATTTCTAAGCAAGGATTTGAACATGGTATAAACCTGAAAGTTTGTGAGGATGCTTGAGATATATCCCCAAACCAGATTACATCACCAAAACTCGTATCAATTAGCTCATATGGTCGAAAAAATTGAATTTATGTTAGATATCATTGAATTCCTTAGGAAATTGCATACATTTAGGCGTTTTCCGCGTAATTCTTGAAATTTAACTATTCGTTATTTATATAAATATTGCATTGTTAAGAATTTGACAAGCATATTCAAATTCAGGGAGCTCAAATTTATCATGCAAAGTTGTTTTGAAAACTAACAGTGATGGCATTGACAAGTGATCAATTTCACCCCGAAATGAGATTCCTTGCTTTTTTATTTTAGAGATATTTGATAACACTAAAATGACATTTGTTAGAAAATTTCGGTACATGAGTCGATGAGGCTCACCTTCGTACTTGTTTTCCTGTGTTTAGTTGTTTGGATTTTTTAATATTATAGAAAACAGACCAGGAAAAACGTGAAAAATGATCAATTTCACCCGAAATTACGGTAAATATCTCACAAATCATTATTTATCATGGTCTAATCGCTTATCAAAGTGAATCCTGTGACCCAACGATACTTCTCATTAACAAACATCCCTTCCATTAACCTTTGTGGAGATGCAGAGGCAAACACGGTCTCCAAATAGCAAAGGTTACACACTAACATTCCTTCCCCCAATCTCACCTGACTGCAAGGACGTGGCCGGCGCCGTTATTGACCCTGTATAAATAGAGGCACTGAATTATGCACACTGAAGAAGATTATGGCCAATCCCAGCCGAACTTCTAGTTGATTCTTTGTACATTTTCACTGACTTCGGTCAATCACGGAATAGCAACCATTGATATGTGTAGTCAGTCTAAGCTAAGCTAAGCTAAAGATGCCAGTTTTGAATCGGTTGCCAAAAAATCAATAAGATGTATAAAAGCGAGGAGAATAAATTTGAATTAAAATTTTTTTGTGACCCACCAGAAACCTGTTTACGACCCCCCTGGGAGTCGCAACTCACAGTTTGGGAAACTATGCCCTAGAATATAAAACTTTCAATCTACGAGCGAAAGCAGATAGCGGCTTAGCTGCCTTTAAAAGCATAACCGTCCCATATGGATTTCCGAACCAATGCAATTTTATCATAGTGAACCTCTTGTTTTATTCTTTATTTCTTTTGATGATTATTCAAGCGTACTTTCGCACAGCCATTAGGTTTAAGAGGTTCCCAAACGATAACCACAAGTTCACGAAACAATGACCTACCAAACGTTTCTCAATGAGCTGCAGGAGCATACTGCGGAATAGGTCTACTGGTGAAGGTTTACCACCTGGGCTGGCGACGAATATCAAGGGCTTCGCAGACTGACGGGACGCTTCGTTTCTGGTGCTTGGAGTGCTTGTGATCGGCCTTTGAAGGGGAGGTCCGAACACATGGGAGGGCTATTACCTTGGGTCTTTACCCGGCGATTGTATGCTGCCAAATGGGTCTCTTGGGCCTTTTCCTGGTCTGATCTCGCCAGTACTCGTGGACCGTGTGGTCAAGGCCGATGTTAATCCCGGGTTCCGTTTTGGGATACTTGTCGCATTCTGCACTTTTAAAAATAATGAGTTTTACATGTGACGTAAACGTAAATGTGACTTAATTTTGTGTTTCTTTTCATGTATCATAAAATCTAATTGTTCGATAACCTATTTTTACAATAACATTTGAAATTTATTGGGCTACTCTAAATTTAGATATCTTAAGCTATGGAAGTTCAACACATACAGTCAGGTCTCCTATTAGACACATGCACTGTGTTTTATTTTCTCGTTTTCATGCGCTTTTTGAATAGTGCCCAAACCGTTGATTTTAGCGATATAGTTTGTTCGGAGAAGTTTCTTGGTATATTAAAGCGCAACTTTTGACGAAAAAAGTTTTGTGATCAATCCACCTAGCAGTGAGATAGAAAAACTATTTTTTCAAAACATTTAGATAGACATATGGTGTCTTCGGCAAAGTTGTAGAATTGGCAATTTGAAACAACTTTGTCGAAGACACGATTTTTCTATCTCTTATACTTTTTGAGATACATGCCGTTGTATGTGAATGACCCCTAAAAATCATATTTTTTATCATAGCTTTTTTCCAAGATTTTTAACATTTTTTGTGTTTTCTACAAAGTTGTTTGTCATAGAAAAACCCGTGTTTTTGCTGAACACATCATCACCCTATCTTTTGAAGTAACAAAGTTATTCATGAATTACTCTTTTTTCAAGGGGTAGTTTAGGCCTCTATAACTGGCTTCGGCGCAAAATGGCGCAGACAACTCTTACAAATCATGACAATACCATATCTCCCCTTTCGGCAGTTGATAAAAACTTTTGTCTATAAGCGTCTTTGTATGGGTTTTTACTATCAAACAAATAAGCCTTATTAAAACGAATTCGACTGATAATTCTTTTACTTAAAGAGATAGAGAGGAACAATGTTCAGCAAAAACACGCGTTTTAAGATGTTTAACACCTTTGTAGAAGACATGAAAAATGTTAAAACAAAACAAGAAAATAAAACACAGTGACATGGTTGGGGGGCGTAATAGGAATCTGCGCTATAGGAGACCCAGGGCTTATGGGATTTCATCACTTTGGGGGTGTTGTTGAATATCTCGTATGCCAAAAGAGATAGCACAGTACTGTCTTCGGCGAAGTTTCAGTGCTAAGTACGATCTACCTTTAGGAGTTGAGAATCATCCTTTTAGTTGAGAACATGGCCGGTAGGGGCGCTTTTATGATTTGCACTATATGAACCATGAGCAAGGGATTGCTAAGAGTATCTTTTTCTGTTGCTTCTTATAAAACGATAGCGGATCTCACCCATACGAATGTGCACATCAACAAAGTAGCTGGTGCAAATGTGGGGAAATGAACCACGGCACACAAATTCAACGCATTACTTGCGTTGCATTCTGAAGAAACTGATTCACACTTCCTTTTTTTTGTCTTTTAACTATGGTTTGATTTTCCGAAGAAACATTTGCTTTTTAGCAGCTCATCACCATCATCAGGTTTAGCAGATTTCGTGGCGCTTCATGCGTTTTGTACTGTTTTCTCTCGTTGGAAAAGGTAAACATTCAAAACATATAGGTGTGTGAGTGGAATTTGACTCTGGAGTATAAATCATGCTCCCGATAAGGAGGCACAGCTCAAGCTGTCAAATTACATAGTGAAAAAATAGGACGTATTCCTCTGACCATGAGGGATAAGAATGCAAAATTTTGTAACATATGATATCTCTAGATCCTGATGTTTTGGATGGTTGGCGTCTTCGGAGGAGTTGTTCAGTAGCTCAAAGGCTGACATGCAGTGCTCATTCTGATACGGAATTACGCCACTAGGCGGCGCTAGTGAGCAAATATTTTTTGTTTTGTAAATAGCTCAGTTGCCTGATCACTTAGAAAGATGGCGTCTTCGGCAAAGTTGCTCAGTATCACAAGGGCTAACATTATTTGAGCCGAAAGTTTCGAAATTTCGCCACTAGGTGGCGCTAGTGAGCAAATAATTTTTGTTTCGCGGATAGCTCAGTAGTCTGACCACGTAGAAGACCACTTGAGGGTATTAGAAATTATATCGGAATGCATTCACCGTTATTTTACAATTTCTGAAAAATTGTTGTGTTATGATTCATTACACAACTCAAAACAGTTGCGTAATGAGAAAGCGTTGCGTAATGAATCATTACAGCAGTGGTTTCAGCTGCGTAATGACTATTCCCGCTCTGCATACTTCAGTGCAGGAAAGTACTCCGTTCCATGACAGATTGGCGTGATGAAAAACAGCTTCTTACGGTAAGAAATTGCAAAAAAACGTTCCGAGTCATTTGGTCGAACGCCATTTGGCCGAATGCCGTTTGGCCGAACGCCATTTGGCTGAAAGGGTCATTTTGAGGCCATCAACAAGCTGCCGGGGTGTTTTCATTACACCTACTCCGGCAGACGAACATGCCTCATGCTGAGGCCCCAAATCGTGCTCTCCACATCCGCACTATTCTGCTAAACACTTTACTTACCTGTTTCTTATCATTCATTCAGCATACCTGAAACAAAACAACAAAACATTAGTAAACATTAGGGTTCCATCATAAGCAATCAACTTACCTTTCGATCTTTCCAGACCGAACACAATTTAACGATTGTTTAGTTACATTTTCATTCTCTCTATCGTCTGACAGTTCCAGAATATTCAGTCCGTCAATAGTATAACAGTTTAGACACAACACACTTTTGTATACAACAATGCACATCGAGAATATTCTATGCAAGTACAAAAGGGTAGAGGACTATAAATACAACACCATGTAATGTACCAAAACAGTCTGAAATAAACCGTGAATTCGAACGTATCTCTCTCCGTAGTAATTATTCCCTACCGGATCGTATCCGCGGGAACAGGTCATTTGGCCGAATGCCATTTGACCGAATGCCGTTTGACCGAAAATTAAAACAATGAGGTTCTGTAACAGTTATCATGTAATTGAAATGAATTTCGAAGAACAGCTTATTTTTGAAGAAGAATAAATCATCGTAATGAGTCCAAGCAACATTCAGAGCTGAAAAAAGAACATCCTTAATGTAAGCAACTATTCACTTCTCTACTAGCCGCAACAGCTGCCAGTTGAGGTTTTTCTCATTGCGTTTGTAATCAACTTTTGACAGTGACTAAAACGGTTTACGATTTACTCGTCCTTCTGCAGGATCGGTTTGCTTAGATTCCCCAAGAATCGTACTTAGAAAATTATTTCATAGTTTTAGCAATCAGATCAACATGCAGCTTTTGCAAACACGAAACTCTGGCTTGTACTTTTGACAACGGACAAACAGTTAACTACTTTGACGTGAGTGTACGCCGTGTCATGTGATTTACGGCTTCACGCAAACAACGGTGCAGAATTCAGTTCAAACGTTGCAATCTTAATTTTGGAAGAGAATGACATCTCTAATAATCCTTGTGCTGTTTTGAATGAGTCTCTATGAACGTTTATAATACGTTCTTAACGCCTTAATTCCAATAATTATGAAAGAACAGCCTTTGGTAAGGAGAAGGAAAAATACCACATGAAAATATAAGCAAGAGTAATGCAAAAAACGATTTTATTAGTACAACTACGAAGAACTGCCGATGATTTAAAGAAGGTTAAATCCCTAAATTATTGCCATTAATTATGAGCAATACGTTGCTCTTGAAAGAACAGCCTTTTGTCAAAAGAATGAAAAAAAATCCATGAAAACATTAGCAAACGGATTGCAAATAATCGTTAGATCAGTATGACCACAAAGAACTGCCGATGATTTAAAGAAGGTATAATTCCCAATCAAAATGTAAGCGAAATTTTTGCCAATAGTAATGAAACCAGTAGAACTCTAAAGAATAGCCTATGTTTAAAAGAAGGAAAAATTTTGGATGAAATAACTGAAAATCATCATAAACTTCAGCACACCGTTGATAACCCAGAAACGAACCAATCATCAGCGTAGAGTCTTGAAACGGTGTGAAGTTCACAACTTCGTTCTGAATTGACAAGTCGATATTTTTCAAACATGACGTCCCATCCTATCACAGTTATTGGACCACTCTTCAGAATCCTACACATCAGTGTTGATGCAATTGGATTATTTTTTGTCAGTTATTCGGCCAAACCGCATTCGGCCAAATGACCTGTTCGGCCAGATGGCATTCGGCCAAATGGCGTTCGGCCAAATGGCATTCGGCCAAACGGCGTTCAGCCAAATGGCCGGACACCGCAAAAAATGTATTTTAAGATTTGTTTTTCTTGTTGCTTGTAGTGAGTTTAAATGTTGGGTGAGATGTTACTTTGTTATACAGTATTAATCAGTGAAATGTGAAATACAAACTTGGAACACAATCGGAAAACAGTATTGTGAGAATTCTTCGAATAACGCCGACTTTATGATGTTATACTCAATGGTATGTTATGTACCCCGAGAGGGTAAAGTAATACCACCGAGAGGGAATGAGGAATTATTGGTAAGGAATAACAAGTGAGGAATGATGAGTGAGGAATAGGAGTGAGCAGTTAGGAATGAGAAACGAGAAATGAGAAGTGAGGACTGAGGAGACGAATAAGAAGAGAGGGATGAGGAATGACGAATGAAAAGTAAGGAATGAGGAATGAGAAAGGAGAAATGAGAAGTGAGATATGAGGAGTAAGAAATGAGGATTGAGGAATGGTGAACGAGGAATGAGGAATAAGAATTAAGAAGTGAAGAAAGAGTTAGGAATGAGAAATGAGGAGCATGGAATGAGGAATGAGCAGTGAGGAAAGAGGAATGAAGAGTTAGGGTGAGGATTGAGCAGCGAAGAGTGAATAATGAGGAATGAGCAATGTAGAGGGAGAAATGAGGAATGGAGAGTGAGGAGTAAAGAGTAAGGAATGAGACATGAGGAGTAAGTAGCGAGAAATGAGTAATGAGTAATGATAATGATGATGATGATGATGATAATTATGGTGTTGAAACAAAATGTTGCCACATTTTTGAAATGTTTGTATGTTATCTTTAATATGAAAGAACCCAAGGACAGCAAGGGATAAATGAAAGTTAAAATGATTTTTTGTTGTTGAAAGTCGATAGAAGAAACGATCTTATTATCATAAGGCTCAAGAATCCTTCATTCAATCATCTGCAATCATCAAAAATGAAAAACCAGTTTTTTCGTTCAAATTTAAAGAAATCCTCATAAAAATCTATCTTTGTAATCCAGATAGCAAGTGTAATGCAATGATAGATTTTCTTGATCATTGCTTAAAATTTGAACAAAAAAACTGGTTTTGAAAATTTATAAAATTATGATGGTTATTTTCCTAATAAGGGTAGATCAGGAGAAGAATGTAAGGATTCTAGAATAGATATAAAGAGGGGTTCTAGAATAGATATAAACTAAGCAGAAGGGCATATAGTTTCAGTAACAATGAAAACTAAGCAAACGGTAAAAGATGAATGACACGCCAGTTTGTAAAATGTTTCGAGCGATGAAGTTGCGCTAGAATTGTTTCTGTTGAAATTCGGCTGATCAGGCCATTAATTTTGCATGTACAGGTTCCTCCCTCTGGACACTACACTCTGGTTGAAATTTCGGGTCAATTAATATACCAATAGCTCAAATCATTGATCATCTTGCATTGAAAACGGCCTGTACATTTCATTCCGTCCAGTTCTGTAGTTCATAAATTGAGCCAGTTCGTTAACAAGGTTTGCTTGCATGGAATAAAACTATTTCCAAAGATCTAATTTCACGATTTTCGAATGGTTGTCAAGGGATTCCAAAGCGTTCCGAAAAAAGTTCTCTCCCTGATAATACAAAGGGGTTCTCACCGGATTTCTGGATTTTTAGAGGAAATCTCCAGGATCATTTCTAGTTGTTTTCCGAAATGTTCGAATAATTTCTCATATTAAACACAAGGAGTATCTATTCCCCAGAGGTTTTCAAAGCCTTCCTAGGCGCTCCAAAACGTTTTATAAATTTTAAGAATTCTTAAAAGATTCCCAGAGATTTTTAAGAATTCCCAAAAGCTGCCCATGGGTTTAAAAAAAGTTACATTTATAATACTCAAAGCTTTCACAAGAAGCTCGAATAGGTTTCCCTAGGAGTTTCCAAAAGATTTTCTCAAGGCTTTTTCACGGACTCTCAAAGGCTTTAAATGTAAAGTGCTCAGAGATTCATAAGATATTTTCATGAAGTATACAAGAAATTATCAAAATTCCAGAAGTTTGTGTATAGTCCCATGGGACTAAAGAGAGTCTCAAAGACTCCCAAGGAATTCCAAGTATTTTCAAGTTTCACTGGATAACGCATGGGTATGAAAACCCCTTTGGAAACGCTTGACAGCTTCTTAGTCACAACAAATGCTGTAAAAACTTCTGAAAGTCTTTGAAAATTGTTAAAAGCTTCTCATGATACAACTAGAAAGACCTGGAAGACTTCAATACTTTCAAGAGGATAAGATAAACATCATCGTTTTCAAAAAGAACAGAAGCAGATTTTTCGATCAAAATCAAAGTATATTTCATGAAAATTTTTCTCTCCCCTCGTTATCTTCATAACAGCCAAAAAAAATTGACCATACCTTCGCTTATGAGAAATACAACTTGTTCTAAAAGTTTTGTTGACTGAAGCCTGATAAAAATATATTGAGAATCACTGGTTACTCTTAAACATCCCTGAAGAAACTTTTACGGACTCGTGAGCTGGTCGATAAGCCGAATGGCATTTGACTGAAAGTCGTTAGCCTGATTGCCGTTTGGCTGAAAAGATAGTTAGGCTGAAAGGGTCGTAAGGCCGAAATAATATTTGACTATCTAAAGTGAAAAAATCTAACAATAATTTCGGCCTTACGACCTATCATCACTTAACCATCAAGCATTTTCGGCCATACGATATTCGCATTGGGCATAACGAGATAGAACCGTTTCTCAAGATATTGTTTACTCTTACGCATCCTCGAAGAATCTTTTAAGAACTCTAAAAATCTCTTGGAGTCCTATAAGAACCACTAGACATTACTTGGGACCCCACAAAAACATCTGTGGACGTTTCAAGACCACCTGCAAATTCCTTTTAATTCTCCGGAACTTCTGGAAACGCTTGGGAATCCATGTGCAGTTGAGAATTTTTCGAAAGCCCTTGGGTACACTTATGGAACTATCATAAAACTTTACCTTAGAGTAAGGTGGGGCTAAAGTTCGACCCTAGTAGTACATTCAAAATATCCAGAAGTACAACCCAAACAATCACTATCCCGCTAATTCGCCTTTTTGGCCTTACAGGACTGTTATACGGCTAATGTAGGGCATGTCAGCTATAAATTAGCACCATATTAGCACGCAGGGCTAATTATTGTGCCATTTGGTTACTTGGGAATTGCAGTTGAAAAGAAATAAATACCACACAACAAACCTTTAAAAATTTTGCTGAACAAACTGCTTCGAAACATTTACCAATTTTTAGTTATAATAGTTTCAAAATAGATTGTCTAAAACGGGGCAAGAGTTCGAATCTAGTGAGGGATAAGAGTTCGCTGTTCGAAAAACAAAATATCGACACTTTTATGATAGGCATGCCTTTTAACAGCCGTAAGCTAGTTTTTACAGAAAAATGCATACTCAATTTTCATCCAAAAATTGCCCAAAACAGGGTTAATTGTTATATGCCTAAAAATAGCAGTTTAGATTTTAGACAATTTTTTTTCCGTGGTTTCATATATAGTTCGAGCTCTTGCCCCACCATGGCCCGAAAAAAGGAAAAAAGGAAATTTTTGCCCCACTTTACTCTTTTACCGAGTGGAAATTTATGAATTTTTTTTTTCTCCTTGAGAATAAGTTTTGAATGATTATATTATTAGTTGCGTATTGAAAGCAAAAATCTTCTAGAAGTATGGAGAAAAACTATTTTTGCGGTCTACTACAGACGGCTTCGTCGTTTGGCGGAGAAGCCTGTGCCATCCGCAAACCAAGATTTTTGACATCCCTGAGGTAGCTCAGGTAAGTCAGATGTAAAAATATTGTGTAGTATTGGTCCCAAAATGCTGCCTTGAAAAACACCAGCTTTTGCAGGCAGTGTTTTAGACTTGGAGTTCTGATAATATTTCTGAAGCGTACGATTTTACGGACAACTTTGGATTATTGTTGCAATGTATGCTGGAAAATTAAAGATTTTTTATTTTACAATCAAACCTTCATGCCAAATGCTGTCGAATGCTTTTTCTATGTCTAGAAGAGCAAGACCAGTAGAATAGCCTTCAGATTTGTTAGAACGTATCAAATTTATTGATGAGTGGTCAAATGTACTTGTCGGAATTCGAAAATGTTCTTTGGCAAAATTTAATTTATTTTCAATATGATTTATTTAATAAGTTTACTTATGGGGGAAAGCAGTTTGTTAGCTTGAAGCTTCTGCAGGATTCTTTTCCGGTATTCAAATAAGTATTTTTCATTTGCCAGGAAAATATGCCAATTGAAAACATTTGTTATGTATATCAACCAAGAATAATAAACTACTCCCTGGTAGTTTCTAGATGAGGATGTTAAAAAATTAATCATCGCCGTTCAAAAGCTTTATGAAGTAATATTTCAGAATCCGTTTCATGCATTTTTTCCCTAGTTAGTTAAAATTAGTACTTCAATAAACTTTATTGAACTTGTTTCTTGCATAGTCATCAGTATACTTGCAACCATTGAAGAGTTGTATCTAAACTTTATATTGGAAAAAAAGTCAGTTCAGTTACGTATTTGAAGCAGCCCGAAGATTTAAATTCCATCAATATTCGAAACCGTCCAAAGAAGCCATTACAAATCCCATCGTTCGTCACTGTGATCAAAGTTTCCCCATTTCGGTTAAACCCTCATGACAAAGGAGCACCCAATGATCCCAAATGGTATGTTGTCGGTTAGGGATAAAAGAAACGACACCCTCAATTGGGAATCGGTCTATGCAACACCTCCAACGTCTCCTCCGAAGCATTGCATTGTCATCAAACTATAGTTGGTGTACAGCTCAGGGTCACAATACGGCTCCCTTGAAAAACTCGGAGGCCACCACCAGAACCAATTGCATTTGAAGGGCAGTTGGAGCTACCGTAATTGGAGGTAATAAGGATCAACGTTTTTTTAACCTTAAAAGATTCTGTGACAAAATGTTATAAGGACTGGAGGATAATTCATGAATTAAAAATATTTCATCAAAAAATGTTGATTCAAACTTTTCACGAGGAGGGTCATTCTGATAAATATTACCCCGTTCTACGGTACCTATCTTGTCAACTGCAACTCGATTCCACTCTCGATGACAACGACGAAGAGGACGACGATGAGCCATTTCATTCCGCTCCCTATTCGAGTATGAATGAAAAGTGCAAATGTGATACACTACTTGATGCTGTACGCCATCTTCCACTTCACTGTTCTCCAAAGAGCGAGCGTAGTTTGCATTTCGGTTATGGACTTTGTGGTAGGATGATTCGCCCTCCTAACCAAGTGGTGCAAGGACGAAAACCAAAGTCCAGGACGAGCAACAACAAAAAAAAAGCTGGACTCGTTTTGCAGTTTTGACCAGTCGTTGCACAACGGGACCAGAAAGCAATTTCTGTTCAAAATGCTAATCATGTAGACGCTACAACGTTTACAACGCTAGAAAACGTTTTGAAATGAGCCCTTCAATAGCAAAGATTTCTTAAATTTTAAAACTCAAAACTCGAAAAAAGGATGAATTTTACCAATTAGCGTGGCGTGAATATATCATGGATCATATCACCATCCTTACCTTAACTCACTAACTCAATATCCTGCCATGACAAGCTGTGGAGATGCAGAGGTATACTCGGTCTATAGTAACAATTGTTGTCTAACTTACATTCCTACCCTTCCTCGTTGACCGTAAGGACGTAACCGGCGCCGCTATTGGTTTTTCAATGTTGAGCTCTCGATTTGAGCACGAAGTGCACTGCACATTGAGAAGGCACGACACTACGCTGTCACCATCAAGGTAAAGGTAGGTAGAGGGGTCAACCATGTCCTAGATCTCCTTGACGGGGAAGTTCCGAATTTTGTCCATCTTTGGAATCAGATTTCCCCATTGTGCATCGGCTCCCGGTGTGTAGTACCTGTTAACTAGTTGAGCCGGAGTCCAGCATCCATCGCATCTCGGTGTGATCCGAATCCTTTCGGTCGAATGGCGGTTGGTCGTTCGGCGGAGGTCATCTGATATAAATTGCATAACCGTACTCCCCGCCGGACCTTTGCCCGGTTCCGGTTCACCTATTCCAACGTACGAGAGGTTCGGTTTTTGGTCTCTTTGGTCGACTGAAGCCTCGTTTCGGAGTAGCCCCCCCAAACCAAACGATACCTAGAGAGTAGGTACCTAACAAGAATCCGTTTACTTGTTTGTTTCCATTATTGTGGGAACGGAATTGGCGCCACTACTGACTGCTGGGCGAACCAGAAACAGACCGGAGTACCTTCCTCGACAGTCAAAAGGATAGTTTTAATTAAAAATGCAGCAATAATTACAAACGTAAGTTGTTCAATAAATTACAGCGGCAAAATGTAATTAATGGCGTGTTGTTTAGGGTAAATTAACACTGACTTATTTATTTTCTAATTTTTCCTCCGGTTCGGGTCTCGGGAAAGCAGATGCTGCCTTTGTGACACTACTGTGGGGTTTCCTTTGGGAGAAGTGCATTGTGTGTGTCTGTTTGTGCGAAATGTGACATCAGGGAGCAATGTGGTTTCTGGCGTTCTTCCGGGGATGTACGAAAGTTGACTCTCTGGTGAATTACGTCCTTGGCAGTAAAATAGCAATAAATGTATTAAAAGCAAATGAATGAAGAATTTCATCGGTGTCTGTTTTTGGGAGACTTAGTCAAACATACCGCTATGCAATTCGTGTGAATTGTTGCATTGTATTGATCATAAACAAGGACTGAAGTTTTCTAGAACCGCAACTTACAATTCCACACCATATGAAGACTTATTTGTTTGAATGTCTGTACCAGCATCCAGTGAAGAGATGATATCTAGGTCTCATTTTTCATGTTTAAGATTTTACATGACAAGATTGTCGCTCACGCAACTCAACAGTCAGACAAACTTCTTCTTTCTGGCATAATGTTCCAACTGGGGCAGATCCTGCGTTTCAGCTAAGTGATCTTTGAGCATTTGAACTTTTGGTAACTGAGAGCTTTCTTTGCCAATTGACCATTTTTGCATTTCTAGCAGAATCCTGCTCAGGATTCACTATGGATCCTGCTCTGGATTCACTACGAATCCTGCTCAGGTTTCTCTCCGAATCCTGCTCAGGATTCTCTCCGAATCAACAGGACTGAACAGGACTCCTGACCAGTATTATAAGAGAATCCTGGGCAGGGTTCTGAAAGAAACCTGAGCAGAATTCAGAGAGAATTCTGAATGGGATTCGGAGAGAATCCTGAGCAGAATTCGTAGTGAATCCTGAGCAGGATCCATAGTGAATCCTGAGCAAGGTTGTGCTAGAATCCTGAGCAGGTTTCTGCTAGAAGGATTCTGAGATGATTCTGAGCAGGATTCTGAGAAAATTCTGAATAAGATTCTCAGAGAATAATCCAGAGCAGGATTTTTATATAGTCCTGAAAGTTTTTGATTAAATCCAGAGTAGAATTCTGAGAAAGTCCTGAGCAGAATCTGAGAGAAACCTGACCAGGATCCTAAGATAATCCAGAGCAGATTACTTTGAAAATCTAGAGCAGGATTCCGAGAGAATCCTGAGTAGGTTTCCGAGTAAATCCTGAGCAGGATTCTGAGAAAATACTGAGCAAGATTCTGCGAGAGTCCTGAGCAAGATGCTGAGAAAGTCCTGAGCAGGATTCTGAAAAAAACCTAAGCAGGATCCTAAGATAATCCAGAGCAGAATTCTTAGAGAATTTAGAGCACAAGAACACAAGAACTGGGGCATCTACCCTACGCAACAACATATACTGTCGCACTCCAAAATCATTCCTCCAAAGCACGACACCCATACCTAAAGACAGTCACAGGACTGATACGGCTGTCATCCACGAACAACTGGAGTGAAGCCAAAAATTTGGTGCTGGAGAAGTTGCTGATTTGACAGCTGGTGCTTTAAGCTGCAAACAAACCAAAATCCGTTGCGGAAGCGTACGCGTCTGAGTACATATTACAAGGGTCGAAGAAGTTGTGAATGTTATGAGATCGGTTTTCTTTTTAATTCGCTGCAGTGTATATGGTAATCCAAGAGGAAGAGGAAGTAGAATGTATTAGTATTGTTGTAATATTGAGCTTTCTATTGAGAGGTGTTGCCAATTTGGTTATCTAATATCACTCCTACCAGCACAGTTAATTAACATCTGAAAGGTAACGATCGTCAGATTCTGATTACGGAACTTATGATCAATGTTATCATGTAATAATTTTTACTAGCATGTTTATTTCGCACTGTTTTTCTTCTTCCATACCTAAGTTTACATGTCCATTCGTTGGGATATTCAACGTATTTAATACTACATACTGGTTGATCGTGTGAGGATCGACAAGTCTTCTTCTAACTTTACATCCCATCTGTAGCAGCGTCATCTTCTTATTTAAGTGCTATAATAAGCACTTCCGCAGTTATTAACTGAAAGCTATTTTTTGTCAAATGAGTTTATTTTCAATCAAAGTTTTCATTCGTTATCGTGCGGCAAGTACAAGATAATATTTACCTTATTAAGTAGAGAAAATTTTAAACCTGTGCCCACAACCATCAACATGGTCTAGCTGCGTGTCCACCACTATGAACTAATTTACAATGACGTCACACTGCTTCTTCCATCGGGAAGAACACCTTTTACTGCGGGCCGTGTTTACAAAAAATGATCGATTTCGTTGTGCATTCATCCACTTCATGTTCATCCGGTGAACATTCGTCGTCCGGATGTTGGTCCGGATGTCATTTTATGTAAACATTGCCCGCATTTAGAGCAGAAAAGAAAAAGAAAGTCAAGGATAAAAGAAGACCGTGGATAAGTCCATGGTTATTGGGCCTCTTACAGTTTTCCATTGTTAGCAATTGTTTGGAAGTTTGGGTACGTTCATTAATTACGTCGCACAAAAATCAGTAATTTTCAACCTTCAACTTTGTCATAAGATTTGTACGGATTTTATAAAGCTATCGCACCCTTCACTGTCCAGCACCAAGATCAAATAGCGTGCGAGTGCATGAAAGAGAAAGGATTGAACGTTAGATTGCCTTATACACGGAGCCGCAAATCAACCCAACTTTGACTTCTTTTGACGCAATTCGGCCAGACACATTAAAAACCTCCATGTCCCCTGCAGTCTCCCATAATTTTATTGCTCATAAGATAATCTAGAATGCCGTGAAAAGTGTACATACTACGATCTGTCCAACTTGGGTACCTTTTGCACTACCGAGGGACCAAATGCAGTACTAGAAGTGGTACCCAATCTGAGCCCGAGTGGGACGGACCTTATTCGGCTCTTCCGTGGGATAACCCAAATTTGGGTAAACTGATATATACCTATCATTAGGTTGTTTCCATTTAACAGCGGCAAAACAAACAACTCAGTGCAAAAAAAAATCTACGCAGCGTTACCTTTCGAAGTCTCCGTGATGGGTTAAAACAACTTAATGCTAGGTCAACTCGAAAGAACCCAAATTTGGCTTATTCCATTGAACTTCGCCGCTGGATCGGTGCGTCTCTCTCTGTTTTTGACAACATTGCTGTTGCGAGAGAGACAAAACAACCCAACCGTGGGTAAATACTAAATGCAGTTTACCCAAATTTGAGTAAAATGAATTTATTTTTTGGGTAGTCTGATTTCTCCGTGTATGAATTGTTACATACTCCGTGATCAATGTCATATATGAAAGGTCCGGCTCTTAGTATGTGTTTGCTTGATTCTACCCCATTACCCCGAATCCCATTACTCCGAATGCCATTAACCCGAACGCCATTACCCCGAATTCCAAAACCCCGAATGATCCATCACCCCGAATGACATTACCCCGAATTCCAATATCATGGGGAAATGTAATCAATATCATCATGTGAAGATAATTGTAAATTCGGGGAAAAAGCATTCGGGGTGATGGAATTCGGGGTAATGGTACATTGGGGGTAATGGAATTCGGGGTGGTGGCATGCTGGGAAATGGCATTCGGGGTAATGGGGTAGAATCGTTTGCTTGTATTAGTCACGAAAAAGATGTAAACAAACGATCAGCTGATGGTGACAACAAGGCTGCGAAAAATTTTGTTCGCAGTTTCCTCAACGTGACGTCATCTTCGGCTGCTTCGTGAACTTTCGGCTCGCCGAAGTTAGCATTGCACAACTACCACTTCAAAACTGATGTTATCACAAATACTGATTTGATGTTCGCCCGCACCTCTAAATACCCCACATCGCTCCGTGGGGCCCAGATAGCCGTAGCGGTAAACGCGCAGCTATTCAGCAAGACCAAGCTGAGGGTCGTGGGTTCGAATCCCACCGGTCGAGGATCTTTTCGGGTTGGAAATTTTCTCGACTTCCCAGGGCATAGAGTATCATCGTACCTGCCACACGATATTACGCATGCAAAAATGGTCATTGGCATGGTAAGCTCTCAGTTAATAACTGTGGAAGTGCTCATAAGAACACTAAGCTGAGAAGCAGGCTCTGTCCCAGTAGGGACGTAACGCCAGAAAGAAGAAGAAGAAGATCGCTCCGTGATCCTTCCCAAAAAACAAGAAACATAATGGACCGATGCACGAGCTAACTACCTGACGTTTGAGCGGTGCCGTGTTATTTACGTGACCATGGCTACGAGTGAATTCAGCACCGCTCAAACGTCAAATTAATGAACTCGTGCATGGACCGATGCACGAATTCACTAATTTGACGTTTCACGGAGAACAAAATATGGACCGATGCACGAGTTCACTAATTTGACGTTTGAGCGGTGCCAAGTTCACTCGTTTCCATGGTCACATAAATAACACGGCACCGCTCAAACGTCAGACAGTGAACTCGTGCACTGGTCCATAGTGTTCGTAATCATTTATCCGGTCAAGTAACTATATTCTAAGGATAATCTAGAGATAATTATAAATATAGTTGATAAGACAGTATATTGTTAAAAACAACTATACCGTATAGTTGTTAAAAACTATATATTTTATTGAATTTATATACGTCAAACGTCAAAATTTAACTTTAATTTAGTTGACTCAAAGTAAATTTAATTGAGTTTATAATATGTCGCAATGTTTACTCAGCAGTTTGTTCTGCTTTATCAACATATCTGAAAAGATTCGTTGCTGCTTTATCGATCTAAAAAAAAACATTGCAACAATCAAAATAATGTGCGCGTCGGCAAACTTGATACGTGGTCCCCTGAATGAGAAGTGGTCATCTTATTGATGATTTTACGAAGGAACGATAACCAGATGGCACTGCTGAATGAATGATGATGTTTTGTTTTCAATTTGTCAAAATACAAGTGTTTCGCAGAAAATTGTCGAAAATTTGTCTTTCTTGGTGTAATTATTTGATTAAATTCTAAAACTATTTCTAGTATACATTAGATTTTTGTTGCTCTCTTTAAATTTTTATGCGGATTCAATTAACAACATTTGTATAAGGCGTTTTTTTTTGCAATTTTGTGCTTCGATTCTATGGCGGCTGACCGTGTTGTGAAATGTATCGTGCCGTCTTGTCTCGATGTTTTTGCCGGTTCTGTGAACTGCGGAACCCTCTCTGATTCGTCATCAAACGTGAACAACCCACCGCAAAATCGCTAGTGTTTGGAGGGGATTTGAACCTCCAAATTGCCAAATAACCTCCAAATCATCACCTCCAAGTTAGTTTTAATATCCTCCGTTATATGAAATATGGTGGCGCGTCGATCGTCGCTAGTTTATCGTTAAACAGTCAATCGGTCGAACGGAATCTCCTACAAAATCGATTATATCGATCAGTTTGACATGCACTGGAAAATCATCCACCGATGCAGTTTGATTTGCTCCAGCCATTGAGCGGTCGGTTGGAATGAATAAAAAAAACACAAACAAACCACCATAACCTCCTGTAAACTCTGATTTTTCGAAGATTTCCCGTAATTCTTGACCGTTTGAAATGCGATATAACCGTAAAGTTGAAGAAAAAATAAATGCTTACCTGCTTCAGAAGTCATTTCACTGGTTTTCGATTAATTTTGCAAAAAAAAACGCAATTTTTCCAGCTGTTCGGATCAGTAAAGTTATCAATCCAAACAACAATCATCATTCTTCGTTTCAATCCGCCACAACTAGGCGTCGCATGGACTGTTTAAATTTTGCGACAAAACGTCAATCAACTACACTAATCCTTATAAGTTAAAAGTAAGTAGATTTGTGAGCATGACTTGTCTAGGGATGTGAATGTTTTCGGATAGTGGTAATTATGCAAGTTATAATTGATATAGGTACAAGTGGATAGCTGAATCAATGAAGTGTGTGTATTTGATTTGACGTTAATTTAGTGTTGGCGTAAGTTAATTTTACTTCGAAACAACTAACTGTGCGTATGTAAAAGTATTTAACGAGATAGTAATCTCAACATAAAGAAATTTTTTTGCGTTTTGGGCGGTGCCGTATTCACTAGTTGCCATGGTCACGTAAATAACGCGGCACCGCTCAAACGCCAAATAGTGAACTCGTGCATCGGTTCATTGGTCCATTTATAAAAAAAAACACCTTGGCTAGTATGATGACAGTCTCTTTTTTCAAATATATGAGCATTGTTATTACTTATTTAGCTCCATTATGCTTCAAAGCATCTGAGCCAGTTTGTATAGTAGTGCGCAATTTATAGATTAATTTGTATAGTTGTCCTTTGCATTGCATTTTTTTGTTAACCAAAACATTGATGAACATTGATTTTCATTGATTTAAATTTGTCAGGCGAAATTTGACGCTTCCGCAAGCAGCGTGACATGAACAGAGCTTAAAAATCACTAGCGCCACAACAAAGGTGGCAGGCTTCAAGAACTAGAGCTTTCTTCAGGGGGTTGGTTATCACTGACGACGGCTGCGGTGGCGTTCCTTGCTGGATTGCTGTTGGCTCTCTGATGGTTCTGCGCTCCTGGTGTGTCGCTTTGATGGAGGCAGCGGTTCGTTCGCTGGTCCACGTGTGATCGCGGGTTCTCGTGGCCAGGTGTACTCTTATTTCTCTAGACTTGGACTTTGATCTAGGAACTAACAGAAGAACAATGAATGATTAGAATACTGAAATATCAGCACGTTACTTTCACTCACATTACACAGCTTCTGCAACAGATAGACCACGACACTTCTACACTAATCTTCGGATCGAATTAAAGTAAAATGAAACCGTGATCCTCAGATTAGGGAAGGTGCCATCGACCGAACTCAACGGAAGCTCGATATTTCCCACGAACTTCTTCGAAATAATTCGAGAGTGCCACGGTTTATGTTGAATGCTCGCTCAAGTTCGGCGTCGGCTGCGTCTCATTCTTTCCCCTACTTTCTCCGGACATTCTAAATTTCCTTGACCTGCGGAGAACTCCTTCATGGCCGTTTGAGAGCTTATGAGTTTTTTATGGCAGATTATCTAGCTTATGGCGCAAAGGTAATTCGTATTTTCTATAAGCTTTTGCGTACCTCAACCTTGCCTATTTATAGGTCTAACTGAATGAACTAGTTTACCATGGAGCAACGGCTACATATTTTGTGAGTATATGCTGACGAACAAATCGATGAATGATGGTTCTGCGGTAGCCGTTATGGACCGATGCACGAGTTCACTAATTTGACGTTTGAGCGGTGCCAAATTCATTCATCCTCATGGTCACGTAAATAACACGGCACTGCTAAAACGTCAAAAAATGAACGCGTGCATTGGACCATTGCTGTTGTGTGTGGTTTTCGTGCTTCTGGGACGCTGTTATACTCGGAGTCGTTCATAGCTTGCAGGAGAGGCCAAAATTTCTTCTCATGTGACAACCATGGTGGACCTTTCCACCAGAGATCGTAGTTGAGGAGATTTTCTGCAGGCAGTCCTCGAGAAATTTGGTCCGCGGGGTTTTTGATGTCCCAGAACATTGTGCCAAAGGCAATTTTGGGTTGATAATTGTATTTAGGAAACGTGGTTTGCCACGAAGGTGGTCCATGCTGATGGTGAAGAGTTGAGCCAGCAAATGACTATGGTTGAGTCCACCCAGAAATAAGTTTCGGTAGTGATTTTCAGGGAAGCTGCTACCTTTTCATACAGTTGAGCTGCGAGAAGAGCTCCACAAAGCTTGAGTCGTGGGATGCTTTGCTGCTTCAGAGGGTCGAATTTTGACTTTGCATTGCATTGATCCCGATCTAAGTCCACTGAAGTTTTGAGAGCTTTATTGTCCAAGACAGCATCGACGTTTCGTAGTTCGAAACCCCCAGCAGTGCGATGGTTTCCTTTATGGTGTTTCCTCCAGAGAACAAATCGTCCACGCAGAAGTCCAGAAGTAGTACTTCAGCGATTTCCGGGAATCTGTCTTGCTCGTGTTCGGAGAGTTGGCGTAATACCCTTGTAGCCAGAAAAGGTGCACTTGCTGTTCCATAGGCGACGGTCTTTAATTCATAGGTCCGATGATGGTCGCCAACCGATTTGCTGCAGTGGTGCATCTTGTTCGTCAACTCGGATCTGACGGAACATTTGCTTGATGTTGGCGATCAGCTTTATGGGGTGAGTTCTGGATCGCATGATAACGAACCGAACGTCTTCTTGAACAATCGGTCCGACCATTAAGGCGTCGTTTAGGGATGATCCTTCGGGAGTACGATAGGATGCGTCAAAAACCACACGCACCTTGGTGGTCGTGCTGTCTTCACGGATGACTGCATGATGCGGCAGATGATAGCAACGAGACGGGGGATTTTCGTAGTCGTGTACTTGCTGTATGTGCCCCAATTCTTCATATTCTCGCATGAATTCTCGATATTGTGTACCTAGCTCTGGGTTGCGTGACAGGCGATTTTCAACGTTAATCATGGAAGTTTAGCCATCCATCAAGATGGCCGGAGAATACAGGCAGCTTCACGTCGGGTAGTCGTACTGACGATGTTGGAGGGACTTGTGCGGTAGTTCGAGAAGCAGTAGGTGAGTCTGGGACAGCAGGTTTATTAACGGAAAGTGGGAATTCTATTACGTGGAAAAAACTGGACTCAAAGTCTGTGCGGACCTTCAGATATTGGTCTAGGCTCTCCTCGTCCAGCGTTTCGAGTTCGACTTGAGTGGTGTTCACGTCATTCCAGAGGGCTACTAGGTGCTCCAGACAAACCGAGACTTGGTGAGCATCCTGGTCTTCCTGGTATTCTTTCACGAATGACTTGATGAGATTGAATGGCGCGTCTTAAGGCCTTTGATGCGTCGCTCCGTTAACATCGTGGGGAGATGACGATGACCTCTTGGGCAAGTGGCCGGCGAATGTCTGGCGAGTTCGGCGTAAATTCCGGGCTGGCGGACTAGGGGAGTTCACGCTATTCGGTTCGAAAGACCAATGTCGAATGCTCAGTGGTTGTGACACGAATTTTAATTGCTTTTTCACCTTCCCACACAGGTAAGTTCTTCTCACACAAGTAAGACTTGTCCGTTTAATTCACTAATTCACTAATTTTATTATTATCTACACGCACTACTCTAATTCAAATTTATTTCTTAATTCTACTATTTATAGTTCACAAATGGATAATTCACACTAATTCAAATACTTAATTCAATAACTTGTGCTCTACATGTCCATATTTAGGAGTTACAATCCACTCGTCGAAACTGATTTGGACTCCACTTGATTCTCTCCAAATCCTGCTTAGGATTCTCGCAGAATCCTGCTCAGGATTCTCGCAGAAACCTGCCCAGATTGCTTCAAGGAACCTGATCAGGACTCTCCAAAATCTTGCTCAGGATTCTCTCAATATCCTGATCAGGTTTCTTTCTAAATCCTGCTTAGGATGCTCTCAGAATCCTGCTCAGAATTATCTTAGAATCCTGCTCAGGATTCTCTCAGAATCTTGCTCAGGATCTTCTCAGAATTCTGATCAGCATTCTCTCAGAACCCTCATGAATCTCTCAAATTCCTCTCGGAAACCTGCTCAGGATTCTCTCGGAATCCTACTTAGGATTCTCTCAGCTCTAAATTCTCTAAGAATTCTGCTCTGCATTATCTTAGAATCCTGCTTAGGATTCTTTCAAAATCCTGCTCAGGATTCTCTCAGAATCCTGCTCAGGAATCATGCAGAATTTGCTCAGTATTTTCTCAGAATCTTGCTCAGGATTTACTCGGAAACCTGCTCAAGATTCTCTCAGAATCTTACTCAGGATTCTCTCAGAATCCTGCTCTAGACTTTCAAAGAAATCTGCTCTGGATTATCTTAGGATTCTGCTCAGGATTCTCTCAGAATCCTGTTTAGGACATTCTCAGAATTCTGCTCAGGATATGCTCTGGATTGGCTCAATAATTTTCAAGATTATAACAGAATCCTGCTCTGGATTATTCTCTCAGAATCCTGCTCAGAATTATCTCAGAATCCTGCTAAGAATCATCTCAGAAACCTGCTCGGGATTCTCTCCGAACCCCATTCAGGATTCTTTCTGAATTCTGCTCAGGATTCTCTCAGAACCCTGCCTAGGATTCTCATAAAATTATGCTTAGGATTCTCTAAGAATCAAGTTTAGGAAACTCAGGAAACCTGCCCAGAATGCTCTCAGGAACCTGCTCAGGACTCTTTTAAAATCCAGCTCAGGATTCTCTCAATATCCTGATCAGGTTTCTTTCTAAATCCTACTCAGGATTCTCTCGGAATCTTGCTCAGGATTTTCTTTGAATCCTGGATAGGATTCTCGCAGATTGCTGCTCAGGATTTTCGAAGAATCCCTTAACAAGATTCTCGCAGAATCCACCCAGGATTCTCATAAAACCCTGCTCAGGATTCTCTCAGAATCCTGCATATAATTCTTTAAGGGTCATGCTCAGTATTCTCTTAGAATCCTGTTTGGATTCTCTTTCAATTCAGCTCAAAATTTTCTCAGAATCTTGCTCAGGATTCTCTCACAATCCTCACCAGGGTTCTCATAGTATCCTGCCCATAACGCTGGTAGATCACCTTTTCGTGGTGCGTTATGGGGTAAAGATCTATCAGTGAACCCTAGTCCTGACTGCTTCAAACGAAGAGAACAGGATATTATAGTAATCAAAGGAACATTTTTTAGTCCTTATTACAATTGTAAACCTTGTTGAAAGTGACAAGTCTCGGATTTCCCGGTTGCCGAGAATGATCTTGAGACAAGGAAAAAAATGAGTCGAATACAACAATTTGTTTTCTAATCTTCTATTTCTTTAGTTCTCTAGTTTGAAGAAGTAAGGACTAGGATTCTGATGCATGGACAATATCGGTGTAATTTCTTGGCTTTATCAAGGGATCCGATTTTGACTGATAAAGGGGCGCACCTGTGGAGAGTGTACCCACTACATTCTTCAAAGGATATAAATAGCGGAACATTTCAATTAGAATGCTTTCCTGCGATCAAGTTAGGAATTACAACTGTAAGAAAACCGAATACTTTATCACTTCTCAATAGTGATAAGGTAACACGACATGCACTAAACAAAGGACGCGGGATATATTACAATAGATCAAATCTTGGTCGCAGTGGTTTATGTTCCGAACAGAAAAAAAATCCTGCTCATTATTTTCTCCGAAATTTCTTCGAATTCTGCTCAGGATTCTTCCCGAATCTTATTCAGGATTCAATTCAAACTCCGCTCAGATTTCTCTTCGAATTCTGCTCAGGATTCTTTCCAAATCATGTTCAGGATTCTCTCCAAATACTGTCGGGGATTATCCCTGACTCCTGCTCAGATTTCTCTCTGAATCCTGTACAGGATTCTCTCCGAATCCTACTCAGGATTCTATTCAAATGCCGCTCAGAATTATAATTCCATTTTTTTCCTTATGAGTTTGTTTTTGATAGCTGCTGAATTCCTTATGTTCAGAACGGTTTGATTTGCATTATTTTTTTTTAGTGAATTGTCCTCTTAAGTTGCCTTAGGATCTCAACAGTTGCCCAAGAAGGGGGCTCAAAAATTTACGTATCTGTCGCCAGAAATTCATCATCACGACAAAATGCAAGCGTATTAGCTTGATTTATTGCTCAAATATTGGGCCTGCCAAAATTCACGTTCAACGAGCAAAACATTTCCGAAAATCATGCAAACACCCACGACCAATCTCATCGCCATTTTAATCTCCACATGCACCGCACGGCAGAGGCAATCCCCACCCATCGCCTACTGACTGACTGACTGACTGATGAGATAAAGCGTTATGATTTTTAGTTCTCAGCGAACACTTTCATCAATTTCGCCCCCAAGCCTACTGCGTTCGAAACCGTAGCGCCCCAAGTGTGCCGAAAGATAAAGCCCAAAGTTTTGACACCGAATATACGTCAAATTGTTTAATTACTCTCAGCTTTTGCTGGTGCTCTTCCAGGCAGGAACGACATGAATCCGATGGATCGGAAGAAAATAACAAACTTATAACCATTACATCTCGGAATGAGTTTTCCATGGACAGACTTGATGAAGACTATATCAAGCTATCATGACTAAATTAGCTGCTTATAAGCTTTTTTTTCGATTTTTTTTATGATAAATATAATCAAAAGTGTAGAGCCGTTGAATATGTTGAAAACTTGGACTATTATATAAAAACACTCCAATATTTTATTGGATTTTGCTCTGATATTCACTTGTTATTCAACTTCTGTGCGATAGCATATTGAACGTTTTACATTTTTAAGCACTCAGTTAAAATATTTAAGTTAATTGTTTTGCAGGTGTTATTCATAGAAATTTATGGTATTAATTATTTGTATTTTACCTCTTTCTTCTCACCTTATGAAGAGCATACTATGGTATGCTGGCATTAAATTTCGATACCATGATATAGTGTTCGTTTGCCATATTGTTCTGCTCGGGCCATGCGAGAGTTTCCCACCAAAGACAGAATTTGTCAACTCGCATCGTTCATCGTTTAGGCATCGAGCATGAGCAATTGCGAGTCGTGTGATGATAAAGTATCAACGGGGGCGAATTTATCATACGGGGCGTGCGAAACAACGACATCGCAGTTGTTGATTTAACCAATTTTTGCTTGTCGGAATTTATGGATGCCACGCTAGGAAAATGTTTTCCCAACCGATCGCGTTTCCATTCTATCGCTCTCTCTCTCGGTTCATACAAACGAGACCCCCACTCCTTTCGACTCTATCAGTCATTTGTGAATTGCAAATATGCTTTTTATGCGTTGTTGATTTTTCCTCCAATGATAATGGTTATTTAAAAATGTTGCGATCAAATATTTTCGAGTGGAGTTTTCTGTTTGCGCAAACAACCGCTAACGGACGATTTCAGTTACATGTTTGTAGTCGATCGAAGCGGCAATTTACACATGCAATGTACCGATATTGTTCTGTCCAATAGATTTAAAACTTGACATGCGATTAAACGCCACTGAAGTTTCGTTTCTCATTTAATCGATGAAATATGATCCAACCCAAGTAGGCATGGCCCAAGGTAGCAGCAAACTTTTGCACACAAGAATTAAAAATTCAAAAGAATCGGACTACTTAGTTAATGGAGTGCTCGGCAAACATCAGCTTGGAGCCCGACGGCAGTTTGCTTTGCTCACATTGTTGCGTCTTGTAGGGATGTGAGCGAGCACACGATAGGTACCTTACGGGTTTTTGGTTTGGGTTTGCGGTGCGAGGGTTTATTGAATCTTTCTGCGTTAGTTTGTTCGTTCGTTCACAGTGCTCCCCAGATCGTTATTATCAGAAAAAAATCTCCATCAAATCTGTGCTCATCAAGTGATTCATAATGTTATACCCAGACCCAGATAGGTACCCAGATGAAGAATTATTTGTCTGAAAATAACGTTCTGGGCAGCACAGCGATCGTTCGTTCGAAAGGAAATCTAGGACACCAAGTTGATCTCTGTGAAACAAGCCAAAAGTTTATGTGAGGTGTATTATCTCTTGCATTTTATTTTCAACATTACATCCCAACTGGAACAGAGCTAGCTCTTTGTGCGACAGCAGCTGACATGATTTTCTATCCTCTGACATAACTTCACTTTGTTTTGATAACCTGGATAAGAATGGTACGGATGTTCGGAATGGAAAATTCCGCCAAACTGTCCCAACTTCCACCGAATAGAGGAGCCAGGCATCCGCAACAACAAAGTCTCACCTGAGGCCATATATTATGACAGCACAGCAGAGGGAAGCAACATTCGCTTGTTTGTTCTTCGTGTGCTCTGTCGTTTCTGTTAACCTGACGGTAAGCTGACTTTTTTTTGGGCACATCAACCTCATTGGTTTAATTGAATATTTGTTTATCCTCGGGGATTTTCGAGCATTGATGCCGAGTTTTTTTTTTCGCTGGGGATAAGCTTCTGACTCGTTTAGGTACCCTTTAGGAAATTCAATATTTTTTGTTCAGTTTCATACACTGGACCATGGGGAAGATTAGTAGAAGCATAAACCTATGAATGTTAATGTCGCTACTGTTCGTGTTACCAACATCTAGTTTGCCACGCGCTGACAGCGTGACTACCGGGCCTCAAAGTGTCAAATCAATTTTTAAAAACATAACAAATTATCCTCTACAGCCTGACATTGAAAAACAATGCAAAAATACATTTTAAGGTAATTATTAATAAATTCAGTTTTGTGACAACAGCGCCACTAGCGTTCTACTAGTAATATTTCTATTGGAAGATTTGTTCGAAAAGGGGGCTTGAGGCATGAGTCGTAAATTACGTAACGTTGAAAAAACATCGCCCGACTGGTTTCTCCTCCATCGGTATTGGAAGTCTAAGGTTTTGTAGCTACTGGTCGACTGTCTTTCTGCATTTACAATGTAACGTAATTTGTGCATGATGCCCGATAGAAAAACACCTTCTTTGGATCAGAGAAAGTTCAGCAGGTTCGATGTAGGGTAAGTGTTCCCTTAGTTGTGGTAGTACCATTTTCACTCATTTTATTACATTAGCCACAGAACCGACACTGCCAATCGACGTATTGGCTTGTTGATACACGGAATAGTTGAAAAGAGATTTCAAATTGCTTTAAATCTGATGAAATATCACTAAATTCGCTTAAGCTTCACTTGCTTGTACCAATAGTTGCGGTAAAATGTTCCTATAGTGGAGGATCCCATAAGAAAACAACGGATACCGCAACTATAGGAAAACAAATTAAAAATATAACGCAACTAAAGGAACACTTTGGAGCACGGCATAACAATTAACAAGGCAGGCTCTTCACTGATGTAAATATCAAGTTTGATTGTAAACATGTGACGTCACTCCTATCGTACCATATACCTTCCGGACCATTAGATCATTTTTTTTTGCAAATTTCTCGCATACTGTGAGATAACGCCCTAAATGCCATTGGTAGCCACGTGTGTAGCTCATTGATTCTGAGCAAATGAAAGAATAAGCATCCAAACCAACATCACGGCAGGTAGATAATGATCCTTTCTTCCCCAAAGCGTTGTTAAGGACTGTTCATTTAAGAAAGTGGACACGTGTTTTTTTACAGTAAACTGTTTATTTTCGAACAAATTTATGAGTTTACCTAAAATACATGGAAATCAACGTAATTTCGATCAAATTCACATAAATTTGAACATTTATTGAGCATTGCTGGAGAATGCTCTTACTTTTCTTTTGATACCTTCCATAAAATTCTGCACAATTTTTTTCAGAACTTTTCGAACTGCTGACCACATTTTCTTGAAAAAATCGATGGAGCTTGCTTCTCTTCCATCCTTCTTAAGATGCCGTTTGATTATTGCCCAATATGTTTCAATGAGGCGTAGTTCTGAGCAATTTGATGGATTCGATCATTTTTCTACAAATTCGATTAATTCCTTCTTGAGCATCTCCAAAGTAGCTGAAGCATAGTGAGCCGATGCTAGGTCTGGCAAAAACAATGGAGGCATGGTATGCTTTCAGTAGATGGGCAGAAGCCATTTCTTAATGTATTCAGTTCTGTAATTTTCGCCGTTGATTGAACCCGTCGTGAAATATGTAGTACTTTCATACCGCAGGAGCAAATTGCTTGCCATACCAAATCATTTTTCCCAAATTTTTCTGTTGGGATGTATCGTACGTCGTCAGGAATATCTGTTTTGGCCACAGCGTTGAAAAAAATCAATTTGGACACTTCGCAATTTAAGCCAAATCTCGGAACGGCAGTTTTTCTGTACACCATTTGTGCAGAAAAAAATTGAGAGTCGCCATGTCAATTCGACCCATCGTTAAGAATTTATAATTTTTTAATGTCAACTTTTGTCTGCTGTCCAAATAAACACTTGAGATCACACTGAAACAAAATTTTATTTGTTTTTATGGAATTTTTACACCAAAATGCTAATATTTAGGTGTCCACTTTCTTAAATGAACAGTCCTTAAATAGCATGAAAATCCGTTCAAATGCTCAGAAACTACGAGCTACACACATGGTTACCAATGGCTTTTAGGGCGAGATCAGAAGTTATGCGAGATTTGTTCGAGGTGGATAGGAATGACTTTATCATGTAGCTGTCAGTTTTCGGAATATATCACCTTCTTAAATATAGTACACCATGGATTACTGCGATGAAATCATTTTTCTCATTATGGCAACGGTCGTTACTTCCCGTTACAACATTAATATGGACATTAAATGCGCTTCTTGAATTAAGGTGTTTAAATGAAGTTCAATCGTGCTTAGTACTTCCAATATTGGTACATCTACCCTACTCGATTATATTCGCGGAAAAGCCAGTTTTGTAGATGTGATGAAACCTAGAATAAGAAATTTTTCCTAATTAGCGCGAACCAAATATTTTCAACCGAGAAAATAAAGTAATAGTTTTTTACTGGATTGAAAAAATACACACTGGGCTAAATAAACAGGATTTGGCGAGATTCCTGAACAGGATTCAGATAGAATGCTGAACAGGATTCGTGAGGAATCCTGAACAACATTCGGAGAGAAGTTTGAACAGGGTTCAAATTGAACCCTAAACAGGATTCGAAAAAATACCTAAAAAGAATTCGGATATAATCCTGAACAAGCATTCGAAAAGAAGCCTGAACAAGGATATGGAGAGCATCCTGAACAGGATTCTGAGAGAATTCTGAACAGGATTCCGACAGAATTCTGAGCAAGATTCCGACAGAATTCTGAGCAAGATTCCGACAGAGTTCTGAGCAGCAGTCTTCTAAGATCATCTTTATACTCTGAGATTTAAACAAGCATGCTTTGAAATAATCTCAATGAGCAGGATCGTTTCGAATCCTGATTTTTTGCAATCACAGTGAGCGGGATTGTTACTGGGATTCAATCCCAGGATGAAATCCTTATGATAGGAATTGTCAATTACCTTCAGCTCAAATGGTCGGCGTCTGGGAGGGAGAAACCAATACAAAATTTCTGTACGTCATAGTGAGCCGAGATTCCGCTGTCACGAACTGTCACTGTGAGCCCAGATCTCAATTATTGGACTAACATGAAAATAGCGCGTAACTGATTAAAACACATTTTCGTATTTCTTCATAAGTGATAAAAATCGAATGAAAATCAATTCATGCACATAACGCAAGTAATGTCACGTGAGCACCATTTAATCTGATTGAACATAGAGCATTGAAAAACGCATCGTTCTACTTTATCCAATGAAAATGAATATTTAACGCATAGAAAACTGTGGCCCTTTTTTCATGTTTGTCAGGAAAGATCGAAGGTGTACAACAAATCGAAACTACCGATTTTCTCGAAGCCTGCCTTGATTGTTGTTGGCAAGCTGGAGTTATCTTGCAGAGTTCAAAATCACGTTGTTTTATATTTCGTGTGTAGTATCGGTGCCTCCCTCCCAGGTCGGCGTTAAGTCAGTCCCCTCTAAGAATCCTGAGCAGGATTCTGTGAGAATCCTGAGCAGGATTCTGTGAGAATCCTGAGCAGGATTCTGTGAGAATCCTGAGCAGGGTTCTGTGAGAATCCTGAGCAGGATTCTGTGAGAATCCTGAGCAGGATTCTGTGAGAATCCTGAGCAGGATTCTGTGAGAATCCTGAGCAGGATTCTGTGAGAATCCTGAGCAGGATTCTGTGAGAATCCTGAGCAGGATTCTGTGAAAATCCTGAGCAGGATTCTGTGAGAATCCTAAGCAGGATTCTGTGAGAATCCTGAGCAGGATTCTGTGAGAATCCTGAGCAGGATTCTGTGATAATCCTGAGCAGGATTCTGTGAGAATCCTGAGCAGGATGCTGTGAGAATCCTGAGCAGGATGCTGTGAGAATCCTGAGCAGGATTCTGTGAGAATCCTGAGCAGGATTCTGATAGAATCCTGAGCAGGATTCTGTGAGAGTCCTGAGCAGGATTCTGTGAGAATCCTGAGCAGGATGCTGTGAGAATCCTTAGCAGGATTCTGTGAGAATCCTGAGCAGGATGCTGTGAGAATCCTTAGCAGGATTCTGTGAGAATCCTGAGCAGTATTCTGTGGGAATCCTGAGCAGTATTCTGTGGGAATCCTGAGCAGGATTCTGTGAGAATCCTGAGCAGGATTCTATGAGAATCCTGAGCAGGATTCTATGAGAATCCTGAGCAGGATTCTGCGAGAATCCTGAGCAGGATTCTGCGAGAATCCTGAGCAGGATTCTGCGAGAATCCTGAGCAGGATTCTGCGAGAATCCTGAGCAGGATTCTGCGAGAATCCTGAGCAGGATTCTGCGAGAATCCTGAGCAGGATTCTGCGAGAATCCTGAGCAGGATTCTGCGAGAATCCTGAGCAGGATTCTGCGAGAATCCTGAGCAGGATTCTGCGAGAATCCTGAGCAGGATTCTGCGAGAATCCTGAGCAGGATTCTGCGAGAATCCTGAGCAGGATTCTGCGAGAATCCTGAGCAGGATTCTGCGAGAATCCTGAGCAGGATTCTGCGAGAATCCTGAGCAGGATTCTGTGAGAATCCTGAGCAGGATTCTGTGAGAATCCTGAGCAGGATTCTGTGAGAATCCTGAGCAGGATTCTGTGAGAATCCTGAGCAGGATTCTGTGAGAATCCTGAGCAGGATTCTGTGAGAATCCTGAGCAGGATTCTGTGAGAATCCTGAGCAGGATTCTGTGAGAATCCTGAGCAGGATTCTGTGAGAATCCTGAGCAGGATTCTGTGAGAATCCTGAGCAGGATTCTGTGAGAATCCTGAGCAGGATTCTGTGAAAATCCTGAGCAGGATTCTGTGAAAATCCTGAGCAGGATTCTGTGAGAATCCTGAGCAGGATTCTGTGAGAATCCTGAGCAGGATTCTGTGAGAATCCTGAGCAGGATTCTGAATCCTGAAGGATTCTGTGAGAATCCTGAGCAGGATTCTGTGAGAATGCTGAGCAGGATTCGGTGAGAATCAGGTGAGAACAGAATCCTGAACGTGATTTGGAGAGATTTTGTAACAGGATTCGCAGAGATTTCTAATTAGTATTTGGAGAGAATGCTGAACATGATTCGGAGAGAATCCCCAGACAACCAAAATGTACGCATAACGAAATCACATGGAGGCTTTGTGCGTGCAACATTTCACTTATAGAGTAAAGTGGGGCAAAAGTTCGAGTGGGGTAAGAGTTTCTGGGTTTTTAAGATTTCTAGCTCAATTCAAAACAAATCTTATAAATGTCATTGTGGTTCGAATGCTATTCAAGTAAGAGACTTTTACTCCAAATATCATAGAAATCGACTTAGATTTGGAAAAGTTATGGCTATTTGTTGTTTTTCGACGTGAATATTGTAATTTTTGGTCAATTTTCGTTGCATGGAGCCAATTGAAGATAAAATCTTTTTCAATATTTTATGTAAGGGCGTTACTAGGCCTATCATAAGGTTGCTTTGAAGTGTATTAGATTTTGCATAAATGCTTGAAAACAATTTTTGGCCCATAGTAGGGCAAAAGTTCGAATCAGCGGGGCAAAAGTTCGACCCATGTATAAAATCACGGAAAAAATTTCAAATTGCCTAAAATCCACATATTATCTTCAAATTTAGTTAAATTTGTCTGATCGTGTGAAAACTGTCACCAAAATTTTACATTTCCACTTAGTTTTGCGAAAAACTATAATTTTTGAGTATATTACAATTAACCCGGTTTTGGGCGATTTTTTTATAAAATTTTAGTGTGTATTTTTCGGCAAACTTAAATTTACGGCTGGTGTAAAGTATGCCTGTCATAAAAGGATCGTGTTTTGTGTTTTAGCCAGCGAACTTTTGCCCCACACTAGATTCGAACTCTTGCCCCACCGGTGGGGCAAAAGTTCGAATAAGACAATAAATTTTGAAACTGTTATAACTAAACATAGGTAAATATTTGGACGCAAGTTTGTTCAGCAAAATTATAGCCAATATGTTGAAGGTTCAATGTATGGTATTTGTTTTGTTTTAACTGCTATTGTTTTCCTGAAAACTTTGATTATACCTCTAATGTCGAACTTTTGCCCCACTTTACTCTAAGATATCGCGAAAAGGCCTTCTACGTTTAAAAGTGGAGGCGATATACGTGCATAAATTATGTGATGAACAATAGCATACAATGCGAGTGTATAAATTTTCTACCGAACTAACCTGTGTTCTTATGCGACTAAACTTATGATAACAAATGTTGATTTGACAGCTGCTGCGAGTGTACGGGACGAAACAAAATGTACAAATGTACTCAGAAAAAAGCGTTTTATGCGAGGAAACTCATCAATCTGACGATTTCATCCACCGTGTTTAGCAGGTTTGATGTAATGTGTACGAATAAACGAGTTATTAAGTGAAATTTGATGCGACTTCTGGTTGTCTGGGTCGTGAACAGGAATCACAGAGATTTCTGAACAGGATTTGGTGAGTATTCTGAACAGAATTCGGAGAGATTTCGGAACAGGATTCGGAGAGGAACCAGAACAGAATTCGGAGAGAATCTTGAATAGGATTCGAAGAGATTCCTGCACAGGATTTTGAAAAGATTTTTTAATAGGATTCGGAGAGATTCCTGAACATGATTTGGAGAGACTCATTAACGGGATTCTGAGCGAAATCTAAACTGGATTCTAAGATAATCCTGAATGAAATTAAGAGAGATTTCTGAGCTGGATTCGGAGAGAATTCTGAACAAGATTTGGAAAGATTCCTGAACAGAATTCGGAGAGAATCCTGAACATGATTTGGAGAGTAGGATTTGGAGAGAATATTGAACAGAATTCGAAGAGAATCCTGAACAGGATTAGGAGGGATTCATGAACAGAATTCGAAGAGATTTTTGAACATGATTCGAAGAGATTTCTGAACAGGAATCGGAGAGATTCCGGAACAGGATTCAGAGAGATTTCTGAACAGGGTTTTTGAGAATTCTGAACAGGGTTTGGAGAGATTTCGGAACAGGATTCGGAGAAATTTCTGAACAGATTTGGAAAGATTCATGAACATGATTTGGAGAGACTCATTAACAAGATTCCGAGAGAAATCTGAACAGGATTCTGAGAGAATCCTGAATGGGATTAGGGGGATTTCTGAACAGGATTTTGGAGATTTCCGAAAAACATTCGGAGAGAATTCTGAACATGATTTGGAAAGACTCATTAACGGGATTCTGAGAGAATTTTGTACATGATTTGGAGAGAATCCTGAGTAGAATTTGGAGAGAATATTTAACAGAATTCGAAGAGAATCCTGAACACGATTAGAAGATATTCATGAACTTGATTCGGAGAGATTTCTCAACAGGATTCGGCGAGATTCCGGAACAGGTTTCGGAGAGGATCTAGAACAGAATTTGGAGAGATTTCTGATCAGGATTCTGAGGAGAATTCTGAACAGGATTTGGAGAGATTCCTGAACAGGATTTGGAGAGAATCCTGAACAGGATTCAGAGCGAACCCTGAACAGAATTTGGAGAGAATTCTGAATAGGATTCGGAGAGAATCTTGTACAGGATATTGAGAAGATTTTTGTATAGGGTTCGGAGAGATTTCTGAACATGATTTGGGGAGATTCATGCACAGGATTCTGAAAGAAATCTGAATTGGATTCTGAAAGAATCCTGAATGGGATTAAGAGAGATTTCTGAACAGGATTTTGAGAGATTTCCGGACAACATTTCGAGAGAATTCTGAACATGATGAAGAAAGATTGCTGGACAGGATTCGGAGAGAATCCTGAACATTATTTGGATAGAATGACGAGTAGGATTCGGAGGAGAATTTTGAACAGAATTCGAAGAGAATCCTGAACAGGATTCGGAGAAATTTATGAACAGGATTTGGTGACAATTCTGAACAGGATTAGGAGATTTTTCTGAAGAGGATTCGTGGAGATTTCTGATTACGATTCAAAGAGAATTCTGAACGTGATTTGGAGAGGACTCGGAGAGAAATTGCATCGGATTCGGATAGAATCCTGAACGGGAATTAGAGAGATTTCTGAATAGAATTAGGAGAAATTTTTGAACGGGATTCGGAGAGAATCCTGAACAAGTTCGGAAAGAGAATGCTGAACACGATGAGGAAAAAGATTACTGAACAGAACTCGGAGAGACTGATTTTATTTTGAGCTTAGAGGATAGCAAAGACTGAATGGAGACAATTGTAATGAAAGCGGACTTCTAAGGAGTTCTAGAGATTTTTATTAAGTCTCAGTTACTGCCCAGACAACCAGAAGTCGCATAACAGTTTACGAACAAAGTCGTTTATTTATACAAATTGCATCACACCCGCACAACATGGTGGATGAAATCGTTTGATTGATGGACTTCCTCGCATAAAACGTTATTTTAAGAGTTCATATGTACATTTTGTTTCGCCCCGTATACTGGTACAAAGATAGTCGGATCAATCCGTAGCAGCTGTCAAATGAACTTTGTTATCATAAATTAAGTCGCATAAGAGTACAGATTAGTTCGCAATAAAATCGATACACTTGTATTACATGCTATTTTTCATCATATAAAAATGCACGTATATCGCCTCCACTTTTGTACGTATAAGGCCTTTTCGCACCATCTTATACGTGAAGCTTTCCACATATAAGCATCGCATTCCACATATAAGCATTGAGCTGGATTCAGAGTAAATTTTGAGCAGGATTCGGAGAGAATTCCGAACATGATTGGAAGAAAATCCGTGACATGATTCGGAGAGAATCCTTAACATAGGAATTTGTGTACTATTCTTTTATTGATAAACGGGCTCAAGCGTACTCATTTTCATTTATTGCTGATGATAATCGACAAGTGAAATAATCTGTTGAAGATACCAGATTAAACTTTTCCCAGGATATCACAGATAATTCATCGATTTTCGACAATAACTGTCTGAACCAAAATGGCACGATCAGCTAAAAATAATTAGAAAAAAAAACATTGCGCTCGTTATCTCACCTAACACAGTGAATTTTAAAACTACTGATATACAGTGAAACCTCCATGAGTTGATATTGAAGGGACCGTCGATTCATGGCAATATCGAGTCATGGAACAGCAATCCTTTGGAAAGCTGTTTCTAGGGACCATCATAGTAACCATGAAATTTTGTTTTTAGTATGGTTCCATGAGTCGATATCGAGTCATGGAACATCGACTCATGGAGGTATCACTGTACAATCAACTTACTATTAATTTTCATTTAAAGAAAAAAGTCAGTTAAAATTCAAAATTACTTTGTTCTGAACAATTTGATTTTATTGAAGCAATTTCTTTCATCAAGATCCACGTGTAATTTGTACTCTTAAGTACTTTATGAAAGAAATGAAACAATGTACTCTTTTCAGTGAGAGCAAATTTGGCAACCCTACCTTAACAGGATTCTCAGAGAACAGAAACTGAATTTGGAGAGAATCCTGAACATGATTCAAAGGAAGAATCCTGAACAGGATTTGGAGCAAATCCTGAACAGAATTCAGTAAGTGTCCTGAGCAGCATTCGGGAGGAGAGAAGGTAAGTTCAGAATTAATAGAGAGTGATTAGATGGTAAGCCGAATGTTGAAAATGGGGACCTCTTTAGAATCCTTTGAATTATTAACAGTTTGTAACCCGACAGCATTGCGAGTTTCCCGGGAACAAGTAAAAATGGCTTATGCGCCACTCCCGAGGGAGACCACTCACCGAGATTGAGAGGCTGCCCGACTCAATTGAGACCCTTTAGGGGAGGGTTCTGGTTTTCCCAAATGGATGGGTGGGAAACAAGCTGATCAGGGAACCGAAATGCCTCACGACCAAAGTCGTGCAACTAGAGAAATTAGAGTGCGTTAAGGTGATTCAGTGCTCACGATGGTTATCATCACGGGAAAACAAGACTCAAACTCTCGAACAAATCTTCGTTCGATTAAAACCTGTCCCTTGGTTGAATTCGGGGTCAATCTCTCCAGTAAATATAAAAAAGACAAAAAAAACTACCCGAAATGTGAAAATCCCTCTACATATACCTTTCTAGATTTCTCTCATGAAAAAGCTGCTCATGACACTTTTTGACTGTAGTGTACTCATTTGTTGAAACACCTTTACTTCGAATTCAAATTTCCTCACTTCCATTTCATGCTATATTCAATTCATTCCTCAGCTTGTACTTTATCGACAATCCATATTTACAATCTTTTTTCTAGGCCTAGCTCTACTACTTCATTCCCTCTTCTCTCTAGCTACTCTATGGACCGGTGCACAAGTTCACTATTTGACGTTTGAGTGCTGCCGTGTTATTTATATGGCCATGGTAACGAATAAATTTGGCACCGCTCAAACGTCAAATTAGTGAACTCGTGCATTGGTCTATTTCTCTCTCGTGTGCGGTGAATTCACTGAGAATGCGACTTGTGGGGTTCATTGGGGTGGTGTTCATGCGGTGTGGCCACTCAGGCTATTGGCGAATACACCATGCACATGGGCAGGCCTTATTTTGCTCATCTTGAATCTGATAGATGGAGTGACCTCGTACGCTCACAACAATTATGAGCCAGCATTTGATGTTGGTTGAATAATCGGTGGCTGAGAGAGTGGAGAGAAACGTTGGCTCTATCCAAACGCACATCTTCCATTTGACAGCTCTAGCTTACTGCAAAGCTCTGCAAACACATCATCATTGCTTTTGGGATGAACTGAGGTTGGTTTCTCCGTCAACGCGAGAGCATGATTTCGCTTTCCTCTTTGCCCTTTTGGGCTAAGAGCTACAAAGAGACAACGAAGAGCTGTCTGGAAATGCTCTCCCCCTAACTGAGAAAGAGAGAAAATGTGCTTAAATTTCTCTTTTAAGCACTGAGTTTATCAAAACAAACTGTGGGAATGAAATAAGCAAAGACAAACGTGTTAACTCTTCATCCCGCAGATCAAGTACGCTCAGTTTGTGTATGGGTAAAATCGTTTCTCTTTTGTAGTTGATCATTAAAAGGGAGAGAAAGAGGATAAGTCAAGAGCAAGCAAGAAGCCTGCGCATGGGATAGAATGAATGAGTACTCACGGTTAGACTTGATTACTTGCGTGGAGGCATCGGCGGTTGCTGCGGTACCTCACGACACGTGGTTCTCCTCCGGACTTCGCTATTACTGCTCGCTCGGGGTATAGCCGTCACTGGTGGTCGTCACCAACGATGGCATAGTCGGTAGCGTGCATGACACCCGGGGTTGCTGTATATCGCTTCGAAACCGACTCGCTCCGGGAAAAATTCTTCCGCAGACCATAACAAAGTGAAAGAGTCAAGTTCAGGGATCCTCAGAATAGACGTGAGATTTCCAAATTTTGGTCGCCGGGAATTACGCGAAATCTACGAAGTAGAATTTCGCGAAGGTCAAAAATCGCCTTCACGCATACTACTTTCTCTACCCTTCGGGAGAAAGCATTCGATTCCCCTAAGTGCTAATTATCCAACTCGCTGCCCACCCGAAATTTTTGTAAAGACATAAGGGGTCAACGATATTTGAACCCAGGTCGATGCCCGAGCCTAGATCACGGTCTTCTGCAAACAGATCGCTTGGCTGTCGATTTACGCTCAGCGCTAGAATCGAACAGGAAACTCATTCTGCAAATGGTATGCGGAGTGAAGCAAATGAACAAACGAACTCGAATTCATTATTTTACTCAAGGTGAGTGATATTTACAAAGGGTATTTCAAAGGTCCAATTCAATATAGGTAAATTCATTTGTACAACTTAAACTGTTATTCATTTTAATTCGTTTTTGAATTCAAATTTTCGTGGTATCGCCACAAGTTACAGGGGGTCATAATACTTATTTATTTACACGTATCATCACGTGAATAAATCACATAACCTACATTTATTCCACAATCACCATACTGATACCAATAAAATATTTTCTGCATTCATATCGGCTTGATGAATAATATAGCATGACCCTTTCAAAACATTACCATACACTTCATAGGGGAAGCTACTCACAGATTTCAATCTTCTTGCATCTCCATCTGCAATTGCTTTTCCATCTGATAATTTCCCAAGCCACCCATTACACGTCAAATTGAGCAGAACTCGGCATACAGGAGTGCAGTGAAATAATTTTCCGGTTTCCGCCCTTCCACCTGGATCATATTCCAATACGGTGGTGACGACAGCCAGGAGAGATTCAAGTTTCAGCAACAATGCCAAACTTAATAAAAATTGCTTTGCTGCTTCATCCCATTCCCGTCCCAGTTTTGCCACAGTCTGCGGTCAGCAATACTTTTCCGGAATCACATAAACTCCAGCACCAAGAATCGAAACCGGAGAAGCTTTCATTAGCTCGTTGTGTTTTTCTCCGGGAGAAGCCAGACCTGCACCTGAATCAGTCATGTTTACCCTGTCCGTTCAATAATTCCTCAACGTTCAATAAATAATCAGGAATACCATGATCAAGCGCCTCTTGGAGAGTGGTCCGGCTTCTGCAAACAGTTCACACAACATTTATTTTTCCTACAAATTACCCTCGTCTACATGTTCTGACTCTGTCTCTATCCCTCGTTGCAGTTCTCCGCCACGACTCCAACCCCGACGACACTGGACGGCAAGATGAAGCACGTAAGTAGTTCTGAGAGCTTCCTGTATGGGGAACTGCCCACCACGAGTTTGCATTCCTTTGCGTCTCAAGTACTTTTTGTTTGGACGCGATAGGGTGGTCCATAACTGAAGTTGCAGTCAAAGTCCAAGTCCAAGCCGAAATCGAATCGAAATCGAAATCGAATCGAAATCGAATCGAAATCGAATCGAAATCGAATTGAAATCGAATCGAAATCAAATCGAAATCGAATCGAAATCGAATCGAAATCGAATCGAAATCGAATCGAAATCGAATCGAAATCGAATCGAAATCGAATCGAAATCGAATCGAAATCGAATCGAAATCGAATCGAAATCGAATCGAAATCGAATCGAAATCGAATCGAAATCGAATCGAAATCGAATCGAAATCGAATCGAAATCGAATCGAAATCGAATCGAAATCGAATCGAAATCGAATCGAATCGAAATCGAATCGAATCGAATCGAAATCGAATCGAAATCGAATCGAAATCGAATCGAAATCGAATCGAAATCGAATCGAAATCGAATCGAAATCGAATCGAAATCGAATCGAAATCGAATCGAAATCGAATCGAATCGAAAATCGAATCGAAATCGAATCGAAATCGAATCGAATCGATCGAAATCGAATCGAAATCGAATCGAAATCGAATCGAAATCGAATCGAAATCGAATCGAAATCGAATCGAAATCGAATCGAAATCGAATCGAAATCGAATCGAAATCGAATCGAAATCGAATCGAAATCGAATCGAAATCGAATCGAAATCGAATCGAAATCGAATCGAAATCGAATCGAAATCGAATCGAAATCGAATCGAAATCGAATCGAAATCGAATCGAAATCGAATCGAAATCGAATCGAAATCGAATCGAAATCGAATCGAAATCGAATCGAAATCGAATCGAAATCGAATCGAAATCGAAATCGAAATCGAATCGAAATCGAATCGAAATCGAATCGAAATCGAATCGAAATCGAAATCGAAATCGAATCGAAATCGAATCGAAATCGAAATCGAATCGAATCGAATCGAATCGAATCGAAATCGAATCGAAATCGAATCGAAATCGAATCGAAATCGAAATCGAAATCGAATCGAAATCGAATCGAAATCGAATCGAATCGAAATCGAATCGAAATCGAATCGAAATCGAATCGAAATCGAATCGAAATCGAATCGAAATCGAATCGAAATCGAATCGAAATCGAATCGAAATCGAATCGAAATCGAATCGAAATCGAATCGAAATCGAATCGAAATCGAATCGAAATCGAATCGAAATCGAATCGAAATCGAATCGAAATCGAATCGAAATCGAATCGAAATCGAATCGAAATCGAATCGAAATCGAATCGAAATCGAATCGAAATCGAATCGAAATCGAATCGAAATCGAATCGAAATCGAATCGAAATCGAATCGAAATCGAATCGAAATCGAATCGAAATCGAATCGAAATCGAATCGAAATCGAATCGAAATCGAATCGAAATCGAATCGAAATCGAATCGAAATCGAATCGAAATCGAATCGAAATCGAATCGAAATCGAATCGAAATCGAATCGAAATCGAATCGAAATCGAATCGAAATCGAATCGAAATCGAATCGAAATCGAATCGAAATCGAATCGAAATCGAATCGAAATCGAATCGAAATCGAATCGAAATCGAATCGAAATCGAAATCGAATCGAATCGAATCGAAATCGAATCGAAATCGAATCGAAATCGAATCGAAATCGAATCGAAATCGAATCGAAATCGAATCGAAATCGAATCGAAATCGAAATCGAATCGAATCGAATCGAAATCGAATCGAAATCGAATCCGAAATCGAATCGAAATCGAATCGAAATCGAATCGAAATCGAATCGAAATCGAATCGAAATCGAATCGAAATCGAATCGAAATCGAATCGAAAATCGAATCGAAATCGAATCGAAAATCGAATCGAATCGAAATCGAAATCGAAATCGAATCGAAATCGAATCGAAATCGAATCGAAATCGAATCGAAATCGAATCGAAATCGAATCGAAATCGAATCGAAATCGAATCGAATCGAATCGAAATCGAATCGAAATCGAATCGAAATCGAATCGAAATCGAATCGAAATCGAATCGAAATCGAATCGAAATCGAATCGAAATCGAATCGAAATCGAATCGAAATCGAATCGAAATCGAATCGAAATCGAATCGAAATCGAATCGAAATCGAATCGAAATCGAATCGAAATCGAATCGAAATCGAATCGAAATCGAATCGAAATCGAATCGAAATCGAATCGAAATCGAAATCGAATCGAATCGAATCGAAATCGAATCGAAATCGAATCGAAATCGAATCGAAATCGAATCGAAATCGAATCGAAATCGAATCGAAATCGAATCGAAATCGAATCGAAATCGAATCGAAATCGAATCGAAATCGAATCGAAATCGAATCGAAATCGAATCGAAATCGAATCGAAATCGAATCGAAATCGAATCGAAATCGAATCGAAATCGAATCGAAATCGAATCGAAATCGAATCGAAATCGAATCGAAATCGAATCGAAATCGAATCGAAATCGAATCGAAATCGAATCGAAATCGAATCGAAATCGAATCGAAATCGAATCGAAATCGAATCGAAATCGAATCGAAATCGAATCGAAATCGAATCGAAATCGAATCGAAATCGAATCGAAATCGAATCGAAATCGAATCGAAATCGAATCGAAATCGAATCGAAATCGAATCGAAATCGAATCGAAATCGAATCGAAATCGAATCGAAATCGAATCGAAATCGAATCGAAATCGAATCGAAATCGAATCGAAATCGAATCGAAATCGAATCGAAATCGAATCGAAATCGAATCGAAATCGAATCGAAATCGAATCGAAATCGAATCGAAATCGAATCGAAATCGAATCGAATCGAAATCGAATCGAAATCGAATCGAAATCGAATCGAAATCGAATCGAAATCGAAATCGAATCGAAATCGAATCGAAATCGAATCGAAATCGAATCGAAATCGAATCGAAATCGAATCGAAATCGAATCGAAATCGAATCGAAATCGAATCGAAATCGAATCGAAATCGAATCGAAATCGAATCGAAATCGAATCGAAATCGAATCGAAATCGAATCGAAATCGAATCGAAATCGAATCGAAATCGAAATCGAATCGAAATCGAATCGAAATCGAATCGAAATCGAATCGAAATCGAATCGAAATCGAATCGAAATCGAATCGAAATCGAATCGAAATCGAATCGAAATCGAATCGAAATCGAATCGAAATCGAATCGAAATCGAATCGAAATCGAATCGAAATCGAATCGAAATCGAATCGAAATCGAATCGAAATCGAATCGAAATCGAATCGAAATCGAATCGAAATCGAATCGAAATCGAATCGAAATCGAATCGAAATCGAATCGAAATCGAATCGAAATCGAATCGAAATCGAATCGAAATCGAATCGAAATCGAATCGAAATCGAATCGAAATCGAATCGAAATCGAATCGAAATCGAATCGAAATCGAATCGAAATCGAATCGAAATCGAATCGAAATCGAATCGAAATCGAATCGAAATCGAATCGAAATCGAATCGAAATCGAATCGAAATCGAATCGAAATCGAATCGAAATCGAATCGAAATCGAATCGAAATCGAATCGAAATCGAATCGAAATCGAAATCGAATCGAAATCGAATCGAAATCGAATCGAAATCGAATCGAAATCGAATCGAAATCGAATCGAAATCGAATCGAAATCGAATCGAAATCGAATCGAAATCGAATCGAAATCGAATCGAAATCGAATCGAAATCGAATCGAAATCGAATCGAAATCGAATCGAAATCGAATCGAAATCGAATCGAAATCGAATCGAAATCGAATCGAAATCGAATCGAAATCGAATCGAAATCGAATCGAAATCGAATCGAAATCGAATCGAAATCGAATCGAAATCGAATCGAAATCGAATCGAAATCGAATCGAAATCGAATCGAAATCGAATCGAAATCGAATCGAAATCGAATCGAAATCGAATCGAAATCGAATCGAAATCGAATCGAAATCGAATCGAAATCGAATCGAAATCGAATCGAAATCGAATCGAAATCGAATCGAAATCGAATCGAAATCGAATCGAAATCGAATCGAAATCGAATCGAAATCGAATCGAAATCGAATCGAAATCGAATCGAAATCGAATCGAAATCGAATCGAAATCGAATCGAAATCGAATCGAAATCGAATCGAAATCGAATCGAAATCGAATCGAAATCGAATCGAAATCGAATCGAAATCGAATCGAAATCGAATCGAAATCGAATCGAAATCGAATCGAAATCGAATCGAAATCGAATCGAAATCGAATCGAAATCGAATCGAAATCGAATCGAAATCGAATCGAAATCGAATCGAAATCGAATCGAAATCGAATCGAAATCGAATCGAAATCGAATCGAAATCGAATCGAAATCGAATCGAAATCGAATCGAAATCGAATCGAAATCGAATCGAAATCGAATCGAAATCGAATCGAAATCGAATCGAAATCGAATCGAAATCGAATCGAAATCGAATCGAAATCGAATCGAAATCGATCGAAATCGAATCGAAATCGAATCGAAATCGAATCGAAATCGAATCGAAATCGAATCGAAATCGAATCGAAATCGAATCGAAATCGAATCGAAATCGAATCGAAATCGAATCGAAATCGAATCGAAATCGAATCGAAATCGAATCGAAATCGAATCGAAATCGAATCGAAATCGAATCGAAATCGAATCGAAATCGAATCGAAATCGAATCGAAATCGAATCGAAATCGAATCGAAATCGAATCGAAATCGAATCGAAATCGAATCGAAATCGAATCGAAATCGAATCGAAATCGAATCGAAATCGAATCGAAATCGAATCGAAATCGAATCGAAATCGAATCGAAATCGAATCGAAATCGAATCGAAATCGAATCGAAATCGAATCGAAATCGAATCGAAATCGAATCGAAATCGAATCGAAATCGAATCGAAATCGAATCGAAATCGAATCGAAATCGAATCGAAATCGAATCGAAATCGAATCGAAATCGAATCGAAATCGAATCGAAATCGAATCGAAATCGAATCGAAATCGAATCGAAATCGAATCGAAATCGAATCGAAATCGAATCGAAATCGAAATCGAATCGAAATCGAATCGAAATCGAATCGAAATCGAATCGAAATCGAATCGAAATCGAATCGAAATCGAATCGAAATCGAATCGAAATCGAATCGAAATCGAATCGAAATCGAATCGAAATCGAATCGAAATCGAATCGAAATCGAATCGAAATCGAATCGAAATCGAATCGAAATCGAATCGAAATCGAATCGAAATCGAATCGAAATCGAATCGAAATCGAATCGAAATCGAATCGAAATCGAATCGAAATCGAATCGAAATCGAATCGAAATCGAATCGAAATCGAATCGAAATCGAATCGAAATCGAATCGAAATCGAATCGAAATCGAATCGAAATCGAATCGAAATCGAATCGAAATCGAATCGAAATCGAATCGAAATCGAATCGAAATCGAATCGAAATCGAATCGAAATCGAATCGAAATCGAATCGAAATCGAATCGAAATCGAATCGAAATCGAATCGAAATCGAATCGAAATCGAATCGAAATCGAATCGAAATCGAATCGAAATCGAATCGAATCGAAATCGAATCGAAATCGAATCGAAATCGAATCGAAATCGAATCGAAATCGAATCGAAATCGAATCGAAATCGAATCGAAATCGAATCGAAATCGAATCGAATCGAATCGAAATCGAATCGAAATCAAATCGAAATCAAATCGAAATCGAATCGAAATCGAATCGAAATCGAATCGAAATCGAATCGAAATCGAATCGAAATCGAATCGAAATCGAATCGAAATCGAATCGAAATCGAATCGAAATCGAATCGAAATCGAATCGAAATCGAATCGAATCGAATCGAAATCGAATCGAAATCGAATCGAAATCGAATCGAAATCGAATCGAAATCGAATCGAAATCGAATCGAAATCGAATCGAAATCGAATCGAAATCGAATCGAAATCGAATCGAAATCGAATCGAAATCGAATCGAAATCGAATCGAAATCGAATCGAATCGAATCGAAATCGAATCGAAATCGAATCGAACTTTATGGTTCACCCTAAGGCATGTATTTTCGACACCAGTAATTGATATCTACATGCCCAATGAAGCACCAATCGTTCGACCAACAACCAACACTGGAATCGATCTAATGGTGAAGGGCTTCTGTCAGGGGGCTGAAGCAAGGAGCGAAGAGTTCACTCTTTTTCAACTCATTGCACCCCGTCCCTCTCTCAGAACTTTCATCAGTACCGGACCATAACTTGCCGGTGTAGGGGAAGGTGGTTCAAAATGCCAATGGATGGATTACCCTCTAAACAGCCTTAATATACAATTTCACATTTTCGGACACTGATAAACTCCTTGTGACCTAATAAAGTTTTCATAGGGGGGTCATAATGCAAGGGGGTCTGAATGAATTAGAAGAGGATTCCTATACATTTGTAATGGAATTTGAATGGTTAAATATGAGGAAACATAAAAACTTAGCTGGTCTCGTCCTCACGCTCCTGCTGGAATCTAGTATGCCTCCTCTTTCTAAAAACCATTCAGGCACTTAGACAGACTTGGACCTTTCAGGAAAAAAAAATCCATTTTTGTCCCTCTCGGACTAATAAACGTTCCCTGATGCTCATAAGAGGGTCAAAGTAAAAGGTGGGGGTCATAATGGGTTTGATGAGGATTTAAAGATATTTCCAAAAGTAAAACATGAGGAACGTTAGGACAAAACAGAAACATGAAAAATTCTGCTATAATGTCCTCACGCCCCCACTGGAATCTGATATATTCCCCTGGATAATCCTTTTAAGTGTCTTGAAACACAACTTTTCCCCCTTACATCCTTTCGGACAATTATATATTTGCCCTGACCTTAATGAGGGGGCATAAAAGGAGGGTCACGTGAAATGGCAGGGAGCTCATAATAAGAGTAGTGGATCGTAATGAAATGGGGAGGGGGGGGGTGTCATAATTGTTTTTGTGGTTTAATACAATTCAAATAAGTGAAAATGAGGCAAATCAATTGTATTATATATTTACATACATTATATTTTATTATATCAATTATATTATTATTATTTTTATTATTATTACCAATTATATTTTGAACATTGAGAAATCTCTCAAACGGCTTTTAAAATTCAGTTTTGCCCTCCAAAAACCTGTACGCTATGACAAACCTCTTAGATAAGTGGTTGAGAAAGGGGATCATAATGGTAGCGGGTGGTTTGTTCCCATAACACAATCTCGGACGCTTATAAACTTTTCTTGAAGCTCATAAGGGGGTCAAATGAGTTTGTAGAGGAATTAAAGATATTTGAAATAGAGTTTAAATAGTAAAACATGAGGAACATTGAATGAAAACATCAACATAAAAAATCAACTAGTCTCGTCCGCACGCCCAAAATGGAATCTGGTATGCCCCCCTGGAAAACCTAACCTCATCTCAAAATGGTTCTGAATCCCAGCTTATGGCTCCCTCTTACCTTCTTGGACTCAAATAAACTTGCACTGACCCTCTTTAGGTGGTAAAAGAAAAGGGGACATAGTGGAGGGGGTGATCATAATAAAATAAGGGGATCATAATGGAATGGAGGGGGTCATAACTGGTTTTATACTCAAATACAATTAAAATCGGTAAAAATGATGGATATTAATAGTCAGAAAATTACACAGTCTGCTTTTTGACCCACTCTGCCCTAGATTTCCTGGAACGTGGCGCTGCTGAGAGGTCACCGATTGCATATTCTGCCGAGCAATAACAAACGACTCGCTCGCCAACCGATGATGCATTCCATATGCAAAAAGGGGACTCCCCCAAGTCAGAACCATACAAGATAGTAATTTTTCATAGTTCCATTTGTGCAGAGAGACCCCCCTCCAGTAGCTGAGCTCCGGTTAGTGGGAAAAGGGATTGGAATGGGGTTGAGGTTGGCATCATACACACTCCCACCCCCCAACCAAGTATTAAGAGTTCATTTTCGTTGGAAGGAAAACTCATCAGTGATTCCGGATTAATTTTCTCCTTTCAGATTCAATTTCCGGATCTGTTTCGTTCTGTTCGGGGCTGGTGGAGTTAGCTTTCGAGCCAGTCGTCAGGATACCGGTTCGGATGTGATGTGTGGAAGAATTGAAGCTTTTTGAATATTTTCCAATGGATTCATGTCGTGGAAGAGCCGTTGTTTCCTTTCGGTCGTGGTGGGATAATAAAATAGTTACTGTAAGCAAAAACACCGCTCTCCAGGAGTAGAGTGGATCCCGGGTTTCATCCAGGAGAAGGCGTTTCCCGAGCTTATGATGTGCCCGATAAATAATAGATCAGCAGTTGGATTGAATCCTCTCCGTTCTTGTGCATCTTGTGGATCGTTTCATCCAAGCCGGAAAGTGCCATGTTTCGAAGGGGAATAAAACCCCGGGTCGGAAAATATATTCCTTAGCTTTTGAAGACACGGGTAGAACAAAAGAAGTTGAAGGTGCTTGCTTGCCTTTTGCCTCTTCCTGCAGACAACATAAATTTTGGCTTGTGATGGAAGTCGGATGCATGGAATATACATTTTTTGTTTTCCAGGAGCGGTTGCTACCGGAAAGGCATCGGAGTATGACTGAATCGGGAAGGACATCATGCAAGATTAAGTACGTTGATGGCGAAACGAACGAGGAATGCTTCGGAAGAGTGCTTTCCGATTCGGATGGCCATCTGCTGAGGTAGATGCATGGTTGAGTCACATCTTTGGCGTATTAGGGAACTTTCCTTAAGATGCATGCATATTAGAGAATTTTTTGGAACTGGTCACTTCAATTTTCAAGTTACTTCCAACAAATAAATTGAAACAAACCATTTTTTTTCGAAATTTTTATTAAATTTTCGAGGTTATGATAGTTCTGGATAACCAAGGCGGTATGCTTGAACTTCTTCCAATATAATATAATGTCTATTGAGTTTCACAATCAGCTTTTAATCTTCATACTTGAAGGATGTTTTGAAAAGAAACTCAATTGCTTCAGACTATCCCTTCAATACATATGACAGGTAAGTTTCGTCTTTTGGCGAAGAGGCACGTGACATCCTTGAGGTAACTCAGGTAAGTCAGATGTGGAAATATTGTATAATATTGGTCCTAAAATGTCCCAGGAAATTTAAAAGTGCGTCTCCGTGCTTTTAACAATTAGCTTAAACGAGGTTGACACGTCGTCTGCAATTCGAATGCTTCATCCAGCGTAGCCACGTATCAGCCTAATTAGTTTCACTAGAAAACCATGTTCAGACATTATCTGTCACAGCTTATTTATAGTCTTAGATTTTTTTCTTAGACCGTTGTCGAGCGGCCCTCATGAACACCAGCTTGATATTCGCCGACGAAGGACTCCTCGAGCGGTCTTAGTTTGTTAAACACGATGCGTCACAGTATTCCACTATACTTAGCGTACTCCAGTCTGTGCCTTTCCTTGTAGATTGGGCGTACGAGGCCATCCAATCCGCCGGTGGGTATTTCTTAGTCCTCCTATACTTTCAGTAGTACTTGGTGGATCGATTAGTAAAGCTGTTCAATTTGGAGCTTGAGAAGCTCGACCAGGATCTTGTTCTTTCCAGCAGCTTTACAGTTCCTCAGCACGCTGATAGCCTATCTAGCCTATTCTATGATTGGTGGCTCCACGATTTGATCGTCATCATCAATGGTCATCCTGTATCTTGCTACATTTGCATTTTATCCATTCAACTCTGTTCTGCCGGGTACCGGTATCAAACATACAGTGCTATTCTTCACGTCTGTCACTCTCTGGCACTCTTCATCGGACCAGTCGTTTCGTATTCGTCGTTGACCAGTGCCATTCACTTTCCGCACCGTTGTTTTCACAGTTTTGTGGATAGGGTCCAACAAGTTGTTGACATCTCCAGCAACGTTGATGCTTTCCAACAGCTCGTATAGCTGGCGTTGGATACTGAAGCGCATCGTTCTGTGAATTCAAGGATTTGTGACGCTGGATAACCGAGTCCGAATTGTAGCAACAACGAGATAATGACCCGAGTCTACATGACATCTGAGAAATGGTCTATTTGGGAGCATGCATCGTCATTCGGATATCGCCAGTGTGTTTGTAGATATTCTTGCGTGCAAAGCAGGTACTGCTGATTGCCATTTCTCTAACAGCTCTTCTCTAGCTACAAGTCAGAGTCCGTTATCATTGGTATCGTAATGAAGGCTTTCCGTTACAATGGCGGGGGGAAATAAATCTTCTTGCCCGATCTGCGCATTTGCATCGCCGATGGCTACCTTAGCATCTTCTTTTAGGCACTCTCCATGCAGTTGCTGTGAACAAGAAGCGAGTTTTTCTCAACTGTGATGTACAATGGTTTATGGACAAAAGGTCGAAAGGACAAAAGGTCGAAAGATTTGTTGAAAGTGATTTGCTTGGTGGGAAATTTATCCTTCTTTGAAAAAAGATTTTTGACCTTTTGTCCCTTCTTCTTTTGTTCTTCGACCTTTTGTCCTTTCAACCTTTTGTCTTTCGACCTTCTGTCCTTTCGACCTTTTGTCTTTCGACCTTTTGTCATAGATTCATGTTTGTATTCCACAACAGATGTTAATCTGTAATCTTTTGAAGGAGTCCACTATGAATAGAGTCAGATATGTTTCTTATATTTTCCCAATAATATGATGCAGGGCAAGTATTTCTGCAGGGCAATAAATTTATTCAGGGCAAGTAGAATAAACCACTTGGAGTTTTTCGCCATCCAATTGTCTGAAACACAACAGTAAGCCGCATTTATGTACGGTTCAGAATGATGTAAAGAACTTTGGCTCTTTCAGGATCCCCTTTGACAAATGAAATTTTCTAGGCCGAATCAAGCACTGGCAATAATAACTTCTTCTTAATGAGAAGCGCTTGAAAACAACGAATATTGTGATCGACTATAAGCTCAATAGTGCTAATACTACTTTTGAACTGAATCAGTAGTGCAAAAACTAAAATACTTCACATTGAAACACTCCGGAATCTGCTTATACATCGTTCAAAATATTCCCAGGAGTTGATTGCACATATCATGTGTTCCTTAAAAGCCGTAGAGAGAATAATAAAAACAAATCGTCAGGAAATCTCCGAAAACCTTGGATCTCGTCAATTAGCTGGTGAAATCTGGTAAGGATTGAGCCACAAATATTCCAGATATTTTCAATGGCTACATCCAGAAATGATCCGCGAAAATTAATTAATCAATTAAGATGAACGACACTTGCTTTCAATAGCTTCGCGGACCCCCTGAAAACTCTGCCACCTAGGGGTCTGCAGACCGCTGGTTGAGAAACCCTGGACTAATGTCACAAACTAGGTAGACACCTCGTCGCGATCCGAACACTTGATTTAGAACTATCCTGCATAGCACGTATCAGCATAATTAGTTTCGTCGGGAAACCATGCTCAAACATTATCTGTCACAGCTTATTCATACTCCCGGAATTTACCTCTTATCGTTGTTGAGCAACCCTCATAAAATCCAGCTTGGCAATCTTCTACGAAGTACTCATCGAGCAATCTCAGTTTATTAAGCAGGATGCGTAACAGTATTGTGTACGCCGAAATCAGCAGGTTATTTCTCAATATTAATAATATGATATTATCAATTTGGACGAAACATTAATGTAGATTTATTTTAACAAAAAAATTGGAAGAGGGAAAAACCCCTTTGAGTGATTTCCTTTCGAAATCTTTCTCAAAGAGGCACAAAACCTCTTCATCTTTTCATATAACGTTACAAAACAAAAAGAAATCTTATAACTAAAGGCTCATACGGCAAAGATATACCATAACAAAGCCACAAACTGCAACATGAATCCAAGCTATCTGAAGTATGAAGTGATTTCCAAACCAGGATGAGGGAGGGGGTCTTCCAAAACAGAATCCATCTTCACATCTGCAAATAAAAATAGAAAAAAAAACACACACACACAAGGCACGAGTATCAAACAATATATGAGATTTCATTCAAAAAACTAAATAAGAGTTTAAGTATATGATAATATCTTGTACCCAGTATATCCCGAATAGATACAGGAATTGGATGGCCATAATTGATTATACTATTAAATAATTTATTCCTTGGTAAAATGAACCTGGAACATTGAAGAACTATATGATCAATATCTTCATAAGATTCACCACATTCACATAGATTTGAATCCACAATATTAATACGATATGAATGATTGTTACAAATATAATGATTTGAAATCAATCGCGAAAATGAACAAATAAAGTTTCTGGTTCCTGGTATATTTCTAAACCAAGGAAAATGACTTACTTTTGGACAAATTGAATGACACCATCTTCCTTTATCACTGGAGTTCCAACAAGTTTGCCAACTATCAAGGGAATGTATTTTCAGTTTAGGATAATGCTCAGAAGGAAAAATATCACGATCATAAGTTATACCCCGAACAACACCAAGTTTAGCCAATGAATCAGCCTGCTCATTACCGTATATTCTACAATGAGCAGGGATCCACACAAATTTAATAATAAATCCTTGACTATGCAAATTAAATAATATTTTTTTCATCATAAATAAAACATGATGAGTTTTGAAATTGAAAGAGATGGTACTCAAAGCACGAAGACAACTTAGGCTATCAGAACATACAATATAATCATTTGGTGGACAATCCTTCATCAAGTTACAAGTAAAGTATAAAGCAATCAATTATGCAATGAATATGGAGCAAGGAGATTTTAGTTTGAAAAAATGAGCCAAAAATTTATTGTATACTCCAAAACCCGCGATACCTTGAGCTAAGGATCCATCAGTGACATAAAATTGTGAGGAAGTAATTCCATCAAATTTACGCATAAATAAAATATTGGCAAAAGAAGAATACAGATGATTTGGAATTTGTTTCAGTTCATGGAATAGAGAAAATTCAATCAAAGGTTGAAAAGTGTGAATATTAATTTCAAAATTATAAAAACTATTATATGAAATTGATACTATATTTTCAGATGAGCAATGAATGTAAGATTCCAATATTTTGCTCGTTGGGTTAATTTCGAAAAAAGACTTCAAAATATTGATAATTTGATGATTATTTGATAAACAATTCATCAAAAATTTACAATTGAGTTCTTGAAAACGAATTTTAAGTGGTACGACACCAGCCAGTACTTCTGTTGATTGAGTATGAGTTGAATTCATAAGTTTCAAACAAATTCTCAAACAACGAAATTGTATTTTTTCAAGTTTGATAAAGTGTGTTTGTGCAGCACTTCCAAAAGTGAAACAACCATATTCCATGACTGAACGAATAGTAGTTTTGTAAAGTGTAATTAAATCAGATAGATTAGCACCCCACCAAGTACCTTTAATAGTACGGAGAAAATTGATTCGTTTTGAGCATGTATTTTGAATTTGTTTAATATGAATGTTCCAATTTAATTTAATGGACTTAAACATGATCCCTGTGGAAGTCCGAAATAACTATGTCTTAATAATTTTGATTCTCCATTATGAAAAAAGTTCATAATTTTGTAAGAAAATAAATTAATTATGAAATTAGAAAACATACTGGAAATTTTGAAATTATTCATCTTTTCAAATAATAAATCAATTAGAACAGAATCATAGGCTCCAGAAACATCAAGAAAAGTAGAAACTAAGTCTTTTTTTCTATTAAATGAAAGCTGAATTTGTGAAGCTAAAAGTGAAACACAATCGCGAGTACCTCGACCTCTCCTAAATCCAAATTGAGAAGATGAAAAAATGTTATTGTTTTCAGCCCACAATTCAAGACGATTTAAAATCATTCTTTCCAAAAGTTTACGCAAACAAGATAATTAACTAATTGGTCTTCTACTATCAGCCAATGACGGATCTCTACCAGGTTTAAGGATACTTATAACTTTAATAAATCGCCATTCAGTAGGAATTATATTTTGATATAAGAAAGCATTATATATTGAAAGTAAATAGGTTTTTCCATCATCAGGTAAATTTTTCAATACAATAAATTTCATGTTATCAATACCTGGAGCAGTATTTTTTGTAATTGATAATGCTAAATTGAATTCGGCTAATGAAAACGGACAACAAAGATCAGGAAAATAATTTAATGGACTATTTTTAAATTTAATGAAACGTGGGACAAAATCAGGACAAATTTTTGAAGCAAACTCATGTATCCATTTTTCCGAATATTCTAAAACAGTAGAAATGCTGGGATCATAATTTCTTAAATTTCTGGCAACATCCCACAATGTAGATAAAGAAGTTTCTCTATCTAAATTTTGAATAAATTTTTTCCAATAATTTCTCATTTTGGTTTAAGTTAGTCTTATGAATTGTGCTTCAGTTTTACGATATGCAAAATAATGATTTCTGGAGCCTGATTTACGAAATAATTTAAAAGCATCAGATTTAGTTTTTAAAGCAATGGAACATTCCTTATCCCACCAGAAAGAAGGGCGATTTTTTTAATAAATCGTGAACCATTTCTTTTATTTTGAGATTTGAATAAACAATCAATTAATAATTTTGAAAAATTATTGTAATTGTCAATTGGAGATACCGAATCAATAAAATTAATCAATGAAAGGGATACAAGATCGGAAATTTTTGTCCAATTTACATTTTCACATAGATAAGGAACATTAGAATCATGGACTGATTTATCACGAATAGGATTTTGAATTTCTATTAATATTGGCAAATGATCACTGCCATTAGGATCGTCAATAGTTTTCCATGAAGATTTCATAGACAAGCTATTAGAGCATAGCGATAAGTCAATACACGAATGATGATTTGGTGGTATAACAATCCTAGTAAAAGATCCATCATTTAGGATATGTAAGTTTAAATCATCAATCAAATCCATAATCAACGAACCTCTACCATCAGTTTTCTCACTACCCCATGCAAAATTGTGTGAGAGGAGGTACTTCATTTAATATACCGTCGATGGGGGTGACAATGGGTCTGGGGGGTGAGATTGGGTCAAAACGGGAAAATATGATTTATGAAATATTTCAGCTAATAACGCTGATATTACTAAAATTTATAATTCATATGTTAGGGAACATATTATTACACGTAATTAATCACAATATACATTTAAAAAATATATTAGTTGTTGTTTAATATATCAACAAACTTGGATGTTGAAACTAGACAAAATTTACAACATTAAATTTCTCCTGTGCAAAGTATAACGCATGTATTTTATTATCTTTTGATCTATAAGCAGAAGGTTGAAAGTCTCTTCAATACAACTCGCATGTATTTTCCGGAATTTATTTGATTTTTCCACAAAAATTTCATTTTTTTCGGTACGGTGTCTAAAACATTAAAAATGGGGGTGAGATTGGGTCAAGCAAGAACGATGGTGAATGAAATCACAAGTCTACTTTTTTGTCGTTTTACGGTGCCATGTATACTCTTTCTTCATTAAGATGTGTTTGTTCTTTCAAAATACAGCATCGCTGAAACATCAAACAAGTCTAGTTGAGGATTCCGTGCATTGAATCACAATGCAACGCATTTTGACAACTTCTCAAACCAGCAACTGTTTTTCATGCTCAACAACATTGTAAAATTTAATCAGAGTTTTTTTTATTTAATTATTTATTAGTGTTTTCATATTATAGAAACACTTCACGGAAGTGTAAATGAGTTGGATCGCTGAAATAACGATGAAATAATGATGTCAACATCTGCCTACAATGTATTGGTCGTGGAATGTCGCACCGAAATTTAACTACTTGCGAAGGTTTAAAATAATCACTGTTTCTATTAACTTTTGGGGAAACTGAATTGGCTCTATGGCAATGGGATTGAGACTTTGAAGACAATTTGAGGGGAAAAACAAGAAAATCCGTAAAAACTTGACGATAAATGCTGGGTTTATTTTTTTTTCTCATAGCTTTTCAATTTTTTGCTATAATCGTTCTTTAAAGTGGGTTTATCATACTTGTGAAACATCTTAGATGTCTTCTAGTCTTTTTTGCATCGTAAAAATATTGATCAATATTTTTCAGCTGTGAATTGTTTTGCAGTCATATTCTTAAAAACAAGTTATTTCAATTAGAGTGACCCAATGTCACCCCCTCTATGGGGTGAGATTGGGTCATTTTTCATTCACTTAAAGCGCCGCAGGTAATACATATTTTTCTATAATTTTTTGGACATTTGTTAAAGTACTATCAAAGTACATACACACCAAATTTGAAGTTTATTGGAGTTAAATTGCGATAGTTATTCAATAAATAAATCGTACATATCCGTTTTTGACCCATTGTCACCCCCAACGACGGTACTCTTAATTTGGGATAAAGAAAAAGATACATTTGGAGGAATATAAAAGCAAATAATTGAAAACTCACTCTTTTCTTTTTTAATAGAAATAGCAACATATTCAACTTGTGAATTATTTTTTTTTCCAAAAATCACTCAATCCCAAAAATTCTACTATTTCTTCTAAAATGTTCAAAACTGAACTACCAGTATCTTCTTTTACATTTTCCTCTGGAAAATTATTTGAATTTTGATTTTTACTATTAGAAGTAGGATCAGTATCTACTTTACGAAATCCAGGAATATTTTTAGAAGAAACAGTATCAATTAAGGGTGGAAAGCTCATATCAAAAGAAGTAGATGGTTGAGGTTCGAAGCATTGATTATGATTGTTAGAAGTTTAAATGTTAATTCTTTTTCTTTTACTAGGAGGTTTGTACACATAATTACCAAAATTTTCTTGGTCCACTTTACCATCATCATCTGACAAAATTTCAAAAGTATTTGTAGAAGCAATGTTATCAGTGGATCTCATTACTTCAGCATAAGACAAAGAATTTTTATTTATTATTTTTTGATTAAATTTTGATTGATTTTCAATGTAAACAGCACATTTTTTCAAAGAATTGTGTTTCTGTTTACAATAAATACAAACATACATTTTTACAAGTGGATGAAGAATAAAATTCATCACACTTGAAACATTTTTGTTTATTTGAACAAAAATTTGAAGTGTGACCAAAGAGAAGGCATCGGTCACAATGCATGAGCTTAGGGTAATAAAGTCTCACGCGAAAAATTACATTATCAACATTTACGTAGTCTGGAAGTACAGATCCAGAAAACGTAATCTTGATACAGTTCGAGTGAACATATTTGGAATCATTTCCATCAATAAATAATTTTGATAAACGAACACAATCCAAAATCTCGACAGGAGAAATGGATTTGTTCCTAAAAAACCCTGAACCATGATTCCTAATGTCATCACAGTCTAATGATTCATCATATATAATTCCATTTATTTCGCATGACTCACAAGGAGCATACACACGATAGGAATTAAAAAATAATTTGGATTCCAAGAGAGCGTTAGCTTCATCTCGTGATCCAAAAACTATTCTCATTTTGTCCAAAGAATTTTTTTTGATTTCCTTTACAGATTTATATTTTTTATAAATCTCAGAGGAAATCAGTAAACAGTTAATGGGTTTCTCCTTTTTTTCGAAAAAATACGACAAAAGGCCCAGGAAAACTAGAAGGGTATACTTTTACACGGAAAGGTTTGGTCGAAGAAGAGGATTCAGAACAATTATTATTTTCTTTGGGTTCTCCCTCATCCCCGTCAGTTTCCATAATGGAAACTTATAACCAAAAAAAAAAAAATAACTAGGACTACCAAGTAAACAAGAACAATTAAAGAAATAAATAATTAAGATAAAACTATACTCAAGGTTTAGCGGAACGTCCAAAAACAACAAAAGCGACGAAAACTTGAATCCAAATGCTTGAATTGAAACTCTTGAACGGCAACCAAGGATAGATCTTCAATCAACTTCGGCGACACCAACAACAGCAACGTTAACGGCTGGAATCACCAACACCTACGAGGAGCCTTGCTATTTGAAGCTTTCCAACGATACAACCGATATTGGCACCTTCTATCCAAGTGATCTGCACACAAAATCCAAACGCCTCAAATTGCAAAGCTTCGGGGTTGAAAATCAGCTGAAAGTAGAAAAAAAAATGACAAGCGCAGAAAAAAGACCTGTAGCCCGGTCAAGGCCTACTTACCGAAGATGTAGATCTATTATGTGAATCTAGGACAGGACGTGACAGCTCAACTTAGACTGCCCCGTTGTTTTCTAATCGATAATCTTGACGATACTAAATCCAGTGTTACCATTATCCTTTTTCAACAAATCTTGTGATCAAATTTAAATATCAAGGCTCATAATTTGATTGTTTCTTGCAGGATCCTATATTTAAAAAAATCAGGATACAGTTCAAAACTGGCGATATTCTTGAGATAATTTATATAATTTCCATTATATTGGTTACAATTACGTTTTATTTTATTAATTTTTCATTGTAGGAGCACATGCTTTGTATTCAACATCAAATATAAATAGATTTGAAACAAAAAGATTTCATAAAAATTTTCCAAACTTTTGATAAAAACTTTAATCTATGAACTAGCAACACGGCCGGGCTAGCAACAAAGTGCCCTGTTGCAATCTAACTCAACGATGTGAAAGTAGGCCTTTGCCAAAACGACCAATGAGAAGTGGTCTTTTTTGACAGGCAATTGGTTTCGTTTTTGCACTGTGACCTGTCACGTCTTGTCTTAGATGTGAATATGCTCTACTTAACCTTTTTGTCGTCGTGCAAATTTTTGTAACGCGAGTACTGCCCATAACTGCATATTTGTAACATTCGACAAAAGTAGGCGTTGAGTAAGGGGCCTTCCTTAGCCGAGTGGTTAGAGTCCGCGGCTACAAAGCAAAGCCATGCTGAAGGTGTCTGGGTTCGAATCCCGGTCGGTCCAGGATCTTTTTGTATCAGAAATTTCCTTGACTTCCCAGGACATAGAGTATAATCGTACCTGCCACACGATATACGAATGCGAAAATGGCAGCTTTGGCAAAGAAAGCTCTCAGTTAATAACTGTGGAAGTGTTCTTGAGAACACAACGCCGAGAAGCAGGCTCTGTCCCAGCAGGGACGTTAATGCCCAGAAGAAGAAGAAGGCATTGAGTAAATGGAATACCAAGTGAGAAATTTATGACAGTATGGAACAAAACTAAAATTTCTAAAAAATACCAAAAATTCAAAAGAGATTATTAGAGGCTGAAATTTTGTACAACTCATATCGCATACTGGATGAGTAGCCAGAAAATAGTTCTGCTAAAAAATATCATCGCTTAACATGTCGCGCGTCGATAGTGAAAAAGTGTTCGGTTCGTTAGCAAAGTTTGATCCTTCGACCTTGACGCTTGCTCCTGCGGGGGAGGGCAATGAGAGAAGAATCAAACTTGTTGCGCGTCGTTTTTTTTTTTCGTTCGCTAAGAGAAATGAAAAAGCGCCGCGGATCGTTAGTAGTGTTTGATCTATTGATCGCGTCACTTGCTCTTGCGTGGACGAGTGACGAACACTTGTTCGGCGTATAATGCGATTATCGAATTATTTCGCGAATCCGGTTAGGTGTGATTATATCATGGATCGCATCACCAAATATTGGTGACCTCCAGATCCTTACCTTAACTCACTAACCCAATATCCTTTCCATGACAACCGTGGAGATGTAGAGTGATCTCGGTCTCTAGTAACAACGGTAGTCACACTAACATTCCTTCCCTTCCCCGATGACCGTAAGGACATGGCCGGCGCCGTTATTGACTTTTAAAATTTGAGTTCTCGATTTGTGCAAATTGAAGAATGGTAAGCTAATCCCAAGCCCCATTAATTAATTCCCTGTGCAACTTCGATTGTTCTGGTCAATCACGGAGTAGCAACTACGAATTGTACGGTCATCTATGCTTATACTTATGCTTATAATGAGCTTTTGTACAACTTTGCCGAAAGTTCCTGTTTAAAAAATCATAATCCTGCATTATCCGCAAAACAAAAATTGCATGCTCACTAACGTCGCCTAGTAGCAAAATATCCTATTTCTTGGCTCAAATAATGATAACCCTAGAGCTACTGAACTACTTTGCCGAAGACACTATCTTTCTAAGTGGTCAGGCTCGTGAGATATCTGCAAAAAAAAGTTGCATCCTCAATAGCGCCGCCTTGTGGCAAAATATTTAATCAACTAGCTCAAACAATGATAGTGCTTAACTTACTAAACAACTCCCATAACGTCAAATCCCAAAACGTTGGAAACACAAAATGCCGGATGCCAAAACGTCGAAAAGAGGGAATTGGCCGGAATCGAAAATTTCACGGAAAAATTATTCTCTTCCGAAAGAACAAAAAAAAATCATCGTTGTGTACTTTCTACGTTTTGTCCCATTCGATGCTTTGGGATTCGACATTTTCTCACTAAACCTTTCAGGAATTCCTCTTGAGTTTCAATCAACAATTTTCCTAGAAACCCCTTCAAGAGTTTGTCCATGATCTTCCCCAGGAAATACAAGAGTGTTTCCAGAAATTCTTCCAAAATTTCTTGTATGATGTTTTTTAGGAATTCTTAAGGTGATTTCTTCGAAACTCCTCCAAGAGTTCTTCCAAGAGTCTTTTAGACGTTCCTCCCGGTAAATCTTCAAAGATTCTTCTTCTTCTTCTTTGTGGCGTTAGGTCTCAACTGGGACAAAGCCTGCTTTTCAGATTAGTGTTCTTATGAGCACTTCCACAGTTATTAACTGAGAGCTTTCTTTGTCGATTGACCATTTTTGCATGTGTATATCGTGTGGCAGGTACGAAGATACTCTATGCCCTGGGAATCGAGAAAATTTCCTTTACGAAAAGATCCTCGACCAGCTTCAAAGATTCTTCTAGGTATACCTCCGAAATTCTATCAGAAACACCTCCAAAATTCCTTCAATAATATTTCAAGGGATTTCTTCAAAAATCTGCCAAATGTTTCGCCTGGAATACCACCAAGAGCTCTTTCATTTTTTCTCACGGGCTTTCAAAGTTTCTCTATTGATTTTGCAGTGATACGCCTAGAGATTTATTCAGGGATTCTCTGGGTATTATTCCTTGAGTTTTTATACGAATTCATTCATGTTCAAGAATTGAATAATTTCTCAAATTAATCTCTATGATATTTGGAGTCATATCATAGAGATTTAATTTGACCCTCCCTACCAGCATAAATTTTCTCCTGTGTTAATCATGGAGATGCTTAGGTATGCTCGGTCTCAGGTAAGAGGTGTCACCATTTTTAATGTTAAGTCTTCATCTATCTAAACTAAATAGATGACTTTACATTGAGACTACATTAATAACACCACTTTCCAAGGTGAATCCAGATTATGTAGCTTCTTATTACTACCCACAAACAAAACCTCCTTCCATGTCAACCATAAAGATGCAGAGGTATACTAGGTCTTTAGTTACAATGGATGTAACACTAATATTCCTTCCTTTCCCCGATAACCGGAAGAATGTTGCCGGCGCCGTTATTGACTTTATAATGTTTGGAATTCTCAAAATTGAACTCTGATGATGGTACGTTACTCTCAAACTGGTTCCTAATGAATTTTAATTGGAGCAGCTCATGTACTATTCATACCAATATATAAAGCTAGGTCGGTAAATGCAAATTTGGACTCAATTTATCTGCAGCTATAAAGGAATTCTATTCTTTAATCACGGATCAAGAACATCGCGGATTACTACTGTTCGAGTGTACTAGCGCCTCTTCCTGTGGGCTCCATGTAAAAGTCGTTTCATTTTTAGTCATTCACTTCGGGGAAAGGCACATCAAACGTGGATCAAAGGAGATGAATCGTTGAATTAAGATGCAAGGAGGAAAACAGTTGCAGAAGCATTGTATTCTTAAACGAAAAAGCATCGAAAACCATTCGACGAATCAGGAGGCGGGAACCCGAAGAACGGAACAGTAGTCAAACATTTTCTACGGAATTGCAAGAGGGTGGTGCACCACCCTCCTCCCAGCAAGACGGCAGTGCGATGGAATGTTTCCACGTGGGTGTGCATGTTTGGGTATTAATTTCATGCTCATGTGAAAATTCCTCTGTTCAGTACATTTACTTGAGGTTTGCCGTTGCAAATGAAGAATTTCGTTCTTCTGGCTGGTGGTGTTGAAATCTTGGAACTCTTGGCAACTCGAAACTTGGTGTCGTGTTGGCGCCACTATTTAAGCGTTTTTCTTTCGTTTTCTGGTGGAATGTGGAATTGGGGGAGGAATGTGCGTCCGTGTGTTTCACTGCAGAACAAAGGAAAAAGCTCACGGGAAAGGTGAATTCTTTCGCGTGCTGATGAAGAGACCGCAGTCAGGGTGCAATCGCAGACCTGTGAAAATATGTGACGGGTAATTTATGATCGAGTCCGGGGTTTTGCTTGGTAAGTTGTTGACAGCGATTCGTGACAGCTTTATAAAACTCCTGAGTGGGGAAGTTCCGAGTTGGATTGTGGCCTGGAGAATGGCGTTCTCATAGGTTTCAAGTAATTGTCACCATTCACAACCACCACCCGTAGAAGGTACACTTACAAAAAGATGGTTCTCAAACTACTTCTACTTCAGCTGTATTATTTCTTATAAGTCATGGAAGTACCCAGAATTCCTTAAAAAGCATAATATTAAATCAGTTTAGCGTGTAATTTCAGCACATACCTACCTCGTCCATTTGAAACGAAAGATTCTAAGCGCAACAGTCAGTCCGTAAATCGTTCGGTTTCTTTTTGCGACCCAAAACCAAGAAAATGTATGTTTCCTATGCATGCAGACCATCAACATTTCCCCAAAATGTGGCAGAATATAAATGTTGGCTCAGCAACACGGTTGCAGGTAGCTATCCATCCTGTTGAACTCTCCGAGGAACGGAATAACACAGTGGTTCGTTCGATTTGGAACAAATGTCTGTCAAAACCGTAAACTCTTATTCAAATGGATAATATTGTTGGGGGTTTGCTTATCTTGTATATTTTACATGTTTTCTTCCATATTCAAAATTGGTTTTTCAAAGAAAATCATTTCATTTTGGTCCTCGATTGGGACCTTCATCAGAGGTATAAATAGAAGGTCCCATTTTAGGACCGACACGTTGGAGCGAATAGAATTTAGTTTGCCTGATTTTTTAAATAAGACTGCCGAACCAAACCACCTGACACGTTAAAGAATTAGTCAATCAGGCGTCAATTCTCTTAAGAAAATTATTTCATTTTCGAGGTTTTGTCCTCCCTCGAACCACAGTGAAACGGTACGGAACGCGAATGGCTTCAATGAAGGGGCACGGCCGCTTGCCATAGTGCCGGGAAGCCTTATGTGTAGCATGTTTGTGATTGTGCATATTTTTTCGGCGAGTTATTTTCGGGGGTAACCCACCTGTTGGTACCGCGTGCCGCTTTATCCCGAACGACGAACAATGAGATACGGTGTGGGCAACTAACTGCCTGACTAACAGCAGCGTCGGTCGGCTCGGTGTATTTATCATTCCGCCTTTTTTCCTGGAAGGAACGCTGCTCCACCGACGCGTTGAAAGGATTCAATAGAAACAAGATACCGAAACGGCAGCACTAGCGGGCAATAAGGAATGCGGTGTGGAAACCTCGCCAAGCAGTCGTCGTAACTCATCGCAATAGACTGCGGGGGTTGAGGAATTGGGACGGAGTCTACACCGGATCTCAGTTACACAATGCTCGATGCGATGGAGTGTCTTGAATAATACACAACGTTCAAATCATATCAATCAAACGACGCGGTGCACACTGTAGCCGTCGCTGAAAAAACGTGATCGAAATTGTTTTGACCTTGAAAACATGATTTTAGTACTATAGTGTCTTCGGGAAAGTTTTTCCATAAAATAATCGCTATTTTATGAAAGTGTCAATTTAATGATTAATCCACCTAAAAGTGAGAACGAAATTTTATTTTTCGTATTTATGAATTTAAAAATAAACTTTATTCGGGAAAGTTGTAGGTAATATTAGAAGAAACAACTTCGCTGAAGACACCGTATGCATATTTTTTGATTTTCATGTACATTTGTGGAGTTTTTTGTGGAACACCCCTAAAAATCACTTTTTTCATCATAACTTGGTTGGATGATTTTGTACAATTTTCAATTGTTCTAGTGTTATTTGTTACTTGCAAAAACGCATAACTTTCTCCAAGAGAGCATATTTTTATCTCTCATACTTTTCGAGTTATTGAAGGTTTCATATAAAATTTTGCACCTTTTTGACACTAAAAATCATTAGGTCGCGCACATTTCCGCAGTCTGAAACATGTTCATCCAATGGTTTGAAACTAATACTATGAAATGCAGAGAAAGCCGCTTTTAGCCTGCTTTAGCCTGACGGTCAAAAGAAAGTCTGAAAAAATGTTTACTTACATGCAGATATAATTTACACTTATTCACAACCCCCTATATTTGCTTAACTTGAATATCTGGCATCACTGTATCGAATTTTAAGCAATAAAGTCAACAATATAATCAATCAACAAAAGGTCGGAATAATCTGTTCAGACAAGTTTATCACATACAAACAGACTACATATCCAACACACTTTTCGTCGTTCACCTTTCCAACGTTATGTTTATTTTTTGCAGAGAAACACTTATTGCTATTTTTTCTGCAGGAAGTCTCAGTCCTTTCTTGAGAATTTTTCGGAGCTCGCAACATAAACTAAAATGTATAATATAACTATGAAACATTTATTTTTTCCTTTAAAATTCATATGCAATCCATAAATCAATAAATATTAATGTTTAAGATTATCATCATTATTTTTTGCTTCGCTATCACTGGTTTGTTCGTTATCTTTTTTACATACAAAAGATTTTCCCATCCTGATAAGGAAACACTTTTTTCTCGGGAATGCTCTAATAGATGTAATCACAGGATTTGATGTCGCCAAAAAACAGTGTAATAATTCTTAGTCAGTATCAATTCTGGAGATCCTCCCTGCAATTCTTAATATCCTTGTTACATCCTTTTGAGCCTCTTCGGTCAACTGTCCAATAGAGAACTAGAAAGAAATTACCTCACTTCCTCGTATAAAGATTCAGTGTACAAAGCGTTGAGCAAATTTCTTCATAGCATCGATGTTACTGAATCGATTCACATATGAACTGTCGAATCTATTTATTGATTTAATCGAATTCTTTGCATCTATATATTTGAATTGAAATTTATGAAGTTTGGGATGGGATCAAATGAATCAGCAGTCGACACCAACTTCTTTCAATAAAATCAGTTTTCATATTCGATACAACAAATTCACTAATTAAAAATTTGGTTTCTTTCTCATCAATTCATTGAGAAATATTTATCGATTTCTACAAAATGAATCGAATCAAAAACTCGAATTAAGAAAATCAATTCATTCGATTCTAGATGCTCCAAACATCGATTCAAAATAACGATGAATCTTTGACAGAAGGTCAAAAGACAAAAGGCCGAAAGGACAGAAGGTCGAAAGACAAAAGGTCGAAAGTATAAAAGGTCGAAGAACAAAAAAGAAGGGACAAAAAGTCGAAAATCTTTTTTCAAAGAAGGAAAAATTTCCCACCAAGCAAATCATTTTCGACCTTTTGTCCTTTCGACTTTTTGTCTTTCGACCTTTTGTCCTTTCGACCTTTTGTCCATAAGCCCTACCGATACTAATCGATGTAGTACTGTTGCATCGGTATTCAGCAGAAGTAGTCGGAGCCGGAATCCCTAATTGACCACCTACTCCATATATGGAACTAACGTTAGAAAAGTGAACGACGAAAAGAGTGTATGATATTTAGTCTGTTTGTCTGTGGTAAACCTGTCTGAACAGATTTTTCCGATCTGTTGTTGATTGATGTCATTGTTGATTTGATTGCATAAAATTCGATACAGTGATGCCAGATATTCAAGTTATGCCAATATAGGGGGTTGTGAATAAGTGTAAATTATATCTGCATGTAAGTAAACATTTTTTCAGACTTTCTTTTGACCGTCAGGCTAAAGCAGGCTAAAAGCGGCTTTCTCTGCATTTCATAGTATTAGTTTCAAACCATTGGATGAACATGTTTCGGACTGCGGAAATGTGCGCGACCTAATGATTTTTAGTGTCAAAAAGGTGCAAAATTTTATATGAAACCTTCAATAACTCGAAAAGTATGAGAGATAAAAATATGCTCTCTTGGAGAAAGTTATGCGTTTTTATAAGTAACAAATAACACTAGAACAATTGAAAATTGTACAAAATCATCCAACCAAGTTATGATGAAAAAAGTGATTTTTAGGGGTGTTCCACAAAAAACTCCACAAATGTACATGAAAATCAAAAAATATGCATACGGTGTCTTCAGCGAAGTTGTTTCTTCTAATATTACCTACAACTTTCCCGAATAAAGTTTATTTTTAAATTCATAAATACGAAAAATAAAATTTCGTTCTCACTTTTAGGTGGATTAATCACCAAATCGACACTTTCATAAAATAGCGATTATTTTATGGAAAAACTTTCCCGAAGACACTATAGTACTAAAATCATGTTTTCAAGGTCAAAACAATTTCGATCACGTTTTTTCAGCGACGGCTACAGTGTGCGGTGGCGAGGAGAAATTGAAAACATCCCCTGTAGTGATGTCGGTGGAAAGGGGGAGTGTGGGTGGACATCGGACAGGTTGCTGTTATTGGCCGGGAGCAAACAACGCAAGAAGAAAGAAGTTCAAATATTCAGAGGGTTGGTGGTGGTCGGGTGGAAAAAAGAACGGAACAATGCGACACGCCTCTCGAAGCTCTTATCAAAATAAAAGGGGGACTCGAACATGACCCTCTCGGTTGGCAACCAGCGATGCCAGATTGTCAGAGTGCCGGTACCACAGAATTGACTTAGACGAACCATAAATTATTGTACAGTAACATACATGCAAAAGTTAAAAATACTGTTAAGGTACCGTGGGGTAAGTGGATACAGAAAAATCAATAGTCAACTTCATTGTTATGTAGAGCTTATGTGAATAATGTAATTCAAACTTTTTTCTGTGGATAACAAATGAGGGACTAATATACTTCAAATCGTCATTTATTTAGAATTTTCAGATTTTTATGTATTGAGTACGAGGAACTTGAAATTTTGCGCCAAATGATCCACTTGCCCCACCATGGTGGGGTAAGTGGATCACCAATAAAACAAATCTATTCTCGAAACTAATATGGTGTAATTATGTATACTTAGAAAGATATTGCTCTCGTTCTTGTTCTTAGTACCGTAAAACGGGGTAACTTTGATAATGCGGGTAACTTTGATAGTGCGTAACCCACCACAAACTAAACGAAATATTACAATTTCTGTTAATCAGTTAAGCAAAACGAATTCAAAACTAAAGAATATTAGTATGACACTTCATGAAAGAGCGGTGTTCATTTGAATCCAGAACATATTAGCCTTTTTATGCGAATTTAAAAAAAAATACACAATTTTAGCATTTTTGAAACGCTTACAAACAATCTGTTCTACGATCACTATATGATGTAGTTTTGAATAGTTGGCCACTTATTTTTGACAGCCTAGTTATCATAGAACTTGCAATCGGTCTCAAATCTCTTAGCGAAAAGCATTTCACAAACTGGGACCATTTTTGTAATCTAAGTCACAAATTTCCATATAACGTTAAACGCCTAGAGGTATGCAATGCCCTACAAATGTTCGTTATTCATTCAATTTTGTTCGAATCTTACTCCATTATCAAAGTTACCCCAAAACAGAAAACCGACTTTCGATTTTATGAAAAATTATATATCCTTTCATAATAAATCTTTTTCCAATCTATCAACTGTAATCGATAGCTAGGATGCCAGTACTTGTTTTAAAAATATAAATTGTACATCTTTGAAATTGTAGATTTATTAATTTAAATTTCCTATAGTCAATTGGACAAATTTAAGCTGATAATGGTAAAAAGTAGAAACAAAAAACATTCACGTCTATTCAAACTTATTTAAATTATTGTAAGCAATCAATCAATAAATGATAATAATACTTGATCCACTTACCCCACCCCATTAAAAAGTAGGGGTAAGTGTACCATGTCCAATATATCTGTATTTATTTACAAAAATCACACATTTTTCATTGTGATTCAATCAATTAGAATTGAAATGTTCATCATGCGTTGAAAAAACTAGTAGAATTTGATTTAAGGCAGAGATACAATGGATTTTTGATTGACGGAAAACAGTTTTGAAATTAATTTATTTTTGCAGTTAACAAGTTTGCTTGTGTTAGTGTACATGTAGTACCAGTTTTGCATCAGTATCAGTGTGGACGTAAGAACATAACCTAAAACGAAGCAATGGGGCAAAAACATTCAACATATTCAAGTTATTATGCTTAATATGGACAAATGATCCACTTACCCCACTGATACACTTCCCCCACTGTACCTTATACTAAATTTAAACAGAATTTAATTCAACTTCGGCGATCTGTCCGAAATGGTGGCGTGCCGGAACATTTCAGAGTACAGCGTCGGACTCCACAAATTTACTGCTTTTATTAAGCAGAAGAAAAATATCTGGTAGGTAATTAAAAAGGTCAATTTATAACAGGGTTTCTCAACCGGTGGTTCGCGGATCTCCAGGAGGCCGTGACGACTTTCCAGGGGGTCCGCGAAGCCATTGTGAATGTGTGCCGTGTTCTTTGATCTATGAACAGATGTGAGTAGTCTCTAATTTAACTTGCTTTACTAGAGTTCGTTATTACCGAATTTCAGGTTTTTGTGCGTCTTTTAACATCATTCCAAGTCATGTATTTCCTTACCTGCGTTGCTTAATTATTATGCCAGTACGAGCTTCTTAATGTAACTTGGATCATTACTAGAGGTATCTATGTAAGATTCCTGGCATATGCTTTCTTGGTTTTGTTTTACATTGCTGGAACGGCCTTCTTGGATTATTGGAAAAGCCTTGGAGAAAATCCGAGGAAATATTCAAATATTTTCGAAAATTTTCGAATACCATTGATAAGTTGGTGGCAGGATTTCTGTTGAAAATAAACGATTATTATTTAATATTGGTAAAGTACGTTTTAATGGTTAATCATTGCTCATTTTGATGCAGCAATAGTCAAAATGAGAGATTTATGAATACTTAAAACTTCGTATTTAGAATACTGGGATCAGGTACCTAAGTCGTATTTGTTCAGTCCAAAATTGTACTTGGTAGACTCCTCGCTAATTTTATACTGAAGTTTCCCACACGATCAAAGCCAAATTCTTACATTAAGGCGCAATGTTTGGGTTTGTCTGTCAAGAATATCTATTAATTAACTCTGAGATCTTTGGCACTTTTCCACTAGTATTGTAAACAGAATCAAATTGCTATTTTTGGTGCTTAAGGTGATTATAAGCCGAAGCCAAACTTCTGGAGAACCTGTCAACCGTTGAAAATCGATCACATTGCTTACTAGCTAGTGGTGATTGAGCAGGTAAATTTTCAACGAGGAGTGTTTTATGGTTCTCAAGGCTTGTGCCCTTGAAAATAACATGTTTGGCTTAGTTATATAATCATCTTAACGAGATCATTCGCGAATACCCCGCAATATATACACAGCAAAAAAATCTTAAATTTACATGGCACGTAAACTTTCATGATTGTCATGTGAATCGAATTATCATTTGATATTAAACGATAAATAATGGAAACTGCCTCATTGCATTCAGGAATGCTTGCAAACTTGAGTGAAACTGAAACATTTCATGATCTTGCTATTCCACACACCAAAAAAATCTTAGATTTACACGTAACGTTATTTTAGTTTCAATCATGTAAAGCCATCTCTCATGTATTCTTCAGTGAAAAAACCTATAAACACATCTATTACAGTGAGAGGCAAAATAAAGTGCCCACCTTACCAGTTTTCGAATTTCTCTCATTGATTTGGTTCAAATTAAAGTTAACACACCTAAATCTTTTGTGATATTTTATTTTTGATGTTCTTTTAAAGTTGCACTTACGAAATTTTGATTAAAAAAAGAATTTTACTTAAAGAAAAAGAAAATCAATTTGTATTGAAAAAAAAGTAGTGACAAAAATAAGTGCCCACTTCCTTCTTGGCCCCAGAAAAGATGATTTAAGAAAAATAAAAAGCAATTTAATAGTTAATGTGTCCTCCTTTGGCCTTAAGGACTTGCTGGAGGCTCTTCGGCATGCTTTTCACCAGGTTTTGTAGGTGTTGTGGATCTAGTTCTTCCCAGGCGCGCTCCAAGGCTTCAAAATAATTATTTTTGTTGGTAACACCAGTTTTTTCAACCCTAGCATCGAGAATCGCCCACAAATTCTCGATGGGGTTGAGGTCTGGGCTTTGTGGAGGCCATTCCAGCGGTTTAATCCGACAAGACCGGAAGAAAGACTTGGTCTTCTTTCCAGTATGCTTCGGGTCGTTGTTCTAGAGAAATATGAATTTCTCTTCAAGGCCCGTCTGGATCAGCGAAACCTCCAGATTTTCCAGCAAGATGTTAATGTAGGAATCTGCCGTCATTATTCCGTCGATTTTCACGAGGTTTTCTACTCCACTCCATGAAAAACACCCCCAGACCATCACATTTCCTCCTCCATGCTTCACCGTTCCTTGGATGTGGTGCTCTGCATCACACACGAGCCCGCCGCTCTCGGTTAGACAGCTCGAGCTTCAGGAGCGCCACATCCAAGGAACGGTGACGCATGGAAGTGTGATGTGATGAAATGTGATGGTCTGGGGGTGTTTTTCATGGAGTGGAGTAGGAAGCGTCGTGAAAATCGACGGAATAATGACGGCAGATTCCTACATTAACATCTTGCTGAAAAATCTGGAGGTTTCGCTGATCCAGACGGGCCTTGAAGAGAAATTCATATTTCTCTAGAACAACGACCCGAAGCATACTGGAAAGAAGACCAAGTCTTTCTTCCGGTCTTGTCGGATTAAACCGCTGGAATGGCCTCCACAAAGCCCAGACCTCAACCCCATCGAGAATTTGTGGGCGATTCTCGATGCTAGGGTTGAAAAAACTGGTGTTACCAACAAAAATAATTATTTTGAAGCCTTGGAGCGCGCCTGGGAAGAACTAGATCCACAACACCTACAAAACCTGGTGAAAAGCATGCCGAAGAGCCTCCAGCAAGTCCTTAAGGCCAAAGGAGGACACATTAACTATTAAATTGCTTTTTATTTTTCTTAAATCATCTTTTCTGGGGCCAAGAAGGAAGTGGGCACTTATTTTTGTCACTACTTTTTTTTCAATACAAATTGATTTTCTTTTTCTTTAAGTAAAATTCTTTTTTTAATCAAAATTTCGTAAGTGCAACTTTAAAAGAACATCAAAAATAAAATATCACAAAAGATTTAGGTGTGTTAACTTTAATTTGAACCAAATCAATGAGAGAAATTCGAAAACTGGTAAGGTGGGCACTTTATTTTGCCTCTCACTGTACATACAACATTGTTAGCAAATTTCTTAATATTGAACGCGAAACGCCTTCTCTCAAAGAATGTTGCTTGCAAAACGGCTCGGTTTACATGATTTTTCCGCTGAAAATTCAATCATAAATAATGCACATGGAATGACACGCCGTCGATCCATCCATGTGCATTATTTTTGGCAGAATATTCAACGTGGAATCATGTAAACTGAGCGATCTTGTTTTCAATTTCACTTTCAAGATGCAAGAAACCATGCAATATTGGCGAATGTTGGATGCAAGATCATGAAATGTTTCAGTTTCACTCAAGTTTGCAAGCATTCCTGAATGCAATGAGGCAGTTTACATTATTTATCGTTTAATATCAAATGATAATTCGATTCACATGACAATCATGAAAGTTTACGTGCCATGTAAATTAAAGATTTTTTTGCTGTGCAGTCTTTCAGTTTGGTTCTCTATTTAAGCAATTTGAGCTACACTATGGAAAAATCTTTCGTTTTCATGAGCTTCGATTGCAAGGACGCGCCTAGGATACAGTGTTACGATAGACGGAGATACCTTCGAGGTGGTGGACGAGTTCGTCTACCTCAGATCCTTATTGACGGCTGACAACAATATTAGTCGGGAAATACGAAGGCGCATCATCAGCGGAAGTCGTGCCTACTATGGGCTTCAGAAGAAACTGCGGTCAAGAAAGATTCACCCCCGCACTAAATGTACGATGTAAAAACGCTCATAAGACCGGTAGTCCCTCTACGGGCATGAGGCGTGGACTATGCTCGAGGAGGTATCAGAAGGCCGGCTCCAGAGGCACGTTCCCCGCCATTTAGGAGATTTGTGCCATCGCCATATTTGAGCCTATTTCATCATCTACCCGATGGGAGAGGAAAGGGAAGGGAAAGATGGGAGGAAATAGGAGTGGGGTCCCTAGAAAAGGGAAGATCGCATAAGCGAAATGAGAGCATGTAGCTCCATACCACAATGGGTTCGAACAGCGCCCTAAAAAGGGCACTGCAAAACGCATGAGCGTAAAGAGAGCCTATAGCTCATTACCACAGCTGGTTAAAAATAACAGAATATCATTAAGATTCAGGTTTCTGAAATCAGTTTCACTTAATAAGTATTTACCAAGTAATTGGAATCGTCCACTCGTCCCGCGAAGGGAGTTGTGAGGAACATTTGTTATAAGCAAAGTGACAAGCAATTGTGAGATCACTCGAAGCAGGACAATTGTGTCCCAATTCACCGGAAGTGGAAACATCCAAATTACTAGGATTTTCAATGGACGCAGAGAATCCATGGAATTTGGTCATAACCAATTCCCAGTTTGTGGAATATAACAAATGCAAAGTCTGCGAATTTACATTCATATGTTCATATAGAGATGTAGCGATGATCAGATAATGATTCAAAATCTGATACATGCCAATTCGTCAACTCGTGACTGATTCTGTTCGAGCAGAGCATTATGTCTAACACTTCTTCTCTAGCAGGTACCATGAAGGTGGGGCGATTTCCTATAATAAGTAATCCAAGATTTGAACTACTGGAATACTTACCATCAGACTGGAGGTTCTCAAATTGATATCTGAGCTGCTCCAGATCATGTGATGAGTATCAGCATCACTGTCCACAATCAGCAGAAGACTTTTTCATAGGCAGTGGACGACAACTCGTTTGAAATCATCCATTGGGGATGGTTCATCATGTGGTAAATACACCACACAACGAAAGACGTATTTCCTAGGTCACCAACAGAAATATCAATTGTGACAGCACATACATCTCTGGTTGTTAACTCAGAAATGAGTGTAGCAACGATAGCGCTATTTACGAGCACGCATGCACGAGGCATGGCACGCGAGTTTGCCATTTCATGTTTCCGAAAGTAGCAAAAACTGGGTCCACAAGGTTACCTAGATAAAAGTTCACAAAAGTAAGTTTTTTGGACTAGCGCCACTTGAACTGTACCATTTGCATGAGTCTACAAAGATTGATCGTTGCTGATATTTTATGCTGAAGATTGGTCTAACTAAGCTATCCTAACCGTAGCCACTACCCAAACTAGGCAGGATTAAGCTTTTCACAATATCAGCACGAAAAAGACCAGCAGCGAAAAAACCAGATCGGTATATCTAAAAAGTCGCCAAAGGCGAAGAGCACAGAATACACTGTGTAAAACGCATAATGCGAAACCATAAAGGTGAAAATTTAAACTAAATTTCAACGTATTAATAATCCCACCCTTATTGAGCCTCAGGGTTGAGACTGAAGAAGGGCAGTCGATTATCTCGGAGAAACACAAGGTCACCTGCACCATTGCTCCGGGTAGCACAGGAAGGGCATAATACTGTAGAGGGCGCCCTGGTACTCCACATGCTCCGTTTGCGGTTAGGTTTTATTTAGACCCCCCTAACCATTCATTCTTAGGCACGGTAAGCTTAAAGCCGCATGAATTAGGGGTCACCTGTGAGGTGGACTTTTACCACCGGAACAGGCAGTCCGCAGTGTTAATTCTTAGCCAATTGAAACAACTGCTACCGACACTACGCGGCTATCTAGGCTGATCGGGAAGAGGAAGTAAACATTGATGATTAACTCCTGACGTGCCCAAACAGCCCTCAAAGGACGCGCCTAGGATACAGTGTTACGATAGACGGAGATACCTTCGAGGTGGTGGACGAGTTCGTCTACCTCAGATCCTTATTGACGGCTGACAACAATGTTAGTCGGGAAATACGAAGGCGCATCATCAGCGGAAGTCGTGCCTACTATGGGCTTCAGAAGAAACTGCGGTCAAGAAAGATTCACCCCCGCACTAAATGTACGATGTAAAAACGCTCATAAGACCGGTAGTCCCTCTACGGGCATGAGGCGTGGACTATGCTCGAGGAGGACTTGCAAGCTCTTGGGGTTTTCGAACGCCGAGTGCTAAGGACGATCTTCGGCGGCGTACAGGAGAACGGTGTGTGGCGGCGAACCACGAGCTCGCTCAACTCTACGGCGAACCCAGTATCAAGAAGGTAGCTAAAGCTGGAAGGATACGCTGGGCAGGGCATGTTGCAAGAATGCCGGACAACAACCCTGTAAAGATGGTGTTCGCTACGAATCCGGCCGGAACAAGAAGGCGTGGGGCGCAGCGAGCTAGGTGGATTGACCAGGTGCACCAGGACCTGGAGAGCGTGGGTCACAGTCGAGGATGGAGAGAAGCGGCCATGAACCGAGTGAATTGGCGAATTATTGTTGGCGAGGCTTTATCAAGATAATTGATGTTAAGCCAAATAAATGAAAATGAAATGATGATTTTGGCTCCGTAATGCCTCATAGCGCTTGAGCCTATGTAAAATGAGTTAGTGAAAACTTTTAATGCATGAAATTGAGGTTTACAATCGCGATATTGGAATTTGGTTCAGTAATATTTTTTTCAATTATTTAATGCTTTTGATGGCTACTCAAAATGTTATGGCGCATAAAATAATTGAACAAACGCTTGAACGCTGAGAAAAGTTTACTGTAATGCAGCACTTGATGCCCGACTATTATGTCTTTATTTCGTATTTGATTTCGCCGGGGCGTAACTCAGAATTTAGTTGATATCCTTATTCGAAACTCTGCCCTGATGTTACAGAAAGGATTGGGGAGCTTCGTGTTAAGTCTACGGAACCCACAACTCCGTAGAATGTTCTTAATTCTGAAAATTCCGTGTATTTTCCATCGCTGTTGGCAACCCAGGTCGGCCCAGGTCCCTGTAGCGAGGCCCATAAATCGTGTCATAAGCTAATGACGTGATTGCCTCCATTCATCATGTATGCTAAATAAAGGCATTAAGCGAAAGTCGGCGACATGGCCTGCTGCGGTGTAATGTCGTTAGAGGTGCATTAGCAGGTACTTTAGTAAAGTTACGCATGCGATGGTCCCGTGTGTTACTGAGGGGGTGACGGGAAGGTGCTAGGAGGGGGTCGCAGTCATTGCCGTCACGTGTAATGAGATCCAAGAAGGCTTTGCACCGGGCAAAGTGAGCCTTTCCGTGACGGGCCGCGCTGGTGCACGTTTGTGCCGTCTGAGTGTGTAATGCAGTCACTTCCTTCCCACTACTCCACTACCCGCGAACAGTGTACTTTTTGAAAGGAATATCGGACGCAATTCATCCGCCGATCGAACGGCTTATGAAAAATGTGATTATTCTATTTAAGCTTTACACTAATCACTGTATAAACCAAATAAAATAGTCTTCTTTCGTGAAATATAGCAATGTTTATTTGATCTTTTTTCCGATTATAATATCGGAAATATATGATTTTTCACGAGTGTAGGGAAATTCAAGAGATTTTACAATACTATTTCACGTGATATTTTGCCTATAATGGATTTTTTTTTTCAATCCATTCGATCGTGGCTGAATTGTGTCGGTTTTTCCTCCCAAAGTATTACACTGTGCAACTGGTGGGGACGGAGATTGCTATCTTCGGTCTGCGGACTGGTTGACTGGCCGGTTTGGCACGCACATGAAACATGGAACTGACCTTCGAAGTTGAGCCCCTCGCAGTCTCGTCAAACAAAGGGGTGTGTAAAGTGAAACGCCATGTTTGCATTTGTAATGACCTCGTGGATTGATAAGCCCTCTCGGTGCGGACGGGATGAAAAGGCTGCATTTATTTTACACGCCAACCTGTGCGACACGGAGTACATATTATTGGAGCTTGGCTTGGATCGGAAGCAGAATTGCCGGGCTTTTGACTGCGACAGGAGACTGTTTTATTGCTGTGCACGCATTTGAGTTCGGTCGTGGAGGGGAATTAACAAGTCCTCTGCCGGTTTGCGTTCGCTAAGTCGATGGTGATGTATGGAATGCAAGGGCAACTTGAAGTTTTGATGTTGAGGGATAATTTATTGACTTTGTCGTGTGAGTTTGGTCACAAATTTTGCAACAACTCAAAACAGTCATAATTTAAAAAAGCACACTAAAGAGCTTGTCAAAAGAGGCACAAGCAAAACATCATGCTCATATTTCAGCTTTCAGCGTTTTGTGTGGAACCGCTGGAAAAAATTCTCGCATAATTTAATACCTAAATAGCGATAGGGTTTTAAGGCGAAGTAGGCTGTCATTGAAATTTGTACGCGTCTTTGATGATTGTTGCAAATTCATCTCACGATTTCGAATCAAAGAAAATCAGTTGGTTTTGCACTGACACAGCTGAAAAAGTATCAGCATGCTTTATGCATGTTAGCGCGTACAGTGATACTTTTTCAAGTCAATATAAACTATCAAGACTGAGTTTTATCACTTTCAAATGCAAGCTGAAAAGTGATCATTGTTGCCAAAACGAATGACGGGCTACTAAGCCTTAATGTCACGTCAAATTCACACAATCTGAATCGGCGTAAGTCAGGAGTGTTACATCTGAGCCTACTACTTACTGGGATTGGTGACGAATTTCGAACGTGCACGAAGGCCTGCCAAGGTTTTATTATGACTGAGGCTGTTTCCTCATTGTCCTATTGGCTCTGCCCCATTTGGCCATTTGGCATAACGGCCATTTGGCATAAGGTACAGTGGGGGAAGTGTAACAGTGGGGTAAGTGGATCATTTGTCTATATAAAGCATAAATACTTGAATATGTTGAATGTTTTCGCACCATTGCTTCGTTCTAGGTTATATTCTTACGCCCACACTGAAACTATTGCAAAACTGGTACTACACGTACACTTACACAAGCAAACTTGTTAGCTGCAAAAAGTAGTTAATTTGAAAATTGTTTTCCATCAATCAAAAATTCATTGTATCTCTGTCTAAAATCAAATTCTATTATTTTTTTCGACACATGGTGAGCATTTCAGTTCTAATTGAATGAATCATATTGAAATATATGTCATTTCTATAAATAAATACAAATATATTGGACATCGTACGCTTACCCCTACTTTTTAATGGGGTGGGGTAAGTGGATCAAGAATAATTATCATTTATTGGCAGACTGCTTACGAGAATTTTAATAAGCTATAATATCCGAAAATGTTGTTTTCCTTTATTTTGTTCCATTCTCAGCTTGAATTTGTCAAATTGACCATAGAAAATTTGAATTAATCCACCTAAAAGTTTTTTTAACATTTCTTGTATAAAAAAATATAAAAAGAATAATAATTTCAAAATTCACACGAAACTTTTCGTGGTTTATCTAAGCTGAGTTGTAAAAGAGCAAAATATACTTATTTTCCAATCGAAAGCATAGTATCGTACCTTATTTGACCATATAAATTGTTCTAGACAGATGATACACATATATTAATAAATTAAATAGAAGGATTTCAGTTTGTTATTCAAAAGTATATGTAACTAATATTTTTAAACCAAGAGTGTTTTTCGAAAATATCTTTAGGAATAATCCTACAATACTTCTGTATAACTTATGCGTATAAATGAATGAATTTTCTCTAAATTTTTCTAGTTACAATGTTTTTTTTTTGTTCAAATTAGTATGAATTAATTTATACTTACTTTTCATAATATTTTGATTTAATATAGATACTTTTTAATTTTAAACTAATCAAATGTAACATTAGTAGCACTAATAACAAGAGCGAGGGTAATATCATTCTTATTAAAAATAATCACACTACATTTGTTTCGAGAACAGATTTTTTTTTATAGGTGATCCACTTACCCCACCATGGTGGGGCAAGTAGATCATTTGGTGCAAATTTTTAAGTCTCTCATACTCAATACATAACAATCAGAAAAATCGAAATAAATGACGATTTGAAGTATAATAGTCCCTTCTTTGTTATCTACAGAAAAAAGTTTGAGTTACATTATTCACGTTAGCTATACATAACAATGAAGTTAACTATTGATTTTTCTGTATCCACTTACCCCACGGTACCTTAATTGAATGAAATATTGTTTTTTTTTTACATTTCAAAACGTTTATTTTGGTGCTTAAAATATTTGTCTAAGACAAGTAAAGTTTACTGGAAGAAGGGGAAAATATTGACCATGATTTTTAGTTTGCAGAAGTAATGTGATCCAATCATATGGGATAACTGATTTCAATACAGCATCATTAGAAAGTGTGTTGAAACACTAACAACGAACCGGGTCGTTGTGTACAACTTGACCAAATGAAAGAGTGGGCTTGACTCCCATAAGTTATGAAATTCCATGTGCGGCTGTGTACATACTTGGATTTTTTTTTAAATTTCACGTAATCTAGAGGAGAAGTTGAAGTAGCAGAATCTGTAAAAAACTGCAGCCGTATTGTTCAAATTTTATAGAAATGAACATTACGCGTTAGTGCAGAGCAATTCCGATTTTCTCGTAGCAGTGTCGATGGTTTAGTGGTAAGAATAATTGCTTCTCACCCCAGTCAGTCGGGTATCAATTCTCATCGACGCCGTCGGGTGTTTCTGAGACATCAACTTCCTGATCGTGTCTTCTTTCGGAAGGGAAGAAAATTCCTTGGCCCAAGCGCTTTTGCTGATGAGTTTGATATGATATCTCTGGGATTCGATCCTAGATCCAACCGACATTAAACAAACAACTGGCCCAGAGAAATAAGACGAAATGTTTTTTCGTCTTATTTCCACAATTGCAACTTCTTCTACATTATACATGCATAAAAGTTGCCGAAAAAAAACAGATTTTTTTGTGAATTAAGACCGGTGTCGAAGATTTGAAGCGTCCGGGCAATTCGAATCAACACGATATCAAGGAAATCCGATGTAATAAACTTCGATCTTGGCGTACCTATGATTCGTTACGCTGCAAACTAAAGAGAACAGTTCATGTTTGAAAGAATGTATAATTTCTGATAGAGTAATTGTAGAACACGTCATTAGGAATACATGTACTGTTAAAAATAGGCAAGATTTTCAGCCGTTCAACGATAGCTTAGTTGCCCTACTGAATTATTAACCAGAATCAACTGATTTTTGTAGCATTTAAGGCAAAGCATCTTGAGATTGTCTTTCTTCAGAACATTGGCAGTTCTTTATATTTGGCTTCTACGCCCTCAGAAAAAAAATCAATATTTTTAGAGGCTAAGGACTGTTCATTTTATAAAGTGGACACCTGGAGCATTCTGTATCTTTTTAATTTATCAACGAAATTTCAATCGGTTTTCGTTCGACTAGTATTGTACAATGTTATGATAATAAAAAATTCTCCAAAATAATTAAATTCCATACGAACATGGAGCAACGTTTAGAACAGTTGATTTTTGGAGGTTATCAAAATCAATGATTTTTAGAAATTGGCTGGAAAATTCGACAATCTACATTTTTATTTTCAGAAAGGCTCGTTCTTCGGAAGCATGATCAATCAGAAGCCAAATGGGAAAAATCAAGTTATTTTTGGAGCAACAATTGTACAGATATAATCAAATCATTTTTTCTCGATATTTTTAGACGGAAATGTTTTAAATTTGAAAGGAACTGATATGAATATTTTTTTTGGTTTGAAGTACGTCCTTACGGAAGTGCTAATATAGAATTAATATGAAAAATAACTTACGCCTTCAAAGAGTTACTTATTTAGTCCCACTTCAAATTTAGAGCATAATACAAAATCAATTGCTTCATATGTTCTTCTTAGATTACCAATTAAAATATTCGGAGAAAAACGTTTACAATTTGCTATAGATCGATAAATATGCGTACATGATTTTAAAAGTATGAAACTTTTAGTAAAATGACCATGAAGAGTAAAATTTATACTTAAGACGGCAGTTTAAACCTGCGATTTGACTCTCGTTTATAAAAATATAGTTTCTTTAGTAATTTAAACTACAGTCGCCTCTCCACATCTCGATATCGAAGGGACCATCGAGATAGGGAGAAATCGAGACATAGAACAAATTTTTAACGAATACTAGATTGAAAATCACTCCGTTGCCAGGAAAATCAACAACAAACGGATGTCATTTCGTCTTCGCAAATTGTTTTGAATCTCTAAAATCTAGTCTAGTAACCTTTGATAATGGGCATTAGACTGATGCAAATTTTGAAGTTTTTTCTCCCCTATGCATAAACGGTGTCAACTATGATGAAAATCATTCCCCCAAAATTTGAAGTGATTTGGAAGAAATTTGGTTGTGCACACGCCATTTGAAGTTTATATGGAAATTACTATGGGAAAGCCAAACCTTTTGTGTTCAGCCTTCTATCTGCTCGTCATAATAATATATGAAAAAACGAACACACTCTTCCCATGTAGAATCTTCCCAGCTACAACTTTGCCGAAGACCACATTTTGTTGGGACGTAAGGATAATTTGTTATTCTTGATTCCAAAGTCTAAACCATGCTGAGATGATCATTCAATTAGTTTCAGAGCAACACTGCTTTTTTGCTGTAGAACATAGTAGCCTGGATTACTTTGATCTATTCTTCCCGCCAGGAGCACCACTGTTGCCTGCCGAATAGTTGGTGAAGCTTACTGAAGGCAAACCCACTTTATGATGATGAATAACAATTTTTCCTGAAGTCCAACCAAAGTGTGGTCTTCGGCAAAGTTGTAGCTGGAAACATTTCACATGAGAAGAGTGTGTTCACTTTTCCATAAAATATTATGACGAAGACATAGAGGACTGAACACAAAAAGTTGACGTTTTCCATAGTAATCTCCATATAAACTTCAAATGGCGTGTGCACAGTCAAATTTCTTCCAAATCATTTCAAATTTTGGGAGGATGCTTTCTATCATAATTTAAATCGTTTAAGAATAGGGGAGCAAAAATTTTGAAATTTGCATCACTCTAATGGGCATATCGACATACGGAGAGAAAATTGGGAACGAAAATCACATCGAGATAGGGAGATATCGAGATAAGGAGGATATCGAGATATGGAGAGTGAAAATGTATGTTGGGTGAAGGGACCGAAAAAATCATCGACATAGGGAGAGATATCGAGATGTAGAACATCGAGATGTGGAGAGTCGACTGTAGTTTTGAACACATTTTCGCTTTTGCTGGGAGTGAAAGGATGGTGTATCAGCAAATTTGTCCATAAATGGATACCGTAATTTCGGGTGAAATTGATCATTTTTCAGGGTTCTTCTAGTGTGTTTTCTATAATGTTAACAATGCCAAACAACTAAATGCAGGAAAACAAGTACGAAGGTGAGCCCCATCGACTTATGTACCGAAATTTTCTAACAAATGTGATTTTAGTGTTAACAAATACCTCTAAAATAAAAAATCAGAGGCACTCATTTCGGGGTGAAATTGATCACTTGTCAATACCATTATTGTTAGTTTCCAAAACAACTCTATTTGATAAATTTGAGCTCCCTGAATCCGAATATGCTTGTAAAATTCTTAACAATGCAATATTTATATAAATAACGAATAGTTAAATTTCATGAATAACGCGGAAAACGCCAAAATGTATGCAATTTCCTAAAGAATTCAATGATATCTATCAGAAATTCAATAATTTCAACCATATGAGCAAATTGGTGCGAGTTTTGGTGATGAAATCTGGTTTGGGGATATATCTCAAGCATCCTCACAAATTTTCAGGTTTATACCATGTTCAAATCCTTGCTTATTAATATAAAAATTCATAGCGAGATCACTCTATGGTGGCGATTTTATACTTCTCATATTACTCCTTCATGAAGCGATTCAAAAAAGTACTCACATCTACAAGTGTCACTTGGAAGGCGCCGGTCGGAACTCGGAAGTCATTCGATTCTATTGTCTAGAGTCGAAGATGACACGTTGGATTTATCGAGTCCAAATTTGAGATTTTTTGTGGAACTGTTTACTTCAAATTATGCCTGATGGCCATTATGCCAAACGGCATTATGCCAAATGGGGTAGAGCCCTTTAAGTTGTATAAACTGACAGATCATATATCAATCCAGAAAGCATCGTATGAAATCGCAATAACTTAGCAAACTTAGTATGTGCTGACGATGGGCCTCAAAGAACAACAAAGTATGTGTCGCTGTACTTGAAAACTGTATTGGCTCTCAAACCCCCAACGTCTGACTTTTAATTAAAAATTAACTTTACAAAATCATAACTTGGCCAATTATTAATCAATTTTGGATCTTTTGGTCTCAAACAAACCGCATACTCCTCAAGATTCATTGTGTTCTGGAAGAAATGGGATTGGCCACTTGGTTCCGGAGTTATTCTGGTTTCAAATGGGGTATATTCGTTCCGGAAGTGATAGTTCCCTTAGATTTTTCAAGATTAGCGGTAAGAAAATTATTCATTGTGTACTTTCTATAAGTAAAAAGCTGCCAGAAGGTCGAATGACATTGGTTCTCATTGATTCTGGCCATTTCGGATACCCGGTCACCTGGCAAAGGTTCCTGAATGTACCCAGAGAGGACATTTTCTGAAACTCAAAGAATACTACCGTGCGACGGCTCAAAATTCCTGATTTTTTATCCGGAACATCATAGATTTAATGCCAAAGACCAATATGAGGTTCTGGCCACATCCTGATACCCAGGAATCGGTTCCGGCAAGGCCTCAATAGGACACTTTTATAATCTTACTCACTCATATTGTGCGACGGCTCAAAATTCCTGATTTTTTATCCGGAACATCATAGATATAATGCCAAAGACCAATATGAGGTAGTGGCCACATCCGGATACCCCGGAATCGGTTCCGGCAGGGCCTCAGTGGGACACTTTCGTAATCTTACTCACTCATATCGTGCGACGGCTCAAAATTCCTGAGACCAATATGAGGTTCTGGCCCCATCCGGATACGCCCGAATAGGTTCCGGGAGGGCCTCAGTAGGACACTTTCGTAATCTAACTAACTCATATCGTGCGACGGCTTAATATTCATGATTTTTTATCCTGAACATCATAGATATAATGCCAAAGACAAATATGAGGTTCTGGCCACATTCGGATACCCCGGAATCGGTTATGGTGGGGCCGCAGTGGGACACTTTTGTAATCTTATTCACTCATATCGCTCAATGAATTGTCATCATGAACATCATAGCTATATTGCCGTGGGCCAATATGAGGTTCTAGTAACATCCGGATACCCCGAATTGTATATCCAACAGCATCACTCCATAAATCAATATAAAGGTTCTGACTAGATACTTGAAATCTTAGCGAAATGCTGAGGCTGGTTCGAAGGAAACAGAACCTGGACTAGGACACAGATCCTGGACGCGGAAGCAGAACCTCTTCGTGGAGATATAGCCTGGAGGCTGAGCTGTAGTCTGGAGGAAGAGTTAGCATGGACGAAAATCTAATATAGATTTGAAGGTCAATACGCGTTGAACAAATTCAGCGTGATGCGAATGCTGACTCATCTAAGGAACTGGTCAACAGTGTTGGAAGGAACTTGGTAGTCTGGAGAAATTGATGCTATGTGAATTTGGTTGGGAGGAGCTCACGGAAGAGCTTGGCAACTAATTTCACTACTGTCGTTAGCAACTATAATAAGGGATACAAGGTGTAAAAAAATGGCTTCATTTTAAGGACGAATACAAATTAATAAAATGATGTAGTTTATGAACCAGCATCAAAGCTTAACAAATGATATAGAATTTCATCATATGACTTTTAAAGACATTTTCAAATTTCTTTATTATTTAAATTTGAAGCACTTCTACCACAAGATTAACTGATATTCTAAAAATAAAATTATACTTTTCTCTAGTCAATTGCATCAAGGTTAACAATAAATTGTATAAGAATGTATTTAGTATTGCGAACGAATTCCAAAAAACGACATGTTGTCATAAAGGATACATAGGATGAAATAGTCAAAAGAATTTGTAGCGAACATGTCTTAGAATTTTCTCTAAATATTTAATTTTATCAACAACATTTATGAAAGGGACTCTATAAATTTTGATAAGGTATAGTGCCGTTTGATTTTGGCAGAATTCCAGAAAAAAATCATGTTGCCAATATCGAACCGTGTCAAAATCAAACAGTTGTTTTTAATCATACTTTGTATTAATAAACACGGATTAAATTTAACTATTTTGAAAAAAAAAAAACACAAAGAAACATTAGGATAACCAGGATCGGGGACTAACCCATTATGTATTCTTTTTTGTATATAAATTTCAGTACAAGTCGGACTCGATTATCCGAGATTTGATTATCCGGAGGATTCGATTATCCGGAGTGAAAAACAATCGATACTCGAGTCCGATCTGTAGTACCAATAGATAATTTAGTTGCATTGTGTAATGAAAAACAAACTAATCTTAATATATCTGTAGATTCAAATACAGGTCGGACTCGATAATCGAATCGCTAAAACAACATTTAAATCCGCGATAAAAGAAATAAAATAAAAACACGGTTTTTTATCGTGTTTTTTTATGTTGACAAAAACGGTTAGCCAGAAATGTCTCATGGACTTATCGATATGGATCCAAAGCTTTCTCAATGGATTCAACGAAGATTACACATAGTACATATGAGTCTTATCAGAACAATTCTGGAGTAATCGCATGTTACCAGAATATTATATTGATCCATGGCATAATAGCTATGATGTGCAGCATAAAAATCATGAATTTTGAGCCGTCGCAGGATATGAAGGAGAAGATTTACAAAAGTGTGCCACTGAGGTCCTTTCGGAACCGATTCCGGGGTATCCGGCTATGGCCAGAACTTCATATTGATCTTTGGCACTATATCTATGATGTTCCGGATAAAAAATCAGGAATTTTGAGCCGTCGCACGATACGAATAAGTAGGATTACGAAAGTGTCCTACTGAGGCCCTCCCGGAACTGATTCCGGGGTATCCGGATGTGACCAGAACCTCATATTGGTCTTTGGCATTATATCTATGATGTTCCGAATAAAACATCAGGAATTTTGAGCCGTCGCACGGTAGTATTCTTTGAGTTTCAGAAAATGTCCTCTCTGGGTACATTCAGGAACCTTTGCCAGGTGACCGGGTATCCGAAATGGCCAGAATCAATGAGAACCAATGTCATTCGACCTTCTGGCAGCTTTTTACTTATATAAAGTACACAATGAATAATTTTCTTACCGCTAATCTTGAAAAATCTAAGGGAACTATCACTTCCGGAACGAATATACCCCATTTGAATCCGGAATAACTCCGGAACCAAGTGGCCAATCTTATTTCTTCCAGAACACAATAAATCTTGAGGAGTATGCGGTTTGTTTGAGACCAAAAGATCCAAAATTGATTAATAATTGGCCAAGTTATGATTTCTTAAAGTTCATTTTTAATGAAAAGTCAGAAGTTGGGGGTTTGAGAGTTAATATTGACTTCTCTGTTATCCAGGGTTGGGAAAAAATCTGAAATTCACTCTACAGTAGTCAAACAAAGCCAATCACAGTCAGCGAAGCCAGTGAAACTCACGCCCATCGCTGCTGTGGGCAAAAAGCCTTGAAAATTTCAAAACACCCGTTGCTAAGGGCAACCCAAAATTACTGTAGAAAAATGTTCTATTTCCCGCATTTTGAGCCTTCAAAGACATTACTGATTTAGAGAAATTCATATACCCAATATAGGCTACTTGATGAGATTCACGATTTTAAACTACTGTAGTGAGAGAGCCACGTGATTTTCGCGAAATTCAAGCCTACTACTATTACCATTCCCAGCACTGCTGTTATCTATCCCTTGGTGGTACAATGATAAGGCATCCAATTCCTAATCCAAAGGTCACTCGTTCGAGGCTTACTGGATTTTTTTTTTATTTTCATCAAAATTTTGTGGCAGAAAGTCTGAAAAAGTCGTGTCAAGTACGCACATAGCCTCCACTTTGATAGGTAAACAGCCTTTTCATGCATTCTATAAGATTGAATTGATTCATATAGAATGATGTATAACAAAAAATATACCAACCAAAATGTTGACTGAGTAGATTACACTGCCAGCCCACGACTGTTTGGCGACGTATCCAATCCGTAATCCGGTTCCTGTCCATTGTCCCGCGCTGTGACCTGTTTTCCATCACTCCAGAGGGCTCGTGCAACTTTTCTAAAGGACCTATCGAACATTGATAGGCTCTCTTCGATTACTTTATCTTCAATAAATAACTGAACCACATTAACATCCTCTATTGCGTTTTTATTGACATTGCCTTTAGATCTACATTGGACAGCATCCCAAAAGTTTTAGTATTGCACTGTTATAAACAAAAAAAGAGCTATAGAAGAGAGAATCCCCCATTGTTACATAAATATTGTACCGTAAAATGGGGTATCATTGATAATGCGGGTAACTTTGATAGTGCGTAACCCACAACATACTAAACGAAATATCATAATTTCTGTTATTCAGTTAAACAAAACGAATGCAAAACTAAAGAATATTAGTATGACACTTCATGTAAGAGCGGTTTTCATTCAAATCAAGAACATTTGAGGCTTTTTATACGAATTTTAAAAATTGACACAATTTTAGCACTTTCGAAACGCTTACAAACAATCTGTTCTACGATCACTATTTGATGTAGTTTTGAATATTGGCCACTTATATTTGACAGCCTAGTTATCATAGAACTTGAATACGGTCCCAAATCTCTTAGCGAAAAGCATTTTCACAAACTGGGACCATTTTTGTAATCTAAGTCAGAAATTTCCATATAACGTTAAACGCCTAGACGTATGCAATGCCCTACAAATGTTTGATATTCATTCAATTTTGTTCGATTCATAATCCATTATCAAAGTTACCCCAAAACAGAAAACCAACTTTCGATTATATGAAAAATTATATCTCCATTCAAAATAAATCTTTTGGCAATCTATCAACTGCAATCGATAGCTAGGATGCCAGTACTTGTTTTAAAAATATAAATTATAATTCTTTGAACCAGCATGCATAAATATTCAAGTTTTCTTCGAAAAAACTATCAAAGTTACCCCGTTTTACGGTATTTTTTTTTCAGTTTCCCCATATAATTTATCAAATAAACTTTCAGCATCATTGAGCCACTTTTGAGTCCTCACCAAAATTTGACAGAACTTTATTTTATAATTTTTACAGTAGTGGTCATAAAAAATTCAGTATGTTTTCAGTGTAAGGATTGTAGAAAAAAAAAAAAAACATTTAAATGACAATTTTCAGACCTTTTTTGTAATTTGAACCATCCTAATGTAGACTGCTTTATAATTCGACCAATTACGTTCACGAAAGCACGGCCGATACAGCAACAAACAGATGCGATTCCCCAGCACAGACATCATTTCCATTTCTAATGCTTTTCGTGACATCCTTGAAGTCTAAAAATGCGTGTAGTTCACACAAAAAGTGTTTTTCTATCAATTCTCCAATATTTATTTTTTAGAGTAGGTAGGGGAAGAGTACCAATTTTCGACCCATTCATTCTATTTTGGTCTACTTTCTATGAAAATCCAGAAATGGCGCAGAATTCTTATGGGTCTCTCGTGCTTTTCCCCTAGAAAACTAATTTATTATCGCATTTTCCCAAAAGGACACGTGGCGTCCCCCGGAGGAAACAAACAATAGCAATTTTGCTTCCTTTTTACTTCATTATTATGGGAGATAACATTGCAGTTTTTCATCAAACGCAACTGGGGATTTTTTTTATTTCCGTACGGGTTTGGGCCGAAAGGTCTCAGATTTTCATGGAACTTTTTCCTCAGGCAGGGTACATCAATATATGAATAAAAAAAATTGAAAAAAAAATCAAGGTCGCCTATTTTCCCGGAAAACTCAGGTGGAAATTTTTTGTTTTCCTCTGACACTACTTACTTTGAAAAATCATAACTTAAGAGCGATCATAGAAACAAAGTTTTAGAAAATGAAAGCAAATTTTCTCAGGAATAAAAAAAATATTAACTGGAAAAAGTTTTCCACAAAATTTTCCACCGTTGAGAAAATTCATGAAGAAAAGCCGGAAAAACTATGCTCCAACTCGTGGAAAATTTTCAAAAAAAATATTTTTTAGAAGATAATTTCATAAGCTTTAATCGCTGAAATTTTTGAAATGTACTTTTTTTTTCGTTATTGAGTTATGGCCAATTTTGTAAAAACTGTGCAAATGTGATATTTTGAGCCTTTTCTTTGAAAAATCATAGCTCAAGAAAGAAGCATCGTAGAAACAAAGTTTTTTATGAAAATGAAAGCAAATTTTCTCAGGAATAAAAAAAAAATAACTGGAAACAGTTTTCCACAAAATTTTCCATCGTTGAGAAAATTCGTAAAGAAAAGCCGGAAAAACTATGTTCCAATTAGGGGCCGTCCAGAAATGACGTAGCATTTTTTACTGATTTTTTACACCCCCCTCCCCCCTCGTAGCTTTTCATCACAAATGCTGATACTCCCCCCTTGAAAAATACGTAGCATTTCAAACAACCCCCCCCCCCCCCTACAATTTTTTTTATTTGTTTTCCTTAGCAATTGGGTTAAAATTGGAATTCAAAAGTTCAATACAGATTTTGCTATTAATTACTGACTGAAACGTAAGGATAATCTAACGAATAAATGTTTGATTTGCAATAGCGCTCAAAAGTGATTTGGAAAACAGTTTTAAATGAACTTTCCTATTTAAGTTGTTGGCTAAATTATATAACTTTTGCTGTTGTTACCATGAACAATTAAATTACAGCTGAAAATATAGAAAAAATCTTTGATTGGATTGATGAAGCTAACAGTAACGAGTTGGAGTACAATGGATTTTCCAATATGTTGAAAAGAAATCTAGTTATATTAGAGGATTGTTTTTTTAATTATTCCTTGTTAGGAAACAGTTTTCAATGAAAATGATCAAGATAAGATATAAACTGACACTTATATTGAGCTGTTCGGTAATCCAATCCGCATGGTTATTAAATTAATTAACTCATTACGCGTGGTAAAGATGGACAAATTATGGGTGAAATTATGAAAAAAAAATCCACGAGTCCTGGGTTCGAATCCCAGCCGAGCACGTGGATTTTTTTTCATAATTTCACCCATAATTTGTCCATCTTTACCACGCGTAATGAGTTAATTAATTTAATAACCATGCGGATTGGATTACCGAACAGCTCAATATAAGTGTCAGTTTATATTAGAGTGTACTGCCTCTCTGTAGTAGTCATGTCGTCACTTGAGTGAGAACGACACGTTGATAGCCTTCCCACATCTTTACTCTTCCACAATACAGTTGTTGTGGAAGCGATGTAGGTACGATAGGCAAACAGTTTCAACACTAAATAAATCGCACTCGCTCGCTCCGCGTGTGTAGGAACATGAGATGGATGGATATTGGTTATGTAAGGGGTCCGCGTGGTCTGTAGGGATTTGAATTCTAAACTTGTAACCAACTCAGTTATTTGGTTACCAAGTGGCTCGGTAGCTTAGTTGGTAAAGCGCTCGTCTAGCATACAAGAGTCCTGGGTTTGAATCCCTGCCGAGCACGTGGATTTTTTTTCATAATTTCACCCATAATTTGTCCATCTTTACCACGCGTAATGAGTTAATTAAGATAAGATATATTTGATTTGAAATTGATATTCGTCATTATTATCCAAATTCAAATCCATTTATCAATCAGGTGCCAGATGTAGAAAAGATTACACTTGTAATATTTGTAATGTTCAGAAAATCTAAGCGATTATTGTACAAGTTATTCAACTTTATTGATATTTCAGCTCAACTTCATTATCGCTCCCCATAATGAAATAATCTTACAGAACCTATAACGATACAATTAAAAACTATAAATAATATTTCTTCAAATAACCGAGTTATTAAGAAAATTGAATGAAAGAACAACACTCGAATATATTGTCCAGGCTTTTCCATCAAGTTTTATTCAGGCTATTCCATCAAAAGCATTGATAATATATTATATATCAAAACAAATCGATGAGTTGATTGGGTGGAGATCTTCTGCAACCTTGAGAGAATAATTCATGGAATGAATATCATGTTTAAATGTAATATTTGCCAAAACGAACATATGTTTTTTTTAAAGAAATAATCTCTAACAGAAAATACGAATAAAACTAAAACAATGTTTTTCAAGTCGTTTAAGCCTTGATTTGTAATTAATTTATTTATCTTTCAATTTATTTATTTATAAATTAATTTATTATTACATGAATATATTGCACTACAGAAAATCTAAAATTTTGTTACAATTTTTTCAATCTTGTCATATGAATGTTTTGAAGCTGAATCATCATTTTATAACCCAACTTTAAAAGTCAAACAATGAAAAAAGAAGTTTGATAAAAAAAAATGTATGTCATTTTTTTCAGCGCCTGATCCAAAATGCTACGTCCACTAGCAAGGACCCCTCCCTCCCCCTCGTCAAACATCGTCACGAATTCGTGAAGCCCCCCTCCCCCCTTAAGAGCTACGTCATTTATTAACGACCCCTTAGTGGAAACTTTCAAAAATATATTTTTGAGAAGATAATTTCATAAGCATTAATCGCTGAAATTTTTTAAATGAATTTTAAATTTTTGACATGGGCTTTCAAAGAAAAGGCTTATATTGTAATTTTCACAAAATTGGCCATAACTCAAAAACGAAAAAAAGTACATTTCAAAAATTTCAGCGATTAAAGCTTATAAAATTATCTTTTCAAAAATAATTTTTTGAAATTTTTCCACGGGTTGGAGCATAGTTTTTCCGGCTTTTCTTTACGAATTTTCTCAACGGTGGAAAATTTTGTGGAAAACTTTTTCCAGTTAATATTTTTATTTATTTCTGAGAAAATTTGCTTTCATTTTCATAAAGAACTTTGTTTCTATGATGCTTCGTTCTTGAGTTATGATTTTTCAAAGTAAGTAGTGTCAGAGGCAAACAAAAACATTCCAACTGAGTTTTCCGGGAAAATAAGCGAACCTGAATTTTTCTCAATTTTTTTTATTCATATATTGATGAGCCCTGCCGGTGGAAAAAGTTTCATGAAAATCTGAGACCCTTCGGCCCACTTTGTACGGAAATAAAAAAAAAATCCCCAACTGTTCCTTTCCTTGATCATTCACCATGTGGAATTTTGGGCAAATGCGCGTTATTGAAAACGTTACAATAGCCGCGGGGTGTAACATTTAATTACAATGAGCAATTCTCGCTGAAACCAGGCCGCCATCGGCACCCATCGTTAGAGTTTCAATTTTATGTCACTAATCGCTAGTTTTCGATAAAACTTAAGGGTGGTCCTTTCTGTTTTCTCAAATTGGTGGACCCCTCGTACGCCAGCCAGCTGAACAGTTTGCGAAAAAGCCCAATTTTTGATAAATCTTGAGTATTATTTCACGGGATATGTCTCATATTTCGCTTGGAACACATAGCAAACTTAGTGGCATCGTATAGAGAAAAGATATAGCCTTCATTAAAACACGAAAAAATTTTGGCGGCCATTTTGAATTTGGCCGCCATTTTGAATTTTGTTAGAAAAATCGTTTTTTCACCATTAGCGCACCGCTAGTTTTGAATTCTGAGATCGCCATCAGAAAGCTTAGGAAAAATTGCGTAAGATAGGCTACAGAAACTAGGTGAGCAATGGTATTTACCCTATCAAATGAACGATTTTCTAAATCATGTTATACGATTTTGACGTATATTCGCGCGAGTGCAATCAATTAAAAAATCTCTTTTTGAACAAGAAGAAAAAAGTTTTCTACCTTTGGTGTTTTATTAAAGTCGAGTGAAGAATAAGAATGTTATTTTGAGTGAAAAAATCTGGCGGCCATCTTAAATTTCAACGCCTTCTTGATTTTAGGAAGAAGCATGAATTTTTCACCTTGATAGCACGCAGCATGTTGAATTTAGAGGCTATCAATAGAAAAAGGTTACGTATACTCTTTTTTTTATTATACTTAATTTTTCTGACGTTACGTCCCTAGTGGATCCGAGCCTGATACTCAGCTCGATATTAGTCAAATCCAAGTTATTAAATAGGAATTTTCTTTTATAATGTAATTTCTGACAAAAGAATAATTCTTCGACATATCTTTGAATTCAGTAATAATGAATAAATAAATTCAGTAAATGAAAACCGTTCAAAAACATTGATTGTATTAAACAAACATTATTTTACCATATGCATCGTTGTTTATTGAATGAAGTTTATAGATTGCGCATCGGGACATCAGTAAGTCTTGTGGTAGTATCTGTAGTTTTAACGTAAAACATTGACAAAAGTGCATCAATATAGAATGCAAATCTTAAATTTTGAAGCAAAAAAACATCCTTGATAAAGTATTGTTTTTAGTACCGACCAACATGCATGTGAAAAATAGCGAGATTAAATAATGAGAAGCAGGCTTTGTTCTAAAGTGGGCGTAATGCCGAAACGCAGGTGTATTATTTCGAAGTTGGAAAATCTGGCGGTCATCTTGGATTTCGACGCCATCTTGGTTTTTAGCAGTTGAATGATTTTTTACCATCTCAGTGCTCATCATGTTGAATTATGAGGCCTCCGATAAAAAAAACAATCAAGGTGAATACTCATTCTACTATTTAAAACCATGATAGCGTCAAAATCCAAGGTGGCCGCCAGATTTTTTTTACTTAAAATAATACTCCTATTCTTCATCTGTCTCAAATAATACACCAACGATTAAAAACTTGTTTCTTTGTTGTACAAAAAATGATGTTTGCATTGGTAGCACTCGCCATATACGTCAAATGATTCAGAAAATCGTTTATATCATAGGGTAAATACCATTGCTCACCTAGTTTTTGTAGCCTATCTTACGCAATTTTTCCTCAGCTTTCTGATGGTGATCTCAGAATTCAAAACTAACGGTGCGCTAATGGTGAAAAAACGATTTTTCTATCAAAATTCAAGATGGCGGCCAAATTCAAAATGGCCGCCGAATTTTTTCGAGTTTAAATGAAAGCTATATCCTTTTTCTATACGATGCCACTAAGTTTGCTATGTGTTCCAAGCGAAATATGAGACATATCCCGTGAAGAAATACCCAAGATTTATCGAAAAATGGGCATTTTCGCAAACTGTTCAGCTAGCTGGCGTACCAGGGGTCCACCAATTTGAGAAAACAGAGAGGACCACCCTTAAGTTTTATCGAAAACTAGCGATCAGTGACATAAAATTGGAATTCTAACGATGGGTGCCGATGGTGGCCTGGTTTCAGCGAGAATTGCTCAATAGGAATATGTATCACGCATTTCAACTTAGGGGATGCTGAAAATCCACAAAAACTGAAAATCCACAAGCAGCCAGGCTGCTGTCAAATAAAAAGGTTCATGAAAATGATCCGCGTATGGCTAGCGATAATCAGTCTTGATTTTGTCACGCTAAAAACTGTTGTTCAATTTATGTATCACAAAGACTGCCAGAACATATGTGATTGGTCCAAATTATGCAGAAATCTTTTACAACATTTTCCAAATATATTTTAAATTAACATATGGCCAGAAACTTTCTGATTCAGTCTGTTTATTGGATTTATCACCTGCTTTGAAAGCATTATGCTTTGTGTGAAGCATTTTAAGTGTGTACTTATAATGTGGTTTCCTGTGAGACGAGCAAACAAACAACGGTTAGCAGTCGTGGAAAAGATTTTGTTCAATTTGAACGACCTAAACATTCGACTTCGCACCCCCCCAGATTTAAACCTCTACTGTAAGGCCGTCGTCACTTTCATGTACTTGACCCGATATTAAGAGTTCGAGTAGAGTTTCGAGAGTATTTGTGGTAGAATATTTCAAGAAATCTTTGGTTGATTATTTGACAAGCTAGTGTGCTAGTGGAATAAGCAGGAATGCTTGAAAATTCAAAGAAATAGTTATGAAGACATTTCTATGGAAATTTTCTAGGGAATCTATCGAAAAATTCCTTATAAGACCTTTTGTAAAGATGTAAAAAAAGCTTCAAAATGTATAAGCCCCCTATGTACTACGTTCTTTGAAATGCCAACCAGGATGCTTTCTACGAATTCGCTTAGAATATTCTCAGTGTATCTTTCACGAATTTAACGGGAATTCTTCACTTCATCTTCCTGACACTAATTCAATATTCTGGCAAGAATCCCAGGATTCTTTTTCAGCACAAATTAACACCGAACAGTTAAGCCTGTGATTTTTTATGTTGGAGGTATCTGGTCAACGATAAGGGTTTGGAACGCCAAGAAAAATGACTACGTGGTTTATGGACAGTCCCTTAACCCTTATGTAGCCTAAGATATTTACTTGGGATATGACTACGCGTCAGTCTCTCAAGGAATTTCGGAAAATCTTCTGATCCAGATAAAGAATTGATTGTAGTTTAGAGCATGTAGTTCTTGCATTTTCCTTTGAAATTTTGATGATTTTGCAAACATATGGTTTCAAATAAAACGGTTTGGAAAATGTTTACCCTAAAAGGTGAATTTGATTGAAATGTTAAATTTTCCTAAAATATCGGTGTTTAAACGCCAGTTTTCCGAATACCACTTCACCGATTGACTCGTTCTACCTTATTCAAAGGCATTTCTCGTTATAAAAACCTGTGGGTGTTTTCCTGAAACATTTGAAGATTCTCTGAATCAATAAAAGCATTTCAACGAAAATCTGTTGAAAAATTCTCATGGATAAAATATTTGCAAAAATTATCAAATTATAATTAAAAGTCATTCATAACTCAGAGATGGAATCCAGGAGTTATTTATAAACAAATTATTTGAAAAACAAACAGAGTTTTTTCTAAGAAAACAATGTTGGATAAATTCTCTAAAGAATTAAAAAAATACTAATCTAAGAGAATCTTTGACAAAACTCCAAAAATAATTTCTAAACAATATATGTTTAGTATTCAGAACCCCCTCGTGGTCTGGATGAACAAACACAAAAAAAATCAAATTTGTATGGACCATGCTCATATGTCAGCCATCGCCTTCCCCTTATATGACCAAGTGATCAATGGATAACGCCTAAACAAGATTCTCACATAGGGTCTCCATATAGGTTCCCACAATGAGTGTAGTGCTTTCCACAGGGTTCTCCAGCATGTTCTCCAAAGATGGATTTACAGAGGTCTGTACAGATTTTTTCCAATGAACTCTCTATGTCGTCACAGATGGCAGCAATAAGGTCTCCAAAAAGTTCTCCTCAGAAGTCTCCACAAAGATTTCTACCTCTCCATAATAGTCTCCATAGATGTTTTCAGAAGTCTCCCCAAAACTCTTCGCGAAAGTCTTCACAAAAGTTCCTAGACGTCAGAAGTCTACTTCATTGAAGTCTTAACAAAAATCGCCACAAAAATCCCAGCGAAAATGACCACTGAATTATTGACAAAAATGTTATCAACAGTGATAATGAATCGTCAGGCTAGTTAAGTAGAATTTTGCTTGTATCAAAAGATTCCTCAGGAGTCTTCGCTAAGAACACCAAGCAAAAAAACTGCAGGTTAAAAAAAATCAGTAAATAACGAATATTAAGCACAAAATCGAATTGTTAAGACCATGAGCTTGAGGTCTTGAATGTTCTCCTGTGGTTGCTACAGCTGCACTGACACAAGGAATCGACCAGACGGCTGCTTGAGTTTAACAGGCATCCTCAGTGTAAAAGTGCTGGTGATCACATATTTTTAAGCAACAATGGCACCTGTCACGTCAGAATGCTGACCAATGAGGAGAAGGGGTAGGAATTGATGTTGCATTTAAAATTGGACCATAGCAGACCGGATATATCCCTGCATTTTCGCCAGTTCATGATGGAAACTATTGGGGTAATGTAATTTTATGGCAGAGAAGCTTGATATTGGTGCCTATTGCCTGTGTATCAAGCGCAAAGAAAGACGTGCTATGATGATGGAAGAATGGAAGCGTATGGAAACGGTCGTTGACCTTTTATTGTTCTAGTGATCGCTATGAACGAATAGTTTAAGTGTGATAGATTAAGTGTGGAAGGTTGAAGCAAGTGATAGGAATACAACGAAAAAGTACGAGGAATGGGAAATTCCTGGAATTGAATCCATGACCTTCTGCTTATGAAGCAAAAGCGGTAGCCATTTTACCACCAACTTCGTCTAAGCATAAGATCAAATTTTTAAGTGCAAGAAAGTTAGTTTTAAATAGTTTTAACCTTGTTCATTAACCAATTCAAGTAATCTTGTTCAATGATCCAGAAACTAGAACTCAAAGCAAAACTGAACGGTCGTCGCTAGATTCAACACAACCTTCTTGAATATTCTTCATGGACCATTGATAAGTACAGTTACTTTAAACTGCTATTGTTTCCACTGGACTGTACCGCTTTGGAATCGCAGCCGAAAAAAGTACGTCCCTGAAACGACATTCGTGGGCCACATTAGGAGCTATAATTTGAAGCGAGTTTCGGTTATAAATTTCAAAAAGTATTACACCGTCGTCAGCATAAGCACTGCGCTGCGAATCGCAGAATCTGCCGGGAAAAAGCAACCAATGTTGTCCCAAACTTAGAGCAAACAAACCAACGCACCACGAGCCACCAGTCTGTCGCTGCACGCCGAAAGTAGGGAGCAAAAAAAATTGTTTCACCAACATTTCGCCATAATTTTCATTAGAAAATAAACAGAAACTGCTGTAATGGCGCACACGGTGACCAAAAACCAAGGCGCCTCCTTCGGCGCTGAGGACTGTAATGGAAATAACTTGGAAATATCAGAAACCCTTGGTTTCCAAGCTGAGTGATTAATTAACCAATATTCTTACAAAAAACATATTATTTCTCATTCAGGTGTCGATTTACTTCATCGCAAGCGCTATTATTCGTCGTACAAAATTGAAAATGTTCCACTACGGTGGATTTTCAAACTTACTTGCAACATAGATTCATTTTTCAAGTGTGATTTTGTGGAAGCTGATTAGGCTTGTGCAATTATAAACCAAGAATGCAATAAAACTGCAATATTTCGATTAATAGCTTCAGTTCAATTATCCATTTAGCACTTTTTCACCGAAATCGCATGGACGAAGACGAACCGAGCGAAATCTGATAAGCGATCGACTGAGCCTCACCACATTACGATTCAAATTTCTTCCCGAACATGAGTTGTGTAACTGGCCGAATTGACATGGAATTCGTCAAGATTGACCCAATATATTTTAGATTGTGAAGATTGTTTCCAACCTATTCCCGACACAGTCCTTATCAACGAGAGATAGGTCGTGAAGCGATCCCGGTTTGAAATTACAGCCATCCCTTTTACTAGCAAAACACCACACTGACGACGACTGACACCACTATGGGGCTGATTGTTGGCACAATAATGCGACGAAACCGGGTGCAAAATGGACCACGCTAGACCGAACACACGAAAAGAGAGCGCGCGTGAGAAAATGTGTTCTGTGTTTTGCCATCCAATACATTGAATTTCGGTGCGCTTTTTCCCCACCCCAACAGTAACAGTCAGAGTCGAGTCGCGGAAGCTCGGATCCGCAGTGGAATGGGTTTTTGGCAGCAACGGCCACATCGAAGAAGGCCTGCAAAAAAGTTTTCGTTTTATCAGTTTCTTCTGCGGTCAACGCGCGCCGCCTGCTTTGTCGAGGCGATCTGGCACAAATGCTACGAACACTTCTCTGGTCCTCACCTTGTCCGGTTTCGTCGGAACTTGTTACTGCCGTTATAGGTATAATTGACCCATGTTACTAAATACTAAATTCGAGAAAAACGCTTTAAAAAATTTAACACATGTTTGCTTATTGACAAAGTTTGTGATGAATTTAGATAGATTTGTTGTAAACACTTCTGTTTTCTAAAAAGAAGGTTATGGGTTTGGTCCCAGGCCTGTGCCTTTATCGTTCTTTATAATTGTATACACCCATTGGCGTAGGAACAGGGGGGTCAGAGGGGCCTGCCTCCTATAGAATCATCCAGGCCACCCCAGAATTTTTGATAAAAATCACAATAAAAATTTTAAAAAAGCAAAATCTTTTGGATCAATGTACATCACTCTTCAGTGTACAAAAGTCTCTTCAGTAGTTACGTTATTTTATTTAATGAAACTGAATAGTGTTGTTGTGAATTAAGTTGTGCAACTGAATAGTGAGAAAACCTCCCTTGCATTACACAACATCAGATATTCTCATAAGATTTCCAAAAACATTCATTTGAAAATGCAAATACAGTGGGATTCCGTTTTTGGCACGCTCCGTTTTTGGCATGCTCCGTTTTTGGCACCCCCCGATTTTGGCAACAAAATGGATCCGTTTTTGGCAACATTTTTCAATATCATTAAAAATTGTATTTTTCTGTAAATATTATTGTGTCGTTTGTTTTAGTCATTTGAAAAAGCAATCCAGCTTCACTCTTATCGCATTCCAGAGTTCAATTTTCGCCGATATTTCTCAGAATGTCACCAACTTCTAGGAGCACCGTATGAGCTTATTTCATTCTAGATGGCCGTATGTTGGCCGTTTCATTAAGTCATTAATCTCTATGAGTATCTACTAGTATCAACTAGAGTTCCAACATCTTTTCTCAGGCATTCACGCTTTATGACCAGCCCACTTGAGTATGCCGGTAGACAATTGTAATTAGTAAAAGTCAGTTTTCTTCAAATTTGGAACAGCTTCTCTCAACAAAGCAACATTGACATAAGAGGAACAAAATATCTAAAAACAAATAGGGTTTTCATCTACAATTTTTGGCAAATTTTTGGATAATCTTACATTTTAATTGCGTAAACACCATTTCACTTTCATTTAAGTTCTTTAAACTCACTGTCTAGCTTTCAATGGGTTACATGCATGCCATGATTCGCTACTAGCCACAACGTAACGCACATTCGCTGGTGTCTATGCACGAAAAATCGCTAAAAGGTAACGCGAAAAATATTTGTATGGCGAAATGCATCTAACGATTTATTTCTCAACTATTTTCGAAACATTATTTGGTTCCGGTTGTGCGTGATGATAATGACTATCACGCCTACCAAATATTTTTTTCGATTAATGCTTTCATTTACGAGATATTTGAAGTTAGATACCTTTCCCCATACAAAATGAAACGAAAAGAACTTCTGCTGATCAACTGTGGGCAAGAGCAAAGCAGGTAATCCATTATCTACTCAAACTTTTTGCACCACACGTCTTAACTGATCGACGGCTTAGATTAAAGAGGATGGCTATTTCAGAAATTTGGGCTTTTACCCTGTACCGGCGGTTCCCGAGTTCGTAAATGTTCGTCGTTTTTCGTGTACTTCCTTTAAGAACGCAAGTTTTCAGTTTTGATAAGGACTCTACTGTTGCATCGCAACTTGTGGAATCAGAGTACGCAAAAAGGCTACACGGAAATAATATTGCCTTTCGTAATGTTTTGGTTTTTGTAATTAAAAATTACATTAAAATACTGTAACCTCGTTACAGTTTCTTGCTGGAACCTAAGAATGTATATTGTGGATGCTGTGCAAAATCTGTCGATTCCTTGTAAACTCCTAAGATTTCTAAGGCAGCCTGCGAATTTTCAGAGGAATACTGCGGATTCTGAATTGTATTTTGAATATTTTGAGTAGTATCTTGAGGATTTCGAATAGGTTTCCAGCGGAAAGTGGGGATTGCTAGTGGCACTCTGGCAAGTCCCTATTAACTTTTGAGAATTTCGATCGGAAACATGAGAAATTTCAGCTATATCGCAGCGAAACCTTGAAAGTTTAAGCGCTGTCTTCAAAATTATTAGCAAGCTCTTGGGTAGATGTGAATTCCTATCTGGCTCTCAAGTAAGATTCAAAGAATTCTAAGCAAGATTATGTGGATTCCTAGCAAGCTAGTTTAGAGTACAAACGGTTTCTATACCATTTTGTAATAATTTTCAGAGGAGTTTTTCATCCATATTTAAAAGACAATATACACCGTCTTAAACCAAAGGCTGCACTTATATTATACAACGGACACACGGAACAACCATTCATTGAACATGAAGAATTTTTGTTTGACGAAAAGATTCCTTCGACAGGGGCGAACCTCTACGAAATCGAACCTACACTTCGTAGTACAATACGCCTAAACGATTGACGCCGCTAACCTCACGGCTACCAAGCCCATATTTCTATGGGAAATCCTTGCTTAGTCAATATTATGTTCCAGAAAATATAATAGTTTTTTTATTGGTACAGCAAATGATTTCAGCTGTTTTTGTGTGCTCTTTGACTGTAGTCCATCATTTGATATCAGATGCCTTACTATGCAAGAAATTTAATTTGGAATAATCATTTTCAAATTATCGAATATTGTAAAATTTGACGCTTGGGATTAAAATAGAAACCATTTTTTCTTTAAGTTTATTTAACTAGAATCATTCATTTTGTAACACCTAGAACTTCTTTTTGTAAATACGCTTCTAATGAAATTTCCGTATTTTTACACTACTTTGAGGGATTGTTCTGTTCTTGAACAAAGGTCACTTATGCGATTATTGTTTTTACATGAACAAGGTATACAAATAGTATACATAAAGTTTACAAAACATCATTGAAGATATTTTAACTATAAAAAGTGTGTAGAACGCCTATCTTCAGATTTATAACATAGTTCTTTCCTACGGAAATCTACTTCGAATTGGACCGTTCGGATGTCTGGCCATCATTTGGTTTCATAATTATGATGGAACAACGTCAAAATGATATTTTTGAAAATAAAAAAATGGGTTCCGATTTTGGCACGGTTCCGTTTTTGGCAACTGAAAATTTCAACTTTGTTGCCAAAAACGGAATCCCACTGTATACAGCCATTCCTTGAAAAATCGATCTAGTGGGTCACCGAATTCCATGAAAATTTGGTATTTTGTTCCTTATTCGAAATAAGGATACGCGTGTTTTTGGATTTTTTGATTAGGGTGACAATTCCCGAAATAGGGTGACCAGAAAAATCGCGATTTCGCTAAATTTTTATTTTTTTTTAATATAACTTTTGAACCGTTGGACCGATTTTCAATCTTTTTGGACGAAATGAAAGCTAAAGATTTTGACTTCTTAGGAAAAATATTAAATTTCACAAAAAATGTTTTTTAACATGAAAAATAATCAATAATTTCCGTTTTTTCGTGTTTTGAAGGCCCCGGAACCAAAAGGGCTATTGCTGTTCTAATTTTTCCTTTTTTTTTTGAAAGTTTGGTGTTTTGTTCCTTGTTTGAAATCCTTATTATACGTGTTTTTGGATTTTTTGATTAAGGTGACCATTTCCGAAATAGGGTGACCAAAAAAATCGCGATTTTGCAAAATTTTTATTTTGAAAAATATTATAACTTTTAAACCGTACGACCAATTTTCAATCTTTTTGGACGAAATAAAAGCTAAAAATTTTAAATTTCAGGAAAAATATAAAATTTCACAAAAATTGCTTTTTTTACATGAGAAAAAAATCAATAATTTCCGTTTTTCTCGTGTTTTGAAGGCCTCGGGACCATTGGGGCTATTGCTGTTCTCATTTTTCCTTGAAAGTTCAGTTAATTTTACGCTCACTGTCAAATTTTCAGCGATGTATATTTCTTAGTTTTTGAGGTACATTTTTTTGAAAATAAAAAATCAGTCATTTTTCATCGTCACACACTGTAGGTCTCAGCGCATTAGATTTCTTTTTTTTTTTAAAATCATAACTTTTGAACAGTTGAACGGTTGAATTTCCAATCTTTTTTTTATGGTATGAAAGCTTAAAATTTTAACTTTTCAGACCAAATTAAAAAAATCCGGAAAAAAATGTATATGAAAAAATATTAAAATTTCTAGTTTTGTTAGAAAGTTTCATTTATTTTCATGTAAAAATAAATATATTTTTTCTAAGTTTTTTTCTGAAAAGTTTCAATCTTAAGCCTTCATTCCATAAAAAGGCTGGAAATTGGTTGAGCTGTTTAAAAGTTATGATTTTTTTAAATAATAAATCTATTCCTCTGAGACATACAGTGTGTGCCGATGAAAAATAACTCATTTTTTATTTTCAAAAAAATATATCTCGAAAACTAAAAACATACATCGCTAAAAATTTGAAAATAAACGTAAAATTAACTGAGCTTTCAAGAAAAAATGAGAACAGCAATAGCCCCATTGGTCCCGAGGCCTTCAAAACACGAGAAAAACGGAAATTATTGATTTTTTTTCATGTAAAAAAAGCAATTTTTGTGAAATTTTATATTTTTCCTGAAATTTAAAATATTTAGCTTTCATTTCGTCCAAAAAGATTGAAAATTGGTCGTACGGTTTAAAAGTTATAATATATTTCAAAATAAAAAATTTGCAAAATCGCGATTTTTTTGGTCACCCTATTTCGGAAATGGTCACCTTAATCAAAAAATCCAAAAACACGTATAATAAGGATTTCGGATAAGGAACAAAACACCAAACTTTCACGGAGTACGGTGACCCACTAGATCGGTTTTTCATGGAATGGCAGTATAAATACCTGTATTTTGTTTTCTAAAAGTTTACAGCATGTTAAAAACTGTTTTTAGTTGTTTTCATTTACCTGATATGGGGTAATATTGATACTAAGACTCATTAAAACACACTCGGTAATGTTGAAAATATTATTACTTAATAAAGGCATGGTCCTTGAAGCCGAATAGAAAGGCCAAATTCTTACAAGTCATTTACTTTTTGAGTTAGTTCAAAATGAAAAACACCATGAATTGTGGAATACGCCTAAAATAGGCTATTTCCTAGGGAAATTGTGCTTTCGTTATAGTAATTTGTGAATCATGCTTAACTGAACATATATATGAAGGTTTTGACAACGGAATCATTTTCGGCGATGTTATTTTAGTAATATCCGCTTTTCTCTTGCTCATATCGTTTCAAAACTCATGTCATGGTGTCTCTGGTAGAAAACATTAAAATAAAAAAATCAGTATCGCTGAAACACCCACCAAATGAAAGCTTAGGCTTTTTCCTTTCATTTGAGACCGGTTTGAAAATGTTCTATCCGGGGGTCCTGAACATTTTTTTTTTTAATTTTAGTAAGAAATACGTACCATAGTTTATCTTCTTCCGCCAATAGTATGATACAATGAATCGCTTGTACCATATGATGACAACTCAATCGAACCGTAAAAGGCCATGACAAATATTGCTGGACAAACATTTGAAAAGGGCTGGAGAGGTCTAAAGCCTTTTTTCAGAAACGTTGAGCCCTTTTTGGCTCGTCCATGCAAACTAACATCACTATCAGAAAGATTAGTGTTCGCTCTTCCTGATAGTAGTATTGGTGAGCGTGATCGAGTTGGATTGGGCTCAACAGCGTCTTACAAAGCCATTGTTTACCTATGTCGAAGTGCCCTTTTTAAATGTTTGTCAAGATTTCCATAAAACAAGCTTGTTTTTGTTTTGGCAGTGTTGCTGTTCAGTTGATTATAAATTCAGTAAATAGTAAAATTGTATATTTTTAATCAACATTTATTCATTTATACAAAACTGAAATGGTTGTAAAGAGTATTTAAAATTTTAAATAAAATAAATGTTCAGAGATTTGAAAGATTTTCAATAAATAACCCTTAGGGATGGTACACAAATTATGTCACGCTAAATTTCAACTTTTTGGACCACCTCCCCCCCCCCTTTGTCACGTTTTTCGTATGAGTCCTCCGAATTTTTCGTAAGGCTTGTCACGCTTGGCTTGACCCCCCCCCCCTTCAGAGCGTGACGTAATTTGTGCATGACCCCTTATTTAGTTGTATGCTACCGTCTTAAAATTCAAATATATTTTCATAAGATATTGCTTTTTACGATTAGTAATAAACAAAGCGTTTGAGAAAACATTTACTCATGGATCATTACATTACAAATGGTTTCACAGATTGCACAAACAACTAAATTGGCATCAATGGTAGGGAAATCGGCGCTGCGTTATAACGCTTCATTGCTTAAGTTGTCGCGTTCTAAGGTGGTATAGCGAAACATTGGTGCTTGTGTCGCGTGATAAATTTAGAATTTATTGTTTTGGGTCAACATTTTGGTTTGCTGATTAGAGGTATGCCTGTTAATAATTACAATAAATATATCCCAATTTCACACCTATTAATAAATATATATTTACACTACACTCTGTCAGGAGACCTGAAACATGAAACCGAAAAGCCACGAAGACAATCGTTCGAAGATTTGCATATTGTATTTAAAGAATATGTGTCTGCAACCGTTATCAGCAATAGTGGTTGATATTATTGAACAGCACATTCTTCACGACATCAGGATTACAGTCTGGTATTGTCCTACAAAAATATGTCGAGCTTGCACGTTTGTTCGTCCAGTAACCAATTTAGACTTTTGAATATAGCACTGTATAAATATAAATACAATTTAAAACCTACCACTCGAAGCATGTAATGATGTGAGAACAACAATCTCACCAAAACTAAAGGGAAAACATGGTAGACACAGTAATGCAAAAAGTAAGTGCCAATTGAATTGGTTGGTTGTCGAATCTACACGGTTTACCACCCAATTGAGAATCTAATTCAACATCAAACCCATTTGTTCGCTGATGACTTGTTTTTGATTAAAAAAAGTGATTTGAGCACCAGATGAGCGTTGCAGTTGAGCAGCTGTCTAAGGGGTTTGGATGTTGCAATCGCCCCAAACATCGCTTTCAAAATCAGCAGACTTAATTAATTAGTTGTAACACATCTGCACTTTGATTTGAACGATACACGCAAACAAATTTTGTTGTATAATCTACCGAATCCATGGTAGAAATAAGAACTGCACCAACGATTTTCAATCGACTCCAAAAATCTGTTAAGTTTACTATAATCTGCTGAAAATCACTGAGCAGTGCAGTAAATTTGACTATGTCCATAGTAGCATTCACTACAAAGCATTGTATTTCAGTCCGTGACACCCACCGTACAACACAGTGAGGTCAAAAGTATGATGCTAAACTTCTCAAATCTAGAATGTTTCTAGTCAAAAATACTACAACTCTGGTTAAATCAACAGAAGAAATTTTCTTGTGTAGTGATGTTGACTATGTTTTGTTAGATTTAACAGATTAATGTAGTCGGTTGAAAATCGTTGGTGCAGTTCTTAATTTTACCATGGATTCAGTAGTTTCTACAATAAAATTCATTTCAGTGTAATGCAGAAACTGAATTAAAACCTGTAATATACTGTAATAACGTTTAGAGGTTATTTGATTATGTGACGTCCAAAAAAGGCGGTTGGCTTGGGCAGTTCGATCTACAAGCGATGAAGAAGGGTTTTTTAATCCTCTACCCTGTCGATTATCGAGCATAATTCCGACGTCATCGGGACTCATGGCCGATGTAAGGATACTGGCGTAAAAATACTGTTGCTGCTTGCTGTTGCTGTTGCTTGTTGGCGTTCCCTAAAAATATGGCAATATTGAGAAAATCTGGAAGACACTGTTGCTTTTGAATAATATTAGGTGCTTTATTGCTGGAGATTTGAAAATCGTTAATCTGTTTTGCGTAATAATGGGAGATAGTTTAACATTTTCTTGTCCATACTGTACCACACAAAAAAAAGATTTATCCAATGTAGCTGGTCATCCACGAATACTTGGTCACATACGCGTCCACGAAATGGAAAAGTCTCGGCTCGGACCATAAACTGACGGAGCAGTTCTTCAATTGTATTTACTATCCACTGCTCGATGGATCACCCGACGAACCAATTGCCCACCACCTTCCTTGCATATAACAGTAGGTGTTGTAGAATTGACAAAAAAGTATAATACATTGATCCAAATAATGTCGAGGAATGGGTAAGCATCAGCAGTTTGATTGTGCGATTCATAAAGATGAATTCTTTTATCACAGGTGAGGATCATCAGTTGCCAACGCCACAACAAATGTGGATTCACCAGCTGAAACTGTCAGAAGATTTTGAAAAAATCGATATGTTTTGGAAGTGTAATGGGATCTAAGTTTGCTAATTTTAATTTATCGTATTGTTCTGTAAATTATCTATTTTCAATGAAAAAATGTATTTCAGGCGCTTGATCATTCTGATCAGGCACATAAAAGTTGTTTTCAAACGAGTCTGGATGATGATTTTGCAGAAAAGGTTGACAACTTTTCAAAAACGTGGATTACTTACCCAATAGCTCGAAGTTCCATATTTGCGCTATCATATCCCGGAGTTTTGTAAAATCACAGAAAGTGGTTTGAGCAAATACGGGAAACAAGCCAGTGAAACCGTGAAATTTGATTTTCAAGTTGCTTGGAATCATATTAAGGTTCCGGAGAACTCCGAAGCATATGATCGACAGCTTCTTTGAGTTGTAGCATTTGTAAGCCGTATTATCCGTATTTACTTTATCGATATGTCGTGTATGGAATTGGTTTAAATAGAATGGTATAATGCTAAATCCTTTTTATTAATTGGTTAACTATTCGTAGTAAAATTTCTCATGGCTACCTAGATAAGCATGAAAGAAAATGACTGTGTGAACCATAATTATGAAATCAGTACTGAAAAAACGGCATTGTACTGTTTTGAAAAAAAATGTTCAGGACCCCCCGATGGAACATTTCCAAACAGATCTCAAATGAAAGGGGAAAGCCTAAGCTTTCATTTGGTGGATGTTTTAGCGATACTGATTTTTTAATATTAATGTTGTTCTACCAGAGACACCGTGCTAGTATTGCAACACCTCAGTTGAATATTGCAGCACCCCCCAAAAAGTTTAGCATCACCCGTAAACTATTACACTAATGACGCAATATCTTGGAAACCTTACTTTCTAGAAAGATGCGGTCTTCAGCAAAGTTGTTCAGAAGCCTTACGGCGTTCATCAGCTGAAATTTTTATTGCACAATTTGGCCGCTACGTGGCGCTAGTGTGCATGAAATTTGGTCATATTCTAGCAGGCTCCAGCTCATGAACCTGACCACTTAGAATGTTCGTGTCTTCAGCAATGTTGGTCATAAGCTTAAAAGCAATGTGAGACAACACTGATTGGTCAGCAATTTTGCCACTACGTGGCACTAGTATGTATGTAATTTGATCAGTCAAGTGAATCGCACTTTATCGGTAAGAATTATATTCAACCTGCAATTATTCAAAAAATTACCAAAAAGCTCTTTTAAACTGTTTTGTATATGTTTCTCTAGAAATCTGATATGAAGTGATTATAGGAGGGATTTGGAGTAGTTTTTGATCCAAAAATGAAGAGTGGATAAGTTTTTAAATGTTATTTATGGAATTATTTATGGAATCCTGAGATTATCATTTGAAAAAATTGAGTTATTTCTTTAAGGTAAAAGAATAGTTGGTGGAATTTCTGAAGATTTTTTTTTGAGAATTTCAAGAATAAACTGCAAAATCTTAGCAAATCTGATGAAAAATTCTTCAAAAATTTCCCAAAAGAATCGTCAGTGTGGTTTAAACAAACATCTCGGTGGAAAATATAAGATGACTCTCTGGTAAATTTTCCAAAAGAATCTTTTATAACATAATTCTCTAAGAAATCCCTAAACAAATTACTTGTAATATCTATGAAGATAGTCTTGGAAGAGTTTTTGAAGGAACAGTTCAACGTATTCCACTTGGAACTTTAAGGCGAAGTAGGCCGTCATTGAAATTTGTACGCGCCGTTGATGATTGTTGCTAATTCTTCTCCCGATTTCGAATAAAAGAAAATCAGTTGGTTTTGCAATGACACAGCTGAAAAAGTATCAGCATTCTTTATAAATGCTAGCGCCTACAGTAATACTTTTTCGAGTGGTGTTTGATCCTTCGACCTTGACGCTTGCTCCTGCGGGGGCCGGTGATGAGGGCAGGATCAAACATGTCGCGCATCGGTCGAGTAAAGTGAAAAAGTGCCGCGTTCGATTAGTCCTTTTTGATCTTTCGACGTTGACGCTTGCTCCTGGGCAGTGCGTCAAGAAAGCCCGAGCAATCGTCAGTTGTTTTCCCTCTCGAGTCGCGCGCCTATTTTCTCTGAGTGCTTTTATATAGACAAGCAAAAGAGTGAAGCTGAAAGTGGATCGTTGCTGCTCAAGGATGACGGATCAATTGGTGAGCTCGTTTCATGCTACTATATCTAATTTTTAAAATATGTTTGACTGCACCTTTAATCGTTACAACGGTTAGGCGTAAATATGATTTTTCAACAAACTATGAATAGTTCGTCACTGTGAGTGTCGACATGAACTCCGATTCAAAAATTATTTATGTCTAATTTTTTTTACAAAACACCTTCTTTTTACCTTTATTTTTGTAATTAAAAAAAAACTTTGAATGGTTCGACACTACAAGTGTAGACTTGCGAAAGGTTCACTTTATTCAACAAACTTCGAATATTATATTTACATATAAGCATGTTTATATCTCACAAATAATTATTTATCATGGTCTAATCGCTTATCGAAGTGAATCCTGTGACCCAACGATCCTCCCCATTAACAAACATCCCTCCCAGTAACCTTTGTGGAGATGCAGAGGCAAACACGGTCTCCAAATAGCAAATGTTACACACTAACATTCCTTCCCCCAATCCCACCTGACTGCAAGGATGTGGCCGGCGCCGTTATTGACCATGTAGAAATAAAGGCACTGAATTATGCACACTTAAGAAGATTATGGCCAATCCCAGCCGAACTTCTAGTTGATTCTTTGTGCATTTTCACTGACTTCGGTCAATCATGGAATGGCAACCAATGACATGTGTAGTCAGTCTAAGCTAAGCAAAGCTAGGATTTGAGCAACGTACTTTAATGCATTGGTACTGAATTCCCGAAAATTGACTCACCAACACATCCGCGTTTGTTATGAAATATTTTTTTTCTTTTCTGTAGTCCGATATTTCAGCAAAATTTGCTTAGTTAAACTATTTTCTAAATACGAAAATTGCTTATCTTGCATTTGTAACAGGTTTGATGGTTGGTTGGTTTGACTTTATTAACGAGATTTTTAGCCCTGGGCTAGTTCATCTCGGGACCAACGGCTTTACTCGTCACTATAACTTTTTACGTCATAAGTGACTATGTCGGGGATGGGATTCGATCCCAGGTCCTCGGCGTGAGAGGTGAGTGTTCTAACCACTACACCAGGTCCGTCCCCTAACAGGTTTGAAAAAAAAAAAAACCAGCTCGCGTGAAATTTATTTCAAACTTATTTTTATCCAGTTTTATGATGAAGATGTCGAAGAAAATATAGAAAATATTTGCAGCTTATCAATGATTTGATACAAATATTAAAAAGGCCAGGCCTACTGTGCAGACTTGGGTTGGAAGGTAATTTAAAAAAAATCCGGCGATCAGATTATTCACGAATGAATAACATGATATACGGAATATTTTTAAATATTGTGAGGGAAGTAACGGGGACAACCGTACCATTCAGGGAGATCGGGCAAAATCACAAACTTTATTACTATTTCTATATACACCCGATTCTGTTTTTGCACGGATGCGTACCGTGCAAAAAAGTTTTCAGTTCAAAATTTCAAAAACCGTGCAAAAAAAGTAACACCATTTCTCGACGTTTCATGTAAAAATAAGGTTTTGGCGGAAAAAAATGTATGGAAACTTTTTTTGCACGGCCGTGTAAAAAAAATCCGTGCAAAAACAGAATCGGGTGTACGGAAATTCGGTACCTGTGTATTAAGGTACTTTGGGATTTGAGTGCGGCGTTGCTAGTGCGTATCAACTTTGACAGGTACTGGCACCGTTGTTTTCGGGTTTCCCGAAAGAGAGAAATAGAGTGATTTTCTGGTGACGTCGCCGTATTGTATGAATGCGTATTGGGGTGCGGCTTATTTTTTGGGGGTTCTCGGGGCCAGAGATTTGTGTGCTCTACTGAGTTCGGGTCGCATTTGGGGAGAGGCCTCAAAGTCTGAGCCAGAGGTATTAACATTTAGAGGTGGCGCGGGCGTCTTGAGGATGAGTTTTCTGGTTTTGAGGGGTGACCTTCAGTGAGGTACATATAGCTTTGTTATTTTTCAACCGATTTTGAAGCTTTTCCATCAATGCCTTCAAAGTTAAATTTGTGAAAGCTTTGTTGAACGCCGGGTTGTCTAAAATCAAAACAAGTTTTAGTTAGAGGTATTTTAATTCAAATTTTTCCTCATTTTACTAAACATTTCAACTTTGTTTGAGTAATCATGAAGCTATCATGATTACTCAACCGATTCCTAATCTTTTAACATGTTTTTGAGGCTGATTCAGTTGTTTTCAAACCTCTCATACATCACATTTCACAAAACAAATGCCTTGACCAAGTTATTCAGCAAAAACTGCCCAAACTCATTAGTATACAACGAAAAATGATTTTTTTTAAATTTTTGCCAGTTAAATCTCTAAAGCTGAAACTGTTTTTTCTCATTTGTGTAACCTTTGGGAAGGACTTTGCAACAATTTTTAAATAATTTTGAAACAAAAATATGATTGCATATATTAAAAAAATGTGCACTATTCAACTCGTTATTAAGGTAAGATGCTTTATAGAAAGCGAGAAAAACTTACATAATCCTAAGAAGTTTGATTTTTTCATTAAAAAATCACGTTTTTGGGTAGTTTTTGTTAAATAACTAAGTAAAAACCATTTTTTAGAAAACTATGTTGTATGGACAGTTTGAGAACGACTGAGTTTGCTTCGGAACCATGTGGGAGGGTTCGGAGTCGGTTGAGTGTTTATGGGGTTATGGTCAAACAAAAACTATTTTTTTTTATGAAGCGAGGAGGGATTTGGATGAAAGTATTTTTGACTTAGTCATGTTTTGATTTAAGATAAATTTGGTGTTCAACGGGGTTTCCATGGGTTTGATTTGGAAGATAGTGGTGCTAGAGGATTCGGAATCGGTTGAGAAATAACAGGGTTGTGTTTGCTTCACTGAGGGTCATTTTTTATAGCTTGAGGATTCACCTTCGGGACGCTTGCGCCGCCTCTGGGTGTTTTTGACTCGGGTTTTGGGGTTTCTCTTTTAGTGTGATTTGGGTTCGGTGGAGCACACGAGTTTTTGGTTTTGGGAGCTTTTGAGGGGTAGGCCGCACCCTAATGCGTATGCCTACCAATATCGACTTAGAGCAAGTCTAGGAAATTTCTATGACCCGGGAGCTAATTTAAATATTGCGAGTAGTGTTTGATTATTCGATACTTTTGCTTACTCCTGCGACGATGAGAGACGGAATCATGATCAATCGTGTACGGTTTCGGTTTGTGTGGTTACAAAAAAAGTATCGCGAAGTGCATGGATCGGTTTTTTTGGCTTGTCGTTTGTCGTGAATAACCTTTTTTGTGATTTGAGTGATTCGGGAAGCCCAAGTGAAAGTAATCGTTTTTTCTCGTGTCGTCGGTTTCGTGTCAGTGATTCGGAGAAGCCCAGGATGTAATATGTGGTTCTTTGATTCTGTTCAATGTTCCTGAGGAGGTCAAGGTCAAACGTGTCTGGTTCACGTCGTGCAAGTGCGAAGAGATGTACGTGTTCAGTCGAGGATGGATTACCAACTGGTGAGACCGTTTCATGCTAGTGATAACAATTTATATTGAGGCAGCGTAACTTTTTTGTATTTTTCAAACATACTGTGTATGGTTTGCCACTACAAGTGTCGGAACGAACCCTATAAAATAATTGTAATACACATATACCTTTCTTTTTTGTCATTACTTAAAATTACCTTTGAATAGTTCGATATTCTGAATGTCGACGTACTACAGCGTTACGTTTTCTCAAAAATATCATATACCGTTTTTTTTATTGAAATTGCATGACTTTTTCACAAATTAACAACGAGCTGCATTATAGTAAGAAGATTAAGCAGCGTTACAAACTTTTTTTTCATACTTTTAACAATATCGATTTTGTATTTTTCAAACAAACTATTAATGGTTCGTCACTTAATGTGTTGGCATATACCTTTTTTTCTTATTAAGTATCATTTTATTATAAATAGCAATTTTCTTGTCTTTACCAAAACAACCTTTGAATAGTTCGACATTTTGGATGTCGACGTACTTTCTTATTTTCTTTCTCAAAACATCTTTTCACCGAAAGACATAATGCAAAAATAGTTTTAGATGAAAGTCGTATTTTTCCTCCTTATCCATGGATCGCATCACCGACCAAAGGTGACTCCCAGATCTTTTCGCTTCCTCACTAATAAACACCCTTCCCGTGGTGATTGTGGAGATTCCTTTCCCATCCTAACTGACTGTATGGACTTGGCCGGCGCCGTTACTGATCAACAACATGAGATCTGCTAAAATTGCACTTCGAGGGTAAGTGGAAACTCCCATCCCTTATTCATTTGGATCGAAGTGCAATTCTTACCAGTTCCGATCAATCACGATGTAGCAAACATTGACATGTACAGTCAGTCTATGCTATGCTATGCTATGCTAGCGCCTACAATAATACTTTTTCAAGTCAATATAAACTATCAAGACAGAGTTTTATCACTTTGAAATGCAAGCTGAAAAGTCATCATCGTTGCCAAAACGAATGACGGGCTACTTAGCCTTAAAGGAATGTAAGAATTCTCAAAACATTTCTTAGTTAGGAAAATAAAAATAAATATCTGTGAAAAAAGCAAATAGCTGCGGAGAACTTCCGTGAGAAATCATGAATCACATTTTTCCATTTGATTTTTTTTATTGATTTTGAAACTCAAGATTGTGAAGTATTACAAGGAATCCTTAGAGTAACACCTGGAAGAATAATTTATTTTTATTTGCAGGAAGTCTGGATAATTTTCGTAACGATTTGCTTAAACAATCCTTTAGAGAACCTTTAGGAAGATTTTCAAAATCAAAGTTGGAGAAACTGTTGGTGAAACTTTCTGAAGATTTCGTGGAATGAAACCGTGCTTAGTGGTTTTGACATCATTTTAAGTAAGACTCCTAGAAATTATTGTACTATTTTGTGAAGAACTCCTCATTAATGCCTGAAAATCCTGAACATATTATAAATGAACAACTCGAATATACTTTGAACTAATAATTGAATTTTATCTATCGTCTATATAAATAAAAATGGACTGGTGTTTGTATGTCACGAAATGGCTCACGAACGGGTCAACGTATTTCAATGATAATTGCTCCGTTTGGTTCCTCAAGGGTTCCGACGTGTTTGCATGTTAAAAATCCTAAGATATTCACCGGAAAAGTAGGGAAAAAGAAAGTGAATGGAATTGTCATTTTGTATGGGACGATCCATAGCGTTTGTCAACAGCCTACTTGATGGCAAGGCGAAGTTTGCCGGGACCACTAGTATGTAATAAGTACGTAGAGAACTTAAAAGAATTTCTAATGTATTCTCTAGTGGAATGCATCAACAGATTGTTAACCATGTTAATAGACATTCTTCGAGAAATTTTCTGATGATATTAAGTGTCTGGGAGTGATTTAACGTGGGAATCCTAGGATGAACTCAATGAAAACTGGTTGAGGAATTCTTGTAAAAAACACTGAAAAGTACGAAAATAATTCATTAGAAACTAGTGGCCCGGCTAATTTTGTCTTGCCATCAAGGAGGCTGTTGAAAAACGCTATGGACCTATGCACACAAACACGTTGGAACTCATGACGAACAAAACGGAGAAAGAATCATTCAAATCCGTTGTGACCCGTTCGTAAACCATTTCGTGACATACAAACACCATTCCATTTTTATTTATATAGATAGATTCCCGTAGTAATACTCAAAAGAATCCCTTAAAAACACATGGTTGAATACCTGAAAAGTTCGTAGAAGTATCACAAAGGACATTCCTTGTGAGCTTTTTACTATAATTTTTGAAAAGTTTCTGACTGTATCAATGAAAATTCAATACAAATCTGTAAAAACTACGAAATTTGTGAACATCGTGATTATCGCGACCGACATTCTACTGTGAAACAATTATTTACTACGCCCCACAAATCCTAGCTACGCCAATGAATATACCAGTAATAGTAGATGCGTTCTTTGTAGTTGTCATAGAAATAAAACATATATAGGGCCTAAATAGCCGTAGCGGTAAACGCGCAGCTGTTCAGCATGACCATGCTGAGGGTCGTGGGTTCGAATCCCGCTGGTCGAGGATTTTTTCGTTAAGGAAATTTTCTCGATTCCCAGGGCATAGAGTATCTTCGTACCTGCCACACGATATACACATGCAAAAATGGTCAATCGGCAAAGAAAGCTCTCAGTTAATAACTGTGGAAGTGCTCATAAGAACACTAATCTGAGAAGCAGGCTTTGTCCCAGTTGGGACGTAACGCCAGAAAGAAGAAGAATAAGAAGACCCCCCCCCTATACCTTAGCATTCTGCATTAACTTGCGCAGATGCAGTGGTTTCTACGGTCTGCAGTGGGCATGATCTAATGCAACATCGATTCTTCCCTCTTCACTACACTGGTCTATATTCTGACGCGGCATAAGATAAACTCCACACTCCACAGAGTAGGTCCGGGTTAAATTTCTGTATCCCAGCCGAAGAAAATTTAGTAACATGGGACAATTATGCGTGGAAGGGCAGTCGAGGTCTCGTGTGTTTCTTTATCGCTCCAGCAACAACAGTTAGCGAAAGATACAGGGATACAGTGGATGCGTTTTTTCAACATAATTAAAAGTTCGTTTTTCCTGGCCTTGTTTTGTTTTATTACTTTTCTGTTTACTGTTATTGTTCTAAACTGGAGCTGGCGGGGTGATGACGGTTGCTTTGTTCGCAAAGTTCCGAAACTCGCTGGAGGTGCACAAACGCAACGAGCCTGAGGCTCGAGGCAGAGGGGGACACCATCGCCAATGAATAAACGGTCCGAGTTCAGTGTGTTAGTTTAGTGTACTTAAATTAATTTAGAAAGCTAATTGAATTTCTGTTTTTCCTCAGAGTGCTAAAAAGCGACCGAGCAATTTACGAATTAGGGTGTTTGTAGTTTGCTAGGAGGATAACATACTTTTAACGTAATTATCCGGGTCCGAAATTGGATGTACCGTTTGAAACTACCGAAAGAGTAGTTTTGTAGAGGATTAGCGCTGCAGATGAGTGGGCACAACAAGTGCAGTTCAACCTAGCGGCTCTTTTAGAAGTACGAATGAATATGGTCGTTTCACTTGCAACAAAATATTACCTTGCGTACGACAAACTTCAACAGTTTGCAATCGTGACTGTCATACAGTATGTAGAAAAGTTATAACGAATTCGATTTGTGATTTCTGATAATCAATTTTAAGCTAGCTTAAAAGTGGCGAACTAAATAAGGGTGAAAAGCACCTAAAATAAAAAATAAATTAGGACTTGGAGTACAGACGGTTTGCAGAAGCAAACCCCCCCCCCCCCCTCCTTCCCTGTCAGCATACGACTGAAGTTCCCACCGGGGTTAGTTATCCGATCTGCCCTAAGGTTGCTCATGCCCCGGCTAGTACCACGAGGAGGTAGGGATAGGTGTTGCTGGGCAGGAGACTAAAGACCACATAGAAGGGTCTATTTTATTCCTGCCGGTACGCGTGGTTCTAATGGTACGTCATGCCCAGTATTCACAAACCGGAACCCAACCATCTCGTTGCAAAAAAAAAAAAACTAACTCTGCAAATCAGGTATTGCAACATGGGTTTGTTGACACGATTTCGGTGTAACTGCAAAATTTATCTAAATAAATGAACCAATTGCTATAACATGAAAGCAAACAATAGCATAATCGTTTTCCCAGGTGTTTTCAATCTAACCAATTGCGCGATAACTCGACGAAATCCAACGAAAACCGTTCCGTCTATGATTTACGACACCGTGTGAACCCCGGAGGAAATTGGTTTGACAACATCTAGCGCTCGCTCACCGCCTCCATCAACCACTCCGCCTCGATATCCGCTTCCGGCGGCTTTGTATCAAAACCCTTGAGAATCCTTCCGCCACCATTATTGGTTGCGGAGCTGGTATCGTCTTCTCGCTTCATCGCACACCAAGTCAGCAATAAATAACGCTAATAAGAAACAAATGAACTCGAAATGACACCCACCTTCGCTTCGATGGAACGAGGAATAAATCAACCTGTTGTTCGGCACGCTTCCCTCGTCCCCCTCTCTAGACCGTGACCTGATTCGGCTGCTTCTCAGCGACGCCCGTCATAATTGCCCCCCAAAATCCCTGAGACCGGGAGCCCGATGCTGAATTTTAATTTCGCTAGCACTCTCCGATGCGCAATAGCAGACAGTACAGTCGGGACTCATATTAAATGCATTCCTACTACCCTCACCCTTAAGCCTTGATTACACTACGCGCGCAATGCACGAACGTTTGTTAAAAAAAATCGTTCAGTATTCGTGCGAACTGTTAGAACAATTAGGCCTTTGTTCCATGACTGTTGGTCCTAGCAACTAATGTGTGGTGTATTCATTGTTCGTCAAAATGTCACTACTGCTGTTGTTGTTATCAAAGTTTTTATCACAAACGATTTCCCTCAACTAATCAATCTTTACTTCCAGATATTAATTTAAAATTCTCCTTTAAAAACCCTAAAGAGACACTTGCGAACATTAATGTAATAATGTGAAGAATTGTTTGCAGGGATGACCTAATAAAATTTTCGAGGAAATCGTTTGGAAATCTCGTCGGAAACTCAAGAACTTCATGATTTTGAGAATTTCTTCAAGGATATATTCATTGAATATTTTATCGATTCCTTCCGAAAGCCATTAGATTCCTCCAGGAAAAACTTTTGTTCGGTTCCAAAATTTATAGTCCGATTCCAATAGGGCTCCAGAAATACCTCCAGCAACTCGTTCAGGAATTCCGCCAGGAGTTTCTCCTGGACTTCCTCCAAGGATTATTCCTGATTTGTTTTTTGTAAAGATATATCTACAGGAATTGCTGTAGGGATTTTACCAAGAGTTCCTGTCGAAATGCCTCCAGCGATTTCACCATAGATTCATCCAACAAAATCTTCATCAAACCAATGTATTCATCTGGAAACGAAGAATTAATACTTCATCAGAGATTCTTCCAAAGATTCTTCAAGCGATTTTTCCTTATATTCCTTCAAAAAATCTTTCTTGTACACCAAGGAACTCCTCTGGGAAAATCTCTATAGGGATTTTTGCAGAGATGTTCTCAAGGCTTTCTCCAGGTTACACTTTGACTATTTCTTAATGGATTGCTTCATAAATTTCTCCAGTGATTTCTCGAGAAATTCTACAAGTAGTCCTCTCGATATTTTTCTAGGAATTATTCCTGAGATTTTTTTTCCATAAACTGCTCCAGGAAATCTTCGGATATTACACCAATTCATCTGAGGATTTACTCGAAATAACTTCATAAATTCTTATAGAGATTCCTCAAGGGTTTCCTTCAGGATTTCTCCCGGGTAATTCACTACATGGATTATTCTTATGATTTTTTCAGGTGATTCTTCAGTTATTCCATTTCTTCCATTCCATTTCCATTTCTTCCGAAAAATCCTCCGGGAATTCCTCTTAGAATTTCTCTATAAATTCCTACATAGATTAACCCATAGAATTCCTCGAGTTATTTCATCAAATAGAATAAGAAGTCCTCCAAGTTTCCACCCCGAATTTTGTTTGGGAGTTTCTTTCCTGGTACTCCTTTCCTGAAGAAGTTTTTTTTTAGGAAATCCATGAATAAGTTTGTAAAATGTAGCAATTTTTCCGACCCTTAATCACAAACTGCGGATTTGCGAACCGGCCTTCGATTAATTCAGCGGACACTACACAGCTCGGTTCAACTCGCGGCGGAACACTCGAGAACTCGGACGAGGAAAAGTCAAGAAAACGCCCGGAGTGAATGACTTCTTACAAAGAACTAATTTTATTTCTTTACTAAGTGGTTATATAGGGACTGTGCGCGTGTATTAGTGTTGAATCCAATGACCGCACAGTGGATCAAAAGGAATGCAAACATGGTAAAAAATAGTTTTACATTATGCAAATTCAATGCCGGTTGCACATTGTACTAAGTTCCTGGAGGGACTCTCGGAGCAATCCCTGGAGGAACCTCTCGAAAAAATTTAGGGGAAACCTCGAAAATTCTTGCATGAGCCTATAGAGTGATTCCTGAGGAAATCTTTGGAGGAATTTCTGAAGAAATCCCTGGAGTATAAAACATGCTTTTCGACAACTCAGTCTTTACTTTTAATGGTTTTTATAATCAAGACTGCGACAGCACGAAAAGCATACTTCACAGAGGTGCGTCCACGTTCGCAACCATGGGTAGGACAAACGTTGGCAAATATTGTTGCACAGTGAAGCAAAGAAGCTTTTTAATCCTGAACTGGAACTTGAAAGTTACTATATTTGAGAGGCTCAAACGCAAACGGTGTAAGTGACATTTTGGCCGGTTTTGAGTTGAGTTGAGGAAATTCTTAAGCTAATGATATTTTCAGGTGATTTTTTCGGTCAACAGAAAAAAATCATCATAAATCTTAGAAGACTGACTAGCTTTTTTTAAACAAAACCTAATAGGACCCAGGACATACGAGTTTGATTCTTCGTTGTATCGGAGCAGGCATATGTCTAACAACAAGAATATTTCTGAAATCATTTGAATTCTTCCAAAATTTATTTGAGAATTTTTCAAAGAAAGTCCTAACTTCTCCAAGATTTGTTCCTAACTCTTTAAAGATTTGATTTATTGATTTCCCTGGGACATCTTCTAATAGTCTCGGTCAAAACATCTTCTCGAATTCAATCAATAACTTCACCAGAAATTTCTAATGATTTCCTTAAATATTGTTTTAAAGATTTATATACGACTTAAACTAGGGATTTCTCCAAAGATACCGTAAGCAAATACTCCAGAGATTCCATATAAGATTTCTAAAGAAATTCCTACAGTAATTCTATGAGATTTCACAAGAAAAGAATGTTTTGTTTATGACAAGAAAAGTAATCGCCTATCTCAATGCGTTGAAAATTTGTTTTGAATATGTTCATAAAAATCACTTTTATTTGATCGCTGAACACGGTTCAGAAGAAATTTCATTTCATATAGGCCTCTCTGTAGGAAATTTCTTGATACATTCAGTCAAAGGGTTTCTTTACTTTGGTGAAACAGCATACTAAGCTTAAGTATTTAATTAGTTTTCAGGAATTCTTCCACGAATACATCCAGGGAAAGGCCTAGGATTTTTTTTCAGGAAAATAAATCCGTGTAGTATTTTTGAAGTAAATCCTAGAGTAAACTCTGGTAAAACTGGGGTAAGGTGTAAAGTGGGTAAAGTCTCCCTTAATGAACAAGGTTCTCTGAAATAATTTCTGGGCTCTTGAGAAAGTTGAGAAAGATTTCCTAGATAATTTTCCAAGATAATCGAAAAAAAATCAATGAATCTCGAGACAGTATTCCTCAGGATTTTCAAACGAAATTTCTCGAAAAACATTAGACAGAATCTCTATGGCAATTTATGTAAGAATAATTGGGGGAAATATTGGGAAAATTGCTGTAGTATAAACTGGTGGAAAAACTTAAACAATTTTTTGAATGCAATCTTTAAAAAAATGCTTAACCTGGAAAATAGTTTTGTAAAAAATAAATGTTATACCTGAGGAAATTACTAGAGGTAGTAGCATTGGAGTACTTAAGGATTTCCTTAATAAAATTTCAGAGAAATTCTGTATTTCTAGAGAGATCCCTGAAGCTTTTCCTCGAGGAACCTAAGACGCAATTTTTGAAAAGTCTGTTGAACCCGTTAGTCTTCCAAAGGTTTTTTGGAGCCTGCACATTTTTTTATCACGATTCAATGCAAGCAGAATAAGGAAAGTGAGACTTTAGAGACCGTTTTGGAAAAAAATAAATACTTTGGAAACTCTCCATTAAAAAATACATACTTTTTAGAGACTTGCAATAAAACCGAGACCAAGTCTTTAAAAAGAAACCTTATGCCAGTCCTGCCTTTGGCATTATTCATTGAATCAACTTTTGTTATCATTCATTTAAAAAAATATTAAAATCCTTCATATTCATATTCTTTCCTAATCAACTTATTTAATAAAATAAAAAAAATATGCCAAACAGCTTGCCTTTACAATCAGTGAGGTTTCTAATTTCCTCATCTAATTCCAGGAGGAAAGGTGAAAATTATGTGAATTTATGTATTTTTTTTTTTTGCGCTGGAAGTGACCCGCCTAAATGCAAAAGTTTCCAGGATAAACTGAACATCCTTGATAAATATTTCATCGCGCAGAAACTCCACCAAATACCTTATCTTATCTCACAAAGTTGGTCGAGTTTTATGTATATTGAACAGATGATGATTAGTTCAAGTAATTTTTCAATCTATCTGCCGATCTTTTGATTGTCCTACCCAGGTATTTTCGTGCGTAGTACATGTCCTACCAGTCCTACCCACTTCCCGCGCCACTGATTTCATTAATATATACAGTCGTGTCTCTACCAGCTCATCCCTGGAAAAATTTCTAGAGGAATCCATAAGCAATTTTCTGGAGCCTTGAAGTCTTTAACAAAACAAAACTAAGGAAATCAATGTCGCAATTTGGAGGAATCCCTGAAAAACCCTTGAAAGTATCCCAGGAAGCATCATTGTTTAGATTATGTTGGAGGAATGCCTATAGAAATCCCGTGAAAACCCCATGTAAAGATTTTTTCTGAATAAAACCCTGGAAGGGAATTGATGTAGAGATTTTTCTGGACGATTTTTTGTACACATTTTTTAATTAAATTCATGGAGGAATTGTTAGAATAACTTCTGATGAAATTTCTGCAGGAATTCATGGGAGAATCTCTGGAAGAATTCCAAGAGGAACTCTTAGAGGAATCCCTGGATGCTTTTTAGGAGACCCATAACAAATCTCTCAAGAAATCCCTGTAGGATTATCTGGAGCGATACTTGGAGTAAGTCATGTAGCGATTTTTCTGGTAGTAACTCTGGTAGAATTCCTGGATGAAATTTAAGTGGAATCTTTTAAGGAATTTGTGAGTAGTAGAACGCCTGGTGGAATTCCTGGCAAAATCTCTGGAGCAAGTCGTGGAAGAATCCCGGAAAAATCTTTGGAATAATTCCTGGATGAATCTCAAGATGACTACATGGGGATATCTTTGTATGTTTCCGTGTAGGAATCCTCGGAAAAAACTCTGGAGAAATCACTAGAGAAATATCGTGAATAATGCTTGAAGAAATTATCCTAGTGTAATTCCTGGAACAATATCTGGAGAATGTCTTGAAGATGTCTTTACATGAATATTTGTAGAGATTTTCTAGAGAAAACTCTGAAGGAATACAAGCATAATCGCTTGAAAAATCCCTGGAGAAATCCCTACAAAAATTCCGAAGTATTTCTGAAACAAAACCTAAAGAATCCTTGGAGAAATTCCTGGAATCATTCCAGTAAGGATTTTACTGGAGGAATCTTTAAAAGAATCACTGGAGACGTTCCTGCAAGAACTTCTTGCGAAATCTTTAAATAAAGTAATCTCTGTAGAAATACCCCAGCAAAAGTCCTGGAATAATCCTTCGAGAAATTCATGGAGGAATTGCTGAAAATAATCCTCATCTCATCTCATCCTCATCCTCAATCTCATGGAAAAATCTCCGGCAGAAGCCCTGGTGGAATCCAGGGATTAACTTTGAGGATTTTTTGGGAAAACCCTTGGAGAAATATCCGAATGAATTCTTGGAGACATCTCTAGGAGAATCTCTGGAGATATATTTTGAAGGAATTCCTGGAGGTTTTACTGAAGGAACACCTGAAGCCCCATTTTGCACTGGTAATTTGATTGTTGTAAAAAGTTAACGTTGCGTTGCCACCCAGTAGGTCGTTTTATTTTTCATATTTTTCTTCAAATCTCTTTAGTATCCATTTCTCCAGGAGTTCTTCAAATGTTGCAGGAAATTCCTCCAAAAATAAAATCTAGGGATTATCTTAGGAAGAACTTTCAATCACAACCGTATTTACTAGACTAGTTCCTATAAAGCTCCATTCCATTACTCCAGAGATTTCTCTAGAGAATTCTTTCAGAGACTCCACCGGTGATTCTTCCAGAAAAAAAAATCCAGGGAATTTTTCAGGTAATTGTCCATTAATTTAGCAATTCGTTGAAGGATTATTCCGGAGATTTTCCCATAAAAATATAGACTGAGATTTCTCCAGCAAAATTCCTACAGTAATAATTCCAGAAATTTTTACAAGGATACTCCAGGAATTTTCTCCAAAGATGTTTCCAAGGATTCCTTCAGCAAGTTACCCCCCTTCTGAGATTGTTCCAGCAATTTCTTTAAGTATTTTTCCAGAGATTATTCCAGATAAAACGTGTTATGGTTCCCTCTTAGGTTTTTTTTCAGGAATTCCTCCAGAGGTTTTCCCAGGTATTCCTCCAAATAAACTCCGGTAAGAATTTTTCCAGAGATTAAACCAGTGATTCCTTCAGGATTTCTCCCAGAAGTTCCTCTAGGGATTCCTCCGTAAATCCTACCAGGATTTCTCAAAATTTTTTCTATAGTTTCCCCTTGGCATTGCTCCTGGGATCCTTCCATGCATTTCCGCAGGAATTTATCTACGGCTTCTCCAAAAATGTCTTCATAAGGAGTTTCAGCAAAAAATCTTGAAGGAATCCCTAAGAGTATTCATGGGATTATTTCTGATGAAATTCCTGAAGGAATGCATGACATAATTTTCAAAGGAATACTTGAAAAGATCCCCGAAGGTATTGTTTTAGACCCAGAACAATTCTCTAGGTAAACTTCAAGATTAAACTCCGGAGGATTTGTTAAAATAGTTGTGAAGTTGCAAAAATCCTTAAATCACTTCTTAAAAAGATTTTGCTAAAGCTATCTGTAGGAGAATTTCTAGAGAAAACTCTTGAGGAATTCCTACAGAAATTCGTGAAGAAATGACTTGAAGAATCCCAGGAGAAATTCCTGGTAGAATCTCTGCAGGAATTCCTGGTATAATCTCTGGAGCAATCCGTTGAGAATCCCTGAAGAAATCTCCGGAATAGTTCTAGGAGTTATATCGAGAAGACTGCCTGTGGAATACACTGAATTCTGGAGAAATATCTGGAGCAATTCAAAAAGAAGTTGCCCTAGTGTAACCTCTGGAGGAATCTTTACAGAAATTCTTGGAGGCATCTCTGCAAGAATCGCAGTAGATATTTTTCTGGAGAAATCCCTGGAATATTCCTTGGAGAAGTCCTTGAAAGAATCCCTGGAGGAATTCCAGGCGGAATTTCTGGAAGAACTACGGAAAACACCTGGAGCCATATCTGAACGGTCCTAAAAAAATATGGTTGCGATCAAAACTTTTTCGTTGTATGGATTACTGAAGAGATTATAAATAAATTTGTTGTGAAGTCCCGGAGGAATCTTCAAAAAACAATTCCGAAAAAATCTCTGGAAGAGCTTCTGGTGAAATTTTCTTCCAATACCAATGTTTTCATCACCAACCTGATCAGAAGGCAAATTCTGGCTTCGAAGAAAAGAAAATTTTCTTTCTGGTGATTTATGGAGAAAAATTTCTTCTCTTTGAAGAAAATGTGCGCCGGAATTCACCTACTTAAGGCCTCAGTGCAGTATAACCAATCGAAAAGCATATAAATTGGAGATATAATGTATTATACCTCTGCGTTATCAAGCTTTCAAAACACTAAACTTTCGATTACTTATTGAACGGGAGCACCACCAAAAGCACGACACTCTGCTTGAGACGTTACTGGAAGAGTGGGTGTTGGTTTCCGCAATGCCTACTTGATTGCCTGATTTACGATCGGGTGTCATTGTCACATTCTTTGACTAGTAGGTTGTCGCTAAGAGAGCTAAGAGAACGCCACTGAAAGCATAGGGTTACAACAATGCGGATCAATACCACACAGATTCCACAGCTTGAATTACCTGAAATAAATAGAAATTAGTGATCTTTCCATGATCCATACTCCGGACGCAACCTTACTTTTGTTTCATATTACGGACACTTTGTTTCGAATTCCTGACAACTCACAAGAAGCAAAACTAAAATAAGTAAAAAAAAAAGATACAATTTAATAATTCAACTTTGCCATCCATAGAAGCAATGTCAAACTAATCGCGCATTATTAATTTTCATGGAATGCTATGAAAAAAATATTATTAAAACTTCTAGGCCACGGTATACAACACAAGGTAGGCTATTCCCACGTTTAAACAACGATTTTCAATCAAAACATGTGTCGTCATCCCTATCGTCAAGCATGAGACTAAAAGGATAGTAAAAGAGAGCAGGCCTTGCTTTCTTTTGCACTCGTTCGGGTTTGCGACAGGAATGACGTCACTATCAAATGTCATTTTTCGGAGTATAATACCTTGCTTCTTATCGTGTTCTAGGCGTTGAGATCATTCGGACGGAAAATTTTGAAACATTTCAAGTGAAACCTTTCCTATACGATTCTACTGCATTACCCCGAATGCCATTATCTCGAATTCCATATCGCTGAATGACCCACATCCCTGAATGCCATTATCCTGAATTCCAAAATCACGGGGCAATTTCATTAAAGGTGAGTCGGGGAAACAGCATTCGGGGTAATGTAATTCGGGGTGATGGTACATTCGGAGTAATGGGGTAGAATAATCAGAACATTTTTAGATATTTCCAAGAGTTTCACGAAAAGCCTAGAAAGCCTAGTGCCACCTGGTGGGAGAATTTTGTCTCCTATACCGCGGATTCCTACAACGCCTCCCAAACATGTGTCTTTCGGGAGACTTGACTGTACCTCGAAGTGGCTTTGCATGTCGCTGTTGCTGTTGATGATGATGATGCGCTAGGCTCTCAGATATGCACAGTCAAATTTGCCCTATTTTATGATCGCATTTTTCACGGTTGTAATTTGGGATCCGAAACGGTAGTGGTGTTGTTGGTGCCGGCAGAAAGAAAAGACCGACCGACCCGTTCGGTTGTGGGTCCTGCGGGATTTGTCCATTTTCTATTCATCATCACACCATCACACGGAGTGCCACGGATAACCAACGGAACCGGTCGACGGGGCCAGTGGTTCCCGAACTGATTTACGATTGACCAGATTTCCATAGCTTCTAATCGGTCTCAGCAACGGTTCGAGAACCTCCCAGGCAAACCATCACACCTCAAATTATATAGAAACGAATGGCATCCAAGCTCTCCGCCGGCTTTGTTTGAGGGTGGCACTGAAAAAGAGTAACGCGAAACTCCGGGAGTGACGCTATGGTCCCATAAATCATGAAAACGAATGCCAGACGCTGCAGCAAAAGCATAAATAAAAAGCATAATTTGGAACGTGGTGTCGTTTCGGGTGGAGGCGGGTTAAGGTTAAGGGATGGGACACACGACGGTGCCTGCCTCAATAAACAACCAAAAGCAGAGTATCGTCAGAGTGGTTGCTGGTAGAGGGGGACACCGAGAGGAACATGTGATGGATCAACGAAATGAATTTTGAGCAATAGCAGGCGGAGTCGAGGCAAACTTACATCCTGATCTAGTTACCACGAAATCTAATATGCAACCGGACACATAACAAGAAGTAGAAATTCATTTGGGATGAGATAAACTTTTAACTTTTGTATAGTGGCGGTCTCATAAGACTGAACATTTTTTACTTTCAAAATTCAAGGACATTAACGTTTCTCTAGATTTAGTATATATGGTAGGTTCATACAGGACTTCTTGAGCTTAAAAAACGCTTATTTTCCTGCAAAAAGATTGTTGATATCGATTTTAGCTCAGGAGTCAAAATATTGTTTTTATGTTTGCCTCAATCAGAAATATTCACAATCAAAGTAGGCGTTTTTTGCAAGAATAACTACAATAACACCCAAAAGGAAAGAGATAGTTGGCTCCTGCAAGAATTCCTCCAGGAGCTCCTTCAGGAATTCATCCCCGTGTTTCTTCAGAGATTCTTCAAGGAGGAATTCCTGAAGGAACTCCTGGAAGAATCACTGAAAGAACTCCTGTAGAAATTCAAAAAGGAAGTCCTGGAGGAATTTATGAAGGAACTCTTGGAGGAATTCCAGAACAAACTTCTGTAGAAATTCTTAAAGAAACTCTTGGTGGAATTCCTGAAGAATCTCCTAGAGATATTTCTGCAGGATGTTCTGGAGGAATTGCTGAAGGAACTTCTGGAGGAATTTTAGGGAACTCCTGGAGGAATTCCAAAAAATACCCCTGGAGGATTTCCTGAAGGAACTCCTAGAGAAATTCTTGACTTGAACTCCTGGAGGAATTTATAGAGAAACTCCTGGAGGAATTGCTGAAAAAACTTCTTGAGGAATTCCTAAAGGAACTCCTGGAGAAATTTCTGAAGGTTTTCATGGAGGAATTTCTGAAAGAAATTCTGTAGAAATTTTTAGGAAATCTTGGAGCTACTTCTGGAGGAACTCCTGAAGGAATTCTTGGAGGAATTCCTGAACAAACTCCTGTAGGAATTCTTGGAGAAACTCCTGAAGGAATTCCTGAAAGATCTGGTGGAGAAATTTCTGAAAGTTTTCTTGGAGGAATTGCTGAAAGAACTTCTGGAGGAATTTTTAAGAACTCCTGGAAGAATTCATTAAGCTACTTCTGGAGGAATTTCTGAAGGAACTTTTGGAGGAATTTCTGAACAAACTCCTGGAGGACTCTCTGAAGGAAATCCTGGAGGACTCTCTGAAGGAAATCCTGGAGAAATTGCTGAAAATGCTTCAGGAGGGATTCCTAAAGGAACTGGAGGAATTCCTGAAAGATCTCCTGGCGAAATTTCTGAAGGATTTTCTGGAGGAATTGCTAAAGGAATTTCTGGAGGAATTTTAAGGAACTCCTAGAGAGATTCCAAAAATTATTTCTGAAAGATTTCCTAAAGGAACTCCTAGAGAAATTCTTGACGCGAACTTCTGTAGGAACTACTGAAAAAAAAACTTCTGGAGGAATTCCTTAAGGAACTTCTGGAGGAATTGCACGAGTAACTCGTGGAGGAATTTCACGAGTAACTCGTGAAGGTTTTCTTGAAAGAATTCCTGGAGGAATTTCTGCAGAAAGTTTTTGAGGAATTCCTGAAGGATCTCCTAGAAAAATTCCTGAATGTATTCCTCCAGGAGTTCCTTCAGGAATTCCTTCACTAGTTCTTAAGGAGATTCTTCTTAGAATAATTCTTGAAGTATCTCTTGGAGAAATTTCAGAAGAAATTCCTAGAGGAGTTGCTAAAAAAACTCCTGGAAGAATTTCTGAAAGATCCCCTAGAGGTTTTCCTAAAAGAGCTCCTTCTGGAATTCTTGAAGGAACTCCTGGAGGAATTCCTGAAGGAACACCTGGAGGAATATCAAGAGTAAGAGTAAGAGTGGAGGAATTCCTGAAGACATTCTTAGAGAAATTCCTGAAGGAACTCTTGGAATAATTCCTGGTGAAACTCGTTGAGGAATTCCTGAAGGATAATCGGGAGGAATTTCTGAAGTAACTCTTGGAAGAATCCCTGAAGGAACTACTGGAAGAATTCATGAAACTACTTCTGGAGGAATTTCTGAAGGAACTTTTGGAGGAATTCCTGAACAAACTCCTGGAGGACTTTCTGAAGGAAATCCTGGAGGAATTGCCGAAAAAGCTCCTGGAAGGATTCCTAAAGGAACTCCTGGAGGAATTCCTGAAAGATCTCCTGGTGAAATTTCTGAAGGATTTTCAGGAGGAATTGCTAAAGGAATTTCTGGAGGAATTTTAAGGAACTCCTAGAGAAATTCCAAAAATTATTCCTGGAGGATTTCCTAGAGAAATTCTTGACGCGAACTCCTGTAGGAATTTCTGAAGAAACTCCTGGAGGAATTACTGAAAAAAACTTCTGGAGGAATTGCTAAAGGAACTTCTGGAGGGATTTCACGAGTAACTCGTGAAGGTTTTCTTGAAGGAATTCCTGGAGGAATTTCTGAAGGATTTCTGCAGAAATTTTTGGAGAAATTCCTGAAGGATCTCCTAGAAAAATTCCTGAATGTATTCCTCCAGGAGTTCCTTCAGGAATTCCTTCACTAGTTCTTAAGGAGATTCTTCTTAGAATAATTCTTGAAGTATCTCTTGGAGAAATTTCAGAAGAAATTCCTAGAGGAGTTGCTAAAAAAACTCCTGGAAGAATTTCTGAAAGATCCCCTAGAGGTTTTCCTAAAAGAGCTCCTTCTGGAATTCTTGAAGGAACTCCTTGAGGAATTCCTGAAGGAACACCTGGAGGAATATCAAGAGTAAGAGTAAGAGTGAAGGTATTCCTGAAGACATTCTTAGAGAAATTCCTGAAGGAACTCCTGGAATAATTCCTGGTGAAACTCGTTGAGGAATTCCTGAAGGATAATCTGGAGGAATTTCTGAAGTAACTCTTGGAAGAATCCCTGAAGGAACTACTGGAGGAATTCCTGAAAAAAATCCTGAAGGATCTCCTGGAGATATTCCTGAAGGAATTCCTTCAAGAGTTCCTTCAGCAATTCCCCCACGAGTTCCTTCAGAGATTCTTCCTAGAGGAATTCCTGAAGAATCTCCTGAAGAAATTTCTGAAGGAACTCCTAGAGGAATTGCAGAAAAAGAATCTCCAGGTGAAATCCCGGAAGAAGCTCCTGGAACAATTAATGAAGTTACTCCTGGAGGAATTCCTGAAGAAACTTCTGGAGAAATTCCTGAAAGAGCCCCTTCAAGGATTCCTCCACGTGTTTCTTTGAAGATTCTTTTTGGAAGAATTCCTGAAGGATCTTCCTCCAGAAGTTCTGTAAGGAATTCATACAGGAGTTCCTTCAGGAATTCCTCCAGGGGCTCGTTCTGAGATTTCTCGAAAAATTCCTTCAAGGATTACTCCAGGAAGTTCAAAAGTAATTCCTCTATGGATTCTTCTAGGAGTTCCTCCAGGGATTCCTACACGAATTCTTCCAAAAGTTCCTACGCGAAATCCTCCAGGAGTTTCTTCAGGAATTCCTCCAGGATCCTACAGGAGTTCTTCAGGAGTAACTTCATGAAATGCTCCAGGAGTTCCTTCAGGGATTTCTCCTGGAGATTCTTCAGGAATTGATCCAGGAGTTCCTTTAGCAATTTCTCGATAAATTCCTTCAAGGATTACTCCAGGAATTCAAATAGTAATTCCTGCCTAGATTCTTCTAGGAACTCCTCAAGGAAATCTTCCAGAAGTGCCTCCTAGGATTCATCCAGAAGTTACTTCCGGGTTTCCTCCAATAGTTCCTCGAATTTCCGACGAAATACCAGAAAGAACTCTTGGAGGCACTCCTTAGCAATCTCTAGAGCCACGTTTCTCAACAGGAGGTCCGCGGACCCCCGACCATGTGAAAAGCTCGCTAAAATGGGCACGTTCCAGCGACCAGTTTTTTCGTGGTGTCCATAGTGAAGAAACAGTGCACTAGAGGTCCAGTCTCTCGAGGAGTTCTGGGGGGAACTCTTGGAAGAAGTACTGGAAGAATCCATGGTGGAGCTCTTGTAGGAATTGCTGGGGGTATATTTAGGAATTCCTCCAGAAGCTCCTTCAGAAATTCCTCCAGAAGTTCCTTCAGAAATTGCTCCAGGAGTTCTAGAGGAATTTTTCCAGGAGTTCCTACAAGAAACCCTCCATGAGTTCTTTGAGAAATTCCTCCAAGAGTTCCGTTATTTATCCAGAAGTTTTTTTTTTTCAGGAATACCCCCAAAATTTTCTACAGCAATTCTTTCAATAGTATTTTTAGTAATTCTTCATAGAATTCTTCCAGAAGTTCTTTCAGGAATTTCGTCAGAAGTTCCTTCAGGAAGTCCTTCAGAAATTCCTTCAGGAATTCATCCAAAAATTCTATCAGGAAGTCCTCCAGAAATTGCTTCAGGAATTCCTCCAAGGATTCCAATTGGAATTCCTTCAGAAGTTTCTTCAGAAATTCCTCCAGGAGTTCCTGAAGGAACTCTTGGAAAAATCCCTGAAAGAATTTCCGAAAGAACTTCAGGAGGAATTCCTAAAGGAGCACCTGGAGGAATTTCAAGAGTAAGAGTGAGAGTAAAGGAATTCCTGAAGACATTCTTAGAGAAATTCCTGAAGGAACTCCTGGAGGAATTCCTGGCGAAACTCGTTGAGGAATTCCTGAAGGATAATCTGGAGGAATTTCTGAAGTAACTCTTGGAAGAATCCTTGAAGGAACTACTGGAGGAATTCCTGAAAAAAATCCTGAAGGATCTCCTGGAGATAGTCCTGAAGGAATTCCTCCACGAGTTCCTTCAGCAATTCCCCCATGAGTTTCTTCCGAGATTCTTCCTAGAGGAATTCCTGAAGGATCTCCTGGAAAAATTTCTTAAGGAACTCCTAGAAAAAGAAGCTCCAGGAGAAATCCCTGAAGAAGCTCCTGGAACAATTCATGAAGTTACTCCTGGAGGAATTCCTGAAGAAACTTCTGGAGGAATTCCTGAAGAAACTTCCGGAGGAATTCCTGAAAGAACCCCTTCAAGGATTCCTCCACGTGTTTCTTCGAAGATAATTCCGGGAGGAATTCCTGAAGGATCTTCCTGTTTGAATTTCTACAGAAAATGCTTTAGGAATTCCTCCAGGAGTTCTGTAAGGAATTCATACAGGAGCTCCTTCAGGAATTTCACCAGGAGAACCTTCAGCAATTCCTCCAGGGGCTCGTTTTGAGATTTCTCGAAAAGTTCCTTCAAGGATTACTCCAGGAAGTTCAAAAGTAATTCCTCTAGGGATTCTTCTAGGAGTTCCTCCAGGGATTCCTACAGGAGTTTCTTCACGAATTCTTCCGAAAGTTCCTTCGAGAAATCCTCCAGGAGTTTCTTCAGGAATTCCTCCAGGATCCTACAGGAGTTCCTCCAGGAGTAACTTCATGAAATGCTCCAGGAGTTCCTTCAGGGATTTCTCCTGGAGATTCTTCAGGAATTGATCCAGGAGTTCCATTAGCGATTTCTCGATATATTCCTTCAGGAATTACTCCAGGAATTCAAATAGTAATTCCACCCTAGATTCTTCTAGGAATTCCTCCAGGAAATCTTCCAGATGTGTCTCCTAAGATTCCTCCAGAAGTTACTTCTGGGCTTCCTCCAATAGTTCCTCGAATTTCCGACGAAATACCAGATTGAACTCATGGAGGCACTCCTTAGGAATCTCTAGAGCCACGTTTCTCAACAGAAGGTCCGCGGACCCCCGACCATGTGAAAAACTCGCTGAAATGGGCACCTTCCAGCGACCAGTTTATTCGTGGTGTCCATGGTGAAGCAACAGTGCACTAGAGGAGTCTCTCGAGGAGTTCTGGGGGAAACTTTTGGCGGAAGTACTGGAAGAATCCATGGTGAAGCTCTTGTAGGAATTGCCGGGGGTATATTTAGGAATTCCTCCAAGAGTTCCTTCAGAAATTCCTCCAGAAGTTCCTTCAGAAATTCCTCCAGGAGTTCTAGAGGAATTTTTCCAGGAGTTCCTACAAGAAATCCCCCAGGAGTTCTTTGAGGAATTCCTCCAAGAGTTTCGTTATTTATCCAAAAGTTTTTATTCAGGAATTCCTCCAAGATTTCCTACAGCAATTTCTTCAATAGTGTTTTTAGTAATTCTTCATAGAATTCTTCCAGAAGCTCTTTCAGGAATTTCGTCAGAAGTTCCTTCAGGAAGTCCTTCAGAAATTCCTTCAGGAATTCATCCAGGAATTATATCAGGAAGTCCTCCAGAAATTGCTTCAGCAATTCCTCCAAGGATTCCAATAGGAATTCTTTCAGAAGTTTCTTCAGAAATTCCTCCAGGAGTTCCATGACGATTTTTTCCAGGAGTTTCTTCAGGAATTTCTCCAAAAGTTACGTCAGGCATTCCTTCAGGAGTTTTTTCAGGAATTCTTGGAAGAGTTTCTTCCGAAATTTCTCAGGAATTTCTTCAGGATTTCCTCCAGGAGTTCATCCAGGAATATCTCCAGGAGCTCCTTAAGGAATTCTTCCAAGAGTTCGTTGAGGAATTTTTCCAAGATTTCCTTCAGGAAGTCCTCTAGCAGTTCCTTTATTAATTCCTCTAAGAGTTCCGTGACGAATTTCGCCAGAAGGTTTTTCAAGAATTCCACCAGGATTTTCTCAGCAATTCCTCCAGGAATTCCTTCAGCAATTCCTCCAGGAATTCCTTCAGCAATTCCTGCAGAGATCCTTTAGAAATTATTTCAGGAGTTCTATCAGGAATTTCTCCAAAAGTTCCTTCAGGCACTCTTTTAGAAATTCCTTCAGAAATTCCTTCAGGAATTTCTTCAGGAATTCCTCCAGGAGTTCTTCCAGGAATTTCTTCAGGATTCTTTAGGAATTCTTGCAGGAGTTCCTTCAGAAATTCCTCCAGTAGTTTCTTCAGGAATTCCTCCAGGTGTTCCTCCAAGATTTCTTCCAGGAGTTCCTTTCAGGATTTCCTTCAGCAATTCCTCCAAGAACTTCTTTAGGAATTCCTCCAGGAGTACATTCAGGAAGAGCTCCAGGAATTCTCCTAGGAGTTTTTTTAAGGAATACTTTCAGGAGTTCATTCAGGGATTGCCCCAGGAATTCCTTCAGCAATTCCTCCTGGAGTTTCTTAAGGATTCCTCCTGGAGTTCCTCCATGTATTACTCTAAATATATTTCACCAGAAATACCTTGAAGAGTTCCTTCATGGATTTCTCCAGGAGTTCTTCCAGGGATACTACTATACTGATGTATTTTTTTTTCAAGATATTTCATTATGATTTATAACATAACCTTTAAAATTTTAAAAAATGTCTGTGTTCTAGATATTTTGTCAAAATATTTCTTCCAAAATAATCTGAAATTTCAACTTTACAATTATTCTGGGAATTTTATATTGATTTAGTCAATTATTCCGCTAAGTATTATATTTTAGTTTTGTCCTGGATAGCCACAAAAAATCACTTTACGAAATAATTTAGGAGTGTCTCCATTATTTTCACTTGATATGTTTCAAGGTATTATCCTAAAATTCTTACAAAAATTCATGTTTTCAGAATTGATCCAACTAAACATTACACTATACAAACTTATGAATGTTTTATAATTCCAGGTATTCCTTCACAAGTTCATCCACTAAAGGCTCTAAGCCAAAAATGACTGTACAAACACTCAAACAATCAAAAAAAAATATCAAGAATAATTTTGGAGTTTTTCCCAAATTTATCCAGAAATTTTCTAAGATTTCTTGCGAAACTCTGGCATCAAATATGCTTATCTTCAAGAATGCTTTACGGAATTTCTTCATGGATCACTATAGTATGATGATAGAGTTGCCATTCATTATTCCATACATACGATGGGTGAAATTTATCCAGATATTTGTATTTGCGTCTTTACAAGAATTTTTCCAAAATTCTTTCAGGAGTTCATTCAAAAAAAAGAAATATTTAGAAAGATTCCAATAATCACTCCAGGAATACCACAAAATTTCTTCTAGGGAATTTTTTAAAGATATGCCTCCCAATGTTCCTACAAGCATTTAATATGATATTCCTAAAATAACCACTTCAGAAGTTACTTCAAAAATTTCATTAGTAGTTTTTCAAATTTTTTAGATTTTTTAAGTCATCAAGTAATTCAAATAACAGGAAAATTCTTTACATCTGAACTCAAGAAAGCTTATTAGAATGATTTTTGAAGAAATTGATTGAAGAAACCTCTGAAATGTAATTTTGGGAAGCTTGATTTTATATAATTTTTTGATGGACCTCTAGAGAAATTAGGAAATTGCAGAAGTACCCAGAGGACGTCAAGGTTTTCTGAGGACTTTCTAGTAGAACATATGTGTGAGAGTTATCCGAGATTCTCAAGAAATTTTAAGGGATCCTGGTTTGAAGATTTTAAGGTGTTTGCAAGGCGTTTAAAAAAGTTCCTTGAGAAGTTTTCAAGGTTCAAAATTAGTGAATAAAAAAATTGTTAATACTTCACGTTTGCTTTATGGGTAAGTAAGACGTTATCCATTCTAGAAATTCTAAAATTATTTTGAAATTGATCACATTGATAGTTTCTGCAATGCCCCCTTACAACATGAGAAGAATGCTACACTGCCATATTTTGTGAGATTTTTTCTATCTTTGGTTTGCATATCACTTATTATGATTGTTTGAAGTCAACTTATTTTTTAACCAAATATTTCCTTCAAAACGACTACATTCAAGACCCTTTGGCATTTTTCCAGGTCCAACCTACACTTGATCCGTTAGAAATCAGCCCATCACAGCACCATCCGCAGCGCCGAATAACTCAAAAGTCCCCGACAGATCAAGTTTTCAATTTCAAATTGGAAAGTTTTATGGCCAAATCTACGTGACATCGTTGCGATAAAATTGCTTCTCTGGCGAAAAAATAACTGGGCTCTCGCCGCGAGCAGAGTTGCTCGTGGCGCAGCATAGGATCGTCTAATGTGAAAGGGGGCCGATAGGGTTGACCGGTTCCCTGAATCGGGAATCTAACTAATTTTTGAAATTGTCGTCCAACAAAATTTGAAAAATTATAGCATTTCTATGATACATCAATGAGGTATTGATAAACTATTGAGGGTTGCTTGAGGTGTTGAACTACTTTAAAAAAGTGTACTTTATATGTATTGCAACACCTGATACAATAATCAGTTTGGTGTTTGTGGAATATGCATGAGATATTATCTGAAGTATTTTACCTCTTGTACAGGGCTCCTTCTATCTGGTTCAGGTGATAATTGTTGAAAATTATCTGGTATTGAATACCTTTCCTAGGTATTCTGAAGCAGATTTCTGCTCAGGAAGCGATACAAACCCAAGGAGCATTTTGTACCAGGCTCCTGAAAGACCACCACTGATAAAGAGCCCATTCCGTCGGCTAGAAAGCTGAGGCCGCACATGTTGTCAAATTTTTCTCCTAATGTGGAACCCCCAAAATCATCCAACGAAACGGGTGTACCGCGAGTGGAGATGTTAAACTCTTCGTCGTCACCGTCGTCGTTGGCACGATTGTGATGTAGACCTAAAACTTCCGCTCCGGATAATGCTTCCGAACAACTGGAGGAAATAATAATAAAAGACTTTGAAATAGTTTAAATATTTAATCAGTTTCCTCCGCGCTTTCCCATTGCTGGCCGGCCGATGCACACATAACGTCACCAACTTTCGAACTTCCAAGGAGGGGCTCGAAAGCGCGCGCCAAGGAGCAATTCCAGCTCGAAACGCTTATCATGTAGATACAACGATTTTCTAATTTGATGAAATTCCGCCTTTGTCTTTGGACAGTCTTTGCAAGGTATTTGGTATATAACTGACTGTTCTCCTGGCGGAACCGATTAAAAACACATTTCAACGACAAGGATTTTTAGTGTTCACAAAAGTGAAAATTTTTTTTATTGTGCTTTGAAATCACATGAGAACGAATTTTGCAATGCCTGATCATGACCAAAATTTGTAGAAAACTTTTTTTGTACCACGAAAAAATTAGAATACTGCCACGACACGTTTATAAAAGTTGCGCTTTTTGTGTGAAGAACATTTTGCCCGAAGGTTGCATTGGGAAATCCTAGATAGTTAGTGAGATGTAGCAGCATTAAAGAAAAATTAAGTTGAAAAATAGAAAAGGGCGTATCTCCAAATTTCGAAGTAATCTTTCGATACATTAAATGGCAATTGCTAGTACGGGTGTGTGCTCTCAGGATCTGAAGACATAATTTTGATAGCATTCGATTAGCTCGAAAATGTTGCACTCTGTAATATCAAACGAGATGATATATTTGAATTTCTTAAACTTTAATTAATGCAGCGTTTGAAATCGTTGTCATGCATTAAATTTCGCGTCAAAACTTTTCAAAAATTCCTTAAAACATTATTCCTGGAGGCCTTGTAAAATCTCTGAAGGATCTTCAATAAACCATAGCACTATGGGACAGGGACGCAATCTGGTGGGACAAAATTAATAACTCGGTAACGAAGAGTTTCCGGTATTTGGTGTCTTCGGCAAAGTTTTTTGTAACAACGAGGACTGACATAAACGAATAGTTCGTAAATCGTCCGCATAGGTGGCGCCACAATCTAACTTTTTACTGTGACGATCTAGAGACTTGGCATGTTCTGCAAAGTTGTTCATTTTGATAAAATAAACAACTCTCTCAAAGACGTCAAAATTCCACAGCCTACTGTTTTCGAGTTATTGGCGAAATTAGAGAAAATTAGTGAAAAAACGATTTTTTCACCGAATTTGACATTTTTTCTAAGAACCATGTTATATAATATTTTTTTCTGATAAGTTTATAACAAACGCAAGAACTGGTGGAAAATTTTTAATAATACGACGCATACGACGGGGGCCCAGATAGCCGTAGCGGTAAACGCACAGCTATTCAGCATGACCATGCTGAGGGTCGTGGGTTCGAATCCCGCTGCTCGAGGATCTTTTCGTAAAGGAAATTTTCTCGATTCCCAGGGCATAGAGTATCTTCGTACCTGCCACACGATATACACATGCAAAAATGGTCAATCGGCAAAGAAAGCTCTCAGTTAATAACTGTGGAAGTGCTCATAAGAACACTAATCTGAGAAGCAGGCTTTGTCCCAGTTGGGATATAACGCCAGAAAGAAGAAGAAGCATAAAAATTAAGAAATTATGAAAAAAACCTGAAAAATAGAGCATTTTTTGAACCCTAATATCTTCAAAATCGCAAGCTCAATTTTTCAGGCAACATAGAGCAATACTTGATGAAACGGATGTCAAAATTCCAGAGAAGTATATTATGGTGTTTTTGAGATCTATCATTTTTTATAAAATGATTATATTTCTCCAATACAGTTAATTTCCATGAGGAATCTGAAAGGACGATCGACTTCAAGAAATAACGAGTCGTGGATCAAAAACTTTCAGAAAATTGTTTAAAAAAGCCATCATAGTAGCCATGAAATTCAGTTTAAGAGCAGTTCCTTGAGTTGATATCGAGTAAAGAGTAGATTAAAACTGGGTACGTAACTATTTTTCTTCAATAATTCAAATGATATAGTATGCCATGAAAGACTTGATCATGTGTCAGTTAATTATTGTAATCATGGTTCCAGGTGAGCAATTTATTTTGTGAATGTGTTACTTTTAACACGGAAAATCAAATTTCAAAGCATATTCATGTCGATATCTCTAAATACTAAAATTTCAGAGCGCACGATCTCTTGTCCGGAGCTTGAAGATTTGTTTTAAAGTGGAAAGAGCATTAATTCTTGGATGTTTCGAAACAGAGGATACAGATCAAAGGTGTCAATTTGGAGATTCCTTCGATTTTGAGAACTGTTTAACCTTAAAAACGTGTTTAATCACCGGATTTGCTTAAATTTTGAGCTTCCGGAAAACTGTGACAACGAATTCGAGATGAAATCCAAAGCCAGCTTGTACTGTGAGCAGATATAATAATTTCATGAAATAATAAAGTACATTTTTCCGATAATTTAAAAATACACTTAAATATTTGCCATGACAATATTAATCGCGTAATGGAAAGGAAACCGTAAAAAAATTAAAAAATCTCAAAAACACCAAATTTTCTTCTCTGGAATTTTGACATCCGTTCCATCATATATTGATCTATGTTTCCTGAAAATTTGAGCTTGCGATTTTTTTGCGCTTTTGAAGATATGAAAGTTTGCTCTATTTTTCAATTTTTTTCATAATTTCTTAGGTTTTATGCGTCGTATTATTTTTTTTTCACCAGAGCTTGCGTTCGTTGTATATGACATGATTCTTAGAAAAAATGTCAAATTCGTTGAAAAATCCTTTTTCCACTAATTTTCTCTAATTTCGCCAATAACTCGAAAACAGTAGGCTGTGGAATTTTGACGTCTTCGAGAGAGTTGTTTATTTTATCAAAATGAACAACTTTGTCGACATGTCTCTAGAACGTCAAAGTAAAGAGTTAGATTGTGGCGCCACCTATGCGGACGATTTACGAACTATCCGTTTATGTCAGTAGATGGTCCTCGTTGTTACAAAAAACTTTGCCGAAGACACCAAATACCGGAAACGCTTCGTTACCGAGTTATTAATTTTGTCCCGCCAGATTGCGTCCCTGGCCCATAGTGCATTGGGTGATTGCTGGCAAAATCCTTGTTTGAATTATAGAAAGTGTTCTCCTGTAAAAATCTCAATAATTGATAAGATATTAAAAAAAGTAAGGAGGAACAGGGAAATCCATTAAAAAATAATGCAGAATTAATTTAGAGGACCACGTAGGAACACTTTCATGAATTCATCGAGAGAGAATTTGTCTGAGGAATGCCTGGAATTACAGGAAAATGTTTTTGGAAAAATCTATGGAGAATTATTTGCCAGAATTCCTGTTGTAGTCCTATTGGAAATGTATTTAATAATAACCTTATGAAACCCTTTAAAATTTTAGAAGGGTTCGTGGAGTAGCTATTGAACAAATCTGTAGGAAAATGCCAGAAAGAAATGTTTGCAGAATTTTTTTTAGGAAATCTCTTGAAGGAATACTTGGATAAGCATTCAGAGGGTGTTTTCAGGTTTCTTTGGAAAAAATAACGTGAATTTATACGTGTACCCTCCCAGTGCATTGCGGTCAATTTTGCATGGGTAGCGCGGGCGATATTTTTCCGAAGCTTTTGGAAGGTGGAGAGATTTTTGGGAAAAACAAATTCTTTAGAAGAACTGAGCAATTCTAGAGAAGTACTTTAAAGATTTTTTGAAATAATCGCTGAAAAAAAAACTGGAGAAATTATTCATAGATTCTGTGAAGGGCAGTTGCCACCAGAGAAATCCGTGATAACTAGTCTAGTACACGACACTGAAGACGGCCTTACAGTTGAGGTCGAAATACGCGTATCTGTCAAAGGATACAAACTCTAGTGGAATTAAATGGAATAGTACTAAATTCGGTTTTTTCATCTACTTATAGGTATTCTACTAAACAGCTCGAAGATTTATTATCAACGTGATAACTGTTTTAATAATTCATGCAAAATTTTTCTTGTGGACGTCGAAGAAGAATCTTGGCGGAATTCTGAAAAAATATGAATTTTTGCACAATTTGTTGAAGTTATCGATGAAGATATTCTTTAAAGAACACCTGGAATGTGACCTGAAAGAAACATTTGAAAATTTCCTTGGCAAATTTTAAGAGAAATCGTTGACCATTAATTTGTTGTAAAAATACAAGTATACTGTATTCGAATAGTCCTTGAATGAATCTGTTTAGATATTCCAAAAGAAACCTTTGAACAACTCTACGCTCTCACTGAAAAAAATCCTGAATGAATCTCAGGATGACTACATGAAGAATTTATTTCTGGAAGAGTGTAGCATGGTCACTTTTGTGTAAATATTTTTTTATGATTTTTTCAATATTAATATAGATGTACATAAATTGTTATATAATTATATTGTTTTTTCATGTTCTTCAATGTTAATTTATTATTCGTGTTTATTTATTTTTCATTTAATCATATATTATTTCATTGTCAAAATTAACAAATTCAATAGTTCACTTAAATATATGCGATATTCAATATCACAGTTCAAAATGAAATGCACTTTTCCAAAACCGCATACAAAACATGCATACAAGTCGCCTTCTACCAATACTATATCAGATAAAAGTCCCTGTCGCCTTACACACTACACCACGAAACACGAATAAGGTTCAAAGTTCAAGCCCGAACGTTAACGATCGTTATAAATAGATCGGAGTCCAAAAATAGACGGAACGATACAGGTCATTCAGATGGAATGGTAGCGAAAGAGATAGCGCTTCAATCGTTTCTCATTCGTAGTTGATGAGGATCGTCGTTTGAAAAGGTCGTGAAATTACTTCGATGATTTTACGTACTTCCGTCCACGAAGATGTAAAATCACACCTTATCTGAGGACTTTCAGAATCTCGACTCGTCCATTTTGACCTGGACCGTGGAAGAGGCGAGAGTGCGTGAATATTTTTAGTGTCGCGGTGTGTTTAAATTGTATAGTAAAGTTCGTTAGCCAAGTTCAAAGGTTACGTGCGGTCAAGCTAGTTTGTGTGTGCGTTTGTGAATAAGAAAAGCCGTTCGACGGCTTTTTATTCAGGATCTGCGTCTAGCGATCTACGGCCCAAGCTCGGCACACCGCATCTTCTCGCCAAACGCTGCTCTCGACCCCACGCTTCAGCGCTCAAAAGTCCCGGTTTGAGGGGAAAGCCGGAAGGGAACAAACCGTTCCGACAGAGCGGCCATCACCAATTTCTATTAGCGTAGACAGGCCACGTGTGAAGCCCCCGACGATCGCCACCGTCGTCAACTGCGTCATCCGTCACCGACGCATGTGATTTCCAGCGTGCGACACTTCATCAAGAGTAATTCCAAAAAGTCGCAGTTCGTTGCCGTATTTGGAGTGGTAGCCGCAATACCACCATCATCGATGTGCTAAATTCGGAATCCTGCTTTGCCGTTGCATTCTTCGTCCGGCACTTCTGCTTTGCCGGCCCATTCAACGGCCGTCGCTTCTGCTTTGCCGGCAGCTTCTAAAAGGGTCCGTGAGTGCAAGCCAAAACAAACTAACCATGCGCATGCGTTAAGACTCCACACAACTAACCGAGCTCGGAAAGAAGAAGATGATCGATAAATGTCGATAGAATCAGATCAGAAATCCGCACACACATTAGGGAAAGCAGGAAGAAGAATGAAGCGGAAAGGAACACACAATTATGAATGAAATCCTAGGTTATCAAATTTGAATAAATTTCTAAATGTTTTTGCTGTTCACAACCAAATTATGTATTTTTGTAATATGTTAGTGCTTTCCCTGTAACAGTTTTTTTTGGTCTCCGAGATTTCTCACGTTTCGCGTCGTTCTACCTGTTTTTTTTCTGTTTTTTGTACGCCAGGGTAGACTGCCTGGGAAATCAGTCTCTCCACTCACGTGTCTGAAGCGGACAGGGAAATTTGAATTAGTGAGTTCTTCCAGTACTCGTGAGTGGTGTCTTTTTGTGTCGGTAGAACGACGGTCAGCATCAACTATTTTTTGAGAATCGCTTAAGGCGACCTCTATAACTGAGAAATCTCGATCCACTATACCTTTTGAGTTTTCTGTATCGTTTCCTGAATTGCTATTTGGACTCTTATAAAACAAACCCGCCCTGAGGTGGGGTTTCTTGCCGGGCAAACATAACTCGACAGACGGTCCTCTTCGGATGTGGCGCTAAAGCCGTCTGTTTCTTGAGCCAGGGAACGAAACAGGAGACGTAATACCTTTAGCCGTATTTTACGTGCTACAAGAGTCCATATAGAAATTAATGAACCAGCAACTGGAGGAATTCCTGAAGTGATTTTTGAATGAATGACTTTTTTCAGGTTTCCGCAATAATCTCTGAAATAAAAGGAAGAAGTACAGGAATGAAAACTAGTTATTTTCCTAAAAGAGCACAAAAAAAAGAGAACTCCTTCAGTTCTAGTACATTTCTTAAAAAAATTGCGAACTTCTTTTCCAAGTTACTATTATTGTTTTCATGAAAAAATGTAATTTCTGATTACTGTAGCATGTTCTGACATAACTTCGTAACATAGGACAAGTTTCAACATATTTTTTTATTAACGAAAATAATGTACTGAAGCAAAAAAGTTTGTAGGTTTTGTTCTCTGAAAATTAAAAAAAACACGATTGTAAACATTCCACTTTTGAAAATCACACTGAATTGTTGAAAATTTTAGTTTGTTTCATATCAGAAGATGAAGGAGTTCATAGACAACGTGTTTGCCATGGCCATGATAACCTATTGTGCCAGAGTAATGGTTTTGAAAGCATTTGCGTCTCATGGGTTTTATGTGTTCCTTTGGTTCCTTTGGTAAGAGACAACTAAGATGAATACTAGCGTTTCTGGCAAAACAGAGCCACTTATCACACTTATATGGCTCCATCCCATTACCTCAAACGCCATTACCCCGAACGCCACTACCCCGAATGAGCCATTACCCCGAATAGTATGAGATACAGTGAAATATATTGTTTTGCGGGCAAAAATGCGTCTCTAATGAAAACTGGTAATTAATGGCGCGTGAAATTCATCGGTAAAATGTTCATCATATATCTTCCCTTCTTATTTATGTCAGCTCATCTTTCGAAATATATTGTTGGCAACTCTTTTCATTCTTTCGGAGACGGTACCTTTTTATCAGCCCAGAGGGCACTTTCGCAGTTCAAGGGTTCATTTACAAACTTCATAACGCCAAGAATTTCTATTTTTGACACCTACCCACCCGTTCGTACCACTTTTTGTATGGACAACATTTTTTGTCCCCTTCAGCGTTACGAAACTTGTGAATGGGCTTTTGATAAAATAAGCCGTTTATTGACTGAGACCTCTCCTTGTCAACTTACCATTATTGTACATGTTCTATTGCTCCTGGGCATAAAACGTCAAGGAAATGCTCAATGCATAAGATCCACCACTGGAGGAATTTGAACCCATAACCCTTAATATGGTCTTGCTGAACAGCTGCGCGAGAACAGATATTTGAACTTCTTGGTGGTGTCCATATTGCAATTTTGTTTTAAAGCAAATAGTTTCCTTTCTTGTGTATATATGTTGTGTCATAGCATGATATGACATATCATATTGTTACATATCACGTTGTTACAGTGATCATTCACGTCATAGCTGCAAAAAATTCACCAGAAATTTCCCCTTCTTTCTTAAATAGGCTGTTCTTTCAAGTTTTCGTTGGACAAGCTAGTCATTAACATTTCCATATAGAAGAGCTTTTTTTGAAGGAATATATCCTGAAGGCATTCACTCAAGTGCATCCTCCTACAATTTTAATCAGTAATTTTCCCTTTCTTTCATCTTCTTGTATTGAAACAGACAGGTCTCTTATGAATTTGCTCACCGCTTTGCTGTCATCATCATTTTTTCATTGTGCTGAATCGGAAAAAAATGTGATTATCTCATCGAAATTCAAATTAATGATCCCACAAACCAACGAAAGTTTTTACTGTAGCGGCAATCAAAGGCCGCCGTTATTCTAACATGTACAAGTGTATTAACGTTTCCTTGCTTTAGTGGAACGGTTGTCTATCAGGTTGGTTTTTCAGCGGGTTCCATAGACGAACACTTGCAGCGATTATCTCAGGGTGATCTTCCATTACCACCGTTTACGAAACAAAATCTTTAAGGAGATCTTAATGCTAGTAGCCTGACACCTACAATGAGTAAAGGAAGTGGGTTCCGACTTCCAATTAGAAACTTTACTACATCCTTATTTTGTGCATATTAAAGCTATCCTTTGCATAATAAATTCACCCTTCTTTTCGAAATAGGGTGTTCTTCAGAGCATTGCAATGTGGCTGTGTGAATCTCAAAAAAATTAGAGGACAAATCAAAATAAAACTTAGTATTCAAAAATTATAAGCTAAAAAACTAGCTGCTTTTATATCTTCTTATGTTTGAAATATAAATTGTTGAGCCAAACTCGTTAAATACTCTTAAGGAATCGTACAATTATCTCCCCACTCTCTCACTAGAATAAGTTCCAAATTTTACGCATTCGGGGTAGTGGCGTTCGGGGTAATGACCCATTCGGGGTAATGGCGTTCGGGGTAGTGGCATTCGGGGTAGTGGCGTTCGGGGTAGTGTCATAGAATCCACTTATATATATCATCAACCACGGCTCTCCAGAATGAGCTTTTCATTCTGAAATATGTTTAAAGCTCCAGCACTCCAACTATGAACCTAGTCTATCATTTGACATGGGTGAATGGAAAGTCTTGTGAACAATCTCACATCATCGTTGACATCTCAAAAGCTTTCATCACAAAGACCTTGATTGAGCTTAATGGCTGCCACGGTGTGCCAGAAACCGTTATTAACAGAAAAAAATGTCCAAGAGTTTGACACCTACCATTTGAAAGATATATCACTCAAGCATCTTCTCCGTGAATTTGAAAATATTCTAACAAGGGAATCGAAAATTATCGTGATTTGAAGGTTTTGAGCTATTTTGGAAGGGAAATTCACATGCTTCTAAATATTCCCCAACGGTGCATCATTTTCAACTTGTAAACCAGCCAAGTTATCACCAGCTTTGAATTAAGCATTCGAAACATGTGATATCCAAGCACCTTCTCTGTAAATTTGAAATCATTTTGTCGAGAAAATCTGAAGTTACAGTGATTTGTATATTTACAATTATTTATATGAAGTTTAATTAAGAGCCTATTTGTATGCCTTTGTAATAAAAGTGTACATAATTTACAAATTCTATAGTACTGACCCTCGACATTCAAAAGATATAGTAATTAATTATCTTTGCAGTTAGTTTGAGAATATTTCATCACTTAGAGTACTTTGAAGTTTTGGAGTCATTGAGATTTTTTTTTTTCAATCGTCTAAAATAGTATTCGCAACATGCATTCAAAAATTACGACACAAATTAACTTAACACATCTGCATTCTACTTGTATCTTTCATTGAAGAAAGGTGGTGCTTCATTAAATCACAAACAAGTGGGTTCGTTTTTGTAAATTTTGTTTCATTTCCACGTGTTTTGCTGGGCAGTGTTTCGTTATGGCCCAAATAAGCATATTGGTGAACTTGAACTTGAAAGTTGCTCCTTGTTGCTCAGTCGAGATTGGATTATCAACTGGTGAGATCGTTTTATGCTGGTGTTTTAAATAAGCTAAATATGATGGTTCACATTTTATTCACGACAGCTAAGGGGATACGTTTATATATGTGTTTGTTAAATTTATAGTTAGGAGTCGGTTATTGTAGAAATAAACCTTGTTTCATGTTTTGCAAAATATTTGAATGCAACAAGCCTAATATTTTGTCTAGTTCTTTGAATTATTCAATACTATAAGTATCGACTTTTCCTTTAGATACTGATAGATTACTTTTTGGATTGATGCAGTATGATTTGCATCATGCAAAATCTTTGAATGGTTCGTCATCAAAGGTATCATCATATTGATTTTGTACATATAAAAGGATTACTTCTTGTTTTCTGTTATTCATTATGTTGTTGACCTCATTATGTTTTGAGGAATGCATAACTAGTGAAAATGATTTGATGATCCCTAGGACTATTGTAATTAAGCGTTTTGTTTACCTAGACGAATCTGTAATATAACACCTTGCAATTTTCCAAACTTCCATTGACTTTTCGTGGAAGTGCAGAGGACTCTAACGGCTCAAAGATAGTAACACGTAAATATTTATTCCATAACCCCAATTGACCTGCATTCGGACGCAGCCGCGCCGGTATTGCTTAATACAAAGAATGAGAATTCCATTACCTACACACTGAGAGTGCTGCGACTAATCCTAAGTATTATTCGTTGGTTCCTTGTGCAAGCATAGTTGCTCTAGTAATAACGGAGAAGCAACAGTGGGCGGTCAATCACGCTATTTAATAACATTGATTAACATATTGATAAGAATTTGTTCCATTTAGTAGTGGTAAGAACATTGAACATGGTAATTTAATACTCAAAATTTACTTTATTATAGGGCCAAAACTTCAAAGAACTTTAGTTATATTGTCTCTTGATGAAGTATTCTCAAACTAGCTCTGCACTCTCAAACTGCAAAGACACCTGAGCAATACATTTTTTGAATATCGAGTGTCAGTCTTATGGACATTTTTATTTGCAAATTCTGTGCATTAATATAACGAAGCCATTAAAAGCTCTAATTTAAACTTCATAGAAATAATGGTAAATATACAAATCACTATAACTTTTGATTCTCTCGACGTAATGATTTCAAATTTACAGGGAAGATGCTTGGGTATCACATGTTTTGATGGTTTGCAAAGCTGATGGTTACTTGGCTGGTTTACAAGTTGATAATGATAATTTGATGATGCACCGTTGGGGAATATTTTGAAGCGTGTGAATATCCCATGCAAAGTAGCTCAAAACCTTCAAATCACTATAACTTTCGATTCCCTCGTTAGAATATTTTCAAATTCACGGAGAAGATGCTTGAATACTATATCTTTCGAATGGTAGGTACCAAATTCTTGGACATTTTTTTCTGTTAATAACGGTTTCTGGCACACCGTGGCTGCATGATGAAATTCGAAGGTATGCTTTCAATTCCGCTCTAGTAAGGAAAAATCAATAAAATCAAGTATTCATGCAGAGAAATCATATTTCTTTTTTATCAAACTTCAGAATGGAATTGCCTAAATAAATCAATGAGGAACTCTTGGATAAAATCCTCGAAAGAACATAAAACACCCATAAAAACATAACTGTAGATTAGGATCACTCAAAATTATAAAAAGTTTTAAAATACACTACGAGACCATGAGTTTGTATTTACATTGCAGTACTTACATTTTTGGAACATTTTTCAATATTTCCCCATAGTATTTTCCATATAAACTAGCTTTGTCTTCGGGCTACCTTTAAACCACATCCGAAAAAGCTGAAATTCCACGGAACACTCTTTTTACAGTGAAAATGATAAGGAAGACATGGGAGACTGGTTTCTTTACGTTTTTGTGAATTTTGAACCCCTTTACAGGAGATATACTTAAAAACATCTGAGTAATCCTTGAAGAGAAAGTGTTAAGACAAATTCCTGGGTATAAATTTGATGGAACTCTTGGAGAAATCCTTGGATATATCTATGAACATTTGTTTTAAGGAATCCCTAAAACAATCATGTGGAACTCCAGAAGAGATATTAAATGATATTTCCCGAGAAATCTCTTGAGAATCCTCAGAAGAAGTGTGAAGTAATCTTTGTTGGAATTTTTGGAGGAATCTCTCAAGAACCACGGATAAAATCACGGATAGAAACTTTGGAAATGTTCCTGGTAGAATACCTGGAATAATTTCTTAAAGCATAATCATTCAAAGAAGACTTACTAGAGCAATTTCCGAAGCATCTCTTGGACGAATCCCTTGTAGAATTTAGGAGCACTTAGATAACTATTTAAAAATGGATTATGACTAAGAACATGGAATAATTCATTAAGGATTTATCGTAGGTTTTCTAGGATGCATCTAGAGAAAATTTAAAATCCTCAGAAGAATGTTTACAAGGACTCTCGATCACACGCTAGAAATAGTTTAAATGAAATACACCTTTTTTAAGTTATAAACATTGAAATTCTTAAAAATTCGTCTTCTTGTAGGCTTTTTTCAAAACGTTGTCCAGGACATTAAAATTTTGTTGAGAATTGTCATATTGAGTAGCTATTTACACATGCGCAAAGTTTCATTTAACTTCGAAACGAGTCGGTCTGAAATCGCCCTGATGATTTGCGCTTTGAGCTGGAACTACCCATAGCAGAACAATAGATTAAATTGAACGCTTGCTGCGATCACACCGCCGCCGACTTCGTCGTCGTCGTCATTTTCTCGGTTCCTCTGTCGTCCGAGGACGGCTTTTGTTTTTATGACTTCCCATCCATAGACAGGGTGAGAGCCGTGTTTGACTTTTTGTCCGGCTCTGTCGCCGAAAAAGTCATGAAAAAAGAATGATGACAGCCCGAGAATAAGATAGCGTGAACGAAAAAAAAATCCTTAGGGTGAGTGGTGTTAAGGTGAACACCTAGCTAAATAAAGAGAAAAACAAAAAGAGGAGCAAAAATATAGTAATAATGTTGGTATGGAGGTCAATTGAACTGAAAACAGCAAAACCAAACAGAAGAAGAAAATCACGTTTGAAAATTTGATCTGATGTTATTTTAACTTGAAAAAATCAAGGTTTTCTAATGAGGTTTACTGCATATAAGAGATAATTGAAGCACCTAAATCGAAATTTTTAGTTCGATTTCGTGTATAATATGACTACCGTTTGAAAGAGTACAATTATAAAAAACTCAAAATTTGAAAACTTTCGAGAATTCAAGTCAGGTAATATAAACATTTCGACCTGAGAGAGAGGAGACAGCTGGCTTAGATTGCGAGCTCCCAAAAGTCAAGGGAACCTGTCATCAACTGTCACTGGAAAACCGCACATTTGAAGGGCAGAGTGTGAAAAACCGTCAAAATTTGGCCAAACTAAAACTGGATGTGATTGAAAATTCAGGTTGTTTCCCTGTACTCTCGCATATAAAATTGTTGAATATTTAAATATTGTCGACTGGACTCAAATTGTTTTCGATTTTTTTCAATTTTATGATCTTTTCGATAACAAATGGGATGTGAAAATGGTTTTGACCCAGTTTGTGCTGTCCGAACCATTGTGCACAACCCAAACTTGAGAAGAAGAAATCAAAGAAGCCAAGAAAACAAGCCAGTTGTCAGTGAGCTGTCTCCTCTCTCTCAGATTTCGACTATTTTTGTTGACAATAAACATGATAGGTGCTCATTTTAAAACCACTTCTCCTACCGTCAAACATTTTTCTTCTTCCAGTCCATCCTGGATGTTCCCTTTCCAGTACAAAGCAGACAAGCGCTTCATCGGTTTTTGCGTCTATTTAGGTGCAGGAACAAAAAAAAGCGCACCGAACGAAAGTCCAAAAAGTCCTAATTAATTACAGTCATGGGAAGCATTTAACTGAATAATTTAGATCAAATAAGGGCCGATGCAAAAGACTTTGGCCTTTCGGCGTACTCCGGACACCGTGGCAAAACGCCATGCTCCGCTCATAAATTAAATTATACGGCAGCAGCACCAGCATCGGTATCAAGTTTCGCGGAAAGTTGCGGAACAGGATAAAAAATTGAAGAAAACCGAAGGTAAGAAACCGGAAACCGGATGATCGAAAACTTTTGCATTCCGGTGGATCTTCGGGAAAACCCCCCGTTTGGATGCAAAAATGAGGTGGATCAGTGAAGAGAATGGGCATAAATCACTTGGTGGGGACTTGTGGGTAGGTGGAAGACCTTATCAAGATTTTTTTTTCGTTCCGCCCCCTAGCATATCGTGTTTTACCTGAGTAGGTGAATTATTTTGGTATGAATAATGAATTGAGGTAAATTTGGTTCAATGCTTTCTTCCTACTGGAAGGAAACTGCCGTGAATTGCTGGGCTTAAGCTGATTCAACTTAAACTTAATCAATTGCGATAAAGTTCCAATTCATACATAATTTTTCGCCTTTGCCTCTTGACCTGTGTGGCTTTAACATTTTTGATTGTGATGTAAACATAATCGTCAATTCATAATTTCGCGTAGGATCTACTTCTTAAACAGAAAACATTGATAACCGAGCTTGTTGAGTTACATTTGCTGTTGTGAACTCAATGAACTGTTCCTGCTTAGTGTGAATTTAAGGTGTACATTGTTGGTTCAAGCATTTTGTATCATGAATCGGTTTCTAATTTATTTAATTTTATTTAATCAAAAATGTGAAAATGGAGTACATTAAGGACACGGAATATCTACATACAAGAAATGAATGTAATGTTCAAAATGATACTTGTTGCCGCTGCAACTAGGGTTAGGAATCAAAACACCTCTGTTTAGCGTAGTTTAACTAGCTTTAAGCTGAAAATTTTTATTATTTAGTTTAGGTTGCATGTATATAGTAGATATAAGTACTCACATTTAGTGTTTAAGCAAATTTCAATAGTTTTTAATAATATTTTTGTAAATTCAATTTTAGCAATACGATTTCTGCACACGTTTAACTGATAAACAAGCTTTTCTCTTCTATCATCGTGTCTTTTGACATTTTCGTCGCTGTCACGTTGACGGTCAGCAATAGGGTAGTCAGTTTTCCTTTCATCTGTCCGTTACGAGGTCAAGGGGACTGCGAATAGTTGAGCGCAGTACCAACATTCCCCGACCCGTAAGGTTCAGACTGACCATCTTCACAGGCTGCTACCTTACCGTTTCCAGTTACCTCGATTACGGCTAGCTTCACTGCAGGACGTCGGATGACTCCACCTTCTGTACGCACCATTGCCTGTCTGGTAACCCCGTACTTACCTCGGATGACTTCAATGACTTGCCCTCTAACCCAGGTATTCCGTTTCTGCTCGTTAGCGACGAAGACCAGATCACCGACTTCTATTGGTTTTGTATCTTTGAATCATTTAGTGCGTTGGCAAATACTCGCGTACCCATCTGGTCCAGAATCCGTCCAAGGCATGCCTAATCAAGTTCCAGTTGCTTCGCAAACAGTCAGATGACGGTGTCGGCTCTACAGGTGGTTGCTTCACTCCATTTGAACTGCCCAACAAAAAATGGTTGGGTGTTAATGCTTCTTGACCGGACCAATCCAATGTAATGTAGGTAAGAGGTCTGGAATTGATCATACTTTCAGCCTCTAGGATCATCGTCTCAAAAGTTTCATCATCAGGTACTCTTGGCGCGGAGTTCAACGACTGTAGGGCAACCTTAACTGACCGTACGAGTCGTTCCCACACCCCACCCATATGGGGTGCCGCTGGCGGATTGAAATACCATTTTGTTGTGGTGTTCATAAACGTCTCTGCGCATTGCTGGTTGGCCCGTTGAATTTGTTCTTGGAGATCGTTAGCGGCACCGCGAAAATTGGTGCCGTTATCGGAATAAATTTCCGCAGGAGCACCTCTCCTCGCGATGAATCTCCGAATACACATCTTGCAGGATTCCGTTGACATACTATGGGCCACCTCCATGTGAATGGCTCGGGTTGTCAAACACGTGAAGAGGGCCACCCATCTCTTCGCATGTCTGCGACCGACCTTCACGATCATTGGTCCAACATAATCCAGACCTGTATAGGTGAATGCTCGAACAAATCCTTCAACTCTGGCCCTTGGAAGTGGACCCATTTTTGGAGAATTCAGCGATGCGTTGTATACCTTGCACGTCTGGCACCTTGCAGCTACCTTGCGAACCAAACGTCGAATGCCGGGTATGTAGGCCACCTGTCGAAGTTCGTTGACAACAGTCTCCTGGTTTCGATGAAGATATCGGCGATGGTAGTAATCTACGAAAAGAAAGGTTACTGGATGGTTCTGAGCTAGTATAACGGGATACTTAGCGTCAGTCGGCAAATTGGGAGCGGTGCCGATACGACCATCCATTCGAACCAATCCTTCCTCATCGACAAAGGCTGACAATTTGTATAACGGGCTCGATACCGGCACCGCTCCCGAAGGCTTTGTTGAATCTGTTTTCTGCATCGCTGTCAGCTCTACGGGAAACGCTTCTGACTGCACAATTTTCCACAACTTATTTTCGGCCTTGCGTAGAAGCTGTGAGTTGACCAATACCTCCGAACATGGACTCTTCTCATGACTTCCAAATTTCAGGATGTACACTACCGTTCGCAGTAATCGTTCCCATTTGGAAAAACGGGACACGTCAATTACAGGCTCGTTGAATACATGACGACTAATAAGTACAGGATGTAGCTCTTCTGTAGCTTCTGTGCCTCTCCAATTTTGAACAGGCCAGCATTCCTTTGCACTCCACAAGAATTGCGGACCTCGGAACCAGGAATCTTCAGGATCAAAACATGGACCGTTGCCCCATTTCGTTGCTTTGTCCGCTACGTTTATTGCTGACGGTACTTTCATCCATTCGGTTGATCCGGTAGTTGTTACGATTTCTCCTATTCGGCATGCCACGTACGGTCGATATTTCCGGGAATCAGAATTGATCCAATGGAGAACAGTTGACGAATCAGTCCAATAGAACTGTTGCTGGATTGGTATTTGATGATTCTCGAGAACGAACTGTGCATACCTAGTCCCAAGAACAGCAGCTTGGAGTTCCAGTCGAGGGATCGACAGAGTTTTATCGGTGCGACCTTCGCTTTCGCTCCCACTAACGTGCAACGAGGTTGTCCAGCCTGGACAAACCGAATGTATACTACACAAGCGTAAGCAGTGCTGCTTCCGTCGACGAACGTATGAAGCTGTATGGGTTGGCAACATTCTGGAATACCATCTCCGAAATACGCTCTTGGGACTCTGACATCGTTCAACCTCGGCAGAAGATTTACCCACCGCTGCCAATCGTTGAAAACTGCATCATCTACCTGGTCGTCCCAACCGCAACTACTGCGCCAAAGATCTTGGATAATTATCTTTCCTTGAATGACGAACGTAGCGAGAAATTCAAGATCTTGAACTGATGATACATTTCCTTAATGTCACCAGTTATTGCCACCCGTCGCTGTCGGAATCGATATTGCACACTCGTTAGAGGCATCAACATATCAGGGCCTGATAGAAGCTTCGAGTTAAGTGATACACCGTTCACTTGAGCGGCGGCATCCTAAATCAAACGCAGTTTCTGTGGTTTCTTTGGGTTGATCACCAAGCCCAATGGCAAGTACCATTTCCGATCTTGATCATTGGTACCTAAATCGTCCTCTGTCGCTGCTCGTGCATACCCCTTTTTCAAATAGTCGTCCACTAAATCGTGCACTCGTTGAACCAGTCCGGGTGACTTCTGCATCTTTCGTTCCATGCTCTTCAAACGGCTCAAGGCCATGGGGTAACTATTTGGAAACCTGACCTCATCTTCCTTCCAAAGAAATCCAGTTTAGAAGCCTCCTGGTACACGCCGAGTAGTTGATTCCAGAATCTGTCTGGCTCTTGTGTTTTCTGTAGACTCAAGCTTGGTTCCCAAAGGCGATGTTTCTAGTCTGTCCATTAGGATATGCTGCTTTACCAATTGATGGAGCTGCTGATCTTCCGATGGACGGCTGATGTGAAAAAATGCTCGGGTAGGCTCAGATTTAGCTAACACACCGCCGTATACGCACCATCCTAATCTGGTTTTTGTGGCGAAATACAAATTCTCTAGTCCAATAAGCAATTGCGGGCGAGCTTCTTCGTACCCTTCGATGGGGAGCCCTTTGAGATACGGAAAGCTTTCAATTAGATCATCCATCTTGATAGACTGAACAGGTAGTTCCATTGACTCAACGGTACGTGCGTTAACCAAGTTGAAACGTCGTTTGATGCTCGTACCAGATATTTCTAGCTTTACAATACATGAATGCTCTTCAACTCTGGTCACATTCCCAGTCCAGCGAAGATGCAGTGGGTCAAGTGCCCCTTTTAGTCCTAAGTTGTCAGCCAGATTCTTTTCAATCATTGTTACTTCCGATGCCTTATCAAGCAGAGCAAATGTATTGATGGAACCTAGCGCACTATACACCGTGACTGGAATAATGCGGTAAATTACGCCATGACGGCCAGAATGGTAGTTTTGTGGACTGGGTTTTGATTCGGAAGCATGAAGAAGAGGATGATGACGTAGCCTACATCCACTAACAGGACAATCGTTAGGTCGCCGGCAGGGAAACGGATTGTGATTTTTCAAACACGTTCTGCACAGGTTATGCATTCTTATTACCTTCCAACGATTCTCCGCGGAAAACGATTTGAACGCTCCACAACCATCCAACGCATGGCCCGAATTACTGCATGCTGGACACACCTTCGGCCACGCCTTCATTTTGTCATCACTAGACGAACGGTGATCGCTATGGTGATTCACGTACCCCTTGCACTTCTTGCTTCGCCGCCACTAGATGGTCGCAGTAATTTTGGACCGCCATTCCATATGCAATACGAGTGTCCAGTCTTCCTTCTCTTGGAGAAGGTGTGCACCGAATTTGTTCCAGAAGGGAATTGATTAAAACTTCGGGCCGACCAAAACAGCATGCTCAACGTGTCGATCACACTTGGAACCGACGCTGGAAGTAATAGCCGGCTCCGAACTGCCGCTAACGCATCACCTCGCAAACAACGTTGCAGGCGGATAAGGTTCTCCGCATTGGAGTAACCGCATTCGGTGGTCGAGTTCTCGAAATTACTAATGAAAACTGGCCAGTCTTCCGGATTCCCGGAAAGACTGGGTAGATCCTTCGGCAACACCTGTCGAGCAGCTAATTGCGAATTCGTCAGGCCAGATAAGCCTGGGTTGGTATGTGAGGCTGCCTGAACTTGTCCTGGATTTGGTTCACTCCTAAGGGCTCGTTGACCGGGATATGAACAACTTTCTTCAGGAACTGTAGGTAGGTGTAACGGTTGCGACGGAAAACTGGACGGAGGAATAATTTGTTGCCTGGATCGGTCGACGCCAGACCCCGACCAGTTGACTTGGGTGTTTGGACATTCTACTCTCTTCACGCTGGGAAATACCGAAAACGTACCTCCTCAGCATTTTTCGCAACTTCTCCACTAGGCCTCTACTGTTTCATGTTTGCTGTATGTACCGAAGATACGCTGCTATTCGAGCTGGGATTGGTCGATGTAACCTCTAGCTGCGAATTCAATATTCGGTATTTATCAGCTAGATATTTTTCTTCCAGACTTCGAAGCAGATCCGTACGAAGCTTCTCATCTTCAATTTTCTTCTTCGCTAACGCTTGTTCTTCTTCATGCTGTCGTCGTTGTCTCTCTAGTTTTTTGCGCTCTAGTTCCGCCTCCATTTCACACTGCAGTTTCTGTTGCTCGATCCGCGCCTTCTCGAGTTCTGCTTCTTGCTTTCGACGCTCTTCTTCTTCCAGGACACGCTTAAGCTCCAGTTGCTTCCTTTCTTCGAGCTGTTGCAACTCTAGAGCAGCTCTGGCAGCTCGGATAGACGATGAAGAACTTATCCCGGAGCGGTGAGAGATAACGGATTTGGCAGCGTGACCGACTGGAGTACTTGCAGCAAGCAGTTCATTTCGACATGCGGGACACGACCACGACTGATCAGCCACTGAATCTCCTACATGTAGAGTAAGGTGGGGCAAAAGTTCGACCTTAGTGGTATAATCAAAGTTTGCAGAAAAACAATAGCAGTTAAAACAAAACAAATACCATACAGTGAACCTTCAACATATTGGCTATAATTTTGCTGAACAAACTTGTGTCAAAACATTTACCCATTTTTAGTTATAACAGTTTCAAAATTGATTGTCTTATTCGAACTTTTGCCCCACCGGTGGGGCAAGAGTTCGAATCTAGTGTGGGGCAAAAGTTCGCTGGCTTAAACACAAAATATCGATTCTTTTATGACAGGCATTCTTTACACCAGCCGTAAACTTATGTTTGACGAAAAATACACACTAAATTTTCATCAAAAAATTACCCAAAACCGGGTTAATTGTAATATACTCAAAAATAGCAGTTTTTCGCAAAACTAAGTAGAAATGTGAAATTTTGGAGACAGTTTTCACACGATCAGACTAATTTAACTAAATTTGAAGATAATGTGTGGATTTTAGGCAATTTGCAAATTTTTCCGTGATTTTATACATAGGTCGAACTTTTGCCCCGTTGATTCGAACTTTTGCCCCACTACCCAGACAACCAGAATGTACGTATAACCAAATCACCTTTTGCATTATGCGATGCTTATATGTGCAAAGTTTCACGTATAAGATGTCGCGAAAAGGCCTTATACGTACAAAAGTGGAGGTGATATACGTGCATATCTTAAACAAAAACATAAACATAACATGCAATGCTAGTGTGTAGATTTTCTTGCGAATTAGTCTGTATTATTATGCGACTTAATTTATGATAACAAAATTAATTTGACAGATGCTACGGATTGATCCGAATTACTTTGTACAAGTATACGGGACGAAAGGGAATGTACAAATGAACTTATAAAATAGCGTTTTATGCGAGGAAACTCATCAATCAAATGATTTCATCCACCATGTAGTGCGATAGTGATGCAGTTTGTACAAATTTGCGACCTTGTTCATATACTGCTATGCGACTTCTGGTTGTCTGGGTATGGGTCAAAAATTGTTTTCAAGCCTTTATGCAAAAACTAATACACCTCAAAGCAACCTTATGATTGGCCTAGAAACGCCCGTACATAAAATATTGAAAAAGATTTTATCTTCAATTGGTTCCATGCAACGAAAGTTTGACCAAAAATTACAATATTCACGTCGAAAAACAACAAATAGCCATAACTTTTCCAAATCTCAATCGATTTTTATGATATTTGGATTGAAAGTCTCTTACTTGAATAGCATTTGAACCACCGTGACATTTATAAGATTTGTTTTGAATTGAGCTAGGAATCTTAAAAAGAAACTCTTACCCCACTCGAACTTTTGCCCCACTTTACTCTACACACTTGTAATGGTACCATTTATCGCACAGATCACAAGCCACCATTTGATCATTTTCGGAGTCCGAGCATAGGCCACATGCCGGCGCGTGTGTCGACGATCTATTCTTCGGCATTCTCGTTGATCTGTGTAAACTATCGAACCCACTTGACTCCGTAAATCTTAAAGAATGTTGCCGCTGCAACTAGGGTTAGGAATCAAAACACCTCTGTTTAGCGTAGTTTAACTAGTTTTAAGCTGTAAATTTTTATTATTTAGTTTAGGTTGCATGTATATAGTAGATATAAGTACTCACATTTAGTGTTTAAGCAAATTTCAATAGTTTTTAATAATATTTTTGTAAATTCAATTTTAGCAATACGATTTCTGCACACGTTTAACTGATAAACAAGCTTTTCTCTTCTATCATCGTGTCTTTTGTCATTTTCGTCGCTGTCACGTTGACGGTCAGCAATAGGGTAGTCGGTTTTCCTTTCATCTGTCCGTTACGAGGTCAAGGGGACTGCGAATAGTTGAGCGCAGTACCAACAATACTAATGAATAATTAAAAAAAAAACATCTAGAATTCCTTCTTCAGAAGAACTAAAATCATCAATGAAAAAGCGTATTTTGTTCGGACTATGAATCTATCAGGACTTACCAACCTATAGTTCCAAATACATGACCTGTTGTTGTTCATTTTACGAAAATGACTGCACAGCATTCACCTTTACACTCCCTGGATTAAATGCGCGTTGTTAGATCCTCGACTGCACATTCAAAGTTATTCTTTGGAAACAAAAACCCCGTGTTGCTAATCAAAACACATTGCTGCTACTGAATGATGTTGGGATCCCGTCAGTGCGAATCGTGCATAAGGGCTTCTCGTTGACAGCTGACTTTGGAAGTAAACTTTCCCAGGCCAACCAACTCAGCAACAAACAACACAACACGAAGTGCATTCCACCCAAAGGGATTCAGCAGTATCCTATCCAGTAAGCCACCTAACGCGCAGAATAGCGCAACAGAGCACACAATCATATTTCGTCGGATCCTGTCATCCTTTGCCTATCCCCACTCACCCGTCCTAGATGTTCTTACCTTCCACTATAGCGAAGCTTGACTCCCCGCACCAGGGGCGAAATGATTAATTCATCAAAGAGAATTTATAAAATGTTTTTCGATGAAATCCTTTTCGCTCTCATTAAAATTTACCGCGATTCGTATACTTGCTCGTGCTTTTGAATTGAAACCTCACCGCCATGTCTCTCTTTCTCTTGGCACCCGACATTTGGGACCTGGCTCGAATCGGCGTTGGCGTTTTGGTTTTCCCTTCTCTCACAAACCCCCACCAGCAGTCACTTTCGGAGGTGGGGGGTATTATGAACATTTTCATATTGCGCACGAAATTAACTGTCGGGAATTAAGCGCTCTAAAATGAAAACAATTTCTTTGGAGCTTTCCGCCAGGTTTGGAGCGGGTTTTGCTTTTCGTTTGCGAATTGCAGGCAGATAATCATTGGCGTATGGTAGGAGGGGGAAGCAGGGGGCAAGAACCCCCCACGAATTGTAGAGGCATACACAAGAAATTTTCCATTATAATGAAATTGGGATAAAAAACTTATAAAAAAATTGAAGAAAAATAACGATAACGACAGATAGAGATATGTGAACCATAATTTAATATAATTCTGGTAACATCATGCTAGCCCGTGGAACTTGAACCAATAGTTCCTTTGCATATTTCAAAGATATCTTATAGCAAACTTCAAATACGCCGGCCAAGTCTTTACAGTCAGTTGGGATGGATGGGATGGGTGGAAGGAATGCTAGGATGTAATGATTGTTGCTTCTGGAGACCGAGAATACCTCTGCATCTCCACAATCACCACGAGAAGGGTGTTAATTAGTGACGGAGGGATCTGGAATTAACTTTTTGTCGGTGATGCGATCCATGGACAAGGGGGAAAAATACGACTTGTTCTTGAAGCTAGTTTTGTATTTTTGTCTCGAGAAGTTTTTGGTAGAAGATTTAAAAAATACGTCAACGTCTGCAGTGTCAAACCATTCAAAAGATATTTTTTTATTAACCCCTCCACCGGCAGCTTCATTTTTTACCACAAAAATAATATTCATATCATGATAACTTTTTTGTTTCTCAATATTTTTGCACCATTTTCACACAAGTTCGCCATAAACTCTTCTAGTTTAAGAATCCGTGTCGATTGGTCATCTGGATCTGAAGATGTTCCAAAATGCCTTGGAGGACCGACGCGTAACCATAAACCCCCGTTCATTCCTCAGGCTACAGAATTTTTATCGCATTCGGATATTGTCTCTTAGTGCTATCCCAGATTCTCTTCCGTCGTCTATCACCTATAGCAAACGAGTTCGTGGGAAGTTATCAAGCAGGTTTCATCGACGGCCGCTCGACAACGGACCAGATCTTTTCCGTGCGGCAAATCCTCCAGAAATGCCGTGAGTACCAGGTCCCTACGCACCATTTGTTCATCGATTTCAAGGCGGCATACGATAGTACCGACCGCGTAGAGCTATGGAAAATCATGGACGAGAACAGCTTTCCCGGGAAGCTCACAAGATTGATCAGAGCAACTATGAACGGTGTGCAAAACTGCGTGAAGATCTCGGACTTTCGTGCCTGTTGTTCAATATTGCGCTTGAAGGTGTCATGCGGAGAGCCGGACTTAACAGTCGAGGTACGATTTTCACGAGATCCGGACAATTTGTTTGCTTCGCGGACGAAATGGATATTATTGGGAGAAAATTTGAAACGGTGGCAGATTTGTTCACCCGCCTGAAACGCGAAGCAACAAGAGTCGGGCTAATGGTGAATGCGTCGAAAACAAAGTACATGCTGGTTGGCGGAACTGAGCGCGACAGGGCCCGCCTAGGAAGCAGTGTTACGATAGACGGGGATACCTTCGAGGTGGTGGACGAGTTCGTCTACCTCGGATCCTTGTTGACGGCTGACAACAATGTTAGTCGGGAAATACGAAGGCGCATCATCAGCGGAAGTCGTGCCTACTATGGGCTCCAGAAGAAACTGCGGTCAAGAAAGATTCACCCCCGCACCAAATGCACGATGTACAAAACGCTCATAAGACCGGTAGTCCTCTATGGGCATGAGGCGTGGACTATGCTCGAGGAGGACTTGCAAGCTCTTGGGGTTTTCGAACGCCGAGTGCTAAGGACGATCTTCGGCGGCGTGCAGGAGAACGGCGTGTGGCGGCGAAGGATGAACCACGAGCTCGCTCAACTCTACAGCGAACCCAGTATCGTGAAGGTAGCTAAAGCTGGAAGGATACGCTGGGCAGGGCATGTTGCAAGAATGCCGGACAACAACCCTGTAAAAATGGTGTTCGCCACGAATCCGGTCGGAACAAGAAGGCGTGGGGCGCAGCGAGCTAGGTGGATTGACCAGGTGCACCAGGACCTGGAGAGCGTGGGTCACAGTCGAGGATGGAGAGAAGCGGCCATGAACCGAGGGAATTGGCGAAATATTGTTGGCGAGGCTTTATCAAGATAATTGATGTAAAGCCAAATAAGTAAGTAAGTATATTGTCTCTTTGTAACAATACACTATTGAGAGTATGTTGTGAAAAAATGAAACAATTTGGTGCAGCCGTTTTTGAATAATGAGCATTTAGGTTTCTGGTACCACGCTGGTCAAATAAAGATCTTGAAAACTTCAAAAAACATCATACCGTAATTTTCAGATAACTCCAAGAATTCTTGATCGATTTGTATGATTTTTTCGGAGAAGCTCCTTATTACTTGGTATAATATTGTTCACATTTTATTTTTTTGATTAATTGGGCAAAAACAAAATGGCCGCCAAAGACATTTTATATGGAGAATGTCGGTCCCCCAAGGAACATCGGAATATCTTCAAAACCAGATCACCAATGACCTATATCGACACGAATTCTTAAACAAGAAAAGTTTTTTGTGAACTTGTGAAAAAAATGGTGCAGAAATATTGAAATACAAACAAGCTATAACGATTTGAAAATTTATTTTGCGATAAAAAACGAAGCTGCCGGTAGAAGGGTTAATGGCGAAAACAGAAAAATATATGAGTAGATGAAAAAACCGAATTTAGTACTATACTATAGAAGTCGAGTCTAGTACACGACACTGAAGACGGCCTTACAGTTGAGGTCGAAACGAATGAATTCTCGACTGAACACGAATATATTTTCGCACTCACACAGCGCGAACAGCAAAACTTTTGGCATCCCGAAAACGAACCGTCTTGCTTGGGCTTTTCGGAGCACTGCCCAGCAAAACGCGCAAAACGAAAAGCAAACTCCCGGCGACCCGAAAACAAACCTGCTTGCTTGGGCTTTCCAAAACACTGCCCGAGAGAAAAAAAAATCATTCCGGCACACTCAATATACCAAAAACTGATCAATGTTACTCTATCACCGCTAGATGATCACTTTTTACAGAAAGAATATTTTTCTAACAAAAACTTTCTCTTGTCCTAAATAAAAAATATAGCGTGTCATTTGGTGTGATCCAGGGTTTCTCAATCGGTGGTCCGCGGACCCCTAGGGGACCGCGATGGCATCTCAGGGGGTCCGCGAAGCAAAGCTCTTACCTCGCTTTTTTCCAAATGATAATTGCTAAGAGAGTTCAGATCTTCGAATTGCAGTAAAGTGCAGAATAAGTGCTTTCCATAGATAAATCGATCATTTTGACTCAAGAATAGCTTGTGAAAATGGCCTATGAGTTTTTGCATGCAATCCATTTGAAAATTTTAGTTTCATAACTGTTGATTTTACAGAAAAAATATTCCATGAAAAAGTTGTAGTGAGCCGTTTACACAACAAGTATAAAATATACACTGAAAAATTATTTTAGTTTTGTCATGTAAAAACTAGAAATCCTTTATAAGAGAGATTTGCGGAAGCTGACATTTCTGTCAAAGTGTGAGCCAAACGAACATGCGTTATGTTTCTTTTGAAATTTTCTTGAGGAGTAATGTAATCCGCTTGAAATTATTTCGGTAAAAGTAATTTTGCATGAAGCAAAAAAATGAAATGTTTTACTTTTTTGAATTTTTGTCAATGCGATTTTTAGTTTTTGATTTTTTTCGGTTGTTTATTAGTTTTGATATGTAGCTCAAAGATCTAAAACGAAACAAAATACACTTTATAACAATGAGGAAGTCATGTCCGTGTTACAATATTATTCTCGACGCCGAGCAAAATCAGCACTGCTGGTCTGTTGCCAAATCATTCCATTTTACTTCCGCTTATCTCTCTATGAAGGATCACTAGTAAAAACCAGCTAAAATTTCAAATAACAAAAAAATGTTTTTTTTAATATCTTTTTATATTTTTACCATAGAATCCTAATAAGCAAGAGAGGGACAAAGTTTCATTATGAAAAAAATCAAATAAAAAAGTTCTTTTTTCCAGAAACAGTTTTTGGTAGATTTTCAAAGTTTTGGTTTTTTGTCAAAATAAATACAGTAAGTCTGGAGATAATCCAACAAAATTTGCTTCTGAAAGTTTTAATGAGATCGTGCCAACAATGACTTCATGAACTCTTAAAAGATCCCTTCAAACATACGTTTTGTTGAAGCTTTTTAAGTGTATTATTGATGAAGTTTGATCCGTTTTAAAGATTTTTCCAGAAATTCATCTAATTTCAATTTTTTTGTTTGAAAGATTTCTATGCTCTATCGACGGATTCCTACAGGAATCTTTCTACGAGATTTTCAGGAATTTATCCAGGATCATCCATTATGCGTTGCAGGAAAAAAAAATCGGGTCCTCACTGTGGTACTTAACCATTATGATTATCATGATCGACTCTCTAGAAGTGGTCATTTTCGAGTAATATCAAGTTTTATACAAAAATGTATTATTTAAATAATAAAATAGCCAATCAGTGGTGCATTTTGAACTAAACGCGAGCCAAAAATGAACGGAGCCCGAGCCAAATTTGCACTTGAACGTAGTAGTCAATGAACTAACGAGCAAGAGCTTGCTGTTGCTCAAGAACGGCCCGTTCAGTTCACAATAATGATTGGAGGTCCCACTTGAAGAATTAATGTATTAATCGTCGAAATTTATCATGGAAATAGAAATCATACAGCCCTCGATATTATGCATGTCAAAAACATAACATTGACCTAGCATTTGTCGTAAATCAGTCAAAACTGATCGCGTTCATTTTTCGGCTCGCACGGGTTCATATTTTTGAACTGCTCAATGTTCAAGCCTACTTGATCGCTGCATTCAACAAAATGAACTGGAACGCGAACTGAACGCGTTCAAATGCATCACTGTAGCCAATTTTGATTTGCTATTCCCATTCTCCATCAAGTTCAATAGGTTTTCGAGAGTATAGGTCACATGTCTCTACTATTTTTTTTGGATGAACAGTGAACACCAGATGACCTTCGAAGAATCTTTGCATTATCTGTGATGAATTATAGACAAAACATTTGGGTGTGTTTGAGCTATCAATTGTTTCATAAATAAATTTGTTGGCAGTTTTCGTAATTTTTGTTTTGTTATCATCCACTTAAAAGGGTCCGCGGAAAATTTGTTAAACTCCTAAGGGGGTCGCAGTTTCAAAAAGGTTGGGAATCATTGGTCTAATCAGTTTACTCTAAACAATCGAGAATTCCATATAAAAGATGTCGCATTTAAAGCTTGCACTGAAAAAAAAACAAGATTTTTATAATTTAAAATTGTTTAAAAAAAATGGCATTTTTTTAATTTGATGAAAGTTTTTCTCAAGTTAGGTAGTAAGGTTTATTGCCAACCGTCCATATATCGCAAGACACTTTGAAGAAAAAATGCTTTTCTTACAAAAAATTTCTTTTTTTTACATATTTTTAACATGTAATTTTCAAACAAACTAAACAAGTGAAAGTCACAATTATCTCAGAATTCAATCAAGTTCATTTGGCCCACTTAATTTGGTCCAATGAGCATGAGCATGAGCATAGATGACCGTACAATTCGTAGTTGCTACTCCGTGATTGACCAGAACAATCGAAGTTGCACAGGGAATTAATGAATGGGGCTTGGGATTAGCTTACCATTCTTCAATGTGCACAAATCGAGAGCTCAATTTTAAAAAGCCAATAACGGCGCCGGCCACGTCCTTATGGTCACCGGGGAAGGAAAAGAATGTTAGTTAGACAACAGTTGTTACTAGAGACCAAGTATACCTCTGCATCTCCACAGTTGTCATGGAAAGGATATTGGGTTAGTGTTAGATCTTTGCCTTATCAAAGATCTGGGAGTCACCAATGGTTGGTGACGCGATCCATGATATAATCACGCGTAATCGGATTCGCGATATATTTCTTTAATCGCATTGTACGCCGAACAAGGGTTCGTCACTCGCGCACGAAAGAGCTAGTGACACGATCAATAGATCAAACACTACTAACGATCCGCGGCGCTTTTCCGCGGCGCACTACGCGAACAACGCGCGACATGTTCGATCCTGCCCTCATCGCCCGCCCCCACAGGAGCAAGCGTCAAGGTCGAAGGATCAAACACAACTAACTCAGAAAATGTGATTAAGCGAAGAAACATGAAATATGTCATATTTCAATTATCGGATATCGGTTCGATATGAGCCCTTTTTCTATGGCATTCTCAATATGTAATGTTAATTGATTGGACAGAACCTACTCGCTCATTGAGCTTCATTAAAATCTGAAAAATCTGACTTTCATTTATTCAGTTTTGTTTGAAAATGATACGCAAAATAAATAAATTCAAGACATGAATAAATTTTTGTTGGAATTTTTTTTTTTTTTCATCTCTATTAACGAGATATTTAACCCTTGGTGAGTTCATCTCGGGACCAACGGCTTTACTTCCTTTCTGAAGGAAGTTGTCACTATAACTAACCTACTAACTAATTAACTCATATGTGATTATCTCAGGGATGGGATTCGTCCCCAGTTTTTTTTTTTTGAATCGGCTTTAAGTTTTTTTAGTCTCCTTACCCCCTTCGCCCTCCGTAACATTTTTTGCATGGAATTTTTCAAAATTTTGTGTGATTCAACACTCGAGCATAAATTCTTCCTAATTTCGAACCTTGAAGCATAATCTTTTAAGGAATAGCTCAAACTATTTCAAATACATACAATCAATTTTTTTTTGTAAATTGTGCTAGATTTTTTAGATTTTAAATTTCATCCATCTGCATACTAAGAGGTGTCCTCTGGATATGTTTTCAAAAAATTTCGACAAAGAATTATCAAGAATTTTACCAAATATTCTCTTATGCATTTTCCCGAAAGAAACAAATGAGAATGTTTTCAAGAATTCCTCGGAAAAATTGGTAAAATCTTCTGATAACAAATTTGGAGGCTCGTGAGATTGTTCCCTAAAAGTCCCTTAGAAAATTTATCAATTTACACGCATTTTGATAAAAAAGGACTTTGAAAGACCTTACGGAAGAAGAAAAGAAGAATTTCTTTCAAAAAGTGTGCTATTGAGCGGTTCCACGCCGTTTCGCAAACCCGATTATTTTTGTATTTTTACCAAAAATGCCATTATGCACTTTCAGACCGCCATTTTGAACCTCGCCTTATTTTTGGGAAGGGCGTATCGGAAAATGCATGGCAAATCTTTCAAAAACTGTAACTCGAAAACGGTTTATTCGATCGATTTGAGATCTTCTACAAAGTTGTAGGTATTGCTTAGGACTATACGGAGAAACATATGCACGGTAAAAAAAAGTTACAGATTATTTTTTTATTTCAAAAACAAAATTTTAAAATCAATTTTCTCCAGAAACGCAGTTTTGATTTTATTTTTTGAATATGTTTTAGGGGACAACTTATGTGATTTATTGCACAATGTTTCAAAATGGAATAATTATGGACACAAAAGTTATGATTTTTTAAAAATAACAGATTTTGAAAAAAAAAATCTAAATAGAGGAAAACAATATTTTTTTATGTGATTACTTGGGAGTACAAAACAATTGCAATCGAAAAGTACTTAAGTAAATTTTTTCTAGGTTGCATCAATTTCGAGATATACTCATATAAATATTCTTCTTCTTTCTGGCGTTTACGTCCCCACTGGGACAGAGGCTGCTTCTCAGCTTAGTGTTCTTATAAGCACTTCCACAGTTATTAACTGAGAGCTTACTATGCCGATGACCATTTTTGCATGTGTCTATCGTGTGGCAGGTACGAAGATACTCTATGCCCTGGGAAGTCGTGAAAATTTCCAACCCAAAAAGATCCTCGACCGGTGGAATTCGAACCCACGACCCTCAGCTTGGTCATGCTGGATAGCTGCGCGTTTACCGGTACGGCTATCTGGGTCCCATATAAATATAAAACTTTCAAATAAAAATAGAAAAATAGGCCCTTTTCAAGTATATTTCGTGTTTCTCCATTCCAGAAGAAAATTATTTTGATTGAACAAATCGTAGCTAAGTCGTTTATCGTTTGATCAAAAAATTTATGCTTAAGTATTGAAAAAAGAGTGCACGGTAAAAAATATAAACGATCTTTTCAAATGAAAATTTGAAGCTAATAGTTCTTAAAACCGCAACATTGATGTTTTTAAATTTTGGATATATTTTGCGGTTGTTGTAGGTATTGTTTAGGACTATTTGGAAAAAAATATGCACGGTAAAAAATAATGACAGATTTTTTTAATTAAAAAAATTAAAATCGCTTTTCTATGAAAATGCATCTGTGATTTTTATTATTTTTGGACATGTTTTAGGGGACAACTTATGTGATTTATTGCACAATGTTTCATAATCGAAGTATTATGGACAAAAAAGTTATAATTTTATAAAATATTACAAATTTTGGAAAAATCGAAATAAAGGAAAACAATATTTTTTTATGTGTTTATTTGATAGTAAAGAAAATGCATTGGAAGAGTACTTAAGTAAAATTTTTCTAGGTTGCATCAATTTCGAGATATACTCATACTTATATAAAATTTTCTAATAAAAAAGAAAAATAGGCACTTTTGAAACATATTTCGTGTTTCTCCATTCCGGAAAATTTTATTTTGATTTCAACTACACAGACCAAGTCAAGCCAAATACACAACACTGAAGACGGCTCTACAGTTGAGGTTGAAATACGCGTATCTGTCGAAGTATACAATAGTAGAATTAAAAGGACACATTTACACATTGATTCTTCAAGATGAAGTTCAAAGCCATCATTGGAATGCTCAGCAAGCTACTTTGCATCCGTTTGTAATATATTATCGTTAAGATGGCAAAGTCAATCATTTAAGTTTTGTTGTAATTTCAGAAGATTTGTGCCACGATTCTGTATCTGTCAACTTATTCATATCTAAAATTATAGATTTTTTGAGATTGGATCACAAATTAACTGTCAACAAGATATATTTTATGTCTGACGGAGTTGCATCACAGTATAAAAATAGGAAGAGCTTTTCAACTCTGGCAATTTAAAATCAAATATGGTATAGAAGTTGAATGGCATTTTTTTGCAACATCACATGGAGGGCCTGCGATGCCATGGGAGGGACACTAAAACGTATGGCTACCATAGCCAGTCTTGCCAAAGAACGTGAACATCCGATAAAAAATGCTAAGAAACTATATGATTGGGCTCAAAATCGGAAAGAAGAGCAGCTTACACAAATCTTCTTTTGTTATTCAACTACTGAGGAATATGATATCATTGCACAAGAACTTAACTAACTATTTTCAAGTGCAAAAACAGTTCAAGGCACTCAGAAATATCACTCGTTTATCCTTATCTCTGAAACACAAATTGAAGTTAGACAATTTTCGAGCTGTGACGATAACAAGAAAGTAGTTGATATAATAAAGAAATAAAATTGCAGTATATATATAAAAAAAAACAAAACAAAAAAAACAAAAACAAAAACAAACTCCTTCTCCATGGTTGTACGATCTTGCCGCGATGAGAGGGCTTTACCCATTAGCCGGGCTTAGCCCTGGGGAGCAAAAGTACACCGTTGTGATAGAATCACATTTTTAATGCCACGTTTAGATTTACCGTGTATATCTCGGAAGTGATGCATCTCAGCTAAATTTTACTTGAGTATTATTCGATAGAAATTTATCATGCATAAAAATATATAGTTATTTTTCCGTACCCAAAAAAAAAAAAAACCAACCAAAAATATCGTTTTACATAAATTCGTTTTATTTATTTTTTTAATAATTTATTTTTTATCCAAAAATTTTCCGTTTTGACGCATTGTGCAAGAAATTACAAACAATATGCTGCAAAACATATCCAAAAATTAAAAACATCAATTTTGCGGTTTTTAAGAACAATGAACTTCAAATTTTCATTTGAAAATTTCGTTTACAGTTTTTTTACCGTGCATACTATTTTAAATACTATAGTATACAGGTTTGATCAAACAATAAACAATTCAGCTACGATTCACTCAATCAAAATAAAATATTTCTGGAATGGAGAAACACGAAATATGTTTGAAAAGGGCCTATTTTACTTTTTTTATTTGAAAATTTTATATAAATATGCAGCCATTCCATGAAAAACCGATCTAGTGGGTCTCCGAATTCCGTGCAAATTTGCTATTTTGTTCCTTATCCGAAATAAGGATACACGTATTTTTGGATTTTTTGATTAGGGTGACCATTTTCGAAATAGGGTTTAAAAAAATTATAACTTTTGAACCGTTTGACCGATTTTCAATCTTTTTGGACGAAATGAAGGCTAAAGATTTTGACTTTTTGGGAAACATATAAAATTTCACAAAAATTGTGTTTTTACATGAAAAAACTCAAAAGTTTCCGTTTTTTCGTGTTTTGAAGGCCTCGGGACCAAAGGGGCTATCGCTGCTCTCATTTTTTCTTAAAAGTTCAGAAAATTTTACGTAAACTATCAAATTTTCAGTGATGTATGTTTTTTTAGTTTATGAGATATATTTTTTTGAAAATAAAAATTCAGTCATTTTTCATCGGCACACACTGTAGATCTCAGCGCATTAAATTTGTAATGTTTAAATAAATCATAACTTTTGAACAGTTCAACCGATTTCCAATCTTTTTTATGGAATTAAAGCTTAAGGTCTCAATTTTTCAGAAAAAATAGAAAACTTTGAAAAAAAAAAATTTTTCGCATTAAAATTTCTAAAAAAAACTAGAAATTTTTATATTTTTTCACATTTAAACATATTTTTATCAGGTTTTTCAATTTTGTCTGAATAGTTGAAATTTTAAGCTTTCATTCCATACTAAAAGATTGGAAATCGGTTAAGCTGTTCAAAAGTTATGATTTTTTTTAAACATTACAAATCAAATGCGCTGAGACCTACAGTGTGTGCCAATAAAAAATGACTGATTTTTTATTTTCAAAAAAATATATCGCAAAAACTAAAAAAAAACATACATCGCTGAAAATTTTACAGTATACGTAAAATTTTCTGAACTTTCAAGAAAAATTGAGAACAGCGATAACCCCTTTGATCCCGAGGCCTTCAAAACACGAAAAAACGGAAACTATTGAGTTTTTTCATGTAAAAAACACATTTTTTGTAAAGTTTTATATTTTTCCTGAAAAGTCAAAATCTTTAGCCTTCATTTCGTCCAAAAAGATTGAAAATCGGTCGAACGGTTCAAAAGTTATGATTTTTTTACAAATAAAAATTTTGCAAAATCGTGATTTTTCTAGTCACCCTATTTCGGAAATGGTCACCCTAATCAAAAAATCCAAAAATACGTGTATCCTTATTTCGGATAAGGAACAAAATAGCAAATTTTCACGGAATTTGGAGACCCACTAGATCGGTTTTTCATGGAATGGCTGTATGAGTATATCTCGAAATTGATGCAACCTAGAAAAAAATTACTTAAGTAAATTAAGTTGTTCCCTAAAACATATCCAAAAATAAAAAAATCAAAACTGCGTTACTGGAGAAAATTGATTTTAAAATTTTGTTTTTGAAATAAAAAATAATCTGTAACTAGTTTTTACCGTGCATATTTTTCTCCATATAGTCCTACCTTCAACTTTGTTAAACATCTCAAATCGTTCGGAAAAACTGTTTTTGAGTTACAGTTTTTTAAAGATTTGCTATGCATTTTCCGATACGCCCTTCTAAAAAATAAGGCGAGGTAAAAAATACAAAATTTAAATTAAAAAAAAATCGTCATGTTCGGTGGAATTGCTCTATTGCGTTCGCCAAAAACTTCGTGAAAAACCTTTCAAAAACCGGCAGCAGCAGTTTTTTTTTCATGTTACAGTAGTGAGATACATTCGGAAATGTTAAATTTCTTTTTTACTAAAAAAACTTCTTGCGGTTCACATAATTTTGCCTTTCTGCCAGTTCTGTATTTATAACAATGCCTGCAATTGCTGTAATTTTACCAAAATTTACCACCAATACTGCTTTCAAAAATTAAAAAATAATCTTCAATGACTTGAATAGGAAGTAATAAAAAGTATTCATCCACTAATCATCCGCTCAAAGAACTGAACAAATATTTCCCCAAAATATTTCATTAGTTTTACTTAACCCTCGAATATCCGAATTTTTGTTTTCGGTTTAAACATCATTTTCAATTACAGTCGACTCTCCACAACTCGATATACTCTATAACTCGATGTTTTTTTTCGGTCCCTTCAAATTTCCATACATCGTTCTCTCCATAAGTCGATATTTCTATAACTCGATATCTCCACTAGTTGATGTCACGTGGGAGGGAAATTGCTCTCCATAACTCGATATCTATATAAAAATCTTTCTTTTTTGGAAAACGTTGTCTAACTCTTGTTTGGAGATGAAAAAATACTCAAGTTGTAATAAAAGTTGAAAAACATGAAAATTTAAAAAAAAATATTGTCAGTCAAAATAATGTGATTTTTCGAGTATTTTGAAAAAAGTTTTCAAATAATTGTTTGTAAAGTACCATCAACAAAATAATGGGCGGTCCATTAATTACGTAAGACATTTTCCAGTTACTGATTTTAAGCAACAAATAAAAAAAATCAAGTTTTTACAATACTTTTAAAAACAATACATTTTATTTTCTGATTTTTTTTTATTTTCCATGTTTTTAACGGAAAACAGGTTTGAAATGATTTTAATACCATCAAGGTCATCTTCTGCGATAGGTTGGTGGTAGAAAAATATATTTTATATTTTCACAAAATTCTCAGATATACAAAAAAGTTTCAAAAGTCAGAAAAAACTTCTCTTATATGCGTGTCATTAGTGAAGGTTTATGACAAAAATAAAATCATTTTCATTTCCGAGCTACGAAAAAATACGCAAAATTATAAAGGCGGGTTTGGCTATTAGAGGTTACTATGGTCTCTCTGGCATTTTTTACTAGCGTTGCCTTTTCTATACGTTTAAAATAAAATCGGAAGTAGCGCTCTGTATAGCGTATGTAGTGTATGTAACTTATACAGCGCACTACCTCCGACATGTTAAGGTATTTTGGCAGAAACGACTTCATACCTTTCAGTTTAACGAAAAATAAAAAAGGTAGTTTCTAGAGAAGTTTTAAAAATATTCTAAGTTAGTTTATCAGTTTGAATAGAGGATAAATTGCTGTTGAATCCTCAGAATAAATGATTGAAAGTTCTTACAGACTACTGAAAGAATCATAGAGCTGATTTCTTTCAAAAATTACTGGAAGAAGTAATGGATTATCTCTGAGAGAATAAGTAAGTTATTGCAAGAAATTTGCTCAAATCAATTTTTAGGCGCATAATTAGGTGATATTCAACGATTCTAGAAGAAACTGAAGAAACATCTGAAGTGGTTTCTGACAAAATAAACCCGATTTCTTGGAAGTTTCTTAAAATAAAATTCTTTATCTTTTCCTATAGTAAACTCTTGAGAAATTTCACCAGAAGCCATTGGAGTAACTCCTGTATGATTGAGCATGACCACTAGACTGATGCAAATTTTGAAATTTTTGCTCCCCTATGCTTAAACGGTGTCAATGATGATAAAAATCATTCTCCCAAAATTTGAAAAGATTTGGAAGAAATTTGGGTTTGCACATGCCATTTGATGTTTATATGGTAATTACTATGAAAAAGGCAAAGCTTTTGTTTTCAGTCCTCTAACTACTCGAAATAATAATCTATGAAAAAGTGAACAAAATCTTCTCATGTGAAATCTTCCCAGCTACAACTTTGTCGAAGTCCACATTTTGATGAGACGTAAGGATAATTTGTTATTATTGATAACAAAGTCTAAACCATGCTGAGATGATCATTCAATTACTTTCAGAGCAACACTGCTTCTTTGGTTGCAAAATGCAACCCCAGTTTATGATTATGAATAGCAATTTATCCTGACGTCCAATCAAAATGTGGTCTTTGGCAAAATTGTAGCTGAAAGGATTTCACATGAGAAGATTGTATTCACTTTTCCATAAAACATTATGACGAAGAGATAGAGTGCTGAACACAAAAAGATGGCGTTTTCCATAGTAATCTCCATATAAACTTCAAATGGCCTGTGCACAGTCAAATTTCTTCCGATTCATTTCAAACTTTGGGAGGATGCTATTTACCATAATATAAGTCGTTTAAGCATAGGGGAGCCAAAATTTCAAAATTTGCATCACTCTAATGACCACTGAGTGATTGATCAGAACGAATCAAAGTGAACAAATCGAGAGTTCAAAGTTTTAAAGGCAATCACGGCGCCGCCCATGCCCAATGCGGTCATCTGGAAGGAGAGGAATGTTAGTTTAACAGCCATTGTTACTAGAGATCGAATATACCTCTGCATCTTTTCAGTTGTCATGGAAAGGATATTGTATTAGTAGCATAAGGTGGTGATAATGTTTATGATCACGCCTAATCGGATTCCCTATATTACTCGATACGTATTGCATGTAAGCGTGCTTACAGACCCATTGTTTTCTTGGCGAGATTTTTGAATTATCTACTGTATCAATTGTTTGGAGGATTTCTGTAGGATTTATTGAAGAATATCATGAAAAATGGTCTGCATTTTTAGTAGAAGCCTCGAAAATCAAATGAATTACGGATTTCTGGGAGCCAGTTCTAGAAAATTGGTGAAATTCTCCAAAAAAAAGGAGGTTTTCCTGAAGATCTAAAAAATCACATATTGTTATTGTGATTCACTCAATTAGAACTGAAATGCTCACCATGTGTTGAAAAAACTAATAGCATTCTATTTTAGACAGAGGTAAAATGGATTTTTGATTGATAGTAAATAATTTTGAAATTAATTGATTTTTGCACCTAGCAACTTTGCTTATGTTAGTGTACGCGTTTTACTAGTTCTGCATTAGTATTAGAGTGGACGTAAGAATATAACCTAAAATGAAGCAATGGTGCGAAAACATTCAACATGTTATTTATGCTATTTATGTATTCGTTAATATGGACAAATGATCCACTTACCTCACTGTACCTTAACTAAAAGTCCACAAACACTATATGATTAGTGGAAACCATGATTATTGCGACGAATATTACATCCATCACATCAGAATTCGCTGGCCCCCTTGGGCCCCTCCAAAAAATCCCGTCTACGCCAATGGAGGCAACCGACAAATGGCACGGCGAGACATTCAGGAGATTATCCAGAGTTACATCTCTAGTTTGCCGCTACTGCTGCTACTGCTGCGGGGATCACCATGTGAAATTAGCCTGCCGTAATCCCACAAGTATATTACCATAACGAAGTAGCTAATTTCTGGCGCAAACATAGATTTCCGAAAGCGTTTTAACGGCCCTCGCGTTTCACCGGAAGAACAAAAAAAACAAACGGAAAGCATCCAGAACAACAACAGCAACCGAAAAAACATACACAAATTTACTGGCATTATTAGAAAAGATTACCGGGATAAAGTTTGGGATTTTGTGTGCCTTTCGGGTGGCGGCGATACCGTTGCTGTTTGGTGGACCCCCCGCCAAGCCATTTCACTGTCGCCTTCGTCTTCATCGTCATCTTAGGAGCCTCTGACCAAAAACGGAACATGGACGGAAAGTGCTTCGCCACGACCAACAACGATATGGCAGTAGGCGGGGCGCTCAAATTTGTAGCATATTACACTTGTAGCTCATAATCATGCCTTAAATGGGTGCGCTGCTGTTGCAGTTGGAGCAAACGACTTTAGGGTAAGGTGGGGCAGTAGTAGTTTACAGAAAAAGTTGCAGAATGATGAATGATGATTAATTAATAATTACGACGAGTGCTGTAAAAATCGAGTTCTGCAACGAGTTATGTACAACATTTTTTGCAATTTCGTAGAAGACCACTTGAGGATATCAGAAATAATATCGGAATGCATTCATCATTATTTTACAATTTCTGAAAAATGGTTGCGTAATGATTCATTACGCAGCTCAAAACAGTTTCGTAATGAGAAAGCGTTGCGTAACGAATCATTACAGCACTGGTTTCAGTTGCGTATGACTATTCCCGCACTGCATACTTTGGCGCAGGAAAGTAGGCCGTTTGCGTTTCATGACAGATTGGCGTGATGAAAATCAGCCTATTACGATGAGATGGTGCAAAAAAGTTTTTTTGCAATTTCTCATCGTAATAGGCTGTTTTTCATCACGCCAATCTGTCATGAAATGGCCTACTTTCCTGCACTGAAGTATGCCGTGTGGGAATAGTCATTACCTAACTGAAACCAGTGCTGTAATGATTCATTACGCAACGCTTTCTCATTACGCAACTGTTTTGAGTTGCGTAATGAATCATAACACAACGATTTCTCAGATATTTTAAAGTAAGGTTGAATGCATTCCGATATAATTTCTGATACCCTCAAGTGGTCTTCTACGAAATTGCAAAAAATGTTGTACGTAACTCGTTGCAGAACTCGATTTTTACAGCACTCGTCGTAATTATCCTACGACTCGTGCTGTAAAAATCATCTTTCTGCAACTTGTTCCGTAAACTACTATTATTTGATGGTTCCTAGCTCATTTCGAAACAAGTATTTTAATTGTCTGGTGGTTTGCATTTTCCCCACCTTACTCTCAACGAGTGTGTAGTTGGGATGACGAAAATCCAAGCGAAGGGGGTACGAAATCGTCGGCAACTACACACAGCAGGCAAATGGGAACCTGAAACAGTCCCCTCGGATTGTAAGCTGGATATTTATGCGCACTTTTTTGGTTCCATATCGGTGTTTGGCAGCAACCAGCAGCAACCAGCAGCAGCAGCATACAGAAGTCACTCTCTCCGGCTGTGCAAATACAATTTCCTGAGCGCCAAAAATTCTAACACCGTTTCAGGTCGTAAAGTTAAACCGCCGCCGCTTGCTTCGACGACCGGCTCCTAAGGCCTGCTTCGACCAAACCGAGGCAGAGGAGCAGATTTATGACCCCATGTGAGTCCGAAATGTGGCTTTGAGCGGGCCTCCCCTTCAGGAGGAAAAAAACCCGAGCCAAATACCACGCCAAGAGCTAAAGCAGGAGTTGTTTATGGCGCGTTTCGCGGGAAATCTGTTTTCCGGCAATATATTGCGAGGAATTAAATCGTTTCGGGATGTAATTTTTGCTCTCCTGAACTGCAATATGCAGCGATTTGTTTTAAACTTTTGGATTGCTTTATTATTTCTGAATTGATTAGGTCGTTACAAATCGCAAAGCTTATTCAAAGGTCGATGGGAAAAACCGCAGCAATACACAGAGTAAATTATTATAAAAACACAAACTATCATTGGTGTTTCATGCATTTAATAGAAGTGACCAAAATGATGTAAACATTGTAAAGTGTTAAGAACTTAAAACCATTCCTTGCTTAGCGCTTGCTCGAGTCGGTTGACAGGTTCCCGGTCTCATCGCACGGCACAAAGTTGCAAAGTTTATTTGGCCTTTTTCTCCCACCGCCCGCGTGGGTTTTTGGTCTAGTTTCGACTGTTAATAATAATCTAATTAGTGCATTTAAGTGCTTAGGCGATCGCGCTTTGCGAAGGAAGCGAACTAGTGTAACTAGTATCGTTCCACCGCAAAAAAAAAGTCATCACCACCGGCACAACGGTGATTGACTTTTTTTCCCGCACCGAGAGCAACATCGAAGCAGAAGGCGATTCGGTCAGTCTGCTACCTACGGTGCTTGGACGTTCTGCTGCTATACGGATAAGTATCAATTTGTATATCTATTGAATTGCTCTACATTTCCGAACAAACAAGTTCAAGGTTGTTTTTCGCTTCACCTCTGTCTCTCTCCCGGTGCAAGTTTTGCCCGTATAGGGGAGGCTTGTACAAAATAGCCCACTGATCGGTTAAGTTTTTTTTTTCATATTTTTTTTTCTTTTTTCTTTAATTAGTATTATTATTTTTTGCCCGTATAGGGGAGGTGTGTACAAAATAGTCCACTAATTAATTAATATTTTTCAAACGTTTTTTTTTTTTTTTTTTTTTTTTTCTCCAATTTTTTTTATTTTTTGTTGATTTGGTTGCGGTTGGATTTATTCCCGCATGGACGATTCGGATGGAGGCGATACGCCTCCAAAAGATCTCGTTGCTCGAACGCGGTTTTACCAACCGTCTTCGGCTGGGCCTTGGGTTGTCTATTTCCGGCGCAAAAATAAGATTTTGAACGTGCTCTCGATCTCTCGAGAGCTGACGCGTAAATATCCAGGGACCGTTATTCACCAAGTGAAGCAATCCAAGCTGCGTGTAACTGCACCTAGTTACAAAGCAGCGAATGAGATTGCTCAGCATGAGGCTTTTGCTGTGGAATACTTTACCTACATTCCGGCACGAGAAGTCGAGGTGGAAGGGAAAATCATCGACGCGAGTCTGACATGTGAGGACATTAAGACTGGCAAAGGTGTTTTTGATAACCGGTCAATTCCTGATGTGGCTATACTGGATTGCAAACAATTGCAATCAGTTTCCATGGAAGGAAATAAGAAAGTTTTTTCGCCGTCAGCCTCGTTTCGAGTGACTTTCCCCGGTTCCGTCCTCCCGAAATTTGTTTGTATTGACAGTGCTTTTTACCCAGTGCGTCTTTACGTGCCGAAGGTATTCAATTGTACCAACTGCAAGCAGCTTGGCCACAGTGCTAGCTTTTGCGACTACAAGCCCCGTTGTGGCAAATGCAACCAAGCTCATTTAGATGATGCTTGCACACAGGAAGCTGAAAAATGCAGCTACTGTAGCAAGGATCTGCATGACTTGCAAAAATGCCCGGCATACAAAAAGCGCATTCGAAATGAGAGTCGCTCAATTGTGAAGCGCTCCAAGAAGACGTATGCGGAAATGGTGAAAGCTTTGAATCCGCCTGCAAAAGAGTCTTCATCAGCCATCCCAGTTGGTAACTCTTTTCAAGAGTTGTCTTCCGATGAAGCGAACGACGACGAAACCGATGGGGGAGATTCTTCGGAGGTACACGCACCCGGTAAAAGAAAGTCTCCATCTTCTCCGGGACTGCGCCGTAAGGTATTGAAATCTTCCCTCAGAAGTTTGCCTAATTCCAAAGGAGGTGGGGCAAATTTGAAAAACCCGAAGAAACAGGTCTTTGATGCTTCCGTTCCGTGTTGCAGTAAAGATCTGCCGCCCCCGCCTCCACAGATAAAATACACTTCGAAAAGAAGCTCTAGACAAGAAAGCAAAAGAAATGCTACTGAAGTCCCTCGCTCTTCCTCGAAAACGCCCCGGGCTAAGCGAGGACTGATAACTTTTAGGGCCCTGGTGGATCGCATATGTAATGCTCTCGGAGTTTCAGACTCATTCAGAGGCATACTTGACCTTTTTCTCCCCGCAATAGAAGAATATCTCCGGGAATTGACTATCTCGTGGCCCCTCCTTGCTTCGATCATATCTTTCGATGGCTAATTCATCAAGTGAGGTACAAGATATGATCACTGTGCTACAGTGGAACTGTCATAGTCTAAAACCTAAATTAGACACATTTAAGTTTTTGCTTCACAATTCCGATTGTGATATATTTGCACTCTGTGAAACATGGCTTTCTTCTGAAGATGATCTTAACTTCTACGACTTTAACATTATACGCCAGGATCGAGATGATAATTACGGGGGTGTGCTTTTAGGGATCAAAAAGTGCCATTCATTCTACAGAATCCCCATCCCGACTCATCCAGGCATAGAAATCGTTGCTTGCCAAATAAACGTAAAGGGTAAAGATCTTTGCGTAGCTTCTGTTTATATTCCTCCAAGAGTTTCAATAAACCGCCGTCATCTTTGGAATGCAGTCTCTATGCTCTCATTCCCGGTTTTAATACTGGGTGATATGAACTCCCATGGTACTGGATGGGGCGAATCTTATGACGATTATAGAGCGGCTATTTTCTATGACTTATGCGATGATTTCAACTTGAATATTTTAAACACAGGTGAAGTGACACGTATTTCATCCGACGGCAAAGAAAGCCGCCTTGACCTGTCTTTGGGTTCAAGTTCACTATCATTCGATTGCATGTGGAAGGTTATCGATGATCCCCATGGTAGTGATCACTTGCCCATAATAACTTCTATCAGAAATAATTTTGAAAGGTCAGAACAGTCAATTCAGGTTCCTTTTGACCTCACTAGGAATATAGATTGGCAAAAATTTGCATCAGCGGTAACTTTCGGTATCGAATCATTCAACACTCTCCCACCGTTGGATGAGTATCGATTCCTATCAGAATTGATTTATAAAAGTGCATTAGAATCCCAAAAGCAACGAGTTCCAAGTGCATCCTTCAAAAGACGACCAGCCACACCTGGTTGGGATGATGAATGCACTCAGTTGTATCGAGAAAAATCTAATGCCTTTAAAGCTTTTCGTAGATACGGTACCTCAGAACTTTATTTAGAGTACTCGAAGCTCGAAAAAAGACTGAAGAATCTTATTAAAGCGAAGAAGCGTAGCTATTGGCGACATTTCATCGATGGCCTCTCACGAGAAACTTCAATGACGACGCTTTGGAGAGTGGCTCGCAACATGCGAAACCGCTCATCCTCAAATGAGAGTGACGAATACTCCAATCGTTGGATATTCAACTTCGCAAAAAAGGTCTGTCCAGACTCAGTTCCAGCTCAACCGCCATTTTGGGAAACCCAGAGAGACGATGCGTTGGACAGGCCATTCACTATGCTGGAATTTTCTATGGCTCTTCTTTCATCAAACAACTCCTCTCCGGGACGCGATATGATTAAGTTCAATCTTCTTAAAAATCTCCCTGATATCGCTAAAAGACGGTTGCTTGACCTGTTCAACTTATTCATGGAGCACAACATTGTTCCATCTGAATGGAGACAGGTCAAAGTAATAGCTATTCAAAAGCCTGGGAAACCAGCGTCCGATCATAATTCGTACCGCCCGATCGCTATGTTATCATGTTTAAGGAAATTGTTAGAAAAACTGATCCTATCCCGACTCGATCACTGGGTCGAATCAAACAACATGCTTTCCAGTACTCAATTTGGCTTTCGCAAGGGCAAAGGAACAAACGATTGTCTAGCGTTGCTTTCATCAGATATTCAACTAGCTTTTGCGGACAAGGAGCAATTGGCTTCGGTTTTCTTGGATATTAAGGGCGCTTTTGATTCAGTTTCCATAGAGATATTGTCTGAAAGCCTGCACAATAGTGGACTACCTGGAATATTGAATAATTTCTTGTACAATCTGTTGTCAGAAAAACACATGAGCTTCACTCTCGGTCAACTGACAACTTCCAGAATTAGCTATATGGGTCTTCCCCAAGGCTCATGTCTAAGTCCCTTGCTTTATAATTTTTATGTTAAAGATATTGACAACTGTTTGGAAGAACCATGCACGCTTAGACAACTTGCAGATGATGCTGTGGTCTCTATGAAGGGCCCACGAGCGGAAATTTTGCAAAGACCATTGCAAAATTCCCTTGATAATCTATCCACTTGGGCTAGAAATTTAGGGATCGAGTTTGCGCCGCAAAAAACTCAACTGGTTGTATTTTCAAGGAAGCGGAATCCTGCCCAACTAAAGCTTAAGCTATTGGGAACAGACATCGACCAGTCTTTGACTTCAAAATACCTTGGGGTCTGGTTTGATTCAAAAGGCACTTGGCGAACCCATACTAGGTATTTAACGGAAAAATGCCAACAAAGGATCAATTTTCTACGAACAATTACCGGAACATGGTGGGGTGCTCACCCGGAAGACCTCATAAAACTCTATAAAACAACAATTCTCTCTGTTCTAGAGTATGGCTCTTTCTGTTTTCTCTCAGCAGCAAACAGCCACCTTATTAAATTGGAACGAATTCAATATCGTTGTTTGCGTATCGCCCTAGGTTGTATGCATTCGACTCACAATGCGAGCCTGGAGGTGCTGGCAGGGGTTTTACCACTACAGAACCGATTCTGGGAGCTCTCGCTAAGAATACTTATTAAGAGTGGGGTGAGCAACACACTCGTTATCGAAAACTTCGAAGAAATGCTCAAACTCAATACTCAGTCAAAATTCATGAGAGTTTATCTCTACTACATGTCATCTGACATGAGTCTTCCATGTTATAACCCTCCACGTGTACACTTCACCAATGACAGTTCCTCTGTTGAATACGATCTGTCCATGAAACAAGCTATTCATGGAATCCCAGATCAACTTCGATGTATAACGATTCCACGTATTTTTAACGCAAAGTACCAGAATGTCGATTCCTACAGGAGATATTTCACTGACGGGTCCCGCATCAATGGATCCACTGGCTTCGGTGTCTTCAATGAAAACTCTTCCGCCTTCCGAAAACTTCAGGAACCTTGCACGGTTTACGTTGCTGAGCTGGCAGCAATCAACTTCGCATTGGGGATGATCTCAAACATGCCCGCAGACCACTTCTTCATCTTTTCGGATAGCCTCAGTTCTATTGAGGCACTTCGATCGATGAAACATGTTAAGCATGCATCTTACTTTCTTACAAAAATAAGAGAGCAGATGTGTGCACTGGTCGAAAGATCATATAAGATTACCTTTGTATGGGTCCCCTCACATTGCTTAATTTATGGCAATGAGAAGGCGGACTCTCTCGCAAAGGTGGGCGCTGAGGAAGGTGAGATTTATGATAGACAAATTTCACACGATGAATTTTTTCATTTAGTACGTCAAAGTTCTCTTCACGGTTGGCAAAGCGATTGGCTAAATGACCAACTGGGACGGTGGTTACATTCCATAATTCCTAAAGTTTCCTTGCGAGCGTGGTGGAAAGGTTTGGATGTAGGTCGAGATTTCATTCGCGTGATGTCAAGACTCATGTCCAACCATTACTCGCTAGGTGCACATTTGCACAGGATTAACCTCGCGCTGAGCAATGTTTGTAATAGGTGTGGTTATGGTTATGATGACATCGATCACGTAGTTTGGAAATGCCCGGATATGGACGCCTCCAGAGCGCAACTTTTGGATACCCTTGCGGCCCGAGGTAGACAACCCTATGTTCCTGTTAGAGATGTGTTGGGCACCCGCGATCTCATTTACATGGTCGCAATTTACGATTTTCTTCGCTTGTCCAGTATAAAAGTTTAATTCTCCTGTGTTCTCTTCTCCAGTTTTTTTTTCTCTGTGTTTTGTCCCCTGTATGTTGGATTGAGGATCCTGGCCATCCGGCAGACGAATACCGGCAAGAAATTGGTACCAACGCCACTACACGTTCATCGCGATACCACGATATACCTCCCGGATGTGCTGCAGAAAACCCTAAACCCAATCCTCACCATGTCCTTCCTTCCAAAAATTGTGACCATTAACCTCGAGTTGCCACGAGTACCCTGGCTCCATCCCATACTAATCTTAGTACAAAAAAGTGAATGATTTGTAAACAATACAAAAAATGAATTTCGGCTCCGTAAAGCGTTAAACGCGATTGAGCCTCAAATAAATGAAATAGAAAAAAAAAAAAAAAAAGAACTTAAAACCAAAGTGGTCATATTTCGAATGATATAATATATCGACGGAAAACTAATAATAGCGTGAATTCTTGATTTCCGTTGGATTTTTACATTTGCATAAACACAAATGCCTGAATTTTTTAGACTGGTCCAAACTTGAAATAAAAAAATAAATTATTTCTTCTTTTCTGTTAAATTAGGGACACTGAATCCATTGACGCTGACGATTTTACAGCATGAGTCAAATATTGCGACGAGTGCTGAAAAAAAACGAGTTCAGCAACGAGTTACGTACAACATGTTTTGTAATTTCGTACCAATCCCCTGGAATTTTTTGAATATTCGTATGTGCAAAGAGTTTGAAAACTTCACAGCCCATATTCTCAATGCCTACTTTTTACAGGTTGGATTGACTTGCGATTCACGGCAGCATATTTGCCATGAAATGGCTTACTTTCCCGCATCGTCGTTGAAAGGTTGCATGAATTAATAAATAAATTGATATCAGCAATGACTCATTACAGAACGCATGTTCATTACACAATCTTTTTGAGCTACGTGACAAATCATTACAACATTTTATTCAAACATTGCGAACAAAATTTGTTAGCTACTCGATATAATTTGTAATAAGTGTCTTTTTACGAAATTGTTTCCCCATACGATGTCTTTGGTTCAATTGCCGCGAACTTGAAACTTCATTGGTTTTGACCAAACTACTACAGTCAACACTCCCCAATATGAGATCTTAAATCTCGATTTAGAGTTAGAGAATCACAATCACACAGAATCAGGTCCCTCGAAGCCCAGTTCCACTGATTACAGTATTGGACAAAACATTTGCAACTTTTTCGATTTTCCATACAAAATGACCAACTTTGGTAAGCTAGATCTCAGTTATCTATGGACCGATTTGAATGAAATTTTGACAGAACATCAGACATAACTTGAATTTGAATATATATTTTTGAGTGATTTTTACAATCACAAGTTCAAAAGCAGTAACGGTTTGACTAAAGTGAATTTTGTGACGATTTTATATAAATGACATAACTAAACATATTGAAGGAAAAGGTTCATGGTATCTTCAGCATGGTTGTAGATTTTACCGAGATGAACAAGTTTTTGTGTAGGGCTTTCAGATTTTGAGATATATAGTTTTTAATTTTTCGTCGAAAATTACACTTTAGATCAACCGTTATTACTTATACAAAATATATGTTAAAATTCAAGTAATATATGATGTTCTGTGAAAATTTCATTCAAATCGGTCCATAAATAACTGAGATCTAGCTTACCAAAATTGGCCATTTTGTATGGAAAATCGGAAAAGTTGCAAATGTTTTGTCCAATACTGTATATGTTTTTTTCAATGATGATTTTCACAGCACGAGTCGTTAATTTACAACACCTTGCATACAACATTGTTTACAATTTCAAAAATCAGACTTCATATCGGGTTGCGTATAACATATTATTTCAATTTCTGAACATCGTTGTGCAGTGAGTTATAATACAACTTAAATAAGGGGATTTTTTTTTATTTCCGTACGGATTTGGGCCGAGAGGTCTCAGATTTTCATGAAACTTTTTCCGCAGGCAGGGCTCATCAATATATGAATAAAAAAAAATTGAGAAAAATTCAGGGTCGCCTATTTTCCCGTAAAACTCAGTTGGATTTTTTTTCCCCTGACACTACTTACTTTGAAAAATCATAACTCAAGAACGAAGCATCATAGAAACTAAGTTTTTTTTATGAAAATGAAAACAAATTTTCTCAGAAATAAAAAAATATATTAACTGGAAAAAAAATTCTACAAAATTTTTCACCGTTGAGAAAATTTGTAAAGAAAAGCCGGAAAAACTATGCTCCAACTTGTGGAAAATTTTCAAAACAATATTTTTGAGAAGATAATTTCATAAGTTTTAATCGCTGAAATTTTTGAAATGTACTTTTTTTTTCGTTTTTGAGTTATGGCCAATTTTGTAAAAAATGTGCAAATGTGCCATTTTGAGCCTTTTCTTTGCAAAATCATAACTCAAGAAAGAAGCATCGTAGAAACAAAGTTTTTTTTATGAAAATGAAAGCAAATTTTCCCAGGAATAAAAAAAACTGGAAACAGTTTTCCACAAAATTTTCCACCTATCACTGCTGTAGGCAAAACGCCTTGAAAATTTCAAAACACTCGTAGCTAAGGGCAACCTTAAACTACTGTAGAAAAATGTTCTATTTCCCGCTGCATTTACAGCCTTCAATGACACTACCGATTTGGAGAATTCGTGTTCCGAACGACGGATATCACGCCAACTTGACTCGCGATTGGCAGCACCCCTTCAGAATCCAATGAAACTTTCTGGGTATGAAGACTATGTGAAACTAAGAAGCTTTACATACTTTGTTTTTTTCAAAATCGATCTAGACTAACATTTGGAAAGGGTCAAAGTTTTTTTTTACTTTTTTTATGAACCCGAATAACTCGAAAACGGTAAGACCGACAAATGGAGGACTGTCGTGAAATTTCCTGAAGTTTTAGAAACAAATATTGTAAAAATAAAAAAAAAAAACATTTCCTACACTGAAAAAAAAAAATGATTAAAAACTTTGAAGTCGATTTAAAATTCGACCATTTCAGATTTTGATCATCTTCAAGCAAAAAGTTTCGTAATTAAATTTACTGAAAGTTGCAAATTAGGCATATTCTAAGGAAAAAAGTTTTTCTTACATTGAATTTTCTTGGTCCAAAATTATTTTTTTATTTTATTTTTATTTCGCTTGAAATAGTCTAGTATGATCATATTTTCAAGTGATAAATGAGTTTTTTTTTTTCACAAAATAGATTATATTTGTTTTACTAGGAGTAGTCAACAGAAATGAAAAAGAATTATACAGAGTTTTTTTTAATTAAATACAATTGATCTCGCACCGAATCGCTTATGAGAAAATCAAATCCGTCCAACAATCCGATGGGTTTTTTATGGTTGGAAAGATATCACAATAATATTTCATTCCTTATTTGGTCGAAGCCAATCTTAACAGGTGTCTGGAAAGGGTCAATATTATGCTTATGAAAAAAAAAGTCGTGGTTTGTTTTTATCATGCATTGTTATTTTTATTATTGCTATATATCCTATAACGTAGTATCTGTACATGATTATCACATTATTTTTGGGCTTTACTGAAGAAATTGAATGTTTTTGTTTCATCATCTGAATTGGTATACCGTTTGGTTGCAATTTGTGTATTACTAATTGGTATAAAACAATGATATTTTTGGGTCAACATAGCTTTTGCAATATCCGTGGTTTTTTTTTTGTTTGGAATAAACAAGTGCGACAAGTTGTCTTTGATATTTTATGGTATATCCGTGTCCTGTGTTTAGTTCATGTCGTTCTATTCAATTATTGACCATTGCACGAATTTTTAGATTCTAATGCAATTGTTCGTTTGCTAGATACAACTTACACACTCGCTCAGACCAGTAGGCGTATGTTTTAGAAGCTATGACGTTTCAGAATAATTCAAAATAGTAAGATGGATGTTATCAAAATTTGTTTATTTTAGGTTTCAGGATGTGTTTTGAATATAAATAAATATTTGAATATCAGGGACCGGATCCTATTTTTTAACTTTTGATCCACTTCAACATCTGTGTGGTCCTTAGCCACCAACCAAGCCACTCCTATCTCTATATTCTCTCGGTACTGACCGGGGTTCGAACAACCTTAGGGAAGATCGTGTCATAAATACCGATGGGAACTTAGGTCGTATGCTAACTGAGAAGGGGGAGGGTTTGCTTCTGCAGTGCCTGTACTCCATGTCAGGGACGGTTGATCATTATCCGAGTCCTAGGAATTGGTTACGTTTCCTGTTACCAGGTTCAGTTCTTTGTCGATGTGCGGAACGGCATTCCGGCATTCTACTGGTAGAACTTTAAGCAATCTTAACCGCTCAGGCAGGAACGTCCTGAACTACTGGATCACCATGGTCATCTGCACTAATAACTGGAGAATTCTTCCGGTGGCGTTTCTAGAAATGATTGGATTGCATTTTGAAATTTTAAAATGATGACTAGAACAATATACGTGACTCTCGACAGAAATCACTGTTGATCACTTAAATACATCGAAATTCAAACGTGACACTTACCAGAGATAAATTGCGGATGAGTTTTGATGGAAATCCTAAATATGTACTTATTCAAGTGATGATAATATTTCGCGCAAAGAAAACTCAAAACAAAGACGAAAAACTTTGGTATCGTAGCAACTGTCAGGCTGTTATGCAAGTGTATGTGTGAGGTGTGAAAATGTTCACTGTGCAAAAATTATTTGCACAGTAGTCTAATAAGGTGCAAAATGCTCAATACTTTTGAAAAATAATAAAGTAGTTGTTTGTTATACAAATGCCATTATACAAAGAACTCACTTAGAAAAAAAGGGGTTTGAAAAAGCTCAAATTTTCCATGATATTTATTTACAATCGAATGACAATTTGAAAAGGAAGAGGAATTGAGTTCATGATAGTGCAAAAATGTGTTCATCTTAGCTGTTATGTTAATCTTGCTGTGATTAGTTGGGCCGCTTAGCTGAGATAATACGCAAGTTACAGAAAAATGGAGAATCTCTTAACACACCTATTAATAAACATGTATTCTATACATGGAAACTTCTGAGCGACGTCGTGAGCACCTTTTGGCTTTTCATTTGGGTTTTGTCCCAACCAGGGAACCATTTATATATCGTGACATAAATGAAGGATATCTTCTTATTTTATGCCATTTATAGCATTCAATATTGTTCCATCTATTTTTTTTGCGATTGACAGAAAATCACAGAATTTCCAATTTTTCGCTCTTGGATTTTATATGTCTGATCCAATACTGCCCATATTCGCATAACAGTCCCATATAAATAGGAAATCCCATTGAATATGGGACTATTGTGCGAGTATGGGCAGAATAGCTCTTCCAGAGTTTGGTCCACAAATCACTTTAGTGACTGTTCAATCTAGTCCAGCGAAGATTTCTCAACATATGACTGTAACGGTTATTCAAAATTCTTCGGAATTTTTTCGACAAGCCCGTTGATATTATTTCGGTAAAATTCCTCTTGGAGTTTTATCATGAGTTTTTCTACGGATTATTCGAGAGATACAGATTTCAGAGACTGAATTTCTTGAGATGAATGTTTACGTCAACCCTTCAGTAGTCGCGCTATTGTATTTTGAACAACATAGTCCCATATTGGCAAATAAAGGCATAACATTCTCTGTATGAACTTTACACCCCAATAGTAACGGCAAAAAAGGAAATTATGAACATTTGTATGATAAGGCAAACTTCAAACTTTGAACGTTATTTTCTCAATGCCTACTTTTTCCATATGGGCAGTGCACAACTCATTCAATTTTCAGCCTCATAGGTTCATTAAAACTCGAGATTTGCTTTTGCAAAGTTTTGATGATAATTGTTAGAGTGAGACATAAGATAGGGAAAATTACACGGTCTCCAGTGTCACCTTAACCCCCATTCGAATGTTAAAGGTTTTCGACGCTCGATAACGCTGAGGAGTCAATACAGAATGATTTATTTTGTATACCGTATGCTGAGTTATACTTTCCGGGGGAGGGACGTTTCGCATAAAGACGTTTCGCATAAGGACGATTCGCATAATGGACGTTTGGCATAAAGAGAATTATATGCCTTCTTCAAAATGCTACCTGTTCTAATATGTTCTAATATGAAACTGATTTATGCGAAACGTCCATTTTATCAAACTTCTGTGTGCGAAATGTCCTTATGCGAAACGTCTTTATGCGAAATGGGTCACCCCTATACTTTCCTGAGGCCTTAAGTGTCCGTAATATGAATCAAAACGGTATACGTTGCAGTACGCATTAGAGCTGATTGCCTCTCTTCTCATTGATCAATACCTCGTCTTTACGAATAGCTTCATCTCAAAACTGGCCATTCGTTCAATGAGGCAAGTTAAGCACTCCTCGCATTTCGTCTACAAAGTACGATCATCTCTGAGTTGGTTTGGTTCCCTTCACATTACTTGATACTGGGTAATAAGGAAGCAGATTCTCTCGCCACGGTGAACGCTATGGAAACCAAAAAATATGACAAACCAATTTTTTTTTGTTTCATAATACAGTACTGACCTGATTTTGTCAGCTCCCGATCATGTCTACTCCCGATTTTGTTAGCCTAGTTAGAATAGAACATTTTACGTCTTGTTTCTCCGTACTTACAAGGGTGCTCACGATGGTGTTACACGGGGTTTTCAACCGGACTATTTTTGTTACATTCTACATGTCGAAATATGGAAAACCCCAAAGCCTTTCGGGTGATGGACCAGTGGTGTAGCCAGAAGAGGCTCTTGAAGGGGCAATTTTGTACGTATACTATATTATTAGACAAATTTGAAACTTGACAAAAAATATGTTTTAGTACTTATTGTGATGGTAGAGAACAGAATTGACATTAATGTATGAGTAGATGAAAAAACCGAATTTAGTACTATACCATTTAATTCCACTAGAGTTTGTATCCTTTGACAGATACGCGTATTTCGACCTCAACTGTAAGGCCGTCTTCAGTGTCGTGTACTAAACTCGACTTCAAGACACTGAAGACGGCCTTACAGGGTGATTACTATATCCTGTCAGTAAAATAAGTAATCATAGAAAAATGGTTAAATGTGTTTTGATTACCAGTGCATATCCAGTTGAGGACATCTATAACATTTGTCTTTGCTATACATAGATAACAAATTATTTTTTTTACCTCAATTTCCAGCCACAAGCATTACAGTTGACACGCACGTTATTCAAAAGTATATGTTTAAACCAAAAAATACATATATTTTTCGCTAAAATTTTCCATAATCAGTCTCATTCTATTCCCTAGTAAGTCTAAAAGATTGTGGTAACATGCTGTTTCAATCAGGCATTTTTTTCAGCGAAGTTTAGTCAAAAATGAATATCTGTGGAAAACGTGCGTGCCAGGTGCAATGCCTTTAAAACAACACATATGACTTAAAACTAAGGTAAATGAAAATGGATTTAATCTTTAGTTTGTCAAAACAAACTTTATAGATGTGCAAAACAGGATGTACACCGGAAATTAAAATTCATACATACATCTTTTATCTACGAACATTTACTTTACTGACAGGAATTAGTAATCACCCTGTACAGTTTAGGTCGAAATACGCGTATCTGTCAAAAGATACAAACTCAAGTGGAATTAAATGGTATAGTACTAAATTCGGTTTTTTCATCTACTTATAGGTATTCTACTATACAGCTCGAAGATTTATAATCATTAATGTATGTTTAAAATGTATTTTTCCATGCCATAGGCGCGGCAAATGGCTGGGCATGGCGTACCATTGGTACCTTGCGTACCTGCAGGAATAAAATAGATCCCTTTGTTGGGTCCTTAGCCTCTTGCCCAGCAACTCCTATCCCTACCTTCTCGTGGTACTGGCCGGGGTACGAATAGCCTTGGGGAAGATCGGGTAACCAACCCCCGGTGGGAACTTTGGTCGTATGCTGACAGGAAAGGGGGGTTTGCTTTTGCTTTTGCTTTTGCAAACCTGGAGCGTCTGTACTGCATGTTAGGAGCGGCTCACAACAGCGTCTGTTCCCCATGTCAGGGGCGGCTGATCATCGTCCGAGTGCCAGAGAAGGACTCTAAGCTAAACTGCGCACTATGGCCCTCCGTAGCCAACCGTAAAAACACATCAGCACAGGAACGTCAACGAGAGAATACGGACCGGAACAATCGGCAAAGACCACAGCGACGAAAATCGACTAGCGATTGGAAACTCGGTACGTGGAACTGCAAATCTCGCAACTTCATTGGAAGTACTCGCATACTCTCCGATGTACTGAAGACCCGCGGTTTCGACATCGTGGCGCTGCAGGAGGTGTGCTGGACAGGAGCATTGGTGCGAACGTTTATAGGTAATCATACCATCTATCAGAACTGCGGCAACACACACGAACTGGGAACAGCTTTCATAGTGATGGTTGATATGCAAAGGCGCGTGATCGGGTGATGGCGATCATTGAACGAATGTGCAAGTTAAGAATCAAAGGCCGATTCTTCAACTTCAGCATCATAAACGTGCATAGCCCGCACTCCGGAAGCACTGATGATGACAAGGACGCATTTTACGCGCAGCTCGAACGCGAGTACGCAGCCCTGTCGTCGTAAAATTTGAGCTTCTTAGTCGCCCTTTTTGAGGGGGCGTTACTATAGCCCAGCGGGCGCTTCTGTTTCCAGGCGTCATGATGTTTTCTCATAAGAAATATCACACATATTTTAGTATATAGGGATCAACTATGACGGAGGTTATATTTGCTTTTAGTCATAAAGTCTTAAAGATCATAAACGGAAATCCAAAAACCCTTAGCAACATTCAATATATAAAAATTACAAATATCACAAATACTTCAATATACATTCCTATCAAACGAAAACTAACATGCTTTTGCACGTATTTAGTTTGTATTCCATTTCTATTAAAATATGCAACGAAGATACCAAGTACATGGGCTTAAAATTATTCAGTTGATAAATTTGCTAATGTAAAAAGTGAAAATTATTTACTCCTTGTACCAATTGAAACCAATACCATTACCAATGCATGTGACTATTTATTAGAGTCTTACAACTAAGACTATTACGATGTGCACTTTAAAATTAATCTCAATCCATGAAATAAACTCAGTCTTTTAGAACCTATCACTCAATGTAAAACGGATCATCGAGTGCATATCCAAAAACCTCATCAAACCGTCTATTTAAAAACGTTTTTATGTCCGCCTCAAATTTAAATTTTTTTCTAATGTTCGGCATTTTGCTTTTAAAACAATATATTGTTATTGCATTTCGCTTTTTAAACAAAATTGTGAAAAATTTAAGCAAATTGATGCAACAGTCAAAAGCATAATTTTGACAATGCAACTGAATAGTATGATATTTTTTATTACTTGACTTTTTTGTACTTCTTTTTGTTTGATAAATTGACTATGAACGAAATGGCCTTGTACAAAATATGATGTTTGTATTTAATCAGAAATTCGTTCATTCGGTTAATATTATTGGACAGTTTATGCAGCTGCTCAAACTCAGATTTGTATAAGCTTTTTGATGCTTATCTCAGAATTCATAACGAAGCGCTAACGGCGAATAACGTTTTTCTGATAAAATTCAAAATGGAGTCGAATTCGAAATGCCCCTAAGATTGCTTTGTGTTTTAAGCAATATATGAGAAGAAAGATACGTGAAGAAATACGTAGAATTTTTTTTTTTTCAAACAACTGAGCTTTTTGCAAACTGTCAAGCCTAGGGTTCAGCATTTTGAGTTATTTTTTTGTTTTTTTTTTTTATTTATGAGGGTTTAAACTTGATTAGCCAGTTCATTCGCCTTGCAATTTTAATTAACCAAAACGCTTCACCTCTAGTTTTATGAAATTGAAGCGATATACGACACAAACTGTAATTCTAATTATGTATGCCAATGGTAATCACATTTCAGCAATAATTACTCAACCATAACTCGAAACTTTTTTTAACGAAGTATTATGCGTATTCTCAGTCCTGACAGACTAAGAAAATTTGATTAGGAAGCAAAGAAAAGCTTTAAAGTTAAGCATTAATAAATTATTACTTAAGATTCAATGTTTCAAATGATTGATTATATTTGAACGTAAACTGCCCATAACTGCATAACAGTCACATTCGACATTTTTGACAAATCGGAGTTAATACCATTGAGAGTCATCAAATGATAAATACTTTCGATCAACTTGCTGAAATCTGTGAGATTGTTCTAGAAAATTCGAAAAAATACCAAGTTGTTTTGTCACATTGGCAATTGTAACCGCATAACAGTCACATTGAGATTAAAAATGAGTCTCGTAATGTAATAGCAATGAAATTTATATCAGAATTATTTTCTGACTATTCACCTAGTATGCGATATGAGTTGTACAAAATATCAGCCTCAAATAAGCACTTTTGAGTTTTTGGTAATTTTTAGAAATTTTAATTTCCTCTCATACTGCCATAAAATACACACTTGGTATTGCATTTACTCAATGCCTACTTTTGTCGAATGTTACAAATATGCAGTTATGAGCAGTAAAGTATTCATATATTATACATACATATAGAAAAATATTATATTATTTTCTTTAAAAAAATAAATCAAATAATTAAGTTAACATAGACTTTTTTTGAATTTTCTAAAAGCAGGACATCTAGAACGTTCGAACTTTTTTTAACTTTAAGAATAAATTTACTTTGCCAATGACCATTTTTTGCATGCGTATATCGTGTGGCAGGTACGAAGATATTCTATGCCCTGGGAAGTCGAGAAAATTTCCAACCCGAAAAGATCCTCGACCGGTGGTATTCGAACCCACGACCCTCAGCTTGGTCTTGCTGAACAGCTGCGCGTTTACCGCTACGGCTGGCTTAAATGAAAATAAAATATCGCTCTTGAAGTGATATCAAAATGAAAAAAAAGTCAAAAATTGCTCTGGATTTCAATATATTTCACTGTGGTTTTATCATTTGTAGTTTTACGTTGGATATATTTATGGATCTTGAAATTGTCAAGTATCAATTACAGAATTTCATCAAACATCAAACACGAAAATGCTGATCTTTTTGCATATTTGATTATGAAAGTTCACTTGAAAATTATTGGTCCAAAATAAACAAGGGTATGAACTGACTGTCTGAAGAACATATAAGTTGAAATTTTTTTCAGCTTTAAACATTAACATATTTCATCAAACTTCGAGAGTGGTCTTGGGCCTCTTAATAATCACGTGCTGTTATCGAAGGATCTCTCAAGATAATGTAACCAACAATTTCTTTAATAATACCAAATATTTGGGATAAAGCGCATACAGCCCATTTAATTAAGGGATTGTGCTACTTTGTCCTACATATTGATTCCGCAAATGTCGTTTCCTCGAACGTCAGTCCCTTGAATATCTGTTCTCCGAATATCCCGTTTCACAACTTCCTAAATTTCAGAGTAGTGAACGGACCAGTCATCTGGTAGCACTCTGTCACTGAGAACTATTCTTGCACCTTCATGAACTGCATCACTTCTCAAAGTGACAGGTCATTTGGAAAAGTGGGATTCGAGGAAAAGGGTTATTCAGGGAACTGTCATACGCAGAAGCGACATTCGAGGAAAAGTAGCAAAATCGTTTGACAAATAGTATGGAAATATAATATGATACAAAATATAGGTATTATAAACAACGTATGGGCCCATTCACAAATATCATAACGCTTGAGGGGGTGGGTGGGTGTCGTAAGGATGTTACGACTCATACAAAAATTGATAATTTTCATACAAAAAGCCAAAATGGGTGTCCAAAATGGTCAAGTTTAGCGTTATGAAATAAATGAATGAGCCCTATAAAACGGAAAGAACTCACCAATATAATAAATAAATTGCTCAGCATACACAATCAACATTGATCTTGATTGCATCGCTCGTTCTCGCAAGAGCAGACGACGCAACTAAAGTACCAAATTCTACTCTCCACTTGATATACGTTAGAGCAAACAAAATTTGATTGTTTTTTACAGGGCGTTAAGATGCAGCTGATCTACGTGAAACAAAGTATTATCACTTCAGGGCGTTGATACAGAATGAAAAATTTGATTGATTTTTACATGGCGTTACGATTCAATTCATTAAGGTGAAACTCCTTTGAATCCACTAATAACTGTATAAAAGTAGTGGTACACAAAAAATATTCTCCTATTTGTTGGTAATAGTGAAATTATAATTGATAAGACGTTGTTGCCAGTAATCGCTACTTAAATTTGAGTCTTTTCTCCTTCGACTAAGTAAGATTGCTTGATGTCGTACATAACCATCAACGTTTCTGACAGCCCTGCAAGCGAGCAGCTGGCGTAAAATTAGAAAAATAAAAAAAGCGAATTGCTGTGATCAAGTGATTGTTTTTAGCACGGTTTGGTGAAATTTTATGTTGTTTTAATCGGAAATCCACCAGTAATTGTTCTTTAATTAACAAGTAGTGACAGTAAACTGTGTTTGAGGTTTTACGTTTGGCGAAAGTGGTAAATCTCGGCGGAAAGAGTTCTTCGTTCGCAGGCGGATAAGTGTAAACAATTGTAGCAAAGTCAAACGTCCGTGTTGACAATTAGCACGGTTCATGGAACTTCCACCAGCTATTAGTGTTAAAACTACGGAAATCGTAAGGTAATTGTGTTCTGATGTCTCGTCAGCAATTTGGGAGTGAACTTAGTGTAAGTAAGTGAAATATTTTGAGAAATAATGTGGACTTCCAGAAATATGTTTGTATATGTGAGGAAGCCATTTTCACTGCCATGACAGGGATTCCTTCCTATATGTCCTTAATGTGGACTTAAGTTAAATTACTGTGGGATGTTGATAGAGCTTGGAACTTTCAATTAATGACCTACAGAGCATTGAGATCTACCTGATCTACATAGAATAAGTTCAAATTACTCCAGGGCGGTAATACAGTTTGGAATATTCAATTGATGTTCTGAAGGGCGTTAAGATGCACCTGAACTACATAAGATAGATAAGCTTGAAATATTCCAGGACGTTGAACAGGCTAGAATATCCAATTGATGGCATATAGGACGTTAAGATATACGTGAGAAAGGAACAAATTAATCCAGGGCGTTGATATATTTTGACAATTTCGATGACATCAATCAGAGCGTTGAGATGCACCTGATCTACAAAAGATAAAGTCAAATTACTCCAGGGCGTTGATACTACTAAGATATTTCTATTGATTTTAAACAGGGCGTAAATATCCTCCAGATCTTGCAAAAATCTATATGGAATAAAACAGAATTACTTCAGACTATTGATATAGCTTGGTCGATTAATGTCATACAAAGTGTTAAGATGTTTTTGAACTATGAGAAATAAGGCCAAATTACTCCAGGGCATTTCAAAAGCTTGAAATTTTTAATTGATGTCCTACAGGGCGTTGCAATGTACCTGATCTACATAAAATAAGCTCAAATTACTCCAGGGCATTGATACAGCTTGGAATTTTCAATGGATACAGGGCATTAGGTTGCACCTGATTTACGTAAGACAAGGTCATTGGACAAGGTCGTAAGACAAGGAAAATAGATATCGAACAAGGCGTTCATATGAATTGATTACATGACACGAGTCCAAATTACTCCAGGACGTTGATACTGCATGGAGTTTTCAATTGATGTCCTACAGGGCGTTAATGTGCACCTTATCTAAGATATACGTGAGACAAGGTCGAATTACTCCAGGGCGTCAATACAGATTGGAATTTTCAATCGATACAGGGCATTGAGGTGCATCTGATCTTCGTAAGACAAGGTCAAATAAGTGAAGGGCGTTTATACATCTTAACATTTGTCCCACAGGACGTTAAAATGCAGCTTATTTACATGTAACAAGGTCAATTCACTCCAGGGTGTTGAATATTCAATTGATGTCCTACAGGGCGAGAAGATGCACTTGGTCTACGTAAAAAGAAGGTCACATAACTCCAGGACGTTGATAAAGCTTGAATTTTCAATTGATGTCCTACAGGGCGATGAGATGTATTTGATCGACATAGAGTTAGGTCAAATTACTCCAGGGCGTTGATAGTGCTTGGAGTTTCTATTGAGGTCACACAGGGCGTCAAGATGCACTTAATTTATTTGGGATGAGGTTAAATTAGTCTAGGGCATTTAAACAGCTTGAAATTTTTTAATAATGTCCTACAGCCATGTACATTAAGATGTTGCTGATCTATATGAGACAAGTTCAAATCACTCTAGGACGTCAATAGATTGTAGTTTTCAATCGATACAGGTCATTGAGGTACGCCTAATCAACGTGAGACAAGATCAAATCAGTCAAGGGTGTTTGTACATCTTGACATTTGTCCCACAGGGCGTTAAGATGCAGCTGATTTACATGGCACGAGTCCAAGTTACTCCAGGGCGTTGATAATGCTTAAAATATTCAAGTGATGTGGGGCGTAAAGACGGGTGAAAGGATGCACTTGGTCTACATAAGGGAGGTCAAGTTACTCTTCGGCGTTGATAAAGCTTGAATTTTTAATTGATGTCATAGAGGGCGTTAGGATGCTACGGATCTATATGGGACAAAGTAAAATTACTCCAGGGCGTTGATACAGCTTGTAGTTTTCAATTTTGATCTACGTGGAATAATGTGAAATTACTCTAGGGCGTTGATACAGCTCAAAAATTTCAAAAATTTCGATGGAATTTTTACAGGGCGGTAATATGTTCAATATGAAGTTCTGAAAGAAATAGGGTAACAGAGCGTTGGTAGGTACAGGTTGAAAATTTCGATTGATATCTTATGGGGCGTTAGATTGTTGTTGATTTTGCACATTTTTTTCTATGACTTCGGGTGAAAAAATCAAAAAAAATCTGAGAAAAGCTTCTTAGTCGTCGACTAAGCGCGACTAAGCAGGACGACAGGGCTGCGAGTACGACCGCTGCCCAAGCCACGACGTCAAGATCATCAAAGGAGACTTAAACGCTCCGGTTGGCCAGGAGGAGGAGTTCAGACCGACGATTGGAAAGTTCAGCGCCCACCGGCTGACGAACGAGAACGGCCTACGACTGATAGATTTTGCCGCCTCCAAGAACATGGCCATTCGCAGCACCTACTTCCAGCACAGCCTCCCGTATCGATACACCTGGAGATCACCACTGCAGACGGAATCACAAATCGACCACGTTTTGATCGATGGGCGACACTTCTCCGATATTACCGAAGTCAGAACCTATCGTGGCGCTAACATTGACTCCGACCACTACCTGGTGAGGGTGAAACTGCGCCAAAAACTATCCGTCATTAACAATGTACGTAATTAACCGAACATCGCTGCCGCATACGCGCAGCATCTCGAGGTAGCGTTGCCGGAAGAGGGCGAGCTTGACGAAGCCCCTCTTGAGGACTGCTGGAGCAACATAAAAGCAGCCATCAACAACGCAGCCGAGAGCATCGTCGGGTGCGTGGAAAGGAGGACATGTGATGATCGGTTTGACGAAGAGTGCAGGTAGGTTTTGGAGCAGAAGGATGCAGCGCGGGCTGCAATGCTGCAGCAAGGAACGCGACAAAACGTGGAGCGATATAAAAGAAAACGAAAGCAGCGAACCCGCCTATTCCGGGACAAAAAGCGCCGCCTGAAAGAAACGGAATGTGAAGAAATGGAACAGCTACATCGTTCACAAGAAACGCGGAAGTTCTATCAGCGAGCTGAGATGTGCCGGGACAAGGATGGGAGCATCTTGACGGACCGACGCGAGTTGATCGAAAGGTGGAAGCAGCACTACGATGAACACCTGAATGGCACGGAGAACACAGGCGCCGAGGGTCACGACAGCGGAGGAAGTGGCTACGTCAGTAATGTAATGAAACACGTCTTGTTTCAGTGGTAGTCACAAAACTTCTGGTCTCTGTATTTCTCCTGTTCCTTACATAGCTCTGTTTCTCCCTAGTTCCCTTTTTCATTTCTTCTCACTCTCTTTCTAACTCTGAGCGAGTTCTCAAGCGTTCGCACTACTACAACTCCTCCATCTTTTAGTTCGAAAATAGTCTTCGAATGCACTTTATGCTTAATAATCAAAAATCGAAATATACAAATATATAAAATTAGAAAATACTAGTTAATTCGAATCTACTAATAGTAGAGAAAATCACTCCTCCTACGCTTCTTGCTTCTTCTCTTTGATCTTCTTATCGAAACCACTGGGAGTGGATCTGATTCCTGATTAACTTCAGGATCATCGTTTGAAAATATGAATGAATCGGCCGGATAGCCGTAGAATTCAAAATCTGGATTTGAAACATTTCCGAAATCTTTCTCTTCTTCTTCTTCTTCTCTTCTTCGTTTTCTTGCAGTAGGAACTTCACTATTGCTTCGTACAGGAGACGATGACAAAACATGTACAGATGACGAAATTGGTGCTTGACTTGCTAAAGATGACGAAATTGGTGCTGCTTCCGGATTTGGCGGCAAAATGGGTGCTGGATCGTTAACTGGGGCATTCGGACTCTTAATTGGGAAAACTAAGATTCCCCTGTGAAGTGTGCCTGTCGATAGCTTAATCTGACGCTTATGCGCCAACACTATCCTTCCCCCAAGAGAAATCTGGAAAGTAGCATCAGAAACTTGTCTTAAAAATGTGGCTGGTAACCAACGTCTGATGTCTGTGGTGTTTATGTTTTTGTAGTAAATCAGATCTCCATTTTTGAATGTGGTAAAAGTATCAGGCTTTTTATCACCTTTTACTATGTGTAAATTAGGTTCGTCATGCGAGTTAGTCAAATGGTTTTTAAAATTATTCTTGGGATTAATTAAGTCCAACATAGTCTTTAGTTTATCAGAGAGTAATCTTTCTGAAGGGAATTGGCCTTTGTTGTCTAGGCAAATGTTGCGGTAGTTTGACAAAAAATATGCAATTTGTTCTTCAACGTCCAAACTCCTCATTTCCGGGTCAAGGAAAAACTTCTTCAAAACATCTTTGACTAACCGTACAGTTCTCTCTGCTTGCCCGTTGCTTTCAGGATGATATGGTGGACTTTTCATCACCAAAATCCCCTGGTTTTCCAAAAATGTCACAAATTTGTCAGAGTTGAACGGTGGTCCTCCGTCCGTGACAACAACGTCTGGCAAACCGTATCTGGCAAAAATTCCCAAAAGAACCTTCACAACCTTATTGCAATCTGTTCCGTTCCGCATGTACTCCAAATCGATTTAATTGGTAAAGCTGTCCACGACAACCAGGAAAACTTTTCTGTCAAAGTGGAAAAAATCAGCATGAATCCTGCTGAAGGGTTTCGTCGTTGGAATCCATCGGGAGTAGGCAGGTTTCTTGGTGGTCGCAGTCATCTGATGGCATATCACGCAGCTCTTCACGTAGTCCTCCACGTCCTTATTCAGTCCGAACCAGTAGACTGTCCTCCGCGCGAGTTGCTTGATTTTGCTTATCCCTGAGTGATTCATATGAAGCATTTTAAGTACTTTGTTCTTCATACTCTCTGGAATCACTACTCGATCCTGGAACAAAACGCAACCTTCGATTTGCTCAAGCTCCTGGTAGTGGGAGTACACGTCGACAAAACGTTTTTCCAACCTTTGTGGCCAACCTTCTTTCAGGTATTTTAAAATCGTAAGTAAAAAGTCGTCATTTAAAGTTTCTTTAGCCACCTCTTTGTAATCGATTGGAAATTCGTTGGAAAAATTCAAATTCTTGACATATTCCCGTGCCAACTCTCTGGGAACTTCTTCAGTCAAAGGAAAACGACTGCAAAAATCGGCATTGCCCATCCTTGAAGAAGGTCGATAAACAATATCGTAATCGTAAATAGAAAGCTCCCTAACACATCCCTGTTAACGCGTCACCGAAATAGAATTCTTACCCTCTTTACCAAAAATACCGATTAAAGGCTTGTGATCGGTAAAAATTGTAAAATGTTTTCCGTAAAGAAATTTATGAAACTTCTTCACAGTGCTCACAACTGCTAGCACCTCGAGATGCAAAATTGGGTAGTTTTTCTGGGCGTTATTCAAAGAAAATGAGGTGAAGCTTATTGGTTTTTCTTCGTCGTCAACCAAATGAGCGATTACACCTCCTAAACCATAGCTACAGGCATCTGTTATTACAACTATAGGCTTATACGGGTCAAAATATTCCAAAAGGTTTAGGTTGAAAAGAAATCCTTTACAATCGTTAAAAGCTTTCTCACAGTTGTCAGTCCAACAATACGTCACGTTTTTCTTTAAAAGATTGTAAAGGCAGCTGATGCGAGTGGACAAATTAGGAATGAACTTTGAGTAATAAGTTACAAGTCCTAAAAATGCCTTCAATTCCGACACGTTCCGTGGAGCTTTCGCTTCGCGGATTGTTCTCACTTTGTCGGGGCAGGGAAGCAATCCCTTGTCTGTCAAAACATGCCCCAGGTAAGGCAACTGCGTAACAAAAAATTTGCATTTTTTTAAATTCACTTTTATGTTGGCTTTGGCAAGTCTTTCCAAAACCAAAAAAAGTTTCTTCCTGCAGCCATTAATGTCCTTACCCGCTATCAGCACATCGTCCAAATAAACTGAAACGTTCTCCAAACCACAAAGAACTTGGTCCATGACCTTCTGAAATATAGCTGCGCTAGATGAGGCTCCTTGAGGGAGTCTATTGCAGGTATAGAGGCCCTTTATGGTATTAATTACCATGAACCTCTTGGAACGGTCGGTCAAAAGCAGCTGGGTATAAGCACCCTCTAGGTCCAAGGAATAAAAAACCGTTGAACCCGAAAGTGTAGCGAAAAGATCCTGTGCTACAGGTAAAGGATACGTATTTGGAAGCAAAACTTTATTGATGGAGACTTTGCAGTCTATCACCAAACGAATACTTTGATCCTTCTTCACGATGGCAATAACCGGTGAAGCCCATTCGCTGGCTTCAACGGGTGTGATGACTCCTTGTTTCTCCAAGTCTGCCAAATAGTCAATTACTTGTTGTCTCAAACGTAATGGAACTTCGTAGGCCTTTTTAAAAATGGGTGTGTCTTCCTTCAAGATTAAATCTCCCTTATAACCAACTATTGGACTAGAAAAATCTTTGGTAAAAATTGCCGGAAACTTACTTTTAACTTCTTCAACAGCTTTTTGTTCGCCAGTCAGGTCAATGTTCCCCACAGTCAAAGGAGAGTTGGTAAACGTATTTCTCCAACCGGTGTAAAACTCGTCCAACCATGTGCGGCCAACCAGCGAAATAAGATCGGTTTTGCAACGTAAAACAACCATGCTGAGCTGTTTTCGATTCCCAGCGAGCTGTACCTCCACCAAAATTTTTCCAACAACTTTGAGTTTGTTGCCGTCAATCACAACAAGTTTTTTGTTGCAATGCTGCAGTTCACAGCTTGCAAAATTTCGAAGGTACAACTCCTCTAAAATCACACTCTCCGCTGAACCGCAGTCGATCTCCATGGTCAAACGTTTCCGGTTTACTAAAGCCTCAACATAGCAAGGATCACTGATCTTGTTGACGGACGAAATTATAAGACATCGCATGCCGTCAGAATCATCTGAATTGTAGTCTAAGTCTACCTTCAACCTTTTGAAAAGTCCTGAATTTTTGGATGCTTTGGAGCTAGAAGATGGCTTTGGAGTGTCTGCAAACTTTACACTGGCTTGCCTTTTACGCGGGCTTTTGCCATGTAAACGGTAGCAAAACATTCTAGTGTGTCCAGCTTTCTTGCAAAAAGAACAAACGTAAGTTGGTGTTGGGGGAGAGTCCTGCTTGGAGTGGACTGTATGTTGGGCCGTCAATCCCCCAACACGAAATTAACCATTGGTAGCGCGATCAGTTGCAAGAAGGATAGGGGTGAGGTGTTCCAAGGTTTCGATGGCTCCAATTAAACTTTCACATAACACTCACGGATTACTAAGTCCAAACTACATATATTTGCACAATAACACGATATTTACATATATTTACACAAGTGATTTAACTTAACAAAATGAACATTTCAGGACGGGTGAGGATGTTGTTGGGGCTTAGATCCACCGACCCGCAACATCGTAGGGGGGTTTAGGCCTCCGAAAGAACAATCCGTGTAAGTAGGGGATTCCACCATATCTTCCAACCATCCATCCTCTTATAGAAGAAACTAGCTCCTCTAGAGCTGCTTATTTGTTGCTGGGAGCCTCCATTTCCACAGGATGATCACATTGAAACACTCAATTAACGTAAATCACTATTTATTACACTTTACATGAACAATTACATTTATTTTAGACAGTTAAATATCTACATATATACAAATAGTTATTGGGATAAAATCTTGGTGACCGTTCACCGCCTTGCTTGAAGTAGCACTAAACTCTAGCTTCCTAGTCTCTTACTGATCGATCCATCGTGATCGTGTAATAATGACGTAATTTTCTCGCTCTCTGCTCATAATCCTGGAATTTCTCATTATCCCTAATAATTCTGACAGAGGTGTATTCCAGGGTGGGTAGAAGCCTGATGTCACTCCTAAACATACTCACCCACCCTGAAATGTCGAACATTTCTGAATAAATATTCATCTAAATCGTTAACCGCCTAGTCCTTGTTGCTGCTGGTAGATTCCACTCACTCACCATGTAGAATCGTCATTACAATCACGAATTTGAGCGATCCTTCCTGTCGGTCGGGGCGTGTATCCGAATGATTCCGTCCATGCTCCAATTGGCTGATCATGAATAAGCTGGTGTCTCACGGTGTCTGTGAGACCAAGGTTTTCCTCTAAATCAGTTCGCCAGTCTGCTTGATGTTGTCCAAGATATCTGGAGCCGCATCCATCGGTTCCAGTGAAGGATGGAGAGTTGGTAATCGCATCACCAGTCAACTTTCATTCCGTCATGTTGCCGTGCAGATTTTGCTTCTGTGTTCCGTCGTTCTTGGTTGAAGCAGTGCGTTTCCATTTCCTTGATTTGGTGCAAACATCCTTGAAAACACCTTGATCCCAGTTCCACTTGCCACACGTTATGATCCTAACGGATAATTCCACCTAGACCACGTCCTTGTGGTTAGTATAGGATGAGGATGACTCCTTCGTCCAGAGCCATTGAGTTGATTGAACACATCGTATATCCTATCCAATCAGTATAGATTGCCAAAGAAACACCCTTCGTGCCTCATGATGGTCTGCCTCCGACACCCCTAGTGTCCATGATTTGGTTGGAAATTACCAAAAGAAATCCTTTCCTTGGTATCGTTGTAATGTCGAACACCGCCGTGTCCATACCATTGATTTGGTGGATGATATGGGCACCCCTAGTGATCGTCCCTTGGTTTGATCATAGACACCCTTGTGTCCATGAATTCGATTGCAGTAGACCGCCCAGTCTCCAAGTGCATCGGGATAATTGGATGAGGAACATACCTTATGTCCCTGACATCGTTGCCATGGGCACCCAGTGTGCCCTCCGTAGGATTAATTTCCATTTTACAGCTGACTCCTTGTCATTGACCGTACTGGATTGGTGATTGATTTTATAGGACCGTGTTTTCCAAACGTATCCACGAATCGAGTCCAACTAGTACTAGAGATCTCCTCGTTGTTGATCGTCGTATTCGATTGTATAACCGAGAAATGATATTGGTGTAGTATTCTGTAGGAAATGTCTAGCTTCGCCAGACATATACTTGTAAGCTGCTTACCTGCCCAAGCAGTAGCAGCTGCTGGGATTTTCCAAAACACGGAACATCTGTGTTCGTTCATGGGTACAGACTATCGCACTCCCTGTTCGAGTATGGAAAGCTTTAGCAGATGTAGACGTAGAATACACACGCATCAGGTCCACACGCCGTCGATATAGTTGAAGCAAATTCCACACTGTTATCTTATCTCCAGGTATGGATGTATCCAATAGATGATAGGGTGATTGTGTTACCTTGCATAGCCGGACCTAATTTTCATGTGAGATTGAAAGCCAACACCACACGAGTGTATATCCAGTTGACCTCCGTCCGTCGCGTAGATCGTTTTGGTTCGTTACGTTCCGGGTTCTGAAGTGGTTTGAAGTGGTATCGTCGTACGACCGATTTGAAGTAGGATTCCATTCCCTTCCGATAGTGTGAAGATCTCCGTCGTTTCCGTTGACAAAGAACCTTGAAAATCATTAACCGTCCCTTGACGATTATGTGTTGTTGAAGACGCCGGTCACTAACTATGCCATGAGCAACCGTGTAAAACGTCTTCGTTCATTAGGTAAATGATGTTCCAATCAATTACCCTTCCTAAATTTGTGCCACCCCTAGTAGCACTTGGGATACCAAGTGGGTCACCTAGACCAATGGTATAAACCTCCGTGAGCACCTGTTGCTCGAATATTGGAATCGTGAATGAATCTCCTAGCATCAAGATCCAAATAGCTGATGGGATTCAGCAATGATAATAGTTGAAAACCTTTGGATCGGTAGGTAAACGAATGTTTCCCAACACCTTAAACCTTCCGTGATGATGACGACGATGATAGTCAAAGTAAGGATGTGCAATTGTGTTGAGCCGTGGTCCGTTCAGTGTGTATCACAGTGATCATAGCAATACGAAATCGACCTCAGTATCGATTGTAAACAGAGATATGAAGAGAAACCTGCGATGTAGTATCTCTGCTGACCAGTTTAATACCTCCATTTGTGTGTGATGTTTATCTACATATCCAATACAGGGAAAGTTGATACTACACCCTTGATACCAGTGTGCAAGTGTGGCCATCACTGAGCGGTCATCTCGTCGTACGATGCGTGTATGTAGATGATAATATGGAATTAACGTTGTGTAGTATCCAGTGTCCAGGCTTTGGCGGACACATACTAAGTAAACATGACCTGGGAAACCAATAGTTGGTGCTAACCCTCCGTAGTTGAAAACGAAAATTGTATCCAGTATTGAACCATTTCGTAGTGGATGTGAAGTTTATTTCGCGCTTCCCAATGAAACCCAATCCATAGGTGAAGAAGTGTCGTACTCTTCAAGGGCTACCTTAGCCGCTTTTCAGTGCAATCCAGTTGATTACGGCATGTGTCCTCCAGTTTCTAGTCCAGGCTCAGGCATCCGATATGAAGAACCCGGGAGTGCATGTAAGCGATGTTGAAAAACCAAGTGTTAAGTGGCTGTTTTATTTTGCTTCGGCGAGACATATACACCGAAATTTTGTATTTACCTGTGGAACCAGGAGATTTCACTGATTCGGTGTTTGTTGTCCATAGCCGCAGCGAAGTGAATATACTACGTCCATTCAACAGTTGGTGACTTCGAATCCTTGAATGATGTAGTTTGGCTCCATAATCCAAGTTGTTCCAGCTAACAGCACTAAGCCATTCCTTGTTGAGCGCTTCCAAACGATAGTGATGTTTCCGATATAATTTATGATGGTGGTGATTAGCGAAGTCCTTGTCTTCCATTTCATTTGAAGTGAAGTTCCGTATTGTGAACTGTAGTAGCCATGATTGCATCGAGATGACGAAATTGGAGTTGACCATTGTCCATGAGATCCCATGGCGCGCAAGTAGGCTCCTGAACAGTGATCCCATTGTCCTTCCGGAGGCATCCGGTTCGAAGGACCAAATGTTGGGGGAGAGTCCTTTGGATTGCGGTTGCTTGGAGTGGACTGTATGTTGGGCCGTCAATCCCCCAACACGAAATTAACCATTGGTAGCGCGATCAGTTGCAAGAAGGATAGGGGTGAGGTGTTCCAAGGTTTCGATGGCTCCAATTAAACTTTCACATAACACTCACGGATTACTAAGTCCAAACTACATATATTTGCACAATAACACGATATTTACATATATTTACACAAGTGATTTAACTTAACAAAATGAACATTGAACACATTAAAATATGAGACGGTAGGACGTTCTCTTTGCCTCGAAGACCTAACCGGGACTGAAAGAACTGCTTTTTAATAACTTAGATCTACCTAAGAGAGAGATGTACATTCTCACGTCTCAATAGCTGGCTATTCGTATCCGAAAGGAAAGTTGTGATAGGGTGACTATCCAACATCCTCACCCGTCCTGAAATGTTCCATTTCTGAATGAATTTTCGTTTTCATTTTCCTGCCATTAACGTTTCCTTAGTCGTAATTCTACATGACCTGGGTTCACTCACCCGCCGTTTGGAATCTGGATTTGTAGAAATGCACTCAAGTGTTTTTTGCTGATGAGGTTCTCAGCCATCCATCCGTGAATACAATGTGTAAAATTTAACCGCGTCGCGCAGATTGATGTTTCGCTATTTGACCTGAATCTTATTGCCGTAAATACTTGTATGTCCATCCTGTATGCACGTGAACTTGGGTGACATCCGAACATCCTATGCGAGAATCAATGCAGACACTTCTTGTATTTGAATTCCATCGATCGTCTGCTTGCTTCCTCTTATTTGTGGTTGAATTTCGACACCCCTTGCCAAACACCGTGGAGCAAGTACCATTGGGTGTAGTTGTATACTTGTTATCCGGAGAACCTGACACTCCTTGTGTCTATGGTTTAGTTGGAACGAACAACCCTCGTGTTCGTCAACCTTGGAATTAGGTTTGGGCACCCAGTGTGCCCTAAACCTTGCAAAGAGTACCCTGTGCACTCGTTGCCCTATGAACCGTGTAGATTGGACGAACACCCTTGCGAACGCCAATTGTGAAAGTGTTGTGGTTGGACACCCTGTGTGTCCGAAAACTATGGATCGAGCACCCTGTGTACTCGTGAACCATAGTATTGAAAACCAGAAGCTTCAGCCTAGAAACCTGGTATCCTTGTTGGTATGAATAATGGAAATGTGAGTTTTGCTTCTTGGAATGTTTGATTGGACACCCTGTGTGTCCGCACGTTTTGTAACAAGTACCCCTAGCACTCGTTCTCCGGATAGTGAGCACCAGACACTCCGTGTGCCTGGAAAGCTCTACCAAAAGCACCCCTTCTACTCGTATTTCATGAATCCAAAACTTCACTCAGTTGTTGTTGTCGTTAACAGATGACGAAAGCCAATCGTTGTTGATGAAGATCTCCGAGTCGATCGACGTCATTGTGGGTGTTGAATTTGCAAAGAGAAGCGTGCATGTAGTACTCTGCTGGACAGTCCTAGCTTCGCTAGACATATACGGTGTAAGTCTGCTTACTTTGAGAAAGGCGCAGTCGGCTAATCAGTGTGTTAACTTTTCTAAGCCGATGGGTAACGTACATCCATGATTATTTTATTCGTTGGGTGAAGAGGTAAACCATATGGTGTACGCATACAAAGTTGCCTGTTTAGGTGCCTAGTCGTACCGAAATGTTGTCCGCATACCAAGAAGTAATGAGTGCCAGCGATGGACTGCCTTCAGTCCTAAATACCCTCTCGATCAGTGCGGTTGATTTCTCCGGTTTCGTGTATGAAGTATGATCGAAAAACGTTGATAATGGTGTTAGCAGTATATTGATTGGCTTCGACTGGACATACACTAATTGTAATATTTACCTGTGAAATCAGGCTTTGTGCCTAGTGATGTCCATCGGAAATCCAGCTCACAGTCCAAGAGGAATGGTGGTTGAATTGCGGTGATTGCCCTTCCTGTTAGAAAGAGTTTCCCATCCATAGCTTGAAGTGTTCACGTGCATTCAGTTATAACCGACAGCCTTGATGTGCAGAGGTGATAATCACATTTTGGACCAATGTGCTGTTACGTTGTTGGGCCAAACCACCTGGATAATAGTGATTCCGTTTGGGCTTATGATGACCAATTCCATATGTGTGAAGTGCCAGGTGCTGAATCGAAATCTCACGAGCATTTCATTCAGCTCAGTGTTGTTGGGAAAATGCGTAGATGTGATGACAATGTGTTAGTGGTATGGGATTACTGCTTCGGCGAGACATATACTGAACATATGCATATTTACCTGGAAGAACAATATGCGTCGCTCGTTCAGTATTCCGATTCCGCGGTTTCGAACCTTCCAAATATCTTATTGTAATCCTTTAGTTCGAGCGACAATTCACCGATAGATGAGGTAGATGGTTTATGTTGTTTTGCGAGGTTTCATTGTAATACGTATCAGTGCCATCTTGCCAATATCACCGTAATGGAGTTGCCGGTAGAGATGAAAAAACTGATAGCAAATAGCGATGGCGAGTGCTCCGATTGGTAAGTCCGATTGATTGATAGCTTCCGTTGATCCTCCTTCTGATCAGCAAATTCCAAACCTTGTTCTCCTATCCGGCTCGAAGGACCAAAATGTTGGGGCTTAGATCCACCGACCCGCAACATCGTAGGGGGGTTTAGGCCTCCGAAAGAACAATCCGTGTAAGTAGGGGATTCCACCATATCTTCCAACCATCCATCCTCTTATAGAAGAAACTAGCTCCTCTAGAGCTGCTTATTTGTTGCTGGGAGCCTCCATTTCCACAGGATGATCACATTGAAACACTCAATTAACGTAAATCACTATTTATTACACTTTACATGAACAATTACATTTATTTTAGACAGTTAAATATCTACATATATACAAATAGTTATTGGGATAAAATCTTGGTGACCGTTCACCGCCTTGCTTGAAGTAGCACTAAACTCTAGCTTCCTAGTCTCTTACTGATCGATCCATCGTGATCGTGTAATAATGACGTAATTTTCTCGCTCTCTGCTCATAATCCTGGAATTTCTCATTATCCCTAATAATTCTGACAGAGGTGTATTCCAGGGTGGGTAGAAGCCTGATGTCACTCCTAAACAGTTGGTTTACCACCTGAACCTCTTTTGCCTTGGTATTTGCTGTTACTCCTACTTCTGGACGAAAATGATCGGTTCCTGTCAAAACTACGACTCCTGCTTCGGAATCTCTTCCTAGAACGTGAAACTTCCGGTCGGGAACCTGATCTAGCCACTACGCTTACACGCCTGTCATCATCATGCTTCAGTTTTTGTGTTCTATTTGCTGAAATCTCGGAGTTCAAAATCAGCCTTTCTTCTTTTGCAGCAGACAAATCTTCCTCATCACACAATCGCTTTTGTAACTGAGGGTCATTTACTCCTATTACAAGCATGTCGCGAATAGCCCTGTCTTTAAAATCTCCAAAGTCACATCGTTCCGCTAAATTCTTAACGGTTATTACAAAATCTTCCAAAGATTCATTCCGGCCCTGCCTCTTCGTCCAAAATTTATAGCTGTGCACAACAGCTGAGTCATTTTTATCTGAGACGAGACTCGCGAAGACGGTCTTCTTTTTCTGTGATTGCTGAGTTTTTTTCTTATTCCACTTTGTGTTTATACCAATTATGCGCATGCTGTTCAAATCCTCACATGAACCTCTCAACAAAAAATGATTGAGTTTGCATCACATCGAATCATAAATAGTCGTTTGAGTGAAATTTCATACCAGAAAACGTAGCAGACATTAGAATAATTAATTTTCTGCTTAGATTTATCAGCAACTTTGGAAAAAACTGCTCCGCCGACTGAGGTTTTTAATAACAGTTTACTTTGAACACAATACTTTTCACTTTTTCAGCCATAAAAACGGTGGGCTGCATTTGACGTTTCGTGAGAGGGGAATCTTGGCTGCATATGACGTTGATATTTTTCCTCTTCGCGAGTCTCTCTCAGATTTTTATCATAGCGTTTCTTCAATTCATCAGTTAGTTGTTTGTAAGTTAACTCATTAAAATCTTTTCCAGGAAAAAGCCTTTTTAGTTCGCTAGGAAAGATGTTATATATCTATCCTCTGGAAAATCATTGTGCTTAAAAATCCATTCCAGCTGTTCCTGATACTGGCTGAATGGCATAGAAAATGGCACGTAAGGATCCGCAATCGATGTTAAAGTCATCCTTTCCAAAGGAATGCACAAGAATACAACACAAAAACAAAATTAAAATGGGACTAAACCGATACTCAATTCAAAATAAAATAAAAAAAATATCACAAAATGGTAAACAAAACCACGTACCTGATTTTCGATGACAAAAAAAAACGATCCGTGAACAGCCCTGTAGGCCAAAAGTCGCACTCCAAAAAAAATCCAATTGGAATCCTTCCCAAAAGCAGCAGCAGCAGTCAAAAGCACACAAAACCTTCAGATGCGCTTGTGCATCCACAATCCAACGGCGAGTTCAACGGCAACAGCAGCAACAAAACGATGATGGCGAATCCAGCTGTAGCACAATCACCAGAATCACAATGGAAAATTCTTTTTCTCCTCCGACGAATGGCTCCAGCAGCAGCACAATACACACAATCCCGGTCGGCTGACCATAAAAATCAAACGGCGTCAACTCTGGCGACGGCGATTCGATGGTTTTCGGAGGAAACACCCGAGCTCGATGATCTCCGATGCACTTTCGATGCACTTGTTTTTGTTGACACTTTCGCTTTCACCAACCTGCCGACTGGCACCTTCGTTCGTCGTTCGGGTTGTCGGTATTGGTGTGTTCGGTCGTCTCTGCTTCTTCGGACTTGTCAAAAATCAGCTTGAAATTCCCCTTTGCGTTCCCGGTCGCTGGGATCTTCTGGGGAGCTGGTACGCACACTGGGAAACTTGTTGCTGGTGGTTCTAGTCGTCGATAAAAATTTGCTGCAAATGTGTGAACGAAAAATGGTGTGTGTAAAAAACTATCGTCGATAAAAATTATCCACGTTTTCACAAAATGGCTTTTCTCCAAATGGCGTTTTCTCAATGGCTTTTATTTTACAAATAGTTTCAATAAAATAATGTCGCTTCACTGTTTCACCGCCAACAAAAAAGGACAAAGCAAGGTTTTGTTCTGGCTCAAAGGATTTTCACACACAAAAGGACACTCTCAGAACAATGGCAACCAAGCAAAAATTATGGCGAAAAATTCACAAGGCGGAAAAAAATTACTTACGCCGCTCCTTGGATAAAATTCGTGGCAATTCTTTCCGAATCCACTAAAATTGCACTAAATTCACACGCGAAAATTAAAAATTATGCGAAAAAAATTAAACTTTCAAAAAATTTCTATCCTCGTACGTCACTGATATGTCTTGTGACCGAGAGGTATTTAAGAGTTTTCAAGTATAACGAGATGTAATGAAACACGTCTTGTTTCAGTGGTAGTCACAAAACTTCTGGTATTTCTCCTGTTCCTTACATAGCTCTGTTTCTCCCTAGTTCCCTTTTTCATTTCTTCTCACACTCTCTTTTTAACTCTGAGCGAGTTCTCAAGTGTTCGCACTACTACAATCACCAATAACAAATGAGTTCGTGGGAAGTACTGGCTGCTTGGGCACGTCAGGAGTTAATCATCAATATTAACCTCCTTTTCCCGAGCAGCCTAGATAGCCGCGTAGTGTCGGTAGCGGTTGTTTCAACTGGCTAAGAATTAACACTACGGACTGTCTGTTCCGGTGGTAAAAGTCCACCTCACAGGTGACCCCTAATTTATGGTGTGATGCGTACCGTGCCTAGGAATGAATGGTTAGGGGGGTCTAAATAAAACCTAACCGCAAACGGAGCCTGTGGGGTACCAGGGCGCCCTCCACAGTATTGAGTCCTTCCTGTGCTACCCGGAGCAATGGTGCAGGTGACCTTGTGTTTCTCCGAGATAATCGGCTGCCCTTCTTCAGTCTCTATCCTGAGGCTTAATAAGGGTGGGATTATGAATATGTTGACATTTAATTTAAATTATCACCTATATGGATTCGCATTATGCGTTTTACACAGTGTATTCTGTGCTCTTTCGCCTTTGGCGACTTTAAATAGATACCGATCTGGTTTTTTCGTTGCTGGTCTTTTTCGTGCTGAGATTGCAAAAAGCTTAATCCTGCCTAGTTTGGGTAGTGGCTACGGTTAGGTTAGCTCAGATCAATCTTCAGCATAAAAGAACAGCAACGATCAATCTTTGCAGACTCATGCAAAATGGTGCAGCCCAAGTGGCGCTAGTTCAAGAACCCTACTTTCGTAGAGGGAACTTCTATCTAGGTAACCTTGTGGACCCAGTTTTTGCTACTTTCAGCAAACTTGAAATGGCAAACTCGCGCTCCATGCCCCGCGCATGCGTGCTCGTAAATAAAGCAATCGTTGCTACACTCATTTCTGAGTTAACTACCAGAGATGTATGTGCTGTTACAATCGATGTTTCTGTTCGTGACCTCAACAGGAAATACGTCTATTGTTCGGTATATTTACCACATGATGAACCATCCCCAACGGATGACTTCAAACGAGTTGTCGTACACTGCGTAACAAAAGGCCTTCCGCTGATTGTGGGCAGTGATGCCAATGCTCATCACATCATCTGGGGCAGCTCAGATATCAATTTGAGAGGCTCCAGTCTGATGGAATACTTAAGTAGTACAGACCTTGGATTACTTAACATAGGCAATCGCCCAACCTTCATGGTTTCTAATAGAGAAGAAGTGTTAGACATAACGCTCTGCTCGAATAGAATCAGTCACGAGTTGACGAATTGGCATGTATCAGATGAGGAATCATTATCTGATCATCGCTACATCTTCTTTGAACATTCAAATGTAACTGCGCAGACTTTGCGTTTTAGGAATCCCCGGTCAACAAACTGGGAACTCTATATTGAATTGGTTGCGACCAAATTTCATGGATATTCTCCGTCCATTGAAAATCCAAGTGATCTGGATGATGCCGTTGATACTACAACATCCTACATTATGGAAGCTTTTGAAGAAGCATGTCCTCTGCGGTCTGTAAAGACTACAAGAGGGACCCCATGGTGGAATTCCGATCTGACTAGACTCAGGAAACAATGTAGAAGGAGTTGGAACAGACGCCGTTCAGCTGGATCAGAGTCGTTCAAGTCGGCTCGCAAGGCTTACAAGAAGGCTCTTCGTTCTGCTGAACGATCCGGCTGGAAAAACCTTTGTACAAATGTTTCCAGTTTGAGTGAAGTCAGTCGGCTGAACAAAATCCTTGCAAAATCTAAGGATTTCCAAGTGAACGAAATTCGCTTACCTAATGGTGATTTTACTTCTTCCGATGAAGAAGTTTTAGAATGTTTATTCAATACACACTTCCCCGGATGTGTGGACATAGCATCTACGGATGAACCAAATGTCTTTTCATGTAGTTACGAGTCTCTGGCCTCGGCTCGCAGTATCGTAACTACTGAATCGATTCAATGGGCACTTAATAGTTTTGCTCCTTTCAAATCTCCAGGAGCGGATGGGATTTATCCTGTTCTGCTCCAAAAGGGGTTTGAGTTTATCAAACATGTTTTGAAAAAGCTACTTGTAAGCAGTTTTGCTACCGGGTACATTCCCAGATCCTGGCGTGATATTACTGTAAAGTTTATCCCGAAAGGAGGACGTGCGTCGTATGAGGAAGCGAAGAGTTTTAGACCAATCAGTCTGACCTCTTTTCTTCTGAAATGTCTGGAACGCATAATCGATCATCACATCCGTGATGTTTATTTGGCAAACATGCCTCTTCATGTGAATCAACATGCTTACCAATCTGGAAAGTCCACTGTGACTCTTTTACACAAAGTTGTATACGATATCGAGAAAGCATTCGCTCAGAAGCAATCCTGCTTGGGTGTTTTCTTGGATATTGAGGGTGCCTTTGATAACGTGTCTTTCGATGCCATATTGGAAGCAGCACGAAACCATGGGCTACCTACATTGGTCACCAATTGGATTCATCAAATGCTCAAAAACCGACATCTCTTCTCGACATTGCGTCAAGCAGCGATTCGAAAATTGAGTGTTTGCGGATGCCCCCAAGGGGGAGTCTTATCACCACTTTTGTGGAATCTCGTAGCAGATACGCTATTGAGGCAACTCAATAATAGCGGTTTTCCAACATATGGATTTGCCGACGACTATCTAGCTCTGATAGTTGGTATGTGCATAACCACCCTATTCGACCTGATGCAAAGTGCACTTCAGGTAGTCGAGAGTTGGTGTCGCCAATATGGCCTTTCGGTTAACCCGAATAAAACATCTATTGTTTTGTTTACAGAAAGACGAAACCGTGATGGAATTCGACCTTTACGTCTTTTTGGCACTGAGATTAATGTGACTGATCAAGTAAAGTATGTCGGAGTCATTCTAGATTCCAAACTTTCATGGACACCTCACATTGATTTCAGAGTCAAAAAAGCTTGCATGGCCTTCGGTCAATGCCGGCGAACCTTTGGTAAAACTTGGGGCCTCAAACCCAAATATATCAAATGGATTTACACAACAGTTGTTCGACCAATATTGGCATATGGATGTCTTGTGTGGTGGCAAAAGGGCGAAGTGAGAACAATCCAATCAAAATTGGGCCATCTCCAAAGGATGTGCTTGATGGCGATGTCGGGTGCGTTCTCTACAACTCCCACAGCAGCGCTCGAGGCCCTTTTCGACGTTGCACCACTACACATATATCTTAAACAAGAAGCACTTTCTTGCTCTTACCGTTTATGGGTACTGGATCTACTGGAGAAAAATCCAGTGAATCGTAGATCTACACATACTTCGTTGTTTCCACTTTTAGTGAATTGGGACAAAATTGTCCTTGCTCCAAGTGATCTCACAATTGCTTGTCACTTTCCTTACAGGACATTTATCACACAATTCCCTTCACGGGAAGAGTGGACGTCTGGCTATTTGGAAAGAAGTATATCAAACAATATAGTATGTTACACTGATGGCTCCCTTCTTGAAGGTAGAGCTGGTGCAGGAGTATATTCTCGTGAGCTAAGGCTGAATCAGTTTTACTCACTTGGTAGAAACTGCACCGTTTTTCAGGCGGAAATATTTGCCCTTATGTGTGGAGTGCAATCAGCACTTCAACAGCGCGTAATGGGTAAAGTCATATACTTCTGTTCAGATAGTCAAGCTGCTATAAAAGCTCTCGCTTCGGCCAACTCAAGGTCGAAGCTTGTTATCGCATGTCGAACTCAAATTGAGGAACTGAATTCAGTCAACTCTGTAAACCTTGTATGGGTACCTGGCCATTCTTCCATCGTTGGAAATGAATTGGCTGATGAGCTAGCTCGCGATGGAGCATCGCATGACTTCATTGGCCCTGAGCCGGCTATTCCAATTTCGAAGTGCTGGGTGAAGCTTCAGATAAATTCTTGGGCGGCAACTCAGCACAAGCAATATTGGAATAGTTTGGAGTCATGTCGTCAAACAAAATTGTACATTACTGAGCCATCTCCAAAGGTGGCGAAGTATTTAACAAATCTGTCAAAGCAGAATTGCAGTCTCTTGGTCAGAGCGTTGACAGGACACTGCCGACTCAACTATCACATGGCAAATATTCAGCGTGCTGACTCATTTGTGTGTGATAGTTGTGACTCCGATTATGGAACTTCGTATCACCTGATATGTAACTGTCCAGTTTTTGCGCAAATGCGATTCCAATTACTTGGTAAACACTTATTAAGTGAAACTGAATACAGAAGCCTGAATCTTCAGGACATCCTGTTATTCTTAACCCGCTGTGGTAATGAGCTATAGGCTCTCTTTACGCTCATGCGTTTTGCAGTGCCCTTTTTAGGGCGCTGTTCGAACCCATTGTGGTATGGAGCTACATGCTCTCTTTTCGCTTATGCGATCTTCCCTCTTCAAGGGACCCCACTCCTATTTCCTCCCATCTTTCCCTTCCCTTTCCTCTCCCATCGGGTAGATGATGAAATAGGCTCAAATATGGCGATGGCACAAATCTCCCAACTGGTGGGGAACGTGCCTTTGGAGCCGGCCTTCTGATACCTGATAATAACAAATGAGTTCGTGGGAAGTTATCAAGCTGGTTTCATCAACAGCCGCTCGACAACGGACCAGATCTTCACTGTACGGCAAATCCTCCAGAAATGCCGTGAATACCAAGTCCCAACGCATCACTTGTTCATCGATTTCAAAGCGGCTTGATAGCATCGACCGCGAAGAGCTATGAAAAATCATGGACGAGTACAGCTTTACCCGGGAAGCTCACAAGACTAATAAGAGCAACGATGGACAGTGTGCAGAACAGCGTGAAGATTTCGGGTGAACATTCCAGTTCGTTCGAATCCCGCCGGGGACTTCGACAGGGTAATGGACTTTCGTGCCTGCTGTTCAACATCGCGCTAGCAGGTGTCATGCGGAGAGCCGGGTTCAATAACCGAGGTACGATTTTCACAAGATCCAGCCAATTTGTTTGCTTCGCGGATGATATGGATATTGGCGGCAGAACATTTGGAACGGTGGCAGACCTGTACACCCGCCTGAAACGAGAAACGACAAAAGTCGGCCTGGTGGTGAATGCGTCAAAATCAAAGTACATGCTGATAGGCGGAACCGAGCGCAACAGAGCCCGCCTGGGAAGCAGTGTTACGATAGACGGGGATACTTTTGAGGTGGTTGATGAGTTCGTCTACCTCGGATCCTTGTGAACGGCTGATAACAACGTTAGTCGTGAAATACGGAGACACATCATTAGTGGAAGTCGCGCCTACTATGGGCTCCAGAAGAAGCTGCCATCGAGAAAGATTCACCCTCGCACCAAATGTACCATGTACAAAACGCTTATAAGAACGGTGGTCCTCTATGGACATGAAGCATGGACCATGCTGGAAGAGGACCTGCAAGCACTTGGAGTGTTCGAACGAAGGGTGCTTAGGAGATCTTTGGCGGAGTACAGGAAAACGGTGTGTGGCGGCGGAGAATGAACCACGAGCTCGCTAGGCTCTACGGCGAACCCAGTTTCCAGAAGGTGGTGAAAGCCGGAAGGGTGCGCTGGGCAGGGCATGTTGCAAGACTACCGGACAACAATCCTGCAAAGAAGGTGTTCGCGTAGAATCCGGTTGGCACAAGATGGCACAGCACAGCGAGCGAGGTGGCTTGATCAAGTGCAACAAGATCTGGAGAACGTGGGCCAAAATCGAATTTGGAGAGACACAGCCATGGACCGAGTAAATTGGCGTAATATCGTTAACGAGGTTTTATCTAATTAATTGATGTAACACCAACTAAATAAATAAATGACAAACAGCTACAAATAATATCGCTTTGATTTGATACCGACAGACTTCAACCATTCACAAAACACCCTCCAGTGATACAGTGATCATTCACTCATCTCTCCCCCTAGAAAATGACTAATCCCCAAAAGCCAACACACATGCTTCCCTCGCTCCTGAATGGCATTCCAGCACCGCAGAAAAAAGCGCATCACACACGTGTGCCAACCGAACTTGCCTGCCGGTGACAAATTAACTTTTGCAAAACCTCTCCTAAATGGTGGCCAACTTATTTGTCACCGAGAAATGAATAATAAACTCTTGAGAAAGTCGGTCGGAAAACCAACCTCCGAGCGAACAAACAATCGGGGGACAAAAAAAAGCGAGCGACGAACATTCCGCGAAGCGACGACGCCGTGGCAAAACAGTCGGAAAATTGTCCCAACCAGTAGACCCTCAAAGCAGCAGCCCCCCGAAAAAAACCAGTGGGGAAAAGAGGAATCCGAGAGGTGGAAAAAGTACCGTTCCGGGGCGAACTTCAACTTCTTGATAGAAGTGAAGTTCTTATTCTGAGCTTTAGAACGATGTTCGGGCTCACTGCGGTAACCATCGCCACCCACTCTTCGCTGGGCTGACTTAGTACCAGCGACGATGATGATGATGATGATGATGAGAGACCATATGTGAGTTATGAGCAGCTTTCCTTCCAACTCCTCGTCGCCGCCACCACATTCCAGCATAGCTATGGAGATTCCTTGGAGAATTCGCGTGGATGAGAGCGCGGTACAAAAGGTGAACCCCAAGCTCCCGCGCATTTTTTATTCTTTTTGTGAAAGTAATATGGGGTAATATGAGGGCCCCAAGGTGAGTGGAGTGCACTATGGGCCAGAATAAAAAAAATCGCAACGAAATTCAAATTACCTTCATAGTGAAGAAAAATCGACCTAAGAGGGACACAAACTCAATTTTAGCTGCCTGAATCCAAATGTACTCGTAATGTTGTCAACAATGCAAAATCTATCGGAATCATTGTATTAATCAAACCTCAAGAATTGTATTAATTAAACCTCAAGAAACTCCTAAATGTAGGAAATTTTCAAAGGATTTCCCTTATACCTAACAGAAATTCAATTATTTTTACAAAATGGTTAAATTGATACAAATTCAAATGATACAATCTGCTTTGTGAATGCATTTTTAGCGCATACACTCATGACAAATCTGTCTCGCTAAATTAAGTCCCCCGAGAGGCCAAAATCGGAGTCGAGCTGTGCTCAGCATGAGTTGCGGTCCAGCGTGCAACAGTTTTAAATGATAGTGACGAAGTATTAGCCTTGTTAGCGTATGGCGTGCAGGTAGCACAATTGGGTGCTTCGCATTCTCACACTCATCCGACTTCCCAAGTCTCCCCCTACCCTCAACAAACCATCGTGCGCGACAAATGGGCAATACCAGCGTAGGGGTGATTGTCGCGATACACTCTCGCCCTTGTTTACCGCCTTCAACTCTCCATCGAAAACATCTTGCTGAACCCGCTGTAATATTTTGGTTTCGGCTTGTAGTACTTCTTCTACGGTCAATGGTCCGACCTTGCGATTGCCCTTCTTCACGCGCAGGTTGTATAGGTAACGACGACACCAAGCAGCATGACGAACCATTGTAGTGTAGGTTGAATATCGTAGTACGTACTCTTCGATGAAACTAGGGTCTGACACCCTTGATGATAATACAACTTGTCGTCTCTCCTCTGCCATTCCATTTGCGGTGAACACCTTTTGCTTCGGCCACTTTTCCATATCTGTGTGCAACCAGTCGACGTCCCACCACAAACGGTTCTCCAAAATTTCTTCAGGGAGGATCCCACGAGAAATGAGATCTGCTGGATTTTTCTCTCCGGGGATATGATTCCAGTGGCAATTTTCAGTCAACCGTTGAATCTTGGCGACACGATTCGCAACAAAGGTCGTCCAAGTCGATGGGATTGCAGCACACCAATGAAGGACAATTTCTGAATCCGTCCAGAAGAAAGATTCGATAGGAGTTTCGACCGAATCCATAACCTGGGAATACATTTCAGCAGCCAATGTTGCAGCGCGCAACTCAAGCCTCGAGATCGTTTGTGTTTTGAGCGGTGCTACCCGCGACTTGGATAAAAGTAGAGCCACCTTGATTCGCCCTGATGAATCTGCTGTCCTCACGTATACACACGCTCCAAGGGCCTTTTCCGAAGCATCAGAAAATATGTGTAATTCGGTTTGTGTCGCTTGAGGTGTTACTACCAATCTTTCAATGCGTATATCGTTGAGTAGAGGAATTTGTTGGTAAAATCTCCTAAACTTCTCTTCTACCTTCGATGGCAATGGTGAGTCCCATGCTAGTTTTTGCCCCTTATCATCCAATAATTGCCATGAGAGTTGCATAATGATTTTGGCTTGGGTAATTACAGGCCCTATAAATCCAAGTGGATCAAACAAACTAGCTATGATCGAGAAAATTTTCTGTTTGGTGAGTGGAGTGTCTACGAGAGAAGGAGCCTTGAACTGAAATCGGAATTCATCGGTTGGGGGGATCCAAATCAGTCCTAACGTTTTAATTATAGGGTCCGGGTCCAGGTAAATTCCTTCCGCTGCCTGAATTGAGAGGTCTTCATTGGGTATACCTTCTAAAACGGATGCACAATTCGACGCAAACTTTCGGAGCTTGAATCCACCGCTCTGAAGCATTTCCACCAACTGAATCCGTAAATCCTTGGCGGTCAAAGAATCGTTCGCTCCAGTTATGGCATCATCTATATAAAAATCGTTTTTCACCGTGGCAGATGCAAGTGGGAATCGTTCGGCATCATCATTTGCAAGTTGTACCAAAGTCCTTGTCGCAAGAAATGGGGCTGGCTTGGTTCCATAGGTGACCGTATTCAATTCATATGTTGCCAAGGGTTGATCCGGTGACGGACGCCAAAGAATTGATTGAAACCGCCTGTCTTCTGGGCAAACATCTACTTGCCGAAACATTTTCTCAATGTCGGCTACCAACATAATTGGGCGAAAACGACTTCGAAGAATAATCGATCGAAGATCTCTTTGGATGACCGGACCAGAATGCAAACAGTCATTTAGCGAAAGGCCAGTTGATGTTCTGGCTGATGCATCAAACACCACCCTTACCCGTGTAGTAGTACTTCCCTCCTTTACAATTGGGTGGTGTGGGAGGTAGCATCGTTCCACTCCATCCCTCTCGTGATCGACTCGTGACATATGCCCTAATGCCTCATACTCCTCCATGAAAGACACATACTGATCGCGTAACGATGACTCTCGGTTCAACCGTCGCTCGATTTGTAGGAATCTCTTTTCTGCTGATGCTCTCGAATCTCCCAGATTGCGAATTAACTCTCCGTTCCTCGGTAGGGACACCGAATACCTCCCAGTTGCTTGTCTTCGGGTTGTTTGGGAATAATAATCTTCGCATTTGGCTTCGTCGGGCGACATATTGCTCTCCAATCCGACCTCCTCATACTCCCAAAATTTCACGATCAATCTCTCTACCTAACTCGAAGTCGCTACATCACACAACACAGAGGTGACTGGGCTATCTATTGGGTATCGACCTGTAGCTATCCACCCGAATACTGAGTCAACTAATAGAGGCAGATTGTCACCCATCGTTATACGCTGGCCAGACACAAACATATCGAAAAAGAATTCCGTTCCTAGCACCAAGTCAATCGGTTCAGACGTGAGAAAGTGTGGGTCCGCTAATTCAACTCCTGCTGGTAAATTCCATTTACTTGGGTCTACGGAAGCTATTCCTGGCTCAGCTGACAACTTGGGCAAAACATAAAACTCCATACCTTGGGAGAAGTTCGAAATTCGAGAACGAACAGTCACCGTGACCCTCCCATGCACCTTGTTACAAGTACCGTGGATGCCTACAACCTGTACCATGCTGGGTGCCTCCTTGTGTACCAATTGTTTCCTCATACGCTTGGTGATAAGATTACACTCTGCAGCGCTATCCAACAGCGCTCTCGCATGTACGATATTACCCTGGTCATCCTCCAGAATAACGATCGCCGTGAGCAACAACACTCCTGTTGGGGATCCAGTAGCTGAACTGCAAGTTACTGTGCTGGTGGTTGCCACGTTAACCACCTTGGTGTTAGTTGCCTCTCCGTTTGATTCGTAGTAGGAGTAGTGCTGGGTTCGTTGGTGTTGGTCGCCCTATTCTCGTTCGGTTTTCCCCTGAAGCACACAAGCGTGTGATGCTTGCCCTTGCATTGTCGACAAGTGAACTTTGAGTTACATTCTCTAGCCTGATGTCCACGTCGAAAACAGTTTCGGCACAGCGAGTGAGACCGTAGCAGTCCATCCCTTTCCGAAACAGGTAGCTTCAGAAAATGTGCACACTGATAAAGTAGATGACTATCCGAACAAGCCACGCATTTAATTGGAGCCGATGGTTGGAGAGTGGTGTTGCAAACCTTCACAACATTGGGTTTCCTTGGAAATTTCGATGAACCAGCTTCCATTCGCTGTTCAACCGGCCGATTGGGAAGTGCCTCCAAAATTTGAATACGACGCTGCAGGAAGTCCGTAAGATCCTTTACGGTGTCGGTCTCCTTGGTAGCAGAATATTCCTCCCAACTCCTCCTCGTTGCACAGTCGCGAGCTGAGTAGGTGGAGAAGAAAAAGATCCTTGAATTTAGTGGATTGGGGGGTTGCTTGGTCCAAAGACTTCACAATCTTCTCGTAGGAGTCCAACAAGCTGTACAATTCTGCTGCTGATTCCCTTTTGACGTCTGGCAATTCGAACAAGGCTTGTACCTGACGCTTACGAAGGATTTTGGAATTCGAGTACCGAGTACAGATTAGATCCCATGCCACCGCATAATTGGCTCTGGTGAGTGGAAGCGAATCAATAACAGCCAACGCCTCACCTTCAAGTTGACTGCGGAGGTAATGAAATTTTTCAATCTCGGGGAGGTCGGGTTGCCAATGTATTAGAGAAGTGTATAAGTCGCGAAAGGTTTGCCATTCATCAATTTTGCCACTGAATTTGGGTAGTGTTATTTGGGGTAGCCTAACGTGGGGGTTGGGTGCGGAATGAGTGTTATCGTGAGAGCGAATAATTGGATTGAGCACAGTTTCATCACTATTCTCCCTGATCTTATCCAAGAGAAACGATTTGAGCTGGTAAAATCGATTCTCAAAGTCTATACGAACCTTCACGAAAGACTCAGGTTCGCTAGTGGATTCTTCGTGGGATTCTACCTTTTCGATGTTCTCGTTGATCCTATCCCAAAGTGCATCCAATCGGTCCAGTCGTACTTTGACCTCGGTTACTCGCGTATCGTCGGTATAGTCCTCCATGAAGCTGAACATGTTGTCGAAGGACGTTTGTAGACCTCGCAGCCGCGCCAGTAACATCTTGAGCGACGTTTTCGATTTTCCGGGCATAGTGTGTTCCTCGAAAAATGAGACCAAAGTAGCACAATTTGGGACAGTAGTAACGTTGGAGCGCTAATTACCTGCTGGCTCTTATGTATGAGCCTTGTATTGATATTAGAGGTGAGCAGGAACAGAGCCAGCGGTTGCTACGCAGCGGATGAAGCCGGACGTTTGAAGTTTGCTACCAGATGCACTCGATGATCAGAATGGCGACCTTCCTCCAAGGTACGCGGAGCTGAATGGAGTTTCTTCGGGTATGCAGTATTCAGTTCCACTGATTGATAAGTTGTTTGCCAGTCGTAGTGATGTACCTCGTTGTAATGATGAATGGGATGACGTGGAACAGTACCGATGTCGAGGATAACCTATTCCACATGAAGACCACGAGCAGTACTGGATTTTTGGGTATAAAGCCTTGGAATTGCACTCACCGATTTTCCGTTGAACATATGCCTTGGATAATTAAATGCCGATGATTTGGTGATTGGATGATGCAAGGTGATGTGCACCGACGCCAAAAGCCAAGATGGCGTACTTGAGTCGCTGTGCAGTGAATTGGTTGGAGATTCTAGGATGGCGGATGGGGTTCCTCCGTTTCGGTGCCTTCGACCAACCAATCCGGTTCGAAGGACCAACTGATCGATAGCTGAGGATGCCGTTCCTGATTTTTGGCGGGTTGGTCGATCTTGGGGTGAGTATTCCTGGGGTTCCGATCGTCTTGGGATTTTGGATTGGGGCCAATTCACTTAGCACTTGAGTTGATTCGGTTGAGCACAAGAAACACTAGATTGTTTAGCACTAAAACACCATACTCCGGACTAAACTTTATTGAATTTAACGATTAAGTGGATTATATTTAGTTAAGCTAGTAAAATTTCTTCCTCGACACAACTGTTCACATGGCTGTACATTTTTATTCTAGTTATGGAATGATTCTGTAGGCATAAGGCCAGTTTCTATTACAATTGTAATTCTTCTTCTCGCAATCTTTTCTTAACAACTAGAGGAAATATTGAAACGCAAAAAAATTTGGTAGCGATGCCTGTCAGCACCAACTATGAGGAGAGATTGGGTAGGGTGGTTCCCAACAGATTGGATATGTATACCGAACAATTATTAATTGAATTATGTTTTTGTTTGCAATAAATACAAATATCTGATTTTAATTTACATTCAGATGTAGAATGAAGACCTCCACATTTTGAGTATTTTTGTTTATTTGAGCAAAAATCAGATGTATGCCCAAATAGAAGACATCTATTACAATGCATGAGCTTTGAAAAATAAAGCCTCACGCGAAAAAAACATTATCAATATTAAAAAAATCTGGCAATACAGATCCTAAAAAAGTAATTTTAATACAATTGGAATGAACATATTTGGAAATTCCATTTGCATCAAATGATAATTTCGACAAACGTTCGCAATCTAAGATTTTGACCGGTGAAATCGATTGATTTCTAAAAATGCCAGAGCCATGGGACCTAATAATGTCACAATCTAATGATTCATCGTAAATGACTCCGTTGATTTCACAAGAATCACACGGAGCATACACACGATAAGAATCATTAAATAATTTAGACTCTAAAAGAGAATTGGCTTCATCTCTTGTTCCAAAAACAACTCTAAGTTTGTCTAATGAAACTTTTTTAATTTCCTTCACTGATTTATATTTCTTGTATACTTCCGATGAAATCAACAAAACATTTATAGGTCGATCTTTCTTTCGGAAATAGACAGGAAATGGACCAACAAAAGTTGAAGGATAAATTTTTATACGAAATGGTTTTTATGTTGAAGGTACTAAATCATTATTAGTATCTGAATTTTGCGCACCCCCGTCAATTTCCATAGTGGAAATTGAACGGGGATTCAACTAATAATAACAACAAACTAAACAAACAACAAAACAAGTAGGGTAATACTTAACAAACTCCAAAATGAATCCAGGAAACACCGGAATGACCAAATGGACCAAATGTTTTCACTTCTTCAATCACCGTCAAAAAATGTTTCAAAAATAACGCTAACCAGCTAATAGGGGAAGCTTAACACAGGTTTACCAGATCTTACAGGACCCAATCAAGTAAATCGTCACAATTGGAAATTCTTGAAAAATCGTATCTGAAAAATGGAAAAAAATGACAAGCAGCAAAAAGACCATCCAAGCCGGTCAAGGCCTACTTACCTTTTTTTGATCGATCAATTTCACTTCACACAAATTGACGGTCACTAATTTCACGAAAAAAAATCGTCTTTTGCTGTGAAATTTCGATTTCTGACCCATAGTTGAGTGAATTTGGTTGAACGCTGGGAGAGAAATCCCGGCTCACATCCGGAATAATTTATGATGCCAAATTTGGTACACATATTTTGAACAATTCTGTTTTTCTGTTCAATTCGTTGTCGGTATTGTTTATATGAATGTCAGATTTTTTTTCCTCGCCCCCCCGTGCCCCGATTGGCATGACAGAAGACAGGTGAAGGCAACATTAGGTGGCGATATTTCATACTCGAATAAAGCGAAAAAGACCCAACCAAAGTCAGTCAGCTCAACTTTACTAGCTTGGAATCATGAGGGGAGGGAAGACATAGAAAGGAAATCCCTCGCGATGAGGAATTTGCCCCCATGATGGGGCTGCGGAGGAAACCGGGTTTGCGTGTAGACATATTTGAAATATTTTTCATATTTTGTTCCGCACTCGGTCAACCATCTGTGACGGATGTAGCGTGGCATGAAAGGGTATACGGTGAACCGGGTCAGCTTCCGCACTGGACCCCGCTGGCCCGTTTTCAGATGAATGCCGACGATGTCGTCTACAAAGGGTCTACATCAGATTTACTATGCCCCCGTTTGCTTTAAGTTAGGGTTAGGCAGCATAGGATTGGAGATGGAGGGCGAAGCTGGTTGGAATTTACTGACGGTCGTCAGCGCCGAATGGATCATAACGGAACAGAGAAGGAATCTAGCTGAGCAAACTGAGAGGTTATGAAGGTATGCAAATAATTCTAAACCTCTGTACGTGGAAGAAACTGAACGATGAACGGACTGCAAATCGGTATCCAGTACGAGATGCACACCAGATTTGAAAATGTTACGTACTTTTCCGTTATACAATATGAACACATGAACAGATTTTTTGAAGAAAATGGTAATAAGACTGTTTGAGCATGAATTGACATTTATTTAGAGAATATTCGATTTCAAATGTAATGCTTTAGAGTGGAAGTTTTACTTCTTGGCACTAACGTCCTCACTAAGACAGAGCATGCTTCTCAGATTAGTGAGCACTTCCACATTTATAATCTGAGAACTTTTTTTGCCAAAGTTGGCACATTTGCTTTCGAATATCGTGTGGCAGGCACAAAGATACTTTATTCCCAGGGAAGAATAGGATATTACCGTTACGAAAATATTCTGGACGGACTAGGAATCACACCCAGAAAATGTATTTGCTTTGTAGCCGCGGACGTCACAACTAGGCATAAAGCCGTTCGGCATAAAGTCGTTTGGCATAAAGTTGTTTGGCATAATGAGTCTGAAACCAAGAATTTCTTAAGTTGGCATTCGTTTTTACGTTTCTATTGAATCTTTCTGATGATGGCAGGAAAGTTGTGGAGTCAATTGATACAAAACGTCACTTTATTCAACAATCATATGATCTTGAATAAACTAAAGCATATAAGGAAAGTTATCGCCAATAATATTTCATATGTTAACCATATTTATTCTTTATTTGAGTTCCGCTATTAGAATAATTTTTTGCACTGAAGGTTTTGATATATTTAGCTCAAATTTACTCTTCTTTCAAACATTCTACTTTTTTTTTAAATATTAATTGTAATCTTACTCACTCATGTCGTGCGACGGCTTAAAATTCATGATTTTTTATCCGGAACATCATAGATATAATGCCAAAGACCAATATGAGGTTCTGGCCACATCCGGATACCCCGGAATCGATTCCAGGAGGGCCTCAGTAGGACACTTTTGTAATCCTACTCACGCATATCGTGCGACGGCTCAAAATTCATGATTTTTTTATCCAGAACATCATAAATATAATGTCAAAGACCAATATGAGGTTCTGGTAACATCCGGATACCCCGAATTGTTTATCAAACTCCATAAAACAATATAAAGATTTTGTCCAGATACTTGAAATGGATATTCTTGAAATCTTAGCGAAATGCTGAGGCTGGTTCGAAGGAAACAGAAGCTGGACTAGGACCCAAAGCCTGGACGCGGAAGCAGAACCTTTTCGTGGAGATATAGCCTGGAGGCTGAGCTGTAGTCTGGAGGAAGAGTTAGCATGGACGAAAAGCTAAGATAGATTTGAAGGTCAATACGCGTTGAACAAATTCAGCGTGAAGCGAATGCTAAGGAACTGGTTAACAGTGTTGGAAGGAACTTGGTAGTCTGGAGAAATTGATGCTAGGTGAATTTGGTTGGGAGGAGCTCACGGAAGAGCTTGGCAACTAAGTTCAATACTGTCGTCAGCAACTAAAAAAGGGGTAAAAAAATGGCTTCATATTAGGGACGAATACAAATTAATAAAATGATGTAGTTTATGAATCATCATAAAAGCTTAACAAATGAAATAGAATTTCATCATATGACTTTCAAAGACATTTTCAAATTTCTTTATTATTTAAATTTGAAGCACTTCTGCCACTAGATTAACTGATATTCTCAAAATAAAATTATACTTAGCTCTAGTCAATTGTATCATGGTAAACAAAAAATTGTATAAGACTGTATTTAGCATTGCGAACGAATTTCAAAAAATGACAAGTTGTCATAAAGGATATATATAATGATGATATAGTCAAAAGAATTTTTAGCGAACTTGTCTTATAATTTTCTCTAAATTTTTAATTTTTTTTAACAACATTTATGAAAGGGACCCTATTAATTTTGATAAGGTATAATGCCGTTTGATTTTGGCAGAATTCAAAAAAAAATATGTTGCCTATATCGAACCGTGTCAAAATCAAACAGTTGTTTTCAATTATGCTTTTGTATTTATAAACACGGGTTAAATTTAACTATTTTGAACATGGTGAGCCTCAAAAAGACCCAAAGAATCATTAAGATAACCAAGATCGGGGACTAACCCATGATACATTTTTTTTGTATATTCATTTCAGTACAAGTCGGACTCGTTTATCCGGAATTTTAGACTCGATTATCCGGAGTACGATTTTAAATATTCTTGTTTTTCAGTATTTATGCATAAATTTGAGATAATTTAGTTGCAATATACAATATGAATGGTTTAGCAGTTTAGGACGTAGGTAAGAAAAGGGGGTTTGAAAAAGTTTTTTTTTGTGTACGTTGGTCAAAAAATGTTTTTTTCTTCTAAAGACCCCCAAATAATATGTAGCAAGATATGCCACTGCATCATACAAATATAATAACGAATGATAAATATTTGAGTTCTTTATTCGCAGACTTCAACTTTTTTGTAGTGATTCGATTATCCGAAGGATTCGATTATCCGGAGTGAAAAACAATCGATAGTCCGGATAATCGAGTCCGACCTGTAGTATCAATAGATAATTTAGTTGCATTGTGTAATGAAAAACGAACTAAACTAAACATAATATGTCAGTAGATTCAAATACAGGTCGGACTCGATAATCAAATCGCTAAAACAACATTTAAATCCACGATAAAAGAAATAAAATAAAAAACACGGTTTTTTATCGTGTTTTTTTATGTTGACAAAAACGGTTAGCCAGAAATGACTCATGGACTTATCGATATGGATCCAAAGCTATTTCAATGGATTCAACGAAGACAGTTTCTATATTGAAACCTCCATGAGTCGATAGGATTGCACAGAGTGCATATGAGCCTTATCAGAATTTCTGGAGTAGTCGCATGTTACCAGAATATTATATTGATCCGTGGCATAATAGCTATGATGTGCAGCATAAAAATCATGAATTTTGAGCCGTCGCACGGGTACATTCAGGAACCGGTGCCAGGTGACCGGGCATCCGAAATGGCCAGAATCAATGAGAACCAATGTCATTCGACCTGCTGGCAGCTTTTTTCTTATAGAAAGTACACAATGAATATTTTTTTTACCGCTAATCTTGAAACATCTAAGGGAACTATCACTTCCGGAACGAATATAACCCATTTGAATCCGGAATAACTCCGGAACCAAGTGGCCGCTCCCGGAATATAATAAATCTTGAGGAGTATGCGGTTTGTTTGAGACCAAAAGATCAAAAATCGATTAATAATTGGCCAAGTTATGACTTTTTAAAGTTCATTTTTAATGAAAAGTCAGACGTTGGGGGTTTGAGAGTTAATAAATTTCACCTTCTTCTATACATAGGCTGTTCTTTGGAGCTTCATTTTTAGATATTTGTTTTGTTTTCATCTTACAAAAGGGCGGCAATCGATATAATAATCTGCTCAAGTTATCAGCGAAACGAGAAATCGATTACTTCGATGGATTATGCTACTTTTCCCCGAAGATTGGTTCTACGAATGTCGTAATCCCGAACTCCAGTTCCTCGAAAATACTTTGGGATTCATAATTGTTATAACTTTATACATTTCAGGATGGTGAATGAACTGGCCATTTGATATGCACCCTTCTTTATTTAATTGGCGGTTCTTTAGCCACTGAAGACTATTATAGCCACGGTTCCCCGACAGACCGTTATACAAAAAAAAATGTCCATCAAATCTGAGCACAGGGCTCGATTTCTGAGGTCATTCTGCATCTCTGGGCCAATTTTTTAAAAAAATCCTTAGGAGGAATCTCGAGAAATCTCGATTTGAAGTTTTTGACTTTAAAATTCAATATAATCCATATTAAAAATTTTCAATAGCATTGAAACAACTTACAAAAACGCTCAAAAAGTTAGCCAAACTGTTCTCAACTACTATATAACTGTTACCGTTGTTATAATTACAAATATTTACTACTGGCTTAACATACCAGAGTGGCTTAAGTATATTTTTACATGGCTTACACCAGTAAGCTTCGTTTAATAGAATGAAATCAAAGAAATAAATTTAAATATACAATTGATGTTACGTTCGACAAACGTGAAACATTCTATGCTGAATATTATTAATGAACAGCTTATTTTCCGACAGCCCACCAACGTCTGCCGTATTTATTTTGCTTAATAAAATGTTCTTCTTTGTTCATCTGGTACTACTCTTGATTAGAGATGAGCAAAATGACTCATTTTAGTGAACGGATTCGATCCAAATCACTCATTTTAGTGAACCGGATCTTTTGAACAGTTCAGAAGCTCAGCGACTCGCAAAAAAAGAGCGAACAGAATAAAAAGAGCGGTCCATTCCCTGTTGCGCGACATGCGTCGTCTCGTTCGCTCTCTAATTCTTCGCACATTCTTCCCCAAAAACTAACGAGATACTCAGTCGATTTCCCCTACCAGAACCATAAGCTGCCTTGCCTAATGGGCACTTTTTCTCTCAATTCTTCATCTCCCTGTATGTAAGTGAGCGGGGCTAATTTTATGTTTTGCTATGTATGCTAAGAGTGCGTAGCTGCAGCAAACTGTGTTTGCATGTGTGCAGTGGCGCGCAAAGCAAGGCACGTATCAAGCGTTTTAATAAACCCGAGAAACGAACGAAAGAAAATAGGGAAAATAATTTGTTCGTTCTTTTTCTGGGTCACTTTTTGTCTGATCCGTGCAGATCAAATGAACCGACTCTCGCAAAAAAAAGAGCCACGGATCACTCACTCTTTTGAGTGATCCGGATCTTTTGAACGGCTCCGATTCTTTTTGACCATCTCTACTCTTGATGTTTACATCTAGCACTTTACCCTACATCCCCTCAGCACTTTACCTAAGAAATACCCTGTTCAACATTCTCAGCCTCAACAGGATTATAACTACACGGGAAACATGATTGTCATATGTCACAAGTGTTCGAAGATTAACAATGTCATTAACAACTTCAAACAAATCCCCACTCTTATACCTGCAACCATTTACTTCGTTTATTTTTTCCGGGATTCATCGTCAATCTGTTTATTGATTTCTAGGTCGCGTTCGGCTCAGTAAGAAAAATCTAGTTGTTGCAGGTAATATCAAAGACTTCAAAATGAGACTTAAAGCTGTTTAAGCTGACAAATACAATCAAGTGTAAGGATTGTAGACGAGGAGCTTTTTTTTTGTAAAATTACATGCAATGAAAAGAGATGAGTTTCCGAGTTCCCGAATTTACTGTTCAATATTGCGTTTTGTCGCTTATATTCAGGGTAGACAATCGTCGCCATCAAATGGAAAAAGTCGACGGCGAAACTAAAAGAAGCGTTGTCATCGTCACTCAACCAGCGTCGGATGACGATTTGTCGCAGAGATCCAGGCTCGGCGTCATGACGAACAAATACGATTCCTTCGGGAGCACCGAATCGACTAAAAATATGAATCGTGTCTTCGACATGTATGTTTTGTTTTTCAAAAATAAAACAAAAACAAAACAAAACGCGTCTGGAATCGAACGATCTCTTAATCGTCAAATCCACGCGCTCACCAACAGAACTATTGTAGAATCATTAGAAGAGCGAGTTCACTTGCCAATACGAGGAATTATGTGATGGCATCGTTGTTTGGTGCGTAGCAACCGAATATACAGTAAACGCTTTCTTCGTGTATGTAAGGGTAGCAAGCGTAATGAAGAAACATATGCTAGTTGACGATTTTGGGTTGAAGTTGTCGTGCATTCTTTTGTCGATGACGAGATGACGACCTGCCAGAGTTATTATACTGGATGACGATCTGTTTTATGTCGTCGGTGACGAATCTGACGATTGTCTGCCCTGCTTATACTCCTTGATTTTGCAGACGATGATTTTATTGGAATCGATCGCAGTGCAGTAAAGCAGGTTTTCGCTATTTTAAAGATAGACAACTAAGCCAAGCTTGTAATGCCATTTACTCTACCTTAACATATATGGTCGCATATAGAGAAAAAAAAACAGGTTCAGATGTGTTGGTGCTGAAGCAGTTCTTGATGGAGATGGAATTAAAGTTGTTGAAGAGCAATAAAACATTTGTGACGTATGATAATCAAAAACTTGAAAGTATGATGTTTCGAAAATTAAAGCAGTTTTTAATAATAATGTAAAGAGAGCAACGATTAATGCAAGCTTGCCTAAATGAAACATCATTGTCCATTTTCCCTGTATAAAACGCTTATTCTTGGCTCTCTTAGCACATTTATTTGAGAACAGGAGCGAATAAAATAGGCAAACTTCAGTGAGCTGGTCATTTATTGCGAATGCCGGAAAAGCTGAAAATATTTCTAATTATAACAACTGTAATAACGTTATACTAGTTGAGAACAGTTTGGTCAACTTTTTGAGCGTTTTGGTAGGTTTTTTTCACTGCTTTTGCAAAAATTTAATATGGATAATATTGAAATTTTCAGTCAAAAATTTCAAATCAAGATTTCTTGAAATTCCTCCTAGGGATTTTTTTTAAAAATTGGTCCAGAGGTGCAGAATGACCCCAGGAATCGAGCCCTGTGCTCAGATTTGATGGACAATTTTTTTGCATAATAACGGTCTGTCGGGGCACCGTGATAGCACCTTTTTAAACTGCACAACTTTTCGGGGAAACGGGTCATTCGGAAAAATGACACTCGGGGAAAAGGATCATTCGGGAAACTGGCATTCGGGGAACCGACATTCGGAGAAACGACCTTCGGGGATAAGTTGCATAATCACTTCGATGATGCTGAACGCAATTTTTGATGTCTTTTTGTTTTGTTATGCCGCCATTATATTTGGCGTCTAATCTTCTATTGAATCATAGATTTTGCCTTCTTTTGAAAATAGGCTGTTCTTAATATTTATACTGTTTTTTTATATATTATTATAAAGTTGAGCTAAATGTTAACCGTTTTTATAATTTGCTGTTTTATCATTTCTTCCAAGACGTGCTGTTAGAATGATAATTACTTTAAAATTTGCCAATGATTTACATTTTTTTTTTGCAAACGCATGATCTCCTTTTGAGATATGCTGGAAAAAATATTATTTCAGTTACAAGATTTCCCTTCTTTCAATAATAGACAGTGTACACTTCCAAAATTAAAATTTATATTGAAACGTTCAAAAGTTTTGCCACAATAATTTCTTTCAAAAAATGTGTTGTTCATTTGAGTTAAGCTGTGAGAAGATTTTTGCGTTAGAGTCTTAAAAATTTTCAACGAAAAATAATCTGCTCTCGTAGATAGGCATTATGTTGCAATTATAGATCTTGAAATAAGATTTTGCAAATAAATGTTCCCTTCTTTAACCAAGTAATTTTCATCAAGTGTTACGTCCAAACTTGCACAGAACTTGATCTGCTGCGAAATATTCTATGAGCGTTCCCATTATAAGTAACTGCAAACTTTCTTTGCCAATTTACTATTTTCAAATATGTATATCGCAACAAGCTCAAAGATACTCTATGTTCTGGGATGTAGAGAAAATTATTATTCTGAAAACATTTTCCACCAGACCCGTCACGAGTTTTATTTAGCAAAGCTCTCTAATATCACTACAATTTTTGACATTCATAGCTTGGAATATCTCTGAACAATCAGCATGCTTATTAAGAATCCACGAAAATTTTTTGCTATGGGCTCGGTGATGTTGATTTCGGTAAAAACTTCGAAAATGCCGATATCCATTCTAATGCAATCATTATGCCAAACGGCCATTATGCCAAACGACCATTATACCAAACGGTCATTATGCCAAACGACCTTTATGCTAAACGACTTTATGCCAAACGACTTTATGCCATACGGGGTACAATCGAAACCGCACTGTCTCGTTATCAAGGACAAGACATTTGTAGAAGTTCAGACAGCTTCACGAACTCCTGTTTGTTACTGATAACCATTAAGAAATACCTTCTGAAATTCAAAGAGAGCTCTTACAAAGCACTGAGGGAGCTATTGCGGAGCTCTGAGGGAGCTCCGACGAAGCTCTGACACAGCTCTGACGGAACTGTGAGAGAGCTCTGACGAAGTTCTGGTTGGGCTCTGAAGAAGCTCTGAGGAAGCTCTGGGGGAGCTCTGACGGAGCTCTGATGGAGCTCTGGAAAGGTCTGACGGCACTCTGTAAAGCTCTGATGGATCTCTGAGGTAGTTCTGAGGGAGCTCTGACCGATATCTGACGGAGCTTTGACGAAGTTCTTAAGGAGCTTTGACGAAGCTCTGGGGTAGCTCTGATGAAGCTCTGAGGAAGCTCTGACAAAGCTCTGAGAATAATCTGACGGAGCTCTGATAGAGCTCTGATGGAGCTCTGGAAAGCTATAACGGAGCTCTGAGGAAGCTCAGAGCGCACTCTGGAATGCTCTGAGGGATCTCAGAGGGAGCTCTGACGATCAAGGTCATAATTCGATGAAGCTCTGATGGAGCTCTGAGAGAGCTCTGACGGAACTCTAAGGAGCTGAGGACAGCTTCTGATTGGGCTCTGACGAAGCTCCTTAAAAGCTCGTATGGAGCTCTGAGGGAGCTTTGACGAAGCTCTGGAGGAGGTCTGACGAAGCTCTAAAGGAGTTCTGACGGAGTTCTGGTGGAGCTCTGAGGGAGTTCTGACCGATCTCATACGGAGCTCTGGCGAAGCCCTGATGGAGCTCTAATGGAGCTCTGAGGAAGCTCTGACAAAGTTCTGATAATAATCTGACGAATCTATGAGGCAGATCTGACGAATCTATGAGGCAGATCTGACGGAGCTCGGAAGGACATCTGTCGGCGCTCTCAGGGAGCTCGGACAGAGCTATGACGACACTCTCGAATGCTCTGACGGAGCTCTGAGGAATCTCTGACGGGGCTCTAAGGGAGCTCTGACATAGCTCTGAAAAACTTAGACCGCACTATGGAAAGCTCGCGGTACTCTGGACAGCTCTGACGGAGCTCTGAGGAAGCTCAGAGCGCACACTGGAAAGCTCTGACGGAACTCTAGGAGCTCTGACGAAGCTCTGATTGGGCTCTGAGGAAGCTCTGAGGAAATTCTGAGGGAAATTCGACGGAGCTCCTGAGGGAGCCTTGAAGGAGCTCTAGAGATCTCTAAGAGAGCTCTGGAGAACTCTGATGGAGCTCTGGAGAGCTCTGAGGGAGCTCTGGAGCAAGCGCCCTAACGATCCCCATCTGCATCACTCTGACTGAGAACAGAAATGATACCAGCGGAAGAACACAAGAAATGTTAGGAACATAGTCGACCGTGTTGTTGAAGTTTGAACAGCGAGCCAAGAGTACCGCTATAGGCTGAAAATCGAGGCATTCAAGGATAAGGGAGTGTTTTTAGCGGGTAGATACTTACCACGCCAGGCTTTTGAAGATGTTTTCATATCTCAGATAGTTAGGACGAGTGATAGTTTCTAGCTGATGTTGCAAAGTGTTCAAAAAATCAATAAAAAAAAACTATGAAGGCTTCTCTTCAATTGATCGAGGATGAACAGGCTGTCATCAATTTCACGAATCAAACAATTCTGACCTTTTTTTTTCCTGAACGCAAAGGCATAAAGTAAATGTTAGAAAGAATAACGGTGTTTATCGAAGAATTACTTTTCTTAATATAGTAGACCTGAAGATCCAACTCTACGGAGGAAGAAACCCATGACCTAAGGGAAAATCTCCACTTTATTTCTGCCCCTGTATGGGAAACATTACCAGAAATTCATGATATCCTTCCGTGAAATCTCGCCTGTAAGCAGAATTTAGCCGAGCCAACGGAGAATATAGCACAGCATCGCCTAAATTTCGCAGGCAAACAAATACACGTGGGCACTTCCCGCAAAAACCTCTTCCAAACGAACGAAACATGCATCTGTCGGCAAAACTTTAAACAATTCAACATTAAAACAGGAGGTCTTACGCCCCTAATGTGTACCGAGCGGAAGTTTTGTGTTTGCATCATCCATTCTCTGATCCTGGCGGGCGCTTTCTCTCATACACACACACCCACACACACAGGTTGCAATGTCGTCGTCGTCATCGTCACGCAGTCGAGCAGAATAAGCCGAATGTCGTTCGAATAACTTTTGCATAAAGCAAATGCTCTCGCACAATGCCCCCCCTTGCCCCCTCTTTTTGTGGAGCCCCACAACTGTCTTACTGCTGGAGCCAGTCTATGTTAAAGGAGCAGGAGGAGGGTGACGGGGGTAGCGGAACATAAACGCCCGGGATTATAATGAGAAATTATGTCAAGCATTAAGTCTTGCGAGCTGCATCAACTACCAATGCTATTCTTGGCTTGGTTGGTTAGGCCACCCGAGTACAAAACTTGAATAAATAGAAAGCGAAATTATGAAAATCAAACTTCATAACCTCAACATTTTATACTAACGCTTTCAGTTTTATAATGGTTTTTAAACAGTGCTGTAATACGGACAGATTGGTAGCTTAGTTGGCAAATCGCTCGTCTAGCTTACAAATGTCGTTGGTTTGAATCCCAGCTGAGCACGAGGATGTTATTTATCCATCTTTACTATACTTTTGTATTCAAATCTTAAATTAACAGTAAATTTACATTTTCTATATGCAATATGTTTTTTGTTTTAGGTCTTGTTATTTTTCCAATAAGTTTACGCTTTGTTGATTTTACTCGGGTTGCGTCCATCGCCGGTGTGGCGAAATGTTTGCGAGTGCTTTTATAAACACACCGAAAGCAGTTCTTGTGTGCAGGAGTTGCGCGCCATCCAGGCACTAGAACGTAAAACCGCTTGGAAATATTTCCACTTTTCCGTTCCTTCAGCTCGTTGTCGTCCCATACACAACAACGTCTTCGTTTCGTTTCGTTTCGGAGAGGCGCAAAAATAGCAACAATCCTACCCTTCCCGCCCATGCCCCTGGATGTATGCAAACGAGTGTGTACGCAACAATTTCAGTTTAGTTGCGGAAGCATCAGCAAATGAGTGGGTAAGCAGCGTTGCATTTTGAAGTCAGTCTTCTGTGCAGTGCAATGGGAACCTCTTGTGTGTGTGCGGGAAAGTCAAGCATCATCGGGTGAAGAAGTCGTCAGAGGCGGCTTTCTATTGCTTCTCGTTTCAACGCTTAGCTATAATGCCGTTTGCAGGAATTGGAAGTTGTGTGCACTAGTTGTTTCGGTTTTTCCTGTTCTACTGAGAATGGGGGCTTGATGGCGCGGTAGTTCTGGGAAAAATAAAGTAATAGGTGTGCTGTGAGCTTTTCCCGGAAAGGCGAACTTTAGATATAGATTGGAAGCTGTTTGAATATCTATTTCTTTTAAATTATGCTGAAGAAATAAAATTTATTTCTTAGAGGTATAGAGTAAAAATTCACAAAAGATAGCTTTAGTCTATAGTTTCATGTTTAAAAAGCAAAGCAATAATCTATATACATGTAAGCGAAGGTCCACATATTCTGGAAGGTTGCGGAAGTCTGCAAAGTTTTGCGAAGGAAACGATGTCTGCGATGTCCGGTTTGGTTCGCTGACAAAATACCTACTATAGTCGACTCTCCACATCTCGATGTTCTTTATCTCGACATCTCTTCCTGTGTCGATGATTGCTTCGGTCCCTTCATTCTGCATACGATTTCCCTCTCCATGTCTCGATATCCTTCTTATCTCGATATCTCCATATCTCGATGTGTTTCTGTTGATTATTTGTTCCCAATTTTCTCTCCATATGTCGATATGAACATTATCAAAGGTTACTAGACCAGATTTAAGAGATTCAGAACACTTGGGAAACCCAAAATGAAGTTTATTTAATTATTATTTTCCTAGCAACGGAGTGATTTTTAATCTAGTGTTTATTAAATTAATGTTCTTTGTCTCGATCTCTCCTTACTCGATGGTCCCTTCGATATCGAGATGGAGAGGCGACTGTAATAAAAATGTATCCTACTTCAACTGCCTGAGGCACCGCTTGCTGCTAGGCGTTCCTATGGTAACTATATAACAAAAAAGCTAGTACATAAGTTCATTGGTTGGAGTTGCTTATGGACTAAGGGCCGATGCACGAGTTCCCTTATCTGACGTTTGCACGGGGCCAAATTCATTCGTTGCTATGGTCACGTAAATAATACGGCACCACTCAAACGTCAACGGATGAACTCGTGCACTGTTCAATGCACGAATTCACGTATTTGAGCGGTGCCGTGTTATTTACGTGACCATGGAAACTAGTGAGTCCGGCACCGCTCAAACGACAGATTAGTGAACTCGTGAATTGGTCCATTGGTACATGCACGAGCTCACTTATTTGACATTTGAGCGGTGCCGTCTTCACTCGTAGCCATGGTTACATAAGTATCATGGCTCCCCTGAAACGTCAAATAATGAACCAATGCACGAGGTCCATGGCACCGTAAATGGCTGGGCATGGCGTACCATTGATAAATCGCGTGCCTGCAGGAATAAAATAGACCCCTTTGTGCGGTCCTTAGCCTCTTGCCCAGCAACTTCTATCCCAACCTCCTCGTGGTACTGGCCAGGGTACGATTAACCTTGGGGAAGATCGGGTAACCAACTCCCGGTGGGAACTTTGGTCGTATGCTGACAGGAAAGGGGGGTTTGCTTTTGCTTTTGCTTCTACAAACCTTGAGCGTCTGTACTCCATGTTAGGAGCGGCTGATCATCGTCCGAGTGCCAGTGAAGGACTCTAAGCTAAACTGCGCACTATTGCCCTCCGAACATTTAGGGGGTTGGTGTCAGGCCCTGCAAGCCAACCGTAAAAACACATCAGCACAGGAACGTCAACGAAAGAATACGTACCGGAACAATCGGCAAAGACCACAGCGACGAAAATGGACTAGCGATTGGGAACTCGGTACGTGGAACTGCAAATCTCTCAGCTTCATTGGAAGTACTCGCATACGGTTTCGACATCGTAGCGCTGCAGGAGGTCTGCTGGACATGTTCCATGGTGCGAACGTTTAGAGGTAATCACCATCTACCAGAGCTGCGGCAACACACGTAAGCTGGGAACAGCTTTCATAGTGATGGGTGATATGCAAAGGTGCATGATCGGGTGGTGGTCGATTAATGAACGAATGTGCAAGTTAATAATCAAAGGCCGATTCTTCAACTTCAGCATATCCAGCTTTTAACACTAGCTATAAAACGACAGGGGGTGATTCGATTTTGACATTTATTTGCTACTGATTTTATAGTTTGGTCTAAGTAGGCTGTAATTTGAGATTGTTGATTTGACTGTCAATAATTTTCACTCGTGCTTCCACAGCGTTTGTTTTGCAGCTTAGTTTCATTCGAATATAAATTCTTGAAAATTCACCATTTATTAACAACTATTATTGTACAGCTTAAGGCATCATCAAAAAACCTGAAGCAGAAAGATCAAATATGGCAGAGCCAAAGGCACAATATTCTTCCAATAGCGAACTCCACTAAACAACAGTGTTGTTTCATCGTTATGTATATTTGCCATCTCGACTTTTTTGCTACCACGGACAGCTGTCTTGATAAAACTAAAAAAAATCGCATACAAACCACAAGACTTGCGAATTAAATTGTAAGAAAAATATAGAGAAATTCGTAAATACTCAATTCAGGTGGTCAAAACTGGTCTATCTCAATTTACACCTATATTATAACCAGCGACACACATTAATTATTCTTATATTACGTGTCTTTTACCACGTCAAATTCGATGATTTCCGGGCAAAGGCCTTTCCATATGCTTTTCCTTTTGTATTTCCATTTGCGTTGCACAGAAATGTGATTGTTCACATGTTGAGTACGAGGAAATACGCAAACGATGGGAATCGATAAATTTATATTTTCATTTCAACAAGTTGTTATCAAAAAAAACACCTTATGGTACGGAACCAAGCGGGAAATATCTCAGTTATAGCAGCTTAATAGGTATCAGACTGTTGAATTTATTATTAAATAATAAGAATAAAAAAGTATTCCCGATTGGGACTTACCGAGGAATTGTTCAGGTTTTTTTTTTTTTTTTTTGAAGTTGTTTTCATCTGAGCTTATGAATTTCATATTTAATTTCTGCCAACAAATATCCCAGCATTTGTTAGGGTATTTGTTTAAAATATTAGGCGTAATGGTTTTATTGTCTAACAGAAAACTATATATTCTTTTACTCGTCAAATCAAATCCTAGATTTTCAATATCTGCTGCAATACGAATCCATTATCGCGTATTTCGGGTAATTGAGCGGCTGTATTCTTGTGAAATCATGAATGCATCTCTCCTACCTGTATGATCGTGGAGTAGGATGTTTTTGATAAACAAGGCTTTCATCTTACTTTCTACATCTACGAGAGCTAGACCCCCTTTTTCTACGTCCAGATACAGTTGGGGTAAGCAAACTTTAAATATTCCTATTCCTTTAAAAATAAAGTTTCTGCAGATTGTTTTGATCTGCGAAATGTGACTATTGGTCGGAGGGTACACCTGTGACAGATACCAAAGTTTTGAAAGAATGAGATAGTTCAATATCCAAGTCTTCTGAAAAATGTTAAGTTGTCGTTGTTGGTGTAATGAAATGAAATACTTAATTGATTTTATTACTTTTGAGTAATTGTGATTAATGGTATCACTGTACACTTGAACAATTTCTACACCAAGAATTTTCAAGGAATCAGTTTCTTGTAACAGATGTGGTCCTGTTCTGCAGTTATTTATTCTCATGAATGACGATATCTTGATATTCAATTTAATTTTAGCGTAAAGACTAAAATTATCGATAATTTGTAAAATTATATCGAACTCTTCATCGTTACGGATGAAGATATTAATATCGTCTGCATAGGCAATAACTTTGTAAAAGCTATTATCTATGAAACAGCCCTTGATGCTGCTGCTGATTTTCTTAACAAGAGGTTCTATGTAAAGAACAAAAAATGCCATACTCAAGGGGCAACCTTGACGGACTGATGATTTAATTGAAATTTCTTTTGTTAGCATTCCGTTAAACAAAACCTTCGATGAAGATTTGCTGTAAAGGTTTCTAATACAATTTACAAATTGTGTTGGAAATCCAAATTTCTCCATGACAAGCCAAAGAAAATTGTGATTTACACGGTCAAATGCCTTTTCCAGGTCAATATTAACAATTGTGCCTTTGAATTTCTTAGATTTACTCGCTCTTAATGTAATGTTCCTAAGAATTTTTAGGTTTGTTGTGCATGACTTTCCCGAAATACAGGCCGCTTGACTTGGGCCTAACAAGGGTTCAGTTGAAGGTTTGAGACGATTGTATAATATTTTTGTAAACAGCTAATAGTCGCAATTGAGCATGCTTGTGGATCTTTTGTCTTTCAAAGCGTAAGAATTTTCACTTTTCGGTATCAGTGTTATAACTCCTTCAGCGAACGACGAATGTGGCGTAGTGCCTGATAAAAACTCATAAAATAATCGTAGCAAATCGTCTTTTAAATCATAAAAAAAGGTAAAATAAAATTCATATGTTAGACCATCGGGTCCAGGGCTTTTTTTCTTGGTTGATTGCTGTAAGGCTTGCTCTAACTCAGAAAGTGTAATTGGAGCTGTCAAAATAGTACACTGTTCAGGTGATAATCTCTTATCGATGGAATCAAGAAAATTTGATGCACCGGGGTGAAACACATTGTCATTTTTGTATAGAGCTTCAAAATGATTTTCAATAGCAGTTTTCAAGGTTTTTGGATCAGAGGATAAATTCCCATCGACATCTAATTTCGTGGGATTATTTTGCTTGTTACAGCGTTTTGAAATTTGAAAAAGACTGAGTTTTTCGTCCTCCAAAACGTTGCACGCGTTTGTTTTCATTTTCAAATTTTCGATCCTGGATTGTTCAATGTTCATTAATTTTGTCTTTACGTAGCTAAGTTCTTCAGAGACATCTTCGCCGCTATTTTGTTTCACAGTTATTTCCTTTAAGCAACCATGCAAAAAACTCTTCAAATCGGCAATACACTTATTGATTACAAACGATTTAGTTTTAAAAAAAGATTTCGCTTTTGGTTTTAGATGATTGAACCACCATTCGCCAAAATTCACATTGTACGCGTGCCTTCGTTTGATGTTTCGTATCTCCATGATGAATTCCTTTTTAATGTCTTCATCAATCAAAAGGGTCGGATTTATTTTCCAGTAACCCTTCCCATATACTGTTACGTTTGAGTTGGTATCTGCTTCGTACTTGACGATCAAAGAATGGTGGTCGGAAAAAGGAGTTGCTAAAGTCTCAAAACTTCTAACGGTATTAAGAAATGTGTCTGGCCCATACACGCGGTCTAGTCTTGACATTGAATCGCCTCTAAAAAACGTATACGAAGCCTTTGAGCTGATCAATATCTCGGAGAGCTAGACTATCAACAAGCTGTTGAAGTCCCTGACTAATATTTTTGACGGTTCCATTTGAATCTTTCTTTAACAAAATACAATTGAAATCGCCTAATATCACGTTGGAACAGTTCTGTGACAGATGAGTCAAAACGTCTTGAATAAAAGGAATGTCACGTTCTTTACGAAAAGCAGATCCAGAATGCGCGTAAATGTCAATGAAGTTAATTTCCCCAACTCTGATGGAAGTTATTCTCCCAATTTGGTTCAAAAGAACATCAGAAAAATCGATGTTTTTTCGTATCAGTACCGCGGTTCCTTTGTTATCTTCGCTGATATTCACAAAAGCCAGATGACTTGGAATGAAGCTAAAGTTCTCAAAAGCGACTTCTTGAAGAAATAAAATATCAATTTCATTACTCCAAACAAAATCTCGTAGCAAGTTCTTTTTCAGCGTAGAGCTGATCGCATTGATGTTAACAGAAGCAATTTTTCTTGAAAACGTGGGCATTTTAGAACTCACGGCAACTGTCCGCAACGAATCGAAATGTCACTATTCTTTACTTTCTGTTCCTTTTCGGCTTTGTTCCTTTTTTGCCACTCACCAAAACTGGATCGTTCAATGGAACCGTCGACTTACCATCGTTTAACAGGTTCTCATCGTTGTCCGAGCCTTCCGACGAGGTGTTCATCGGTCGTTTAATGAGTGCCCTTCCGTTTCCGCTTACTTTTTCGTCCATGTGGTTGTTTGCGGTTTTGCCAACCACAATACTTACGTCCGATTGTGTTCGTTGTTCTTTCCTCGGTGCCACGTGATCATCGGTATTCGGCATGTTCTGCAGCGGTTTCGATGGGGTGTTGGTAGTCTTCTTTCCGGAGTCATCGGTCGCCAATGCCCGCGTGCCACGATTCTTCGAAGAAAGGACAGTCATGGCTGCTGGTGTTGGTTCTGCGGTGTCGATGATTGGCTTGCTGGGTCTTCCCAAGGAAGTAGAGCCTGTTGTTTTGGAGGAGTTGCCTGATTTACCTGCCTCTCCCGAGGCAGCGTTTGCTAGTTTTGGGCAATTCGACTTCTCGTGTCCTTCAGTCTTGCAATAAAAGCATTTGTTCTTCAATCCGTCGTAGTAGACACGTGCGCGAAAGTGACCAACATACATTGGATCTCGCGGTCTTCTATCTCCGGTGGTAGGTTGAAGATACGTACGTATCGAAAGATACGGCTGGCTTGGTCGACTTGAATGCTGGTCTCTGATCCGTCATCATACTTAAAGATGTACTGCTCCTCAGAATCCGCTATGAAAGCGGAAAACGTTGGCTCGTCCATCAGCTTAACGTAGAACTGTCCGCCTGTTTCCTCCTTGTAAATTGTATGGATGTCTGCTGCCGAAAGCTTGAGTTTACCGATTGCAAATTTTAGCACTTCCAAATGCGAGGGCACTTTGCTGTTGGGGCCGAACACAAGTTTCACCGTATTTTTCCTGACACTGTTAGCCATTTTGCTATAATAAACTCTTTCTCGAAAGAAAGATTCCGCTATTTAAATCACAAAAAAATAGAACAATAGCCGCAAGGGACTATTGTTCGCAATATTCTACTGGAGCAAAAGAGTCACACGTCTATATCGGTCGAGCACTTGTCCGAGAATGCAGGTTAGGATGTAGAAAGATGAGGAAAGGTGTTATAAATTGCATTGCTAACAGGACCACCTATTATTGCGAAATCGCATATAAAAGTGCGAGATAACGTCGGATCAGTCATCGGATCCGGAGTCATAATACGTCAATTGGATCCGGGTTCATTACATGTCCCAGTGAACGAACCAACTTAACATTTCGAGCGCATTAGTTCGAAAAAAAAAAATGCTGACATGAGTCGTCACGGCCGCGTTTATTTATTAATTTCAGTAAACACGATTAAGCACTCTTTTCACAGGCACAATTACAACCAAAACCCTTGTAGATGAGTTTTAACCAAACCTGAAAGAAAAGAACCAAAAAAAAAGAAAATATGATTTTTAAATTTTCTCCAAACCCAGCTAACAACCTAAGACAACAACACAACAACATAACAATAATCAAAAATCGCAAAGCTTACTGCGACCCAGCTATAAAAATTATAGTGTACGCAAGGGATGTCAGAAGGGGGTGATTCAAAGTTTATAGCAAGCTAGCGTAAAAAGCTGGATTCAACTTGCTCAGCCCACACTCCGGAAGCACTGATGATGAAAAGGACGTATTTTACGCTCAGCTCGAACGCGAGTACGACAGCTGCCCAAGACGTCAAGAGTATCATAGGAGATTTGATCGCTCAGGTTGGCCAGTAGGAGGAGTTAAGACCAACGATTGGAAAGTTCAGCGCCCACCGGCTGACAAAGGAGAACGGCCTATGACTGATAGATTTTGCTGCCTCCAAGAATATGACCATTTGTAGCACCTATTTCCAGCACAGCCTCCCGTATCGGTACACCTGGAGATCACCTCAGCAGAAAGAATCACAAATCGACCACGTTCTGATCGATGGACGGCACTTCTCCGACATAGCCTACGTCAGAACCTATCGTGGCGATATTATTGACTCCGACCACTATCTGGTGATGGTGAAACTGCGTCCAGAACTGTCCGTCATCAACGATCTACGGTACAGACGCCTGCCTTGGTACAATCTCGAGTGGCTGAAACAACCACAGCATCTTGAGGTAGCATTGCCGGATAAGGGCGAGCTCGATAAGGCCTCACCTGAGGACTGCTGGAAGACAGTCAAAGCATCCATTAACGACGCTGCCGAAAGCATTGCCAGATATGTGGAACGGAGTACAAGAAACGATTGGTACGATGAGGAGTGCCAGGAGGTTTTAGAGGAGAAGAATGCAGCGCGAGCTGCAATGCTGCAACATGATACGCAGCAAAACGTGGAACGATACAGACCGAAATGGAAGCAGCAAACCCGCCTATTCCAGGACAAAAAGCACTGCTTGGAAGAGGTGGAATGCCAAGAGATGGAGTTGCTGTACCGTTCTCAAGAAACGCGGAGGTTCTATCAGAAGCTCAACACATCCCGCAAAGGCTTCGTGCCGCGAGCTGAGATGTGCCGGGATAAGGATGGGAGCATCTTGATGGACGGACGCGAGGTGATCGAAAGGTGGAAGCAGCACTACGATGAACACCTGAATGACGCAGAGAACTCAGGCACAGAAGGTCAGGACAGCAAAGGCAATTACTACGGCAGCACAGCGGACAGTGGAAACCAACCAGCTTTCACCGTTGTTTGAAGTTAAGGTTGCCATTCAACAGCTCAAGTACAACAAGGCCGCTGGCAAGAATGGTATCGGAGCCGATCTCATCAAGATGGGCCCGGACAGGTTGGCCGCTTGTCTACATCGGCTGATAGTCAGAATCTGGGAAACGGAACAGCTACCGGAGGAGTGGAAGCAAAGCGTTATATGCCCTATCTACAAAAAGGGTGACAAACTGGAGTGTGAAAATTATCGTGCAATCACTATTCTAAACGCCGCCTACAAAGTGCTATCCCAGATTCTCTTCAGTCGTCTATCACCTACAGTGGTGTCCGGCCGTTTGGCCGAACGCCATTTGGCCAAATGCCATTTGGCCGAATGGGTCATTTGGCCAAATGCCGTTTGGCCGAATCATGAACAAAAAACAAAAATGCTTCAACGCTGATGCATGGGATTCATAAGTGTGACCCAATAACTGATAAGCTAATTAATACACTCCCGTGCAAAAATTTGGGTTCACCCCTTTAAAAACATACAAAAGTGTTCTGTCTATATCTCTGTGATTACACGTCCTATTGAAACTCTTTAAGCCGCATTCGAAAGGCAAAGAGTTATTCTTACTTCGTATGTATTTTTCCAAAACCATTTTTTGACTTTTGTATACTAAATTTTTACTTGAAGTTGTGACATTTTTCAAAAAACACACTGAAAAATCATATCTAATTTCCTCAGCATTGGGTCGACCAAAATTTTAAATCAAAGTGTCATTAGAATCGTAATCTTATATTCTTTGAAGAGACCCCACAAAATTTTGGCGGAAAAATCTGGAAAGTATTCAAAATCAATGAAACAGTCAGTCAAGTCATCGTGCAAAAGTTTGGGTTCACCTGAACTTCCTTAAATCTGTGAAATCTCAAACCGATCATGTACGCGCCATTATTTGCGGTCAAAAAAGCTTTAAACAATTAAAATCGGTTGAAAAACGGCAGAGATATTGACAAAAATGATGTGCGTGCGGCTCGGGTGAACCCAAACTTTTGCACGATTTGCATCATACTGAGGGGTGAACCCAAACTTTTGCACGATGACTTGACTGACTCTTTCATTGATTTTGAATACTTTCCAGATTTTTCCGCCAAAATTTTGTGGGGTCTCTTCAAAGAATATAAGATTACGAATCTAATGACACTTTGATTTAAAATTTTGGTCGACCCAATGCTGAGGAAATTAGATATGATTTTTCAGTGTGTTTTTTGAAAAATGTCACAACTTCAAGTAAAAAATTAGCATACAAAATTCAAAAAATGTTTTTGGAAAAATACATACGAAGTAAGAATAACTCTTTGCCTTCCAAATGCGACTTAGAGAGTTTCAATTGGACGTGTAATCACAGAGATAAGGACAGAAAACTTTGGCATGTTTTCTAGGGGGTGAACCCAAACTTATGCACAGGAGTGTATGTCGATTTTTATGATGTGATGGGACGTCATGTTTGCCAATATGAGCTCCAAGAGAATGATAACATCGAACCTTTAATTCAAGACGAAGCTGTGAGCAACACACTTCGCGTCAAGACTCTGAGGTGATGATTGAATCGTCACTGGATTACCAACGGTGTAATATGGTTTCAAGTGTTTTTAATAATTTCATCAGAAATTCCATTACTATCGGTAATAGTTTAGCTTATATTTTAATTGGGATATTTTCCTTCTTGAAATAATCTATAGTTCTTTGTAGTTGTACTGATGAAATGATTATATGCATTACACTTGCTTAAATTTTCATGAGAGATTTTTCCTTCATTTGATCATAGGCTTTTCTTTCAAGAGAGAAATATTTTTCATGATTATTGGAATTAAAGCTTATAATAAGTTTTATTCAAAACATATTTTTTTAGCTCAAGGGTTAACTTAGGTGAGATGTTATTCTCCTCCAAGATTAAGATTACAACATGAGAACTGAACACTGCACCGTTGCTTGAGTGTAGCAATTAACGACTCGACGAACACTTACGTCAATGAAGCACACTGTTTTTCCGTTTTGAAAAGAAGAAGCCAAAACTTGTTGATGCCAGAATTATGACATATATTACTTAGTACGGTTCGAGAGATCGAAGCAAGCCGATCCAGCAGAAGAACGAATAAGTTTTAAACCGTTTTAGTTACTGTCAAAAGTTAACTACAGACGCGATGCCAAAACAGCTGCTGGTGGCTATTACCGCTGGCATCTAAGTGAACAAATGCTTACATTTAGGATCTTTCAGCACTGACTGTTTCTTCAACTAACACTTAAAAGCTTATGTTTATCAATGATGATTTATCTTTTTTATGAATAAGCAGAATAAGTTCATTGGAATTCATCATAAATCCATGCTAACTGTAGTACACTATTGTTTTCAATTTCAGCCAAACGGCATTCGGCCAAATGGCGTTCGGCCAAATTACCCTTTCGGCCAAATGGCGTTCGGCCAAACGGCATTCGGCCAAACGGCATTCGGCCAAATGACCCGGAACTGCGGCATATCCTCCACAAATGTCGTGAGTACCACGTCTCTACGCACTATCTGTTCATCGATTTCAAGGCGGCATACGACAGTATTGACGGTGTAGAGCTATGAAAGATCATGGACGAGAACAGCTTTCCCGGGAATTATTAGATTGAAGATTGATTACAGCACCGATGGACGGTGTGCAAAACTGCGTGAAGATCACGGGCGAACACTCCAGTTCGTTCGAGTCTCGGCGGCGACTTCGACAGGGAGTGCCTGTTGTACAATATTGCGCTTGAAGGTGTCATGCGGAGAGCCGGACTTAACAGTCGATTTTCACGCGATCCGGACAATTTGTTTGCTTCGCGGACGACATGGATATTATTGGGAGGAAATTTGAAACGGTGGCAGATTTGTTCACTCGCCTTAAACGTGAAGTCGGGCTAATGGTGAATGCGTCGAAAACAAAGTACATGCTGGTTGGCGAAACTGAGCGCGACAGGGTCCTCCTAGGAAGCAGTGTCACGAAAGACGGGGATACCTTCGAGGTGGTGGACGAGTTCGTCTACCTCGGATCCTTGCTGACGGCTGACAACAATGTTAGTCGGGAAATACGAAAGCGTATCATCAGTGGAAGTCAGTGCCTACTATGGGCTCCAGAAGAAACTGCGGTCAAGAAAGATTCACCCCCGCACCAAATGTACGATGTACAAAACGCTCATAAGACCGGTAGTCCTCTACGGGCATGAGACGTGGACTATGCTCGAGGAGGACTTGCAAGCTCTTGGGGTTTTTGAACGCCGAGTGCTAAGGACGATCTTCGGCGGCGTGCAGGAGAACGGCGTGTGGCGGCGAAGGATGAACCACGAGCTCGCTCAACTCTACGGCGAACCCAGTATCCTGAAGGTAGCTAAAGCTGGAAGGATACGCTGGGCAGGGCATGTTGCAAGAATGCCGGACAACAACCCTGTAAAGATTGTGTTCGCAACAAATCCGGTTGGAACAAGGAAACTTTGTGCGCAGCGCGCTAGGTGGATTGACCAAGTGCACCAGGACCTGCAGAGCGCGGGTCGCAGTCGAGGATGGAGAGAAGCGGCCATGAACCGAGTGAATTGGCGAAATGTTATTGATGAGGTTTAATCAAGCTAAACCAAATAAATAATAACACAGTGGTGGATATCCTAGAGTTCGGTTCTCCTCCAACCAGCTAACCAAATTCAGTCGGTAGGTCAGCTGGCTTGATTTCGTACCTCGAAGGTACCGTATGATACACTTTACAGCATTCCAATGGTCAGTTGACATTTAGCTTTCGTATCAGTCAGACGTTTTCGAGAGAATCGCTAAGTGAAAACAATCGACGGGATATTGCCGCCGGACGAAGTCCGAAAGGTTCTACGCTAAAAGTGTTAGGCCCTGCCGGGGTCCGGTCATTCCACTATGGACGACTACCGCAAGGACTCCGTTTACCTGGATTTCAGCGGAATACCAATCCGCCCCAAGCTAGAAAAAGTTCACGAGCTCATCAGTAAGAAAATCCAGCTAGACATGTCGAAAGTCAATTGCATTCAACCCAGCATGACTAAAGCCCGAGTCATAATTGAACTAAAGTCACAAGCATACGTTGAAGAGCTAGTATCCGAGCATAGTTCGAAGCATACGGTTGAGCAGAACAACAAAGAGTATGCTATACCAATAATTCCCTATGACAACGCAATTGAGGTTAGGATAGCTGATTTACCATCTTACTTCTCTACGGAAATGATCGCCAAACACCTAGCTCCATACGGCGAAGTTGTATCAACACAAGAGGAGGTGTGGAAAAACTTTTGGCCTGCTTTGTCAACCGGCGTCAGGCTGGTGCGGATGAGGATTCGCAAGCCAATTCCATCCTACATACCGATGACCACCCACACAGCGGTCGTACCTGTAACGAGGCACGCAAAGAACAAGGCCAAGACATTAACAGCCGTCTTACGGCAGCCCAAGTGGTGCAAGGAATAATCCCACCATCGTCATCGAATGTGCAAACAAATGTCCCACAGCCATCTTCAAATTCACCTAGCACCGAAAATGAGATGGATGTGCAAACGTCAGATGAAGAGATGAATGACGCGACGAACACAAATCTGGTTATTCCACCTACAGATCGCGTAATGAGATCGTCCACGAAGATCCAAAGCAGACCGTCATCTCTTTCCCGTTTTCCACTTGCATGCACTCAAGCTGCTAAATCGAGCAGAACAACATCACCATCAAACGACAAAGAAACAACAGAAAACAAAGACCCCACAGCTGACTTCGTTATCTCTGATGACAGCGAGGAAGCACTGAATGCACCGAAAAGACATCGATCCCAACAGCCCGCCGAAAATTCCGAAACACCTTTTCTCGAAGTAAAGCGCAAGAGCAGGAGTATGACACACAATTCTTCTTCCCGGTAAGCTTTACAACGGGTATATGTCTTGCCGTAGCACAATCCGATACTGCCACCAATCTCAAGAAATTTTCATCTTTATCATTCACAACATTACAATATTCACTCCTTTGGAGACACAACATACCGGACATCACGATCGACGAGGGCTTTTCCTTCTGTGAGGTAAGCCTTAGTATATGTCCTGCCGAAGTAGATACTGCCATAAACTGTAAGAAAATTCCCCATTTCTTCATGTCAACATATATTCACCGTGGAGATGCACCGCATAATACCCAGGAATCACTGTACCGGCTAACATCGTCTCACCTTTCTGTATCGAAAACACCACAATCAACAGTCAACATAAATAACAGACAAACCACTGTCAGCGAGGGCTATTCTCTCTGTGAGGTAAGCCCTAGTATATGTTCTACCGAAGCAAATGTAGATGCTGCCGCCCTAGAAAATTTAACATTCCCTGCAGCCACGCAAATACACTTTTCATGCTGCAAACGCCGGATCACTTGGAGAAACCACAACGCGGAATGGCTATCGCACTTCACTTTTACGCTGAATTTGATTGTAAAGCTACTACACTGCCCACCACTGCTGCTCAGAAACCTTGAAAGTACACCATCGGAAATCACCTACCACCAACAAGAATCACTTAATGGAATCCTTAATGAACGCCTCACAATCCCACTGAAAAGGACGTCACACAAATTTTCCAACAGCGGAGGCAATGGATATGGATCATATACTGTCAGCGAGGGCTACGTTTCTAGTGAGGTAAGCCCCTGAGAGAGACTCGCGAAGAGGAAAAATATCAACGTCATATGCAGCCCAGATTCCCCTCTCACGAAACGTCAAATGCAGCCCACCGTTTTTATGGCTGAAAAAGTGAAAAGTATTGTGTTCAAAGTAAACTGTTATTAAAAACCTCAGTCGGCGGAGCAGTTTTTTCCAAAGTTGCTGATAAATCTAAGCAGAAGATTAATTATTTCTAATGTCTGCTACGTTTGCTGGCATGAAATTTCACTCAAATGGCTATTTATGATTCGATGTGATGCAAACTTAATCATTTTTGCAGAGAGGTTCATGTGAGGATTTGAACAGCATGCGCATAATTGGTATGCGCATGCGCATAATTGGTATGCACAAAGTGGAATAAGAAAAAAACTCAGCAATCACAGAAAAAGAAGACCGTCTTCGCGAGTCTCGTCTCAGGTAAGCCCTAGTATATGTCCTACCGAAGCTCATCTAGATACTGCCGCACTAGAAGAAAACTCACTTCTTGTAGAAACACAACCGACGACACACCCGGAGATATACCACTGCGAGTTTACGTTAGGAATGCAAACGACGTCTTCATCACTGCGGGTCTGTATCAAAACTAATAGTGCCATTCATGAGAATCAGGTGAGCGAAAACAATGTTCGAAACAAAAACACTACAATGACGATGAAATCGATTCCTGAGCAGCTGATGTACCATGTCAGTGTTAGTGACTATCAGAGACAGGGAACGTACACAAGAGCTCTCTATAAGGTGGGACTCCTCAAAATATTAGGGTGATGCAAATGTTCAGTTATAAGATTGCAACAATTAATGTTTGCAACATTTCGAATCAGACGAAACTAGAAGCATTAAGATCGTTCATTTTTGCATCTGAGCTAGATATAATTTTCTTACAAGAAGTGCAAAATGAACAGTTCAGCATGCCAGGATATACGATTATATTCAATGTTGATGGCGATCAGCGAGGTACAGCTATAGTAGTCAGGGATCAGCTTAATGTACATAATATCGAAAAAAGCCTAGACAACCGAATAATTTCACTGAGGATTGGGCCGATAACATTTGTAAATATCTATGCTTCCTCTGGTGCGGCGCAGAGAACGGCAAGGGAGGATTTTTTCAATTCCTCTGTTGCACACTATCTCCATAATTCCACGGAAAATGTAGTGCTTGGTGGCGATTTCAATGCAGTGGTCAATTCAAAAGATGCAACTGGTTGCAGTAATGTAAGCCCGATGTGCAAGCGCTTAATGAATTCAGCAAACTTAGCAGATACATGGGAAACATTAAATGGACAGCGGGTCGAGTTCTCTTTCATCAGATCGAATACAGCATCGCGTATCGATCGTTTGTTGATTTCGAATACAATGAAATCTCAGCTACGAACAGCACATTTTGCGGTCACATCGTTCTCGGATCACAAAGCATATTGCTGTGTGCATTTGAAACGCAAATATCAAATACGGGAACACCAAACGCGGTAAGATTTTCCACAGGCAACCCGATGTCAAAGTAAGCTTTTCTATGCTAGGTTGGCGGTGATGTGTGTAATCGTTGCTAGGTGTCCTTTGATTGTTTCGTCTTACCGCATTTGAAGGACATTTAGTGAAGATTTGCACTTCAAATGCACACAGCAATATATCGTACGCATTGTGTTGCCCCACTTAGGAACGCCATCAGGGCGTGGCATGTGGCGCCTTCAACCGCATATTCTCGATGACTCCGAAGTTCTAAACGAGCTCTCCAGAAAATGGGCTTACTGGGTTCGTTCAAGAAAAAATTATAGTTCTTGGGTAGAATGGTGGATGTTACATACAAAACCAAAAGTAATCTCCTTCCTGAAATGGAAAACCTCAACTGTTTATCGAGAGTTCAGAGACGCGATAGAATTGTATCGTAGGTTTTTGAAAGAGGCTTATGATAACTACCAAGGAAATCCGCAGCAACTTGGAGAAATTCATCACATCAAAGCTCAGATGCTTCGTCTTCAAAGAAATTTTTCGATGAATTTCAAAAAATGTAACGAAACGTACATCTCTGGCGAATCCACGACATTGTTCCATGTAGCCCAGGTTCACGGGAAAAGATCTAAAACGTCTATCTCAACATTGCTGACTGAAAATGGAACTGAAATTCATGATCCGTCTCAAATGAAAGAGTCAATCAGAACGTATTTTGAAACCCTATACTCCACGGTAAACAGTGGGCCATGCATGGATTTCAGGCCATCAAAATCGATCCCCCAACACAATACAGCAAATGAAAACCTGATGCGAGAAATAACACAAGACGAAATTCTAGTGGGCATCAAAGGAAGCTCTTCTCGAAAATCACCAGGCTGTGATGGGCTTCCGAAAGAGTTTTTTCTGAAAACTTGGCGAATAATTTGCGTCGAGTTTACCAGTGTCATCAATGATGTTCTACAAGGCAAAGCTATGAAAGATTTCTTCAATGGTGTCCTGGTCCTCGTTAAAAAGAAAGGAAGCGACAAGAGTGCGAAAGGATACCGACCAATTTCACTCCTGAACTTTGATTATAAAATCTTAGTGCGAATCCTAAAACAGAGAATGAATTGTCTTCTTCCACTAGTTTTGTCAGACAACCAGAAATGCTCTAACGGTAAAAAAACTATTTTTGAAGCTATAAGTCGTATTTACGACAAAATATGTCAACTGAAGCATTTCCGTAGAAGTTCGCTGTTGGTATCCTTCGATCTAGATCACGCATTTGATCGAGTGAGTCACATGTTTTTGAAACAAACAATGGGTCAGATGAATTTCAATCCGAATTTCATTAACCTACTCAGTACGATTTGGAATCGATCCTATTCAAAAATCTTGGTTAATGGACACTTGACACAGGAGATAAAAATAACTCGATCGGTAAGACAGGGTGACCCTCTATCAATGCACCTTTTTGTTCTGTACTTGCAACCTCTACTAGATAATATCTCACGGAAATTTCCAAATGCTATGATGAACGCCTACGCGGATGACATATCTATGTTTCTCGACGATGAGCAAGCAGTAATGCAAGTTGTTACTTTATTCAATGATTACGGATTAGCTTCTGGTGCTAAACTGAACAAGCAAAAAACTGTAGCAGTAATGATCGGTAGTGTAAATCTCACAGAAGATACGGAATGGTTAAACATCGAGACTTTTGTCAATATCCTTGGAGTACGATACGGAGACAACATCAAGCAAGCGCAAAAGTTAAACTGGCAGTCTGTTCTAAACGGATTGCGAACACGACTTTGGTTTCACCACCCTAGAAAGCTGAACCTGATTCAAAAAATCATACTTATAAATACTTATATCAACTCCAAAGTATGGTATATGGCGTCTAATATACCTCTTTCAAAGGGATATGCAACGAAGTTGAAAGCGGAAATAGGGAAGTTTATCTGGCATGGCCAAACTTTACAACGCATAGCTTTTGCAAATTTGATTCTTCCAAAATCTAGAGGTGGTCTGAACTTACACTGTCCGGAAACGAAAGCGAAGGCACTTCTTCTAAATCGAATGCTAGATTTGGCTCACCTGCTACCGTTTGCTGCCAGTCTGTTGCAAAATCCAAACAATACAGTACCATCTAGGTTCAACCATATAAGTGTTCTGAAAACAGAGCTAGCGCAATTACCGGATAGTTTAGTCAATACGCCAACATCTAAAGGGATCTATCTTCACTTCTTGGGAATGAAACCTGATCCAGGGTTTATATCGAGCAGTCAACGTAACTGGAAAACCGTTTTCAAATATCTCCACTCTAAAAACTTAACATCAACGCAACGAGCAAACTGGTATGCCATAATGCACAAAAAGATTAAGCATAGAGAGTTACTGTTCCAACGAGGCGTCTCAGATAATCCCTACTGTGAAACTTGTCCAGGAGAAGTGGAAACCACTGTGCATAAGCTGTTTCGTTGCCAAAGCACAAGAGGAATTTGGAGGTACCTACGAAGACAAATATTATTGCAGGAATCTAGCCTTATGAGATTAGAACCAGAAGAATTTATTTATCCTTGCTTAGGAAACATAAGCCGAGCTACTAAAGATTGTATTATCAAACTGTTAGGAATATTCTTCAGTTATCATATTGAAACACCAGAAAACTTAATTGGACTAGGAAATTTTATATTTTATCTTAATATTAACAAGTAATTAAGCAAATACAAATAAGGTTTAACAAAAAAAAAAATGGCCACGTCCGTCCAGGGTTCGCGTTGAATTGGATGACTTGATTGACCGTGAAACTGATGGCCAGTCGCGTTGCTTGCGCCGGATAGCCCACTGCCTTTTGATATGGAACTTCTGTCATTTTACGCATTTTGTCCAGCTTTTATGGTGACATTGACTTTTCCAGTTTGATGCTCGCCATCACAGGTGTAGAGACAGAATTACAGCTCGCCGCGTTGAACCATTGCAATATGCTGTCCATGTAATGCTCCTGATCTACCCACAGGTTTCCATGCTTCCTATCTCACATGATCCGCAATTTAAAGCAGAACCTGAACAGGATCCTTGAAGGTTTTGTAATCTAAATCCTAAACAGGATGATAAACTAAATACTTATTCTGAAATAAATCTTGAACAGGATTCTGCAAGGAATCCTGGAAAGGATTCTGAAAGGAATCCTGAACAGGATTCTAAAAGGAATCCTGAACAGGAATCTGAAAGGAATCCTGAACAGGATTCTGAAAGGATTCCTGAACAGAATTTCGAACGGAATTCTAGGCAGGACTCTGCACGGAGTCTTGAACAGGATTTTAAACTTAATTCTGAGAAGGATTTTGAACGAAATCCTTAAGATGATTTTTGAAGGAATCCTGAATATGATTCTGAACGGAATCCTGAAAGGTTTTTGACCAGAATCCTGAACAGGACTTTAAACGAAATCCTGAACAGGATTCTGATCGGAATCCTTAGTAGGATTGTAAACTTAATCCTGCAAGGAATCTTGAACAGGATTCTGACCGAAATACTAAACAGGATTCAGAAATAAATCCTTAGAAGGATTCTAATGGAGAATCTTTAACAGGATTTTGAAGTAAAATTCTGAACGGGATTCTGAATCTTAAGCAGGATTTTTACTGGAATCCTGTACAGGATTCTGAATGGAATCTTGCACAGGATTTGGAACGGAACATTCAACGGGATTCTGATCGGAATCCCGAACAGGATTCTTTCAGAGTTCTTAACTAGAATCTGACTCTTTTTTCAACGGGATTCTTTGTCGGGTTCCTGATCGAATCCTGAAAATGGTTATTGTTAAATTTTCACTTAGAATCTTGAAGATGATTTATATCGGTATGCTGAATTGGATTTTAATAGAAACCTTGGACAGGATTCTTTTTCGAATGCCTTAAAGCATTTTGTCGGATTTGTCTCTCGCATTCACCTTTTTTTCTACGAATTCGTTTCAGAGATCCATCTTCAAATTCAAATGATCTCAAGAAGATTTCAAAATTCCTTTCTACTATTGAAACTATTGTTATTTGGGTACCATTCGTCGCAATGAAATATAAACGAGAAGATGTTTCTGCGAAAAGATCACAATTGCTCACCACCTTGAAAATCGCCAGATTAAGTCATGCGAACTTTACTTCTTCAATTGTTCGCCAACTTGTTCTTGTGTTACAACTTGCCACCTTACGCCTGGAATGCCACATAATGGTACCGGCAACAAAAGAAAACTTCTGAGCCATCTCACCTCAACCGCAGGAGCATGGCAACATAATGAATTGCTGCCAACATAATGAAGTAATTCCGGGTAACAAATTTCCACCAGAGCCTCTCGGATGAGAACATTCCCACCATCAGCATCAGCAGCCACAGCCAGTGAAAAGCGCAAAGAGCGCATCTTAAAAATTTCATGGCAATTTAAATTTGGTCGTGCTGTTCGTTTTTTTTGTTGCTCTGACGATGAGTGTAATGGCACAGGACGAAAGGACAACTTGTTTGAGCTAGTACCTAATAATGAAGAGAGCTACAAGAGGTCTGATGAGGACGACGAGCAGCAATGCCATCACGATATTTAGCGTGTATTCAAGGGGCATTCCGTAACAACGACGATGTTGGCTGATTTTGCTCCTACATTTTTTTTCGTTCGTTTCTCGGAAGCTAGGTAAGGTCAGAGTCTCGGCGGGGGATGCTGGTTTTCTTCTGGCTGTCAGGCTTTGGGACACTTGTTCGAAATAAATTTGGTCGAAATAAATTTAGTCAAAAGCACATTCGGTCGAAATGCACCTTAAAACACCACGCCATTACGTAACCCCTGTACCAACAGCTTTTTTTTTATTTATAGGCTTACAATTAAAATTAAATACCTTTCCAAATTTCCATTTGATGAAATGTCCATTCGACCCAAACCCAAGTTCGACCATTTGTCCCTTCGTCCAAATGTCCCACATTCCGCTAGCCACGAGAATGTCTAATGTAGCGTGCCTCCTTTAATAGCCCGCAAAAACATGTTCGCCTTTCTGCACCCAAAAACCGAAAGGGGCCGAGGACTTACTTTATCGGGTGTGGGTTTGCTTTCTGATGCTTGCTGCTGTGGGAGAATGGTCCATCCGTCGTCTTTGTCGTTGCTTGCTGGCCGGCCGGTTCAAAGGCGCAAACAGAATCCGAATTGTGTCCTCCGGCAACGGCGGCGTGAGGATGAAATTATGGCGATGGTTTTCGGATGATGTTATTGTTGGATATATTTTGCGGCATTTAATTATTGTTTCTATTAGCTGGAACGGTTTCATTGTGATGGCCACTTCTTGATGGGATCACCACCAGTGCTTGGAGGATGGTGTGGTTTTGCTGCGAAGAGTGAGCCGGTGAGTGAATAATAATTGAGGGAATCTTTTGTGACTTAATGAGGAGCAAATTGGAATTGGACGATAGCTGTAGGTGATGAACATCAATAAAATTTGTTCATTAGCTAGAAACATGTTTCATACCTTTTTTAATTTGACTGCCTCAAGATGAGTGTTTTTTTAATAACTCTCCTTCTGTTTTGATACATCAAATTTAAATGAAGTTTCTGCCAAAATGGCAATTCTAAAAAATATTCAAAGAAAAAATTGTCAGTACAATCGTTTATAGCAGATTAGACGGCACCAGCATTTCACAATATTTTAGCTACTTATTTAAACAACACCTCTCAATATTCAAACCCACTAAAACACTCCACTGACATTATTAGAAAGAGGTACCGTAATCCAGGGTATCATTGATCAGCGGGGTAACATTGATCGGAATGGCCCATCTCCTAAAAAGTTCGCATCGCCATTTATTGATGGAACATTTCCAAATCATGAATGGAGCTTCTCTTTTTTATATTAATAAGCTCATGAAAGTGCAGATTTTGTAAATTGCGTTTACCTTTTGCGTAAATTTGTCAACTTTTCGAAACAATTATTTCAATAGGTAGGGATGATACTATCGAACATTCATGTATCACACAAGTTCTGCTAACGATATGAGCAAGGAAAGTGTGGTTCTTACTAAAAATGGCATCGTCGAAAACGATTCCGTTGTCAAAACTTTCATAAGTATGCTCAATTAGCCAACATTAACGAATTACTGTAAAGAATATAGAATTCCCTTAGGAAATTGCCTACCTTTAGGCGTATTCCGTGATTCGAGGTTTTTTTTAATTACAAAATAACTCAAAAAGTAAATGACTTGTAAGCGTTTGGCCTTCATATTTGGCTTCGGGGGCCATGATTTGAGTAAGTAATGACATTTTCAATATTACCGAACATTGTTCACATAGGGGATCAATGTTACCCCAAATCAGCTTAATCAAAAAATCACTTAAAACATTTTTTTAAACATGCTTAAATCTTTCAAAAAAGAAAATGCTGTATATAGTCTCGAGCTATGGGTGGCAGTACTTGTTTTAAAAATATAAAATTTGCAACATTTGCATTTTCAAACAAAATATTTGAGAAATATTCAAAAAAATGATCAATGTTACCCCGGATTACGGTAATCCTTTTCTTTCCGATAATGGAATTTGATAGCGTGCGTGGAGTCAGAAGTGCAGTTCACAATCAACAAATTTACAAAATGTTGTCAAAATAGTGCTGCGATTAAATCGATATATCTTGAGAGAACCGAATGAAGTCGATATATATCAATATCACCCAGATAAATCAATGAGCGTGTTTTATGTATTTTTTCCGTTGAATGTGTCCTGTAGATTGTTTGTTTAATTGTTTTTTTTTTTCGTTGAAATTGTGTCAACCTAGAAGATGATGGTGCAAATTAACATTAATATTGCATCAAATTTCAGAAATGGTGTATCGATAATCAGGAAAGGTTTTGAAAAAAGTACCAATTCTCAGACTTTAAAAAGCAATTTATTTTATTTTCAAACAATTCCTCGGAACAAATATGAATGACAGATTTTTTTCTCATTTTGAATTACTCATGATCATGCGCCTTACAAAAGAAGAATATAGAGAAATAACTTCAAACATTTTTGTGCTCTCATCAAATGTTCCATAGGATCAAATCCCGTTGACAGAAATTCAAAATTATGTCATTCTTATAATACCGACAGTGCTGACAAATAAGTTGGGAAATTCAACGTTTTAGTATTGAGATCAGTGTTGTCAGCAACCACGGTAGTCGACACGTTTTCGCTGATATTCGGCTGCGCTTCCCTTGAAAGTTCACAACACGAGCGGTCAAACGAATGTCGGAAAGAAACATATCAATTGAACGCCTCTGACCACGGTTTTGTGTGTTTCTGTCATTTTTCGTAAGAGGCCCTGCTTTCACTGTATGTGTGTAACATACGACATAACAAGCAAGATCAAACTAGTCATGTTGCTTATGATCCGATATGCACAGAACAGATAGCCATCCTAGAACAATAAGCAATTTTCGGCTAGAGTACGGGAAAATGTGTAGAAGAGTAGGCGAATAAAACATTGTTTGCCCAATTGGAATTTACAGTACAGGATATTGACGTTAGTCTCGTCTAAAAAGGTCTACTCCGCTCGTATAAGTTATTTGACGTTATGTTAACGTCGTTGATTTTCCAGCACAGTAAGCCTTGCATCAAAAAGGTAGGGTAGGTGTACCAGTATTCACCACCATAAGGTAAAATATGTTTTATAAATAAATCAAAAGACCTTTGATTACCGTTAATACGAAGACAAATTAAAGACCTCCATGTCCCTTGCAGTTGCCCAAAATTTAATGGCTCATAAGGTAATCTAGAATGCCGTGAAAAGTGTACTGCGATGTGTCAAACTTGGGTACCTTTTGCACTACCGAGGGACTAAATGCAGTACTAGAAGTGGTACCCAATCTGAGCCCGAGTGGGACGGACCTGGTTAATACGTTGGACGAAAGCTTCTAGTCCATGTTTAGCAGGAAAAATATAAAAAAAGAAAATTTGTTTTTGTTTTGAGAATTGGGGTGACGAGTTGACGACGGTAAGAGGTCACCCTTGTTGACCACTTGCACCAGTACAGTGAAACCTCCATGAGTCGATATTGAAGGGACCATCGACTCATGGAAATATCGAGTAATGGAACAGCAATCCTGTGGAAAGCTGCTTAAAGGGACCATCATAGTAACCATGAAATTTGGTTTCTAGTATGGTTCCATGAGTCGATATCGAGTCATGGAGGTATCACTGTATTATGCCGTGTTTTTTTATTTCAGTATCTGAATTTGTCATTTACGTTTATTTTTTTATTTATGGTGGTGAATTCAGGAACACCATGGTGCAAAGGAGCAAACGTTCTGAGGATTTTCTGAGAAAAGAATTGAAATTTCTCAGAATGTTTCCGTATGATTTCAAAACGATTTGACTTACACTACAACGATTTTTGCTTATGTGTTTCGTAAAACGGTATATGATTCGGGTGGTGAATACCGGTTCATCTTCCCTACATAAATCAAAATATATGCCAACAAAAGCCCGATAGGCTCCGAAAGGCAAATAAGAACGATTCTTCACCGTTGGGTTTAAATTTTCTTTGGAAATGTGTATAAAATGGTGTGGTAACTGGTAACTGGTATGTGTGATTTCGACCTGTACCAACCACTATCAAGCTCCACCCGACCCCTTGCTTCACAGTTAATGAATTTGTTTTTTAACTTACGATAAATGAAAGAAAAAGATGACGAAAAATGTTTTGTTTCATGTACAGTGTGCCGCAAACACTGTTTTTGCTTAACGTGCCTCCAAACCTCTTCCGATCGTGTTGCTTTTACATTCTCGGGAAGGATGTCATTGAAATTATCCAATTTTCAATTCCACTGTTTTGTTTTGTGTATAATTTTCCACCAAAGGTTTGCTATGATGAAAGTGTAGCAGAAAAAACAGCTGTCAGTCAGATTTGGAAATTTTTAGACGAGTGCAAGGTTGGTTAACTTGTCGTGGTGTTATGTTCTTTCTTTTCGTTGAAATAAATTAATACAAATCTTCTTTGCTACGGCACCACTAGTTTGGAATGCATGAAAAAGATTTTTCTTAAAACCCTTAGCACCCGGTATGGTGCATCAGATCCGCTTCCCAGAGTAATTGGCTGACGTCTGGTTCATAGCCAGAGTAGAGAAACGAATGTCGAATTCCAATCAATCAGAGTTTTCAATCAGAGTCCCGTTTTACAAGGCCTAAGTGGGTGTTAAGAAATTGGCCCTTAAGGACAAGTCGCCCGTCATTCGTTTTGGCAGCCATGTTGACATTGCAGATCGCAATTTCAAATTGAACAAACTCAGTCCTCATAGCTCATATTCATCCGGAAAAGTATCACTATATGCGCTGAATTGCAGAGATCATGCTGATACTTTTTCAGATGCGTCAGTGCAATACCAACTGTTTTTTTTTTCAATTCGAAATTGTAACGGCCTACTTCGCCTTAACCGCACATGTTAAGCGTTCTAAAATTATTATGTTTAAAAAATCCTTGACTTCATAAGTGCGCACTATAAGAAATGCAATTTTTTGTAAACAAAATTTAAATTGCTTCATGACTTAAAAAATACCAACGATTATTACGATGTTTTTAACTGTACAAAAATGTTTTGTGTTACATTGTACAATTCTAACATATATCAGTATGAAAATTTTCCTTCATTTCGGATAAAAATCCTTACTGACATATTATTCTAGAGATGGGTAAAAATTTAAGCCAATCCAGTACAAACTATTACGTAAATTCTTAGGCGATTTTTGGTTGTTTGCGCAATTCGGAATTTTAGGTTTTGAAGATGACATAAATCGCATATATCAAGATTTTTTACTGTAATATGATCTGTGATTGTATCATAATGGTCGCAAACTCTAAAAACGACTTTTTTTATTATTTATAGAATTGTTTGTATGTTACCTAATGGAAATTTTAAACCTAATACCATAATTTTTCACTTATGGAGAGTGCTGACAGCTCAACTGTCAACATGCTTCTTGCCTTCTTTGTTTTCAATATTTGATTCTTGGCATGTTCACAACACACAGATGGACTATGAAAAAGGATATGAATATAAAAAATAAATAGCAGTTTGCCAACACACAACTATTTTTAGGTATTCAACTTTTTCAAATGTAAAATCATCGAAAAACACCTAGAAATTTTAAATACGTTGACTTGAATTTTGACGGTATTTCACGCTCTTCCCTTCAAATGTACCGTTTTCCAGTGACAGTTGGTGGCAGGTTCCTTTGACTTTTGGGGGCTCGCAATCTAAGCCTGCTGTCTCCTCTCTGCTGGTCTGAGAACCTATAGTAACTGAATTCATCATGGATGAACATGAACCGAGGTAAAAAAAACAGCATGCCGATGAAACGTCAAAATGTGTTCAAAGCAAAGTAACTTTCGAATCAAGTGCAGCATGAGAATAGGTTTAGGATATGATATGGTTAATTTAGGTAAATTTGCTGTCTCGGCATCTCAAGTAATCAAATAGCACTTTTATTCGCTCTGCATGTTAATATAGTGCCAATATAAATCTACCAAATCTATAAGGTCAAAAGCACGAATAATAAATCGAAAGATCTGATATAGATACAGTTTTTGTTCAAAATCTTACTCTGAATCTCAGAAAAGGCATCTAGAAAACTCTTAAATTTCAAACACCCTGATAATTTAGGCCATCAACCATTTATTTTTAATTTTAAAATATGTAAGTTTAAGGACACTTTTCTTCACTCTGCTTTACCCTCTTTTCCTTCTGATAATTACAAAAAAGAGAGATTCTCAATAGTTGAGGTAATGTTATCTAAAATTGTGTTTAAATGGCGAAAAAACGACAATACGTACTTTAATCCTCCCACTAATATAAATAAAATTTCCGGTCGTAAGTTACCACTAGTTATATGCCGGTCATTAAAGTCATTAGAAATGAAGAATAATTAATATTGAAATTCTTACTTTTTCTCTAAGAGCATATCCTCTTGTAATATTCTTAAAAAACAACTTAACACTACTTGTTTTTAATTATGAATCGTGGTTTACGGCTAACCAGCCGAGTGGAAGTTTAACAACTACCGAAAAGCTAAATATAACATATACTCTGCAATTTTATTAAATGGACAAATTGATGTGAAGTTTTGCGAAAAAATTACACGTCTTCTCAGTGAGAATCGAACTTACGACTCTTTGATCTCTAGTTAGGGCGCGTTACGCCTACGCCCTAAAGCCCACACAATAGAAACCTCAGCCAGCGCAGTTGCTGGCTAGTGTTGTGTGCTATTTCATTACCTAAAAAATAATGCACTCTCGGGATAGGCATTGGATATAAATAGATAGCCTTGTGTTTGGATGGGCATCTAATTCTTCCGAAAAAGGTGTACTTTGCGAAAAAGGACCACGTGATTATTGAGCTGAAATTGAATTCAGGTTAACTTCTGCGTTCATGAGTCCTCTCATGGCGTAGGGGTAACGCGCCCTAACTAGAGATCAGGAGTCGTGAGTTCGATTCTCACTGAGAAGACGTGTAACTTTTTCGCAAAATTTCACATCAATTTGTCCATTTAATCCAATTGCAGAGTATATGAGTTAAGATCGAACCCTTACCGATCCTCAACAATCATCCATACACCAATCGCTTTATTGGTGTATCATCATTTTCATCATTCCCGGCAACAACAACAACAACGACGACGTCCACCACACCGACGACGATAGCCCAGCTAGTAGAACGGAAACAGTAGTCTAGCATCAGCATTTCATCACCCGACAACATTTACGTGAACAACCACCGAACGAGACCACTAAACGAAGCCACAGCCCTTTGGACCCGCGGCATCAGCAGTTCTTCCACAGCAACAGCATAAGCATTGCAATAGGCAGTAGATCGAATAAGTTCTTTTTTTAAAACTTAGTCTGGGTGACACCCTTCTTCACTTATGTAATGTTTAGCTTTTCGGAATTTAACACTATTTTTAACGGACTTTTATCATTCATATTTGAATTCAATTAAATAAACTACATATTGTAGAATCTGATGGCTAAAACAGGAAGAAAATGCAAAACCATTTTTTTACCCTTAAATCAAACGAAAATATTCCACTCCCTCTGAAGATTACCCTTGTTTTGCAACAACCTTGGAGTGGAAATCTTAAAAAAGATTTAGACGAGTTTTCTTGACTAATTATGTACATTTTTCGAAAAAATTACAGTGTAAAAAGCTTGCCCGCCGCCACCAGGTGCGCTAGTGTTGGTGTTAATTTTGGCATCTGTTTTTGCTGTATTCTTTCCTATCTGTTCTGTGCGATATGTCTAAATTCTATGCAAAAGTTAGGATTTAGGCAAATGTCATTGTGACATTCAATTGACAGTTTTGTGTGTTTCTCGATATTCATTCTACCGCTCGTGCTGTGTATGAGAGGGGGCGGTAGCGGATGAATGCAGTGAAATAAAATGACAGCTGACTATGGTAACAAAACGAACGTCGCACAATGTGTCAAATGTTTACAACACTGAATGAGATTTTCTAATCAAATGCAAGTCGGAATCGATTATCCGATATATTAGACTCTATTATCGCGAGTGTGTCTTATGTGATCTTTTTTTTGCATAAGCTTGATATAATTACAATATACAATATGTTTGGTTTAACCTTTTTTGGACGTAGGTAGCTTAAAAAGGGTTGTTTTTGTATATATAAAAGCGAATAGTCGCAGTGCATATTAAATTCATGAATTCAAATGTATACATTAATTTATTTTTTTAAGATAGGGTCGATGTACCAATAGCCGCATAGCTAAGAACAAATATTTGTATAAAATCAAAAAATAAAGCCTGCGGAATTATTTTTAGATCATCTGAAAGCTTTTTATCTTGGATTTGTGGAAAAATTATGAAACATACGAAAACTCATGTTTTTGTATTTATTATCGCTTGTGTCACTATAGGAACACATGTGCCTATAGTAGCACTATTCCTAATTTCTGTTCCTATAGTAGCACTAGCCTTACGGAATAGGCAAAACACAAATCAAAACCGTATTTTTACAAAGCTTTTATATTGATTGATTGATTTGACTTTATTAACGAGATTTTTAGCCCTGGGCTAGTTCATCTCGGGACCAACGGCTTTACTTCCCTTCCGAAGGAAGTCGTCACTATAACTTTTTACGTCATAAGTGACTATGTCGGGGATGGGATTCGATCCCAGGTCCTCGGCGTGAGAGGCGAGTGTTCTAACCACTACACCAGGTCCGTCCCCAAAGCTTTTATATTTTTCCTTTGAAGTGTGGATCAAAAGCGTTCGATTGATGAAAAAAAAATCCTAATTTATCAACTATTTTGTTTGATAACAAAATAGTTTCTCTTAGTAGTGCTACTATAGGAACAATAGGTTAACTATAGGTGCAAAGGAGCTAAAACTTTAAGCAAAACTATTTATTTCGATCATTTTTGAACAAAATCGAGCTGTGTGTCAATGGTACTTAGATAAACAGCTACTGAACTTCATGTCAAAAATTATTTTGCTACGATTACCCGCGAAACGGCCGTAAAAAGCCACTAGTGCGACTATAGGGGACCGTCCACTAAGGGAACACCGACCCTATTATGATTTTTTGAAGAAAAATGAACGTAACTAGGAACAGCCGATACAAAAGGGGACATTTTCATAAATTCAACGTCGATCTTCGATGTAAATCACAAACAAAAGGAAAAATCTAAATGGGAATTATACAAAGCTCTTCGAAAGATACACTGCAGATCTTGTCAGAATTAATTACGTCTTACACTCAAAGTATAAGTGAACGACCATATATTACGTTACGTAAAATATTGACCGTAAAATTTTACGGTGCCCAGCCGTAGCGGTAAACGCGCAGCTATTCAGCATAACCGTGTTGAGGGTTGTGGGTTTGAATCCCGCTGGTCGAGGATCTTTTCGTAAAGGAAATTTTCTCGATTACCAGGGCATAGAGTATCTTCGTACCTGCCACACGATGTACACATGCAAAAATGGTTAATCGGCAAAGAAAGCTCTCAGTTTAATAACTATAATACAAATCATCACGCTTCCATCAGACAACCTTGGATGATGTTATTTATGAACGACCCATAAAGCTGAGACGTTGTTCGTTTATTACGTTAGACATTATTTGGGATTTTCGACAGTTTCCCTCGCTATTTTTCTTGGATGAAAAATAAAAATAAATTGTATTGCGTGTAAGAAATCTCAAGCCCTTTCGTCCAAAATCACTTACTTAATTAATGTACGCCCCTAAAATAGTTGATCTAGTGTAGGTAAAGTAGTAACTGTACTTGAAATGGCCATTTTTTATCTGCTCAAGAGTTTTTGAGTTCGTACGCCACCGCATGATACTAAATGATTTTGAATTTATATGCAAATTTCAAATTTTTTCTTTTGATGTCCATAAATCATGGAGTTGGTTCGATAAAAATTTTCTTTTAGCGGCAATACAAAGGTCAACTTAGGCAACTTTTGCTGCAAAAACTGTGAGAACGTCATTTTTGTAAATTTTGAAAATTCTCTTCTGAAAAGCTCGAAATTCGCCTATAATAGTTATCGTGCAAGCTTCTTCATTATGACCTTAAGATCTACAGAGCTTCCACCTGCTATGCTCCACAATCTGACGTCAACGAGCTGCTTCAATGGTGTTCAGAAAATGGAATGCAGTTGAACAACAGCAAATGCAAGTGCATAACATTCACACACTGCCATTCCAGAGATGCTCTTTCAACTATGAAATCAACGGTAGTATCATCGACCGAGTAACGACCATTAACGATTTGGGTGTTACCATTGACAGTAAACTGAAATTCAGCAAACACGTGAGCGTAACCACTGCCAAGGCTTTCACTATTTTTGGGTTCATTCGACTTAACTCACAAGCGATCCAAGATATCTACACTAGAGTGGTTCAGAATATCGTTTTTGCTCTACACCGCTCATTCGATTCAAGATCAAATTCTGAGTGTCCTCCCAAAATTTGAGCTCATTTGGATGAAAACTGAGACTGCACAAGCCCCTTAAAGTTTATATGGGAATTACTATGAGAAAAGCAACCAATTCATTCAATAGGTCATAGTGTTTGCCCATGTGCTCTTGGAGATTACAGCTACGTTGATACTGTGAGATACATTCATCAGCTACAACTTTGCCGTAGACCGTTTTCAAATCGGACGCATCAGTAATTAGTTATTGATGTTTATCCAGTTACAAATTCTTCAGCAGTGCTCATTTTACTTCTGAACAGGCAACATTGCTGCACCTGGCGCGAAAGATAACACGCACAAATCATGGCTACTATGTTTTACTGCATATATCCAGTGATGCCTGCAGAACAGCCCAATAATTATAGCCAAAGTTTTACAACTCCTTCAAAAATCAATAACTAATTACTGGGACTTCCGACTCAAAACGGTCTTCGGCAAAGTTATAGCTGATGAATGTATCTCACAGTATCATAGTAGCTGTAATCTCCAAGAGCACATGGGCAAATACTATGACCGATTGAATGAATTGGTTGCGTTTCTCATAGTAATTCCCATATAAACTTTTAAGGGGCTTGTGCAGTCTTAGTTTTCATCCAAATGAGCTCAAATTTTGGGAGGACACTCAGAATTTGATCTAGAATCGATCGAGCGGTGTGGAGCAAAAACGATATTTTGAACCACTCTAATCTACACCCTAAAGACATTGAATTGTTCATTGGTGCGAATCATACTGGAATACGCTGACTGTGTGTGGTCATATTATGACGCTACTCAGGTGCTCCCCATTGAAAAAGTACAGCGTAGCTTTCCCAGACAATCAGAAGTCGCATAACAGTTTACGAACAAAGTCGTTTATTTACATAAATTGCATCACACCCATACTACATGGTGGATGAAATCGTTTGAACGATGAGTTTTATGAGTTCATTTGTACATTTTGTTTCGTCCCGTATTCTCGTACAAAACAAGTCGGATCAAACGGTAGCAGCTGTCAAAGGCCTTTTCGCAACATCTTATACGTGAAACTTTGCACATATAAGCATCGCATAACGCGAAAGATGATTTAATTAAACGTGCATTCTGGTTGTATGGGTTCTTAGTTATGCACTCAGCTCACTACCGTGGATCGACCCTGTTAATCTTCCGGACTATGAGAGTCGCTGGTGCTGAACATGGAAACACTGTCATTTAGGAGAATCAAATTAAAGCGAATGTTTGTATTTAAGGTACGCCGGGGCAAGTGAGAATCCGGGGTAAGTGAGACATTTCGTCATAGCTCAACTAGGAAAAGTTTTTCATGGGGGTATTCTTCTAGAAAGTTGAAGATACAATGACAAGGAATGTATTTAGTACTGAACATATTGTTATTTTTATTACCATGTGGTTCATGTAACAGTTGTCAGTTCAGCGCCATTTTCAACTTGCATGACAAATTGTGACACGTTTCACGTCTTGCATTGACTCGCAAAAAATAAATGTGTTTTAAATCGAATTTCCATCAGTAAGCTATAATTTTTAGTATTATTACAAGCTGCTAACGAACCAGTATTTTGTTTTCGTTTCATATGAAATTTTCGATGGTCTATCTTACCCAAAACTATATTTGTACCTGGGGTAAGTGGGACCTATCAAAACAAAAACCAGAATCAAAACTTTTCGTACACGTTTCATACATTTTGCTAGAGATTAGCACTAAAACATTCAAACAAATGATTTTTATCAAAAAAGATCAACCTCAAATTACGTAATTGCATAAGAGGGAGAAGAAAAGTGTTATTATTCTTTATTTTTTAATTATTTTTTTATTTTTGGAATACAACTTCAAAATTGAACAAACACACAGCTGAAATTTGAAATGCATTCATGTGAACGATTACTTTTCTATGTTATTTGAACTTTATTTGTTATTTCTACCAAATTAAGAAGTGATGTAAAACAATTCCATCCCATAAGGTGGTTTTCTGCCATGCATATAAATAATAACAAAACATATTTATAATTTCGTCAATTATTGATTGTTTATGTGCTACATTTTAATTAACAACTTATAAATGATATATTTTGAACATGTTTAATTCCTTTTTACGCTTTTATTGAGCAATTTTCAGTTAATATTAAATGTGAGGTGACATACTATTAAATAAAGGGTTTCTTCCTAAAACGTAACGTATTTTATGGTTGATCCCTTATGTACACCAAATATGTACTTAAAATAAAAAATCTATGACTTATCAATCCTATTATTGTAATGGTTGACTTACTGATGTGGATTGACGCATGAAACAGGATGTGTCCAACTTGCCCCGCTTAGCGAGGTAACTGCGTCCATTGGCTCATTCTAAAACATTCTTCCAAGGTTTTCACAATTTCGAAATTATTCGATTAGTTTCATGCACACACCAGCAAATATGTTACCAAAACGTGATTGTGTTGCTGGATTTGAAAAATATTGACATTTGAAAATTTTATTGAACAATTTGTTTGAACTATCGTTTTTTTCGTTCCCACTTGCCCCGCGGTACCTTAATTTGATTACGCACAATATTGTCTGTAGCGGTTTATTAGTGGAAGTAGGGTTTCTCGCTCCTAGTCGTTATTTACGTATTCGTCAACTTTTGGCACCTAGACTGCCTATGGTCAGAATACCCGAGCAAAGTTGAATAGCAAAATGATATCAAATCTTGTTTCCTGGTTATCATCATTTGATAAGTGATTTTGTTATCATCTTGGCTGGATCAACAGCCAACAAAACAAAAATTAGAACTCAAATTTGTTTGTTGAATAACAAAGTAATAGTTAATTATGTTATCACTGAGTTCAAGTTGATAACTAACTTTACAACATCATACTTTTTTGAATTTTATGGTCATAATTCACGGGCAAATTTTGAGAAATGAGTATTTTGGATTAAACTTACGATTCAAATAATTCTACAAAATTTTGTATGACGAAGAGTCAACTTTGTTTATCAACACACACTTTGTAAAAATGTGATGGGAAAGATGTATGATAACATATTTTGTTATCAACCTGTTACAATAATGTCTGTCACGGATACAATGATAACCAATTCTGTTATCAATCGGTTATCATTGATAACAGAATATCAAATTGATAATAGTGATAAAGAAATTTGTTATCATTTTGATATTATTCTTTGCTCGAGTAGCCCACTTACTAGTTGTATTCGCAGTTTTAGTATTGTTAATGATGTGTTCGATTTTGATCTTTCCAACGTTGAATCAGAATATAGAATAATTAGTATTCGTTGAGTAGATCAGACTGTAGGGAATTTGTCCAACATGTTGCAAATAAATTAAAAAAAAATAAATACAAGTAGCTCACAAGATTTTTAATTTATAGGCGTGCTGCCCTCAGCAAAGTTGTTGGTTTTAACTAGATCTACACTGTCGTTCTACGCATATTTGTCCCGCGATCCATAATGTTTACATAGAACAAGAGACAAGTAGGCGTAGAAGGACAGTATAGATTTCCCATATGTCACTTTTTTGAAAAATGTGACACAATATTTTTTTCAAAGAAAATCTCTGATAACTCAGCAACCTTAAGCGATAGATAGTAGTTTCTACAGCAAAAAGTTGCAAAATAAAAGTGCTTAAAGTGCTCGGAACAAAACTTTTGCGAGAAATTATCGCACAAAAAGTTATCGAGCAAAAACTGATTTTTCAGGACCACCCTAACTTATTTGTTTAAAAATGTGGGTACTTCGGCAAAGTTGCTTCAAATTGATTCTTCTAAAACATTACTGAAAGATACCATGTCCATATAGTTACAAATGGATTGCATTGACGTTCGAATATCTCACCTTAAGTATATACAGTTAGACATATTTTTTTGCAATCAAATAAAGCCAGAACAAATACAGAATATAAAGCCAGATCAACTACGATCCAAGGTAGAGTTAGCCATTTAAATTAAATTTTATTATGTTCCCTTACTTGATTCGAGATATGTAATGTCGAGTAAAGAGATGACTATATGTTCTGCCATGTTTTGAGTTCAACGACCGTTCTAGGTAATACAAGAAATTACCCAGACAACCAGAAGTCGCATAACAGTATACGAAAAAGTCGTTTATTTATAAAAATTGCATCACACCCGTACTACATGGTGGATGAAATCGTTTGGTCGATGAGTTTCCTCGCATAAAACGTTATTTTATGAGTTTATATGTACGTTTTGTTTCGTCCCGTATACTCGTACAAAGTTAGTCGGATCAATCCGTAGCACCTGTCAAATGCATTTTGTTATCATAAATTAAGTCGCATAAGAGTACAGATTAGTTCGCAATAAAATCTACACACTCGCATAGCATGCTATTTTTCATCATATAAAAATTTACGTATATCGCCTCCGCTTTTGTACGTATAAGGCCTTTTCACACCATCTTATACGTGAAACTTTCCACATATAAGCATCGCATAACGCAAAAAATGATTCCGTTATACGTACATTCTGGTTGTCTGGGTATTTGGATAAGGCCTTCAGATTCAAAAGCGTTACTTTCGGAAGATCAGGATCAAGGTTTAAGAGTTCAACGACTATTTAAGGTTACCAGCTCTTGGGTAAAGCTCATTAGATCTACGAGCGTAACCATACAATTATTCATACAAGCTTTAAACTGTACCAAGTTTTTGATTCAACGACTATTTAAGGTTATCCAAAACCTCCATTATGTACAGGTCTACACTATGTACCATGTAACACATATGGAAATCAATAAATCAGTCTCTTTTCAGCTACCGTACAGTGCAGAACGTGTTTTGTTTCCTGTCAGAAAAACGTTTCGTTGCTCGCGCAGTCCGCATAATCCTCCTGCGGCCAGTAGCCTCCCAGGCATATTTAGGAGCTTTCAAAAGGTCTGCCTACAGGCGCTCGAACTTGTCTAACTGCCTAACATTCTAAAAAATAAATGAAAACCGAATTTGATTCTTTACTATTCAATTCCACTTGAGTTTGTATCCTCCGATAGATACGCGTATTTTGACCTCACCTGTAAGGCCGTCTTCAGTGTCGTGTACTAGACTCGACTTCGTCGAATGAAGACGACTTTACAATTGAGGTTGAAATACGTGTATCTGTTAAAGGATACAAACTCAAGTGGAATTAAATGGTTTAGTACTAAATTCAGTTTTCTTTTTTTTTTCATAGGTATTCCGCTAAACAGCTCAAAGATTCATTGTCATTCATTCTTTTGGAGGGATCATTGGAAAACTCTAGACAGATATTTTCAAAACTGTCAAATAGAATGCTGAATGAATTCATTCAAAAACTTCTGGAACATCTAGAAATTACTGGAGTACGTCATCGAGTGTTCCCTGGAGGAATTTTTAAAGATTTTCCTGACAGAATGATCGTCGGCAATGTGCTGTAGAAGTCTTTACATTGAGGAGTTCTAAGATTCAGAAGACCACGTGCAACACAGCGTTAGTTGGGTGTTCTACAAATCAAAAAGACAGCTTCGCGGAAATTATTTCAGAGTAAATCAACAATTAATCATTTATCCATTCCGAATTCGTAAAGCGCACCGTACTTAAAGTACCCCTGGAGCTAGTTTTTCGAAATGGAGGCCTTCTTGGAAGCCGTAGATTTTACCCCGGCCCACTTTTCTGTCACGTAGATCGAGGCAGCACTAACGCCTGGAACGCCCACCCGCTGCCCGGGAATGTATTTGCATAAGCGCGTGTACGAAAATGGAAAATTCATTCATTAATATTTAATTAACTGGCTAATTTGGATTTTTAATTACTTCGCATTAACATTGGATTAAAATAAATGTTGTTCATTTTTCGCTTCATCCTCTCGCGGAACCCTTTTGCAGCAACTGCTGGATGAGCATGGGTTGCGTTGGGGGTCGGGGGTTCAGCCATCATTGTTTTCAGGCGTAATTTATTATTTATCCCCAGCAGTTGATTGTTGTTGAAAGCACTGAACTCCGGTTGTGCCCTCAGTTGTTAAGGGTGAAAGGGTTGAGTCGCATACCGGATTGCAATCCGTCCGGGGAATATTTCGAATCCTCACCGCCAATAATGTGAATGCGACGACGCACCGCAACAACCAATTCAACGCAATGCACATCGAAGGGTGTCCTGGTAGCCCTAGCGGTAAACGTGCAGCTATTCAGCAGGACCAAGCTGAGGGTCGTGGGTTCAAACCCCATCGGCCGAGCCTCTTTCAGTAAGGTAAATTTTCTAAAATTCTCAGGGTACGCTTATCCCACGATACACAGATGCAAAAATGATCATTTGGCAAAAAAAGGTATCAGTTTATAACTGTGGGAGGACACTAAGCTGAGAAGCTGGTTCTGTTCTTGTTGGGACGTAACGCCAGAAGGAAAGATGAATAATATCAATAAGTGTTGCCAAATGGTTGGGTTCGCCCCACCTCTAGGAAGGGAGGGGGTTCCTCCAGGGAACAAGTAATTCATATTCATAAGACAACTCCACTCTCATTCATTTGCCCTTACGTGCTGGGAAGAGCTGGAACAGGGGTTCTCAATTGTAATGGGAAATCACACGGGTAACCTTCTAATTATATTTCGGCACATGCTTTACCTGTTTTTTCTCTTCAAGAAACCCTTCTACGATTGATTTGCTCTTAACTGACCCTAGTCACTTTTGTAGCCAACTGTTGTTCAGTTGACATTTTTTCCTGACAAATTGACAAACGCCAAGGTTATACCAATTTTGAAACCGGACAAAAATTATGCAGAAGCTTCTAGCATTGTCCAATCAGTTTGCTGTCCGTGACGGAGACGAACCAGCCACTGGCTGAAAGTCTCCTTAATAAAGATAAAATAAAAATAAATAACAGTTTGCTCTCCTCCATCAGTGAAATTTTTGAAAAGGTCTTTTTGAACAGAATGTGATGGTCCACATCAACAAAACCTATTCGAGCCACTCGTTGAAGGTCTTTGCCTTCCAGTTTAACAACCACTGATCGCCCCCCTCTGATCCGCAGGGGATACTGTGCTGCAGTTGTTGTCCGGTTAATCGAAATGCCACTTTCCAATCAATTGCCGAACGCTCACACAGAAATCGCACAAAAAAACTGGCGAAAGCGTATAGAATGTTGTTGGTCGGGTCGTCATGGGACATGGGGGTTGGTCGTTTTTTAAACATTCCTTCGTGCTGTTCTGACCCCTCCCCCACCCCCTTAACTATCCAACATTGCGCGATGGAAAACATTTAATTTAATTAACCGTGTAAAGTTCAAAGCGATCGGTGTCGCACTGCGCTCTGAGTGGAAAAATGGAGAGAGGAGGAATATTGAACCTCGAAGCTGCATCTGACGCATTTTGATCGGATTTAGCAGCGGTAACCGAAAGTGCGTGGGAAAAAAATTGGAATCTGCCAAAAGTTTTCTCTTATTCGAGAGTTCTGGTTTCCATTTGCTGACAGGAAGGGGACAGACACAGCGAGGGGATGCGTGGCCACTGGATGGGAAGATAATTTACGCAAATGTTTGGTTGCTAATGGAATAATACGATCGATTGCTTGGTGATTAATTGAATTGGGGATAAAATTTCGGATGAATTCGGAAGATAAGTTCCGTTGACAATTTAAAACTGTTCGATGATATTTCGACTGAGAAATGGTACAACTGATCAACATTGAGTTTGAGTTTTGAGAGCAAACTAATTATTATCTCAGAGATTTGGTGAAGGGTCTTAGGTGTTCCTAAGAAAATCCAAGCGTGCAATACGGCACACAGATGTTTAGCATAAACGTTGAGTGAGCGACCCTTAGTTGAGTAGTGGATAAATGGTAATAATCTAGAGTATTCAGCAAGCGCAATTACGGGTTTTTTAAATATGTTTCAAACCAAATTTCCAGAGAAAATACTCTCTTTGAGATAAATATATTGATGGTATCAACTTCCAGATGTCCGAAAGATCCTACGACATTTAACGTGTAATTTAACAAATAATTTACCTATTCATCACAAAGCTCTACGCGTGAGAAAAGATGTGAATTTCAAGGCCAAAACCAAAATTGGTTGGTACAGATGCAGTAGATCTGTATAACTTAGATTCCAGGATGATTTGAACCTCAAATAGTTACAGGACTGATACACCAATGCTGCCGTTCCACACATATTTGTCTCGCAGTTCCATATTGCATGGGTTTCAAGTGATTTTCCCAAACCGGAAGTCGCCATCTTGGATTCAAAATGGCGTCGGACATAGATTTTTGTCATTTGCCCATCGGTCTCGTTCCAAAAATATCCAAATTTAGTAGGTTTCAAGTGATTTTCCCAAACCGGAAGTCGCCATCCTGGATTCAAAATGGCGTTGGACATTTCCTTCATTTTTTTTCTCTGCGCTTGTCATATTTCTTGTTTTTTTTCAGGTGTGAAACTGCTACGAGGATTGTGAAATTGAACTACGAATACTTCTGTATCGTGTACAAGAGAAGTTATTGGGAGAAGATAGTAGAAGAGACAAGGAAGGGAAGTCATCGAGACTGAAATATTTGTTGGAGAGGCGGAAAAATTTTGTCAATCAACCAGTGGATCGTGGGTGTATCAATCAAAGAAGAAGTAGAAGTGGAGGAATCGTTCTTTAGCGATCAAGACGCTGGTGGAGTTTTTTGGCCACTCGTTTAATATTCAAGATTGGCGTTCGTTAAGTATAATTTTTTTTTGGTTTTGGTTGGTAAATGGCTGGGCATGGCGTACCATTGGTACCTCGCGTACCTGAAGGAATAAAATAGACCCCTTTGTGCGGTCCTTAGCCTCTTGCCCAGCAACTCCTATCCCTACCTCCTCGCGGTACTGGCCGGGGTACGAGTAACCCTAGGGAAGATCGGGTAACCAACCCCCGGTGGGAACTTTGGTCGTATGCTGACAGGGAAGGGGGGGTTTGCTTTTGCTTTTGCTTCTGCAAACCTTGAGCATCTGTACTCTATGTTAGGAGCGGCTCACAACAGCGTCTGTTCCCCATGTCAGGGGCGGCTGATCATCGTCCGAGTGCCAGAGAAGGACTCTAAGCTAAACTGCGCACTATGGCCCTCCGAACATTTAGGGGGTTGGTTCAGGCCCTGCAAGCCAGCCTTAAAAAAATCAAGCAACGAATAATCAACGAGAGAATACGAACCGGGACAATCGGCGAAGACCACAGCGACGTAAAGGGACTAGCGATTGGAAGCTCGGTACGTGGAACTGTAAATCGGCGAGCACACGCATACTCGCCGACGTGCTGGTGGACCGTGGATTCGGCATCGTAGCGTTGCAGGAAGTGTGTTGGAAGGGATCGATGGTGCGAACGTTTAGAGGTAACCATACCATCTACCAGAGCTGCGGCAATACACATGAGCTGGGAACAGCTTTTATAGTGATGGGTGATATGCAGAGGCGCGTGATCGGGTGGTGGCCGATCAATGATAGAATGTGCAAGTTGAGCATCAAAGGCCGGTTCTTCAACTTCAACTTGGCCAGGAGGAGGAATTCAGACCGACGATTGGAAAGTTCAGCGCCCACCGGCTGACGAACGAAAACGGCCTACGACTAATTGATTTGGCCGCCTCCAAGAATATGGCCATTCGTAGCACCTACTTCCAGCACAGCCTTCCGTACCGATACACCTGGAGATCACCACAGCAGACAGAATCGCAAATCGACCACGTTCTGATTGATGGTCGGCACTTCTCCGACATTATCGATGTCAGGACCTATCGTGGCGCTAACATCGACTCTGACCACTATCTGGTGATGGTCAAACTGCGCCCAAAACTCTCCGTCGTTAACAACGTACGGTACCGACGGCCGCCCCGGTATGACCTAGAGCGGCTCAAGCAACCGGATGTCGCAGCGGCATACGCGCAGCAACTCGAGGATGCATTACCGGAAGAGGGTGAACTGGACGAATCCCCTCTTGAGGACTGCTGGAGGACAGTAAAAGCAGCCATCAACGATGCAGCTGAGAGCAACGTCGGGTACGTAGGACGAAGTCGACGGAACGATTGGTTCGACGAGGAGTGCCAGGAGGTTTTGAAGGAGAAGAATGCAGCGCGGGCGGTCATGCTGCAGCAAGGGACCCGGCAGAACGTGGAACGCTATAAACGGAAACGGCAACAGCAGACCCGCCTCTTTCGGAAGAAAAAACGCCGCCTGGAGGAGACGGAGTGCGAGGAGATGGAACAGCTGTGCCGGTCTCAGGAAACGCGTAGGTTCTATCAGAAGCTCAACGCATCCCGCAACGGCTTCGTGCCGCGAGCCGAGATGTGCAGGGATAAGGATGGGAGCATTCTGACGGACGAGCGTGAGGTGATCGAAAGGTGGAAGCAGCACTTCGACGAGCACCTGAATGGTGCTGAGAGCACAGGCAATGAAGGACGGGACAACGGAGGAAATGCCTTCGTCAGTACTGCGGAAGATGGAAACCAACCAGCCCCCACTTTGAGGGAGGTTAAGGATGCCATTCACCAGCTCAAGAACAATAAAGCTGCTGGTAAGGATGGTATCGGAGCTGAACTCATAAAGATGGGTCCGGAAAGGCTGGCCATTTGTCTGCACCGGCTGATAGGCACAATCTGGGAAACAGAACAGCTACCGGAGGAGTGGAAGGAAGGGGTAATCTGCCCCATCTACAAGAAAGGCGACAAGTTAGATTGTGAGAACTTTCGAGCGATCACCATTCTAAATGCGGCCTACAAAGTATTATCCCAGATCATCTTCCGTCGTCTGTCACCCGTAGTAAACGAGTTCGTGGGAAGTTATCAAGCCGGCTTCGTTGACGGCCGATCGACAACGGACCAGATCTTTACTGTACGGCAAATCCTCCAAAAATGTCGTGAATACCAGGTCCCAACGCATCACCTTTTCATCGATTTCAAGGCGGCATACGACAGTATTGACCGCGTAGAGCTATGGAAAATCATGGACGAGAACAGCTTTCCCGGGAAGCTCACGAGACTGATAAGAGTGACGATGGAAGGTGTGCAAAATTGTGTGAAGGTTTCAGGCGAACACTCCAGTTCGTTTGGATCCCACCGTGGACTACGACAAGGTGATGGACTTTCGTGCCTGTTGTTCAATATTGCGCTAGAAGGTGTTATGCGGAGAGCCGGGCTTAACAGCCGGGGTACGATTTTTACGAGATCCAGTCAATTTGTTTGCTTCGCGGATGATATGGACATCGTCGGCCGAACATTTGAAAAGGTGGCAGACCTGTACACCCGCCTGAAACGCGAGGCAGCAAAAGTTGGACTGGTGGTGAATGCGGCCAAGACAAAGTACATGCTAGCTGGTGGGGCCGAGCGCGACAGGGCTCGCCTAGGTAGCAGTGTTACGATAGACGGGGATACGTTCGAGGTGGTCGACGAGTTCGTCTACCTTGGATCCTTGCTGACGGCTGACAATAACGTTAGCCGTGAAATACGGAGGCGCATCATCAGTGGAAGTCGGGCCTACTATGGCCTCCAGAAGAAGCTGCGGTCAAAAAAGATTCACGCCCGCACCAAATGTACCATGTACAAAACGCTCATAAGGCCGGTAGTCCTCTACGGGCATGAAACGTGGACGATGCTCGAGGAGGACCTGCAAGCACTTGGAGTCTTCGAACGTCGGTGCTTAGGACGATCTTCGGCGGTGTGCAGGAGAACGGTGTGTGGCGGCGAAGGATGAACCACGAGCTCGCCCAACTCTACGGCGAACCCAGTATCCAGAAGGTGGCCAAAGCTGGAAGGATACGATGGGCAGGGCATGTTGCAAGAATTCCGGACAGCATCCCTGCTAAGATGGTGTTCGCCTCGGATCCGGTTGGTACAAGAAGGCGTGGAGCGCAGCGAGCTAGGTGGGCGGATCAAGTGCGTATCGATTTGGCGAGCGTGGGGCAGAACCGAGGATGGAGAGATGCGGCCACGAACCGAGTATTGTGACGTGAAATTGTTGATTCAGTGTTATCTGTGTAGATGTTAACTAAATAAATGAAAATGAAATGAAGTATAATTTTTATATTTTTTCTTTTTGATTCATTATTAAGTTATTATTCAACCCCGTCTTTTTCCTATCATGGAGACTGACTGGGGATGGAGACAATTCTACAGAGAATATAATTCCAAAGGAATCATGTTCTGCAGAAAAATCATTTCGAGTCAAAACATATCCCTCAACATTTTTGGGCCCATTCGTTGTTTATTTCCGTAAGAAGGATAAACCAATAAATGTTTTATTGATTTCTTCTGAAATTTATAAAACATATAAATCTGTCAAGGAAATTAAAAAAAATTGCTCTTGACAAATTGAGAGTTATTTTTGGATCTCGTGAAGATGCCAATTCTTAATAAGAATCAAAATTATTTTTCAATCGAGTTTATGCACCAAGCGATTCTTGTGAAATAAATGGTGTAATGTATGATGAGGACTTAAATTGTGAGGATATTTTAAATTATGGATTTGGATGTTTTAAAAATAAAGCTATTCCATCTGTTAAAATTTTGGATTGTTATCGTCTATCTAAATTGACTTTTACTGATAAAGACTCTATTTATACCAATTCCAATTGTATTAAAATAACATTTGAAGGTTCTGTGTTACCTGATTATGTTATGATTGACAATGTCATATTTCATGTTAGGCTTTATTATCCAAAAATTATGCATTGTAATCGATGCCTTCTTTTTGGACATACTTCGAATTTTTGTTCTTATAAACCAAAATGCTCGAAATGTGGTGATTTTCATTCTTCTATAAATTGTAAAAAAATATCTGATGTTTGTGTTTATTGTAAAGGAAAACACAATTTTTTAAAAGAATGTTCAGCTCACATTGCTCATCAACAAAGATATAATCAATCAATTAAAAATAAAAATAAGTTATCCTATTCTGAAGTCATCAAATTATCTGATAATTCAAATCTTACTAATATTTTTGAACATTTATCCGATAATGATAATTTGAATCATGAAGAAAGTAGTTTTATTTGTAAACCTCCTAGTAAAAGAAAAAGAATTTATAAATCCAATAAAAATCATGTTGATACTTCTAATCCACAGCCTTCAACATCTTTTGATACCGATTTTCCTCCTTTAAATAATCCTAAGCCGCATCAAAATATTCCTGGTTTTCAGAAAATTAATGATGACTCAAACAATTCTCAAAACACAAACAACAAAAATGAAAATTCTATTTTGAGCATTCTGGAAGATATATTAGAATTCTTAGGATTGAGTGATTTTTGGGAAAATATTATTAAAAAATTTCTACCATTTTTAGCATCTATAATTGAAAAATTAAATTCGTTTGGACCCCTCATCAGTTCACTTTTTTCCTTGTAATGGCTATGTTAAATTCCAATAAATTGAAAATTTTACAATGGAATTGTCGTAGTATAATTCCTAAAATTGACAGGTTAAAAGCAATGATAGCAAATTTCAATTTTTATATTTTTTGTTTGAATGAAACTTGGTTAGAGGATTCCAAATCTTTCCGAATTCCGTCATTTAATATTATTGGAAACGATCGTAATATTTCTTATGGAGGTGTTTTGATTGGAATTCGAAAAAACATTGAGTTTAGGTCTTTAAATTTAGTTACTAATTCGCAAATTGAATGTGTTGCAATTTTTGTAAAACATAATGGTTTTCAATTTTCTATTATTGTATTTATATACCCCCTAATGTACTTATTTCTTTAAATGATATCAAATCAATTTTAAATAATATTCCTTCTCCATTTTACATACTAGGCGATTTAAATACACATAATTTGGCATGGGGAAGTGACAAAACTAGGGGATCTTTAATCATGGATTTAATTGATGAATTAAATCTCAATATTCTTAATGATGGATCTTTTACCAGAATTGCTGTTCCTCCCGCCTGTCATTCATGTATCGTATTAATTTTATGTTCAAACAATTTATCCATTAAAACTTAGAATACTATTGATGATCCAAATGGAAGTGATCATCTACCTTTAATAATTGAAGTCCAAAATCCAATCCGTGATAAATTTTCAAATGAATTTCAAGTTCCTGATTTGACAAAAAAATTTTGACTGGTCCAAATTTTCTGATTTAATTTCTTTTGCTCTAATCAGTTACGATAACTCACTTTCTCCAATTAATAATTATAAACAATTTTCTAAAATATTGATTGAATGTTTACGTAAAGCTCAACTTAAGAAAAAAAAAAATAAGTCCACGTAGAATAAATAATCCATCTTTTTGGTGGGACAACGATTGTAGTATAGCTTTTAAACATTAATCTGACTGTTTTAAAACTTTTCGACGTTCAGGTTCTAGGGAACATTACTTTTTATATTGTAAAGTCGAGGCACACATCAAAATGGATTTACTTTTTCCGTAGAAAAAACTAAATTTATTTTATTTTCTCGAAAACATTCTCCTATTGATATTTTCTTATTTCTTAATAACTATCAAATTGAACAAGTATTTGATTATAAATATCTTGGTATATGGTTTGACTCAAAATTAAATTGGAATAATCATATCAAATATCTTCAAAAAAATTGTTTCAAACGAATCAATTTCCTTCGTACGATTACAGGTACTTGGTGGGGTGCTCACCCTAATGATTTAATTACACTTTATAAAACAACAATTCGTTCGGTAATGGAATATGGTTGTTTCACTTTTTCAAGTTCTATTCAAACACAATTTTCTAAACTTGAAAAAATCCAATATCGTAGTTTAAGAATTTGTTTAAAATTATTAAACTCTACTCATACAAAATCTGTAGAAGTTTTGGCAGGTATAGTGCCACTTAGAAACAGATTTCATGAACTTAATTGTAAATTTTTAATACAATGTTTTTCGAATAATCATCCTATAATTAATATATTGAATTCTTTATTTGAGATCAATCCTACTTGTAGTCTCTTAAGTTCCTTTATATATTGTAATGCTGAAAATATCATTACAGTTAATAATAGTTTTTATAAATACAGCATAAATGTTCATACATGTCGCACATATATTGATTTAACTTTATATGAAGAATTGAAATATGTACCTCATCAATTACATTCTCATGTTGCTAGTATTTTATTCAATCGGAAATTCATTGGCATTAAACCTGAACAACTTTATTTCACTGATGGTTCTCTAATTGATAGTACAGCAGGGTTTGGCGTATTTAATATTGAATTGGCTCATTTTTTCAAGTTAGAATTCCCTAGCTCTATATTCATAGCTGAATTAACTGCTTTATATTTTGCATGCAATTTGATCAAATCTTGCGCTCCCAATATATACATAATATGTTCTGATAGTTTAAGTTGTCTTCGTGCTTTGAATTCTATTAATTTTTATTTCAAAACATATTTTATTATATTAATGTTAAAAGAAATTTTACATGAATTACATTCCAAGGGATTTTTAATTAAATTAGTTTGGGTTCCAGCTCATTGCAATATATACGGCAATGAACAAGCTGATTGTTTGGCAAAATTAGGTGTTTTACGTGGTACAACATATAAACGTGTTATTTACCCTTCTGAAAATTTTTCTAAATTAAAAAAAGATTCTATTAAAAATTGGCAGACTTCATGGGATACAAGTAATTAAGGAAGATATCATTATTCCATTTGTCCTAAAGTTAGTACAATTCCTTGGTTTGAAAAATTATCTGTTGAACGTAATTTCATATGTTCGTTTTCTAGATTAATGTCCAATCATTATATTTGCAATTGTTATCTATATCGTATGAATTTAAATGATTCCAATCTTTGTGAATGTGATAGATTTTATGAAGATATTGATCACATTGTATTGAAATGCTCTCGTTACGTTTTACCTAGAAACAAACTTTTCAATAAAATAATAAATTTGGGATATGAAATTCCAAATTCAGTAAGAGATGTTTTGGCTCAGAAATGTTTTCTGATAATGAAAAATATATTTGAATTTTTAAACGAAATCTCTTATCATGTTTGATACTCTCTTTTTTGTATATGTTTGTTTATTTTTACTTTCAGATTGATTCGTTTATTGATTACCTCATTCCCTACCACCATGGAGATTTGCATCCATTATCTGACGACTTCGGCTCTGCAATGGATCCTTACCGGATGGGCCTTTAGTATTAAGTTATTTTTCTTTTTATAACGTATTTGAAGAGATAAAGAGGTTTAGCGCCCTTTTGAGAAAAATTTTAAAATAAAATCACTCAAAGGGGTTTTTCCCTCTTTCTAAATTAAAAGTTAAAAATAAATTAATAAATAATAATAAATAATAATAATCGATTTCCGTCATCTACTCATCGGTCCCGTTCCAAAAATACCCATATTTAGTGGGTTTCAAGTGATTTTCCCGAACCGGAAGTCGCCATCTTGGATTTCAAAATGGCCTCAGACTATGGTTTAGATCATCTCTATTGATACCCTTGAGAAGTACCACGGATAAACTGTATTCCACTAAACAGCAAAGATCTATTTAAAAAAAATCAAGATTTCCTTTTTTTACTGGATCTCTACCGTTAATTCCTATTCAAGATCATCTCAAGACATAATAGATTTTTAATAACTAATGTTAAGAACAGAGTTGGGAAAAGTTCTGAAATTCACACTACAGTAGGCAAGCGCAGCAAATCACAGTCAGCGGAGCCGTTAGAAGTTGCTACCAGTATTCTCTTGATTTGTTGAGTAACTCCAATATTGAAATCAACATTTTTAGCTTAGCTTAGCTTAGACTGACTACACATATCAATGGTTGCTATTCCGTGATTGACCAAAGTCAGTGAAGATGCACAAAGAATCAACAAGAAATTCGGCTGGGATTGGCCATAATCTTCTTCAGTGTGCATAATTCAGTGCCTCTATTTATACATGGTCAATTACGGCGCCGGCCACGTCCTTGCAGTCAGGTGGGATTAAGGAAAGGAATGTTAGTGTGTAACCTTTGCTATTTGGAGACCGTGTTTTCCTCTGCATCTCCACAAAGGTTACTGGTTGTTAATGGGGAGGATCGTTGGGTCACAGGATTCACTTTGATAAGCGATTAGACCATGATAAACGATTATTTGTTAACTTGCATTCCTAAGCATAATATATTCAATTGACATGGAAAATTTCCAAATAGGAGTAAATAATGTCGTTACTTGAAGTCACGAACCATTCAAAGTTTGTTGAACAAATAGCTAAAAGCAACATTCCTACAGCTGTTAGGACGAAAGCATGTGTAACAATATTTTACTCAAATTGAAAAAATAAATCGATTGGCTGGACCATCACATAATATTCTTATGCCGACACTTACTGTGCGAACCATTCAAAGTATTTTGAATAAAATAAACGTTTTGCAAGTCTATACTTCTAGCACAGACAAACAGGCCGAACCATTCAAAGCTTTTTTTTTATAAAAATAAATTTAAAAGGCAAGGGATTTTATATATAAAAATATGAATTATAGTTAATGCCGACACTTACAGTGACGAACCATTCATAGTTCGTTGAATAATCATATTTATGTTCCATCGTTGTAACGATTAAATGTGCGGTCATACATATTTTATAGATTAAAAAAAAGCATGAAACGAGCTCACCAATTGATCCTTCATCCTTGATTGAGCAGCCACAATTTTCAGCTTCATTTGAAGCATACATACTAACTGAGAAACGCGAATCTTTTTGCGCACTCGCGCCACGCGGACTGAAAACAATTGGTCTTGATTCCGTCGCTCGCCCTGCAGGAGCATGCCATGGAATCGGAAGACCACACACTACTATCCAATATTGAAATCAACATTTTTGCCTTCAAACTGAATAAATTTTCAATTCAGAAGAAAAACTCTTCAAACTTGTTTCTCATAGACTAATTCAATCTACTTACCTCAACGAGCAATTGAATCCGAGATTTCTTCCCATCGCCATCGATTACTTCGGAAAATCCTTCGACAGGAAGAACACACATGTAATAATCATTTCGATCCTCTCAATTTCTTTCGAATTCAATGATCCGCTTCGGTAGAATTGCTGACGATTTCTATTTCATTTGCTCCACCCACAAACTAACCAACCAACCTAATCCTAGAACTGAACGCGTTCCCACCGTAGCAGTAACAATCATCATCGTCATCATCAACGAACAAGGAAAGTTTGAAGTTTGGTTTCGCAGGAAATGGAAACATCTAGAGGGACAGGAAAAACGAAGAGATCATTATACGTTTACCTTGTGTTATTATTTTCGGTTTTATTTCCACCCTCAAAAGGATAACTGCTACGCTCCAGCCGACTGAAGTCGTCATCCGACGACGACGACGACGACGAACGAGAATTGGAACAACCCTCCGGAGTTCACTTTGGAAGCGATAGCTGAAGATTAGATTATTGTTCGGTAATAGAAAGTTGATTATGTTGAAGCGCAAACGTCGAACGGCTCGCCGCCGCCGTGGTGTGGTTTCATTGGATCAAACTTCTGTTTGACGAGTGGAATCGTTGGTAGCTGTGGGGTTACCTGATGGAAAAGGGGTTCATGGAGATTGAATTCTGGAAAGGTGAACAACAATCCTTCGGTGAAGACCTTAAGTGACTGACGTTCGATAATTCTGGTTGAGTCGTTGGAGGTAATAATTTCTTTACTATTTGTTGACCCGTACTTGAGCCGACCAATCACCAACTTTATCGGTGTAACAATTTTGATTCGTTCCAACAAATCTGAAGGCTATTCTACTGATCTTGCTCTTCTAGATAAAGAAAAGACATTCGACAGCGTATGGCATGAAGGTTTTATTGTAAAATCAAAAAAATATATATATTTTCCAAACTAACATTGTAAGAATAATCCAAAGTGATCTTTCAAATCGTACACTTTAATAAAAATATCTGTTTTCCAAGAATTGTACAATATTTTCACATCTGACTTACCTGAGTTAAACAGGGGATTATTTATGACCAAGACGCCGTTCAGGTTTTCAGTTTTTGGTGATCGTGCAAAGCAAAATAGTAAAAATATAATGGAACAAGCTCACCATTTTATTTGAAATCATAGGTTTTTGCTATAATTTTTACTCCCAACAACCAATTTTCCGTTCGAGCAAATTTTTTTTTTCAATTTGAGATAAACTATAGAAGATGTTTAAAAATTTCTTCGATAATAGATATTTGAATTGATGTATTCAACATTGAATAAATCCCGCATGCTAGAATTTCAGTCTTCCTACATAAACCAACAACTCTTTTCTAGTTGATTCCCATGCTTACCTCAGTTGTGACTTGCAGATGCATAGAAAAGCCCCCTCTGACGTTCCCTTCTCCGTCTTCTATCTTGATTTATCACCACCGAAGAATTGCATGTCTCACAGCGAAGACCTATCAATAGGCAACCGCATTCGATTTTCATCTGCTTATTCACGTCTCACAATCTACCCATTAGAATTGCAACGTAGCCTCGGAACCCCTCTGGATCCTCCTCCAAAGTCCAGGCTTTTTATTACAGATGCTGGGATCCAATCTACAGCCACAAATTCCCATTTTTCTCACATGGATAGGAATTTGTGTCGCACAGTCGATTCACCGGCGGTGTCTCCCAAGTGAGGTTAACATCTATGAATATGTGAATTTATTCGGTGCAGTCAGCCAATAGACGAAGACGGTCGCACAGAGGTCTGGTTTTCTGAACAGCTGGCCAAACCTAATTTGCAATCATTAGTTTGAAAAACACAGTCAAACAATTATCTGTAATATCCGATAAAGTAAGCGAAAAACAAAAAAAAAAAATCTTCTTGTTTTTACCCTAGAAAGATGCACATGTAATTTTGCCATGATTTATTGAATCTGGTCCACTGTACGACGTTTATTCTATTGAATGGGTGACTGGAGGAACCTCCAACCCGCTTCAACTGCTTCTGCTGCTCCATTCACAGGAATCCCGTTCATAGTCGCAGCTGTTCAGGAAAAAAGTGGAGTCTGGGGACGGATTCAAATGCTTAGATATGGCCACGACAGCCAGCGACGCTACAAGCATACATATTTTCAATAAGTCTAACCAGAAAAAGAGAAAAATTGGATGATTTTTCGTTCGATTTTTTTTTCTTTGCACGGAGCTTCCTCCGTCCGCTGCCCAATATTGGGATGTTCTTCGTGACTATTCTAACCACTCCACAGAGTACTTTTGAAATTGGGTAAAGTGGATGTAGCAAGGAGATGCAAGAACCTGTGAATAAGGAATTTATTAGAAGAAAACTCCGAAACTGCTTCCACTTCTGTTATTTCAAAATTTACAAATTGTTTTTACAGCTGATCTGGCGATACTGGAGTAGCATCCACGGGCGGCCAATCAAGCTCAAGCTCAAGCTGAAATAAAATACATAATTTCTGTAGAATCCTTTTTTAAAGAATATGTTTTGTTGCTCAAGAGATTTAAGCTTTGAAAGAATTTAATCTAAATCGTTAGGAGGATTTAAACCAATTACTGGCACACCGCTAGCGCATGACGGCTCACGATAGTAGCAAGTCCGAAACAACTTGAGAACCAGAGCTACCAAGCCCTGATAAAGGTGGATGGTTGTGATGGCTATGACCGTGGTCATCATGTAAAGAACAAACAGACAATGCTGTATCGTGTCAGCACCGAGGAGGCAGCCCCTCTAGCACGATGTAGGTAGCGCAACCCTGGTTAGGTGGCATATCGAAGACTCTTCACCAACAAAGAAAGGCAAAAGTAGAGCAAACGGATTGATTTTAAGGAAACATACGCGGTATCGAACGAAGGACAATGATTGTAAAGTTAGATCTTGGAACGTGAGAACTTTGATTAACCCGAGCGTGTTGGACTTCTTGCTCGTAAACTGTGGAATGTCGGCGTGAACGTGGAAGCTATCCAGGAAATATGCTGGCCGAGAACCCGGAGAACGTGAATTCTGAGCGGACCCCATCGCTAACACTTCATTCAAGTACCACATCTACTACAGCGGTGGTGACAGAGCAGAACGTGGAATTGGCTTCATAGTGATTGGGAAGCAGATGAAGCGAATTATTCATGGGAAACCGGTAGAAGGCCGAATCTGTGTGTTGAGAATGAAGGGTAAATTTTTCAACTACAGCCTGATCAGCATATATGCGCCAAAAAACGATAAGCCCGATGACATAAAGGATGAGTTCTATGAGAGCCTGGAGAGTGCCCAAAACAAAACGTCAAGATAGTCATCGGCGACGCAAATGCGCAGATCGGGAAAGAAGATTTCTTCCGACCCGTCATTGGAACGGAAAGCCTTAATTCCGTTACCAATGATAATGGCCTGCTGCTAGTAACCTTCGCTGCTGCTAGAGGGATGGCAATCAACAGTACCTACTTGGCACGAAAGAATATCCGCAAACACACCTGGCGACACCCGAGTGGCGATGCCTACTCCCAAATAGACCACGTGCTGGTTGATAGACGACATTTCTAAGATTTCATGGATGTCAGTACCTTCGAGGCCCTCATATCGACAAGCAGTTGGGAAGAATCAACGTTGCTGGAGATGTCAACAGCCTGTGGGACTCTATCTTCAAAGTTGTGACAGCAACGGCGCGGGAAGTGATTGGCACAGACGAAACGACTGGTTCGATGAAGAGTGCCAGAGAGTGACAGACATGAAGCATGTCGGCAGAAGCCGTATGCTTGTGGACGGTACCCGACAGAACAAAGAGCGGAACAGGACAGCGAGAGCCGAAGGAAAGCGAATCCACCGCAGAAAGAAAAGGCAGCTCGAAGAAAGTATGGTAGCTGACGTTCAAGAAAGCATGAACCGGAATGATATGAGGAGATTCTATGATACGGTCAAAGGCCGATAAAACAGCGGTGGCTGCGAGGTGGAAGGAGCACTTTCAGCCATTTTTGAATGGTGAAAATGGAAATGTAGCTAGGAATAGAATGAACATTGATGATGACGATCAAGCTGTGGACCCACCGACCATAGGAGAGGTTAAAAGGGCTATCAGCGAGCTGATGAACTGTAAGTCTGCTGGGAAGGATGCGGTCGAGCTTCTCAAGCACGGAAATTAGCAGCTTTATCAGTCGATCCACCGAGTACTTCTGAAGGTATGAGAGGGCTTAGAATTGCCCACCAGCTGGTTGGATGGCCTCATATGCCGAATCTACTAGAAAGGGCACATACTGAAGTGTGCCAATTAAAGAGGAATTACCCTGCTGAATTCGACTTACACAATTCTGTCACGCAACCTGTTTAACAGATGTTTAGCTTGCGAATGATCCTAGATAAATTCTGGGAGTATAACTTGCAGACTCACCATCTGTTTATTGATTTCATGGCGGCGTACAACACAGTGAAAAGAAATGAGCTGTGGCAGATAATGTCTGAACATGGTTTTCCGGCGAAACTAATCAGACTGATTCGTGCTACGCTGGATGGTTCGAAATCGAGTGTTCGGATCGCAGACGAGGTATCAACCTCGTTCGTGACGTTAGAAAGTTTGAAGCAGGGAGGCGCACTTTCGAATTTACTTGTCAACATTGCTCTCGAGGGTGCTATTAGGAGATCTGGCGTGCAGAGAAATGGCACTATTATCACAAGGTCTTACATGCTCCTTGGCTTTGCGGACGACATAGATCTAATTGGAATCAATGGCATATCAGTGTAAGAGGCCTTCGTGCCTCTGAAGAGAGAGAGACAGCAACCAAAACGAAGAACATGGTTGCAGGTAGAGATAGATCGTTGGTAGTTCGACTGTTGTTTCTTGTTGATGATAGACTAGCTTTTCAGTCTTGACAAAATTAAAAAAAAAACTGTTATTTTATTTTGTCCAGATAGAATCAGACATGGTGATGTAGGTACTGAGGTAGTGTTTGATGGGGATGTGTTTGAAGTTATTGAAGAACTTGTTCACCTTGGAACATTTGTGACATGTGACAACGACGTTTCCCGCGAAATGAAAAGCCGTGTTGCGGCTGCAAATAGGGCCTTTTACGGACTACGTAACTAGCTTAGGTTTCGCAGCTTGCAAACGGAAACAAAATTCGCCCTGTACAAAACATTGATTCTTCCTGTGGCTCTCTAGGGACACGAAGCGTGGACGTTGAAAGAGTCAGTCCGGAAAGCTCTCGGTGTTTTCGAGCGTAAAGTGCTGTGGACAATACTCGGTGAAAAACTCGAAAATGGTGTGTGGCGCAGACACATATATCAAGTGTACAAAGATGCGAATATTATCAAGCGTGTAAAATATGGCAGACTTCAGTGGACTGGTCACTTAGTGCAAATGTCAGAAGAAAGAATTTCGAAAAAAATATTCAGCAGGGAACCAGATAGAGGTCAGCGGCTTCGTGGAAGACCACGATTACGTTGGCTGTACGCAGTGGACGTTCGGGCAACTGGAGGGGTTTTGCCCAGGACCGACGAAGATGGAGCTCTACAATACGCCCGGCAATGGCGTGACGCTACGCTGTAGCCAGCAAGGTATCAAGGTAGGTACTCTGAATGGTGAGATGATCCTCGAGTTAAAAAAGGAGTCAAAGGCAAGCAGTTCCTTCGATAAAAAGCCATAGGGAATAAAGTGGAAGTAAGAGCCGTGTGCTTGGAAGCGACTCTCGAATGTAAAAATATGGACGAGATTTCAACAGAGGAAGATCTGAGGTTAGCCATGTAGCAGCAGTGAGCATTGGGCAATGTTCCAATGTAAATTCGCATGAGAGAAGGACTCAGTAGGATGCAAGTGGCCTCGGTTAGGCTGCCTGTAGACGCAGTGAACAAGGCCCTCAAAACCTGCAAGATCAAAGTAGGCTATCTGCTGGTAGGCTCGTCTACAGAACGGCAGAAAAGAAAGAAAGTGAAATCAGACTTAGCAACAAAGCTTGGCTTCAAGAACTTTGCGACAAAGCAAACGTGAATCCGTAGAGTGACGCGTACACATGTCGAACATTTCGGTCATTCAATTTGAACACATTTTTTTTCACCAGTGCTAACCAATGTTTGTTTGCTTGTCTCACAGGAAACCATTTTCAAGGTGCACACTTGAAATACTTCACATAAATTTTCTACAGTTTGATGCATGCAATAAGAACAATAAATCATTTGAATCAGATAGATTCTGGTCGTATTTTTGTTAAAAATATTTTTACAAAAGTTCTGAAAAATATACGCATCAATTAGACTAAGGGGTCTATTTTATAAGTCGAGTCGATCAAAATGACTCGACTGGAGTCACTGTCGACCGAAAAAATCGCTCGAGTCAGCTCTATCACTCGAGTTTTTCGACAGTTGTCACTCTATGTGACTGGATTACTATGGGAGTTGACGGATGACATCTGAATTATGCATGCTTGCTTTGATCGACAATGAATACAGACGAGTCACATGAATCTGCTTGATTTACAAAATAGGCACCTAAGTGAAACTTCTCTTCAGCACCTTCAACAGTTTTTTTGTCACATAAAATGAGTAAAATTTTTTTAGCATGATGAAGTAATGACCGCTTACTTTTAGGCATACTCGGATCATTTTGATGAAAAATGTAGGCTTGACAGCAGCCTGGCTGCTTGTTGATATCTAATTCGAACCCCCCAGGTACAGAGTAGTCATGGCGAAGTTAAAAGGTCCAACCATGCCACCGGAAGTGTGCCCGGAGAGAATGAAGGTCATTATTGACGGACTGTTTCCGCAGCACGAAGCTATAACCTGGCCGCCCACTCCTTACGGAGTGCAAGATGGATACTACGATGAATCTCGAATAACAAATGAGGAGTTGATCGGTGTGGCGAAAGCCTTGGACACAAAAGGCTTACGAAGCGTGCGGAGAGCGAGAACGGGCTGTCGAATATGCAGTTCAGCTTCCGGAAAGAAAGGTCTACTGTGGACGCCATCTAAACTGTTGTGGAAACCATGGAGACAGCTCTGAAGCAAAAAAGGAGAGGAAACCGTTATTGTGCGGTGATCATACTGGACGTAACTGTGCTAGCTGGAAAGCAATCGCCAATTCTTTGCATAGCATGAAAGAACCTGAGTACATCTGCCGGATTCTGAAGACCGTTCACTGATATACTAAACAGGCCTAGGAGTAAAAAGTACTCCGAGCGTTCCTCAGGGCTCTATTCTCTGTCCGACTCTGTGTACGATGGTGTCCTGAAGTCGAATCTTCCCAGAGGCGTAAAGATTGTAGGCTTTGCGGGCGGTGGTTCTATTGGTAGTCGGTGAATCAAGAGAGGAGTTGGAGGTACTCGCCACCGAGACGATCGAAACGGTAGAAGATTGGATGCGGTACAAGAAGCTGGCGATAGCCCCCCACAAAATTGATGAGGTTATGATCAGCAAAAGGAAAAGACGAAAATTTGCAGGAAAATGTGTTCACTGTATTCTATTTTTCAAACAAAACGTGAACACATTTTCATCAAAATATTTTAAGTTTTGAACAGAAAAACTGCTTTTGAAGTTTTGATGATGACGATGATTACAATGCCGGAGCGTTGAACGTTGTTGGAAGAGAGTAGTAGTAGTAGTTGTAGTAGTTGTAGTAGTAGTAGTAGCAGTAGAAGTAGAATGTTTTTTTTTATTGCTTTATTATAGAGGTTTTCAGTGCCTAAGGCTGGTTCACCTCGTTTGAAATAGAAAAAAAAAACAGACTAAATACAAGGAGTATATAACAATTTAAGGTTATTATAAAGATATTGTAATTAAATGCTAGAATATAAGTTACTATCTTTCAGAAAGTTTATGAGTTTAATTTCTTCAACTGGGTCGTTCTGGAGGATATTGCGTATACTTGTATGAAGGTTCAAATTGACTCTTGTTGCTTCATATTGGGGGCAGTTGACTAAGATATGTTCCACGGTTAAAGGTGTTGAACAGATGGGACAAGTTGGTTTTGGATTTGCAGAAATGTAATGCGAATGGGTTATTCTGGTGTGCCCCACTCTCAGGCGAGATATTATTTTTTGTTCTTTGCGATCCTTGCGGTTTTTCCACTGTCCAATGTCGGTTTTGATCTTCCTGAGGAAAATGTCACGGTTTGAAATCCACTGTAGATACCACGTACGATGAGCACCACGTGTAATCGCGCTACGTATATCATGCCCAGGTGTTTGAAGGTTCCACATTACTGAATGTCTCCCTTGGCATGCTAGCCGATCTGCTTCTTCGTTGCCTTTTATGCCACAATGCCCTGGTATCTAACAGAGCGTAGTATTTGCGGGAATCCGTGCTTCGATTAACTGTATCAGTGGATGCTTCTGTCTAGGGTTCTCCAAAGACGACAAGACGCTGGCTGAGTCCGATAAAATTATCGTCTGTGCATTGGGGTCTTCAATGTTTCTGATAGCGAGGTATATAGCAGCAGCCTCTGCAGAAAATACGGTGAATTCGTTGGGAACTCGCCGTGCGATTTGAAACGTTGAACTATAGACACCAACTCCTACGGTTTCCTTTGCTCGAGAGCCGTCCGTGAATATTTTCACATGCATGCTATACTTGTTGCTGAGCAGGCTATTGAGTTCAGCAAATATTTTGGTTGAATAATCCCCTGCACGAACTGCGTGCTTAATTGTCCAATCGATCTTGGGTCCTGATTTGTTCCATCGGCGATCTCCGACCCGATAGACTTGTGCTACCGGAGGGAAATCCATGGCTGCATACTCCCTGACAAGGTTTTTGGCTTTTTCTAGGATGAAAATGTTGGTACAGTCACCATATGTTTTCTCCAAATAACTTACGGTTCTGGATGCTGCTGCGATCGTTAGTACGAAAGGAAACGGGAGTACTCCGGCTTCTACACATGTTGCAAGGCTAGGAGAACTGGGAAGTAATCCTGAGGTGATTCGTATTACCTTGTTGTAGACAGGACTAAAAGCTACTCTCATTTCTCTGTAGGCACGTATTATGATTTCTAATCCGTAAAGTAGTTTACTGACCACAATACTGCGGCCGACAGTCTGCAATGATTTACGGTTATTGGTTTTATGTCTTCCACTAATCGCTTTAATTAATCGAATTCTGCATTCAGTTTCCTTCTTGACGAGATTGAAGTGACTTCGGAAGTGACATTTGCGGTCAACTGTCACTCCGAGGATTCGAAGTTCTTTTTTGAAAGGGATTGGCATTCCTGCGACCGTAACCGGGTTATTCCATGGGTGATGTCTTAACGTACAACAGTGTGAGATCGAACATTTTTCAGCTGCCATGCTGGAACCAATATTTTCCGCCCATTTAGCAACAGCTCTGACAGCCGCCTGTAGCTTTCGTCGAATTAACTTTGGTTTCTTGCCAACCACAACAATAATAATATCATCAGCATAGATGTATATGAAAATGCCCTTTGGTAGATTGTCGAATACGGAGTTCATTGATACCAGAAACAAGGTTACCGCTAACACAGAGCCTTGCGGTACTCCGGTCTCTTCTTGGAAGGTCCTGGAACGTGTGTTCCCTATCATCACTTGGAATGTTCTATCTTGCAAAAAACCTTGGATAAATTTCCCCATATTACCAATAAAACCCCAGTTGATAAGCTGCCGTAGAACTCCGGGTCGCCAGACTCTGTTATAGGCCTTCGATAGATCTAAGGCCGCTATGTCAACGTGTAAATCGTTTGTCAGAGCATCATCGATTGTTTGGCCCAGTGCTGCGAGATAAGATCCGGTTCCTCTACCCTTTAAGAAAGCATGTTGCCGTTGATCTAAAAGGTTACGTTCTTGGAGAACAGTAGTGAGGCACCTGTTCACCATGCGCTCCATAATTTTCGAGGCACAGTTTGTAAGTGCTATGGGGCGATAATCACGAGGGTCAGTCGATCCAATTTTTTTCTTGGGTATCGGGACGACTAAACTGTGCTGCCATTTTTTTGGGAAAGTACCGTTGGACCACATCTGGTTAATACTTTCCAGGAGAGAACACTTAACTGGTAGTGGAAGATGTCTGAAGAGAGGATAGCTGACGTCGTCTGGGCCTGCAGATTTTCCTCTAGCAGAATCCAGTGCGTAAAGTAGTTCTGAGATTGTGAAGGGTCTGTTGAAGTCACAATCGTCTACATCATCTTGTACTGATATACTGGTGGATGTACAGTGTGCTTTTGTTTGTGCAGTTATAAAACTACGACTGTATGCTTCATGTGAAGAAAGTTTTGAGAAGTATTCTCCCAAAGCATTGGAAACGAATATTGGATCTCGTGAGACGACTCCGTTTTGAAGGATACCAATACCTTGTGCTCTTCTTTTTCCGCTTAATGCGTTAACTCGTCGCCACATTTCGGTGGTAGATTGGCTGCTGTCGAAACCGTCGAGAAATGCTTCCCAAAACTCGCATTTAGCTCTACGAATGACGTCTCTGCACTGATTTCTTAGCCGTTGATAATTTTCGTGGACTGCTTTCCAGTCCGGGTGAGTTTTTTTTTAAATTTTCTGAGCGCCTTCCTACGAGCTTTCACCGCCGCTTGTGTGTCATCGTTCCACCAATGTAGGGGAAGTGGTGGTAAAATGAACAGAGGTGGTAAAATGAACACCGTGACTTTTACCGAGAAAAAACCTTTTTCGATGAATTTTTATCACGCACGGGCGATTTAGAGCATAAATCTGAGTGTTCGAGTTCATAAGGAGGTCAATTGAAGTGAAAATATCAACAAAAACTAAGATTTTAGAAAACCACGTTTGAAAATTAAAACTGACGTAACTTTTAGCGCGGAAGACTTGAGGTTTTTCAGTGAGGTGAATATCGTTATGATATGATGTCAAATCTGATATCTTTAGAATTCTTTTTGAATGGGTTACAATCATTAATGGATGTATTTTCGGTAGGGCAATGAAAATTTACAGAAATATTTGTTTCGCTCACATTTTTTGCGTGGTGTTCATTTTACCACCAACCGCTGTTCATTTTACCCTCATTGTGCAGGTAAAATGAACATTTGCATCGCTTTTTGATAGCGATGAAAATATGTGAAAATTTAAATATTTTAGTCTGAATCCATGTCGCTGCTATAGATTACATCCCTATTTTTGATGGTGTGCGATAGAACTATACAAATTCCTCGTTTTTCTATCAGAAACAAGATGATTTCCTCAAGGTGTTCATTTTACCACCCCTTCCCCTATGGCTTTTGGGCCTGGCTTACTGCTCGTTCTTGGTATATTGGCTTTAGCAGCGTCGTAAATGAGTTCATACAGGCTTTCAGGAAAATATATGTATTCCGGATTGATTGAAGATATAATGTCTTGTTCGAAACCGTCCCAATTGGCCTCTTCAAGACGCCATCTGGGTCTTCTAGTCGTTTCCGGTGGAGAATCATTACTTTGGATTTCAATCGGATAGCGGTCGCTGCCCATTGGATCAGCGTGGATATTCCATTTAAGAAGACTGATTATTTCGCTGGATACTAATGACACATCTATGCAAGATGTGCATGAGCCACGCAAGAAGGTCGGACTTCCATCATTGAGTACAATGAGATCATTCTCCTCCGCGACATTAAGGATGGCGGTACCTCTTTTGTCGGTTTTTGTCGAACCCCACGCGTAGTGATGACTGTTTAGGTCTCCCAGTATTATGTACGGCTTTTCTAATTGTCCAATCAGATTTTGTAGGGCATTTTCTAAGTTACCGATTCCATTCTGAGGGAGGTATAAGGATACAATGGTGTGCTGGAATGGAAGGTCGATCTTAACAGCAAGGGCTGTCAGGGATGTGTTCAATTGTACTTGAGTATGGGGAAGGGCTCTAAGAACTGCGATTCCGACGTTTTGAAATCGTGTTGAACCCGATTTGACATACCATTGGTATTGACCAGAAAGAATCCGGTCGAGACCCTTTGAATCACGACAGTGGACTTCTTGGAGTGCAAGAGTCTGAGGAGGATTATCGCGCGTTAGTAGTTGAAGGTCGCTCATATTGTTGAACAGACCGTTCATGTTCCATTGTAAAGCAATCCGGTATTTTTTACAATGATTCGTAAGGGAGCGATTCTCCGAAGAGCATGGAGATGCGCTACGTTGAGTACTGGCTAAGTTTGACGGGGTAGATGGTTGAGTTCCATTGTCATCTTGTAGAATGGCTGTTGGTATCGTTGTTCTTTGTCTACTACTTGGGGGTGCTTGTTGACGATGGTACAATCGATCGTAGGCTTCAGCGTCGGATAAAACTGATGGTGGGAGCGGCAGATTAGTAGAGGGCGTAGTTGCTTTCCGATTGTATCCTTGATGGCAAGGTGCAGCTGAAATGTTGAGCGGGTATGTGTGTGGCGATTTTGCTAAATTTACGGAGGTACTTGCCTGAGATAACAGGCCCCCCACACCAACTGCCGCCGGGGGCTCATCACAGGGTTGTGGTACATCCCCGGTCAGGGTTGGTGTAGGGAAAGGCCTAGGGTTATCCAAACCCATGGAAGCGTTGAGGTTGTTGATATCTGGGCTTGTAGATGCCTTGTGGTTCGTTGATGGAGTCGTAGAGGTGCTGTATGGGTTTCTTTCATTTACTTTTCCATCGACTTCATAGGCCGCACAGAGGGATTCTCCGTCTACGGGTTGGGGTATAACGTCCCGGACAGATCCTCCACTCAGCTGCGCTCCCGCTTGTGGGAGTGAGAGGGGTACTTCACTTTCCCCGCTCCCAAACCTACCGGAGTTGTTGATGATCGATGTGTTGGGGTTGTTTCTGTTATCGGTTGTGGGGTCATTGATGGGTCGTGTAAATTTACATGATTTGTTGGAAATTACTGACATTGTTAGATGGATAATTGGGGTGTACAGATAGGGTCTCGTCATCAGAGTTATCCACCACTTCTTCATCATATTCGATTATTGGGTCCAAGTCGGTGTCCGATGTAGCTGGCTTTGCAGCTTTTGCAAGTGGACTTCTGCTTTCTGGTGAGGCGTTCTGAAGACGCTTTGATCGACGCAAAAGGTTATCTTCTACCTGCAGTCTGCGCTTCGTGATTCCTTTAGCTTTGTCAGTTATGGTAATGACTTTTACTTGACGTTGAGGGCACTTCTCTGATTGAGGTGATGTTTCAGGCGCTGACTGAATGGTGCTGGACAGAGCAGCTAGGCTGGATTGCAGAGAGTCAACTTTGTGCACCAAGCTTTCCAATTGTTGGTTCTTCTGATTAACGTCCTCGAGGAGCTTGAGAATGGTATCGTCCTTCTTTTTGTTATCCGCGCTAAGCTTGTTGATGATTTCATCTTTTTTCTTGTTTTCTTCCATCAAAGCTTCTATTTTGGAGGTATCCAATCGGGTTTGGGCAGCGGCTTGTGCATAGGTCAAATTACCCTCTGCAACTCTTCTTCTTGCTTCATGGTACGTTAAGTTGTCGTCCACCTTGAGCTTGACTACGGCGACTTCTTTCTGGTAGATTGGACACGTTCGACTTGTGGAGCGGTGGTCTCCTTTGCAGTTGCAGCAGACGGGAGATTCTTGACAATTCTCATCGTGGAATTCAGCGGAACAGTTGTGACAGCGTTTAGCAGCAGAGCAACGTACTTTCGAATGACCATAATTGAAGCAATTGTAGCATAAAAGCGGGTTGGGGTAAAAGGGGCGGGTAGCGATTCGTAGCAGCCCAACTTTTACGTGTCCCGGATAGGTTGTTTGGTTGAATGTTAATATTATTGCTGGGGTGTTAACACGATTGCCATTTTCCATTCTGGTAATCCTTTGTACCTTCATCACGTTTTGTGGCCCTAGATTTTCCAACAGCTCTTCCTCTGTGTAGCAGATAGTGTCATACGAGGAAATTACACATTTACTGATGTTGAGGGTTGGATGCGGAGTGATAGGAATTGGCGTACCATCTATGAGCTTGGTCATTTTGATAAGCTTTTCAACATGCACAGGGTTGCGAACCCGAATAGTGTACCGTTTTGTTTGCTCACTTGATGCAGATTCGATAACAGAATCCCCAACCACCAATTCGATACTTTTCCCGATAAGATACGGGTCCACAGGCAAATTCACACCATCAATTCCGGTCATTTGCAGTATTGTCAACCTGCCAAATTCATTCTGTGGGTCTATGAAAAGAGGCAATCTTGGGCCCAACGACCCTCCCGGATCGCCCCCAGTGGGGGAGGTCATTGTGGGTGTTTTTACCTACTCACTATTGGCATGATCTTCCATTCGCAATAGGCCGACAAACGGCGATGATAGCAGTCACCTGCTACCTACCCCAAGGCGAATGGATAGATGATCACGAGTTGGATCTTATTTGTTTTGATCTCTCTTTTCGTTACTATAAGCACGTGCTACTGTGCAAGCTGGTCACTCACTGAGAGAACGGGAACAACACACACTGTTGATCTATTGATCTTCACTAGTACCAGTGTACAATGTTCTTTTTGGGATTGTCTGCTTGGATGGTTCTAAATAGCACTACTACTGGTTGCTTCACCACGCAGTTATTGTGGTCGCCGATCGTACACTTGATGCAGTCCAAGTGGAACCGATTCTAGCGGCCAGAAAGGTCCAAACTGTACAACTTTGGTGATAAAACCAACAATCACTATATTTGCAATACAATAAATTACATCCACGGCGAAGAAATGACGATTTTTGCGCGACTTGGGACGCTTTACTATGAAAAATAGCCAGAGTAGAAAAACGCGACGTCTTCTCTGCCTAGACTATTGATATAAACCAAGTAGAATGTCTTCTTTTCAAAAGCACCAGCATGAGTAGAGATGGCAACACAAATTGATGCTCAAAGTCAATACCAGCGTCGGTCACGTCCTTGCGATCATCTAGAAAGAGAAGAAATGATAGATAACTACTGCTACCAGGGGTCAAGGAATCCTCTGCTTCTCCACGGTTGTCATGGCAGAATCATGGAGCATGGAGCTAATATGCTTTCTTGAACTATTTAGGCTTGATGTCCGACGAAAATTCACAAAGGCCTATTTCCCAACCCACCTGAAACGCCCCTGTCGTCTCCATCACCGGGATCTATGTGGAATCCACTTGACTTGAGTCTCTTCCGCTTTTCCCACACTCTTCCCCCAATACAATTCTGCGGCAAGTCAAACTAAGTGTTTCTAGCAGAGAGTGAGGAAGCATGTCGCACCGTTCCACGGCCGGATTTGAATACGCAGTGCTACTTATGCTACACGCTCCGTGTGGAACGGAACGACACTTGTACTTGTGCATGTGTACATATTGGAAACGCCGGCTTCACCACCTCCCCCCTATCCATCTTCAATAAGGGATAAGGGTGCGGCTTATTTTTCGAAAGATGAGCCGCATAAGAAGAGAAACATCGAAGTTTGAGCAAAAAATATCAATATATCTAGAAAAATAAAAATATAGACATTTGAATAAAGTTATTTTTTTTATCAAAATGAAGAAAAAATGGAGATATCAACTATTAACTAATACTTGTTACAGTTTTGGACAAATTTGTTGTTTTATTTTTATATTCAATTTTGAGGAGAATGGTGATGAATGTTTCAAGATTGGTTAAAATAACGAATCCATTGAACCGTTGAAATCTTTCCAGAAGTTTTTATATTATTGTAAATTTATCTTCAATTCGCTCGCACCACCATCAAATCTTAAAATTATTGATTCAAAGTTTGAGGTTTCCCTTCCCATATGATTTGAATTCAAAATAGCATACGAACTTTTGATTTTGATTACTTAAAAAAAGCCGCAACCTAATGCGGGAACTGATCGATCGAAGAGCAGCGCGAAATAAAATCGAATTCGTTCTAGTTAAAGGTGTCTCAATTTAGTTTCATGACTAATGTCGCTCGGGGTGCGACTCTGCCGTTTCGAAATCGATTGATTTTTGCACTTGCTTGCTTCTGCGGGTGTGGGAATCAGCTTTTCTATCAGGTTGATTCTTGATTCGCGGAGAGATGGGATGGAGGTGGATGTTCGTCACCCGCCAGCTATCTGCCTTCTGCACTTGATGTGGGAGGTAAATTTAGAATTCGGGAACTTTTTTATTTCGGCTGTCGGAACGGTGTCTTCCGCCGAATTCAAATTGGGATCCGTCCGTCGGGAGTGCTTGTTTTTTTTTTTTTTTGGATGGCGCGTTCTTGTCACCTGGAATTGATTTTTCTAAGCGTTCGGCTTCGGAAAAAGCGATTGATTGGTTGGTTCATTCAGCGCACATGGAAATAAAATTTCCGATGGAAATTTATAACTTTCAACAATCGCATTGAAAAAAGAGGAAATTTGATATTTTCGAGCAGAATTCCAGTTTAATAACCATGATAATTGTTGACCAGCTGGCCGGGTTCGCGGTTAACTTCATCAAATATGTGACAATGGAGTGGAGGACTTCCATTGTGAAACCAGATACATTTTTCATCCATGCTATTTCAACAGATCTACTGCAAGTGGAGATGACCCAGCAGAGGTGATGGAATGCCAAATACGAGATTACGGTTTTGTTTCAGCATCATATGTAGTGTAATTTAACGCCATGTTAGAGGTAATTATTTCAGATAAAAATAGGATCCCGATGAGTATGAAACCTACCAGTTGTGCTATGATACATGCAAGATAAACTTTAATGCTACCTTTTTTCGAGGTTATTATGACATTTCTGTGATAGGGAAAAAGAATAAATATTTGTACATCATAATTACTCACGATGCAAGCGCTATTTTCACAAGTGTTTTGTCGGAGAGCACCGAAGAAATGTTCTGCTCCGAGAATAAGCTCAATGTCTTGCGGTTCATTGAAGTCGAGCAACGTTCGATTGGTTCTCTTGAGGTTGTTCTTCTGGATTATCCGTTTGAGTGGGACAAGTTTCATGCACGAGAATTGCTTGAGACGACAATATTTCAAGGTTGCTAGGGTGTGGATGACTGAAATGTGCGCCATGAAGAAGAGTGTAATGCTTTATGGAACATCTATTACAGGTTTTCCAAGGACACGTCTGCGTTAAATGATTCACCTTCCGAAAACAGCTGAAACAAAGCTTTTGGATTTTGGTGAAATTTAATTATTTATTCTCGAAGAACTCATTGAACTCGGGCCAATGGAACAAAAAAAGTTGTGATAATCCCTGTTTGAGCCGACAGACTGTAGCAGTCTTGCATAGTTTTGCAGATGATTCAACGTTGACTCCTAGGATTCCTCATCATACTCTTCGTTGTTAGCGGTACCACCCACAACGGCTGCCACGTGGTCGGAATCAAGACGGACGCAATGATTCTCCTATTTCCTCAGGGTGTTCGGATCAAGACCAATGGACAGCAAGAAAACTAACAGCGAGTTCCAAGCTTTTCTCCCAGCCACTTAAAAACTGATGAATGCTGCGGTCGATAAGATTGAGCAACTCTTCTGCCGATTCTCGTTTAATCGGCGGGGTATCGAACTAACTGACGCTTGTTTTCATATCGCAATTTCAAAGCTCTCAACGCATCACGATATCCATCCTGCCGCAAGTTGGTCGCTGTAATGCAGCCCACAGACGCTCAGACAGTTTGACCAACATTGCCGCCAAGTTAGTCAAACCAATTTATGTTGATGCAACCGTTTGACCGACTGTCAAAGTTCGTTGCAGCAACACTATATTTCTTTGCATGTTTTGAATGATCTTGAAGAGTCTAGTAGATATGTGATTGTCATTTTTTTCGAATTTTGTGGCTGTGGGGGGAATATTAGTACCATTTTTGGGCAATAACTGTAGGAAGGACGAGCGAAACTTTAAAAGTTAAAGTATCGGAAGAAATGAACGATAAAATTAGGAGGGCCTCTGTCGGGGATTATTCTGAACATTTATCAGCAATGGAATGGCTATGGGAATTTCTCCAAACATTCTATCCAAAATCTGTTAGTGGTTTCCTCTAGTTTATTTTACATTTTGGAATTTCGACAGGGATTCTACCAGGAATTTTATCAATGATTTCTCTTAAAAATATCTACAGATTCTATCATATCAGGAATTCCTCCGGGGAAAATCCTTCAGGCATACCTTCAGAAATTCACCCTGGCATTCTTCCAGAAATTCTTTCAAAGATTTTCAAAAAATTATTCAGAACTTTCGCTACATATTCCTTCAACGATCACTCCAAAACAACCCTTAAGCGATTTATTCAGTAATTACTCCAGGGCTAACTCCAAGGCTGCCTCCAAGAATTCCTTCAGAGCAGATATTGAATCCTGAGAAAATTGAGAGAATCTCTCACGTATCGCTCTCTGTAACTATCATAACATGCTGCACATTATGAGAGACTGTTTATCGTATACTGCTACAACTTTGATCAGATTGGGGGGATTGTAGTGCATGATAAAACCCTTCTAAACATGCTCCAAGCCTGGGGGACACTATTGCTATTGGAAGTTCGTGGATTGTTTATCGTGCCATTAAAGAAAAACACCTACCCCCAACGCACAGTGGTCCAGGAATCAGTTTTACGCGGAAAGATGCATTTTGAGCTTTAGAATGAAACATTAGACAAAAACGGTCTTCTACAAAGTTGTTTGTATTAGTAAGTTCCTTCGTTTGGTGTTATTGAAAATTAGGATGGACCACATTTTCATAGAAATTGTGTAACTACCTTTCTTATTTGTAGAAATTATATTATACATGCTTGAGCAAAAACACAAAAACTTTAATAACTTTTGAACTAAAATAGACATCAACAATCTTTTTACATGAAAATTTGCGTTTTGTTAAGTTCTAAAAGTCGTTCATAGACTACTTTGACGAGAAATCTGAAATAAGAAAGATAGGGCTCTAAAACAATTTTGAAGATTTTCATTGTATGTATTTTTTTATATTTTTGCATTTTGAGCATGAAAATAAAATTTTAGACAAAAATGATCTTCTACAAAAATGTTTCTTAGAATGTAAGCTTTCATACTGTGTCATTAGGGTGTTCCACAATATCACACAAATCATATAATCAACTTTTGTATTTGCGAAAATACTGGTATATACTTTTAAGCAAAGCGGTAGAACTTGAAATTTTGATCAACTTTGCCAAAAAAGTTTTTCTGTAGCTCAAAATTTGACCAATCTAGAGCATTTTTTCGTAATCATCGCAGGGTGGTCCAACAAAAATAAGTTTTTCAACTCTAGTTTTTATTATTAGTTTTCCGTCAAAGTCGTCTATGAACGACTTTTAGAACTTAACAAAACGCAAATTTTCATGCAAAAAGATTGTTGATGTCTATTTTAGTTCAAAACTTATTAAAGTTTTTGTGAAAAAAATATATTTGTTTTTCAAGACATTTTATTAGAGTTACAAAAATAACACATCTGTAATTTTTTGATATAATATACAAATTTATTTTGTCTTTTGAATGCCGTCAAAAGATATTTTTTATGTTTGCCCCAATCAGAGATATTTACAATATAAGTAGGCATGTTTTTGAGAGAAAACCAACAATAACTCCCAAACAAAAGGATATAGCGAGTTTCTTCACTCACCAAATTACGCATTTTTCAAAGTTCTTAAAGTGTTTCATTGACTACTTTGATGAGAAATTTGAATTGAAAACTCTAGAGCCAGAAAACCAGTTTTGTTCGGGCCGCCCTATGTCACCATAGGAAAATAGCTCTAAATCGGTCAATTTGAGAGATACAAAAAAAGCTCAAGCATGTATAATATAATTTCTACAAATAAGAAAGTAAGTTACACAACTTCTATGATATTGTGGTCCACCCTAATTTTCAATAACACCAAACAAAGGACCTTACAAATACAAACAACTTTGTAAAAGACCGTTTTTGTCTAATGTTTCATTCTAATGCTCAAAATGCATCTTTCCGCGTAAAATTGATTTCTAGACCAGTGCAACGGTAAACAAGCGAGAGAAATGGATTTTATCATCGCTCTCTCTTTGGGGCTTTCGCTCGCTGGTTCCCTTTATCAGACTTGTTACACCTTTCGATATAATGACGATCGTGGACCGCAACAGATGGGTTGTTTTTCTTTGTTTGCTTTGATCGTGCTTCATACTCAAATGGGAGCGAATTCTGCAATGCCTGCTCCGGAGATAGCTAAAGGAATTTCTCCAAAGATTCCTTCAAGACTTACTCTAGAAGTTACAAGGATACTTTTATGCATCGCCCAGGAAATTGATGTGTTTCTTGAAAAATTTGTTATATTCATGTTCTGAAATACCTCAGGCATTTCATCAAAAGTCGGGGCTTCCTTCTAGAATTCCTCTATGAGTTCTGTCAAAAATTCCACCAGGAATTTTTTCAGCGATTCTTTCTAGCATTTTTTTTAGTCATTCTTACAATGCCAAAACTTCAAGGAATCCTTAACAAAGTCTTTCTGCAATCTTTTCCTTGAATTCCATCAGGAATCCCTCTGAAAATTCTTAAGGAAACTGCTCAAGGAATCCCTCCCAAGAAATGACTACAGGAATTCCAACGAATGTTCTGCCAGGAATTCCTCCCAAAAACCTTCCGGTGATTCATCTAGTATTTTCGTTAGGAAATACTCTACAGTTTCTTCCAGAAAATCCTTCAGTGAATAATACAAACCCAGAATCTCTCCAAAGGTTCATCAAGAAATTCCTCCAGGGTTTCCACCAAGAATTCCTTCAAGGATTCCACCAGAAAGCCTTCAGGGATTGCCAGTATTTCCTTCAATGATTTTTCCTGGAATCCCTGACCCTACGAGGCATTAATCCTAGGATTTATTCAGAAATACTTCAACACTTCTACACGAGGCTCCATCCCATTACCCCGAACGCCGTTACCCCGAACGCCACTACCCCGAATGAGCCATTACCCCGAATAGTATGAAATGTGGACCTGTATCTTGCTTTGTGGGCAAAAATGTTAACCATACTATGCTCAGAAATGTCAAGGAAATTTTCAATGCATTAAGAACCACCACAGGAGGATTTTGAACCTATGTCCTCAATATGGTCTTGCCGAACAGCTGCGTGCTTACCGGTACACGGTGCCCCGACAGACCGTTGTTATGCAAAAAAATTGTCCATCAAATCTGAACACAGGGCTCGATTTCTGAGGTCATTCTGCACCTCAGGGCCAATTTTTAAAAAAATCCCTAGGAGGAATCTCGCGGTAGTTAGGCTTCTTTGTGGTGTTTATATTTCTAATAATTTTGTTTTTAACAAAAAAAAATCTTTCTTATGAATATAGGTTGTGTAATAGCATCACATTGTTACAGTGATTATTCACATCATAGCTACAAGCATTTTACCAGAAATTTGCACCGCTAATTCACCTTTTTGGTCCTATAGGGCTTTTATACGACTAGAATAAAGGATGTCAGCTCTCAGCCATTCCATGAAAAACCGATCTTGTGGGTCACCGAACTCCGTGAAAATTTGCTATTTTGTTCCTCATCCGAAATAAGGATACACGTGTTTTTGGATTTTTTGATTAGGGTGACCATTTCCGAAATAGGGTAGCCAGAAAAATCGGGATTTTGCAAAATTTTTATTTAAAAACAAAATTATAACCTTTGAACCGTTTGACCGATTTTCAATCTTTTGAAACGAAATGAAAGCTAAAGACTTTGAATTTTCAGGAAAAATATAAAAATTTCCCAAAAAATGTTTTTTTACATGAAAAATATATCAATAATTTCCGTTTTTTCGTGTTTTGAAGGCCTCGGGACGAAAGGGGCTATTGCTGTTCTCATTTTGTCTTGAAAGTTCACGTGTACTGTCAAATTTTCAGCGATGTATGTTTTTTAGTTTTTGAGATTTTTTTTTTTGAAAATAAAAAATCAGTCTTTTTTCACCGGAGCACACTGTAGGTCTCAGCGTATTAGATTTTTTCATTTTTAAAATAATCATAGCTTTTGCACAGTTCAACTGATTTCCAATCTTTTTTATGGAATGAAAGCTTAAGATTTTAACATTTTAGAAAACTATATAAAACTTTGAAAAAATATTTTTTTACTTTAAAATATTTGAAAGTTTCTAAAAAAAAATTCATATTTTTTCATGTATTTTATTTTTAGATTTTTTATTTTATTTTTATTTTGTGTGAAAAGTTGAAATCTTAAGCTTTCATTACACAAAAAAAGATTGAAAATCGGTTTATCTGTTGAAAAGTTATGATTTTTTGAAAAATAATAAGTGTGTGCCGATAAAAAATGACTGATTTTTTATTTTCAAAAAAATAAATCTCAAAAACTGAAAAACATACATCGCTGAAAATTTGAATTTTCAAGAATGAGAACAGCAATAGCCCCTTTGATCCCGAGGCCTTCAAAACACGAAAAAACGGAAATTATTGATATTTTTTCATGTAAAAAATAATGTTTGTGAAGTTTCATATATTTTATGAAAAGTCAAAATCTTAAGCTTTCATTTCGTTCTTAAAGATTGAAAATCGGTCGAACGGTTTAAAAGTTATATTTTTTTTAAAATAAAAATTAAGCAAAATCGCGATTTTTCTGGTCACCCTATTTCGGAAATTGTCACCCTAATCAAAAAATCCAAAAACACGTGTATCCTTATTTTGGATAAGGAACAAAATAGCAAATTTTAACGGAATTCGGTGACCCACTAGATCGGTTTTTCATGGAATGGCTGCTCTTCAATAGCAGTATATTAGCACGCAGAATGAATAAGAGTGCTATTTGCTAGTCATTTGCTAGTATTTTCATATGAAACATCTATTTTTTTAAAGGAGATATCGTCAAGGCACTCATTGAAGATAATTCTGCTATAATTCTTATAAAAATATCCCTTCCTTTATATTTTTGTATTAATTTGTATTAATGTACAATCAGGTCGATTATGGAACTGCTCACCACTTTTCTACCATCATCTTAAATCAACCACAACTATTTTTTGTGGTTACCTTAAAGAAATTCAGCTCAATCATTCCACAAACCATCGAAAGTATTTACTTTAGAGGCGATCAAATGGCGTCGTTTTTCTATCAGGTTGGTCCTTAAGCGGGTTCCATAGAACATCACTTGCAGCGATAATATCAGAGTGATCTTCTACAGTACTGACCCGATTCTGTCAGCCCCATTTGAAGGAAAACTTTTTGTTCCTATCATTTCATTAAAAAATTTTCTCCAAAATCTTTTTAAGTCATGTTGAAGTTATCATGAATATGCTTCAAGTAAAGGAGAAAGAATATTGAAATATTACTCACACATTGAAAGAGAGCTGAAAAACGTTTTCAAAAAGTGGCTGACAAAATCGGGTCATCTGTGTATTACCATCGTTTACGAAACAATATCTTTTACAAGATCTTAATGCTAGTAGATCGGCATCTAAAAAATTTGAGTGAAGGAAGTGAGTGGCAGCATCCAAAACCAGATATCACTACACCCTAATTATGTGCATTTTATAGCTATCCTTTTCATAGTAAATTCACCATTGCAGTGTGGCTATGGAGATATCATGAAATTTGGAGGACAAATTCAAACGAAACTTAGTATGTAAAAATTATTTGCTGAGAACTTGATTAATACTCATAAGGAATTGTAAAATTATCTCCCCACCTTCTGATTATAATTAGTCTCAATATGTTACGCATTCGAGGTAATGGCGTTCGGGGTAGTGTCAAAGAGTCCTACACGAAATTCTTCCAAGAATTCCTCAAGATTTTATGTTTCAACTCATTCCAGTACTTCTTGATGAATTTTATCCAAAGAATCCACCAAAAATTACCTTAGAGAACCTTTTAGGAACTCCTTCAAGGATTGCTTTAGAAGCTTTTCCATAGTTATATCTAAGAATTTCACCAGAGAATGCACTGGGCAATTCTCCAGTGATTTTTTCTTTGTGATTCCTTTAAGGAAGAAGAAACTGTTCCGTGGGTTTTTCCAGAAATTTTCCAAAAAATCTTCCAGGTATCTTCAGAGATTCAACCTGAAGGCATTCAGAGAAATGGTATATTCTCTTCTCTGAGTAGATATCAGTGTGGTCTCTGGATATATAATCTTTTGGAATTTAGATGTAGTTTTTTGAAAAAATAACTACAGTATAGAAAGGAATAATTTCTAATTCTTTGCGGAATTACTGGAAGATTCTCCCACAGAAATATTGGTGGTGTTTTAGAAAAAAAAAATCTAGTGGACTCAAAGGAAAATTTTTGGTTAAATCCCTGTATGAATTGCTGATAGCCCTGAAAAAATTCTAAGAAGAGACATCTCTTGAACAGTTCTCTTGAGAAGAACTTCTGATTGAATTCCAGAAGGTGTTCATGATGGAATCCCAGGAGCATTTCATAATAAAATCTTAGGAGTATTCCTAATCGAAAAAACTTCTGATAAAATTCCTGCTGAAACACTTAATGAAATCTACAGAAGAACTTCTGATGAAACTTTTGATAGAATCCCTGGTGGAATATCTAAAGGAATTGCTAATGAAACCCTTGGAGGAACTCCTGATAAAATCCCATAAAGAACTCTTGATGTAATCCTCAGAAGAACTTCTGATGTAATCCCTGAAGGAGTCTAGGTAGAATATCTGAAAAAAAAACTTCTGATGTGATCTTTTGAATCCCTATAGGAAGAATTTCTGATAAGATTCCTGATGGAATCTCAGGAGGAACTTCTGATGAAATCTCTGTAAGAAATCTGGATGCATATCCCTGATAATCTCCTGATGTTTTCTCTGGAGGAAATCCAGGTGGTATCTCTTAAGGCACTGCTGATTGAATCTCTAGAGGAACTTCTAATGTAATCCTTTTAAGAACTCCTGATGAAATCCCTGGAGGGATTCCTGATAAAATTCCTGATGGAACTCCTGATGAAATACTGATGACATTTCTCGAGGAACCCCTAATGTAATCTTTTGAAGAACTTCTGATCTCTGGAGAAATTCCAGGTGGAATCTCTGAAGGACCTCTTAATGGAGTTCCTGGAGAAACTCCTGATGAAATCCCCTGGAGAACTCTGATAGAATCCCTATATGAACTCCTGATTGAATCACTGGAGGAACTCCTGATGAAATCCATGAAGAAATTACTAAAGACATTCTTGAAGCAGCTCCTGATGGAATCGTTGGAGGAACTTTTTATGTAATCCTAAGAGATTCTCCTGATGAAACCCCTAGAGGGACTCCTGATAAAATCTCTGGACAAATCCCCTGCGGAACTCCTGATAGAATCCTCTGGTGGAATTCCAGCTGGAATCTCTGAAGGAACATCGGATAGGATCCTTGGGGAAAATTCTGATATAATCCCTAGAATAACTTCTGATGGAGGAGTTCCAGGTAGGCGCTCTGAAGAATATTCTGATGGAATCTGTGGAGAAACTCCTGATGGAATTCCTGAGGGAACTCTTGACAAAAATCCATAGAGGAACTCCTTATGATATCCCTTGAAGAAATCCTGATGGAAACACTTGAGGAACACCCGATATAATCTCTGGAAGAATTCCAGGAGGAAGCTCTAAAGGTACTCCTGATAGAAACTCGATAGGAACTCCTAATGGAATTCCTGGAGAAACTCCTGAAGAAGTCCTTGGAGGAATTCTCAAAGTTATTCTTGAAGGAACTCTTGATGAAATCATTGTAGAAACTCCTTATGTAACTAGAAGATGGAACCTGATGCAATCTCTAGAGGAATTCTCGATGGTATCCTCTGAAGGAATTACAGATCGAATCTCTGAAGGAATTTTAGAAGAAACTTCTGATGAAATCCCTCTTAGAATTTTAGATGAAACCCTGAATAAACTCCAGATCGAATCCATAAAAGAACTTCTGGTGAAATCCCTAGAACAACTCTTGAGAAATTTCAGATGAAATCCCTGGAAGAACTTTCGATTATGATGAAGCAGATTTTGATGGAGTTCATAGTGGAATCTCTGGAGGAATTCCTGGTGGAATCCATACAATTCATTTTGATGAAAACTTTTGAAGTTGTCCTGATGGAATCCCTGGAAGAACTTTTAAATGAATCCCTAGATGAACTCCTGATGGAATCCCGTGAGGAATTCCAGGTAAACTTTCAAAAGCAGTTCTTACAGAAATTCCTTATCAAATAATAGGACAAAATGATTGTACACCGTTTGGCATAAAGTCGTTTGGCATAAGGTCGTTTGGCATAAAGCCGTTTAGCATAAAGTCGTTTGGCATAATGGTCGTTTGGCATAATGATCGTTTGGCATAATTTTCATTTGGCATAATGGCCGTTTGGCATAACGATTGGCCTAAAATAAATATCGGCATTTTTTTCAGCTTTTACCGAGATCAACACCACCGAGCCCATAGCAAAAAAAAATGGTAGGTTCTAAACAAGCGTGGTGTTCGTTCAGAGATTTTCCAAGCTAAGAATTTCAAAAATTGTTGTGACATATGATAGCATTGCTGAATGAAACTCGTGACGGGTCTCTACATCTCAGAACATAGAGTATCTTTGAGCTATTTGCGATATACATATTTGAAAACAGTAAATTGGCAAAGAAAGTTCGCATTTATTCATCAAGGGAACGCTCATAGAATATTTTGCCGCAGATCAAGCTCTGTCCCAGTTTGGACAAAAAACGCCTATATACGAGAGCAGATTATTTTTCGTATAAAATGTTTAAGGCTCTAGCGCAAAAAAATCTTTTTACAGTAAAGCTCATATGAACAACACATCTTAAAAAGAAAATATTTGTGGCAAAACTTTTCAACGATTCAATATAAAATCTTATTTTGGAAGTGTATATCGAAAACACCGTCTATTATCGAAAGAAGGGAAAATTTGTGATTGAATTAATTTTTTTCCAGCATATCTCGGAAGGAGATCACGCGTTTGCCCCAAAAAAAGTATACGTTGAATATTGGCAGGTTCTAAAGTAATTATCATTCTAACAACACATCTGGCAAGAATTAAAAAAAAACAGCAATATATAACAATAGTTAACACTTAGCTTTACTAAATAATAAAACTTAAAACAGTATAAATATAAAGAACAGCCTATTTTCAAAAGAAGGCAAAATTTACAATTAAACCAATAGAAGAATGGACGCCAAAAATTATTGCGGCAATGACTAGTTCCCCCAAAAATTGGTGACGAGAAAGAACGATAAACAGTCAAAAGAAGGAAGTATTCTATCATTCTCGGCTAGTCACATGTTGGCAAAAATGCAGAGGACGGCAAAACTCGAGAGAACCGCCAATTAATTAAAGAAGGGTGCATATTAGATGGTCAGTTCGTTCGCCACCCTGAAATGGATAAAGTTACGACAATTATGAGTGCTAAAAACTTTTCGGGGAAGTGGGCTAGTCGGGGAAACGGGATATTCGGGGAACTGGCGTTCCGGGAAACGACATTCAGGGACCGACATTCGGGGAAAAGTATCACAACCCATCGAAGTTACTGCAGTAATCGATTTATCTTTTCGCTGATAATTTGAGCAGATCAATATTATCGATTGCAGCCCTTTTGTTAGTTGGACACAAAAAAAATACTAAAAACATATAACTCAAAAGAACAGCCTATGCATAAATGAAGGAGAAATTTATTGAATTTTTTCAAATCAACGGTTTTCACACCTATAATTATGGTTACATCATATTAAGAAAACAAAGAACAAATAAAAGAAGGGTAAATTTGTGCTTAAAATATAAAAATCTTCAGTGCAAAATTTTTTTCCGATAGAGAATCTCAAAAGAAGAACTACCGTCAAACGGGGTAACTTGCAACAGGGGTAAAACTTGCAACACAACAACATGTAACTGAATTGAAGTTTTCTAAAGCATTAAGTTAAATTGTTCTAATTTGTTACACCGGTTAATGACCTTGGGTATAAAAAGAGAGGTTTTGGTGAGGATTTTGGTATTATTTCTACTTTGGTTGGTTTGCTGGAGGAGAAAATCATATCACACGTTTGATCGTATAAAAACAAGGCGGAAAATCGTTCCTAGTACCATACAAACGGGTTAAAAATATTATTCTAGGTATTTGCTTTTCGCTATAGTATTTAATAGTGTACAAAAGCACTATAAAAAAGTTTTGTTAATTTCACGTTAATACACTGAAAATAATTGAAAACGTTTTTGACTACCCTTGTGGGGTAACTTGCAACAGCAATTTTAATCTCAATGGCAAGATGTTTTCTGCCGCCTGTCATCAAAAACACATGAAAAAGCATTTATGACCATTTATTTGTAGAATTACATTAAAATTGTTAAACCTCAACCAACTTATTACACGTTTGGTAGAAAAAAGTAACATTAATCGCATTATTATTGGAATTTATTATTGTATATTCGTGAAAACTATGATTAATTTTAAAAATATATTTCAAATGTAACTTGCAGATTTGTCATTATGAACTTTTTGCATGAAATATAAATATAAAAATATTTTCAATGACCAACAGAGGCCATTTCAAGACATGCGATCGATACATGATACGTTGCTTGGGTTAAAACATGAATGAAAAATAGCAAAACCTCAAAACCATTGTAGTTGAATAAAAAAGTAGCACTAAAACTTTCAAATGGCTTTCTACTAGCCGTCAAGAGTGATTTGCTAAAAATTTCCACTTGTGGAACAAATAAAATACAAAATCAATTGATTTTTTAATCTTATATGGTCAACACTTATAGCTCAATCAAAAATAATGATTTTTCAAAAATGATGGTACCTAGTTTCTGTTTATTGTCATGTTTTTACTGCAGTTAATTATTTAATGATTTAAAAAACGGTATTGATAACATTTTTGATAGTAAACTTCAGTCTGTATTGTGTGTTGCATGTTACCCCACATCAGGGGTAGCATGAAAAAAGCATATTTTCAGGCTCTCCTGATCCCAGGAAAACAAATTTTAATAAAATAAATACCACATGGCATTCTTTACGTAGCGATTAAGATACCAGATTGTATTTGGTTCATCTAAGTCCTTAAAATTTTCGTCCGAATAGATTTGAAGTTGAAAAGTGTTGCAAGTTACCCCGTTTGACGGTAATATTTGAAAGAAGAGTAACTTCTGGATAAATTATAAAATACTATTGACAATAACTTCCCTACTATGCTTAAATTTATTCAAGAGCGAATGATTGTTAAATAAAGTGTAATTTTGTAACAATTGACTCCAAAACAAGCCTGGTATCATCAGAAAGATTCAGTAGAAACGTAAAAACGAAAAATTGAGGAATTCTTGGTTTCAAACTCATTATGCCAAACAACTATTATGCCAAACGACCATTATGCCAAACGACCATTATGCCAAACGACTTTATGCCAAATGACAATTACGACAAACGACTTTATGCCAAACGGCTTTATACCAAACGACTTTATGCCAAATAACCTACCACCGGACAAAATCTTGATTTAATTTCTGAAGAACATACCGTGGAATCATGAAAGAATTACAAATGAAATCCAATTTTGGTAGAATTCCAGCAGCATAACCTGTAATTGTACCTGAACGTTTCTCACTTATGGACAGCTTCGGTACTCTATATACGCCCATACCCAAGAAACAATTTCCGTTGTATTATAGTTTTGAAGACCAATTTTCAGTTTTATAATGTATATGCAATTATGACATAATCAGATACGTTACTTTGGAAATTGATCTTTGAACGAATGTGATGCACCCAGTGAATAAATTGTCACCCAACACACAGCAACAAAGACATTGTCACCTCCTGTTCTTGTTGCAACAATTGTATTCCGCAACATGAGGTTATCATCACTTGAACAGAATATGACAAAGATCGATCACCACGTGCACAGAGATTTTGTGGGCTTCGCATTGCAATTTTCGAGAACCTTCTCCGTGTTGGTAAACATCGACACATTATTAAGCACGATCCATAAAACAAATTTGGTTTTGTGTTCAAAATAACTGATTAATCACAAGTTGAAAAGGTTGCAACAATGTTGCGCTCTGTGATTGTCATGACAATTGTGCTTTTTATTGTGTCCTTATCCGCAACAGTTGCGACAAATTGTTGTGAGGGAGCTTGCTTTGTTGTTTGATTTTTGTCTATTTTGATGATAATTTGATTCACTGGATGCACCCTCTACCTACATGTTACTGTTTCAAGGAATATCAGTTTTTGATGCACAGCTCCCTAACCACTTTTCATCCGTCTTTTTTATTTCTGTTGTTGCAGGAAACCAAACCCTTCAGCTGGCAAACGACACCAACGGTTCCGAGCACGATGGGAATCACCCCCACTGGACACCCGTTCATGACCAAAGTGGACACAAGCAGTAAGTAGCGATTGATTTCTTGCTTATTTCGACTCGTATTTACGGTTCAACCGAAAATGGCATTGGATTGCATTCCAAGAAGAAATGTAGGTTTATATTTTGCCCATCTGCGTCGAAATAGAAAGGAAAAAAAAACCTGCGATAAGCTTCAACTGGATGGGCCGGTTTTCACAAGGTACACGGAACTCTGCATCTCCGCTCCATATGTTTAGCTTTCATCTGTCCCATATCGTTAGGAATCCATGCCACTGGTCAAGCTTTCCACATGCGTTCATCCTCTTATGGACCTGTAGGCAAACTGGTGTCGTGTCAACCAAGAAGGCCTTCGAAGTATTGGAAACAGCTTAGGGATGCTTTTCTGTCCAACACGATACGATGCAACGTAGAACTATGGGTAAAAAATCGAAATTTAGAGACACCAGCCCAAAATAAATGATCCTAACTATTTTTATTAATTCAATAAATAATGCATCTGAATCCTTCAGAATAAGACTTTTGATGTATATTTTAGTTTAGTTTGAAAATAGTAAGAATTTTGTCTTGAAATTTAGTTTTCTGACCCACAGTGCATAACAAGCCTTGATTCGACCACCTTGCCTGGAAGCCCAGGCACGATTCAACATGAAAATCCTCCCGAGATATCTGGCCAATCTCGTCTTCAAAGGGCTCTCGATAGGTGAAGTTTTGCTTTCCGGAGCGTAAAAAAAACTGGTGATCAAAACAGAGAAGCATCGCCCCCACACACAACATCACATTAATTATTCTCTTTCTCAATAAACGTGTCAATTTCGGGCAACATACAAAAAGAATTCCAAATTTCTCGCAATCAAATATTCACCGGGGGAGGATGCTGCTGCTGCGTTGCATCCGGCGCAAAAGGTGAACCGTTCCGGAAAGAGACCAGACGATGTTGCAGTTGAGGGGGGTTTTTGCAAAAAAGAATCCTTTTTCCAGAGGGTGTTTCGTCACTGAAACATTTCATCCGAATCGAAGATTGTCCTGCCGTGTCCGCAGCAGTTTCATGGGCGTAATCTAGATTTCTATCATAGGATGGGGTGCTGGTTACGTGAACGACTTTTAAGGAATGTCACTGCGTAAAAAAAGCATCTTTGCGTGTCTCAAGGATCAAATCTTGTGTGCCGCCCATGTTTAAAAAGTTCAGAGAGCAATTCTCTTGATGAGCAAAAAATGTATAAGCGATCAGTTGTTCAAAAACGTCTCGTAAAATGGACTATACAGTAGCCTGGGACACGGTTATATGAAAAATTTAGATTCTCGCTCCAGTCCACTTTTTGGATTGCATTTAGGTCCCATAACAACTGTGCAAAATTTCAGCTCGATCGGAGAAACTATGTTTTAGCGCCAGCCGTTAAAAGTTTGTACGGGATTTACTATGGGAAAACTTGCCTTTACAAAGAAAAATGGCCAGAGATCGCCCATTGTCCTCTATAAAAATTCTGAACTCAGATCTCAAGGTATTTCTACGATGAAAAACATTGCCGAAGACCGCAAAGCAATCCGTTGCTCGTGAAAAAAGTTATTAAGCATAGACTATTCGGAAATTTTGTCCAATTTTGTTATTATTGTTATTCCTTTACGTGTTAATCAACGTCGCCTTGCCAATAGGTTTTCATTGAATAACTTTTTTCACAAGTGTCGGATTTTTTCGCGGTCGTCGACAATATTCTTCATCGTAAAAATACTTATTAAGGTCTATGTTCAGAATTTTTACAGAGGACAATGGGCGACCTCTGGCGATTTTTCTTTGTAAAAGTAAGTTTTCTCATAGTAAATCCCAAACAAACTTTAAACGACTGGCGCTAAGATATAGTTTCTCCGATCATGCTGAAATTTTGCATAGTTGTTATGGGACCTAAATGCGATCCAAAAAGTGGACTGGAGTGAGAATCTAAATTTTACACTGCTATACAGCATGCATTTTTACTGTAGCGCTATTGGATTTAAAGAGAGCATTCAAAAAAGCAGCGAAAAGCAACAAAAAAAGAGGCACACATGGAGCACCAGGGTTGTTTTTTTTAAGTTTGCTTCTACTCTCTGCTTCGTGGTGATCTCTCACAACGTGCTGTTCATAAACAACGTGGTCATCAATAGAGGATAGAGGGGAAGGGGTCATTTGGCCAAATATCACGATTGATACATTTTTTGTTAAGACAAAGACCACAAAGGGGAGTGGGGATAAGGGTCAAAAAATAAATAACCCGTGGGTTATGGACAGCCCTCAAGTTAGAGCAGCTGGTTGACACAAGGATTAAAAGAAAAACATCGATCGATGCGCATTTTGAATGGCACATTATGAAAATACAGGTTAGTGTCTATTGCAATAATTCAATAAAACCATTCATAACTGAGCAAAAAATGTCACAGTCACGCGTGACTTTTATTTTCAGTATCGCATGAATGTTTTTGATGCATGAAGGTAGTGGTAGTCAATGCGTGACTGTCACACTCACTACAGTTTTTGACGGTACTTTTTCGAATATTTAAGCAGATTTCCATCTTCCGTTACGTTCAGAGATAACATACCACTCACATTTAATTCAAGGTTAGTTTAATAAGTACTTTTTATCTTCTGAGCTGAGTAGTAGTTACGCCCGTTTGAAAGACTACCCATAAAAACATTAATTTTAAATAGAATAATTATGCATTCTAATACAGTTAAGCATAATCGAATGTTTTCAATGAAACATTGCACTCACAAGCCACAAAAGTCTCTCACAATTACCTGGTTTCTCAGAGGCTCAAGCGTTGGCCAAACTATTTAGCTGTGATCATTAGTTGCATATATTAGCACATAAAAGCCCTGGATCAATATGCTAGTGAAAGAATTATATAAATTCATCAACCCATTTTCAAGCCAACTCGTGAAGAGGAATCCTCAAAACTATTTCAAGTAGAAGAGCTAGAAAGAAAAGTAATTTTCGTTATTATTTAGTTTCATTGAATCGTACTACCTGCAAAGCTTAATTTTATTTGTCTTCCATTGAATTCAAAACTCACATCAAAACTCTCTTGAGAAGATTCAACCCCAAAAAAACCCGAATTTCATTTGCCATCATCCTGAACGCACCATTACGCCGAATGCCCCGAATGTATAATGAATGGAACTGGACGGCAGTTCTGGTTTGACAAACCAAAATAACAAACGAACAATTTTTCCTTTAACTACATGAATTAAGCTACCAAAAAAAAAAAAGATTTTTGTTTTATGAATTTTGACGGATTTTTTTTGCGCGTTCCAGTCTTTACCGAGTCCAGTCTTTGCCGAGAAAATTTCCAACCCTGAAAAATCCTCTACCGCTGACGACACATTCCACGCACATCTACGCCAAGATATCAAAATTTCAAACTCTGAAATAATTCCAAAGCTATGCCAAACAAGAAAAACAATATGTTAAATTATATAAAAAAAATAAATTCGATTGAAAACACAATGAAAAACATACCTGAAAAGTTATATAAATTTGATGTAATTTATTGGTGAGAAATTGAGATATTTAACAATATTTTCATACACAGTTTATCAGGTGTCATATGGTTCTCTTATACGTTTACTAGGAGGGTATTTGATGATATTGTTATGTGCAGGTTTAATTATTTTGAATAAATTATTGTTTTTTTGAAAACGTATTTTTTCAAATAGTGACATTGATATGGTGTCGCGTTACGAAAATCGATTGTTTTTTGACATAGTAAAATAAATACTTCTGGTAGAACTCTTATATTTTGGATTCTCTTCCTACTCGTCAAGATACGTGTTTCCATAAAAAAAAATCTAAAACCAACCCATTCTTCAAAAAATTACACTAGGTGTAAAGTTTTGGTGCCGCGTTACGTTAATTTTAACCGTAAAATTTCCAATCCAAAACTACAATTTTCAAAATGCTCGTTCTCAGCCATGCTTCAACCGATTTTCGAAATTTTTGGCTTTTAGTTGAAGGAAATAGTTGTACTAGCGTATAGCATTGATTCCACCTCGCTGGAACCCTCCCCGTTTTTTTTAAGATGTGAGTAGGTCTGATTTTGTCTTAATTTTCACTGAAAGCTGATCAAATAGCTCTGTTTTTTTAATGGACTCATTGGCTAGTGACCCAAATCTTATCAGACAGGTACCGTTCAGTGAAGGGATACTCTCTTACATGTTGGGGAAAACTTGACTCCGATGGTAAACAACGTGGTTCTCTGGTGGATAATCAGGAACATCCGTTAAAACGTTCAATTCATGACAATAATCCAAAACAGCTGAGTTTTTTTTTTTTTTTGAAACTCGTCAGAATTCTTTATTATAGAACGCAATAGTTAATTTGAATTGTTTGTGGATCTAGGTGATCACAATAACGGCATTTGAAAGATCCGGAACATCCGTACAAATGATCATCTCGTAAAAATAAACCTAGAAATACGTAGTTTTGTCATAACATTTGTCTACGAATGTCAAAACCATCGTTTATGTTGTATAATGATGAATTTTGATAATCAAGGTGGTCTTGATGTTCTATGATTATGATTTTTGACGATTTAAAAAAAAAAAACGCGCTGTAGTCTAGCATGATAATTACGACCAATTTTGCGGATTATGTCCTTGGACAGTTCCGGTCATCTATTACGTTATATAATAAGGAATTCTGATAAGTACGCAAAAAACTGCAGCTATTTAGGATTTTCAAGAATTGATAATGTTTATGGATATTGTGGATTTTCCAGTGAATGAGGTTGTTTACCAATTAGTCTCCAGCATGTGTGAGGCTATAGACTATAGGATATATTTATTCACCGACCGACACCTCTCTGATAAATTTTGAATTGTTTATAAAACTCACACCAAAACCAGAGCTTTTTGATCAGCTTTGTACAAAAAAAAAAACATAGAAAATATATATTTGCATCTCACAAAAACGTGGAAGGTTTCAGACAAAATGCTCCAATGCTCAAAGCTAGTACAACTATTTTCATTCAATAATTTTTGAAACAATATTCTTAAAATACTTTATTGAAACTTTTGAATAATTTTGCCCATTTGTCAGATCATTTAACTCCACTGTGGTATTGAATTTCGGCTAGTTCTGACAACCATAAGCGTCTGCCTGTAGCATTGACCGAAAGTATACTTTTCAAAGTACATTGTTGGAAGGTTTACTAATTTTATTTCACAGTCAAATTCAATCACTCTACCATGTGTCAAAGTTAAAGATTATTTGCCATCCGAAGGTACTACACCGGAAACATTATCAAAATACTGAACAGACACATCTAAATATTATTGCAAAGAATGAAGTCACATTTCTATGGTAACCCCAAGCGCCATCTACGCTTTTAGGCACAACATTTTTCACGGAAGCAGTTAATTAATTTTGTCCAGTTTCGGATCAAATTACTCCACTGTGAGGCAAAATATCGGATGTATTAAACAAAAAACAATACTAGATATAATATTTTTCGAAACCTGAAAACAACATGACCGATTTGGTCAATGAAAAAAAAAAAAAAGATTTTTGCGTAAAGCGACACCATTTGCAGAACCCTGTTGGATGATGAACGTAACGCGGCGCACATAAAACGAAATCAATGAGATTCTGTCATTATTCAATATCCCCTCCACTTTGTAGTCACACTCTGGTTCTTATCAATACATAGAAGGATTGCCTAGAACAAACCCGGATTGTAAAAATTATAGCAGAACAGATTTAGGCGATTACAGAGTTATGTTTGAAAAAGTGCATTTCAGCGATAGTGTCGCGTTACGAAAAGCAACTGCTTTTATTTACAATATATACTGTGTAAAAATGAATGTCACAACATCAAGTACATTTAATATGCATAATATAATACCTGTTGACCCACTTGGTCACAAGGCTTATTTCAGAGAACAGGCCTCATTTGTTAATGAAAGTCGGTTCCTCGTGGTGTCGCGTTACGCTGGAATGTGTCTGATATTTGAACCCATGCCCTTCAGTTTGACCTTGCTGAAAAGCTGTGCGTTTACCGCTAGTGCTATATGGGTCTCTCAAACATAAAGTTATCATACTCGAATTCCATTTCCGTCATAACCAAATAAGAAAAATATATATCAGGAATCGGAATCATTCGACAAGTCATAATTCATTTTTGCGGATAAGTAAAACGATATATTATTGCTGGCAAATTATGACTCTTGGCTCCAATCGTAATTTTGAGACCTGTTCAAATAGGGCACCACCGTCTTTTAGGAAAACATCCAGAGATTCCTTCAAGAATTTCTCTCTAAATATCTCCAGAGACTCTTCCAGAGAATTCTCCAGGATTTTTTTTTTTCCAAAACTCCTTCCAACCTTTACCGATATCCTTAAAGCAATTTCTTCACTAAGGTATTTGCCAGACATACCATCGGAAAGAACTTTTGTTCACTATTTCAGACCGGTTCCGATAGGGCTCCAGGAATATCTTACCAATTCCTCCAGTTTTGCCAGGGATTCAATGAAAGATTTTTCCAAGGTTTCCTGCAAAAAATATTTATAGGCATCCGTTTAGAGATTTCGCAAAAAAAAATCTGCAGGAATGTCTCTAGTGATTTTTTCATAGATTCCTCCAGTAAATTTTTTACTAGAATTCTTTCAGAAATTTCTTCCAAAAATCCTCTTAGATCTGTTTCAGGAATTCTTTCAGGAAAGCTCAAGAATTTCTCTAGAGATTTTTCAAACATACAAAGATATTCCCAAGTCCTCTAAAGATTCTTTCAGGAATTATTCCGGAATTCCTCCCCAGATCGCTTTAGGGTTTCTACCAGGAATTTCTGCAAGTGTTCCACAGCTCACAAATTTCTCAAGAATTTCTAGCCTCCAAAAAAATTTTCGGAAATTTATCCAAGAGTTGTTCTTGAAATTCCTTCAGAGATTCTCTACAAATAAACTCTTCACAAAGTTCCTCAATTCACTTTGGAAAATTTCCAAGAATTATTCCAGGAATTTCTCCAGAAAAATCTCTACAGGGGTTTTTTAGGGATTTCCCTACAAATTCCACCAGCAAAATCTCCACAGTGATGCTTCGTGGGATACCTCTAAGCAGGCTCAATAATACTCCTCAACATCATCAGAGTTCGGTGACATACTCTAGAGCAGCCAACGTGCGGCCTTTGCCTCTTTGCGAGGGAGCGAAAAAATGCTAAGCAGAGAGACAACGAAAAATTGACGAAGAAGATGCAGCACAAAACACAACAGAGAAAAATTGCATCAAAAATGAATGCCATCACAACTTCCCGAGGACTGTCTTGTTTGGGCGGCACACTCAAGAGTTCTTTTGGAGTGTGAGTAAACGTGAGTATCGCAACAAGAGAGAGAGAGAGAGAGTAAAAAATTCTTGCATTTTTTGCACTCTCATTCGAATTGCTTGAGGATCCGTGTTTAAAATTTTGAGTTCAGTAATTTCTCCTCAGAAAAACGGTAAAATCGCCTCATTGTTGCATCGCAAAGGAGATTCTATCAAGCCTGCTTCTAAGGATTCTCCAGGAATTCTTCCCGAAGCTTTTCAGAGATTCCTGCTGAAGTTTCTCCAGAGACTCATCCAGGATTTTGTTTTGTAATTTTTCAGCTTTTTTCTTCGGGAATTTGAGAAAGGATTGCTTCAGAAAAATCTCTATATGATTTCCTCTAGAAATTGTTCCAGAGATGAGCTGGTAGACAATCAACTGTATATTTTAATGAAATATGCTCTTCGTTTAAATAGTCTTTATTAAAAAAAACCGTTGAAAAAATAAAGACTGCGAAGCCAAAAAGCATATTTGATGTTCCAGGGATTTTTTCAGGAATTCTTCGACGAGTAAAACCGGAAATTCTTCAAGGGGTTACTCTAGTTTTTTTTTTATCAGAGTCATGATCAGAGTTATAAAGCATCTGACCGCATCGACCTAGGAGTTCAGGTTCGATTCCCGCTTCAATCGGGAAAACTTTTCGACATAAACGTGTTTCAACTGTGATGTTCAATAGCACAAATCGTCCACAGGAAGTATTTTCGTGTAGGTATCATAAAAAAAGGTTTCTCCAGGGATTGCTCCAGGTTTTTTTTGAAAAATTTCTTTAGGGTCAACTACCATATAGGGATCTTAGAAAAATCACGTATTAAAGTCTGGATGAATTCTTATTCATTTTGATGAAATCCTTAGAGGATTTTGTGGGTGAATCTCTGTAGGAATTCTTGAAGTATCCCCCGAAGGAGTTTTTAGAGGCCCAGAATGAATCTCTGAACAAATTTTAAGGAAGATTACCTGTAAAAATCCTTACAATAATTCATGTAGCGATTGGATGGAAGTTTCCTTTAGGATTTCTCTTGAGGAGTTCCTATAGGAATTCATGAAGTTGCTTCTTGTAAAATCCCTAGATGAATTTCTCCAGAATTTATGGAGCGACCCCGAAGGAGATCTCAGGAATAATTCCTAGAAGAATCTCGAGAAAACTTCCAGAGGAAATTCTGGAGAAATTCTGGAGTAGTCCTTGAAGAAATCGTCGTACTGTAACTAGGAGAAAGCCTTCGAAACATCTCTGCATAAGATATGTTTGGGGATATTCCTGGAGAAATCCTTAAAGGAGATCCCGACTAGATAGAAGAATTATTATAGAACGTGTTTCAGACATGTATGACATCCCTATTGAATTTTGTATCAACTTCCAGTAACCAGGAAATTTCTAGCAAAATACTAAAAAATGTTGTAGACAAACAATGGAAGAATTACTGAATTCTTGGAGAAATGAAAGGAATATTTGAAAAAATACCAATCGGAAATTCTAAAAGCATCTCTACCAAGAAAAAAAAAAAACCTGATAGATTGCTTTCAAGATCCCTTGAGGAATATATTTGAAATTAACCTTAAATGAATTTCTGACAAAGCTTTGAACATATTTTTGTAGTTTCTATAGGATTCTTCTTTCTGCTAAGACAAACTCAAGATTTGACATAGGAGGAGCTTTTGAAAGATTATCATAATATATTATAAATTGTGGTTTTTGTCCTATGCTCATGGAAGGATTTCTGATCAAATTGCTCTGAACTCAAAACTTTTTCTTCTTCTTCTTCTTGGCATTACTTCCTCACTGGGACAAAGCCTGCTTTTCAGCTTAGTGTTCTTATGAGCCTTTCCACAGTTATTAACTGAGAGCTCTCTTTGCCAAGGTTGCCATTTTCCCATTCCTATATTGTGTGGCAGATACGATGATACTCTTTGCCCATGAAAGTCAAAGAAATTTCCATTACGAAAAGATACTGGACCGACCAGGAATTGAACCCAGACACCTTCAGGACTGCTTTGTTATGCAGCTGTGGACTTTGACCACTCAGCTAAGGTAGGTCCCAAGACATCTTTCTCGTTATTTTTCGGAGTTTATGAGTTTGATGAGTCACATGTTCCATTTCATCACAATCTATAGGAAACAAATCAGAATTATTAAAGTATTAGGAGGAATTTACACAGTAATACAGAAAAGAAACGCAAATGAATTAAGGTGAGTAATTTAAAAAAGGTTTTAGTTAAAATAAAAATTCTTTTAAAAAGTAGTATTTTCCTAAAAATTATTGAAAAAATTATTGAAGGAATTGCTAAAAAACTTAAATAATCCCTCAAAAGGCTTAGGTTGTAATATCTGGGCGAGTTCGAAAGGGAAAGCCATATGATATTTTTCTGTAGAACATGCGGAGAGTTGTCTGGGGACTCTATTTGTAGTACTGACAGACGAATACTTCAAGGAATCCTTAAACAGGTACTTATGATTGTTGAAATATAGTAATGGAAAAATTTCTGAAGTATTTTTCTTATCGTAAAAAAAGTGTATTCCTTACCTGATTTTAGAAGAATTTAAAAAAAAAACAGGGAAATTCTGAATCAATTCCTTGAAGATATCGGAGAGATATCTTATAAGAAACTTGTTAATGAATAAATAAATGAAAAAATGAATTTAGTACTATACCATTCAATTCCACTAGAGTTTGTATCCTTTGACAGATACGCGTATTTCAACCTCATCTGGAAAGCCGTCTTCAGTGTCGTGTACTAGACTGAAGTCGAGTCTAGTACACAACACTGAAGGTGACCTTACATTAGGGGTCGAAATTCGCGTATCTGTCAAAGGATGCACACTCTAGTGGAATTTGCTGGTATAGAACTAAATCCGGTTTTCATTTACTTATACTTATTCCACTAAACAGTTCGAAGATTTATTATGTATTTTTGGATACAAAGGAAATATTTTGTAAAGTTTTTTTTCATGAATTCATCGTTTATCTTTTTTGAATCTATGGATATATTATGAAAGCACTTGTAGTTCTTCTGACGGGATCCTTTTCAGTATTTTGATGTATGTATTTCAAAATACTGACTATCAATTCCTAGCAAAGTTCGTTACGGTTTCTCGGCGTGAGCTTCGAATGATTTTTGGCAACTACTACCCTTTGCCCTTTTCTGATCACGCCCATAATCAGTCTACTTTGTTTACGTCGGAATTCATTTTCCGATGGGACCCTGGGCTTCGAGTGCAGGGTTCCGAACGTCATCACGTCAGATTGGTTGTTGCGAAGGTGCTTACCTACTTGTTCTTGGCCCCACCTACACTGCCACTGAGACTGCCAGAAGAACGAGCGGAGGGACTTTGTAGTTTGTGGAAAAAGTTGGAAGTCAGCAGGAGCTAGCTGCTCTGATGAAAGCGACCCCTTTTTTCCGAGGCTTTGGAATATTTATGAGTGGGTAGAGTGGGTGTGGGAAGCAACTCCGTTCCGGAGAGATGGGTTGTCTCGTCCGTCTTTTGATTTGTTTTTATCTACCCTAGATTGCGTTGCAACAGCAGCAAAACCCATCCGAGAGTGAGTTCGGGGGTTCGGACTTGGAGCAGTGCATTTTGAGTAAGTGGGTGTTTGTTGGGTGATGCTGGCATGGTTTTATGAATATTTTCCAATGCTAATGAAGTGCTTGATGACGGAAATTTAAGGATTTTTCAGCCAGCGAAAACCAGATGACTTACTATCAAGAAAATGGTTAGCTCACGAGAACATGCTTTTTGAATATTTTGGCTCGCTAATATATTTGAAAACGGGAATCCTTTTCGCACAATGTTCTACAAAACAGTCTTCGAAAACCAGCGATTCAAATTTTCCAGATTCGGTGATTTGTTAGTGAATTTTCATGGAAATTAAGAGAATGTCGATAAAACCGTACGGAATTTTGCATTCATAATCTCTGGATCAAAATTTTGTCAAAAAACGTGACAGTCGATTACACGTGCTGTTGATGTGACATGTATTGCAGATTTATTATTGTACGATATTTTTTTTCAATAAAACAGGTTTTCTAGGTTATCCAAAAACCCCACAGGTTTATTATCCCCTGATACAATCAGAGCTGTAGCAGTAGGCGATAAACAGGCTCTCATGTCGTGTTGCGGATTATGATTGTCAAAGATAGCGATAAGTGAGAGATATTCTCAAATATCTCAGAATTCAATCCCAGGTAAATCATCCTTTTTTCAAGCAAATGGAACATCCGTATTCCATCATGTATTCCTAAAGTCTATAGATCAAAATGCTTAAAGATGTATCAAGATTTTCACGGAGTTGTCCGCATAGGTCATCATCACAAGCTTCATGAGAAGTCTCTTCAAAATTTTCTCACAGGGTCCTTCTTAGGCGTCTCCACAGCGACCTCAACAAAGATCACACCAGAGCCTCCTATCCAATTCTCTCTTGATTCTAAGTAGTTTACTTATTTTCATCAATGCAAACAAATCCTGCGTTATTTATCTTCAAGAAAGGTTACTTAGGCCTAAATACTATTATTTTAAGTTTATATAGCTGTAAACGTTCAGAGTTTATTGTTCAATTTGAATACAGCTGACATAAGAGGATACTGTGGCTTCAATTTCTTACGTCGATTTATCTTCTCAAATATGTCAAACTGAAAAAAGATAATTCCTTATTGCAATGAAAGTCACGTTTTTAGATCTCATAGGATAGACCAAACCACCATAAATTCGCCTCTGAATTATATATATTCCAAAAACCAAATGCATAAAATTTCTTCCTATGATGCATAAAACGTCCGAACCGAAGGGATTTCCGCCTTTGTTGTCGAAACAACATCTTCCACCCCAAAACCCGTCAACTCGCTCATGTTTTGGGGGTCGCACATATAGGAAGCCAACAGCAAAATCCACCTCTGGAGCCCCTTCCATCAAAGGAAACGAGGGAGCTTACGTGCATTGTGCAAACTAGTTCCGCCATAACGACCTACAGCGCGTGAGATGCTATTTTGCCTTGCCAAAAACCCATCTCGCTCGGACGAGTCCTCCTCGCGGTACCGTAAGGCGGGGTAACATTGATCGGAATGGCGCTCAGTCGAAGATCGATTTTTAACTGGTGAGCTCGTTCCTTAACTTATTCCTATCATATAAAGTTATGATACACATATCTTTATTCTTTGATCATTGTTAAAATAACCTTTGAAAAATTCGACGTAATGAATTATGACGTATCTTTTGATCTGTTTTCAATACCTTATTATCGCGAGACAAAAATGCAGAACTAGTTTAAGGAGTCGTATTTTTCCTTCTTATTCATGGATCGCAGCACCGCTCAAAGGTGACTTCCATATAGTTTTTTTCCCCTTACTAGTAACCACCTATCTCGTGGTGATTGTAGAGAAACCCCTGCATTATCGGTCTCTAGAAGCAACAATCATTGCACATTAACATTCCTTCCCCATCCCAACTGACTGTTGGCCGGTGCCAGTACTTGTTCTAAATATATAAAGCTTGAAACATCTACATTAAAAAAAATTAAGATACATCCCAAAAACTGTTCAATGATACCCCGAGTTACGGTACCCATATTATTTTTTTTTTCCTATTTTATACATTTAATATCGGAGCGCATTTTTATGCTATATCGCGCTGATGCCGTTTTCAACATATTCCCACCATGCATCGCGTCCCCACAATCCCCTCCCTAGAAAAGCTTTCCAATGTCGGTCTTTGATGATGGAACCGACGAACGAACGAAAATTTTGCCCCGTTATCAATTTACTATCAGCAAAAGTATGAAAATAATAAATAATGTGTGTTATATTAAAAATCCAAACAGAAGGCAGCTTCCATCTATGGGAATTCCCTCTTCGGGATCCGGCGTTTTTAGCGGCGAGAGGGTTGGAGGACTTCAGTTCTTTGTTCGCCTGTTCGCCTAACAGCAGCAAGCCCCGTCGACCGAAGAGCTGAGCTGAGCTGAACCAAATGCGGCGTCGAGTCGAGAGACTTACGGGAGCCAATTTTCCGGAAGCCACCGCCGCCGCACGCGGAACGATGTGATGCACCATTGTGTGAAATTGGCAAAACAGCTCCGCCACCTAGGGCTGTGCACCGCCGTGTAAAGATTCTTGGATCTCTTCAGGGATTTCTCTACCTACGACTAATTCTGACATACTTCCGATGGCCACCTCTAAAGTTTCCGTCCATAATTTCCCTTTGAGGTGCTCCAAGGACTCCTCTTAGAATGTATCTAAATAAAAGACTAGCACTTCAAGGTCCTATTTATTATCCAGGGATCCCTTCTGTTGATACTCATCAATAGAAAATCAGTTTATGAGGTGTTATCAAGTTAGTTTAACCAATGATCACGATGCACCAAATCGTTATTATACCGCAAATCGTCCAGAAATGTCTTGTATTCATGTCATGGTCCCACCCCATCATAATTGATTTCAAAGCGGCGCAGTTATAGAAAATTTTGGACGAGTATAGCATTTCCGGGAAGCTCGGAAGGCTAATCAGGGCTGCAATGGACGCTGTGCAGAAAGAAAAAAAGAACTTTGACAGGATGACGGACTTTCTTGCTTGTTGTTGAACGGGCGTAACAACCGAGGTACGATTTTCACAAAATCCAGACAATTTGTTTGCTTCGCGGAAGATATGGTTATTGTTGGCAGAACATTTGGAATGAAATAACTGTGCAACCGTTTGAAACGTGGAGCACAAAAAAGTTGATATTGTAATGAATGCGTCACAAACAAACTACATACTAATCGTGCCTATTAGCAGCTCCAAAAGACACTGCGGTCGAAATAAAAATCATCACTACACTTTTTATATTAAAAATAGGGGAGGGATTATAAGAGTATGTTTAAAACTACAAATTGAACTTTAACACTTCACTTTTGCAAATCACTAGTAAGGCGAGCAAATACCTTTAAACTCTAATATGTGTTGCGAATCTTGACAGATAGGCCTATTTCGTCTGCGACTTACAGACTTCTTCAGTGTCGAGCACTCGCCATTGCCAACACTTTCCTAACAGGTTTCTGCTGTTTTCCTCGGATCCGGAGAGTTTCGATCAGCTCAGATCTAATGTCACGATGATCACCTCATTCCCATACAACATGTGAGCGGTTCCATTTGAATTCGAATGTCGGTTTACTTTTGTATTTTTTGATTTGGATGAAATTTTGCACATGCTTTCTTTATGCTCAAAAATGCCTTTTTGCATCATCGGCTCGCCATTTTGACTCTAGCCTTACTTTTGAGAAGGGCCTAAGGAAAAAATCCAATAATTTTCAAAAAATTATAACTTAGAAACGGTTTGTCCGATCAGTTTGGTGCCTTCCGCAAAGTTTTAGGTTATTGTTAGGACTATCTGGAAAAAAATATACACTGTAAAAAAAATGTTGAAATTTTTTATATATCGAAAATAAAGCTTAAAAATCAATTTTCTCAAAAATCGTATTTCTGTTTTTTTTTTATTTTTTTTACATGTTGAAGTAGACAAAAAATGAAGTCTTTTGCACAGTGGGTCAAGATGGAGAAATCATGGACAAATAAGTTATGATTTTTAAAAAATAAGGTGAATTTGTTGAAAATGGTCATAATAAACTTTTCAAATGTTTCGGTAGCAATTAGCAAAATTTTCTCATCTACCTTTTTTGTTGAAAATTTTGCGTACTTTCATAAAATCGGGCCGAAAAGCATTCAAAAAGTTTATTTAGACCATATTGAAAAATCAACCTTTTTTTAAAAAATCATAACTGTTTTGTCCATGATTTCTCCATCTTGACCCACTGTGTAAAAGACTTCATTTTTTGTCTATTTTAACATATAAAAAAAAATAATAAAAAATACGATTTTTGAGAAAATTGATTTTTAAGCTTTATTTTCGATATATAAAAAATTACAATATTTTTTTTACAGTGTATATTTTTTTCCAGATAGTCCCAACAATAACCTAAAACTTTGCGAAAGGTACCAAACTGATCGGACAAACCGTTTCTAAGTTATAATTTTTTGAAAATTATTAAGGATTTTTTTCTTAGGCCCTTCTCAAAAGTAAGGCTAGAGTCAAAATGGCGAGCCGATGATGTGAAAAGGCATTTTTGGCATAAAGAAAGCATGTGCAAAATTTCATCCAAATCAAAAAATATAAAAATGAAATTTGGGAAAAAAGTCGTAATTTTCTGTGGAACCGCTCATGTTCGATATCCTGGTAATCCACGCCGCAAACACAGATATTGCACAGCCCAACACGGTGATAGATATTGAAAGCTCAACTCGGTGGGTATGCGCGTTTAACGAATAGTGATTGGACATATGCCGACACATGACACGAATGTGGGGATGAACCTGCCTACGGCAGAAAATCCCTTCAATAAAAAGTAATTCAATTCAATTCAATTCAACATGACACGAATGCAATCACGACTCATGCCCGACCCCTTAAACCATGTTTCTTCGACACCTGCGGAAATATGGAATACAGCCATCTACCCATTTATCCGCCTCTCCATTTCTGTAGCCAGCTGATCAAGGTCTCTCGACGGACCAATGTAAAACAATCATCGAAGGCGATTTGACGCTCGTAAACATCGCCTTCATTGGTGCCTGCCTTAGCCAGAGAGACCGCTTTCTCATTGCCCGGAATGGAGCAATGGGAAGGGACCCAAGCTAGGGTAATAGTGTAAGAGCGATTTGATAAACCACTCAATGCTTGGCGTATTCCATTCAGGAAGAAAGCTGAGTGCTTCACCGGCTTCATTGACCGAACAGCCTCCAGAGAGCTTAGATTGTCGGAAAAAACGAAGAAGTGCTCGGGTGGGAAAGAACTGATGTACTCTAAGATGTAATGTATAGCTGCTAGTTCAGCAACATATACAGAACATGGCTTCTGAAGCATGAAGAAGGCGCTATGAAAAACGTTGTAAACATCGAAACTAGTGATATCATCCATTTTTGACTCATCAGTGAAGAACTGTCGGTTCTCGCTGACATGCCCAAATCTACATGCAAACATTGGATGGATAAACTTTGAACATAAGTGATCTGGAAAACCATGCATATCTTGCTTCATGAACAAATCGAATACTACAGAGGCAAATTCGAAGTGAAGTAATTTGTCACGATTGGTGTTAACGGAAGATGATCTCCAGCGTCATGTGCCAGTAGTACACACTCATGGAACGAGTTTGAGCGTTATGCTAAAGCAGTTTTTCGAAGCTCTCAATATCCAATGGATTGAGAACCTCACAACGGATCAGGAACATGAGTGTTAACGGTTGTCAGCAGAAATATCTCATAGCGGAACGACAGTCGATAATGAGTTCAAGCGATCTTGTAGCCAGAATAGACAAATGGACGAAAAAAGAACTAACGCGGAATGGAAGGTTTACTAGACGCGATCGAGAATCGTTCATGTTCCGTAGTTGTTGATCAACGTTTTTGACAATTATCTGATGATTTCTCCATGGATTTTGTACACAAACTTTCCGAAATTCCCAGAGATTTTTTCCTGAAATACTCAAGCAAATTTCTCAGAGGTTTTAAAATTGTAATTGTTATTTTATTTTATCACGATATCCTGTTAGTGTACACTCTTTATCAGAACAAGAAAAAAAGGATTGTTTTAAAAATATTACTAAAGTTAGTTAAGCCACCTTATTTATCTTTATAGATGACTGATAGAAAAGCATTCCGTCAAGGATTCTTCCAAAGAATATTCCAGGGATATTTCAATACATTTCCGCTAGAATCATTAAAGGAGTTTGCCAAAGTATGAGTTATTCAAGAAATTCTATTTTTATTTTATTATTTTTTTTATTTTTCATTTATTTAGTGTCTTTGTACACAGTGGTTCAAATTTTTTTTATTTTTAAATTTTTTAGTGTCTAGTTTAGTTTTTAAAAGGGAAGTTTTTCCGACTACCCACCCCAATTTCCTCTCGGAGCATTGAAAACGACCCTGAGGCTTAGGACAAAGCCCGGTTGGGGACAATAGTGGTTCCCAACCTAAAGAATCTCTAACAATTGGATCTAATAGGTGAACAAATTTCATCTCGTCAAGTAGTGCGCGTTTTATTCCCGCTTCTGTTCTGTCCTCCCACAGTGAACGATAAAGCCCCGGTGTGCCATTTTGACTATTCTTGGCCCGGTCGGCTAGTGTTAAAGTAGAAACCCGACAGCTTCCTGTGGAAAAATCCGTGCGCCACTCAGCAGGAACAAGTTCTTCCGACGGGGTTGTGTTAGTTCTAGTGAACCATTGTGGAACCCCTGTGCCATGGAACCAAAGGCGATTCCCCGGTGGTTGGTCCGGAGCGCTATCTAGTCCGGTTGCCCTGTGAGCACGCGACCGCGTGAATAAGCTTAACCCGGCCGACGTTAATACGACCTACCAACTGAAGATCCCGGTACACGGTGGAACGAAGACAACACTGCGGCGGATGGTGCTGAGATCCGAACGCAATGATAGACGCCCCCCCTTTCCAGAAGATGTGGTAATGTAACAAGACATGCCTTTTTCCATTCCAATTTACCTTTATTTTTGTAATACAAAATGCACGCTAATTAAAATGAATTCTATAATCTAATTGAATATTTGAATATTGGTAGCTAGCCCTTGAATTTCCTCCCATTTTGTCCCCTTTGAATATTATATTTTGACGTAGGACTACGTTGGAGCTTTTTAAGGGAAGTTTTTCCGCCCAGATCCCCAATTTCCTCTTGGAGCGAATTTGAAACGACTCTGAGGCCCAGGACAAAGCCCGGTTGGGGACAATAGTGGTTCCCAACCTAAAGAACCTCTAACAATTGGCACTCAGTGGCCTAGCTAGAGTTTTCGGGGCCCGGTGCGGAGTCTTATTCGGGGGCACTTTAAAATTGTGGTTTTAGTCGCAAAGCTAGCATACTCTGACTAGTCGAGAAATCGAAATTATATTATCCTTTCAATTCATATTGATTTTTTAGATTGGAAATAATAGAGCTTATGTTCATCTAATTGTTGAAGTCGTTCTTTAAGGTGAAGATAAATCGAAGCCAAAGTTCAAATTTTCAAGAGCACGGATCTGGAGAACCAAACATCCATTTGAGCTGAAAACCTAATCGATTGGTCACCACCAGCTGGTGACCAATCGATTAAGTTTTCAGCTTAAACGGATGCTTGGTTCACCAGATCCGTGCTCTTGAAAATTTGAAGTTTGGCTTCGATTCATCTTCACCTTAACTTTTTATTTAGGAATCAAAATGTCAATTAATGACGAGTTATTGCGATACGATCACTTTAGGGTTGGTAGCGACTAAGTGTCTTAAAATATGCACTTTAGAGACCTCATGCCAGAAATCTTGACCAAAATGTGACTGAACAGGAACCACGTTTCAATAAAGGTTTCTCAGAGAATTCAACAAAATATCTCTCAAAATAGCTTCATAAATATTTAGAGTAAAGTGGGGCAAAAGTTCGAGTGGGGTAAGACTTTCTTTTTAAGATTTCTAGCTCAATTCAAAACAAATCTTATAAATGTCATGGTGGTTCAATTGCTATTCAAGTAAGAGACTTTCACTCCAAATATCATAAAAATCGATTGAGATTTGGAAAAGTTATGGCTATTTGTTGTTTTTCGACGTGAATATTGTAATTTTTGGTCAAACTTTCGTTGCATGGAACCAATTGAAGATAAAATCTTTTTCAATATTTTATGTAAGGGCGTTTCTAGGCCTATCATAAGGTTGCTTTGAGGTGTATTAGTTTTTGCATAAATGCTTGAAAACAGTTTTTGGCCCATAGTGGGGCAAAAGTTCGAATCAGCGGGGCAAAAGTTCGACCCATGTATAAAATCAAGGAAAAATTTGCAAATTGCCTAAAATCCACAAATTTAGTTAAATTTGTCTGATCGTGTGGAAATTGTCACCAAAATTTTACATTTCCACTTAGTTCTGCGAAAAACTGCTATTTTTGAGTATATTATAATTAACTCGGTTTTGGGCATTTTTTTGATGAAAATTTAGTGTGTATTTTTCGTCAAAGTTAAGTTTACGGCTGGTGTAAGGTATGCCTGTCATAAAAGGATCGATATGTTGTGTTTTAGCCAGCGAACTTTTGCCCCACACTTGATTCGAACTCTTGCCCCACCGGTGGGGCAAAAGTTCGAATAAGACAATCAATTTTGAAACTGTTATAACTAAAAATGGGTAAATATTTTGACACAAGTTTGTTCAGCAAAATTATAGCCAATATGTTGAAGGTTCACTGTATGGTATTTGTTTTTTTTTTTCAACTGCTATTGTTTTCCTGGAAACTTTGATTATACCACTAAGGTCGAACTTTTGCCCCACCTTACTCTATGTGAGAATTCCTCGTAGCGTTGCGCCAAATATTTGTATATGGACTGATTGATTTTTTTTATGAAATTTCATTGGAATGTAATTCATGTTTTTTATGGAAGTTTAGTTCAGCTAATAATTCTAACATTTCTTCAGGAGTTTATAAGACGGTAGTTTGAGATATCTTTAGGAACCAGAAATCTCCCAGGGGTACCCTCCGAAATTAAACTAAGAATCTCATCAAAGATTGGTTCCAAAATTTCTCGGAGATGTGATGTTTCTCGAAACTCATCCAGCGATTCTTCCATGGATTTCAGAAAAAAAACTCCTAAGATTCTCTCGGGGATCTTTAGAATCTACTCTTATGTTTATTCAGAATTTCTTTAATATTTCAACTAAAAATATGTCCAAAAATACCTCTAGTGATTTTTTCCAAGTTTCCTCTAGGAATTCTTCAACAGGTTTTTCATTTTTTTCATTCAGAATTTCTCTTGCAATATCTCCAAGGGAATACCGAAGAAATGTTTCAGAAATAAAATGGTGAATTCCTGGAAAAAATCCTGGAGATATTTCTCCTAAAGAATCCTAAAGATATCATTGATCATGGTGAAATACCTGCTAACTTCCTACTAGAAAAAAAAATCTTTTCAAGATTTTCGAATTTTTTCTGGGCTTTCGAAAAAGTCTTGGATTAGTCTCACTAAAAACTGAAGAATTCATGAAGAATTTACTTTAAAAAATATTCAAGAAATTTTATGTACAACTTATGTAAAAGTTCTGCTTTGCTGACGACGTGGATATTGTCGGAAGAATGTTCCAGGTGGTTTCTGAGCAGTTTACCACGCTGAAACGTGAAGCAAATCGAGTTGGATTGAAGGTTAATACATAGAAGAGGAAATATCTGCTCGCATTGGCAGACGCGTGATGATCGACGGGGATAAGTTAGAGGTGGTGGACGAATTTGTCTACCTCGGATCATTGATAGAGTAAAGTGGGGCAAAAGTTCGAGTGGGGTAAGAGTTTCTTTCTAAGATTTCTAGCTCAATTCAAAACAAATCTTATAGATGTCATGTTGGTTCGAATGCTATTCAAGTAAAAGACTTTCAATCCAAATATCATAAAAATCGATTGAGATTTGGAAAAGTTATGGCTATTTGTTGTTTTTCGAAGTAAATATTGTAATTTTTGGTCAAACTTTCGTTGCATGGAACCAATTGAAGATAAAATCTTTTTCAATATTTTATGTAAGGGCGTTTCTAGGCCTATCATAAGGTTGCTTTGAGGTGTATTAGTTTTTGCATAAATGCTTGAAAACAATTTTTGGCCCATAGTGGGGCAAAAGTTCGAATCAGCGGGGCAAAAGTTCGACCCATGTATAAAATCACGGAAAAATTTGCAAATTGCCTAAAATCCACATATTATCTTCAAATTTAGTTAAATTTGTCTGATCGTGTGAAAACTGTCACCAAAATTTTACATTTACACTTAGTTTTGCGAAAAACTGCTATTTTTGTGTATATTACAATCAACCCGGTTTTGGGCAATTTTTGATGAAAATTTAGTGTATATTTTTCGTCAAACTTTAGTTTACGGCTGGTGTAAAGTATGCCTGTCATAGAAGGATCGATATTTTGTGTTTTAGCCAGCAAACTTTTGCCCCACACTAGATTCGAACTCTTGCCCCACCGGTGGGGCAAAAGTTCGAATAAGACAATCAATTTTGAAACTGTTATAACTAAAAATGGGTAAATATTTTGACACAAGTTTGTTCAGTAAAATTATAGCCAATATGTTGAAGGTTCACTGTATGGTTTTTGTTTTGATTTAACTGTCATTGTTTTCCTGGAAGCTTTGATTATACCACTAGGGTCGAACTTTTGCCCCACCTTACTCTAACGTCGGATACAAACTGCAGCAGAGACATTCGAAGACGTATCATTGCCGGAAGTCGTGCTTACTACGTACTCCACAAGACCTTGCGGTCTGGTAAACTTCTTTTCCGTACTAAGTGTACCATGTACAAGACGCTGATAAGACCGGTAGTCCTCTACGGGCATGAGACGTGGATTATGCTTGAACGACGTGTGCTTGAAGAAGTGGTTCTAGAACAGACTGAAACATTTCAACATGCATTACTTCATCCCTAAAATAACCTTTTGTTAATTTTCCTGTAATATTTCTCCAATTAATAATCTGAGAAAGTAATACTGAAGAAAACGGGAGATATTTGTTCACGTTAATGTGAAATGCTCTTATAATTTTCAAGAATTAATAAAATAATGAGTAGAAACATCCGTTTTAAAGGGCATAGGGACTAGATTGGTTCAGAATGTGGCTTATAATTAAAAGTTTACAAATCAGTTCCTCAGGCTAAATTTATAAATGTTCTCCTGGATATTCGATGATGGACAGAATAATTTATATTTGAATTCAAAAACACAATCTTTTGTTACTCATTTGGGTCCCCTCCAATCATGATCCTTCCTGCCTGTATACATTTTTGTTTGCTTAAACCGAATATCTATTGCTATGAGAAATTTTGATCATGACCGCACCCCCCTAGCTACGCTACTGGCTCCACTAAAGATTGTTGAAGGGCATGCTCTTATTATTCATCGCAGCACTACTTCACAAACACGTTCAGAAGTGATCTCAAGAGTACTCCAAGAATTTATTCCTGAATCTGAATCCTGAATTCTCCAGGGAATCTACCAAGGATGTTTCAAAAAGTTCATTCTGGGAGTCAAGTTTTTTCTATAAATTTTCAAGAAGTTCTATCGAACATTCTAGGAGGGATCTATTGGGAATTTCTCGAGCAAATCCCTTTTCCAAAGATTCCTACATCCCTTAAAGTTTTTTTTTACAGTAAAGTTTAATATAAATAATCAATACTGTAGAAGTCTGCAAGTAAAAGTCGAAGTACGCCTATCTGCAATACGACAAACAACAAGGGCGTAATTGAGAGGTACAATATACTCAATTATGTTTCTGATTCTCTTTATTAGAGATTCTACTCAAATAAACGTTGAAAAAAATCCTTGAAGAATTTATACCCATATTAATTTAAAAATTGCTCCAGATTCTTCCATTGTTTGTACAAAAGTCTTAGGATTTTCCCAAGAGTTCCCCAAAAATTCTCTCACAATTACTTCATGAATCCCTATCAGGATTTCTTACTAGTTTACCATTCTGCACAGAAGACTATTATTGCAACGTTTTTAACACTTTTTGGGAAACGGATCATTCGGGGAAAAGCGTAGATCGGGGAAATGAAAACAAAGAAAATACACCCTGATGCTGTCACCCATTAAAAATATTGCGGCGCACAGGTCTACCACGTACAGATTTGAAGATTAAACGTTAGATCGTGTGAATAGAAGGACGATTCGTTAGTGTAGCAAGGATGCGGCGGAATGCTCGTTTTATGCTATGCACATTTTAGTGGAAGCTTATAGTTGGAAATATCAAAATTCATAAGTCGTTAGAATTGCACACTGTTTCATTGAAATTTGCGGGAATATGGTTTGTGGCTATAAAAGTCCCTGTTGCGATAGGGAATTACGATATTTTTTTTTTTGATTACGAAAAGAATCTCCTATGAAGGACCACTAATGAAAAAAGTACCTTCAGCAAACCAAACTTTCAACTTTAAACGTAAGAGGGTTGCAACATCTGTAATTCCGAAACTGGAAACCCAGACCATTATCATTTTTCGGAGTACAAGATTTCTTCCATGCCAAAGAAAGAAACGCGGTATTATCCACGAAAAGTTTTAAATTATCCGTCGCTTTTCATACCTTTATGTAGAGCACACTACGCCAACTGATTCCACTTGGGAACGACACAAATCGGCGCCGAAATGCATGCCGAGGACAACGAACAACTTCACGGAAACCTGAGAGACGTCGGATGGTGGTTGCTGCTGCTGCTACTGGAATCATCTTGCATCTAATCTTGGGTGGGATTCAAATTAATACAACATTCGGTCCCGGCCCGGATCCTTTGGCAACTCGTAAGCAAAAGTGCAGCACGTGGCGTGAAAGGTTGCAGCAGAAGTAGCAGCGCGAGGTCACCCAAAGATAGGGAGAAATCTGCATACAATTGTATACTGAGAGCGTCATCAAGGGGACAGTGGGAAGTGTGAAGTGGACGGAATGACAACAAATTTGGTGCGATACAATTCTATCTAAAATCCTGAACCGGAATCGGAGAGCATCTTGAACAGGATTCGGTGAGAATCCTGAACAGGATTCTGAGGGAATCCTGAAGAGGATTTGGAGAGAATCCTGAACACGATTCAAAAGAATCTTTAACATAATTCGAAAGAATCCTAAACAGAATTCGAAAGAATCCTAACAGAAGGAACAGAGGATTCGAACAGGATACCGAACACGATTCGGACAGAACCCTGAGCAGAATTCAAATGGAGTCCTGAACAGGATTTGTACAGATTTCTGAACAGGATTCAAACAGAAGATTTTTTATCACGAAAAATCCCACTGTGCACCGCAAATGGCATCCTACGAACGAAACGACCGAGCAAAACGAGGCAACTTCGAAAAAAGTGCGGGATTTTTGGGGTTGTACACGGCAAAAATTCTGCACTGCAGCATAATAAAACTGTAAATTTCTTGAAAGTTTATGTTTATACAAATTAAAAGCGAAAAGTTTTCCCATGCGGGATGTGCCAGCCTTGCACTTCGGGGGTTTGCTTAAGTGCAGAGGGAGCAGCAGAAGAGCCATTAGTGGAGAAGGGAGGAAACGATGTGCTATAATTTCATTAGTTTTAGAGCGCGGGTTCGGCCCACCTTTTCCATCTCTCTCTCTCTCCCGCCTACTGCGAGTCGGATGTCTGAAACTACTCATCAAAACATCAAAGGAACCGGAAGTGTCGTTGCCAGGTTGCTTGGATTGATGGTTTTCCGGGACCGGGAATGATTCGCGGTGCAATTTGAAAGATTAGCACAGATAATCGGCGGTGTGCATTTTATTAATGGAAGCTTTTCGGATTGGAGCGCACTTAATCTTTTATTGACAACCGGCTAGACTATGGAAAGTGGTCGTGAAATTTGCATTATTTTATTTTAATGGAAATGAAAAACTTTTCCGGTCGCTTTAAAAAAAAGGGGGTACTCCCGAGAGGAGGTCAACCGTTCGGTCTGGATTCGGTTTGGTTTGTTAAAAGTGAGTGTGTTTTTTGCTTGCATTGCATATTTCAGAGGAAGTCCGGCTCCGAGCAGAATGGGATCCGAAATGGACAAAACGGAACGTGAACGTGGCGAGAAAGTGCGCTGCTGGGAAAGCCTGGGAAAAATCACTGCCAACGAGAGACCACGGGAGGCCATGTATGAAAGCCCAAAAAGCCTCCCATAAATTTTTTAACATGTGACAGCTAAAAGCAGCTATAACTTGTATCGAATGAAAGCTAGACAGGAAATATATCTGGAAACGGTAGTACGAAACGCACTTACTCATGCACATACACATTAAAACTCACTCTTTCTCTTTTGGGGTCGGTTCTACACGGTGCACCCCAGAGCGTGGTTTTCTGAAAAAAATATCCATCAAGTCTATGCTCACCAGTCGTGTTTTATGACTAAACTAGTGGTCCCGGCAAACTTCGTCTTGCCATCAAGTAGGCTGTTGAAAAATGTCATACAATCTCCCAAACAAAATAAATAATAAATAATAATAATAGTTCATTTATTTATCTTTTGATAATTACAATTTACAAATAAAAATACGGAGTACAAAACATCATCTTATTATCTATATCTATTTTTAATCCAATTTGAACATTTCCTTTTAAATTCAGCGATACTTTGTGCATGTTTAATTTCATTTGGCAATTCATTAAAAATTCTTATTCCTCTATAGTATATTGATTTTTGTGTACTTGTCATAGTAAACGGCACAACACGTAGATCATAATTTCGTCTAGTTTGATGCGTATGAATATTTCGTCCTCGTTCAATAATATTTGTCAAGTATTCTGGCATTTGGTTATTAGTTAATTTGAAAATAATTGTCAATACATTGAAAACAATGCGTTCTTTCACTGAAAGCCACTGCAAAGCTTCCAACATTCTTAATATGGGCGTGTATTTGTTGCAATTCAATATATACCGCATGAATTTGTTTTGTAACCTCTGCAACCTACTCAAATGCGTATCACTGGCTAAAAACAAAACTGAAGAGCAATAATCGATATGCGGCGCCACCAATGTTTTATACAAAAATATCTTACTCCAAAACGTCAATTGACTACCTAGTCTAACTAGCATGCCATATTTTCTTGCTACTTTTTTAATTACATTATTTATGTGCTCTTTGAACTTTAATTTATCATCAATATAAACCCCTAGGTATTTAAAAACATTCACTCTCTCAACTTCAATTCCTTCAATGTCCATTTTTAGCTCAGTATAATTTAATTGTTTTTTGTTACTTATAATCATGCATTTAGTTTTTTCTACATTCAATTCTAGCTTTTTAATTTTCAACCACTTGCTCAACAATTCCACGTCATCCCTCATTTTTTTAATTGCCGTTTTCTCGTTCTTCTCTGCAATAAATATAACGGTATCGTCTGCGAATAAATTTATGTCACAATGCTTTATAGCTTTCTTCATATCGTTGATGTATAAAATAAATAAAATCGGTCCTAAAACGCTTCCCTGAGGAACACCAAACGGCACTGATTTTGGAACTGAAGTAGAGTTTCTATACTGACAAATTTGTGTGCGATTGGATAGATATGATTCGAACCATTTGAGAACCTGTCCTCCTGTGCCATATTTTTTCAAAACTTTTAACATTTCTGGGCGTGATATAGTTTCGAATGCCCGTTTGAGGTCCAAAAATAAAACAATAATCGTTTTCTTTTCCTCTATCATTCGTTTCCATTTATACAAAAGTAAGTTCAAAGCAGATTCACACGAATGGTTCTGTCTAAATCCAGATTGTTCACTTATTAATATCTTTTGCTCATTTAAATACTCAAGTAATTGATCTTTAACTATAATTTCTAACACTTTCTCGTAAATTGGTAGCATATTTATAGGTCTATGTTCTTCAGCTTTCGTTGTTCCAGACACTTTTGGTATTGGTACCACCGTTGATTGTTTCCAACTCCTAGGGAAATTTCCCTGTTCTAGAGACTCATTAATTATTCCAAGCAAATATTCTCCGGTAACTTCTAATGAATCTTTTAGCACTTGTAAATTTACATTGTCGATGCCTGATGAACTATTAATTTTGCGAATAGATCTACACAACACATCATATGAAATACGATGGAACACATTCCATGTTTCAGCAAAATGATCGCTCTCATCTTCAAAGCAGTTCGGAACATCTTCAATACTGCTGTTAATTTGCTGAATGCTATCCACAAAATAACTATTAAACCTTTCACATATTTCATGATCGTTTTCTACAACCTCTCCATCAAATGTCAACCTGATTGGTGGTTTTTCTCTACTCTTCCATAACGACTTTAGGGTTTTCCATAATTGCTTGCTATTTCCTCTATTTTGTTCAATTTTCCTTTGAGTGAATTCTGCTTTAGCTTTTCTGATAGAGTATGCATACTCATTTCTTAAAACTTTGTACTGACGCCAATCAGCTTCATCCCAACTAGTACTAGCTTTTCTATACGCATCGTCTCTTGCAAGTTGCAAACTTTTCAACTCTATTGTATACCATTTTTTTCTACTGTTGCATTTTATGCTTTTGATAACAACAAGCTTATTTATGTTATCTTTCTACAACGTGCTCAAAATATCTGCTTTTTCATCTAATTCTCTTTCACTATTGTCAGACATGCTTCTTCTCAACAGAGATATAAGTGCAGCTTTTGAATATTTTTTCCAACATTTGAAAGTTATATAATCTTCTACAGGTTCTGAACATTCATTTAATTGTATCTGAATAGTTTCATGATCGGAAATTTTATTTCCTTGATTAATCGTCACGTTCAATTCATCATCGTTACAAAATACTAAATCGATGATAGTCTGTGATCTAATAGTACGACGCGTGATATCATTCACTTTTTGATTTAGATTAAAACACTGCATTAGATTTTTAAGTTTTCTTTTATCGCTGACGTTCTTCCAGTTGATATTAAAGTCTCCACCGATTAGGTTTATTACTTTGTCATCAATTACTCTTTCAAGCCAAATTTGCTCCAAATGCAGTAAAAATTCTTGCTGACTTGCACTTGGTGAATGATACAATACACCATAAACTCCAACTTTTAGCCCTTTGACTACTTTTATAGCAATGAACCAATTTGATCCACATGTTGAATTGTCAACTACATGAAATTTTACTTGCTCATGGATATACATATACATAACCACCCCACCTGTATGCCTGGAGGCAGAGTGGCAACATATCATATGATAGTTCTTTATAGCATACTCACTTATTCCAATGTCTGAAGTTAAATGAGTTTCTGTTAGCATAACAATTTTGGGTTTTTGCCTGCTGACTATAATTTCTAACTCATTGAAATGCGACGTAATGCCAGCAATGTTCAGAAGAACAACATCCGTCGCTCTTCTTGATTGCTATGCATTATAATTTATAAAACTCTTTGAGATCGTTACTTTTTTTAAATAAATGGGACAATCCACACTCCATGCCGAATGATTAACATCAAACTGCGTTTTTCTTTCTCTATTCGAATTGATACAATTAACACAAAATTCTTTATCAGATGAACAGTCCTTTACATCATGTCTGTCTGCACATTTAGCACAATGTAAATTATTTTTGCATTCACCAGATTTATGCCCATAGCCGCAACATTTGAAGCATCTAAATATATCAATACTTTCTAAAACTCGACATCTCTCGAAATCAATATTTAGCTTACCTTTACGCACCACGCGCTCAAACGTATTTGCATCAACTTCGCAGATAAGAGAACATTTATTCTCGGGGTTATTCTTCGTGGGAATGCATTTTAGTACTTTCAAAAACTCAACATCTTCAATATCATTCTGATCTCTAAAAATGTCGATCAATTCATTTGAATCGTAGTTACTTTCCGCACCAAGAATTTTGATCCTTGGTCTCTTGGGCTGTTCAATATCAACTGAATAACCATTACTTAGCTTTTCATTGATCATTTTTACAAACCCTTCGGCTTCATCTTCATTTCCACATTCAACAATTATTGAACCATTCACACCATTTCGCACACTTTTAATTCCCATTTGGGTAGGATTGATTATGTTCCTCACATCTTTTTTTGTTTGATGATTTGACTGTGTCGCAATTGGCTTAATCCGCACTTTACATCCGAATTTCTTATTGGAAATGCTCAATTCCACCTCTTTCACATTCGCATTGTTTAAAGGTTGTGCCTTCGCACTTCTACTTGTGTTGTCATTTTTATCTGGTGTTGTGACACTTCTATTACGGACACGACCAGAACGCAAAACAGAGCCAGTATCACGCTTATTCTTCTTTCTTCTGACTACCTCAACAAAGCTGCCACCAGATGGATATTCATCCCCCTCTGCTTGGCCTTTGCCTATAGCAGGACTGTTGGCTGAAATCGCAATTTGTGATTCCAAGATTTTTAATTGTTCTCCATGCAATTTTGCAGACTCTTCCACTACCATTTTCATATTTTGCTCACATTGCTTCACAGCTTCATCACAACCATTTCTTTCCAACTTTGCTTCAATCTTTTCTAAACGATTTTTTATCTCATTTATCGCATTGAGTATACTGTCACACTTGCCCACCATATCATTAAGGCTTACCGTAAAACGGGGTAACTTTGACAATGCGGGTAACTTTGATAGTGCGAGACCCACAACATATTAAACGAAATAACGAAGTTTCTGTTAATCAGTTAAGCAAAACGAATGCAAAAGTAAAGAGTATTAGTATGACACTTCATGTCAAAGCTATTTTCATTGGAATCAAGTGCATTTGAGGCTTTTTATACGAATATTAAAAATTGACACAATTTTAGCATTTTCGAAACGCTTGCAAACAATCTGTTCTACGATCATTATTTGATGTAGTTTTGAATAGTTGGTCACTTATCCTTGACAGCCTAGTTATCATAGAACTTGAATACGGTCTCAAATCTCTTAGCGAAAAGCATTTTCACAAACTGGGACCATTTTTGTAATCTAAGTCAGAAATTTCCATATAGCGTTAAACGCCTAGAGGTATGCAATGCCTTACAAATGTTCGTTATTCATTCAATTTTGTTCGATTCATACTCCATTATCAAAGTTACCCCAAAACAGAAAACCAACTTTCGATTATATGAAAAATTATATATCCATTCATAATAAATCTTTTGGAAATCTTTCGACTGCAATCGATAGCTAGGATGTCAGTACTTGTTTTAAAAATATGAATTATTATTCTTTGAAACAGCATGCATAAATATTCAAGTTTTCTTCGAAAAAACTATCAAAGTTACCCCGTTTTACGGTACTTGCTTTTTGGCACATTAGTTTCCTCCCGTTTCTAAGACTATTCCGAAGACTTAACTAAACTTTTTCTACGCACGAACACGTCGGAACCCTTGGCGAATGCAACAGTGAAAGAGTTGTGACAATCCGTTGGACCGTTCTCTACCCATTTCGTGACATACAAACACCATTCCATTTTTATTTATATAGATATAATTAATTCAAATTTGAAAAAATAAAAATACCAAGAATATTATTATGATATTTTCAGGATTGTCATCACAACCCACTCAGAACTCCTACCTCAACCGAATCCTAGCAAGGTTCTTAACAGAATCCTTCCACACGGATAAAAATCTGATCCCCACACCATGATTTACAAATCATGAAATTCATAAATTGGTTAGGTCATAATATCAGGATCACAAATCATGGTTCCTGGAGCCATAATCATGATTCCTCATAAGCGTAACATCCAGTGTGAAAACACTAAGCGGCGCACTTTGCTTCATCACATTCGTATCGATCACTCTTAATTCAAGATGATGAAGCGGTTAAGTGGTAGAGTACGTGGCTCACAATCGGAAGGTTCTTGGCTCGAATCTCAATGCATGCTATTTTCAACTTTTTTTTTTATTCTGTCGATCATAAACGGATGCGCGACTCAGCATTTTTGGCATTTGAATCATGATTTCGAGCAATCAGCTACAAAAACCTAACGCGTGTGTTGCGTTACGGCAATCTGACTCATGATTGATTGTAAACTGGTGCTAACTAATCAATTAAACTGTTTGCTGACCTACATGTTGTTTCTATTCCATAAACCAAACGACTAACAATGGTTGTGTTCATCACTCGTAAAATAGTGCCTCTATCAGTAAATCAATTGTCACCCAACACGCAACAAAAAAAGACATTGTCACCTCCTATTCTTGTTGCAATAATTTTATTCCGCAAATTGAGTTTATCATCACTTGAACAGAATATGACAAAGATCGATCACCACATGCGCAGCGATATTCTGGACTTCGTATTGAAATGTTCGAGAGCTTTCTCCGTGTTGGTAAACATTGACACATCATCGAACAGCAAACAAATTTGGTTTTGTGTTTAAAATAATTGATTAATCGCAAGTTGAAAAGGTTGCAACAATGTTGCGCTCTGTGATTGTCATGACAATTTTGCTTCTGGTTGTGTCGTTATCCGCTACAGTTGCGACCAAGGTATCTAAAAGGGAGGTAATACGATATGTCAAATGGCTGAAACCGCCATATTGGAAAAGCATACGACAGCTGGATGCTTTGTTTTCATGGAATAGTCCAGCATGCCATGAAATCTAGTCTTTTTTCTGTTCACAGTTTGTTTTGTTTTGTGTACCAACTGAAACGTCAATATTTTACTATTGTACAGAAATCAGTTGGAAGCTTTCTAGGATAATGAAGTTCTTTTATAGGTAACATAGTAAAATCAAGAGCATACTTCACGATCTATTGACAAAAAGGTAAATGATAATCTGACGCATTTCTGCAGATATTAATCATCCGTATTCGGAATCTTCAAGGGCACCCTAAATTGGCTTTGTCAAACTAATGCTTTGGATTCCTTAAATCGAATAAGTTGCATCGGACAGAGATAATCGGAAAAAAACTAGAATGTTGGCAAATTTCACCGAGAAGCGATTGCGGAAGATGAATGCTAAAAAACGACACAATCAATTGCATACTGTTTGGATCATTCCATTGGTTCAACAATAAAATAAATTTGTTTCAACACCGTTAGTCTTAAAGTGTTTTATCCTGTTTTACGATTTTTATCCAGGCAAAAATGGAGCTGTAACAACGCCTTTAATGAATGAATTGAAGCTATATCTAAATCTACACAGAAAACTTAATTATAATACAATTGAATTGTGGCTCTTTTCGCTTAGCAAAATGCGTTGTATATTTCCATATTGAGCAATTCTCGCTGAAACCAGGCCGCCATTGGCACCCATCGTTTGAATTCCAATTTTATATCACTGATCGCTACTTTTCGATAAAACTTAAGGGTGGCCCTTTCTGTTTTCTCACTATCTCGCTATCGAGGTGAAAAATTCATTCTACTGATTAAATCAAAATGGCGTCAAAATCCAAGATGGCCGCCAGATTTTTTTTACTCAAAATAATACTCTTATTCTTCACTCGACTCGAATAAAACACCAACGATTGAAAACTTGTTTCTTTGTTGTTCAAAAAATAATGTTTGCATTGAGTGCACTCGCTACATACGTCAAAATCGTAGAACATGATTTAGAAAATTGTTCATTTCATAGGGTAAATACCATTGCTCACCTAGTTTCTGTAGCCTATCTTACGCAGTTTTTCCTCAGCTTTCTGATGGTGACCTTAGAATTCAAAACGAGCGGTGCGCTAATGGTGAAAAAACGATTTTTCTAACAAAATTCTAGATGGCGGCCAAATTCAAAATAAATTACTTTAAATGAAAGCTATATCCTTTCTCTATACGACGCCACTAAGTTTGCTATGTGTTTCAAGCGGAATATGAGACATATCACGTGAAGAAATACCCTATATTTATCAAAAATGGGCTATTTCGCAAACTGTTCAGCTAGCTGACGTTCGAGGGGTCCACCAAAACAGAAAGGACCACCCTTAAGTTTTATCGAAAACTAGCGATCAGTGATATAAAATTGAAATTCTAACGATGGGTGCCGATGGCGGCCTGGTTTCAGCGAGAATTGCTCATTGCTTGCTTGGATTATATACCATTACCCGGAATGCAATTTACCGGAAGACCATTTACCGGAATGTACCATTACCCGGAAAAAACCATTTACCCGGATGTACCATTTACCGGAATGCACCATTACACGGAAAGCCAAATCTTCCATTTTCGACGACCTCGGTTTTTCCATTTTCGACGGTGGTTTCATTCTCGACTCCCTCGGTTTCATAAACACTATTTCAATAGACATCTCCAAGCAGCTACGCACCAAATATGTTTTTCTTCTTGCCGGCGTTACGACTCAACTGTTATTAGCTGAGAGCCTATGTCAACCGACCATTTTTGCATTCGTTCATAGTTTGACAAGTATGTAAGTACTCTAGCTCTGAAACGTTGCATAATATGTCAACCAGAAATAATTTTGAACCGGCGGTATTCAATTCTACCAACCTCAGCATGATCTTTTTGAATAACTTCACTTTGCCGCAACGTAAGCCTTAAACTATTATTGAATATCACGATACCAAAATTTGATTGACCATGTAATTTTGGTGGCGACCTAATTAGAAAAGAATCGCCTGATATAGATCGGGAAACTATGTCTTCAAATTAAGGCTATAAAACTAAACATTACAGGCAAGGACAGGAAGAATGAAAAGAATTTCTAATTTTTTTCTATGTCTGAGACCACTGGAAGGTACCATAATTATAAATCGAAATCAAAAAAAAGCCTAACAAATAAGATAGGTTGCATTTGAGTAAATCGAACATCCCAGCATTTAAAAATGTTTGCCGTTTTGATGGTTTTCTTATTTCCTTACGTTAAAACAGATCAGAATCCAATTTCAATATTGTATCAAATTAAAAAAAAAAAACACTTATCTTGCGAGGGAAGCAACATACAACAGTTCTATTCTCTTGTCAGCTTTATGGTTTTAGTAAGCTAAAAAAAATCAAAACGAAAACTAGGAGTGCCTTGGTGATTTAAAGTAGGGACACTATTCGCCATTGTAACGTATGTCTTTGAAACCTCAATAGATCTACCGTCTTGTCTCAAATTCCGAACAGGCTCATATTCCGAACACTCGGTTTTGTTTTGGCGATTTGGTTGAAATGTTTCACTGAAATATGTCATAAAATTGTCAGGAAATGGTAGTCATTTTGAATTCAGTTTTATCGAATTTATATCGATTTTATACCTTGAGTGTTGTAATGATTCTCTAGTTCGGGGTCAAGAAAACAAGCCCAGAAAAAAATATTTGCAAAATTATTGATTTGAACACGATTTATTCGTGCTGTTCGGAATTTGAGTCAAGGTGTTCGGAATATGGGACAGAATGAACGCACTGTTCGGCATTTGAATCAAAATGTTGTTACACACTTTTAGGTAAAAACAATACTAAAAATGAATGAATCAACATTATTATCGGTACATCCAATAACTAATAGTTAGGCTTTGCGAAGAAGTTGAAACTTTCACAAAAATCTGCAAATATATGCTTATCAGATGTATTTGAAGTCACTGTTGGCCTTAAGTGTTCGGAATATGAGTCAAAACGGTACTTTTCCTTTGATTCTGATTGATTATGCTATTTTTCTCCGAATGTCATAACTCCGAATGTCTGTACCGGTTTGACTCATATTCCGAACACTTAAGGCCAACAGTGACTTCAAACGTATCTGATAGGCATAAATTAGTTGATCTTCGTAACAACCAAAATTTTAGCGTTAGCGTTAGCGTTAGCGTAGTTACGGTATACTTCGTAGATTGTTTCTTTTTAATAATCTCATCCTGACTACTTTCAAGAACAAGGCAGGGGAGTATACCTTGTTCAAATCATAAACAAGAATACTAAAAGCATGAATATCGCTAATATCATAAGTGCTACGGAGTTGGAGGTTGGGGAAGGTATATTATCAGGATTCGCCTAGAAAGCTGGCGATAGACCATAAATATTTGTTGTTTAAGCGTTTTCAAATTAATCTTTTGAATGCCGGCAATCAAAAGAGAAAACAATAGTAGCAATAGAAACAATAATATTTTTGCTCAATAACCAGTAAAAAGAAAAACCGATCCCTCCAGGGTCATCGGATTGTATAAAATAACGATACGCGTAAAAAAAAAATTATAGTATTTCGCGAAATGCTTGTCGATTGTGCAGTAATATTTTTGCTCAATAACCAGTAAAAAGCAAAACCGATGCGCAATCTGAACATAATTATCAAACTCCGAAAATAACATTTTCCGTTGAAGAAACGATCAGAAGTTCCACGACGCGGACAAAAACAATGAACACTGGAACAAACTCAAAAAAAAAAAATATATATATATATATATAAATATGTAAATAATAAAAATAATAATAATTACAATAATTAACCGCGGCTTTGCACTCTGCGTTTAGCGGCTTTATTCGAACGTAAACCGAAATATTATAGACAATAGACAGACAGACACTTACAGATTTTAGAGGGAGAAACACATAACATACAAATGGTGTTTAGACACAGTGTAGGAATAGAAATAATTTTTGCTGCAAAGCACAAGATTTGTATACTTCTGCTCAGTTTCAGTCTTTGCTTAAACGCCATCCGCGCATTACGAAAATGGACCACAATAAGTATTTTCGTCTAGTTCGTCGTCAAGTTTGCGGGTACGACTTTTGGCTTCAACCCATCCCGGGTAATGGTAGTTGTCTCTTCGGTAGCATTGTCCACCAGGTTCTGGGCATTCATCCTGATGATGAGGTTTTTGCCTCCACGACGCTGCATGTGCGTTCCTTGATTGTGGACCATCTGCGGAAAAACTTTGCGTGGTATTTCGATTATTTGATACCGTTCGCTGAGGATTTCGTTGAGCACGGATTCGTGGACGAATACGATCGTGTTTGGCAGTATTTAGACCTGCTGGCTGATAACCGATTCTGGGGAGGTGAAGAGTGTCTATCCGTTGCATGTGAACTGTACAATATCAGTATCACGGTTTGGGATGAGCGCATCGATCGTTTCCGGGAGTACTCAAATGGAGCCCCTGTGGCCCGGAAAGTTTCTATATTCTACACCGGTTCGCACTACGATAGTGTCACGCTTTTATCTAGTTGCGATAACAAAAAACCCTCCGGATATGTTGACATTCCCATGACTCAACATGTGCTTAAGGTGAAACCATTCTATGGACAAACTGCCGTTTATCAATCTGTCCTCCATCAGTTGGGAATAAGCCAGGATGACGCCATTGTCGCCACTCTTTGCACTGCAGTTGTTCGTCGTGAATCAAGAGCAGATTTCGGTAAGTAGATCTTCGTAAAAACCAAAATTTCTCCTCAAAGTCTTACCGTTAGCTGTTGGGTGTGCCGAAAAAAATGTTTGTTTAAACTTGTTTAATTTTGTTTTTATGTAAAAGTTTTAAACAACATTTTGATTCAAATGCCGAGCTCCGTGTTCATCCTGTCTCATATTCCAAACACCTTGATTTAAATTCCGAACAACACGAATAAAACGTTTTCATATATTCAATTTCGCAAATAAATTTATCTGAGCAGGTTTTACTGGTCTCGAACTAGAGAACCATCTCTACTCTCGAGGTATAAAATAGATATGAAGACGTTAAAATTGAATTTGAATTGACTGCCATTTCCTTGCAATTTGATGACATATTTCAGCGAAACATTTCAACTAAATTGCCATACAAAAACCGAGTGTTCGGAATATGAGTCTGTTCGGAATTTGAGACAAAACGGTACCCCGAATTCAATGTCAGTAAACAAGAAAAAACAATAAGCAATCAAAAAAATAAGATATTTGGTCATTTTCGACAAAACACATTTTGCAAAAAAATGTCGAGATCGGTGAAACTCGAAAGAATTGCCAACCAAATAAAGAAGGGTGAATAACAGATGACCCGAAATAGGTCATTCTAGAAAAAGGGATATTCGGGGGATTTACAATCGGTTGATTGTCGTTTGCGGAAACGACATTCGGCGAATTGACACTCGGCGAAAAGCATTAAAAATTCTAATCATTGCTTATTTATTAACACGTAGACACTTGGAGAATCGACGGTGGAATATTAAACGTAAAGTTACATAGTCGTAGCCAAATTTAGCCAGTTCAGCCAAGACAAGCTGAAAATATAAGTTGAAAGAACAGCTTATTTTTAAAAGAAGGGTGAATCATTTATGAAATGCAAATATATGAAGATGGTGCATATTGACATGATCAAGTATGAAGATATCTTAGACTCCTCTCTGGTGTTTATGTATTTCGAAATAAGAACCTTATCGTTGGTAGTCATTTTAAATATTTTTAAGTTAACATACTGACCTGAATGACCGTAAAACGGTTACATTTTCTTTATCAGGATGATCAACAGCCAATCTTTTAAACGCTCTAAGAGATTTTATTTTATATTTTTTTTGACCGATATTCTGGTTTCCTCATTCCACCAGAACGTAGTTTTTTTTTCCCAGGAGCACTACTAGTTTGAGGAGTGCTCGTAGAAGCTGCCGAAAATATTATTTGAGTAATTTCATCAATGGTATACGATTTTTCCGGACTAATGGCTGCCAGTATTCGCTGCTCGTACGTTTCCCAATCCGCAGCATCGTATTTCTATCTTCGATGGCGCGAAATATTTGTTTGAGTACCACTGCCGAAAATGTCAATCGGATAATGATCACTTCCCATAGAATCTGTCTTAATTTTCCATCGTAGCTTACTAAGCGCAAAAATACTGACCATAGTAACATCAATTTCGGACGTTTGGTTACCACTCATGAAAGTTGAAATTCTATCATTCATTACAATCCAGTTTTTCTCCTCACAGATTTTTAAGATTATTTCGCCTCTTTTATCAGTTTCGTGTGATCCCCATGCATAATGATTGCAACCACAGAGTATTGCAACCACACTGGTGGTGGTCGATCGATTTGCATAAAAATCTCATGAAGATCAAATGTCAGCGGGCCAGAACGTCATGTAAAATCGTAATCTATTGTGTGTTATCATCAACGAAAATTACACAGCGAAACAAAAATGACACTTTTGCGTGTCTCAAGAATCAAATTATGTGTCTCTAGTAGATTATGGGTCGCTGAATCTGATGCCGTTCTCAGAAATGTTCCAGCACGTCACAATTTTTAGCTACAGGTCGTTAAAGTTGTATAAAACACTGGTTTTATTGATGTTTACATGAAATTTAAAGTATGATTTATTAAACTTTTTTGTGATATAATCTACCAAACATGCGTAATAGGATTTAAAGTTTCAATTTAGATACAAATCAGTTGAAATTTTACGATAAAATTTAGGTTAAATCGATTTTTTTCAACATGCTTGCAGTCTTCATATAAAATTCTTCGTTTCTCTTATATGGCATAACACAATACTTTTCTGAACCACCAAAAAATAACATTTTACCATTGAAAATATTATGAACTTCGACGATAATCATAGTTCTATACATGAAGTTTGAATTCTGTGACAAATTGAGCAAATAAATTGCCGTACAAGTTGGAAAACTTGCATGCAAGTTGGCTGAAACAGTTAAATTTTGCATCTCAAAAACTAGACGTGCCATGATATTTCTGAAAACGGCAATGGACTCAGCAACCCTTAATTTAGTAAATAGCGGTGTTTTGGTTCATGAGACACACGGTTTTGTCTGTGTTCCGCAGTGTTACCGATAATCGAAAAAAAAGAAGAAAAAAAGTTTTTCATTTCTGTTAAGCTCGGTGATGGTAGTGGCAGAATCAACATCACTTTCATTCCGTTTTACTTGCATCACGGGTACCCATTTCATCGTTTCTAAACATCCATTTTTTCCTCCAAGTAGTGCCAAATTTGGAGACTCTTCCACCACCCCCCAAGGCGGGGGGTGTGCTGCCACCGCCATCAAAAGCTGACCCACTCAGATCGTTTTAGACCAAGCACTCAGAGCAAATATTTAACGAATGTAGCACAGATTGAAAGGTAACTTTACGGTCACTCACTGTAGCTACGTTTGTTCGGGTAGATGTAGCGAACAAAAGCAATACAAATTTTACTGTGTATTCGGCCCACACGAAGTGCGCTCTTCTCACGGGGCAAAAGTTGTGTTATTCCGTATATCACGCCGTGAAACGAGTAGATTTTATAATCCACGTTAACCGTAACGATCTGTTAACTAGCTTAATCAATTTGCCGAATTAAATGTTCAATATAACGCTCAAAATCGGTCGAAATCGAACAGTGATGTTGGTTTCTGTTTTGGTTTCTCAGCAAAATCCTATCAAGAGTCTCAACAGAATCCTATCAGGATTCTCATCGTCATCATGTTATGATTTCCGTCAAAATCTTATCAGAATTTTCAACAGATTCCTGTTTTGGATTCTCCACCGAATCCTGTTCAGGATTCTCTTAATAATCCTTTTCTGGATTCTCAAAAGGATCCTTTTCAGGAGTCTCAACAGAATCCTGTTAAGGAGTCTCTTCAGAATTCTGTTCAGGATTTTCAACAGAATCTTGTTCAGGATTCTCAATAGATTTATGTTAAGAATTCTCAACAGAATCCTTTCAGGTTTCTCAAAAAAAAAATTTGTTCAGCATTCTCAACAGAATCCCGTTCAAGATTCTCAACAGAATTCTCTTCAGGATTCTCAACATGGATACGAGTAACTGACACTGAAGAAGACTGCAAGTGGTAGTCGAAATACGTGTATCTGTCAAAGATAAGCATTTAGGAGCGGAATTAAAAGGTACACGGTACTCCATCTACTTTTAAGTTTCTCTATTTGAGATTCTGCTCAGAGGATTCGAACATTCATTAAAGAACATAATTTTGTTAAGGATTCTCAACAGAATCCTCTCAGGACTCTACACTGAAAATATATATTGTTTTATATTACGAAATCGTTCGTTTGAAGTACGAAATTATTCGTTGTTTTCTGCAACGAAACAGTTTCGTAAAATGTATGCAACCAGCTTCGTAATATGATTCAAGCTCGAAATCAAAACAAACAATGATTGCTATAATGTACTAAACATTTCGTAATCGAAATTCGTTTGTTTCGTATTCAGAACGAACATTTATACGCGCTTCTTCTTACCTCCCTCAGCTGCGATCGTGTCATGTTGTATTTTACGAAATGTGTCTACGAAACCTTTCGTTGCAGAAAACAACGAATGATTTCGTAGATTAAACGATCAGTTTCGTAATACTAAACAATTCGTAATACGAACAACACGATAACGCACATCTTCGAATTGAACATCGTACATCTTACGATTATTTCGTAAAGTCACTAAATCGCGAAATTCTGTCAAGTACAAATAATTCGTACAATGAATGAAAATAGCGTTATATGTACGAAATCTTGTTTTACGAAATGGATTTTGGATAAATTACGAAGAGATGTTTTCAGTGTAAAGAATCTTGTTCAGGATTCTCAACAGAATCCTGTTCCGAATTCTCTGTTTGAATCCTGTTCAGTTCTCCCAACAGAATCCTGTTTTGAATTCTCAACAGCATGGAGAAGAGCTCAAACGGAGCTGGTAGGGTTACGGTCGAATTTTGGACCCCTAGAGGAAGTGATCTGATGTTTTTCTCGAATTTGTGTATTAATATGTGTTTTTGTTATATATATTCCATACGATTCTGTTCCAAAACTATCGTTCTTGAAGCAACAACATTGATTTAGATCGTAAATCATCTATTTAATGCTGTGAAAGACGTTTTTACCACACAAACTTATCATAATTTTGACCCTCCCACTTTATTTTGGACACGGTCCAAAATATATTTTGGACACAGCGAATGTAAACAAATATATTTTGGACCTGCTGGATTTGATACAACTAATCCAAGCTTTTACTCTTTTTTGTCAGATTTTTTTAGTATCGAAAGAAGTTGTTTAATAATATGAGTACATTAATGCATCTAGTGGATGATTTTGTATGCTATTCTACTCAATCGATGATGTGCTAAGAAGCGAAAAATGTTCGGAATAAAGTCGGTATCGATAAAACTCCAGTCGTTTTCGATAAAACTATATTTTAGCGCGAGCCGTTCAAAATATGGGATTTGTGATTTGTGATGTATGGGATTTACTATAGAAAAACTTATCTTTGCAAAGAAAAATCGCCGGAGGTCGTCCATTGAACTCTATAAAAATTCGGAACACATACCTCGATAAGTATTTTTACGATAAAGAACATTGTAGAAGACCGCAAAGCAATCCGATGCTTGTAAAAATAGGTATTAAATATTTAATATACGGAAATTTTGCCCATTTTTTGTTATTGTTTTTATTCTTTTACGTGTTGAGTTTTTCTATAGTAAATCCCATACAAACTTTAAACAACTGGCGCTAAATTTCACCGATCGAGCTGAAATTGTACCCAGTTGTTATGGGAGCAAAATGCAATCCAAAAAGTGGACTGGAGCGAGAATCTGATTTTTTTTTACAATATTAACTCTAATAGTACATTATTGAATATATCATATCTTCTCTTCGATGAAAAATATGAACAATTATTTATTTTTCAAAACAATTTTTATTTTTCTTGTGGGGATTAGATCAGAGATAACAATTAAAAATTCAAATCCAAACAGGTGGTTCGAAAACCGAACGGCCTTCGCAAATGAAATAAATCAGTGTTCATCGCAATAGTAAACATTTACTGTTTAGATTTGCGAGGAAGTTCTGCTCTTCTTTGTTTTTCCTCTTCTTCCTTCTTCTTTTCCTCTGCTTTAGCTTTATGGTACTCGAGCCTACGGCGCGATGTTAAGACAGCCGGACTACGACGCTTGAATCGTAGTGTTCCTGCTCGTCGAGGAGTATCGGGCGATTCCAGGAACTCGGCAAGAGTACTGCTTTGCTCCCGACGTGGTACAGGTGTTTCAATGTTTTCAACACGCGATTGTTCTAGTTCGACTAGACCAAGCGGTGATTGCAGCTCGTTTAGCTTTGCTTCAAACTCCTGGAAAAGATCGACCGATTCGATTTCTAATGCATATTTGCAATAGTTTTCTTGGGTGACTGCTGCCGTCTCCGCTTCGGTGTCGATCAAGTATTCCTCAAGCATTTCTTCATTGAAATCCAAAGATTTCAGCATATCGTAAACTTTCGCTAGGATCTTGTCATCTTCGGAAATAAAATCATGAGCTTCTCGATATCGCGCCCGTCTAACAGAACCCATCATGTTTAGCACTTCCTTCTTCTGAATCCTTCCTTTCTCCGACTGAATCACTGCAAAAGTTTTCAGAGGTTTTTTATTCGTTGAATCCAACACAGTAGCATTTGTGATTTGCGAGGCGTTAGCTTTGGTTTCGGGTTCTGCCGTGGGACGGTTACGGGCGAGGCACTTGGAATAATCCACGCTGTTTTCATCGAACGGATACAAACCGCATGCCTTAAATCCATTTCGTACTATGCGATTATCGATACACTCCATCAGGGAAGCAGGGAAGAAAAATGTTCCGTTTTGATATGCTGTTTCATGTTTTTGAGTTTCCAGTCGTCGATGACTTTCAACCAGGCAGACTTTAACGGTTTAAATACAGCAACGTCTAGAGGCTGCAAAATTCTTGTGCAGTTTGCATACAGACATATGAGTATTATACCCAGCTTTCCACATTCCTCGGCTGTTTCCCATGATGTATGGGAGGAATGGCTATCCACAAAATAAATAACTGGGAGCAAATTAGCTTCAACCAATTGAGGATGCAAGATGTTTTTGATGTATTTCAAAAAGCATTCCTTGTTCATCCAGCCGCTGTCTGTCTTGCCTAAACCCCATACGGCTGGAACGCTTTTCGTAGCATCCAATGGAATTTTTTTTTTATGGCAACACCACCATGGGAGGTAGAATTACACCTTCAGCAGAGCAAGTGAACATTACAGTGATGTTTTTCTTAGCCATCCCTTGATTTACTTTATACATGTTCCGCTCACCACGCATAGCAATCACCTTGTCAACTGTTGGATCCAAGTAGAAGCTCGTTTCATCACCGTTGAGCACCCTTCTCGGATCGGCGAAGAAGTCTGCTACCTCATCTTCACGTAGGATTTCCAAAATCTCCTTGAACCACTTCCTAATAGCCGACTCGGTAACGTTCGCGCTGGCCTTCGTTACGCTTTCAGGTTTACGTACGGACAATTCGGAGCTTCTTTCTGGCGTTACGTCCCAACTGGGACAAAGCTTGCTTCTCAGATTAGTGTTCTTATGAGCACTTCCACAGTTATTAACTGAGAGCTTTCTTTGCCGATTGACCATTTTTGCATGTGTATATCGTGTGGCAGGTACGAAGGTACTCTATGCCCTGGGAATCGAGAAAATTTCCCTTACGAAAAGATCCTCGACCAGCGGGATTCGAACCCACGACCCTCAGCATGGTCATGCTGAATAGCTGCGCGTTTACCGCTACGGCTATCTGGGCCCCTTAATTCGGAGCTGTAACGTTTAAAAAAACTTCGGAACCATTGATCACCTAAAATAAAAGATAGCAAATTAGCACTATGAACTAAACTGGTTAAAATAATTAAAGGGCCGTTCATTCATTACGTAAAGGGTTGTGGGAGAAGGGAGTTTGAGATTTCTTACGCTCCATACAATTAATTTTTAATTTTCTTACAAAAAATCTTACTATGGAGAAAGGGGGGTCGAAAAACTCCGAAAACTGTCTTACGTAATTAATCGACAGCCCCGAAGATCACTTACTTGGTTTTCCTTTTCTGAAGCGATTTATTTCCGGATGCTTTTCGAGGTAGCTTGTCACTCGATTCATTATGCGGTATTTTGTAACAGGGTGGCCTTTTCGGGCCATTTTCTTCACCCATCGTACAAGCCCTGGCTCGTCGTCGCCACTAAGTGTCGGAGCTGGCCCAGGCCTCGACTGATGTTTATAGTTACTGCTCAAACGAAACTTAATAGTTGATCTTGGAATACCGTGCCTGCGGCAAGCTGTTCTGATGGCCATTCCTTTGTTGATGTCGTTCAAGCAGTTTTTGATTGCATCCTTTGATCGGGCTAATCTAGCGTTTTTCCGTTTTGTTTCCCCCGTTGTCTCCATAATGAAGAATCTGCAACACACAAAACTGTTGAAATATGATTAATTTGCCTCTTTTCAATTAAATTACTCACCAAATCGATAAAACAAGCAGCGAAAAACAGTTACTGGAATGTTTCTTTGTTCACTCTTGCTGATTTTAAATTAGTAAACAGTGAGCTGTCAAGTGAGCAATCCAGAGGTGTCCAAAATAAATCGGAACCAAATTTTTCCTTATATATTTTGGACCCCTATTATTTTATACAATTTCAAAGAATTATTTGAAAAAAGTCGATGACAACAGGTGCATAACACTTTCCTGCCTTCAGAAAAAGAAATTTATCATTACAATTCCTTTTGAATATACACTAAAATATTATTTGAAATTGAGTGATCAAACATGGATGCCTCTTGATTAGCTTCAAATGGCCAATAGTTCCAGAATGTTGTTCAGATAAAATCATATTTCGCGTGGATATTATAAATATATGATAGAAAATTTCACAAGTATGAATCATAACATCTTATTGATTGAATATAATACATCAAACCAAAGAAGTTTACACATTTTAATTCAGAAAAGACGGAAAATTGATGGAAAGGGTCCAAAATATATAGGGGTCCAAATTATATTGGTTACCCTAAGTATAAATTAAATGAAAATTTTCTTCTGACAACACCGATCTGAAGATCACCGTGTTCCCACTTTGGTGCCGTCGCTGGTGCTGATGCTGCCTGGAAGGATACTCGGGATGCACACACATTGCACGTCCCGCTGCGCCACGGCCACCTCCTTGCAACCACCACCATTTGGAAGACACGCAGGAAGAGGTCATGCTGACAGACTGAAACACACACCAAATGGACAAACGAGCCAACGTCAAGAGGAAGAACAAACACAAATTCGGAAAAAGCGGAAGCACGATGGGAGGGGGAAACGAACGCGTCAGGGTGCCCTCCTCCTGGGACTTTTGAAACTCAACCGTCGTCCGTCGGCAGGATTTTTGGGCACAGCCTTGGATTTCTCCGGGAGTGCAGTGAGTCAAGTTGTCCGGCAGCCAAAAGTGTCGGTCGGTCGGTTGGGTGCACCATGAAGACCATGAAGAGAGAGTGCATAAGGTCGTCGGTCACATCACACGGTAAGGGGCGCTCCATTTTACACACATTTTGACAAACTGTTTCACAAAGTGCATCCAAGCTTGGTGTAATGCGTAATGAGTGGGTTTCCGCCCGGAGATTGGCGAGCTCTTGGAGCGCATTAGAAACTATATGGGGTTCGGATGGCCTCTCGCTCAATTTGAGGATGACTGATGGCTGAAAAAGGGGCTGACATTTGGCATGGCAAATTGCGGTGATTGCTGGTTTTGCCGGAGTTGTCGACTACAGTTTTTTTTTGTTGTTGGGATTCAAACCACTGCGATTACTTGAGGAATCTCTTTCGTCATCTTGTTCAGGATACCGCTTTCAGAATCCTGTTCGGAATTCTCCTCAGAATCCTGTTCAGCGTTCTCCTCAGAATAATTTTCGAAATTCTTTTCAAAATTCTGTTCAGGATTCTCCCCAGATAACCGAAACGGTAAACGCGCTGCTATTCAGCAAGACCAAGCTGAGGGTCGTGGGTTCGAATCCTACCGGTCGAGGATCTTTTCGGATTGGAAATGTTCTCGACTTCCCAGAGCTAGAGTGCCAAATGATATACGCATGCAAAATGGTCATTGGCAAAGTAAGCTCTCAGTTAATAACTGTGGAAGTGCTCATAAGAACACTAAGCTAAGAAGCAGGCTCTGTCCCAGTGGGGACGTAGAAAGAAGAAGAAGAAGATTCTCCTCAGAATCATGTTCAAGATTCACTTCAGAATTCTGTTTAGGATTCTCCTCGGAATCCTGTTCAGGGTTCTTCTTAGAGTCCTGTTCTTCTTCCTCTGAGTAAACTGTTCAGGAATACGCTAAGAACCCCAAGGATTCTGAAAAGAGTCCTGAACAGGATTGTGAAAAGAATCCTGAAAAGGATTCTGAAGAGCATTTAAATAATCCAAATAAAAAAAAAACTCCGAATGAAACAAAAGTTCATAATCTGTTCCTATTGAACTAAACAAACTTCTTTATAGTCATATCATAGCATGCGCTTGATCGCAAGATTTATATTATATCTGCCGTTCAACTCATGTAAATTCCAAACTGGTCATTGCGGAGTAAATTATCTTTATGCTACGCAATACCACACAGTAACGTCCTTCCAGCTAGATCCAAACCACTTCTCTTTGTTCTATGATTCCCTTGCCCTCCACCAAATCGACTACCACAAAGAGAGAGTAATTCGCAAGAATCGTGCGGTCATCGCCAGACTGGAATGGGTAAAATTGTACGATAGACCGAAAAAAAAACACGGAATAACTAAGTACGCAACCATTTGTTCAAAGTCCGAAAACACACCCCAAAACGTGGGGTTCTCATTTCTCCGGAAGCGGGGAATCTACAACTGGAAAATATTTCACAAAACGCCATAAATTGTGCGACGAGCTCGCGCGTTCCGCATAGTGGTAATACGTAAACTATATTTTACTATTTTTTATGTTAATTCTTCTGGTGTTTCCTGAAATCATCTTCTGCCACCGTAAGCCACGCTTAACATCCACCAAGTGGTACAACATAGTGCCAGTTGGAGTTTTTTTTTTCCTTCTTGGCGATTTATCTACTGGCAAACGGCTCACGAAATTCACGTTTCGCACTCACTCACATTCGGAAAGGAACAAGGCCGGCCCTTCCTGTGGCGGAATCGCCACAGCAGGCGAGAATTGCGACGAACGAAATGAAATATCACATGAAATATGAAAATACCATAAATTAAAACTACACGCTATTCATCTTTGTTCGCTGGTCCGGAGCCGGAATCATCGTCGGCCCCGGGTTGGGAAGTGTCGCCGGACCACCAGAAGAAGGAATAATTTGAGAGTTATAGTTCTCATTCCTTGGCTTAGTGGAAAAGTCCACGACTACACAGCAAAACCATGCTGAAGGTTTCTGGGTTCGAATCCTGATCGGTGAAGGATCTTTTTGTAATAAAAGTTTCCTTGACTTCCGTGGGCATTGAGTATCATCGTGTCTGTCATAAGATATACGAATGCGAAAATGGCAACTTAGGCAAAGAAAGCTCTTAGTTAATAAATGTGGAAAAGCTCTATCCCAGTTGGGACGTTATACCAAAAATAAGAAGAACAAGAAGTCCTCCTGGGGAGAATGGGTGCGATATGCGACCGCAATGAGGTCACACTTTTTCCATATCTATCGGTACGACTCCTCGGAATGCGGAAGCGCAGTCGGGCGTGTTGAGGGCAATAAAACATTACCGGCTGCACCGATTCAAATTTAAAACCGTACCTACCCAATGCGAGTGGTTCTTCGATCATCAATCTGGCAGCGCCATCCGGAGCTATCGTGCATCATTCGTTCCCTCCGAACCGGAAGAGTGTCGGAAATAATTGAACATCCGGTTGCCTTGGCATGAAGGAAGCCGAAGAGAGTTATCTGATATGTGCGCACTTCCGAGCCAAGGAGAATAACATAAATGTGGCAAAATATGTTATTTTACCTCGAATAAATAAACCTAAAGTAAAAAAGTCGCCCTGAACGTTCAGCGACCTTGAATCCTCCTTCCCCTGGTTCTCTGCTGAGCTTGACGTTTCTCCGAAATGCGAGCGACATGTTTAGCCCACCGCAGCCTGCCGTGTTGTTTACGCTTAACAATATTCATTTCTTTATGGACTTAATATCAGTGCTGGGAATTGTAAAAGTAGTAGGCTTGAATTTCGTGAAAATCACGTAGCCACGGTGTACTATATTAAAAAAGGTGATATATTCCGAAAACTGACAGCTGCTTGACAACGTCATTCTTATCCACCTCGAACGAATTTTCGAAAAAAAATGATCTAGTGGTCCGGAAGGTATATGGTACGATAGGAGTGATGTCACATGTTTACAATCAAACTTGATATTTACATCAGTAAAGAGCCTGCCCTGTTAATTTTTATGCCGTGCACTTGGCTTTCCAAGTACAGTAGTTCAAAAACCTGAATCTCATCAAGTAGCCTATGTTTGGTGCATGAGTTTTCTAAATCGTTAGTGTCATTGAAGGCTCTAAATGCCGGAAATACAACGGGAAATAGAACATTTTTTTACAGTAATTTTGGGTTGCCCTTAGCAACGGGTGTTTTGCAATTTTCAAGGCTCTTTGCCTACAGCAGCGATAGGCGTGAGTTTCACTAAGTAGATGAAAAAAAACGAATTTAGTAGGGTAGATGTATTAATCTTCGCCCCCTCCCTAGTTTTCGCCCCCCTGGTAGAACATTAGCTTGTTCTAGATTGTAATAAAATAAAAATGTTTTACTTTTTAACTTATATAAAAGATTGGAATAAAATATACTTAGTTTCCAAATGTTACTAATTAAAGTAATCTTCTAAACCGCCAAATAATCACATATAAAAATGTGGAAAAAATGATACGCTATTTTTTGCGTTCATTGAGAAAAGCGTCTATTTTAAAAGGCAAGGAAAACATATTAAGATAACTATTTCATCTTTAAAAAATGAATAGTTCTGATAAGACATGCATCAGCAAGAGACACGAATAGATTTTTTCAACTATTCCAGCAATTATAACCAGTTTTAAACTATTTTTTCAGGGTGGCGAAAACTAAAGCACGTTTTTGTACGATTCTAATCTTCGCCCCTGGCGAAACTACCTGTAACGTTCTTTCAGTGGTGCGTGCATTAATTTTCGCCCCTCCTCGAAATTGTTCGAAAAACAAAACAAAATCATTGATTTATTAACTGTTTACAGGAGGTTACAGGAAGTTTAAAGGATTTTCTAAATGTACCGAATAGTTCCTTCTTCTTCGTATTACGTTTCACTGGGACAGAGCCTGTTCTTAGCTATATATTCTCAGCAGTATTCATATGAGCACTTGCACAGTTATTAGCTGAGAGGTTTCTTTGCATAAGCTGCCATTTTCGTATTCTTTTATTCTGTGGTAAGCACAAAAACACTTTATGCCTAACGAAGTCAATATTATTCCCGTTAAGAATAGATCTTCGACCGACCAGGAATTGAACTCAGACACCTTCAGCATGGCTTTACTTTGTAGACGCGGACGTTACCACTAGAATTAGGTGGGATTAAGAACTTCATCAACGTTTTTCAACCGACTACTAAAATCTGTTTAGTTTACCATAATCTGGTAAAAATCCTGTGCAGTAAATGTGACCATTTCCATAGTAGCATTAACTACAAAGCTTTTAGATCCGTGACACCTACCGTACAGCACAGTGTGGTTCAAATCAAGTTTATTTCTAGTCATAAATATTGCAATTCTGGTTAAATAAATAAATTTTCTTGTGTATTGATGTTGACTACACTTCAAAAAAGTTAACAGATTTATGTAGTCTTGAAAATTGTTGGTGTAGTTCTTAGTTTTACCATGCATTCAGTAGTTTCTACAATAAAATTCATTTCAGTGTATGATATTTGTTGCTCATCATTATACTGATAGTCTGTGACGAAGAACAAATTGAACTTATTATTGTCAATCAAATAACCCACCATATTCAGCAAGAATGGAATAGAAACGAAATATGATCAACCGATTTTTAATATTAAATATTATTTTTACCACTACATGAGTTAATGGGTTTACCGCAGTACTTTTTTTTCCGCATTCAGTTTTTGGCACTGCTAACATTATTGAAAAGCTTGATATGATAAATTTCTCCCGAAATAACGGTACTTGATATAATTATTTAAAAAATATTGGAGAACTTTAATGTATGACATATCGGGGTTGATTCCGATATTCTGACATTGGATTATTTCATGTTGGGAAATTTCTCGACTTCCTGGGAATAATAACATATATCCACCCAAGCAACCAATAGTTCGGATTTTACTTGAAAAGTGAACTCAGAAGTTCACATCAGGTCTGAATTTCACTCCAAGAAACTTTATTGCTGATTAAAATGACGATGCAATTCCAATCGGAACTTCAGTCTTAAACACGATCCGCATATATTTGCTAAGAACTTTTAAGTACATACAAAGTTCTCTACTATCTTTCAAAACAACTTATAAGTACGAATCAAGTTCGCAAAGAACCCGTTTAGAACTTGAATACAAAGTTCATTGGAAATTCTAACCGTACTTAAGTAGAACTTCTTTCTGACTTGAAAGTTGTAATAAAGTACGAATTTAGATTTCGTAGCGACTTGATGCGGATCGAACTGAACTTGTTGTGACCTTCAAGCACATCGTTCTCTTTATATGTAAACCGTACCTATTGTAAACTTCTTTCAAGCTTGGGAATTATTCTTGATCTGAAAAAAAAAAAAACGTTTTCAATCAATCAGACTAAACATTAATTCACCATGTAATATTTCAATTATTATTAAGTATTACGATTTCAAACAAATAGTTCCCTGTTGGAAGCAGTAAGTAGTGATCGAAAAAGCCCACATCCTAGAAGGAAGAAAGTGATCCATAATATCCTCGTACTTCGTTTCGCGCATCTTCGAACATTATCATTGATATAGAACTTCACATTAATACATATTTCACCTACCTGTATCTGCAAATTTCCGTTGCATTTCATAAATTCTCCCGTAAAAATTTTTATTTTGTACGGAAATTACAGCACTGTTTACAACAGGGTCGAGTGCAGCTTTAGCTCCGTTGTACCCCGGATAGGTATGTTACATTTACTCGCCTGTTCCCATCCTATTTGGCACTATCTATCTGGTCTTCCACAAATTTGTTGATCCTTGGTGGACTCAGAATTATATTTCACTCCGATAAGTCAACTTAAAATTCACATTATTTTTTTTGAATCACATATTCAATGGAAAGAGGTTTACTTGTGAAAATCAAAACAATCTTGGAAACGTCAAATCACGCAAGTTTAGATGAAGTTCCTAGTGTATTTGTTTGAACTTTCAAGTGTCTATTAAGTTCGATATTGACTTCGTAAAGAAGTTAAAGTTCACAACAAGTATAAAATGGAAATATTGGAGCATATACATAAGAAATCAACACATTGCTTTATTTCGTTAGCAACACAACAACGCGTATGTGGAGCAACGGTATGTACTACAGATTCAACGATGACGACTCGAGTTCGAGTCTTGTAGACAACATTGAAAAAAAAATGTAGCTAATGAATACACCAATTAATGACAAGCCATGAGAGATCTCTAAAAATAGGGACACAGTATACTGATAGAAAGAAAATGTTTTTGGTTTTCGTTGTCCTTATTGAAGTTCATTTTCGAGCTGATTTATTTTCTCTCCAGCAGCTTAAAGGAACGTTTTGTGAACTTAAGTTCGGATAATTACTTAAAAAGTGCGCTGTATAGAACGCTTTTCATGATTCTTCAATCAGCTGATTAAGCATACACATGCTCTTTTGTTCGAACTTTTGGTTGCTTGGGCAGGCTTCCGAATTCTCACTCACTCTCACGATAATGGATCTATCCCTCACAGCAATTTTCAGCGATTAGCTGCCTTGCGATTTTATCCGTCCACAAAACAAAGCGAAAATAGATAATTGCACATTTCCGCAGCTGTGAGAAGTTTGTTTCCTCTTTCTCCGATCCATGGAGAACTTTTCCTGTATCCATCGCCACAAGCAGCAGTTGCTTTTATGCACCAAATCAACCACTCCTTTCGTCAAGTTGGGATGGTAGCATGGTTAGCGTGCACGCATCGCGGTTGTTTTTAGCAATGTACTAGGTTCGAATCCCGTCGCCGGCACTAGTTTTTGTTTATCCACATAGTGATAATTCTCGGGAACAGTTGGTGAGCGAAAATATGATGGAGTGAAAAATAAATTATCCCCGGAGTGGAGTGGTTTTCGGTTATCCACCATCGTAGCTCCAGGGAAAATTAGTGTGAGCGATAAAAGATGTTCACGTGAGGAAGCGAAAAAAGCATTCTCCTTACGTGAGAAAAATCGTAGATTTCGCATCATTGATACGAAAATTCAGAACCCTGCATATATCACATAAATGCTACAAGAGCATAAATAATTACTTTGCAATAAATAAAAACAATACATAGTGGAAATCAGGACCTTCCATAGCCTTCTTTAGTAGGCGGCTACAAAGCAAATCCATGCTGAAGGTGTCTGAGTTCGATTACCTATCGGTTCAGGATATTTTTGTAATGGAATTTTTATTTGAGTTCCTTGTCCATGAAGTGTCATCGTGCCTGCCACACGGTACGACTGTAGAAATGGCAACTTATGTAAAGAAACCATTTAGTTATGAACTAAGTACTCTTTGAAAATTAAGCTGAGAATCAGGCTCTGTCCTAGTGTGGACGTAATGCCAAAAAGAAAAAGACATAGTGGAAATAGGCAGGATAAGTACCAGTGAAGATGAAAAGTGAGAAGATAATAAGTACTTGATTAAACTATCGAAAACCTGTACTTCAATTAATGGGGGCGAAGATTAGAGCATGGGTGGGGCGAAGATTGAATTTGGGGGGTCGAAAATTAAAGCACACCATCAATCCAAAAATTATACTTTTTTCAATAGTAAAACTTTGTTTTGGATAACTTTGCAGCTTGATCATCCTAAAATAATAGATGAATAGTTGAATAAACCCAATAACATTATTTGATATTGATTAATAGAGTCAGAAATTTATTATTCCTGCGATTACATGGTTTAGGGGGGCGAAATCTAGTGCTTCTACCCTACTATACCATTTAATTCCACTAGAGTTTGTATCCTTTGACAGATACGCGTATTTCGACCTCAACTGTAAGGCCGTCTTCAGTGTCGTGAACTAGAATCGACTTCCTTCGAGTTTCACTGGCTTTGCTGACTGCAATTGGCTTTGTTTGGCTACTGTAGAATGAAATTCAGATTTTTTCACAACCCTGCAATATAACTCGTGATGCATGCGACGCCGCCACCAAATTTTGGATGCTGATAAATATAAAAATTAAAAATCAAAAACTATTTACATATTTCTAACGTGAAGCATAATTTTTGTCAAACAACTCTTCAGTAGTTACGTTCTTTCATTTTGTAAAAAAATAGTGGGAAAACTTCGCTTTTCGTTCATAGAGTTACATATTTCTCAGGAGCACATAAATGTACTGACGAGCCTCCAACCAAAGTGTCTCTCAACTCATCGGAATCCTAGTGTGCTGCGCTAGACGGAAGCTCACAAAAATTCTAAAAGTGCGTGCTAGGTGATCGTCTCATGCGATGCTCGGCGCTACGGCTCGCCATCGGTATCCAACTGCTTAAGCCTGGTTTGCTGCTAAAAAGGAATCGCCAAAGGAATTTCGTGCCGATTCCTTGCAGAAATTTTCTACAGCGACTCCCATTTGAACTGACATTTCCTTTCAACAGCGTACTGCGACCTGAAAAATGCGGTTCCTTGATTGATTCCTTCCAGGAATTTCCCATGCATCAAGATAGGCCAAGAAATTACTTGCCAGCAGCGAATCAGGCTTTAGTCTCGAAAAGTCAGGTGTCTAGATCAAGGCACGGTGTACTAAATTAAGAAGGTGATATATTCCGAAAACTGACAGCTACTTGATGACGTCATTCCTATCCAACTCGAACAAACTTTCAAAATAAAAATGATCTAGTGGTCCGGATGGTATATGGTACGATAGGAGTGACGTCACATGTTTACAACCAAACTTGATGTTTACATCAGTGAAGAGCCTTCCTTGGTATTTTTTTATGCCGTGGATCAAGGTATCTAAAAGGGTTTTTTCCCAATGTGTCATATTTCCCATTCCGCCATTTTGAAATGCCAAGTGCCAGCTGGTGAATTTGTTTTGGTTGTTTGGATATCAGGTGCATGGCGTGACAAAGTAGGTATAGAATGTTTCATTTACACCAATATCTGTGTGGTAAACGTGGCATTTATTTTCATTTACTGTGTAATGCACTGATAGTAGAATGAAAATGAACTTAGGAGTTGAAGTTCAAAGAATACAACCGTCACCGTCAGACGGCAACACAGTGGCACATCATCTCTTTCATCGGTGGACCGTCGTCGGTGGTAGGCGGCTCTCACCCGCAGAACTATTCGACATTTCCACATTTACATGCATTACATGCAATTGTTAGCCAGTTTTCAACTTTTCAGCGACTTAAAACAGCGGAATACTACATTAACGACGATTTGATTCGCGACAAACCAGCTTAACAATACTGGAGAAAATTTTCACTTCACTGTGAGCAATTCTCGCTGAAACCAGGCCGCCATCGGCACCCATTGTTAGAATTCCAATTTTATGTCACTGATCGCTAGTTTTTGATAAAACTTAAGGGTGGTCCTTTCTGTTTTCTCAAATTGGTGGACCCCTCGTACGCCAGCTAGCTGAACAGTTTGCGTGGCATGTCTCATATTTCGCTTGGAACACATAACAAACTTAGTGGCATCGTATAGAGAAGAGATATAGCTTTCATTTGAAATAAAAAAAATTTTGACGGCCATTTTGAATTTGGCCGCCATCTTGAATTTTGTTAGAAAAATAGTTTTTTCACCATTAGCGCACCGCTAGTTTTGAATTCTGAGATCACCATCAGAAAGCTGAGGAAAAATTGCGTAAGATAGACTACAGAAACTAGGTGAACAATGGTATTTACCCTATCAAATGAACGATTTTCTAAATCATGATTTTGACGTATATGGCGAGTGCAATCAATACAAACAAATTTTTAGTAATACAAAGAAACAAGTTTTCAATCGTTGGTGTTTTATTCGAGTTGAGTAAAGAATAAGAATATTATTTTAAGTGAAAAAATCTGGCGGCCATCTTGGATTATGACGCCATCTTGATTTTAAGTAGAAGAATGAATTTGTCATTTGGCCAAATTCAAAATGGCCGCCAAAATTTTTTCGATTTCAAATGAAAGCTATATTCTTTCTCTATACGATGCCTCTAAGTTTGCTATGTGTTCCAAGTGAAATATGAGAAATACCACGTGAAGAAATACCCAAGATTTATCAAAATATGGACTTTTTCGCAAACTATTCAGCTAGCTGGTGTACTAGGGGTCCAACAATTTGAGAAAACAGAAAGAACCACCCTTAAGTTTTATCAAAAACTAGCGATCAGTGACATAAAATTGGAATTCTAACGATGGATGCCGATGGCGGCCTGGTTTCAGCGAGAATTGCTCAGTATTTTAGTAAATAGTTTATTTTATTACGAAGAGTAAAAATATGTTGATCCTTTCACAATAAACAACGCGTTACTATAGCACGGCATGATGGAAAGGACCAGTGCTAAGCTGATGTGAATGCCGAAAAAATGCATTTGATGCAATTTGATGTACGTTCGATGTGCAGTGAAGAAGTGATAACGACGCATAAAATAAAAAAAAAAAAAAAAAAAAATTTAAAGTTTGGCTTCGATTTATCTTCACCTTAAGATATAATGAAAAAAACTTGAAAAATAGAGCAATTTTTGAACCTTTAAAGAAAAAACCGCAAGCTCAAATTTTCAGGCAACATAGAACAATACTTAATGAAACGGATGCCAAAATTTCAGAGAGGTATATTTTGGTGTTTTTGAGATATTTCAATTTTTTACAATGATTATATTATTTCAATTCAGTTAAATTTCCAAGAGTTAATCTGAAGGGACGATCGACTTTTAGAAATAACGAGTCATGGAACAAAAAATTTCAGAAACTGTTTAAAAAAGCCATCATAGTACCCATGAAATTCAGTTTAAGAGCAGTTCCTTAAGTTGATATCGAGTAATGTAGATGGAAGTGTAGATTTCAACTGGGTACATATTTGTTTTTCTTCTACAATTAAAATGATATAGTATGTCAGGGGAAACTTGATCATGTGTCAGTTAATTGTTGTCATCATTGCTCGAGGTGAGCAATTTATTTTGTGAGCATGTTACTTTTAATACGAAAAATCAAATTTTAAAGAACGTTCATGTCGAAATCTTTAAATATTAAAATTTCAGAGCGCACTATCTCTTGTCCGGAGCTTGTAGATTTGTTTTAAAGCGGAAAGAGCGTTGATCATTTGATGTTTCGAAACAGAGGATACAGATCAAAGGTTTCAATTTGGAGATTCCTTCGATTTTGAAAACTGTTATGTTGTTTCACCTTAAATATGTGTTAAATCACCGGATTTGGTTGAACTTTGAGCTTCCGGAAAACTGTAACAGAAGAATTTGAGATGAAATCCAAAGCCAGCTTGTACTCTTAGCAGATTTAATATTTTCATGACATAATAAAATATATTTTATCGTTAATTTTAAAATACACTTAAATATTTGTCACGAAAACATTAAAAGCGTAATGGAAAAAAACCGTAATAAAATCAAATAATCTCAAAAACTATCAAAATTTATCTTTCTAAAATTTTGACATTCGTTCCATCAAGTTTTGTTCAATGTTGCTTCAAAATGTAAGCTTGCGATTTTTTGCGCTTTTGGAGATATTAAGGTTCAAAAATTGCTCTATTTTTCAATTTTTTTTTTATTATTTCCTAATTTTTATGTGTCGTATTTTTAAAAAATTTGCACCAGGGCTTGTGTTTGTAATATATTTATAAGCAAAAAATATTATATGACATGATGCTTAGAAAAAATGTCAAATTTGGTGAAAAAAAATAGTTTTTTTCACTAATTTGGTCTACTTTTGCCAACAACTCGAAAACAGCAGGCTGTGGAATTTTAAAGTCTTTGAGAGAGTTGTTTTTTTTATTAAAATGAACAACTTTGCCGAACATGCCAAGTCTCTGAAACGTCATGGTAAAAAGTTAGATTGTAGCGCCACATATGTGGACGATTTACAAACTATCCGTTCATGTCAGTAGATGGTCCTCGTTATTACAGAAAACTTTGCCAAAATGACTTAGAAGGGTAAACAAATTGATGAAAATACACATAAAGACTTTGTAAGGAGCACCATTAAAACATTTCTTTAAAAATAGAGAGGTTTCATTTATCCTATCCTATACCCTATTTATCATATACGCCTGTAGAGAAAAGATTTCAAATAAAGACTGAGTTTTCGATTGCTCGTTTCTCCGTTGCCTATTTGTTGCTTCTTCCTGCTTCAATATTTTGTTGTTTCTCCTTCCTTTGCATGACGATTCCTTGAGGAACTTTGCATTAAAATCTTTTCATATTCCAAAAAGCAATACTTAATAGAATCTAAAGATTAAAGGTAATTTCTAGAAATTTTGAAAAATAGCACATTTGACGAACCATCCAGGTCCATCAGGATGTTCTGGCAGAGGTTTTACCGCTGGGAGCTCTCACTAAGATTACTTATTAAGTGTGGAGTGAGCAACACACTCGTCATCGAAAACTTCGAAGAATTGCTCAAACTGAATACTCATCTAAAATTCATGAGAGTTTATCTCTACTACATGTCATCTGACATTAGCCTTCCATGTTATAACCCTCCACGTGTACGCTTCACCAATGACAGTTCCCCTGTTGAATATGATCTGTCCATGAAACAAGCTATTCATTGGAATTCCAGATCAACTTCGATGTATAATTATTCTACGTATTTTCAACGCAAAGTTCCAGAATGTCAATTCCTACAGGAGATATTTCACTGACGGGTCCCGCATCAATGGATCCACTGGCTTCGGTGTCTTCAATAAAAAACTCTTCCGCCTTCCGAAAACTTCAGGAGCCTTGCACGGTTTACGTTGCTGAGCTGGCAGCAATCAACTTCGCTTTGGAGATGATCTCTAACATGCCCGCAGACCACTTCTTCATCTTCTCGGATAGTCTCAGCTCTATTGAGGCACTCCGATCGATTAAACCTGTAAAGCATGCATCTTACTTTCTTACAAAAATAAGAGAGCAGATGTGTGCACTGGTCGAAAGATCATATAAGATTACCTTTGTATGGGTCCCCTCTTCTTTGTATGGGTCCCCTCACATTGCTTAATTTATGGCAATGAGAAGGCGGACTCTCTCGCAAAGGTTGGCGCTGAGGAAGGTGAGATTTATGATAGACGAATTTAACAAGATGATTTTTTTTTTTTCATTTATTACGTCAAAGTTCTCTTTACGTTTGGCCAAGCCATTGGCTAAATGTCCAACTGAGACGGTGGTTACATTCCATAGTTCCTAGAGTTTCCTTGCGAGCCTGGTGGAAAGGTTTGGATGTAAGTCGAGATTTCATTCGCGTGATGTCAAGACTTATGTCCAACCATTATTCGCTAGATGCACATCTACACAGGATTAACCTCGCGCTGAGCAATATTTGTAATAGGTGTGGTTCCAGTTATGATGACATCGTTCACGTAGCCTAGGGCTGAAAATCTCCTTAATAAAGCTATAATAATAATAATAATCGTTCACGTAGTTTGGCAGTGCCCGGATATGGACGCCTCCAGAGCGCAACTTTTGAATACCCTTGCGGCCCGAGGTAGGCAACCCTTTGTTCCAGTTAGAGATGTGTTGGGCACCCGCGATCTTATTTATATGGTCGCAATTTACGATTTCCTTCGCTTGTCTCGTATAAAAGTTCAATTCCCTTGTATTCTCTTCCCCAGTTATTTTTTTTTTGTCCCCTTTGTGTTGGATTGAGCATCCTGGCCATCCGGCAGTCGAATACCGGCAAGAAATCGCTACCAACGCCATGAAACGAGAAACAAGATGCCACGTTACACCTCCCGGAAAAGCTGCTGAGAACCCTGATCCCAATTCCTACCATGTCCTTCCTTCAAAAATTGTGACCACTAACCTCGAGCTGACACAAGTACCCTGGCTCCATCCCATATTAATGTTGAGTTGAAAAGCCAATTAATTGTATGTAATAAAAATACAAAAAATGAATTTTGGCTCCGTAAAGCGTTAAACGCATTTGAACCTCAAAAAAACGAACTAGATAAAAAAAAGTTTACAGTCTGTGCAGCTAAATGGCTGAAGACACTCCATACATTGTAAAGACGTTGCCGGCGCCATTGTTGACATTTAAATTCACGACTTGTGCACATTGAGAATGCAGCTGATACCAAGCTTTGTGTAAAATGTCAACCCCTTTGGAATTAATCACAAGTCAATGGAGGAGGTTTTCAGTGAGGATAATCCTGACAATTGGGTCATTTTCATTTCAATTGCATGTGGAACAGAGTGACTTATAATCATGGTAAGGTGACGCATAATAGTGTGAGCAGTGTAACTCTACCGAAAAGAACTAAATGGGTGCAGGTTGAAATATAAGTATTTCTAGTAATTTAGGTAGAGATTGATGGGGGTGTGTTGGAAGTTGTTGAATAATTTGATAATCTTGGAATACTTGTGACATGTGACAATGACGTTTCCCGAGAAGAGGAAAGTAGTGTTGAATAGGGACTTCTCTAGTTTACGTAACCAGATTAGTTCGCGCAATTTGCAAAAACGGAAAGATAATTCGCCCTGCACAAAACATTGATACTTCCGGGGGCTCCCTACGGGCACAAAGCGTTCGGGACAACTGGAGAAGTATTGCTCAAGACCGTAGAAGAAGGAACTCTACGCTACGCTGTAGTCATCCACGGTACGGTGTACTATGCAAACAGTTATTAAACTATTATTCCCGTCTGCTCGGGCCACCAGCCAGTCCAGTGGATGAATGTCCCAGAAATTGTCGGCCGGGACTACCGCACTCATCATATTATGCTTGTCATCTATCTTCGCCATGGACCGGGGCATAAATCCTACGGTTATTCGATTAAAATGCGGCAGTCCCGGGAACAGCAGCTGCAGAGCCCTTACGACAAACGGTTCCGGCAGTAAACCAGGATCATACGGAAGTGAATACCTCCAAGACACGACGCAGCAGGCGGTGCACGGCGATGTAACACAGCGCGGGTTTCTGAGGCTTGTTTTCAAATTCATTTAAACATAAACCAGTAAGCAGTAGGCCAGGAAGGCTTTTAATTACTCAGAATCCTCCGGCTCTCCACCACCAAGTCCTCCTAGACGTTTATCTACACAATCATACAGCTCATCTGTGGAAACTAAGTAGAAGGGCGCCTTTTCAGTAATAGCGCATCGAGCCCTACAAAAAATAATTGCCTGTCAGATTAAACGTTTATGACTGTGAATACACACAAAGCGAGAGAGACAGAGAAAGCAGTCTCATCTCCATCTGTTTGCCATCCATCCCCACCCCCGCACCAAGGACGAACATCCAAAGGAAAAAGCCATTAAGTTTACTTAAGGGGTCTATTTTGACTGAGCCTTCCTGAAGTTATTAGGGAGGTTGGGGGCGGAGTGGGACTCAATTTGAAATTAAAAACTGAGCTCACCCAATTTGCGAGGATTTCGGTGGATGTTTCATCCGAAGCGAGATGGGCTTTGTGGGTGGACGGACGAACGGTGAATGCTCACTTTGATTAATTGATAAATTTGCTCGGAGCGGCTCCCTCTCAGAGGTGACTGATTGACTGACTGACGGATGAAGACGGAGATTAAGGGTTAAACGTTATTGAGTGCTAAGGACGAATTACTTCTGATAAGGTTATTTAAAATGATTCGTTCTCCATTTGGGGAAATTGACCTTCTGACGTTAACATTTAGCTTTTTATTCAATTGATTAAATGCTTAAGTCTTCTCAGATAAGTCAATGTTCCGAATTACATTAGGCTGCTGAAAACTAACGAGAAGATTCTAAAATCCCATCCTTTCCTAAAAAAATAATTTTATTCCCCAACTGCGTCGAAACCCCGAGTTCCTGAGGTTCCTAATACAGATTGTACTTCAAATAGAATTCTTTAAGGATCTGCAAAGGGATTCTACAAGGATTTTAAACAAGAGATTTTTTGGGTGGTGTAATTTTTAAGGGCTTTCTTAATGTTATGTAGAGGCCCATAGTTTCTCGGAAGATAAAAAGTGATTGCCAGTAGTTTCCTCGTATTTGCGGAAATTTCCCATAAAATTTTAAATAAAATTTATGTCTGAGCTTCTTAAAAGAATTGTAGGGGTTGGAAGTAGTTTTCAGAGAATTTCTATGTTTCTATGTATATTAAATGTCAAAGCTTTGCTGAAAAGAAAAAGGGGTTGGTATTTTAGTAATAAAGAATATTGGAATTCAAATTTTGAATGCCATTCGGCAAGACAAGGCTTTCGACAGCTCAAACATACTTTTGAACAGACAATTTATAGTGTATTTTGTAAATTGGTGAGCTCGTTTCATGCTCTAGTTTCTAATGTGTAATATATGTATGTCAACACAAACACTGACAGTGAGAGATGAATAGCATGTCTGACCTAATTTCCAGATCAGTCACAAACCAAGGATTTCTTCTTCTTCTTCTTTCTGGCGTTACGTCTCAACTGGGACAAAGCCTGCTTCTCAGATTAGTGTTCTTATGAGCACTTCCACAGTTATTAACTGAGAGCTTTCTTTGCCGATTGACCATTTTTGCATGTGTATATCGTGTGGCAGGTACGAAGATGCTCTATGCCCTGGGAATCGAGAAAATTTCCTTTACGAAAAGATCCTCGACCAGCGGGATTTGAACTCACGACCCTCAGCATGGTCATGCTGAATAGCTGCGCGTTTACTGCTACGACTATCTGGGCCCCACTAGCCAAGGATTTATAGTGATCCAAAAGTTCATGAAGATTTTCAAATGGCTACCTGAAGATATCTAGTTTACTTGCCAGATGTCCCAGTGAGTTTTAAAGGACTTCCAACTATGTTGAGCAGGTTTACAGAGGCTCCATTATAGTTCTAAGGAGTTTCTTAGATATGTTTTTAAGCTCCCTATAGCTATCCAGCATTTTCAAAACCCTTGTGACAATACTTACGATTCTGTAGAAAACCCGCAGAAGACCCCTTACAATTAGGGTGGGGCTTATTTCCAAAAATCTTTCGTAGTCAGGATTTACAAAGTGGAAAATGATCATCGGTCCCAAAATAACATCCTGTGAAAAAATGAGATTTTTTGGTGAAGGTTTAGAGGTGGCGCAAAGGGCGTATGTGCAGTTTTCCCATTTTAGTGAACTCTGAAAATTTTTTGGTATGCTTTTTAGCTTGTTTTGGTGATTTTAGGATCCTTAAGGGCAAAAAATTACCTCAAAATTGCGATATCTTCACTCCTTTAGATGATATTTGACGAAATATATTTTATGCATGCGATTCTTGGCCCTTGAATAGGTTACAATGACTGATTACTATGAACCCGAATAAGAATAGCTGGGGAGGATTCCTATGCTTGTAGAATGGAACAAAGAGCAAATAAGAATGATAGAAAGAACAAAGAACACAGAAGAATGTAAGGTGGGGTGGGTTAAACAGGGGGGAGGGTGTAACTGATGATATTATATTAGAATCAACTATGGAGCCGTGAAAATATCTCGGTTGGATGTATGAGATGTGATTATATGCAAGTTTAACACTTTAACACTGTCCGTTTGATATAACAGCAATTGCTTTTATAATCTGAAAGAAATTACAGAGGGGCCCAAATCCATACAGGCTCAAAATCCGTACACTTCATACAAATAGAAGGAGTTTTGTATGAAGTGGAAGGGTTTAGATTCATTTCTTAGGTGTTCGGATTTTGATCCCACACGATATATCCTTATTAGGTAAATCCATAAACGATTTTTGCTTTCCAGCAATAACACTTCTTGTTAGAATTTCCACAGGAATTTCTGGATTATGATGCCATTTCAGCAATTAATTTCGTTTGGGGTTCCAATACTTCACTTTCGCCACAACACCTTCAACATAACTTCGGACAAACGAAAATGCAGATGAAGTTCAATACATCGTTCTACATCTGTATTTGAAATCGATGTGTATAAACAACAGCAGAAGGAAAAAAAATCGGTAGTCAAAATTCAAATTAGTGCACGAGCTTCTATAGGGTGCAAGAGATAAAGCACTTCAGGTTGAAAACCTCTCAAATAAAACCAAAATTAAGTCGTCACAGTTCTGAAACATATTTTTTAGGACAGAGCTACATGAAGGAATTTTCACAGGATGTCCTATGTATATATAAATAGTTATATAAATTAGTTATGAATTTAATAGATACTGCGTGAGGCTGAATTTGCAGGATGTAAATTTTGCAACGGTCCCTTTCGATATATTGCTATCATCATTCAGAAAAAAAATAACCAAACGATTATTGAACTTAAGCAGTAAAGTGACGTGCATTTATCTATATCTACCAGGAGAATAATGATGAAACTTCGCATGGAATTAAGGACATTTTAGCCGTTATTGAAATTTACCCATAAAGTCCAATAAAGTTGCAATAAGTTCCAATAAAATCGTATACATGGGTCGAAAACTAGAGATGGTTAAAAAATTGGTGCTCTTCCCCTACTTGAAGAAAAATTGCTCGAAATATTTCTGAAGTAGGTAATATTAAATAGAAGTCAAGGGGTCGGACCTGGTGTAGTGGTTAGAACACACACCTTTCACGCTGAGGATCTGGGATCGAATCCCATCCCCGAGAAAAAAAATGAAAAAAATGAGATCAATAAATATAATCATCGTTTTCTAGATTCCTCAGTCACCCTCCCACCTGTTTAACCCACGTCAAATATCATGTAAAGGAATGAAGATATCGCAATTTTGAGGTGATTTTTTGTCCTTAAGGGTCTAAAATCACCAAAACAAGCTAAAAAGCATACCAAAATTTTTCAGAGTTCACTAAAATGGTAAAACTGCACTTACGCCCTTTGCGCCACCTCTAAACCTTCACCAAAAAATCTCATTTTTTCACAGGATGTTATTTTGGGACCGATGATCATTTTCCACTTTGTAAATCCTGACTACGGAAGATTTCTGGAAATAAGCCCCACCCTACCCTTACAATCTCTTGCAGCAAATTGAAATCTCTTGCAATCGATTGGGAGTATCTACAAACTGCCTAAAATTGCTGGAAACTCACTAACAGTTCGAACTTGTGAAAACGGTTTCAAAATTCCTGGGTCTCCTTCAAAGTCCTCATTTTATCAGAATCGCTGAGATCCCCACAAGAATCTCTGGATAACATCTAGAAATCGCTTTAAAATTATGTGAAATTAATATCAGATATTTGGATACTTCTTTCAACCCAATGAAGCAACGTGAATACTGTAAGAATCACTTAGAAACCCTCGAAGAATCACTGGCCATCATTTAAAGACTTACCAAATTTTCTTATTTTACTTCTTATATTCTCAGAACTGTTCTTGAAACTATTCGAAAGAAAATTGCGTTTAATAGAAGCCTGTTTTCAAGAGTTGAAGGCTTAGAGGCTGTCAACATTTCTCATACAAACTATCATTACTTCTCTTGGAAACATGTAAGATTCAGGAGCTTGTGAATCTTCTTTTAAAAATGTGTGAATAAAACCTATATGAAGCTACTGAGCTAATTCATGAAGAGCTACCCTACTACTTTTGAGGATGATAAGAAAGTTTTTCGTAGAAAATTAAGAAACTTGGTTCGAATAAATAAAAACATTTTCCCACAATGACTAATAAATCCACTTTTTTTCCTGACTGGATATCTAATTCTGTGTAGCATGTTTGAGTGATTTTAAGATTTTTGTTTTAAAAACTTCCCTCAGAAGACTATGAAATTTCCTACAGAAATTTCAAGACCTACCAAAGACCTACCCGCAATAGCTCGACTTCTCGCAGAAGTTTGAAAGGCTTCCTATATAAGCTCGAAAGGTTTCTCACAGAAGCTTGAAAGGCTTCTCACAGATGCTTGGAAAGCTTCTCGCAGAAACTGGAAAGGCTTCTCGCAGAAGTTTGAAAAGCATCCTAGAGAAGTTTGAAAGGCTTCGCACAGAAGCTTGAAAGTTTTTTCGCATGAGCTCGAAAACCTTCTCACATAAGCTCAAAAGGTTTCTCACAGAAGCTTGACACGCTTCCGACGAAATTTCAAGCTTTTCTCAGAAGCGTGAAAGGTTTCTCTCAAAGAAGATTGGAAAGCTTCTCACACAAGTTGGAAAGGCTGCTCACAGAAGCTCGAAAGGATTTTCATTAAACTAGAATGGCTTTTCGCAGAAGTTTGAAGGGCTTCTCACAGTAGCTTGAAGGGCTTCTCACAAAAGCGAGAGAGGCTTCTCAATAAAAGACTTCTCACAGAAACCCACAACAGCATGAAAGGCTTATCACAGAAGCTTGGAATGATTCTCACAGAAGCTAGAAAGGCTTCTCAAAGAAGTTTGAAAAATTTTTCTCACAGAAGCTTGGAAGGCTTCTCAAAGAAGTTTGAAAGGCTTCTCACAGAAGTTTGAAAGGTTTCTCACGGAAGCTTGTAAGGCTTCTCACAGAAGCTTGAAAGGTTTCTCACGGAAGCTTGTAAGGCTTCTCACAGAAGTTTGCAAGGCTTCTCACAGAAGTTTGAAAGGCTTCTCACAGAAGCTTGAAAGGCTTCTAAAAAAAGAAGCTTGAAAGGATTCTCACAGAAGCTTGACAGGCTTCTCACAGAAGTTTGAAAAATTTTTCTCACAGAAGCTTGGAAGGCTTCTCTCAGAAGCTTGAAAGGCTTCTCACAGAAGCTTGAAAGGCTTCTCAAAGAAGTTTGAAAGGCTTCTCACAGAAGTTTGAAAGGTTTCTCACGGAAGCTTGTAAGGCTTCTCACAGAAGCTTGAAAGGCTTCTCACAGAAGTTTGCAAGGCTTCTCACAGAAGTTTGAAAGGCTTCTCACAGAAGCTTGAAAGGCTTCTCACAGAAGTTTGAAAGGCTTCTCACAGAAGCTTGAAAGGCTTCTCGCAGAAGCTTGAAAGGCTTCTCACAAAAGCTTGAAAGGCTTCTCACAGAAGCTTGTAAAGCTTCTCACAGAAGCTCGAAAGGCTTCTAGCAGAAGTTCGAAAGGTTTCTCACAGAAAATTGAAAGGCTCCTCAGAGAAAATTTAAAGTCTTTTCGCAGAAGCTTGAAAGGCTTCTCATAGAAGCTTGAAGGCCTCTCACAAAAGCATGAAAGGCTTATCACAGAAGCTTGAAAGGCTTCTCACACAAGTTTGAAAGGCTTCTCACAGAAAGTTGAAAGGCTTCTCACAGATACTTGAAAGGCTTAGTACAGAGAGTTCGGAGGCTTCCCACAGAAGCTTGAAAGGCTTCTCACAGAAGTTTGAAAGGCTTCTCACAGAAGCTTGTAAAGCTTCTCAAAGAAGATCGAAAGGCTCCTCACAGAACATTTAAAAGCCTCTCGCAGAAGATTGAAAGGCTTTTAACGAAAGCTTGAAAGGCATTTCTCAGAAGCTTGAAAGGCTTCTCTCTAAGAAGATTGGAAAGCTTCTCACACAAGCTGGAAAGGCTGCTCACAGAAGCTCGAAAGGATTTTCACAGAAGCTTGAAAGGCTTCTTACAGTAGCTTGAAAGGCTTTTCACAGAAGCTTGAAAGGCTTCTCACAAAAGCGAGAGAGGCTTCTCACAGAAACCCACAATAGCATGAAAGGCTTATCACAGAACCTTGGAAGGCTTCTCACAGAAGCTTGAAAGGCTTCTCACAGAAGCTTGGAAGGCTTCTCACAGAAGCTTGAAAGGCTTCTTACAGAAGTTTGAAAGGCTTCCCACAGAAGCTTGAAAGGCTTCGCACAGACACTTGAAAGGCTTCTCACAGAAGCTCGAAAGGCTTCTCACAGAAGCTTGAAAGGCTTCTCACAGAAGCTTGAAAGGCTTCTCACAGAAGCTTGAAAGACTTCTCACAGAAGCTTGAAAGGCTTCTCACAGAAGCTTGAAAGGCTTCTCACAGAAGCTCGAAAAGCTTTTCCCAGAAGATTGAACGGCTTCTTGGAGAAGGCTACTCGTGGAAACTTTGAAGGCTTCTCGTAGAAGATTGATTCAACTCTTAGTTCGTGAATGGAGGTTTCAGTGTAACATAGTGATACAATTATCACATAGTATTATTTGTTCGATACACATCTGCGAATGTCCATCGTACCACTCCAACTATTTAACATTCAAGACCACCCAAATTCGCCCACCCAATCATGAAATAAACAACGATTCCGAAAAAGGACATGCAAATCTTCAGCCCCACTTACTCCCAGCTCTTCTCGAGAGGATACTCAACAAATATATCTCCCTTTATGCGTTTTCCGCAATACAAGTTGACTTTCGCCAATGTTGACAGGCCCCAAAGACCGAGATTTACGCAGTATCCTTCCAAAGCTAACGACGACGACGACCACCATGATGGTACGGATGGTTTCTCGTTTCGGGAAAAAAGAACCCCAGCTGCGCCATCGAACCCTGATCAGCCTTAATAGAGCGATACTTCAATTGTGGCTTTCGACCTCCGGGTTCCATTCGTTCCGAACCGAATCGTCACTTTTACCACTGTGTTGCCATTTTTGCTTCGGTTTCGTCAGATAGCTATGGGAAAAAGCGAACCCAAATAACAGTGGATCGAACCCCAAGGAAAATTTAGGACCACTGCTGTTACTGTTTTGCTAGGAGAGTTTTTTTTTTATTTTCATCAATTTCATTTGAATGGTTACACCGCTCGTTGCACTCCGGATTCGATTTCCCAGATATGGGCAGAGGACAGTACGAAGAAGCGAGCCAACGAATGGTTCCAACGAGAGGGACGCTGCAGTCAGGCAGTTAAACGGTTTCGGTTTTTAATTGGAATGCAGGCGGTCGTGAATTGATTCTGGTGAGGTTTTTTTTCTTCTTTCCATTGGTCGTGGTGCTTCTGCATTAGGGAGGTTCAAATTTTAAAGAAGTTTGGTAATATTATCTGCCATATCTTTTTTATAGTTCTCATGATATAAATGGAGTACTGTCTTATTTTCAGTTCAGAAAAGAGCTACTTTTCAGCACTGTTTCATAACGATGCTGAAAAGCTGTGCTTTTAAGTTCTGTTTTGGGAGTTGGCAATAGTAATTTACGCAACAGATTGTAGAATGATGAGGTTTTCAGCACGACTGGAATATTTATCCATGTGTAAAATTAGTTGCGTATTTCGAAACAGTTACATAATGAAAAAGCGTTGCGTAATAGTCAACAATCATCTGATTCCACATCCCTTGAACGATCCAAATTTGACTGAGGAAGAAAGAAAATAGGAGAAAACAGGACCAAAGCTCCTAGAAATAACCCAATTATAACAAAAAATTTCGGAATTGCAAAAAATGTTGTGTTCGGCTCTTTGCAAAACTCGATTTACTCAGCAGCTCTTATTTAACTCGGCAAGTCTCTTTGGATAAATGTACGAAACGTACAAAATCAAATCATAAATCTTCTTATTTAAGTATTCTGCTAGTGCACAAAGCTGAAATAGATATTTTGCTATTGTGTGCTGCTTATTTCATGAGATTGAGAAAGTTTTGAGATTTGTAACAATTTATTCATAGTAATTCCCATGAAAACATTCTTCGTCTTGGAGCCACCTTTGAATCACCTGACAATCTTACTGAACACATTTTTTTCTCATATGAATTGTAAGAAAGATACAAAAGATGTGGTCTCCAACATTTTTTTCTGAAATTTGAACTGCCCTACTGCTGCACAGCAGTTCAGTTACGTATGTAAATGGTGAGACTGACAATTTTCTCACACTTTTTTTGAAGTATGTAGAACAATCGTTTAGAGAGACTGAATGCGGAAACGGATGGCATGGAAGGACTGTGTAGGTATTGAGGAGGGTTTTTGCCGCAGTTGGCAAAGTGGATCAATTATGTATTCCGGTTTGATTCGTGTTACAAATTGACGGAAGCTGGATACAACGGTGGTTACTCAGCGGTTGCTTACGGTTCAATTGGCAATAGTTTCTGGTGCGATGGAGAGTACTCAGTGGAATAGAAAATGCGCTGGCGGATTGGCAACAATTTGGTTTTGCAGGTTTTCGGGACCGCTTTGGGGTGTATTACAGGATTGTTAACATCATACGGTTGATCCCCGAATCAATTTCCTGCGTTTTTTGTTTGTGTTTTTGAACCATGGTTAATTTGAACCCAAGTGAATTCAGCTACCAACACTGTTACACAATAGGTTGATTATTTTGGTTACTATCTGCCTATCGGAATTCAACCTTAAGCCCTTTTGCTTAAGATAATTGGAACTAACTATATGTTCCCAAAAAATGATGCTCTATTTGTGAGGAAACTTCTATGAGAGAAACAAGCTTCTATAAGCGAATCTACCTCCTGGAGAGAACGAAGCTTCTGCGAGAGAATCAAGCTTCTGTGAGAGAAGCAAGCTTCTGCGAGAGAAGCAAGCTTCTGTTAGAGAAGCAAGCTTCTGGGCGAGAAGGAAGTTTCTGCGAGAGAAGAAAGCTTCTGAGAGAGAAGCAAGCTTCTGCGAAAGAAGCAAGCTTCTGTGAGGGCAGCAATCTTCTGCGAGAGAAGCAAGCTTCTGTGAGAGAAGCAAGCTCCTATTAGAGAATCAAGCTTCTGCGAGAAAATCTAGCTTCTGTGAGAGAAGCAAACTTCTGTGAGAACAGCAAGCTTCTGCGAGAGAAGCAAGCTTCTGTGAAAGTATCAAGCTCCTGTTAGAGAAGCAAGCTTTTGCGAGAGAAGCAAACTTCTGTGAGAGCAGCAAGCTTCTGCGAGAAGAGCAAGCTTCTGCGAGAGAAGCAAGCTTCTGAGAGAGTAGCAAGCTTCTATTAGAGAATCAAGCTTCTGAGAGAAAATCTAGCTTCTGTGAGAGAAGCAAGCTTCTGTGAGAACAGCAAGCTTCTGCGAGAGAAGCAAGCTTCTGTGAAAGTATCAAGCTCCTGTTAGAGAAGCAAGCTTTTGCGAGAGAAGCAAACTTCTGTGAGAGCAGCAAGCTTCTGCGAGAAGAGCAAGCTTCTGCGAGAGAAGCAAGCTTCCGAGAGAGTAGCAAGCTTCTATTAGAGAATCAAGCTTCTGAGAGAAAATCTAGCTTCTGTGAGAGAAGCAAACTTCTGTGAGAGTATCAAGCTTCTGTTAGAGAAGCAAGCTTCTGCAAGAGAAGCAAGATTCTGTGAGGGCAGCAAGCTTCTGCGAGAGAAGCTTGCTTCTGCGAGAGAAGCAAGCTTCTGTGAGAGCAGCAAGCTTCTGTGAGGGCAGCAAGCTTCTGCGAGAGAAGCAAGCTTCTGCGAGAGAAGCAAGCTTCTGCGAGAGAAGCATGCTTCTGTGAGAGAAGCAAGCTTCTGTGAGAGCAGCAAGCTTCTGCGAGAGAAACAAGCTTCTGTGAGAGCAGCAAGCTTCTGCGAGAGAAACAAGCTTCTGTGAGAGCAGCAAGCTTCTGCGAGAGAAGCAAGCTTCTGCGAGAGAAGCAAGCTTCTGTGAGAGCAGCAAGCTTCTGCGAGAGAATCAAGCTTCTGTGAGAGAAGCCAGCTTCTGCGAGAAAAGCAAGCTTCTGCGAGAGAAGCAAGCTTCTGCGAGAGAAGCAAACTTCTGTGAGAGCAGCAAGCTTCTGCGAGAAGAGCAAGCTTCTGCGAGAGAAGCAAGCTTCTGAGAGAGTAGCAAGCTTCTATTAGAGAATCAAGCTTCTGAGAGAAAATCTAGCTTCTGTAATAGAAACAAGCTTCTGCGAGAAGAGCAAGCTTCTGCAAGAGAAGCAAGATTCTGTGAGGGCAGCAAGCTTCTGCGAGAGAAGCTTGCTTCTGCGAGAGAAGCAAGCTTCTGTGAGAGCAGCAAGCTTCTGTGAGGGCAGCAAGCTTCTGCGAGAGAAGCAAGCTTCTGCGAGAGAAGCATGCTTCTGTGAGAGAAGCAAGCTTCTGTGAGAGCAGCAAGCTTCTGCGAGAGAAACAAGCTTCTGTGAGAGCAGCAAGCTTCTGCGAGAGAAACAAGCTTCTGTGAGAGCAGCAAGCTTCTGCGAGAGAAGCAAGCTTCTGTGAGAGCAGCAAGCTTCTGTGAGAGCAGCAAGCTTCTGTGAGGGCAGCAAGCTTCTGCGAGAGAAGCTTGCTTCTGCGAGAGAAGCAAGCTTCTGCGAGAGAAGCAAGCTTCTGTGAGAGAAGCAAGCTTCTGTGAGAGCAGCAAGCTTCTGCGAGAGAAACAAGCTTCTGTGAGAGCAGCAAGCTTCTGCGAGAGAAACAAGCTTCTGTGAGAGCAGCAAGCTTCTGCGAGAGAAGCAAGCTTCTGCGAGAGAAGCAAGCTTCTGCGAGAGAAGCTTGCTTCTGCGAGAGAAGCAAGCTTCTGTGAGAGCAGCAAGCTTCTGTGAGGGCAGCAAGCTTCTGCGAGAGAAGCAAGCTTCTGCGAGAGAAGCAAGCTTCTGCGAGAGAAGCAAGCTTCTGTGAGAGAAGCAAGCTTCTGTGAGAGCAGCAAGCTTCTGCGAGAGAAACAAGCTTCTGTGAGAGCAGCAAGCTTCTGCGAGAGAAACAAGCTTCTGTGAGAGCAGCAAGCTTCTGCGAGAGAATCAAGCTTCTGTGAGAGAAGCCAGCTTCTGCGAGAAAAGCAAGCTTCTGCGAGAGAAGCAAGCTTCTGCGAGAGAAGCAAACTTCTGTGAGAGCAGCAAGCTTCTGCGAGAAGAGCAAGCTTCTGCGAGAGAAGCAAGCTTCTGAGAGAGTAGCAAGCTTCTATTAGAGAATCAAGCTTCTGAGAGAAAATCTAGCTTCTGTAATAGAAGCAAGCTTCTGCGAGAAGAGCAAGCTTCTGCGAGAGAAGCAAGCTTCTGCGAGAGAAGCAAACTTCTGTGAGAGCAGCAAACTTCTGCGAGAAGAGCAAGCTTCTGCGAGAGAAGCAAGCTTCTGAGAGAGTAGCAAGCTTCTATTAGAGAATCAAGCTTCTGAGAGAAAATCTAGCTTCTGTGAGAGAAGCAAGCTTCTGTGAGAACAGCAAGCTTCTGCGAGAGAAGCAAGCTTCTGTGAAAGTATCAAGCTCCTGTTAGAGAAGCAAGCTTTTGCGAGAGAAGCAAACTTCTGTGAGAGCAGCAAGCTTCTGCGAGAAGAGCAAGCTTCTGCGAGAGAAGCAAGCTTCCGAGAGAGTAGCAAGCTTCTATTAGAGAATCAAGCTTCTGAGAGAAAATCTAGCTTCTGTGAGAGAAGCAAACTTCTGTGAGAGTATCAAGCTTCTGTTAGAGAAGCAAGCTTCTGCAAGAGAAGCAAGATTCTGTGAGGGCAGCAAGCTTCTGCGAGAGAAGCTTGCTTCTGCGAGAGAAGCAAGCTTCTGTGAGAGCAGCAAGCTTCTGTGAGGGCAGCAAACTTCTGCGAGAGAAGCAAGCTTCTGCGAGAGAAGCAAGCTTCTGTGAGAGAAGCAAGCTTCTGTGAGAGCAGCAAGCTTCTGCGAGAGAAACAAGCTTCTGTGAGAGCAGCAAGCTTCTGCGAGAGAAACAAGCTTCTGTGAGAGCAGCAAGCTTCTGCGAGAGAAGCAAGCTTCTGCGAGAGAAGCAAGCTTCTGCGAGAGAAGCAAGCTTCTGTGAGAGCAGCAAGCTTCTGTGAGGGCAGCAAGCTTCTGCGAGAGAAGCAAGCTTCTGCGAGAGAAGCAAGCTTCTGTGAGAGAAGCAAGCTTCTGTGAGAGCAGCAAGCTTCTGCGAGAGAAGCAAGCTTCTGTGAAAGCAGTAAGCTTCTGTGAGAGCAGCAAGCTTCTGTGAGGGCAGCAAGCTTCTGCGAGAGAAGCAAGCTTCTGCGAGAGAAGCAAGCTTCTGTGAGGGCAGCAAGCTTCTGCGAGAGAAGCAGCAAGCTTGTGTAAGAGAAGCAAGATTCTGTGAGAGCAGCAAGCTTCTGCGAGAGAAGCAAGCTTCTGTGAGAGAAGCAGCAAGCTTCTGTGAGAGAAGCAAGCTTCTGTGAGAGCAGTAAGCTTCTGCGAGAGAAACAAGCTTCTGATAGAGAAGCAAGCTTCTGTGAGGGCAGCAAGCTTCTGCGAGAGAAGCTTGCTTCTGCGAGAGAAGCAAGCTTCTGTGAGAGCAGCAAGCTTCTGTGAGGGCAGCAAGCTTCTGCGAGAGAAGCAAGCTTCTGCGAGAGAAGCAAGCTTCTGTGAGAGAAGCAAGCTTCTGTGAGAGCAGCAAGCTTCTGCGAGAGAAACAAGCTTCTGTGAGAGCAGCAAGCTTCTGCGAGAGAAACAAGCTTCTGTGAGAGCAGCAAGCTTCTGCGAGAGAAGCAAGCTTCTGCGAGAGAAGCAAGCTTCTGCGAGAGAAGCAAGCTTCTGTGAGAGCAGCAAGCTTCTGCGAGAGAAGCAAGCTTCTGTGAAAGCAGTAAGCTTCTGTGAGAGCAGCAAGCTTCTGTGAGGGCAGCAAGCTTCTGCGAGAGAAGCAAGCTTCTGCGAGAGAAGCAAGCTTCTGTGAGGGCAGCAAGCTTCTGCGAGAGAAGCAGCAAGCTTGTGTAAGAGAAGCAAGATTCTGTGAGAGCAGCAAGCTTCTGCGAGAGAAGCAAGCTTCTGTGAGAGAAGCAGCAAGCTTCTGTGAGAGAAGCAAGCTTCTGTGAGAGCAGTAAGCTTCTGCGAGAGAAACAAGCTTCTGATAGAGAAGCAAGCTTCTGTGAGGGCAGCAAGCTTCTGCGAGAGAAGCTTGCTTCTGCGAGAGAAGCAAGCTTCTGTGAGAGCAGCAAGCTTCTGTGAGGGCAGCAAGCTTCTGCGAGAGAAGCAAGCTTCTGCGAGAGAAGTAAGCTTCTGCGAGAGAAACAAGCTTCTGTGAGAGCAGCAAGCTTCTGCGAGAGAAACAAGCTTCTGTGAGAGCAGCAAGCTTCTGCGAGAGAAGCAAGCTTCTGCGAGAGAAGCAAGCTTCTGTGAGAGCAGCAAGCTTCTGCGAGAAAATCAATCTTCTGTGAGAGAAGCCAGCTTCTGTGAAAAATAAGCAAGCTTCTGTGAGAGCAGCAAGCTTCTGCGAGAGAATCAAGCTTCTGAGAGAGAAGCAAGCTTCTGTGAAAGCAGCAAGCTTCTGCGAGAGAAGCAAGCTTCTGAGAGAGTAGCAAGCTTCTATTAGAGAAGCAAGCTTCTGAGAAAAAATCCAGCTTCTGTGAGAGAAGCAAACTTCTATCAGAGAAGCCAGCTTCTGTGAAAAATAGGCAAGTTTCTGAGAGAGATTCTGTGAAAGAAGCAACCTTCTGTGAGAGAAGCAACTTTCTGCGAGAGAAGCAAGCTTCTGTGAAAAAGAAGCTAGTTTCTGTGAGAGAAGTGAGCATCTGTGAGAGAAGCAAGCTTCTGGAGAGAGGTTCATATGTTCAACGTATTGCACACAAATTGATTCATGACTGCCCCATCCCACCGAGTGTACTTCACCAAATCCAGCTTATGTCCTTCTTTACGATGAAACTTTCCCGGTCTGTCAATCCGTACCGAGCCATTCTCAGCCTCATCAAGTCGTATAATGAAACGCATCACTGACTGTTTCCGATTCTTTCCATCACCCGTCATCGTTGTGATGAATCGAGTTCGGTGAGTACCCGAAGAAGTATCGCATAACAATAACTAACGAATGTTTTACGATCCGAAGTGCTTCATTAATTAGTATTAGAAGACGGGGGTAGGACCGAGGGTAATTCCGGAAAGTGCGACCGGAGCATTCCCATTCGCATAAAGTTACTCCAAGTACCCACAAAAGTTCAACCCCCTGTCTTTCCTTCTCCGGATTCGGAGTGCGGTGAGCACATACGACCAACCGACCGAACTACCAACAAAGACAGAAAAGAGACATATGAATTATGACGAGTATAACAATTTGTCAGCAGCGTAATTTGATGCTTGATTTGGCGATAAATTAAATTTTTACTGCTGGCTTTGCCATCCCTGTATGGTGAAGATGCTTCCTCCCTTTCCCTTCGGTCCGGATGTGATTATTCTGGGAGGGGTTGATGAGACGGGACTTGAGCTCCTAGCAATAATCGTCCAGCAACTAACGACAGCCGAGATTAGAAAAGACTAGACCAGGAGCATCAGTCGGGTTCAGAGTCGGAGCAAGAGCGTAGTCCAATCGAGTCTAGTTCATCATCGGTTGTTCATCTACTCAAATGGAGGTTTCATTGTATTCTATTCTCTAATCCAGATTGTGTATGAAGTTCCCAGGAAGCCAAGGTTAGAGCCAGCCCTGAAACACATTTCAACTTCAGATATACTTACCCTGTGACAAAGAGGACGACGGATGGCCAATCCGGTGTGGATTCGTCGTCAAAAGGCTCGCTCGTTTGGCTGTCAGCTTGCTGGCTCTATCCGATTGAGCCGGTGCGTTTCCCCGTTTGGGTCGCACACATCCGTTGTCCTGTGTCTAACTAATGTAGGTACCTACGTCTTTTTGCAGCACTCTCCCCACCCCTCTTATGAAATGCGACGCCATAATCACTTAATATTCCCTGCTGTCTTTATAGAGGAAGAGAAGCACCGCAGTCATGCATGGGCATAGTAAGGATTTGAATCAGGGTGGTGAGGGGTAAACAGTGTTTACTTCAAAAGCACTATTCATCATGTTCTCAAAAAATTTTGAACATTACAAAAAAAAAATCAATCACTAATTACGTAACGCTCTAGGGGTAGGGAGAGTAAGTTCAAGCGTAACGGAGGGGGGGGGGGGGGGGTTACAAAATTTCAATTTTTGCGTTACGTAATATAATAACGCTAACAAAGTACATGCTGGTAGGCGGAACAGGAAGCAGTGTCACGATAGACGGGGATACCTTCGAGGTGGTGGACGAGTTCGTCTACCTCGGATCCTTGTTGACGGCTGACAACAATGTTAGTCGGGAAATACGAAGGCGCATCATCAGTGGAAGTCGTGCCTACTATGGACTCCAGAAAAAAAAACTGCGGTCAAGAAAGATTAAGTAAGTTAGTACAAATTAAAAGATTCTAAGACACTACTTTCTCAATACTTGCATGGAGCAGTTCTTCCAGCTCCCTCCTGTGAGGATTATCTTCCGGAATAGTTGAAAAACGGGAGAAAACTCACTCATTTTGTATGAAAGTTTTTATAGTGTCTTTGAACAGCTTACGTCTTCTTCTTGGCATTAACGTCCTCACTGAGACAGAGCCTGCTTCTTACCTTTTATTCTATGAACACTTCTACAGTTATTAACTGAGAGCTTTATTTACCAAAATTGCCATTTTTCAATTCGTATGTCGTGTAGCAAGTACGATGAAGAGGATCATGTCATCATGTCAAGGAAATTTCCATTACGAAAAGATGCTGGACTGACCGGGAATCGAACCCAGACACCTTCAACACCCAGATTACAGCATAATATGCGCAATCATTTGATGCATGTCAGTTTTATATACGCATATAATGCTATTATAATGCCAGAAAAGGCGAAGTTTGTTTGTTTATTATTTTCCTAGTAACGGAATGATTTTCAATCTAGTGTTCATTAAATTAATGTTCTTTGTCTCGATCTCTCCCTATCTCGATGGTCCCTTCGATATCGAGATGTGGAGAGGCGACTGTAAAATGATTCAGATAGTACTTCTCCGTATCAGACTTATTCATTTTTGTGGTTTTCATCCTGTTGAGGACTTGCAATTGTCCCATTTTGATCCTCGTTGTATGATGATGAAATTCCTCATTTTGCGTCTCGAACCTGCGACACGCGTATTGTTGAGTTGTCGAAGTCCTGCTCCTTTGATGCTTCGGCCACATAATATGAATGGTATTGGAAAGAAAAGTGACCAATTTAAACCATCACTTTTCCCCGTCAACTTGCAATAAGTAGTGAGAAGATTTATTTTTGACTCCCTCTTACCACTATATGCAAACACAAAGCATGTGGTATATCTGTCAAAACACTGGATGGCATTTAAACATGCCCTGTAAGCGAATAAAGAGCCAATATAGTGCTTATTTCATGCCTGTATGCATCAGGCTTAGAAGCATTAATGATTCAGTAATAGGGTTTCTATGCAGCGAAAGTGCTGTTATAAGGTGTGTAAGCATTTGTAGTGCTATAATGATGCATGTACGCATCTATGATGTTGATAAAGGGCTTATTATAAGTGATTATGGTTACTTGGGTGGCTTTGCATTGTAGCCGTGGACTCTAACCACTCGGTCAAGGAAGGCCTACTTGTTGGCAAGATAAAGTTTGCCGAGACCACTAGTACAGTCTTAAATCCATATCAAGTGAGTCGTTAGCTCAATGTTTAATCCAACATTCAATCATTGCTGTTTATTTGTATACATCATTCTTCCTTAATAGGGTTTTGTTCTACTTCGTCGTAAGCGCTATTATTCGTCGTATCTGTCATGTCCATGACGTTCAGGCGCACCCTGCGCATTCGATTCGAACTGTCAAAGTTCGGGTGCATTCGTTCCACGACCGGTTGATCCGGTGGTTACCTGCAAAGAAAGAAAAGAAAATAAATTTAGTTCACTTTGTAACTTGAAACAAATCAGACGTTTCTCTCCAAGTTTTATCACGGTGTACAAACAGTCCGCAGTTTCTCCGCCTCGCAATTCTTTCAATCAGTGCAGTTCTCCAGCAGTGTGGAAGCAGGGTTAAAATATAAAAGTGTCGACGGGGAAAATCGGGTGCGTGCGAAAAAGTGGTATCCCACACACAACAGCAGCAGCCGGCATTACATCGGCCACCATCATATTCTGCGTGTCGGCGTTTTGCTGTGCAATTCCGATTCAGTGCCAGTGAGGAAGTGAACAGTGCCTTTCTTCTAATCCTAAAATCTTATTGGCATTGCTAGATTATAAAAGGATCAGTTCGGTGTGCGCGGATTCCGTCAGTGGTAAACCGCTAGTGGTTTTATCACCCGTACAGCTTCTGGACGAATTCAGGACGGGAAGTGCATGATCCAGATCAATTCCCTAACGGCCAGTTCGAACAACTCACTCATTGGAATCCCGCAAGTTCCGGAGAGCGGAGATTACTGTTGCAAGGCTCGGTCAGAGGAAGTACCTAGAGCGGGACAGTTCGGCTAAAGTTCAGCCATCAGGACGGGAAGTGATTTGGTGAGTCATTTTCTTTTTTTCTATATTGAAAGTTAAATCCTTTGTGTTGTGAGGACACAGTTGTATCCTTTGTGTTACGGGGACATTTTGGCCATTTTCAAAGGATTTTGATTTTGTTAACTGAGGTATTGTTTTTTTTTTCTTCTTTTTTCCTCTTTTTGTGTTGAATCCTTTTGAATCATTGTGACAATTTTTGCTATTTTGTATTGTTTTATTGAAATTTTTGTTTGATCAATTGGTGTCATTGTTTTTGAATTTTATTATCGACAATTACCTTTATAAAAAAAAGAGAGAAAAAGAGCTTCGCAGAATGAGTGCTAACATGGCTTTTACCACCGAGCCTTATCGGCGTGGTGCTTCCTTTACCGATTGGTTCACCCGATTGAAGTACTTCTTCAAGGTGAACAACGTTAAGGAAGAGGATAAGATGGCATATTTCGTAACGTTGAGTGGACCATCCATGTTTGCCGAAATAAAACTGCTTTATCCGGCAGGTAATTTTGAAGAAGTGGCATTTGAGGATTTAATTGCTAAACTCAAAAGTCGTTTAGACAAAATAGAACCTGATCTAGTACAACGCTACAAGTTCAGCTCTAGGGTACAAAATCCGGGTGAAACCACCGAGGATTTTGTGTTGGCACTGAAACTTCAAGCCGAATTCTGTGGGTTTGACAATTATAAGGAGATCGCTATACTAGATCGCCTTATAGTAGGCATTAATGATAAAAATTTAAGGCAACGTCTCTTAGGAGAAGAAAAACTGTCTTTGGCAAATGCTGAGAAAATTATAGCAACTTGGGAAATAGCAAAGGCTAACGCAGGTGCAGTGGATGAGGGACCAAATGGAAATACTGGATTCGTTGCTGCAATTCGGAATGGTTCAGAACGTGTTGGAATAGCCTACGGAAAACTTAACAGGACTTTCGATTTAGCAAAGAGGTATCAAGAGGAGGAAGCATTAAGGGGAACCGGAAGCGGCCGAGGTCCAGTGAAAAGCCGTCTGGGAATGAGATCATATGACGAAGGACACCATTCAAGAGGTAAACGACATTACGGTACAAAGACGGTTCATTTCCGGCAGGATGGAGGATTTCAAAAGAGACAAAGGCCGGACTATTCGCAAATGGTGTGCAATTTCTGCGGAATGAAAGGGCACATCAAGAAAAAATGTTTTAAACTGAAGAATCTAGAGCGAGATGCCGTTAATCTTGTTGATTCTTACAGACCTGGTCCTTCTGCCGACAGGCACATTAATGAACTGATGGAGCGAATGAGGACAGTAGATTCGGAAGATGAGGAGAGTGACACAGGTGAATTGCACTGTATGTTGGTATCGTCCATTAATAAGATTAGCAACCCTTGTTTGATCAAAGTCAAAGTTGAAGGTAAAGACCTCGAAATGGAAGTTGATTGTGGTTCTTCCGTTTCAGTAATCAGTAAAAGCAGATATATGTCTGATTTTGACATTCCCCTACGCAAATATAGTAAACAATTGATTGTGGTAAATGGAGCGAAACTTAAAATTGAAGGGGAGGCAACGGTCTCAGTCAAATTTAAAAATAAAATGAAGTTGCTTCAGTTGTTGGTTCTCGATTGTGAAAATGACTTTTATCCATTGTTTGGTCGCACCTGGTTGGATGTTTTTTGCCCTGATTGGAGGCAATTTTTTTCAGAATCCTTAGAAGTAAATAATGTAAAAGACGAAGCCGCTAATTGCGATGTAGATTACATAAAGAAACGCTTTAGTAATGTTTTTGTTAAAAACTTTGGGCAGCCAATAAGTGGGTTTAAAGCGGAATTAGTTTTGAGAGACGAGACGCCTATTTTCAAGAAGGCTTATGAAGTTCCTTACAGATTGAGGGACAAGGTTTCCGCTTATTTGGATAAACTGGAAAAGGAAAATGTAATCACACCCATTGATAGAAGCGAATGGGCTTCTCCTATCATTATAGTTATGAAAAAGAACAACGAAATTCGATTAGTTATAGACTGCAAGGTATCTATCAATAAATCAATAGTTCCAAACACATACCCATTGCCCACAGCGCAAGACGTTTTTGCAAATTTGTCTGGCTGTAGAGTGTTTTGTGCTCTCGATTTGGAGGGGGCTTATACGCAATTGGAGTTATCGGAAAGGTCCAGAAGATTCGTAGTCATTAATACCATGAAAGGATTATATGTATATAACAGGCTTCCACAGGGCGCCTCTTCAAGTGCGTCTATATTTCAGCAAGTAATGGATAAAGTTTTGCAAGGAATCGATCATGTTTCAGTATATTTAGACGACGTTTTGATTGCAGGAAGAAACCTAGAGGAGTGCAAGGTCAAACTTTTAATGGTCCTGGAGAGATTGGCAAAAGCTGGCATAAAGGTTAATTTTGGAAAATGTAATTTTTTTGTATCGGAACTCACCCATTTAGGGCACGTGATAAGTGAAAAAGGACTAAGGCCATGCAATGACAAAATATTAACAATTGAGAAGGCAAAGGCTCCGAAAAATGAATCAGAGCTAAAATCCTTCCTTGGACTGCTTAATTATTATCATAAATTTATACCACATTTGTCATCTAAGCTTTACCATTTGTATAATTTACTTAAGAACAACGTAAAGTATGTATGGGATGAAAACTGCCAAAAAGCATTTGAAGAAAGTAAAACCTTGCTTATGAATACTCAATTTTTGGAATTTTACGACCCTCGAAAAGATATCGTGGTAATATCGGATGCTTCTAGTTATGGACTAGGGGGATTGATTGCACATGTGATAGGAGGCGTTGAGAAACCAATTAGTTTCACATCGTTTTCACTGAATGAAGCACAAAAAAAATATCCTATTTTACACCTAGAGGCCTTAGCTTTAGTCTGCACGATAAAAAAATTTCATAAATATTTGTATGGACAACGTTTTACAGTGTACACTGACCATAAACCTTTAGTAGGCATTTTTGGCAAAGAAGGGAAAAACTCTATATATGTAACTAGACTTCAACGGTTCATTTTAGATTTGTCGATTTATGAATTTGATATTGTATATAGACCAGCAAACAAATTGGGGAATGCCGATTTTTGTTCGAGATTTCCACTGCAGCAGGAAGTTCCTGAGGAATTGGATGCGGAAGTAATAAAAAGTTTAAATTTCAGTGAAAACTTACCAATTGATTCAGGAATGATTGCAGAAGCATCCAGAAGCGATGATTTTTTGCAGAAAATTAAAGAGTTTATGCTAAATGGCTGGCCTGAAAGGGTGGAAAAACGTTTCGCTGATGTTTTTGCAAATCAAGAAAATTTGGAACTTTTGGATGATTGTCTACTTTACAAAGACAGAGTAATAATTCCATTATTATACCAAAAACAGATACTGGAGCTTCTGCACGGAAATCATGCGTGCTCAGTAAAAATGAAGCAACTTGCCAGGCTTATGGTCTACTGGTTTGGAATTAATAAAGATATAGAACAATACGTTGCAAGCTGCGTTGCGTGCAATAGTATGAGCATTCCTCACAAGACAGAAGAGGTGTCTAAATGGACTCCCACGACTAGACCCTTCAGTAGAATTCATATAGATTTTTTCTTTTTTGAGCATCGTTCTTACCTGCTGATTGTCGATAGTTTCTCCAAATGGATTGAGGTTGAATGGATGAAACAAGGTACAGATTGTAATAAAGTTTTGAAGAGATTAGTTGCATTTATGGCAAGATTTGGTCTTCCGGATGTTTTAGTATCGGACAATGGTCCTCCATTTACGTCATATGAGTTTGTCAGCTTCCTTGAGAGACAGGGAATCAAGGTTATGAAAAGTCCACCCTACCACCCTTCTAGCAATGGTCAAGCAGAAAGACTGGTCAGAACCGTAAAAGAGGTTTTGAAGAGATTCTTGTTGGAACCGGACGTAGCAAAATTAGACCTCGAGGACCAGATAAACTTATTTTTGATTAATTTTAGAAACAACAACTTAACGAGTGATGGTCATTTTCAATCTGAGAGAATATTTCCTTATATACCTAAGACGCTTTTGGGTCTAGTCAACCCTAAAAATCATTATAAAAAACAGCTCGCTGTACCACAACCGGATGATGAAAGCATCGAACAAGAGTTGGGCGGGGAAATCCCGAGGCATTCAAATGATGCGCTTGATAATCTGACGGTGGGGGAAGAAGTGTGGTACAGAACCAACAACCCCCACAGTCGGGCAAGATGGATCAAAGCAACTTTTAGTAAAAAATATTCTCAAAATATTTTCCAGATTCATGTTGGAAGCGTCAGCGTAATGGCACACCGTAGACAGCTAAAGGTTTGCAAGGAATGTCTGGATTGGTCCCTACCCAACGTTGTTATAAGAAGACTAGAAGATGACGGACTGCCTGATCTCGAAGCAGTAGTGACCGCAGAAGATTGCGAGGAGGAGCTCGACGACAACCGAGGAACTGGGAAACCAACTCCAAAGGGAGAAATTCGTAAAACAATGAACAGAAAAAGAAAGCTACCAAGTATGGCTGATCCTGAAGCAGAGGGACTCCGGCGTTCTAAACGTACTAGGAAGAAGAATTTAGATAATGAGTTTCTTTACAAGTTCTGATAAAGTTAACCTTCAGATCGTTTTTTAGAATTAAGGTTTATTGAATTTGATTTTTTTATTGAATTTGAATTCTATCTAAGTTGGCAACGGCCAGATCTGATCAACTAATTAAAAGGGGAAGAACTGTCATGTCCATGACGTTCAGGCGCACCCTGCGCATTCGATTCGAACTGTCAAAGTTCGGGTGCATTCGTTCCACGACCGGTTGATCCGGTGGTTACCTGCAAAGAAAGAAAAGAAAATAAATTTAGTTCACTTTGTAACTTGAAACAAATCAGACGTTTCTCTCCAAGTTTTATCACGGTGTACAAACAGTCCGCAGTTTCTCCGCCTCGCAATTCTTTCAATCAGTGCAGTTCTCCAGCAGTGTGGAAGCAGGGTTAAAATATAAAAGTATCAAACTTTAAATGTTCCACTACGGCGGATATTCAAACTTACCTGCAACATAGATTCATTATCCAAGTGTAATTTTGTAAAAGCTGTTATGGTTCGTACAATTGTATACCAACAATGCAATAAAACTGCTATATTTCGGTAAATAACTTCAGTTCAATTATCCACTTTGCACTTTTTCACCGAAATCGCATGGACGAACAATTTTGAAAGAAATGCTTAGCGATCGACTGAGCCACACCCCTTTCCAACACAAGTTTCTTCCCGCCCCCGTGGATGACTTACTTCGCCGAGCACTTATTTTCACTATGGAAAACCTTCGTACTTCTTCACTGTGAAGCATTTAATTCCAATCACACGCCGTAAAACTTCAATAAATCACCAAATTTTACGAAATTTCCTCAACCGCCGCGTATAATTGAGAATGTAAACAAAGTTCAATCCGTCGTACTGAGAAAAAAAAAAAAACTTGTGCGCATCAATGTGTGCGCGACGTGCGATTTAAAAATACGGTTCCTTTGATTGTGTTGTTTTCGCTGTACAGTGAGCAAATGCCATAATTTTACGGTCAAAAGGAATTGTGTTCATATGTATGGGCTGAATTTTGATGACGAACAATTAATTTTGAAGGAAATTAGTATATTCCATCATGCTGAAGGAATGGAGGGACATGCCCGTAGATCTATATATTCTAGTAAAACATTTTATCATAGCGTTGATATGTTGTGTTTTGACCACTCAATACATCACAGTGAGCCGTAAGTTGTGAGACGAATCTGGAAACTGATTGCGACGGAGTTGAAAACGATACGATGGATTGACAATACGGTAAGATGCATTTTCTTTGCATTATTTCCGAAAAGAGATCAAGATTTATCAAAATGTTATTGTACAATGCTAAAGCCGTTTTGAGAAAGAATTGTTTGGCATCGGTTTGTATCAGCATCATTCACTGCAATACCGGGAAAATTGCAGTTCTCACTGATCAATGCTTAATACGATGGTTACTAGCACATCATCCTATGTTTGGCATTTACTCTTCCAATGTTACCAATCCTGCTATTCTCATCTATTTTGTACGAAAACTTATAAATTCCTACATATTTTCTTCTTTTGATTTCTACATGAATAATATGTTCCTTCTGAAATTTCTCCATTGATTTCAACTAGAATCATTCCAATGGTTTCCTCCGATAGTTTCTCCACGAACTCATCTTAAAATTCCTGACATAAATACATGTATACATTTTTTTAAATGATTCCGGCAGGGATCTCCCAGAAATTCCACTAGGAAACCTTTCTGACATTCATGTATTTACTTCAGAAACTGTTCCAGAGATTTCCTCCATGTAGCCCTGGAAAAAATTGATCAGTATTGATTTAACGGATTTTCGCCTTAAGGATCCCTTGAAGAGTTTCTTTAGAAAATTCTCCTTGAGTTCAAACCTACAATAATTCAAATATTTCTTCAGAATGTGTCCAAGAACTATTTCCAAGAAATTTTGGATTCATGGTATCGTGCATTAAAGGATTTTGAATTTGTCCAATAGTTTTCAAAAGACGACATATCTTTAAATGCTACCGTGCCGTTAATCAAAAATTTCTCCATGATTCAAAGTAGATTCTACTATGAATAATTCAAGTACTTCCACAAACAGTATGCGGTTTCTGCAGAAGTTTTTGTCTAAAGATAAAATAATTTGTCCATTGTTTTTTATGAATTCTTTAAGCGGCCTTAAAAAGAACAATCCCAGGGGCCCAGATAGCCGTAGCGGTAAACGCGCAGCTATTCAGCAAGACCAAGCTGAGGGTCGTGGGTTCGAATCCCACCGGTCGAGGATCTTTTCGGGTTGAACATTTTCTCGACTTCCCAGGGCATAGAGTATCTTCGTACTTGCCACACGATATACACATGCAAAAATGGTCAATTGGCATAGAAAGCTCTCACTTAATAACTGTGGAAGTGCTCATAAGAACCCTAAGCTGAGAAGCAGGCTCTGTCCCAGTTGGGACGTAACGCCAGAAAGAAGAGAAGAAAAGAACAATCCGGTTGAAATTCTGTAATGATTTTTTGTGAAAAGAAATCCTACATTGATTCCACCAGAAATTTCTCGGGAAAGTTCTCAAAGGGTTTTTCCAGTTATTTCTCCAAGTAATTCTTGGAGTACTCATCTAGAGATTTTTTCTAGGGATTATTCAATTTCAAAAAAATATTCAATGATTCCTTCTAAAACTGATCAAGTTGACGAAATCGCCCAGGAATTATCCTAGAATACGATATTACCATTAGGCATTCGTTAAGGAATTTCTGAAGGGGAAATCCCTCAAGTACAGTTCTTGTTTTGCAACCCCTTTGCCGGCAGTTTCATTTTTTAACACAAAAAACTATTCAAATCGCGATATTTTTTTTGTTTCTCGATGGTTGTGCACCATTTTTCACAAGTTGTCAAAAAGCCCTTCTAGTTTTAGATACGGTTCGATGTTCACCATAAGCCATCTGATTTTCTAAATTTTTGATACTCCTTGGGGGACCATTACTTACCATATAAAATATTTTTGACTACCATTTTATTTTAAATTCATCAGAAAAATTAAATGTGGACTATAAAACATCAGGTAATAAATTGCTTTAAAAAAAAAAAAAACATACAAATCGGTTGAGTTTTCTCCAAGAAACCAAAAAGTTACAAGATGATGTTTTTGAAGTTTTAATGGTCTTTTCACGGCCGGGTAGAATTACAAACATAAAAGCTCGTTGTTCAAGAACGTTTGCACCAATTCATATCATTTTTTCACAACAAACTCTCATTAAAATTTTGTTTTAATCAGCGAACAATCGAACATCACAAAAAATCTATAGTCTGACATATTAAAGCGGGTAATGGCTATGCGTTGGTCCCAAGGATTTTCGGAATGTCTCTGTCTAGATGACCAGTGAAATTGACATATGTTCAAAAATATAAGATTTCTAGAGAGCTTAGGAAAATATGGTGTAAAATTTTCGAAAAACGAAAAAGTTCTTACTGTTAAAATATATTTTGCTGTCAAAAAGCGATGTTGCTTGTAGAGGAAATAATGAAGTTCTCCATTGATTTCTTCATGAATTGACCTATGCATTTTTTTTTCAAGAATTCTTGAGAAATTCATTCTGAAATCCTTCCAAGAACTTTTTAAATGTTTTGTTTTCAGAATTTTACTATGAATTCCTTTCAATATAATTGTTGAAGTTCAACGATTGCCAACTCCATAATTGTTTCCAGGATTTCTTCTGAAGTTCACTCTGTAATCCCATCAATATTAATGATCTAAATTGACCTAAACGTACTGGAAATATTCATAAACTGGTTAACATTAACATTTTCCCAAGATTCCTTGAAGATCTTTACTAGGAGTTTAATTTAAAGTTTTTTCGATTGTTCAAGGATTCCTCCAAAGTTTTTTTCCCGAATACATTCGCTGTGTTATAAAAGATATGTTTTAAATAAAAATAATACAAAAATATGAAAAAAAGAATTAAAACATAGAAAAACTTTGATAAAAATGTAAGTAAGGCTAAAAATGCATGCTAGGTGAAAAAACATCAATTTAAGATTCGTTTTCTCATCAAAAAATGTATGTCGGCCGAAATTCAGAAAAAAAAGTGGTTTGCTTCGATATAACGTTACATTGATGTAACTAACGAAAATAAAAATAGAATTATATCGTTATATCGAAGAATTACTATACTTAGAAAAGTCACTGACAGTGTTTTTCTTTTTTTTTTTTAATTCTTGCCTAGATAAATGCTGTAATAAGTATAATGCTTAAGGCCCAATTAAAAATGGTGCAAAAGTCAAAACTGAAAAAGCAGTTTTCTCTTTTTAAGTAGACAAATCTGAAAAAATAAAAACACACAGCTCTTTTATTTGCCAAATAAAAAGGATGTGTGTTTTTATTTTCATCAAATTGTTGTTTTAAAAGCAGAAAACTGCTTTTTCAGTTCCGGCTTTTGTGCCATTTTTTCTTGCACCTTAAATAAATGCTGTAAGAAGTAATATATGAAGTTGTTCAAGGCACTAAAACGGTCTTCATAAAAGTGGTTTGTATTAGTTGCACCTTTTGTTTGGTGTTATTGAAAATAATAGTGGTTCACATTTTAATGGAAATAGTTTGATAAACTTTATTTTTTAGTAGGAATATTAATATACATGCTTCAGCAAATATGTAGACCATTCAATTTCAAACAAGTTTTTTGTAGCTCTTAAATTGATTTTTTCTCCTTTGGTGACACCTGGTGGTCCAACGAAAATTGGTTTCCTGATTCAAGCGTTTTCAATTCTAATAGCTCATCAAAGTAGTCTCTGAAACACTTTAAGAGCTTTGAAAAATACGGAATTTAGTGAGCGATGGCACTGGCTATCTTCTTCCGTTTGAAATAGATGTGAACAATCTATTGGCATGGAAAGCTGATTTTTTTAGGTTCCAGAATTCGTTTATAGTTTACTCTGACGAGAAGTAGATATCAGCAAAATTGAAGTAGAAACACTCCTTCGATTGAGGCAAACTGTTCTCAACTGATCATTTTTTTAACAACAGAGAAACTTTTTTAGACAAAGTCGATTTAAACATGACGTTCTACAACTTTGCCTCTGATTATATACCATAATTTTTGCAAATAAGAAAGTGGCTACTAGTTATTATCTTACTTGTATTAAGTCATGAACCACCCTTGTTTTGAAGACATTTATTTAGACTCTATATTTAGAAACGATTTCGTAGAAGACCTTTTCTGTCTAAAATTTAATTTACATGCTCTGAGTGCATCATAATTAAGAAAAAATACAAACCAAAAAATCCTCAAAATAGTTTTGCTGTCGTATTTTTTTTTTATTACAAATATCTCGTCAAAGTAGTATATAAACGACTTTAACCTTAGTAAGGACCTTGGGTCTTTTTCGACCCATTTCAAAATTCAAATCAATGTAACTTTTGATTGAAATAACCTAGCAATTTGAAACTTTCTGACAATTATTTTTTTGTGAGAAATTTTGTTTTTGCGATCCGAAAATTCAAACAGCTCGCAAAAATCAATGTGTTGACCGAATATAGTTCTGTTGGGCTTAAATGAAGGACACACATGTTTCAGAAACCCTCCCAGAGATCCGGATTTGGTCACTGTTGCCACCGGGAACCTGCTACATATGAAAAAAGTCCCTTTAGAGACCCTTACTTTGACGACCTGTAGTTTCGCAACTAAACAAGTAATCTGAACCGTCCTCATATTGTTGAACAGGTATTCACGTGGACTGTGAATAGAGATTCTCAAATCGCTTTCTTATTCATACCCGGTTCCGGAAACCCGGAACATCCGAAAAGTAAGCTTCTATCGCAGTTCTGTATATGTAATTTACATCGGTGCTATTCGGTTGATGGATATTTTGGCATATTTTTTTATGTAATAAGGAACCAATTGCCGGCGCACATTCCCTGAAAAATTCGTTCCAGTAAGGTCAATGTGGAACCGGTTCCTGGAGTCCCATCTGGCCAATCTGGACAATTCGATGAAATGACTCAGATTTGAACCCCAAAACCAAATGAATTGTGTCCAATTCTTTACGATTTTTTATGTTTGGATGTATTTTGCCGAAAAAATGAATGAATGGTTATTTTGGTCCTTTTGGAGCACCGGAATGGCCACCGGGAAACCCGTAAAATGGGACCACAAAGTTTTAGCACCAAAAGTAGGCATGCGACGGCTCAATCTTCATAATTTTGCATCCCTGTGACTCTGCTAGTTCAATTATTGATGAATGACCATTTCCAGTGGCCATTCCTGGGTTATTTCGCTGGGCTGGGCTCTAAGTGATCATTTATCAATAATTGAATCAGCACAGCCACAGGTATTCAAAATCATGAAGATTGAGCCATCACATGCCTAGTTTTTGTACAAAAACTGAAATTTCCCACAATATGGGTATTTCCGGTTGTTATTCCTGAGTTATTTCGGTGGGCCAGAAGAACCAAAGTGGTCAATCATCAATAATTGAAAAAGAAGTGTCACAGGGATGCAAAATCATGAAGATGGAGCCGTCGCATGCCTAGTTTTGGTACAAAAACTGAAATGTCCCTCAATTCGGGTATTTCCGGTGGCCATTCCTGGGTTATTTTGATGGGCCAGAAGAACCAAAGTGGTCATTCATCAATAATTGAACCAGCAGAGTCACAGGTATTAAAAATTATAAAGATTGAGCCGTCGCATTCCTAGTTTTGGTACAAAAACTGATATGTCCCACAATACGAGTATTTCCGGTGACCATTCCTGAGTTATTTCGGTGGGCCAGAAGAACCAAAGTGGTCATTCATCAATAATTGAACTAGAAGTGTCACAGGGATGCAAAATCATGAAGATTGAGCCGTCGCATGCCTAGTTTTGGTTCAAAAACTGATATGTCCCACAATACGGGTCTTTCCGGTGGCCATTCCTGAGTTATTTCGGTGGGCCAGAAGAACCAAAATGGTCATTCATCAATAATTGAACTAGCAGAGTCACAGGGATGCAAAATCATGAAGATTGAGCCGTCGCATGCCTAATTTTGGTGCTAAAACTTTGTGGTCCCATTTTACGGGTTTCCCGGTGGCCATTCCGGTGCTCCAAAAGGACCAAAATAACCATTCATTCATTCTTTCGGCAAAATACATCCAAACATAAAAAATCGTAAAGAATTGGACACAATTCATTTGGTTTTGGGGTTCAAATCTGAGTAATTTCATCGAATTGTCCAGATTGGCCACCTCCCGGAACTCCAGGAACCGGTTCCACATTGACCTTACTGGACCGAATTTTTCAGGGAATGTGCGCCGGAAATTAGTTCCTTATTACAGAAAAAAAATTATGCTAAGATAGCCATCAACCGAATAGCACCGATGTGAATTACATATACAGAACTGCGATAGAAGCTTACTTTTCGGATGTTCCGGGTTTCCGGAACCGGGTATGAATAACTAAGCGATTTGAGAATCTCTTTTCACAGTCCACGTGAATACCTGTTCAACAATATGAGGACGGTTCAGATTACTTGTTTAGTTACGAAACTACAGGTCGTCAAAGTAAGGGTCTCTAAAGGGACTTTTTTCATATGTAGCAGGTTCCCGGTGGCCACAGTGACCAAATCCGGATCTCCGGGAGGGTTTCTGAAACTAGACATGTGTGTCCTTCATTTAAGCCTAACAGAACTAAATTCGGTCAACACATTGATTTTTGCGAGCTGTTTGAATTTTCGGGTCGAAAACGACCCTAAGTCACAATTTGTAACTTTTTGTTAGGGACTAAGGAAGGTTAAGAGTTTAAGAAAATGCAAATCATGCTAAAAGATTGTTGATATCTATTTAAATTCAAATGTTATTGAAATTTTTCTGATAAAATCCTTAGTTTTTCAATGCATTTTATAAGAGTTATAATTATAACACATCCGTTGTTTTCTGATATAATATACAATTCTTTTTCTTATTTTGAATGCTTTTAAAATATATTTTTTATGTTCACACTAATCAGCGCTATTTACAATCAAAGTAGGCGTGTTTTTACAAGAAATTTTTCAATAACTCCCATAGCAAAGCACAAATTACACATTTTTTAATCTCTTTTAAACCATATTTTGATGAGATATAAGGAAAGGAAATGCTGGAACCAGAACACCAGTCTTAGTCGGACCACCCTATGTCGCCATATGAACAAAGCTTTAAATTGGTCAATTTGAGAGCTCCCCTTTTTTTCGGTAAAGTTGCTTGAAATTGCTGAAACTTCAGCAAGTATACTACCATTTCTACAAATAAGAAAATTAGGTATACCATATCTATGGAAATGTGGACCACCATAATTTTCAAAAACACCAAACAAAAAGCTTTACTTATACAAACAACTAATGTTTTATTCGAGAGCTCAAAATGCATATATCCGCATAAAACTGCTCTCTGGACCACTGTGCAATGATGGAAAACGTATTTGGAAGAGTCCTCAAAAAATAATTTCTGTTCTTTAAAGCAATCTCTGCAAAATTACCCGGACAACAAGAATGTACGTATAAGAAATAATTATTTACATTATGTGATGTTTATATAATATATTATGCAAAGCTTCAGTATTAGATAGTATTAGTTGCCAAAAGCTTTTATAAGTGCAAAAGTGAGGGCGATATACACTACCCGTCATAAATACGGACTCACTAAAATAAGTATTGCAACACTCAGCTGAATATTGAATCATCCCCAAAAAGTTTAGCATCACCTCAAAAGTTTGGTTCGCGATTTTGCCGCTAGGTGGCGCTAGTGAGCATATCAAATTGAGCATTTTGAACTAGTTCTAGCTTGAGATCCATAAGAGATAGAAAGTTCGAGTCTTCGGCAAAGTTGTTCAGCAGGCCAAGGACATTCGGAAGACAGACAGTTTGGTTCGAGATTTTACCGCTAAATGGCGCTAGTGAGCATGTAAAATGGAGCATTTCAAACTTGTTCTAGCTTGTTATCCATAAAAGATAGAAAGTTCGAGTATTCGGCAAAATTGTGCAGAAGGTCAAGGACAACCGGTAGACAGTCAGTTTGGTTCGAGATTTGCCGCGAGGTGGCGCTAGTGGGCATTTCAAACTAGTTCTAGCTTGTAATCCATAAGAGATAGAAAGTTCGAGTTGTGCAGAAGGTCAAGGGCTAGGTGGCGCTAGTGAGCATGTAAAATTGAGCATTTCAAACTAGTTCTAGCTTGTGATCCATAAGAAATAGAAAGTTCGGGTCTTCGACAAAGTTGTCCAGAAGATCAAGGACATCCGGAAGACAAAATGTTTGGTTCGCAATTTTGCTGCTAGGTGGTGCTAGTGAGCATGTAAAATGTCATGTCTGGGGTGTAAGACACCTGAATCAATTAAATATGAAGTAACTCAGGCACGATTCACTTGAATATAAAGATGAATCTTGGTATCAGATGAATTGATATGGAACTAATTATTCCTGAAACATTTGAATATGAAGTAAATCAGATCTAAAACCTTTGAATATGAATGAATTGATTGATTTTAATCACTTGAATAAGAGCTTATCAAAACATTTGTAAATGAAGTGAATCAAACCTGAATCACTTGAATATAAAATGAATCAGTACTGCATTCTTCAAAAATGAAGTGTCACATGAATTCCTTGTATATGAAGTAAATCTCACCTGAAACACTTGCACGGTGCCCCGACAGACCGTTATTATGTAAAAAAATTGTCCATCGAATCTGAGCACAGGGATCGATTCCTGAGGTCATTCTGCAACTCTGGGCCAATTTTAAAAAAATCCCTAGGAGGAATTTCAAGAAATCTTGATTTGAAGTTTTTAACTTGAAAATTCAATATATTATTATTATTATCTTTATTTATGTGATTTTCAGCCCTAGGAAAATTCAATATAATCCAAATTAAAATAACATAAAAGCACTGGAAAAACTACAAAAACGCTCAAAAAAGTTGGCCAAACTGTTCTGAACTAGTATATAATTGTTACCGTTGTTATAATTAGGAATATTTACAACTGACTTCACTTGCCAGAGTGGCTTAAGTATGTTTTTTCAAGGCTTAAACCCATAAGCTTTGTTTAATAGAATAAAATCTAAGAAATAAAATCCAACATGATATTGATGTTATTTATATTCGATACTATGTGACCAGCCCGCTGAAGTCTGCCGTATTTTTTTGCTTAATAAAATTTTCTTCTTTGTACATCTGGTACTACTCTTGATGTTTACGTCTAGTTTTCCACCGAGTATTGCCCTCAGCATTTTACGTAAACATTATCCTGTTCTACATTCTCCCCAGACAACCAAAATGTACGTATAACGAAATCACCTGGAGGCTTTGCACGTGCAACATTTTACTCATAAGATGTCGCGGAAAGGCCTTCTACGTACAAAAGTGGAGGCGATATACGTGCATATATTATGTGATGTAAAAAAGTATAGAATGCGAGTGTATAAATTTTGTACCGAACTAACCTATGATCTTATGCGACTTTACTTATAATAAAAAATGTTGATTTGATAGCTGCTACAGATTGATTCGACTTTTTTGTACGAGTGTACAGGACGTACCAAAATGAGCAAACGAACTCAGAAAAAAAGCGTTTTATGCGAGGAAACTAATCGATCTGACGATTTTATCAACCGTATTTTGAGGGTTTGATGTTATTTGAATGAATAAACGAGTTATTACGTGAACTTTGATGTGACTTCTGGTTGTCTGGGTGAGCCACAACAGGATTTTAACTACACGGAAAACATGATTGTCATACGTCACAAGTATTCGAAGATTAACAAAGTATTTAACAACTTCAAACAAATCCCCAATAATTACTATTTAACTATCAACTTCACTAGGACTTCTATTATCTATAGCTGCAACCATTTACTTCGTTTTAATAGAACTCATCGCCAATCTGTTTAATGATTTCTAGGTCACGTTCGACTAAGTAACGAAAATCTAGCTGAAGAAGATGGTAAATTCTTAACATAAGCGAAAGCGGATTAAGCTAATAAATACAAACAAGTGTAAAAATTGTAGACGAGGTGCCCACTTTTTCTTAAAAAATAACATAAAATGAAATTGAGATGAGTTTTCGAATTTACTGTTCAATATTGCGGTTTGTCGCATATACTCCTTGATTTTGTAGACGATGACTATTGGAATCGATCGAAATACAGTAGAGTGGAGTATCACTATTTCAAAGGGGGGCAACTAAGATAAGCTTCGGCTTTGTTGTTAAGCCATTTACTCTACTTAAACGTATGTGATTACATGTAGAGAAATGAGCAGGTTCAGTTGTGTTGGTGCTGAGGCAGTGCTTGATGGGTATGTTGTTGAAGTTGTTGAAGAGCCATAGAACACTTGTGACATGTGATAATGATATTTCCCGTGTTGTAAAAACATGTGTTCTTACTGCGAATATCTTCGTTTATGGATTACGCAACCAGTGGAGGGGCCCGCAACTTGCAAAGGGAAACGACATTACCACACTGTTGCTTGATAAAGGCTTATCTGACTTCATAGATCCATTCTTGCGTTAAAAACTTCGCACAAAACTCCTTGCGACCCTTTATCGTACAACACTGAAAAGTATTTCGAAAAGTAAATCAGTTTTCAATCTTAATGCAAAGCGAGCAACGATGAATGCGAGCATGCCGAAATGAAATATCATTGTCAGTTTGTTTTGTATAGAACGCTGATTCTTGGCTCTTTAACCACATTTATTTAAGAACAGGAGCGAAGCCTTTTAAGGTGAAGATGAATCGAAGCCAAAGTTCAAATTTTCAAGATCACGGATCTGAAGAACCAAACACCCGTTTAAGCTGAAAACCTAATTGATTGGTCACCACCAGCTAGTGTCCAATCGATTAAGTTTTCAGCTTAAACGAATGTTTGGTTCTGCAGATCCGTGCTCTTGAAAATTTTAAGTTTGGCTTCGATTCATCTTTACCTTAAGCGAATAAAATGCGGTAAACTTCAGTGGGCTGGTCATTTTGTGCGAATGCCGAAAAAAAAGTTGCATCGATCAGGTGAAGGTCAGTGGAAGACATCTGTGTAAGTTCATTTTGATGTTGACAGAGCAACCAAACCATTCCAGATTTGAAACAAACGTTTGATACTTGCTCTAAATAGTCGATTATTCAGTAATGGCTTATTTTCTGACTGTTATTATGCTACATTTATTCTAAGATTCTTGTTTTTCGAAATACAAACATTGGTAATTGTAAATTTATTTGTTTTTTCCTTTCAATCGATTTTACAAAAAAAAAAAAAAACAACAATCAATTGAACTTAGATCAGAAAACTATGAAAAATAAACAAAACATACTTGATCAATTCCTGTAATAATTTAGTTGTAAATATTTCTAATTATAACAACAGTCACAATTGCATACTAATTGAGAACAGTTTGGCCATTTTTTAGCGATTTTGTAGGTTTTTAAGTGCTATTGCGTAATTTTAACATGGTTTATATCGAAATTTTTAGTAAAAAATTTCAAATCAAGATTTCTCGAGATTCCTCCTAGGGATTTTTTTTTAAAATTGGCTCAGAGTTGCAGAATCACCTCAGGAATCGATCCCTGTACTCAGATTTGATGGACAATTTTTTACATAATAACGGTCTGTCGGGGCACCGTGACTTGACTATGAAGTGAATCAGACATGAATAACATGAAGTGAATCTCACCTGAAACACTTGAATACGAAGTGAATTGGACATGAGTCACTTGGATATGGAGCTAATCAAATCTGAAACACTTGAATATAAAGTGAATGAGACCTGAATGCCTTAAATTAACTCCAAAAATCAAACATAAATCACTTGGATATTGAACTAATTAAACCTGAAACACGCACATAAACTGATTCAAGCATGAATCACTTGAAAATGAAGTGAATCATGCTTGAACATGAAGTCATACATGAAAAAGTGGAAAATGCACCTGCATTCTAGATGAATCAAGCCTGAAATAAATCCTAAATCTCTTGAATATGAAACCAATCAGACCTGAATCACTTGTATATAAAGTGAATCAAACTTGAAACATTTGAAAATGAAGTGAATCAAGCATGAATCAAAAGCATCCGAATATGAGTGAATCAGATAAGAATCACTTGGATATGGAGCAAACTGAATCACTTGAATATCAAAATTATCAATTCTGAATCACTTACGAATAAAGTGAACCTGACGTGAAAAACTTGCGGGTATGAAGTGAACAAAACTTTAATCTTTTTTTTTGACTCCATATTCAAGTCAAACCTGAATCACTTGAATATAGAGTGAATATAAAGAGAATCAGACATCAATCACTTGGATATGAAGTCAATCAAACTTGTCAATCACTTGTCAATCAAAGTGTCCTGACTGAATCACTCGCACCTAGAGTAACATATTACAGAATCACTAGAGTATGAGTCAGGTCTGATACACTTGAATATACAATTGATCACTTCAATTTAATATGATTCCGTCCCTAATCACTTCAACTTTTAAATGCCAAATGTCAAAGTCTTGCTGAACAGCATTCAGGAAATACTTTCTTATCAAATTCCACCAGAGTACAAGTTGGTGTTCATGGCTTATCTGGACCATAGTAAAATCTAGAGATAACCTAATCTCATTTAAACATGATCAACAGCGCCGCATGATGGCAAAATTAAAATTCAAACTGTTTCCTGGATGCCCTTGACACTCCGAACAACTTTGTCGAAGACTCAAACATTCTATCTCATCTGGCTCAAAAGATAGAGTTTGTTTCATATACTTAATTAAATATGCGTATTAGTGCAACCTAGTGACAAAATTAGGAACCTAACGGTTTGCAATTCGGATGTCCTTTACTTTAATGAAAAACTTTGAGGCAGACTCAAACTTTTACATTAAAGCATATGCGGCTTTTGGTTTTCTGGGTACTAAGGAAAATCATCAAGTTTTTTTTGTGTGTTTGCATGAGAAATGACCGTAAATTCCGTTGTTGCTACTTCGCGATTGACCAAAATAATCAAAATTGCACAAGAAATCAACAGGTGGAGTTTAAAAGTAGCTTACCATGGTCATTATTCAGTATGGAATTCTAAATATTATAAAGTCTATAAAATTAACGTCAATGAACTTCGTTAATCTTATCGTTGATTACTGAGTGACCTATGTAGGTGCACTGAAAATTTTCGCTACGTTGATAAATAAATTATCGCCGTGCAAATACCGCAACCAAGGAAATGCTTGCCGTTCACATCCGGGAACCAAGCACATTCATACCATATTCACGATAAGGATGAGTGTACACATATTTCGCTAATTTGCAGTAGAAGCATGGAACGAGCTCACTAATTGATAATCCATCGCCGACATGGCAGCTCCAAATCACTTTAATTTCGTCACCAACACGATACATACTGGCTATGCGAATAATACGCACTGCTTGGGTTTTTTGAAGCATCAAATATGTCCCTTATGTTTTTGAAAAAAAATAGAGATTAAAAAAATGATAATAAATCTTCGAGCTGTTGGAGCTGAGTGGAATATCTATAAGTAGATTAAAAAACTGAATTTAGTATTATACCATTGAATTCCACTAGAGTTCATATCCTTTGACAGATACGACATGCGACATTTGACATGACATGCGAAGGAATCAATGAAGACTCTTGAAAAAAAAAATGAAAAATTGCTGGAGTAATTATTGCAAGAAATCCAGAGAGATTTCGGCTGAATTTCAAGAACACTATTATGACGCAATGTTTAATGAATATGTATGCTAGAGACATAAATAAAATTTCAAACATGTTTTACCTTTTGTAGCAAACTAGTTCACTTTTTTTTCTATCGGCCATGTGGAGGTGAGGCCCCCATGTTCCACCCACCATGGTTACGCCCATGCAGTCATGTACGTAGGCATTGATCTACTGGGAGAGGTTTGTACTTATCGCATCAGAAAAGGGTCCATCTCCACTCATCCGGCTGCTTCCGGGAGACGCACTGGGATCGAGAGTCATACCCGTCAAGGATCGAGACTTGTGCTGAAAAGTTATTGAGGTTAAATTGAACCATTTTAATATTCATACACGTATCAGAGAAGGCAGCCTCTCGTGTCTTCTCATTCTCCTTGGATGGCCAAGAAGAAGTAGGGTGGATGGGTGGACGGGTGGAAATCTCTCAAGTGAGAAAAGCGATTTATCCGGTGAAACATATGCAAATTATGATGCCGGGCCCTCGACTCGATACACTGACTGTGTTTGTACTCTCTGAGCCAACCCATTCAGGTCGATCCTTTGATATCCGATTTCAAGAGTTTGATAAAGCTTCTGCTACCTGATGGTGAGGCAAGAAGGCATTTTCCTCGGCTGGAGAAGTCCAAGCTGTTCAACGTTACGCCATCGGAATGACACCACCTCACGTTACTTGGTAAGGGCCTCGCTCGAAGGTGCAATTCGAGTTCGGATTGGATGTGCTTTTGGGATGCGAGAGAAGGGCAAATCTCAGCGCACCGGTCCGAGTTGGGGCAACTATTTTGTATTAATTTGGTTTGGCTAAAAGTTTTGTTCCGGTGGAATTGCAACTGCTCGAGTAAGTGAACGTTTTTGGAGATTTGTTAAAGGGTTCTGCGGTGGCAAACTTTTCGTTCAAATATGTAAGCTAATTAAATGTTCCGGAGGATATGTAACTCTGTGAATTGGTGGGGGGGAGACGAATCCGGGTACATTTGGTCGGAAGATAGTTTCAAATGTTTGCTGCACGTAAAAGGCGAGCGTTGTAGTAACTTGATTTTTGTTAAAGTATGCATGACCTACCACGAAATTGTCGGTGAAAACATTTGTTGTGGAATCTTAAGTTAGTTTAGCTTTGCATTTGAATTTGTAAGCTGTAGTTATATGTAAGATCTGACTGACTGCATTGGAAAGTTGAAGGTGGTTTAGCAATACCGCTAGGAAACAATTTATGGTTTTACGGGGGATATGTCACGAAATCACATTGTTATAGGTTACAAACAAGCATTTCGCATTTTTTTTTCAGTGTGCGTCGAATTCTCGTACTGTGCGTGCACAATTTGCTCTCGGAAATTTCTTAATCTACCTACCACTTATTAATATAATACTGAAAAGTACTGTTTTGTAAACAGTACTTGTCAGTATTATTTTTTTATTATTGATCACTTCGCGATCCATGTTTGGACCCACGCCTTCGATTGATCGTTGGAATCGTTAGCGCGGTGATAATCCTTCCTAGACACTGTCTTCAGATAGCTCAAGGACTACCATTATAAAAGCTATGAGATTCAAAATTTTGCCACAAGGCGGCGCTAGTGAGCATAGAACTTTTGTTTTGCGGATAGCTCAGGATCCTGACCACTTAGAAAGATGGCGTCTTCGACAAAGTTGTTCAGTAGATCAAGGACTATCATTATAAAAGTCATGAGATTTAAAATTTTGCCATCAGGTGGCGTTAGTGAGCATAGAACATTTATTTCGCGGATATCTCAGGATCCTGACCACTACGAAAGATGTCGTCTTCGGTAAACTTGTTGATTAGCTCAAGTTTGTACAAGACGCCATCTTTCTTAGTGGTCTGGATCCTGAGCTATCCGCAAAACAAAAGTTCTATGCTCACTAGCGCCACCTGTTGGAAAAATCTCGAATCTCTTGGCTAGAATAATAATAGTCCTTGAGCTACTGAACAACTTTGCCGAAGACGCCATCTTTCTAAGTCAGGGTGTCTACTACCTGGTAAAACCTGGAAAACCTGGAATTATCAGGGAATTTTGTTAAACCTGGAAAAAACCTGGAATTCTCAGGGAATTTCACTAACCACAGGGAAACATCTTTTAGGCAGTAATTCATGGTAGAATGTGTACATGATCAAGGTCGAAACTTCCCAAAAAATTTCGGCTGCGCCGCTGTCGCTCCTTGAGCTGTTGAGTTAATTTTATCGACTTCCCAAGACATGATTGTCTCTATTTTTGATGAAAGGTCTCTGAAGTCTCTTTTTCAAAATGGTCTCTAAAGTCTCTTTTTTCCATATCTTGCTTGCAGCGAATTCTGATGCAAAATTATGTAGGCACTAGAGAAACCTTCAGAGACTGTTACGAGACTTTTCAACTAATTGTTTACCATTTTAATGTAAGATTTCTCGAGGAAAACCTTCAGGAAAAATCTTAGTTGTTTCTCCGGAGATTTCATCTGAAATACTTCCAAGCATTCCTATCGGGATCTTTCCAGAAATTCTTCTAGAGATTCCTCTACCAAATCTCTTAGATATTCTCCCAGAGATTTTTATAGAAGATCTTGAGTAATTTATCCAAAATTTGCTCCAGGAAAAACTATTTAGGACTTTTTCTCGAATTTTTTTCTCATTAATTCATCATCCGAATTTTCTAATTGTTACTCTAGGAGATCTTCTAAGGATGTTTACTGTCTTTTTTTTCCAAGAGAAACCGCAAAGGTCAATTCCGGAGTTTTCGAAAGAAATTGTTCAGAAGTTTTTTTTTTTCAAGAAATACGACAAGAATTTCTACGTCATTTCATCCACGGTACCTCCAAAGAATTTCTCCAAAATATCCTCGAGGAGTTATTCAAGAAAATCTATTTAGCACTTTTTAAAAAAATCCTCAAACTCGACCCTGTGTATCATCATGGAGTTCTTCTAGACATTTTTTTTAATAAACTACAGAATTTCATCGAATAATTACAACTTCAGTCGAGTCTAGTACACGATACTAAAGACAGCCTTACAGTTTAGGTCGAAATACGCGTATCTGTCAAAGCATACACACTCTGGTGGAATTAAATAGTATAGTACTAAATTCGGTTTTCATTCACTGACCACTGCAGTTCTTCCAAACATTTCGCAAAATTTCCCATGGAGCTTACAAAAGTGATAAAAGTTTAAAGTTCCATACTAGTTACCACTAGCATTTTGCCAGAAAATTACACACATTTTTTTTTGCTTTTTTTTTAATTATCTTAACAATTTAACAAAAAAAAAACATTCTAAAAATTCTAGTAACCGGATAACTTAAAAACTTATACAAGTTCCATCACAGATTGCTTTTAAATTTGCTTTAGAAATACCTCACAAATTGAACATTTTCCCAATTTTCTGAAAAATTCTGAAATTTACATTTCCGCGGAGAAATGCCTAAAAAACCTGGGAGAATACTTGGCCAAATCTTTAAAGACTTCCTTGAGAAATCTTAAAGAGCTACTGCAGGAATTCCTAAAGAAATCTGAGTAATTCCTGGATTTATCCTTAGCAAAAATTTGAAGTTGAAATCTTTAAGAAGTTATAAAGGACAATTTTTAAGAAATCCCTTGAGGCATCTTTAGAGTCTTAGAGGATGCCCTAGGGAAATCGATGGAAGAATCACTGGATGACATCTTGGAGGACATCCGAAAGAATCAGTAAAGAAAATCCTAACGATCTCTGAGTTAATTTCTGCGGTTATATTTGGCAATACCCAGGTTGTGTTTTTGAGATAACTAAAACAAAATTCTTTAACGAATTCCTTAGGAAAATTCTCGAAGGGATTACATGGGAAATAATCACTACATGAACTACTGGAGACATTTAAGAGGTGAGCCAGCATCGTGCTGCAAATCTTACAAATAAAGAAATTCATCCATCTTCCCTAGCTTGAGTAAATATTTGTAACATCTGGATCTTTGGGCAAATACTTGAAATAATGGAGAAATTCCTTGAGACAATAATTGAAAAATAAATTGTCGAAAAACATGTTTTACGTCATGTAAATTTAATTATGAAATGTTGTCACAAGCTGTCTTAAGTATCCACACTGCTTATCAATACCATTTGAGATTTCTTCACTAAACGCGGGTCAAAGATGAATAGTGCATCTGTTTTTGCACAAGTACGCTGTAACAATGAACTTTAAGGGTTAAACATACTGAAGCACTTTAAAGTTCCGTTCAGTTTACAATGATGATCAAAATTCTCACACTTCTTATCAAATACAATTAAGGCTTTGTGTCAAATACAATTCAGTCGACAAAAACTTAAGCTTTGATATTGTTCCACCTTGAAATAGCTTAAATATGCATTAAAAAATTTGGAAGCTTGAAACGCATTTGAATCAAATAATTTTGTCAATAACATTTTGTATATCTGAAAATGAAATATTTCTTAGACCTGGAATTATTTTTTAGATGCTGGAAAACCCTGGAAATATCTGGGAATTTCATTTATGTTAACGAGTAGACACCCTGTAAGTGGTCAGGATACTGAGATATACGCAAAACAAAAGTCTCATGTTCACTAGCGCCGCCTGGTGGAAAAACCTCGATCTCTTGACTATCCGCAAAACAAAAATTATATGCTCACTAGCGGCGCCTGGTGGCAAAATCTCGAATCTCTTGGTCAAAACAATGATAGTCCTTGAGCTACTGAACAACTTTGCAGAAGACGCCATCTTTCTAAGTGGTCAGGATCCTGAGATATCAGCAAAACGCAATTTCACTTACGCAGTGTTGCCAGCTACGACAAAATTTTGAAAACTTCATGAAAAACTGGATTACAGTTGAAGAGTATTGCTATGTTGTAAAGCATTCTATTTTTCTGTTCCGCTCAAGTTTTATGGTTTTGATCCTTTCTTTATTCTCCTTAAACAGTGTTGCCCACCACATGAACATTTGTGATTCGGCCGACTGTATGGCATGCAACACTTCCTTCAACTTTGGTGAACATTCGGAATCGTTATCTTTAAAAAATTTTGGTATTTGCATATCACACCCCCATAGAATTGGCTCTTTTGATAACAATCGAGCAGTGTTGCCATCTATTACCAAAATATGAAAACATGAACGGCCATTTTGGAAAGTTCTCAACCCATGCTTCAACTTTGCCGAATATCTCGAATCAGTATTTCCGCATCTAGACGTTGCATTTTTCAAAAACATAATTATAACCCTGATTTTTTACGACCGATTTTTTTTACGACCCCCCGATAACGGTCGTAAAAGAGGTTGGGGTGTAAAATTTGAATCCGTGATTATAGACGATGATCTTAAACTCTTGATCCGTCTTAAAATCGTTAGGAGAAGGCAATTTAAACGCACTCGCGATTCTGCTATGAAAATTATATGGCAGGACTTGCAGGAAGAAATCAAGAAACATTTTTCCCAATTAAGAAACAAAAATTTTGAAAATAAGATTTCTCAATTGGACCCTGCCTCTACGCTCTTTTGGAAATTATCTAAAATCTTGAAAAAACCTCAGAAGCCAATACCGGCATTGAAAGAGGAAAACGTATGATTACTAACTAACTGCGAAAAGCTCAAACACTTGCTATGCAGTTTGAAAGCGCGCACAATTTTAATTTAGGACTTACTAGTCCAATTGAAAATCAGGTAACTCAGGACTTCGAAAATATTCTCAATCAAGAGAACGTTTTTGAAAATGCCTGTAAGACTGATTTGGAAGAAGTGAGAACTATTATTAAAAAAAATCAAAAATATGAAAGCTCCTGGCGATGACGGAATTTTCTACATCCTCATCAAGAAATTTCCTGAAAGTAGCTTATCATTTTTAGTTGATATATTTAACAAAGGTTTTCAGTTGGAATGTATTTCTGACAAATGGAAAAATGCTAAGGTTGTACCAATTTTAAAACCAGACAAAAATAATGCAGAAGCTTCTAGCTATCGTGCAATCAGTTTGCTTTCCTTCATCAGTAAACTTTTTGAAAAGGTCATTTTGAACAGAATGATGGTCGACATCAACGAAAATTCAATTTTTGCCAATGAACAGTTCGGATTCCGCCATGGACATTTGACCACTCATCACTTTTTACGTGTAACAAAATTTATCCGTTCCAATAAATCTGAAGACTATTCTACTGGGTTGCTCTTCTAGACATAGAAAAAGCATTCGACAGTGTTTGGCATGAAGGGTTGATCGTAAAATTAAAAACTTTAATTTTCCAACATACAGTGTAAGAATTTTTTTTTTCTGTCCGGTGTTTTTTTTTTTTTTGCTCCTGCTGCCTGTCAGTGATTTAGTGAATTTCGGCAGCTGACGGCCAATAATTTCAGTTGTATTACCATTGGATTGTAGTATTTAAGAACTCTATTTGGCGATAGTCATATTAAAGTGTCGTGTTTTAGTAAAATATTTATTCTAGTGATCGATTGGAAAAGTGTTAAGTTCCTCTGTTTTGTTGGTCGCGGAGAAAAATTCCTTCGTAAGCTCGTACTTGGCATAACTAACATGTATTTTCAAGTCCATGCAATATGTGAATTTCAATTGATCAATAAAGTGGAGAAGTTTAAAACGTGACAAATCATAGAAAAGAGATGAAGCTTCAGAAGCGTAGTAAGAAAAAGGCTTTTGGTGAAATTGTTCTGATCATTATTAAATTGATTAGTATTTCCATCCCTTTATGTTTAGATGAATTTTTACTTTGCAAAACATTCAATGGACACTTTATTTGAGTAGTGTTTGATCCTTCGACCTGGTTGCTTGCTCCTGCGGGGGCGGGCGACGGGGCAGGATCAAACATGCCGCGCGTCGTTCGCGTACCACGGTGGAATAGTATCGCGGATCGCGTTAGTAGTGTTTGATCCTTTGATCTTGTCGCTTGCTCCTGTGGGGCGAGCGATGAACACTTGTTTGGCGTTCAATGCTTTTATCGAGTAATATCGTGAATTCGATTAGGGAAAGTGTACCAGTTATGGCCATAGTGGTTCCCTATTTGACCATATGCAAAATTTTGATAACTTTTACATCTTTAATGTTTTAACATCAAGATTTATCCTTTACTTTATGGCTAAAACACAAAAGATTTTTCAAAATGTGAAGGCGTTCAAGATATCACGTATGACGAAATAGGGAACCATTACGGCCATAACTGGTACACCTACCCTAGACGCATTCATTTCAAATTATATATTTATCGTTTACCAAAACGAGTCCTTTCCCATATCCAAACTCCCAGTGTCTACTTGTGGAAGTGCAGAGGACTCCTCGGCTTCCATAAAGCAAGTAACACGTCAACATTATCCTCCCATCCCCAAATTGACATGCATTCGGACGCAGCCGGCGTCGTTATTGTTTGTTATAATAATGAGAGCACCAGTACTTACACATTGATGATGCTATTGATCCCGAGTAGTGTCTGTTGGTTCCCTGTGTAAGTACAGCTGTTCTTGCAATAACGGAGTAGCATCTATTGGCGGTCAATCATGCTCATGCTCAAGCTCATGATATATCATAGAAAAAGAATATGTTTGTTTCTAATTTATGTTTGTATTTGTTACTAGTGGTCCCGGCAAACTTCGTCTTGTCATCAAGTAGGCTGTTGAATACGATATTGATCGTCCCATACAAAATGACAGTTCCGTTCACTCTCGTTTTCCCGCCTTCCCGGTGAATAAACTGGGATTTTTATACACACAAACACGTCGGAACCCTTGACGAACAAAACGGAGCAATACTCATTCAAATCCGTTAACCCGTTCGTAAGCCATTTCGTGACATACAAACACCATTCCATTTTTATTTATATAGATAGATAGATATATTGTTTATTATTCTGCACAAATGTGTTTAAATTTATGGGAAACTGTTTCAGTTCTTGTATAGGGGAAAAGGGGCAAAATAACTTTTCATCTCGTTTCAGAGAGCGAGCAAAGGCACTTAAACCTAGGCTCTAGAGCCAGGACATGAGGAAGAAATGCCTATGTCCCATCCCAGGAGAACAGCAATGGAGTGTGCATTAACTTTTCTAGCAACGACACTCCCAACGATTTTAACTATAATCCTGAATTGAAACGGTTGGTACGGTTGTCCCCGTTTCTTCCTTCCTTGAATTGAAAAAAAAATTGTCTATTAGTTTATTCATGCGTGAATAACCTAATAGTCATATTTTTTCAATTTTCTTCTACCCCAAAGTCTGCACAGTGGGCCTGGCCATTTTAATGTTTGTATCATATCGCTGATATTGTGCAAATATTAATACTGACAAGAAAATACCTGAATATATTTAGGTATTTCCAGGATGCTTTTCAATATTGGCTGTGCAAGCACTTAGATTAGATTAGATTAGATTAGATACAGTGTAAGAATAATCCGAAGTTATCTGTTAAATCGTACACTTCAGGTTAATTATCAGAATTTCAAGTATGGAAGACTTCCTGTAAGAGCTGATATTTTTCGAGGCAGCATTTTGAAAACTGACTGACTGACTTACCTGAGTTACCCCAGGGATGTCAAAAATCTTTGTTTGCGGATGACACAGGCCTCTCCGCTAAGGAACGAAGCTTGTGTGTCATACATATGTAGTTGGTTGCAAAAAGTTTGGATAATTTTTCTTCTTGCTTGCAAAAATTAAAGGTTTCTCCTTATGCTTCCAAAACTCAACTAATAATAATCCCACATAAACCAAAAGTCTTTATTTGAAACCTTTAAGGAGACATGTTGTCACGATGAGAAGTTCCAATAAATTGGTCAGATGAAGTTTAGTATCTAGGGCTCATGCTAGATATGAGTTTAACTTTCAAAAATCACATTGAGGGCATTCTTTAACCAAACTTTGTCTTAAGAACAAGCTTTTATTCAAACAAATTTTCAGGCCAGCCATGTTGTATGCTGTACCAATATGGACTAGCTGTTGTAGTACCAGGAAGAAATCTCTGCAGAGAATTCAAAATAAAATTTTGAAAATTATTATGAGGCTGCTTACCTGGTATAGTACTGATAAGTTACATATAATATCTAATGGTGAAACATTTTAAGAAATGTCAAATAAAATAATTAATAACTTCAGACAAAAATCATTGCAATCTTCTATTGCCACGAATAATGCGTTATACGTTTAGGTTAAGTTAGGTTAAGTAAATTCAAAGCGTTTTTTTTCTCTTATAAGCAGGTGAAATCAACTCACCTGTAAAAAATCTGAACTGCTACGGCAAATGAAATGTTATATGTTGTTAACTAAATGTTTATAACAGCCTTATTTTATTTTACCAAATTAGGATGATAGTGTGTTCTAACACAGAATACTTAGATAAACCGTTTTGATTCATATTACAGACAGCTTTTAATTCCGGGCACTCTTCTTTGTATGGGAAACATTTCAAACGAAATGTTTCAATTTTGCCTTTCAAAAGTTCGCAATTTCGAAGCTTGTTTTAGTAAGCAATTTTCATAAATATCTATGGAAATATAAAATGCCCAACTGCCTTAGACGTCTGTGTGGTTTGGCCATTTCAATCGATTATTTGACTTCTCTTTTCATGGTTTTCATGAGCTGGCCGGAATTCGAATCAAAGCGTCCGGAAATCAAGGCAAAAGTAAGGAAGCGAGCCTTTTGTTGAGGCCTTAAGTGTCCATAATATGAATCAAAACGGTAAGAAATGAATGTAATGTTTAGAAAGAAATGTAATGAAGGATTTAAAAGAAGAAAACTACGTTAGAAAGTAAAGTGATTTAGTTAGCTTGAGATAGTTGAATGTTATAAAATAAAAGATACAGTAGGATTACGCATAGACATTGCCAACACACTTGGAAAAAATCATGTAATTTTGCGTCACAAAAGCCCGACATATTAAAGCGAGCAAAATGACACAAAATTACGTCTTCTGCTATTTCTGCGTCAGGTCTTATAAGCCAGAATTGTAATTTTACTAGTAAACAATCCGCATGTTGTAATTTTGAAATATGACGTAACTATGTATTAACATAACCTCAACCATTGGAAGCAATACTTCTCACATTCCTTTCTTATTCTCTTTAGCAGCTATAAGAATAAATAACATATAGTACATGTATTTGACATAAATATTTATTATTCACATGTTTAAACTACAACACAATTCAAATTTCATACAACATACATCAGACCACTTTCCCGTTCTACATCACAACGCACTATGGATCCGATGCGATGGGTGAACGATTGCACTGCACACGATTGCACTGCACATAGCTGCACGCTTCCGAAGATGGCGAATCACTCTAAAAACTCCCCGTGTTCTTCAGATTCTCTCAGCAGCTGAAGATGTGAAGGAACGTTGAAACACCAAACAATTATTATACGAAAACAAAACTTCTAGCTTTCTTTCGATGGCGTTTGACGTTTCTCCAACGTGACTCTCTTCAATTGAGTTACCATTCGTGTAATTTTCAGTTACTTATAACTTAAAACCAGGTCAGATAACGGAATGTTGAAAATCATTTCTCAGAGAAATTTTAAAATTACTGGTTTTCGTGTTTATGTCATCGATGATTTACAAATCAATCACATTTTGATTTACGGCACGAATAATTACGGCAACTTCAACGTTTATGTCAGCTTGAAAAATGATATTTTTTTAGTGTGAAGAGTAAAATAGAGGAAATCGTATCACCATTAACAATGTTTAAGATTATACCAGAGTACTCTTGTCAAGGTCATAAAAAAATTCACCCAATCCTTCTCGTGAAGCTTCTGCTGAAATACACTCCACCCCATAATAGTAGGTAAAAAGGTACAGAGTTCAGACGGCGAACCCGCGCACCAATTCGCGCTGATGGCCACCGTTATTGTTGTGGACTTTGTTGGCCCGGTGGATGACAAATTTTTCGCCGGGCGCAAATTTATGACCTCAGTTCATAGAGTTTGGCTCGGAAAAGCTCCTAACCCGACAACGACCAGCAGTAGCCACTACTATGTGGAGAAGCAAGGTGCTGCTGCTGCATCCGGAATAATGGCAAATGGAAGTGAACAGCGAGTTTTATCTGATTTCCGCCGGAAGGAAAAAATATGTATGGATAGTGCATTGGCCGGGTCATTGTCTCTCTCTCTCTCCCTATGCTGCTGACTATATGAGTGGGGTAGTCACAGGATGAGCATATATAAATTGGAAGAGCCACTCATGTTATTCTTCAACGATGCAAAAATCATTTTTTTGACAATTTTCTTTCTCTTAATCTTTTAAAATTTATTTATGGGCAAAGGACTATAAGGACGGTGGCGTGGGTGGTGTTAGTATGTAAATCCAAGAAAATGAGCAAAACAAAGCGACCGATTCAACCAAGCCGAGTGAAAGTTTTAACAGATACCAAAAAACTAAACATTACATTTACTTTGCAATTGGATTAAATGGACAAATTGATGTGAAATTAGCGAAAACGTTATACATCTTCTCGGTGAGAATCGAACTCACGACTCTCTGTTCACACCACGAGAGGACTTATGGACGTAGAATTTAACCTGAACTCAATTTCATCTCAATAATCACGTGGTCTTTTTTTTTTCGTAAGGCGCACCTCTTTCGGAAGAATCAGATGTTCATTCAAAATTAACGCTTTCTATTTTACGCACACACTACTCGCCAACGACGTGCTGGACGAGATTTGTGTACTGCGGTCTCTAAAGTGTAAAAATCATCATTCTCCAAATTGTTGCGTAAACTACTATTATCGCATTTTCATCCAATTCACCCTGTTACATTCAGCGCCACCGGGGAGTGAGAATTTAGCTTTAATATTTTAAAAAGCCCCTTTACTGCTATTACCCATTCACCGACCGGGTCAATAGTGCACCGTTGCAGTGCTGCTAATTGACGCCTCGTTCGAGAATAGGATTTGAACGCGGAGCACTTCCTCTGTCGTTGTCTAGCACAGGACCAAGAGCATGGTACCAATACAGTCATAAATTACGTTTTCGCAGATACCGCGTTCCGGCCGGGCACTGATCAAGCCATCAATCAGCATTAGGTGGGAAGGGGGAGGAGCCAATAGTGGCGGAAATTTATTCCCTTTCAGCGCACTCGGCAGTCGACAATCGTAAACCATTGTAACACTCATTGATTTGATAGCGAATTTGCTGATGTATGGTAACTGCATTTGCTAATTTACGGCGCAGACCCCGACGCAGTGCAGTAGTGCTGAGGGGCAGCCATAAGACAATCTTCCCGGAACACAGTTCATCGGAATGAGGATTGAGGGATCTGGTGGAGAGACCGTCCCTGGTGGTGGACATCGATTTGTTCACTCCATTAGAGTGGGAATGAGTGACGTGTTTGCACAGGTACTAAAGGTCATAAATTTGAACACCATTGCGCATTCATTCTACTGTTGAATCGAAATAATTGGAACCGATTGAGCAGGTTTTGAAATGCAAAATACCAAGCTTTCGAGAAGAAGCTTATCATTTTTCTCGAAATAAGCTTTCTAGCTTTCATTTATAAATTTGCTTCTAAAAAATTTGTACAAGCTTTTGAAGGAAGTTTTCCTAGCTTCTGAAGAAACCTTTTCAAGGTTTTGGAAGAAGCTTTCCAATCTCCTGCATATTTACAGATTTCCAAACTTCTGGAACAAGTTTTCTAACTTCATGGTTTATGTTTTCTAACTTCATGGTTTATGTGAACTAGATTTCCAATATTTTGAATAGAACCTTCCCAATTACCTGAAAAGTAACTTCAAACTCTTCTGAAAAAAAAAATTCAAGCTTCTGAAATAAATTAGTTATTGCTTTTGAAAAGAAGCTTATTTGACATGATTTTTTTTTTCAAGGTCTTCAATAAAAGCCTATCAAGTTTTAGGAGAGAAGCTTCTGATAAGAAACTTTTCATATTTCTGAAAATAAACTTAGCGAGCAACTTGGAGAATGTTTTTCAAGCTTCTGCAATAAAAGATTCCAAGATTCTCGACATTGTTCTTCTGACCTTCAAGAGTAAAGTTGCACAAGCTTTTGAAAACAGTTTATTGGAAAACTGTCTGGAGCTTCTTCAGAAGTTTTTCAGAGCTTTGCAAGAAGTTTTCTACAACTTTCGCTGAAAAGAAGCTTTCTCATCCTTAAAAAGTTGGTCAACATCAGAAACGATGCAATTGAAATGTAGATTTTTTTTCAACTTAAAAATAGTTTGAAGGTAAATGAATTGAAATAACCAAACTTCCAGAGTTTTCCAGAAACTCTTTTCAAGCTTTCCTGGGCTTCTACAGAAAAGAATTCATCCACGCTTTAAAAAAAATCAGTTTTCCAGGCATCTGTATATTTTAAACTTCTAAAAAGACGAATTTCAATCTTCTGAAAAAAAAAGATTCATAGTTGAAGCTAATGAGAATCTTTGAAAAAAAGGCCTAAAAGTTTCAAAGAAAAGCTTTCTAAGCAACTGGATATCCGAAAATTCTCCGAAAGCTTTTCATGGCTTATCAGCAAGCTTTCAAGTACTACTCAAGAAGCTTTCCAAAATTTTTCCGGAAGCTCTACGGCATTTCTTGAAAAGCTTAAAATACTTTTTCGGAAGCTTCTTTATCGAAAGTTATCTAAACCATGCCAGAAGGTTTTAAAAGCATCCCAAGAAGCTTCACTAATATTTTTTTTCAATTACTCTCAAAGTTTTGAAACAGATGCCAAAACTTCTTCCGTAATCTTTTAAAAGCTTTTCCGAAATATTTCTGTAGTGATTTTTACTTTCTTGAAATAAGCTTAGCTTTTGAGACCCAAAGACTTTTTTTATTTGAATCGAAGGAGATGATTTTAATGCTTGTGCATTTTAACTTTCTGGCAGAAAGCTATTCATGCTTTTGCATTTCTGGCTATTATCAGTAAGCTTTTCAAGCTATTGAAAATATATTCAAGTCATTGAAATAACTTACATCAAAATTCTCAAACGAAAAAAGGCAAATTTTTGAACGAGCAACCCTTCATGGCTCTGAAGAAAAGTATATGAATTTTCTAAGAGGAAACATTTTCAAGCTTCTGAAAGGAAGCTATTAAAAGTCCTGAAAAGAAGCTTTTCAAGCTCCTGAAAAAACTTTTCAAGATCCTGGAAAGAAGCTTTTCAAGATCCTGGCAAGAAGCTTCTCAAGCTTCTTGAAGGAAGCTTTCCAAGCATCTGAATGGAAGCTTTTTAAGCTTGAGAAAGTAATCTTTTCAAGTTACTGAAAGGAAGATTTTCAAGCTTCTGAAAGGAATCTTTTCAAGTTCCTGAAAGGAAGCTTTTCAAGCTTCTAAAAGGAAGCTCTGCAAGCTTCTGGAAAAGAGTTTTTCTAGCTTATAGATGTATATTCTTCAAGCTTCAGGAAGAAAGTTTCTTAAGCTTTTGAAAAGAAGCTTACCAAGCTTCTGAAAGGAAGCTTTTTAAGTTTTTAAAAGAAAGCTTTTCAAGTTTCTGAGAGGAAGCTTTTCAAGATTCTAAGAGAAAGCTTTTCAAGCTTCTGAGAGGAAGCTTTTCAAGCTTCTGAAAGGAAACTTTTCAAGCTTCTGAGAGGAAGCATTTCAATCTTCTGAAGGAAGCACTTCAAGCTTTTGATAGAAAGCTTTTCAAACTTCTGGGAGGAAGCTTTTCAAGCTTCTTAAAGGAAGCTTTTCAAGCTTCTGAAAGAAAGCTTTTCATGGTTCTTATGAAAAGCTTTTCGAGCTTTTGAAAGAAAGTTTTTCAATCATCTGAGAGGAAGCTTTTAAAGGAAGCTTTTCAAGCTTCTGAAAGGAAATTTTTCAGGCTTCTTGAAGGAAGCTTTTCATGTTTCTTGAAGGAAGCTTTCAAGCTTTCCAATCTTCTGACAGTAAGCTTTTCAGGCTTCAGAGAGAAAGCTTTTCAAGCTTTTGAAAGGAAGCTTTTTAAGTTTCAGAAAGGTAGCTTTTCAAGCTTCTGAGAGGAAGTTTTTTCAAAGTTCTGAAAGGAAGCTTTTCATGCTTCTGAATGGATGCTTTTCATGCTTCTAAAAGGAAGCTTTTCAAACTTCTGAGAGAAAGCTTTTCATGTTTCTGAAAGGAAGCTATTCATGCTTCTATATTAAAGCTTTTCATGCTTCTGAAAGGAAGCTTTTCAAACTACTGAGAGGAAGCTTTTCTATTTCCTGAAAGGAAGCTTTTCAAACTTCTGAGAGAGAGGTTTTGAAGTTCTGAAAGGAAGCTTTTCAAGCTTCTGAAAGGAAGCTTTACAAGCTTCTGAAAGGAAGCTTTTCAAACTTCTGAAAGGAAGATTTTCAAGCTTCTGAGAGGAAGTTTTTCAAGGTTCTGAAAGGAAGCTTTTCATGCTTCTGAATGGATGCTTTTCAAGCTTTTGGAAGGAAGCTTTTCACGCTTCTGGGAGGAATCTTTTCAAGCTTCTGAAACAAAGTTTTCAAGCCCTTCGAAAGAAGTTTTTCCAATTTACTGGAAGGAAGCATTTCAAGCTTCTGGAAGGAAGTCTACCAAGCTTCTGGAAGGAAGTTTTCCAAGATTCTGGAAGGAAGCCTTTTAAGCTTTTGGAAGGAAGCTTTTCAAGCTTCTGGAAGGAAGCTTTTCAAGCTTCTGGAAGGAAACTTTTCAAGCTTCTGCAAGGAAGCTTTTCAAGCTTCTAAAAGGAAGCTTTTTGAGTTTCTGAGAGGAAATTTTTCAAGGTTCTGAGAGAAAGCTTTTCACGCATCTGAATAGATGCTTCCCAAGCTTCTGAAACAAAGTTTTCAAGCCCATTGAAAGAAGTTTTTCAAATTTCTGGAAGAAAGCTTTTCAAGCTTCAGTAAGGAAAATTTCCAAGATTCTGGAAGGTAACCTTTTAAGTTTTTGGAAGGAATCTTTTCAAGCTACTGGAAGGAAGCTTTTCAAGCTCCTGGAAGGAAGCTTTTCAAGCTTCTGGAAAGAAGCTTTTCACGCTTCTGAAAGAAAGCTTTTCAAGCTTCTGAGAGGAAGTTTTTCAAGGTTCTGAAAGGAAGCTTTTCATGCTTCTGAATGGAAACTTTTCAAGCTTCAGTAAGGAAGCTTTTCACGCTTCTGGAAGGAAGCTTTCCAAGCTTCTGGAAGGAAGCATTCCAAGCTTCTGGAAGACAGCATTCCAAGCTTCTGGAAGAAAGCTTTCCAAGCTTCTGGAAGGAAGCTTTCCAAGCTTCTGGAAGGAAGCTTTCCAAGCTTCTGGAAGGAAGCTTTCCAAGCTTCTGGAAGGAAGCTTTCCAAGCTTCTGGAAGGAAGCTTTCCAAGCTTCTGGAAGGAAGCTTTCCAAGCTTCTGGAAGGAAGCTTTCCAAGCTTCTGGAAGGAAGCTTTCCAAGCTTCTGGAAGGAAGCTTTCCAAGCTTCTGGAAGGAAGCTTTCCAAGCTTCTGGAAGGAAGCATTCCAAGCTTCTGGAAGACAGCATTCCAAGCTTCTGGAAGAAAGCATTCCAAGCTTCTGGAAGACAGCATTCCAAGCTTCTGGAAGGAAGCTTTCCAAGCTTCTGGAAGGAAGCTTTCCAAGCTTCTGGAAGGAAGCTTTCCAAGCTTCTGGAAGGAAGCTTTCCAAGCTTCTGGAAGGAAGCTTTCCAAGCTTCTGGAAGGAAGCTTTCCAAGCTTCTGGAAGGAAGCTTTCCAAGCTTCTGGAAGGAAGCTTTCCAAGCTTCTGGAAGGAAGCTTTCCAAGCTTCTGGAAGGAAGCTTTCCAAGCTTCTGGAAGGAAGCTTTCCAAGCTTCTGGAAGGAAGCTTTCCAAGCTTCTGGAAGGAAGCTTTCCAAGCTTCTGGAAGGAAGCTTTCCAAGCTTCTGGAAGGAAGCTTTCCAAGCTTCTGGAAGGAAGCTTTCCAAGCTTCTGGAAGGAAGCTTTCCAAGCTTCTGGAAGGAAGCTTTCCAAGCTTCTGGAAGGAAGCTTTCCAAGCTTCTGGAAGGAAGCTTTCCAAGCTTCTGGAAGGAAGCTTTCCAAGCTTCTGGAAGGAAGCTTTCCAAGCTTCTGGAAGGAAGCTTTCCAAGCTTCTGGAAGGAAGCTTTCCAAGCTTCTGGAAGGAAGCTTTCCAAGCTTCTGGAAGGAAGCTTTCCAAGCTTCTGGAAGGAAGCTTTCCAAGCTTCTGGAAGGAAGCTTTCCAAGCTTCTGGAAGGAAGCTTTCCAAGCTTCTGGAAGGAAGCTTTCCAAGCTTCTGGAAGGAAGCTTTCCAAGCTTCTGGAAGGAAGCTTTCCAAGCTTCTGGAAGGAAGCTTTCCAAGCTTCTGGAAGGAAGCTTTCCAAGCTTCTGGAAGGAAGCTTTCCAAGCTTCTGGAAGGAAGCTTTCCAAGCTTCTGGAAGGAAGCTTTCCAAGCTTCTGGAAGGAAGCTTTCCAAGCTTCTGGAAGGAAGCTTTCCAAGCTTCTGGAAGGAAGCTTTCCAAGCTTCTGGAAGGAAGCTTTCCAAGCTTCTGGAAGGAAGCTTTCCAAGCTTCTGGAAGGAAGCTTTCCAAGCTTCTGGAAGGAAGCTTTCCAAGCTTCTGGAAGGAAGCTTTCCAAGCTTCTGGAAGGAAGCTTTCCAAGCTTCTGGAAGGAAGCTTTCCAAGCTTCTGGAAGGAAGCTTTCCAAGCTTCTGGAAGGAAGCTTTCCAAGCTTCTGGAAGGAAGCTTTCCAAGCTTCTGGAAGGAAGCTTTCCAAGCTTCTGGAAGGAAGCTTTCCAAGCTTCTGGAAGGAAGCTTTCCAAGCTTCTGGAAGGAAGCTTTTCAAGCTTCTGGAAGGAAGCTTTCCAAGCTTCTGGAAGGAAGCATTCCAAGCTTCTGGAAGACAGCTTTCCAAGCTTCTGGAAGGAAGCTTTCCAAGCTTCTGGAAGGAAGCTTTCCAAGCTTCTGGAAGGAAGCTTTCCAAGCTTCTGGAAGGAAGCTTTCCAAGCTTCTGGAAGGAAGCTTTCCAAGCTTCTGGAAGGAAGCTTTCCAAGCTTCTGGAAGACAGCATTCCAAGCTTCTGGAAGGAAGCTTTCCAAGCTTCTGGAAGACAGCATTCCAAGCTTCTGGAAGGAAGCTTTCCAAGCTTCTGGAAGGAAGCTTTCCAAGCTTCTGGAAGGAAGCTTTCCAAGCTTCTGGAAGGAAGCTTTCCAAGCTTCTGGAAGGAAGCTTTCCAAGCTTCTGGAAGGAAGCTTTCCAAGCTTCTGGAAGGAAGCTTTCCAAGCTTCTGGAAGGAAGCTTTCCAAGCTTCTGGAAGGAAGCTTTCCAAGCTTCTGGAAGGAAGCTTTCCAAGCTTCTGGAAGGAAGCTTTCCAAGCTTCTGGAAGGAAGCTTTCCAAGCTTCTGGAAGGAAGCTTTCCAAGCTTCAGTAAGGAAGCTTTTCACGCTTCTGGAAGGAAGCTTTCCAAGCTTCTGGAAGGAAGCATTCCAAGCTTCTGGAAGACAGCATTCCAAGCTTCTGGAAGAAAGCTTTCCAAGCTTCTGGAAGGAAGCTTTCCAAGCTTCTGGAAGGAAGCTTTCCAAGCTTCTGGAAGGAAGCTTTCCAAGCTTCTGGAAGGAAGCTTTCCAAGCTTCTGGAAGGAAGCTTTCCAAGCTTCTGGAAGGAAGCTTTCCAAGCTTCTGGAAGGAAGCTTTCCAAGCTTCTGGAAGGAAGCTTTCCAAGCTTCTGGAAGGAAGCTTTCCAAGCTTCTGGAAGGAAGCTTTCCAAGCTTCTGGAAGGAAGCTTTCCAAGCTTCTGGAAGGAAGCTTTCCAAGCTTCTGGAAGGAAGCTTTCCAAGCTTCTGGAAGGAAGCTTTCCAAGCTTCTGGAAGGAAGCTTTCCAAGCTTCTGGAAGGAAGCTTTCCAAGCTTCTGGAAGGAAGCTTTTCAAGCTTCTGAAACAAAGTTTTCAAGCCCTTCGAAAGAAGTTTTTCAAGATTCTGTAAGGAAGCTTTTCATGCTTCTGGAAGGAAGCTTTTCAAGCTTCTGTAAGGATGCTTTTCACGTTTCTGGAAGGAAACTTTTCAAGCTTTTGGAAGGATGCTTTCCACGCTTCTGGAAGGAAGCTTTCCAAGCTTCTGAAACAAGCCTTTCTAAAGAAGTTTTTCAAGCTTCTGGAAGGAAACTTTTCAAACTTTTGATAGGAAGCTTTTCAAGCTTTTGGAAGGAAGCTTTTCACGTCTCTGGAAGGAAACTTTCCAAGCTTCTGGAAGAAAGCTTTTCAATTTTTTGGAAGGAAGCTTTTCACGCTTCTGCAAGGAAGCTTTTCTAGCTTCTGGAAGATTGTTTTTTTATGCTTTTGGGAGAAAGCTTTTTAAGCTTCTGAGAGACAGTTTTTTAAGCTTCTGAGAGAAAGCTTTTCAAATTTCTTGAATGAAGCTTTTTAAGCTTCTGAGAGGAAGATTTTTAAGCTTCTGAGAGGAAGCTTTTTAAGCTTCTGGGAGGAAGCTTTTCAAGCTTCTTAGAGGAAGCTTTTCAAGCTTCTGAGAGGAAGCTTTTCATGCTTCTGAATGGAAGCTTTTCATGCTTCTGAAATGAAGCTATTGAAGCTTCTGAAAGGAAGTTTTTCATGCTTCTGAAAAAAGCTTTTGAGGCTACTGAAACGATGCTTTTCAAGCTAATGGAAAGATGCTTTTAAAACTTCTGGAAGGAACCTTTTCAAGTTTCTTAGCTTGAATGGCTAAGCTTCTTGAAGGAAGCTTTCCGAATTTTTGAAAAGATGCGTTTGCAAGGAAGATTTTTAAACTTCTGAAAAAAAAGCTTATCAAGCTTCTGAAAGAAAACATTTTAATCCTTAAAGGCCCGAGACAAACCTTGAATTTTTCAATGACCACAATTTAGAGATAAGTAGATCAATTCATTTGAAATTATTTTTGAAGTGAATGAAGTTAGTTGGTCTTACAGTTCTTAGGTTAGACATCCCCCCTGGCCCTCTCCCTTCTCTTGGTAACGGTAAAAGCGTGAACAGGGGTCCAAAATTGGTTTTAAGGATATCTCAACTTCCAAATGCGCAAGAAGGTTGAAGTCGTCAGCAAAATTATTTAGCAGATCAAGGACTATCTAGCAGTGAAGAGTCTGATTGGGAATTTTTTTTTATAATTGTCCATAGTACAGGTCGGACTCGATTATCCGGAGTATCGATTTTTTTCCCACCGGATAATCAAAAACTTCTGATAATCGAATTACCAAAAGAAAAATTAAAATCAACGATTAAAGAACTTAAATACTACAGTTGACTCTCCACATCTCGATATCTCTCCTTGTGTCTTATTAGTCCCTTCATTCTGCATCATACAACTTCCCTCTCCATATCTCGATAACCTCCTTATCACGATATCTCCATATTTTGATGTGATTTTCATTCTCGTTGTTTTCTTCATGTGTCGATATGCCCATTAACTAAGGATACTAGACCAAGTTTTCGTGAATCTGTAGGTAAACGGAATGACGTGATTGTTTATCATTTTTCGTATATTCCTGACAATAGAGCGGTTTTTAATCTAGTATTCATTAAAAGTGTGTTCTATATCTCAATCTCTCCCTATCTTGATTTTCCCTTTGATATCGAGATGTGGAGAGTCGACTGTATCATTTTTCGTTTCATTTATATGATGCAGTGGCGTAGCCAGTAATTATTTCTAGGATCATAAGTGGTCTTGAGAAAAAACATGTTTTTGATCAGCATACACAAAAATCCCCTTTTTAAACCCCCTTTTTCTAACCTAAGTCCAACATAGCTGAACAATTCACATTGTATAATGCATTACTAAACTATCTAAAATTAATGCATAAAAACAGAAAAACCAAAATAAAAACAGAAACAGAAGACATACTCCGGATGATCGAGTAAACAATTCGGGATAATCGTGTCGCTGGATAATCTAGTCCGACCTGTATAAACAAAAAAAAATGTCAAAATGTTGCTGGTCTCAACCATTGATTTTTATAAATTTTACCAGTATTTTTATCAGTTGAATAAAATCAAAAACTTTTCCAGAATTAATAACCCCGAAACTGATTTCAACACTATCTGTAACATTCGCATTTTCAAGAAATTACTGACATTCGACCATAAAATTTACAACTGATGCATAAAATCCTCTAACAGTGTTAATACTGAATTTGAATAATAACTAATCAAATAGTCGATTATTTCATTACCACGCGCTGAACACAAACCTTTGTAGACTAAACACAATAAGGAATAACTTATAACTACGTCTTCAGTGTCGTGTAGCCCTTCATATGCTGAATATTTTCTAGTAGACATCAATCTTCTAGCTGTTAAGAATCTTCAAGTAGAGAAAATTGTAAATTTCTTTTTACTAGCACCACCTAGCGGATGTAGTATTAATCAGACTCTTCTCCATCAGATAGTCCTTCATATGCTGAACATCTCTTCCGAAGACACCAACCTTCTAGCTTTCAAGATTCTTAAGATATAGACAATTTTCATTTTCATTTTGCAGCGTTTGGTGGGGCAATGGGAGCGCAAGTCAGTCCAAAGCCGGGGGAAGGGATAGGCAATGGCCATAATAGTCTATGCGGACCGCTGAACACCATCGGAAAGGATTAGAAGGGTTGGGGTAGGGTTTAGGGAATTGGAGAAGACTTGACACAGTGATGCGATTAATGCTGCAAAATGTAAATGTGCTGAAAGCAATTTAATTTTGAAGTTTGATTTGACTTATTAAAATTACCAAATAGATCGGCCATTGTACAAGTAAGATAGAATATGCTGATCGCTTTCTAGAAATTTTATCAATAACAAAATAATTGCAATATGAGAGTGATGCTGAGGGCTAAGATTTTGATACTGATTAAACATTACTATAAAGAGCGCAATACAATTGATGGTGATAACTTTACAAACTTTATCTGTTTTTGCACTGATTGACGATGCTGAATTATATAAAAATATTTGATATTATTAGTTCATTTGTTTGTGTGATCTAGGAGTTAATAATGGACAAATTTTACTTATCATTGATGATAATACTTCCCTGGCCAGAAATATACCACAACATCTATTTAGAAGAAACTTTACAAGTTATCAAACATCTTGATGATATATTATAAAAGCTAACGAAGGTTCAGGAAACCAATTCCGAAACTTGTCTAGAAATTTTCCAAAGCCTTTCGAAGAACATCTTGAGCAATTTTAAAAAACCGCAAAAATAAGTTTTTTTAGCATCTACTGAAAGGAAGCTTCTCAATCATTAAAAAGTTTTCCAACGTCAGAAACTATACTTTATGAACTTTTCAATTGAAGATTCTTTTCAAGTAAAAAATATTTTGAATCTTCCAGAAATCAACTTACCAAACTTGTACTCCTAGTTCTTCAAGTTTTAGAATAGTACAAGGTCGAAAAAATAATACAAGCTTATGATAGGAAGCATTTTCTACTTCCTGAAACAAGCTTTCATAACATCAAAATGAATCTCCTCATCTTCTGTAAGAAGCTTTCAATAGTAGAATGAAGCTTCGCAAGCTCTAGAATGAAGCATATTACGATTTTTTGGGAAAACCTTTTCAAACTTCTGGAACAACATTCAAAACTTCTTGAAAGCATCAACCTTATCCCTAAAGATAAGAAGAAGTTCAGACCTTCTATAGTAATCTTTTCCAAGTTTCTGGGAAGACGCTTTTCAAACTAAAGCTACCCCAAAAGTTTATAGAACTTTTCTAGAAGCTTTTTCGAGCTCCTACAGAAAAAAAATCATAGGCGAGTTTCAATCTTTTGAACTTTTTCATAGGTTCTTCCGAATTTTCAAGGAAATTTCCATAGAATCTTCAGAAGTTTTACGAAAATGCAATCTTTTGAACCTTTTCAAACGCTCTTCCTATTTTTCAAGGAATTATCCCGAGCATCTCGGATATTTACCAAAACTTCTCCGAAAGCTTTTCATGCAATCTCAGCAAGCTTTCGAGTACTGATCCGGATGCTTTTCAAATTTTCTCCGGAAGCATTTCCAACCCCAAACGGAAGCTTTATGGCGCTTCTTTGGAAGCTTAAAAAGCTCCTTGAGAAGATTAAAAAAGCTTTTCCAGAAGTTAGAGAAGCTTCAGAGCTCCTCTAGAAGGTTTCTAAAGCTTATCCGGAAGTTTTATTAAAGTATTTCGGTTACTGTCAAAACTTTGGAATGATGCCAAGTTCCAGAGTTTTCCGAAGGTTCAAGTACTTTCCGGAAGCTTTTCAGAGATTCTCCGAAAGATTTCTGCAGATTCATTATTTATTTTAGAATGAGCTACGCAAGCTACTGGTAAAAATCTTAAAATAAGCATTTTTTGCATCCAAACATATGGTTTCAGTGTTTTTGCTTTTCAACTTTTTGGCAGGAAGCCTTTAATGCTTCTGAACGATGATATTATTTGATTTTTTTTTCCAACTTTCCAAGCTTCTAAAAACAAATGATCCTCAAACTTTGAAAATTAGCTATTTGAAACTATTCAAAAGGAAATTGACAAACCTATGAACAAAGTTTTTCTTGCTGCTGAGAAAAGCTTATTAAGCTATGGAAGCTCATGCTCCTAAGGGAGAAGGTTTCCATGCTTCTAAAGAGGAAATTTTCAGGCTCTGAAAAAAGCTTTTCATGCTTCTGTTATGAGGCTTTCCAATCTTCTAAGCACAAATATTACTTACTTCTGAAAGAAAGTCTTTCAAACTTCCTTAAGAAAATTTTTCGAGCTTCTAAAAATACACTTTTCAAGCTTCGGGGAGGAAGCTTTTCAAGATTCTGGAAGAAAGCTTTCCAAGCTGTTGGAAGTAAGCTTTACAAACTTCTGGAAGGATGCTTTTCAAATTTCTGCAGGGAAGCTTTCCGAACATCTCGAAAAAACCCTTTCTAGCTTCTAGAGGAAAGATTTCCAAGCTTCTGGATGGAAACTTTTGAAGCTTCTGAAAGAAATCTTTTCAAGCTAATGTAAGCAAAATTTTCAAGCTTCTGGATGGAAGCCTTTCAAGATTCTGGAAGGAAGCTTTTCAGGTTTATAAAAAACCTCTTCAAGTTTTTTTTAAAAAGCTTTTCAAGCTCTTAAGAAGACAACTTTCTCAAATTTCTAAAATTTCAAGCTTCTAAAAGGAAGTATTTCAAGCTTCTGGCAAAAAGCTTTTCAAGCTACTGGAAGGAAGCCTTCCAAGCTTCTGGAAGGAAGCTTGCTATGCTTTTGAAAGCAAGCTTTGCAAGCTAAGCTTTCAATCTTCTGAAAGGAAGCTTTTCAAGCTTCTGGAATGAAGATTTTCAAGCTGCTGGAAGGGAGCTTTTCATGCTTCTGGAAGGAAGCATTGAAATCCTCTGGAAGGAATCTTTTTTAAATTCTGCAAGGAAGCTCTTAAGTTTCTCAAAGGAAATTTTTAAGCTTCTGAAAGAAAGCTTTTGAAACTTTTTAATGGAAGATTTTCAAGCTACTGGAATCTCTTCAAGCTTCTGAAAGGAAGCTTTCCAAGCTTCCAAAAGAAAGCTTTAAAGCTTCCAAAAGAAAGCTTTAAAGCTTCTGAAAGGAAGCTTTAAAGCTTCTGAAAGAAAGCTGTAAAGCTTCTGAAAGAAAGCTTTAAAGCTTCTGAAAGGAAGCTTTAAAAGCTACTGAGAGGAAGCATTTCAAGCTTCGGAATGGAAGCTTTTCAAGCTCTGAAAGGAAATTCTTTAAGCTACTGAAACGAAGTCCTTCAAGCTTCTGAAAAGAAGTTCTCCAAGCTTCTGAATGGAAGCTCTTCAAGCTTCTTAAAGTAAGCTTTTCAAGCTTCTGAAATGAAGCTTTTCAAATTTCTGAAAGGAAGATTTTCAAGCTGAAAGGAAACTTTCAAACAACAGAAAGGAAGCTATTCAAGCTTCGAAGAGGAAGCTTCTCAAGCTTCTGGAAGGTAGCTTTTCCAGCTCTGAAAGGAAGGAAGCTTCTTAAGTATCTGGAAAGAATCTTTCTAAGCTTCTGGAAGAAAGCTTTTCAAGTTGCTGAAAGGAAACTTTTCAAATTTTTGAAAGTAAGCTTTTCAAGCTACTGGAAGGAAGCTTTTCTAGCTTCTGAAAACTTGAAGCTCTGAAAAAGAAAACATTCTCAAATTTCTAAAATGTCAAGCTTCCAAAAATAAGATTTCCAAACTTCTTAATGAAAGGAGCATTTCAAGCTTCTGTCAAAAAGCTTTTCAAGCTACTGGAAGGAAGTTTTTCAAGCTCCTAGAAGGAAGCTTTTCAAGCTTCTAGAAGGAAGCTTTTCATGCTTCTAGAAGGAAGCTTTTCAAGCTTCTAGAAGGAAGCTTTGCAATCCTCTGGATTCAAGTTTATTTAGCTTCTGAAAGGAAGCTTTTGATATTCTCAAAGGAATCTTTGAAGTTTCTGAAAGAACGCTTTTAAGCTTCTGAAGGTAAGCTTTTCAAGCTTCTGAAAGAAAGCTTTTCAGGCTTCTGAATGGAATCTTTCAAGCTTCTGGAAGGAAGTTTATCAAGCTTCTGGAAGGAAGCCTTAGGGCTTCTGAGAGGAAGCTTTAAAGCTTCTGAAAGTCACATTTCTATGCTTCTGAAACGAAGCATTTCAAGTTCCAGGATGGAAGCATTTCAAGCTCCTAGAAAAAAGTTTTTCAAGCTGCTAAAAGGAAACTTTTCAAGTTTTTGAAAAAAAAGCTTTTCAGGCTTCTGAAAGGAATTTAAGCTTCTGGAAGGAAATTCCTCAAGCTTCTGAAAGTAAGCTCTTCAAGCTTCTGAAAGGTAGCTTTTCAAGCTTCTGAAAGAAAGCTTTTAAGCTTCTGAAAGGAAGCTTCAAAGCTTCTGAGAGAAAGATTTTTAAGCTTCTGGATGAAAGCTTTTCATATTCCGGGATGGTAGCATTTCAAGCTTTTAGAAGAAAGCTTTTCAAGCTGCTGACAGAAAAAAAATCAAGCTTTTGAACGAAAGCTTTTCAAGCTTTTGAAATGACGCTTTCTAGTTTTTGAAAGGAAACTTTTTAAGCTCCTTTAAAGAAGCTTCTCAAGCTTATGAAAGGATTTTTTTCAAGCTTCTGAAAGGAAATTCTTAAAGCTTCTAAAAGTTAGCTCTTCTGAAAGGAAGCTCTTCAAGCTTCTGTAAGGAAGCTCTTCAAGCTTCTGAAAGCAAGCTTTTCAAGCTTATAGAAAGGAGTTTTATGCTTCTGGATAAAGTTTAACAAGCTTCAGAACGAAAGCTTTTCAAGATCCTGGAAGAAAACTTTTCAAGCTCATTTAGGCGAGTTTTCCAAGCTTATGGAATAAAGCTTATCAAGCTTCTGGAAGGTAGCTTTTCCAGCTTCTGGAAGGCAGCTTCTAAAGTATTTGGAAGAAAGCATTTCAAGCTTCTGGAAGGATGCTGTTTTAATTTCTGAAAGAAAGTTTTCAAGCTGCTGAGAGTAAACTTTTCAAGCTTTTGAAAGAAAGCTTTTCAAGCTCCGGAAAGGAAGCTTCTCAAACTTATGTAAGGGAGTTTTTCAAGCTAATGGAATATATCTTTCCAAGCTTCTGGAAGAAAGCTTTTCAAGCTTCTGGAAGGACATTCTTAAGCTTTTGAAAGGAAGCTCTTCAAGCAACTTAAAAAAGCTCTTCAAGCTTTTGAAAGGAAGCTCTTCACGCATTTAAAAGGAAGCTTTTGTGGCTTTGGTAAGGAAGGATTTCAATTTTTTAGGATAAACCTTCCCAATTTTATGCTAGGAAGCTTCCATACATTGTTTTCCAAATTTCTGGAAACAGCTTTTCAAAGATTGTCGAAGATTTGAAATTGGAAATTCTTTTTCCCAATGGTTCCCAAGCTGTAGGTTCAAACTTCTTCAACTCTTTAACTTCCGCCTATGGAACCTGATGACTTGCACCCACAACAGCGATTGCATGCAACAGTTCTTCCACACTCGCTCATTATCGCCCTCAAAAGAACAATCATCTCGGCCATCAAAAGCGATAGCTTCCGACAAAACGAAACCATCCAAATAACGACATCGGTAACGTACGAGACCGTTTTCTTACTTCCTCCGCAATAGCCAGGGACATTTGCCTAATCGCGCTAATCGACTAATCTATCTTCCACTTCTTTTTCCGCCGCCGCGCCCGTCTTGTTAAACAGCAATCAAAGAGGTTTCCATTTTCCGCCTCCGGGAGTCCACTGTCGTCGACTTCCTTACCTACTGCCAAGGTGGTGGGAAATCGGCCTCCAAACCGGCTCGGGGGAAGGAATCGCTTGACGTTATCGTCGCCAATCGCTCAAATTGTTGTTGCTGTGTATAGTTTTCGTGACTCTCCGCCACTTTGATTGATAAACACTCTTTCTTTCTTTGCTCGCCTGCTTCGATGCGGCGATGTTGGGGGTCTCTTTGCACGGAGGGCTGTTTGCTCGTCTCTCGTTGCACCTCGACTATGCAGGAAGCCATGCGATGGAGACTCTGACTTCAATCACAGAACAGATAGGAAAGATTACAGCAAAAACAGATGCCAAAATTAACGCGAACACTAGCGCACCTGGTGGCGGCGGGCAAGCTTTTTACACTGTAAATTTTTCGAAAAATGTACATAATTAGACAAGAAAACTCGTCTAAATCTTTTTTAAGATTTTCACTCCAAGGTTGTTGCAAAACAAGGGTAATCTTCAGAGGGAGCGGAATATTTTCGTTTGATTTGAGGGTAAAAAAGTGGTTTTGCATTTTCTTCCTGTTTTAGCCATCAGATTCTACAATAGTTTAATTAATTGAATTCAAATATGAATGATAAAAGTCCGTTAAAAATAGTGTTAAATTCCGAAAAGCTAAACATTACATATACTCTGCAATTGGATTAGATGGACAAATTGATGTGAAATTTTGCGAAAAAGTTACACGTCTTCTCAGTGAGAATCGAACTCACGACTCCTGATCTCTAGTTAGGGCACGTTACCCCTACGCCATGAGAGGACTCATGAACGCAGAAGTTAACCTGAATTCGATTTCAGCTCAATAATCACGTGGTCCTTTTTCGCATATCCAATGTCTATCCTGAGAGCGCATTATTTTTTAGGTAATGAAATAGCACACAACACTTGCCAGCAACTGCGCTGGCTGAGGTTTCTCTTGTGTGGGCATTAGAGCGTAGGCGTAGGGGTAACGCGCCCTAACTAGAGATCAGAGAGTCGTAAGTTCGATTCTCACTGAGAAGACGTGTAACTTTTTCGCAAAACTTCACATCAATTTGTCCATTTAATCCAATTGCAGAGTATATGTAATATTTAGCATTTCGGTAGTTGTTAAACTTCCACTCGGCTGGTTAGCCGTAAACCACGATTCATAATTAAACACAAGTAGTGTTAAGTTGTTTTTTTTTAAGAATATTACAAGAGGATATGCTCTTAGAGAAAAAGTAAGAATTTCAATATTAATTATTCTTCATTTCTAATGACTTTAATGACCGGCATATAACTAGTGGTAACTTACGACCGGAAATTTTATTTATATGAGTGGGCGGAGTAAAGTACGTATTGTTGTTTGTTCGGCATTTAAACACAATTTTAGATAACATTACCTCAACTATTAAGAATCTCTCTTTTTTTGTGATTATCAGAAGAAAAAGAGGGTAAAGCAGAGTGAAGAAAAATGTCCCAAAATTTAGCAGGCTTGAATTGCGAGCCCCCAAAAGTCAACGGAACCTGCCACCAACTGTCACTGGAAAACGGTACATTTGAAGGGAAGAGCGTGAAATACCGTCAAAATTCAAGTCAACGTATTTAAAATTTCTAGGTGTTTTTAGATGATTTTACATTTGAAAAAGTTGAATACCTAAAAATAGTTGTGTGTTGGCAAACTGCTTTTTTTTTTATATTCATATCCTTTTTCATAGTCCATCTGTGTGTTATGCACATGCCAAGAATTAAATATTGAAAACAAAGAAGGCAAGAAGCATGTAGACAGTTGAGCTGTCTGCACTCTCTATAAGTGAAAAATTATGGTATTAGGTTTAAAATTACCATTAGGTAACATACAAACAATTCTATAAATAATTAAAAAAAAGTCGTTTTTAGAGTTTGCGACCATTATGATACAATCACAGATCATATTACAGTAAAAAATCTTGATATATGCGATTTATGCCATCTTCAAAACCGAAAATTCCGAATTGCGCAAACAACCAAAAATCGCCTAAGAATTTACGTAATAGTTTGTACTGGATTGGCTTAAATTTTGACCCATCTCCAGAATAATATGTCAGTAAGGATTTTCATCCAAAATGAAGGAAATTTTTTATACTGATATATGTTAGAATTGTACAATGTAACACAAAACATTTTTGTACAGTAAAAACATCGTAATAATCGTTGGTATTTTTTAAGTCATGAAGCAATTTAAATTTTGTTTACAAAAAATTGCATTTCTTATAGTGCGCACTTATGAAGTCAAGGATTTTTTAAACATAATAATTTTAGAACGTTTAACATGTGCGGTTAAGGCGAAGTAGGCCGTTACAATTTCGAATTGAAAAAAAACAGTTGGTATTGCACTGACGCATCTGAAAAAGTATCAGCATGATCTCTGCAATTCAGCGCATATAGTGATACTTTTCCGGATGAATATGAGCTATGAGGACTGAGTTTGTTCAATTTGAAATTGCGATCTGCAATGTCAACATGGCTGCCAAAACGAATGACGGGCGACTTGTCCGATTTCTTAACACCCACTTAGGCCTTGTAAAACGTGACTCTGATTGAAAACTCTGATTGATTGGAATTCGACAATCGTTTCTCTACTCTGGCTATGAACCAGACGTCAGCCATTTACTCAGGGAAGCGGATCTGATGCGCCATACCGGGCGCAAAGGGTTTTAAGAAAAATCTATTTCATGCATTCCAAACTAGTGGTGCCGTAATAAAGAAGATTTGTATTAATTTTTTTTCAACGAAAAGGAAGAACATAACACCACGACAAATTAACCAACCTTGCACTCGTCTAAAAATTTCCACATCTGACTGACAGCTGTTTTTCCTGCTGCACTTTCATCATAGCAAACCATTGGCGGAAAATTATACACAAAACAAAACAGTGGAATTGAAAATTGGAAAATTTCAATGACATCCTTCCCGAGAATGTAAAAGCAACACGATCGGAAGAGGTTTGGAGGCACGTTAAGCAAAAACAGTGTTTGCGGCACACTTCTTTCATTTATCGTAAGTTAAAAAACAAATTCATTGACTGTGAAGCAAGGGGTCGGGTCGAGCTTGATAGTGGTTGGTACAGGTCGAAATCTTCGGTCACACATAGCAGTTACCACACCATTTTATACCTACACATTTCCAAAGAAAATTTAAACCCAACAGCGGGGAATCGTTCTTGTTTGCCTTTCGGAGCCTATCGAGCTTTTGTTGGCATATATTTTTATTTATGTAGGGAAGATGAACCGGTATTCACCTCCCGAATTAAATACCGTTTTACGAAACACATAAGCAAAAATCGTTGAGTGTTAGTCAAATCGTTTTGAAATCGTACGGAAACATTCTTAGAAATTTCAATTTTTTTCTCAGAAAATAATAGAAAAAAAATCCTCAGAACATTTGCCCCTTTGCACCATGGTGTTCCTGAATTCACCACCATAAATAAAAGAATAAACGTAAATGACGAATTCAGATACTGAAATAAAAAAAAAACGGCATAATACTGGTGCAAGTGGTCAACTCGTCACCCTCGTACCGTCGTCAACTCGTCACCCCAATTCTCAAAACAAAAACATATTTTCTGACCAGTGCTTATATTTTTTCTGCTAAACATGGACTGGAAGCTTTCGTTCAACGTATTAACGGTAATCAAAGGTCTTTTGATTTATTTATAAAACATATTTTACCTTATGGTGGTGAATACTGGTACACCTACCCTACCTTCTTGATGCAAGGCTTACTGTGCTGGCAAATCAACGACGTTTACAAAACGTCAAATAACTTATACGAGCGGAGTAGATCTTTTTAGACGAGACTAACGTCAATATCCTGGACTGTAAATTCAAATTGGGCAAACAATGTTTTATTCGCCTACTCTTCTACACATTTTCCCGTACTCTAGCCGAAAATTGCTTATTGTTCTAGGATGGCTATCTGTTCTGTGCTTCAATGCTTGCCTTCGAGCTTCCTTCGGGTTTCCGTTCGTTCGTTCGCTTTTGTGTGCACACAGTCAGAGCAGGCTACGATTTCAGTAAATCTATTTCCACCACGTGCAAAGCGATATCGTTTGAGGAAATCTGCTCTGTCAAAATGCGCTTAACTTGGTGCCTCTTTTTCTCGTCCGGTCGATCGCTTCTGGAAAATGGTTCAAAATGCACTCATAGGGTAATATGGTCCTATTGAATGTACATACTGGGTTGCCATTTTGAACCATCTTCCCCTCTCTCCCTACAAGCCATATTATAACCCTCGTTAGAGCAATGGAAATGGAGAAGAAGCAAATAAACTGCCAGAAGAAGATGCATGCCTTCCCAGCGAACCTCAGTAGGAAACATGGATGCATGCAGCTCTCTTCGATGTTCGTGTGATGGAAAAGCGAAACTGGGGAAATATTGGCGATTCCATTTCCCGGTCCGGAAGGTAATGGGTAGCGCATAAATCAACTCGGGAATATGATCCCACCTGTTTGAGTCGAATGGGAATCTTCCGGTGTGCTCAGTAGGTCCACTTCCGGAATTGTTTTTTTTTCGTTCTATCGCTGAATTCTTCCTGCCGGAGGATTGATCGAACTCAGTAACAATGGATTTAAATCGTTTGACCCGAAATTGATTTTTTTTTCTCAAGAATCCTAAACATGCACGCCAAGTCAATTACCGAGAGCGATTTATCCTTTCAACTGGCTTCCCGATCAGAAAGGTATAGCATAATACGTTTGTCATTTTTTGTGTTTGATTTTTTGTTATTTTAACATTATTTATATCGCATACTTGAATAAAATCCTTTTGAATTGATAATTCAAGTTGTTATAATTTAAATATAATATTATGATCGGGTTCGAGGGTAAACTCCTGCCAAAGGAAGAATTTTATAACGACACGATAACAGATAGAACTAACCGGAGAAGTCAGTCTGCCCGAGCAAAAGACAAGAGTTTTGCTGCTGAAACTTTCACTTGGCTTAGTCCGTCGTCGTCGTCGTCGAGCAAAAGCAAAAGAAAACCACGGTTGGCTTTTTCCGAGCAGCATGCATGTGAATGTGCGGTGCAATATAAGAATTTAATTTATTAAACGTGTTAGATCCAAAGATTTATAACTCAATTTAACCAAACAATGCAAATTTTCCACTACAAGTGGTCCGACACGGAAAACGGTGACCGGGAAAATGGGAGAACTGGTTTCTGGCTAAGCAAACGAGGAACTTCTGCCTTGGTTTGCCTTATAATAGACACTCATTCTCGGCAAGTTGTTGTAGATTGGTTGGCGGTAGCCTTCGTGAGAGGTGTGAGTCACATTCATTCATTCATTCAGCTGGAGATAGCGGAAACCACGTGAAAGACCAGCCGAATGGGAACGGAAGACCCAGGTCGGTTCATTTACCTACTCCTCTTCATGCACTTGACTCTTTTTATTAGCGGGTTATAGATGCTAACGATGTAAAACAACGATGAAGACGATGTCTAATACTTTGGAACTGGAGGAAGTAACTGGATAAAGGACTAACTCCGAAAACTTGTGTACAGGTGAAAACCGATTTCATAACTTCATGAATTTTAACTGATGCTTGTTCTCTTCTCACGGAAGCTTAAAATAGCTTCTCAGATAATCTTGAATAGACAAGAAGACAAGAAGACAAGAAGACAAGAAGACAAGAAGACAAGAAGACAAGAAGACAAGAAGACAAGAAGACAAGAAGACAAGAAGACAAGAAGACAAGAAGACAAGAAGACAAGAAGACAAGAAGACAAGAAGACAAGAAGACAAGAAGACAAGAAGACAAGAAGACAAGAAGACAAGAAGACAAGAAGACAAGAAGACAAGAAGACAAGAAGACAAGAAGACAAGAAGACAAGAAGACAAGAAGACAAGAAGACAAGAAGACAAGAAGACAAGAAGACAAGAAGACAAGAAGACAAGAAGACAAGAAGACAAGAAGACAAGAAGACAAGAAGACAAGAAGACAAGAAGACAAGAAGACAAGAAGACAAGAAGACAAGAAGACAAGAAGACAAGAAGACAAGAAGACAAGAAGACAAGAAGACAAGAAGACAAGAAGACAGAAGACGATTCGATTTCGATTCGATTTCGATTCGATTCGATTTCGATTCGATTTCGATTCGATTTCGATTCGATTTCGATTCGATTTCGATTCGATTTCGATTCGATTTCGATTCGATTTCGATTCGATTTCGATTCGATTTCGATTCGATTTCGATTCGATTTCGATTCGATTTCGATTCGATTTCGATTCGATTTCGATTCGATTTCGATTCGATTTCGATTCGATTTCGATTCGATTTCGATTCGATTTCGATTCGATTTCGATTCGATTTCGATTCGATTTCGATTCGATTTCGATTCGATTTCGATTCGATTTCGATTCGATTTCGATTCGATTTCGATTCGATTTCGATTCGATTTCGATTCGATTTCGATTCGATTTCGATTCGATTTCGATTCGATTTCGATTCGATTTCGATTCGATTTCGATTCGATTTCGATTCGATTTCGATTCGATTTCGATTCGATTTCGATTCGATTTCGATTCGATTTCGATTCGATTTCGATTCGATTTCGATTCGATTTCGATTCGATTTCGATTCGATTTCGATTCGATTTCGATTCGATTTCGATTCGATTTCGATTCGATTTCGATTTCGATTCGATTTCGATTCGATTTCGATTCGATTTCGATTCGATTTCGATTCGATTTCGATTCGATTTCGATTCGATTTCGATTCGATTTCGATTCGATTTCGATTCGATTTCGATTCGATTTCGATTCGATTTCGATTCGATTTCGATTCGATTTCGATTCGATTTCGATTCGATTTCGATTCGATTTCGATTCGATTTCGATTCGATTTCGATTCGATTTCGATTCGATTTCGATTCGATTTCGATTCGATTTCGATTCGATTTCGATTCGATTTCGATTCGATTTCGATTCGATTTCGATTCGATTTCGATTCGATTTCGATTCGATTTCGATTCGATTTCGATTCGATTTCGATTCGATTTCGATTCGATTTCGATTCGATTTCGATTCGATTTCGATTCGATTTCGATTCGATTTCGATTCGATTTCGATTCGATTTCGATTCGATTTCGATTCGATTTCGATCGATTCGATTTCGATTCGATTTCGATTCGATTTCGATTCGATTTCGATTCGATTTCGATTCGATTTCGATTCGATTTCGATTCGATTTCGATTCGATTTCGATTCGATTTCGATTCGATTTCGATTCGATTTCGATTCGATTTCGATTCGATTCGATTCGATTCGATTTCGATTCGATTTCGATTCGATTTCGATTCGATTTCGATTCGATTTCGATTCGATTTCGATTCGATTCGATTCGATTTCGATTCGATTTCGATTCGATTTCGATTCGATTTCGATTCGATTTCGATTCGATTTCGATTCGATTTCGATTCGATTTCGATTCGATTTCGATTCGATTTCGATTCGATTTCGATTCGATTTCGATTCGATTTCGATTCGATTTCGATTCGATTTCGATTCGATTTCGATTCGATTTCGATTCGATTTCGATTCGATTTCGATTCGATTTCGATTCGATTTCGATTCGATTTCGATTCGATTTCGATTCGATTTCGATTCGATTTCGATTCGATTTCGATTCGATTTCGATTCGATTTCGATTCGATTTCGATTCGATTTCGATTCGATTTCGATTCGATTTCGATTCGATTTCGATTCGATTTCGATTCGATTTCGATTCGATTTCGATTCGATTTCGATTCGATTTCGATTCGATTTCGATTCGATTTCGATTCGATTTCGATTCGATTTCGATTCGATTTCGATTCGATTTCGATTCGATTTCGATTCGATTTCGATTCGATTTCGATTCGATTTCGATTCGATTTCGATTCGATTTCGATTCGATTTCGATTCGATTTCGATTCGATTTCGATTCGATTTCGATTCGATTTCGATTCGATTTCGATTCGATTTCGATTCGATTTCGATTCGATTTCGATTCGATTTCGATTCGATTTCGATTCGATTTCGATTCGATTCGATTTCGATTCGATTTCGATTCGATTTCGATTCGATTTCGATTCGATTTCGATTCGATTTCGATTCGATTTCGATTCGATTTCGATTCGATTTCGATTCGATTTCGATTCGATTTCGATTCGATTTCGATTCGATTTCGATTCGATTCGATTCGATTCGATTCGATTTCGATTCGATTTCGATTCGATTTCGATTCGATTTCGATTCGATTTCGATTCGATTTCGATTCGATTTCGATTCGATTTCGATTCGATTTCGATTCGATTTCGATTCGATTTCGATTCGATTTCGATTCGATTTCGATTCGATTTCGATTCGATTTCGATTCGATTTCGATTCGATTTCGATTCGATTTCGATTCGATTTCGATTCGATTTCGATTCGATTTCGATTCGATTTCGATTCGATTTCGATTCGATTTCGATTCGATTTCGATTCGATTTCGATTCGATTTCGATTCGATTTCGATTCGATTTCGATTCGATTTCGATTCGATTTCGATTCGATTTCGATTCGATTTCGATTCGATTTCGATTCGATTTCGATTCGATTTCGATTCGATTTCGATTCGATTTCGATTCGATTTCGATTCGATTTCGATTCGATTTCGATTCGATTTCGATTCGATTTCGATTCGATTTCGATTCGATTTCGATTCGATTTCGATTCGATTTCGATTCGATTTCGATTCGATTTCGATTCGATTTCGATTCGATTTCGATTCGATTTCGATTCGATTTCGATTCGATTCGATTCGATTTCGATTCGATTCGATTCGATTTCGATTCGATTTCGATTCGATTTCGATTCGATTTCGATTCGATTTCGATTCGATTTCGATTCGATTTCGATTCGATTTCGATTCGATTTCGATTCGATTTCGATTCGATTTCGATTCGATTTCGATTCGATTTCGATTCGATTTCGATTCGATTTCGATTCGATTTCGATTCGATTTCGATTCGATTTCGATTCGATTTCGATTCGATTCGATTTCGATTCGATTTCGATTCGATTTTCGATTCCGATTTTCGATTCGATTTCGATTCGATTTCGATTCGATTTCGATTCGATTTCGATTCGATTTCGATTTCGATTCGATTTCGATTCGATTTCGATTCGATTTCGATTCGATTTCGATTCGATTTCGATTCGATTTCGATTCGATTTCGATTCGATTTCGATTCGATTTCGATTCGATTTCGATTCGATTTCGATTCGATTTCGATTCGATTTCGATTCGATTTCGATTCGATTTCGATTCGATTTCGATTCGATTTCGATTCGATTTCGATTCGATTTCGATTCGATTTCGATTCGATTTCGATTCGATTTCGATTCGATTTCGATTCGATTTCGATTCGATTTCGATTCGATTTCGATTCGATTTCGATTCGATTTCGATTCGATTTCGATTCGATTTCGATTCGATTTCGATTCGATTTCGATTCGATTTCGATTCGATTTCGATTCGATTTCGATTCGATTTCGATTCGATTTCGATTCGATTTCGATTCGATTTCGATTCGATTTCGATTCGATTTCGATTCGATTTCGATTCGATTTCGATTCGATTTCGATTCGATTTCGATTCGATTCGATTCGATTCGATTCGATTTCGATTCGATTTCGATTCGATTTCGATTCGATTTCGATTCGATTTCGATTCGATTTCGATTCGATTTCGATTCGATTTCGATTCGATTTCGATTCGATTCGATTTCGATTCGATTTCGATTCGATTTCGATTCGATTTCGATTCGATTTCGATTCGATTTCGATTCGATTTCGATTCGATTTCGATTCGATTTCGATTCGATTTCGATTCGATTTCGATTCGATTCGATTCGATTTCGATTCGATTTCGATTCGATTTCGATTCGATTTCGATTCGATTTCGATTCGATTTCGATTCGATTTCGATTCGATTTCGATTCGATTTCGATTCGATTTCGATTCGATTTCGATTTCGATTTCGATTCGATTTCGATTTCGATTCGATTTCGATTCGATTTCGATTCGATTTCGATTCGATTTCGATTCGATTTCGATTCGATTTCGATTCGATTTCGATTCGATTTCGATTTCGATTCGATTTCGATTCGATTTCGATTCGATTTCGATTTGATTTCGATTCGATTTCGATTCGACTTTAGAGGGAAACTTCCCATGCTTCTGGAAGGAAGTTTTCCAAGCTTCCGAGGAAATTTTTAGAAGCTTATGAAAGCCTACATTCTTCAATTCTTACCGAAGTATGTATAATTTGATGTTAGGTACCTCAAAATGAAGACATGACTGTACCTGGGAGCACTCGCCCACTTACCAGAGATAATCTACGCAGCAGCAAAACTAACTTCGAGTAGCTGTGGATATTCGTTTGGATGCTGCCCTGGGCTGGCGAGAGGAACGTGTTACATAAATTTCATTGTTTAAAATAAATTGTTGAAAACTCTTCGGGGTCGCTCTCTTCCGAATTTGTCGTTAGTTATACCTAGGAACCGTAACAATGGAGCGTACTTCTTATCGAAGTCCATTATGCTTTTGATCCGAGTATGGCCACTGGTGCTGCTGCTGCTTCCAGGTTTCATTTACCAGTTGCTCGTATCGGATGAAATGATGCAAATCGAATTGTTGAAAATTATCCGTTTTGGGTCCATAAAGCCCAACCGTAACTCAATTACTTTTACAATTACATATTCCATTGTTTTCGAGTTTGCAAATATTTTATCTGGTTATACATATTAAGTAAGAATTCCCTATGATGAGTAACGTTTCATACAACTATAAAAGTCGTAATACTTATTTGAATCGCACAACAAATCGAAAACAGTATTAATTAATCCAAATGTTCAAAAATGTTTATAAACCAATAGCCTCAATTCTTCCACTGGAATGTTTTCCGGTCCATCATGCAATACCAATTCCAGAGAAATTGATTTCCCCGTAGCTCCATCCAAATTTAATTGATTACATCTGGCAGAAGGTCCCACCGCCATTACCAGAAGCAAAAGCAACCTGCAAATGTGTACCTTCTGGCACGTGTTCGGTTTCACCTCAAAACTGGTTCTGTTGCTGCTGCTGCTATCCGAACCTATCCAAACAATCACTCGAATGGAATGAATATTTGCTTTATGATGTGTTGTAGATGTATGCCGAGCTCAAAGAGGGCGCTGTATTGACTGCCTGCCTCCTTTCGCCACCGAATTTCCGAACCACCAAACCAACCAAGCCAAACTTCTGCAGCACAGAACAATATTTCCCGTTACAAAGCAAACAACGATTGCCATAAACTGGAATTGTTTTGAATCGAAAGCCCAGGAGCTATTCCAGGGCCAAGCAGTTCCTCGTGCCGGAGATCCAGGAACTGGAACAAACAATAATATTGCAGTTGCTTTCAACAACGAGAATTCGCTTCAGTGACGGCAGGCGCCCAGTGGTTCGGATTTTAAAAAATGTGGCAAAAATTAAGCATCATCTTATTTATAAAATCCCAGAGTTGTCTGTCTGTTGTCAGTCGCGCTTTACAATTTTTCATCAAAATGTGTCATTGGCAGTGCTCATTGAAGTGGATTTTTAGGCACTACAACAGATTATTCAAATTATAGAACACTACAACAGGTGTTCAGTAGGATATTCGAGAAATTTCGGTAACTAATTCGTAGGTCGTCTGGAACTTTTGAGATGTTTCACAGCAGAAGAAATGCTACAACGGCATTAAATGCTGCAATAACTTGAGAGTAGAACCTTACAACAGCTTTAAGGCAACATGTTTGATGAAGTATGCTTGGAGCATAAATTTAGGCGATTTTGCGATCATTAGTACCGTAAAACGGGATAACTTTGATAGTTTTTTCGAAAAAAACTTCAATATTTATGCGTGCTGTTTCAAAGAATTACAATTTATATTTTTAAAACAAGTACTGACATCCTAGCTTTCGATTGCATTTGATAGATTGCCAAAAGAATTATTCTGAATGGATATATAATTTTTCATATAATCGAAAGTCGGTTTTCTGTTTTGGGGTAACTTTGATAGTCGAACAAAATTGAATGAATCACGGAACATTTATAGGGCGTTGCATACCTCTAGGCGTTTAGCGCTATATGGAAATCTCTGACTTAGATTACAAAAAATGGTCCCAGTTTGTTAAAATGGTTTTCGCTAAGAGATTTAAGAATTCATGTTCTACTATAACTTGGCTGTCATGGATAAGTGACGAACTTATAATGACTTTTTCTTAACTGATTGACAGAAACTTCGTTATTTCGTTTAATATGTTGTGGGTCTCGCACTATCACAGTTACCCGCATTATCAAGGTTACCCCGTTTTACGGTACCTATCCATGTCGATCACTAATGATATTATTCTTTGATTTTTCCACGATTATGCCAAACCACAATGTGCCAAATGGCAATTATGTCAAATGGCCATTATGCCAAACAATATAGAACCTATGGAGATGCTTTTTTTAAATACATATGTACAATAATAGTTGTTGGTTCAATAATTCCTCCCCCATTACCTCGAAGCCCATCACCCTGAATGCCATTACACCGAATACTATGAGCCCAACGCCCAAACACGAAGAACATTATTCTGTTGAGATTTTCGTTTGTTATCTTAACTATCTGATATGGTAGACAATGATTTGACTGTGTTTTTCGCCTAAAACATGTTCGCAAATTGAGCTTTTGTCACCTTTCCAGAAAACTGGACCTCCGTGGGCGGTCGGGTTTTCGGGGTCGAGCGCCAAAGCAAATTAAAGTTCACACATCCAAAATGAGCTCCGGAGGCTTCGGATGTGGCTTTGTGCCGCTGTCGGCCGACTGGCCAACTTCTTCCGTAGTTCGTAATCCAATATATTATGGTGGTTAACCACTTTAAGACATCAAGTTTTTGACTCTGATATAAGATAGTCATTTAAATATCTGCTGTACATTTGGAGTGTGCTGGCCGAAGCGCTCAAATGCTTGTAGACTCGTAGCCTTTGCAGAAGAACGTGGCCTATAGTCCAGGACACGGATAAAGTCAGTGAGGGAACGGCGAAGCGAGGCAGCAACAAGGCTATGGTTTGGTCTGACCACTTCCTCCCGAATGGCTTCTTTTCGCATGTTCGGAGATAAAAAGGAAAAGGCACAAAGCCGGCACTACACTACCATACTGCCCCTTAGGGTGCGACAAAGCATTGAATAGTTTCTGCACATTTGAATAAGCTTCCAAGGCATCATGCAAAATTTTTCGAGAAATTTTTATGTGGTCTCTTAAATGAGTTTTGGAAGCTATCCTTAAAGCTTTTTTTTTAAAAAAAAAGCTCGAAGCTTCCAATAATGAAATTTTACGAAGAAGCTTCGAAAACTTCATGGAAATGGTGTGCAGAGATTCATGAACACTTAAGGAAGCTTTGGGAAACTTTGAAAAATGGTTTGAGAAGCTTCTGAAGAAGTTTTTGAAATCTTGTAAAGCAGCCTTGGGAAGCTTCTTCAGCTTTGATAAAGTACACGAAAAGCTATGATGAGCTTCCAGAAAAACTAAGAAAGTTCGGAAACGGTTCAGAAGAGCTTTGGAAAACTTTAGGAAATGCTTTGGAAAGCTTCCTGAAAAGTTTTGAGAAGCTTCCACAAAAGCTTTGAGAAGCTTCGGGAGGCTTGTGAAGAAGTCTGGTTCTTCAGTGAAAGTTAGCAAAATTATTTCCAGTAGCTTCTGTATATTTGTTCACAAGCTTCTCGTAGCACCCCCGATTGCTTCGCATAGATGTTCTGTTCCAAAGGCATTCCGAAGCTTCTCCGTAAGTTTCTCAAAGTATCTCTAGAAGCTTTCAGAAGCATCTTCCCGAAGCTTCATAAAGATTCTCCAGAAGCTTTCCAAAGTTTCTCTAGAATAATCCCAAAGCTTCTCTAGGAGCTTCCCAAGGCTTCTCTAGATGTTTCCGAAAGCATCTCTAGAAGCTTCCCAAAGCTGCTCTAGAAGCTTCCCAAAGCTTATCTTGAAGCTTCACAAAGCTTCTCTGGATGCTTCCCAAAGTTTCTCCAGTAGTTCTGGGAAGATGCCGGGGAGGATTGAAGAGAAGCTTTTGAGAAACTTCTGAAGGAGCTTAGAAAAGCTTCTGGATCAGCTTTGGGAAGCTTCTGGAGAATTTTTGAGAAACTTCTGGAACAGCTATAGGGAGCTTTCTGAAGAGGGAAGCTTCCAAAGAAGCTGAGGTTAGCTTCCAGAGAATATTAGGGACGCTTCTAGAGAAGCTTAGGAAAGCTTCAGGGGAAGCTTCTGTTAAAGCTTAGGGAAGCTTCTAGAGAGGTTATTAGAAGCTTCTAGAGTAGCTATGGGATACTTTTAGTGAAGCTTTGGAAAGCTTCTGGATAAGCTGCGAGAAGCTTCTTGTGAAGCTTTGGATAGCTTCTATAGAAGCTTCGAAAAGTTTCTAGAGAAGCTTAGGAAAGCTTCTCCAGAAGCTAAGGGAAACCTGGGTTCTACTGAAGCTTTGGGAAGCTTCTACTGAAGCTTTAAGAAGCTTTAACAGATTCTTCGGAGAGCATCTGAAAGCTTCTAAAGAAGCTATAGACTAAAAGTCTCCTGCAAAGCTTCTGGAGAAGCTTCTGAAAGCTTATGGAGAAGCTTCTGAAAGCTTCTGAAAGCTTCTGGAGAAGCTTCTGAAAGCTTCTGGAGAAGAATCTGAAAGCTTCTGGAGAAGCTTCTGAAAGCTTCTCGGGAAGCTTCTGAAAGCTTCTGAAAGCTTCTGGAGAAGCTTCTGGAGAAGCTTCTGGAGAAGCTTCTCAAAGCTTCTGAAAGCTTCTGGAGAAGCTGCTGAAAGCTTCTAGAGAAGCTTATGATAGCTTCTAGAGAAGCATATGATAGGTTCTAGAGAAGCTTCTGAAAGCTTATAGAGAGGCTTCTGTAAGCTTCTAGAGAGGCTCATGAAAGCTTCTGACGAAGCTTCTGAAAGCTTCTGGAGAAGCTTCTGAAAGCTTCTGGAGAAGCTTCTGACAGCTTCTGGAGAAGCTTCTGAAAGCTTCTGGAGAAGCTTCTGACAGCTTCTGGGAAGCTTCTGAAAGCTTCTGGAGAAGCTTCTGAAAGCTTCTGGAGAAGCCTCTGAAAGCTTCTGAAAGCTTCTAGAGAAGCTTCTGAAAGCTTCTAGAGAAGCTTCTGAAAGCTTCTAGAGAAGCTTCTGAAAGCTTCTAGAGAAGCTTCTGAAAGCTTCTAGAGAAGCTTCTGAAAGCTTCTAGAGAAGCTTCTGAAAGCTTCTAGAGAAGCTTCTGAAAGCTTCTAGAGAAGCTTCTGAAAGCTTCTAGAGAAGCTTCTGAAAGCTTCTAGAGAAGCTTCTGAAAGCTTCTAGAGAAGCTGCTGAAAGCTTCTAGAGAAGCTTCTGAAAGCTTCTAGAGAAGCTTCTGAAAGCTTCTAGAGAAGCTTCTGAAAGCTTCTAGAGAAGCTTCTGAAAGCTTCTAGAGAAGCTTCTGAAAGCTTCTAGAGAAGCTTCTGAAAGCTTCTAGAGAAGCTTCTGAAAGCTTCTAGAGAAGCTTCTGAAAGCTTCTAGAGAAGCTTCTGAAAGCTTCTAGAGAAGCTTCTGAAAGCTTCTAGAGAAGCTTCTGAAAGCTTCTAGAGAAGCTTCTGAATGCTTCTAGAGAAGCTTCTGAAAGCTTCTAGAGAAGCTTCTGAAAGCTTCTAGAGAAGCTTCTGAAAGCTTCTAGAGAAGCTTCTGAAAGCTTCTAGAGAAGCTTCTGAAAGCTTCTAGAGAAGCTTCTGAAAGCTTCTGAAGGTTCTATACCATTTCCCGGAAAGACATTTCCCGGAAATCATTTCCCGGATACCCCATTTCCCAGAAAGACATTTCCCGGAAATCATTTCCCGGATACCCCATTTCCCAGAAAGACATTTCCCGGAATGACCCATTTCCCGGAATACCCCATTTCCCGGAGAGATATTCAAGTATCACTAAAATAATGACCGTCAATGAAATCTATTCAACTTTTTTTATCAGTTAGTACTACGGGAGCTTAAGGTTTGGGTTAGATGTTTTATTAGATCGAGCATTTTTATGGGTAGGATTTTTTTTTTTTCAAACATTCCGGTGCAATCTTTGTTTAGTCTATGTATATATCATATAGAAAAAATTTTCTAGATCTCAAATCCCTTACAACTGTAGACTTACTATAAGACTGAATAATCTCATGTCATTTTAAACCTCTACTATGGTACTATGTACAGTCTGCGAAGAACTTTTCGGTCGATCTATTTTCGTGTTGTTCTGGTAGAGTTATTATTGTCCATACTACTTATATTTTCATTGGACAATTGTCCTTCTTTCGCTGTCTGGCCATTTGGTCGAATGGGTCGTTTGGTCGAATGCCGTTTGGCCGAATAAAGAACAAAAAAAAACATTTAATATTTTCAACGCTTATGTGTAGGATTTATAAGTGTTGCCCTGATCTACCAGCTAACTTATCAATTTATATGATATGGTGGATCGCTATATATGAGCTCCAAGAGAATGCATAAAACTATCCGTTCATTCAGGACGAAGTTGTGAACTCGCGTCAAGACTCTAAGTTTATGGTTGGTTCGTCTCTGGGCTACCAACGGTGTGCTCGGGTTTGCATAGTTTTTGATAGTTTCATAAGAATTTTTCCCTTCTTTTAAACATAGGCTATTCTTTCAACTTGTACTGGTTTCATTACTATTGGCGATGATTTAGCCTATATTTTAAATGGGAATTTTCCCTTCTTTAAATCATTTATAGTTATACTGAAATAATAATTGTTTACATTACACTAGCTTAAATTTTCATAAGAGATTTTTCCTTCTTTTGATCATAGGCTGTTCTTTCATATTTTAATAATTTTCATAGTCTTATGATAAGTTTATAGTCCTAATAAAAATTATACCGAACGACTCGCTGAACACTTACGTTAAAGAGGCTAACTGTTTCTCCGTTGTAAAAAGAAAAAGCTAAACTTGTGGTTGCTAGAAATTATTTAGTTTACTAAGTACTATCAGAAGGATTGAAGCAAATCGATGCTACAGAGAGACGAATAAGTCGTAAACCGTTTTAGTAACAGTCAAAAGCTGACTACAAACGCAATGCGAAAACCTATGCTGGCAGCTACTAGTGCTAGCAGAGAAGAGAAAAATTGCTTGCATTGAGTATTCCTTGAACTAACACTAAAGAGCTGTATATCAATGATGATTTATGCTTCTTTCGGAATAAACTGTTCCTTGAAATTCATTACAAATGTATGCTAACTGTAGTTCATTATTGTTTTCAATTTCGGCCAAACGGCATTCGGCCAAATGACCCTTTCGTCCAAATGGCGTTCGGCCAAACGGCATTCGGCCAAATGACCCGGAACCCTTCTTTCATACATAGGCTGTTCTTTTAAGTTGTGTCATGAAAAGAAATGGCAATGTTCAGACTGATAAACAAATACATCAACATGAATTCCAATTATAGCTACTGCCATTAGCATAGATAATCACTAGGGACAATGGAATTTCGCGGCAAAATTCTTGCATTTTCGCGGAAGTCCAAGGCAATAAAACTAAAATTTCGCGGCTTTGTCGCGGCCCCATATTTTTGACCATATTTCACGTAAAAATGCATGTTTACAGTAAACATATCCGTTATATGTGTTAATTTCAAGGATATTTATTAACATATTTTTTTATTTTACAAATTTAGATGATATGTTTAATATCATATTGTCAACATAAAATTCAGTATAAAACAAGCAGACGTCCAACGATTAGAACATTATTTATGAAACCTCGACTTAAAAAGGAATAAACCAATTTCATAAGCAAAACATTGAAGTTTACTGCGATTGTCATATAAATTCTCAAATTTCAACTAATTTCGCGGCATTTCCTGGGATTTTCTAAACTTCGCGTCAAATGCCAAATTTTGCGGAATTCGCGGCTTCCGCGAAATCGCGAATTTCCATCGTCCCTAATAATCACCCTTCTTTTGAACAATTGTCGTTCTTCCGAAATATACCGACAGAAAAATGTTTGGCGAGAAGGCTGCTAATATTGAACATCATAAATTTTCCCTTCTTTCAAACTAAGGTTATTCTGTTGAGTCATTGATTTATACACAAATTATTTCACTCTTAAACTAGACATATTTGATCAAACCCCCCTTTGTCAATTTAGTAAGGCTTGTGATGCTTCCCACAACTCCTTCTCCACCTTTGGCAAATGGAATTGAAATACATACAAACCCTTTATGAAAAGTCGCCATGAGAAATTGGATTGAAATTCACACATTTGCCTTGTCAAACAAGATTTGAGAACAAAAAATCGAGTCAAAGACCTTGCGCTCTTTCATCTTTCATAAGAAAAATAGGTTTGATTTTGATAGTCCAGTTCGCTTCGTGTAGGGTTCTTGTAAGCCGTTCTGTTCTATTGCAAAACAAAATCCGCGAAAGTTTATTATTGGTGCATTCCGAGAAGTGGCATTCCGGGAAATGGGTTTCCGGGAAATGGGTTTCCGGGAAATGGGTCATTCCGAGAAATGGATTCCGGGAAACGGCATTCCGGGAAATGGTTTTCCGGGAAATGTCATAGAATCCTTCTGAAAGCTTCTAGAGAAGCTTCTGAAAGCTTCTAGAGAAGCTTCTGAAAGCTTCTAGAGAAGCTTCTGAAAGCTTCTAGAGAAGCTTCTGAAAGCTTCTAGAGAAGCTTCTGAAAGCTTCTAGAGAAGCTTCTGAAAGCTTCTGAAAGCTTCTGAAAGCTTCTGAAAGCTTCTAGAGAAGCTTCTGAAAGCTTCTAGAGAAGCTTCTGAAAGCTCCTGAAAGCTTCTAGAGAAGCTTCTGAAAGCTTCTAGAGAAGCTTCTGAAAGCTTCTGGAGAAGCTTTTGAAAGCTTCTGGAGAAGCTTCTGAAAGCTTCAGGAGGAGCTTCTGAAAGCTTCTCCATAAGCTTCTGAAAGCTTCTGGAGAAGCTTCTGAAAGCTTCTGGAGAAGCTTCTGAAAGCTTCTGAAAGCTTCTGGAGAAGCTTCTGAAAGCTTCTGGAGAAGCTTCTGAAAGCTTCTGGAGAAGCTTCTGAAAGCTTCTGTAGAAGCTTCTGAAAGCTTCTGGAGAAGCCTCTGAAAGCTTCTGAAAGCTTCTAGAGAAGCTTCTGGAAGCTTCTAGAGAAGCTTCTGGAAGCTTCTAGAGAAGCTTCTGGAAGCTTCTAGAGAAGCTTCTGGAAGCTTCTAGAGAAGCTTCTGGAAGCTTCTAGTGAAGCTTCTGAAAGCTTCTAGAGAAGCTTCTGAAAGCTTCTAGAGAAGCTTCTAGAGAAGAAAGCTTCTGGAAGAGCATTGGGAAGAAATATGGAAAAAATAGAATCGTATAGGAACGATGTTTGACGATGTTCTGACGATGTTCTGACTCAGCAATGGGAAGCTCCCGGAGAAGGTTTGGGAAGCTTATTCTGGAGAAGCTTTGGGAAGCTTCCAGAGAAGCTTTGAAAAGCTTCCAGAGAAGCTTTGGGAAGCTTCATAGAAGATTTGGGAAGCTTCCGGAAGACTTTTGGGAAGCTTCCGGGGGGCTTTGGGAAGCTTCTGGGGACGCTTTGGAAAGCTTCTGAAGAAGCTTTGGAAAGCTTTAATAGAAGCTTTTGGAAGCTTGTAGAGAAGCTTTGAGAAGCTTCTAGATAAGTTTTGGAATCTTCTAGAGAAGCTTCTGAAAGCTTCTCGAGAAGCTCTTGAAAGCTTCTAGAGAAGCTCATGCAAGCTTCTAGAGAAGCTTCTGAAAGCTTCTAGTGAAGCTTCAGACTGCTTCTAGAGCAGCTTCTGAAAGCTTCAAGAGAAGCTTCTTAAGCAAATTTTCAAAGCTTCTGGAGAAGCTACTGAATCTCTGAGAAGATTTCGGAAAAGCTTTCTCGAGTAGAAGCAAAGTATTGAAAATTAAAACTTAATGTTGATTGGATTCGCTTAATAGATTGAATTTATCATGAGAACACCAAAATTCAATTCTAAGAACTTTTAAACAGAGCAAAATTTGATGTTTGAGGATGGTAAGATGCAGCTCACTACTATTGGTAAGATCCAACAACAATTGTAAGCTTTACACATTATTTCCAAAAATTTAATATCCCACAAGACAATATCATTCAACGCTATCCATATAAAAATATGCCAAACTAAGCTTTTATCACCTGTTTGGATTGCAATGCTTGAAGAATAGCTTCCCCAAGAAGCTTTTGAAGCTTCTTGGAGAAGCTTTTGAAGCTTCTTGGAGAAGCTTTTGAAGCTTCTTGGAGAAGCTTTTGAAGCTTTTTGAAGAAGCTTTTGAAGTTTCTTGGAGAAGCTTGTGAAGCTTCTTGGAGAAGCTTGTGAAGCTACTTGAAGAAGCTTGTGAAGTTTCTTGGAGAGGCTTTTGAAGCTGTTTGGAGAAGCTTTTGAAGCTTCTTGGAGAAGCTTTTAAGGCTTCTTGGAGAAGCTCTAAAGCTTCTTGGAGAAGCTCTAAAGCTTCATGGAGAAGCTCTAAAGCTTCATGGAGAAGCTCTAAAGCTTCATGGAGAAGCTCTAAAGCTTCTTGAAGAAGCTCTAAAGCTTCTTGGAGAAGCTCTAAAGCTTCTTGGAGAAGCTCTTAAAACTTCTTGAAGAAGCTCTTAAAGCTTCTTGGAGAAGCTTGTTAAGCTTCTTGGAGAAGCTCTTAAAGCTTCTTGGAGAAGCTCTTAAAGCTTCTTGGAGAAGCTCTTAAAGCTTCTTGGAGAAGCTCTTAAAGCTTCTTGGAGAAGCTCTTAAAGCTTCTTGGAGAAGCTCTTAAAGCTTCTTGGAGAAGCTCTTAAAGCTTCTTGGAGAAGCTCTTAAAGCTTCTTGGAGAAGCTCTTAAAGCTTATTGAAGAAGCTCTTAAAGCTTCTTGGAGAAGCTCTTAAAGCTTCTTGGAGAAGCTCTTAAAGCTTCTTGGAGAAGCTCTTAAAGCTTCTTGGAGAAGCTCTTAAAGCTTCTTGGAGAAGCTCTTAAAGCTTCTTGGAGAAGCTCTTAAAGCTTCTTGGAGAAGCTCTTAAAGCTTCTTGGAGAAGCTCTTAAAGCTTCTTGGAGAAGCTCCTAAAGCTTCTTGGAGAAGCTCTTAAAGCTTCTTGGAGAAGCTCTTAAAGCTTCTTGGAGAAGCTCTTAAAGCTTCTTGGAGAAGCTCTTAAAGCTTCTTGGAGAAGCTCTTAAAGCTTCTTGGAGAAGCTCTTTAAGCTTCTTGGAGAAGCTCTTAAAGCTTCTTGGGGAAGCTCTTAAAGCTTCTTGGAGAAGCTCTTAAAGCTTCTTGGAGAAGCTCTTAAAGCTTCTTGGAGAAGCTCTTAAAGCTTCTTGGAGAAGCTCTTAAAGCTTCTTGGAGAAACTCTTAAAACTTCTTGGAGAAGCCCTTAAAGCTTCTTGGAGAAGCTCTTCAAGCTTCTTGGAGAAGCTCTTAAAGCTTCTTGGAGAAGCTCTTAAAACTTCTTGGAGAAGCCCTTAAAGCTTCTTGGAGAAGCTCTTCAAGCTTCTTGGAGAAGCTCTTCAAGCTTCTTGGAGAAGCTCTTCAAGCTTCTTGGAGAAGCTCTTCAAGCTTCTTGGAGAAGCTCTTCAAGCTTCTTGGAGAAGCTTTGAAAGCTTCTTAGAGAAGCTTTTAAAGCTTCTTGGAGAAACTTTTAAAGTTTCTTGGAGAAGCTTTTAAGCTTTTTAAAGAATCTATTTTAGCTTCTTGGAGAAGCTTTTATGTTTTTTGAAGATGATTTGAAAATTTTCTCAGAGAATTTATGTTGAATTTCCTCAAGGAGTTTTACGAGTTGTTTTATGACAAGGTTTCCAATTTTCTGCCGCGGATAAATTTTCCAAACTCCTTCCAATTCGCGGATAAAGTTTTTGCAAACTTCTACAAAAAAATATGGTAGCTACTAAGAAAAAGTTTTCAAAGTAATTTATTCTGATAAATAAGTTTGAAAACTTCCGTTCGAGGCAGAATAAAGTAATAACTGCTGGTTGAATATATTAAATTTTCACAATCATTTATATTAAGGTAAAGACTTTCTCAAAGAAAATGCCCGCCCTATCGCATATCCATACACCTACTGGGATGAGCAAGTGGACCTACTGCTCTTGTAGATTCACTCTGGCAGTATGCTAGCAGGGCTGCAGCTACCCACAGCAAGGAGTCGTGTCCGAGGATCGGAAAGTCCTTCCACAACAACGACAACGATCCGGGTGGCCATAAAACGAGCAAACGACCCCCATTCTTGGCATGGTTTGCATCTCCCTCTCCTCCCCAACTCTGTGCACTTCCGGAGAAAAAGCAAAAACTGTTTCCTCATCTCCCAGTCAGCCCAACCGAAGCCCGGAGAAAATGCATAAACATAATTTTCTCGATTGTGTCACAAAACCGCGCCGCATGCTGACGATGCTCTGTGCCTACCTTCGGAAGCAGTAGTGCAGCTCAATGAAGCTACCTTGCAAGTGGAACAACTTGCTTGCATACTAACCAACCAACCATTTGCATTCTCCAAGATCGTTTATCGTCGTTTCAATAACGTTGGAAAATTAAATAAGATGGCCACTGGGCACAACTGTGGAAGGGGGCGTTGCAAACGAGTGCCAGCCATATGCTAGTCGGGTTCGAAGAGATTGAAGAAGCTTCCAGGTGAGAGCAGTCACAGGACAACTTCTATGGAGAGCAATGACAAACATGTTTGGAAACTGATAATCCATCCTCCGGATTCCGTTTGGAATCCGGATGTTGCCGAGCTTTGCTTCCAATCGAAATGATTAACACAATTCCCTCTTCCGGTTCAAGTATCTGAACCCTCGAGAGACCAGCTAGCGAATAATTGTCAAAACTTCATCAAATACGACGACCGAAGCCACGCTTTGTACAGAGGGGGTTATTATGCAACTTTCATGTACCGTCAAACGCGATAACTTACAATATAGCATAGCATTGACTGGCTGTACATTAGGGTGCCAATGAAAATCGATTTTTCGAATTTCAAAAAATGGTAGTGCTCAAAAGTTTTGTCTCCTCGAAAAAAGTCCCCATGCAAAATTTGAGCTCAATCGGACTTCATAAAGTGGACCCCCAAAGCGGTCAAAGTTTGGCTTTTTTGACCCATGAAAAATCTCCAAAGGTACCCCCCACATGAAATTTCCGAAATCGATTTTTTTTTTTTGATGCCAGATGTCTTAGAAATGCATGAAACGTCGAGATCTAGTGTTATTTGAAAAAAAAAAAATTTTGAAAAAATCGACCTTTTGGGACTTAGTAAATTTTTGAGTTGGGGGAGTGAATTGAATTTGAAATGAACGATTTGAATTCAATTGCTGAGAAATTCAAGGCGATAGTATTGAAACATATCCTATATCATTGTTGGCTACTGAAAGCATATTATATGTGATATTTCATTAGGGTGGTTCATTTACTTTCCATTAGGGTGGTCCTTTTTGTTAAAAAATAAAAAAATATAAAAAATAGAATTTTAATTGAATATTGAAGCAATAGTATTGGAACATCTCTCTGTTAAATGTAGAAGCATGTGGTATTTTACTAGGGTGGTTCACTTATTTTCCATTAGGGTGGGCCTTTCTGTCGAAAAATCATAATTTGAATGGGATATTAAAAACAATAGTATTTTATCACATATGACATATTTTTGAAGAGGAATTTTTGTTTTAAATTTTTTCAACGTGTTTTTATATTGAAATAAATTTTAAAATAGTCTAATAATCATGAATATAGCTTGCAGAAATAAGTTGTATTAAAATTTTTAGAATATGTTTGATCATTATTTATGCTCTATGCAAAATATTATTAATAATTTACCTTCTTATATCACAAATTCCAAACATTTCCAAACGATGTGCGATAGTTGGGGTAAACTATATTGATCTAAATGATCGATTGCCGTTAGCCTCATTGATAGGAGATGGTGGGAGCGTATAGTTTTTTGGCTATGTTTGCCCCAATTCCCCTAAAAACGATTTCTTTCATAATTAATTGAACAGATATCTCCGAATCAAATTTATTATGTACTAAATTGTTTATTCAGTAGTTTATACAGTATTTAAATCCTAAAACATAGGAGATTTTGGGGATTTTTACACACAAAAAAAAAAATAAAAACACTCAAAAATGGATCCTTTAAGTAACCATCTGCAGTTTTTTTCTGATTGAAACAAATCACTCAGAATTTAATTAGTTACACAATCATACCTGAAGAAATTTCATGAGAATAAAATTGCATTTTGAAGAAAATTCATGAGAATAAAATTGCGTGGAAGTGCCCAAATAGCTCTGCCTGCACACTGCTACTTAAAAAGTGATCATAAACAAACAAAGTCTTCCATATATTTCAATATAGCATATTTTGATTGAAGATGTAGTAGTTAATAATGCTTAATTCAAAATAAAGTGACGCTTATATTGAGCTGTTCGGTAATCCAATCCGCATGGTTATTAAATTAATTAACTCATCACGCGTGGTAAAGATGGACAAATCATAGGTGAAATTATGAAAAAAATCCACGAGCTCGGCTGGGATTTGAACCCAGGACTCTTGTATGCTAGACAAGCGCTTTACCAACTAAGCTACCGAGCCCGTAAAGTGCTCGTCTAGCATACAAGAGTCCAGGGTTCAAATCCCAGCCGAGCTCGTGGATTTTTTTTTCATATTTTCACTCATAGTTTGTCCATCTTTACCACGAGTAATGAGTTAATTAATTTAAAATTCTTCATGTTATGCATTTTAGAAGGCTCTTGAACATGCTTGAAATTCAGTCAAACAGATGTAACCATAATTACTGTTTACAATATTAACAACGTATGGCTCACCATGAGGAACATTGATGTCAACCAACAAGCAATCAATCTGTTAACAGCAAATGTAGGGGCAACATAACAAACATAGTAACTATAAATTATACTAATGAAATGAATGATCGATTTTGGAAAAATCTAGAATTGAGCATTATTAACAACTGCATTATCACTTTTATGATAACTTTTTCTGTAGTGTATGATGGCAATTGGAATATTGAATACCAAATATCCACAAAAAGACAAAATTATTTCCCGAATAATTTCTTGTAAAATGGGATTTGACTCTCACGAAATTGCTACAGTAATGATTGAGTAACTAACCTGAACCTGAGTAATTTGTTGCAATCAGAAAAAACGGCTGATGATTTCTTGATAGATTCATTTTTGATTTTTTTATTTGGTTTTTGTTTATGCGTAAAAGAACCCCAAAATCTCCAATGTTTAATGATTTAAATATTGTATCAGATACAGAATAAACAATTCAGTACACACTTAATTTGATTTGGGAGAAAAAGTTGAATTAATAACGAAAAAAATCGTGTTTAGGGGAATTGAGGCAAACATAGCCAAAAAACTATATGCTCCCACTATCTCCTATTAATGAGGCTAACGGCAGACGATCATTTAGATCAATATCATTTACCCAAACTATCGCACATCGTTTGGAAATGTTTGGAATTTGTGATATAAGAAGGTAAATTATTCACAATATGTTGCATAGAGCATACATAATTATCATACATATTCTACAAATTTAACTACAACTTATTTCTGCAAGCTATATTCATGATTATTTGACTATTTTAGTCAAATTAGACTATTAATTTTAATATAAAAACACTTTGAAAAATTTAAAACAAAAATTCCTCTTCAAAAATATTTCATTGTACATTTGGCCCCATAATCCCCTAAATTTCCATCTTTTTATAACGTTCTCTGTGAAACATTGTTGAATGGACTAGAAATGATGGATTTCATGGGAAATAATCTACACAATAAAATAGTTTTACTCAAAACAACACGAAAATCTAAAATTTTCAAGGAATTGGGGCAAAACGGGCACCATAGCATATCCCAGAGTGGCCCTACATTCATGAAACCATCATCAATCAATTCCTGAGAAAATTTCCTTTCGAATGAGCTATAAAGCTTATTGTTTATCTTTCTATTGTGAAATTTATCAATTTTTTCCACCTTTGGGTTCGGAATTCCCCAATGTGCATCGCAGGGCATTTCCTTCATTAGATTCGTGATATTTTATATGGGTGGCTCACTTATTTTCCATTGGTGTTTGCCGAAAATTAAAAAAAAATCAAGAAATTTTAAATTCGATCCTTTTTTTTAGCACAATAGTATTTTAACACCTCTTTTATAATCGAACACCGCTTTTATTTCGAAGAAAATTTTAGGGATAATACGGAAGGAAATTCCAAAGGAAATTCCGAAGGAAATTCCAAAGGAAATTCCGAAGGAAATTCCAGAGGAAATTCCGAAGGAAATTCCAGAGGATATTCCGAAGGAAATACCAGAGAAAATTCCGAAGGAAATTCCATAGGAAACTAAAATTATAGAGGAACATCCGAAGAAAATTCCAAAGGAAACGCCGAAGAAAATTGATAAATTATAATAGAAACTCTGCTCAAAATTCCGAAGAAAATTCCATATGAAATTTAGAAGGAAATTCCATAGGAAACTCAGAAGGAAATTCCTGGAATTTTTTCCAAAGGAAATTCCATATGAAATTCCGAATTTAATCCTAAGAGAAATTCCGAAGAGAGCTGCAAAAAAAATTCCATAGAAAATTCCGAATGAAATTTCAAAGGCATTTCCGAAGGAAGGAAAGTTCAAGTGGGATTAAAAAAATTCCGTAAGGAATTCCAAAGAAATTCCGAAGGAAAATCCAAGACAAATTTCGAAGGAAATTTTTCAAAATAATTCTGTAGGTATTCCGAACCAAATTTCAAAGGAAATTCCGAAATAATTTTCAAATCCAGAGGAATTTTCGATTCCAGAGGAAATTCCGCAGGAAATTCCAGAGGAAATTCCGAAGTAAATTCCAGAGGAAATTCGGAAGGAAATTCCAGAGGTAACGAAAATTATAGAGGAACTTCCGAAAAAAATCCAAAGGAAACGCTGAAAAAAATCCGTAGAAAACTGCAATTATAAATTATATTAGAAACTTTGCACAAAATTCAGAAGGAAATTCCATATAAAATTGGAAGGAAATTCCACAGGAAATTCAGAAGGAAATTCCTCAGAAAATTTCAAAGAAAATTCCAAATTAAATTCCGAATTTAACCCTTAGGGAAATTCCGAGGGGGCTGCAAAAGATATTCCAAAGCAAACTCCAAAGTAATTCCAAAGGATAATCCGAAGGAAACTTGGAAGGACATTTTGGAAGAAATTCCAAAATTAATTCCTATGAAAATTTCAAAAGAAATTCCGAAGGAAGTTCCTAAAGAAATTCCATAGAAATTTCCGAATGAAATTCCAAAGTCAATTCCAAAGGAAACTCCGAAGGAAAGTCCAAGAGGGATTAAAAAAACATTTCAAGATAATGCTGTAGATATGCCGAAGAAAATTCCAAAGAAAATTCCGAAATAATTTCAAAGCTTCAAAAGAAATTCCAAATGAAATACCGAATCAAATTTAGCATGAAGCTCCAAAAGGAATTCCAAAGGAAACTCCAGAAGAAATTCCGAAGCAAATTGCAAAGTAAATTTCGACGAAAATAACGTAGAAAATTCCAAATCAAATCTTGAAGGTAGCTCCAAAATAAATTCCAAAGCAAATCCCGAAAGAAATTCCAAAGCAAATTCAAAAGGAAATTCCATAAAAATAAATCCGAATGGATTTTTGAAGGATATTCCGAAGCAAATTCCAAAGAAAACTCGGACAAAAATTGCGCAGAAATTTCCATATGAAATTCCGAAGCCAGCTCTAAAAGAAATTGCAAAGGAAATTCCATGAGAAATTTCAAAGGAACTTCCGAAGCGAATTCCAAAGGAAATTCCGAAGGATATTCCATAGGAAAGGCCGAAGAAAAGTTTGAAGAACTGAAGAAGGAAATTCCAAAAGTAATTCCAAAGAAATACAAAATAACTTCCTGAAGCAACTTACTGAAAGAAATTCCAAAGGAAATTCTGAAGTAAATGAGATATGAAGTTTCGAAGAATAAAAGGAATTTTAAAGGATACTCCTAAGAAAATTCCGAAAAAACAATTCGAAGGAAATTCCAAAGTAAATTCCGAGAAAATTCAACGGAAATTCCAATGAAAATTACGTAAAACAGTCCAAAGGAAAATTCCGTGAAAATTCCAATCAAAACTTCTAAATAAAATTCCGAAATCTGAGGAAACTCTATATCAAATTTGGAAGTAAACTTCAAACGAAATTCCGAAAGAAATTTCAAAGAGAATTTTGAAGGAAGTAATAAATAAATTCCAAAGGAAATTCTGAAAAAAAAAATTGATAAGAAGCCTCAAAGAAAACTGCAAAGGAATTTTAAAGGATACTTTTAAGGAAATTTCGACGGACACTCCAAAGTTAATTCCGAAGGAAACTAAAAAAATCCAACGGAATTTCCGAAGCAAATTTCAGAGGAAATTCTGACGAGAATTGCGTAGAAAATTCCAAAGGAAATTCCGAAAAAAATCCAAAGGAAATTCCGAAGAAAATTTCGTGGAAAATTCCAATGAAAATTCCAAAGAAAAATCCAAAAAAACCCTTAGGAAATTCCATAAAAAAATTCAAAGCAAATTCCGAATGAAATCCAAAAAAGAATTTCTAAGGAAATTTCGAAGAAAAAATCACAGCTCCAAAATAAATTCCAAAGGAAACTTCGATGGAAACTTTCAAAATATAAGGGAAATCCCGAAAAAAAAACTGAATAAAATTCTAAAAGAAATTCTGAAGCACATTCCAAAGAACATTCCCACGACAATTCTGAAAAATATCCAAAGCATATTCAAAAGCGAAGTTCTAAGAAAATTCCAAAGCAAATCTCGAAGCAAATTCCAATGAAAAAAGGAAGTTAGAAGGAAATTTCGTAGAAAATTTCTAAGGAATTTTCTATGGAATATCCAAAGCAAATTTGTAAGGAAATTCCTAAAAAAAAAACTCTGTAGGAATTCCAAAGAAAATTGTAAATGAAATTTCTAGGAAAATTCCTAATTAAATTTCAAAGGTCCAAAAGAAATCCCTAATGAAATATGTAAACAGTGTCCTACGATGATGTCGCATATCAAATGGAACTAGAGGTGCATGAATTCAGAGGAATTTAAAGCCTCTCTAAACAAAATTGAAGACAATGGCCTACGATTATAAAAAAGGTGTTTAAATACTATTGTTTTTAATATCCCATTCAAATTATGATTTTTCGACAGAAAGGGCCACCCTAATGGAAAATAAGTGAACCACCCTAGTAAAATACCACATATTAAATGTAGAAAATGGCTTACGAAAATGTGAGAGATGTTCCAATACTATTGTCTTCAATATTCAATTAAAATTCTATTTTTAATTTTTTTTAATTTTTTTAACAAAAAGGACCACCTTAATGGAAAGTAAACGAACCACCCTAAACCCTAAAACCCTAAAATATCACATATAATATGCTTTCAGTGGCCAACAATGATATAGGATATGTTTCAATACTATTGCCTTGAATTTCTCAGCAATTGAATTCAAATCGTTCATTTCAAATTCAATTCACTCCCCCAACTCAAAAATTTACTAAGTCCCAAAAGGTCGATTTTTTCAAAAAAAAAAATTCCAAATAACACCAGATCTCGACGTTTCATGCATTTCTAAGACATCTGGCATCAAAAAAAAAATTTCGATTTCGGAAATTTCATGGAGATTTTTCATGGGTCAAAAAAGCCAAACTTTGACCGCCTTGGGGGTCCACTTATGAAGTCCGATTGAGCTCAAATTTTGCATGGGGACTTTTTTCGAGGAGACAAAACTTTTGAGCACTACCATTTTTTGAAATTCGAGGACAAAATTTTTCCCATACATTCCATTGGCACTCTACTGTACATGTCAATGGTTACTACCCTGCTTACTCTCGAAGTGTACTTTTTACAAGCTCTCATATTATTGACCAATAACGGCGCCGGCCAAGTCCTAACAATAAGTTGCGAAGGGGAAGGAATATTAGGGTACAATGATGGTTGCTTCTAGAGACCGAGAATACCTGTGCATCTCCACAATTACCACGGGAAGGGTGTTGATTAGAGAGGGAGGAAATATATCTGGGAGTCACCTTTGGTCGGTGATGCGATCCATAGATAAGGGATAAAATACGATTCTTCTTGAGGCATATGAAAATTGCTTAATAATCCCCTTTGGACACAGCGTGCGACGCGACTGCCAACTCTGAACTCCGAACACCGGAAATCCAAACTTATTGGCATAATGAAGGTGTTAGTTTCGGCTTTCCGGGGGAATTAGTGAGCTAGTAATACACGACATCAGCATGACCCGTCATAAAATTTTCTGATGGGGAAACCCTTTTAACGGATCGTTGTCCTCATCATCATCTTCAACGCACAGCGTGTTATGCGTGAGCTTCGAGCATCCCTTCCCTCTATTCACGGAATCCAACAGCACAGGATTACCGTGTGCTTCTGTTTCTTCCCCTCTTCAGGAGGCGGAAATTTGCATATGAAAAAGGTTCTGTGTGAGGATAGTCTTCGTGAGGTCATTATTGGCGAGATTCTGAGTCGGAAGCTGAAGGGTGACATAACAGCATCATGGAAAGGGAAGAGCAGAGAATCTTCCGATAAGAATTAGCGCCGATGGAAAGGGATGATTATGAGGTGCGCGAGTATTGATAGATCAAAGGCTTTCGGTCGTGAGTTGAGGGCTTTTTCCGTGAGATGATGACAGCATCATCGACCGGGGTCGATTGAAAGCGGGAGGTTGATTAGACTTCACCTGGTGAAGTCTTATAAAGCTGAAATAATCTCCTGCGTTAAGCTATGAACGAAGTCAGTTAGAATTCTGTGAGAATCTTCTTCTGCAAGTCCTTCCAAGCTTCTGTGAAAAGTTTTTCCGAGATAATTCTAGAAGCTCTTCTAGGTATCCTAAAAAAAAGTTCTCCAAGATTCTGTAAGAAGTTTTCCGTCTTTCAAAAATGTTTTAATTTTTCCAAACTTCTGCCTTTCCAAGCTTAAATGGGAAGCGTTTCCAAGTTTCTATTCAAATCTTTGCCAAACAATCTTTTTCATGCTTTTTTCAAGTTTCTCCAGTTACTGAGGATAGCTTTTTCAAGCTTCGTTTTAATGTTTAACAAGCTGCTATGATAATCTTTTCCATATATCTGTTATAAGCTTCCAAGCTTGTATGAGAAACTTTTCACAGCTACTGTGAACTTTCCCAAGCTTTTGCGAGAAGTTTTTCCAGTACTGTAAGCAACTTCTACAAGCTATCATGACCTTATCCAAGCTTTTACGGAGAGCTCCCTCAAGCTTCTGTTAAAACTGTTAGGCTTCTGTGAAAAGCTATTCTTAGCTCCAGTAAGTAGCTGTTCCATGTCTCAGTAAGAAGCTTTTCCAAACATCTAGAGAAGCTCTTCAAACCATCCATGAGTAGTTTTTCCATGTTTCTGTTAGATTCTGCAAGCTTCTATAAGAAACCACTACAAGTCTCTGTGGGAAACTGTTTTTAGCTTCTAGGGGAAGTTTATTTGCGAAGCTTTTCAAAAATCTGGCAAATGCTTTATCAAACTTCCGTGAGAAGCTTTTCCAACCATCTTTGATATACTTTTCATGCTTTTTTGAAAATTTTCTCCAAGCTTTTTCGAGTAATTCTCGTAAGCTTTTGTAAACTACTCCATGCTTCTCTGTAAGATTGTTGAAGCTTTGGTTTGAAGGTTTTCCTTTCTTCTGTAAAACCAACAAAGCTTTATTCAAGGGTTGGAGAAATTAGTGTAGACATTTTTCGAAAATTAATTCAAGAATTCCTCAAAAAGCTCTCATGGTTTTTTTAGTACTGCCTTCAGTATTTTTAGAACCAATCCTTCAAATATAAGCTCATAGATTATCCTAGGAATCGCTCCATAAATTCTTTCAGGAATTACACCATTAAGTCTAATAGGAATTCTTCAGCGGCATTGGATGTTCTGTCTTTCAACGTTTTGTCTTTCGACATTTTGTCCCTAAGTCCAGTTCCAGGCTTATGTAAGTAGCTATTTCAAGCTTTTGTGAGTAGATTATTCTTGATTCTTTGATAAACATTCCCAAGCTTTTGTAAGAAGCTGTTCCAAACTTCCCAAGCTTTTGTGACAAGATATTCAATGCTTTTTCGAAAAGCTTTCCCAAGTTTCTTCAAGAAACTCTTTCATGCTTCTGTACTATTCCTAGCTAGTGTAGGAAGGATTCTACCCCATTACCCCGAATGCCATTTCTCCGAATGCCATCACCCCGAATTCCAATACCCCGAATGTACCATTACCCCGAACTCCATCACCCCGAATGCTATTTCCCCGAATGTACAATTATCGTGACATAATGATATTGATGACAATTCCCCATGATATTGGAATTCGGGGTAATGTCATTCGGGGTGATGGATCGTTCGGGGTTTTGGAATTCGGGGTGATGGCGTTCGGGTTAATATCATTCGGGGTAATGGGATTCGGGGTAATGGGGTAGAATCGTAGGAAGCTATACCAAGCTTCTGTGAAGGGCTATTTGCAAATTTAGAGAGAATTTGGTTCATGTTTGATGCTTTTTCATTTCTGCGGATATTTTCCTTAGCTTCTCCATGTTCCTATGAGAAGCTTTCCATGTTTCAGTGAGAAGCTTTTCCAAATTCTTGTGAAAACTTTTTCCAAGCTTCTTTTAAAAGCTTTTCCAAGCTTATGTGAGATCTTATTAGTTTCTATGAGAAGCATTGCCTAGTTTTTGTGGAAACTTTGATAAGCTTCTGTATTTTTTTTTTTCAAACTTCATGAGGAATGTTTTAAAATTCTATGAGAAGCTTTTCAAAACTTCTGTAGGAGCTTCTAAAGGCTCCTGCAGTTAATCCTCCATGAGTCGATGTTCTAATACTCGATATCGGCTCATGAAACCATACTAAAAATCAAATTTCATGGTTACTATGATGGTCCCCTCAAACAGCTTTCCATAGCATTGCTGTTCCATGACTCGATATTTCCATGAGTCGATGGTCCCTTCAATATCGACTCATGGAGGTTTTTCAGCTTCTGGAGAGAAGCTTTCCAGCTTCTGGAGAGAAGCTTTCCAGCTTCTGGAGAGAAGCTTTCCAGCTTCTGGAGAGAAGCTTTCCAGCTTCTGGAGAGAAGCTTTCCAGCTTCTGGAGAGAAGCTTTCCAGCTTCTGGAGAGAAGCTTTCCAGCTTCTGGAGAAAAGCTTTCCAGCTTCTGGAGAGAAGCTTTCCAGCTTCTGGAGAGAAGCTTTCCAGCTTCTGGAGAGAAGCTTTCCAGCTTCTGGAGAGAAGCTTTCCAGCTTCTGGAGAGAAGCTTTCCAGCTTCTGGAGAGAAGCTTTCCAGCTTCTGGAGAGAAGCTTTCCAGCTTCTGGAGAGAAGCTTTCCAGCTTCTGGAGAGAAGCTTTCCAGCTTCTGGAGAGAAGCTTTCCAGCTTCTGGAGAGAAGCTTTCCAGCTTCTGGAGAGAAGCTTTCCAGCTTCTGGAGAGAAGCTTTCCAGCTTCTGGAGAGAAGCTTTCCAGCTTCTGGAGAGAAGCTTTCCAGCTTCTGGAGAGAAGCTTTCCAGCTTCTGGAGAGAAGCTTTCCAGTTTCAGGAGAGAAGCTTTCCAGTTTCAGGAGAGAAGCTTTCCAGTTTCTAGAGAGAAGCTTTCCAGTTTCTGGAGAGAAGCTTTCCAGTTTCTAGAGAGAAGCTTTCCAGTTTCTGGAGAGAAGCTTTCCAGCTTCTGGAGAGAAGCTTTCCAGCTTCTGGAGAGAAGCTTTCCAGCTTCTGGAGAGAAGCTTTCCAGCTTCTGGAGAGAAGCTTTCCAGCTTCTGGAGAGAAGCTTTCCAGCTTCTGGAGAGAAGCTTTCCAGCTTCTGGAGAGAAGCTTTCCAGCTTCTGGAGAGAAGCTTTCCAGCTTCTGGAGAGAAGCTTTCCAGCTTCTGGAGAGAAGCTTTCCAGCTTCTGGGAAGAAGCTTTCCAGCTTCTGGAGAGAAGCTTTCCAGCTTCTGGAGAGAAGCTTTCCAGTTTCTGGAGAGAAGCTTTCCAGCTTTAGGAGAGAAGCTTTCCAGCTTTGGATAGAAGCTTTCCAGCTTCTGGAGAGAAGCACTTCAACTTCTGGAGAGAAGCTTTCCAGTTTCAGGAGAGAAGCTTTCCAGCTTCTAGAGTGAAGCTTTCCAGCTTCTAGAGTGAAGCTTTCCAGCTTCTGAGAGAAGCTTTCCAGCTTCTGGAGAGAAGCTTTCCAGCTTCTGGAGAGAAGCTTTCCAGCTTCTGGAGAGAAGCTTTCCAGCTTTCTGGAGAGAAGCTTTCCAGCTTCTAGAGAGAAGCTTTCCAGCTTTTGGAGAGAAGCTTTCCAGCTTCTGGAGAGAAGCACTTCAACTTCTGGAGAGAAGCTTTCCAGTTTCAGGAGAGAAGCTTTCCAGCTTCTAGAGTGAAGCTTTCCAGCTTCTGGAGAGAAGCTTTCCAGCTTCTGGAGAGAAGCTTTCCAGCTTCTGGAGAGAAGCTTTCCAGCTTCTGGAGAGAAGCTTTCCAGCTTCTGGAGAGAAGCTTTCCAGCTTCTGGAGAGAAGCTTTCCAGCTTCTGGAGAGAAGCTTTCCAGCTTCTGGAGAGAAGCTTTCCAGCTTCTGGAGAGAAGCTTTCCAGCTTCTGGAGAGAAGCTTTCCAGCTTCTGGAGAGAAGCTTTCCAGCTTCTGGAGAGAAGCTTTCCAGCTTCTGGAGAGAAGCTTTCCAGCTTCTGGAGAGAAGCTTTCCAGCTTCTGGAGAGAAGCTTTCCAGCTTCTGGAGAGAAGCTTTCCAGCTTCTGGAGAGAAGCTTTCCAGCTTCTGGAGAGAAGCTTTCCAGCTTCTGGAGAGAAGCTTTCCAGCTTCTGGAGAGAAGCTTTCCAGCTTCTGGAGAGAAGCTTTCCAGCTTCTGGAGAGAAGCTTTCCAGCTTCTGGAGAGAAGCTTTCCAGCTTCTGGAGAGAAGCTTTCCAGCTTCTGGAGAGAAGCTTTCCAGCTTCTGGAGAGAAGCTTTCCAGCTTCTGGAGAGAAGCTTTCCAGCTTCTGGAGAGAAGCTTTCCAGCTTCTGGAGAGAAGCTTTCCAGCTTCTGGAGAGAAGCTTTCCAGCTTCTGGAGAGAAGCTTTCCAGCTTCTGGAGAGAAGCTTTCCAGCTTCTGGAGAGAAGCTTTCCAGCTTCTGGAGAGAAGCTTTCCAGCTTCTGGAGAGAAGCTTTCCAGCTTCTGGAGAGAAGCTTTCCAGCTTCTGGAGAGAAGCTTTCCAGCTTCTGGAGAGAAGCTTTCCAGCTTCTGGAGAGAAGCTTTCCAGCTTCTGGAGAGAAGCTTTCCAGCTTCTGGGAGAGAAGCTTTCCAGCTTCTGGAGAGAAGCTTTCCAGCTTGGAGCTTCCTTGGAGAGAAGCTTTCCAGTTTCAGGAGAGAAGCTTTCCAGTTTCAGGAGAGAAGCTTTCCAGCTTCTGGAGAGAAGCTTTCCAGCTTCTGGAGAGAAGCTTTCCAGCTTCTGGAGAGAAGCTTTCCAGCTTCTGGAGAGAAGCTTTCCAGCTTCTGGAGAGAAGCTTTCCAGCTTCTGGAGAGAAGCTTTCCAGCTTCTGGAGAGAAGCTTTCCAGCTTCTGGAGAGAAGCTTTCCAGCTTCTGGAGAGAAGCTTTCCAGCTTCTGGAGAGAAGCTTTCCCGAGTTCCAGTTTCTGGAGAGAAGCTTTCCAGCTTTAAGAGAGAAGCTTTCCAGCTTTTGGAGAGAAGCTTTCCAGCTTCTGGAGAGAAGCACTTCAACTTCTGGAGAGAAGCTTTCCAGTTTCAGGAGAGAAGCTTTCCAGCTTCTAGAGTGAAGCTTTCCAGCTTCTGGAGAGAAGCTTTCCAGCTTCTGGAGAGAAGCTTTCCAGCTTCTGGAGAGAAGCTTTCCAGCTTCTGGAGAGAAGCTTTCCAGCTTCTGGAGAGAAGCTTTCCAGCTTCTGGAGAGAAGCTTTCCAGCTTCTGGAGAGAAGCTTTCCAGCTTCTGGAGAGAAGCTTTCCAGCTTCTGGAGAGAAGCTTTCCAGCTTCTGGAGAGAAGCTTTCCAGCTTCTGGAGAGAAGCTTTCCAGCTTCTGGAGAGAAAACCTCCAGCTTCTGGAGAGAAGCTTTCCAGCTTCTGGAGAGAAGCTTTCCAGTTTCAGGAGAGAAGCTTTCCAGTTTCAGGAGAGAAGCTTTCCAGTTTCTAGAGAGAAGCTTTCCAGTTTCTGGAGAGAAGCTTTCCAGTTTCTGGAGAAAAGCTTTCCAGTTTCTGGAAAGAAAATCTCCAGCTTCTGGAGAGAAAATCTCCAGCTTCTGGAGAGAAGCTTTCCAGCTTCTGGAGAGAAGCTTTCCAGCTTCTGGAGAGAAGCTTTCCAGCTTCTGGAGAGAAGCTTTCCAGCTTCTGGAGAGAAGCTTTCCAGCTTCTGGAGAGAAGCTTTCCAGCTTCTGGAGAGAAGCTTTCCAGCTTCTGGAGAGAAGCTTTCCAGCTTCTGGAGAGAAGCTTTCCAGCTTCTGGAGAGAAGCTTTCCAGCTTCTGGAGAGAAGCTTTCCAGCTTCTGGAGAGAAGCTTTCCAGCTTCTGGAGAGAAGCTTTCCAGTTTCTGGAGAGAAGCTTTCCAGCTTCTGGAGAGAAGCTTTCCAGCTTTTAGAGAGAAGCTTTCCAGCTTTTGGAGAGAAGCTTTCCAGCTTCTGGAGAGAAGCACTCCAACTTCTGGAGAGAAGCTTTCCAGTTTCAGGAGAGAAGCTTTCCAGCTTCTAGAGTGAAGCTTTCCAGCTTCTGGAGAGAAGCTTTCCAGCTTCTGGAGAGAAGCTTTCCAGCTTCTGGAGAGAAGCTTTCCAGCTTCTGGAGAGAAGCTTTCCAGCTTCTGGAGAGAAGCTTTCCAGCTTCTGGAGAGAAGCTTTCCAGCTTCTTTAGAGAAGCACTCCAACTTCTGGAGAAGAGCACTCCAACTTCTGGAGAGAAGCTTTCCAGTTTCTGGAGATTAGCTTTCCAGTTTCAGGAGAGAAGTTTTCCAGCATCTAGAGCGAAGCTTTCCAGCTTCTGGAGAGAAGCTTTCCAGCTTCTGGAGAGAAGCTTTCCAGTTTCTAGAGAGAAGCTTTCCAGCTTTTGGAGAGAAGCTTTCCAGCTTCTGGAGAGAAACACTCCAACTTCTGAGAGATGCTTTCCAGTTTCAGGAGAGAAAGCTTTTCCAGCTTCTAGAGTGAAGCTTTCCAGCTTCTGGATAGAAGCTTTCCAGCTTCTGGAGAGAAGCTTCCAGCTTCTGGAGAGAAGCTTTCCAGCTTCTGGAGAGAAGCTTTCCAGCTTCTGGAGAGAAGCTTTCCAGCTTCTGGAGAGAAGCTTTCCAGCTTCTGGAGAGAAGCTTTCCAGTTTCTGGAGAGAAGCTTTCCAGCTTCTGGAGAGAAGCTTTTCCAGCTTTTAAGAGAGAAGCTTTCCAGCTTCTGGAGAAGAAGCTTTCCAGTTTCTAGAGAGAAGCTTTCCAGCTTTTGGAGAGAAGCTTTCCAGCTCTGGAGAGAAACACTCCAACTTCTGGAGAGATGCTTTCCAGTTTCAGGAGAGAAGCTTTCCAGCTTCTAGAGTGAAGCTTTCCTGCTTCTGGATAGAAGCTTTCCAGCTTCTGGAGAGAAGCTTTCCAGCTTCTGGAGAGAAGCTTTCCAGCTTCTGGAGAGAGCTTTCCAGCTTCTGGAGAGAAGCTTTCCAGCTTCTGGAGAGAAGCTTTCCAGCTTCTGGAGAGAAGCTTTCCAGCTTCTGGAGAGAAGCTTTCCAGCTTCTGGAGAGAAGCTTTCCAGCTTCTGGAGAGAAGCTTTCCCAGCTTCTGGAGAGAAGCTTTCCAGCTTCTGGAGAGAAGCTTTCCAGCTTCTGGAGAGAAGCTTTCCAGCTTCTGGAGAGAAGCTTTCCAGCTTCTGGAGAGAAGCTTTCCAGCTTCTGGAGAGAAGCTTTCCAGCTTCTGGAGAGAAGCTTTCCAGCTTCTGGAGAGAAGCTTTCCAGCTTCTGGAGAGAAGCTTTCCAGCTTCTGGAGAGAAGCTTTCCAGCTTCTGGAGAGAAGCTTTCCAGCTTCTGGAGAGAAGCTTTCCAGCTTCTGGAGAGAAGCTTTCCAGCTTCTGGAGAGAAGCTTTCCAGCTTCTGGAGAGAAGCTTTCCAGCTTCTGGAGAGAAGCTTTCCAGCTTCTGGAGAGAAGCTTTCCAGCTTCTGGAGAGAAGCTTTCCAGCTTCTGGAGAGAAGCTTTCCAGCTTCTGGAGAGAAGCTTTCCAGCTTCTGGAGAGAAGCTTTCCAGCTTCTGGAGAGAAGCTTTCCAGCTTCTGGAGAGAAGCTTTCCAGCTTCTGGAGAGAAGCTTTCCAGCTTCTGGAGAGAAGCTTTCCAGCTTCTGGAGAGAAGCTTTCCAGCTTCTGGAGAGAAGCTTTCCAGCTTCTGGAGAGAAGCTTTCCAGCTTCTGGAGAGAAGCTTTCCAGCTTCTGGAGAGAAGCTTTCCAGCTTCTGGAGAGAAGCTTTCCAGCTTCTGGAGAGAAGCTTTCCAGCTTCTGGAGAGAAGCTTTCCAGCTTCTGGAGAGAAGCTTTCCAGCTTCTGGAGAGAAGCTTTCCAGCTTCTGGAGAGAAGCTTTCCAGCTTCTGGAGAGAAGCTTTCCAGCTTCTGGAGAGAAGCTTTTCCAGCTTCTGGAGAGAAGCTTTCCAGCTTCTGGAGAGAAGCTTTCCAGCTTCTGGAGAGAAGCTTTCCAGCTTCTGGAGAGAAGCTTTCCAGCTTCTGGAGAGAAGCTTTCCAGCTTCTGGAGAGAAGCTTTCCAGCTTCTGGAGAGAAGCTTTCCAGCTTCTGGAGAGAAGCTTTCCACTTCTGGGAAGCTTTCCACTTCTGGAGAGAAGCTTTCCAGCTTCTGAGAAGCTTTCCAGCTTCTGGGAGAAGCTTTTCCAGCTTCTGGAGAGAAGCTTTCCAGCTTCTGGAGAGAAGCTTTCCAGCTTCTGGAGAGAAGCTTTCCAGCTTCTGAGAAGAAGCTTTCCAGCTTCTGGAGAGAAGCTTTCCAGCTTCTGGAGAGAAGCTTTCCAGCTTCTGGAGAGAAGCTTTCCAGCTTCTGGAGAGAAGCTTTCCAGCTTCTGGAGAGAAGCTTTCCAGCTTCTGGAGAGAAGCTTTCCAGCTTCTGGAGAGAAGCTTTCCAGCTTCTGGAGAGAAGCTTTCCAGCTTCTGGAGAGAAGCTTTCCAGCTTCTGGAGAGAAGCTTTCCAGCTTCTGGAGAGAAGCTTTCCAGCTTCTGGAGAGAAGCTTTCCAGCTTCTGGAGAGAAGCTTTCCAGCTTCTGGAGAGAAGCTTTCCAGCTTCTGGAGAGAAGCTTTCCAGCTTCTGGAGAGAAGCTTTCCAGCTTCTGGAGAGAAGCTTTCCAGCTTCTGGAGAGAAGCTTTCCAGCTTCTGGAGAGAAGCTTTCCAGCTTCTGGAGAGAAGCTTTCCAGCTTCTGGAGAGAAGCTTTCCAGCTTCTGGAGAGAAGCTTTCCAGCTTCTGGAGAGAAGCTTTCCAGCTTCTGGAGAGAAGCTTTCCAGCTTCTGGAGAGAAGCTTTCCAGCTTCTGGAGAGAAGCTTTCCAGCTTCTGGAGAGAAGCTTTCCAGCTTCTGGAGAACCGAGAAGCTTTCCAGCTTCTGGAGAGAAGCTTTCCAGCTTCTGGAGAGAAGCTTTCCAGCTTCTGGAGAGAAGCTTTCCAGCTTCTGGAGAGAAGCTTTCCAGCTTCTGAGGAAGCTTTCCACTCTGGAGAGAAGCTTTCCAGCTTCTGGAGAGAAGATTTCCAGCTTCTGGAGAGAAGCTTTCCAGCTTCTGGAGAGAAGCTTTCCAGCTTCTGGAGAGAAGCTTTCCAGCTTCTGGAGAGAAGCTCTCCAGCTTCTGGAGAGAAACTCTCCAGCTTCTGGAGAGAAACTCTCCAGCTTCTGGAGAGAAGCTCTCCAGCTTCTGGAGAGAAGCTCTCCAGCTTCTGGAGAGAAGCTCTCCAGCTTCTGGAGAGAAGCTCTCCAGCTTCTGGAGAGAAGCTCTCCAGCTTCTGGAGAGAAGCTCTCCAGCTTCTGGAGAGAAGCTTTCCAGCTTCTGGAGAGAAGCTTTCCAGCTTCTGGAGAGAAGCTTTCCAGCTTCTGGAGAGAAGCTTTCCAGCTTCTGGAGAGAAGCTTTCCAGCTTCTGGAGAGAAGCTTTCCAGCTTCTGGAGAGAAGCTTTCCAGCTTCTGGAGAGAAGCTTTCCAGCTTCTGGAGAGAAGCTTTCCAGCTTCTGGAGAGAAGCTTTCCAGCTTCTGGAGAGAAGCTTTCCAGCTTCTGGAGAGAAGCTTTCCAGCTTCTGGAGAGAAGCTTTCCAGCTTCTGGAGAGAAGCTTTCCAGCTTCTGGAGAGAAGCTTTCCAGCTTCTGGAGAGAAGCTTTCCAGCTTCTGGAGAGAAGCTTTCCAGCTTCTGGAGAGAAGCTTTCCAGCTTCTGGAGAGAAGCTTTCCAGCTTCTGGAGAGAAGCTTTCCAGCTTCTGGAGAGAAGCTTTCCAGCTTCTGGAGAGAAGCTTTCCAGCTTCTGGAGAGAAGCTTTCCAGCTTCTGGAGAGAAGATTTCCAGCTTCTGGAGAGAAGCTTTCCAGCTTCTGGAGAGAAGCTTTCCAGCTTCTGGAGAGAAGCTTTCCAGCTTCTGGAGAGAAGCTTTCCAGCTTCTGGAGAGAAGCTTTCCAGCTTCTGGAGAGAAGCTCTCCAGCTTCTGGAGAGAAGCTCTCCAGCTTCTGGAGAGAAACTCTCCAGCTTCTGGAGAGAAGCTCTCCAGCTTCTGGAGAGAAGCTCTCCAGCTTCTGGAGAGAAGCTCTCCAGCTTCTGGAGAGAAGCTCTCCAGCTTCTGGAGAGAAGCTCTCCAGCTTCTGGAGAGAAGCTCTCCAGCTTCTGGAGAGAAGCTCTCCAGCTTCTGGAGAGAAGCTCTCCAGCTTCTGGAGAGAAGCTTTCCAGCTTCTGGAGAGAAGCTTTCCAGCTTCTGGAGAGAAGCTTTCCAGCTTCTGGAGAGAAGCTTTCCAGCTTCTGGAGAGAAGCTTTCCAGCTTCTGGAGAGAAGCTTTCCAGCTTCTGGAGAGAAGCTTTCCAGCTTCTGGAGAGAAGCTTTCCAGCTTCTGGAGAGAAGCTCTCCAGCTTCTGGAGAGAAGCTCTCCAGCTTCTGGAGAGAAGCTCTCCAGCTTCTGGAGAGAAGCTCTCCAGCTTCTGGAGAGAAGCTCTCCAGCTTCTGGAGAGAAGCTCTCCAGCTTCTGGAGAGAAGCTCTCCAGCTTCTGGAGAGAAGCTCTCCAGCTTCTGGAGAGAAGCTCTCCAGCTTCTGGAGAGAAGCTCTCCAGCTTCTGGAGAGAAGCTCTCCAGCTTCTGGAGAGAAGCTCTCCAGCTTGGAAGCTCTCCAGCTTCTGGAGAGAAGCTCTCCAGCTTCTGGAGAGAAGCCTAGAGGCATAGTTTGTTACAAAAGCAAGGCTAATCTTAGAAAAGCTTTTCAGCAAGATTTTCTTGATAAACTGAAAAAGTTACTTCGAAAATTTCGGAAAAGCTTCTTACAAAAGCTTGGGAATATTTCTCAAAGATGCAAGAGAAAGCTACTCACAAAAGCTTGTACTTTCTCACAGAAGTCAGGAACATATGCTTACAGAGGCTTTGATAAATTTCTTACAAAAGCAAGAAGAAGCTTCAAACGTGAGCAAAATACTTACATAATCTTGGAACAGCCTTTCACGGAAACGTCGAATTGCTTTCCACAGAAGATAGGAACAGCACAGAAGCTTAAAATAGTTTCTGGTCTTTCCGCTTTGGAAAGCTTTTTGTAGAAGCAAAAGCTGCTCACAAAAGCTTGGAAAAGCTTCAAACAGAAGCTTGGGAAAGTTTATCACATAAGCTAGTATGAACCTCTCACATGAGCATAAATAAGCTTCTCACATAAACTTGGAAAAAGTTCTCACATGATCATGGAAAAGCTTCTTACTGAGCTCATAAACCTTCTTACACATGCTTGAGAGAGTTTAATTCAGTCTCTCGAAAAAAAAACTTCTCATCGATGCTTTGAAATGATTTGACAGAAGCCTGAAAAAGTTTCTTATAGAAGTACAAAAAAGTTCAGGAAACTTATATTAAAAAACTTCCCACAGAGCTAGACAAGAGGCAACTGGAAGAAAAATCAAAGAACAGATAGATCTCACAGAAAGTTGAATAAGCTTCCTATGAGCTTCTCACAGAAGTACGGACGAGCTTATTACAGAAGAGTGTAGAAACTATTAGTAGTTATATCTCATAGATGCTAGGAAAAACTTCTCACACAGCTTAGTTGTGATTCGCACAGAAGATTGGAAAAGCAGCTTAAGAAGATTTGAATATATTCCCTTAGATGCTTGAAGGACTTCATAAAAGCTTGCACAAGCTACCCTCAAATACTTGAAAAAGCTTTTCGCTGAATCTTGCTATAAGTGTTTGGAAAAGCTTCTTACGAAAATTTGATCATGCTACTCACAGAAACGATTAAAAATTCATATAAACTTGGAAAGTTTTATCAAATAGTCTTAGAAAAGCTTTCCTTAGGCACTTGGAAAAGTCACTGACTGAATCTTAGAATTATTCAGAGAAACATGGAAAAGTTTTTAACGAAGCTACCTATAGCTCTATGGTGAAGCAACTAAAATGAGCTCAGAAAAGCTTCATGCAAAAGCTTGGATAGCTTGAACCAGATGCACACATAAGCTTGAAAAACTTTTCATAGAGACACTTAGAAGATTCCTACAGAAGCATGCAAAGAAGATTACTATAAAAGCTTTTAAAACATCAAAGCTTACTACAAAAAATTACAAGAGCTAATAAAACTCAGAACATTTTCTCACAGAAGCTTGGAAAAGCTTTTCACAGCAGCTTGCAAAATTTTCGCACGAAAGCTTGGAAAAGCTTCCTACAGAAATTTCTAAAAGCTTCTAATAGAGACTTGGAGGAGCTCAGAATAGTTAATAAAAATACTTGCAGAAGCTTACTCACGGAAGCTACGATAAGCTTTTCCCAGAGGGTTTTAAAAGCAAAAGGCTGGGAAAGCTTCACACCGAAGTTTTGAACAAGAAATTTAAAAAAAAACCCTTAGAGAAGCTTATCAACGCTTCCCACACAAACTTAGAGAATCTGACATAAGTTTGAAAAAGCTTTTCATTGAAGCTTCTCATAGTCACCTGAAGAAGCTCAGAGAAGATGGAAAATATTCGCAGTATCTTGCTCCAAGAAGTTTGAAAAAGCTTTTCATAGAGGCACTTAGAAGCTTCTCCTAGAAGCTTGAAAAAGCTTCCCACAGAAACATTCCTCACGAAATTGAAGAAAAACCTATTAGAAGCTTTTATAAGTTTCAGTTAGAAGCTTTCCCAAGCTTTTGTGCGAAGCTAGTCCAAGCTTCTGTGAACCGCAGAAGCTTGCTCACAAAAGCTTGGAACAGCTTTTCAAGGAGGCACTTAGGAGCACCAACAGAAGCTTGAAAAAGCTTCCCACAGAAATTTTAAAACAATACTTTCAAAAGTTTGGAAACAAACCATTTCAGAAGCTTAGCAAAATTTCTCACAGAAACTTAGGAGAGGTCACAGAAGTTAGAAACAATTTCTCACATAAGCTCAGAAAAGCTTTCCAAAGAAGCTTTGAAAAGTTTCTCTCATAAGCTTGGAAAAACTTCTTACAGAAACTCGGCAAAGCATTCCACAGAAACTTCGAAGAGATCACAGAAGCTTGAAAAAGCTTTTCACAGAAGCTTAGAAAATTTTCTTACAAAAGTTTGTGAACACTTCTCACTGAAACTTGAAAAAGCTTCTCATAGTGACTTGGAGAAGTTTACAGCAGCTAGAAAAAAATATCCGCAGAAGCGGATTCATTGGCGCACTTGGAAGCTTCTACAAAAGCTTGAAAAGCTTCTCATAGAATTTTCGAATCATTCCTCAAGAAACTTGAAGAAAAAAATCCGTGCTGAAGCTTATCAAAGCTTCCCACCTAATTTTAGAAGAGCTCACAGGAGCTTGAAAAAGATTCACAAAATCCAGGAATAGCTGGCAAACTTCTCTCCAGAAGCTGGAAAGCCATTTTTTCGTTCATGTAACAGTTGTCAGTTCAGCGCCATTTTCAACTTGCATGACAAATTGTGACACGTTTCACGTCTTGCATTGACTCGCAAAAAATAAATGTGTTCTAAATCGAATTTCCATCAGTAAGCTATAATTTTAAGTATTATTACAAGCTGCTATCGATAAACCAGTGTTTTGTTTTCATTTCATATGAAATTTTCGATGGTCTATCTTACCCCAAAATATATTTGTACTTGGGGTAAGTGGGACCTATCAAAACAAAAACCAGAATCGAAACATTTCGTACACGTTTCATACACTTTGCTACAGAGTAGCACTAAAACATTCAAACAAGTGATTTTTATCAAAAAAGATCAACCTTAAATTACGTAATTGCATAAGAGGGAGATGAAAAGTGTTATTATTTTTTATTTTTTTATTTATTTTTTATTTTTGAAATACGACTTCAAAATTGAACAAACACACAGCTGAAATTTGAAATGCATCATGAGAACGATTTTTTTTCTATTTTATTTAAACTTTATTTGTTACTTCTACCACATTAAGTAGTGATGGAAAACAATTCCATCCCATAAGGTGGTTTTCTGTCATGCATATAAATAATAACAAAACATATTTATAATTTCGTTAATTATTGATTGTTTATGTGCTACATTTTAATTAACAACTAATAAATTATATATCTTGAACATGTTTAATTCTTCTTTACGCTTTTATTGAGGAATTTTCAGTTAATATTAAATGTGAGGTGACATACTATTAAATAAAGGGTTTCTTCCTAAAACGTAACGTATTTTATGGTTGATACCTTATGTACATCAAATATATACTTAAAATTAAAAATCTTTGACTTATCAATCCTATTATTGTAATGGTTGACTTACTGATGTAGATTGACGCATGAAACTGGATGTGTCCAACTTGCCCCGCTTAACGAGGCAACTGCGTCCATTGGCTCATTCTAAAACTTTCTTCCAAGATTTAAACAATTTTCAAATTATTCGATTAGTTTCATGCACACACCAGCAAATATGTTGCCAAAACGTGATAGTGTTGTTGGATTTGAAAAATATTGACATTCGAAAATTTTATTGAACAATTTGTTTGAACTATCGTTTTTTTCGTTTCCACTTGCCCCGCGGTACCTTACATAAAACGTAACAAAGGGAGGGGGCAAAAAAGTTGAATTTAGCGTGACAAAATTCATGTACCATCCCAAAGCAACTCTTTTAAGAATGTTCAAGGATTTCGTGACGCCATTCTGTTGTTCCCAAATACATATTGAATGGATTATTTCTTCATGAGAATAATCAGTTCATGAGTATCACTTATCATACGTTTAGATTAAATGTCCTTGGGCTCATCCTATCAATCCATACGAAAAGAATCGAAAAACAAAGAAAAGATCGTTAAATCAGTTTAAACGGAGCAAACTTTATTTTTGGAAAACGTGCTAACTGCACTTGTACAAAAACAGACCAATTGGTGAAAGAAAAACTCAAGTTTTTCCACGTTCCAGCCAGGAAAGCATTTCCTCCGGAAGGGGCAGAGGGAGGACGTCCTTCCGAACCGACTTTGGTAGTCAAAATTAAAAGTCCCGTTAAATATGTAGAGAAGTAGTTTTGCGCAAGAAGTGCGAAAGACGCCGACTAGAAGGGGGAAGAGTGATTTCTTCTGGTCAAGCGCTAGCCAGCGAGCCAGCCACACAAGGGTATTTGAGAAAAAGTCAGTTTTTTCTTGGACCGTTTTGCTCTGTAAGCGAGTAAGAAGCTGGTTAAGTTGAACGCGGCGAGAAGTGGAAAATAATTAAACGCTTTAATGACTTTAATAAATCATCGAGCTTGTTTGGATCCGGTTCGGGCAAAACTTGGACTGTGGATGGGAAAGTTTGGCAGAAATTTTCTCACACTTTCCGAACATTAACAGTTTGCTTTGGCGAAGAACAATTGGAGGAAAAAAGAACTTGGAAGTGAATAATATACTGAGGGCGTGAAGTTATTCGCTCTGGATGAAACGAAGTAAGCCAAGAGAAGTGTAAGCTCATTGATATACATTGCCTACTGCGATCATCGGTCGGTTTTGTAGACTCGGTATTAAATGTTTTGCTCAGAGGATTTACAGCTTAACAGTTGTTGTTCAACCATCTGTTCTCAGCCCATTCATTATTAGTGAGCCAGAGGCGCCTCGTTTGGGTCGTCCATGGCACTGGAGAGATCATATTCCTGTGGGTAAGCCGGAAGGCATTTGTTCGGGGAAGTGATTCCAATGTAAGCCGATACAGAGTTTTTTTTTTCACAGCAAGCATAATCCTTCCAACAACACTCGCCCGGTTTTGTAACAATCCATCCTGTTGCATGGAGAAAGCTTAAGCCGTTGTCATTCTGCCAGCAACGGTCTCTAATAGATGTATAATAGAGTTTACATCCTCGAAGCCCCAAAACCCCCCATTCTATCGTCTATCGCATCGATTTCGAATTAGAAAACAATTATGTTTGAACGTGTCTTGTCTAATGTAGCATCCGAAGGAAGGGAAACTACACCGTCAGGCATCCTCTCAAGGACCGCAAACTAACCGGAAGACCCGGGAATCATCGTTCCAATTTGTGGCTGCTTCCCGGGCTGAGGATGATGTGTATGTTTGTGCCGCTGGAATGGGGGGCAAAATAAACACACAGCCCAGCTAATCTACACATAATTCAATGCTAATCCGTTCGCAATATAATGAATTTATGTTGGTTTACGCCTGCCGTGATATATTTATGAGGTGTTTTTAACGTTCGACGAATGCCGATCCATAGAGCACACACGCATTCTTGCCAGAGGCGTCGGAAGTAAAGTATTTTTTGTTTATTCTTTATTCATTTTCTGGAAAAAAAAAACACTAAGACTGATCAAACATGAAATGTCACTTTCGCTTGGAAACAAATAGTAAACAAAGGACGACAACTAATTTTCCTGTAAGGGGTAAGGATTTGAAGGACAATTCACACTTTAACGCTTCGTTTTCCGCCGCTTTCTGAGAAGATCTCTGTGAACTTTTATCAATACTTTTGTAAAGTCTGTGAAGACGCCTGTGGATATCTCTGCGAAAGCAACTGACATCTCTTGAACCCAAGGGGTTGGACAGCTTTTGCTTTTGAGCTAACTCTTGAGTAAGATAGCGAGCAACTCTGAGTAACTCTCGTTGCTTGATTTCAAGTGCGCATAGTAACCCATATAGGAATCTATTACTGTGTTGAAAACTGTGGTGTCAACAGTGGTGGAAAGCATCATGCCGTTTACACAAAATGAATCAATATTAAGCAGGATCAACGCTCACACGCTCACGAACCAACAGCGACCGATTTGCTCACAGATTCTTGCATTGAAGAACCAGAACAAAACAAATGTAAAAAGGGTGTGATTGCTGGATGAGCAGAGTCTGCTCACAGCCGCTCTTTTTTCCGTTCATATCTATTTTGTAAATAATAGGGTGGATAATGATTATAATAGATCGATTTCAAACTAATGTACGACAGTATAGAGAAAATTGACCGTTGATATTGTAGAAATATCACAGGCAATCGGACGCGTGATTGCATGTCAAAATCAGAGTTGCTTGATATCAATCATAACTCACACATAATCAACCAAACTCACTCACAGGCGTGCATTTGATTTAGCGAGGATGGCTGTGTTCACAACAATAAATAATTTTTCGAACTGATGATAATGCTGATATTCAGCCATTCCATGAAAAAACGATCTAGTGGGTCTCCGAATTCCGTGAAAATTTGCTATTTTGTTCCTTATCCGAAATAAGGATACACGTATTTTTGGATTTTTTGATTAGGGTGACCATTTCCGAAGTAGGGTGACCAGAAAAATCGCGATTTTGCAAAATTTTTATTTATAAAAAAATTATAATTTTTGAACTGTTCGACCGATTTTCAATGTTTTTAGACGAAATGCAGGCTAAAGATTTTGACCTTTCAGGAAAAATATAAAATTTCACAAAAATTGTGTTTTTTACATGAAAAAACTCAATAGTTTCCGTTTTTTTCGTGTTTTGAAGGCCTCGGGACCAAAGGGGCTATCGTTGTTCTCATTCTTTCTTGAAAGTTCAGAAAATTTTACGTATACTGTCAAATTTTCAACGATGAATGTTTTTTAGTTTTTGAGATATATTTTTTTGAAAATAAAAAATCAGTCATTTTTTATCGGCACACACTGTAGGTCTCAGCGCATTAGATTTGTAACGTTTAAAAAAAATTATAACTTTCGAACAGCTTAACCGATTTCCAATCTTTTTGTATGGAATGAAAACTAAAAATTTCAACTATTCAGACAAAATTGATTTCGTTTTCACATGTTAATGTTAGCGACCTCTCCCGTACTCATTCAAAAGCGTTATATTATTTGTTAGTGATGCTTAATTTTATTCTTATATTGCTGGAAGCAATGTGTGTTCAACATATTCTGGAATGGCCCTAGGCTACGGATCGACAAATATTTAAAGAAAATGTCAACTATTTAAAAAGTATATCACTAAAGAAACTATAGTATATTACTGATGAAAACGGTTATAATTATGATGCCGATAATTTCTTTGCAAATGCAAGTTTTGAATGAATATCCGATAATTATATGAAGGACAAATTTCTTGTTTGAAATTGTAATACCGATAAGATGTAGTCCAAACAAGTAAGGCTTCTTTTCAAGGTTGCTCGTCTGAAATCACCGCCAACTTTGAATTTGGCTCAAGACAATTGTTCCAGTCGATTTTATTTTAAAATTTCCGCTCAAACTCAAACTCAGATAGTGCAACTCGGAAGAACAGCCTACAAATAAAAAAAAACTCTGATTAAAATTTTTAGACTAGTTTTATACAACCTCGAAAGAACAGCCGATTATTGCAAGAATAAAAAATCACTGATAGGAATATTAGTAGTTTTTACGCCGACAACTATTTAAACACTACCAGGAAAACCTCGCCTGTCGTACACAGTGGGAGGAAGATGGATTCTTAGGCTCAAATTCGTGAGCGTCCATGAAGAATTTCTTGAAGTGCATCACTGACTTTCGGGGAAGTGTCGCATTCGGGGAAATGGTTTTCAGGGTTATGTGTCATTTGGGGTAATGGTTTTCGGCGGGGTACTGGTTTTCGGAGAGATGGTTTTCGGGGTAATGATATTCGGGAAAGTGTTATAGGACCCATGGATACTTATGCGATGGGGCTGTGTGTTATCGAGTTTCAGATTTTCGGAAGAAGCAGGTCGTTAAAAAAGTGTTCTATTTCTGTAAAAAGGTGTTGCTGTCGTTATTCATTTTAAGAATAAACGTATCTTCAGGAGATAACATCAAAATTAAACAATAGATTTGTGAGCTCGTAGTGTGGTTACTGACTTTATTTGACTTTTCAAGGAAAGAGAATTAAAATCTCGCATCAAGGCAGATAATATTTATCATGAACATTTTCCGACTGTACCAAACTGTACTGGCATTGCTAGAATTGCAAGCTAGTTCTTCAAAAGACAAAAGTCCATAAGGAGCATTACCGTTTTTCTAGGCCTATTAACCTTTCAGTCGTCGCGTGGTTTGCTGTCGCCAGAAGCACTACGCTGTTGCTGTGAACGACAAGTGAGGTTTTTCCACCAGTGATGTACAAAATACAACAGCGCGACAACTGAAGTGTTAAAAATAAACATACGTATAGGTTATAGATGAAATTGGTTAGAGTTCACATAAAAATTGTATTCACATATATTAATTCCATTTCCCCAACTCAATTACTGCACCTTTGGACATGAAATAACTTCGTTCAGTTTCAACATTAATCATCCCGTAGGAATATTTCCTCCAGAGAAGTCAAGAAAAAATTTCATTACGAAAAAATCCAGGATCGACTGGAAGACGAACCCAGGCACCTTCAACATGACTTTGATTTATAGTCGCAGACGTTACCACTAGGCTTAGGAAAGGCCCCGGAAAGTACTACGGAAATGTTCAAAAACATGTTAATTCTGTAATGTAAATACAACCATAACAGCTTAAAGTGAAAACGCATCACCTGAACCATAATGTTACGGAAGGTAAACGTATAAATTGAGAGATAATTGAGTGCACGTTAATTTGGAAAACATGTATTAAATGCCCTTGCTAAAAATCTCGTTAATAAAATCAAACCAACCAACCTTGCTCGAAGTGTAACAGGCAGAATTTTGTCAGCAGTCATGCAATAAAAATGTAAATAAATATGAAGAATTTGAGAGCATGAGCATAGATGACCGCTCAATTCGTAGTTGCTACTCCCTGTTTGACCAGAGCATTCAAAGTTGTACAGAGACTTATTGAATAGGGCTTGGGATTAGTTACCATTTCTCAGTGTGCACAAATCGAAAGCCACGTCCTTACGGTCATCGGGGAAGGGAAAGAATGTTAGTTAGACAACCATTGTTATTTTAAACCAAAGAATTTTCTGCATCTCCACAGTTGTCATGGAAAGGACATTGGGTTAGTGGGATAAGGTAAATTTCACATCGTAATAGGATGTTTTTCATCACGCCAATCTATTATGAAACGGCCTACTTTTCTGCTCTGAATAGTCATTACGCAATTGAAACCAATGCTCTAATGATTCATTACGCAATGCTTTCTCATTACGTAACTGTTTGAGTAGCGTAATGAATCATTACACACATTTTTTTAGAAATTGAAAAATAATGGTGAATGCATTCCAATATAATTGCTGATACCCTAAAGTGGTCTTCTACGAAAGTGCACAAAAAATGTTGTGAGGAACTCGTTGCAGAACTCGATTTTCACAGCACTCGTCTTAATTATTCGACATTTTTGACGAATTGGACTTAATACCATGGAGAGTCATCAAATGATAAATACTTTCAATCAATTTACTAAAATCTGTGAGATTGTTCTAGAAAATTCGAAAAAAATACCAAGATGTTTTGTCCAATTGCCAATGTAATTGTAACCGCATAACAGTCACAATGAGATTATAAATGAGCCTCATAATGTAGTAGCAACAAAATGTCTATCAGAATTATTTTCTGACTATTCCCCCAATATGCGATATGAGTTGTACAAAACTTCATCCTCAAATAAGCTCTTTTGAATTCTTAATGATTTTTTGAAATTTCAGCTTCCTCCCATACTGCAGTAAAATGCAAACTAGATATTCCATTTACTAAATGCCAACTTTTGTCGAATGTTACAAATATGCAGTTATGGGCAGTATATGTATGTTCCAAAGAAAATTAGTGTAGTTATCACAACTTTAGACGAGTTCGTTTGGTGCTTTCTATAATTTCGTGTATAATATTTTTTTGCATTTTATGTGATTTGGTTCTTACAAACAAACAAACAAAAATAGGGTAAAACAAGTAGGGATAAGCCTCCATACAATGATCTTCAGATCACTAACCATATAGGCTACCACAGTGGCGTTCAGTGACTCTTCAATGACACGAGAATTTGGTAAATATAAATCCAACATTATAGCTCATCTGCCCGTACTTTAAGCCATCCAAACTGTCACCCATTTTCAAGAGGAAATACATTAGTACATAGTTTCCCAAACTGTGGGTCGCGAGCGGGTGTCTGGTGAGCCGCGAAAAAAAAAATTAGTTTGCATTTATTATCGATATTTTCGAAATTCTACAAATATTTAACTGTTCTCATTTATTAATTTGAAGCATATCTTCTAGAGATCGAGAATTGTATCAGTTTTGGCTTCAATGATTGATAATCTTGAATTGGTAATTCTCAATTTACTTGGGAATATCTAAATCTGAAATATCGGAATGATAATTTTCAGAAAATATGACGTTGAAAAATGGTTAACAATAGAACTAACATCTGGCAAACTATTTTTTTCGAAACAAACTGCACTGCCCATAACTGCAAAACAGTCACATTCGACATTTTTGACAAATTGGAGTTAAGACCATGGAGAGTCATCAAATGATAAATACTTTCGATCAACTTACTGAAATCTGTGAGAATGTTCTAGAAAATTCGAGAAAAATTCCAAGTTGTTTTGTCACATTGGTAATTATAACCGCATAACAGTCACACTGAGATTATAAATGAGCCTCGTAATGTAATAGCAATAAAATTTCTATCAGAATTATTTTCTGGCTATTCACCTAGTATGCGATATCAGTTGTACAAAATATCAACCTCAAATAAGCACTTTTGAGTTCCTGGTAATTTTTAGAAACTTTAGTTTCCTCCCATACTGCCGTAAAATGCACACTTAATGTTCCATTTACTCAATGCCTACTTTTGTCGAATGTTACAAATATTCAGTTATGGGCAGTGCACATATCATATGTAAAATGAATTGTGACCAGGTGATAAAAAAATCACGTCAACGCTGCTTTTTATTAAATTTTATTGAATATATATAAAAGCGCAATGAATTCCTGTGCTGAATTTCTGCAGACACTGCTGATTTTTGCTGAAATTTTGGACATTATTTCAAGGAATTGGACGATTTGAGTTCAGTGGATTTTTTAGTTGGCTATCACTACTTTTTTTCATTTTAAACTCAGCATAATTTAAATATTTTAACAAAAAAAATTCTTACAAAAATTGGGGATAACGTTTATAGGCTAAAATATCAACGTCCCATAAAAAAATATAAAATTTCCATAAAAAATGCAAAATTTACCAGTAAAGAAACAAGGGTAAAATCAACAGAAAAGTTAAACATTTCCATAAAAAAATAAAGAAATGCATAGAATGCATAAAATGTAGAATCGACAATAATCTCACTAAAAAATATCGAATTTTTTCATTTAAAAACCTCAAAATGTCCCTATTTTCTTCACAAAAAGCAATAAATAATTATAAATTTTCCACAAAAAAGCAAAAATTTGCAATAAATAAATAATAATTCGCCCACAATAAATCAGAAAATTTCCATTCAAAAAATCAAAGATAGCAATAGCAGTAAATGCAAAGTTGCAATGAACAAACCTAACTGAGCAATTCAAAATGACAATCAATACATGAAAATGTTGTAGAAAATTCCAATATTTGAGTAAAACTTTCCATAAAAATAACGTAATTTTCCAATGATGAGTAATAAAGTGTGTAATGGATTTCATAAATTTTCAGTCAAACTGAAGCATTGTTTTCACAATTGGAGCTAATTAGTCGTCGTATGTAGATGTAGTAATTGCATTTTAGAGTTCGATAATTAATTACGTAAGAATTTAGGGGAGGGGAGAGTGGAGATGTTGGCCGGGTTTGAAAAAAAAAATCATACATGGAGGGGAGGCGAGGTTTCGAAAAATCACAAAAAAATGTTTTTTAATACACCCCATCGTTAGGCGCTACAATTTTAACTATTTCGGCAAAGTTGAAATGAAACATTGACATGGGATATCTAATCTAAGGATATCTAATATCGTCAGTGGTCTAACAACACTTAGCGCGCTCGGCAAAGATCCATCATGCCGCATAAAGTGTTGCCACAAATGATGCTTAGTTTGTGCCCCACCAGCCAGTTCCCTGGCTGGTGGGGCATGAGAGCATAAGCTTCTACCATCTATGTAGTTGGACATAACCCAAGCAGTGACATAAGTGTTCCTAATATTGGAAGATTAGATTTGCCGAAATAATTAAAATTGTAGCGCCTAACGATGGGGTGTATTAAAAAACATTTTTTTGTGATTTTTCGAAACCTCGCCTCCCCTCCATGTATGATTTTTTGTATGAAACATTATTTTTTCCTTTATGGCAAGAAATATTTTTTCAAACCCGGCCAATCTCCCCGCTCTCCCCTCCCCTAAATTCTTACGTAATTAATTATCGAACTCTTAAATGCAATTACTACATCTACATACGACGACTAATTAGCTCCAATTGTGAAAACAATGCTTCAGTTTGACTGAAAATTTATGAAATCCATTACACACATTATTACTCATTATTGGAAAATTACGTTATTTTTATGGAAAGTTTTACTCAAATATTGGAATTTTCTACAACATTTTCGTGTATTGATTGTCATCTTGAATTGCTTAGTTGGGTTTGTTTATTGCAACTTTGCATTTACTGTTATTGCTCTTTTTGATTTTTTGAATGGAAATTTTTGATTTATTGTGGGCGAATTATTATTTATTTATTGCAAATTTTGGCTTTTTTTGTGGATAATTTATAATTATTTATTGCTTTTTGTGAAGAAAATAGGGACATTTTGAGGTTTTTAAATGGAAAATTTGATATTTTTTATTGAGATTATTGTCGATTCTACTGCACTTTTGAATCTATTTATTGCTCAATTTTTTTTTATTTATGGAAAATTTTGTTTTTTCTATGCACTTCTTTATTTTTTTTATGGAAATTTTTAACTTTTCTGTTGATTTTACCCTTGTTTCTTTACTGGCAAATTTTGCATTTTTTATGGAAATTTTATATTTTTTTATGGAACGATTAATTGTCTGCCGTTTATAATTCTTTGTTTTTCAGTTATTTTTTTTTTCTTTTTTTCCGGAGTAAAAAGCATTTGCTTCATGTTTTTATAATGACGATTTTTTTTTAAAGTTCATCCACCCTTAATGCAAAAATTGGTCACTCTGATGGTGAACGATGATATTTTGACGTTTATAAAATTGTATGGAAATAAAAAATACGACTTTCACAGTTAGAAATATCGCGAATTTTGTGGTGGTGTGTTTTGGTGCATGTTGATACATATCGTATATTTCCGAAAAGTAACGAATTGCCACAAAAAAAAAAAAAACAGTAAGAACGGATTACTTCAATTTTTTTCATGGTTTGTCGCAAGGAATATGCCTAATTGCAAGGTGGGTCGTATATCTTTATACGACGTATATCGTTAATATTTTAGCCAATACTTCATACATGTTTGACTGGTTTTGAGGTAATTTATTTGTTTCTTATTTGATAATGATGCATTTGCAAACAATTACTACCCAGCCAAAACTTTTGTTAACATTACTGAGACTACAACTCAATAGAGAGATAGCTTATTCGATGAAAATAAATACCTACCAAATGCATACATTATAGACAGTTCATCATAATCTATACAACTCCAGATAAGCTGATTTGGCGTTTACTATAATCAACGTGTATGACAGTGTATTTCACTTTGTATGACTTCATTTTTACAAACAAACCAAAGAAAAGTGAAGAACAAAAGTGAGACAAGCCGAAAATTTCTATTTCTATAATTCACCTTTAGTGCTCCAGTATTCAAAATGACGACGTTTTCGTATGAAGCTTATGTGGTGGTGGTTTTTAAACAGCTTCCGGGACAGAATTTTATACCGCATCAGGAAAAGGAAAGGCGGCCGAAACTTTCAAAACTACCAAAATTCCCGAACAATACCACGTCCAACATGCCATAGGCACGTGTGGTCCAAAAAGTGACATTTTCATCACTATGGGAACCATCAATCAAGAGATCCGCGTCTAGGAGTGCCTCGAAGAGCGGCTGTTACTAGTGATCCTTTATAGAGAGATAAGCGGAAGTAAAATTGAATGATTTGGCAACAGACCAGCAGTGCTGATTTTGCTCGGCATCGAGAATAATATCGTAACACGGATATGACTTCCTCATTGCTTAAAAGATTATTTTGTTTCGCTATAGATCTTTGAGCTACATATCCAAACTAATAAACAGCCGAAAAAATCAACAACTAAAAATCGCATTGACAAAAATTTAAAAAAGAAAAATATATAATTCTTTTGCTTCATGCTAAATTACTTTTACCAACATAATTTCAAGCGGATTACATTACTCTTCAAGAAAAGTTCAAAACAAACATAACGCATGTTTGTTTGGCTCATACTTTGACAACTCTCGCTGCTCGATTGGCTCACACTTTGACAGAAATGTCAGCTTCCGCGAATCTCTCTTATAAAGGATTACTAGCTGTTACCATTCCTGAAGTAACACAATAGACCTGTGCGAATCTATGACAAAAGATCGAAGGACAAAAGGTCAAATGACAAACAAGATCGAATGGTTAAAAATTTAGAAAGAACAAAAGGCTCTTAAGATAAAGAGAAAGTTATCACTAAACCAAGCACAAGCGCTACAGTTAAAATAGACGTGACGAAACGCTCATAGTTTTAGATAGACCGTGCTGAGGGACGTTCAATTTCAGCTGGTCAACGATCTTTTCGGGGCGAAATCTTTTCAGGTCGTAGTGCATCCAGAGTTACTGCGTACGTGCTGTAGCCTTATGTGCAAGAGCCACATTCCTTTCAGGCTCACCCGTGCACTGTACATTTTGAGACCTATGTTGATGTTCTTTGCTTTTTTTAAGGTAATTCATCAATGCGTTTCATGCGCTCCGTCACATGCGTTGTTTAAAACCCAGCACAATAATTAATGTGAAGACAAAATTTTAAAACGAGAATCGAAATTGTAACTTCCCGATCGCGCGTCTTCGACCGTATCATGTAGACCATCTAGACACCTACATGACTTTGCTTCCATTTAGCTTAAACACACTTCTAAAACTAAGAAAGAATGGTTACTAAAGGAATTCTACTTCTACTTTGTAAATGTTTCAGAAACATGGAAATCTGCTTTTTAGGAATCTTTAAATGCCTCTCACAGAGGCTGCAGATGTTTCTCTTTTAGATGCTGAATAAACTGACAATGAAAAAGCTAGGAAAGCGCCACATTGAGAAGTTTAAAAGTGTCTCTCTCAGAAGCTTAGAAACTTCTTTTTAGAAAGCTCGGAAAACTTCTCTCTCAGAAGTAAGGAAACATTGTCACCCAGAAGCTTGGATAACTACTCTTTCAGAATCTTCGAATGCTTCCCTTCCTAAGCTTGGTAAGGTTTTTTTCATGGCTTCTGGCAGCTTATTTCTCAGAAGCTTCTCGTTGAGAAGCTTTAAAGATAGGGTAAATGATCCATTAGTTGAGGTAGCACCAATAGTTGCGGTATGGGCCTTATAATGGAATAATTAACTCATTTGTAACTGAACTTTCTTCTGGGACATTATGGATTTCATACATATTCTAAATTAAAGTAGTTTAGAACACTAGTTTTTGTATAAAATGTGAGCGTATCTTTCAAAAACTATAATTTTCCATGCGCCAGTTCAAACACGCGCCTCTCACTAACATTTTCATAGTGGCAAGCTTGCACGAAACAATGAAAATCACAATTTTCTGGCCCAAATATTCAATGAAAATGTTTCAATATCCTAAGTTGTATGTCTGTTTATCGTTTAAAAACTGAAACATAGCTAATAATGACAAAATAATCTTCTAAGTCAATTTGGTATCCCGGTGTCTACAATACGATTCAGGTCAAGTAGTATATGGAGCAAGAAAACTCGGAAAGGCCCTGCAACAGTGCCATCTAAAGATGAGGAGGATACACACATTGTGTGGTTGGAGGAACAACAACAGAGAGGCATCTCAGTTGTAAAGGAAACCTTAAACTCCAAAACCACCTTCAGACCCAATCCTTTTCGGAAAAATGTACCGTAAATGATAGAGTGGATCTCAAAAGAAATTGTAACATTTCTGACTTCCTGGACTACCCAGAAGCTTCTAAGCGAAGCAGCCAACATCGCAACTACAGAAGAAAATTAACCTTGATTTTACGGCTGGCGAACGTTTGGCAGAGATTTGTTGAGTAGAGGAGGATTAGCAAGATACCATAAAACAACGTAAGGAAAATTCTGTAAAGCGAGCTGCTCATAAAGTGGAAGCGGAAAAGCAAAAAGAAATTACTGCTCAACAGAGGAAACACAAGTTGGAAAAGCGAGCTCAAAGATAAATAGAAGCTGAGCAGCTCAAAGCAGCATTGCGAGCACGTCGACGAGAGCCGAGAGGAATCGGCCATTAGGAAGCAGGAACGTTGAAACCTCTGACAGGAAAATTGCCTGAAAAATAGCTGACTCAAAACGTTAAGCATTTATTGGTTAAAAGTTTTGAATTTATCTTACTAAGGTTAACATCTCGTTTTATTCGAATTCCAATATTTAAATAAATGACATTTAAAATTGGATTGCATTCGCATTTATATTCCTTCATTTTACCAAAAACTTCTTCATTTGTTCTTTACAATTATTTTGATCGCTTAATGTTCTGATTGCTTCGGCATGCAATTATTGCGACTAACGTAATGAGATTCAATCTTGATCCATTTATTTGTTTCATCATAAAATCACAGATAAACACTTCACACTTTCGTCACTGTTGTTCATAGACTATATTTTTTAACTATCGATTTGAATAACGGAAGGCATTAACACACTATTATTACATAGTGCCTGGATTGACATGTTCTCGCGATTTGATCTAGAGCTTACGTATGTTTGCCTATGATAAAAATTTATAACTGTAATTGATATTACTCAACTAATTTTTGGACTGTTGGAATGATGGGCAAGAATGTTTGCAGATTTCGTGCTGCCGAAATCAAGACTCATTTTGCAGTTTGTAGTGTATTACAAATACCTACTAAATAAAATATATAACAAATATATTTTTCATCAGTTGTCATTAAAAAAGCAATGTTTATCAACTATTTTCAAAAACGCTAATAAATCGATTGAAATCATATTTTAGAACTCATTGTTTTCAAAACCGAACTATACCGCAACTATAGGAACACTCATACGCAACTATAGGAGCAATAAAATCGTTCAATATTTTGCAAATTACAAGTACATATGGTGAATTTTTTTAATGTTCGATTGTTAGAAGAGATGCGCAAGACATCATTAACCCGTATAGGCCTGAGTGAAAGCAAAAATTCTAAAACCCTCACCACTCAGCGAATTCTTAACGGATTCAAATGATTTTTTGTCAGTATACTGGCACACATATCTAGTTTCTAGAAGTGGACAGAGGAACGCGGAAATATTCTTGTAGCTGGAGTTATTCCGGATGATCACTGGGTCAGGTCGGAGGAGAAGGGTACTGTATGTTTGTGCCCCTCAAGGTAGGCAAATTTCAAGTCACAGATAATTTCCGGAATCGGCTATAATATGGCCACTACATGACGGAATTTTAAGAAAATTGCATCAGTGTAAACTTTTTGAGAAACGATTAAATTGGATAACTATGAGTTTTGCATTTGATTAATCCTATAAATGATCATTTTCGAGTCCCGGGACGCCTCAAACTTATGATAAAGTGGCCAATTTGTATCTGAACATCTGTGCCAAGATCATGGGAACGCATTTTAGTGCAAAATTATGTTTGATTTCTACTTTTCGAGAATTGAAACGGTTTAGTATCCAACAAATCTACAGCCGGTTCTTCCGGGCATAACGTCCAAATGGCCACATCTGGTATATTTTAAACGGCGCAAAACTCTTCATTTATAATGTTGAATATCAGATCCTAATGATTTATGCAAATAAAAATGATTGTCATTGCAAATAATTAAAGGTATCTTTGCATGTCCCAAAAAAATACTTTTTTTTACCCGACTTGACCCAGTAACCCACCGGAATAACTCCGGCCACAGACATTTTTCCGAGTTTCTCTGGCCACTTCTAGAAACTAGATATGTGGGCCACTGAACTGGAAAAAAATCATTTGCATCCGTTAAGAATTCGCTGAGCGGTGAGGGTTTCAGTATTTTTGCTTCCACTCAGGCCTATACGGGTTAAACATGATACAAGTAAAATTTATTAGCAATATTAATTTAATTAATCTCAGAAATTATAAAATGTGAATGGCACTTAGTTAATACCTCCACTATTGGGTCATTTACCCTATATTTTCCAGAAGCTTATTTTTAGGAAGCTAGGGATGCGTCAATTGCATAATCATGAAAAGCTGCACTTTCAGAAGCTTGGGAATGTTTCATTCAAGCTAAACTAGGAAAACTTGTATCTCAGTATCTGATTTTCGCTCAGAATTTTAGAAATCTTTACTCTCATAATCTTTGGTTTCCTTTCAATGCTTTGTGATTTTTTTTGTTTGGAAGCTTGAAAAGCTGCTCTGTCTTAAGTTTACGAAGCTTCTTTATCAGAAGGTTGGATTACCTGCCCTTTGAAAGAGTAGTAGTAGAGCTTCTGTCTCAGAGCTCTGAATACTGTCTATGCTCAAATTGGTTAGCTTTGTTTTGATAACTAAGAAAAGCTCTCTCTTAAATGTTTGGAAAAAATCGCTTTTGGAAACCACAGAACCCTTACAGAAACTTCTTTCTTTCAGAAACGTGAGAAACTTCTTGAAAGATAGAAAAGCATCGCTTTCAGAAGCTTGGAGAACTACTTTTTCAGAAGAGTGAAAACTTCTCTTTGAGAAGATATGAAAAAGTTTCTCTTGGGAGCTGAGAAAGTTCTCTCGCTGGTATGGATTGCACTGTGTTGAAATGTGGTATAATGATTTATTACAGTTTTCAAAAGCTTGAAAGCTTTGCTGTCAGAAACTTAGAAAATTTATCTTTACAAATCTTGAAATTTTCCTTTTGCAGAAGCTTGAATAGTAGGGTGCGGCTTATTTTTCAAACGTTCTCATAACCAAAAATTCGAGTGCTCTACTGAATTCAAATCATATTAAAAGAGAAACCTCAAAATCTGAGCCAAAAAATAAACATTTAGAGGTAGCGCAAGCAAAGACAAATTAAAGACCCCCATGTCCCTTGAAGTTGCCCAAAATTTTATGGCTCATAAGGTAATCTAGAATGCCGTTCAAAGTGTTTTGCGATTTGTCAAACTTGGGTACCTTTTACACTACCGAGGGACCAAATGCAGTACTAGAAGTGGTACCCAATCTGAGCCTGAGTGGGACGGACCTGGTGCAAGCGTCTCGAAGGTGAATTTTCAAGTTATAAAAAATTACCTTCAGTAAAGTAAACATAACTTTGTTATTTTTCAACCAATTTTGAAAAGTTTAGCACCATTATCTTTCAAATTAAATTTAGAAAAACTTTGTAGAACTTCAAATTTGTCTTAAATCAAAACTTGTCTTAGTTAAAAATACTTTTATTCAATTTTATTCCTCATTTTACTAAAAAAATCACTTTTGTTTGACTTTAACTTCATAAATACACGACCGATTCCAAATCTTTTTACATGTTTTTGAAGCAAATTCAGTCGTTTTCAAACTGTTCAAATGACACTTTTTTCTTAAAAATGTTTTTGTCTTATTTATTTAACAAAAACTACCCAAAAACATGATAATTTAATGAAAAAATCGAATTTCTTTGGATTATTTAGGTTTTATTGCCGGATTTTTACATAGAAAACTTTAATTTACAAAGCATTTCAGTGAATCAATTGTCACCCAACCCTCAACAACAAAGACATTGTCATCTCCTTTTCTTGTTGCAACAATGTTATTCCACAACATCAGTTTATCACCACTTGCACAGAATATGACAATGATCAATCACCTCGTGCGCAGCGATTTTCTGAGCTTCGCATGGAAATTTTCGAGAACTTTGTTCGTGTTGGTAAACATTGGCACATTATCGAACAGCATTCATAAAAACTAATTTGGTTTTGTGTTTAAAATAACTGACTAATCGCGAGTTGAAAAGGTTGCAACAATGTTGCGCCCTGTGATTGTCAAGACAATTTTGCTTTTGATTGTGTCACAATCCGCAACAGTTGGGACAAGCGGTTGTAAGCGAGCTTGCTTTGTTGTTTGTTTTTCATCTGCTTTGATGACAATTTTGATTCACTGAAGCATTTTGTCCCAATTACAAGTTAAATAGTGCATATATTTTTTAACATATGCCAAAAAATTTTTGTTTCTAAATTATTTAAAAATTGTTGCAAAGTCCTTCTCAAAGGTTTAACAAATGAGCAAAACAAGTTTCAGCTTAAGGATAATATTAAACTGGCAAAAATATAAAAAAAAAACTGGCATTTTCGTTAAAAAATCATGGTTTTATGTAGTTTTTGCTAAATAACTTGTTCAAGGCATTTTTCAGTGAAATATGATGTATGAAAGATTTGAAAACAATTGAAATAGCTTCAAAAGCATGAAAAAGACTTGCAATCGGTTGAATAATCATGAAGTTTTGGTCAAACAAAGTTTATATTTGTAGTAAAATGAGAAAAAAAAAATGGAATTAATCACTTTTACATAAAACTTGTTTTGATTTTAGACAAATATGTAGTTCTACAAAGTTTTCATAAATTTAATTTAGAAGGTATTTCTGCTAAAATTTTTGAAATCGGTTGAAAAATAACAAAGTTATGTTTCCTTTACTGAAGATCATTTTTTATAACCTGAAAATTAACCTTCAAGACGCTTGCGCCACCTCTAAATGTTAATATTTTTGGCTCAGATTTTGAGGTCTCTCTTTTGGTGGTAGGTCATTTGGCATAAAGTCGTTTGGCATAATGGTTGTTTGAAACCAAGAATTTCTCAATTTTCGTTTTTACGTTTCTATTGAATATATCTGATGACACAAGGCTTGTTTTGGAGTCAATTGATACAAAATGACACTCTGTTCAACAATCATTCGCTCTTAAATAAATTTAAGCATATAAGGAAAGTTATTGCCAATAGTATTTTATTATTTATCCAGAAATTACCCTTCTTTCATATATTAGTTCTTCTTTTGAGTTTCGCTATTGGAACAAATTTTTGCGCTGAAGATTTTTATATATTTAGCACAAATTTACCCTTCTATTAATCGTTCTATTTTTTTCCTGAATATGATGTAACCATTATTATAGGTATGAAAACTGTTGATTTTAAATTTCAATAAATTTCTCCTTCTTTTATGCATAGGCTGTTCTTTGGAGCTATATTTTTTAAGTAGTTTTGTATACAACTGACAAAAGGACGGAAATCGATAACATTGATCTGCTCAATTTATCAGCGAAAAGAGAAATCGATTACTGCAGTTACTTTGATGGGTTGTGCTACTTTTCCCCGAATGTCGTTTCCCCGAATGCCATTTCCCGAATATCCCGTTTCCTCGACTAGCCCACTCCTCCGGAAAATTTTTAGCACCCATAATTGTCGTCACTATATACATTTCAGGGGGGTGAACGAACTGACCATCTAATATGCACCCTTCTTTATTTAATTGGTGGTTCTTTCGAGTTTTACCGTCTTCAGCATTTTTGCCAACATGTGTATAGCCGAGAGTGACAGAATACTTCCTTTTTTTTGACTGTTTATCGTTCTTTCTCGTCACCACTTTTCGGGGGAACCAGTCATTGCCGCAATAATTTTTGGCGTCAATTCTTGTATTGGTTTAATTGTAAATTTTGCTTTCTTTTAAAAATAGGCTGTTCTTTATGTTTATACTGTTATAAATTGTGTTATTTAGTAAAGCTAATTGTGAACCATTTTTATTAGCAATTCTTGCCAGATGTGTTGTTAGAATTATAATTATTTCAGAACCTGCCAATATTCAATATATACTTTTTTTGGGGCAAACGCGTGATCTCCGAGATATGCTGGAAAATATATTGTTTCAATCACAAATTTTCCCTTTTCTCGATAATAGACGGTGTTTTTGATGTACACTTCCGAAATTAGAATTTATATTGAACCGTTAAAAAGTTTTGCCACAAATATTTTCTTTTAAAGATGTGTTGTTCATTTGAGCTGTGCTGTGAAAATTTTTTTTTTTGCGTTAGATTCTGAAACATTTTAAACGAAAAATAATCTGCTCTCGTATAAAGGCTATTTTTGCATTAAGTCGCATTAATAGAGCTTTTGATATTTTGCAAAAAAAAAAGATCATTCTTTTATCAAGTAATTTTCAGCGAGTGTTACGTCCAAACTGGTACAGAAATATTCTATGAGCGTTCCCTTGATGAATAACTGCGAACTTTCCTTGCCAATTTACTATTTTCAAATATGTATATCGCAACAAGCTCAAGGGTACTCTATGTTCTGAGATGTAGAGACCCGTCACGAGTTTTTTTAGTAATGCTCTATAATGTCACAATAATTTTTGAAATTCTTAGCTCGGATAATCTCTGAACGAACACCACGCTTGTTTAGAACCTACCAAATTTTTTTGCTGTGGGCTCGGTGGTGTTGATCTCAGTAAAAGCTTAAAAAATGCCGATATTTATTTCAAGTCAATCATTATGCCAAACGGCCATTATGCCAAATGATCATTATGCCAAACGACCATTATGGCAAACGACTTTATGCCAAACGGCGTTATGCCAAACGACCTTATGCCAAACGACTTTATGCCAAACGGGGTACAATCCTCTCTTTTAATGTGATTTAAATTCAGTAGAGCACACGAATTTTTGGCTTTGAGAACTTTTGAAAAATAAACCGCACCCTATTGAACAGCCGTTTCTCGTGAACTTGAAAGTTTCTTTTTTAGACAAATTTAAGTATGGCGAATTTTTCTGTAAGAAATTAGAGAAGCTCCTTTAACTGAAGCTTTGTAAGCTTGCTTAAAGCTTAGAAAGCCTGGAAAAGTTGGCTGCTTCTCTTTCAGAAGTTTGACAGTTTCTCTTAAAGGATGAGAGTGTTTTTATTCTCTCTTAGACACTAGAGGAAAGATTCTCTCTCAGAAGTATGGAAAGCTCTAGCTCAGGTATGTTGGAATACTTCCATTTCAAAGCTTTGAGAGCTTTTTTTCAGAAGCTCGGACAGATTTGTATACAGTTGCTTGAAAGCTTCTGTAGCAGATGCTTGTGAACCTTTTTTCTCAGAAGATCAAAAATCTATTTTTTAAGCTTGGAGAGGTTCTTTTTTAGAATCATGGAAACGCTTTTAGTTATAATCATAAAAAGCTCCATATTCAGAAGCTAGGCAAGCTTCTTTTGAAAAAGTTTTAAAATTCTCTTTATGTAAAGCTTGCAAAGATACTTTTTCAGAAACATAGAAAGTTTATCTCTCAGCAGCTTGGAAAGATTATGTTATGTTATCATGAGAAGCTTGAGTAGGTCGAAAGGTTTTTTCCAAAATTTAAAAGGTTTTTTTGCAGAAATAATGCTTCGCTTCAGAAGGTTGAAAATCTAATTTATCTTTTTTTTCAGAAGCTTGAAACGTATCTCTTTTAGAAGCATTGTAAGCTCGTTATAATCCTAATAGTAATCATGATTCTGATAGAAGCTGATGTTACTGCAGCAAAAGCATTTCATTTTACATATGACTTCAGGATCTTATTTACAATAGCATACAACCTATTTCATCACGGCACAGCAGAATCAACCACCACAAATCATTGACTACCGCCTTTACAGAAGTCACCAAACACGCTTCTGCCCGAAAGCGCTTAATCTGGCTGGCGCTCTTCCAAAAATGACGTGCGCCTCCCGAAAACCAATTTCGATGGGCGTCTCAGCAATCATCGTATCATCGCTACATTTCGCCTGCTTACAGCGCTTTTTTGGGACCCCTCGAACCCATCGATCAACGGTAAACAGCGCGTACAAAATGTGCTCACTTTCGCCGGCTCTAACTCGTATACGATTTATTCGGAAGCGGCTGTGAGCAAACTGCTGGATGACGCGCGATGGATAGATGGATAGTAGGCCTTGACTACTGCCAGAGGCCGTTTGCTGTCTGATGCAGTGGCGCAGATAATGTGCCCCAAGCCTTTCGCCCGATCCAAGCAAACCTTGCGTCCATAACTGCGCCTCTTTTGCTACGGGGGTAAAACGACAAAAATGGAAGCTCAACCCCTCCGTCATGGTGGATGGTGGATTATTATAAATAAATATAATCTGTAACTATAAATTTCGCACAAACGTTCCAGCGCGCGATGCGGTGTATGAGCTTTACGAGGAGCGTAGGCTATGGGGGGCTGTTGGCGCGCTGCCATTCTGCCACGCTGGAAATCTCATCGCGGCAAATCGGCTTTGGAGAGCTAATTTCGCCTCGGGTGGTGCAATGTTCAAACAGTGAGTCAGAGTGAGATTTTTCGAGACAAAGAAGCGTTTTGATCCGTTTTTTTATTTCCTTCATTAATATTATTTAAAACATTGCATTGCACTCATTTCTAATAAGGGCCTTCCTTAGCCGAGTGGTAAGAGCCCGCGGCTACAAAGCAAAGCCTTGCAGAACGTGTCTGGATTCGATTCCCGGTAGGTCCAGGATCTTTTCGTAATTGAAACTTCCTTGACTTTCGTGGGCAAAGAGTATCATCGTATCTGACACACTACATACGAATGCGAAAATGTCAATTTTGGCAAAGAAAGCTCTTACTTGATAACTGTGAATGTGCTCATTGAACACTAAGCTGAGAAACTGGCTCTGTCCCAGTGGGATCGTTAATGCCAAGAAGAAAAAGAATAATATTTTAAATAATACAGTGAGTCACAGTGAAAATCGTCCACCTTGAACATTACCAGAAAAGTAATTCGTACTATTCCTGTATAGAACAAGAATTCAAATTAAATGGCTCGTTACGTTAGTACGCAATTCAAGTTATTGAATATAAAAATAATAAATTAAGCTTCAAATTTGTAAAAATAATCAATAATAAGGTCACAGTGAAAATCGTCCACCTTGCCAATATGCATGATTTTTGGGATAATATTATAAAGTTTTCATTCATATCATTTCTTTAACTCGCGCACACACATTCATTCAAGCACGATCTGCTATGCAAGAATAAAAAAGGTTTAATTTTTTAGAGTTTTTCCATTAAAATGGGACGAAATAAACAGACATCGTAAATATAACAAAACTTGTGATAAAACTATACAAAAATGGCAAAAATCAACTGAAAATCACCAAATTTGTTGGAAAAGGGTGTACTACCGTACAGAGTATAATAAATCGCTACAAAATTAACCATTGAAGTAAAACCAAACCCAAAACATCGTTGAACGAAATTATCAATGGAGCGGTTGAGCGTTAGCTTCTTCGTCAGGTTGATGCTGACCCCAAGATAAGTGCACCGAAACTCGCAATTGAAGCGAAAAAGTATCTCAGGAAGCAGGTATCTCAGAAAAAAGTATCTCTTAAGGACATATCCCCTTGAGTACCAAAATGGATTCTAATATGGTACCTTACTTCCCCCTTCACTTTTCGCTCTCTTCTCCCACACTTCTTACAGTGTTTTCGAGAGCGATCACAAAAAAATGATTATTTGAAGTTACTAACCTTATTGTAGAGGGGTGGTTTCTTAACTCAAAGCATTCCATAATTTGTTTTTCACAAATTACCAGTTTTTGAATGCAAACACGTAGTTATTGCTGTGATTTGTGTTGTAAAATACCACGCACTACCGAATCAATTCTTCTTCACGCACCGAGGTATTATTAACAGGCTTTTCGGTGCCCGATCTTAAACTCACTTTTAATGGTATTTCTACTCACCGTAGCAATTCAAAAATCTAATGCGATACGTAAAACACTTTAATTTGTCGCGCGCCGTGCTCCTGGGAGCAATAAATCACTTAAATTAATCGATTTGTGCTCGAAAAACAATATCGGAACGCGAATTCACTGAGGCAACATTGTTTATGAATCGGATGCGCAGCTCTCACTGATTGGAAGTGATACCAGTTTTTATGTTTCGAATTAAAATTGTTTGGATTTTCATACACTTGCTGCAACCACGTATTCTACAATTTCATAACACTAAAAAGGTGTACAATATCACAAGTGTTGCAAAACATTTGTATGCGTGAGAGCAACAATGTACGATGCAATTTGACAGCAAAAATTAATATTAGATAATATACAGTACAATTGACTGTAAAATTCAAATAGGGTCAAATGGTCCAAAATGCCACTTTAAGGATTTGTGTCGTTTTCTCCTAATGGGATCCACATTTTAATGCCATTCGAATTCCTAACAGTAACTTTACAATATTTGCTAGCTACCATCATAAAAACATTTCCAAATTTGAGTTTTTAGAGGGCTTAAAACGTGTAGAAAAGTTGGCTGAAAAATGGGGGTGATTCAAATGACCAAATGGATGTGGTAGAATGCCACTTAGTATGGAGAACTTGTAGTTAGCAACCATGTTTCTCCATGAGTTTGCTCTGTGGCATGGAAACGCTTATTCCTTAATGAAATCATCGGAAAACCTTAATGTTTAGGCAAAAAAGAGAAAAATGTTGAATTTCACCGAACAATTAAGGAAAAATCTATGAGTTTATGTCCAAGGCTTGTGGCGGCAACTCTTGAGTAAACATATTTTAACATCGTTTGGCAAAGAATACAAAATGAAACGTTCTAGGAATGATTTAATGAGGTGGGCCATTTCACCCCCTCAGTGCGTTTTGGACCATGTTCCCCTACATACTGATGGCAACTTTTTCCGTCCGTGAGAAGCGAGAGAAGAGAGGAGAAAACTGCCAAAAAAAGTAAACAACACACGCATGGTGTGAAAAATGCTTATAATATTGGTCAAAAAACATGTTTTCACTGTTCACATGTTCAAATAAATTGTGATTTTGAGCTTTTATGAAGTTTTTGATGAACTCATATCGACAATAATACCTTTGTATGGAACGTGTGCAAATAATAATGCCTACATAATTCTGTGGGTTAAGGTATACATGGAACATGATGATTTGTTTTTGGCCGACGCACGTAACATTGTGCTCCGCCTTGTTGGGTGGCTCGAGAGGGTGCTGTAGCGGGTGGCAACATTATGTTTACGTGCGCAATGAACTTTCACCTTAAAGCCAGAAAATATGCGTAGAGTGCTTCGAAAACATAACGTTTCATGGCCGAGTTGCAAGTCGAAAGACGTTCGTATCACCGAAGTACAGCCACCCCACAGTTATGGATAGCACACAGATATGGATCAAAGTTGGCTTAAACGGAGAATATCTGGTCGGCATTAAGGCTAAGTAGCCCGTCATTCGTTTTGGCAACAATGATGACTTTTCAGCTTGCATTTCAAAGTGATAATACTCAGTCTTGTTAGTTTATATTAACTTGAAAAAGTATCACTGTACGTGCTAACATGCATAAAGTATGCTGATACTTTTTCAGCTGTGTCAGTGCAAAACCAACTGATTTTCTTTGATTCGAAATCGTGAGATGAATTAGCAACAATCATCAACGACGCGTACAAATTTCAATGACGGCCTACTTCGCCTTAAGTCAGAGTGGACAGTCACATTTTTCATATTTTGAGAAAAATGGATTTAAACTCTAACGCTCTGTAATTTTTGAACTCGTCTAAATTTTGGTTCAATATTTCTTTTATATCCTGTAAATAAAGAATAAAAAATATGTTAATCAGTCCACAGTCCGGGAAGTCTCTTTTCTGCACCAACTGCAGCCAGTACTTATTGTTCAGAAATACCATAGGTACGAACATATAAAAGGTACCAAGTCAAAAGGTAGAATAATTATTATCACTTGAAATAGGTAGACATGACAGTCCTTTTCCCTTTAGAAACTTTCTAATAACTCTTTAATAACTCTTAATTCAAAGAATTCCACGATCTTATCTTAAATGTGCAAATTTGCTAATTTCATGACTACAACAAAACATTCAAATCATTGGATTTTACTGCTCAACATTGCATTTGACAAATTCGCCAACACTAAAGAACAATTTCGTTCATCTCAATACAGCAATTGCTTCACAAAAGAACAACTTTGTTCACAATAAACGACAATTTCGTCAGCTCTGAAGAACAATTTGGTTCAACTCAAATAGGCAATTTCACCACACTTTCAAAACCAGATATAGAGTAAAGTGGGGCAAAATTTCGAGGGGGGTATGAGTTTCTTTTTAAGATTTCTAGCTCAATTTAAAACAAATCTTATAAATGTCATGGTGGTTCGAATGCTATTCAAGTAAGAGACTTTCAATCCAAATATCGTAAAAATCGATTGAGATTTGGAAAAGTTATGGCTATTTGTTGTTTTTCGACGTGAATATTGTTATTTTTGGTCAAACTTTCGTTGCATTGAACCAATTGAAGATAAAATCTTTTTCAATATTTTATGTAAGGGCGTTTCTAGGCCTATCATAAGGTTGCTTTGAGGTGTATTAGTTTTTGCATAAATGCTTGAAAACAATTTTTGGCCCATAGTTGGGCAAAAGTTCGACCCATGTATAAACTCACGGAAAAATTTGCAAATTGCCTAAAATCCACACATTATCTTCAAATTTAGTTACATTTGTCTGATCGTGTGAAAATTGTCACCAAAATTTTACATTTCCACTTAGTTTTGCGAAAAACTGCTTTTTTTGAGTGTATTACGATTAACCCGGTTTTGCGCAATTTTTCGATGAAAATTTAGTGTGTATTTTTCGTCAAACTTAAGTTTACGGCTGGTGTAAAGTATGCCTGTCATAAATGGATCGATATTTTACACTGGTGGGGCAAAAGTTCGAATAAGACAATCGATTTTGAAACTGTTATAACTAAAAATGGGTAAATATTTTGACACAAGTTTATTCAGCAAAATTATAGCCAATATGTTGAAGGTTCACTGTATGGTATTGGTTTTGTTTTGACTGCTATTGTTTTCCTGGAAACTTTGAACTTTTGCCCCACCTTAGATTGGCAATTCGCCACCCCAAAGAAAGTCGATTATCTTCAACACACGTTTCCATGATCTGCAAATTAATAATAAAATAATATATTAATCAGTACACAGTCCGGGAAGTCTCCTTCTCTGCACCAACTGCAGCCAGTACTTATAGTTCAGAAATACCATAGGTACGAACAGATAAAAGGTACCAAGTCAAAAGGTAGAATAATTATTATCACTTGAAATAGGTAGACATGACAATTTCTACACATCATTGTGTTGCTTTCAAACAATATTATGTGAAGTGATAATCATGAAAAATCATAATCCAAACCTCTAATAGAACGATTTTTCGATGGACTATGTGTACTTGGTCCACTCTGACTGCACTAAAGATCACTTTTCAGTGAGTTGGTTCACTCTGACTGAACAATTTCTAGGAAAATAATAATCATTTAATACTTGCATGGTCAAACTGGGTGCAAATCTTAAAGATTTATCAAATTATCAAAACCCTTAGACACCAGTATCGTAAATTCTTCAATACCGAAATCAGTGGCATTACGATAGCTTGGAAATACAGGTTTTGCAGGGTCAGGGCATTGAAGACCAGAAAAATTCAAATATGTGTTCAGTCAGAGTGGACCAAGTGAAAATTTTGAGTACCGACCAAAATCTACTGGTCCACTAAGCGGGTTCCAGCACATTTCATACATTCACCATAGAACTATCATAAACTTCTATCGGGCTCTGAAATTGACTCAAAAAATGCAATAATCAATCAGTTTATTGCTTTTCAACACTTGGTCCGCTCTGTCTGCACATAATTGTTACAATTTCTGACCACCCATTCAAATATGATAAATGGTCAAAAATCAAAACCAAATGCAGCGAATTAAGTAATATTTATAAAATTCTATTGATGGATAAGTAGAAGAATCATTCGATGTCAAAAAATCTGACAAATCTCTTGAAATGTTTTTCATTTTCTCGCATTCCTCTGCGCGCTGATCATTTTCGCTATTATGGTAATAAGCACTTGGTTCACTCTGACTGCACACTTTTATCGATTTTATTGATCTTCCAAAGTAAATTTGTTACATATCATCGTAGTTTACAGCATTCATCAAATCTGGTCAAAGTGAAACGAAGGCAAGGTAATTTTGCATCTAAAGAGAGAATAATCCAATTTTCCCATGTTTTGTACTTGGTCCCCTCTGACTTAACGCCGACCATCTCATCAAATAGAGTTGCAATTACGCAAAACACATTTTATGTACGTGAACTATAAATCTGTACAGCATTGCAATCAATTATATCTTCTTCTAGCATATTTTATTCGTCCATATAAAATAAAATATTATTCGTATTTATAGAATCGTTGATTCATAATTGTGGGGCATTGAAACTCGTACCACAGTTATGAATCAACGATAAGACGATTCCGAAAGAAACGCCGAAACGTATACTTTCATTAGCACACCAATCGTTTGCTTCACAGATACATTGCTTTTATAGTATTCTGATCCATAATATGAGTCGATTTGATCCACAATAAGGACCCTCCTGTTCCACTGATCCACATCTGTGGGATGGACGACGCTTGAAATTTCTTTCGAAATCGACTCTATTTCGTAAATAACCGAGATTTTTTATGTGTATTCTCGAAAACAATTATATTCGGCATTGCCAGCCAGGTAAATTTGTTTTGTATAAGGTCGCCATGATTTGCAATCATATTTTATTCTAAAAAATGACGCTTAGCTGATCCATAACTGTGGGGTGACTGTACGTGAAATGTCGTATGAAGTTTACAGAAACACACTTTGGAAAGGATTTAAACTTCTGGAAGCACTTACTATTCACAGATGAGAGCATGTTTAATATTTTCGGATCTGACGGCAGAGTTATAGTTTGCCGGGAACCAAATGAAGACCTGAAAATGAAAAATCTTTGTGAAACTACTAAGCATATTAGTAGTTCCGTGATAGTTTGAGGCTTCATGCCAGCATCTGATGTTAGTAACTGGTACTTTATCGACGGGATCATGGCTCAATACGTCTATCTTGATTCATTTAAGAAGGATCGAAAGCCTAGCGTAAAAATGGCTTTTAATTTACCTATCTACCTTATCTCAAAAAGATGGGCATTACATCTACCAGGATAAACATCTGCAACATACAGCGGCAAAACCAAAAGCTTGGTTAAAAAATGCCCATCAATCATCAATCTGCCGAGACAATCTACAAATCTCGACATTATCGAGAACTTGTGGCATCTGTTGGATGTTTAAATCAGGAAACATCAAATAACGAGCAGATATAATTTGAAAAGTGCGCTTATAATTAAGTGGATTGAGATCGCTAAAACTTAAACTGAGAAACTTGTGCGATCTATGCCAAATCGTATCAGGAAAGTTTTAAAGAGCAAAGGCTTACCTACTCGATACTAGTTTATGGGTTGACACCTGAAAAAATGACAATTCACTTTCACTCTGTGACTCACTTTATCTCCAGAATATTCTTAGTAGATGTCTGTAGAATATCTTTAGAAGAAATCTGATAGATGCAATTCTTGTGAATTTTTGAAAATCCTCCAGGTAATTATTTTTTTTCCTCCGCGGTAGGCCACGTCCACTAATAATGTAATTATACTCCAAAGCGCCCGTTCGGTTGATTATCTGACAGAAAGTATCGCAAAACTACACTCGCCCAGTGTGTCTGCTACTCAATTATTGCTCTTGGCCGAAGTAAGTTTCTCACGTTTTGCCCGCCCCGGGCTGGGATTCTATTATCAAATTATCTTCATGACAGCTCCTCCAGTGCGACAGTTCACAATTATCTTCTCGCCCACTGTGTTCGCAGCTGTGTTGTAAGCCTCTGTGTGAGCTGTTGTCCCTACTGCTGCTGATGGTACAAAATCACAGCCACATCAACATCACCCCTCAAACCCCCCCCCCCTTTTCCGATGAATGATAAAAACGCGGGGCGCAAAGCGATAGCAAAGGGAGATTTAAGCCCGACATCGGAGCGCAAGCAAATTCCCATAATAAATCAAACTGTTAAAAATTTTGTTTACATGAACAACTCACCCAAATGCCATACAACTGAGCACTCCTCCCCCCCATGGACGCCTCCTTCTCCCTCCGGGGAGAATCAGAAAACAACGCAAAAAAGCGCGCTTTCACCGCGAGAGAGCAGGAAAAAATGAAAACAGCTCGAGCACATGTGGAATAAATAAAAGTCAACTGTGTGTACATGTTATTTGTATGCAGATTTTTGCGCCGGGTACCGTTTTCAGATTTTTCCCAACCCCCCTCCCCCCAAACAATTATTCACTCCGTCAAATGGGGGGTTCGGAACGGGACTTTTAAGTTCTGTTGATATTTTGGATTTTTTTTCCTCCTCCCGGTGCGATGCGAGCAGTATTAAGCATTAATTTATGCTTTTTTGTGCTCGACGCCCTCATCCCTGCGCATTTTAGGGACGACGCATTCTCACAAACGATCAAGCGCAGAGGACCGGGTTATGCATGTTTTATCATCGGATCGCGTGGGTGGGATGAGGGTGAGTTCAATTTGTTGGACGTTGGGTGCATCACGAGGGAGGAATGAATTGACCCTTTCGCTTTGTTGTACTTAAAAAGGTGATATTGTTTAACCTTTGTGACGAACGAAGTGATTGCTATTGGTTCAGACCTGAGAGAGACTCGCGAAGACGAAAAATATCAATGTCATATGCAGCCCAGATACCGCTGTCATGAAACGTCAAATGCAGCCCGTCGTTTTGATGGCTGAAAAAGTGAAAAGTATTGCATTCAAAATAAACTATTATTGAAAACCTCAGTCAGCGGAGTAGTTTTTCAAAAGATGCTGATAAATCTAAACACAAGACAAGTTATTTATAATACCTGGTACGTTTGCTGGCATAAAATTTCATTCAAAATGCCGTTTATGCTTCGGTGTTAAGCAAACCCAATAGATTTTTGGTGAGATGGTCATGTGAGAGCTTGAACGGTTTGTTGAACAAGATTGCTGTAAACACTGAGTGGAAGAAGAAAAAACTCAGCAATCGCAGAAAAAGAAGGCCGTCTCCGCGAGTCTCGTCTCAGGTTCAGACTAGCTTCGGGGGTGCAGAGAACACAGGAAATAACATCTAAATCATACAAATCAGAATCTTAAACATGTAGTAGAAAAAAAGCACGCATTTTTAACCCACAATGCCAATTTTCATATTTTATATGAATTATGCCAAAATCATATGAATGGGTCAAAAATTAGTGCTGATCGAATATTGGTGATTTTTTTCTACAAGCTGTCAAATATGTGGCTGAGATCTGATAGCAGTCGAAACATATGTTTGATACTAAAGAAATTCTGATAGAGTGTACTGATAGCTTAAAAGAAATACATCACTCAGAACAATCACCAAATTGTTGATTTATATTGCAACTCGTTTGTAAATTTATCAAATGATTGTCTAATGAGGTAATAATCTCTGCAACATATGATCCTGGTGAGCTCGTTCTAAACTATATTTTCTAGTTTTAACTCAGTAGACACAAGATCGTTTATGATAGGACGTAAAAGTACAAGCGATATACGCAAACGCCATTAGACAGCGTGCTAAATATACAGTCAGGTCTCCTATTAGGCACATGGGTGGGGGGCGTAATAGGAATCTGCGTTATAGGAGACCCAGGGCTTATAGGATTTCATCACTTTGGGGGTGTCGTTGAATATCTCGTATGCCAAAAGAGAAGTTTCAGTGCTAAGTACGATCTACCTTTAGGAGTTGAGGATCATCCTTTTAGTTGAGAACTTGGCAGGTAGGGGCGCTTTTTCTGATTTGCACAATATGAACCAAGAGGGATAAGAATGCAAAATTTTGTAACATATGATATCTCTGAATCCTGATGTTTCGGAAGGTTGGTGTCTTCGGAAGAGTTGTTCAGTACCTCAAGGGCTGACATGTGGTGGTCATTCTGATACGGAATTACGCCACCAGGCGGCGCTAGTGGGCATGGAATTTTTGTTTTGCGCAAAGCTCAGTTGCCTGACCACTTAGAAAGATGGCGTCTTCGGCAAAGTTGCTCAATATCACAAGGGCTAACATTATTTGAGCCGAAAATTTCGAAATTTTGCCACTAGGCGGCGCTAGTGAGCAAAGAATTTTTGTTTCGCGGATAGCTCAGTAGCCTGACCAAAGTTGTTCAGTATGACACTAGGCTATCGATTTTCCTCGCATTGTCACGTTTAAGTAAAAGTGCCTGGAGAAAAATATATACATTATTTTTTACAATCGGATAAAATTGTGGCTAGTATCCTAGTATTTTGGACAGATTGGGAGAATTTTTGATCAATTATTTGATATGAGAATGAGTGGAGATCCGTGTACTACTCAAATAAGTGATCGTTAGCTTTTTATATGAACCAAAGACAAAAATATGTACAGTATTGGACAAAACATTTGCAACTTTTTCGATTTTCCATACAAAATGTCCAACTTTGGTAAGCTATATCTCGGTTATTTATGGACCGATTTCAATGAAATTTTGGCAGAACATCAGACATAACTTGAATTTTAACATATGTTTTGGGTGATTTTTTCAGTCACAAGTTCAAAAGCAGTAATGGTTTGACTAAAGTGATTTTTTGACGATTTTTTATAATTGACATAACTGAACATATTGAAGGAATAATGGTATCTTCCGCAAAATTGTAGATTTTAACGAGATGAACAAATTTGCTGAAGACAGTTTTTGTGTAGGACTATCCGATTTTGAGATAAATAGTTTTGTATTTTTCATTTAAAATTACACTTTAAATAAACCATTAAAATTTATAAACTCGTGATTGGAAAAGTTATTTGAAAATATATGTTAAAATTTAAGTTATATCTGATGTTCTGTGAAAATTTCATTCAAATCGGTCTATAAATGACTGAGATCTAGCTTACCAAAGTTGGTCATTTTCTATGGAAAATCGAAAAAGATTTGCAACTTTTGTCCAATACAGTAGTTTCTCGATTTTATCACTGCTCGTTTTAATAACGCTTCATTATTTCACTCTCAATTTAAGCACGGTTTTCTGTTCGATTTTATCACGCCTCAATAATTATATGAAATTCATACATTTACATTGAAAAACAACCCCAAACAAGCAACATCTATTCATTTGGCCCATGTCTTACGTGCTTTTCATTTCATTAGTTTTATTTCTGCATTACAAAGCTCAAACTTTGATGAAAATTATATGGCAGAAAAGTCAATTTTCATTATATCACGCTTCGGTATATCACGCCAATTTTTTTTGGGTCCGTGATATAATCGAGAAATTACTGTACTGTATGTTTATTTCTATTTCGTCATTGCATGAATTTCATTTATTGAACATTTTCCAAAGTATGGTTTGGATAGAAATGAAGTTAGGTTGGAATGTCAGTCATTACTAATGAATTGGGAAATCCATTCGCTAGCAATCTTAATGAGATAACTACGACTGGCCTTATCTCTTTAAATACACGATACTCTTCTTTGAATATTTTTAAAATATAAACCTTCTTTTTCATAGCGATAATTCAATCCTATAAAAAAAACTTTTTCTCCAGATTTCTACGTATATATAAAATCTCGAAACTCTCGGCTCAAATAATGTTGGCCCTTGTGATACTGAACAACTTTGCAGAAGACGCCATCTTTCTTAGTGGTCATGCTACTGAGCTATGCGCAAAACAAAAATTCTTTGCTCACTAGCGCCGTCTAGTGGCAAAATTTCGAAATATTCGGCTCAAATAATGTTAGCCCTTGTGATACTGAGCAACATTGCCAAAGAAGATACAGGGAACCTAAACTATCTTCATAGACGTCACGGGATAGGAAGATTGTGTTAGTAGGGTAGCTCAATTCGACAATTTAGAGCATTATAAACAACATATGGTTATAAGTATATAAATATCAATTTTGAATTTACCTGATATATCCGAACCATTACTGAAACAAAAGTTTTGATTAGTTAGATATAAAATAACATAAAATTTCACTGCCATACGCAAACAATGCTTTATCACTATTCCGCAGCACTACGCGAACGACACTACTGACACGATTAATCCTGACCGCTTCACCCGCCCCTGCAAGCGCCGCGGTCAAAGCACCCCACACTACTCGAAATTTCTTCAATAACTATTGCAATAATTTATTCAAAAAAGAGGAATTCTATCCAGAATGAAAGAAAAATAAAAAGCATTCTCGATAATCTTCGATTTGGATCAAATTTTATATATATTTTTGGTATGGTAGAATAAGTGTTTTCTATAGAAAAATCGATCATATTGATTCATTTCGAAAATGGCCTATAAACTTTTGTATGCAGTAAGTTTAAAAAATTCTAACTTGTTTTAAAAAATTTTAAAAACCACAATAATTATAAAAAACTTCTCTAGAAATAGCCATTTTCTAATTATAACAAGTCTAATGGAATGGTGTAAATTTGGGCCTTCCTTAGCCGAGTGGTTAGAGTCCGCGGCTACAAAGCAAAGCCATGCTGAAGGTGTCAGTGTTCGATTCCCGGTCGGTCCAGGATCTTTTCGCAATGGAAATTTCCTTGACTTCCCAGGGCATAGAGTATAATCGAACCTGCCACACGATATACGAATGCGAAAATGGTAACATTGGCATAGAAAGCTCTCAGTTAATAACTGTGGAAGTGCTCATAAGAACACTAAGCTGAGAAGCAGGCTCTGTCCCAGTGGGGACGTTAATGCCAAAGAGAAGAAGAATGGAATGGTGTTTGTATGTCAAGAAATGGCTTGTGAACGGGACAACCTATTTACACCATTCTTTTACAGTTGTCTTCTGTGGAGGTTCGTATGAAGGTGAAGTTGAGAAAGGTTTTCGAAAAATTAGGTTAAACGAGTAAAAACTAATATGTCATTTTGTAAGGGAGGTTTCATGGTCTTTTATAACAGCCTACTTGATGGCAAGACAAATTTGGCCGGGACCACTAGTTAAATAATAAAATAGGCCATTTTCATTAGTTATCCGCTATTATCCATCAAGAAATATAAGTTAGTGGAGGGCCTAAGCTCTTGATAACGTATTGTTCTTCACGGAAAATCGCTCATAACTAATGAAAACGGCGTATTTTATTATAAAAATAATATTCTTCTTGCATTGAAATTGATATAATCCGAAAATGGATAGCTTTAGAGAAGTGATCAAGATAATCAGGTTCAGAATAATTATTGAATAAATAATACAATAATTCAGAATCAGAGATTCTTCTTAAATCATCAGAACGTATTAATTTTGACATAAAACCAAAATTTTGAAAATAGACCAAAAGTTGTTTTTAGAAAAACTTGTTTATTAAAAATTTCATCATCATCTCAAATTCATTCAAACATCTGTTTACTATGAAGAATCTATGGTGAAAATAAAAAAAAATGTATTAAAAATGGGGTTTTTGTGTAATTTGAAATTTAAGTTTCATTTTTGAACCTCTCATGAAAAAATAATAAAATATTTGTTAAGTTATTTTAACGGTTCACTACAACTTCTTCATAGTTTATCTCTAAAATCAACAGTTTCGGAGTTAGAGTTTTTCAAATAAATTGCATGCAATGATGTATAGGCCATTTTCCAAAGTTTTTATTGAGTCAAAATGATCGATTTTTCTATGAAAAACACTTATTCTACCATACCAAGAACATGTGCAAAATGTACTGCAAATCGAAGTTGGTCGAGTTCTGTGACTGACCGATTGGACATGGAATTCGTTAAAAATCGTTCTTAGGAGTAACTCATATTTTTCAATCGATTCCTCAAGATATCTGTCTGCCTCTCAATTTTTTGTCAGAAGTTTTTTTGATTTCATCTGAGAATTTGTATTAAATTTCTTAAAGTATTTAACAATAAATTTCTTTCAATACACTTTCTCGAACTGAACTATAGAATCCTGACAAATCTTCGAAATACAAGGCTTTACATCTTGGACTCGTTCAGTAATTTCACGCTCTATCTGTGGTAATTCAGCCAGAAGCAGTTCCTTCCGTTAATTCAACACGGCAATCAGAAAAAATCACCATCAAATCTGTGCTCACCAGTCGTTTTCTATAGCTAAGGTGCATTTATGAGCAAAATGTAAAAAAAATCGTAGGGCCCATTTTGAAGTAACGCCCGTTTGATTCTATAATTTCACGAATTCAAATGAAATCTGAAATATTTAAACGGGTTTTTATTAGCCGTGATTATCAGAAGAAGTATGCAATCAAAACATGGTTCAAAGATGATTTTTTAGTTATTTGTTACATCTGGGCGAAGTTTTGAATGTGAAGATCTTCAACATTATATGTTACGCCCTTTTTATTAAACAAAAAGACACTGACTTCGGCAACTCAACTGCACAGGCTGTAACTTAACACTAGACAACGAACAAGCATGCTCCAGTAGCACAGCCGAGAAACATTCCTGACGAAAAGTTTTAATGGCTGAAGTGGGAATCGAATCCACACCCCATGACACGATGCGCTTAAATGCCTGACGACACTAACCGCACGTCCACGAGGCATTTGGAATTTGGTAATGGAATAAGGTTAAGCATGTTCAAATGTTTCTTTTTTCGACATTAACTGTTTTTAACAAGGCCCAAGCCGATTTCGTATTATTATTAAGGTACCCCGGGGTAAATGGGACATAAAAAATCGATAGGCCAAACAAATTGTTCAGAATAATTTTCAAATGCCAATATTTTGAAAATACAACAACAGGGTCACATTTTGGCAACATATTTGCTGGAGTGTGCATGAGTTCGATCAAATAATTTCGAAATTGTGAAAACTATGGAAGAAAGATGTACAATGTGCCATTAGACGCAGTAGCCATGTTCAAAATATATTATTTTTAATTTATCAATTGAAATGCAGCAAGTAAACTTTCAATAATTGACGATTTTTTGAATATGTACTGTTATAATTGTTATGCATGGCGAAACCACTTAATGGGATGGAATTGTTTTCCGCAACTATTAATTTTGGTAGAAATAGCAAATAAAGTTCAACAAATAGAAAAATAATCGTTCTCATGATGTATTTTAAATTTTACTTCTATCTTTTCTCAATGTTAAATTCGTATTTCTAAAATGAAAATTAAAAAAAAAAAATATTCAGTAAATTTGGATTTTTTCTCCGTTTTTAGCAATTACATAATATAAGATTGATTTTTTTTGGATAAAAATCATTCGTTTGAATGTTTCAATGCTTCTCTCTAAGAACGGGCACAACGATTTTTCTAAAATTTTGCCTAGACATGCAGCTTAGCTATAGAAACGACAAGCACAAATTTTATGGAGATTTTTTTCTGATCGTAATGGTCAGAGGAGCAGCGTGTCCTAGAAATTTCTACCCGAATAATGATTGGACTTCTTCATCGAAGTTTGCAGAATTCTTCAGGTTATTCGAAATTTTTTACATATTTTACCAAGCATTTCTCTTTGGTTATTCTAGGAATTACTTCAAGTATCACAAAATATAACTTATAACGATTCCTGTAAGAATTTCTCCAGGCTTTCCTTCCCCTTCAGGGATTTCTCCAGGAATTTAATAAAGAAGTTTTCCTTGGATTTATTCTAAAACAAATTTGAACAGTTCATAAAAAATTTACCTAGAGATTTTTGATGCTTGAAAAATTTCCTAGAGTTCCAAAAAATTTTCCTGATCTATTATGTTTTGATTTCCTTCAGGTGAATAAACGAAATTAATCTTATACATCTGACATTGCACATTGGTCCCAGAGCCATATCTAGGAAGACAAAAATGATTGCGCCTAATCCGTCAATTTTAGATATATGGTGTCTTCGGCAAAGTTTCTCCATATTTTTCAGACATTTTTTTCAGAGATGTGAAATTAGGGTGGCCCACATGGTTTACGAGATCAGCACTTAAACTTTTTTGCTGACGCATTTAGGACTACACAATGTTCTACAATGTTTAGGAACAACCGATTTGGAGCAACTTTGCCGAAGAACCCAAATTTCTATCTCTTATGGTTCGCGAGTTATGATTTTTTTTAACAAAAAAGTTAGGGTGGTATTGAAAAATCAGTTTTTTCTTGATAACTTTTTATACGATGATTTCTCGCAAAAACTTTGTTCCGAGCACTTTTAAAACTTTTGATTGCGCAAATTTTTGCAGAAGAAACTACTGTTCTATCTCTTATGGTAACAGAGTTATCAGAAATTTTCTTCGAAAAAATGGTTGTTTTCAAATGCCGGTATCTCCAAAAGGCGCAAACGGATTTTCAATCTTTTGTCGGCATTAGAAAGATTATTTCATTCTCTGTTTATGGTGAAAAAACTGTGAGGACGTTTTTTTGTTTGAAAAGATTGACAAAATTTTGAAAATGATATGTTTTTAACCGAAAATTGTCTATAACTTGAAATATATTCGAGATAGCTCTTTGGTGCCTTCAGCAAAAATGTGCAAAATTGAAAGTTCTGATTGTGCTTCATACAAGGTATTCATGAAAAATCAACGCTTACACATATATTCACCATAAACCGAATTTTATATGGTAAAGAAAGCGAAAAAAGAGATATTTGCTAGAACAATCGAAATAACTGTATGTATGTCATTTAAAATTGAATACACATGTATTGATATCGATCATAGTAAGCGGAATCTAAGGAGTTGAAAAAAGTAAAATTATTTGCTGAAGCAGTTTTCAAGTGATCAAGGCCCACCTTCTGGTTCGTTACCTTAGACAGATATTTGGAATTTATATCTGGCTCATGTTCAAGATTCATGCATTCTTCAACAGGCGAATGCTGCCCTGACTACTTCGTTGTGGCAGATTTATTGGATTTGATTGAATTGAATGGGATAAGTTGGATGCCCAGATAGAATAATTGCAGATACTTCTATATTTCTATGGGAGGGTATCACGGGAAGTAAGGTTTTGGTAATTTGAAGGAATTCTTCAAAGTATACGTTTTGTTATCGTTTGGGGTTGATAATATAATGAACGGAACTGGTATTGAACGCATGACCTTCTGTTTAGTAAGCCAAAGCGGTAGCAATTTATAACCAACCACGGCATAGGTTAGCTGGACAAACATTATGTCGCGTGAAATAACAAGACACCGTTTATGGATTAATGTTCCATGGATCACTTTTAAAACTGCTTCAGCAACTAACTTTCCCTAACTCCAAGCATTTCCCTTACTGTGATCGATCTTATTTCATTACATATATTTTCAATTTAAAATGACTTTACATACAGTTATTCCGGTTGTTCCAGCAAATATCTCTTTTTTCGCTCTTTTTTATTATACAAAATTCGGTTTATGGTGAATATATCATAAAACAATGATATTTTTTATGAATACTTTGTATGAAGCACTTTCAGAACTTTCAATTTTGCACACTTTTGCTGAAGGCACCAAAGAGCTATCTCGAATATTTTTCAAGTTATCAACAATTTTCGGTTGAAAACATATCATTTTCAAAATTCGATCAATCTTTTCAAACAAAAAACGTCCTCACAGTTTTTTCACCATAAACAGAGAAAGAAATAATCTTTCTAATGCCGACAAAAGATTGAAAATCCGTTTGCGCCTTTTGGAGATACCGGCATTTGAAAACAACCATTTTTTTCGAAGAAAATTTCTGATAACTCTGTAACCATAGGAGATAGAACAGTAGTTTCTTCGGCAAAAAGTTGCGCAATCAAAAGTTTCAAAAGTGCTTGGAACAAAGTTTTTGCGAGAAATTATCGTATAAAAAGTTATCAAGAAAAAACTGATTTTTCAGTACCACCCTAACTTTTTTGTTAAAAAAAATCATAACTCGCGAACCATAAGAGATAGAAATTTGGGTTCTTCGGCAAAGTTGCTCCAAATCGGTTGTTCTAAAATAGTGTAGAACATTGTGTAGTCCTAAATGCGTCAGCAAAAAAGTTTAAGTGCTGATCTCGTAAACCATGTGGGTCATCCTAATTTCACATCTCTGAAAAAAATTTCTGAAAAATATGGAGAAACTTTGCCGAAGACACCATATATCTAAAATTGACGGTTTAGGCGCAATCATTTTTGTCTTCCTAGATATGGCTTTGGGACCAATGTGCATTGATTTCTTCAGCAATGACTCCTGTTCTTTCCATAGAATATTTTTTTCTCAGAATTCCTCCAAATATTGTCACTGAAATAATTCCAATAAAATATTTTGAAATAGATCACATAGAAAAGATGTGTTGAAACTTCAGTCAATGCTTCCTTCGGGTTTTTTTTTGTAATAATAATCCATATATGAATCTTTCACTGTAAATAATAATCAGCAGAAGGAAATTTCTTAACATGGATCCCGACTAAGGGTACATTATAAAATTATATCAGCATATGTTATTATGTTATAAATTTTTTTCGAACATAGGTTGTTACAAACTTGATGTAGGATGTTGTTAAAATAACTAAAATTATAACAAAAAGTGTATGAATAGTAACATAAACATAATAAAATGTGTTTTAATTCTATCAAAAACATATCAAACCAAGTTATAATGTTTGATACAAAGTACCAAAATTATAATACTGTTCGATATACGATGATATTGTATATTATTGAAATGTATAACTATCTATTTATTTTGTTATAAAGTTGTTAAAAATGAACAAAAAAATATCTCAAAGGGAAATAAAACACATTATGTTATATTTCTGTTTTATTATGTTCAATGGATAACGGAGCCTAACAAAATTATATCATAATATGATATGCATATCATATTCTAATAAAATTTTATTATATTTTTGTTACAAGCTTCTAGTCGGGATTCCATAAGTTTTCTTGGGAAAAACTCTGGAAAATCCTTCATGGTCATCCTGAAATAATCTCTGAAATGTTCTGTGATGAAATTCTTGAAGAAATATCTGGCTGTATATTCCGCATATTCATAGGAAAATATTTTTTTCAATACTTCTTGCAGGTTTAATATTCATGACTAAAATTTATCTATGCACATCTATAAGATCTCTACCGAAAATTATTCTGCAGAATACAAAAAAAAAAATTAAACTTCTTTGGTTCAATAAATTTTGGCAAGACATATACTAAAAAAAAATCCCAGTGATTCGTAGAATTTCTGAAGTATTTTAGAAGAATTTCTTGGAGAAACTTAAGAATGGATTCTTCAGGAATTCTTGGGAAAATATCAATGAATCAATGCAGAAATCTTTAAATTTTTGCTCAAAAAACATTTAGAAGAGGTCATGAGGAAATAACTGTTTTTTTTTTAAGAAAATCACAGAGTAGCTGTTATCTGCAGAAGTTTCAATGATCTAGGAGAAGTTATTGCTATTTTGATTGTTGTTGGTGCTAATCTTAGAAAAATTTCTTAAAAATTCATCAAAATTTTGTTTTAATTGTTATTTTTTTCTGAAAGATTTAAAATAATTGTTATAATATATGAAATAATCATTTCTCCAAACTCCAACCTTTAAGGTTTTTCATCAAAAATCTCCAAAGACTTCGCTAAAAGAATTCTTGATAGTGTTTTGTAACACACACGACAGAGTCCCAATAAAAATACTATCGAAAAAAATATTTGACGATATTCGAATAAAAAAATAAGAAAAAAATTGAAACAATGTTAAATTAATTCCTGAAAGAAACATTGACAATATCCCTGACAGAAACCCTAGTTATATTCGGAGTGTTTTCCTGAAGGAATTCAAAAGGAAATATACGACGAAATATGTTGAGAAACTGAATGTATAATTTGTACAAGTCTTAGAAAAACTCACTAAGGAATCCAGGGAAAACACTCGAGATTGCTTTGAATTAGTTTGCGGGGGATCTTTGCAATGAATTTTATAATAAAATTAATCACGCTCTTCAAGTTCTACATTAAATATACAACATAACCAAAGGAAAAACTGAAATCAAATCATGCAGAAATCTCTTCTGGAATCCCGAGACATATTTTTTATTTAAATTTCTGACGTATTGCTTAGAGAAAAACTAATCGAAAAGCATATCGCAATCCACAATGGAATCTCAGACTCCAAGCATCCATACTGGAATCCTAGGATTAATGCTAAAATCCCAAGATGCACACTAGAAACCCAGCATTCGCACTGAAATTCTAACGACCACACTGGATTCCCAGGATTCATACTGTAATTCTAGGGTCCACACTCGAATATCAGAATGCATACTGGAATCCAATTATTTATATCGGAGTTCTAGAATTCATATTGCAATTCTAGGACACTGGCATACCCTGTAAACGAGGATTTACACTGGAATTCCATAATCCACACTGGAATCCCAGGAGCTACACGGGAATCTAAGGATCTACACTGAAAACCTAGGATCCCTGCCATAATCCATTAATTTTTAAATGTCACATTACAATCCTAGGATCCACATTGAAATCCAATGTACCAATTATCAAACGATTCACACTGGAATGCCAGAATTCAGGCTGGCATCTTAGAATTTACAATGTTATTCCAAGATCCACCCTTATGTTCTTAGAATAACACATAAAACCCATGATTTACACTGTTATAAAATGACTCCAAAATATCAAAATCCAGGCAAAAATCTCAAAATCCACACTGGTTATGGATACGCAATTCCAAGGTCTACACGGGGATTGCAAGATTCACACTGGAATCCAAGGGTCCACACTGGAATACCAAGATCCACACCGTCTCCTTACGATCGTACATCACAGCCCCCATGATCAACTCTGCAATCCTGCAGGGTTCACACTAGAATAAAGGGACACTGAAATACCAGAATCCATACTGTAGTTCTTGGATCCACACTGGTATCCCACGATTCTGAAAGTCTATGATCCATACTACAATCACAGGCTGAAAATTGTAATCAAAGAATCCACAATGAAATACCTGGATTCAAACTGGAGTTCAAGGATCCACGCCAGAATCCTAGAGTACACATTTGAATCCCAAGTTCCACACTGAAATTCGGCGATCCACATCACAATCCCAGAATCCACACTGAAATCTTACGATTCCTAGATCCACACTGGATGCAAAGGATCCACACTAAAATGCTACGATCGACACTGCAATCCTAAGATTCATACTGGAATCAAAACATCCACACTGAAATACCAGTATCCACATAAGAGTCCCAGAATCCTTCCATCCGTACTGGAATCTCAGGATTGATCCTAAAACTCTGCGATTCTCACTACAGTCCCAGGGTCCGAACTGAAATACTACAATCCAAGGATCCACAGTTGAATCAAGGATTCCAAACTGAAATGCCAACACCCATACTGACATTCCAGGAGCCAAATAGAACGACAGTTTTAAAACCAATAGAAGCATTTGTAAACATTTGTGGAAGAACTGGAATTTTACTGAATATATAGAGCAATAAATTCTTTGAATGTATCTTGGAACTATACCTGGGTGATGATTAGGAATGAGTCAAATTAACATTAACTGAATGAAAGACAGTGTTCCTATTTTATCACGAAATGGCGTTCCAACCTCCGCAAACTTATTATGCCAAATGAGATAATATTTCATACTTAATTACCTCAGCAGAAAAGATAACCTTTTCCGGTGGCAGTGATGAAAGGATTGGTAAACTTGCCACCGAAGGCCAATAAATTACACCTGCTCTGGTATAGAGAAATACGTCGTTTTCATTCCACAATGTAGATTTTTCTTTATTTCGATTTTTCCAGCTCCCTCCTAGGCTAATTTAGCGCCATCAAGAAGAGTACTCGTGAATAGTGGTACCGAAGAATACCGGCACAGGGAGTACACCAGGGCAATTAAAACTGTAATTACCTATTTACATACGTGCCCTGCACACATTGAGAGCCACCGTGTCGGAAATTGAAGGGGAAATAAATATTTCCCATGCATGTATTATTAATTATTTATCACTAAGGCAGAGCGTTCTTCAGAATGATGCGAACCAAGGATACACGTCATCAGCAAGAACAACACGGATCTCGCCTGTCAGTTCCAGAGAAGCCCTCTTATCAAAGGGAGAAAACACTTCCTAAACTCATCAAACACAGTGGATGCAATTTCGTTGGGGAACGTGGCCCAAAACGCTCCACGAGGCAAAACATCCTCGCGTTTTTTTTTTATATATATTTTTCAGTTGTTCTCTGTAGTTAGACGCATTTTAAGATCTAATACTTCAAATTTCAGGTGAAAACAAATTTAAATAATTGGAGTTAAAGCGGTTATTTAACGCTCTTTTTGATCTTTTATCGTAGATAAACAGATATAAAAAGTTAAAAAATCAGTTTTAAAGTTATCATCCCAACTGGTGGGGAACGTGCCTTTGGAGCCGGCCTTCTGATACTAACCCCTCTACCGGCAGCTTCATTTTTACCTCTAAACATGTATTCAAACCGCTGTAAATTTTCCGTTTTTCGATATATTTGTATCATTTTTTCATAAGCTCACAAAAAACTCATCTAGGTTCAGAATATGTGTCGATGTTGATGATTGATCATCTGGATCCCGAGATATTCCAAAATTTCTTTGGGGACCGACGCGTAGCCATAACCCACGCTAATATCTCAGGCCACAGATTTTTTTTATCGTTTTCGGATATTCAGTCCTCGGAATGATATAGGGTAAATGATGGCTTCGGCACCCTGAGGGTATTTTCGGCAGCACTAACTTATCGTCCTTGTTTAAATTTATCTACGGAACAAGAGTTAACTTCAATGTACTCAACATATTCCTTGAACTTTAATCTTTCATGTAAATCACATCTTTCACAAAAATATTATATAACATGGGTTTTATCATTAAATGAAATAAATGCTTACGAAATTATCGTCATTCGTGAGCTGCCGAATAAAACAACACAAGAACAGCTTACAAAAACTCACCACTTTAAAGGAGGCAATTCTCCGCTCCAATGCCATTTTTTTCACAAAAGCTACGCACCGATCACCTATGCACTATTGAACTTTTGATTTGTATATAAAGCACTCGAAAATACTTAATTTTTATGCTTTAAATCACAAATTGAAATAAATGCACTTTGATTTCCTCGGCAGTCACTTTTTATCACTAGACTAGGTTGCCAGAAATCCATATTCAATTGCGGTGTACAGTATGGCCCATAAAAAAATGCGAAAATGATCATATCATGTTTTATGGTAGTTTTTACATGGAAAATGTGAATGAAACATAAATATTATTCATTACTTGTATTGTTTAATCTATTAAGACTCAGTTTTTCGCTTTGGACATGATTTTTATCTGTTACTCTCATCTTACCAGAGAGGATTTGGAAACATCCCTTTAAATTTTATCATGCGAACGTCGAGCTCAATATCTGTATCATGAAAGCTTCTAAAACATCAACGCGTGATATTCTTCATAGGCCTTGTCTCTAGCATACGCCCATATCAAATGATAGAACCGGTTCATACTTGGGTTATTGAATACTTAAACATATTTTCGAAAAAACGGCTAATTTTGGAGAGCTTTGATTGAACCTTCATATAAGTGTGATAAGCGGCTCCGTTTTGCTCTAAACCTATGAGCTAGTATTGTTATAAGTTGTCTCTAACCGAAGGAACAAATTTCATCCTCAAAAATCTGTTAAAAGCCTCCGTATTTATTTTTTATTCAAATTTAACAAAAAATAAAAGCATATCAAACCTATAACACGCAAATGCCCTCAAAACCATGACCCTAGCAAAATATTTTATTGTGATCATGAAAAACACGTTCTCTTAGAACTCCTCTATCCTCTGATATCAAACACACTAAAATTTTAAATAGTAAAATGTGATTTTTGAAGATGCAAAGTTTGTCACCAGAGTATACGACAATCAGATGCTGTTTCTAGCTTTGGGCGGACAAAACCTTTGAACTTCTTTGCTTTATTACATTATTTAGGACAGTATGAAAAATATGACAACAATTGTCCTGGATAGCGAAGTAATGTCAGAATTTACTACAATAATCAGAAATTACATTCACTAGCAAAAACAATGAAAATAATGCTTGTGGATGCTAAATTCACGTTCAAACAATTTTCGCATTTTTTTATGGGCCATACTGTATTTATTATTCACGATTTAAATTAACCGAAAAAATCGAACACAACTAATTAATTTATTGGAATCAGACAACAAAGCATGCATTGGTAACAATTGAGCCTTTTAATACTTTCTTATTAGAAGATTGTAGTGCATAATCTTCAATATACTGATAAACATATAACATATACGTCTTTTAATAGTTGAACTATTTTGGCAACACTCCTGTTGTTCAACAAGCAATCAGAGGATGATGTTTTTGTGTCAAGTCATAAGTGAATGGATTTGCATAGGGCCTATTCTGATTTTCTCATACACTGATAATAATAGGAACGCAAACCAATTTTACTGGCAAAGTTTGGATTTTGATCCGAATGAGCCGATCTAACAATATTCATAAACAAAAAAAAATCGCAATCGGAATTTTTTTTTAATGTAACCATTTATTCTCTCGGTAATAGCTTGATGATAGAGCGTTCAAAAGCAGCAACCTTTACCAGCGTGTCAGCGAAAAGTTCAATTCACAATGAAATTATTTACCTTTCGAATTCAAAGAAATTTGAAAACAAATGTGCAAATACCGTCGTTGGGGGTGAGATTTGGCTAAAAATACGTAAGTCCTCACTTATTTTTGAACAAATTTCGAAATTTGACTTGATGTGTTCGGCTAAATCAAAAAAATAATATGTATTCTCATTGCAAACTCTGAACAAATAATTGAAATTTGATTATTTTCCTTTAAATTGGAGACGTAAAATTTGCCCAAATTAAACATAGGAAACCCTTATGAAAATTCGCCACAAGAAAAAGGATTGAAATTAATAAATTTACGTTATAAAACAAAATTTAAAATAAAAATATATTTCACGGCAACCTCAGGCAGGCATCAAAATTATCAGATAGACGATGATACTATCATCTATCTGATAGACAACTGATACTACCAGTTCAGCAAGATGATACTATCACTTCTTGTCTATCCTGATAGTATCACTGAGAGAATGATTTCTATCAAAGATAGAGGATGGAGTGATAGTATCCCTATCCCAAAAAATTGTCATGATGATACTATCAGTACAACATCTCTCAAATAACAATGATAGATGTTCGATCTTTATCAATTGATAATATTATAGAATTAAAATTGTTGGACGATGGTTATAGCAATCCAAGGTGGCGGCTTCAGGAGTGTAAGAATTGTTGGAAACCTATGCAATATGGGTATTTTCGGAACGAGCACGAGAAGGGAATGATGAACATCGATATCCGACGCCATTTTGAAATCTAAGATGGCGGTCTCCGGTTTGGTAGATTCATTGAAAACCAATGCAATATGGATATTTTCGGAACGGGCGTGATGAGGGGATGACGAAAATCGATATTCGACGCCATTCTGAAATCCAAGATGACGGCCTCTGGATTGGTAAAATCATTGAAATCCCATGCAATATGGGCATTTTCGGCACGGGCGCGACAAGGAGAAGACGGAAATCGATGTCCGACGCCATTTTGAAATCCAAGATGGCGGCCTCTGGTTTGGTAAAATCGTTTAAAACTCATGCAATACAGGTTTGTTCCGTTTTTGTCACGTTCCGATTTCTTTCACAATTTATTCCGTTTTTATCAACACAAATATATTGAAATTTTTTATTATTTGAAATGTTTAGAAAGTAAACTAAAGACTTATTTTGAAGCAAACCATATGATTTTTTAAATGCATCAGGGTTGAATTTTGGACAATATGGTAGTATTTATCACTTGTAACGCAGGTATTAATTCCTATAGGTCGGACTCGATTATCCGGAGTATCGATTTTTTTTTTCATTCCGGATAATAGAATCCTCCCGATAATCGAATCCTTAAAAGAAAAATAAAAGCTCGCGATAAAAGAACTTACATATTTTCTTTTTTCGTTATTATATTTATATGATGCAGTGGCGTATCCAGAAATTATTTTGAAGGAACATTAGAACTCCTGATATGGAAATATTTTTTTTTGACCAGCATACACAAAAAAAAAACCTTTTTTTAAACCTCCTATTCCTACCTACGTCCAAAACTGTCAAACCATTCATATTGTATATTGCGATAATAAATTATCTCAAATTTATGCATAAAAATTTAAAAATAAGAATATTAAAAAACTAATTCCAGACGAGTTTAAAATTCCGGATAATCGAGTCCGACCTGTACCATTCAATAGGGGGTGCCTTCTTCTCGTCTGCTATCCAAACAGTCCCAGAATGTTCAAGCTTGCCAAGGGCTGCTAGACAAGATCTTTCTACAGTCGAGGCTTGTTCTGGCCATGTCCTAGCACCAGCTAGGGATTGTAATTACAGTCACACTTCGATATAACGTAACCTCTTTATAACGTAACTCAATATAACATGACCAAAAACATGATTTATGAATGATTTATGATTTCCGTCATCCCCTCATTGTTCCCGTTCCGGAAATACCCATATGGCATGGATTTCAATGTTTTACCAAACCGGAGGCCGCCATATTGGATTTCAAAATGGCGTCGGTCATCGATTTCTGTCATCCTCTCGTCGCATCCGTTTCAAAAATACCCATATTGCATGGGTTTTCAATGATTTTACCAAACCGGAGCCCGCCATCTTAGATTTCAAAATGGCGTCGCACATCGATTTCCGGCATCGCCTCGTCGTGCCCGTTTCGAAAGTACCCATATTGCATGGGGTTTCAATGATTTTACCAAACCGGAGGCCGCCATCTTGAATTTCAAACATCGATTGCCGTCATTCCCTCGTTGTGCCCGTTTCGAAAATATTCATGACACCATACCTTGAGTTATTTTTGTTGGTTTTTCCCATTATGCGTAAGATTTTGGTTTCAGTATTTGTATCAATGATAGGATAGATAGGGATAGCAATAGAATTTTGCAGAGTATATTTTTCTCCAAAGATAGATGATATACATTTTTTTCCTTCATTATCGTGAATTTTAACATTATGGCTCGTTCTTCACTCGTTCAAGAGCGATGATAAAGATATGCTTGATCCATCAGTGATGAAAAAATGCTGATAGTTTCTCCATCTGTCTATCAATTGATAGAGATTATATAGTCTATCTTCTATCCATCATTTTTCAAGAAGTGATGGTGTCCCTATCACTACTCATAGTGATAGTATCATTTGATCATTTGAGTATCATCATCAGATAGACGTGATAATGGTAAATGAGAGGGATAAATTTGAAGCCTGTTTCGATTTTTTTTGTTGGGGGTTGAAACTACTGCGTCCAATATTTAGAACTATTGTAGTATGTCCCAGTTTACTGTACATGTCACGCTAGCCGAACACCATTGATTAGACGATCAGCTGCTTACCATGACACGTTCCCAATCAGGTATGATATGGTTTATGAAACTAATCACCTTTCTCGGATCAGCAGACCAGATCTCACTGGGCTGTAAACAGCCGCTATCGAGAAACTTTGATCTGCGCCTGTATAATGCACCACAACTGCAAAGCAGATGTTCCGAGGTTTCACTTTCAGTATTACAAAAGCGACAAATATCATTCTGAACCTGGCCAATGTTCTTCAAATGATATTTGCTCGGACAGTGCCCAGTTACTAGGCCAGTGTATGTACAAAGAGCCCTCTTGTTGAGCTCTAAAATCTTTTTAGTTTTATTTGCGTTTGGAGTTATAAATCTTTTAGACTGGGTACACTTTTTGACATCCATCCAGTTGGTCATCACCATTTGTTCTTCCCAGCACTTAAGTTCCATTTTTACTGCACAGTTTGGTATACCACAGAATGGTTCCGGGCCAACAAACTGTGAATTTGAGCCCCGTTTTGCAAGATCATCTGCCTTTTCATTCCCTTCAATGCCACAGTGTCCTGGAACCCAGTACAAGCCGATGCAGCCCAGTAAAGCCTGTTACTTGGAATCGAACCAAGAACCTTGCGATCGATAGGCTCGTGCGCACTCCCCTCGTCTATGGACGCCTTGATGTGGGGTGGTGCTAAAACGATACATAAAGCTTTCGTATTGCAATAATCGTTCCATCTTTCTTAAGGCAAAATGTATGTATTTCTATAGTCCAGATCGCCGCGTGTAGAATTGATACGCAATAAGAACAAATCAAGAGAATCGTGTTCGACCATTGCTCCCTCCGCAATGGTCTTCGTATGAAAAAAATAAATTTTGTGTTTGAGCCGCAACGTTTGAGCCTACTCCCCCTCCCGCTAGAGCGTTACGTAATTTGTGGACGGCGCCTTAGTCTGCACACATTTAGAGGCGTTGTGTATTCAATATGACTCTCAGCTATTCTATTTATAACTGCAATGCTGTTCTCAGTGTAGTCTGTATTTTCTGCATTGGCCCTTGAGTGACGTTCTATTCCAGGCATTGTCAACAAATATGAAAAGTAACCAATACATAACCTAGTTTTTGTGCAATTTTGGATTGCCGAAAAGAACAATTTTGATGCCGACAATAGTAATTGCATTGCCGATAAAAGAACAAGTGCCTCGTGGCTTTGGTGAGGAAAAATAGATGATTTGGAGAACAAAGTAGTATTTTGTGCATAATAATTAATAAATGAAGTGTGCTCAAGTGTAGTTCAGGTATCTACTGCTAATTGTTGTGCTTTGTTGTTGTGTATAATTGCCTTCTTAAAAGTTCAGCTGCTTAGGCTGCCGACAATACGTAAGTTCCCCTGTTAATGCGAGTATGTTGTGAAAAAATGTAGCAATTTTATGCAGCCGTCTTTGAGTAATAAGAATTTATGTTTCTAGCACCACACTGGACAAATGAAGATCTTGAAAAGTTAAAAAAAACTCAAATCGTAATTTTTGGATTTTTCCAAGAATACTAAACTGATTTGTATGATTTTTCTATGTAGCTCCTTATAACCTGTCATTGTGTAGTACACATTTTATATTTTAGATAAATTGACCAAAAACAAAATGGCCGCCAAAGACATTTTACATGGAGAATGTTGGTCCCCCAAGGAACATCGGAATATCCTCAAAACTAGATCACCAATGATTTTTATCGACACGGATTCTTAAACTAGAAGAGTTTGTTGAGATCTTGTGAAAAAAATGGTGCAAAAATATCGAGAAACAAAAAAAGTCATCGCGATTTAAATATTTTTTTTAGCAATAAAAAATGAAGCTGACGGTAGAGGGGTTAAGTATCATATGTCTCCTTCGTTCCTTCGCGGAAGAAAACGAAGAAGTACGGCGTAAATAACTGCCACAATTATAAACAGTCCTACCAGTTTAAACAATAGTTTTTAAAAATGTTATGTAAGAACATCCTTTAACGTTTTCCTTATAATTTTGAAATAATTGTTATAGTATTTGTTATATGTGCATTTTTGTTACTCTTAATTGGTACGTATTTTATAACAACTGATGATATAAAAAAAACTCATATCAGAAAAACAGATTATGTCATAATCCAGGTTCTTCCGTCTGATTGAGTCATACATAGTGAAAATTTTTGTTGAACATCAATCTATAGATCGGTTTAAAAGTTGGTTAAAAAATTGAACTTCTTTGATTGTGAGATACACATCAAAAATACGATAACTTCAACCATTTGATTGGACGGGGCGTTTTGCCCCACTCTCTCCCCTGCTCAGGACAATAGGGGAAGATCCAACGGACACAAAAGAGGAGCCTCACGAGCCTTCTCGAGCGCTTTTTTCTTTCTTATTGTGAAGTATAATTACAGTTGCATAAAATCCGACTCCTAACGTTACTGAACGTAAAAGAGAGAGGCCCCGGTATGGCAGCCCTGCCACCAGTAACTAATTGCGAAAAAATGTAAATCAGCTGGGGCTAGAAACGTTGGGTGCAAAGCCGAAGTGGGTGGAATGTGTTGATGTTTTTCCTTTGCGATGGCGATGACGGAGGATCGAGCGGATGAAGTTCTGGATGGCAGTGTGTATCTATTTGCCTGTTGTTTGATCGACCTCTAGGAGCAACAGCGTAGTTCCTGCAGTCAACAAAGAGACGCAGCGCACAGTGGGAAGGTCCTGCTGGTTTTGGTTAGAATTTATTGACGTATATTAAATTGACGTACCACAGTGCGGGGTGACATTGGGCCTAGGGGGTGACTTTGACCGCCTCTTTCCATGAATCTCCTGGCTGGTACGAACGCCAAAAAACTAATCTATGACAATCTATTGGCTATTTGTAACGTATTCTTGAAGTTTGACACATTGTTCCCATTATTCTGGCATTAGTTTGCTGTAAAAATATTGGCCCAAAGTCACCCTTATGGACTAATGTCACCCCGCACGACGGTATATTAAAATTTTTACTCTTTGTATTTTTAGACAGATACCTTTAAATAAAAAAAAAAATGTGACAATTACTGTTCGCGACCTAGTCAAGGATGAGAATCCACCATAATAAATATGAAATAATAAATTTCTCAATCATTTATTTAGTTAACATCTAAACAGATAACACTGAATCAACAATTTTATGCCACAATACTCGGTTCGTGGCCGCATCTCTCCATCCTCGGTTCTGCCCCACGCCCGCCAAACTGGTCTGCCACCTTTTTCTAATGTTTGGCCGACAATGTCCATATCATCCGCGAAGCAAACAAATTGACTGGATCTCGTAAAAATCATTGAAATATCTAGTATTTCTCAATTCTCTTGACAACGTAAATATGTTAAATCTCATGTACATCTACAACATTCCTTCTATAAATTCACAAAACTCAGCAATGATGAGTTCGACCCACTGTCCAGCGCAACCCTCGGAAGGGGGTCAATAAAAATTTCCATTTTTTTCGGGAAAAAGGACATCGAAATAAAAATTCAAATGAGCTAGAGAAGGCCACGCGGCCAGCCTCCCGTCTTTTTGCCAAACTGATGGTGAGCTGTTGTTGCGCTCGTTTCCGAGTTCTCTTTTCTCTAACTGCCAAATTTGCATGCTAAATGACGGCTGTTAAAAATTTCAAGTGCTCTGCAACTTTTTTTTTGTATTGCGACGAGCATTGATCACTGATAGGGCATGCGGGAAAAAAGACCCTGACTGCGCGTCTCATTTTAATTTCAAACAGCATCCAAGGGGTGGAGCAAAACAAAAAACTGGTGGATGCAAAAGAAAAAAAAACTAGTTAAATAATTCAACAGATTCAATGATCCTTTGCTGCTGCTGCTGGGAGGTAGTGCTCACTGTTGCTCATCCAAGTCCTCGAGAGGATGACAGCTTATTGTCCCGGGAACAAAGTAAGCCATGACTTTTGTTACCGAATTTGGTGAAATTGGCCTCCTTTGATGTGAGGTTTGTTGGATGCAACGAACGGAAGACCAACTTCGCAGAAGCTTTTATCTGCCCTAAATGCGATTTCATTTATTAATTACAATTTAATTTGCGATATTTGATTACCGAGAGGAGAACAGTGAACAGGCTGCAGCAGCATCAGAACGGCCCCCCAGAAGGCAAAGTGAAATAACTTTTCACTTGGATGTGCGGAATTGTTTTTCTTTCAACTACTACCGGAGGAGTGCTTCGCTATTTGCTCATTTACTTTTAATGGGTTTTCCTAGAGCGCCCCTGGCTGGCCTTGGTAACAAAAAAAAAACAAGAATCCACCTCTTCATCGGGGAAACCTGTCCAAAAGCCGGAGAAACTCCACAGAAGAAACCCATATTTGTCTCTATCGAGAGGAGCACGGAAGAGAAAAGTTTCTTCTAGCTTGGCGCTTGGCTTTTGGTCTGTTCCATACGTTGTTCCGATCGTGGGCGTTGAGATGTTGGATAGTTAAATAGAGCAAAAAAACTGTTTAGCTTGTTTAAAATAAAACGAACATTAATGGCACCTAACAAGCGACGAATAAAATTTGTACGAGCGCTTTTGCACGAAGATACCCAATCACCAAGGATCATTTAAGATGAAAGTTCATTGAGCGGGTAAACATAATGTTGCCACCCACTCGAGCCACCCGCTAAAGCACCCTGACGAACTACATCAAATAGTGAATGCAGAACGGGTTGTTCGTAATCGTTCCGAAATTGCTAGAGTTGCATCATTTTTCAATATTCGTATAATAAGTCTCAAATGCTAGCGATTCAAATGAAAATAGCTCTGACATGAAGTGTCATACTAATATTCTTGCTAATTCTAATACTTTTGCAATCGTTTCGCTTAATTGATTGACAGATATTCTCTTATTTCGTTTTGTATGTGTATTTTGTATGTATTTGTAGTTAACCGCATTATCAAAGTTATCCCGTTCTACGGTATCAAAGTTTTTACTCTGAACCGCACATAAATACGGCATACTGTTGTGTTTAAATTGAAAGGCGAAAAACTCCAAGTGGTTTATTCTACTTATTGTAAAAATACTAGGTAGATTTCTGTCTCAATTCTTAGTGGACTCCTCCCAAGGATCACAGCAGGATTCTTACATTGCACTATGGTCCAGGAATCAGTTTTACGCGGAAAGATGCATTTTGAGCTTTAGAATGGAACATTAGACAAAAACGGTCTTCTACAAAATTGTTTGTATTAGTTGAGCCCTTTGTTTGGTGTTATTGAAAATTAGGGTGGACCACATTTTCATGGAAATTGTGTAACTTACTTTCTTATTTGTAGAAATTATATTATACATGCTTCAGCAAAGTTGTAGACCATTCAATTTCAAGCAACTTTGCCGAAAAAAGTTTTTTTTGTGTCTCTTAAATTGACCGATTTAGAGCTTTTTTCCTACGGTGACATAGGGTGGTCCGAAAAAAACTGATTTTCTGGCTCTAGAGTTTTCAATTCAAATTTCTCATCAAACTAGTCTATGAAACACTTTTAGAACTTTGAAAAATGCGTAATTTGGTGAGTGAAGAAACTTGCTATCTCCTTCCGTTTAGGAGTTATTGTTGTTTTTCTCTCAAAAACATGCCTACTTTGATTATGAATATCTCTGATTGGGGCAAATATAAAAAATATCTTTTGACGGCGTTCAAAAGACAAAATAAAATTATACATTATATCAAAAAATTACAAATGTTTTACAGTAACATAAATTTGAAGTGTAATCCACAATTTATGTAAGCAAGTTCAGAGCACTTATACAGGCAAATTTACATCTAAGAAATGTCTAATCGAGTAGCACTGCATAAGGAAGTTTTAATCAAGATGTTCAAGATTAAGATCAGTTACAAGTTATCTAGATCAAAACCAAAGAGAATACAGTGTAGTGCAACTTATTGCAAAATATTTTGTCGAAGATACCGAAACTCAAGAAGAATCAGGTAGTTCGCTTATTTACCTTGTCAGGGATGCCCGTTTTTTTGTAATACATATGTTATTTTTCTTATTATTAACGATTAGTGGCCCCGGTAAACTTTGTGTTGCCATCAAGTAGGCTGTTATGACACGTTATGTGATCCCGCATACAAAATTACACATTAGTCTCCCGTTATCCTGATTATTCCGAAGACTTTCCCAAACTTTTTTGTCGTACGATCACGTCGCATCCCTTGTCGAGTGCACATATTAATGGAATCTGAGAAACTTAAAACAGTGACTTTTTTCGGTAAGATTTGACATGATTCACATGTCTTGATTTAATTGCTCTAAGGGAAATTTGAGCACCATTTGGAACAGTTTCAACCCGTTTAGAACTTGAGGATATGGACATCAGATACCTGGAGAAGAGAGAGAGAGAGAGAGAGAGAGAGAGAGAGAGAGAGAGAGAGAGAGAGAGAGAGAGAGAGAGAGAAAGTGAATTCGCTTGAGCGTTTTCATTTCTGGGTTTGTGGCTTGGTTGTGTTGGATTGCCCTTGGAACTAGTGCTTGGCCCTTTCTCTGCTTTCAAAATTGCTGTCTTTGTCATCGATTTCTTCTGTCGCTTGTCCATTCGCTGGCTTTCGATCGGTCGCGCGTCTCCGTTGAGTGATCAATCCCAGTAGCAGTCTCTGCGTTTGTGCGGCGCATGTCGAATACAGTGAAGAATAGTGAAGTGCTGTGATCAAAAACTCTTTTCACAGTACTGCTGGCCAGTGATAAGTGACACTCTCGGTGTGCGAAATTGCACCTGGACTTGTGCTGTGAACTGTGAATTGCCAACCGGCAAAAGTGACTATTTCCCAGCACTATTGTGAAGTTGCGGGTGACAGAAGAATTCTGTGAAGATGGTGAAGCCTGAAGAGTTCAAGGAGCTGAAGAAGCAAGAGAAGCAGCTGATGGGGATCATCGCTGGGATCGCCCGGTTCGTCGAAAAATTCCAGAAGGGAAGTCACGAACCCCACATCGACGTTCGCTTGGAGACCCTAGAGGAGGCCATCAAGCGGTTCTACAGCGTTCGGCGGAAGATCGAGCTGGCGTACGAGGACGAGGACGGCGCTGGGGAGAAGATCGCCGAGAATACCCGGGCAGAGCGAGAGAAGCGGGAACGGCAGTTCGAGGAGACCTTCGAAGCCGTGCAGGAGCAGTATTTTGAAGTGAAAACTGCCCTCATCCAGCTGCGTCCCAAGGCGGAGAACCCACGGCCAGCCGGAGGTAACAATGCAGCCGTAACGCAACCAGCGTCCCGCGTAAAGCTTCCGGAAATCAAGCTGCCGAGTTTTAGCGGAAGGATCCAGGATTGGACCAGCTTCCGAGACACATTCCGTAGTCTGATTCACAACAACCAGCAACTCGCAGATGTCGGCCCTCCTGGACGCACTGTTCGCCGTTGAGCCGATGCGGAAAGAAAGCTGCGAGGCGCTGAATCACGTCATTAGCGAGTTCGACAAGAGCCTTCTCATGTTGAACAAGATCGGCGAGCAGACGAAGGGCTGGTCGACGATTCTCGCCTACATGGTGTGCTCTTGCCTCGACTCGACCACTCTCCGTCACTGGGAGACGCACCACAATAGCAAAGACGTCCCCAAGTTCGAAGATCTGATGAAGTTCCTGAGGGATCAGTGCGAAGTGCTGCAGTCGATCGCCCCTGCGAAGGCCCCCGCTGGCGACAACAGCCGACATCGAGTGTCTACGACGCACACGTCATCCCAGTCGCAGCGGCGGTGTGAGTTCTGCGGGGATTCCTACCATATCCCGTTCAAATGCGGCAGACTGTCGAACATGACGGTGGCCCAGTGAGCGGTAGAAATCAACAAGAAGCGCCTCTGCCGGAACTGCCTGACCGCTGGTCACTTCGCTGAAGGATGCTCCAGAGGTTCGTGTACCCGCTGTGGACGAAAACACCACACCCTCCTCCATTTCGAAGGTTCTTCAAGCGGCGGTCGTCAACCGAAGCAGTCTGGTTCTGCCAATTCTCCCCCCTCCGGTACGCAAGCGCCGAACCGATCGAACCCAGCTCCAGCGGCAAGCCAGCAACAGTCACAACAGCAAAACCGTTCGAAACCTCAGGGTCAGACACAGACATCCACTCAACCAGCCACACAAACACAACCCACACAAGCATACCCCGTGATTCGCTCACAAGACACTCACCCACAGCCCACCATCAACTCCCAACCTGCAATTTCCCTTAAATCCACCGGATCGTCCCACAGCAGAGGCACAACGCGACAAGTGTTGATGTCAACCGCGATCGTGAAGGTGGTGGACCGTTTTGGCAACACTGCGTTGGCCAGAACCCTCCTTGACTCGTGCTCGGAGTTCTGCTACATGACCTGTAGCTTCTCCAGAAAGTTGAAGTTCCACGAATAGCGGAATTTCCTGCAGGTGCAGGGCATCGGCAAAAGCAGCGTGACGTCGACGAAAGCGGTCGAAGCCATCATCGAAGCGCGAAGCCCATCGATTTCCTCGTTCGGGGAGCGTATGCAGTTCCACGTGTTGCCGAAAATTACTCAAACTCTTCCTCTCAAACCGGTACGCGTGGAGCTGTGCGAGATTCCCACCGAAGTGCTGCTAGCGGATCCCACCTTTGGCGAGCCCGGTCCCGTAGATATGATCATTGGTGCGGAGTTCTATTTCGACGTGCTGCGGGCCGGAAGAAGAAAGTTGTCGGAGAGCGGTCCCACGCTGCAGGAGACCGTCTTCGGCTGGGTCGTGTCCGGCAGAGTTCCGGAGACCACAAGCGTCATGCCCACGACAGCGAGCTACGTCAGCACAACCGTCGATCTGCAAGACCTGATCGCCAGATTCTGGGAGCTGGAGACGTGCCACGTGAACCGAACGCACTCGGTGGAAGAAACGGCCTGCGAGGAGATGTTCAACAAGTCACATGCTGGAACGCCTGGGAGAGTCCAGAAACATAGCCATGAAGCGGTTCATCGGCTTGGAGAGAAGGTTCACCAAGAACGCCGAGTTGAAGGAGGCCTACAAGGAGTTCATCCATGAATATCTGCTGATGGGCCACATGAAGGAAGTCGACGGAGAGCAACCCACTGCCGATCCAGTGTTACCTGCCGCATCACGCCGTGTTGCGGCCCGATAGCACGACAACCAAGCTGAGGGTCGTGTTCGACGCGTCGTGCAAAACCTCTACAGGGATTTCCCTCAACGACGCTCTGATGGTGGGACCGGTCGTCCAGAACGACCTGATCTCCACCATTCTCCGTTTCCGTCATCACCGTATCGCCGTCACTGCCGACGTCGCCAAAATGTACCGGATGGTCCGTGTTCCCGAGCAAGATCAACATCTGCAGCGAATCCTTTGGAGAGACACACCGGAGGAATCTGTGAAGACGTTCGAGCTGCTCACGGTCACGTACGGCACTGCGAGTGCACCGTACCTGGCCACAAGATGCCTGAAGAAGTTGGGAGAAGATAGTGTCTCGACGCATCCGATCGCTAGTCGGGTGGTCCAAGAGGACTTCTACGTCGACGACATGTTGTCAGGCGCGGACACGGTCAACCAAACACGGAAGCTGATGAACGAGGTTATTGAGCTGACTAACACGGTAGGTTTCACTCTGAGAAAGTGGAACTCGAACTCGGCAGGGCTGCTTTCCAAGCTGCCCAAGCATCTGCGGGATGAACGAACGGTACTCGACCTGGATTTTTCGAACGCGACGGTGAATACCCTGGGTCTACGATGGGACACGCAGGCGGATCACTTCTGCTTCTCGTTCCCCGAGTGGAGATCGAACTCTTCCACCATCACAAAGCGCAGCGTTCATTCCGACGCAGCGTGCTTCTTCGATCCGCTCGGCCTGGTGGGCCCAGTAGTTGTCCAGGCGAAGATATTCATCCAGCGGCTCTGGCTGCTGAAGTGTGGTTGGGACGACCCTCTGGACGAGTCACTTCAGGATCTATGGAAGGAGTACAAACAGAACATGATCGCTCTGGAGTCGCTCTCAATTCCCCGCTGACTCGGCGTCAGCAACGACTGTGCTGATGTGCAGCTGCATGGCTTCTGCGATGCGTCGGAAGCTGCATACGGAGCGTGCCTTTACCTCCGTTGTACCGCGTCGGATGGCACCGTCACCGACCGCCTGATCACCTCCAAGTATCGAGTGGCGCCTCTGGAAAACCTCCAGCGGAAGAAGAAGAAGATAACCATCCCACGTCTCGAGCTGTCCTCAGCCCTCCTGCTCAGTCACCTGTACGAGAAGTACAATCAAGTTCGCCCCAACCTCGCGGCGTTCTTTTGGACGGACTCGATGATCGTCAAGTGGTGGTTGGCGTCGGTACCGTCTCGCTGGCAGATGTTCGTAGCGAATCGCGTGTCTGAAATTCAGCACATTACCAAGGACCGAGGCTGGAGTCACGTTCCGGGCACCGAAAACCCTGCAGACCTCATCTCCCGCGGAATTTCTCCAGCGCACCTTCAGTACCAAACCATGTGGTTCGAGGGTCCCCGATGGCTATCCCAGGACCAACAGTTCTGGCCGCACGCCGACGATATGCCCGTCGTCGAATTCGATCCCGCACTGCTGGAGGAGCGACCAACGCCGGCCTTTCCGGCTCAAGGCATACCGCCAAGCGAAATCTTCAGCGAACGTTTTTCGTTCATGGAGCTGGTCCGGATCGTAGCGCTGCTACTGCGATTCAGACACAACGCACAGAGGTGCAATCAGCAGTCCAGGAAAACTGGATGCCTGTCGCTCGAGGAACAGGAACACGCAATCGTTGCCTTGGTTCGCTTGTCCCAGCAGGAATGCTATCCGCAAGAACTGCATGATCTCGCCAAGAAAGGTAGTGTCCACGATTCGTCCAATATCGCTGCGCTGTATCCACGGTTATCTGACGGCGTGATGCGCGTCGGCGGCCGGCTCTCTAAGGCATCGATATCGTCCGATAGCAAGCACCCGTACATTCTCCACCACCGCCATCCCCTCGCAATGATGATTGTGTGGCACTACCACCACAAGCTTTTCCACGCCGGTCAGCAACTGCTGACCTCGGCGGTCCGTGGAAAATTCTGGCCAGTTCATATCCACAGCCTGGTGAGAAAGGTGATCCACGACCAGTGGTGGAAAGAATCATGCCGTTTACGCAAAATGAACCAATATTACGCAGGATCCACGCTCACACGCTCACGAACCAACAGCGACCGATTTGGTCACAGATTCTTGCATCGGAGAACCAGAACAAAACAAATGTAAAAAGAGCGTGATTGCTGGATGAGCAGAGTCTGCTCACAGCCGTTCTTTTTTCCGTTCCTAGCTATTTATGTTAATAATTGGATGGATTATGATTGTAATAGATAGATTACAAACTAATGTACGACAGTATTGAGAAAATTGACCGATATGTGGTGTTATTGTAGAAATATCACAGGGAATCGGACGCGTGATTGCATGTCAAAATAAAATGATGCGATGCCCTTTACAGTATATGTGTTCGGGCGATCGTGAGCAAAGAAAGCAAGAACGCAATCGCACAAAATGAACCACCGATGCGGTAGCATTTTTCTGGTGTGCATGAACAGACTCTGTTCACCGTTTTACAGCACTGTCCACGACTGCATCCCGTGCTTTCGGAACAAGCCGAAGGTTCTGGAGCAGATAATGGCCGACCTGCCGTCGGTAAGAGTCAACCCCGCGCCACCATTCATGAACGTCGGCGTGGACTACTGCGGTCCATTCTTCGTGAACTACCCCAACCGGCGAGCAAGTCCTGTAAAGTGCTACGTGGCAATCTTCGTCTGCCTGGTCGTCAAAGCCGTCCATCTGGAGCTGGTAATGGACCTAACGTCGCAAGCCTTCCTAGCGGCGTTGAAACGCTTCACTGCCCGCCGCGGCAGGCCAAAGCTGATAATGTGCGACAACGCAACTACGTTCGTCGGTGCGAAACGCGAGCTGACCGAGCTCCACCGCCTCTTCCACGCCCAGAAGTTACAGGACCGGCTGATCAAGGACACTAGTTCCGACGGCATCGAGTTCCGTTTCATCCCTCCCCGGACGCCCAACTTCGGCGGCCTTTGGGAGGCGCAGGTGAAGTCCTTCAAGGGACACTTCAAGAAGGCAATTGGCACCAAGGTGCTGAAGGTGGACGAGATGCTGACTGCCCTGGCCCAGATCGAGGCAGTTCTCAACTCGCGTCCACTGACTCCGATAAGCAGCGACCCCAACGACTACGAAGCCCTCACTCCAGGGCACTTTCTGGTCCAGCGGCCCCTGACCGCCATCCCGGATCCAGATCTCCAAGATGTTTCCACCAACCGGTTGGACAAGTGGGAAGACGCCCAACAAGTGGCGCAGCAAGTCTGGAACCGGTGGTCCACGCAGTACCTCTCGGATCTGCACAACCGCACTAAGTGGACCAAGCAACGCGACAACATTCGCGTCGGCATGATGGTCCGAAACGACGGACGAAAACGCTCCCCCACTGAAGTGGCATTTGGATAGGGTCACAAAGATCTTCAAAGGGTCGGACGGCAACATCCGCGTCGTCACGGTCCGCACCAAAGACGGATGCTTCGATCGCGGAATCTCGAAGGTCTGTCCTCTTCCCATCCGCGACAACGAAGATACCCAACAACTCTTTAGCGCATGAGGCTTACGCCGATTGCCGCTCCGGTGCTTCGGCACCATCCATTTCTCGAAGTCGTCAAGTCACCCCAAGGGCAATCGTCGTAAAGGTCAAGTTGTATCGTCCATGCATGTTGTATATGTCGTCAGTCCGTCGTCAATGTGGTGAAGGGTCCGGCGCCCACGGCGTCGGCGTTGACCGAAGGGTCATCGCGAGAATCGGAAAACACTCTAATCACTTCGTCTATCGCCGGTAGCACCACCGCTACCAACTTTTCCCGGAGGAAGCCATGGTAACCCCTCCACCCCGCCGTCGTCAACTGGTTGGCTCTGGGCTTGGCCAGCTCATCCTGTCGGCCAGCATCCCGATGGCTCGAAGCGACGAAGTGATGGTCACCCGACCACAGAAGCCTTCCGCCCTATCCGGACACTACCACCCAGGCGCACACTCCACGGAGAATCGTCAGGCACCGTTCTTGCCTGGGTCGGTAAGTTGTTCCGGTTTTACAGAAATCTATGTCAGCCCACTACATCATATCTTTCCCGAGGAATCCATCACCACACGAACCACTCCACGCACCACGAAAGACGAAGGAAGCCAGGCATCAGCCGATGCGCTGGTGTACACGGTCGAGACCCGACGAGACTTTACCGATGAAGCCACCCGAAGAAGAAGCTGCCGTGCGTCCGGCACGGCAATCCCGAAAAAAGTCATCCCTAACCCCAAGGCAGCGCACGTGAGCCGTAGCTCGACGTGTGTCGGCGCTGAAGGCGCCTCGAAGCAGCCGCAGCAACTCAGGCGAGGTCCTAGTCGACATGGGTCGGCGCAGTTTTGTTCTAGTATTAAGAAGGGAACCTTGATTCCAATTTGTATTTTTAAGGGGTAGTTGTGAAATAGTATGTGTAGCAATGTATGTTAGTCTTGTTTGAAACTCGTCTGGTTTCAAGGCGGCCGGCATGTTCGGTTCAATAACTAAATTAAGAACCACTGTTGATCTCTTTAGATCACTTTCGATCTAGCTCCCGCTAGCGATAAGAGCTATCGGGTCTCGCTTCCCGAGATCCACCCGAAAACGGGTCTAATGTTTGTGTATTCTTACTAATAAAATCAGTTTGCACCAATTTTCATACAGACAAGTCGTGTCTCCCTGTCGGTCCGCGAAATAAAGTTGGGACTCAACCCAGTACGCCGCGTTGTGATTACTTTGTGAGAAAGGTCAGTGATCGGAGGTCGGGGTCAAGGACCTCGGCAACACCCGTGTTTGGGCGGACCCTTTTAACAGTCCACTCCCAAGGTTCGCACCAAAACAGAGAGAGAGAGAGAGATTTTTTTTTTCCTTCGTCCAAATGCATCGCAGAGGAGTTCCTATAATATAGAACTTTATGAGTTGTAATTTACAACCAACCTATTATCTCGTAAAATTGTTTCTTGAGCACTTCGAAAATACTGAGAAGAAATTCTATGCATACGGCAAAAACAGTGTTTTTAAAATGGAAATATGCAACAAACAACAGTCACTAATTACGTAATGGTTATAGGGACTGGTTCCTTCAGAAGGGAAGTAAAGCCGTAGGTCCGAGATAAACTAGCCGAGGACTAAAAATCTCATAATAATGATAGAAGAAAATAAAACTATTCGCTGACAATACTATATCAGGACTACTCGTGTTTAACATCATAAGATTCCCTCTTCATGAGCGGTTTACTGAGGAACGAGACTTATCGTTTGGAAACCTTCAAAACTTAGAACGCACGTTTTCCCCGAATAAAAAATAACCCAAATCGAAATTAAACGATTCTCAAATTGCCAAACTTCGAGGTCGTTAATTTTTTTTTGTTTCACTCATTTCCACTCGTTTTCACATCCGTGCCTACACTGCGGAGTGCTGCAGAGATAGTTTCCTGCCTTGGCATGGTCAAACACTACGAACCTTCCACACACACAATCGGAGCGACACGACTCTGCTACGAGTTAGGAGTCCATCTGCGCACTAATTTCTACTATTCGGTTTCCGTCATTTTTCAGTCGTTCTGCTTCTTAGTGGAGTCAAATTTGCTGCTCGTAAGCAAATAAATTTCTACCAGTGCGAGGAAGCGATTGGTGGACGGAAACCGGGGGTTGAGCTCTAATGTTCAACTAATTGGAGAAAGCGGTTCGGAATTGTGGTGGTAGTAAAAATATGCTTTTTATGCGAATAGTTGATGGGTAATTTGTTGACGGAATCTGTTTGAATGTCTCAAAAACGACCTGAAATGGTATTTAGTGTGCCAAAGCACGAAAACTTGTACCACTAATTTTAAGAACAAAGAAACTTTATCACAATTCCCATTTTTAAATAGTATTGACGGAGTGGGAATGTTCAGAGTGTTAAGGTCTTTTTCATCTATCTACATTTTCGAAGGCAGTAATCTAAAGAAAAAGTGGACCAAGGTTACTGATTTGACTATTTTAAGCACTGAGTAGTGATGTTTAAGTTGCTACGTTGTATCAAAACTTCTGTCAGCAGAAATAATTTGTGTACGCACAGCACGGAAACCAAAAGGTGACCAAATTATCTTAAATTTCCCGAACAGTCTTTCTTCAGGTTTGACGTTTGATACGTCGCCATCTAGATTTCCGACTCGTTTCTTGGCAATCCAGATATCCGGGACCAACTGTAATGTGTCTAGTCGTCTAGAGAATATACTTGTTTGAAACTTCTTGTTGGTAGCTTGTATATAAAATGATCGTTCATTGCTGGAAATAACATATAATTTAAAAATCACATAAAACGAGCTCACCATGTTGGTGATAATGGCTCACATAATGCCTGGCTGTGTCACCATTGATCACCGCCCTGGTTTAGTTTGCCCAGCTGCACGTAAATCGACAATTCATTGCAAAGTCTTATTGACGTAGGTATTCCAAAACAAGGTGACTGATGCTGGTTTTCCATTAAAGGTTTACAGTGTACATATTTTCCTCTTCTTAAATCAGTGAATAAAACATTTTCGCATTTAGCAGCAAGAAATAGCTTTCTAATTTTCTGGCAAGTTATCAGTTTTCCCATCATGTTCAACCTGACCATTATTTTCGCCGACAAAATTCATGAGCTCTAACTCCCCACCATCTAACATTTACTTTCGCATAACTCAGCATGAAAACAAATTAGATTATCGTATCATTTCTCACGCAATAACCTATCGAAACTACCGAAACCATGAAATCTAGCATTCCGATCCGAAAACCCAACACGGTAGGCAGTAAAACAAAAACCCTCCTTTCCGGCCTTCATTCGGGGACCCTTTTTCTTCGGCTTCTTGCATGCAAGTGACCTACCCCAAAAAGCTGTTTACTTTCCGATCGTAAAAACACCCATCCATCATCATCGCAATAGCAATCGACACAGCCAGCTACTGAAGCGAGAAAGAAACAAAAAAAGGAAATCATTCCGAATGGAGCCATCAAGCGTGAGTGAAATGTCCGCTGGTGCATAAATGCTTATATTATCCTAGAAAACAAAACCAAACGACCGACTGATTGAGACATGAAAAAGAGAAACAATAAAAATACGCTTATTATCCCTTCACATATATATCGGGCATATTGTGAATAGCGACATACCCACCAACCCTCTCTTTGTCCAACCCCCTTTCTGTGACGAGTGGCATGTCTTGTTTAAACATATCTAATAACGCCGGTTCTCATGAATTATTCAGCCTCTAATATCCCATGGTCCGTTCGCTCCTCCAGGTCCAAACTCCCCCCTTTTGAGCACTAACAACAACGACAACAGGATCCAGCGCCAAAAGTCAGAGAGCAGCTTCTTACAGAAACCCTGGTGGTTGAGTTCGAGAAAGCGCAGTGGTCTAAATTCAATAAATTATGTCATAAATTACGCATTCATAATATTTTCAACATTTTTAGTGTGACATAGAAGCTTCCCGAAAGCTCTCTTAGATGTTTCTGGGAAGCTCTTTCTAAGCATCTGGAAAGCTCTTGCAAAAGCTTCAAGGAAGAAGCTTCAAAGAAACATTTTCAGAAACTTCTGAGAAACACTTCCAGAAGCTTCTGAGAAGCTCTTTCAGAAGCTTCTAAAAAGCTCGCTCAGAAGCTTGTGGGAAGCTCTTCTAGAAGCTTCTACGAAGATTTTTCAGAAACTTCTTGGAAGTTCTTCTTAGAAGCTTGTGAGAAGCTCTTTCAGAAGCTTCTGGAAAGCTCTTTCAGATGCTTTTATGAAGCTTTTTCAGAAACAACCCAAGTAGCACGCGAAACATCTTCCAAAGAAACGCTTTTCAAAAATGGTTTCAATCGCGTATCAATAAAAGCATCTGTAACTTACCTGGTTCTAGTTAGGTTGTATATCAATATTAAGGCTCATAAAGTTTAATTGCCGTTCCAATGAACATGCATTCCACTCCTCGTTTGACGTTCAACACTTTTGAAGCGACAAGATTTGCTGCAAATGTCCCTTGCAAATAGCAATAAAGTCAAATTTATCAAGATATTTTCAGCAACTTTTCAAACAAACTCTTGAAACTTCTCCCAAAATGCCGGTTTTAATGTTATGTTTCAAATTACTTTCATTTAAAGCATCCGCAACTTGCATTCAATTTTCGTTCCAATACACAACTCAAGAAGATTCATCCCAGTTGCGAGAAAGTTGCAATAAACTTCGTGTATGACAGCTAGAAGTTTGTTTGTTTCAATCCAGTTGTAATATGGTTGAGTTGCACTTTACGTATCATCTAACAATGGAAACATGGTCTAGCAACAGTTTGTTTGTTTAAAAAGTGTTTCTCATGAGTTGCGCGGATGTTTTTGCGAAAAGTTTAGATTATTTCAGACGTGGCCTAATTTCGCCAGTAATGAACTTGTATTCCGAAAGGTGCAGTCAAGTTATAACCAACAAGCTTTGATTAATGAGCCATGTGGTCGCTTTTATAGTGCATTGGCGAAGCAATTGTTCGAAGAGCTGGTGGAGTAGTGAGTAGAGGAGAAGATTGGTGATCTTGAGCTCGGAAGTTCGATTCTCGTTCATATTTTTGTTTTCATTTTTTTCCTCTGTTAAGTATTTTGCAACAAATAAGGAATTTCGATATCACTTAAATATGTTGCAAATAGATCCGCCTCTTGCGCTTTTTGCATTGCTATTCAGTGTAATTGTAAGTCATATTTGCAACAATTGACAACTCTGATGAGTTTCAAGAGATAGTTTTATTCTTGAGTTGCAACAAACTGTGCTGCTTGGGAAGAAGTTTCTATCAGAAGCTCTATCAGAAGCGTCTACAAAGATTTTTCAGAAACTTTTGAGAAACACTTCCAGAAGCTTCTGAGAAAGTCTTACAGATGCTTCTGAGAAGCTCTTTCAGAAGCTTCCCGAAAGCTCTCTCAGAAGCTTCTGGGAAGCTCTTTCATAAGCATCTGGAAAGCTCTTTCAAAAGCTTCAGTGAAGCTCTTTCAAAAGCCTCTGAAAAACTCTTCAGAAGCTTCTAAGAAGCTCTTTCAGAAGCTTCTAAAAAGCTCCTTCAGAGGCTTCCTAGAAACTTTTTCAGAAATTTCTGAGAAGCTCTTCCCGAAGGTTCTGAAAAGCTTCTGAGAAGCTTTTCCAGAACTTTCCGAAAGCTCTCTCAGAAGTTTCTGGGAAGCTCTTTCAGAAGTTTCTGGAAAGACCTTTCAGAAGCTTCTGACAAGCTCCTTCAGAAGCTTTGAAGATGCTCATTCAGAAGCTCCTGAGAAATTCTTTCATAAGCTTCTGAGAAGTTTTTTTAGGAGCTTCTCAAAAGCTCTTCCAGAAGCTTCTGAAATAGCTTCCCAGCTGAAGGAGCTTGTCAGAAGCTTCTGAAAGGTCTTTCCAGAAACTTCTGAAAGAGCTTCCCAGAAACTTCCGAGAGAGCTTTCGGAAAGTTCTGGAAAAGCTTCTCAGAAGTTTCTCAGAACCTTCGGGATGAGCTTCTTAGAAATTTCTGAAAAAGTTTCTAGGAAGCCTCTGAAGGAGCTTTTTAGAAGCTTCTGAAAGAGCTTCTTAGAAGCTTCTGAAGAGTTTCTCGGAGGTTTTTGAAAGAGCTTCACTGAAGCTTTTGAAAGAGCTTTCCAGATGCTTATGAGAGAGCATCCCAGATGCTTCTAAGAGAGCTTTCGGGATGCTTCTGAAAGAGCTTCTCAGAAGCGTCTGTAAGACTTTCTCAGAAGCTTCTGGAAGTGTTTCTCAGAAGTTTCTGAAAAAGTCTCTAAGAAGCTTCTGAAAGAACTTCCAAGAGGCTTCTGAAAGAGCTTCCCTGAAGCTTTTGCAAGAGCTTTCCAGATGCTTATGAAAGAGCTTCCCAGAAACTTCTAAGAGAGCTTTCGAGAAGCTTCTAAAAGAGCTTCTCAAAGCGTCTGAAAGACCGTCTCAGAAGCTTCTGGAAGTGTTTCTCAGAAGTATCTGAAAAAGTTTCTAAAAGTTTCTGAAAAAGCTTCTTAGAAGCTTTTGATAGTACTTCTCAAAAGCTTCTGATAGAGCTTCTCAGAAGCTTCTGAAAGAGCTTCTCTGAAGTTTTTGCAAGAGCTTTTCAGATGCTTATGAAAGAGCTCCCCAGAAGCTTCTGAAAGAGCTTCTCAGAAGCTTCTGAAAGAGTTTCTCAGAAGCTTCTGGAAGTGCTTCTCAGAAGCTTCTGGAAGAGCTTCTCAGAAGCTTCTGGAGGAGCTTCTCAGAAGCTTCTGGAGGAGCTTCTCAGAAGCTTCTGGAAGAACTTCTCAGAGCTTCTAGAAGAGCTTCTCAGAAGCTTCTGGGAAGCTATTTCAGAAGCTTCTGGAAGAGCTTTTGAGAAGCTCCTAAAAAAACTTCTCAGAAGCTTATGAAAGAATTTCTCAGGAGCTTCTGAATGAGCATCTTCAAAGCTTCTGAAGGAGCTTGTCAGAAGCTTCTGAAAGGTCTTTCCAGAAACTTCTGAAAGAGCTTCCCAGAAACTTCTGAGAGAGCTTTCGGAAAGTTCTGGAAAAGCTTCTCAGAAGTTTCTTAGAACCTTCGGGATGAGCTTCTTAGAAATTTCTGAAAAAGTTTCTAGGAAGCCTCTGAAGGAGCTTTTTAGAAGCTTCTGAAAGAGCTTCTTAGAAGCTTCTGAAGAGTTTCTCGGAGGTTTTTGAAAGAGCTTCACTGAAGCTTTTGAAAGAGCTTTCCAGATGCTTATGAGAGAGCTTCCCAGATGCTTCTAAGAGAGCTTTCGGGAAGCTTCTGAAAGAGCTTCTCAGAAGCGTCTGTAAGACTTTCTCAGAAGCTTCTGGAAGTGTTTCTCAGAAGCTTCTGAAAAAGTTTCTAAGAAGCTTCTGAAAGAACTTCCAAGAGGCTTCTGAAAGAGCTTCCCTGAAGCTTTTGCAAGAGCTTTCCAGATGCTTATGAAAGAGCTTCCCAGAAACTTCTAAGAGAGCTTTCGAGAAGCTTCTAAAAGAGCTTCTCAAAGCGTCTGAAAGACCGTCTCAGAAGCTTCTGGAAGTGTTTCTCAGAAGTATCTGAAAAAGTTTCTAAAAGTTTCTGAAAAAGCTTCTTAGAAGCTTTTGATAGTACTTCTCAAAAGCTTCTGATTGAGCTTCTCAGAAGCTTCTGAAAGAGCTTCTCTGAAGTTTTTGCAAGAGCTTTTTAGATGCTTATGGAAGAGCTTTACAGATGCTTATGAAAGAGCTCCCCAGAAGCTTCTGAAAGAGCTTCTTTTTTTTAAAAAAAAAGACAATTTACATCGTCTTCAGCCAAAGGCTGCACAGACTGAACGATCACTAACATTAGGCAACGGACAACACATAACACTCAGTAGTCCAGCGATGAATTTTTCGTTTGACGAAAAGTTTCCACCGACCGGAGTGGGAATCGAACCCACACCCCGTGACACAATACGCCTAAACGACTGACGCCGCTAACCGCACGGCCACGAAGCCCACAAAGAGAAAAAGTTTCTCAGAAGCTTCTGAGAAGCTCTTCTAGAAGCTTCTGAGAAGCTCCTTCAGAAGCTTTGAAGATGCTCATTCAGAAGCTCCTGAGAAATTCTTTCATAAGCTTCTGAGAAGTTTTTTTAGGAGCTTCTCAAAAGCTCTTCCAGAAGCTTCTGAAATAGCTTCCCAGAAGCTTCTGAGAAGCTCTTCTAGAAGCTCTGAGAAGTTCTTCCAGAAGCTTCTGAGAAGCTCCTCCAGAAGCTTCTGAGAAGCTCTTCCAGAAGCTTCTGAGAAGCACTTCCAGAAGCTTCTGAGAAACTCTTTCAGAAGCTTCTGAGAAGCTCTTTCAGAAGCTTCTGGGGAGCTCTTTCATAAGCATCTGAAAAGCTCTTGCAAAAACTTCAGAGAAGCTCTTTCAGAAGCTTCTGAGAAGCTCTATCAGAAGCTTTTGAGAAGTACTATCAAAATCTTCTAAGAAGCTTTTTCAGAAGCTTCTTAGAAACTTTTTCAGATACTTCTGAGAAACACTTCCAGAAGCTTCTGAGAAGGTCTTTCAGACGCTTCTGAGAAGCTTTTTCAGAAGCTTCCCGAAAGCTCTCTTAGAAGTTTCTGGGAAGCTCTTTCATAAGCATCTGAAAAGCTCTTGCAAAAACTTCAGGAAAGCTCTTTCAGGAGCTTCTGAGAAGCTTCTGAGAAGTTATATCAAAAGCTTCTAAGAAGCTTTTTCAGAAGCTTCTTAGAATATTTTTCAGAAACTTCTGAGAAACACTTCCAGAAGCTTCTGAGGAGTTCTTTCAGACGCTTCAGAGAAACTCTTTCATATGCTTCCCGAAAGCTCCCTCAACATTTTTGTGAAGCTTTTAAGATAATCTTTCAGAAGCTTCTTAGAAGTTCTATCAAAAGCTCCTGAGAAGCACTTTCAGAAACTTCTATAAAACTTTTTCAGAAACTTCTGAGAAATACTTTCCGATGCTTCTGAGAAGCTCTTCCAGAAGCTTCTGAGAAGCTTTTCCAGAAGCTTTCCGAAAACTCTCTCAGAAGCTACCTAGAAACTTTTTCAGAAGCTTCTGGGAGGCTATTTCAGAAACTTCAGGGAAGCTCTTTCAGAAGCTTCTGTGAAATTTTTTAATAAGCTTTTGAGAAGCTCTTTCAGGAGCTTCTCAAAAGCTCTTGCAGAATTTTCTGAAAGAGCCTACAAGAAGTTCTGAGAAGCTCTTCAAGAAGCTTCTGAGAAGCTCTTCCAGAAGTTTCTGAGAAGCTCTTCCAGAAACTTTTTCAGAAGCTTCTGAAAAGCTCTTTTACAAGCTTCTGAGAAACTCTTTCAGAAGCTTCTGAGAAGCTTTTTAAGGAGCTTCTGAGAAGCTCTTTCAGAAGCTTCTTAGACACTTTTTCAGAAACTTCTGAGAAACACTTCCAGAAGCTTCTGAAAAGGTTTTTCAGACGCTTCTGAGAAGCTCTTTCAGAAGCTCTCCGAAAGCTATCTCAGAAGTTTCTGGGAAGCTCTTTCAGAAGCTTCTGAAAAACTCTTTCAGAAGATTCTGAGAAACTTCCCAGACGCTTCTGAAAAAACTTCGCAGAAGTTCTTTCAATAGCTTCTGGGAAGCTCTTGCACAAGCTTCAAGGAAGCTCTTTCAGAAGCTTCTGATAAATTCTTCCAGAAGCTTCTGAGAAGCTCTTTCAAAAGCTGCTTAGAAGGTCTTTCAGAAGGTTCTGTGAAGATTCCTCAGAAGCTTCTGGAAGTTCTTTTAGAATCTTCTGGGAAGTATGAGAAGCTTCTCAGAAACTTTTTCAAAAGCTTCTGAGAAGCTCTTCCAGAAGCTTCTGATAAGCTTTTGCAGAAGCTCCTGGGAAGCTCTTTCAAAAACCCCTGGGAAGCTCTTGCAGAAACTTATAAGAAGCTCTTCCAGAAGCTTCTCTTTCAGAAGATTCTAGGATGCTTTATCTGAAGCTTCTAAGAAGCTCCTTCAGCAACTTCTGAGAAACTTTTTAAAAGCTTCTTAGAAGGTTTTTCAGGAGCTTCTGAGAAGCTCACTCAGAAGATTCATGGAAGTTCTTTCATAAGCTTCTGGAAAGCTCTTGCAGATGCTTCTATGAAGCTCTTGCAGAACTTTCTGAGAAGCTGTTTCAGAAGCCTCTGGGAAGTTCTGTCAGAAGCTTGTGAGGAGCTCCTACAGAAGCTTTTAAGAAGCTTTTTTAAAAGCTTCTGAGGAGCTCTTTTAGAAGCTTCTGGGACGCTTCATCAGAAGCTTATGAGAAGCTTTTTCAGAAGCTTCTGAGAAGCTCTTGCAGAAGCTTCTCAGAAGGTCTTTTAGAAGCTTCTTAGATGCTTTTTCAGAAGCTCCTGGGAAGCTCTTGCAGAAGGTTCTGGAAAGTTCTTTCATAATCTTCTGGAAATCTCTTGCAGAAGCCTCTAAGAAGCTTCAGGGAAACTTTCTGAATTTTGTGGGAATTTCTTTCATAAGCTTTTGACAATTTCTTTCAGAAGTTTATGGGATGCTTTTGCAGACGCTTCTGGAGGGGTCTTGAAGAAATGTGTTTTTTATAGAAATAACACGCCTTAAATAATCTGCAATGCAAAAGTCTAATCAAATCTCATTATTGTCGTGAAACTCATCATTCCAACACAAAATTTCAAATTTTATTCGTATTAACTCATTTTACGAACTTCATTGAAAAAAAGTTACGTACATTGTTTGGAGATTTGATTCGAACCAGTTTCTTAGAAAACTGAACCTCTGTGAGCCATGTGTAGTTTTCGAGGCGATCATATGCAAAGAGTGAGAAATTGAAGGCAGCTCTCGAGAAGCCAAGCCTCCGTCATCCCTCGCAGGAAAGGGAAAGGAATGTGAGTGTGTGTGTATAAATATAAATTTCGTTATTTTTCATGATACCGAGCGGAGCGAGTCTCATACACGGAATGACATTTTTACGACAGCTTTGCATGGCACTGGCTCATATGGTCGCCTTTTGCTGGCGCACTGGCCAGAGGCGTGAGTAGAAAGCTAATCTAAGGGGGAGTAAGCCCTTTATCTGTCTTCACAATGTGATGAGAAGACAATTTCAACTTTCAACGTACTCGTAATTATGTCTTTAAAATTATACGGAAGAATTTGTTTTATGTAATAAAAATGTTTATCACAATTGAGGATCAAAAAAATTTTGAAACAAAAAAAAATCGGAACAAAAAAATTTTAAATTTTGATTTAAATCCTTTTGGAAATTATCAAAAAATAAAAAAACTCAAATTCAATTCCGTTATTGAAAGAGCAAACCAAAATTCTGCTCACTAATTGTGTAAAATGCTCACAAACTTGCTATGCAGTTTTAGGTTCACATCAACAAAAATTATAGTTTTGCAAGGAGACAGTTCGGATTCTGACATGCACATTCGACCACTCATCAACTTTTACGTGTAACAAATTCGATTCGTCCCAACAAATCTGAAGGCTATTCTACTGGTCTAGCTCGTCTGGATATAGAAAAAGTATTCGACAGTGTTTGGCATGAAGGTTTGATTGTAAAATTAAAAAACTTTAATTTTCCAACATATATTGTTAGAATAATTCAAAGTTATCTGTCAAATCCTACACTTCAGGTTAATTATCAGAACTCCAAATCTGAAAGACTTCCTGTAAGAGCTTGTGTTCCTCAAGGCAGCATTTTGGGACCAATATTATACAATATTTTCACATCTGTCTTATCTGAGTTACCTCCGGGATGTCAAAAATTTTTGTTTGTGGATGACACAGGCCTCTTCGCCAAAGGACGAAGTCTGCGTGTCATCTGTAGTCGATTGCAAAAAAAATTGATTATTTTTTCTTCATACTTGCAAAAATGAAAGATTTCTCGTAAAGCTTCAAAAATTTAATAATAATATTCCCACATAAACCAAAAGCTATTTATTTGAAACCTTCAATTAGGCATGTTGTTACGATTAGAGGGTTTTCAATAAATTGGTCAGATGAAGTTAAGCACCTAGGGATCATGCTAGATACAAATTTACTTTCAAAAACCACTAAGAAGCCATTCAAGCCAAATGTAACAAATATATTAAAATACTTTATCCACTAATTAACAGAAAATCTAAACTTTGCCTTAAGAATAAGCTTTTGATCTTCAAACAAATTTTCAGGCCAGCCATGTTCCATGCTGTATCCATATGGAGAATTAGTTATAATAATCTGCCACTATTATGATTTTCTGAAAGGACCAAATCTAAGGATGGCTACTCGGACAGACCTCTGTGTACGCCAATGGCACTGAAGACGACTGGTTGTTGTGCTGTTCTGCTGCTGCTGCTTTGCTTCTCCACTATTTACTGCAGCGCGCGACGGACAAAATAATTGGTGGGGTGGTGGAAAAACCGGGTGGGTGAATCGGAAGGAGGGGGGGTCGATGGACGAATCTGTACAATCAGAGCAAAAGTGCTTTCTTTTCTATGAACGATGATATGGCATGTTGAGCGTCTCGGAGACCCTTTTTGGCATTCAGCTGGAGTATTGATTTTAACTTAGGGACAAAAAAGTAGCTGCAAAATTTCGCCAAAGCTGGTCGCTGCCCGTTTGCTGCTTGAATTTCCCGAACAGCTCTCACTCTGATTTTACAACTGATTGAAAGCGTGAAAGCGTTTCGGAATTTTAAGACATCTTTCCATCGTCGTCTCGTCGTCGTCTTTGGTGAAGGCATCATATGCCGGACGGTTCTATGGATTAGGAAAAACAGCGAACGGAAAGCCACTCCAATTTTGATGAGTGACCTTCCATAAAGTTGATAAACGTTGATGGAAATTCGTCTTACAAAAGCGGCTCCAATGAGGGGCATGAGAGCTATAGATCATTTAGTAGATGGGGTTAAAAAGTGGAAACATGTCTCATCTTCTCATCTGATTAAAAGAATGTTTTCCAACAAAATGCATTTCATTTTGCCTTTCTTGAACACAAACATGTACCGAAAAGATATATGTTTACTAGTACTGGAATGTTAATACAAACCTAGCATACCAAAGTAAAAACTCATTCTTCAAAGCATAATAAAGAAATTTGCTGAAGAGAGAAATTCAATCTGATGGAAGCAGAAGAGATATATCCAATCCAATCCAAATCCAATCCAAATCCAATCCAAATCCAATCCAAATCCAATCCAAATCCAATCCAAATCCAATCCAAATCCAATCCAAATCCAATCCAAATCCAATCCAAATCCAATCCAAATCCAATCCAAATCCAATCCAATCCAATCCAAATCCAATCCAAATCCAATCCAAAATCCAATCCCAAATCCAATCCAAATCCAATCCAAATCCAATCCAAATCCAATCAATCCAATCAATCCAATCCAATCCAATAATCCAATAATCCAATCCAAATCCAATCCAATCACCAATCCAAATCCAATCCAAATCCAATCCAAATCCAATCCAAATCCAATCCAAATCCAATCCAAATCCAATCCAAATCCAATCCAAATCCAATCCAAATCCAATCCAAATCCAATCCAAATCCAATCCAAATCCAATCCAAATCCAATCCAAATCCAATCCAAATCCAATCCAAATCCAATCCAAATCCAATCCAAATCCAATCCAAATCCAATCCAAATCCAATCCAAATCCAATCCAAATCCAATCCAAATCCAATCCAAATCCAATCCAATCCAATCCAAATCCAATCCAAATCCAATCCAAATCCAATCCAAATCCAATCCAAATCCAATCCAAATCCAATCCAAATCCAATCCAAATCCAATCCAAATCCAATCCAAATCCAATCAAATCCAATCCAAATCCAATCCAAATCCAATCCAAATCCAATCCAAATCCAATCCAAATCCAATCCAAATCCAATCCAATCCAATCCAAATCCAATCCAAATCCAATCAAATCCAATCCAAATCCAATCCAAATCCAATCCAAATCCAATCCAAATCCAATCCCAAATCCAATCCAAATCCAATCCAAATCCAATCCAATCCAATCCAAATCCAATCCAAATCCAATCCAAATCCAATCCAAATCCAATCCAAATCCAATCCAAATCCAATCCAAATCCAATCCAAATCCAATCCAAATCCAATCCAAATCCAATCCAAATCCAATCCAAATCCAATCAAATCCAATCCAAATCCAATCCAAATCCAATCCAAATCCAATCCAAATCCAATCCAAATCCAATCCAAATCCAATCCAAATCCAATCCAAATCCAATCCAAATCCAATCCAAATCCAATCCAAATCCAATCCGAATCCAATCCAAATCAGTCGCAAACATTCGACGACGAAAGTCACCCAGAAGCTCGGGAAGAATCGTTTGGGTTGGAGGTCCATCAAGTCTGCCTGAAGGTATCATGGTCGGTCATGAAGCACTATTGCTGTTGTTTGCTTTAGAAAGCATTACTATAACTCTAACTGACCAACAATAAATTACTGCTTTGTTTGAGTAATTTGTGGAAATATGAGAAAATGAATCAAACAGATTAGCCAACTCATCCATGGTTATTTGACGACAGAGTTGCGTGATTGACAACTCACGAATGGAAAATTTCAAATCTCATAGCACAGAATTTGAGTTTCTCATATCTCTGCTCTGCTTATGAGCGTTTTGATTTTTTTTCGACTAACTTTGTTATCCTTAGCTATAATTCTACTAGTATCGCTGCTCACTTCAAGTGAGTGTACTGTTTTGTCTCAAATTCCGAACAGACTCGAACACTCGGTTTTTGTATGGCGATTTGGTTGAAATGTTTTGCTGAAATATATCATCAAATTGCAAGGAAATGGCAGTCAATTGAAATTAAATTTTAACGTCTCCAAATCTGTTTTATACCTCAAGAGTAAAAATGATTCTCCAGTTTGAATGCAGTTTAACTAGCTCAGATTAATTTATTCGCGAAATTCATTATTTGAATTTGATTTTATCGTGCTGTTCGGAATTTGAATCAAGGTGTTCGGAATATGAGACAAAATGTTGTTCCACACTTTTACGTAAAAATGATACCGTTTTGTCTCAAATTCCGAACAGACTCATATTCCGAACACTCTGTTTTTGTATGGAGATTTGGTTGAAATGTTTCGCTGAAATATATCGCCAAATAGCAAGGAAATGGCAGTCAATTGCAATTGAATTTTAACGTCTCCAATAAAATTTATACCGCAGGAGTAGTGATGATTCTCTAGTTTGAGACCAGTAGAACAAGCTCAGATTAATTTATTTGTCAAATTATTCATTTGAATACGATTTATTCGTGCTGTTCGGAATTTGAATCAAGGTGTTCGGAATATGAGACAGAATGAACACAGTGTTCGGCATTTGAATCAAAATGTTGTTCCATACCTTTAATTAAAAACAACACTAAAACTAATAAAATCAACATTATTATTGGTACACCCAACAGCTAACAGTTAGACTTTGCGAAGAAATTAAAACTTACACAAATATCAGCTTATTTATGCCAATCAGATGCATTTGAAGTCCCTGTTGGCCTTAAGTGTTCGGAATATGAGTCAAAACGGTACCTACTAAACAAGTTTGAATAAATATTTTTCTCGGCACAACTAAAAGCTAACTGATATACCGTTTTGTCTCAAATTCCGAACAGACTCATATTCCGAACACTCGGTTTTTGTATGGCGATTTGGTTGAAATGTTTCGCTGAAATATGTCACCAAATAACAAGAAAATGGCAGTCAATTGCAATTCAATTTTTGCGTCTCCAATATAATTTTCACCACGGGAGTAGTGGTGATTCTCTAGTTTGAGACCAGTAAAACAAGCTCAGATAAATTTATTTGCAAAATTATTTATTTGATTACGATTTAATCGTGCTGTTCGGAATTTGAATCAAGGTGTTCGGAATATGAGACAGAATAAACACAGTGTTCGGCATTTGAGTCAAAATGTTGTTCCATACTTTTATGTTAAAACAATACAAAAAATAATTAAATCAACATTATTGTTGGTACACCCAACAGCTAACAGTTAGACTTTACGAAGAAATTAAAATTTACACAAATATCAGCAAATTTATGCCAATCAGATGCATTTGAAGTCACCGTTGTCCTTAAGTGTTCGGAATATGAGTCAAAACGGTACTTTGCGGAGAAACTTCAAGTTTTACAAATATCAGTTTCATTATGCATATCAGATGCATTTGAAGTCACTGTTGGCCTTAAGTGTTCGAAATATGAGTCAAAACGGTACACATGTACCTGTTTCCGTTCCAGTTTTTTCACCTTATGTTATTCAAATCAGCAAAACAAACGAATTGACGAGATCCTAAAATTTAACCTCGGCTGTTGAACTCAAACTTGGATACCGAGGGGCTGAGTGAAGAACTACTTAGGAATGATACCTATTCTGAGCCGGACGCTTTATTTTACCTTTGATTTGGCGTATCTACTTCAAAATGTATGCCCTTATTATTGATATGTAAATCGTATACCGTTTTGACTCATATTCCGAACACTTAAGGCCAACAGTGACTTCAAATTCATCTGATTGGCATAAATTGGCTGATATTTTAAATTTTAATTTCTTCGCAAAGTCTAACTGTTAGCTGTTGAGAGTACCAATAATAATGTTGATTTAATAAGTTTTAGTATTGTTTTTACGTAAAATTATGGAACTACCGTTTTGAATCACATTACGGACACTTAAGGCTTCAGTAAAGTACAACTAGTCGAAACTCATATAAATGTAATCGTTCTGTATGGAACCTTACCGTAACCAAGCGTCACAAACACTTAAATTTCAAATGCTGGATGACGATTCGGATTTCACATCTTGAATTCACTTTAATACCGTTTTGTCTCAAATTCCGAACAGACTCATATTCCGAACACTCGGTTTTTGTATGGCAGTTTGATTGAAATGTTTCGCTGAAATATGTCATCAATTACCAAGGAAATGGCAGTCAGTTGTGATTCAATTTCAACATCTTCCAATCTATTTTATACCTCAGATGAATTTATTTGCGAAATTATTCATTTGAATACGATTTATTCGTGCTGTTCGGAATTTGAATCAAGGTGTTCGAAATATGAGACAGAATGAACACAGTGTTCGGCATTTGAATCAAAATGTTGTTCCACTCTTTTACGTAAAAACAATACTAAACAAGTTTAAACAAACATTTTTTTTCAGCACACCCACTAGCTAACAGTTAGTCTTTGAAGAGAAATTAAAATTTATACAAATATCAGCTGATTTATGCCTATCACATGCATTTGAAGTCACTGTTGGCCTTAAGTGTTCGGCATATGAGTCAAAACGGTAAATCGAAATGTTCAGCCTCTTCATGATTTTTATTCCGGACACAATCACACTTTTGCTTCATATTCCGAACACTTTGATTCGAATTCCGGACAGCTCTTGAAAAACACTATTAGAATAGTTGAATCATTAATTAAACGCACTAAGCCACTAGAAGGACGTCAAGAGTTCTGTTTGATCTTTCGACCTTGACGCTTGCTTTTGCCGGAGCGAGCGACGAGGGCAGGATCAAACATGTCGCACGTCGATCTCGTAAGTGAAAAAGTGGCGTGATCGGGGAGTTCGGTTGGAGTAAGTTAAAAAGTGCCGTGATCGGTTCGTTCTTTTTGATTTTTGACGACCTTGACGCTTGCTCCTGGGCAGTGCGTCAAGAAAGCCCGAGCTGTCGTCCGTGTTTTTTTCGGGTCGCGCGCCTATTTTTTTTTTCTGAGTGCTAGCCGAGCAAACGAGTGAAGCTGAAAGTGGATTGTGGCTGCTCAGTCAAGGATAACGGATCAATTGGTGAGCTCGTTTCATGCTACTATTTCTAATCTATTAAATATGTATGACTGCACATTTAATCGTTACAATGGTGGGATGGTCATATGATGTTTCAACAAACTATGGATGGTTCGTCACTGTGAGTGTCGACACAAACTCTGATTCATGATTTATTTATGTTTAACATTTTTTTTTTTCAGAACACCCCTTATATACCTTTATTTTTGTAATTAAAAAAACCTTTAAATGGTTCGACACTACAAGTGTAGACTTGCGAAAGGATCACTTTATTCAACAAACTTTGGATGGTTCGCCACTGTAAGTGTCGGCATAAGAATAAGAGTGTTCTATGATGTCCCAACCAATTGAGTCTTTTGTTTCTTTTCAAATGAGTAAAATATAATAACACATGCTTTCGTACTGACAGCTGTAGGAATGTTACATTTAGGTATTTGTTCAACAAACTTTGAATGGTTCGTCACCTCAAGTGTCGGCATAATTTTCCTCTACATAGAAATTATATGAACAATTGTATTTACGTATAAGCATGTATATATCTCACAAATCATTGTTTATCTTGGTCTAATCGCTTATCAAAGTGAATCCTTTGACCCAACGATCCTCCCCATTAACAAACATCCTTCCCAGTAACCTTTGTGGAGATGCAGAGGCAAACACGGTCTCCAAATAGCAAAGGTTACACACTAACATTCCTTCCCCCAATCCCACCTGACTGCAAGGACGTGGCCGGCGCCGTTATTGACCCTGTATAAATAGAGGCACTGAATTATGCACACTGAAGAAGATTATGGCCAATCCCAGCTGAACTTCTAGTTGATTCTTTGTGCATTTTCACTGACTTCGGTCAATCACGGAATAGCAAGAATGATATGTGTAGTCAGTCTAAGCTAAGCTAAGCTAAGCTAAGCCACTAGAAAGACGTCAAAACTAGTTAAGCATTGTAAATTTCCATGGCTTGCTATAGAAAATGTTTATTAAAATCATCTTTCAAATTGGGAACTTTTTCACAGCAAATTTTGAAACATTTCGAGTGAAATCTTTCCCATACAAAGTAGAGTGTCCGGAATTTGAAGCTGTCCGGGATTCAAATCAAAACGGTACATTTTGATTCAAATGCCGAACACTGTGTTTATTCTGTCTCATATTCCAAACACCTTGATTCAAATTCCGAACAGCACGAATAAATCGTATTCAAATGAATAATTCTGCGAATAAATTTATATGAACTTGTTCTATAAGTCTCAAACTAGAGAATCATAAACTACTCCCGCGGTAAAAATTATATTGGAAACGTTGAAATTGAATTGCAATTGACTGTCATTTTCTTGTTATTTGGTGACATATTTCAGCGAAACATTTCAACCAAATCTCCATACAAAAACCAAGTGTTCGGAATATGAGTTTGTTTGGAATTTGAGACAAAACGGTACATATCACTTCGAAAAGTATCGTATAGTTATGATGACCGATGCTGAAGTCCCAAACCGAAGCTGAAACATGCCCTGTCCTTGTAATTAACCAGTCTCTCGACATAACGACCTACTCCAACAACAAGAACCCCACTTGCGGCTAAAAGTGTGTCTAAAATATTGATTACCAATTTGTTTGCTGCCATTGGTGAATGCACCGTCCCCAAAGATGATTTGGTGAGAATTCTGAAACGTGCACCTGGACACAGATCTTTCGTGAGACGTACAGCACACGGGGTAGAAACTAATGCTCAGGGAAATGTACCATTCCCACCTTTCAACAGTTTTCATTTAGGAGCCGTCGTTGTTGCCATCAACGGCTTAGGGCATCCTCTTTCTCCTTTGACTGTCCGTTGCTGTTGCATGTAGGTATCAGAAGCAGGCCTTGCTTCCGAAGAAGCATCAGCAGCACAGGTAACGAGTCCCTCTGCTGGTCGGGAGCAAAACAATTAAAAGGTTTCTGTTTCGCTTTTCGGGATGACAGTCGTCGTCGTCGTCGTCGTCTGAATGCAAACAGGATGGCTACTGCGATGACGGCAAGGCTTGCTGTGTTGAGCTTGGAATTATAACGGTTATGACTGGTTGTTGTTGATGCTGCGATGCGCTGCCTTCGAGGCACCTCCGAGAATAGAACTGGGAGACCACTGCACTACTGGTGGAGATGAAAATAGCAAACGATAAAAGCGAAGGCCATCATCATCATCAGCCGCTTTTGCTTCCCCACGATGCAATGGCGCGGTTGTTTCGGATCGGGGGACTGACTATTTGTGCGACGACAACGGCATGGCTGCTTCATATAACTATTCGCTGCATTAGGCACCTTTTCAGCCGACGGCGTCATGTTGAACGTGGGCCCGTTTGTTCTGTATTGTGGAGAGTTGCTACCGACCAGACATCGGAGGATTTGGTCAAGTATAATATATGAGTGTGTTTGTTTTCCGGTCAATAAGTGTTTCGTAACACGTCTGGCAAAAGATTCTGGTTAGAATTGTTATTATTTTTTGTAAATATTATTTTTAGTAAATATACATTTTTTATGACTAATTTTCGAAAATATGTTTCAAGATCAAAAGCTTGTTCTTAAGTTTCGATTTTCTGTTAATAAGTGGTTACAGACATTTTATTTATCTGTAACATTTGGCTTGAATGCCCTCAATGTGATTTTTGAAAATTGAATTCTTATCTAGCATGAGCCCTGGATACATAACTTCATCTGACCAATTTATGCGAACCCCTCTCATCGTGACAACATTTCTACTAGAAGGTTTCAAATAGAGAGCTTTTGGTTTATGTGGGAATATTATTAGTTGAGTTTTGGAAGCATTAGGAGAAAACTTCCATTTTTGCAAGTATGAAGAAAAAATATCCAAACTTGTTTGCAATCGAACACAGATGACACGCAGACTTCGTCCTTTGGCGGAGAGGCCTGTGTCATCCGCAAACAAAGATTTTTGACATCTCTGAGGTAACTCAGGTAAGTCAGATGTGAAAATATTGTATAATATTGGTCCCAAAATGCTGCCTTGGGGAACACCAGCTCTTGCAGGAAGTCTTTCAGATCTGGAGTTCTAATAATTAACCTGAAGTGTACGATTTGACAGATAATTTTGAATTATTCTAACAATGTATGTTTTTCAATTTTACAATCAAACCTTCATGCCAAACACTGTCGAATGCTTTTTCTATGTCTAAAAGAGCAAGACCAGTAGAATAGCCTTCAGATTTGTTGGAACGGATCAAATATGTAATACGTAAAAGTTGATGAGTGGTCGAATGTCAATGGCAGAATCCGAACTGTTCATAAGCAAAAATTGAATTTTCGTTGATGTGGGCCATCATTCTGTTCAAAATAACCTTTTCAAAAAGTTTACTGATGGAGGAAAGCAAACTGATTGGACGATAGCTAGAAGCTTCTGCAGGATTTTTGTCTGGTTTTAAAATTGGAACAACCTTAGCATTTTTCCATTTGTAAGGAAAATATACTAATTGAAAACATTTGTTAAATATATCAGTCAAGAATGATAAGATACTCCCTGGCAGTTTTTTGATGAGGATGTAGAAAATTCCATCATCGCCAGGAGCTTTCATTTTTTTTTTGAATTTTTTAATAATATTTCTCACTTCTTCCAAATCAGTCTCCCTGGAATTTTCGAAAACGTTCTCTTGATTGACAATATTTTCGAAGTCCTGAATAACTTGATTTCCAATTGGACCTTTTTCGCAATTAGTTAGTAATAATTTGTTTGTCGCTTTCAATGCCGGTATAGGCTTCTGGCTTCAACAATGGAATTTGTTAAAGTTTCAAGAGCATTGTCAATATCAAGCTTTGTTTGTAAAGAAACGTTAACATCAAGATTACTTATATGTAATTAATTTAACATAACCTTTCAAAAGTACCAAATTTTCCTTCGCAATTCCCACAAAAAATTGATTCTTACAGATCTTCATTTCATTTATTTAGTTAACATCTACACAGATAACACTGAATCAACAATTTCACGCCACAATACTCGGTTCGTGGCCGCATCTCTCCATCCTCGGTTCTGCCCCACGCTCGCCAAATCGATACGCACTTGATCCGCCCACCTAGCTCGCTGCGCTCCACGCCTTCTTGTACCAACCGGATTCGAAGCGAATACCATCTTTGCAGGGTTGCTGTCCGGCATTCTTGCAACATGCCCTGCCCATCGTATCCTTCCAGCATTGGCCACCTTCTGGATACTGGGTTCGCCGTAGAGTTGGGCGAGCTCGTGGTTCATCCTTCGCCGCCACACACCGTTCTCCTGCACACCGCCGAAGATCGTCCTAAGCACCCGACGTTCGAAGACTCCAAGTGCTTGCAGGTCCTCCTCGAGCATCGTCCACGTTTCATGCCCGTAGAGGACTACCGGCCTTACGAGCGTTTTGTACATGGTACATTTGGTGCGGGCGTGAATCTTTTTTGATCGCAGCTTCTTCTGGAGGCCATAGTAGGCCCGACTTCCACTGATGATGCGCCTCCGTATTTCACGGCTAACGTTATTGTCAGCCGTCAGCAAGGATCCAAGGTAGACGAACTCGTCGACCACCTCGAACGTATCCCCGTCTATCGTAACACTGCTACCTAGGCGAGCTCTGTCGCGCTCGGCCCCACCAGCTAGCATGTACTTTGTCTTGGCCGCATTCACCACCAGTCCAACTTTTGCTGCCTCGCGTTTCAGGCGGGTGTACAGGTCTGCCACCTTTTCAAATGTTCGGCCGACGATGTCCATATCATCCGCGAAGCAAACAAATTGACTGGATCTCGTAAAAATCGTACCCCGGCTGTTAAGCCTGGCTCTTCGCATAAAACCTTCTAGCGCAATATTGAACAACAGGCACGAAAGTCCATCACCTTGTCGTAGTCCCCGGTGGGATCCAAACGAACTGGAGTGTTCGCCTGAAACCTTCACACAATTTTGCACAACTTCCATCGTCGCTCTTATCAGTCTCGTGAGCTTCCCGGGAAAGCTGTTCTCGTCCATGATTTTCCATAGCTCTACGCGGTCGATACTGTCGTATGCCGCCTTGAAATCGATGAAAAGGTGATGCGTTGGGACCTGGTATTCACGACATTTTTGGAGGATTTGCCGTACAGTAAAGATCTGGTCCGTTGTCGATCGGCCGTCAACGAAGCCGGCTTGATAACTTCCCACGAACTCGTTTACTACGGGTGACAAACGACGGAAGATGATCTGGGATAGTACTTTGTAGGCCGCATTTAGAATGGTGATCGCTCGAAAGTTCTCACAGTCTAACTTGTCGCCTTTCTTGTAGATGGGGCAGATTACCCCTTCCTTCCATTCCTCCGGTAGCTGTTCTGTTTCCCAGATTGTGCCTATCAGCCGGTGCAGACAAATGGCCAGCCTTTCCGGACCCGTCTTTATGAGTTCAGCTCCGATACCATCCTTACCAGCAGCTTTATTGTTCTTGAGCTGGTGAATGGCATCCTTAACCTCCCTCAAAGTGGGGGATGGTTGGTTTCCATCTTGCACAGTACTGACGAAGGCATTTCCGTTGTCCCGTCCTTCATTGCCTGTGCTCTCAGCACCATTCAGGTGCTCGTCGAAGTGCTGCTTCCACCTTTCGATCACCTCACGCTCGTCCGTCAGAATGCTCCCATCCTTATCCCTGCACATCTCGGCTCGCGGCACGAAGCCGTTGCAAGATGCGTTGAGCTACTGATAGAACCTACGCGTTTCCTGAGACCGGCACAGCTGTTCCATCTTCTCGCACTCCGTCTCCTCCAGGCGGCGTTTTTTCTCCCGAAAGAGGCGGGTCTGCTGTTGCCGTTTCCGTTTATAGTGTTCCACGTTCTGCCGGGTCCCTTGCTGCAGCATGACCGCCCGCGCTGCATTCTTCTCCTGCAAAACCTCCTGGCACTCCTCGTCGAACCAATCGTTCCGTCGACTCCGTCCCACGTACCCGACGTTGCTGCATCGTTGATGGCTGCTTTTACTGTTCTCCAGCAGTCCTCAAGAGGGGCTTCGTCCAGCTCACCCTCTTCCGGTAATTCAGCCTCGAGTTGCTGCGCGTATGCCGCTGCGACATCCGGTTGCTTGAGCCGCTCTAGGTCATACCGGGGCGGCCGTCGGTACCGTACGTTGTTAACGACGGAGAGTTTTGGGCGCAGTTTGACCATCACCAGATAGTGGTCAGAGTCGATGTTAGCGCCACGATAGGTCCTGACGTCGATAATGTCGGAGAAGTGCCGACCATCAATCAGAACGTGGTCGATTTGCGATTCTGTCTGCTGTGGTGATCTCCAGGTGTATCGGTACGGAAGGCTGTGCTGGAAGTAGGTGCTACGAATGGCCATAATTTTGGAGGCGGCAAAATCAATTAGTCGTAGGCCGTTTTGGTTCGTCAGCCGGTGGGCGCTGAACTTTCCAATCGTCGGTCTGAATTCCTCCTCCTGGCCAACCTGAGCGTTTAGATCTCCTATGATGATTTTGACGTCGTGGCTTGGGCAGCTGTCGTACTCGCGTTCGAGCTGCGCGTAAAAAGCGTCTTTATCATCATCAGTGCTTCCGGAGTGTGGGCTGTGCACGTTTATTATGCTGAAGTTGAAGAACCGGCCTTTGATCCTCAACTTGCACATTCTCTCATTGATCGGCCACCACCCGATCACGCGCCTCTGCATATCACCCATCACTATAAAAGCTGTTCCCAGCTCATGTGTATTGCCGCAGCTCTGGTAGACGGTATGGTTACCTCTAAACGTTCGCACCATTGATCCCTTCCAACACACTTCCTGCAACGCTACGATGCCGAATCCACGGTCCACCAGCACGTCGGCGAGTATGCGTGTGCTCGCCGATTTACAGTTCCACGTACCGAGCTTCCAATCGCTAGTCCCTTTACGTCGCTGTGATCTTCGCCGATTGTCCCGGTTCGTATTCTCTCGTTGATTATTCGTTGCTTGATTTTTTTACGGCTGGCTTGCAGGGCCTGACACCAACCCCCTAGATTTCCGGAGGACCATTCCCCCTAAATGTTCGGAGGACCATAGTGCGCAGTTTAGCTTAGAGTCCTTCTCTGGCACTCGGACGATGATCAGCCGCCCCTGACATGGGGAACAGACGCTGTTGTGAGCCGCTCCTAACATGGAGTACAGACGCTCCAGGTTTGCAAAAGCAAACCCCCCCTTCCCTGTCAGCATACGACCTAAGTTCCCACCGGGAGTTGGTTACCCGATCTTCGCCAAGGTTACTCGTACCCCGGCCAGTACCGCGAGGAGGTAGGGATAGGAGTTGCTGGGCAAGAGGCTAAAGACCACACAAAGGGGTCTATTTTATTCCTTCAGGTACGCGAGGTACCAATGGTACGCCATGCCCAGCCATTTACCAACCTCTAACAGATCTTGTACTGAGATATTTCACTGAAAGTTGTACCATAAATTCGGCTGTGAATTCCTTCAAAACTTTTACCAAACATTTAATTAAAAATTATTTTGTGAAGTTCATCAACAGTCTTTCAGAAATATTTGCATAACACATCACACATTGCGTCAGAAATAAGGAATGTTTTTCTTTCTGGAAATCATGCTTCAAATCACCATTATACAAGAACTATTTGCGAAAAGTGTCTTAGAAATGTCTCTTGCATTCGAATCTTCAGAGGGAACTTGTTAAAAACCCCCAGGAATACTTTTGCTTCCGGGATTAGCATAGCTGTAAAAGAATCAATGGAGCAACATTTAGAAAAATGAAGGGGACAGTGAGCTTTTAAGATATTGATAAGGAAATTTGCCAGGATCTTCCTTAATACATTTCTCTAGAAATAGTAGTTGTATAATTCCTTCAGGCTTCTGATCAAATTTTGGAAAGCCCAATAGTCAAGTAAAGAATTTTTCTAGATGTCAAGGATAGTTTCTAAAGAATTTTGGATGGAACGACTTGAGAAGTTCAGTTTATTTATTAGAGAGAAATTAATCAATTTCTACTACCCGTCATACACACGGACTCGCTTGGAAAAGTATTGCAATACTCAGCTGAATATAGCATCACCCTGAAGAGTATAGCATCACCTTCAAACAGGAACATTGATGATGCTATATCTCGAAATGCTGATGAACTAAAAAGGTGCGGTCTTCAGCAAAGTTGTTCAGCAGAACAATGACATTCGGAAAGCAAACAGTTTAGTTCGTAATTTTGCCACTAGGTGGTGTAGAAATCACAAAACAGATCTTGCTTCAGTGAAGTACATAATCAGAATAATGTAACACTCTTCTCTAGCCTCCTCGATTGCATGAAATACCACAATACTACATCTTTTCTTTTTTCCATAAATCAAAATTAATAATAAATTAAATTTACAGCCTAAGTATTAATGAATGAAGTAATTTCCATAAATTAAGAATATACATTGTGAACGATTCGCTGGACGCAAAGTTGGACGAGCCATCCGTATGTTGTCGCATCACTTCTAATGTGTATGGTATTTCGTATGTAACGCAACACGGTCCATGTTTATTTGATATCTAAATGAAGAAGGAATCAATTATTGAAATTTAATAATATATCAACCATCGTCAGTATACTTCGCTTCTATTATTCCTTCTTTTCTCACTTTTTTGGTTTTCAAACAATACATTACCGAAAAGACCTTCTGATTACAGCCAAATTATAGGTTGTCCTTAGTCTATTCTTCTTTCTTGAATCTCGGATGTTGTAACGCCTCATCTTAGTATGTTCCGTCAATCCAGGTAGTAATCTACTTCAGAAACTATAAATAATATTTTTTATTTTACTTCGAAATTATATTTAGAAACTTATCATACAAAGTTATATGTTGTCCCTTTACCACTAGATGAAAAGTTACAATTGGCTTAAAATTCATTCATTCTATGATAGACTGAACTGCCAAATGGACTGAGATGAATCTCCTATAGTTGGTCTTTTTCTTTTTAGGCAGACTGAAACATTTTGTTTCCTGTGCATATCCCTTTACCATAGATGAACTGAAGACATACCTCCTACATCTCATGGTTAAGGGTACCGTAAAACGGGGTAACTTTGATAGTTTTTTCGAAGAAAACTTGAATATTTTTGCATGCTGTTTCAAAGATTTACAATTATTATTTTTAAAACAAGTACTGGCATCCTAGCTATCGATTACAGTCGATAAATTGGCAAAAGATTTATTTTGATTGGATCTATAATTTTTCATATAATCGAAAGTTGGTTTTCTGTTTTGGGGTAACTTTGATAATGGAGTATGATTCGAACTAAATTGAATGAATAGCGAACATTTGTAGGGCATTGCAGACCTCTAGGCGTTTAACGTTATATGGAAATTTCTGACTTAGATTACAAAAATGGTCCCAGTTTGTGAAAATGCTTTTCGCTAAGAAATTTGAGACCGTATTCAAGTTCTATGATAACTAGGCTATCAAAGATAAGTGGCCAACTATTCAAAACTACATCAAATAGTGATCGTAGAACAGATTGTTTGTAAGCGTTTCGAAAATGTTAAAATTGTGTAAATTTTTTAAATTCGTATAAATAGCCTAAAATGTTCTTGATTCAAATTAAAACCGCTCTTACATGAAGTGTCATACTAATATTCTTTAGTTTTGCATTCGTTTTGCTTAACTGATTAACAGAAATAATGATATTTCGTTTAGTATGCGGTGGGTTACGCACTATCAAAGTTACCCGCATTATCAAAGTTACCCCGTTTTACGGTATGCGAAATACCGAATGATTCCGTCAAATACGCTTCGAAACGAAATTCCGAGGAATTCCACGGAACTCGCACAGGCGAAATTTGTATTTTGCTATTTCGTTTCGTTTCGCCAAATTGTTAAAATATTTCCACGGAAAATTAAAAACAAACGGAATAAAACGGAATTTCGCGAAATTCGAGTTTAATTTCGAACAAAAAAGAGGCAAAGCGTTCGCTTCTACTCCTAGCTACAGTCAAAAATGGGTCCGTATTACGGATCAAATCGACTCATATCATGGATCAGAACACTATAACAGCAAATTATCTGCGAGGCAAACGAATGGTGTGCTAGTGAAAGCATACGTTTTGGCGTTTCTTTAGGAATTGTCTTATCTTAGATTCATAACTGGTCGGTGTTCAGACAGACTGAACCAAGTGTTTTTTCATGGTTCCAGAAAAACGTTTCCCAGGCATGCGAAATATACAAATATTTGTGTTATTTGCTGTAATAATGGAACTTACCAATTTGATGATACATCTGTATAAAAATAGCATAGGAAATATCACATTTGATTGAGTCCTTAACGTATCTTTAGAACGCCAAAATATCATCTAGTCCGGTCTGTCTGAACACCGACCAACTGTGGTATGGGTTTCAATGTCGTGTACTAGACACGACACTGAAGACGGCCTTACAGTTGAGGTCGAAATACGCGTATCTGTCAAAGGATACAAACTCTAGTGGAATTAAATGGTATAGTACTAAATTCGGTTTTTTCATCTACTTATAGGTATTCTACTAAACAGCTCGAAGATTTATTATCATGTTATTGTTGATTGCGATGCTGTATAGATTTATGGTTCGCGTAGGTAAAACAGGTTCTGCGTAATTGCTACTCTATTTGATGAGATATTCTCCGTTTAATCCAACTTTGATCCATATCTGTGTGCTATCCATAACTGTTGGATGACTGTAGTATTGACTGGTCCGCAGGATATGATAAACTGCACTGCCGTTGTAAAGTTTCCAAAAACGCCAATTTGTCCTAAATTCCTCGCGGCGAATAGCCCAGGAAAGGAACAACTGCGTTTGATGATCTACCGCAATGTTATCTTCCATAAGAATGAAGAAAGCAAAACCACGGTTTCCTCCGGGAAACATCGCGTGTCCTGTTGAGCAAATCCGTTAATATGTCGCAAAAACTGTTTGTACACAAATGCAAAGAAAGCTGCGGAGCGTGAGTCCCTGATGTTCTGGATTTGCTCAGGTTGGTGCAGATTATTGATGCGCGCGCATTAGTTTTCTCTCTTGCTTTCCCGCTATGACGTCACTTTTAACACAGCATAAGAACAGCTCTCCCAAATCAACGCGATTTTTTTCCGCGATGGCGACAAAAAATCGCCGCGATTTCGTTGTTGTGTCATAAAACTCTACATGTAGCAGCGAAATAGCATCGATTGTTCGTCGCTATCGCCGTAAAAAATCGCGTTGATTTGGGTGATCCAAAGCCACACCTTAAATCTTCAAGAGCACAAATCTAAAGAACCTGACGTCCATTCAAGCTGAAAACTCTATCGATTGCTTACTCGATGGCCAATCGATCAAGTGTTCAGCTTGAACCGCTGTCGAGTTCGTTAGATTTGTGCTCTTGAAACACCTTTCCTTAAACAAGGAAGATGCATACGTTGTTTTTTTTTTTTATCGAAAATTGAATCTAGGTTTATTTACGCTGTACCACACCAACTCCTCTCTCCTCTTATAACGTGACATAATTTCCTCACGACCCTCAATTAAAAAAAAATGCGAATATTTATATTATCTTTACAAGTATTAGAAGCCAAATGACGCAAGGCAAAATTCTTAACCTTTTCAATACCGACATCAAGTTTCAAAATTCTCTAGTTTCGCCAAATCAGTTATAAATTTGATTCATGCATTGCATGCACCATCAAAATTGGTTCCGGATATAGATTCAAGTTTGGTGGGGTACCTAGGGTATTTCACAATGGAAAAGCGCAACATTTTTTGTTTTCGATTTTCGCACATCTAAATCCCGAGAAAAAAAAAATGAGCCAAACATTAAATTTAGCTCATTGAAAGACGGATTGTCTGAACGAGTATGGGTGAACTTATCAGCCTTATTTGCGGTTCCTCTATGCTATGTAGTCCAGGTTCAAAACTTTTTTTTTTCGAAATTTTCAAATATTTATTAAAATACTCTCAAGGCACGAAATTGAGTGAAAATGTGATTTTGTAGTCAGTTTTAAACAAAGAATCTGAAAATAAGATAATATCAACAATCTTTAATTCTTCCAGAAATTCCTTCACAGATTTTGGAATAGGATCATTTCTCCAGTATTTGCTCTTCAAAATAATAGAAATACCTTCAGTATTTTCTACAAGGTTTACTCTAAAAGTTTGCTTTCGTCCAAATTTGATCCCTCCAAGAATTAATTCACAGTTAATTCAAAGCTTTTCCAGAAAATTTATTAGGAACTTCTAAATTAACACCAACAGGCAATCCTGGTTAAGTTGCTGCCGCAATATCTCTTGGAGTTTATTACTTTTGCAGTTCTTTTAAATTTATCTTGATTGATTTCTTTGGTATGTGTTGATGGTTTTTTTTAAATTTAATTTGATTCAATACTCCAGCAAATACTAAAGCAAATATTCCACTGATTCCTCTTTTCTACTTATTTTTCTTCTTCTTTCTGGCGTTATGTTCCAACTGGGACAGAGTCTGCTTCTCAGTTTAGTGTTTTCATGATCACTTATCGACTTGTGTCCCCTATCTCATTCATTCATGCCACAAAGCATACAGTACAGTAAAAAAAAGAATATCATTATTCCATGTTTTATGGTATACATTAGCATAACATCACATCCACATGATTAAAAAAATTGTAAGGCATTTCTAAAAATCAAATTAGTTTTGGACTTCTCTCAATATTTTTGAGAGTGTTTTAAATGTTTGTAACTGCTTTTGGACCCACTTCTTAGTTGTAACATTTAAATTAAGCCCACTCATTGCCTTGTGCAGGCTTCCGAATTTTCACTCACTCTCACGATAATGGATTTATCCCTCACAGCAATTTTCAGCGATTTTATCCGTCCACAAAACAAAGCGAATTTCACATTTCCGCAGCTGTAGGAAGTTTGTTTTCTCTTTCTCCGATCCATGGAGAACTTTTCATGTATGCATCGCCACAAGCAGCAGTTGCTTTTATGAACCAAATTAACCACTACTTTCGTCGAGTTGGTGTGGTAGTATGGTTAGCGTGCACGCATCGCGATTGTTTTTAGCAATGTTCTAGGTTCGAATTCCGTCGCCGGCACTAGTTTTTTTTTGTTTATCCACATAGTGATAATTCTCGGGAGCAGTTGGTGAGCGAAAATATGATGGAGCGAAAAATATATTATCCCCGGAGTGGAGTGATTTTCGGTTATCCACCATCGTAGCTCCAGGGAAAATTAGTGTGAGCGATAAAAGATGTTCGTTCACGTGAGGAAGCGAAAAAAGCATTCTCCTTACGTGCGAAGAATCGTAGATCTCGCATCATTGATACGAAAACTCAGAACCCTGGCCTTGTGTGAATGTCAGATATATTGAAATGAAACCTTATGAAGTTATTAAGAAAATTTAAAACAAACAGAAAAGACTCTTACCAAAACATCTAAGGATTCCGCTGAGCAACACTAAGGTTATCATATGGTAGAAGATTTAAAAATACGTTTTTTATGCCTATTGTCAAATTTCCAGCTTTTGACAAGAAAAAATACTTAAACGTGTATTCCGTGAAACAATTTCAAAAATTTCGTTTCGTTTCGAAAAATTCCGTGAGATATTTGATTTCATATCGAGTTACACGAAACATTTTTAAATTCCGTTTCGTTTCGTCATTAGCAGCGCAAGATATTCCGCGTATCGTTTCGTTTCGTATCGACATGGAAAAAATCCATATCGCATACCCTTACTCATGGTAGACTGGACTGCCAGAAGGACTGAGACGGATCCCCTACCTCTGGTCTTTTTAAATTGCAGACTGAAACTTTTTGTTTCCTTTGCTTATCCCTTTACAATAGATGGACTGAAGACCTACTTCCTACATCTCATGGTAGACTGGATTGCCAGAAGGACTAAGACTGATCTCCTACATCTGGTCTTTTCAACTGCAGACTGGAACATTTCTGTTCCCTATGCATATCTCTTTATCACTTATTAAGATGGACTAAACTAAAGATCTTCAGGCTTCCTTCATCAAGTGATAAATTATTATTACGCCAAATGAACTGAGTATTACTCCTTCATTTTGGTCTTCAACGGACTAGTACCTTCTGCAGCACCCTTCGTTCACGAGAATGGACTAGGATTCGTAATCCCCTTCATTCCGTCATTTTTTTTTTCAACTCCAACTAGACTAGGATAACTTTATCCCCTATATTTGGATACAGAAACGGACTAGAACATTCACAATGTTCCCTACGTTTCTTACTTGGAATTAGACTAAAGTTCTTTGAACCTCCTATAATTCAGTATGACAGTCTGGAATCCGTAATTCCCTTCAGTGACAGGTGGGTTTACCTCAATATCTTAATGATAGAATGGGACGATACTTTTCCTACAATTGATATTTAGGTTTACAGGCTTTTCCATTCCAGTATTACATTTTCAACTAATTAAATGCTTATTTTATACTGAAATCATACCTTATGTGCTTTGCATCGTGGTCTTGATTTTAATTCATACGATCAAACATGTATATGGTCTCATGGTCAATAGTGTGTCTGATTTTCTAGGTTGTAGATGTTATAAAACGAAGCCAAACTTCGAATTTTCAAAATGCACAAGACTGGAGAATCTGACAACAGTTCGTGTTGAAAATCAATCAAATTACTTGCTTGACCAATGGAATAAATATCCAACGCGGAGCGCTATTTGAATCTCAAGTCTTGTGCTCTTGAAAATTTGAGGTGTGGCTTCGTTCCATAATCACCTTAAAAACTAAAATTCAACAAAATGTTAGACCAAAACATAATTTTTAGTTGAACGAGTGAATGTCCCTTTTATTAATGTATAAAGCTCCAAATATTTATTTAAAAGTCAATAGTTACTCACGTCGCTCGCATACTTTTTGTTCTTATATTCTGATGCTAGAGTATGCATTACTGGTCATTCATGTTTTAATACAATTTATCTGTGCTACAATTATTTGGTCTTTAATTTTACATCTGCTATCTGTGATTAAACATTAATGCTTGAACATTTCAATGCAGAAATCAATTGTGTGTTATTCACGCATTTATAATGATATTCATTTCTGCTTCATAGCATTTCTCCTTATTAACTTCAACGTGGAACAGTTACAAATAAAAATTATTAATTTTAAATTTGATATGGTAAAATTATTTATCTTATATTAGCATTTTTTTCAATGTTTTTACATTTATTGCGGATCTTTTGATTTTTTTCCGTCCAGTGGTAGCTGCAAATTTAATTGCATCATTTAATCAATTAATTGAACCATAGCATGCTTGTAAGGTACGAATTGTGGAAAAACAGCAAAAACAGCAGTCGTCGTCGTGGTTTCCAAAGTATCAGCATAGGTAATCATCGATTTCTGCGTAAAAATCAGTAGTCAGCTGCGGTAACTCTCTGTTGACCCATAAAACGGAAAGTTATCTCTAAAACAGTAATACTGTATTTAATTTTATTACAGCACCGTTATACTGTCAAATACATAAAAAGACTATTTATTTCTGATGTTGTTTTACAATTTCAATGAATATGTAACGTTAAGTGCAAGAAAATATATTTGTTCATTATTTTTCGAAAACAACATAGACTTGAACAAAGTTTAAATAACTATTTGTTTTAATAGCCTTGTTATCACCTTTGCATATCCTAATGTTTGTTTTACAGCACAAACCTCTTGTTTTTATTTTTCTTTTCAATAACAATACAGTAAATCTGACCAAATTAAAATCTTTATTATTTAAATTTTCGTTTAAATTACAAATGTTCTAATAAGGCTTATAATATATTGTTTTTTTTTTCGAAAATCAATGGTTGCGAGTATTTCTGCCAACAATCCAATATCTATGAGGTCAAGTTTTCGTAAATGCCAAAACATCAAATAAAACAGTTAAGTTTCAAAGAAACAAACATGTTATAGTTGTGAACATGCGACTGTTACAATCCCAAGCAAATAAGATTGACTAAATGTTGTCTGAATAAATCAAACAAGATAAAAAAAAAGTAGCAATTTTTCACACCTCATTCTTTTATGTTACCGTAAAACGGGGTAACTTTGATAGTTTTTTCGAAGAAAACTTGAATATTTATGCATGCTGTTTCAAGGAATAATAATTTATATTTTTAAAACAAGTACTGGGATCCTAGCTATCGATTACAGTCGATAGATTTCCAAAAGATTTATTATGAATGGATATATAATTTTTCATATTATCGAAAGTTGGTTTTCTGTTTTGGGGTAACTTTGATAATGGAGTATGAATCGAACAAAATTGAATGAATAACGAACATTTGTAGGGCATTGCATACCTCTAGGCGTTTAACGTTATATGGAAATTTCTGACTTAGATTACAAAAATGGTCCCAGTTTGTGAAAATGCTATTCGCTAAGAGATTTGAGACCGTTTTGAAGTTCTATGATAACTAGGCTGTCAAAGATAAGTGGCCAACTATTCAAAACTATATCAAATAGTGATCGTAGAACAGATTGTTTGTAAACGAAAATGCTAAAATTGTGTCAATTTTTAATATTCGTATAAAAAGCCTCAAATGCACTTGATTCCAATGAAAATAGCTTTGACATGAAGTGTCATACTAAGGCTCTTTACTTTTGCATTTGTCTTGCTTAACTGATTAACAGAAACTTCGTTATTTCGTTTAATATGTTGTGGGTCTCGCACTATCAAAGTTACCCGCATTATCAAAGTTACCCCGTTTTACGGTACCTCTTTATTTAATCATGTTATAATTCAAATCAATGATTAATCAATGCACATACAATTACACATTACAATTAATATATGATATTAATAGTTTATGCTACGTTTTCGCATTTATGATAGATTGTAATTAAAATTGAAAAATCATTTTTCTAATTCTGAACTGGTTTTTAAAATCCTCAGTAAGCATTGATTTTCGTAAAATATTTCTTCTCGTTTGTTTATATCTAATTCCTTTAATCTTTAGATTTTCTTGAACCAGGAGAATATCAGTCCTGGATAAAATATTCAGTTATGCTCAAACTAAGTACAATACTGTTAAAGATGCTCATAATAAATTTATCAACACGTTCACGAATAAAAATTAAAATTTCAATAGCCTTAAGTTTATCACTATCTATCGATGCCATTCGTTTCAAATTTGAAAAGAAACCAATTTCTTACGCTTGAGACGAAATTGGGATATTGGAACAGCAGACTTTATATTACTATTGCACCCGCGTAACGGCGAATAACTCAAACCATACTCACAACTCTCCTCTCACTTGAATTACTGCTGCGCACAGCCAAATGGTTATCCTCAGGGACTTCTTCCGGTGCGTTTGCTTCTCGTTTTCAGACTCACCAGAATTATTTTTCTTAATCTCCTCCTTCCCGTATTTCCATTTTTTTATCATTACCGTAAAACGGGGTAACTTTGATAGTGCGTAACCCACCGCATACTAAACGAAATATCATTATTTCTGTTAATCAGTTAAGCAAAACGAATGCAAAACTAAAGAATATTAGTATGACACTTCATGTAAGAGCGGTTTTAATTTGAATCAAGAACATTTTAGGCTATTTATACGAATTTAAAAAATTTACACAATTTTAACATTTTCGAAACGCTTACAAACAATCTGTTCTACGATCACTATTTGATGTAGTTTTGAATAGTTGGCCACTTATCTTTGATAGCCTAGTTATCATAGAACTTGAATACGGTCTCAAATTTCTTAGCGAAAAGCATTTTCACAAACTGGGACCATTTTTGTAATCTAAGTCAGAAATTTCCATATAACGTTAAACGCCTAGAGGTCTGCAATGCCCTACAAATGTTCGCTATTCATTCAATTTAGTTCGAATCATACTCCATTATCAAAGTTACCCCAAAACAGAAAACCAACTTTCGATTATATGAAAAATTATAGATCCAATCAAAATAAATCTTTTGCCAATTTATCGACTGTAATCGATAGCTAGGATGCCAGTACTTGTTTTAAAAATAATAATTGTAAATCTTTGAAACAGCATGCAAAAATATTCAAGTTTTCTTCGAAAAAACTATCAAAGTTACCCCGTTTTACGGTACTTTAAACAAACTTTTGTACTTTATACTCGTCAACAATGTAGAAATCACAAAACAGATCTTGCTTCAGTGAAGTACATAATCAGAATAATGTTTATTTCCTCATCCTAATATGACACTCTTCTCTAGCCTACTTGATTGCATGAAATGCCACAATACTACAGGTGGCACTAGTGAGCATGTAAAATTTAGCATTTTAAGCATGTGCAATCTTGTGATCTACATGAGGCAGTAAGTTCGAGTCTTCAGAAATTTCATTCAGAATGTCAAGGAGATCTGGAAAACAGTTAATTTTGTTCAAAATTTAGCCGTTAGGTAGCGCTAGTGTGTAGATAAAAATGAGCATCTATCCCATCATCCAGTTAAGATAGAAAGACCGAGTCTTCGATAAAGTTGATTATCAGTTCAAGGATATCCGAATTGCAAATAGTTTGGTTCTAAATTTTGCTGCTAGGTGGCGCTAGTGAGCATGTAAAATTGAGCATGCTTAAGGTGATTATAGAACGAAGCCACACCTCAAATTTTCAAGAGCAGAAGAATTGAGAGCCGAACAGCGCTCCGCGTTGAAAATGTATCCCTTTGGTCACCACCAGCAAGCAAGCAATTTGATTGGTTTTCAACGCGAACTGTTGTCAGATTCTCCAGTCTTGTGCTCTTGAAAATTAAAAGTTTGGCTTCGTTTTATAATCACCTAGTTTTGTTTTTAGATCCAAATACGATGGAAAGATCGGAAAAGTTGTTCAGAAGGTCAAGGACATCCGAGAAGCAAACCGTTTAATTCTTAATGTTGCTGTTAGTTAGCACTAGTAAGCATATTTAATCAACCAAATTCTATCTTGGGAACCATATAAAATTGAAAACTCGAGTCTTCGGCAACGTTGTTAAGAAAGTTAAGTGCATCGTTAACTGAAAAATGAGAATTGTTGAAGATTCTGCCTGGTGAATTCGAAAAACCTTGCTGTACATCTGCCCGGTACAAACATCAGCAATTTGTTTGCGCGAAGGGCAATCCCAAAAGTTAGACTTATGATTGCTCCAACAATTGGCGCATACAAACTTTTTGGTATCTTCTTTCACAGCGGAAGTCATGCATTTAGCATCCATGCGGCAATGTTTTGTACCTTAATCTCACTTTTGGCACCGACGGCACTGAGGTGGGTTCTGCAGTTTTTCTCCAGGTTTCTAAATTTTTTTCCAAGTCACGCGGACATCAAACATGCTTTTTCCAAAGTTTTAACATTATTTAGATCACTTTTGTTAAAGCGAACTAAATAATAGCCTTTTCTGACGAATGGCATATAAGGTTCCTGAAAAGCCTTTCTTCCGTTTTGGTACGTTTAGTGACAGTTTTAAAAGTCACTTCTTTGGAAGGAAGTATAGAGTAAGATGCGCACTACTGGAATAAAGCCGTGTGATGACAGCTTGAATAAAGTTGAATTCTCTCAAGCAAATACCTACCGTTTTAAATTCTCAAATTTGCCAGCTTGACTCCAGACGACCCTCTATCTAGACCAAGTTTCTCAATGCAATTCATAAATTAGGTTATAAATTATAGAGAAGTATTCTCGAATCGCACCGCCCGTATCCTAATTCACGTCAACAGCAGCCGTCGTCGTCGTTTCGTTTGCCCGGAAACATCCACCTAGCCACACGGCCGCCGAGGACCCCGAGGTGCCCTTTTTCACCGGCCATAAAACCCGGCGAGAAGAAGTCAAAGAACCAACCACCAAGTGCAACCATTTGCCGGGGCACACAAAGAGAAAAGTTCCCACCGAATCAAGAAGTCCTTCTCGCCCGCTTCACTAGAATATGCATAAAATGTATCACTTTGCTATAGATTTACAAAACAACAGAAGCGTTAAGACCGAAGCTGGCTGCTGCTGTTGATGCCATATGCAGAGGCACATTCCTGCGCTTGCAAAACTCCATCCCGACCGAGCGAGTACGGAGAAATTCTGCAGAATGTACGCGCGTTTTGCGTCTCCCGGATCCAGCGTCCCCACTTGGCACACATCGGAGTCAACCCGTTTTGGGGTGCGTTTTTGGAACTGGTTATTTCGTTTTTTTTCTCATCTGCCAGTGGAAAAGTTTGCTGCAGCAGTTCCGTGCCCAGCCTGAAGAATGAAAAAAAAAAAAATAACCGCACGGACTCCGCAACCACACCGCGCACGGCTCAGCATGGCCCGCATGTTCTCCATAGATGGCCGACCGACCGACCAACCGGAGACCGACAAATGTGTGCCGCGCTAGTTGCCCGTTATGGTCGTGCTGACAGGGTTGCCGGAAAAACCTAATGATCTTATGGCGTAAGCATTCGTCTAAATTTGTTTAAATATTTCAGAGTATTAGACGAAGAATATAGATATTATGACGAATTTCAAACTGGCGAAATTTCCCGAAGGTAGTGATCAATGAAATTTATGCAACCCAATCAAGCAGCCAGAAGTTTGTGTGTGGAAATCGATCAAACGTATGGGATTGTCTAAAAATTACGTAAGACATTATGTTACAATAAAAAAATTAGGACAAAAACACAAGTCAACCTATGGTTGACACATTTACATTTGAAACGTTCCTTCTACCTCTTGAGAAGGGATCGTTGTTCTTTGAGCCCTACGGGATGATGAGGTTTTGTTTTATATTTTTGGGTCCACAAGGTGTATTTTATAATATATTTCTTTCAGTTGACAGGGTCACGGTTTCTGTCTTCATTGCTGAAATTCAGAGATGGGAAAAGTTCTGAGATTCGCACTACAGTAGGCAAGCTTAGCTTCGCTGCTGTAGGCAAAATGCTTTGAAAACACTCGTTGCTTAGGGCAACCCAAAACCAACTCCCACAGGGCACCTTATACCAGCGATGCGTTTTGAACTGAACACGATCCGAAAATGAACTGAACGCGTTCTAATTTTGCACGAGAACGTAGAAAAACTTTGAACTCTCGTTTAGATTTCTGACACTGCTCACGAAATTCACCACAAAATGCACACTGAGGCTAGAAATACGAAAAAAAACTACGTTAGATTATGCTGAACTCGTATAATTATAAATTGAAGGAATTGGTAATCTAGGGGGAGGACAGCTTTACTCTGAGCAGGCTATACGCATCGAGCAAACTCCGAGTTACTCACATTTGCTCAGAAATCTGCAAATCCACATTTCCTGGTGTCAGTTCTGTTTCGATCTTGTACCTGTGGTCAAGCAAGATAGAAATAGGAAAGAATTAGTGCTCAAACGTGTTCCACAACAGTCGTTCTACCGGTTATCTCTTTTTGGTACCTACACTTTCTTGGTCCGTTTCACTCTGCGAAACGATCAGTAGAATGTGCATTAGTATTGAATAGGCCTTTCCTCCCGATCTTTTCACGATCGGTGGTTAGCTGGTGTGTACATAGGAAGAATTGGGACAGATAGACAGATTGAAATAAACCACCGCGGATGTAAGACCGTCGTTTTCGTTCCGTAATAAAGTGTAGTTCTGTTCGCGTAATAAATTGTCTAATTAGTGAACACCGCGAGTATTCTAATTAGTGTCCGAAAACCAGTGATACGCGCGAACAACCTGCTTTCCACAAATGTCAAATGGATGTTTGGGGTTTAATCATGATTGTCGTTACGATAAAGGGGATTCATTGTTAAAATGTTCAATAATGTGAAATGCAATTCAAATGATGTGATCAGTCCTAGAGATTTCGTTGGCATTGTTAGCTTATAAATTTACCATTGATATTGGGATTTTTTACAGATATGAAATATATTAGTTATGAATGATATTATTTTCCAATTTCGATTCTATCCCAGTCTTGGTACATGTTGCGTTCGTATGAAGAACTGAAGTACTGAATTAACCTTCCAGTCATCGCGCGGTTCACCACCGTCAGAATCACCACGCTGCTGTTGTGAGCAAAAAGCGAGCTTTTTTTACCAGTGTTGTACAAAATACAACAGCGCGACGACTGAAGTGTTAAATTCAACACTTCAGTAAATCAATGAATTGATTAAATGTTGTCCCAAGCCAGCCAATACGCCTACTGCTCTTCTATGACATTGTAAAAAGTAATTCACAAAATGCACTTTCCTACCAGTATATCTTCAATAACATACTTGAACTTCAAGCCCATATTATATTTGTGCAAAGCTGAAAGAACATATTCTCAAACAGCAAAATGCCTCCGAAGAGGATTGCCAGCTGCATGCGACACGATACAATCATTTTCATTGCAAAACATACAATGCAACACTTATGCAGCCCACAGACGCTCAGACGGTTTGACCAACATTGACTCCGCCCCCAAGTAAGTCAAACCGATTTATGTTTCTGCAACCGTTTGACCGACTGTCAACGTTTGTTGCAGGAACACCATATTTCTTCGCATGTTTTGAATGCTCTCGGCAAGCCTAGTGAATATGTGATTGTTATTTTTTTCCATTTCTGTGGCTGTGGGGGTGAATATTTCTATGGCAATAATCGTTGTGAGAAAGAGCAGAACTTTCAGAATTTAAATACTGGAAGAAATGGATAATGAGGAGGAATTACAATTACAATTCAAAAAGTATTCCGGCAGAACTCTAAAATTATGAGGGATCTCTATCGGGGATTATTCTCAGCAGTCATCGAAATGAGAATGGCTATGGTAATTTCTTCAAAGTTTGTATCCGGAGTCTTTAGCGGTTTCCTCTAGTTATTCTACTTTGAAGTCTTTCCAGAACCATTGATTATACTAGGGATTCCACCAGAAAGTCTTTCTGGGATTCTACCAGGAATTTCATCAACAATTCCTCTAGAAATTTATCCACAGGTTTACCCAGAAATTCCTCCGAGGAAAATTCTTCAGGCTGGCTTTCTTCCAGAGGTTCCTTCAAAGATTTTTCTGCGAATTATTCAAAGATTCCTTTATTTCCTTTAAAAGTTATATCATTATTCAGGAATCACATAAGGAATTATTTCAGATACTTCTCAATAAATATATCACCAGAAATTCCCATAAGGATTTCACCAGAACTTTTTTCAGGGCTTCTCCTAGGATTCCTCCATAAATTCAACCAAAAGGAATTTCTTCAGCGATTCTTTCTTGTAATTTTCTTTACAGAGTCCTCCAGAGATTTACCCAAAAACTTCCAAGGGATTTATTCATCTAATACTTCCTTCAAGAATTCCTCCAAAATATCCTCCACAGATGTATTTAGGAATTCCTCCATCGAAACTTCAAGAAATTCTATACAGATTATATAAGGATTTTTTTCCTGCGCTTTTACTAGGAATTCATCTAGAAATTTTTATAGAGAGTGCTCAAGAAATTATTACAGGAATTTCATCAATAATTCCACCAGGAATTTCTCCTATGTATCAAAAACCTTTCCCTAGGAACACCTCCAAAAAATTCTTTAGTGATTAACCCAAACATTCTTCCAGAGATTCCAACGCGATTTTTGCTAGAATTTCCTTCACAAACTTCTACAGAAATACATGTAGGGATTCACTTCGGGAACTCTTACAGTGATTCCACCCAAAATTTCTCCAAGGATTCATTAAGGAATTCCTCTTGAGATTTCACCAGGAAGCTTTCGGGAATTCAGCAAGAAATACTGCAAAAGAATTTGCCCAGGTTACTTTCAGGGGATTCTTCAATAAATTATTTTATGCATTCTTCCAGTGTTTCCTTAAAAGATTTCTCTTGGTATCCCTTAAGAGAACCTACGAGGCATTCGACCTTGAATTGTTGAAGGAATTACTTTAAGAATCTACCGGATATTTCTCCGAGGATTCCTAAAGGAATTTATCCAGCAATTCCTTCCAGTAAATCTTGGAGTATTTTTTCCAAGGAATCCACCAGGAATTGCCTTAGAGTCCTGTAGAAACTCCTTCAGGGATTCCTTTAAAAGTTCTTACGGAGATGTATTAAGGAATTTCCCCAGTGAATTTCTCCTGTGTTTTCTTTGGTGATTCCTCCAATGATTTCAGTATAAATTATTCCATGATTTTGTCCAGACATTTTCCAAAAAATCCTTCAAGGGATTTAACATGAAGTTCAACCCTTCGTGGAATTGCTGGTCGATTCTCTCGCGGTTTTCCAGAAAAAAAAGTTATTTTAACTTGCGTTTTTTTTTTATTAATACCCTGGAGGAATTCTGATAATCCTGAAATATTCGAAGAAGGAAATTCCTAGTCGAATCATTGAAGTATTTTCTGGTAGAACTTCTGGCCTGTATTAGATTTTTCTGGTAAAGAATTTCTAGCGAAACTCAATTGCTTTTCTTAACCCTGGAAGAACTCATGGCGAAAATTCTTAAAAAAAACACCATTCCGGAACAAATAGTTAGAGAAAATACTGGTGAAATCTCTGAAGGAACCGAAAGATTTTTTTCCAGAATGTTCGGAAGAACTTTTAGAAGATTTTCTTGAATTTCCGGTGAAATCACCGGAAAAATATTGGTGAAGCTTCTGAAAGAATTTTTAGTGGAACCCCTATGAGAATTTCAGCTCATTCCTTGAAGATGTTCAATATCGCAATCATAGAGAATTACCTGGGCGAATTTCAGATCCAATCCATGGATGGACCTCTGGTGGAATCCTTAGAGAAATTCTTGGAGGGTTTTTAATTGGAATGCCTAGAGGAAATCCTAGCAAAATTTTCGAATCAATTCCTGGTGGATTCAATGAACGAATTCTCAGAGGAATCGCTGAAGGAATTCCTATTTTGAATCCTAGGAGGAACTCCTCATAGAGTCACTTGAGGATATACTGATGGATTCCCTAATTACTTGTGAAATCTTTATAAGACATTTGTGGTCAAATTGCTGAAATAATTTTTGAAAAAAAAAAAGACAATTTATACCGTCTTCAACCAAAGGCTGCACAGACTGAACGATCACTAACATTAGGCAACGGACAACAATTTTTGAAAACCCCCAAGAATCTTTGAAGATATTTTGTGAGAAATTCCTTGAGAAATTCCCGATGGAATCTGTAGAGTTATTCCGGTGATAAAATCCTGAGACATTTCCGGAAAAATTTTAGGAGTAATTCCTGATAACCCTTGAGTATCCTTGGAGATATTTATTCCTTGATGAATTTTGGGAGGCATCTCATCTGAGTGGTTAGAGTCCACGGCTACAAAGCAATGCCATGCTGAAGGTGTCTGGGTTCGATTCCCGGTCAGTCAAGGATCTTTTTGTAAAGGAAGTTTCCTTGACTTCCCTGGGCATAGAGTATCATCGTACTTGCCACACGATATACGAATGTGAAAACGGCAACTTTGGCAAAGAAAGCTCTCAGTTAATAACTGTGGAAGTTCTCATAAGAACACTAAGCTGAGAAGCCGGCTCTGTCCCAGTGAGGACGTTAATGCCAAGAAGACGAAGAATTCTTGCAGGAACTCCAGATGAAATCATAGGAGGAACTCCTGATGAAATCCCTTGAGGAATTCCTGATATATTTCCTGCTTGAACTCCTGATAGAGTGCCTAGAGAAATTCCTTATGATATCACTAGAAGATCCTGGTTGAATTCGTAGGTGACCTCTTGATATAAACTCTGGAGAAACTCCTAATAGAATCTCGGAAGAAATGCTAGCTGGAATCTCTGAAGGAACTCTTGATGGAATTCCTGGAGGAACTCGTGATGAAATCCTCAGAAGAACTCTAATGGTAGCCCTAAAGGTACTCCTAATAGAATCCGTATTGGAATTCCTGATAGTATCCCTATAGGAACTCCTGATGGAATCCTTGGATTAACTCCTGATGGAATCCTTGGAAGAACTCCTATCTATAGATATTCTTGAAAGAACTCCTAATCATTGGAGGGACTTCTGATGGAATCCCTTTAGGAACTCCTGATAAAATCCCTGATAGAATTCCTGATAAGATTCCAGATAGAACTCCTGATAGAATCCCTAGAGGAACTCCTCATAATATTTCTAGAAGAAACATTGATGGAATTCCTCGAGGAATATTTGATTTAATCTCTTGAAAAAATCCGGGTGAAATCTCAGAAGGAACTCTTGATAGAATCCCTGGAGGAACTCCTGATGAAATCTCCAGAAAAAACTCTGATGAAAGCCCTAAAGCCTAGAGGTACTTCCGATAGAATCCAGATGCAGATACATAAAAACAGATAATATAGATACAGGAGCCCCTGATGAAATCCCTGGGGGAACTCCTGAAGGAATCCTTGGAAGAATTTGTAAAGATATTCTTGAAGGAACTCTGTATGGAATCATTGAAGGAAGTCCTGTTGAAATCCCGAGAAGAACTCCTAGAACTAGAGCAACGACGGACAGAGTCCATGGAGGAATTCCAGGTGGAATCTCTGAAATATCTCCTGATAGAATCCCTGGAGAAACTTCTGATGAAATCCCTAGTTGAGTTCTAGGTGCAATCCCTGAAAGAATTCCTGATCGAATCCCTAGCCGAACACCTGATGATCATACGCCGGCTTGAAATCAATAAACAGATGGTGAGTCTGCAAGTTGTACTCCCGGAATTTGTCTAGGATCATTCGCAAGCTAAACATCTGGTCCGTTGTCGAACGGCCCTCACGAAAACCAGCTTGGTATTCACCGACGAAGAACTCCTCGAGCGGTCGCAGTCTGTTAAACAGGATGCGCGACAGAATTTTGTACGCCGAATTCAGCAGGACAATTCCTCTGTAATTGGCACACTCCAGTCTGTGCCCTTTCTTGTAGATAGGGCGGATGAGGCCATCCAACCAGCCCGTGGGCAATTCTTCGTCCTCCCATGCCTTCAGAAATACTCGGTGGATTGACTGGTAAAGCTGCTCGCTTCCGTGCTTGAGAAGCTCGACCGGGATCCCGTCCTTCCCAGCAGCCTTACAGTTCTTCAGCTCACTGATAGCCTTTTTAACCTCTCCTATGGTCGGTGGGTCCACAGCTTGATCGTCATCATCTATGGTCATCCTGTTCCTGGCTACATTTCCATTTTCTCCGTTCAACAATTGCTGAAAGCGCTCCTTCCACCTGGCAGCCACCGCCGTTTTATCGGTCAGCAAATTTCCTTCTCGATCATTGCACATGGCGGGCACTGGGCACGGTATTGTGCCGCGCACCATTGACCGTTGCATAGAATCTCCGCATATCATACCGGTTCATGCTTTCTTGAGCGTCAGCTACCACACTTCCTTCGTGCTGCCTTTTCTTTCTGCGGTGGATTCGCTTTTCTTCAGCTCTCGCTGCCCTGTACCGCTCTCTGTTTTGTCGGCTACCGGCCACAAGCATACGGCTTCTGGCGACATTCTTCATGTCTGTCACTCTCTGGAACTCTTCATCGAACCAGTGGTTTCGTCTTCGTCGTTGACCAGTTCCGATCACTTCCCGTGCCGTTGTTGTCACAGCTTCGTGGATCGGGTCCCACAGGCTGTCGACGTCTCCAGCAATGTTGATTCTTCCCAACTGCTCGTCTAATTGCTGACGGTACTGCACAGCTAGCTACCCCATCAGTCGACAAGCGTTGTATATTGAAGCGCAGCGTTCTGTGTGTTGCGGAACTCGTGAATTTTAGCTACAACGAGATAATGATCCGAGTCTATATTAGGACCTCGGAAGGTCCTGACATCAATGACATCTAAGAAATGTCGCCCATCAACCAGCACGTGGTCTATTTGGGAGCAGGCATCGCCACTCGGGTGTCACCAGGTGTGTTTGCGGACATTCTTTCGTGCGAAGTAGGTACTGCTGATTGCCATCCCTCTAGCAGCAGCGAAGGTTACTAGCAGCAGGCCATTATCATTGGTAACGGAATGAAGGCTTTCCGTTCCAATGACGGGTCGGAAGAAATCTTCTTTCCCGATCTGCACATTTGCGTCGCCGATGACTATCTTGACGTCTTGTTTTGGGCACTCTCCGTAGGCCTTATCCAGGCTCTCATAGAGCTCATCCTTCATGTCATCGGGCTTATCGTTCGTTGGCGCATATGAAGCCAACCCCACGTTCTGCTCTGTCGCCACCGCTGTAGTAGATGTGGTACTTGAATGAAGTGTTGGCGATGGGGTGCACCGCTCGGAATTCGCGTTCTTCGGTTCTCGGCCAGCGTATTTCCTGGATAGCTGCCACGTTCACGCCGACATTCCGCAGTTCACGAGCCAGGAGCCCAACACGCGCGGTTCATTCCAAGTTGTCACGTTCCAAGATCCAACTTTCCAATCGTTGTCCTTTATTCGTTGCCGGCTCTGTTACTGTAAAATCAATCCGTTTGCTCTACTTTTGCCTTTCTTGGTCGGTGAACAGTCTTCGATAGGCCACCTAACCAGGGTTGCGCTACCTACATCGTGCTAGAGGGGCTGCCTCCTCGGTGCTGACACGATACAGCATTGTCCGCTTGTTCTTTACATGATGACCACGGTCATAGCCATCACAACCATCCACCTTTATCAGGGCTTCGGACCTGTAGCTCTGGTTTTCAATAGTTTCAAGTTCTTTCGGACATGCTACTATGGTGAGCCGTCATGCGCTAGCGGTGTTATTTGATCCTATAATATTCCAGAAATACATCAAGGATTACTTCCAGAGATTCCTAAGACAATTCTACAAAGTGTGAAGTTCAATGGGAATCGCTCGAAAAATCTCCAAAATATTCTTCCAAGAATGCCTAGGAAGCTCAAGATCCTCCTCAGCTATCGCCTACAGCACCACGCTCTTGCTATGTATAACAAGCGAGCTTTGTTCAAGATGCGTGTACACGATAGACTATGTGACAGGTTTCCAGTTAATTTATCAAAAAATATCTACAAAGTTGGTCATCTTTGGTAAGTAGGCCTTGAAAGGGTTGCCGGTATTTTTTCTGCGCTTTTCATTTTTTTTTCCATTTTTCAGGTGGATTTCATTTCCAAGTGATCGATTTCAAAGGTGGACATTTTACGATCTGAATCATCGAGGATTTGCAAAAGACGAGCTGTACTGACTATACATCAGGTTTGCTGCTTGTGGAAAAAAAAAGCTGTTTGGCTAAGACGGCCTACACACGGCCTGGTGGTGTGAATTCGAATTTGAAGGAAGAAACTCGAACAAGCTGATATCGTCAAGGATTTGATGAAATAGAAACGAACTAAACAAATCAAGCTTCAAATAATCAAGTTAATTTTTGTGCTGGTGAAAATACTTAATTGGCATCGACGATCTCAAGTCGTTGAATCAGATTGAAGTTCCTTAAGTATAATTTTATTTATTTTATTATTCTAATTATCACTACTGGTATACATTATCAATATTATTATTATATTTGTTTATTTTTTATAATAACCCCGTCAATTTTCCATTATGGAGACTGACGGGGAAGGGACATCCGGTGAAAATAGTGAATTATCTTCTACCAAACGTTTTCGTATTAAAACTTATCCCTCCAGTTTTTTAGGTCCTTTTGTTGTTTATTTTCGCAAAAAGGAAAAAAACCTATAAAGGTTCTTTTAATATCTTCGGAAATTTATAAATTGTATAAATCCGTCAAGGAAATAAAAAAAAATTCTCTTGACAAATTGAGGGTTATTTTCGGATCTCGTGATGACGCAAATTCATTACTAGAATCTAAACTATTTTGTAATTCATATCGAGTTTACGCACCTTACGACTCGTGTGAAATTAACGGGATCATTTATGATGAAGATTTGAATTGTAATGATATTATTAATTTCGGTTCTGGTAAATTTAAAAATAAAGCTATTAAACCTGTGAAAATTTTAGATTGCATGCGATTATCGAAATTAACATTTTCTGATAAAAAATCATCATACATGCATTCCAATTGCATACAAATTACATTTGAAGGGTCTGTTCTACCAGATAATGTAGATATAGACAATGTTATTTTTCAAGTTAGACTTTATTATCCGAAGATTATGGATTGCGATCGTTGTCTTCTTTTCGGTCATACATCGCAATTTTGTTCGAACAAACTAAAATGTTCTAAATGTGGTAAAGGTCATTCATCTGTTGATTGTAACAAATCTTCAGATATTTGTATTTATTGTGGTAAAAAACATAATTTCTTAAAAGAATGTTCCGTTTATATTGCACACCAAACACAATCGAATCATAAAATTAAAAATAGATGCAAATTATCATACTCTGAAGTAACTAAAACAATTTCTGATTTACCCTCAACGAATATTTTTGCTCCTCTTTCACAGAATGTTGATAATGAGGTATCAAATGATGACCATGAACATCTTGTATATAAACCTCCCAATAAAAGAAAAAGAATTATAAAATCAATTAGAAAAATGATGATTTTACAAATCCTCAACCATCAGCATCATTTGATACCAATTTTCCTCCTCTTAGCTCTCCTACTTCTCGAGTTATTTTTTTGGTTTTCAGAAAAATATGACTTATTCTGAAGAAGGCACTAATGAAAAGAATAACAATTCTAATTCTACTTTTCAAAAAACTGAAAATTCAGGTGAAGATAATTCTATTTTACATATTTTGGAAGTATTGATTGAGTTTTATAGGTTTAAATGAGTTTTGGAAAAAAAATAATTAAAATTATTTTACCTTTTTTGGCCTCCATTTTTGAAAAATTGAATTCAATTGGACCCCTCATTTGCTCTTTGTTTTCTACGTAATGGCTTCATCCAAAAATTTTAACTTAAACATTTTGCAGTGGAACTGTCGAAGCATAATTCCCAAAATTGATAGTTGAAAAGCGTTAGTTGTTAATTGTGATGTAGATATATTTTGTTTAAATGAAACGTGGTTAGAGGAAACTAAATCGTTTTAAATTCCATCTTTCAACATTATCCGGAAAGATCGCCACACTGCATATGGTGGTGTGCTTATTGGGATTCGAGGAAATATTGAGTTTAAATATTTGGATTTTACAATAGATTCAGAAATTGAATATTTGGCTATTTCTATTAAACATAATGGTTTGGTATTTTCAATCATTTGCATATATAGTCCTCCCCAAACTAAATTTTCATTATTGGAGTTTAAAACAATTTTAAATAATATTCCATCCCCTTTTTATATACTAGGCGATTTAAATGCTTATAACTAGGCTTGGGGTAGCCATAAAACTGATGGTAGGGGTTCACTTATTATGGATGTTATTGATGACTTAAATTTAAATATTCTTAATGATGGTTCTTTCACCAGGATTGTTGTACCTCCTGGTCGCCATTCTTGTATTGATTTATCTATTTGTTCCAATTATTTATCCATGAATTCTTCTTGGGAAACTATTGAAGATGCAAATGGAAGTGATCATCTTCCTACATTGATTAGTATTTATAATCCTAATTTTAATCAAAATATTCAAGAACATTGTGTTCCTGATTTGACAAAAAATGTAGATTGGGTTAAATTTTCTGATTTAGTTTCCCTTGCATTACTCAATATGGATAACTCACTTTCCACAATTGAAAGTTATGATAATTTTTCAAAACTATTAGTTGAATGTTTAAAAAAATCACAAACCAAAAAAATAATGCAATCTTCATCTAAGAAAAAAACACTCTTCATTTTGGTGGGATAAGGATTGCACCATTGCTCTGAAAAGTATATCTTATGCTTTTAAATTATTCAGGCATTCAGGATCTAGGGAGCATTATATTTTGTATTGTAAAACAGAAGCTCAGTTTACCAGAGTTACAAAATTTAAGAAGAGGAACTATTGGAGAAATTTTATTGAAAATCTTGATTCTGATACATCTTTATCAAAATTGTGGACTGTTGGTCGTAACATGAGAAATTATAATGTTTCTAATATACCAGTTTTGGAATACTCGGAAGATTGGATTGATCAATTTGCTTCTAAAATATGTCCTGATTTTACACCATTAGATATAAAATACAAAAATTCTTCATCATATAATTATTTCCCTAATCTTTGTACTGAATTTTCTATTGAAGAAATGGATCTGGCATTATCAATTACGAAAAACACTGCACCTGGTATTGATAATATTAAATTTATAGTGTTGAAAAATTTACCAATTGATGGGAAGTTACATTTACTTTCAATGTATAATAATTTTTTATTTCAAAATATTTTACCAATGGAATGGCGTTTTACAAAATTTGTAAGTATTTTAAAACCTGGTAAAAATCCTTCTCTAGTTGAAAGTAGAAGACCAATTAGTTTATTATCCTGTCTTCGTAAATAAATAGAAAGAATGATTTTAAATCGGCTTGATTTATGGGCTGAAAAAAAACAACATTTTTTCTTCGTCTCAATTTGGTTTTAGAAAAGGTCGAGGTACACGTGATTGTGTAGCTCTTTTGACTTCACATATTGAGTTATCATTTAACAAGAAACAAGATGTAGTTTCCACATTTCTTGATGTTTCTGGTGCATATGATTGTGTTCTGATAGATTTGCTTTAAGTATAATAAAATGATCGATTGTAAACTTTCCTTAATTATTGCAAATTTTTTGTGCAATTTATTTTCTTTTAAAATTATGCATTTTTTTCATAACGGTGCAACGAAAATGATCCGTTATAGTTATTTTGGTCTTCCACAGGGGTCTTGTTTAGGTCCATTTTTATATAATCTATTCACTAGAGATGTTGTTCCTATTATTCTTAATGGATGTTAATTCATTCAATTTGCTGATGATAAGGTTATTTCCATCAGTGGTAAGAATAAAGAAGTTATTCGTCATTTCATGCAAAGTTGTTTAGACAACATTGATACGTGGGCGCATAATAATGGTTTTACTTTTTCAGTGCAAAAAACTCAATTTATTATTTTTTCTCGAAAGCACTCTCCAATTGATATTGACTTGTATTTAAATAATCACCATATTGATCAAGTTTTTGAATATAAATATTTAGGAATATGGTTTGATCCTAAATTAACATGGAATAATCATATTCAATATATTCTAACCGTTTGTTCCAAGAGAATGAATTTTCTTCGAACGATCACTGGTACTTGGTGGGGAGCTCATCCCCGTGATTTAATTACACTTTATAAAACAACTATACGTTCTGTAATGGAGTATGGTTGTTTTTCTTTTGGTAGTGCTGTTCAATCACATTTTTCTAAACTGGAAAAAATTCGAATCTATGACAAAAGGTCGAAAGACAAAAGGTCGAAAGGACAAAAGGTCGAAAGACAAATGGTCGAAAGGACAAAAGGTCGAAGAACAAAAAAGAAGGGACAAAAGGTCGAAAAGCTTTTTTCAAAGAAGGAAAAATTTCCCACCATGCAAATCGTTTTCGACATTTTGTCCATTCGACCTTTTGTCATTCGACGTTTTGTCCTTTCGACCTTTTGTCTTTCGACCTTTTATCCATAAACCAGCTGGTATTACTCCTCTCCGAATTCGTTTCGATGAATTAAATTGTAAATTTTTATTTCAATGTTTTTCAAATAATCATCCAATAATAAATATATAGTATTCTTTGTATGAAATTATTCCTTCCAGTAAAATTTTGAGCTCATTTATTTATTGTTCTGCTCATAATGTCATGTTAGATACATCTCCTGGTTTTCATGAATTCAGCATGAATGTTCACTCTTTTCGACCTCATATTTATTTTACCTTACATGAAGAATTGAAAAATATTCATCCAAATGCTCGTGCTTCTTTTGCTAATTTATTATTTCAGCGTAAATTAATTGGAGTTGAACCCAAACAAATTTATTTTACAGATGGATCTTTGATAAATAATGTAGCAGGTTTTGGAGTATTTAACTTTTATATAGCACATTTTTTCAAATTAGAAACTCCTTGTTCTATTTACATAGCTGAGTTAACAGCTCTTCATTTTGCTTGTTGCTTGCTCAAAAATTGTGCCCCAAACATTTATATGGTATGCTCTGATAGTTTTAGTAGTCTTCATGCTTTGAACACTATCAATTTTAATTTTAAAACAAGTAATATTATTTAATCTATTAAAGAAATATTAAATGAATTGTTTTGCAGAGGATTTATCATAAAATTTGTTTAGGTTCCAGCACATTGTGATATTTACGGTAATGAACAAGCTGATTCTTTAGCAAAATTAGGTGTTTCTCGTCGTGTAATTTATAATCGTGTAATTTATCCATTCGAATACTTTTCTAAATTGAAACAACATTCTATGGACAATTGGCAAAATACTTGGAATGTAAGTGATAAAGGGCGTTATTGTTATTCTATTTGTCCAAAGGTTAAGTGTTTTCCTTGGTTTGATCAATTATCACTTGGACGTAATTTTGTTTGTTTCTATTCTAGACTTATGTCTTATCATTATATATGCAACAGACATTTATATCGCATAAATATCAAAGATTAAAATCTTTGTGAATGCGGTGAGTCATATAAAGATATAGATCATATTGTCTTTAATTGCACTCGTTTTAATTTGCCAAGAAAGGCTATTTTTGAAAAAAAAATACAAAATTGGGTCACAATATACCAAATTCTATCCGAGATAATTTAGCGTGCAAAAATTTGAATATTTTAAACATTTTATATGGGTATTTTAATGAGATTTCATATTTTAGTTGATTCGTTTTTTTATATATTTTCAGATAGTGGACCTTCCGTATAATTTGTTTTTCTTCGGAGATTTTAGCTGTTTCAGTTCCAGTCACTTAGATACAAAAGGTCCCTTATGATGATTACGACGGCTCCGATATGGATCAATTCCGGATAAGCCTTTAGTTCTTAAGTTTTCTTTTGTAATGTTTTTAGAAAAGATAAAGAGGTTTTGTGCCTTTTTGAGAAAGATTCAAAAGTGAAATCACTCAAAGGGGTTTTTCCCTCTTTCAAAATTGAAGTTAAAAATAAATAAATAAATAAATCTACAAAGTTGGTTGTAATAATTCTGTAGTAATGATATCACTTCTTGTTGAATTATGGATGGGACAATCTTTTGACTTTTCTCCCCAACAGAAATGGAAACTCCAGCCTTCGTTGTGGAGATTCTATCCACTCCTGTGCCAACAACTGTTGCAGATCGCATTATTGAAACAAATTTGTTTCAATTCACGAACCGATAACTGGCAACCCTGCCCAGCGGGAAGGCAAAATCAACTCGCAAGACCCGAGAACCAGAACACCGGATCAAGAAAAAGAAGAACTGCTGCGGAACTAGTTGAAATTGTTTTAAAACAAAATTCTATTAATGTGGATATATGGCATGAATGCAGAATAAGGCAAAAGATGGCTACCCGCCACCACCCATCCCCCACTGCGACGTCAATTCCACCAACGACGACGACGATGACTAGGACGACTACGGCGACACTACAAGGGTAGATAATTTATCCTACTTTCTGCTTGGCATACACATACGGTTACCACCTCGAGTACCCCCGCCTGCTGCTTCCTCATCATCTCAGATATATGTACGAGGGGGTTCGAATGGAAGATAGATACACTGTACTCATTCATGGGCCTCACTGCCACCACGCATCGTTTTGGTGCACAGTAGAAAAAAAAAATTGTAATTTCTTTTTGCTGATCCTGTCACATAATTTTCAAAGCAGTATCAAGAGTCCGTCGAATTTGCCATCTCCTCTCTTTTTTAAGGCGGATCAAGAGTTTGAGATCATCGTTTATAATCACGGATTCAAATTTTACTTCACATTTCAGAATTACAATGCCCCTGACTTCAATAATGGAATTTGGTAAAGTTTCAAGAGTATTGTCAATATCAATAACAAGTTTTATTTGCAAAGAAATATAAACATCAAGTTAACTATCGATGCATGTTTTATATGTATTGCAGTCGGCTCGAAAATAAATGGAAGTAAAGCAGATAGGATTCATGGGATATTTGAAATTGTAACAGTAACTGGATCAGAATCAAAATCAGCATGAGTAACCAGTTGGTTACAAAGGGGACTAGAGTTGGTTTAAACCAAATCAATCGTAGATGGGTTTATAGAAGAGAAAGCAAGTAGGGCTATCAGAGTATTGAATAGAGAAATATACTGAAGAACACTTATCAAATAAATTTTGCCGTTGGAATTGCTTTGCAAATTATTCCATGAGCGATGATTGACATTAAAGTCACCAACGACAATTGTTTTATCTTATTGCGAGTCAATTTCCTCAAGTAAATTTGAAGCAAATTAACTTGCTGCCCAGCCCATTGAAAAAGCAAAAAGGCAGCCATAAGTGTATTATCCAAAATGTGTTCCAATAGAAAGTTTCAAAAACTTTGGTTTAAAATGACGAAAAAAGTTATGTGCATCTCTGAATGATGATAGCAACTTTACCACATGCTCCAACCAGGCGAACATTTCTATAAACAAAAAAGTTTGGATCATGCTTCATTTCCAACTTAGATTAGAATTACGATACACAGCCAATATAATTGTGTTTTTTGTTGCTGTGCAGTCGTCGACGGCTGGAGCAGAACTGCTGAAACAATGTTGGGAATATTATGGGGTAAGCCGATTTTCCGCCTTCCGGTCCAGTTTGGATAGTGGTGACAGGACGGCTTCGGGGTAGAGGGAAACTGTACCGGAGGATGGTTTTAATTGAGAACGGAATTCCTTTTGGACAAACTCCGGCTTGGTGGAGAGGGTTTGCCAGGGTAGCTCGTAGAATTGTCCTTGCCCCTGCGTTTTGCTCGAGGCGATTATGGGCAAATCGTATACTTCATATGAGAAGGATTTATCGAATACAGTATTAAAAGTAAATTTCATTTGCATTGTGGAAACTGCTCGAACGTCAATCATTCCAGTAGCAAGAAGTTTTTGAACTCAGCAAAAAAAAATCCACAGCAATCACCCAAATCGCCACCGGTCAAACCTCCTTGAAAGTTTTCAAATCAACTTCATCGAGGCTATCGGCACCCGGTTCTCCAATTTCCCTCAGACAAACAAATCTCTTCGTTCATGTTCACAAACTCAGCTGCGGGTTTTTTTTATACATTCTCGCTACCCTTCAGATCATTGTTGCTAGTCACCATGTAGGATTCGACAAAGTTGGAGCTGAGCATGTCAACGCTCCTCAGATTCGCGGTCCCACGCTTCGAATCAAATTAAAATATAAATAATAAATTCCATCTCCAGTGCAGTCAACGCAAATCTCGTTTGTTGTGCCAATCGCGAAGATATTGGGTGAATCCACCTAGAGGCTACTTTTTGATGAATTCGTAATTAAGTAATTGATAAAAGTAATAATTAATTGGTATTAAATTTGGAAATCAAATGATCATTGCTATTGTACAACAGAGTAGGTAACGGAATGGGAAATTAAGGATTTTGTAATAAAATTGGTAATAAAACAAAATAAATGTTGGTTATAAAATGCATTTGAAATTAAATTTGCTAAAGAAAAAAATAAAAATTTGTTGATAATATTGGAAAAAGAATTATAACCAAAATTAATGACGAATAATATTTTTTTTTTTCTAAAACAAGTGACAACAATTTTGTGAATGAAATTGGCAATCAAATGTCAATCAAATGGCAATCGAATGGCATGGCAATGCTAAGAAGTGAAGCTGTTGTAAATAATTTCAACAGTTGTTAGTTTCCCGAGAAGTTTTGAAGCTTCCAAAGACGCCCTGGAAAGCTTCTGGAGAAGCTCTGGAAAGCTTCCGAAAAGCTCTGGAAAGCAATTGGAGAAATTCAAGAAAGCATCAGGAGAAATTCTGGAAAGCTTCCGGAGAAGCTCTGGAAAGCTTTCGGAGAAGCTCTGGAAAGCTGTGAAAAGCTTCCGGAGAAGCTTTGTAAAGCTTTCGAAGAAACTTTGGAAAGCTTCCGGAGAAGCGTCGAAAAGCTTCCGGAGAAGCGTCGGAAAGCTTCTGAAGAAGGTTTGGAAAACTTCCGGAGAACCTTTAGAAAGCTTCAGGAAAAGCTTTCCGCAAAAACTTTGCAAAGCTTCAAGGGATTTCTGGAAAGCTTCTGGGAAAGCTTTGGAAAGTTTCCGGAAAAGCTCAAGAAAGCTTCCGTAAAAGCTCTGGACAGCTTCTGGAGAAGTTCAGAAGAGCTTTACGAGGAGCTCTGGAAAGCTTCAAGAGAAGCTCTGGAAAGCTCTGGAAAGCTTCCGGAGAAGCTTTATAAAGCTTACGGAGAAACTTTGAAAAGCTTTGGAAAGCTTCCGGAAAAACTTTGGAAAAATTACGGAAAAACTTTGGAAAGCTTCCAGGGATTTCTGAAAAGCTTCTGGGGAAGCTTCAGGAAGTTTCCTGAGTAGCGCAAGAAAGCTTCCGGAGAATCGTCGAAAGGCTTCTGAAGAAGGTTTGGAAAGCTTCCGGAGAAGCTTTGGAAAGCTTCAGGAAATGTTTTGCAAAGCTTCCAGGGATTTCTGATAAGCTTCTGGGGAAGCTTTGGAAAGTTTCCGGATAAGCTCAAAAAAGCTTCCGGAGAAGCTCTATAAAGTTTCCGTAGAAGCTCTGGAGAAGCTCTGGAAAGCTCCCGTAAAAGCGCTGGAAAGCTTCCGGAGAAGCTCTGGAAAGCTTCCGAAGAAGCTCTGGAAAGCTTTCGAAAAAGCTTTGCAAAGCTTTCAGAGATTTCTGGAAAGCTTCTGGGGAAGCTTTGGAAAGCTTCTGGTAAGGCTCAAAAAAGTTTCCGAAGAAGCTCTAGCGATTTTCCGTAGAAGCTCTGAACAGCTTCTGGAGAAGATAAGAAGAGCTTACCGAGGAGCTATGGCAAGCTTCCGGAGAAGTTCTGGCAAGCTCCTGTAAAAGCGCTGGAAAGCTTCTGGAGAAGCTCTGGAAAGCTCTGGAAAGCTTCCGGAGAAGCTCTGGAAAGCTTCCGGAGAAGCTTCATAAAGCTTACGGAGAAGCTTTGAAAAGCTTCCGGAAAAGTTTTGGAAAGCTTCCGGAAAAACTTTGGAAAACATTCGGAAAAACTTTGGAAAGCTTCCGGAGAAGCGTCGAAAAGCTTCTGAAAAAGCTTTTAACAGATTCCGGAGAAACTCTGGAAAGCTCTGGAAAGCTTCCGGAGAAGCTTTATAAAGCTTACGGAGAAGTTTTGAAAAGCTTCAGGAAATGCTTTGAAAAGCTTCCGGAAATGCTTTGGAAAGCTTCCGGAAAAACTTTGGAAAACATTAGAAAAAACTTTGCAAAGCTTCCGGAGAAGCTTTGGAAAGCTTTCAGAGAAGCTTTGGAAAGCTTGTGGAGAAGCTTAGGAAAGCTTCCGGAGAAGCTTTATAAAGCTTCCGGAGAAGCTTTATAAAGCTTCCGGAGAAGCTTTATAAAGCTTCCGGAGAAGCTTTGGAAAGCTTCCGGAGAAGCTTTGGAAAGCTTCCAGAGAAGCTTTGGAAAGCTTCCGGAGAAGCTTTGGAAAGCTTCCGGAGAAGCTTTGGAAAGCTTCCGGAGAAGCTTTGGAAAGCTTCCGGAGAAGCTTTGGAAAGCTTCCGGAGAAGCTTTGGCAAGCTTCCGGAGAAGCTTTGGAAAGCTTCCGGAGAAGCTTTGGAAAGCTTCCGGAGAAGCTTTGGAAAGCTTCCGGAGAAGCTTTGGAAAACTTCCGGAGAAGCTTTGGAAAGCTTCCGGAGAAGCTTTGGAAAGCTTCCGGAGAAGCTTTGGAAAGCTTCCGGAGAAGCTTTGGAAAGCTTCCGGAGAAGCTTTGGAAAGCTTCCGGAGAAGCTTTGGAAAGCTTCCGGAAAAGTTTTGGAAAGCTTCCGGAGAAGCTTTGGAAAGCTTCCGGAGAAGCTTTGGAAAGCTTCCGGAAAAGCTCTGGAAAGCTTCCGAAGAAGCTCTGGAAAGATTTCGAAGAAGCTCTGGAAAGATTTCGAAAAAGCTTCCAGAGATTTCTGGAAAGCTTCTGGGGAAGCTTTGGAAAGTTTCCGGAGAAGCTCTAGAAAGTTTCCGTAGAAGCTCGGGAGAAGCGCTGGAAAGCTTCCGGAGAAGTGCTGGACAGCTTCTGGAGAAATTTAGAAAAGCTTACCGAGGAGCTATGGCAAGCTTCCGGAGAAGCTCTGGAAAGCTCTGAAAAGCTTCCGGAGAAGCTTTTAAAAGCTTACGGAGAAGCTTTGAAAAGCTTCCAGAAAAGCGTTGGAAAGCTTCCGGAAAAACTTTGAAAAACATTCGGAAAAACTTTGGAAAGCTTCCGGAGAAGCTTTGGAAAGCTTCCGGAGAATCTTTGGAAAGCTTCCGGAGAAGCTTTGGAAAGCTTCCGGAGAAGCTTTGGAAAGCTTCCGGAGAAGCTCTGGAAAGCTTCCGGAGAAGCTTTGGAAAGCTTCCGGAGAAGCTTTTTAAAGCTTTGGAAAGCTTCCGGAGAATCTTTGGAAAGTTTCCGGAGAAGCTTTGGAAAGCTTCCGGAGAAGCTTTGGAAAGCTTCCAGAGAAGCTTTGGAAAGCTTCCGGAGAAGCTTTGGAAAGCTTCCGGAGAAGCTTTGGAAAGCTTCCGGAGAAGCTTTGGAAAGCTTCCGGAGAAGCTTTGGAAAGCTTCCGGAGAAGCTTTGGAAAGCTTCCGGAGAAGCTTTGGAAAGCTTTCGGAGAAGCTTTGGAAAGCTTCCGGAGAAGCTTTGGAAAGCTTCCGGAGAAGCTATGGAAAGCTTCCGGAGAAGCTTTGGAAAGCTTCCGGAGAAGCTTTGGAAAGCTTCCGGAGAAGCTTTGGAAAGCTTCCGGAGAAGCTTTGGAAAGCTCCTGGAGAAGCTTTGGAAAGCTTCCGGAGAAGCTTTGGAAAGCTTCCGGAGAAGCTTTGGAAAGCTTCCGGAGAAGCTTTGGAAAGCTTCCGGAGAAGCTTTGGAAAGCTTCCGGAGAAGCTTTGGAAAGCTTCCGGAGAAGCTTTGGAAAGCTTCCGGAGAAGCTTTGGAAAGCTTCCGGAGAAGCTTTGGAAAGCTTCCGGAGAAGCTTTGGAAAGCTTTCGGAGAAGCTTTGGAAAGCTTTCGGAGAAGCTTTGGAAAGCTTTCGGAGAAGCTTTGGAAAGCTTCCGGAGAAGCTTTGGAAAGCTTCCGGAGAAGCTTTGGAAAGCTTCCGGAGAAGCTTTGGAAAGCTTCCGGAGAAGCTTTGGAAAGCTTCCGGAGAAGCTTTGGAAAGCTTCCGGAGAAGCTTTGGAAAGCTTCTGGAGAAGCTTTGGAAAGCTTCTGGAGAAGCTCTGGAGAGCTTACGGAGGAGCCTTGGAAAGTCTCCGGAGAAGCTCTTAAGAGCTTAGGAAAGCTTTCGGAGAAGCTCTGGAAAGCTTCCGGAGAAGCTATGGAAAGCTCTGGAAAGCTTCCGGAGAAGCTTTTTTAAAGCTTCCAGAGAAGCTTTGAAAAGCTTCCAGAAAAGCTTTGGAAAGCTTCCGGAAAAATTTTGGAAAACATTCGGAAAAACTTTGGAAAGCTTCCAGAAAAGCGTCGAACAGCTTCTGAAAAAGCTTTGGAAAGCTTCCGGAGAAGCGTCGAAGAGCTTCTGAAAAAGCTTTGGAAAGCTTCCGGAAAAACTTTGGAAAGCTTCCAGAGAAGCGTCGTAAAGCTTCTGAAGAAGCTTTGGGAAGCTTCCGGAGAAGCGTCGAAGAGCTTCTGAAAAAGCTTTGGAAAGCTTCCGGAGAAGCTTAGGATAGCTTCCGGAGAAGCTTAGGAAAGCTTCCGGAGAAGCTTTGGAAAGTTTCCGGAGAAGCTTTGGAAAGCTTCCGGAGAAGCTCTGAAGAGCTTACGGAGGAGCCTTGGAAAGCTTCCGGAGAAGCTCGTTAAAGCCCTGGAAAGCTTCCGGAGAAGTTCTGGCAAGCTCACGTAAAATCGCTGGAAAGCTTCTGGAGAAGCTCTGGAAAGCTCTGGAAAGCTTCCGGAGAAGCTCTGGAAAGCTTCCGAAGAAGCTCTGGAAAGATTTCGAAAAAGCTTTCAGAGATTTCTGGAAAGCTTCTGGGGAAGCTTTGGAAAGTTTCCGGAGAAGCTCTAGAGAGTTTCCGTAGAAGCTCGGGAGAAGCGCTGGAAAGCTTCCGGAGAAGTTCTGGACAGCTTCTGGATAAATTTAGAAGAGCTTAGCGAGGAGCTATGGCAAGCTTCCGGAGAAGCTACGGAAAGCTTTCGGAGAAGCTTTTTTAAGCTTACGGAGAAGCTTTGAAAAGCTTCCAGAAAAGCTTTGGAAAGCTTCCGGAAAAACTTTGGAAAACATTCGGAAAAACTTTGGAAAGCTTCCAGAGAAGCGTCGAACAGCTTCTGAAAAAGCTTTGGAAAGCTTCCGGAGAAGCGTTGAAAAGCTTCTGAAAAAGCTTTGGAAATCTTCCGGAGAAGCTATGAAAAGCTTCAGGAGAAACTCCGGAAAGCTTTGGAAAGCTTTATAAAGCTTACGAAGAAGCTTTGAAAAGCTTCCGGAAAAGCTTTGGAAAGCTTCCGGAAAAACTTTTGAAAGCTTCCAGAGAAGCGTCGTAAAGCTTCTGAAGAAGCTTTGGAAAGCTTCCGGAGAAGCTATGGAAAGCTCAGGATAGCTTCCGGAGAAGCTCTGGAAAGCTTCGGAAAAGCTTTGCAAAGCTTCCAGAAATTTCTGGAAAGAATTGGGGAAGCTTTGAAAAGTTTCTGGTGAAGCTCGAGAGAGTTTCCGGAGAAGCTTTGGAAAGCTTCCGGAGAAGCTTTGTAAAGCTTCCAGAGAAGCTCATATAAGCTTCCAGAAAAGCTTGGAAGCTTCCAGAGAAGTGTCTTAAAGCTTCTGAAAAAGCTTTGGAGCTTGTGAATAAGCTTTGGAAAGCTTCCGAAGAAGCTTTGGGAAAGCTTCCGGAGAAGCTTTGGAAAGCTTCCGGAGAAGCTTTGGAAAGCTTCTGGAGAAGCTCTGAAGAGCTAATGGCAATCGAATGCAATCGAATGGCAATCGAATGGAAACCGAATGGAAACCGAATGGCAATCGAATGGGCAATGGCATGGCAATGGCATGGCAATGGCATGGCAATGGCATGGCAATGGCCATTGGCAATGGCATGAGCAATGGCATGGCAATGCATGGCAATGGCATGGCAATGGCATGGCAATGGCATGGCAATGCATGGCAATGGCATGGCAATGGCAAATGGGCATGGCATGGCATGGCAATGGCATGGCAATGGCATGGCAATGGCATGGCAATGGCATGGCAATGGCATGGCAATGGCATGGCAATGGCATGGCAATGCATGGCAATGGCATGGCAATGGCATGCAATGGATGGCAATGCATGGCAATGGCATGGCAATGGCATGGCAATGGCATGGCAATGGCATGCAATGGCCAATGGCATGGCAATGCATGGTAATGGAGTTAGGCATGTGGTTTGACAATGGAATGACAGTGAAATGACAATAAATTGAAATAACAATCTTGATGAATGTCTTGCATAACAGTGTACAGTTATTTTTCTGTCTTAATCGCAGAATTGAAAGATTACTGCAGTCTTTCCATCTCCATTGGAATGAATATTTCTAACTCCCCGAACTCTACTCACAACATAGCTGCCTCCACAGCGAGATCGAACCCCTCTGTTGCCACGAAGGCCTCCAGCATCCACCAGAAAACATCAATCAAATTTAAATATTTCGCCAGGAGGTGTTTCAGCGCGCACACAGAAGGAACAAGAGAGAAAACTTTCGCACACAGACTTTGTTGTCCCTGCGGCGGGTCCGAACAAGAAGAAGGATGTCTGCTACTTACCTACTGCTACGGAGATCCTGACGGGGATGGCGTTGATGATGATGATGTTGATGATGGCTGGAAACAACAACCGCCAATCTTTTTGCCGCGGCCGCGTGTCTTGCTTTTACTTTTAGAGAAGGTTAGCAGCGAAATTAGAATTCTGTTGTTGCAGGTTTCAAAGTTGGAATAAAGGAAAACTCTTGGTTGGTTGGCGCCTGAGGGGGGCAGGGCGGCTTCTGTTCTTTGCACCATCAAAGTTGGCCGCCGTGGAGAATGATGATTGATTTACCTTGCCGCCGCGCTTGCTGTGTTTGTATGTTTTTGAGTAAAGCCAAGGTGCTGATTAGCGCCAGAATGGCAACTAGATCTCTCCGTTCAAAAATGCACGCAGAACCCCTCTGAGACCTAGAGTGAGGGAAACAGACGTAGGGCGCTGCCTACTGTGTGAGCGGTCTCATTAATCAAAGTGGGCTTTTGGTTAGCTTTCTGGGAAAATACCGGAGCTTGTTGAGCTGTTTGCCGGTGTTTGCGGATAAAGAACTCCAATTCCACGAAAAGCAACATGTTTATTATTTCGGTTTCTGTGAAGTGGATGCGGAGACAAATTCGGATGGTTATATGCAAGATTGTGTTTCGAACGTGTGGGGATAATCCGGATCGGTTGGAAGGAGACGGAATGATTAGGTTATGGAGAACGTTTTCAATATAGAACTCTAAACTCAGTGTAATTGTGATTGAAACCAAAGGCAAAATAAAGACATAATTGCCGGGTTTAAGTACTATATTGTTACTACGCAGATGGGTAGATCGCAGTACATTTTTCTCAGCAATTTGGACCTTGTTCTGTTACATCATGTTCCATAAAATTATGCGTAATTTCAAGGGACATTAACGCCCTTATTTCGTCGAATGCTGGGTCTAAAAATGTTGAAATTCATATTTCTATCTAGATGTTCGTAGTAAACAATTTCACATTATCTTGATCTTTACAGACGTTCTCAAATCAACATTTTTCGTCTTTTTTTATCTCTACTGGTTCCTTAAATTTTATATTTTCCAATATTTTTGTCAATAAGATTATAAAATATTCTTTCTTTTCTGTTTCTTGATCCTTTCAGCTTACTACATCATTTGCTACTCAATTAAAGTTCAAACAGTTCCTTTTCCTTTTCTTTCCATTTTTCTTCTACCCTTCTGATTTTCTTCTTTTTTTTTTGTTCAATTCACTGATCTTTCTTCCGTTTACTATTTTCTGCTTTCATATCTTTATCTTCTATTCATTTGTGTTTCTTAAAAGTGATGTTCTGTCTTTCTCCATTTTAATTATTTCTGTTTTGTGTCCTCTTCTACTCCTGATTATGATACATTCTGTCTTCTGTTTCTGCTATCTTCGATATTGTCCTCCTTATGATTCATATTATGGTGTTAGTTAACAAGTCTTTGTCTTTGTATGAGTTTTTTATCTTTCTGGCAGTTTTAATCTTCCGATCTCCACACAGTTTTATTAAACTCCAATCTTTTCTACTAACAAAATTTGCATCATTCTGACGAGTTTTTCATCATATTCGCGTGTCATTCGGTATTAAATTATAAAAAAACCTCAAAATTCAAGTTCAACATCTACAACATTCTGATTTTAGCAGATCTTTTTCTGCCCTTTGATCAGTACGATTTTGGGTAATCCCAAAAGCAAGGATTTTCAACTTTTAGTTTTTTTGTCTGTTATTTGGACTTTCAGTTTACAAATTCATTGTTCAATTTAGTTGATTAATGTTCTATTTGTGTTTGTTTGTGTTCTTGTTTAATTAATCTTCTACGCATTTAAATTATTCAATATTCTCACCTTGTCGTAGTTTATCTATATTTTTAGTTATTCTGGCTTTGGTGCACTTCTGAGGATTTTTGAAAGTAAAAACATCAAACATATTCTTCTCAAGAGAAAAAAGCGTTTCACCTGAGGAATAGAACATGATTAATTTGAGAGATTTTTTATATGACAAAATTCAAGAGTTAAACATTTGAGAACAAATATCAACGTAATATCTTAGAAGAGTTTAGTAAATAAAACAAGACAAAAAAATTAAGATACATAAATAAGAGTTTCACAGCAGGAAATCAAAATAAAAAACAGCAAAGTTCTACGCAAATTCTTGAGAAGCTTCTGGAAAATTATTGAGAGGTGTTGAAAAACTTTATAAATAGCCTTCGAAAACACAAGATAGTGCATCTCCGAAGGGTTCCCTATCTTCTCTGAAAGCTTTATATACATTTCTAGGATCTAGAGAGCTTGCCAGAGCTCCTCTGGAAGCTTTCTAGAACTTCTCCGAAAGCTTACCAGCGCTTGTCCGAGAACTTTTTCAGAAACTTTCCAGAGCTTCTCCAAAGGTTTGCCAAAGCATTCATAAAAGCTTATTAGAGCTTCTCCAGAACCTTTCCAAAGCTTATCTGGACGCATTTAAGAGATTCTCCGAAAGGTATCCAGAGCTTCTCCGGAAACTTTCCAGAGATTCTCCGGAAGTTTTCCAGAGCTTCTACGGAAGGTTCCCTGAGCTTCTCAGAAAGCTTACCAGAACTACTCCAGAGATTTTCCAGAGCTTCTCCGGAAGTTTTTTGTGTTTTTTTCGAAGTTTTTTTTTTTTTGTTTCTTTGGAAGTTTTCCACAGCTTCTCCGGAAGCTTTCCAGAAGCTTTCCAGAGCTTCTCCGGAAGCTTCGCAGAGCTTCTCCGGAAGCTTCGCAGAGCTTCTCCGGAAGTTTCGCAGAGCTTCTCCGGAAGCTTCGCAGAGCTTCTCCGGAAGCTTCGCAGAGCTTCTCCGGAAGCTTCCCAGAGCTTCTCCAGAAGCTTCGCAAAGCTTCTCACAGAGTTTCTCAAGAAGCTTTCCAGAGTTTTTCCAGAAGGTTTCCAGAGCTTCTCCAGAAGCTTTCCAGAGCTTCTCCAGAAGCTTTCCAGAGCTTCTCAGGAAGCTTCAAAGGGCTTCTTCGGAAGCTTCGTAGAGCTTCTCCGGAAGCTTCGCAGAGCTTCTCCGGAAGCATCGCAGAACTTCTACACAAGCTTCGAAGAGCTTCTCCGGAAGCTTTGCAGAGCTTATCCGGAAGCTTAGCCGAGATTCTCTTAAAACTTTACAAAACTTCTCCAAATCTTCACAGAGCTTCTCCGGAAGCTTCGCAGAGCTTCTCCGGAAGCTTCGCAGAGCTTATCCGGAAGCTTCGCAGAGCTTCTCCGAAAGCTTCGCAGAGCTTATCCGGAAGCTTTGCAGAGCTTATCCGGAAGCTTCGCCGAGATTCTCTTAAAACTTTACAAAACTTCTCCAAAGCTTCACAGAGCTTCTCCGGAAGCTTCGCAGAGCTTCTCCGGAAGCTTCGCAGAGCTTCTTTGAAAGCTTCGCAGAGCTTATCCGGAAGCTTCGCAGAGCTCATCCGGAAGCTTTGCAGAACTTCTCCGGAAGCTTCGCCGAGATTCTCTTAAAACTTTACAAAACTTCTCCGGAAGCTTCGCAGTGCTTTTCCAGAAGATTTCCAGAGCTTCTCCAGAAGCTTTCCAGAGCTTCTCCAGAAGCTTTCCAGAGCTTCTCAGGAAGCTTCAAAGGGCTTCTTCGGAAGCTTCGTAAAGCTTCTACACAAGCTTCGCAGAGCTTCTCCGGAAGCTTCGCAGAGATTATCTGGAAGCTTCGCAGAGCTTCTCCGGGAGCTTCACAGAGCTTCTCCGGAAGCTTCGCAGAGCTTCTCCGGAAGCTTCGCAGAGCTTCTCCGGAAGCTTCGCAGAGCTTCTCCGGAAGCTTCGCAGAGCTTCTCCGGAAGCTTCGCAGAGCTTCTCCGGAAGCTTCGCAGAGCTTCTCCGGAAGCTTCGCAGAGCTTCTCCGGAAGCTTCGCAGAGCTTCTCCGGAAGCTTCGCAGAGCTTCTCCGGAAGCTTCGCAGAGCTTCTCCGGAAGCTTCGCAGAGCTTCTCCGGAAGCTTCGCAGAGCTTCTCCGGAAGCTTCGCAGAGCTTCTCCGGAAGCTTCGCAGAGCTTCTCCGGAAGCTTCGCAGAGCTTCTCCGGAAGCTTCGCAGAGCTTCTCCGGAAGCTTCGCAGAGCTTCTCCGGAAGCTTCGCAGAGCTTCTCCGGAAGCTTCGCAGAGCTTCTCCGGAAGCTTCGCAGAGCTTCTCCGGAAGCTTCGCAGAGCTTCTCCGGAAGCTTCGCAGAGCTTCTCCGGAAGCTTCGCAGAGCTTCTCCGGAAGCTTCGCAGAGCTTCTCCGGAAGCTTCGCAGAGCTTCTCCGGAAGCTTTCCAGAGCTTCTCCAGAAGCTTTCCAGAGCTTTCTCCAGAAGCTTTCCAGAGCTTCTCCAGAAGCTTTCCAGTGCATCTCCAGAAGATTTCAAGAGCTTCTCCAGAAGCTTTCCAGAGCTTCTCCAGGAGCTTTCCAGAGCTTTTCCAGAAGTTTACCAGGGCTTCTCCAGAAGCTTTCCAGAGCTTCTCCGGAAGCTTTCCAGAGCTTCTCCGGAAGCTTTCCAGAGCTTCTCCGGAAGCTTTCCAGAGCTTCTCCGGAAGCTTTCCAGAGCTTCTCCGGAAGCTTTCCAGAGCTTTTCCGGAAGCTTTCCAGAGCTTCTCCGGAAGCTTTCCAGAGCTTCTCCGGAAGCTTTCCAGAGCTTCTCCGGAAGCTTTCCAGAGCTTCTCCGGAAGCTTTCCAGAGCTTCTCCGGAAGCTTTCCAGAGCTTCTCCGGAAGCTTTCCAGAGCTTCTCCGGAAGCTTTCCAGAGCTTCTCCGGAAGCTTTTCCAGAGCTTCTCCGGAAGCTTTCCAGAGCTTCTCCGGAAGCTTTCCAGAGCTTCTCCGGAAGCTTTCCAGAGCTTCTCCGGAAGCTTTCCAGAGCTTCTCCGGAAGCTTTCCAGAGCTTCTCCGGAAGCTTTCCAGAGCTTCTCCGGAAGCTTTCCAGAGCTTCTCCGGAAGCTTTCCAGAGCTTTCGGCTTCCAGGCTTCCGGAAGCTTTCCAGAGCTTCTCCGGAAGCTTTCCAGAGCTTCTCCGGAAGCTTTCCAGAGCTTCTCCGAGCTTCAGAGCTTTCCGAGCTTCAGCTTCTCCGGAAGCTTTCCAGAGCTTCTCCGGAAGCTTTCCAGAGCTTCTCCGGAAGCTTTCCAGAGCTTCTCCGGAAGCTTTCCAGAGCTTCTCCGGAAGCTTTCCAGAGCTTTTCCGGAAGCTTTCCAGAGCTTCTCCGGAAGCTTTCCAGAGCTTCTCCGGAAGCTTTCCAGAGCTTCTCCGAAAGCTTTCCAGAGCTTCTCCGAAAGCTTTCCAGAGCTTCTCCGGAAAGCTTTCCAGAGCTTCTTCGGAAACTTTCCAGAGCTTCTCCGGAAGCTTCGCAGAGCTTCTCCGGAAGCTTCGCAGAGCTTCTCCGGAAGCTTCGCAGAGCTTCTCCGGAAGCTTCGCAGAGCTTCTCCGGAAGCTTCGCAGAGCTTCTCCGGAAGCTTCGCAGAGCTTCTCCGGAAGCTTCGCAGAGCTTCTCCGGAAGCTTCGCAGAGCTTCTCCGGAAGCTTCGCAGAGCTTCTCCGGAAGCTTCGCAGAGCTTCTCCGGAAGCTTCGCAGAGCTTCTCCGGAAGCTTCGCAGAGCTTCTCCGGAAGCTTCGCAGAGCTTCTCCGGAAGCTTCGCAGAGCTTCTCCGGAAGCTTCGCAGAGCTTCTCCGGAAGCTTCGCAGAGCTTCTCCGGAAGCTTCGCAGAGCTTCTCCGGAAGCTTCGCAGAGCTTCTCCGGAAGCTTCGCAGAGCTTCTCCGGAAGCTTCGCAGAGCTTCTCCGGAAGCTTCGCAGAGCTTCTCCGGAAGCTTCGCAGAGCTTCTCCGGAAGCTTCGCAGAGCTTCTCCGGAAGCTTCGCAGAGCTTCTCCAGAAGCTTTCCAGAGCTTCTCCAGAAGCTTCCAGAGCTTCTCCGGAGCTTCCAGAGCTTCTCCGGAAGCTTTCCAGAGCTTCTCCGGAAGCTTTCCAGAGCTTCTCCGGAAGCTTTCCAGTTCCGAGCTTTCCTTCCGGAAGCTTTCCAGAGCATTTCCGGAAGCTTTCCAGAGCTTCTCCGAAAGCTTTCCAGAGCTTCTCCGGAAGCTTTCCAGAGCTTCTCCAGAAGCTTTCCAGAGCTTCTCCAGAAGCTTTCCAGAGCTTCTCCGGAAGCTTTCCAGAGCTTCTCCGGAAGCTTTCCAGAGCTTCTCCGGAAGCTTTCCAGAGCTTCTCCGGAAGCTTTCCAGAGCATTTCCGGAAGCTTTCCAGAGCTTCTCCGAAAGCTTTCCAGAGCTTCTCCGGAAGCTTTCCAGAGCTTCTCCGGAAGCTTTCCAGAGCTTCTTCGGAAGCTTTCCAGAGCTTCTTCGGAAGCTTCGCAGAGCTTCTCCAGAAGCTTTCCAGAGCTTCTCCAGAAGCTTTCCAGAGCTTCTCCGGAAGCTTTCCAGAGCTTCTCCGGAAGCTTTCCAGAGCTTCTCCGGAAGCTTTCCAGAGCTTTTCCGGAAGCTTTCCAGAGCTTCTCCGGAAGCTTTCCAGAGCTTCTCCGGAAGCTTTCCAGAGCTTCTCCGGAAGCTTTCCAGAGCTTCTCCGAAAGCTTTCCAGAGCTTCTCCGAAAGCTTTCCAGAGCTTCTCCGGAAGCTTTCCAGAGCTTCTCCGGAAGCTTTCCAGAGCTTCTTCGGAAGCTTTCCAGAGCTTCTTCGGAAGCTTCGCAGAGCTTCTCCAGAAGCTTTCCAGAGCTTCTCCAGAAGCTTTCCAGAGCTTCTCCGGAAGCTTTCCAGAGCTTCTCCGGAAGCTTTCCAGAGCTTCTTCGGAAGCTTTCCAGAGCTTCTTCGGAAGCTTCGCAGAGCTTCTCCAGAAGCTTTCCAGAGCTTCTCCAGAAGCTTTCCAGAGCTTCTCCGGAAGCTTTCCAGAGCTTCTCCGGAAGCTTTCCAGAGCTTCTCCGGAAGCTTTCCAGAGCTTCTCCGGAAGCTTTCCAGAGCATTTCCGGAAGCTTTCCAGAGCTTCTCCGAAAGCTTTCCAGAGCTTCTCCGGAAGCTTTCCAGAGCTTCTCCGGAAGCTTCGCAGAGCTTCTCCGGAAGCTTCGCAGAGCTTCTCCGGAAGCTTCGCAGAGCTTCTCCAGAAGCTTTCCAGAGCTTCTCCAGAAGCTTTCCAGAGCTTCTCCGGAAGCTTTCCAGAGCTTCTCCGGAAGCTTTCCAGAGCTTCTCCGGAAGCTTTCCAGAGCTTCTCCGGAAGCTTTCCAGAGCTTCTCCGGAAGCTTTCCAGAGCATTTCCGGAAGCTTTCCAGAGCTTCTCCGAAAGCTTTCCAGAGCTTCTCCGGAAGCTTTCCAGAGCTTCTCCAGAAGCTTTCCAGAGCTTCTCCGGAAGCTTTCCAGAGCTTCTCCGGAAGCTTTCCAGAGCTTCTCCGGAAGCTTTCCAGAGCTTCTCCGGAAGCTTTCCAGAGCTTTTCCGAAGCTTTCCAGAGCTTCTCCGGAAGCTTTCCAGAGCTTCTCCGGAAGCTTTCCAGAGCTTCCTCCGAAAGCTTTCCAGAGCTTCTCCGAAAGCTTTCCAGAGCTTCTCCGGAAGCTTTCCAGAGCTTCTTCGGAAACTTTCCAGAGCTTCTCCGGAAGCTTCGCAGAGCTTCTCCGGAAGCTTCGCAGAGCTTCTCCGGAAGCTTCGCAGAGCTTCTCCGGAGCCGCAGAGCTTCTCCGGAAGCTTCGCAGAGCTTCTCCGGAAGCTTCGCAGAGCTTCTCCGGAAGCTTCGCAGAGCTTCTCCGGAAGCTTCGCAGAGCTTCTCCGGAAGCTTCGCAGAGCTTCTCCGGAAGCTTCGCAGAGCTTCTCCGGAAGCTTCGCAGAGCTTCTCCGGAAGCTTCGCAGAGCTTCTCCGGAAGCTTCGCAGAGCTTTCCGGAAGCTTCGCAGAGCTTCTCCGGAAGCTTCGCAGAGCTTCTCCGGAAAGCTTCGCAGAGCTTCTCCGGAAGCTTCGCAGAGCTTCTCCGGAAGCTTTCGCAGAGCTTCTCCGGAAGCTTCGCAGAGCTTCTCCGGAAGCTTCGCAGAGCTTCTCCGGAAGCTTCGCAGAGCTTCTCCGGAAGCTTCGCAGAGCTTCTCCGGAAGCTTCGCAGAGCTTCTCCGGAAGCTTCGCAGAGCTTCTCCGGAAGCTTCGCAGAGCTTCTCCGGAAGCTTCGCAGAGCTTCTCCGGAAGCTTCGCAGAGCTTCTCCGGAAGCTTCGCAGAGCTTCTCCGGAAGCTTCGCAGAGCTTCTCCGGAAGCTTTCCAGAGCTTCTCCAGAAGCTTTCCAGAGCTTCTCCGGAAGCTTTCCAGAGCTTCTCCGGAAGCTTTCCAGAGCTTCTCCGGAAGCTTTCCAGAGCTTCTCCTGAAGCTTTCCAGAGCTTCTCCGGAAGCTTTCCAGAGCATTTCCGGAAGCTTTCCAGAGCTTCTCCGAAAGCTTTCCAGAGCTTCTCCGGAAGCTTTCCAGAGCTTCTTCGGAAGCTTCGCAGAGCTTCTCCGGAAGCTTCGCAGAGCTTCTCCGGAAGCTTCGCAGAGCTTCTCCGGAAGCTTCGCAGAGCTTCTCCGGAAGCTTCGCAGAGCTTCTCCGGAAGCTTCGCAGAGCTTCTCCGGAAGCTTCGCAGAGCTTCTCCCGGAAGCTTCGCAGAGCTTCTCCGGAAGCTTCGCAGAGCTTCTCCGGAAGCTTCGCAGAGCTTCTCCGGAAGCTTCGCAGAGCTTCTCCGGAAGCTTCGCAGAGCTTCTCCGGAAGCTTCGCAGAGCTTCTCCGGAAGCTTCGCAGAGCTTCTCCGGAAGCTTCGCAGAGCTTCTCCGGAAGCTTCGCAGAGCTTCTCCGGAAGCTTCGCAGAGCTTCTCCGGAAGCTTTCGCAGAGCTTCTCCGGAAGCTTTGCAGAGCTTTCTCCGGAAGCTTCGCAGAGCTTCTCCGGAAGCTTCGCAGAGCTTCTCCGGAAGCTTCGCAGAGCTTCTCCGGAAGCTTCGCAGAGCTTCTCCGGAAAGCTTCGCAGAGCTTCTCCGGAAGCTTCCAGAGCTTCTCCGGAAGCTTTCCAGAGCTTCTCCGGAAGCTTCGCAGAGCTTCTCCGGAAGCTTTCGCAGAGCTTCTCCGGAAGCTTTCGCCAGAGCTTCTCCGGAAGCTTTCCAGAGCTTCTCCGGAAGCTTCCAGAGCTTCTCCGGAAGCTTTCCAGAGCTTCTCCGAGCTTCCAGGCTTCCGGAAGCTTTCCAGAGCTTCTCCGGAAGCTTTCCAGAGCTTCTCCGGAAGCTTTCCAGAGCTTCTCCGGAAGCTTTCCAGAGCTCTTCCGGAAGCTTTCCAGAGCTTCTCCCGAAGCTTTCCAGAGCTTCTCCGGAAGCTTTCCAGAGCTTTCTTCGGAAGCTTCCAGAGCTTCTCGGAAGCTTTCCAGAGCTTCTCCGGAAGCTTCGCAGAGCTTCTCCGGAAGCTTCGCAGAGCTTCTCCGGAAGCTTCGCAGAGCTTCTCGGAAGCTTCGCAGAGCTTTCTCCGGAAGCTTCGCAGAGCTTCTCCGGAAGCTTCGCAGAGCTTCTCCGGAAGCTTCGCAGAGCTTCTCCGGAAGCTTCGCAGAGCTTCTCCGGAAGCTTCGCAGAGCTTTCTCCGGAAGCTTCGCAGAGCTTCTCCGGAAGCTTCGCAGAGCTTCTCCGGAAGCTTCGCAGAGCTTCTCCGGAAGCTTCGCAGAGCTTCTCCGGAAGCTTCGCAGAGCTTCTCCGGCTCGCAGAGCTTCTCCGGCTCAGAGCTTCTCCGGAAGCTTCGCAGAGCTTCTCCGGAAGCTTCGCAGAGCTTCTCCGGAAGCTTCGCAGAGCTTCTCCGGAAGCTTCGCAGAGCTTCTCCGGAAGCTTCGCAGAGCTTCTCCGGAAGCTTCGCAGAGCTTCTCCGGAAGCTTCGCAGAGCTTCTCCGGAAGCTTCGCAGAGCTTCTCCGGAAGCTTCGCAGAGCTTCTCCGGAAGCTTCGCAGAGCTTCTCCGGAAGCTTCGCAGAGCTTCTCCGGAAGCTTCGCAGAGCTTCTCCGGAAGCTTCGCAGAGCTTCTCCGGAAGCTTCGCAGAGCTTCTCCGGAAGCTTCGCAGAGCTTCTCCGGAAGCTTCGCAGAGCTTCTCCGAAGCTTTCCAGAGCTTCTCCGGAAGCTTTCCAGAGCTTCTCCGGAAGCTTTTCCAGAGCTTCTCCGGAAGCTTTCCAGAGCTTCTCGGAAGCTTTCCAGAGCTTCTCCGGAAGCTTTCCAGAGCTTCTCCGAAGCTTTCCAGAGCTTCCGGAAGCTTTCCAGAGCAATTTCCCGAAGCTTTCCAGAGCTTCTCCGAAAGCTTTCCAGAGCTTCTCCGGAAGCTTTCCAGAGCTCTCCAGAAGCTTTCCAGAGCTTCTCCAGAAGCTTTCCAGAGCTTCTCCGGAAGCTTTCCAGAGCTTCTCCGGAAGCTTCCAGAGCTTCTCCGGAAGCTTTCCAGAGCTTCTCCCGGAAGCTTCCAGAGCTTTCTCGGAAGCTTTCCAGAGCTTTCCGGCCTTTCAAGCTTCTCCGAAGCTTTCCCAGAGCATTCTCCGAAGCTTTCCAGAGCTTCTCCGAAAGCTTTCCCAGAGCTTCTTCCGGAAGCTTTCCAGAAGCTTCTTCCGGAAGCTTTCGCAGAGCTTCCAGAGCTTCTCGGAAGCTTCCAGTTCTCGGAACTTCCAGAGCTTCTCCGGAAGCTTCGCAGAGCTTCTCCGGAAGCTTCGCAGAGCTTCTCCGGAAGCTTCGCAGAGCTTCTCCGGAAGCTTCGCAGAGCTTCTCCGGAAGCTTCGCAGAGCTTCTCCGGAAGCTTCGCAGAGCTTCTCCGGAAGCTTCGCAGAGCTTCTCCGGAAGCTTCGCAGAGCTTCTCCGGAAGCTTCGCAGAGCTTCTCCGGAAGCTTCGCAGAGCTTCTCCGGAAGCTTCGCAGAGCTTCTCCGGAAGCTTCGCAGAGCTTCTCCGGAAGCTTCGCAGAGCTTCTCCGGAAGCTTCGCAGAGCTTCTCCGGAAGCTTCGCAGAGCTTCTCCGGAAGCTTCGCAGAGCTTCTCCGGAAGCTTCGCAGAGCTTCTCCGGAAGCTTCGCAGAGCTTCTCCGGAAGCTTCGCAGAGCTTCTCCGGAAGCTTCGCAGAGCTTCTCCGGAAGCTTCGCAGAGCTTCTCCGGAAGCTTTCCAGAGCTTCTCCGGAAGCTTTCCAGAGCTTCTCCGGAAGCTTTCCAGAGCTTCTCCGGAAGCTTTCCAGAGCTTCTCCGGAAGCTTTCCAGAGCTTCTCGGAAGCTTTCCAGAGCTTCTCGGAAGCTTTCCAGAGCTTTCCGGAAGCTTTCCAGAGCTTCTCCGGAAAGCTTTCGCAGAGCTTCTCCGGAAGCTTTCGCAGAGCTTCTCCGGAAGCTTTCCAGAGCTTCTTCGGAAGCTTCGCAGAGCTTCTCCGGAAGCTTCGCAGAGCTTCTCCGGAAGCTTCGCAGAGCTTCTCCGGAAGCTTCGCAGAGCTTCTCCGGAAGCTTCGCAGAGCTTCTCCGGAAGCTTCGCAGAGCTTCTCCGGAAGCTTCGCAGAGCTTCTCCGGAAGCTTCGCAGAGCTTCTCCGGAAGCTTCGCAGAGCTTCTCCGGAAGCTTCGCAGAGCTTCTCCGGAAGCTTCGCAGAGCTTCTCCGGAAGCTTCGCAGAGCTTCTCCGGAAGCTTCGCAGAGCTTCTCCGGAAGCTTCGCAGAGCTTCTCCGGAAGCTTCGCAGAGCTTCTCCGGAAGCTTCGCAGAGCTTCTCCGGAAGCTTCGCAGAGCTTCTCCGGAAGCTTCGCAGAGCTTCTCCGGAAGCTTCGCAGAGCTTCTCCGGAAGCTTCGCAGAGCTTCTCCGGAAGCTTTGCAGAGCTTCTCCGGAAGCTTCGCAGAGCTTCTCCGGAAGCTTCGCAGAGCTTCTCCGGAAGCTTCGCAGAGCTTCTCCGGAAGCTTCGCAGAGCTTCTCCGGAAGCTTCGCAGAGCTTCTCCGGAAGCTTTCCAGAGCTTCTCCAGAAGCTTTCCAGAGCTTCTCCGGAAGCTTCCAGAGCTTCTCCGAAGCTTTCCAGAGCTTCTCCGGAAGCTTTCCAGAGCTTCTCCGAGCTCCAGTTCGGAAGCTTTCCAGAGCTTCTCCGGAAGCTTTCCAGAGCTTCTTCCGAAGCTTTCCAGAGCTTCTCCGGAAGCTTTCCAGCATTCGGAGCTTCCATTTCCGAAAGCTTTCCCAGAGCTTTGGCTTTCCAGAGTTTGGAAACTTTCCAGAGCTTCTTCGGAAGCTTCGCAGAGCTTCTCGGAAGCTTCGCAGAGCTTCTCCGGAAGCTTCGCAGAGCTTCTCCGGAAGCTTCGCAGAGCTTCTCCGGAAGCTTCGCAGAGCTTCTCCGGAAGCTTCGCAGAGCTTCTCCGGAAGCTTCGCAGAGCTTCTCCGGAAGCTTCGCAGAGCTTCTCCGGAAGCTTCGCAGAGCTTCTCCGGAAGCTTCGCAGAGCTTCTCCGGAAGCTTCGCAGAGCTTCTCCGAAGCTCGCAGAGCTTCTCCGGAAGCTTCGCAGAGCCTTCTCCGGAAGCTTCGCAGAGCTTCTCCGGAAGCTTCGCAGAGCTTCTCCGGAAGCTTCGCAGAGCTTCTCCGGAAGCTTCGCAGAGCTTCTCCGGAAGCTTCGCAGAGCTTCTCCGGAAGCTTCGCAGAGCTTCTCCGGAAGCTTCTCCGGAAGCTTCGCAGAGCTTCTCCGGAAGCTTCGCAGAGCTTCTCCGGAAGCTTCGCAGAGCTTCTCCGGAAGGCTTCGCAGAGCTTCTCCGGAAGCTTCGCAGGAGCTTCTCCGGAAGCTTCGCAGAGCTTCTCCGGAAGCTTCGCAGAGCTTCTCCGGAAGCTTCGCAGAGCTTCTCCGGAAGCTTCGCAGAGCTTCTCCGGAAGCTTCGCAGGAGCTTCTCCGGAAGCTTCCAGAGCTTCTCCGGAAGCTTCGCAGAGCTTCTCCGGAAGCTTCGCAGAGCTTCTCCGGAAGCTTCGCAGAGCTTCTCCGGAAGCTTCGCAGAGCCTTCTCGCGGAAGCTTTCCAGCAGAGCTTCTCCGGAAGCTTCGGCAGAGCTTCTCCGGAAGCTTTCGCAGAAGCCTTCTTTCCGGAAGCTTCGCAGAGCTTCTCCGGAAGCTTCCGCAGAGTTTCTCCGGAAGCTTCGCAGAGCTTTCTCCCAGAAGCCTTCGCAGAGCTTTCCAGAAGCTTATCCAGAGCTTCTCCAGAAGCTTTCCAGAGCTTCTCCAGAAGCTTTCCAGAGCTTCTCCAGAAGCTTACCAGAGCTTCTCCAGAAGCTTACCAGAGCTTCTCCAGAAGCTTTCCAGAGTTTCTCCCAGAAGCTTTCCAGAGCTTCTCGGAAGCTTTCCAGAGCTTCTCCAGAAGCTTTCCAGAGCTTCTCCAGAAGCTTTCCAGAGCTTATCCGGAAGCTTTTCCAGAGCTTCTCCCGGAAGCTTTTGCAGAGCTTCTCCGGAAGCTTTGCAGAGCTTCTCCGGAAGCTTTGCCAGAGCTTCTCCGGAAGCTTTGCAGAGCTTCTCCGGAAGCTTTGCCAGAGCTTCTCCGGAAGCTTCCAGAGCTTCTCCGGAAGCTTTCCAGAGCTCTCCGGAAGCTTTCCAGAGCTTCTCCGGAAGCTTTCCAGAGCTTCTCCGGAAGCTTCCAGAGCTTCTCGGATGTCTTTCAAGAGCTTCTCCGGAAGCTTTCCAGAGCTTCTCCGGAAGTCTTCAAGAGCTTCTCCGGAAGCTTTCCAGAGCTTCTCCGGAAGCTTTCCAGAGCTTCTCCGGAAGCTTTCCAGAGCTTCTCCGGAAGCTTTCCAGAGCTTCTCCGGAAGCTTTCCAGAGCTTCTCCGGAAGCTTTCCAGAGCTTCTCCGGAAGCTTTCCAGAGCTTCTCCGGAAGCTTTCCAGAGCTTCTCCGGAAGCTTTCCAGAGCTTCTCCGGAAGCTTTCCAGAGCTTCTCCGGAAGCTTTCCAGAGCTTCTCCGGAAGCTTTCCAGAGCTTCTCCGGAAGCTTTCCAGAGCTTCTCCGGAAGCTTTCCAAGAGCTTCTCCGGAAGCTTCCAGAGCTTCTCCGGAAGCTTTCCAGAGCTTCTCCGGAAGCTTTCCAGAGCTTCTCCGGAAGCTTTCCAGAGCTTCTCCGGAAGCTTTCCAGAGCTTCTCCGGAAGCTTTCCAGAGCTTCTCCGGAAGCTTTCCAGAGCTTCTCCGGAAGCTTTCCAGAGCTTCTCCGGAAACTTTCAAGCTCTTCTCCGGAAGCTTTCAAGAGCTTCTCCAGAAGCCTTCACAGCTTCTTCGGAAGATTTCCAGAGCTTCTCCGAAAGCTTTCCAGATCTTCTCCGAAAGCTTTCCAGAGCTTCTTCGGAAGCTTTCCAGAGCTTCTCCGGAAGCTTCACAGAGCTTCTCCTAAAGCTATCCAGAGCTTCTCCGAAAATTTTCCAGAGGTTCCTCGGAAACTTTCCAGATCTTCTCCGGAAGCTTCGCAGAGCTTCTCCAGAAGCTCTTTTCTCCAAAAGCTTCCCTGACTGTCCCCTGTAGCTGCTCAGAACTTCGCCAGAACCTTCTCAGGTCTTCTCCAGAAGCTTCTCAGAACTTCACCAGAAGCATCTAAGAGCTTCTTCGGAAGCTACGCAGAGCTTTTCTATAAGCTTCGCAGAGCTTCTCCGGAATTAGGAAAGTTTCTGAAGCACATTGAGATAGCTTCTGAAGAATTTTGAAAAATCTTCTTGAAAAGCTTGGCAAATTGTCTGAAGAATGTTTTTGCAGAAGCTACCAGAAGCTTCTGTAGGATTGTTGAAAAAGCAATTGAAAAATGATTTAAATGCTTTTGCAGAACGATTTTCAGACAAATGAACTGATTGCCGTTTCTATTTGGAAAAATTGTTGTTTCAACATTTAATCTCATTGGAAAATATGTCCAGACTGAAATTTTAAAAACAAGCTTCTTCCACCATGGCGGCCCTCAAAGCCGATGCCTAAGTCCTATTAGACCTCCCCGAATGAGTGCCAGTCTCTTCCGGGGACACTATTTTAACCCAATAACTCATCGCATTGCCGTTGCCTCGCACCGAAACGCGAGCACTCGCTTCGTGGAACGCATATGAAAAAATTCCGCCTACCGTGACCTGCACTGGCCAATAGCTAGCTGTGGGACCCAGGGCCTACTTGTGCATCCGAGAATACAGGATGCATGTGTCTGCGTTGTTTACTAGTCCTATTAGAAGCGATGAGTTTTTGCGGGACGACTTTTTTCGAGCAACTACGACCAGTTCCCCCCAACCGTATTAGTCGGGTTGACATCATGTGCGTTTTTTACCCAAACCCCCCTGAATGGGGTCGGTGGTTGTGTCGGACGAGGCGACGTGGCATACCAGAGATCAGATGGTTATGTTTATATTGGTTGAGTGGCAAAATAATGAAAATTTATTGTGCTTTTTATGGAATGCCGTTCCTGATCCTGATCCCGATCCTGCTCTTCTAGCGTTTGGCGTTGATGGTGTTGGGAATTGCGCCCAGCTCAGTGGCAGCCGCAGCACAACAGGAACAAAAAAAAAGACTATTTGAAAACCGGATACACTGAAACCTCCAATTACGTTATGGAATCTGAGTCGAGTGGCGTCTAGTACACGAATTTAAATCGTGTAGTACTAAATTGGGTTTTCATTTTTTTATAGGAATGTTTATGTTATGTAAAATTTGTTTCGATTGGAGGTTTCAGTGTAGAACTACGCTACCACGGCGTGAAAATGCAATCCCCATTCAAACAGACTGGACGGGAGAAGGGGTCGTGTCAAACAGAGCCGGGCCAACCAACAAACGACGGAACGGATTGGCGGACGGAGCAGACGTGAGGGTTGTCACTGTGTAATACAACATATCACGCTCTCACGGAACTACGCGTGCAAAAATTTAATGCCCATGGAAGCGTACTGCGTGCTGATGTCACCAGATTTCATCATGTTGCTCCACTACTGCACTGCTTGGCTCCCGGCGTTTTTCCGGCTCGGTTTAGAGAGGCGGTTAAAGGGACTGTTCGGCAATAATTGATATGTGGAAGAGCCACACAGAGTAACGCAGAAGTGAATCCATAGTTTTGAAATCACAGTCAACAGTGGGTTGAATTACCCTGAAGCTAGGAAAAGTCACCAGCACAAACACACAACGTCCCGGAGAAAATGCCGACATGATGAATGTGGGTTGTGGGTACACATTCCAGTGTCGAACTAGACCAAACCAACTCGTGGCCAGCGGAGATGCGTACCCAAAATTGGTTAACCTAAAGGACACTTTTTATTCGGTTGTTCGATTATTGCAGAAAATTAGAAGCTCAGGAAAGCTTCAAGGGAAGCTACCGTGTAACCTTTTTTTACTTTTTAAACTTTCACACCTTAAATAATTATGACAACTTTGTACAGGGAAAATTCCATCATATAAAATGTTATGGAAAGCCACATTAAAAAAAAACTGATGTTACATTTTCTTGTTGAAGTATAGGAGCGGAAAATAAAACGACTTATATCGATACACGCCTCCCATCCATCGTGAACCTATTGTTACAATTTTTTACGATCACTCTCCCCATCATACTGGTTTATGTGCTGTTTGCGTATGTGTAGCGGTGAATGATGCGCTCCCGTCCCGATATATGGCTGCGTCAATATTATTCGATTTCGATAATTTATCGGTGATGATGACGGCACTTTTCAAAGCCATCAAAGCACAGATCGGGTCCTAACAATCTCCCCTCCCGCCACCGAATAATGTTGTCATATGCGTCCTTGCTTATTTGGCATACACACATTCGCGTTTTCGGTAGAAACACACTTATCGCACTTGCACTGGGTTGATCGACCCGGACCATCAGAGAAAAGAAGATTTTTATGAGGTTTCGTCTTTACCGTTGACGAACCCGGGGCCTCATCTGTCAATCAAATGGCGATGTCCCGATGATGGTGATGGGGATGGTGATGAAGATTGGGTGCAAAATAAGCTGCCCTATCGTTGGAAGGAAGAAGCTAATGTGCCTCAGCTAGGAGAATGGAATCAGCGCGAGAAGAGCAGGGAGTGGTATTAAAATCAAAATCCTTACCTTCTCCAAACGGGTCATAAACATTCGCGTGGAATTGGGACTTGGAGATGCGTTGGACACAAAGAAAGGAGAAGGGATTATTTTTTTCTGGAATTTTCTAAAGGTAGAAGATAGAGATTGATTTGAATCTTAGCTTTTTATTTCATTTCAAAATGATTCCTTTCCTTCCTTTCCTTCCTTTCCTTCCTTTCGTTCCTTTCCTTCCTTTCCTTCCTTTCCTTCCTTTCCTTCCTTTCGTTCCTTTCCTTCCTTTCCTTCCTTTCCTTCCTTTCCTTCCTTTCGTTCCTTTCCTTCCTTTCCTTCCTTTCCTTCCTTTCCTTCCTTTCCTTCCTTTCCTTCCTTTCCTTCCTTTCCTTCCTTTCCTTCCTTTCCTTCCTTTCCTTCCTTTCCTTCCTTTCCTTCCTTTCCTTCCTTTCCTTCCTTTCCTTCCTTTCCTTCCTTTCCTTCCTTTCCTTCCTTTCCTTCCTTTCCTTCCTTTCCTTCCTTTCCTTCCTTTCCTTCCTTTCCTTCCTTTCCTTCCTTTCCTTCCTTTCCTTCCTTTCCTTCCTTTCCTTCCTTTCCTTCCTTTCCTTCCTTTCCTTCCTTTCCTTCCTTTCCTTCCTTCCTTTCCTTCCTTTCCTTCCTTTCCTTCCTTTCCTTCCTTTCCTTCCTTTCCTTCCTTTCCTTCCTTTCCTTCCTTTCCTTCCTTTCCTTCCTTTCCTTCCTTTCCTTCCTTTCCTTCCTTTCCTTCCTTTCCTTCCTTTCCTTCCTTTCCTTCCTTTCCTTCCTTTCCTTCCTTTCCTTCCTTTCCTTCCTTTCCTTCCTTTCCTTCCTTTCCTTCCTTTCCTTCCTTTCCTTCCTTTCCTTCCTTTCCTTCCTTTCCTTCCTTTCCTTCCTTTCCTTCCTTCCTTCCTTCCTTTCCTTCCTTTCCTTCCTTTCCTTCCTTTCCTTCCTTTCCTTCCTTTCCTTCCTTTCCTTCCTTTCCTTCCTTTCCTTCCTTTCCTTCCTTTCCTTCCTTTCCTTCCTTTCCTTCCTTTCCTTCCTTTCCTTCCTTTCCTTCCTTTCCTTCCTTTCCTTCCTTTCCTTCCTTTCCTTCCTTCCTCTCCTTCCTTTCCTTCCTTTCCTTCCTTTTCTTCCTTTCCTTCCTTTCCTAAAGGGGAGTATGCACTTCAACAGAAAAGTAATCGCCTATCTCGATACGTGGGAAATTTCTTGCAAGAAATGCTCAAGAAAAGTATTTTTTTGATCGCAGTACGCAGTTGAAAAGAAATGTCATTTCAAAAGGAGCTCACTGCAGGAAATTTCTTGATCATTTCTTGAGCAGAAATTTTTACTTTTTTTGAGCGGAACAGCATACCTAGCTTAAGGTAATAAAACAACAATTTAATGACAAATGTCGAAAATCCTTGTGAGCAAAAGTTGAATTTGAAAAACGTTGAATATCCAAAAGCTGTTTGGGTTTAGAGTTCTCTTCTTCATAATTTGTCCATTATTTCTTCTACAAAACATACACTCCCGTGCATAAGTTTGGGTTCACCCCCTCAAAAACATATAAAAGTGTTTAGTCCATATCTCTGCGATTACACGTCCAATTGAAACTCTCTAGGCCGCATTCGAAAGGCAAAGAGTTATTCTTACTTCGTACGTATTTTTCTAAAAACATTTTTTAAATTTTATGTACTAAATTTTTACTTAAAGTTATGACATTTTTCAAAAAACACACTGAAAAAACATATTTAATTTCCTCAGCATTGGATCGACCAAAATTTTAAAACAAGGTGTCATTAGAATCGTAATCTTATATTCTCTGAAGAGCGCTCACGAATTTTTGCGGAAAAATCTGAAAACTATTCAAAATCAATGAAACAGTCATTCAAGTTATCGTGTAAAAGTTTGGGTTCACCCCTCAGTATGGTGTATCGTGCAAAAGTTTGGGTATACCTGAACTTACTTAAAACACAAAAAATCTGTGAAATATCAAATCAATCATGTACGTGCCATTATTTGCGTTTGAAAAAGCTATGAATTATTAAAATCGGTTGAAAAATGGCTGAGATATTGACAAAAATGATTTGCGTTCGGTTCAGGTGAACCCAAACTTTTGCACGATTTTCATCATATGAGGAATGATCCCAAACTTTTGAAACATTGAATGACTGTTTCAATGATTTCAAATACTTTTCAGATTTTTCCGCAAAAATTTCGTGAGTGCTCTTCAAAGAATATAAGATTACAATTCTAATGACACCTTGTTTTAAAATTTTGGTCGATCCAATGCTGAGGAATTTATAAATGTTTTTTCAGTGTGGTTTTTGAAAAATATCACAACTTTAAGTTGAAATTAAGTATACAAAGTTCAAAAAATGTTTTCGAAAACAATACATACAAAGTAAGAATAACTCTTTGCCTTTCGAATGCGGCTTAGAGAGTTTCAACAAGACGCGTCATCACAGAGATATGGACAGAACACTTTTGTATGTTTTTGAGGAGGTGAACCCAAACTTATGCACGGGAGTGTATATCTGAGAAATGGTTCAGAATCAAGGAGCTCAAGGACACCCCTCATAAAGTTCATGAAGTTAAAAGCATCTCAACAACTATTTCAAGGATATTCTTATGAATATTTTTGGCAGGGTTGAATCTGACCTTCTTCAGAGGCTGCTACCTTACCGTTTCCAGCCAGTCTTCAAGGATCATCATTGCTGCACAGATTTTTTGAAAAGCATGCTTTGAAAATATCAATGCTTCGCGTAGGATTCGCGCCTTTTCAATTCAATTGCTCCTGTGCTCATTTGATCAAAAATAATGCATCATTGATTCAAATCATTTCAAAGCAAACTCCATACTCTAGACACACCATAGCCAGCATAGAAAAAATCGCTGTGTAGAATAACGGTTTTCAGCTGAAGTTGGCTGGGTTCGAACATCGTGTCGATTTCCTTGACGTCCCTGGGCATAGAATATCTCCCATAGATTATCACCCTTATTCTTGTTTACGGCGTATCGAATCTTATTCGTTCGAATCCATGTCGCATCCGATTTTGCTGGCGTAAACGGGGATGCAAAACGATTTTCGATCAAAAGTATACCTGGGTGAAAACTAATAATTTCTTTTAGTACCAGTAATCGTTTAAATATTAAATACGCTATATCTACGAAAAAAAAGTTTGTTTCAAAATGCAAATTCATATGTTAAAAACGTTAATGGTCAAACTTTACCATCCGGGCATAATGGAAATTGTTTGCCGGGTTAAATGGACATAGAAAGGGGAACTTTTGATACGTTTTTTAATTGAGTGTGAGAAAAGAGGCGCGTATTATATGTAAAAACAATCTTTTCCATGATTTTTTTCATTTGGTAGATCTTTTTCAGACATTCCAAGAACACTTTTATTGCCACAAAACATAGGATAAACATTGTGAAGTAATGCATAACAGAGTGTTGAAGATCAGGGTCCGTATAATATAGCCTTGTTCTGAACGGTGCAATAATAGTTGGGCTCCGTGAAATGATCCATGCCTCCCACAGCGCTACAGAGGTGGTTTTCCTGTTCGATCATGACGCCAATGCCATAAGCATGCATATTTGATAAAATATCATGCCATTTTCGTAGAAAAAGACAACGGAAACTGATTGTAGCTGAAATAAAAAGATGATTACATTAACGTTTATATATAATACATGAGCAAGTTCAACTGATACTCAATAACAGGTATAGTGCGTAGAGCAACAACCATACAGGACTTGAATTCTGAATAATAACTATGTTCACACAACATCGTGTACCATTTTGATAAACATTATCACTTGTTAGCCATTGACGCGCACTTCGTGAATTCGCGATGAAAAGAAAACAGTGTGCGTTGCTAGGCCTACCAGCAATGCTTGTTATCCCTCTGCAGCTTAGTCTACCTTGTTGAATGAGTCACAAATGATTCAGAAAAATGATGCAGTATTTTCACCGAAATGATAGGATCAAATCAAAGCCTTGTTGGATTGAAAAATAAGGATCGTGCATTCTCTTTCTCGTTGTTTTATGAATCAAATCAACGCAAAGCAAAGGCAAATTTGAAGACTGTTCCAGCTACCTCAATTACGGCTAGCTTCTCCGCCGCACACTGGGGCAGAATTGAAAAAACGCGGAAACAACCTGTAGTTCTTCGGAATGGAGAGATAGACGTTTGGTGTCTACAGCGAAAATGATCCTTTCAATAAGGCCGATGTTTTGAGATAATGTCGTATTTTTTAGTGTTACTCACATAAATGACTGAAATGCCTTTTCGGTCGAATGGCAGTTTAGGTGTATGGTTTCTTCGGCAAAGTAGATCATTATTTTATGCTGAAAATAATTGCTAAAGACGTCAAATTTCCAAAGCCTATTATTTTTAAAATACGAACATCTATTTAAAAAAAATGTGTCAAAAATCGAAATATTTTAGTTTTGCTTGCAATTTTTCTATTAAAATACCGTATATTGCCTACGACTATGTCGTTAATTAACATAAAGCAGTTCTGGTGAAAATTTGATGGTGAAAACAAAATTTTGTTAGAATTTTTAGGTTAGGTAAAATTTTCAAAAAACAGGTATTTTGCGTATAGGCCATTCTTGCAATCGGGCAAGTTTGGGCAGGTGTTTTCATCGCCATCCACTTACGAAAAATCAGAGCATTCATGTCTAATTATTCCAAGGATATGATATTTAATATATTTTTTCTATGTGATCTGAAAGTGTGCTAAACTTATAAAAAAAGTTCAAAATTATTTTATTTGACAATGTAATAGTTTTACAAGTTCAGCATAACCATGAACATTCTTGCGGTTCACTGGTACCCAAATGTACTTAAATTTTTGCTTTTTACATTGCTTGTATATTTGCTATTCGCAAAAACGCCCTAAGCGCCAGATTCAATATGTCAAACCATTTCGGTCGAATGGAAATGTAAGTGTATGATTCCTTTGGAAAAGTCGATCGTTATTTGAAGCTAAAACACAATTGCTGAAGATGTCAAATTTTCAAAGCCAACCATTTATTAAGAACTGACAATCTATTGATAAATTTTGCTAAAATCCGTTATATACATATGTTTTGTTTTTTTCACTGAGATAAATGAATAAATAAGCATTTAGGAGCGGAACTAAAAGGTACACTGTACTCCATCGACTTTTAAGTTTCTCCACAAATTTGATATTTTACAAGAATTTCATAAATTTTCTATTTTTCATGAAATAAAAACTAACAAAGTTATGGAGACTTTACTTAAGGTTATATTTGATAGCATGAAATTCACCCCCAAATCGTTTGCGCCGCCTTAAAATATTAATTATTTTGGCTCAGAAGGTGAGGTCTCTTTATTTATAAGATTTGAATTCGGAAGAGCACACGAATTTCCAGGTTTCAAGAGATTTCGAAAAAAAAAGCCGCAACGTACTGTGCAGAAGCAAATCTCGCGTAACATTTCGAAAGAGCCAATCCTAAGATCGTTGATTCAGAGAAATTTCGATGTGAATATTATTCACCACATTTTCAATTTATATTTTCCAGTATTCAAATCAACCAATGTGATTTCATGCTCAATTTACTATTACTACACGTTAAAAATCGCTTAAAATGTGGAAAAAATGATGACTTTGAATGTTTGGCCCATTTTAGATTCTCAACCATTCATGGGCCTTTTTTTATAGGCTTACTTGAATTTTGTTAGCGTCCCAAAAGGTCGAAAGATCGAAAGGACAAATGGTTGCATTAATTTAAGGCCGAAAGCATAAATAAACGTTCTAACAAACGAAAAATGTGAAAGAACAAAAAGTTCAAAAAGACAATAATTACGAAAGTCAAAAGTTGCAATGAACAAAAGGTTATTAAGACAAAATACTGATGTACAAATGAACAGTAATTTACGGAAATTCAAATCTCGTGTATCAAGAACGATGAAGACCTAAAAAGCAAAACTATTAGTTTTTCTCAGTATTCAAGAGTTTTGGCATCTGTCCAATGGAAATTCCTACTCGTCAATTCGAAATAGTGAGCTGATTAATGTTTAAGAATACAATCACTCTTAATTTGAATCGATTGACATATTCAATTAACATCACTTATAATAGCTATTTATGCAATGCATTTGAATACACTATTATTGAAATTATTGCTTAGAAGTTTGAAATCCCTTGTTTTTCTATGTCGTCATGGAGTCTCTATTTCTTTTTGAATTTCACACGTTCGCAATTTTTCCCTTATGACATATTGTCTTTGAAATTTCTTATCCAGTTATAGTGTTTTCCTCTAAAGTTTTGCCTTCGAACCATTTGTATTTGATATTATTTGTTATTTCGAATGTTTCATCGAAATTTTCTCTTCTTACCTCCTCCACCTTTTGTCTCTTCGACTCATTTTCCATTTGTCCTTTATTTCATTTAAACATTTGTCCCCATGTAATTTCATCGTTTTCCTTTTATTAACAGACATTTCATCTCTGTAAACTTGGATTAAGGGACGAGGCGTGAAACTTTTTGACACTTTTCCTAAAAGTTTTATCTCTTGAAATTATTGAGTCAAATCCAGTTTAAACAAAGTAACTGTTCAATTTTATCAAATAATCTACAGTAAAATGTCAAATACTTTTTTGTACCGTTAGAGCTTTTACAGCTTCTACAGAGAAGCTTTTCCAACATCTTGTACGAAGACGTTCAAGTTTCTGAAAGGAAGCATTTACGGCTTCTGTGAGGAAACTTTTCCATATTTTGGGAGCAAGCTTTTCCAGCTTCTGAGAGGAAAGATTTCCATGTTAATGGTGCTTCTTCAGCTTCTGAGAAGCAATTTTTCAGCTAATGGGAGGAAGCTATTTTACCTTCAAGGAAAACTATTCCAGCTTGTTACCCGTAACGCGGGTAGATCACCTTTTCGTGGTGCGTTACGGGGTAAGATCTACCAAATTGAACCCTAGTTTCATCTTGTTTTCGGGCTAGGGCAATATGTTCTGGTAATTCAAGGATTCGCGGTACAAAGTCCTTGTTATTGGCAACAGTTTCTGAAAATAAATCTATTTTACCTAGCAGATGGTTAAAGACTCGGAGTTGGTCAGTCCCGAGACTACACTTGAAGCCAGGATAACAATAATGAGTATTAACTCAACAAGGACTGTAAGTACTGGTAATTCAAGGACTCACGTGAATTCTGATTACTAAACAAATTGTCTAGCTTGATTCGGTTTTGCTGCTAGCATAAAGCCCCTTTTTTCTAGTATTTTTCTGGGACTAAACTAAAAGCGAAACAAGGATGGGACTAGAGTTCCGTTGCATGATCAAATATCAGTAGTACCGATTTGATTTCTCAGAAATTTAATCGATTATGTTTGCTAAGGGGCGCGCCTTCGCTGAGATGTAAATTTCTATGAAGGGTGTAAATAGCGGGACCTTTTCATCATAGTCGATTTGTATCAATATCTGAGGAATCAAAACAAGAACTGTATAGAAATCGATACTTCATTACCTATCAATGGAAATGGAGTAATGCGACATGCACTATACACTAAGGATACGGGTAATGCCACAATAGATCCAAATACTGGTCGCAGTGGCGCATCCGAACAGAGCAAAAACTTCCAGCTTGTGGGAAGTAGATTTTCCAGATGCTGGATCATTAAAGGTAAACCGCCTAACTATTGGCAAAATCGTCAAATTATTTATGAAGAATAACATAAAACGTGAATTCTACAAAAATCTCCCCAGTTTCCACCCGGAATCCGGCAAGAATCAAACCGTGGAATAAGAAATGTCTTGCAAAAAAAAAAACAGCCAAGCATCTAATCAAGATTCCTGTAAGGATTCAGCCTGAAATCTATCGATATAGAGCAGAATGTACTTTTTGATAAAGTTTAATTCAGAATAGCTTATTGTTTCAGTTGAGTATACGCTTAATGCTATATGGTAGCTCAAAATATGTGAATTATAAATAAATGCAATTTGTTTCCTACACGCTACTAATAAGAATGGACCAGGGGAAGTGGTTTACTAAGCATGAATGCAAAGTAGAGAAGAAGTAGATTTTCTATGAACATTGACAAGTATTTGACATCCACTTCTCCTAGCCCGCTTGCACTGAAATTTAATGTCAATTAATCAATAATGAACTCAATAATGAGCCTTCCTTAGCCAAGTGGTTAGAGTCCACGGCTACAAAGCAAAGCCATGCTGAAGGTGTCTGGGTTCGATTCCCGGTCGGTCCAGGATCTTTTCGTTATGGGAATTTCCTTGACTTCCCTGGGCATAGAGTATCGTCGTACTTGCCACACGATATACGAATGCAAAAATGGCAACTTTGGCAAAGAAAGCTTTCAGTTTATAACTGTGGAAGTGCTCATAAGAACACTAAGCTGAGAAGCAGGCTCTGTCCCAAAGAGGACGTTAATGCCAAGAAGAAGAAGAAGAAATTTTGTTTAAACACTCTTCTTTCTCGAAATATCACCAGCAAGATATTGAACTGCAGTGCATTTTGGCAACTCGGAAGGAAATGTTCGTTGTTTTACCTCGTATGATTTCGGGAAGTGGCATTATGGTCCGGTTTGCGCGTTGACCAATCAGTTTGCACGAAAATATTGGCTACGACAAGGTTCATATTACCCATTTCAGCCCATCAATTGATGAGCTCGTTCCATGGAGTTTTTATTGAAATTGTAACAATTGTGTATTGATTTTTGATTTAATATTTATTAGTTATTTTATAAATACAACTTTTTATTATTCAATTAATCAGAAACACTAAGAACACTTTGTCGCTAAATGTGTCGATATTATAAGCATAAGCATAAGCATTGATGACAGTACAATTCGTAGTTGCTACTCCGTGATTAACCAGAATAATCGAAGTTGCACAAGGAACCAACAGATGTAGCTTGGGAATAGCTTTCCATCTTCAATGTACTTTTTCGAGAACCACAAAATTTATAAAGTCAGTAACGGCGTCGGCCACGTCCTTACGGTCATCTGGGAAGGGAAGGATAATGAGTGTTACATCTATTGTTACTGGAGACCGAGATCACCGCTGCATCTCCATGGTTGGCACAGGAAGGAGTTAGTAGGGAGGGTTTAAAAGCTAGATAATCAGGATTCACCTTGGTCAATGATGCGATTCATGCAGCCTCAGTTCAAAAAGTCACTCATAAGACATTGAAGACAACGTGAACCTATTTTAAGTCGACGTTTTTAATGTCGAACCATTCAAAGTTGTTTCTGTAATGACATAGAAGAAAGTTAAAAGAAAAGCCTGTGTCATGTTAAACATGATAAGAATTTTTGTCGACACTTATAGTGACGAACCATTCATATTTTCTTGTTTAAATACATAAAGAGTAACATTCATATCGTTGTCATGATACAAATTTTGTGCTTATTCCGCGCAGCGTGAGAGTTGAGACGAGTCGCTCTCACCTCAAGTGACGTGAGACGACTAATGCTAATCAAATGGGAGCGAGTCGACAATTTCACCTCACTCGACCCGTCTCACCTCACACGCCGCACAGAACAAGCAAAAAAAGATAAAAGCATGTAACGGGCTCACCAAATTAATTATCCATCCGTGACTGAGCAGCAATAAGAGAAACACACACAAAAATTCACTCCGACAGCGCTAAACCCGAACTCGCTTGTTTTGGCCTTTAAAAAGCACTCTTTTCCGGACGTAAATCTAAAAAGAAATGCAAAGCATCAAAACGCACTCCGAATCACAATCGGCCTAAACTCACTAAAATAATTATCAAAATCAGCAGAAAAAAAAAACGCGAGCGAAAATTTTTGACGTCCGTATCTACGTGCGGGTTACTACGATCTCCCTAATCCCTTTTGGAAATTATCTAAAATCTAGAACCTCTGAAGCCTATAACGGCATTGAAAGGGGAAAACAAATTATAACTAACTAATTGCGAAAAAGCTCAAAAACTTGCTATGTAGTTTGAAAGTGCGCACAATTTTAATTTAGGACTTACTAGTCCAATTGAAAATCAAGTTACTCAGGACTTCGAAAATATTCTCAATCAAGAGAACGTTTTCGAAAACGCCTGTGAGACTGATTTGGAAGAAGTGCGAACTTTTTTAAAACATTCAAAAATATGAAAGCCCCTGACGAAGATGGTATTTTCTACATCCTAATCAAAAACTAACAGAAAGTAGCTTAGCATTCTTAGTTGATATATTAAACATATGTTTTCAGTTGGCATATTTTCCTGGGAAAAAGAAAATTTCTAAGGTTGCTACAATTTTAAAACCAGACAAAAATCCTGTAGAAGGTTCTAGCTAAATCGTCCAATTAGTTTGCTTTCCTCCATCAGTAAACTTTTTGAAAAGGTCATTTTGAACAGAATTGAATTTTGAACAAAAATTCATTGTTTGCCTATTAACAGTTTGAATTCCGCCATGGACATTCGACCACTCATCAACTTTAAAGTGAAACAAATTTGATTCGGAAATTACAACAAATCTGAAGGCTATTCTTGTGGTCTTGCTCTTCTAGACATAGAAAAAGCATTCGACAGTGTTTGGCATGAAAGCTTGATCGTAAAATAAAAAAAAAAGCTTTTATTTTCCAACATACATTGTTAGAAAAAGTTATCTGTCTAATCGAATACTTCAGGTTAATTATCAGGACTCCAGGTTAGAAAGACTTCCTTTAAGAGCTTGTGTACCTCAAGGTAGCATTTTGGGACCAATATTATACAATATTTTCACATCTGACTTACCTGAGCTACCTCAGGGATGTCAAAAATCTTTGTTTGCGGATGACACAAGCCTCTCCCTCCGCAAAAGAACGAAGCATGTGTGTCATCTGTAAACGAATGCAAAAAAGTTTGGAAATTTTTCCTTCAAACTTGCAAAAATGTAAGATTTCTCTTCATGCTTCCAAAACTCAACTAATAATATTCTCACATAAACCAAGAGCTCTGAATTTAAAACCTTCAAGTAGACATGTTGTCACGATAAGAGAGGTTCAGTATCTAGGGCTCATGCTACTTAAGAATTTAACTTTAAAAAATCACATTGAGGGCATTCAAGCCAAATGCAACAAATATGTAAAATATCTCAATCCCCTTATTGATAGAAAATCAAAACTTTGTCTTAAGAACAAGCTTTTTATATTCAAACAAATTTTCAGGCCAGCCATTTTTATGCTGTACCTATACGGACCAGCTGTTTTAATACCAGAAAAGAAGTTCTGCACTAAATTGAAAATAAAATTTTGAAAATTAATCTGAAGCTTCCTCCCTGGTATAGTACCAATGAGTTACATAGATTATCCAATGTTGAAACATTGGAACAAATGTCAATTAAAATCATTAATAATTTTAGGCAAAAATCGCTACAATCTTCTATTGCCACGGTTAATGCGTTTTATATTTAGGTTAAGTTAGGTTAAGTAATTTGAAATCATGTCTTTTTTTTTTTCTTTTACAAGCAGGTGAATCAACTCACCTGCAAAAATTTTTAACTGCTGCGGCAAATGAAATGTAATATGTTGTTAACAAAATGTTAATAAAAGCCTAATTTTGTTTTACCTTAACACAGAACACCAAGATATAAGAAATGAATGTATTTTTTAAATGATACTGACAAAGGAAGAAACGTGCTTCATCCGAAGATCGAAGGAAACTCTACTGTATAGGAAAGATACATCAGAAAATAACAATTCTTGGCAACCAGCTTCCTTGCGAAAGCTTTTTAGCGGTTCATTCAAACAAACATGAAAGCTTTCCATCCCGAACCGGTTCAAATGCAATCATCTTCTCGATGGTTTTCATTCACTAATAAACAGGATCGCTCTCATGCTCTCGTTCCCGAAGACCAACTGAGTTCGCTCCGAAGCTCATCACACGAACCCCCACACAAATACAGCCACAACCCGAACGACACGACGTTCCCCCCGGTGTGTGGAATGAAACCACGAATCTTTCGAAAGAACAAAAAACAACACCACCACTAACACCACCAAAAGCAACAACAACGACAACAAAAACAACAAAGACCATTCAGCAAACGACAACGACAATGGAGGAGCGCCAACAGAAACAGTGCGAGGGCAACAACAGCAACAACAAGAGCAGCACGCAAATTGCCGAAACGAACCCGAGCGGAAAACAACAACAACAAAGCAATGTGGCAAAAATGTGACCATAACGGGAAAATGGGAAAAGCTCTCGCTCTCGTTGCGTGTCTCGTGCCACTCTCGCCTCGTCGCCGCCGCCTCATTGTTGTCGTTGATGCCAAAGCTTTTCACCGGGGGCGAGGGATAGAGAGGAGAGGGGTTTCGCTTCGCACTTTCAGTTCAATAGTGGCCCACTGGAGAAGCATGAACGGAACGAAGATTTTCCCGCTGCTGATGATGAGGCTTAGGGTTATCATACTTGCTCGAACTGAGAAGAGTACTTTTTCAATTTTTTAAAGGAGTACTAAAGAGTATGTTTTACTGATGTTTTATATGTTTTCCTTAATTTTGATGTTTTGACCATTACGTTTTTAATTCTTATTGTTATTGAAAAAAAATGGAAATATTGACTTTTTTACATAAATCATTATTATATTCATGATAGTACAACCTACATTTTAATCAGCTAGGTTTGTCTGGGAGACACTATTCTCCAGTTGCTAGAATTCATTTCACAAAATTCAACCTCAATTTCATTCGGGATTATGTCGACACTTGAAGTGAGGAACTATCTATATTTTGTTTGAAAATAAATTGAACCAATCGTTGTTATTATAAAAATGTGTAATCATAAGCATGAAATGAGCTCACCAGTTGGTAATCCATCCTCGACTTTACACGAATATCTTTTCGTACTCGCACAACGTGATTCGGACACGACGAAACGAGCAAAAACAGTATTGCTTGAACTTCAACGACATGGCAATTCATATCAGCTCTTAACTCATGTGAGTTGATAGCCCCAATTGTACAGGCTGTATCGGACATGGCACAGACCGCAGTTCAACTCCTGTCTTGGTGTGACTTTTTTGAAGCAAATTACAACAGTTCTTATATTTTTTTGTTTGCTCTTCTGATCGGGAGAGCACCATCGCTAGTTTTTGACCCATTCATATGATTATGGCTCACTTTGTATGGAAATCTAGGAATCGGCAAAAAATTCTTGTATGTCGTAAATTAGTGTTTTTTTTCCTACGGCTGGAAACCCTAAATTGAGACTCGCTCTACTGGCTGGCGCACTGTTTTCGTCCTTTTTTCTAGTGATACTGAATGATGAAAGGGGGGAGGTGAAAGGGGGGCTGATGGGTTACGAAAAAGAAACGAGTCACCGAGCGTGTTCTGCGACCTCTTCGAATCAAGTGGAGAAATGAATGGGGCAAAAATAAGAACAATCAAAGCCATCGGAGGGTTTGGAACACTTTTCACACACTTTATCGGTGAGGGCTTTTTTTTTTGCCTTTTCTGCTGCTGATGTTGTTGGTGTTGGTCGTGTCGTCCTTGCATAAGGCGGTGGGAAATTCGGAGAGGATACGGATGGAAGTGCGAATGCGTTGCACGCACAAAAATACAGAACGCAATTGGGATGAGTTGACTTTTTGCTTCAGAGCTAACTGCTTCCGGGTTTAGAGGAAGGATGGGAGAAGTATCAAGCGGTGTTGCTCTTAAAGGGATTCAATTATTAGTTTAGATTTGATTTATTTCCGAGAATGCAATCCAATCAATTCAAAATGTCTTTGTTTATTCAAATATGGGCTAAAATAATACAACTATTATCCTTTTTCATTTATTTGCAGGTACGTATAACTTCACCATAATCGACAAATTTCATAGAGAAGGTATAGGAGTAGTAGGGAGCCCCTCGAATCACAACGGAGGTAGCTTTCAGAGGCTTCGTCGATGAAGTTCAGCACGAAAACCAATTTTAAGGTCACAATCAGATATCAACACACTCCAGAGCCAAGTCCTCCTACATCTGGGAGATTTGCGCTATCGTCACAAGTAACAAGCCTATTTCATCATTACCTGGGTAAGGGGTCGTTAATTGTGAGAAAATGGAATATATCCAGCATTAGGGCGGTTCAAAGTTTGAAAAAGTTTGAAAATCCAATCTCCCATATCTTTGTTACCTGCCTTATCAAAAAATAGTGTTAAAAATAACAATGCAGAAATTTTGAAAAATGAGCCGAACACGTTAGTACTAAAATTTAAGCACAAGCTTATCATCCCATGGTGAAAACTAATTCTTCAAACCATAATAAAGAAAATTGCTGAAGAGAATAATTCTATTCCAGGGATAGGATAAGAGATGTTTAAAATATTTATATGCGATTATTTAGCTTCATATGGGATTATAGGTTTGTCCGACATTTCCCCGAATGCAATTGCCTCGAATGACGTTTTTCCGAATGAACTATTTCCCCGAAAATTATTTTCCCGAATGTACCATTTCCCCGAAAAAATCGTAATGTAAATGACATACTAAAAGCTATCCATGTTCCTGCTGCCAAAAAGTATTTAACGTTTTAGCTGATGAAAGATTAGACGAAAATCGATTCATTTGTTATAGAAATCCATGTGTTTAAAGTTACAGATGTTCAAAATGATGTGCCATGAGCATTTGGCTCAAATCAACTTAGATTAATTTTCGTGATGCACTGATAAAAAAAGCAAGCACATGATAGGCAGATTCATTTGTAGCGGTATCTTTTTAGTATAGATATTTGGCTTAAGAACATTTGGACGAATGAACATTCGGCTTAGTTTTGCCTTCTTAGAATAAAAGGCTGCTCTTTATATTTATACTCATGATGATGATATAGGCTGCCATCTATTGTAGCAAGGTATCCACCGGTAGCAATGGCCCAATCTAACAAAACAATTTGTTCAAGATTGTATGACTATTCGTATTCAATCATACTCCTGTCTGAAGGACCAACAATGAATGACGGACCCATAAGCAGAGACACTTACGCGAAACCCGCAAGGAAAAAGAATCTCCTTCCAAAAGTAAGTTCACACGAACAGTCGTACAATCAAGCCCTTGCTTGTCAGAAAGACCCAATAGATGGGAAGAAGAGCCCGCCCTTTTTCCACGAAATGTTAGCGATAGGAAGTTGACAGTTTCACTCTTCCTATCCATCTCGCTTCAATCGGGTGCCCTGATGGTCCCACCCAACCCAAAATGCATATAACATTGGAAATATAATCAAATTACACTGTGCGTACCCTGATACCAGCCGAAAAGGAATTAACTACTGTCTTCGCACAGCATGTCTTACCTCAACGCCGGTCGGTGATAGAAAGTCCGGACAGAGATATTTGCTGCCTGCATAAGCCTACTGCGATGGCACTCATATTGAGTGCCATCCACTGGAAGTTAAGGTTGGGGTACACTTCACATAACTAACCCTTTCGCACCCACACATCCACCCCCTTCTCTAAAATAAACAGATTATTTTTTTGTAAATCCTACAGTAATTCAAATTGAAATCGTAATTTTTCGCTTGATCGGATACAATTGACGCGGTACACTGTTTCTTACACAATGAATGCGAAGTTGAATAAATGTGTTGGGTAATTTTTTTGTTTCATTTTCGAAAATATTTCAGTGTATGCTCAAAAACAGAATGCGCCCACTGCTCACCCCTGCGGTTGAGTTTTCGAAATCTCACCCTTTATCAAATTTGGTGCTGTCAAGCTGATTTGTTTTGTTGCTGTTATGATTTGATTTGTTGTTCGTTCGCTGTTTTGAGGATCGAGTTTATTTGATTAATAAAAGGCTTGTAGATCGATTGTCGGATGTAATATTGTATCGTAAGTATCTAATTACCATAGATGTATGCTTTTCGCATTGCCAAACAGTATCCAAGAGCTATTTTTTTTTGCAGAGGAATGTGGGGGAGGCAACAGTCATTCGATGTTGGTTTACGTCGGCAACAAGTCCAGGATCCAATTCACAGACGCCTAGCAAGACTTCCACACGATATTTTACAAATTGAACACTTCAGCTGCGGTTCTGGCGGCCCTAACTCCAGTGAGATTCCTAAAAAGTGTTTGGAGCGAACAACTATCCTGTGATAACGTCGACGATGAGTTAAGCACAGAAGTCAAGGACGCCTAGCGAGACTTCCGCTCACAGTCTCTTGCCAATTGGACACTTCAACTGGGAGAAGTTGCGGCCGTAATTACTGTGGGATTTAAGAATAACCTCTAGATTTCAATGATCTCGACTGTGAATAAAAAGAAAGATGGGAAAGGCCCATAAAAAGAAATTGTCACGTTTTCACAGTTGGTGAGTGATTGAAGAAAAGGTCAAGGTCAGTAATATGTTTTTATACCCTTATTTTATTTTAGCTCCTAAGCAACAGTATGAAAAATTACATTACCAAATGATTCGACTTACTCCCTTTCGGGGTTCATGTTTAAATCACTCTGTACTACTTGTACGTAGTCTTGGAAAAATGCTGGAGTTCTTCTTTCTCGAGACGGTCTCTGGAACGGTTCCAGTGTTGGTTTCTCTATGTTTGATTGCTTCTCTGAAGTTGGGGTAGTGGTCAAATGATGCGATTCTCGCCACTGGCCAACCTTTTTTGTTTGTGTCACGTGTCGTTTAGTAACTTTTCCTTCCCTGTCGTTTAGAATAAGGCTTCCATTCCGTTCTTGGATTACAGTGTATTTAGTTGGAGAAAAGCGGGAGTCTCCTTTGGAACGATTATGGCGTTCGACCACAACTTCGTCACCGGGTTTTACTCTGCATTGACGAGCACATCGTCTAGAATCTTCGCGGAATTTGCTGGCCAATTTTTTTTCGCGATCGTTACGTTCCAAAAGGTTCTCATCGTAGTTTGATTTCCCATGCTGTACTAAAGGCAATCCGCGTTTGATTTTGCGACCATACATAACTTCTTCGGGAGGTACATTAGTAACACTATGTGCAGCCGCGTTATGAGCATTGATTGCTTTCTTCAATTCCTCAACATAATTAGTATTGTTTGCAGTTGCAGCAGCCATAGCTCTATTTATTAGTTTCATTGAGCTCTCGGCAAGCCCGTTTTGCTGCGGAAAAAGAGGTGTTGAAAATGTCATTGAGATATCTCGCTTTTTACAGTACTCGGCAAAATCTGTGCCATTAAATGGAGGCCCATTATCGCTCCTTATTGTTTTGGGGTACCCTTCTTTTTCAAACACATCGTCCAGAACTTTTTGCGTACATTCAAATTTTGTAGATCTCACAGGCCGTGCGATGATGTACCTTGATCTGTAGTCGACGATGACTAGAATCCAGATGCCGCCGAATTTGGTGTAGGGTCCGTTGAAATCTATTGCGATGGATTCCCAAGCCACTTTTGGCGCAAATACGCGCTCCATTGGGGGTGGTCTTTCCGGTTTACCATTGACACAACATGTTTGGCAAGAGCTCACCCATTTGGTGATTTCGCTGCACATACCAGGCCACCACACCCGTTGCCGCATTATGTTCTTCATTTTTGCGATCGTTGGGTGTCCCTGGTGAGCAACTTCTAATGCCCGTGTTCGAAGTGCCTTGGGTACGACAGCGCAGCCAGTCTTGAGGAGAATTCCGTTTTGAATCGCCAGATCATTTTCTATCGCTTGGTATTTGCGTAGATCCTTATGCCACATGCCTGTTTCAAGGGCCGAAATGATTTGTAGCAGGATGTCGTCTTGGTCAGTTGCGTCTCTGATTTCTGCTTCCGTTAGGAACTCCACAGAATTCGTTTCAAGTGACGCTATTTCCCACGGACTAGTTTCCTCATCGAAGGGTGCGTCTTCCCCATCGTACAATCGAGATGATGAGTCCGCGATATTATCTATGCCACGAACGTACTCAACACTATAGTTGTACGGGCTTAACCTCAGAGCCCATCCATCAGCACGTGTCAATGCCCTTTTGGAATCTTCTCGAGACCGGTTGAGGATGAATGTCATTCCCTGTGCGTCAGTACGGAGCGTGAAGTGCCTACCGAGCAGGAAGTAAGAAAAGTGTTCCACGGCCCATACTGCACCTAAGGCTTCACGCTGGTTTTGTGCATACTTCTTTTCGGTGGGAGTGAGTGCTTTGGAGGCGAAGCTTTTAATCCTCGGTGGTTGGTTCGAACCCTGTTGTACCAAAACAGCACCCAGAGCAATAGGCGAGGCGTCGGTGTAGAGGATAGTATTGTCTTCCTCAGAGAAAAATCCCAATGAAATTGTACAATGGATGATTTGTTGTTTGAGTGCTGCGAATGATTCGCTTTGTTCCGGTCCCCAAGACCATGTTTTGGACGCGGTCGAGGTCCATAGTGAACTTGTAATTTTCGCAAAATTTTCGAGATAGGGACTTAGGAACGATGCTAAGCCTAAGAAGCTTCGAAGTTCCGACAGAGTTGTCGGTTCTCTAAAGCGACGAACGCTTTTAATCTTCTCATCGTCTATGTGGAAACCATCCGCATCGAGTATATGACCAACAAACTTGATTTTGGTCTGGTCGAACTCACACTTTGCTTGATTCAAAGTTAAGTTATTTTCTCTCAGAATCTGTAGCACCCTTGAGACTGTTGCTCGAAGAGACTCCACCGTCTCAGCGAAAATAAGGATATCGTCCATGAATATTATAATGTTATTGACATCTTTTAGGATGCGAACCATTTCGCGCTGGAAAATTTCGGGCGCACAATTTACGCCAAACATGAGACGGGTAAACCTATACATGCCATCTTCGGTTAAAAACGTTGTTAAGTCTCGGGATTCCTCAGACAGCTCGAGATGGTAGAAGGCATTGCTCAGATCGAGCTTTGAAAAATACCTTGCACCGTGGAGTTTTACTCTCATTTCGTCGAGCAAAGGAAGTCTGTAATATTCTCGGTTAATAGCGCGGTTAGGGGCGCGCATATTAACTACAAGTCTGAAATCATTGCTGCCTTTGGCCACCGCGGACATTCCACTGATCCAATTCGGGGCACATGTGACCTTCTCAATTATGCCTTGTGATTCCATGTCTTTCAATCTGTTGCGTGCCGCCTCTCTGTAATCATTACAAACGAGAGAAAAGAAAAAAGTAAAAAACATAGTAGGGACCCGGATCCTATTCTTGGCACTTTTGATTCACTTCGGCAGTGTTTTTTTTTTTTTAGTTCTTGAGTTCATATTTGGCCACAATATGCGTCGTTTGAAGTGCTTCTCATTGCAAAGTGCCAGACATTTCGGCTGAAAAAAATAACCCTATGCCAAAGTGGATCATGGAAGTGCCCAAGTAGCTCTGCACCCTATTGGTTCGTTATTGTGAGAAAACAGTGGCTCCTAATTTTGGTGGTACCGGAGTAATACCCATTTATTTTGAAAATGTTTATGCTCACCTGTATGCAGCTGGCACGTTATAGTAAGCGCTTTTTGATGACGGAATGTCCTTATTGACAATAAAACGTACTTTAACTCCGGGCATCTTGGGGAAAATCTCGTTCTTCTCGCATTGGTTGATGGTGTTGTTAATCTGTAGCAGTCCCATGTCGCTTGCCGTAGACCTTCCAAGTAGGGACCTTGTTCCCTTAAGTACAACGTGGAACACGGCCGGTGTTGCTATTTGCGAGGGACCTGAACTTGCTTTCGTGATTTCTGCCTTGAAAACACACTCTATGGTCATGGGATCTTTCGCTCCATATGCGTGCAGTCTATTGCTAAAACTGCCATTCAGCATTTCAAATTTTGCTTCGCCTAGTCTGGCCTCTCGTTTTAACCGCTCCCAATCTTTCCCGCCAATGACGTTAGCATCAGCACCAGAGTCTATCAAGAATCGTATAGCACTGGACGATCCAACAGAACAATCAATCAATACGTCTTGCAAAGAGAGTGCGTTGATTTCCTATAGTAGTGGAGAATGGATATTTCGATTGATATGAGAAAACTAGCATATTACGCAGGTATTAGCTTTAGTTGAAATAACAAATGAAATTCAATCCTTTAAGGCATACATTAATGGTCTAGTACCTGTTTGTCGTCAGCGTACTTCTCCTCACCAGGGGGCATCAATTTGTCCATTGACGTATCGCTTCGTTCGTACTGCATGTGATTTATTTGCCTCTGTCGGCAAGCTGCCACGAAATGTCCACGTTTGCCGCATCTGTTGCAATTACGATTCAACGCTGGGCATTGGCCGTTCCGGTGGCTGAACAGAAAACAACGCGTACAACGCTGGCGTCGTTCTTGCGGTCGTTGGTTCAACACACCGTTACGATGCTGCTTGAATGGTGGTCCTTCTGCTCGGTTTCCTGCATTTGATCGCTTATGATTGTCTCGCTCGTGTGGTGAAGCTCGGTGTAGCCTTTTAACTTCGAAGACACCAGTTCCTTCGCGCTGGTATGTCTCAGCCTCAAACGCTTCGCTCCGTGCTGCCGACTGGACAATGAAGTTTGTATCATGTCCGTAGGTTCGGGCTTGTTTAACCAGTTCTCGATTCCTTAGTCCACTTAGTAGTTGTGCTCGCACAAACCGGTCTTCGTCGTCAACATTGTAGTTGCATGAGCGCACTTTCCCCATCAATCGTGCATGAAAAGCGACGGCTGGTTCTCCGTTCTCCTGCTTCATTCGTGCAAAAGCCTCGTGCTCGGCGGCGGTATCTGTCATCGAACGGAAGTAGCTTTTTATGTTCGAGACCAGTGTTGATAGACTCACACTCAAAATATCAATCAATACGCTCTCCCGTGAGAGCAAACTCATTAGAGATCTGCTTCGCAAATCTCACGCTTGAGATTTTGATGCAAAATCAACTCAATCAACTCAAACCGTAAAAAATGATTCAGTCGCAAAACCCGGCAAAAACGTGTGAAACCCGAATGTTGTTGTTTACGTTAGAAAGGATTACTATAATTTTACCAGACTAACAAGAAATTATTGCCATGTGTGAGTAAACTGTGGAAATACGAGACGATGAGTCAAAAAGGTGAGCCAACTCAACCATGATTTTTTGTCTGCTGAGTTGCATGATTGACAACTCACGCATGATAAATCTCAAGCGTGAGTTGTGAGAAATTGAGTTTTTCACAACACTGTTCGAGACAAAAGTGGTGTAACAGTCCGGGGTTTTCAAACTCGGGCGCAGCTTGGCCGCTTTGATAACTTCTTGAAGCTCATTGCCAATGGACAGAAATAACAGTTGCGTCCTTTTGACAGGGTCGTATAGGTTGCTGAGTGAAACCGCTAACTCAAAGTTCTCGATGTAGCGGTTCCACTCCTCCCACATTTTGTTAGCGGCTACTCCGCTCGGGAATGGTTTTAAATGGTCCCAACGAATGTTGAAGGAGGAGCTTCCGCCGGTATTGGCACAGGTGTTTGCTTGATTGGATACATTCCAGCTGTCATCAGGGGTTTCGTTCACTGCCGGTCGAGAGCTGGGTTGAAAATGACTCAATGTTTCGTTGATGCTTGTGAGCATTTTTTCCATTCGCTCGATGCGTTCCTCGTGTATTGCTTGTACTACTGCATCACAGGGGGGATTTTCGATGGAACCTGTTTCTGACGCCGAAAGAGCGACTGGCGAAGGAATTTGCAGGGCTACTGGAGCATTCGTTTCCGAGACACATGTCAATTCTTCCTGATTCTCCTCATTGTCGGTGTCGCTATCCGAGCTGCTACTGCTGTCACTACTGCTGCTTGAAGAGTTCGGACTTGAAGAGTGTTCATCGTCGGGTTGGTTTGCTGATTCATCACCGGACGACGTGTCATCATCTTCGACGATGGTCGGGTCGATAGGTCGGATATATTTGCCATTGTTCGCCATTGTGTCACGCCTGTAATGAGGATTAACCGTAATTCTGTTAGATTCTTGCTTTATACTCATTATTTTGTTTTTTTTTGGTCCTAAGATGCGCGACCTTTCTGGTCCGCTCTATAATGCGCGACTTAGTCCGCTTTTCAGTGCGTGACCTAGTCCGCTCTTCAATGCGCGACCTAGTCCGCTTCTCTTTTAATGCACGACGTTTCGTCCGCTTATTGATTAAACTGACCCGCTTCTCTTATGCGCGACAAATGCGTTGTCCACTTTTCTGGAGCGCGGTCATCCTATGCATTATAAAGTGCGCGACTGTTTGTCCGCTTATTTATTTATTTTTGATTGCAAGTGCGCGACGCTTATGGTCCGCTTTAAAATGCGCGATCGAAGTGATCCGCTGATATTGGTCGCCTTTACCAAGCACGTTTTCGCAATCCGCCATGTTTTAATGACAAATTGTTAACCTTCGTTTTGCTTTCTAGCGAAGGAGCTTTTACCAACTAGTTAATTCCTTTTCAACGCTGATATAGGTAATCAAGTGTGATTAGGTTCTGAGTTTACGTTACTGCAAGGAAGCAGCAACGCCTGGCTATGGATCGCCATTGTGCGTACCCTGATACCAGCCGAAAAGGAATTAACTACTGTCTTCGCACAGCATGTCTAACCTCAACGCCGGTCGGTGATAGAAAGTCCGGACAGAGATATTTGCTGCCTGCATAAGCCTACTGCGATGGCACTCATATTGAGTGCCATCCACTGGAAGTTAAGGTTGGGGTACACTTCACATAACTAACCCTTTCGCACCCACACAAACACAATTCATCATGAAAAGATCTCACCGGTTTTTTTTTATCCTTGTAGTATTTTGAAGCTGGTCGTCACAACGATGTCGTCGAACTATATCACCGTTAGCTATAAAGTATCATTCATGCGTAACTGTTCGAAAACCGAGAAAAAAAAACAAACTTCCACTCCTCCGATAAAGCGATATGAAAATCAAATCCACTTGATGGGCTTCTCGAACTGCACTGCCCGAAAACCGAAAAAAAAACTTCCATTCCGACAAACCGAAACCAAAAAAAAAAACACTTCTGCTATGCGAAAACTGTACCCGCTTGCTGGGCATCTCCAAGTGAAGATCGAACGGTAAAGTTGCCAAAATCAAACGGGCACTGTATTAAATTTGCAACACTCAAATTGAACACCACTGTACATGCCCAGTTTTCTAATCATACCGTCATCATGCTCATACCCGCTTCTCTTTCTCGCTTCCGAAAGATCACTTTAGTCAGTTGGTGTGGGTAATCCTCGCAAGCAAAAATTCTCCACACGTTCACCTCTCACACCACACCACATCCACCCGTCCTATCTTTCACCACCACTACTATTGAGACCGCGTTCACTCATACACTAACCGCTTCCCTCGCGACGACAGCATGTCAATCATTTTTTTTTCACATCAATTCCACTTTTTGAAATTCTAAATTATTAACTTTTAATCCATTTTTCCAACTGAAATTCAACTTGCACTCGCGACTTTGCTCTTTTCTACGTTCGGATATGTATTTTTCGTCGATTTTACTTTGATAATTCCACATTTTTTCACTATTTGAGTACCACATTAAAAATGCACAACCTTCCCTCAGCCAGTGCTGCCAGGATCCCCCCGCTGCTCTTTATATTTATACTGTTCCAATATTCAGTGACACTTAGCTGATAATCTTGAATTTCCCTTCTTTTAATAATAGGCTGTTCTTCCACATTGATGCCTTATTTGGCCAAACGTCTTCGAGCCATATGTCCACTAGGTTAAACGTAATTTCATTACACTTAGCGACTACAGTGAAACCATTGATCCTAAGAATCTATTATATCTTCTTCTTCTTCTTCTTCTTTCTGGCGTTACGTCCCAACTGGGACAAAGCCTGCTTCTCAGATTAGTGTTCTTATGAGCACTTCCACAGTTATTAACTGAGAGGTTTCTTTGCCGATTGACCATTTTTGCATGCGTATATCGTGTGGCAGGTAAGAAGATACTCTATGCCCTGAAAATCGAGAAAATTTCCTTTACAAAAAGATCCTCGACCAGCGGGATTCGAACCCACAACCCTCAGCATGGTCAAGCTGAATAGCTGCGCGTTTACCGCTACGGCTATCTGGGCCCTATATATCTTGCACTACATAATTAAGCCTTGAGTCTCCCTTCTAGTATTTCTTCTCCCCCTGACAATCAACATTAGTATTTCAAATAAAATATTTTTTCGTATGTCTTGGATAGAAACAATTTTCCCGAACGTAAATTTTTCCAAATCGCTTTCGCGGAAACAGTTCATTCGGGAAAATGGTTTTCGGGGAAATGTCGGACAATCGGATTATAGCCCTACAAACATTTACAAAAATCCCATACATAATTAGCTCAAAAGGACTTTTCTTCAGCAACATCCTTCAAAAAGGTTTGAAGAATAGGTTTTCACTATGGGATGATATGTACTTAAATTCGAGCACTAACGTGTTTCAAAAAATTTTCAAAATTTCTCCTTAATAATTTCCATATAAGCCTACATTGTCTTTGAACCACCTTGAAATCACCACCGAAAAGGCTAAACATTTTACATTTAAACATGCTAGTTTTATGGTAAGGAAGGTAAGAAAGATATGGGAGATAAGAGATTCAAACATTTTGAAATCCTGAATCGCCCTAATCCAGCATCCCAAATCTCTACCATTCCATTTTGATCAAGGCTTACTATTTGAAATAAAAAAAAAACGATGAGGACGGTTTGTCGGTCATAAATGTATTTTTCCATTACACTCACCTTGGCAAGAGGATCTGCTTGTACCTTTCCTGAATCCAAGTAATGCATTGTGTTTTTTTCTCGTTTTCATGCGCTTTTTGAATAGCGCCCTAACCGTTGATTTTAGCGATATAGTTTGTTCGGAGAAGTTTCCTGGTATATTAAGGCGCAACTTTTGACGAAAAAAGTTTTGTGATCAATCCACCTAGCAGTGAGATAGAAAAACTATTTTTTTGAAAACATTTAGATAGACATATGGTGTCCTCGGCAAAGTTGTAGAATTGGCAATTAGAAACAACTTTGTCGAAGACACAATTTTTCTATCTCTTATACTTTTTGAGATATATGTCGTTGTATGTGAATGACCCCTAAAAATCATATTTTTTATCATAACGTTTTTCCAAGATTTTTAACATATTTTGTGTTTTCTACAAAGTTGTTTGTCATAGAAGAACCCGTGTTTTTGCTGAGAACATCATCACCCTATCTTTTGAAGTAACAAAGTTATTCATGAATTACTCTTTTTTCAAGGGGAAGTTTAGGCCTCTTTAACTGGCTTCGGTGCAAAATGGCGCAGACAACTCTTACAAATAATGAAAGAACCATATCTCCCCTTACGGCAGTTGATAAAAACTTTTGTGTATAAGCGTCCTTGCATGGGTTTTTACTATCAAACAAATAAGCCTTATTAAAACGAATTCGACTGATAATTCTTTTAATTTAAGAGATAGAGAGTCGCAATGTTCAGCAAAAACACACGTTTCAAGGTGTTCAACAACTTTGTAGAAGACATGAAATATGTTAAAGATTTAAGTAAAAAGTTTTAATCAAAAATGATTTTAAATGATTTCTTTTCATACAAATTTGTGTACTTCAAGTTAAAAAATTCGTAACTCTTTTTTACAAGATTTTTAACATTTTTCATGTCTTCTACAAAGTTGTTAAACATCTTAAAACGCGTGTTTTTGCTGAACATTGCACCTCTCTATCTCTTCAAGTAAAAGAATTATCAGTCGAATTCTTTTTGATAAGGCTTATTTGTTTGATAGTAAAACCCATGCAAAGACGCTTATAGACAAAAGTTTTTATCAACTGCCGAAAGGGGAGATATGATACTTTCATGATTTGTAAGAGTTGTCTGCGCCATTTTGCACCGAAGCCAGTAAAAGAGGCCTAAACTACCCCTTGGAAAAAGAGTAATTCATGAATAACTTTGTTGCTTTAAAAGATAGGGTGATGATACGTTCAGCAAAAACACGGATTTTTCTATGACAAACAACTTTGTAGAAAACACAAAAAATGTTAAAAATCTTGGAAAAAAGTTATGATAAAAAACATTATTTTTAGGGGTCATTCACATACAACGGTATATATCTCAAAAAGTATAAGAGATAGAAAAATTGTGTCTTCGACAAAGTTGTTTCTAATTGCCAATTCTACAACTTTGCCGAAAACACCATATGTCTACCTAAATGTTTTGAAAAAATAGTTTTTCTATCTCACTGCTAGGTGGATTGATCACAAAACTTTTTTCGTCAAAAGTTGCGCCTTAATATACCAGGAAACTTCTCCGAACAAACTATATCGCTAAAATCAACGGTTAGGGCGCTATTCAAAAAGCGCATGAAAACAAGAAATTAAAACACAGTGTAATGTGAAGGGACCCAAACTAAGGTGATTGTATGTTAGTGTTGTTTAACTGGGCTAAATAAACAAAAGGCACTTATTGAGATAAGGCTATTCGTGAAAATAAGGTATTAATCGGAGGGAAGAGAGATAACCAGCTCTAATGAATAGTGTATAACCGATATTTTGTCATGTTATTGACGATATTCGGTTAATTTCCGTACAATTTCCTGGAGATTATACCCAAATATTAGTCTTATCAAAACAAATATTATACAATGGAGAACTTATTTTATTTTGTAATTTCGACATATATTTTGGAAGTTTGTTTGTAGCGTTGGTTTTCGTCAAAATCTTAATCCTCAAAAAAGCACGTGCTTTATGAAACAAGAATTTTCATATCAATTTGTCATTTCAACACAGCCATTTATCCGGAAAGCAAAAATTACGTAGAGGATAAAGCATGGTATTTTAATTATAGAAACAAATTCCAAAGTATTTGGTTTGACATTCAGCTCTGATGTACTCTACTGAACTTAATAAAAATGTTTAAAAAGGAAAACCACTTGACAAATGACTACTCTTAAAATTTCCTTCAGTGCTGATTGAATAAAATCATTGAAAAACTGTTGTAAGTCCGAAATTTCTCTAGAATGAGCTTCTAAAAAACTCAATGAAAAAACTCTTCTATGAAAAATCTAATCATATTAGAAGTTCTTGTTCTTTTAAAAAAAACTCAGAAAAAATTATAAATTATGAGTCTTTGTTGGAAAATATTGAATAACTGCTACAGAAATTCTTCAAAAAAAAAAAAAAAACTGTGGAAGAAATATTGGACCTATTTCTGAAACGTATAAAAATCATAAATGAATTCAAACAAAGAGGGAAACGTGTGGATTTTTTTAGTATTGAGTCATTAGGCTCGGAGAATGTTAGGCTGAAGTTCGTTAGTCCGGAACACATCAGGCAGAATGGATCATTAGGCCGAAAGAGTTGAAATATGATGGCAGACATGTGCTTTCAAAACTGAGCATGTACTGCCACTTTTTTACAATTATTTTAAGAGAAGGGAAGAGTGTTGGATTGAGATTTGCATTGAGAAAGTTATTCAAATTTTGTAATATGAGAAGTGCTAATAATCAATATAATGAGCATGAGCTTAAATGACCGTACAACTCAATATTGACCAGAACAATCGAAGCTGCACAGGGAATTCATGAATGGGATCATTCTTCAATGTGCGCATATCAAGAGCTCTTATTTCAAAAGTCAATAACGACGCCAGCCACGTCCTTACGGTCATCGGGCTCCAGGGAAAATTAGTGTTAGCGAAAAAAAATGTTCACGTGAGGAAGCGAAAAAAGCATTCTTCTTACGTGCGAAAAATCGTAGATTTCACATCATTGATACGAAAATTTAGAACCCTGACCAATTCTCAACAGTTTTTGTATTCAGTATGGCTCTTTATAATGCGGTTAAATAAACAAATGTATATGGAAGTCGCATAATAATGAGTAGACCACAATTTTTAATCGGTATACCGTTTTGACTCATATTACGAACACTTAAGGCCAACAGTGACTTCAAAAGCATCTGATAGGCATAAATAAGCTGATATAGGTGAAAATTTTAATTTATTCGCAAAGTCTAACCGTTAGGTGTTGGGTGTACTGATAAAATTTTTTATTTAAACTTGTTTAGTATTGTTTTTACGTAAAAGTTTGGAACAACATTTTGACTCAAATGCCGAACACTGCGTTCATTCTGTCTCATATTCCGAACACCTTGATTCAAATTCCGAACAGCACGAATAAATCGTATTCAAATGAATAATTTCTAGAATAAATTTATCTGAGCTAGTTTATGTGGTCTTGAGCTAAAGAACCATCACTACTCCCGAGGTATAGAATTGATTTCAAGACGTTAAAATTGAATTGCAATTGACTGCCATTTCCTGGTAATTTGTTGACATATTTCAGCGAAACATTTCAACCTAATCGCCATACAAAAACCGAGTGTTCGGAATATGAGTCTGTTCGGAATTTGAGACAAAACGGTATCTCAGAATCCAGAAAATTTCGAAACATGGGGTCTTCAGTAAAGTTATTCTGGAGATGGAGCGCTATCTGATGGTACCTCATTTATTTCGGAATTGGACCGCTAGGTGGCACTAGTGGGCATGGAACTTTTACTTTTGTTCTGCAGATATTTCAGAATCCTGACCTGATATTTCAGGATGGCATCTTTGGCAAAGTTGTTCAGTAAGTTAAGGACTATCATTGTTCGAGCTAGTCGATTCAAAATTTTGCCACCAGGCGGCGCTAGCGAGCATGAAACTTTTGTATTGCTGATACTTCAGGATCCTGACCTTTTAGAAATATGGTATCTTCGACAAAGTTGATGCGTAGCTCAAAGACCATCATTATTTTAGCTAATCTCGAACTTCAAGGATTAAACAAAGAAAGGTTTTGAGCCACTGAACAACTTTGCCGAAGACGTCATATTTCAAAGTAGTCAGGCTCCTGCGATATTCGCAAAACCAAGCGTGTTGTACAAAGTACAACGCGCGACTACTCGCGTTACAAAAATTCACGCGACAACCGAAAGGTTAAATGTCCCTTTGCCAGATAACCCTCAATTCGCTAAACAACTTTAATCATAGACATCAACCTTCTGGCTCATTGGGATCTTGAGATATCCGTTGAATTGATGATAATGCCAATTTTGGACCCCTCGTGTCCACGCTTTTTCCGTTACCAAGAAAAGGCGGATAGGTTAGGGAGGATGACTCACCCAAGAATTGTTAGACCAACTGATTGCATTTACTTTAAAATTCTCTGTTAAGGTCTCTGTTGTGGCCAAGGTTCGTCTTGGGCTTTTAAGGGTTAATGTCTCCATATTGTGGGCATGTAAAATCTAAGGTTCATCCAGACTCTTCTTCTTCTTCTTGCTGGCGTTACGTCCCCACTGGGACAAAGCCTGCTTCTCAGCTTAGTGTTCTTATGAGCACTTCCATAGTTATTAACTGAGAGCTTACTATGCCAATGACCATTTTTGCATGTGTATATCGTGTGGCAGGTACGAAGATACTCTATGCCCTGGGAAGTCGAGAAAATTTCCAACCCGAAAAGATCCTCGACCGGTGGGATTCGAACCCACGACCCTCAGCTTGGTCTTGCTGAATAGCTGCGCGTTTACCGCTACGGCTATCTGGGCCCCATGTAATCCATATCTAGTACCCTAATACTCGTTTTGAAAATATGATTCGAAAAAAAAACTTACTTTAAAATTCTCTGTTAAGGTCTCTGTTGTGGCCAAGGTTCGTCTTGGGCTTTTAAGGGTTAATGTCTCCATATTGTGGGCATGTAAAATCTAAGGTTCATCCAGACTCTTATGGGTTGAAAAATGTTACTAGCGTCACCTAGCGGATGAATTCTTAAGTATGTATTTTACCACCAGATAGCCCTTGACCTGCGAACATCTTTGCCGAAGACACCATGTTTCTAGCTGAAATGGTTCTTGATGCACAGAAGAATAAATAAAATTTGCTACTTGTGCCACCGAGCAGACATGTTTCCAATCAAACCTATTACCACAAGATAGCCCTTGATCTGCTGAACAGTTTGCCGAAGACATCAACCTCCTAGCTCATCGGGATCTTGTGATATCCGTTGATGTGATGATAATGTCAATTTTGGACTTCTCGTATCCACGCTTTTTCCGTTACCCAGAAAAAGGGGAGGTGTTGAGGACAGCGAATACCCCTCGGCTCGGTGCAATGTAACCCCTTATGGGGGCGAGATAGGAGATGTCAATTTGAAGTTGACGTTAATGAATTGTCAGGCAGGATGAAAGGCAAAACTGAAGTAGCTGTAAACAAATTGTACTGTAGTGAAGTAGAAGTTATTTCTCGAAGTAAATTAATTGAATTCCCCCTTGATAACATTTAATGTAACAATTATTTAGTTTTAGATACCCTACATCTTCTTCTTCTTTCTGGCGTTACGTCCCAACTGGGACAAAGCCTGCTTCTCAGCTTAGTGTTCTTATGAGCACTTCCACAGTTATTAACTGAGAGCTTTCTATGCCAATTGACCATTTTTGCATGTGTATATCGTGTGGCAGGTACGAAGATACTCTATGCCCTGGGAATCGAGAAAATTTCCTTTACAAGATCCTCGACCAGTGGGATTCGAACCCACGACCCTCAGCATGGTCATGCTGAATAGCTGCGCGTTTTCCGCTACGGCTATCTGGGCCCCTAATACCTACATATAGATACCCTACATATGCTACATTTATATTGTTTTCTGTTAGTTGTTGTTTATTATTCGGACACTAAGTTGTAAGTAACTGAATTTAACTGGATTTGCACTTAACTAAAGAATAAATATTGCAGCTTTAGCGATACTCTGCGGAAAAAGCGAGTTGCTCAAAGAAATCCGAAATAACGCCAAAAGGAGGGGTTCGAGGCCGAAGAATTGTCAGACCAACTAATCGCATTTTCTTTGAAATATATTTCAAATTAATTAATTTACTAGTCTCGAAATGGTGGCCATTTGAAAATTCATGGTTCATCCCGGGCTTTTGACAGTTTACGAGAAAATATATATTTTGAAAAAGTCTCGGGATATAACCAAGCATTACTTCAGATTTTTTTTTCTCTTGGAATCCATAAATATTTTGCAGAATTTTTGTTGACTTGTTCAAGATACTCTCATATAAACTTTACTCTGAATATCTTCCAAGAATTCATTTACATGTACTGCCCTCCTACGCCTACTTGTCCCATGTTCTATGTAATCCTTATGGACCGCGGGACATATATGCGTAGAACGGCAGTGTATGTCTAAGAGTTTTGATCATGAATGGAAGAGGCCTTGAAAAATCTCATAACCTGTTTTTCGGAGAAACGTCCTAACTTCGATCTCCATGAATATTTAAATAAGTAAACCAGGAAATTTCCAATAATTCTTGAAATCCTTTGAAGAACTCGTTTTTCGAGGAATCACCCAAAACATGTGATCGAGACATTTATTAATGGTACTTTGGAGTACCAAGAGACATTCTCGGATAATACCCTGATGAAACGCATGGAGAATTTACGGACACTTTTTGGAGCTTTTTTTATAATTTGTCCAAACCTTTCCATGTAACTCTTAACGAGTAATATGATAATCTTTTCAACTTCCCTGGAGGACTCGTGTTCGAATCAATTAAAGATTTTTTTTTGTAATTTGTGGGGCATCTGCTAGAGGAAACTCTAAATATAGTATTGTAACAATTTCTCGAACAATCCGTGCAGGATCTTCTGATGCAATTCAGCATCTCTCGGTTACCTAATTAATTTCTTCATATGTGCGAAAAATACTTGAATTCTCCCTTTGATATTTTGGAGGAATTTTAAATATTCCTTAATAGAAAGCTTTGTAAAACCTCTAAAATACCCAAAGCAAGTATACTTAGATAAAATTATACGAGGAATATTTGGAAATATTATTTCTTGCAATGCAAGTTCACCAAATCACATGCAGTTGGCGCTTGTTGAGTGAAACTCCTTTTAATCTGTATTGTGAAGAAGTGCTGTAAACATTCGAATTGTTTTTGCCACATTCATTTCACTTGCGTGGTTAAAGCCGATTACAGATACTATCCGCGATTTGAGATTTCCAGGGGCAAGAAAAGCACAGCACTCTTTTCACCCGACCTGACCCAGTGACCCACCAGAATAATTCCGGCCACAGGAATATTCCCGAGATCGCTAGGCCGTTTTTAAAAACTAGATATCTGTACGAATATACTGACAGAAAATAATTAAAATCCGTTAAGTATTCGCTGACCGTTGAGAGTTTTAGTTTCTTTCACTACTAAGAAAGATGGCGCCTTCGACAAACGTGTTCAGTAGGTCAAAGACTATTCAAAAACTGTTTACTGTAGCCAAGAGATTCGATAAAATTCGCCTACAGATGGCGCTAGTGAGCATAAGACGTCAGTTTTGCAAAAAAATTAGGATCTTTACTACTGAGAAAGATGGCAAACTTGATCAGTAAGTCAAGTAAGTGTAAAATGTCAGGTTCCTGCGATGTCTGCAAAAAAATCATTCGCTCCAGCACCTGATGGCAACATTAGAAATTAACAAGCTCGAACAATGATAGCCCTGGACTTAGTCAACAACTTTACCGAAGACGCCGTCTTGCTAAGTGGGCAGGCTCCTGATATCTGCAAACTCGAGTCTCTTGTAATTGTAATTGTCTAAGTAATCAAAATTCTGAGATATTGGCAGAGCAAAAATTTCATGCTCGATAGCACTAGTGGCGAATTACCGTATCTCAATGACTTGAGCTATTGAACAACTCTTACAAGACACCAACCTTCCCAGTAATCAGGATATAGAGATCTCATATGTTCCAAAGCTTACATTCTCATCTCTCATGGTTCATATAGCGCAAGTACGAAAAAGCGTCCCTACCGTCAAGTTCTCAACTAAAACAATGATCATCAACTCCTTGAGATAAATCAAGGCTATCTATCCATGACGCATACAAGATATTCAACAATAAATTGATGAAATACAAAACCCTCATCCATGTGCCTTATAGGAGACCTGAGTCTATTTGGCTTCTTCGTACCATATTATCAGTGTTGCCAGTGTAAAAAATGATTGTGTTCTGCTTTCCCTAGTGCAATGAGTAACACAAAATGCATACTTAAACCATGCTTAAGATTTGATATAAATGCATGCAGAAAATTTGATATACATATTCAGTTTTATTGGCTTTACTTGAGCACTCTTGAGCAGTGTTGCCAGCTACGACATAACTCGAGTAACACACATGTTATAATCAAGGCATATCAACTGATATATGACTAAATATAGTCTTATAAGAGTTAATCCGCATCAATTATAACATGTGTGTTCCTTGGGAAATTTGAACCCTTTATGAAACACTGGATTATAGTTGAACTGTATCCCTATGTTACTTAGCATTCTATTTTTCTATTCCACTCAAGTTTTATGAGTCTAATATTTCCTCAATTTTCATTAAATAGTGTTGCCAACCATATGAACATTGTGCTTCGGACGACTGTGTGGCATGCAACTCTCAATTCAACTTTGATGAACATTCGGTATATTATCTTTAAAATTCATTGGCGTAGCTAGGATTTTTTTCTGGAGGGGGCCTAGCAAATACTTGTTTTACAGAAGTAATGTCGGTCGCAATAATCAAGATTTTCATAAAGTCTCACCAAAAATGTCATCAATATCATCAAGCAAGGACACATTTCACAAATTCTTCAAAGAGTTCGCCAAAAGTTTTTCCAACTTTGGTTTTGAACTTTATGCTAAAGTTTCTCTACAGGAGTGTTTGATAAAATCTCAGAAAAAATTATCCAGACTTCCTGCAAAATAAAATGATTCTTCCAGATGTTAATCCAAGAATTCCTTGTAAAATTCCACAAATATTTCATGAGTAATTAAAAGGAATTCTATTGGGAACATGTTTCTCAAAGAAGTTGTCCGCAGATATATCAGCGTTTTTTTCACAGATAACTATTTTTTTAGATTTCTCTAACATCAATGAGCAACATCCCGCATTTCTTGAAAACCCTTTCGAAAACCCTGACTAAGAAATATTCATAGAATTCTAACTTTCCTATAAATTTTCTAGCGAAATACGTTCAACAGTTCTTTCGAAAACACTTCTATGAAATTACTCAAAGATTCCCGGAGTAATTTGTTCAGAAATTTCTTAGAAAGCTACATTATTGTTTTCTAAGATTCTCCCGAAAATTTACCTGAGATTTATCCAAGTATTTTCCAGTGAATTTTAAATCACGCTAACGATTCTTTTGGAAATTTTTGAAGAAATGTTTCATCAAATTCACTAAGATTTTGCAATTCATACTTGAACTTCCAAAAAAAAAATCAACAGAACTTTCGTCAAGTATTCTATCAGGTTCAATAAGTAAGCCCAATAGTAATCTCAGGATTCTTCCATAAATATCATTTAAAAATGTATGCACTCTTTATTTTTTGGTTCAAAAACTACTCCAGTAAATTATCAATATTTTTAGGGATTGCTGCACAAATTACTCTACGAATCACTCCAAATCAGATTTCCAGAGAAACCCATGTAAAAAAGGTTTGAAAGAATTTTGTTGGTAGATTTTTGGTTAATTGCAGCTTAAATATAATTTGGAAAAAAATTACTAAATTCCTGTCGTAAAATTCAAGAATCTTACCTTAGAATTTCTGAAACATGTTGACAATGTGCCTCACTCAAAAGCTTAAGTGGTCCTTGTAGGATATTCTACAAAAAATCATGTTTTTTTTTCTTGTTCGTTTTAATAATAGAAAATGATTGATGTTTAAACGGATGGAATAAACATTGAAAGTATTTGTAACTAAAACGTAAGTTAATATGTTGTATGAACTCATGATGTAGAAAAACCCATACCTTTGAAAATTTCAACCAAGTTTTTTAAAGTGTCTGTTATCGATTATTTTGATGTTCAACGCGAAAATATTGCCGGTTTTTTAAGAACATTACCAAAGATGTATTAAGGTTATATTTGTAGTGTAAGATTTTAATGAATTTAAATCTTAGGATTACTTTGAGAACTTGTTGAGGAATTCCTGATGGACTTTTAAAAATCAGGAACCATACTATGAGAATTCGGTAATTTTTCAAAACTGCTATAATTTAGCTTATTTTGCTGCTTTTTGGAGTATGGAGAGCTTTTTGTACAAGGTTCCTCAAAGCGTCATACGAAGGAAGGAGAAGCAACAAAAGGTTGAAGCTGGGAGAACAAAAGATAACAATGAAAAATAATTTATTAGGGGTATTCACTTAAAGCTGCGTAAATAAGAATCTGCGTAAAAATAGCAAAGAAACATTTCAAATGAAATAATTCTTCTGAGCATTGACAAATGACACATTTTTAATCTAGTAACCAATCAAGAACATTCTTAGAATTTGTTGTTACTTGAGGCTCGCGTCAAATATTATTAGATTATTTTTCACCTAGGATTCACTTTCGCTAGTGATCGTTTTCTTTACGGCATCCAAAAACCAATTCAATTCACCAGCGAACAGCGCTTATGTTATCTGCGATATGACTGTATTTAGCACAGTTCCAGTTGCTGACCATCCATAAATGACGATTTTAGGAGAGGGGGGGGGGGTGTGGAGGAGTCTACAATGTTGTGACGAACCACTTATTAGGTGTAGGCAAATAGGCTACGATGGAGAAGGAAGGGTGTCAGAAATCTGCCAAATAATGCTACATCATTTATGAACGCTCACTTAGGGTTAATATTGATTCCGAGAAATCAAATCACCACAGTAATCACTTATAAAAAAATGAAACGAAATCCTGATCATCCAGCCCTGAATCCACATGACTCACCTTTTTTAAATCACCGACAGTCATCTTGTTGTACAGCTTCGAACATTGGAAATGGAACCGCCGGATGATGTTGGTCACAATTAATTGAATGCTCTTTTTAATTTCTTTATTTCGCATAGTATGTTCAACGAGAACAGCGTTGTGGTACATTCTGAAAATAATATTACCACGTACATGTAACAGGGAACAACGTCTCAGGGAACAATTAATTCTTAAGCAAAAGTCTGCACCAAACAATCGATTTTAATTCTGTTATAGCGCGCCGTGCAATTAATGCGATTTTATGGAAATTTTTGATAATTTTCTGTTTCGGTTGTTTTCCCGGATGTGATAGAAAATGAATTATTTGAATGTTTGTTTGTTTTTAAAAAATAGTTGTTACGGCAACCAACGCGTACTTTGATCGATCATGTGTTGAATTCTGACAGATTGAAATATTCCAATCACTGTTTACACAATGTCGTGAAATATTTAAAATAATCAGTTTACCGTGATTTACGCGACATTTTACGCTATTAAGTGAATACCCCTATTATCTTTTCTCTAAAGGTAAATAACATGACTGCTAAATTTCTGTAATGAATTTACAAATAAAACAATTTCCTCAAGAAGTTCCATCAGAATATTTTTTATCCTTGAAATCTATCCTTCCTTGACCGCTGGTTTTCTAGAATCCTGCCAGAAAGCCTCTAGAAATTCCACCCTCTTATCGCACAAAAAAATCAAAACAAGAATATGGATGCTGACAATAATTGGTAACATTATTTCAAGAGAAGTGTTTTAAGGAAGTTCAATACAAATTTCTTTATGAATATCTTAATAAATCCTTTTCCTCTTCCCAGTTATTTCGGTACACGTTTCTCTACAGACTCCTTTACCGCTATGCTAATTTCGGAAGCAAGGAGGTTTTCAACAAATTTCCTCTGAAGATTCAAAGGCAAGAGACATTTCAAAAACAATTTTTTTTTTTAATTCTTGAATAAACCTGAAAAAAGCAAAAAAGTAGACATAGAAGGAATGGATGTCCACCAGCAGGAATTGAAGCTTTGATAGTATGAACATGTCCCACAATATTATTTGACTAAGTTCCAAGAGATTTGCAAAACTTCTGAAGCCACCTTTCAATATTCCTTGAGGATTTTGATTATAACCAAAATTCTATTGAGAATATCGAAAAGTTTTATGACAAAATTTTGTCACAAATCTGCTGAAATAATAAGATTTTTTTTTAAATTTAGTTGAACAATAAATTTATTCTTGCAAAAATACTTCAAACATTGAATAGAAAAGAATTTATCGTTGGAATAAACCACTATGGTCGATTTTGTTGCATTTTTTTCGCACTAGGTTAAATTACGGTAATTAATCTGAAGAAAACTGGGCCATGTCAAAATTCCTTGAAAGTTATGCCTTATTTTTCGAAAAAAAAATTACCGCTATGTGTTGTCTGAGAAATTCCTTTATTAGTTTTGTCTATTTTTTCGGACATTATACGAGTTGAAGTTAATATACTTGTATTTGTAATCTTACGTCCAATCAAGCTCAAGCAAGCTGTATTCGTATTCTTAGTAATATATACTCTTCAGTATAGGGGAAATCATCATGGGGGTATAGGGGAGTATAAGAGAAATCTCATCACCGAACACATGAGAAAACACAATGTAGTGAATATGCTGCTTAATGCTAAAACAGAATTATTTGAATTATTCAGAAAAAAAAAATTAGAAATCAAATTTCCAGGATATTGATGCTTTTTTGTAGGGAAACTGTAGGTAAAATGAACAGGGGGGTAAAATGAACAGGTTTGTGTTTTACGGTAATCCTGCTATAAATCTATACAAAACATAGCACCATCCTTAATCCTCTGACTAAAAAACTATTTCGACAACTCTAGTGCGATCTAGAACTGTCATAAGCTGGAAAAGTAAACAAAAACAAAGTACGCCTCTCCGTTTTCTTATATGCTGTAAATTTGCGCTCGGGAAATTTAAGGTTTTTATGACTAAAATCATCAATAAATCTATTGAACTGAGCAGCACATCATATCTTTAAGGTATGTTCATTTTACCCCTACTACATGTTCATTTTACCTCCAGTATATGTTCATATTACCCCCGTTACATGTTCATTTTACCCACATGTTTGGACCATTGACTCTGTGGAAAGAAATTTTCAAAATTATAATAATGTTGATAAAATTCTATTCCCATCACAATATATTAACTTGTTACATTGCATAAACACCTTTCTTAAATTCTGAGCTATTGAAAAAAAAAAAAATCTGACAGCTTCATAAGCAAGAAAACATGAAAATTTCTTGGGGTGTTCATTTTACCCCCAGTTCCCCTACCACGGTATTGTAGCAACGGAGATGTCGAAATAATGCGCTAATCGCATATAGTAAGAAGCTACTTCCAACAGTAACCAATCGATCGACACCCGGACGATTAAGCTTTCGGTTGTCGCGCAATTCACCGAAGTCAGAACCGCCACGCTGATGTTGTGTAAGACAAGCGAGGTTTTCTTTAAAATAACGTAACTACTTACAGATTTTTGTCAATAACAAAAGCCATGTACATTGATTTAAAAGTTTTTGGTTCGTGTTATATTGTTATCTTTTTTGAGATTTTATTTTTATTATTATCAAATTCTGGGGGAGGGGGCTGGATGATCCTGTAGGGGACCCCCCCTGGAGGAGGCCTGGCCTCCCCTGTTCCTACGCCAATGTTAAAATTTATCAATATTTGCATGTAACACCCCCATATAATTGGCTCTTTTGATAACAATCAAGCAGTGTTGCCATCCTTTTCAGAATATGAAAACTTTAATGGCTATTTTGAAAAGTTCTCAATCCATGCTTTAAATTTGTCAAATATTTCGGATCAGTATTTCCATACAGCCATTCCATTAATAGCCGATCTAGTGGGTCACCGAACCCCGTGAAAATTTGCTATTTTGTTCCTTATTCGAAATAAGGATACACGTGTGTTTGGATTTATTGATTAGGGCGACCAGTTCCAAAATAGGGTGAGCAGAAAAATTGCGATCTTGCAAAATTTTTATTTTTTTAAATATCATAACTTTTGAACCGCTTGACCGATTTTCATTTTTCTTGGACGAAATGAAAGCTAAAGAAAACTTTTCAAGGAAAATATAAAATTTCCAAAAATTGTTTTACATGAAAAAAATCTGAAATTTCCGTTTCTTCGTGTTTTGAAGGCCTTGGGACAAAAGGGGCTATAGCTGTTCTCATTTTTTCTTGAAAGTTCAGAAAATTTTACGTTTACTGTCAAATTTTCAGCGATGTATGTTTTTTAGTTTTTTAGGTGTATATTTTTTTTGGAATTTAAAAATCAGAATTCCCGCAAGCTGATTGATGAATATAAATCAGCATAAGCTGTGTTTCATTTAAGCTCACTTGAATTTTAAGTAATCTATAATTGTGGGATACCTGATTTCAAAATTTCAAAAAAATGTATCCCAAAAACCAAACAAAAAAATTTTAAAAAGTAATACGAAAATTTGAAAATTTTCGGTATGCGTAAAATTTTTTGAAGTTTCCTGAAAAAGGATAACAGTAATAATCTGAAAATTTTAAGCCGTCATTCCATAAAAAGATTGGAAATCGGCTGAGCTGTTCAAAAGTTATGATTTTGAAAAAAAAAACAAAAATTTTGCAAAGTCGCTTTATTTTGCTCACTCTATTTTAGAAATAGTCATCCTAATCAAAAAATCCAAAAACACGTGTATCCTTATTTCGGGTAAGGAACAAAATAGTAAATTTTCACGGAATTCGGTGACCCACTAGATCGGTTTTTCATGTAATGGCTGCATATCAAGACGTAGCGTTTTAAAAAACATAAATGTAATCCTGATTTGTTTTACAACCGATTCTTTTTTCGACCCCCCTATAAAAGAAATATGTAAAAACAGGTTGAGGCGTATTTAGTTATTTCAAAGTTATCCGCATTTTCAAAGATACCTCGTTTTACGGCAATTAATTTTTTTGTTAAATTTTTACGCACTCTACCCTTTTAGGTATGTATGAATCAAGCACGACTTCAAGTGAAAGGCATGTGAATTTTTGAATGCCTGATCAGCACTTTTGACCCATTCGAATTTTATGATACTACCAAACCATGTTAACTCGAAAGCCAGTGTAGGAATCTCATAAAATTTTGATACACTGACTGAGTTACAACAGAATTAGGAAGAAAGGATCAAGTTTATCTAGTACATACATTCTGGTGTTATAAAGTTATCACAATTATTGTTATCCAATGAAATTAGACTCTCATTCAAATATTGAATTCAATCTCTCAATCGGCTGCCTCCATCCAATCAACCATCTGACTTCAGCAGACGCTCATCACATCACACATTCGCACCACGTCTCTTTAAACCGGAGCAGAACCTTAAAAAACCCCAAGAAAAAAAAAATCCGTTCAAATCCAAAAATCGATATTTGTCAAAAACACACGACATGACGCGCTCCAGTAGAAGTTCAGTTGGGAACCAACCCCCAAAAAAGAAGAAAAAAGCACAGAGTAAAATAACGAACATCAACCAGAATCCTTCACACTATCATCATCCGTGTGTGTCAATAAGAAAATCGTCCACGACGACGACGACGACAGCGAGGACCAATGCCATGCCGCAAAAGAAAATGTGTACGTTTTTGAGAGGCATCAACATCACCATCGTCATCACAATCATCATCATCATCATCGCCATATCTCCACACGTCAATCGGGATCGCATCCACCATCATCGCATCATCATCCGGTCGGTTGGTCGGTTGGTCGGTCGGGTTCTTTGTTCTTTCCCAATCGGAGGCGCTTTTCCGAAGCCTCCTTCGGTTTTTCCGCTCTCCTAGGCCTACTACAACGAGAGCGAATCGGTTCAAAGCGAATGGGGAGCCCACGACAGGGGGGTTTGTTGTTTTGCACACAAGCACGCCATGGCGCGAGGCAGTCGGTGTGCTTTCGCAAGGATACGGCCACGAGGACACGAGGCGGGATTCGGTCCAAAGATCGTGTGTGGGTGCGTGCAGAGCGCTGGCGCGGTACGAAGTTTGCGAGATTGCGAGGCCGAAGCCGAAGTCGCAGGTTCGGGCAGGATTCGGGGCTTGAGTTTTCCGGCAGGTTTCTTTTGTCTGCGACCAGTCGGCGAGCTTTAGTTAGAGCAGTGTCGCCTTACGGTTAGTACGATTTAGTTAGGACCCTGTGTGCTTTTGGCTGTATAGTTCCTGTACGTTAATAAAAATTTATACCTATATACATATATACACACACATGTTTATAGAATATTATAGCCAGTAAAACTTCCGGAACAAAAAGCGGCTTGCGTAGGCTTTGTGCTGTCGTCGAAAATCTCGGTGTTGCAATTTTAACGAAGCTGAAGGAAGATCTCAATTAAAGGGCCAGGCACCTAGAGGGAAGGAGCCTGTTCACAGGACAGGGCAGGCGATCTCTCGCGAAGGTGAAGTGTGCCGAGAAGAACGGGAAGAAAGAAGATCCTTCGAGAAAGAAGATCGGAAGTGTTTAATTTTGGCTTCATACAGTGTGTGCTCCTTCGGGACCCCGCGTGATCCCGGAAATTATCGTGTGAAGTATAATCAAACTACGGAACACAACAGTCAAGGCACGGCACCGTCGTCGGGAAGCCCGAAGCAGAACAAAGGAAAATTAAGCAGAACTGACAGAAACATTTAATTTTATTTCGATATCCTTCGCTCCTTTTGTGTTCCCGATATCGCCCGTCTCCGGCTCCATTCTGTGGTTCTGTGTGTCTGTCTCTCCATCCGGTAGCTCCACGCGAGGAGGAGAGCCTTCCGTTCATTTATTTTCGCTTTTTTCGGTGATTTAGTTATTATAGGCGTCTCTACTGGCCTCTGCCTTCCGGTCGACCTGGTAAAAAAGAAGAACTAAGGCGAGGGTGGAAGTGCTAGTGCTGCTCTACCTATCTCCCCCGGTATATCTATCTACTGGCCGCACTGTTCGCGTGTGTGTGTCTGCCAAAAGATAATTTCGCCATTCGCGCAAAAATAGTGGAAAAACCTCAACCGTCTGCTTGGCTAGTTGGCTCGGAACGTCAATATTGCGCTTTGCGAAGCGAATTGGAACAGCACGAAGAAGCGGTCTCCGCCGAGTCAAACTCGTTTTTCCGCTTGAAGTGAAACCCGCAGGGAAAGCCGACAAGGAACGATCATAAAAAGAAGTAAAAAGGGCGTATAATAAAAGAAACTAGAGTACATAAAATATCATAGCACGACCCTGTGCAGCGCCACACTGTGAAGGCGCGCTCCTGAGTCGTAAAAAAAGGGGGCAGGCCCCTCGGCGCTAACAACAACAAACACAAGAAGAACAAAACGAAGAAGCCGCGGTTTATCCCTTGGAAAAGCTCAAACAACGGGATCCAAGGAAGCCAGTGTCTGCAAACCATCATCGCCTCCTGCGACGACTTGAAAGTAAAACCAGGACATTCGCCTCCCCTGTGCGCCCGCTCCCCACATTCCGGCTCCGTAGAACACACATTCGCGCGAGCCCAAGCGCCGCATCTCTGAAAACCGTGCATATCGTGCTGAGATATTATTTACATTTCATTTCATTTTAATAGCTTCACTCTCGGGAAGTGAACCAACACAGTGTGTGAAGTGAAGGAAGAAATCGTCCCTCGGCGGTAGTGTTTGTGCGCGTTGTTTAGAAATAATTACGGCTATCCCAGTTGAAAGGAAGAAAAAGACGAGCAAGTAACTGTTGCAAAAACTCCATTCTGGTGCGATATCATCAAAAGTCAATTAAGTCCATCGTCAACGAGTGCTAGTCAATTTCCCCCTTAAGACAAACAAACAGACCCGGTTACCCTACGTGCTGTACCCTAAGATGTTGGCCATGTCCACGCTGATGATGCCCGCACCAACGATGGCCCTGAGTGCCGCCCCGCAGTTGACCGTGGGACCTCACAAACCCCCGGAAACGAAACTGCTCACGATTCACCCGGCCCATTCGGCTCAATCGCAAACAACTCCGCAGCATCAGTTGCACCAGCAGCACCAGCAGCAGCAACAGCAAGCTCAACAGCAACAGCAGCAGCAGCAAGTTGCAGCCCAGCAGCAGGCCGCCGCCGCCGCCGTTCAACAACAGCAGGCGGCAGCGGCTCAGCAGCAGGCGCAGCAACAACAGCAATTGCAGCAGCAGCTGGCCGCCACCGTCAAGCAGGGTGAGTTTTGATCCTTTTTTTTTTTCTATCTTGGGTTTACTCTCGTCGGGAGACTGCTTTTACTACTGATCTGTTGAAGTTGCACGTTGATATTTTTGTGAGATGAATTCTTAAGTTATTGGTTCGATCTACGATCATCGTTTCAGGGGAAAAACTCTTCAGGGTTGAGAAAATCTATCGATGTGTATGTGTAAATACTGTGTTATAAAGAGTGTAAAACCGCACAACAGAAAACATGGATTATTGAGATTGGTTAAAGTATCAAAATATTAATTTATGACTTTGATTTACTTGTGAAACCCTGAAATTGATTATAATATCTAAGAAAGGTAGAACCCCTAAAAATGACCAAAACGTCAAGAAAAATTAAAAAAAAAACTACGTTTTAAATTCCCTTAAAGCTGGTTAACCAACATTGTTACGATGGTATTAATATGATTCAAAAGGTGTTCATTATTATAATTATTTATTAGCAACACTTTAAAAAGGTGTTTACAAAAAGTTCCATGTAGTTGAAATATCTGTAAATGATTTGAGAATGATATACTCAAATACAATAAAAAAATAAGTTATCCGTTGAACATCTTTAGTTTCTGTTTCACTCCATAATACGAAACTGACACAACTTAGAAAAATTATATAGTTCATTATTCCAAATATGCTTGCTACGTCTAAAAAAAACTATAAAAAATAGGAAATTTCTAAACATAATTCGCATATTTCACAAATATTCAATTATTTCATCGAAGTGAACGGTTCGTATACATTTTACTAACAAATACTTTCCCTTGGATTTATTTAAAGCATCTGCAAACGTTCTGATCATAATTACCGAGAGCTGCATAAATTTGACCAACGGAATGCAGTTTTTTACTTAAACTAAGGAAGCTTTTACTTTCTAGAAAAGTAAACGTTTCTTTGATAGAACTGGTCAAGCAATTTTCTACAACGAACTTCAATGAAAAAGATATTTCTTGTCTATTGCGTACTACAATGAAAGAAACCATTTCTGAAAAGAAAATTCTCACGCATCGAGAGCAGGGGCTCTCAGGCGAAATTCGATGAGATTTATGCACAGGCTCTCGAATGAACATTGTTTGCTAGATCATCAATTACAAATGAGCTCGACAGAGCTATCAAGATATCGAAAACAACATTATTAATGACATTATTAATATATTAATAGCGCTATTTCTTCCTGGATGACGTCACCAATTTGCAAATGAAAGGCGTCTATGAATTTGAATTTGTTTCGAATTATGAATTCTTCAATGTTCGCTTAAGCCCAGTGATACAATGATTTTAAAATACATTTTATTGTAATAATAGCACGTTGATTAAAATTTACAAGTTTCCAAAAAACGACAAAGTATTCTATCGTCTATCTTTTATCTTGCATACCGTGCTGCATCAATACCCGGACGATTAAGTCGACAGAAATGTTCAAACTTACGTTTAGGTTTGTTTGGTTAAAATATTCTTGAAGTGTTAATATTCAACATATTATTACACTTCAGATCTCCATGAAAGTGAACCAATTTTCGATATTATTCATGATTTTTACAAATAAATCAACGAAATATTGGAGCGTGTCTTGTCTTTCAATCCGGACACCTGATCAAATGATGTTTTTAAATCCGGACATTTTTGGATCAAAATCCGGACACCTGTGTTTTATATGAAATTTTTGCACATCTTTTCAAGAAATCATACAAACTCGTCGAAATTATATATTTTTTTCAATTCGACGTACGTTTTTCCCTACAGTGTCACAAAGAACAACACATAACTAATATTAGTGATTTAATTACCTGAACTGAATCGCGCGTGTGGCTTGAACTCGTTAACGTGTGGCTGGAATCTCAGATACACGCAATTATTCTTACATTACACCATTTTCTTATAACTCACAACGCTTTATATGTATATATTTCGATTCTTCTCTTGTTTCATATATCAAAAACATCATTTGCACTAGTGAAAAGTGGGTCTTCCGCACGATGTCCGGGTTTTAAAACACTGACCCGTAGTCCCGGACAGTCTCTTCACACTCCTTTTAATACACATTTGCTTCATAATTCACAATAGCTATGTTATTAAAAATTGAAAGTATATCTCTGTATTTAATTGTATTCAAAACACTAATATACTTCACACACTCTTTCTTCAACCTTTGGTTTGGGTTGTGCGTTCAAAGATCTAAATCTGAATTCACACGAACCACGAAGGGATGACGTCTGACAGAAACAATTAACGTGTTGTTATTTTTAGTAATTATTTGGCAATGTTAATTAGATTAAAAATTATAGTATAATAATCTTCAATGTTTAGAGTATAGACTATCAAAAAATCCCAAACATAAAAAACATTCAAATTATGTATAAATTAATAATTATTATCAAAGTGTCCGGATATTGGTACCGTCCAGATTTTGATTCACCACGGTATAAATAAAAATGGAATGGAGTTTGTACGTCACTAGTTGGCTTGAAAACGGGTCAACTGATTTGAATAATTATTTCATTGCTACATACGTCCAGGACTCCGACGTGTGTTTGTGTGCATACAAATATTAGTAAAATCAGGAAATAATAAAGCAAACAAAATCGTTTTCTGAATGGGATATTTCTTGGTGACATCGGCCTACTTGATGGCAAGACGGAGTTTGCCGTTACCACTAGTATTAAATATAACGTTTGTGCTCAATTTAATTATTTTACAATAATGTGTCCAATCATTCTTAAGAACTACTAACTTAAGATTTCATATTTCCCAGATAAGTTAATGTTTTATATTATCTATCTATATATATATTAAAATGGAGTGGTGTTTGTATGTCTCGAAATAACTTGAGAACGAATGAACGGTAAGTTTTCCGCTGTTGCACTCGACAAGGGATGCGACGTGATTGAGCGAGATAAAAGTTTGGGACAGCCTCCGAAATAATCGGATTGCATGACCTTTTCGTATAGATGGCAAGACGAAGTTTGCCGGGACCACTAGTTTCATAGTAAAAAAAAGTGACAACTTTAAGACCACACTATCTCGAAATTGTCCAGTAAGGTGGCCTTATATATGAAAAGTTGAAACATCTCCAAACATTTAGATATTAACAGAGTTCTTCAAATAAAGAAAATCGATAAATCGAACACTGTTCTAATTGCATTCTTGGCCATAGGTGACGCTGTACCCAATATATTTTGTTTGTTTGTGACAACCAATAGAAAAGAGATAACAACAGCCTGAAAATATTTTATTTAGAAGTACAAAAGTTAAACCTAGGAAAATGGCAAAGCTTGTGCTCATCTCAAAATCATGAATTTTTTACCATGTTCTGAAATTTCTACCTTGTTCGAATGATGCAGACAGTAGATATTTAGATTTTGCCTTTTAGTCATTTCATACAAAAAAAAGACAATTTAATAACAGCAATAGTAGACAGAGCCTTAATGTTAACTCATGCTAAGCATCGGGTAACCACGCTAAAAACGTTTAAAGAAATTCTCAAAAGAAACAACTACTCGGGTTTCCTTGTAAATAAAGTGACCTGTCGTCCCGTTTTTCGCGGGAGACTCCCGCATTTGGAACATTTATTAAGTATCCCGTTAAATGTCCCACATATCTAGAAATTTTATTTTTAATCCCTATTCATTCATTTTTATTCAAAAAAGGTACCATAATTGGAAACTTGAAACGTGTGTGTACTTTTCAGCTGTCAAATATATGTTTTAGCAACAGATTAGAGTTTACAAGATTCAGTTATCACGACTAGGCATTTGCGAAAGAAACAATCAGGACTGGTGATTCATAATTTTTAGTTCTCTTACTGGAACCAACCCCAACCAACATTTTCGTTCAATCTGATAGCTGTCATATAGTGAAAAAAAGGAGTTTTTTTTATATTTTGAAAAACATTCTCTTAGAATCAAGATTTTGTTACAATCTTGCTCAATAGCCTGTGAGATAAAACTCATGCTACCAACATAATCTCGTCCTTTGAAAATCCTGAAGGGCTATGTGATAATGCTGACGAGGGTTTTAGGGAAATCCATCTCAAAATTATGTCTGAAGCTTTTTTGGGATTTATGTATTGAACCTTCTCTGAATTCTGAAATAATTACATCCCGAAGTCATCCTTCGATTTTACGGATAATACTTTCGATTATTGCATTTCTTTCATAACACAAGAAAATTTTAAATAATCATAAAAAAAAATTTAAAAGGCATCGATTTGAAATAACAAGGGTGATACAGGGTGTCCGTTAATTATTCGAACAACAAAATATAGGAAACATTATCTCTTATTGAAAACAATAAAAAATTAATGTCGATTATCGTTTTTCAATACATCTGTGAGTTAGCAAAAAAAAAAACAAATGTTTGATGATTTCAAAATGATTGCTTCGTACTGAAATAATCAAATTGAAATTTAACGGAACGTTTTTTCTGAGGGCCACTAGTCATATATGTGAAATTCTTCCCAAAATTCTAAGAAAGATTCCAAATGTTCCATTAATGGTTGAAACGTAAATTTAGTTTGATCAAATCAATTGAGTTTGAAGGGCATTTCTTCAATTCAAATTTATTGCTTGCCAATTTAGTAGGTCAGGATATTTAACCATGCTCAATTTATTCATTTCGGTTCATAGAGGTATGCCTTCAAAGTTTGTACGGATAATATACAGACACCCTGTGTAAAAGACAAGAATATCTGGATATCTATAACAACACGATTTTAAGGTGGATTATAAACCAATTGACAAAAATTAAGATGTACGTTTAACAAAATCTTAAGACAAAATATCTAATGACAAAAACATAAATGTAGCATACGAGATTCCTTGTTGTGCTTGTGAAAAATAGTACATTGGAGCAATAAGTCAATTTTTGTGTCCACATCTAAATCAATATAGATATAATGTAAAAACAAAAAACATCTCTGGTACTGGATTGCCTGTGTGGTGACAATCTGTAGAAGAAGAACATATATTCGACTTTGGCAAGACAAAATTACTTGAAAAGTTACAAATAGCTTCACTAGATTAATAACAGAAACTTTTTACATTAAGATACGAGGCGATAAGAATGTTGTTAACAAACAGAAAGACTCTGCAAATTTGGCTTACAACTCTATTATTACTAAGCTTAGATCTATTAGCAGCACATGACTAGAAGATATATGTATGTATGTCGTATGCTATTTATAAAAGCTATGGCCGCCCAACTGTAAACAAACGGTTAGAAGATTTTAGAGTGTTAATTTTTTGTTTTGATGTGTTCTAATTGTTAAACATTATTTTAGAGTCCCCAGAAGAATGTTAAACGACCGAAACGTTCGGACAGTTTGCAATTGTACATTATTTTTTTGCTGCAAGGTGCTACTGGCTTCTGTATCTTGAAATGTTTAAACTATTATTGGAGACACGGTCTTGAAATATAATGTCGTTTGATGTACAAATCGATGTGATAACACAGCGTAACAAAAACGACATTTTTGCGTGTCTCAATGATCAAACAAGGTGTCTCTAGTAGATTTGGGGTTGCTGTGTCTGATGCCGTTCTCAGAAATGTTCCAGCACTTCACAATTTTTAGCTATAGGTCGCCAAAGTTGTATAAAACACTGTTTTTCATGATGTTAACGTGAAATTTAAAATATGATTTATCAAACTTTTTGTTGATCTTTTATGTGAAGCATGCCAAATATGACTTAAACTTACATATCAAACATAATTTGGTTGAAATTACACGTTTAAATTTAGATAAAATCGATTTTGTCAACGTGCTACATAATTCTTCGTTTCTATTACATGGAAAAATGCTATACTTTTCTTTTGAATTTATTTATCGGCATATCGGTCTATTTTGCTCGAAGCAAGAGGGAGCATGGAGAAGAAAGCAATGAATACTAGATGGATAGGTACCGTAAGGGAACGGCGAGAGAAATTGGATTAGATGTTGAAGAGGGCATACCATATGAAACAGTATTACTTGAAACGTCACTTCCTTGTGGCTAACGTCCCCTATGGGAACGGCTTGAGTGTGTTTTGAGAATGACACTACCATGGCTGTAAAAATACTATACTTTTCTAAACCATCAACACATAAATTTTGAGCATCGAAAGTATTACGAACTTAATTCATAACTATTGTTTTTGACATGAAGTTTGAATTAAGTGGCAAATTATGCAAATATATTTCCATACAAGCTGACGAACTTGCATGCAAGTTGGCTGAAACACAGTCTTCCCAAACGAACACCGAACACGTTGGTTCAGGCGGTCTCGTACTTTCCTTGTACTCTGTTTTCGTGTTCAAACCGAAACGCTCGAAATTGAACCTAAACCCAAACATGTGCAAAGTGAACATCGGTGCAAATGCCAGTTCGAAAACCGGTCCATTTGTATCTCGATTACAACCGCAGTTCAAATTTTGGTGCCAATCTTCGGTTGCATCCGAGGTTCAGAACGATGACACAAACGGAGAGACAGACAATTGTTGATATCCACGCTTATTAATTTCTACTTATCGTGTCTTGTTGTTTGATATAGTAAAATCCTTAATGTTTTTCATAAAGTTACCGCTAAATGTTATTTAAAGTATTGATCTTAGTTGATCTGCTTAAATGAAACAATTATCAGAGCCTCAAGGGTCTTGCGATTTGAACCAAAAAGTTCCATATATGATCGTAGAAATTTATCCGCGTAGATTTCAACCATTCCCTGTCTGCCTGCTTTGTGCCATTATTTGAACCCAAGTTTGAACCAAAGTTTGAACCGAAGTACACATGTACCGGGTTCGGTTTGATACACTGGTACAGAGACGAAGCGCGTTTGCGGTTCAACACAAGTTGCAAGGTTCAAACCGAAGTTGTACATTGGTTCGGTTCATGGGAAGACCAAAGACACATTAAAGATCTCCATGCCCCTTACAGTTGCCCAAAATTGTATGGCTCATGAGGTAATCTAGAATGCCGTGAAAAGAGGACTGCAATCTGTCAAACATGGGTACCTTTTGTACTACCGAGGGACCAAATGCAATACCTACTAGAAGAGGTACAAAATCTGAGCCCGAGTAGGACCTGGGAAGACTTCTGAAGCAGTCAAATTTTGCATTTTCAACAGTAAATACCTAAAAAACTAGACGTGCTATGATATTTTTGAAAATGGCAAAGGAAACATAATGAATACGTACATCCAAATTTTGAATTGAATTATTATAACCCAAATAGGGTTTTGCTATTTTAGGATCGTACTCACAAGAATTTCATAGACCAGTTTAATCCAGCTTTCAGTTTGTTACAAACAGAAGTTTTCACCCAGATGCAGTTCATATATTAGCCATTTTCGTGAAATCAGAAGAAACTTTCATGGCTCCATGAAATTGGATGAAAATGATCATCTATAATTTATATATTAATGAAGATAATTTAAAACGAGTGACAAGGCAAACTTCATAGACTCATGGGGATTTTTTTTTTATTTCCGTACAAAATGGGCCGAAGGGTCTCAGATTTTCATGAAACTTTTTCCACAGGCAGGGCTCATCAATATATGAATAAAAAAAAATTGAGAAAAATTCAGGGTCGCTTATTTTCCCGGAAAACTTAGTTGGATTTTTTTGTTTTCCTCTGATACTACTTACTTTGAAAAATCATAACTCAAGAACGAAACATCGTAGAAACAAAGTTTTTTTTATAAAAATGAAAGCAAATTTTCTCAGGAATAACAAAAATATTAACTGGAAAAAGTTTTCCACAAAATTTTCCACCGTTGAGAAAATTCGTAAAGAAAAGCTGGAAAAACTATGCTCCAACTCGTGGAAAATTTTCAAAAGAAGTTTTTTTTTTATTCCTGAGATAATTTGCTTACATTTTCATTAAAAAAAATTTTCTACGATGCTTCGTTCTTGAGTTATGATTTTTCAATGTTAGTAGTGTCAGAGGAAAACAAAAAAATTCCACCTGAGTTTTCCGGGAAAATAAGCGACCCTGAATTTTTCTCTTTTTTTTTAATTCATATATTGATGAGCCCTGTCTGTGGAAAAAGTTTCATGAAAATCTGAAATCTTTCGGCCCAAACCCGTAGGGAAATTAAAAAAAAAATCCCCTTATGTATCGTATTTTTGAATTATAAGTGATTTAAATGCGGAAAATCATCTCTAAAATAACACAGTTCGACAAAAAAAGTCGATCTGAATGCTCAGAGACGGGACACCCCGGGATTGGAAGTAGATAAAAAAAAATAAAATAATGACGTTTTCAGAATATTCATATATGCCTCAGTTCGTTTTTAAAATATACTTGAACATTTTGCATTTTTTATTTGAATATACTAACCGACACAGAGTTTTATTTTCAAGACAGCAGAATTCATGTGCCATATTATGTTTTAAACTTGAAATTCAATATGAAGAGTTGTACTTAAATGTGCATGGACACTTTCTTTTTATGTACCCTCCCCATTTTTAAAGTATAGTATATTGTTCACAGCAATCTGCAATTCCTTGAGGTAACAGTAGAGTTTATTTGCAGCTACATTATCTTCTGCTTTTTTTTTGTACATCACCTTTTTATACTTTTGCTGCAATGTAAATAAGAATTTCGGATTGAGAAAAATAAAATGGAATATATGTTTTACGATACTTTTTATTAATCTTTTCTCGCCCTGCTCGTCTGAAAAACTTCCAAGGTTTGAAGGAAATCTTTCAAGGTGACGAATCAAAGAATGCATTTTCAATGTAACATTAAGGGGCAGGATCCGTCATTGATTTCGAAATATTCAAAGGCAGTTTTTCGTTCACAAGAAAATGTGTTCACTGTATTCTATTCTTCAACAGAAACACATGGAACACATTTTCATCGAGTAGGGTAAGTGTTCCCTTAGTTGTGGGTGTTCCTATAGTTGCGGTAGTGCTGTTATCACTTATTTTAATGCATTAGCCACAGAACCGACACTGCCAATCGACGTTTTGGCATGTTGATTCACGGAATATTTGAAAAGATCGTTCAAATTGCTTTAAAACTGATGAAATATCACTCAAATTGCTAAAACTTCTCTTGCTTGTACCAATAGTTGCGGTAAAGTGTTCCTATAGTGGAGGATCCCATAAGTAAACAACGGATACCGCAACTATAGGAACACAAATTAAAAAAAATACCGCAACTAAAGGAACAGCGTACCAATAGTGGAGGTATTATTTTTCACTGACATGCCGTGGATTACTGCGATGAAATCAGTTTTCTCATTAAGTCAATGGTCGTTAATTCCCGTTACAACATTAACATGTACATTAGGGTAGATGTACCAATAGTGGAGGTACTAAGCACTAGTAAAGTTCATTTAACCGCCTAAATTCAAGAAGCGCAATTAATGTACATGTTAATGTTGTAATGGGAAGTAACGACCATTGACTTAATGAGAAAAATGATTTCATCGCAGTAATCCACGGCATGTCAGTGCAAAATAATACCTCCACTATTGGTACACTGTTCCTTTAGTTGCGGTATATTTTTAATTTGTGTTCCTATAGTTGCGGTATCCGTGGTTTTCTTATGGGATCCTCCACTATAGGAACACTTTACCGCAACTATTGGTACAAGTAAGAACAGTTTTAGCAATTTTAGTGATATTTCATCAGTTTTAAAGCAATTTGAACGCTCTTTTCAACTATTCCGTGTATCAACAAGCCAAAACGTCGATTGGCAGTGTCGGTTCTGTGGCTAGTGTAGTAAAAGCAGTGAAAACAGCACTATAGGAACACCCACTATAGGAACACCCACAACTAAGGGAATACTTACCCTAATTGCGCTTCTTGAATTTAGGCGGTTAAATGAAGTTCAACCATGCTTAGTACCTCCACTATTGGTACATCTACCCTAACTTTTAGATTTGAACAGAAAAACTGCTTTTGTAGTTTCGATGATGACGATGACAGAGCGTTGAACGTTCATGTCTAGCTTTTATAGCTAGCCATTGTGTTACTGATAAGTTTTTTGTAGTTATTAGCTCTATGGTTCCCCAAGAAAACCAGCACAAATAAGTTTCAAATTTTGGCAAGCAGAATTTTCATCAATTGTCAATTTGTTATTAAAATCAGTGCTTTTGAATTTTTCTCGCATTTTAGGCCCATCGAATATGCCCATCTCAACTTTCATGTCACATAATTTTTGGAAAAGATCCTTCAGATACTTATTCACTTTAGAATTTTTATAAATCAGTTTTTTGAAGAGCTGTTTAACAAGTCCAAGCTTAATGTGCAAAGGTAAATGAAGGATGTCTTCTGGGGTGATTAATGGTTCTGATATTCCTAGCATCGTATAAATCTGGTTGATTGTCTGGGTACTTTTCAAAAAAAAAAAAAAGGACGTGGTGGCCATAATGATTTAGAATATTTATTTATTATTGTTCCTGTCCCACAGACAAACAAAACATAAACACTTTGTATTACACTTTTTCAGCCCATTGAGAATATTCATCAGCTTGAAATCTGCAATTATTTAAAATCAGGGTAATTAATCAAATTCAAAATGTCTTGCAGCACGTTATATTCTTCTTTATGTGTGTTACTGTAAGCCACTGGAATACTGGGGTTAAAATTTCCCTTATACAGTAACAAGGCTTTTAAGGACGATATACTTCCGTCTATAAAAAGACTCCATTCGGTTGAATCGTGTTCGACCTAGAAAAACAGTCCGCGAAGATTCTTTGAATATGATATTCCGTTGTGTTCATCGAACGTTGAGAGGAAATCATCGAACATCGACCTATTTGCGGTTCTTGTGCCTGTTTTTAACAGGTTTTGCTCCCTAAATCTGGATTCTAACATGTCAGAAAGGTTTGAAGGCAAAAGCCAATATTTTTATTTTGTAGAGAAAGAGATCATTTCACGAAGCTTTGATAGTTTGCTTAAAATACAACCTTTAATATATTAGTGTATATACCACTACATGTGATGAACGCATACAATAATTTTATATAAGTTTCATCATTGATCCTACCGGAAATTTTTCCATAATATTTGTGAACATAACAAAATAGTCATAGGGTCTTAAGGTAATTTCTTTATAATTTTTAGAAAATAAATGTCGAACAAAATGACCATCCATCAACTTAGGTCATTTGAATTCAGCAGTTGCAGTGTTATTTGTAGATGGGGAAGAGTTTTTACCTGATCTTGATTTCGGGACGCAAATTGCGCAAAAAATAAACCGACCTTTTAATTTTCAACTGGTGCGTTTAGGTGACAAACGATAATAACATACGTTGAGATTGTGTCTAAAGTGAGTTTTGAGCGTAAAAATGAGCAAAACTGTTATCGAATTTAAGTGAGAGTGACTAGTTTCTGCGTTAGTGAAGGCTGGATCACCACTGAGAGCATAAACAAAAAATCCGAGAGTCAGTTGAAGAAAATAAAGGATGATTCCAGAATAAGTCAGATATTCCAAAGGAAATGTCTACTAAGACAAGACTCAAATGAAAATAAATCGAGGATAAATCCAGGGGAAGTTGAGAGTAGATTCAGAGTTAAATAAAAAGTCAGTTGAATTACTATCAGGGAACCTTAACATAGTGTGATATTAGTTATTGAATCTCAACTACACGTCATGATGGTTGTCAAAAGACTAATTTTCTTGAAGATTTCAGACTTATTGGTAACTTAGTTCTAACACTTCTGCGTTATGTGCAGTCTCTTAACTCTTTGAGCTTGTCGCTACGAATCGGCTCTATTTCAATTGCAAGCAAGTCTTGAGTCCAGACCAGCATGGCTTTATTCCAGGACGTTCAACTGCGTCAAACATGTTATGTTTAACTTCCTACGTGACTGACAGTATGCTCGAACATGCACAAACTGATGTGATTTACCTGGATCTTTTTGCTGCTTTCGATAAGGTCAACCACCAAATTCTCTTAGCAAAGCTGGCGAAGTTGGGCATACACGGCAGTTTATTGTGTTGGTTTCAATCCTATTTATATGATCGCCGTTCAGAAGTTATGATAGATGCTTCAGTCTCCGCTGATTTTGCAATGACATCTGAAATCCCACAGGGTAGTCATTGATATTTCTACTGTATTTCAATGATGTCAACAATGTGCTCGAAGGACCAAGACTTCCTTTTGCGGATGATTTTAAGCTTTATTATAGAAATTCTTCGTTTTTCTTATATGGTTGAATACAATACTTCTCTAAACTAACAAAAAATAAATCTTGAGCATCGGAAGTATTTTGAATTTCGTTGATAAGTATTGTTATACACATGAAGTTTGAGTTCTGAGGCAAATTAAGCAAATAAATTGCCATACAATTTGGCAAACTTGCATGCAAGTTGGCTGAAACGGCCGAATTTCAATATCTCAAAAACTAGACGTGCTATGATATTTCTGAAAATGGCAATGGATTCAGCAACCCTTAATTAAGTAATTGGCAGTATTTTGGTGTTTGAGACAAAAACGTGTTCCGCAGTGTATTCTTTCTGTTCGTGTATTTCATAAATTAGCTATCATGTAGATCTATAAAAAACCTTAACATTAGTGTCATTTTTTGATAAAAAGAAACTTAGCATTAATTAAGCTTAGTATGCTACAGAAACAGTTACTTTTGAATGTATCCTAAAAAGAAAATGTTCCGGTAACTTTGAAATGGTACATTCTTGGACGCTTTCCCAACGGTATCGAAACAAAAATCCTACGAATTAGATTTCATGTTGAAGAGAGGATGAACATCAGGGTTTACAACAATTTCGAAAGATTCACCGTCACGCAGGCAAAAGTACCACAGCAACACGTTCAGTCCACCCGGTGCGATGCGATGCAGACGATGACCAACTGTCGGCCTACTAAAACCACCAAACCGTCCGGGTTTTGATCAATTATTGAATTATGGTTTCAGCATGTTGCATTCCTTTGACGCAGCAAGCCGTGGATTTGTCACTCATGTATCAAAGGCATCTCACTGACGGCACGAGACGACACGACGACGACGACGACGACGTCGAAAGGTCTGCGTCTCGCCGAGAGTCACGAAGAAAGCCCAGATAATAAATTTTTTGCAATTTCTCATCGTAATAGGCTGTTTTCCCTCACGCCAATCTATTATGGAAAGGCCTACTTTCCTGCACTGAAGTATGCAGTGCGGGAATAGTCATTACGCCACCAAAATCAGTGCTGTAATGATTTATTACGCAACGCTTTCTCATTACGCAACTGTTTTAGGTTGCGTAATGAATCATTACACAATATTTTATCAGAAATTGTAAAATAATGGTTAAAGCATTCCGATATCATTTCTGATACCCTCAAGTGGTCTTCTACGAAATTGCAAAAAATGTTGTACGTAACTCGTTGCAGAACTCGATTTTTACAGCACTCGTCGTAATTATCCTACTCGGCAAACCTCGTAGGATAAATTTACGACTCGTGCTGTAAAAATCATCATTCTGCAACTTGTTCCGTAAACTACTAATCACGTATGACCAAAAATGCGGTTATATAAACAGGAGGCACGCGTTGTGAGTATAAATAGCTGCAGCTCGGATAAAGGGTATGCGATATACATTTTTGTCATGACGATATGAATCGGAACGTTATGTAATTGATAATAAGTGATAATAAAGAAACGAAGGGCCTTCCTTAGCCGAGTGGTTAGAGTCCGCGGCTACAAAGCAAAGCCATGCTGAAGGTGTCTGGGTTCGATTCCCGATCGTTCCAGGATCTTTTCATAAAGGAAATCATCGTACTTGCCACACGATATACGAATGCGAAAATGGAAACTTAGGCAAAGAATGCTCTCAGTTATTGACTGTGGAAGTGCTCATAAGAACACTAAGTTGAGAAGCAGGCTCTGTCTCAGTGAGGACATAATGCCAATAAGAAAAAAGAAGGAAGGTATTTTACGAAATCATAGGAAATATCGCATACGCTTACTTTGGATGTTGATCCCGGAAGGGGACCGGAGGAAACGGAACAACCAGCTGGAACATAATTAGTTTTCGGCCGCCGCCGCCACCTCCCCCCATTCATATGGCGAACGAACGAAAGAGATTCCATTTTCTTCATATTTGTGGCGGAGTTGGGTTGTTTGTTGGATTGCGAGCCACATGGCGGCGAATTCGGCTTTTTCATCCCGAACAAAAGCAACGAAGTCGTCGAGGCTTATGAAAGGGAGAAATATGAGCAGGTCGAAAGTGTTTTGCAGGTTAATAAATTATTTTCTCGACTTTTTTTTCGGGTTGGGGATCGGAATTTTCCTCCCTCTCTCTCATCGTATGTATGAGCTTGTATGTTTGTGGAATTGCTGCTTTCGTATTCAGTTGATGCCGTTTTCTGAATGGATGCTACTTTTTTTTCTCTCTCTCTGTCTATTATGTGGGTGTACGAACGGACTCGACTCGAGGATGGAGTGTGTGGAAAAGCATGCGAAATGGGAAAACAGAGGCTCATTGAGCTGATTGCTTCTGGTTGAGTGAATGATTGTGCGAACTGCCTATTTCGGTGAATATTTCAGTGTGCGAAGAGAATTGGATTACCATCGAGAGGGGATTGGCTTGAAGATGAGCCCACATGAACAATGTGGGAATTCGTTGTCTGTGGAAGTTTGATTTGGTCAATCAAACGGGAGATGGCTTTGGCCATAATGGCAAAGTGGTACAATAGATGGCGAAGGCATATTGGTTTTTGATTAGGAGGAGATAAACCAAAGCTATGGCTTACTGCCGATAAATCTCAAGAGGATTTGCGATTTTTGGATGAACAGTAGTTTCTCTTCGATGTTCTTGGTGAACTAGCACTGATGAAAAGTAGGTGATAGAATAATCTCTTCAAGTGTTGATCCAGAAGAGATTGATTGTATATGGTAAATAAAGCAAACACTCTTCAGACGACCAAATGCTGAATCACAATCTCAATATAAGCCTCATCGACACTCTCTTTGAGATTCAGGTTGACTTAGAGTGGCCCTTTAGTGATATTTCGAGAAAAAAATCCTAAATAGGTTTTTGAGAAAAACCCTGAATAGGATTTGAGACGAAAACAGAAAAAGATTATAAGAAAAATCCTGAACAAAATTCTGAGAAAAATCCCAAATAGGTTTATGTAAAAACCCTGAACAGGATTCTAAAAAGTATCCTGGACATGGTTCTGAAAAGAAAACTGAACAGAATTCTGAGGAGAATCCTGAACAGGATTGTGAAGAGAATGCTGAACAAGTTTTTGAATAGAATCCTGAATAGGATTCTGAGAAGGATCCTGAACAGAATTCTGAGGAGAATCCTGAACAGAATTCTGAGGAGAATCCTAAACAGGATTCTGAGGAGGATCCTGAACAAAATTCAGCGGTGAATCCTGAACAGGATTCTGAGAAGGATTCTGAACAGGATTCTAAGAAGGATCCTGAACAGGATTCTGAGGAGGATCCTGAACAAAATTCTGAAGAGAATCCTGAACAGGATACTGAGAAAAGTCCTGAACAGGATTCTGAGTGGAATCCTGATACAGAATTTTGAAGAGAATCCTGATACAGGATTCTGAAGAGTTTCCTGATTCAGGATTCTGAAGAGAATCCTGAGCAGTATTCCCTTCAGAACCCTGAGCAGGATTCTGAGGATATAGGATTCTTAAGAGAATCCTGACCAGGATAGGGTTTCTGAAGAAAATCATGACCAGGATTCTGGAAAGAATCCTGACCAGGATTCTGAAGAGAATCCTGAACAGGATTCTGAAGAGAATCCTGAACAGGATTCTGAAGAGAATCTTGAACAGAATTCTAAAGAGAATCCTGAACAGGATTCTGAAAAGAATCCTGAACAGGATTGTGAAGTGAATCCTGAACAGGATTCTGAAGAGAATCCTGAACAGAGTTCTGAAGAGAATCCTGAACAGGGTTCTGAAGAGAATCCTGAACAGGGTTCTGAAGAGAATCCTGAACAGGATTCTGAAGAGAATCCTGAACAGGATTCTGAAGAGAATCCTGAACAGGATTCTGAAGAAAACTTTGAACAGGATTCTGATGAGAATCCTGAACAGGATTCTGAGGAGAATCCTGAACCGGAATCCAAAGAGAATCCTTAATAGTATGCCAAGGAGAATCCTGAACAGGATTCTGAAGACAATCCTGAACAGGATTCTGAAAAGAATTCTTAAGAGATTTCTGAACAGAATTCTGAAGAGAATCCTGAACTGGATTCTGAAGAATTTCCTGAACAGGTTTCTGAGGAGATTCCTGAACTGGATTCTGAAGAGAATCCTGACCAGGATTCTGAAGAGAATCTTGAACAGAATTCTGAGTAGAATCCTGATCCGAATTCTGAGGAGAATCCCGAATAAAATACTGAGGAGAATCTGAGGTGAATCCTGAACGGAATTCTGACGAGATACCTGAACAGGCTTCTGAAGAAAATCCTGAGCAGGATTCTGAGGAGAATCCTTAACAGGATTCAGAAAGAAACCCTGAACGGGTTTCAGAAAGAAATCCTGTACAGAATTTTGAAAAGAATCCTGAACAGGATTGTGAAGTGAATCCTGAACAGGATTTTGAAGAGAATCCTGAACAGGATTCTGAAGAGAATCCTGAACAGGGTTCTGAAGAGAATCCTGAACAGGATTCTGAAGAGAATCCTGAACAGCATTCTGAAGAGAACCTGAACAGGATTCTGAGGAGAATCCTGAACCGGAATCCAAAGAGAATCCTTAACAGTATGCCAAGGAGAATCCTGAACAGGATTCTGAAGAGAATCCTGAACAGGATTCTGAAAAGAATTCTTAAGAGATTTCTGAACAGAATTCTGAAGAGAATCCTGAACTGGATTCTGAAGAATTTCCTGAACAGGTTTCTGAGGAGAATCCTGAACTGGATTCTGAAGAGAATCCTGACCAGGATTCTGAAGAGAATCTTGAACAGAATTCTGAGTAGAATCCTGATCCGAATTCTGAGGAAAACCCTGAACAAAAGACTGAGGAGAATCTGAGGTGAATCCTGAACGGAATTCTGACGAGATACCTGAACAGGCCTCTGAAGAAAATCCTGAGCAGGATTCTGAGGAGAATCCTTAACAGGATTCAGAAAGAAACCCTGAACGGGTTTCAGAAAGAAAACCTGAACAGAATTTTGAAAAGAATCCTTAACAGTAGTATTTTGAAGTGAATCCTGAACAGGATTCTGAAGAGAATCATGAACAGGACTGATCACTTCACTATCCTGATTTGAAACAGTATTTCAGTAGGAATACACATAAATCGAAATCTTCCATTAACGCGCGATCGAACTCTCGACCACCACGCTCGTGCTGTGTACCACCAGCGAGCTTTTCTTATTATGCTTATGTGCAGTACGCGATTATCATTAAGATTCTGCTCATATTGGAAACAGTGAGACAAATGAAGGATTCTCGCATCCTTTTCGGGGCACAATTCTTTTGTTAGGTCTCCGAACAAAAAGTCCTTGTTGGGCCACTGAAAACCCCATTCTACCCCTTTTTATTATGGAAAGCCATCGCTACCATCCGCACCGCATCCATAGCCAGAAAATTAAACTAATAACAATTATTTCTCCGCACTCACGCTCTATTTGTCTCTCTCCCGCTTGCAATGATGTCGATCGGCTGGTTCAGCTTTTTGTCGGCTCTTAATTTTTTTGTTGCCGCAGAGTGCCTACTCTTGGCCAATGTCGTTTGGCGCTGGCGTTCGCCTCCCAGAAGTCCCAGTGAGTGGGTGGGTGCGGTATCTATCACGCGACGATGCCAATTGGCGCATAGTTTTCCTTTCTTTTTCTGCTTATTTTTTGTTCTGCTCATATCCAATCCATTCCAGTTTTCAGTTTGCTTTGCTTCCCTCCCACCCACAACTCGAGCGCGCGCGGGTGGCTCTTTCATGCAAAAGTTTTGGATATTTGTCGGAGAGTTGCTGTAGCGTGAATGTGGCACAAGCTTTTCTCGCGCGTTTTGCAGCAGCAGAGGCACAGCGGGTCTGAGGGAGGGAAAACGTGGTGAAAATCAATAGCAAAAAAAAAGCGACTCGCAATGGCACACGCTTTTCTGCGAGCCACGGTGCTTCATTTACGATTATTATCGAAACAATAAGTCATCAAAGCTTTTACCGCTAATTTTGTTATTCAACAACATTGGACAAAGGTGAAAAAAAGACGAAATTTTGAGCTACGCCATTCTAAAGGCATAATCTTCATTTTTTTTTTTTTTTTAAGACGTTAACGTTGAATATTGAAATATCCAAAAGCATTTTTGTTTGTTTATAACGATTTGTAGCAATTAAATCTTTTCAAAACTAACCAATGAACTTGTTTACTTAAGGCTCAAGAGTTTAAGGCACTACGGAGCTGATTGAATTAGGGAAAGGGGGGAAGAGGGAGGAGTTTTTGCCCGGGCTTTAGAATTAATTGAAAATTATTCAGATAAAATCAAAAATGAGATCTTGAATTGTTGATAATTGAAGTGAATGTTAGGTTCACAGCAAAACAATCGTAATATATCTTGACAGAATCTTTCAAAACGTACTCAATAATACCATGTTATAATTAAACCTGCGCAAATTAACATCACCTTGATGCGTTAGAACATTTAGTTTGTTTTACACATCAAATTGAATCAGAATCAATTTCAAAGGTTAGACCACACATAACAACCTACTTTTTTACTTCGGTTATCTTCAGAAAAAAATCTGAAAATTTCTGAAGATAACCGAAATAAAAAAGTAGGTTGGAACGTAAAATTCCTATATCAGAAATCATTACCCGTCACCGAATAATACCAATAAAGTGGAAACGATTAAGAGAATGGTGATCAAAATCACAGCAAGATAACATTCTTTCATACGTTTCATTCCGTTCAAAACGCCGAATGATGAAAATATGATGAGATATTTCCACAAAGGGTGTAAAATTATTTGCTAGAAATGTAAAATTGTGTAACATTGCTTGCAATAGTAATTCTTATGATTAAAAGCGTGTTGCTGTCAAATTTGGCGGTTCTGACAATAGTTTTTCACTCTCAGTGCCCAAAAAAAATTGTTATACGCAAATTTTCCGCAATGTTTGAATATGTACATAAATAAAATCGATTTCGTATTGTATGTAATATTGTTGGAGAACAAAGAAGATCCCCTGTATTAAATTTGGTAAGTACTTATAAAACCAAACTTTCGTTCGGATGATTGGTTTTAGTGATTGGCTTTCAGACCGACATAATAACCACACATTCCGTTCTCCAGTAATCTTGTTCCGTATTCTATGGCATAAATATCTCGCTTTCGTTTAGCTACATCAGGCGGTTGAATTGTGAATTGAAGTGATTTAGTAATGACACATTATTTTTTGCTGTTAAATTATGGGTTGCCATCTACTTATATAAATCAAAATGTTACGGTGTTCGTATGTTATGAGTTGGTTTGTGCACGGATTTGTACAATTATTTTGTTATTGAATCCATACAGGGGTGCGTCGTGTTTTTGTTCTACAATATTTGTAAAAATCCACCAAAAAAGTTGCGAAAAATGAATTAGACATTTTTAACATGCACACTTAGAAAAAAAAATATTGAAATTCACGTCATATGGCCCAACATATTGACGTTAATATAAGTAACAAATAACAAAGTTTTTCATCACAATAGACTGAATACTGAATTCAAATACAAAAAAAAAAACAGAATGACGTACTTTTAAGTCCAAATACCATCAAATTTACGTCATTTACTTCTAACATCGAATATTTTACTAACCTTGAAATTTACCTCATATTCTTAGTGTGTAGCCTACTGGGAAACAGAACGTTTAACGGGATAATTTGTTGAATAATAAAGCTTTCAAGCGTTAAGATTTTAGTATTTTAAAATTATTTATGATTACAATTAAACAAAACAATTTGCTCTGTAATGCATCGAAACGCTTGAGCCGGCAACTAAACAATTGATTATGATTTGTTTTGAGGGGCTGTTTATTATACACGTGGTCATTTTTTTTTGTATTGGGATTTCAGAACCATTCTGCCACCTTCCCCTCGAAATCATTTTTCCATACACAATTTATGTAATTTGTCTGGACCGCGATCATTGGTTAGCCCCCTCTACCTCATAAATGACCACGTGGTTTATGGATGACCCCTTACGAGATTAATTTCTATACAGGTAGCTTAATGTCTTAACGCAAAAATGGTATTTAAATCGCGATTACTTTTTCGTTTTTCAATATGTTTTAACCATTTCCACAAATTCTCAAAAAAAAGTTTGTGTTTTAGAAATGTGTGTCGATTTTGATCATTGGTCCTCTGGCCCCCGTGAGCAACGGAAATTTCTTAGGAACTGGTACGTTGTCATGACCTACGTAAATATCTCAGGATTTGTTTCGCATTTATGATTATTTACCTACCTTGATACCTTGATATCTACAGCGTAGCGTCACGCCATTGCCGGGCGTATTGTAAAGCTCCATCTTCGTCGGTCTTGGGAAACTTCTCCAGTTGCCCCGAACGTTTAGGGTCGCCAGGTCCTCTTCCACTGCGTACAGCCAGCGTATTCGTGGTCTTCCCCGAAGCCGCCGACCTCTGCCTGGTTCCCTGCTGAATATTATTTTCGCAATTCTTTCTTCCAACATTCGCACTAAGTGACCAGCCCACTGAAGTCTGCCGTATTTTACACGATTGATAATATTCGCATCTTTGTACACTTGATACAACTCGTGATTCATGCGTCTGCGCCACACACCATTTTCGAGTTTCCCACCGAGTATTGTCTGCAGCACTTTACGCTCAAAAACACCGAGAGCTTTCCGGTCTGACTCTTTCAACGTCCACGCTTCGTGCCCGTAGAGAGCCACCGGAAGAATCAATGTTTTATACAAGGCGAATTTTGTTTCCGTTTGTAAGCTGCGGGACCTAAGCTGGTTACGTAGTCCGTGAGAGGCCTTATTCGCAGCCGCAACACGTCTTTGCACTTCGCAGGAAACATCGTTGTCACATGTCACAAGTGTTCCAAGGTAAACAAATTCTTCAACAACTTCGAACACATCCCCATCAAACACTACCTCAGCACCTACACCACCATGCCTGACACTATCTCTACCTGCAACCATGTACTTCGTTTTGGTAGAATTGATAGTCAGGCCTATCCTCGCTGTCTTCCTTTTCAGAGGCACGAAGGCCTCTTCCACTGACCTGCGATCAATTCCAATTAGGTCTATATCGTCCGCAAAGCCAAGGAGCATGTGCGACCTTGTGATAACAGTGCCATTTCTCTGCACGCCAGATCTCCTAATAGCACCCTCCAGTGCAATGTTGAACAGTAAATTCGAAAGTGCGTCTCCCTGCTTCAATCCGTCTAACGTCACGAACGAGGTTGACACCTCGTCTGCGATCCGAACACTTGATTTCGAACCATCCAGCTTAGCACCTATCAGCCTAATTAGTTTCGCCGGAAAACCATTTTCAGACATTATCTGCCAAAGCTCATTTCTTTTCACTGAGTCGTACACCGCCTTGAAATCAATAAACAGATGGTGAGTCTGCAAGTTATACTCCCGGAATTTGTCTAGGATCATTCGCAAGCTAAACATCTGGTCCGTTGTCGAACGGCCCTCACGAAAACCAGCTTGGTATTCGCCGACGAAGGACTCCTCGAGCGGTCGCAGTCTGTTAAACAGGATGCGAGACAGAATTTTGTACGCCGAATTCAGCAGGGTAATTCCTCTGTAATTGGTACACTCCAGTCTGTGCCCTTTCTTGTAGATAGGGTGGATGAGGCCATCCAACCAGCCGGCGGGCAATTCTTCGTCGTCCTCGTTTTGATTATTTACTTATGAGAATAGTACTTGGACGGGAATCTGTTGTGAAGAAATAAAATAGGTGCACCGTAGGGTACGCCTCGTGTGCTCTTCTCAAATCACATAAAAAGATAAATCTCAAAGTTTGGGCCAAGAACATCAAGATTTGTAGGTTGTGCAACCGACTTGAAGGTGAATTTCTTAAAAAAAAGTTCGGTTTATCTTCTTGTTTTTTTTCATCAATTTTTAAGCTTTAAGAATCATTCTCAAAATTAAATTAATGAAAACTTTGTAGAACAATTTGATGGCTTTAAACTACTTTGAAGTTATCGAATTGTTCATATTTTATACTTAAACTTGTGTTGATATGCCATGAAAACAAGTTTAAATCAGCTTTTCCCATATTTTTCCTCAATTTACAAAAAAATATCTATGTTTAAACACAACATCATGATAACATCATGATCGATTCCAAATCTATTTGCATGGTTATGATTTCAGTGTGTTTATTTTTAAACTGCGTGTACAACACATTTAATTATTAAATTGTTTTGACCAAGGTATTTAACAACCTGTAATAATGCAGCAATGACGATTTAAAAAAAATCGATTAGTTTTTGGATTTTTCAAGTTTTTTTTGTCGGATATTTCATTTTTATTATTTATTTATAGTTTATTTAAATTATTTATATAAAATTTATGTTATCCCTCCAATACCCAAATTTTTATTTTCAATTTAAATATTATTTTTCGTTATCTAAAATCGTTCTAGACACGTTCTGGGCAATTATTTATTTTTTATTCGCGAATTTTTGAATTTTGGTGTTTGATTTTTATAATTTTTATTTTTGAACATCCCTAACTTTTTTTCATTTTTTCTTGAAGCCTTTTCTGGTTGTTGATTTTTGGCAATAATAAAAATTTAAATTTTTGTGATACTTTTAAAAAAATTACATTTTAATTTTTTTTCGGAGCGTATTTTATTTTCCGTGTAACTAACGAAAAAACAGGTTCGAAATTATTTTGATACCACCTGGCTCTTCTTTTGTGATAGGTCGATCGTTTAAAAATATAAAAGGTACGATTTTTTTATATGACTCGTTAAATTAACCCCGGGCATTTATAGGTTATATAAGAATACAATTTTTAAAACAATTTTCAAAAATACAAAAAAGTTTCAAAAGTCATAAAAAACTTTTCTTATATGCGTGTTATGAGTCAAGGTTTAAGCCAAAAATAAAATAATTTTGATTTCCGAGCTACGAAAAAATACACAAAATTCCAAAGTGTACCCCGTCTAAAGGCGGGGTTGGGTATTAGAGGGTTATAACTACAATTTGCAAAATGCACACACATAAAATTCAATAGAAATTGTAACCCCTTTTACGAAAGTTTAAAAAACAAGAAAAAAAAAACAAAAAAACAATTGTAGCTCTAGTATTAATGTTCAACCCACAACAAAAAATGGTATTTTTCGTTAAAAGCTAATTTTTTGGGCAGTTTTTGTCGAATATCTTAGTCAAAATATTTTTATAGTTATATGTGTTGCATGAGCATTTTTTTTTTCTGAAAGCTACGATTCTGAGATGATTTTCTGCGAAATTCAATTGGCAGATTTGCTGTCAACGACGATTAAATCTTATCAACGTTCAAGCTGGATTGAGGTGGTGAGTTCGTTTTATGCTTGTGAAAACACACATTTATATCGTGGAAATGTTTCATTTATTAAAAAAAAAAAAACAATGAATGGTTCGTCACTTCAAGTGTTGACATAAGCCCTTATGTCCGATTTTATAAAACAAAATTGATCTACACGTGCATATTCTTTTATTTATTTGTCGAAATAACTTAAAAATAACCTTTGAATAGTTCGACAATAAAATTGTCGACGCAATGATGAATCCAGATCCTGTAACTTTTGATCCCTTCCAGTAACACAACTCTTTCCTTTGAAATCTTGGAGATGCTGAGGTGATCTCGGTCTCTAGTAGCAATGGATGCCATACTAAAATTTCTTCTCTTTCCCCTGATGACCCCAAGGACGTGGCCAGCGCCGTTATTGACATTACTGAGTTTGGAGTCCTCGAAATTGTACATTGAAGATGTTATGCTACTCCTAAGCTACATCTGTTGGTTCCCTGTACAATTTTGTTTATTCCTCCTTATGCTCGTATTGCATATTTCAAGGCGTTTAGTGATAAACTTTCGGACTTTTAATCATTCGCTTTGAAGTATGCAAGAATGTGTTGTTTTCTTAATGATAATTGGTTCCATTAATGATGATGATGATAATTGGTTCCATTAATGATGAAAGATAAAAGTCCAGATTGGAAAACTTTCTCCGTGATTTATCTTCTGACCATCAAATTTTTAATCATGTTCAGCTTGAAGCGTAGCAAAATATCTCCGAACGAACAAAATCGGCACAGATTCTAAAACTCGAATAGTTTTTTTGAAATCTTGTGAAAAACTTGTGCAAAAATATATGGATAAACAAAAAAGTTGTTGTGATTGGTATACTTGTTTCTGATAAAAAAAATAGAGCTCTGTGAAATTGAAGAACCCATTTTAGGACATTTGGTCGAAAGACATTCGGTCGAATGACGTTTGATTGAATGACATTTGGTCAAATGGGCACTTGGACGACCGCCTTTAGAACATTTTGTCGAATGATAATTGATTGACGTTTGGTCTAACGAATATTGGGTCGGAAGATTTTTTTGTAATGGTTGACTAAAAAGCATTTCGTTAAAGACCGTGTTTGCCTCTGCATCTCCACAAAGGTTACTGGGAGGGATGTTTGTTGGTGGGGAGGATCGTTGGGTCACAGGATTCACTTTGATAAGCGATTAGACGGTGGTAGGTCATTTGGCATAAAGTCGTTTGGCATAACGGTCGTTTGGCATAATGGTCGTTTGGCATAATAGTCATTTGGCATAATGAGTCTGAAACCAAGAATTTCTTAAGATGAGATTCGGGCTTGTATTGGTATCAATAATTGACAATAATTGATACAAAATGTCACTTTATTCTACACACATATGCCCTTGAATAAACTAAAGCATATTAGGAAAGTTATTGTCAATAACATTCTATAATTTATGCAGAATTCACCCTTCTTTCAAATATTAATTCTTCTTTTGAGTTCCGCTATTGGAATATTTTTTTTGCACTGAAGATTTTGATATATTTAGCACTAATTTACCCTTCTTTCAAACATTGGATTTTTTTTAATTATGATATAATAAATCATAGGCATAAAAACTGTTCATTTGAAATTGAAACAAATTACACCTTCTTTTATGCATAGGCTGTTCTTTTAAGATTTCTTTATTTTTAAGATATTTTGTTGTTCCCAACTGACAAAATGGCGGCATTGATAACATTGATCTGCTCAAGTTATCAGCAAAAAGAAAAATCGATTACTGCAGTTACTTTGATGGGTTGTGCTACTTTTCCCGTAATGTCGGTTCCCCAAATGTCATTACCAGTATTCCGAATACCAGTTTCCCGAATATCCCGCTTCAACAAAAAGTGCACTTCCCCGAAAAGTTTGTGGTACTCATACTTGTCGTAACTTTAATCATTTCAGGGTGGTGAGCGAACTGATCATCTGATATGCACCCTTCTTTATTTAATTGGCGGTTCTTTCGAGTTTTACCGTCCTCAATATTTTCGCCAACATCAGTATAGCCAAGAATGACAGAAAACCAGCTTCTTTTAATTGCTTATCGTTCTTGCTCGTTCACCTTCCACCCACTAAAGACTATTATAGCACCTATTTAAACTGCATCACTTTTCGGGGAAACGAGTTATTCTAGGAACTGGCATTCGGGGAACCGACATTCAGAGAAACGACATTCGGGGAAAAGTAGGACAAGAGCTATGATTCTGAACGCAATTTTTGATGTCTTTTCGTTTTACTATGCCGCAATAGTTTTTGGCGTCCAATCTTCTATTGATTTAATCATAAATTTTGCCTTCTTTTAAAAATAGGCTATTCTTTATATTTATACTGTTTTATTGGGGGTTGCGACTGGAAGTTGAAAACGTAAATTCTTGGTTGTCGGCTATCTCAGTCTTAATCAGCGAACGTTTTAATTTATTTTGTTGTGGCCTTTTTCAAGGGAAAAATAAAAACGATAGACCATTTTTCCCTTGAAAAAGGCCACAACAAATGGCCGAAACGTCGGGCAAAATAAATTAAAACGTTCGCTGATTAAGACTGAGATAGCCGACAACCAAGAATTTACGTATACTGTTTTAAATTATATTATTTAGTCAAATTATATATATCGCAATTCTTGCAAGATGTGCTGTTAAAATAATAATTACTTTAGAACCTGTAATTTTTGCAAACACAAGATCTCCTTTCAACATATGCTGGAAAAATATTATTTGAATCACAAATTTCCCTCCTTTCGATAATAGACAGCGTTTTTGATGTACACTTTCAAAATCAAAATTTATATTGAATCGTTCAAAAGTTTTGCCACATATATTTTCTTTCAAAAATGTGTTGTTCATTTGAGTTATGTTGTGAGAAAATATTCAGTGTTAGAACCTTAAACATTTTAAACGAAAAATAATCTGCTCTCGTATATAGGCTATTTTTGCATTATGCTGCAAAAATAGATCTTTGGATAAGAGCTTTTAATATTTTGCAACTAAATGTTTCCTTCTTCTACCAAGTAATTTTCATCAAGTGTTACGTACAAACTGGGACACAGCTTGATCTGCAGCAAAATATGTGCATTCCCTTTATTAATTACTGCGAACTTTCTTTGACAATTTACTATTTTCAAATATGTATATCGCAACAACTCAACGATACTTTATGTTCTTTTTGCTATGGGCTCAGTAGTGCTGATCTTGGTAAAAGCTTCGAAAATGCCGATATTCATTCTAACTCAATCATTATGCCAAACGACCATTATGCCAAACGACTTTATGCCAAACGGCTTTATGCCAAACGACCTTATGCCAAACGACTTTATGTCAAACGGGGTACAATCGATTAGACCATGATAAATAATTATTGGTGAGATATAAACATGCTTATATGTATATATAATATTTGGTATGAACAATATCTATGTAGAGAAAAAATATGCCGACTCATGACGAGACGAACCTTTCAAAGTTTGTTGAATAAAGTGAACCTCTCGCAAGTCTACACTCGTAGTGTCGAACCAATCAAAGTTTTTTTTAATTACAAAAATAAAATAAAAGGAAAAAGGTGTTTGGAAAAAAAATTGACATAAATAATTTATGAATCAGAGTTTATGTCGACACTCACAGTGACGAACCTTTCATAGTTTGTTAAAAATCATATTTACGTCACACCGTTGTAACGATTGAAGGTGCAGTCATACATATTTTATAGATAAGAAATAGTAGCATGAAACGAGCTCACCAATTGATTCGTCATCCTTGAGCAGCAACAATCCACTTTCAGCTTCACTCGTTTGCTCGGCTGTATAAAGGCACTCAGAGAAAAAAGGCGCGTGACCCGGTAGGGAAAACAACTGACGACTGCTCGGGCTTTCTTGACGCACTGCCCAGGAGCAAGCGTCAACGTCGAAAGATCAAAAAAAAAAATGATCGAACGCGGCACTTTTTCACTTTACTCGACCGATGCGCGACATGTTTGATCCTGCTCTCATCGCCTGCCCCCGCAGGAGCAAGCGTCAAGGTCGAAGGATCAAACACAACTCTGTCCTTTCGACGAAACGTACTTTAGACTAAATGTCATTCGAGCAAATGTCATAAATTCCTACCTTATAACTCCAAATTCCATGACCCCGAACGTTCCAGTTCCCCGAAAGGCCCATGATATGGAAATTTCAAATTGTTCGTATTTGAGCACATTACAGTATTTTTGATGTTGGGGATAGATTGTCGAAAGACAAAACGTCGAATCCCAACACGTAGAAATCAAAACGTCTAACAGGACAAAGCGTCGAAAGAGAAACGAACGCGGTGAATTATCAACAATGTTTGCTAGACATTTTTTTCACAAAGGGATCGATTAAATATGGTATGAATAATGAATTATTTAATCTTTCCGAATAGAATCATTTTTTAAGGAATAACGTTCCCTTCGAGTTCTATCTTTTTGAAGTTTTGTGTCTTCGATGGTTTGTCCTTTTGACGTTTTGGCAATCGACGTTTTGGTACTCGACGTTTTGTCTTTCGATGTTTTGGCACTCAATCCTTACTTCCTTTATTCAATTACCATGAATCTCTCTAAAAAACAGCGATATTTGAAAAAAAAAAAGAAAAATCACTGATAAAAAGCAATTTCAATCCCAATAAATAGCTTCAAATTGATGAGGGATGGGACATTCCGCTTATTTTCGAAATGCACATTATAGCAGCTCTCATATTATTGATCAATAACCGCGCCGGCCAAGTCCTTACAGTCAGTTGGGATAGGGAAGTAATGCTATTGTGTAATGATTGTTGCTTCTAGGGATCGAGAATACCTCTGCATCTCCACAATAATCTCTGGAAGGATATTTATTAGTGAGGGAGCAAAAATAGTTAGGAGTCACCTTTTGTCAGTGAAGCGATCCATGGATATGGAGGAAAAATACGACTGTTACTTGAAACTAGTTTTGAATTGTTGCATCACGGTGATTCAAAGAGTACGTCGACATTCATAATGTCGAACTATACAAAGGTTATTTTTAGCGGTGAAATTTAGAAATTAATGTGAAACATAGTCATAGAAAACAGGAATAATATTACATGCCTACACTTTTAGTGACGAAACAATTTCATCGATACGACGATGAAAACGTATTATCATAAGCATGAAATGAGCTCACCAGTTGGTAATACATCCTCGTCTGAACACAAATATCTCTTTGCACTCGCACAACGCGAACCGGACACAATTGATCGTGATTCCATCGGTCGTATCGTACTCCATAATTTCCAAACGAAATGTATTCGAGCAAAAGTGAATAGAGTTGTGATTTTAATACCTAATTACCATCCAACAATGATTAACTGCATTTGTAGAGCATACTTCTCTACTATATTAGATCGGATATTGAAAGTCATCCAATTCGTTCGGTATTCGGATTGTTATGATCTAGCGACTCTATTATATTTTATGCTTATGCATTTTTAGTGTAACAGTCTCGTTCTCATCCAACAAGCTCCATTATTCCTGAAAAGGGTTTTGTTGTGCGTTTTGAAATTCTTGAGTTCTCTAGATAAATTAAGTCTAGAATACGTGAAGCAAATGTTAACACTGCATGCAAAAAATATTGACAAATGTTCAAATACACTCTATTTAAAATATTCCTGCACGAGTTAAAAACCAACTATTCTAGCGGATACACTTTCAAATATGTTTAATTTTTTCAGTCAGTTTAGATGTGTAGAAGAATTATATGAACAATGTAGCCTTAACACTTTTGAAAGCTATTTTCCTTTTCGATAATAACGTTCAATGAAGCACCGTGCGAGCATCTTTCCTTCCCACGATCGACTTTGACGACTATCGTTATAGGAAAAAAACGGCGGAGGGCTGCAGCGGCTTGGCAGCAAGAAGCTGACGCTGGAAATCCATAAAATAATTTAAAATAAACTCTAATTGTGAAAAACTATTTTGAAATTCATGAGTGTTTCTTTTGTTAAGCTTTTGGCGCGCGCTCGGCATTTGACGACGGCGAGAAGTGGGAAACTTTCGAGCATCCGACGAAGAAGTGTGTGCAGAGCAAGTTTTTCTCCCGACTGAATGTTGGATTCCGAAGGAGGGAAGAAAAAAAAACAACAGCCAGGATGATTTATTTTGCTCAACATAAAGTGCATTTATTTGGATTTTTGTGCTTATCTTATGGAGCAAACTCTGCATAGCGATGAAGATGATGACGACGAAGAATAAGACGCGAGTGGAAATCTGAAAAGAAATATCATAATATTTTCCGTTGATTGAGCTGCCTGTTCGTCGTCAGGTGGAAACAGCTTGTTTGAAAGTTTGGAATTCTTCTGCCTGTCCCAAGAAGAACCAATTATCATGTGGAAGCACAGCTGGCCGCACTCCCAGCAGTTGTTGAACCGTAAATTACGTTTTAATCTCTTCTTGTGCGGCGGTGATTTCAAGTAGGGTAGATGAACTAATTATGGATGCAATGTGTGCAAATCAAATTTTAGTCTAGGTTCTAAAATGTTAGCAAGTTTACGAGTACAGACAGAATTAGCTGTTTCAATATTTAATCGAATTAAAGCTTCTAAAAGTGTGTTTCAAACATCTTTGTTATTATCGCAATTATCCCAAAAGCATTTCAAAGCAAAGAATACATTGTTTTTCAGAGTGCGTTGCACGAATATTCTTATCAAGATTTATTTATAATGCAGAACAATCTACATGTTTTCCTGCTTTTCCCACTATTGCCATAAATGGTACATCTACCTTACAAATAGTGGGCTTTGTTTCCCGACTCGCCTCACAATCCGAGCACACCGGCTGCCTTGATGGTCCGCCGAGGATTCCTTTTTATTATGTATAATTTTTTCTCGTTCTCCGGTTTTTCAAAATTGTGGTATTGCCGGTCATTAGAAATGATATATTGCCCGCTTGCATGAGTAGCGGATTTTAGTTCTGCCAGGCGAGATATGTTGTGACAAATCGTACTCTTCGTGGAAAGTTGACCGCCACCGCCGCCCCCTCTTATTGTGATGGGGAGCTTTGTACAAACTCACGCGTCTGGGACCGGTTCTCATTTGTGTAAGCGATTAATTTTGCTAAATTAAGTACAACATGAGCTGGTCGGTGTGTGGGAATAACTCAGTCAACTCTAGATGGTTATCACGGAGACGATAAGTCCACGCAACATTTGTTCGTTCATTAGAGAACATCGAGGAAGCGGGTGAAATTTTGTGATAAAGTAATACGATTGGTGAGGTTGTTGGATTAGGTGGAATGTTTCTTTGTAAAATACGACAAAGGTCGGAAGTCATGTCATGTTGTAAAGCAAATCTCGAACCAAAATCTTCAAAAATAATCTGCCTCTTGAACTCCCATAAATGTTCAGGATTCACTTCAGAATCCTTATAGGAATCTCTTCACAATCCTGTTCAAATTCTTTTCTTAATCTTGGTCAGGATCTTCTTCATAATCCTGATCAGGATTCTCCTTAGAATCCTGGTTAAGATTCTCCTCGGAATCCTGGTCAGGATACTCTTCAGAATCTTGTAAAGGATTCTCTTATTTTTTTCATAATCGTTTTTCAGGTTCTTTGCAGAATCCTGGTCAGAATCCTCCTCGGAATCCGGTTCAGGATTCTTCTCAAAATCCTTAATAGCAATCTCTTCAGAATCATGCTCTAAATTCATTTCAGAATCCCATTCAGGTCTCTTCAGAATCTTGTTTAGGATTTTCATCAGAATCCTGGTCAGGATTCTCTTAAGAATCCTGGTAAGGATTCCTTTCAGACTCCTGTTCAGGATTCCTTTCAGACTCCTGGTCAGGATTTTCTTCAGAATCTTGTTCTAGATTATTTTAAGCATCATGTAAAGGATTACCTTTTTTTCTAATTAATTTTTCAGATTCTTTTCAAAATCCTGTTCAGGATTCTCTTTAGAATTCTGTTCAGGAATCTCCTCAGAATTCTGTTCAGGATTCTCTCAAGAATCCTGCACAGGAATCTCTTCAGAAACTTGTTCAAAATTCTTTTCGAAATCCCGTTCAGGTCTCTTAATAATCTTGCTCAGGGTTATCCTCAAAATCCTGGTCAGGATTCTCCTCAGAATCCTGGTCAGGATTCTCCTCGGAATTCTGGTCAGGATTCTTCTCTTTTCAGAATCTTGTAAAGGATTCTTTTTTTTCAGATTCTTTTCAAAATACTGTTTATGATTCTCTTTAGAATTCTGTTCTGGATTCTCCTCAGAATCTTGTTGAAGATTCTCTTCAGAATCCTTTACACAAATTTCTTCAAAATCCTGTTCAGAATCCCGTACAGGTATCTTTAGCATCTTGTTCAGGATTTTCTTCAGAATCAGGTCAGGATTCTCTGCAGAATCCTGATCAGGGTTTTCTTCAGGATCTTGTATGAGTTTTTTATAATCTTTTAAAGGATCCCTTTTTTCCAGTATCTTTTTTCAGATTCTGTTCAGAATTCTATTCAAAATTCTTCTCCGAACCCGGTTCAGGATTCTCTTTAGAATTCTGTTCTGGATTCTCCTCAGAATCTTGTTCAAGATTCTCTCTAGAATCTTTTAAAGGAATCAGAAACCTGTTCAAAAATCTCTTCAGAATCCCGTACAGGTGTCTTCACAATTTTTTTTCACGATTTTCTTCAGAATCCTGGTAAGAATTCTCATCAGAATCCTGGTCAAGATTATCCTCAGAATCCTGGTCAGGATTCTCTTCAGAAACCTAGTCATGATTACCTTCAGAGTCCTGTTTAGGATTTTCTTCAGAATCTTGTAAAGGATTCCTTTTTTCCAGAATCTTTTTTCATATTCTTTTCAGAATCCTTTTCAGGATTCTCCTTAGAATCCGGTTCAGAATTCTGTTCAGAATTCTTTTACAGGAATCTCTTCAGAATCCTGTTCAAAATTCTGTTCAGAATTCCGTACAGGTCTCTTCAGCGTTTTGTGCAAGATTTTTCTCAGAATCAGGTCAAGATTCTTCTCAGAATCCTGGTCAGGATTCTTCTCAGAATCAATGTCAGGATTCTTCTCAGAAACCTTATCAGGATTCTTCTTAGAATTCTGGTCAGGATTATCTTCAGAATCTTTTTAAGATTATTTTCAGAATCTTGTAAAGGATTCTCTTCTGTTCAGAATCCTTTTTCAGATTATTTTCAGAATTCTGTTCAGGTCTCTTCAGAATCTTGTTCAGGATTTTCTTCAGAATCCTGGTCAGGATGTTCTTCAGAATCCTGGTCAGGATTCTCTTCAGAATTCTGCTCAGGATTCTCTACAGAATCCTGCTCAGATTTCTCGCCAGAATCCTGTTCAGGTTTCTTTTTAAAATCCTGTTCAGGATTCTTCTTAGGGCTTGATTACACTACGTGCTCAATGCACGAACGTCCATAAAAAAATCGTTTAATATTTGCGCAAACTGTTCGAGGTTCTTTATGAACGAACTTTTCGCCCATATATATACACACGGTTCGAGCAAACACGTCTATGGTTCCGTGGTGTATGTGTGGTTTTTAAGTTAATGGTCATCAAAATATTACAGCTGCTGTTATCAGAGTATATTAATTTCAAAGGGTTTTCCTCAACTAAACTTTCTGTATTTTCAGATATGAATTCAAAGTATTCTTCCCCCCAAATATAAACCCCTACAAAGACCCTTCCAAAAATCCATGCCAGAATGTATTGGATGGTCTTCAGGAGTCACCCAATAGAAATTTCAAGGAAATTATTTCATCGGAAACTCAAGAAGTTCACGATTTCTCAAATCAAGGTTTTCTAAGAAAACTAATATTTTTGAAAATTTTCGGAAGAATCCTTTTCATTTTCGTAAAATTTTAAACACCAGTTTGCTTCATCCCATTCCTCCCAATTTATATTGAGAAATCCTTAAATTTTCTAGAGTTTCTTCCAATGCTTTCTCTCGAAAGATTTCTATAGAAATGTTTCCTGTTGTTGTTTTAATCGTTTCTTCAGAAACTTCTCACATTTTTTTTTTCAACATTCTAGCGTTTACTTTATGATTTTTTTCTACGATTATTTTATTACCTCTACTAGACTTATAATCAAAAATGTAATTTGTATTTGGAATAGAGAATCAAGCATTTTTGATCCAGATTGTGTACGAAGTTATGAGAAAATTTTCTTAAAGCACCTCTTCACAAATTATTCAAAGTATTTTTCTGATTCCAAAAATAATGCTTTATATACTTTTAAACATATATTTCCCAGAACATCATGTCGTTTCCTGGGAGCCCTCGAGGAATTTTTCACCACTTTCTCAACAAATTGTTCTACGCATTCTTTGGAGATTCTCGAGATTCCTCAAACAATGTTTTCTGACACATGTAAGATGATTTGTTCGGGGATGACCCATTTTGCAAAAAGACGTTTCGCACAAGGACGTTTCGCACAAGGACGTTTCGCATACGGACGTCTGGCATAATGAACAATCGCATAAAGCAGTTTCATATTAGCACATGTAGTATTTTAACAAAGGCATATAAATCTCTTTATGCCCAATGTCCATTATGCGAAACGACCTCCCATAAACTTATGCTAAATATCCTTATGCAAAATGTCTTTATGAAAAACGTCCCTCCCCAGAATTTTTCCAATCCCAATAATTTTAACGGATTTTTTTAAATCCTCGATGAATAAATCGGGATTCGCTGGAAGAATTCTAGGAAGGACTCATAATAAATTTCTGGAGTTTTCCCCGTAGATTTTTTTTTTTTTTTTGAGAAGAACAGGGAAGGTATCTGTTTTTAACTCCTGAAACAACTCTTAGATGAACAAGAAATTAAGAAAAAAGTTCTGGTGGGAATAAAAAAAATCTCTACAATAATTCTTTCAGAAATTTGTCCAAGGATACTCCAGGAATTTTCTCCAGGCATTTCTCCAGAGATGACTGTAGATATGTCTCCAAGGATTCCTTTAGCAATTTATCCAGATATTCCTTCAGAAATGTTTCCAGCAGTTTCTACAGGAATTTCTCCAGAGATTACAAAAGAACCTTTTATGGTTCCTTCAGCAGTTGTGCTAGGGTTTTTGAAATTGACGCTTATATTGAGCTGTTCGGTAATCCAATCCACATGGTTATTAAATTAATTCACTTATTACGCGTGGTAAAGATGGACAAGTTATGGGTGAAATTATGAAAAAAAATCCACGTGCTCGACTGCCATCTTAACCACGCGTTATGAATTAATTAATTTAATAGGGATTTTTGTTCTTCAGGAGTTCTTTCAGAGATTTTCCCGAGTACTCCTTCAAAAACTCCGGCAAGTTTTTCTTTAGGGATTTATCCAGAGATTATAGCATAGATTTCTCTAATAGTTCTCCCACAATTTCATCTAAGGATTCCTCCATAAAATCCTTCAAGGTTTTCTTAATATTTTTTCTTTTGGTTCCTCTTGGGATTACTCCTGGAATCCTTCCAAGTTTTTCTCTAGAAATATTTGGAAAAAATCTTGATGGAATCTGTGGAAGTATTCTTGTGATTATTTCTGATGAAAATCCCGGATGCATTCAAGATGGAAATTCTTGAAAAATTTCTTGAGGAATTCTTGGAAAGATTGCCGAAGGTGTTTTTTGAGGAGTATACCCCATTAGGCATAAAGACGTTAGGCATAAGGACGTTAGGCATAAGTATGTGAGGCATAATGGACGTCAGGCATAAAAACATTAGGCATAATGGACGTTAGGCATAAAATACGTTAGGCATAATGGTCGTTTGGCATAAAATAACTTGCGTGTGTGTCATTCAAAAACTCTTCTGTTATCAAAAATTGTTCGGGTCCATTTACAAATTCCATAACGTTGCCTGGGGTGGGTGGGTGGCTTTAAGATGTAACAGCTTATAAAAATAGTGGAAAATTCACACAAAAAGCATAACGAGGGTGAAATTTGTAAGGGACTGGAATTCTTCAGATGCTAATCCAATTTTGCATTGTTCAGTAATTTTCCCAAATGTAAATTTCCCAAACTCAATGATTCTTGCAGGGATGTTTTCAGAAACTCTTTCAGATCCCTTCAAATGTTTCACTAAAAAATCATTGAGAACTTTCACAAAAAAAAAAAAATACCGGGATTTCATTTTTAACTAGTTGTTTGAAATTGTACTGCCACGCAGTAGGTCGCTTTATTACTCATAATATTCTCCAAATCTCTACAGTATCTTTTTCTCCAAAGAATTTTGCAAGAAATTTCTCCAAAAAAATCTCTCGGGATTTCCTTAGGAAGAACTTTCAATCACAACCGTATTTTTAAGACCAGTTCGGAGAGAGCTCCATTCCATTACTAAAAGGAATTTCTCTAGATAGTTATTCCAGAGACTCTTCCGGTATTTCCACCAGAAAAACATTCCAAAGTATTTCTCCATTAACTTGGCAATACTTCCAAGGATTTTTTCCAGAAAAATATAGACAGAAATTCCTCCAGCAAAATCTCCACAATAGTTCTTTCAAAAATTTGTCCAAGAATACTCCAGGCATTTTCTTCAGGGATTTCTCTAATCCTTCTTAGATTTTTCAAGCAGTTTGTCACTGTTTCAGTACAAATTTCACGGATTTCGAGGGGCAATCACTCGCGGCGTATTACATTGGAAACTATTTATTCAAACGACCACTTTTCGGACAACAATCACAAATTTATTATTCTACGACACTGAAATTGGTTATTCTACGCTTTTGGACTCGGACCGATAGAGTTGGATAGCTCTGATACGCGCGAGAGATCGGTTTGTACTGTCCTATCTTTATTAATTCTTGCCAGACGATCTGTATACGAGAATGCGAGAAATGCGAGAGTGAGTTCTGGTGAAAATATACATTCTACGCTTCTTGAGTACCGGTTTTCGTGGAGTATAGGTAACTGCTGGCATCAATTAGTTTTGATGCGACACAGTTTTTTGTTTTTCAGGAATTCCTCTTGGGAATACTCTTGAAATCCTTTCAAGTATTTTTCTAGGAATATCTGGAAAAATCTTGAGGGAATTTGCGGAAGTATTCCTGGGATTATTTCTGATGAAATTCCTGGATGAATTCAGAAAGAATTTCTCGAGGAATTCTTGGAAAGATTTCTGAAGGTATTTTTTAAGTTTAGAACAATTCTTTAGATAAACTTCTAGAAAGAAATTCCTGGTGGAATCCCTGCCGATAGTCCTGGAGGAATCTCTGGAGAAATCCTTGGAGACATCTCTACAAGAATCCCTCCAGGTATTGCCCTAGAGGAATGCTTGGAGAAGGCTCTGGAAGTATTTCTGGGGGACTCTCTGAAATAACATCATTAGAAATATGGAAGAATCATGTTAAGAATTCTCTTCAGAATCATGTTCAGATTTTTTTTTTCAGAATCCTTCTCTAGATTCTCATCAAAACCCAGTTCAGTATTCTCTAAAGAATCCTGTTCAGTGTCCTCTTCAGAATCCTGTTTCAGATTCTCCTCAGAACTCGGATTTGGATTCTCCTCAGAATCTGGCTTTGGATTTCTTCAGAATCCTGCTTTGGTTTCACCTCAGTATCCTGTTCAAACCTCTGTTCAGGATTTTTTTCAGAATCCTGTTCAGGATTCACACCAGAACTCTGTTCAAAATTCTCTTCAGAATCCTGTTTAGGATTCTGTTCAAAATTTTTTAAGGATTTTGTTCAGGATTCTCTTCAGAAACTTGTTCAGAATTCTCTTCAGAACCCTGTTCAGGATTCTCTTCAGAATCCTGTTCAGGATCCTTTTCAGAATCCTGATCAGTTATTTCTTCAGAAACTTGTTCAGAATTCTCTTCAGAAACCTGTTTAGGATTCTCTTCAGAATCTTGTTCAGGATTCTCTTCAGAAACTCTTCAGACTCATGTTCAAGTTTCTCTTCAGAACCCTGTTCAGGTTTCTCTTCAGGATCCTGTTCAGGATTCTCTACGTCTACAACATCCTGTTTAGGATTCTTCTCAGAATCATGTTCAGGATCCTTCTCAGCTTCCTGTTCAGGATCCTGTGCAGAATCATGTTCAGGATTCTCTTCAGATTCCTGGTCAAAATTCTATTCGGAATCCTGTGGAGGATTCTCTCTAGAATTCTCTTCAGAATTCTGATCGGGATTCACTTCAGAATCTTGTTCAGTATTCACTTAGGAATCCTGTTTAGGATTCTCATCAGAATCATGTTCAGGATTCTCTTTAGAATCTTGTACAGGATTCTTATCAGAATCTTGTTCAGGAGGTTCTTCAGAATCCTGTTAATTATTGTTTTCAGAATCCTTTTCAAGATTCTCTTCAGAATCCTGTTAATCATTGTTTTCAGAATCCTTTTCAAGATTCTCTTCAGAGTCCTGTTCAGGATTCTCCCCAGAAATCAGGCTTATCCTCAGAATCCTGTTCAAGATTCTCCTCATAATCTTGTTTATGATTCTCCCAAGAATTCTGTTCAGGATTCTTTTCAGAATTCTGTTTAGGATTCTTTCCAGAATCGTGTTCAGGATTCTCTTCAGAATCCTGTTCAGTAATTTTTTCAGAATCTTGCTCAGGATTCCCTTCAGAATCGGGTTCATGATTTTTATCAGAATCCTGTTCAGGATTCTTTTCAGAATCGGGTTCAGGATTTACTTCAGAATCGTGTTCAGGATTCTCTTCAGAATCATGTTCAAGTTTCTCTCCAAAATCCTGTTCCGAATGCTGTTCCGTATTTTTTTCAGAATCTTGCTCAGGATTCTATTCAGAATCCTGTTCAGGATTCTCTTCAGAATCCTATTCAGGATTCTCTTCAGAATCGGGTTCAGGATTTTCTTTAGAATCCTGTTCAGGATTCTCTTCAAATTCTGTTCAGGTTTTTTTTCTGTAAATTCAGAATCTTGCTCAAAATTTTCTTCAGAATGCTGTTCAGGATTCTTCTCATAACCTTGTTCAGGATTCTACTCAGGATCCAGTTCAAAACTCTCCTCGAAATGTTTGTCAGGATTCTTCTCAGAATCCTGTGCAGGTTTTTTTTTTCAGATTCCCGTTCAGCATTCTTCTAAGATTCCTGTACAGGAACAGGTTTCTGAGTAAAATTGTAAACATGAAATGATTGATAGAACTGCAAAATTCCATGCTTAAGATGTGTGATCGATGTTTAATGTAGCTAATAAATTAACCTTTGCTCAACTCGGTTCATTTGATTATCGTTTTGCCTCCAGAATAAATTGTTACGACACGAGGTCACTCTGCCTCATTAATTTAAGCAATTAGCTGTGACGTGTCGTTGGAACGTTTTACCACTCTTCCCAAAAAAAATACTGCTCAAACGGCCTACGGTGGCAATGAGTCGTTTCTGCAAGAGCGCAGAAAACATCTTGACCTCCACAAAACGCCATCATGTAGGTTTTTATGACCCCAGCAAAGCCAACGATTGGTGACGAGAAAAAATAGACACAAGCAAGCAACACCCACAAGGACCGGTCTTCCATTCTGCTATCGAACCCAACCAGACGACCATCGCCAAACGACCTAATGAAGAGATTCCGATCTACCCATCTTAATTACTAATTATTTTCGAGTATACATACTTAATTATTTATAATAGAATATTAAATGTTCCATGCCACGGCGGCAGCACCCTCAACGTTGCTCTGTTGTAACGCGCCTTCGGAGCACAGCCACTTTCCTATCTTGTTCGGGCCAGAAGAAGCCAACCAGAAGAACATTGTGTTTACATTTCACCGGCTTTTTGCTTTTGCCATCCGCCCTCCCATCGGAATCGGAAATTGGTGGTGGCCTGGGTCGCAGCTTCCAGAGCGTCGTTTGGCCGTTTGCGTTTTCTCTTCCTTTCGCCCCATCCCCCTTCTGATGGAGGATTGCCTTTCGTTGAATTTCCTTTTCGGGCGCTGGACTTCTTGCTCTTGCTGATCCCATTACTGGGAAACGATTTCTTCCCTCCTGTGCCACACTATGGCTTATCAGGTGGCCAATAATCAAAAAAGTGATGTGCTCTAAATTTCAATTCTTGTTCGCCATTTTATTGTAAACATGTCTGCTAAGAAATCCCCAAAATATTACGGCATGATTTGCATTGCACACTTAGATATGAGGTGCCAAAGTTGAGCCTATGGAGAAAAACTTGTTTTTATTAACAAAAACTATGGTTTACTCAAATGAATATAACTTTTTTTTTTATAATACTTACGTAAAATGTTTTTACACCATTTGAAAGCTTACAAAAAAGGCTTCCTAGACACAATAAAATAAAAAAAAAGCTTCAAAATAGGGGCTTCTATGATGTATTTTTATAAAGCGGTTAAAAAAATCGAATAAGCTTATAGTTAACACATCGAGTACTTTTTTGTCCCAAGTTGTCCCAGGCTTAAATTCAGTTCCAAGGGTACTTTGAGATGTAAACTAAAGGATCGTGAAGAATTTAGCTGCACAAATTTGCACTTTTTTAATTTAGGGCTTTTTGAATTTTTCCAATATGTTTAACCATTTTCTATTGAAAACAGCTAAAAACTAATTCAGAAAATAACTGAATTTCGCTAAATCATTCATATCATCATTTTTATGTAAGTTTTAATATTTATAATGGTTTGCACAAATTTAATCGCATAAATGGCTTATATGCATTATAAGTAACAAAGTTTAATATTTCGCTATAGGCCCTATTCAAAAGTTAGTCTCGAAAACTTGTTTTTGAAAATAAAACATCAAATTTGTATCATGAAACTCATAAATACGACATGAGATGGAAAAAATATTTTTGGCCGCCAGTCTGTATGGAAACCGCCCATAGTGTGCCATTCTGGCCACGCAACGGACAAGGCTTTGGCGTCTTGGAAACAAAAAGCCAAGGCACTGTTTTGCATGAAGACGTAAATTTCCAATGCGAATCAAATGCATATTTTATAAAGTAGGGATAAAAATACCTTTTTTTCTCGTTTGAATTCTAATATTAAAGTTTTTTTGTTGGAAAGTGGGTTTCCCAGGGGTTGACTGCTGTCCGCACAAACAAAAGTTAAACTGCGGAAGTCGAAAGGTGCTTCCATCACTTCTGGCTGGAGGTTGTTTTATTGGTGCGATATGATGCCAAATTGGACGGCGGGAAGAGGTCATGGCCGGGAAACCGACCAAGGGGCATCAATTATTGTAATGGTTCAGATCGGGAGGTCTTGCCGCGGCGAGATGTAATCTCTATAATTGATTTCTCCGAGAGATGGATGTGGGACTGCGGACTCTCGGACTCTGGGATAAAGCGAACCCAGTTCTGCGGTGGAGTGATGTGTCGGAATTGACGAGGGGTTCATTTCAAGGGAAATTGGCTTGAATATCATTCTGAGGGGATCTTTCTTATTCTAATTTGGGACCAGTTCCCATGTTTTACGCTTTTGGTAAGCACTTCTGCCGAGCAGTTGACTCGGTTGACCGACACGATTCATAACTTTCTGAGCGGAAAATGATTCCCCCATTTCAAAGCAGTGAGTGAATCTAAACTGCCAACCAGGAAACGCTGCAGCTGAAACATTTCCAAGAATTTGTTTAACCGCATTTTCTGACCAGAAACCAGGCAAAGTTTTGAAAACACAGTGGTAACCCGCATCCATCGTCCCCCGCCTGCCATATTAAGTCGCAAAAGTGGGGTGGGAAAAACAGTCGACGAGAGTGAAAAGTCGACAGAAAAAGGTCCAATCCGAAGGCGTCCAAAGACGAGATCAAGTCACGTCTTCGCTTGAGCAAATACTCACACACTCTGACGCAGAAAGGCAACCCCAGGGAGCACACCATAAAGCATAAAGGGCTCAGCAATCAACCGAACTGAGCCACCCTTCCAACCTCACCACCCATCCTCCGAGGAAAATGTGAATAAGGAAAAACGTCGAATCGACGTTCGACCCGGCGCGCAAATATCGTCTTTGGCACGATTGGCGCTCTGCTCTGACTTGGCTGCTCACCGACTGACAGTGGAACAGTCAGGCAGGATTATCAAATTTCATATGCAGTCGTATCCTTTTCATGTTCCACTTTTTTTCTCCGTTCTCTCGTCGGATCCACCATATGAGGGAATCATCTTTCTCGACAGAAACGAAGGTGCCCATCAGCAGGATCAGAACGAAGAGGACGATGTCGACGACGGTAGCCATGCCGGTAATTCCAATGACGACGATGGCGACACCAACCGACGGAAGGTCTATTATTTTTCGCCAACTTTTTTTTTTCTTTTGAAGACAGAGACTATCTGAAGCTGAGGCCCTGAGAGTCAGAGGTGTCCAAAAGGATAATGCTTATAAACTTTAGAAGGCTTCTCCACAGCATCCTGCTCAAGACTCTCCTCAGAATCCTGCTCAGAATCCTGCTCAGGATTCTCCTTAGAATCCTGGTCATGTTTCATCTCAAAATCCTGTTCAGGTTTCTGCTCATAATTTTGTTCAGGATTCTTCTCAAGATCCTGTCCAGGATGCTTCTCAGAATCATATTCAGGATTCTCCTTAGGATAGCCTTCAAAATTCTCTTCAGAATCCTGGTCATGTTTCTTCCCAAAATCCTGTTCAGGTCTCTCCTTTTGATTCTCCTCAGGATCATGTTCAAAATTATCCTCGGAATCCTGCTCAGGGTTTTCATCAGAATCCTGCTCAGGATTCTCCTCAGAATCCTAGTCTGGATTCTCTTTGGATTCCTGGCCAGGATTCTCCTCAGAATCCAGTTCAGAATGCTCCTCAGAATCCTGGTCAGGATTCTCCTCAAGATCCTGTTCAAAATTCTCCTTAGAATCCTGTTCAGGTTTCTCCTCATAATTTTGTACAGGATTCTCTTCAGGTTCCTGTTTAATATTCTCTTCATAATCCTTGGCAAGATTTCATGATTCTCCTCAAAATCCTGTTCATGACTCTCCTCATAATCTTGTTCAGTATTCTCCTCAGAATCTAGCTCACGGTTTTCATCAGAATCCTGCTCAGGATTCTCCTCAGAGTCCTGGTCAGGATGCTCCTCAGAATCCAATTCAGGATTCTCCTCAGGATCCTGTTCAGGATTATCCTCATATTCCTGGTCAAGATTCTCCTCAAAATCCTGTTTAGATTTCTTCTCAGTATCGTGTTCGAAATTCCTCGGAATCCTGCTCAGGGTTTTCATCAGAATCCTGCTTAGGATTCTCCTCAGAATCCTGGTCTGAATTCTGCTTGGATTCCTTGTCAGAATTCTCTTCATAATCCTTCTCAGGATTCTCCTCAGAGTCCTGTTCAGGATGCTCCTCAGAATCCTTTTAAGAATTCTCCTCAAGATCCTGTTCAAAATTCTCCTCAGAATTCTGTTCAGGATTCTCAACATTATCCTGTTCAAGATTATCCTCAGAATCCCGTTAAGGATAATTGTCAGAAACTTTTTCAGGATTCTTCTCAGGATCCTGTTTAAAAATTTCCTCGGAATCCTGCGCACGATTCTCCTCAGAATCCTGCGCACGATTCTCCTCAGAATCCTGCGCACGATTCTCCTCAGAATCCTGCTCAGGATCTCCATAGAATCCTGCTCAGGGTTTTCCACTTCTTATGAGCACTTCCACAGTTATTAACTGAGAGCTTACTATGCCAATGACCATTTTTGCATGCGTTTATCGTGTGGCAGGTACGATGATACTTTATGCCCCGGAAAGTCGAGAAAATTTCCAATTCGAAAAGATCCTCGAACGGTGGGATGCGAACCCACGACAATCATCTTGGTCTTGCTGAATAGCTGCGTGTTTACCGCTACGGCTTTCTGGGTCCCATGAATACTGCTCAGGATTTTCCTCAGAATCCTGTTCAGTATTCTCTAAAAATTCTGTACAGGATTTTTTTAAAAATCTTCTGGTAAGCTATCAGGATGCTCTTTCGGCAGCTTCTGAGAAACTTTTTGAGGACAATCTGAGAAGCTTCTGGAAGGCTTTTTCAGATGATTCTAGGAAACTCTTCATGAAGCTTTTGGAAAACTCCTTCAGAAGCAGCTGGAAAGCTTTTTCAGAAGCTTCTGCGAAGCTCTTTAAAAAAAATCTGAGAAGCTCTTTTAGAAGATTTTGGGAATCTCTTTCATACGCTTCTTGGAAGCTCTTTCAAAAGCTTCTGGGAAACTCTTCAATAAGCTTCTGGGCAGCGCTTTCAGAAGCTTCTGGGAAGCTATTCCAGAAGCTACTGGGAAGTTTTTGCATAAGCTCCTGGGAAGCTTTTTCAGAAGCTCCTGGGAAGCTCTTTCAGAAGCAGCTACTGGGAAGCTTTTTCAGACGCTTCCGAGATGCTATTTCAGAAGCTTCTGGAAAGCTCTTCCAGAAATTTTCTTGAAACTCTTTCAGAAGCTTCTTGGAAGCTCTTTGCGAAGCCTTTGGAAAGCTCCTGCAGAAGCTGGGAAACTGCTCTAGAAACTTCTGGGAAGCTCTCTTAAAAGATTCTGGGAAGCTCTTGTCGTAGCTTCTGGGAAGATTTTTCAGGAGCTTCCAGAAAGATTTTGTAGTAGCTGTCTGGAAACTCTTGCTGAAGCTTCTGGGAAGTTCGTTCAGAAGCTCCTTGGAAGCTCTTTCTGAAGTTTATGTGTTGCTCGTCAAGAAGCTTCTGTGTAGCTCTTTCAGAGGCTTCTGGAAAGTTCTTGCATAAGCTCTTGGGAAGCTCTAGCAGAAGCTTCCGAGATGCTCTTTCAGAAGCTCTCCTGAAAGCTTCTGAGATGATTTCAGAATGTTCTGGAAAGCTTTTTCAGATGCTTCTGTGACTCTCTAGAACAGTGTTTCCCAAACTTGTTTAGACTTTCGCCCCCTTGACACCAACATTTTTTTTGATAGCCCCCCTTGGAAAATAATTTCACTTTCATGTATTTAATACTATACTGTGCTAAGGTTTGACAAATATTTTACGATTGAAAAACGAAATCAAACAAACTTTTTATGATACTTATGTAGTACCCAAAAAATATAATGCAAGTTTAGAATATATGTAATTTTGAATAATGTAGAAAAGCTGATCATTTTTATATGATTCATTTTATCATTATTACATTCAGCTCATTCTCTGAAAACCGCAAATAAACCAAAAGTGTTGTTTGAAAATTGATTTTTTTCATATTCAAATTTGCATGGAATGTGAACCATAAACCTAAGGAAAAAAGATCCATAAACGTTTGATAAGGAACATTCGGTATGCAAAATACATATTTTATATTCTCAAATCTGAATTCAATAAATTCCCTTCGAATCACAACCAGGAAATTTTGAAATTCTAACGAAGTTGCTTAAGTTAAGTTTAACTAAAGATAATTGTGTACTTTCTCATCCTGCAACAGATTCCTAACTTTCGTTTTAGTGTCTGCACAATTGTAGAACAAATTAGATAAATTTGATGCAGATTTGAAACTTTTCGTAGAGAAAGCGATGATGCTTTTCCATAAGGGCTCATTTGCAATGGTCGATTTCTGTTCATCGTTGCATTTTTGAACAAAACTAATTTAACTTTTGAAACATATTCTAGTGTTGTACGATAAAATATTACCAAGTTCTGATTCGTAACCAAGAAACATTGCGGATGAATTTGTTTTGGCCAAGTTGTAAGTGAAAAAAGGAACGCCCATATGAAGCAACAATGTTGAAATATTGAAGTTTAAACAAGTTATCTATTACTACTTCTTTCATAAAATTAATAGAGTATCCGTTTCTGCTTGTTCAAATGAACCATATTAAAAAAAATGAAGGTTTGAATCTTTTCGTGAAAATGTCAAATTAGAGAAAATAGTTACATTGAAAAAATGAAACGAACCTCATCCAATTTAGGAGAGATCAACTTAAACATTTAAAATTTAAACCGAAATTTGGAAAAAAAATCTTTTGAAAAGTTATTATTAGATAATGTGCAAAAAATAGTGGAATTATAATACAACCCATTATTTAATAATGTCAGATTATCTGAAAGAAGGAAGAGTACTCTATAGTATGATTTGGAGTGTCATTGCTTCTTATCCATAATTCAAAAAAATCCTAGAATTGATCAGTTTTAATTTACTTTTGAAAAAAAAAACATTTTATGAAATTCAGATGATTCTGAATGGTCTATATTTTCGAATTCAGATATTCTGATTATGCCTATTTAATCTAAAAAACTTTGAACAGTATTCACTTTTGAGTACGCAAAAAATATCAAGCTTTTTGTTATTATTAAATTAATTTAATGAAATAAGGACACGTTTTCACCTAAACTTATTCTTTAGAGAAAATATGAACCATCGCTCAGGTCAAATGGTTCCATTTTAATCCAACTTTTTGTTTTGGGCAATTGTCAACTATCATTGATGAGCAATAAGCATGGTTAGAATAATTAATAAAGAAATGAATAAGGTGTGAAATTATTTCCTCTGCAGTTTTGTTCGCTTGTGCAATGATGGGAATTTCTTTCACATGTGAAAGAGACTTTTAACTTTCGATGCCTTTATTTTTTTTCTTTTTATCATTATCGCCCCCTTTTATGTTTTTTCGCCCCCCATATTTGGATTATTACATTTTCGCCCCCCTGAGCTTGAAAATCGCCCCAGAGGGATGATTTCGCCCACTTTGGGAATCACTGCTCTAGAAGCTTTTGGGTAGTTCTTTCAGAAAGTTCAGCGACGGTCTTCAAAAGCTTTTAGGAAGCTCTTCTAGAAGCTTATGGAAAGTTTTTTGAGAAGCTTTTGGGAAGATCCATCAGAAGTTTTTGGGAAGCTCTTTTAGCAGCTTTTCAAGCTCTTCTAGAAGCTTCTGGGAAGCTCTTTCAGTCCTTTCTGAGAAACTTTTTCAAAAGCTGTTTCAGAAGCTTCTGAAAAGTTCTTTCAGCAGCTGTCGGGAATCTCTTCCAGAAGCTTCGGGGAAGCTTTTTCAGAAGATTCTGAGTAGCTCTTCTAAAAGCTTCGGGGAAGATTTTTCAGGAGCTAGGAAGATTTTGTAGAAACTTCTGGATAGCTCTTTCGAAAGCTTCTAGTATGCTTTTTCAGAAACTTCTGGGAAGCTCTCGCAGAAACTTCTTAAAAGTTCTTTCAAAAACTTCTGGGGCTTTTTCAGAAGCTTCTGGGAAACTGGTTTAGAAGCTTTTTCCAAGCCCTTTCAGAATCGTCTTAAAAACTCTCAGAAGCTTCTGAAAAATTCTTTCAGATTTTTCTTAGAAGCTCTTTCAGATGCTTATGAAAAGATTTTTGTGCGCTTGTGGAAGCTTCTGGGAGGCTCTATCAGAAGCTTCTGATTTCCCAGTTTTTTCAGTAACTTTTACAAAGTTTTTCCAGGAGCTTCTGGATAGCTCTTTAATAAGCTTCTAGCAAGCCTAGGAAGTTTTTGAGAAGCTCGTTTAGGAATGTTTGGGAGCATTTACAGAAGCTAACGGATAACTATTCCAAACGTTCCAGACTGTTCAAGAAATTTTTGGTGCGCTTTATCAGATGCACCTGGAAAGCTCTACCCAAAGCACCTTTTTTCGGAAGATGGAGAGTAAAATGCTCAAATGATGAAAAGCTTACCAGAAAAAAGAAAACTTTTCATTGGAATCTGTTAAACTCTGCGCTAATAATTAGAAAACTTATTACGAGAACCTTGAAGGCTTATCTGCAAACAAGTTGTTAATCATCTTTCCAGTTTATGGTGGAAATATTCATTCCAGAAGAAACTGGAAATGTTTGTTTGTTTTTTTTTTTTTTTTCTATCTTTATTAACGAGATTTTCAGCCCTGGGCTAGTTCATCTCGGGACCAACGGCTTTGCTTCCCTTCCGAAGGAAGTCATCACTGAAATTTTTAGTGACTATCTCGGGGATGGGATTCGATCCCAGGTCCACGGCGTGAGAGGCGTGTGTTCTAACAACTACACCAGGTCCGTCCCCTAGGAAATGTTTGTTTCCTTGAAGGAGCTGAACAGCCTCTCTGCATAAAAGAATATAGAGTTGTTTCTTCTGAATATGCCAGAAAGCTTCGGTCCAGAAGAAGCTTAAAAGATTCTTTCCGGAAAAAGCTGGAAAGAATATTTACATATAGCTTAAAATTGATATTTTCTCTGAGTCTTTGAGTCTTTGATATCTCTCCGAAAAAATGGATTTTTTTCTTCAGAAACTCTTAAAAGCTTCTCTCCAAAAGTTGAAAGCTTATTCACAGGCGCTAGATAAAATTTCTTTACAGCTTCTCCACACGCTAGAAAGCTTCTCTTCGGAAGCTAGGAAGCATATACTCTGTAGCAAGGAAGGTACATTTCAGAAACTGGAAATCTTTTCAAAAAGCTTCAGAATTTAAAATGCTTATCCACAGAAGAAGTTATTAAGCTACTATCTAGTTGAAACTGTAAAGCTGTTTTCCAGAAAAAGTTTTAAAGCACCAGAAAAAGCTGAACAGATTTAATTCAGAAGACACTGGAGAGTATTTTTTAGAGGAAGCAAGAAAGATTTTATCAAGAAGGAGCTTGCGAGCTTCTCGAAGAAGCAGCTTTGAAGCTTTTTTGCAGAAGAAGATTTGTTTTTTCTCCTGAAGTAGGTGAAAAGTTTCTCTTCAGAAAAAGGTGGGAAACTCCACTTCTGAAGAATTTATATAGTTTCTCTCCAGAAGCTGGAATGCTTTTCTAAAAAAAAGCAGGATTAATTCTATGTAGAAGAAATTGGAGAGTTGTATTCCAGAAAATGGATAGAACGCTTCTACCCTGAAGATGCTGGAATCCTTCATTCCACAAAAATTGGGAAGCTTATCTCCAGAAGGTGCTTGTAAACTCATTTCCAATAGAAAGCTACTTGGGGTCTTCCTTAGCCGAATGGTTAGATTCCGTGGCTACAAAGCAAAACCATGTAGAAAGTGTCTGGGTTCGATTCCCGGTTGGTCCAGGATCTTTTTGTAATGGAAATTTCCTTGATTTTCCTGGGCATCGTTCCTGGCACACGATATGCGAATGCGAAAATGGCAACTTGACAAAGCAAGCTCTCAGTTAATAACTGTGGAAGTGCTCATAAGAACACTAAGCTGAGAAGCAGGCTCTGTCCCAGTGAGGACGTAATGCCAAGTAGAAGAAGAAAGCTTTTTTGCTAGAAGAAGCTAGCAAGTTTCTCCACAAAAGAAGCATCTTTCAAGTAAAAACTAGAGCGGTTTCTTACAGAAAAATCAGAAAAGAATATCTTCAGAATAATCAAAGATGCTCCATTCTATACATAATAAAAAGCTTCTCTCAAAAAGAAAGTTTCAAAACTACTCTGCAAAAGAATCTGAAAAGCTGGTCTTTTCAAAATGGTAAAAAGTTGAGATAGTTATTCGCCAGAATTCGGGAAAAAATATCACAGAAGCTTGGAAATGTGTTTGTTTTTGCAGAATAAAAAAAAATCAGCTGGAAAATATTTCTTTCGATTGCTCTTCTCCGAAAAGTGGAGTTAGCTTCTTTCCAGTGGCTGAAAAAAAAGCATTTTGAAAAAAAAAACCTAGAAAAATCTTCTTTCTGCAAGCTGGAGAAAGTTTTTTTTTAGGAAACTAGGGAAATTTTATTTGCATAGGCTTGAAAATGCGGCTCTCCAAAAGATGAATAGGGTGTCCCAGAAAGTATGGGCACGACTTCACCATACTGCCTTTACAAGACTAATGAAGATAAAAATCTGATTTTTACACATTTGATTACTGTGTCCAACAAGAATAGACTGGGATTTTTTAATGAATAATTTATTTATTAATGTGTTGATTACGTAACATTTTTTTGAAGCAACGCTTATCAGTCTTGCACAAATCGCGTTATTTTTGAGCGACTTTGTTTGACAAAAATTGTTCTATGACAGAAAGTGCGTTTAGTAAAAATCTGGAAAAATGTATTTATCAGCGACGATATGATAATTGATTAGACTATCACTTATTCAAATTGAAATTTTAAACTTGAGCATGTAAAATTTGTATAGGAACTCAAAATCCGATTTCAGCCGTGGTCAATTTGACAATGGTCAAAAAACAAATCCTTATATTTACGTAAAAATATTAATAAATAAATTCCCGGTCGGTCCAGGATCTTTTCGTTATGGGAAGTTCCTTGACTTCCCTGGGCATAGAGTTTAATCGTACCTGCCACGCGATATACACATGCAAAAATGGCAATTTGGCAGAGTAAGCTCTCAGTTAATAACTGTGGAAGTGCTCATTGAACATTAAGCTGAGAAGCAGGCTCTGTCCCAATGAGGATGTTAATGCCAAGAAGAAGAAGAATGAGTTGCGTACAATTTTTTTTTTTTTGCAATTTCGTAGAAGACTACTTGAGGGTATCAGAAATCATATCGGAATGGCTTCACCATCATTTCACAGTTTCTGAAAAAAAAAAATGTTGCGTAATGATTCATTACGCAACTTAAAACAGTTTCGTAATGAGAAAGCGTTGTGTAATGAATCATTACCGCACTGGTTTCAGTTGCGTAATGACTATTACCGCACTACCTAACTCTATGCAGGAAAGTAGGCCGTTTTATGACAGATTGGAGTGATGAAACACAGCCTATTACGATGAGAGATTGCAAAAATACTCTTAAGAAGATACTTGCTTGAAAAATTTTCTGTAATATTTTTGATATTTTTCTTTATACTGGAAAATGATCCTCTCTCAAAGGTTTTGTTCCCAGAAGCAGGAAAAAACTTTATTTCAGATATTCTTTCCTCTTTCGGTCCTCCAGTAAATGGAGAGGTACTTCAGAAGTGTGTAAAGCGTCTTTTAAGAATTTTGAAAAAAAAATCGATCAAAATCAGGATTTAATCAAGAGATGGTGGTTCATGTAACGAACCTAAGCAACAATTACACTTTAGTAATAATTTAAAATTTTTCCACAATTTCACCAAAGTTTTACGTTTAGAGTTATTTAACTCCTTGGCAGAAAACCAATCAGAATGAATTTCTTTTCTAGCCCCTCATTTTGGAAAACCACTACCGCCACCTATGTCTCAAGGTGCAAAACTTGGCCGTGCTCATCTACTCATTCATCATTTGTTTGCGCGGCGACGTGAGCATGTGTGCCGGCAGTTCGGGATCGGTTTCTTGGTCGGCCAAAAGGATGAAGATATTTGGCCCTATTTTTCCGCTTTTGTGGCTGCCCAAAAACCCGGTTAGAGTTGCCATAGTCGCCCATCTTCTACGCCGGCATCCGTCGAAATTGGGTCTATAAGGGTGTAATAGTTTTCAATTAGGCTGAATTAGCTTCGTGCTCAATTGACTGTTCGACAGCGCGCGGATGGAAACATGAATGATGATCAGTTTTTGCCGTCTTTCGTCGCAGTGTCGGCATAAAGTTCGATTCGGTGGGCGTGTTTGAAGTGTTTTCGAGCTCTTTTCGGGGGGAACCTAAGATGATGGAGTATGAATAATAAATGACCAGGCGAGAGTTTTTCCCCGGCGTGCGGAAGGTTTCCCGGGAAAAACTTTCGGCCTCCCGTTAACGAGATGTTGAGTCAAACTTTATTTCCGCTGTGCGTCGACAGGATGACAAATGTGTTTACTTTGGGGCCGACGGAGGACGCCATTTTTCTCACTTTTGCTAATTAAAATAATTCCCAATTTTCGAGTGTTGCGGAGTCGCACAGGTTCACCGGTAATTTCGACGCCGAAAAGCCTCGGTACAAACAAGGAAATAAATTTACCGTTTAATTATTATTCGCCCTGATTACTCATTATCACATTTAATTAAATTTGATTTAATTAAGGTTATTATGGGAGGCTCCATTTCGTTTTCCATTGTTCCGCTTGGAAGGCTCCCGAGGGGGAACCCCATTTCCGCCAAATGTGATGGTGATTGTGTGTCCGGGAATGTCTAAGATGCTTTCGTCGTGTCTGACTGTCTGTCTGTCGGTCCAATCGTTTGCGGTCCTGTTCTCGAACACAATGAGCGCCTTTTCCATCGGAGGGATGTCTGAAGACGCGCGAACGCGAGAGGCCATTATTGTCCCTATTATTATCGTTATTACTGAAATGGGAGTCTAAAAATGGGGCTCCCCAAGCTCCTGACTGGGTGGTTTCTTCATCAGTTCTTCTCGACTCGACAGTTGGACATTTAATTTTCTTGGTTCGACTTGAAGGGCTGCTGCAGTCGTCAGAGCGTTTAATTATGATTGTTTCTTGAGTGTAATGGAAAGATATATGCACAGAAGGAAGAGTGGAAGGGTCAGTCAACAAATCAGCTACAAATATTCACGCGAGGACTGAAATTATATGGTTTAGAAATATCAACACTAATATAAACACTAATACAATTCACATTAATGATTCTGTGAGAAACCTGCTGAAGATTCCAAAATAATCGTTTTAAGATTTAAACATAAATCTTTGTTCAAGAATTGAACAGAATCAGGGTTTAACAAGAACTCAGGGTTTAACTCAAATACTTTTTAGTAATCGAACAAAATCCCTTTCATAATTCGAACGGAATCCTGCTTAGGATTCAGCAGAATCCTGTTCAGGATTCGAACAAAATCATGTTCAGGATTCGAACAGAATCCTGTTCAAGATTCGAACAGAATCCTGTTTAGGATTCGAACAGGTTCCTGATCAGGATTCGAACAGAATCCTGCTCAAGATTCGAAGAGAATCCTGTTCTGGATTCGATCAGGATCGTGTTGAGTATTTCGACAGAATCCTGTTCAGTTTTCTAGCATAATCCTGTTCAGCATTCCGACATAATATTATTACAAATACCGACAGAATTCTATTTAGGATTTCAACAGAATCCAGCTCTTGTCAAGATTATGGCTTTTTTCTACATTCTCGTCGCTAGATTTTCATCTGCTTAGTATCTCTTATGATCTTTTTACCAAATTCAAGCCCAAATTAAAAGAGGGCACAATTATTGTGAGAAATCTGACAGTTTTTTTCTTGCAAGATTGTATTGATTTTTTGAATACCCTGCTAAACATTGACTTTCACAAAAGGAAGTGTCCTCTCCGTCACATTCGGGCATTGTGTGCAACGCTGGCTGTTGCCAATCATCATGTAAATCTGTCCCACAGCGACCAGACTTACCAAATCGAAAACAATCAACGCAAAAGGGTGAACACTGTAATCCCACGCCTACTGTGACAATTGAACGTTCACCGCCGCCTTCCACGCCCAAGTACCCTATGAAGCCAAGCAGGAGGACCCATCACACTACTGGCTGCCAGGACTGCCAATTTACCGACGATGCACAGTGGTTGAAGTTCTTCTTTTTCTTCCTTCTGGCATAACTTCCCAACTCGGGTAGAGGTTCTCAGCTTTCTTGACTTATGAACACTTCCACAGTGTTAACTCAGACCTTTCTTTGACATTTGTTCTGCACAGAACCACTGTGCAATGACAATGGTCACCCAGTCAGTCAGTCAATTCCAGCCTTGGCTTCAGCTGCAACTCTCGTTATTGCTCACTTGACGGGCCACATCGAAGCGGACGGGCTTTTTTATTCGCTCTCTCCGATCCTGACTTCTGGTTCCCGTTCGATATTCCACCGATGTTCATTAAAGATAACATCGGCTTTTTTTTTGCCTATTTTTCGTCTGGTCGTTACAAGCGCGCTCGCAATTGATGGGCTCAACGCCGGGCTCAGTGTCCGGTCCCATGATGGGGCGGGCAGGAATCGTGTATAGGAAAGGGGGTGTGGCAGGTTCGAGAAGCTCGCTACACGCCATTAGTTCGAATCTGTTTCGGCTCTAACGATGGCAGGGATGCCAGATTTGAGGGAAGAAAATCGTTCGGTATACTGGACAAGGATAAAGGTGTCAACATAAAGTTAAACTTTTATAGGCAACTGTCCTTTAATTCGTATTCGAATACTGTAATTCAAATTTTACCGCCCTATTTTAAGAATCTTTTCAAAATTACACATGTGCAAAATTTCGACCACTTCGGTATGTTTTAATAGTCATTAGTTTTCACCGTAAATCATTAAAATATATTTGAATTATGCTAAAGTATTATAGATTTATGATAATCGAATCTAGTTCTGGAGAAATCCAAAAGAATTTTTGTAAGAAAAGAAATACTGATAGAATGGTGGTTTGGATTTTGGAGCTGTGAACTAGACAATCGAAATTCATACATTTTGTCTCAAGAAAGGTGGAACGATTATTGCAGCACGAACGATTTATGTATCATTTTAGTATCACTTCACATCTAGGCGTCGAAAGGCACGTGGTGTATGCATAGGCCTATCGATCGCAAGATTCTTGGTTCGATTCTAGGTTGCCGCGGAAATATTTTTTGTTTTCAAATTTTGGTTTCATAAGGCAAAGCTATGACTTTCAACCCGATTTATTGTGGCAAATTTTCATAAATGGTTTCTATGTATTTCCCAGTTTCATACAAAAACAAGCACCATTTTGAAGAAGGCATTGAATTATACTTTGGAAATAAGAAAATTTTATTCATTTGTACATAAATGAGTAAAATACAACGGATTTGTTAAAAAATCGAAAAATGCTTAAAATCGAATCATGTCCTGCTTAATCCGAACGGATGGTCACCATATCAAATTAGGAATACAATTCTGGCAATATTTCTGGAATTTTTTTCTCGACAATTCCGTTAAAACTTCTCTCAACCTTTTTCAAGAAGATTCGTTCTCCGGAAATCTTTTCGTCAATACTGTCGGAAATTCCGGGTTATCTCAAATTCCTATCTTGATCTTCTACAGATTGGGGATTAAACGCTTTCGGCTAAATGGCGTTCGATCAGAATACCCGGAACCGATTATATGGATGTATTGAGGGGTATTTGTGGATGCTATTGAGTATTCTAGGATATTTTAATATGTTCACGGGTATTTATGGATTAGACTGGCCCAGCTCAGTATGGGAGAAAAATAAAGTTGTATAATTACACGGGATTATTCCTTAAGATTAAAGAGAAATGTCCTGTATGTTTTAGCTCATTTGGTCGTTCCATGCGCTGGCGCAATTGAATTGAAGTTAGTATGAGATTTTCAGCTCAATTATATGGGAAACAGCACATCATCCCATGTTTCGTTCTGGAAAATTGTTGATAACGTTCAATTGAACCCAGAATATCAAAAACACTGCTTGACACCATAGCAAACAATATTGTAGAAGGTTGTATCATGATTAAAATTGAGAAAGTTGGTGTTTCAACTATCTGAAGTAGATTTGTAATACTGTTTAAGATTTCTTCAACATAGTTTGGTGGTAGCCACTAAGCGCATCATAGCTATCTATGGCGCTGGACGAGCTGCGGGCGCATGCAAATATGTGATTGTACGGGAGTGCTGATCTAAGCCTAACTTTCAACAACTGAAAGATTAATTAAAATGAGCTTAAATCTAGATACAACCTTCTGCAACTATGTTCATTAGGGTGTCAACTGATGAATTTGTCATTCTGGGCTCAATTGAACGCGATCAACTAGTATACGGAACGAAACAGTGACAAAGGGTAAATTTTCAATATATCTGAAACGAATATTCCATACAAACTTCGAACTGAATGCGCCAGGTGGTGGAGCAACCAATTGAGTTAACATTTTGAGAGAGCTCTAAGGCACATGGTTTAGAGACAAAATGTCGAAAGACAAAACGTCGAAACCCTAAACGTCGAATGCCAGAAAGTCGAATCCCAAAACGTCGAATCCCAAAACGTCGAAAGGGACAAAACGTCGAAAGCAGTCATTTTTCTAGCGATTGTTATTGGCAAGCGTTTCTATGGAAAATAATGGTTGCGATGCGATCGGCGCGGCCTGAGAAAACAAAACTTTACAATTTTCATCAAAGTAATCGTGGGACAAATTTTTCAAAAAAATGTCATTTCTGGCGAGAAAAGAAGCAGTGAAGCACTTTAAGAAGGAAACTGAAATGGAGGCCTGAGATAATGTTCGATAATGAAGACATGTTCAAGGAGGTAAGGTGACATTCTTATGGCTATACTTAATTGCTGAGGTAATGAGAAGGAAATTACACAAGACAAAACAAGCCTGTTTAAGAATAAGACAGATTGAAGATGAAAAAGATGATAAGCTTTCTTTCGCCGCACCTTATGACTCGCTCTTCTTTCAACAAATCAGTAACATTAATTTCATCAAATTGACTGGATTTTCGACATTTAGTGTGTGCCATTTCTTTATTCTTCAAAAAAATACTCATTCTTTTGTCGGATGAGTACAATTGAATCGATTTATTGATTTGCTTTTCAGAAATAGATATATTTCATCAGGATATCCAGTACATTTTTATATGAACTTTTGAAATGACTTCTGTGCATTGATTTTTTTTTGTATAGAGAATCTCAAAATGAGCACTTTAATCAGAGACACCAATAATTGTTTTATAGTTTCAAAAATTGAAAAAAAAATACCTTAACAATTCTGACAAGACTTGGCTATTTATTTTTTTCTACTTTCCTTTCTAAGACCAGCTATAAATTATGGTATCCCGTAGATATCTTTGGAAAACAATGTATTTATTTTTTCCGATTTTTCCAGGGGATTTATATTCCCTGTATAAAATTTCTTTTGACAAAATTTTGTTTTAATCAATATAAAAAAAATGAAATGTGGGCTATACAATACCAGAGCTTCTTTTAATAAATCATACACATCGGTTGAAGTGTCTTCAAGAAATCTTATAAAAAAATATTATTACTTTTTACTATTTTTCCATAACAGACTCCCATCAAATGAATGTTTCAAAAAGTGAATAACCGAACTGGAAAAAAAATCTGTAGCCTGAGATTTAGGAAAATTTCGAAGACATTCGGGTACCTTTGTTCTTTTCGACGTTGTGGCATGCAACGTTTATTCAACGTTTTGTCCTTTCGACGTTTTGTCCTGCCGACATTTTAGCTTTCGTCATTTTGGCATTCGACGTTTTGTCTTTCGACGTTTTGTCCTTTCGACGTTTTGTCCCTTCGACGTTTTGTCCTTTCGACATTTTGGCATTCGACGTTTTGTCACCCAACCAAGGCACATATTTAGGGGGTGCCCCGATGAGATTTACAATTTTTTTATATAACACCCGAATCTCTCCAGTCCTCTCGCATGTGTTCCTCCAAGGAATTCAACAGAAAATTCCAAACGAATATTTCTTGGGATTCCTCAAGAGATTTTCTCAGGATTTGTTTTTCGGCTTATCTTCTAGCTAAGTTGCAACAGATGCCCTTGAATATTTCTTTTGGAACTCTTTCATGAATCACAATTAGAATACCTGTAAGGATCGATAAAGATATTGCCAATGTATTTTCAGGAAGAAATTTATGATAACTTCAGGGAATTGTGGCAAATTTCATCCATGTTTTTCTTGCGATACAATTGAAAAATTTCTTGAGGTATTATTCCGGGTATTTTTTTTCCTGAGACTCTGCCACAATCTTTCTATAATGACAATAATAATTTCATCGATGCAGGTAGCTTTCAAGATATTCCTTCTAAAAATACTGCGGAAATTCTTTCAGGAACTCTTCTAGGGTTTTATTTTCATGTTTTCGTTTTATTATCTCTTGTAGAAACTTGCGAAAATCAAGAAGCAAAATGGTGAGAATTTTTGTTTGAACTATGCTAATGAATTTTTGGTGTTCTAAGACCGGATATTGAAATCAGAAGTAAGTATTAGATAGAGTCCTGGGAAAAATATCTGAAATTGTTTCCAATGCATCTTTGAACAAATCAATGCGATATGTTTTAAAGATGCCATTCTTGTTTGAAATTAAATAATATCACTAGAGCTACTTCTTATCAAACTTTTAAAAGGTCCTGAATTTGCTAGGAAATTTTTGAGAAGTCCTGAAGAGATCTTCAGAGAGAGTTTGTAGAATATTTTATTCGAAAAATCTCTGAAAGAAGCCCAAAGAGTTGCCTGAAGAAATTTCTGCAATAATAACAATCGGTCAATTTCATGGTCAAATTGTGCCTAAGACTATTCTTAGAGATGTTAGTAGTATAATTTTTGAACGAATTTTAATTCCAGGAATATTTTTTGTCGGAATCCTTAGATATTGCTATAAGCTAAAACTTATATTGAAATTCCTCAGAACATATTCTGAGGAGAATCCTCCAATGATTCTGAATAGAATACTCTGAGGATTCTGAACAGAATCCTCTCAGGTTTCTAATTAGAAAACTTTCAGGATTCTGAAGAGAATCCTCTCAATATTTTGATGAGATTCCTCCCAGGATTCTGATGAGAATCCTCCCAGGATTCTGAGGAGAATCCTCCCAGGATTCTGAGGAGAATCCTCTCAGGATTCTGAGGAGAATCCTCTCAGGATTCTGAGGAGAATCCTCTCAGGATTCTGAGGAGAATCCTTTCAGGATTCTGAGGAGAATCTTCTCAGGATTCTGAGGAGAATCTTCTCAGGATTCTGAGGAGAATCCTCTCAGGATTCTGAGGAGAATCCTCTCAGGATTCTGAGGAGAATCCTCTCAGGATTCTGAGGAGAATCCTCTCAGGATTCTGAGGAGAATCCTCTCAGGATTCTGAGGAGAATCCTCTCAGGATTCTGAGGAGAATCCTCTCAGGATTCTGAGGAGAATCCTCTCAGGATTCTGAGGAGAATCCTCTCAGGATTCTGAGGAGAATCCTCTCATGATTCTGAGGAGAATCCTCTCAGGATTCTGAGGAGAATCCTCTCAGGATTCTGAGGAGAATCCTCTCAGGATTCTGAGGAGAATCCTCTCAGGATTCTGAGGAGAATCCTCTCAGGATTCTGAGGAGAATCCTCTCAGGATTCTGAGGAGAATCCTCTCAGGATTCTGAGGAGAATCCTCTCAGGATTCTGAGGAGAATCCTCTCAGGATTCTGAGGAGAATCCTCTCAGGATTCTGAGGAGAATCCTCTCAGGATTCTGAGGAGAATCCTCTCAGGATTCTGAGGAGAATCCTCTCAGGATTCTGAGGAGAATCCTCTCAGGATTCTGAGGAGAATCCTCTCAGGATTCTGAGGAGAATCCTCTCAGGATTCTGAGGAGAATCCTCTCAGGATTCTGAGGAGAATCCTCTCAGGATTCTGAGGAGAATCCTCTCAGGATTCTGAGGAGAATCCTCTCAGGATTCTGAGGAGAATCCTCTCAGGATTCTGAGGAGAATCCTCTCAGGATTCTGAGGAGAATCCTCTCAGGATTCTGAGGAGAATCCTCTCAGGATTCTGAGGAGAATCCTCTCAGGATTCTGAGGAGAATCCTCTCAGGATTCTGAGGAGAATCCTCTCAGGATTCCGAGGAGAATCCTCTCAGGATTCTGAGGAGAATCCTCTCAGGATTCTGAGGAGAATCCTCTCAGGATTCTGAGGAGAATCCTCTCAGGATTCTGAGGAGAATCCTCTCAGGATTCTGAGGAGAATCCTCTCAGGATTCTGAGGAGAATCCTCTCAGGATTCTGAGGAGAATCCTCTCAGGATTCTGAGGAGAATCCTCTCAGGATTCTGAGGAGAATCCTCTCAGGATTCTGAGGAGAATCCTCTCAGGATTCTGAGAAGAATCCTCTCAGGATTCTGAGAAGAATCCTCTCAGGATTCTGAGAAGAATCCTCTCAGGATTCTGAGAAGAATCCTCTCAGGATTCTGAGAAGAATCCTCTCAGGATTCTGAGAAGAATCCTCTCAGGATTCTGAGAAGAATCCTCTCAGGATTCTGAGAAGAATCCTCTCAGGATTCTGAGAAGAATCCTCCCAGGATTCTGAGGAGAATCCTCCCAGGATTCTGAGGAGAATCCTTCCAGGATTCTGAGGAGAATCCTCCCAGGATTCTGAGGAGAATCCTCCCAGGATTCTGAGGAGAATCCTCCCAGGATTCTGAGGAGAATCCTCCCAGGATTCTGAGAAGAATCCTCTCAGGATTCTGAGAAGAATCCTCTCAGGATTCTGAAGAGAATCCTCTCAGGATTCTGAAGAGAATCCTCTCAGGATTTTGAGGAGAATCCTCTCAGGATTTTGAGGAGAATCCTCTCAGGATTCTGAGAAGAATCCTCTCAGGATTCTGAGAAGAATGCTCTCAGGATTCTGAGAAGAATCCTCTCAGGATTCTGAGAAGAATCCTCTCAGGATTCTGAGAAGAATCCTCTCAGGATTCTGAGAAGAATCCTCTCAGGATTCTGAGAAGAATCCTCTCAGGATTCTGAGAAGAATCCTCTCAGGATTCTGAGAAGAATCCTCTCAGGATTCTGAGAAGAATCCTCTCAGGATTCTGAGAAGAATCCTCTCAGGATTCTGAGAAGAATCCTCTCAGGATTCTGAGAAGAATCCTCTCAGGATTCTGAGAAGAATCCTCTCAGGATTCTGAGAAGAATCCTCTCAGGATTCTGAGAAGAATCCTCTCAGGATTCTGAGAAGATTCCTCTCAGGATTCTGAGGAGAATCCTCTCAGGATTCTGAGGAGAATCCTCTCAGGATTCTGAGGAGAATCCTCTCAGGATTCTGAGGAGAATTCTCTCAGGATTCTGAGGATTATTCTCTCAAGATTCTGAAGTGAATCCTCTCTGGATTCTGAGGAGAATCCTCTCAAGATTCTGAGGAGAATACTCTCAGGATTCTAAGGAGAATCCTCTCAGGATTCTGAGGAGAATCCTCTCAGGATTCTGGGGAGAATCCTTTCAGGATTCTGGGGAGAATCCTTTCAGGATTCTGGGGAGAATCCTTTCAGGATTCTGGGGAGAATCCTCTCAGGATTCTGGGGAGAATCCTTTCAGGATTCTGGGGAGAATCCTTTCAGGATTCTGGGGAGAATCCTTTCAGGATTCTGGGGAGAATCCTTTCAGGATTCTGGGGAGAATCCTTTCAGGATTCTGGGGAGAATCCTTTCAGGATTCTGGGGAGAATCCTTTCAGGATTCTGGGGAGAATCCTTTCAGGATTCTGGGGAGAATCCTTTCAGGATTCTGGGGAGAATCCTTTCAGGATTCTGGGGAGAATCCTTTCAGGATTCTGGGGAGAATCCTTTCAGGATTCTGGGGAGAATCCTCTCAGGATTCTGGGGAGAATCCTCTCAGGATTCTGGGTAGAATCCTCTCAGGATTCTGGGTAGAATCCTCTCAGGATTTTGGAGAGAATCCTCTCAGGATTCTGGAGAGAATCCTCTCAGGATTCTGAGGAGAATCCTCTCAGGATTCTGAGGAGAATCCTCTCAGGATTCTAGGGAGAATCCTCTCAGGATTCTGGTGATAATTCTCTCAGGATTCTAAGGAGAGTCCTCTAAGGATTCTGAGGAGAATTCTCTCAGGATTCTGAGGAGAATTCTCTCAGGATTCTGAGGAGAATTCTCTCAGGATTCTTTGGACAATCCTCTCGCGATTCTGAAGAGAATCCCCTCAGTATTCTTAAGAGAATCCTCTTAGGATTATGAGGAGAATTCTCTCAGGATGCTGAGGAGAATTCTCTCAGGATTCTGTGGAGAATCCTCTAAGGATTCTGAGAAAAATACTCAGTTCAGGTAGGAACAGTTCAAGATGCTGAACAGAATCCTCTTAGGATTCCGAAACGAATCCTTTTAATATTCTGAATTTAATCCTCCCAAAATCCTGAACAGAATCCTCTCAACATTCTGAAGAGGGTTATGTCAGGATTCTCTTGGAAATCCTCTTGAAAATCCTCTCACAGGGTTTTAAGAACAATCCTCTCAGGATGTGAAGGAGAATCCTCTTAGGACTTTGAAAAGAATCCTGATTCTGAGGAAACCTCTTAGTATTCTGAGAGGAATTCTCTTAGGATTCCGAGAAGAATCCCCTAAGTTGCAGGATGGTTCTGTAGAGAATTCTCTTAGGATTCTGAGAAGAATCCTCTTCGGATTCTAAGGAGAATCCTATCAGTATTCTTGAAAGAATCTCAGGATTCTGAAGATTTTTTTTTGTAAAATCTGTTTAATTTCTAAGAGCAAAATTGGTCAAATTTTTAAAAGTGTGGACTTACAGTTGCAGGAATTTCTATAAACTTTTCAGTAATATTTTTGCTAGGATTTTTGAAACAATTTACGAAGCAATTCCTTGTATTTTAGTGTTCCTCTTTACATGATTCTAAGAAAAAACATTGTTTTATGTGAAGTGTTTTGGGATAATGAGTCATCCACTTTTAAGCGGTGAATGATTCATACGTTTAATATTTTTTCTTTCCCCTCTCTGCCCCTAGAGGTTAAAATTTCGTTTCAATTTTTCATTATAAATTACATATTTAAACATTCAAATCTGCCCCCTGTTTCCTTCTCGTTATCTAGTTAGGTTTTATGCACATTTTTTTGCATTAAAGTCGATATTTATGTGAATCAAGCCATTTTATTTGGTTGGAAGAAAAATCTTGAAGAATTTTACTACAAAATCTAATTATCAATTGGACGGTTATTTCCAACGGGATATCGAAGAATGTTAATAGGTTATCATTTGCAAGCGATTTGGGACGCATTTGAAGTTATGTCCGACCATTGTATGACGATGCACCACTGTGCGTTGGAGAAATTGTAGGTACTTTGAATACGTTATCTGAAAAAAAAACAGCCCCGGAATGATTGTTGAAGAAGTTAGGAAATTCATTCAATTCATTCAAATATCATTAATTTTAAACAGAAAAAAATTTACCGAATAAGCTAGACATGCTCGCTGCATTCGAGCATTCGAACAACCTTTTTTTTAATTCATTGAATTGTATCTGTATTTTCTGAAAAAATCTTAAAAACTTCTGCACATATTTATCTTCTGCAAAGATTTGAACGAATCGTTTTTTGTATCTCTAAACGGTTATCCTCCAATTATTATAAGAATCTTCCAGAAAATTTTGGAGATATGTTTTTGTTTGGTTTCTTGGAGGGGTTGCTTTTATTTAAGTTTTGAAATCTGTACTTGACTCTTATGAAAGTCCCATATGGATTCCTACAAGAATCTGTTCTGAATTTTTAAACAATACTGGCATCGACTTATGAATTTATTCTGGATATGCTAACTCAAGTTTTGTAGACTTCTGTTCGCGCGAACTTCACGGTTTTTCAGACACTGCACTTCAAATTCGTTTTCACATTAAGCACAAATTAAACAGTTCATGATACGAAACAATTAGACACTTTATTACGACGCGAACACAAACAGTAATTTTATTGCCGTCTAATACGGCCGCACGGCGATGTATAGATCGTGACGGTATATTTACAACTGCCAGCTGACTGCTAGCTGGCTGGCTGGCTGGCGATAAGCGATCGTTAGGGAAATGTACATAACATAAATGTGAACGTACGCGAACAATAGGGACGGACTGACCAGATGCGTGCGGCAGAAAAAGACCACTTTAACTACGGTAGATGTGGATCGCATCTGGTCACTCATGATTCCCGTCGGTTGGGCAACAGTGATTGTTTGTTGTTGGCTACAACAACTTCTTCTTTTTTTTTTGAAAGAAAATCTTTCAAAAATGTCATAGAAAGGTATAATAACTCATCACAGACAGTTTACAGAACTGCCCATAACTCCATATTTGTCACATTCGACATTTTTGACAATTTCGAGTTAATACCATGGAGAGTCATCAAATGATAAGTACTTTCGATCAACCTACTAAAATCTGTGAAATATGTTCTAGAAAATTCGAAAAAAAAATACCAAGTTGTTTTGTCACACTGGTAATCGTAACCGCATAACAGTCACATTGAAATTATACATGAGCCTCGTAATGTAGTAGCAATGAAATTTCTAACAGAATTATTTTCTCAGTACTCACCCAGTATGCGATATGAATTGTACAAAATTTCAGCCTCAAATAAAAACTTTTGAGTTCCTGGTAACTTTTAGAAATTTTAGTTTTCTCTCATACTGCCATGAAATACACACTTGGTATTCCTTTTACTCAATGCCTACTTTTATCGAAATTTATAAATATGCAGTTATGGGCAGTGAATCAATGGACTAGGCCAATCACTATCCATGGAGTTTTGGACAATTTTTTTTTGGTGTTTTTTTTGTACAATCTGCTCCAGAATCCTCAATGAATTCTACACTATATTTATATAACTTTCGTAAAACGGATTCAAGTTTGAGCGAACACTGCTCATTCCCAAATAAAACCACCTGGCATCCTTGGAGGACCGCTCGTTGTACTGCATTTGTTACTGCGCTTTTTTTTTCAACCTGTCTTCCCTCTTGGGGATGACAGCAACGAGATCTTGGAAGGGGGAGGGGCGTTTGGCAGCGATACAAAATTGGCATGTTGTTTTCCTTTTACGATACTCCCCAATGCCCGTTGAAGCTTTGATCGTAGATACGAACTGTTGTGTGCATGTGTTTGTGTGCTGGCTGTTTGCACAAGGGGGAAAGTAATTTTGAGCTTTTTCTTTCTCTTTTTTTTTTGTGATTTTCGAACTTCTTTTGTTTCAGGTAAGTGATGAACCTATTGTTTAAGAGTGTTTCATTATTTTGACGTGTTGTGTCGTTTTCGGATTTTTCTTTCTGAATTTGCAAATTGTGCTGCTTGCTTTTCGTTATTTTCCTCTAAGCGCTTTATATAAGCAAAATTTATCTCTGTCTAACGCCCTTCTCTGTTTTAAGTATCTGATTTGTTTGTTTGAAATTAGAACTGCACAAAGTTTGAACTATATTGCATTCCATTCAGTGTTTTCCTCCACTCCCGATGGGAGGTTTTATAAACAGATTCTTTCTCCCCGAGACGAACTTTATAAACTGCCAAGAAAATTTATAAACTGCCAAGAAACAAAAAAAATCAAAGCGAACTATTCTCGAGCATTTTTTTTTTCTTTTCTCTCTCTTTTTTCTTGGTCGTCATCTTCCGTGTGTCTTATTTCGCACGGTGGCGCGTTCCTCTCGAATCCTGAATCCTGCTGACTAAAAACTGAAACTGATTCAAAATTGGTCCGTTTTTCCTCGCGGCAGAAATGTCCTCGTCGTACCACTGGCATCTGCCCCCGGCAAGCAGTGGAAACGCAGTCGTCAAGATGCCCTGGAAGACGTCCTCGATGACGGCAACGGCAGCGGCAACAACGACGACGGCGGGCATGGGCATCACGACGACGGTGCGACACCACGGTTCCAATGAGAACTTAGGTAAATATTTGAATTTGAATTTTCTAATTAAGTGAGACGCAACGGTAGTGGAGGCGCGAGCGATGACGCAGCCACTGCACTGGGATTCTCCGGTGCACAGTGGGAAAAATGTACAAACACCGCTGATCTTTCCTAACATACAAAAACTTCGACCGAACCCTCTGAGAAGATCATATCTTCTTTCGCTTATTCACTAAACATGGTTTCAGCCACGAATAAAAGGAAGGGTGAATCTCTGAATCCACAATTTCCTTCCAAAAAAGTGGGATTTAAACCTATCACTAAACACGACAATAATGGATGAAAGAACGATTCTCCAGAATGCGCACTTTCTTCCAAGGGTGAAATATTTAATGTTGATATTGCTGTGTGCGTTTGAAATGCAAATATCAAATGCGGGAACACCAAACGCGGTAAGATTTTCCACAAGAACTGCGATGTCAAAGATACATTTTTCTTGCTAAGTCGGCGGTGATCAAGAATATCGTTGCTAGGTGTCCTTTGATTGTTTTGTGTTACCGCATTTGGAGGATGTTTAGTCAAGCTTTGCAGCTCAAATGCAAACAGCAATAATTGCAACAAAATCAGCAATCAGTTTGATGCTCTAGACAAATTTTCCGAACATGAAATCGAAGCAGTCTCTGACCCAGGCTCTTTGATTCTAGTGAGGAAACAAAGTGTTCCGCCAATCGTGGTCGGTTGTTCAGAATCTGGGATTTTGGACAGGAGATCTTGAATTCCATTGAGGGAATCAAAATTTCCTTCCAAATCACAAAAAAAGAGACTGTAGCGTTTAGTTCAAAGTCTTCTTGAAAGGTCTCTTATGTGACTATAAGTCACCTGAAGAGAAAAATATGTAGAATAAATTATTATCTTGGATTTTCCCCAGTTTATTATGAAAAAAAGGACCAAACCTAGCATCATTTTGAAAGGGTTCTCTCAAGAATATTATCTTGTTCACTTTTATAAATGTGATCTTAATAATATTGAAGCTTTAGAAAAGCTAGACGATGTCCATGTGACATGAGAACATTTGCAGAAATCTGGAGAAAGTTTCCAGAACCCAACTCAATGCAGTCGATACCAAAAGTGGGGTCATGGAACAAAACATTGCCGTATTGATGCTGAATGCATTATTTGCGGAGGTTCTTCTCACGCTAAGGACGTATGTCTTGTGAAGGAAGTTACCAATAAGTTTGTATGTGCAAATTGCAGGGACAACCATGAGTCTTTCTTTTAGGAGTTCCCTTCGCGCAAATTGATGAAACTCGAAGCAGGCAGTCGAACAGTTAAGTTTTTTATAGCCGGCATTCCCCAGGCAGAATCTCTCACAATTCTCATTTTACAATTAACGATCGTTTGCAAACCTGCAGCTCCATAAATTTGCTATTTTAGATTTGTTGTTGCCCACTGTGTGGTGTTTCAAGCGAAGGAAAGAAAACGTGTATACATTGGTGCAGAGGCTGCTGGGAAGCGGTGTAGAGGAAATTGGGGCGATACTCTGATGATTAAATTTCTATTAATAAGCATTTGGAATATAAGTGCATTGTAATGCACGATCAAAATTGAAAAGAAAAAAAAACTACCAATTGAATATCATTGACATTTTTCGACCCTCTCCGCTCTACCCTAACGGGTTTGGAATGAACACACGCCCTCGGTGGAGGCAAAGCTCTACTAAATGAGAGATGCAAAGTGAAGAATGCAAATTATTTCGAGCCAACAACAATGGTTGTGACTTTTCCGAGGGTGGAATTTGCACGAACGGATTCTGCTGGATTTGGAATTTGCATCTATCCAGGTAGCTAGGTAGGTACCCACTTGTTTTTGTGCCTCTATGCAAGGAAGGAGACATGAAATTGCTAATCGTCCTAGTCGTCTTTGTGTGTTTGTGTGTGGGAGCATTGCAACTTGATTTGCCTGAAATATTCTTTAAATGAATAGAATGCATAACTGATGCTAGAAGTTTTATTAAAAATGAGAACTAAATTAAACGTGGCATAAAAAAACAAAATAATGACCTTCAAATTCCATATCAAGAATGTTAAGTATTCTAAAGATTCCTTAAAAGAATTCTCACAGGATTCTGGAGGAAATCCTCTCAGGATTCTGAAGAGAATCCTCTCAAGATTCTGTAAAGACTTCTCTCAGGATTCTGAAGAGAATCCTCTCAGGATTTTGAAGAGAATCCTCTCAGGATTCTGAAGAGAATTCTCTCAGGATTATAAACAGATCCTAAAAAGAATCTAAAAATAATCTTTTCGGGATACTGAAGAGAATCCTCTCAGGATTCTGAATAGAATCCTCCCATGATTATGCGGATAATTCTCTCAGGATTTTGACGAGATGCCTCCAAAGGTTCTGAAGAGAAACCTCTCAGGATTTTGAAGAGTATCCTCTAAGGTACCTGAAAGGGATCCTCTCAAAGTTCTTAAGAGAATCTCCTAAAGATTCTGAAGAGAAGTCTCCAAGGATTCTGAGGAGAATCCTCTCAGAATCCTTAAGAGAATCCTCCCAGGATCCTTAAGATAATCCTCTAAGGATACTGAAGAGAATCTTCTCAGAATTCTAAAAAGAAGTCCTCTCAGAGTTCATAAAACGAATTCCTCTCAGAGTTTCTAAAGACAATCCCTCAGGTTCTGATGAGAATTCTTCTTTAGGGAACTGAAAGGGATCCTCTCAAAGTTTTTTAAGAGAATCTCCGTAAAGTATTCTGAAGAGAATCCTCTCAGGATTTCTGAGGGGAGATCCCTCTCAGGATTTCTGAGGAGAATCCTCCTCAGGATTCTGAGGAGAATCCTCTTCCAGGATTCTTAGGAGAATCCTTTTCAGATTCTGAGGAGAATCCTCTCCGGAGTTCTGAGGAGAATCCTCTCAGGATTCTGAGAGAGAATCCTCCTCCAGGATTTCTGAGGGAGATCCTCTCACCGGATTCTCGAGCGAGAAATCCTCTCAGGGATTCTGGAGGGAGAATCCTTCTCAGGATTCCTGAGGAGAATCCTCTCAGGATTCTGAGGAGAATCCTCTCAGGATTCTGAGGAGAATCCTCTCAGGATTCTGAGGAGAATCCTCTCAGGATCTGTAGGAGAATCCTCTCAGGATTCTGAGGAGAAATCCTCTCAGGATTCTGAGGAGAATCCTCTCAGATTCTGAGGAAAATCCTTTCAGGATTCTGAGGAGAATCCTCTCAGGATTCTGAGGAGAATCCTCTCAGGATTCTGAGAGAATCCTCTCAGGATTCTGAGAGAAATCCTCTCAGGATTCTGAGGGAGAATCCTCTCAGGATTCTGAAGGAGAATCCTCTCAGGATTCTGAGGAGAATCCTCTCAGGATTCTGAGGAGAATCTCTCAGGATTCTGAGGAGAATCCTCTCAGGATTCTGAGGAGAATCCTCTCAGGATTCTGAGGAGACCTCTCAGGATCTGAGGAGATCCTCTCAGGATTCTGAGGAGAATCCTCTCAGGATTCTGAGGAGAATCCTCTCAGGATTTGAGGAGAATCTCTCAGGTTCTGAGGAGAATCCTCTCAGGATTCTGCAGGAGAATCCTCTCAGGATTCTGAAGGAGAATCCTCTCTAGGATTCTGAGGAGAATCCTCTCAGGATTCTGAGGAGAATCCTCTCAGGATTCTGAGGAGAATCCTCTCAGGATTCTGAGGAGAATCCTCTCAAGGATTCTGAGGAGAATCCTCTCAGGATTCTGAGGAGAATCCTCTCAGGATTCTGAGGAGAATCCTCTCAGGATTCTGAGGAGAATCCTCTCAGGATTCTGAGGAGAATCCTCTCAGATTCTGAGGAGAATCCTCTCAGGATTCTGAGGAGAATCCTCTCAGGATTCTGAGGAGAATCCTCTCAGGATTCCCCTGAGGAGAATCCTCTCAGATTCTGAGGAGAATCCTCTCAGGATTCTGAGGAGAATCCTCTCAGGATTCTGAGGAAGAATCCTCTCAGGATTCTGAGGAGAATCCTCTCATGGATTCTGAGGAAGAATCCTCTCAGGATTCTGAGGAGAATCCTCTCAGGATTCTGAGGAGAATCCTCTCAGGATTCTGAGGAGAATCCTCTCAGGATTCTGAGGAGAATCCTCTCAGGATTCTGAGGAGAATCCTCTCAGGATTCTGAGGAGAATCCTCTCAGGATTCTGAGGAGAATCCTCTCAGGATTCTGAGGAGAATCCTCTCAGGATTCTGAGGAGAATCCTCTCAGGATTCTGAGGAGAATCCTCTCAGGATTCTGAGGAGAATCCTCTCAGGATTCTGAGGAGAATCCTCTCAGGATTCTGAGGAGAATCCTCTCAGGATTCTGAGGAGAATCCTCGGAATTCTGAGGAGAATCCTCTCAGGATTCTGAGGAGAATTCCTCTCAGGATTCTGAGGAGAATCCTCTCAGGATTCTGAGGAGAATCCTCTCAGGATTCTGAGGAGAATCTCTCAGATTCTGAGGAGAATCCTCTCAGGATTTGAGGAGAATCCTCTCAGGATTCTGAGGAGAATCCTCTCAGGATTCTGAGGAGAATCCTCTCAGGATTCTGAGGAGAATCCTCTCAGGATTCTGAGGAGAATCCTCTCAGGATTCTGAGGAGAATCCTCTCAGGATTCTGAGGAGAATCCTCTCAGGATTCTGAGGAGAATCCTTCAGGATTCCTGAGGAGAATCCTCTCAGGATTCTGAGGAGAATCCTCTCAGGATTCTGAGAGAATCCTCTCAGGATTCTGAGAGAGAATCCTCTCAGGATTCTGAGGAGAATCCTCTCAGGATTCTGAGGAGAATCCTCTCAGGATTCTGAGGAGAATCCTCTCAGGATTCTGAGGAGAATCCTCTCAGGATTCTGAGGAAGAATCCTCTCAGGATTTCTGATGAGGAGAATCCTCTCAGGATTCTGAGGAGAATCCTCTCAGGATTCTGAGGAGAATCCTCTCAGGATTCTGAGGAGAATCCTCTCAGGATTCTGAGGAGAATCCTCTCAGGATTCTGAGGAGAATCCTCTCAGGATTCTGAGGAGAATCCTCTCAGGGATTCTGAGGAGAATCCTCTCAGGATTTCCTGAGGAGAATCCTCTCAGGATTTGAGGAGAATCCTCTCAGGATTCTGAGGAGAAATCCTCTCAGGATTCTGAAGAGAATCCTCTCAGATTCTGAGGAGATCCTTTCTATTTTCTTTACTTCCTTTTCCCTTTTTCTTCTCTTGTTCTCTATCTTATTTCTTCCTTCTTGTTTTTTTTTTATTTCTTTTTTTTGTTTTTACTCCTTTTGTTCGTTTACTTCCTCTTTCCTTTTG